>NC_140124.1:135167644-137567644 GCF_964035555.1 Netta rufina
AAAAAAGGAAGACCCAGGGAACTGTCTGTAGGCCAGTCAGTCTCACCTCTGTGCCTGGCAAGATCACGGAGCAGATGCTTCTGGAAACTATGTGAAGGCACATGGAAAATAAGGAGGTGGTTGGTGACAGACAGCATGGCTTCACTAAGGGCAGGTTGTGCCTCACAAATGTGGTGGCCGTCTACAACAGGGTTACAGCATTGGTGGGCAGGGGAAGAGCAACTGACATCATCTACCTGGACTTGTGCAAAGCACTTGACACTGTCCCCCATGATATCCTTGTCTCTAAATTGGAGAGACATGTGATGGACAGACCACTCGGTGGGTAAGGAACCGGCTGGATGGTCGCACTCAGAGCTGTGGTCAATGGCTCAGTGTCCAGGTGGAGATCAGTAACGAGTGGTGTTCCTCAGGGATCACTACAGGGACCAGAACTATCTAACATCTTTGTCAGTGACATGGACAGTGGGATGGAGTGCACCCTCAGCAAGATTGCTGATGACACCAAGCTGTGTGGTGCATCCGTGACACGCTGGAGGGAAGGGCTGCCATCCAGAGGGACCTGGGCAGGCCTGAGAGGTGGGCCTGTGTGAGCCTCGTGAGGTTCAACAAGGCCGAGTGTGAGGTCCTGTGTCTGGGCCAGGGCAATCCCAAGCACAAATACAGGTTGGGAGGAGAATGGACTGAGAGCAGCCCTGAGGAGAAGGATGTGGGGGCGGTGGTGGATAAGAAGCTCAACATGAGCTGGGAACGTGCACTTGCAGCCCAGAAGGCCAGCCGTATCCTGGGCTGCACCAAAGCAGCGTGGCCAGCAGGGCGAGGGAGGTGATTGTCCCTCCCTGCTCTGCTCTCATGAGACCTCACCTGGAGTGCTGAGGAGCTGGGGAGGTACTGTCAGGAGTGGAGTGATAGGACAAGGAGGAATGGATTAAACTAACAGGAGGTTTAGATTAGATGTTAGGAGGAAATTCCTCACTCAGAGGGTGGTGAGGCCCTGGCACAGGCTGCCCAGAGAAGCTGTGGATGCCCCATCCCTGGAGGTGCTCAAGGCCAGGCTGGATGGGGCTTTGGGCAGCCTGGGCTGGTGGGAGGTGTCCCTGCCCATGGCAGGGGGTGGGACTGGGTGGCCTTTAAGGTCCCTTCCAACCCAAACCATTCTGTGGGTCTGTGGTTCTATGATTTAGTTCTTCCACTGTGGTTGCTAGAAGATAACCAAACATACATATGTGTATAGATACACACACACACATATTCTTTAATACGCTTCCTTAGCTAAGGGCTAAAAAAATAACTGCTTCCTTATTTGTTAAGGACCACTTGAGTAATTTGGATGAAATCACACAAAAATCAAGTGAAGTTACCACAGATGTAGCTGTCCCATTTATAATTACACCAATACGAGACAAAAAAAAAAAAAAAGCCTAAATCGGTTGAACGTAAACCTTCATTATTCTAGGAAAAAAAAAAAAAGTATAAGGTTGTATTAACGAAGCAGAAGTCTGACCTGTAATGCTCAGCGGTGTTGCTCTGCCCTCTACAGACTAGATTGCATAATCACATTTTACCCCCAATGACATCTTTTAAAAGCACATCTAACATAGCAGAATTAAAGTGAATTAATGTGAATTCAACATGCATAGGAGCTACCTTCTAAACACACACTGTAACACTACAAGTCGTAAGATAAGTCAGGAGTACTCGTGAGCCAGTGTTTTCTGTGTTCTTACCATGTCCATGTTGCACACTTGGTCTGTGAAGTAATTATGGCCTGAATAGCACGAACACCTAGAGTCCAAACTCCAAGTGGCTTATAGGAGATATTTATGTCTATTACTCTATTGTGTGCTATTCAGCATTTCTTCGTACTGGAGAAAGAAGATTTATTCTAACTACTGTAATGTAGAGCAAATTCTTGCTGGTACTAAGAAAAGTTTTCTACAGCAAGAGCCAGGGGACAGCAAATGCTGTGATTCCTGGACTGACACTTCAATTTTAAGGGACCAGCATGAAACTAGTGGTAACCTGCCCTGACTGATACCCCAAGGTACCAGCATCCCAGTCCACAGCTTTAGCTGTGTGCCACCTCCCACGGCAATTGGCTCCACATTTTATCCTAGATAAATGTCCAAGAAAGGTGGTGAGTGCACTTTTATGAACTTGCTGTAATTTAATGTGCTGTCCACATGTTATCTGGTAAAGAATGAGTTATCTGGTAAAGCTTTAGCTCACTTACTTCTTAGGTATTTGCTACATACTCACTGATGTGAGGAAAACAACCACGTACCTACTTGTTTCTTATGATTTGGACAATGTTTTTTTCAGTAGGGGGATTTCATAACCCGTCCAACAGAGAAAACAGGGTCCTGCAGCATCTTCACAAGTCTTCTCTTGGCTAAGAAGAACACATTAGAGTCACAGTTTACAAGAAACACAACTCAGATTTGTTCCAACTTTGCATTTTACTGATGTGTCTACATTCAAAAAATACTTAATGTACATATGACCAGTCCCAGGCATATGTGGCTCTCACAACTGAGCAGCACCTGACACTCCTTTATATACATCCCACACAGGTCAGCCCGTCTGTGGTTATCAGGTGTCACACCACAGGCAAAATTGGTCGGGCCCCATGCAAAAAAAGCTTGTTGGGAAGAAGAATTTGCCTAGGCAGCTCCCAATGTAGCCTACTGTGTGACTCCCACATGTGCTGGTTACATGTCCTGACCCAAAGACTCATGTTTCAAGAAACAAGAGAAGTGAGCAGTCCTCTAACACGTGGAAGCATCCAGTGCCTGGCATTTACAGAAAACCTTCAGTACAAAATTGAAATGGCTAATAAAAACAAAACTATTCAATTTTCTACAATGCAGAGCTTGCCATATGTAATGCTATTACACTTCTGGAAGTCAAATTTTATGGCAGGCTAATATCCTTAATAACTACTCTTTGGGGCTATATTCAGAGTCTGGGTTGGACATCCTACAAAACATGCATCTATGTTTGCACATAGAACAAGTGAGATAGAACAGCACGTTAAAATCTCATAAAGGAAAGCTATAAAAATGTATTAGGTACATCAGAATTTGATTTTTATTCAGCAGTAGTGCAGGAACACTGATTTGGAGAAGTTGGTATGACATTAAACCACTGGCTACATTTCTAAGTGGATTCTTCTTTTGTCATACTTCATTGCTTCTGTTTTGTTGAGGGATCTGCTACAGACTAAAGCTGCAGGCTAGAAAATTTCCAAGCATACCACCCAAGCCCAAAGAAAGTCTCAAGTTTTCACCTTGCCCGCTTCACAAACAGAAATGGTATTATTTCTTCTGAAGCGAAAACTGGAGGAAAACAATGGTCACATTTATACTTGTAAAACTGTTCCCCAGTACTTCCATTTGACAACAGCTGAATGGCATTCTTCAACAAAATTCTTTATATAATCCCTGCTATCTCAGATAACTGACACGGAAGTATCATATAAGGTCTGGGCTACATCTTGAGAACCTTTCTGCAATCTTATAATACCATCAAATTGACATGCAAGCTCCGATTTTACATTTCTTTACATTCTTTTCATTTGAAGGCTTTGGAGTGGTTTGTAACATCTACCACTGAAGAAAGCAAAAGCAGGGGAATCAAATACTGAAAGCCACTCTTCTTTCCAACAAAATAATTATATTTAATGACACACTAACTATTCTCAGATCTTGGAATGTGCTGAAGTCTGTAATGGAAAGCCATACAATAAGCACATTTCTGCACATTTAAAACTTCACCTGGACAAACTGTTGTCATATCCCACCACTCTAATCAAGGCCAGAACCACGTACACTTGAATAAACATGATGAGTTCAGGGAATGCTCAGGTTCCCATATACATTTACCAATAAAGACTATCTTCTAACATTTTCAGGGCTCAGAGTGGTCTTAATGGTGTTAGTGATGTGATTGCTTGATAACAATCTCTCAAGAGAGCACCGTGTTTCTGCAAATCTCTAGGCTAACAGAAGAATGGGGATGAGATGACCCAGGAGTATTACTGACTACTGGTATCAATTGATACTTGTGCCAATTGTGTTCACTTCTCTTACACTCTTAGTCCTTTTGTCTCAATTCCTTCCTAGCCTCCCTTTTTCAAGCACTTCAGGCCATCTTCTTGTCATTAAAATCACTAAGAAGGATGCCTTGAACTTTGTTTCTGCCTGGGTTGCTCCACACGCTTGGTCGTGCAAACTGTTCCAGAGGGGGGTGACTATTTCTGTGTGTTTGTTTAAAACAGGCTAGAGGAGAAATGCTTCTGTTCCAAGTCACATGAGACTGGGTCTCATGAACTGAGATGTCTGTTAGGACTTCCCCTGATTGCTGCTCACAAGTTGCAAGCCTAACTTGTTCCCCACATTATGGCACAACTTCCAGTGGAAATCCAGGCCAAAACATCCCATGGGGCTACTTGGTCATCAGCCTCAAATGGCCTTGGGACAGGTGAGCCACAGAAACTTAGCACTTTCTGAAATTCATTCTTCTTCAGGAAGAAGAATGGATTTTCTTCTTTTCCAGCGCTTGCTAGTAAATTAAGTACTACTGCTGTGTTCTTCTCTACCATGAACACACTGGTGTTCTCCAGTAATGGAAATCCCTCAGACACACCTGAGAAATCTTAGGAACACTTATTTCCAATATTGGACTGCAGGTCATCCACAGGCTCTAAAAAACACTCACAAAAGTGCAAGACACAGAGTACATTATGCCTCTGGTCACTACCAGGATCTGCTCTTTCCGAGGGGTACAGACAAGGCTACAGATTCAAGAGATGACTTCTGTAAGAAAGACCATGCAATTATTTTGAAAAAGCTCAGAAAAAGAGCAGATTGATCATGAACGGATTAGGGCCATGAACAAAACTTCACAAAAACTGGAATGATCTGTATCCCTACAATTTGTACAAAGCAAGTGATTTTGAATGTATTGGTACAGTTTCACATACCAAAAACACAAGCAGACTTCCCATTTTGGGACACTTTTCAATGTAATGATTACCAGCACTGGTAATCCTTACCTTCTTTCTCCTCTCCCCAAACCCAAATCCATTTCCTGTGTTATTTACACATAATGAAAAGAACGAGCTCATAAGCTACACAGTATTAATTGTAATCAAGACAATTCACCAAGTAACAAGATACTGGAAGTAGTTTTATGAAGTTATTGGGGGAAGGGAGTGTGTCGCAACAGGACAGTTACACTTTCTGAATATGTACTATTTTGAAGTGAAGCTGAAGTGAAAACTAAGTGAAACTTAAAATGATAAATTTGAAATTCAGTGGGGATATATATTTTTTCTCACTCTTCAAAGCCTGTACCTTTTTTCCCTTGAAAATATTGATAGGTGTCATATACTCTTCAGAGTAACTTTAAAATTATAAAATATTTAATAATTGCACAATAACCTGCTCATCTCTTGCAGTGAAGACTGAAGGGAAGTCCAAGAAATTCACTGTAGTAAAAGTCCTGCGTCAGCAGAAAGCGCTTTGAAGAAAGCAGTACAAACTGGAAGGAAATTTCCAACACCTGCAGTTTTTGGCTGGTGTTGACTAAAATAAAGTTTTGGGGTGTGCTGAAACCTCTGAGATGAGGGCTGATCTTGCAGCATACTTTTAAAGAGATCTACAACCATTTGTTCATTAACAGCTACGAGAAAAGCAGAACAGTATTAATTTCTGTGTAGAAACTCACATGCTTGTGTGAAATGGCTGTATCTTGGCCCACTGTTTTCTTTGAGTCCAACATTTTGCAGACAGGAGAAATAAGGCTCTCTTCCAGATAAGAGGAACACGCTCTTTGCCCTGTGCCTTAATCTGTTGATTTCCTTCCTTCCTTTAACACTGTTGAATGTGAGCTTTATCCTCATTTAGTCTCCAGAAAGCCTCCAAATTGGTTGCTTCTTCCATTAATTTAACTCCTCATATTGCTTGCAAGACAAAGTGAAAAAATGCTTTTGGATTGAACTCTGGGTGTTGCCATCTATTTCTAGATATAAATATTCAGGTTTCCATCTGTTGTCTGAAAACTGTGTAGGAAACGGAGCCTGTAACCTGTTTCCATACAGAATCAGGTACCACACGCAAGAAGACTTCATTCTGCATGTTTACCACAAACCCACCGAAGCTGCTGGTCTGTTTGGAGGTCAGTTAATTCATCAATGGATCTCCAGCTGCACTGACAAGCATATGCTCGCGATCCTTTCTTCTTTATCATCTTCGCTCTTAGTTTACTGAGCTCAGGCATGTTATTCCTGTCAATCAAATGAGTTCAGTTTAGTATCATGCTTTTTTTTTTAAAAGAAAAAGACACACAAGGCCATTTTAATTCAGAAAAGCTCTTAAGAACATTTCTTAGTACCACTGTCATGAACGAATTTAGAGATAGGCTTAAGTTTTGTTTTGAACACCATCCTTTCTTGAGAGCAGACCTCAGTGTGTAGTTTCTGTATTCTCAGATCAGCTGAAGTATAATCTTTTTGTAAGCAATGTCCTCAGTTTGGTTCAGAGATGCTCCTTCAGCCTCCAAAGAAAGAGTTTGGAAGAAAACCAGGTAGAGTCAATTGTCTTACCAAGAAATTATCCAAAAATGTATTAGTCTTATCAAGCTTACTGTAAAACTCCCTATGCAGAATGGGTATAACTACAGGGATAAAAATGTTATTAGTAGCTGTTTCTCAAGTTGGTCATCAAAGTGACTGAAATGGCCACAAGAGAGAAGAATGTACATCAAACCAACAATTATTCCTGTGCAAGCAGCCACCACTCGCATTGTGTCATTATATTGTTTATTAATTCAAGATCTCAGAACCAGGGAAATTTAGCCTTTAAGTAAACAGAAGAATTATATTTTTATTTAACCTTTCTAGCAACCAAACTCATCTCAGGAGACTACTATGCATTTTTACATTTTTTTTACATATTTTATTTTTTTTTAAATACTGAGAAAAAAAGATTTTAATTCATTGAGAAACACAAGTTTTTGAAACTGGAGGGAAAATACGGGAAAAACCTAAAATGTAGCATAAGAAAAATAGTGGAAAAGGAGATATTTATCCACTACTGTTCTGTTCCAGACGTTACACCCCCTGGTGGCCAAGAACATACTCTGAACACATCCACTACCTCCCTGTATGAACAGGCACATAAAGAGAATTCACCAAAATAAGGGGAAATTAAACTTGATGTCTGTATTTGGAGCATGCCTGGTACACTACATGTCACTAAGCCTTGGCATCAGATAGTTTTAGAGAAACTGGACAGAAGAACCCCTTAATTATAAGTCTTCCCAAAAAATCAAAATGATTAAAGACTTCACTATATAACAAGAAAACTAAAATCCCACCTCTCCAGTTGTTTCAAAAAGAAGCCTGTTAAGAAACCAAACTATCTGTTTTTTACTGAACATGACAGCATAATGCTTGATAATGGAAAGAAAAAGCTGACTTAATTGTAGTTCGTGTATGGACGAGAATATGGTGAGAAGTACGTGCTGGTATTTCATTTATTTTTTGGCATCCTGCAATGGCACATCAAGGCCAACACATCACACAGACTATTTTCTTATTTCAGCAGTAAAGTTGCCTCTTGATCTACCAAATCTGAATTATTTTTAAAAACTGAGAGGGACAGTGATGAGGAAGAAATGGAAAGGCACAAAAACAGATTGTGGAAGATTGTGGAACAGATTGTTACACCCCTCTCCCTGCAGACTTTCCCAACTGATTACCAAACAGTTCCTTATTAGTTAACATAGGGCTGCTACGGAGTTTTCACATTTCTTGTTCCCATCTAGCCCTGAAGCACAGTAACATCATACTAATACCAAACCCACCTGAGACGTACCTGAAAAAAAGATAATCACAGGACTGATCCCAGATGTAGTCATTGAAAAGTGACACGCGGAAGTCGCAAGCAGTACAACGTAGCTGATCACACGTTCTGGTCAAAGACAAAAAGACAGGAATCTCCAAGAGCTTATTACAATCAGAGAAGATACACAGATCATTGCTGTTTTAAAACCAGACACACTTGGAAATACTAGAAGCAAGGTTAACCTGTAATCTTAATTTTTCATATATCTGGCACATTCATTATGTACATGTTCAAACTATATGATCATGTATTCATTTTTACAGGTTCCTAACCCCACGGAATATATCAAATAAACTGATGTTCTCAAGATATATTCTTTTTCATCCTCCTCACTGGTATTGTACCTGACCACCATCCACATATGCATAACTGCATAATTACTTACTACAAAAAATCCTTGATATAAATGCAATGATGTTCTACTGGATACCGGACACTTATTTAAAGCACCTTCCCTATGGTTAAAGTACCTTTCCTGCAGTTACAAAGCAGTCTGCCTGTCTTCGGTTGAGGCTCTGAGCTGCCTATCTTCAGTTCAGGCTCTGGGATGACTTAAACCAGCCTAATGTTTAAGTGTCATACTCAGCATCACACAGAAAGCTGATGACAAGCACAAAAATACAATACTCTACAGCAGAAATTTCCTTAACTACATGATTTGATTTATTGGAGTCTCTTGTCTCATATGCACACATTTTTCAACTCCTCAGATAAGCTAAAGATTTCGTGATCAAGAGCAGAGGACTGGAAGGGATGAACTGACACAGACTGCAGTTACAGGTAGTCATTCAAATGAATACAGGGCTGTCCTGTACAGTTCAAACTCAGATCTCTGTACCACCACAGAAACACAGCTGTGATTAAAAATAATGATAAAGCAAGTAGAATTTTTTTTTACCTTTTTGAAATATTTGTTCCTATGCCATTCGGTGAAGAGCTTCCACCCAGGTACACTGGACAGCACCTATATGGATTTCAGAAAAAAAAAAAATCACATTATAGCAAAACATGTTGGAGAAAGTAATATAGCTTCCTGAACAGTTATGTGTTACAAGCATTGCCTTTTCAGCAAGACTTCATCTAGTTTTTTAAAGACATAGTGTTTCTAAGATAGTATCTATTGAATACAAGCAAAACATCCAAATGCTTACAAACTATTGAATTTTAAAAATTCCATTGGTAAGATGTTCAAAGAAAAACTTGATGATAACCACTCTATGCCTAATACATGTGATTACATATTGCAGGTTTTGACAGGATGCTGTCGTTCAATAATTACCTGAATTGTAAATAATTTTGACTACATGAAAACACATTAGTAATTCTTCAAAATTAACTTTCTATTTATCTTTATTTTTACAGAAAGTTTCTCTAAGTACTCAGTTTTTTTCTTAGTTAATGTCAGTACAAATTAAACATTAGTAATACTACCTGGCTGCAAACAAGCTATAATCAAGCTGCGTTCAACTAGCCAAACATTTATCACTTACCTTCTCCTATGAATCTGTACAGCAGCACTATTGTTCTCAGGTGTGAGTCTTGCAGAATTAGATTTCAATTTCTGTTTAAAAAGCAATCAAAGAATAAAAGGCAGCATTTCAGCATTAAAACAAAATTCTGTTTTACTTAAAAAGCAAGAGTCAGAAAATCTCTGTAACAGAAATTGGGGACTAAGAGTTTGTAAGACTCTTTTAGACAAAACCTGCTGAAGTTACAGATGGATAGGTAACAAGGCTTCTCTTAATCTAATAATTCCCATCTCTGCTTGAAGGAACACTATGCAATCACTTTGACTTCACACCTTCTTTCTAGTAATTTTGCCTTTAAAAACAGATTTAATTTAGGAATCCTCTCCCTCAGTGTTTTTGAGGTTTTATTGAAAACACACCAAGGTCTTGTATTATCAGAAGGACAGTGTCTTTGGAAAGTTTATTTGCTGCACATAAAACAGGTTATCAGAATTATAAAATACTAGAATTATAGATCCTAAATTGGAAATCCAAGGGATATAAAATGATAAAATTATACACATTTACTGACAGGTGTAATTTGCTCTCACAAAGATAAACTTATTGTGGTATACAAGCATTTTTTGTTGGCTCACATTAAATCATCCTGTAAGGAGCAAGGCCAAATAAAATGAAAACAAACATGTTACAAAATTAAAGAGAATCTGCACATGGAGTTGTATGTATAGGAAGTATAAATCAGACAACTTTCTACTGATGATATCTAAAAGAAAACCATTTTCAACGCCTTCTATCACTCTCTTTTTCAGACTGTCTTGACTGTAAATTGGCAGCTTCATCTCCACCTCCTGCTGCCAAACACCAGAAGTCATTTGCAGGTGGCACAGAGTGGTTGGCATGGCTGGTGATTGCCTGCCATTCACAGGGACCTCAACACTTTTCCTGTCAGTGGTCACTACAGCGGAGAGCCTGGCTCCTTGTTTGCTACCCCATCAAGTATTTACATACTGGTAAGACCGCCTCAAGCCCTCTCTTACCTGGGCTGAACACACCCAGCTCTCTCGGCCTCTCCAAAAGAGCTCCAGTCTCTTAATCATCTCCATGGCCCTCTGCTGGTGTCTCCAGTTGCTCCATCCCTCTCTTGCACTGGGGAGCCCAGAACCAGACACAGTACTCCAGGTCTGGCCTCCTGGACATCTCTGGAGTGCTGTGCTCAACACAAAAGAGATGTGGACATAATGGAATGGGTCCAGCAAAGGACCATGAAGGTGATTAAGATCTTTAGACCACTTGACATACAGATAGAGGCCAAGAGAGCTGGCATTTGGCTCTGACATTTGCCATTATGCTCTATCCTGACTTAGCATTTCCTTTAATTGCCAGTTACTGCCTGCATAAGAACATCTCTTGTATCTCTCCTGTTCTTCACTGTAGAACTGTTGTGCTTTCCTTCCTGTTTTATTCTCCAAGTTTATCCTACAGCTTATTTTAATTCAATTTTGGTTTAAACCAGTTTTAGCTAGTGGTGCTTTTCTTTCCATCGCTGAACTTCTGCACTTCTCCAGACTCATACTCACCGGAGGCATTTTGGCAAAGCTGTCGTTGCAGATTTCATCAATAACGTCATCTATATCTTCATCACTGCTGCCAGGACTCACTAACATTTTAGCTGATCTGAAAAACAAACACATTAACCTCCATTTTGTAACGTGATCAGAGCCGTTATAAAGAACTGACAGTTAAAAACATAAATTAGTTCAATTTTTCCTCTAAAATTACTGCACAATCCAAGGTAGGCCATCCAGATCTTGACTTTCAGTCCTTGTTGAACTGTCCTGTCCCATCATAAGCCTTCTTTTTGCTTGTTTATTTTCTTTTATTTGGAAATAAAGAAACAAGCAAAATAAAGCAAGCTTGAATAAAACACTGATAATATACCCCATGCTGCACATACTGAGGGTTATTGGGTTATTTGTACAGCCCTAATTTTCACAGAAATCTCTAAAACATGGAAATAACGCTCTGAAATTGGCAGGCTTTATGCCTCACTCATCCCTTCTAATGGGCTCAGGTAATGGACATTGTTCCAGGTGTCCAGAAGCCCCTGATGGAAATGTAGCAGACTTTCACGAGTCAGCACTGAAAATGGTATTATTACTGTCCCTATGGAAGGGTCGACAAGGCTGCGTAACATAAGTCAATCTTAAAAGCTGATGGTACTAAAATACAGCAATAGTACACAGCAAAAGTGGCAGCTGTGTTTGGAGGGATGTCTGTTTTTGCTGTATGCAAATTTGAACTCGTTCCTCAGTATTGTGTTTGGAACCAGGGCAACTTGTTTTTGAAACAGTAAATCTGCTTACTAAAGCCTGTGCCTTCAACCTGGCAATGCACAGAGCTTCCCATAAAAAAGAACAAAAACTTTTTATTTACTCTATTCAAGTGCAGCAGCAGTTTGAACTTCTTTTATAATCCATAATTTATAATTTATAAACCTCAGAGCTCTTGTTAGCAATTCAGAATGACAAGCTCAGCTGATATTAGAATATAGAGCAAGTCTACTCACACCTACTATTATTGGATTAATTGCACATTAATCCTTACAAGCTAGATTCGTGAGGCTGGACACATTTGGCAAGTTCACCTTTCTTTGCCTGTTTGTAAGGGGATACTCATGTTCTGTGCAACTGTACTGTCATTCAATATGATTGTAATCATATAAAAAAATGGGCCATTTCACACAGCTGTCCACAAGAAGTTGTGCTCTCTCTGCTGTTTCAAAAAAGATGATGCAGTGCATATTGTGATGGATCTGAAGAATCTGAAGTGACTGTGAGGACTGCACAGATCACGGTTTCAATACTTCAGTAAGAGTAGACTTAACTGAGGAAGCAGTGAGGGTCAATCTCCTTCTTAAAAGCCTCAAAGGATAATAAGAAACATATTCCACTGTGGACCTACAGTCAGTGAAAGAATCCAGCGAAGTCAATGCCAGGCTGCTAATGTTCTGGCAGAAAGCTGCTTCACAGGCAATGCTAGCTTTCTTTACATTTATGAAATCAGACAGCGTATATATGTATGTTCTATGCAATGAATAAACGCACAACCAGAATTCATACTTTAGTAGAATCCGTGCCACTCTTACAAACAGCATCTGTTGGAAAAATGGGTTTGAAACATGTTTGCACTTACTGATTTCCTCGTCAGCACAATACACAACTCATAAGAGTTGTGACTGAATTAGTGAAGGACACATTGCCATTTTGACTGTAATACATTATGACTGTAAAAGCTGTGATAAAAGTGAAAAAATGATAAAAAAAAAAGATATAGCTACAGCAGAGATGTTTTGAATTTGAATACTTGGCATAATCCAGTCAATTGAGTGCTGACAACTGTTTAGCTGCAACACGGGTGAGTAACAGTCTCTCTCAAATAAAACCAGGAAATTCAATACGAAAATACTTGTATACAGTAATTCTACAACACTGCAATCCCAGAAAACAGAGGAGTATTTTGACAACTGCTCGGGTACTGAAAGGAGGCATCACCTTCAATTTCGTAAAGCAACTGGCAGACCCATGGAAAAGGACTCTGTGGCCAAAATACTGCAACAGGCAGTAATTTTATAAAGTTTAAGGTCACAGAAAGTGTGCTGGTGGTGAAGCAGCAGTGCTTTAACACTGAAAAGGGGTTCTGAAGGAATTCCTGCCAACCTGTATGCATTTAGAGAAATCACTGCCGTGTTGTTTTCACTCAGTTGTGAAGTCATGTCACCTGAGCCTGCTGTTGGCAAGTTCTTTGTCAAAGAAAGAGAGGCCTGATATACCTCTGCATCAGCAAAGCCAATCTTGAGAAAGAAAACTGTCATTTTTTAAAAGTTCTAATAAGATTGACTTAATTCAGATGTTCATTAAGCAAACAAGGAGGAAGTCCAGCCCTGCGGCCAGACGTAGTGGGCTTGTTAGTCCTGAGCCAGTCCTTCGGCTCTTCAGGACTGGGAAGATGTTCAAGATGGGAACATCTCCAAGATGTTCCAGCCTGGGACACCTGCATCTGCTGCTGACCTCTGGAGGGGGACAGGTGACAACCCCGCAGGTGGCAGGGAAGCCTGAGGGCAGGCGGTGGTGGCAGTGCCCGAAGGTGTTGGCACAGGAGCTGTCGTGTTGAGCATCACCGAGTTTGAGGTAAAGGCGTACAATGCAAGGTAGGGGGGCTTACTCTAGAGGATTAGTAGAAAAAGTGTTAAGAGAGCACGTAAGCAATGCACATAATCAACGGAAGGACACATTTGAGAATGTTTTATCTACTGATACAGATCCTCCTGTTACAAACTGCGGGTCTTGCATTTATTTTACTTGTCATAGGGTCGGCTGCAGAGCCAACCACCACCCCTTTGCAACTCGCAAGCAAGCTGATGTGGGTTTAACGCCACTTTTACTCCGATTCTCCTGAGGGACAAGGATGAGCAGAAGCAACAGGGCTCGCGAGCACACCACTCGGGTGTTTATAAACAGATCCCCGCAGAGTCTGACCGGCGCTCCGGGTCCTTCATCGCGGTGGATCTGAGCCCCGGCACAGCCCCGACCCCCTCCCGCTGGGCAACACTGCGCCACCGGGCGATGCGTGAAGGGGAAATACCCACTCAGGACGCTAACCTGCCCTTCGCCGCCGCCCCTTCCTCCTCCTTTTCGCCCTCCTCATCCTCCCGGCCGCCTCGCAGCGGGCCGCGGGCCGCCCCCGGCGCCGACAGGCGGCAGAGCCGCGCCTCCACCTCGTCCAGCAGCAGCTCCAGCTCGTCCGCCATCTTGCCGCCAGCGCCACCCGCTGCCACCCCCGCCGGCAGGGGAGGAGCCCCCGAGCCCGCCGCGGTACCGGGAGCACGGGGAGGGACCGGGAGGCGTCCCCAATTCGGCTGCCGTGCCGCCTGTAGGGCGTGCGGGAATTAAAAAAAAAGAAATAAATGGGGAGTTAAAAGGTGCACGGAGCTCGGGGAGCTCCGGCCGTAGTCGGCAGGATTCGAACCTGCGCGGGGAGACCCCAATGGATTTCTAGTCCATCGCCTTAACCACTCGGCCACGACTACGCGTGCTGACAGCTCCCCTCCCGGCGCACTATGTCTGTCGCCTCCCGGGACGGGGCTGGGCGTTTTCTGCTCAAAACTACAGGGGTGTAGGCTTCGTCTGTGAGGGTGAACTGAAAAATATAAAATAGAGGCGCATTTAAATGCTTAACGCGCTTTTCGGGTCGCTCGGTCTGTTGTGTGTCGGTCTGTTTGGAACAAAAAGGAAAAGGATTTTCTTGGGTTGCTGTGATCATGAAACGGCCCAACTTCGCTACATCCCCCCAATAAATGCCTCTTTATTTATTTATTTTTTCTTAATTTAGATGCACTTGTCAAGAGAAGGGACTCAGTACCTAAAAACAGGTACATTCCTATGCACATATCCCCGTCAGCCTGCAGGGAACTCATGGGAAGGCTTTGGCATGGCTGGAAGGACGCTGGTGGCACCGGGCTGGGGCTTCTGGATGGTTCTGGCCAGTCTCAACCAGTTCTGGCCAGTTGCAGCCAGTTCTGGCTGGTTCCAGCTGGTTTCATCCGGTTCTGGCCAGTTGCAGCCAGTTCTGGCTGGTTCCAGCTGGTTTCATCCGGTTCTGGCCAGTTGCAGCCAGTTCTGGCTGGTTCCAGCCAGTTTCATCCAGTTCTGGCCAGTTTCAGCCGGTTCCAGCCAGTCTCAGCCAGTTCTGGCCGGTTCCAGCAAGTTCCATCCAGGTCTAGCTGGTTCCAGCTGGTCTCACCTGGTTCTGGCTGGTTTCTGCCAGGTCTGTCTGGTTCTGGCCGGTCTCAGCTGGTTGCAGCTGGTTCCAGCCAGTTCTGTCCGGTTCCAGCCAGTTCTGACCAGTTCCAGCCAGCCTCAGCCAGTTCCAGCTGGCACGCCAAGCAAAGTGGCTGTGGGCAGGCTGTGACCTGGTAATTAGCAGGTTCTCAATCAGCACTGAGTGCCCCAGCCATACACAGTGTCTTTAAAGGGCTTTTTAGGAGATACCTTAATCAAACTTTTTTTTTTTTTTTTTTTTTTGAATGTGCTTTATGTAGGATTTTTAAGCAAACCCCTATAAAAGCAGCATTTTGCCTGTGTTAAGCACAAAACAAGGCACTGCCATCCCTGGTCGGCTGACAGAAAGCTCAGTGCTCGCCCCCCTCACCAGGACCGTGCAAAATTTGTGATGAAGTGGGGGCTGCAGTCCTTAACAGCTCCAAGCAAAGCCTCTCGGTTACAAGGTGTTTTACAATCCTCCTGGCATTCCCTGTAATGAGCTGCAAGCCCTGTTTGAATTCCCTCGTACTTAAGCTTTTATTTATTTGTTCCATTTTCCTCCCCACGCATCTCGGGACTCCTTTAATACCCCAGCCGGTGCGATGGCAGCGCTGCTTGGGGGATGTGTTGGGTAGAGCAGTTGTGAGCCTTCCCTGGGTTGATGTGATGGAAGAAACTAAATAGCGTTGATGCTGCTCCAGCTCTTTTAAGTGGTCCCTTGGTTGGGACTCAGTGTCATGTAGGTAAATTCAATCCAGAAGAAGCGGATTTTTTGGTGGAATTTTTACATTCATCTCTCGCAGCTGTGGAGAGTTTAAACTAATCACAATTCTCCCTGGTATGCTATCATCTCTGTAATTTGAAAAAGGATCAGGAGCCCACAGGCTTGGAAAATCTTGAAGAAACTCTTGTCCTGAAATACATCATCACATGTGGAAAAGACCACTTGCTGCATCATCTTAAAGGAGCTTAAGAATGCCGAAATCCAGTATCATTCTGGCATTCTTTCAAATGGCCTTAGAAATCCGAGTACATTCTCTTTTGACTGCAAAACAGCTTCTTTCCTTTTCCATCAATACTGTGGCTGTCAATGTGTCTGCTGTAAGGTGCCAAAAATGTATGGAGTGTCTCTGGGATAACGGTGCCAAAATTGGGGTGCCTCAAGGCCTTCCCCCATGAACCCACTGCAGCATTTACTCTGTTGGAAAGCATTTGGAAAAAAAAAAAAAAAAAAGAGGCACAGATCTTTAAAATTCCTCTGCAAAGGAATAAAAAAAAACCTGCAGAGATTATTTTTCTGCAGATTACTGCGTGCTGTTTAGATCCTTGTTGTTCAAAACTTCTGAAAGGCCCAAAGCAATCAAAGAGGCTGGGTCAAATTAATTCCAGACCAGTCCCTGGAATCACATTGAGGTGAAGCTGACATACTGGGCCTTCAGCTAAGCTGTGGCCGGGAGAAGTATAGGAGACAGGAGTTGAGGTCACATCCTGAATTTTGCCCTCTCTTAGGAGATGAGTGAATTAATTTGCACAAATCATGTCTCTTGCTGACTGCATGGGGCTTGTATCGGTACAAACAGAATGGTTACTGACTGCTGAGGTCTGGAAAAGTGTCAATCTCAAATGCAGAACAATCATTTTGTCTGGCAACACTTTAAAAAAAAAAATATTTAAAAAAGACTCTTCATAGTGTATCCTCAGGAAGAGAGGACAGAAAGCTGGAAGGCTGGCCTGAGTAGAAGCCATCATGGTCTCTAAACCACAAGCCACTGCAAGCCTTCTCAGATGTGTTGATAAAACCAGCTTTTGCCACCACAGTGATGAGGACAGAATAACTTCCTAGGGCAGAATGTTAATTTATCTCCTGTGTTTTCTCTGGGAAAACAAAGAGAGCCTTAACTGAAGTTGATCAGAGCTTTCCTCAGCGCCCTTCTCTGAATGAGCGATCTCTGGTGTTCAGGTGATGATAAAGGCTGGCAGAGCTGGGAAGTACCGAAGCTGCCATTTCCTCTGTGCTGTGCTACCTGCAGCCAGCCAGGAGGGAAATGAACGCAGGGAGGCCTTCTTCTTGATGTGGTGATGACATGTTGCAACCCTTTCTGCATTTCCAGCTCTTGCCCCAGAAGCTGGGGTGGAGGCAGGAGCACAGCAGCTGCCTGTCCCCAAGGTGTTGTGCTGCCTTCAGCAAATGTAAACGGGTCGTGCCCCATTTTCCAACCAGTCCAACTTCTTGCGCCCAGTCACGAGTTATTGCTCTAATCCTGTTCCTGGTCACACTCCAGTATAATATCATTTTGAGTGACACCACGCTTATTTTCCAGTAGTGGTGCAGTGCATTAACACAAGTAAATTCAGGCTGAATGTAGATTCTTGGCCGTAATTTAACCAGTAGTAAGCATTTCTGTGGATGAAATTATTCTCTGTAAAGATATCAGATTGGGAGACAACTTCTTGAAAGACTGCTTGGCAGCGAAAGTAGCACTGTGTGCAAGATTCCTAGTGTAATGTTATTAATTTGTGATGTTGAGAGACAGCCTTGGATCAGAGGACCGTTTAAGCTGGAGGCCAATTCAGTCTTGGACTTCACTGTTGATCCTTCCATCAAAGGTGCCAGCTCAGAGCGTGGATTTTCAGCTTGGTTTTCTGGCACAGCTGCCTCACCCGTGAGGACCAGACTGGCATTAGGACTGGAACAACTTGCAGTTACTTCCAACCTTTCCTCAGATTAATCATTGCAGGCTTAGGGTACGTGAGCAGCCATCACCTGGTTCCTAGACCATCCACTTCTCTTGCATAGGGAGATATTCCTGAGGAGATATTTCTGAGGAGAGCAGCTAAGTGTCCCCAGTGGCAACCTAAGCCCTTGTTGTCAGCACTATACATACTTTTGGATGTTTTCAGCCACACGTGCCCATTTGCAAATTAGTCTAATAGTGTAGCATTTACCTAGGGAAGGATAAAGTTTTCAGGTTAGTATGCAAAGCAAATAACCACTTTTCTATGAGTCTTTTCATGAACCTGGTGTAGCCTTGAAAACTGCCTATAAACATGACATTTCTATTTCCAAGAGGGCATAACAAACACTGGAAAGTCATTTCTAGAAAAATAAAAAACAACCCAAACCTTTTAGCTTCTAAGGCAGTGTATCAAGACAGTCACACTTGCAAATCAATGATAATGATGTGTAACTTCAAATAAAAATGGTGTTGCCAGGCACTGCGTGGCTTTGCTGCACCTGCATTCTCTGGCACCGAGGGTGTCTGTCCCTGTAAAGTGAGGCAGAGGGAGGCACGTAGTGATAAAGCAGGGTAATGCAGGGGAAGTATCTCATCACAGGGAAAAAATGTTTCAATCTAGAAGATAGAAATAATAATTAGTAGTAAATATAAAATAACCAGCAGGCCAGGAAGGACCAAAGCTGTGGAACATGAGTAGTAAGGAGCAAGCGTCCAGCAGAGAGGACCGGGGGCTATTGTGGAAAAATCCTACTTGCTGCCCATTGCACAGCTGCGGCGAGAGACAAACAGCATGCAAGGCCATCCTAGCTGAGGGACACGAGAGTCGAAACCAAAGCAGCGATAGTATTACACCACCCTTGCCAAGGCTGGAAAATATTTTTCAGGGATGATTCTCCAGATGAATTGTGAGCTGGGAACAACGAGCCTGTAAGCCACGGGGTCGTGGTGTGAGTATGCACGTGAAGGGGAAGTTTGCTGTTTGTATGAACTCTAGCTGATTTTGTATTATTTTGGTTTTGGGTACATTTGTGGCTAATCCTGCAAATGGATATAGCTTTCATACACTCCTTCAGCAGCTTGCCCTGCTACAAGAACTGAAACCAAGAAATGTTATAATTTTTTGCCACAGCACTGCCTTAGCATGTGCCTTTCTGTCAGGATGATGCTGTGCATCAACAACCACCACAGGAGAACCCAGCCTTACCAATGCAGCTGAGCACATAACAGGAGGGGACCTGGAGAGAAGGTTGCCCCTCCAAAAAAAAAAAAAGCCTGTGACAGGCACAGGCTACATTTAGGGCCAGCAATGTGTAGAGCTGCAAGTGCTCTGAGATTTCTGTATCTGCTGATCTGTCTGCTCTGTCTTTCCCACATTGCTTTCCTGCTGCCTGAATGTCCACATCTGTTCTGATCAGGATTCTCTGCAGGCCTCTTGGGTGGTTGAATCTTGGTGGGGGGAGCAGTGTAGGGGTAGGCTCATACCTGCTTTTGTGGCAGCCCAGCCCAAAGGCTACATCTTCAGGCACAGAGGAGAGGAATTTAACGAAGATTATGTGGTCAAATCTGAATCTATGTGCTGTGTGGCTTCTCTGTCCACCTGTAACTGTGGTAAATACCAGGGTGTCTGTCTCTTCTGTAGCATTTAGACATGGGTGCTCTCTTGCCTTGTCTTTCACTTAGCCTGCCAGCTCTTTGGCCAAAGCTTGCTCTTGCCTTGACAAGACAGTAAAACTTTACCTGTAGGTAATTTCTGTGGACTAGAACAAATCAGTATTTTCTTGGTCTAGCAATTCAACATGGTTTTACCTAAGGAGTTTTGGATCTTGTTTTAAATGCTTTATGGATCTAAGTAGGTCTTGTGATATTTTATTTATTTATTTATTTTATTTTGGCAGGCATCATGTATGTGGTAAAGCTAGCAGTTTGAGATGTTCTAGTTTCAGAGCCCTCAGCAGAACAGACTTGGACATTTCTTCCTTAGTCCCCAGGATGCTGCATATCAGGGGGAGTTGGAGGTGGCACTGTTAAGTTGGTGCTCTCACATAGGAGGTTCTGGATACATTCCTTTGTTTGACTGCATAATATGTACCTGGTTTCTGGTACAAGAATGCTGGTCAGTGAAAATACACGTTAGACAGAATCACGTATTACATGAATGCTATTTGCATGTGTGACTTTGTATACATACAGTCTTCTGTTAAAATGACTTAGAAGAAAATCAAGGGGAGCAATGCCTTTTGCAGTTTCCTTTTAACACTTCTTCTCTTGGAGCTTGATAAATGCTAAAAAGAAACCTTCATCTCTGTAAGTCAGTAATAAGCTTTTAATTTTGGGCTTGAACAGTTTTGTTCCAGTTCAGATATCGAACAGTGTAGTTTTCTAAAGGGGGAATGATTAAAGGTGAAGTCATAGAAAATAAAAGCTAGAACCCCACTGGTTTCAGTGGTGTCAGGGTGTCACATTGAAGGTGAAAATCCAGTCCATCTAATTGGAAGTTTCATTGCTTCTTGCTTGAGAACACGAACTGGTGGCTTTGCTTCCAGCTCCAAGTCTTGTCTCCCAGCAGAGGGCATTGCAGGGTGACATTACTGTTTTTAGAACAAGCTGGCAGAAGGTAAAGTGAATTTCAAGGAGCTGTTTGACTGGTCAAAAATTTATTTTAATGACCTCCACTGGGAGAGTAGATTATCAGTCATTTAAAACTAAAGATGCCGCTAGTGAACTGTGTAGTTGGAAGATAAAAGGAATTTTTCCTTGCATTCTGAAAAATCTTTATGCCAGAAAGAGAAAACTAGTGCCAGAAAGTGTTTGCTCTTCAGAGTCTCTATCACACAATTTATTTTCCTCTCTTAAATGACACTGTAGACTGAACTGCAAAGGCTTGTTTCAGGCTCAGACCCTCCTGACATTCGGTACAAAATAATAAACTGTTCGTTTTACAAGCGAAATGCAGAATTTAAGTAAAAATGATGTGAGCAACAAGGGGAAGAGAGAAACTTCATAATTCATGGTAGATGTGGTGAATGACAAACACAATTTCAAAAAGTAGACATAGGAAAGAAGGTGATTTTTAAACAGACAGAGGTGTGCTTTGTATCAAACCAAGAAGCTGTGGGGTACCCACACACCTTTTGGCAGTGTGTAGCTTTCAGTGCCAGCTTTTTGTGTGGCCATTCAGCAAGCTGAGTGGGCACGTGCCTTGAAAGAGGGAAGTGAAAAGCTGAGGAGATGAGACTGAGAGGTGTGTGGAGTGTAGTACTTTCTTGTGTCTAGTATTTGTTCTTTGGCTAGTCACAAGGGGACTTTAGTGTGTGCAGAAGTTACTATCCTCATTTTAGTTTTACTGGTAGAAAAACTGAGGCACACAGGAAGGTGTATCCTGCCCAGGGTCGTCAAGTAGCATCACCACAAAAATTACTAAGCCCACTCCAACCACTCCTGTTGGTGAAGTTTCAGCCTGGTACATCATATACTCGCTAGGCTGTGTCACACTTACGTGCTGCAGTGAGCAAAACTTGCAAAGATTAAAAAAAAAAAAATTGCAGGTGGGCAAGAGTTAAAAAGCAAATTCTCCTACCTTGATTTTTGACTGTGTTCTCACCAAGGATAGTTTACGGTGTTAAAACCAAAGGGACTTGAAGAGAGCAAAGGTCCTGCATTTGAATTTCAATGAACGATACTGAGGGAGTGGTTGGGGTATTTTATAAATACCCTAAAAATACCTAATAGGCATTCTGCTCTGGAGGACTTGAAAGGACCGTAACCTTTCCTAGAGTTTAACAACACATTTCTCCATAAAACTAACTTAGGAGAAATTCCCTGCATTCCCACACCGAACACTTAGCAGTCTTTTCAAACTTATGATATGGCTATAAATATAGCTTATAACCATAAAATTAAGGTTATGTGGACTTGTAACTTTTTATTTTATGCTAGCTCTGTGGGCCACTAGCAAATTCTACAGGGGTTACTGTCCTGAAGTCTGCAATGAATTATGCGAGTAAAGTAAGAGGAAACAAAACACAACATAGAAAGCAACCCTCTCTCTTTAAACAGACACATTGGGTGTTTAAGGGGAAAAGAAGGGCAAACAAAGGGAAGGGGAATCCACCATGAAATTCACAACTTATCATGCTCTACAATTTCAATTTCTTTTGACATAGATCTTTGCTCTGTACAGGAAACTTGCTAGCCTACATGGTTGTGATTGCACTCGGGGGTGTTTAATGGCTACGGAACAACTGAAGAAAAGGTGATAGATATTATATGTAATGAGTAGTGCTTTCTTGGAAAGCTACTGATGAGATTCCGTCAATCTGTGCCAGGTGAAGCACTAAAGTTTTGCAAAATTCAGATTTTTTTTTACTGTGATTGTTCTAGAAAATCTTGTTTTATTTGTAGCTGTGTCCTTGCAAATTGCATTATGGACTGTGAAGTTACAGAGCTCCTGGCTTTTCCAGAAAATGTGCACTGCATTTATTATGTGGTTTTACAGCATGTAGAAGACCTCTGGCTTTCCAGTAATGTAACTGTGAACTAAGACATAATAAAGATAGTCTGCTTTTTTTTTTTTTTTTTTTTTTTTTTTTTTGTTTTTTTGTTTTTTTGTTTTTTTTTTTTGTTTCCAGTAGTGACTATAGAGTCAAGTTGCCTCAGTTTTTAGGTTCCTGAGCAGAAACTCCTGAAATACCTCTGCTTTTAAGAAAACAGGTGAGCAGAATTTTCAGGAAATCAGTCCTTTCTAAGGTAAATTTGTGACCTTCTCATAGTAGTTCTGAGGTCTTGAGAACTTTGAAGGCTAACAGCCACCTAAAGGACAGCCTTCTTTAGCATGAGAGCCCGCTTTACTGAAATCTCTATCTGGCTTCTGCAGTGATTACAAACATTTGGACAGCATGGAAATTGGATGTGTCTTTAGTGACTCAGACCCTTAGCTAAAAGAAATATAGCCACAGCAGGAGGGGGCTAAGGAAGGGAGCAATTCATTTAGTTTTCCAATAGTATTGCAACAACATGGCCGTCATAATTTAAAAGCCTTTGGAACAGTCTTCTTCATTTCCTCCTATCCCACTCCCTCAACTTTTTGTCTTGCTCTGGCTTTTGTTCACTTCACGCAGCCTGCCAGACCAACCTGAGCCTGCCTGAACCCAACCGGTTGGTCCCTGACGTAATCCCGAGTGGTGACCTGAGAGGCCGACCTTAAGATTTGCTGGGCGGAAAAGGACCCACTTGGTTTTAAAGTGCTGGCTCTGTTTTGTAAGGGGCTGGCAAAGTATGTTTTTCTTTTTACTTTTATAGCTTGTTCCAAAGTCCATAGAGGATACACAGCTGGCTGGCAATACCACAGCTAATTCCATGGCTGCAGAGTCTTAAAAAGCCTCTGGTGATGATGCTTGAAAGCAATGCACAGGAGTAGTGCACACTATGTAATATGCACGCTGCCTACAGACCTGCATGCGCTCCACAAATGCACAGCACTTGCAAGGTGTTTCATTAATCTGTAGTGGAAATAAAGCACACGTTTCTATAGATAGCAAGTTCTAAGTGCTCCTGATCTGTGTCAGTTTTGATTCTACTCCATTGCTCCTTGTTCTCCCTTATTTAATGCCACCTGAAGTGAATGACGCCTTCCAAACCTGTTTTACATTTTGGTACTTGCTTGTGTCCAGACAATAGCAAGCTGTTGTTTTAGAACTAAATAAATATCCTGATTCCAAATGAATTCACGTCTTTCTCTTGTTTGATTATTTATTGATGATAGTTTTGTTTTCTCTAGTGTGTATATTTTTAAGAGTTTTTCATTTTTCTTTTGTGGAATTATCAGCAGTCTGAAAAAGTCTACAGGGCAAAAAGAGCACAAATATACTGTAATTTCATCTAAATCATAACCTGGAAAAGCAGCATACAGAGAAATAAACAGTAATAATCCTTACAGAACTAATCTCCGTTTCTCTCTTCCAAATAAGGGGAACTGCAGACATGATACACATCTCTGCAGTAGCAATCCTAATGATAGTTCCACGAAACATGGAAACTGGACAGTTCTCCCAAACATGTGCTGGTAGCTAGGATGAGGTAGTATGTATTTTCCTGTTGTTGGGTAAAGCCACCCACCCAGTCTTTACATGTGAGCACTGACATGAATTATCTTACTGTGAACATGACAGAGCCCATCACCTTCACTCAACTAAATGTTTCTGTTTCTCAATAACATAAACAAATCGGGACATATGCAGCTGAAGGACACATTCCAGTTAGATTTAGGTACCTAAAACTTAAATGGGTTTTAGGCATCTCAGGGAGGCAGCACCGTCAGAGCAGTATTGGGAATTTTGCGAGTAGTACCTAATTCTTTTTTTTTTTTCTTTAATTTCATATTTACTCAGTTGTCTGCAGTTCTGCTGCTTGGCAGGCTCATAGCCACATAGATCTGCTTGACATCCAAGCCAGGTGGGGATCTAGTCCAAGGTCTTTGGGACAAACCTTCAAGAAATTCTCAGAGCCCAGGTGTCAGGAACAGCGTAAGTCCTGAAAAGTATGCAACAGAATCTCTGTTCTTTCAGACAGGTTATGGCTACACCATCCCTCCTCCTGGGAGATTAGTGCCCTTACCCAGGATGTGCAAAATCAAGGTCCAGTTCCATTCCCTGCTTGAAAAAAAGTCCCAAACTATCTTCCTCACCCATTTCAGGAAAAGGCTTTAACCTCTCTTGTTTGGAGAGGTGTTCTCAGTTCCTCTTGCGGTGCAAAATAGAAATCAGGACTCAACAGCTACCATTTAATGTTTGTTAGTTGTTAGCTTTGGAGTATTTTAGGGATGCACTTCTCCAAGAGTGTTTTGAGTGATTTTTCATTTCCCATTGAATAATTAATGGAGGAAAGCATTTCTGTAGGCCTTGGACCACAGACTGGAACTTGAGTTCTGCTGATCCTCAATGAGCATCCCAGGAGGACACACAGCTATGCTGGTGTGGCTTTGGCCTGAGAGGCCGGAGAGGTGTTTTGTGGTTAGGGTACGAACTGCGAGCTATTCAGGCAGAGGGAAGAACTGCTGACATGCTCTATCCAGTAGGATGCTGTATAAAACACTGGTGGTAGGATCTCTGACCAGAATGATCTATAGCTATCTGTTGAAAGATGGAGCTTCAGGAGCTCTGGGGCTCTTGATCTCAAGGCCGGTGGGGTGCTCTGCAGCACAAAGAAAGGAGCTTCACCTGTGTGAGGAGTGGAAGCTGCTGGCACCCTCCTGATGCCCATGTTTCATGTTAGTTAGCTTGTCTAGAGCTAACATCTCAGTGCTGGGAGTGTTGGGATCCCTTCCTGGGATTACTGACTGAAACTGAACACAAGGGAAGCCTGCCTGTGGAGGGGTTGCTTCTATTTCAGCGCTTACTGCTCAGGCCCTGCGGCTTTCAGCATTCAGTCCTTGCTTCTTGTATTGTCACAACTTTTGAACCACAAAGTTGCCTCGTTTAGTGAGTCTTGCTTGACCAAGACTAGAGTTCAGATATGCAGCTGTTGTTGTTTATCTCAATGGGTTAAGATTCATGAATCACTTTTCTTTACACCATTTAACTGGAGAATGTGTCCGAGAGAAGATCCAGCTCCATAGTATTTTTATTTGTGGACAATCCAAGCAGTAACTGTTGGTTGCCTGCAAGGCATATATCCATCTGCTCACTCTGTTGGTACTGAAAGAGGCATCCATTTTCTTCACCCAGGCTTCTGTGAGTCCTCTCTACTGTGGCCCCAGCACAGAGCACAGTAGAAATCTAGAACAGAATTGGCCAAAGGGATAAATAAATGCAACATAGTCCAAGACTGAGGAAAAGATTTTCATGGATTCATTATTTTTAGCTACAGTTGTGCTTTTAGCCACAGCTTCTCTGTGTCAATCAACAATCTTAATGATGAGCAATGTCTTTCATTCAGTGCTTTGGCTTCTGAGGCAAAAAGTAGTGAGTTGAACAACTGTTCAGGAAAGAAAATAACTTGCCTCAAGAAATAATAATTTTATAAAGGTAAAGTATTCTGGTTAGGGCAGACCGAGGAGGTACAACAACTATGTCCTTTTTAAGTGGTTTCCAGGCAGCTAAAATACTCCTAGGATATCTGTCTGCCTGTGGTCTTGATTTTAACTTCCTTGTCCACTTTCATCCCCATTGATTTCTTCCTTCTTTCATTTTCTTCCTTTTCCCAATTACATTCCTGGCTGTCAGTACTGAAATGTTCCTTTGTTTTGTGTCCTCTGCCACTCTACCAGCCAAACAGTGGCCTGAATTCAGGGCCCTATGAGGCACACATGTACCTACTCGCTACCCCAAGCCTGCCCTGAGCCCTAAGGCTCTGTACCTCCTTGGTCACAGATCCATGGCACTGCTGAGTGCCCGTTTCCTTCTCATGCACACCTGTAATTCATCTCACTGTTACCTTCACCCACCCCGGCACACACTTAGGGCATCTTCTGATGCCCACCTCACATTCCTGTATCCTTAGTATTGTCATTTCTCAGCCTTGAGACTTGGCAATACTTTGGAGTTCTTCTGAGAGAAAGAAGAAACCTCAAAAGAACTGCCTCCCCTCCTCCCTGAAAAAAGTTTCCTCCATGAGAAAAAGTGGGAGGATTCGATGTCTGTTGGAGACCACAGTGTGAGCAGTTGTCTACGACTATCACCCAAGCACCAGGCTCCTGTATGATTCTGAGGGCAGGTTATTAGTCTGACTAGTTTTAAATTGGCTTCTATGATTTGTTCTTACCAATGGCTTTACTATATCTAGCATGGGAAAACCAAGGCTAGCAAATGAAAACTGAACTGCAAAAGTGAACTTGCCTGATGAAGATAAAATTGAGTTTTATATAGTCACGCATTTTATAATAATTATGATGAATTGTGATTGTTTTCCAGGCAAGAAATGACAATATCTGTAAAACTGTTCCTGCAGCAAGGCTGTATTTTCTGTATTGTTCCGATGGAAAACGTGATTCATGGATTATTACATTTTTTTTTTTTCATTATAAGTTTTGGGTTTTCCATTATTTCTTACAATTCCTTTAGGACAATGCTGGATTCCTGAGTTCATATGCTCCAGGATACCTGCATGTAGTTTACATGCAATTTGTGGAAAAAAGATAAGTGTTTGAGAAGACTGGACTCTACAGCCACTGAAAACTGGAGGGAGAGAAATTTTTACAGCTAGATCTCACAGTCTCGGTTAAATCTTAATCACAACCATGCTGGTATAAATCCAGAGTAACTACGCAGGGTTTCTCAATAAGGGTCCTGACCACAATGCTGCTGAATTAAACACAGCTCACGCCCAGTATGTTCCAAGCCACCCTTTGATGTAAATATCTTTTGGTGGATGTATACAAGTCCAGGCAAGTTCACAAGCAATTGTTTTTTATATTGCTGCTTTCTAGTGCTCTACTGGAGTTCTTGGTAACCGAAGTAGTATAATACAGAAAGCCTTAGTACTACTCTAGAAAATACAGACATAAGAGAAAAAACTAATGAAAATATTATAGAAATGTGATTCTAAGGTTAACAAATGTCGTTAGTCAGGTTGCCAGTGCTGTCTAGATAGTGCCATAGCAACACTTGAAGAAAAATGAATAGAGTATTGCCGGAGAGATTGTAGGAACTAGACAATATAACATTTCAAAGGTTGTGTTTTCCCCTTTGTGTGCATATAGTCAAGGAAGAACATACCACATAGGAAAATTAGTGAGCCTAACACGTTTAACATCATGGCTATCCCTGGCATGCTTTCCGTAGTTAGTTTAAAATTGTGTTCCATGGACTTACAGTACTTTCTTTGATTTGTTGCCAATATTTACTTAAGCAAATTGAAGAGCTCATGTTATACTAGGGTAGAAAGAGTGATAAATTGCAAAAATGTAGTAAATGCTAAAACTAACGTAATTTTTCAGAAGAAATCTGAAGAACTTATTCTCATGGCTGATAACTTTAACAGATTGAAAAGAAAACACGTGATACATAACACAGTCAATAAGTAAGAACTGATAGATGAGTGATGCAGGTTCAAATGTCTACAGTAACTTGAAGAGGTTTTGGCAAGGCATTTCTACTGGGTTCACTGAATTACAGTTCATTAGTATTCTAAACAAAAGCTTTGAATTGTAGAAAAAGCTTGCGAGTTATTCCGTTCAAATGTGAGAACTGAGAGGCCGAACTCTGCCTACAAAAAAGTAAGCCTCAATGTTGAGTTCAGGATAGAGTTTGGCCCACTGTAGTTCTTTTAGCCAGTTTTCTTGTTTCTTGGAGAAAACTGTTGTAAAACTGTATTTTCAGAGTGGCACATAATAGAGATGGCATGGACCAAAACTAAAAGCCTGAACTGGTACAGTAGTTTTACTACAAGTCAAATCTTTATTTAAATAAAAAATGTAGTACTTTCTGGGAATCTCTTTAAATGAAAAAAAAAAAAGATTTTACATAATAGATTATTATATGAATTTATGAAAAACAAAATAATTTCAAATAGATTTGGATGGAGTCTGTGGAATTACAATTTCAGGAACATACTGTGTATTTCTGATGGTTATACTGGAGTGCTGCTGGTTTATGCTTCTGGGCACTGCTGGAAATCTGAAGATCACTTAGTTTATATTAAAGCCAAGTGGATTAGGTGGATTCTAGGTGTATTCTCAAGATACTTGACTGAAGTTATCAGTCAAATTAGATGGTATTTTCAGACTTTTTAATGTTTTCTGTTAATATGTGGTTACCTAATTATTTGCACTGAAAGCCCATTCACAGAAAATAGACCTCATCAGAAATGCTTATAAGATTTTATAAGAAATGTGTGTTGTGAACAGAGGACAGTAGGAAGAGTGAGTATTATGAAATCTCCTTGATTTTGCTCCTCTACATAGGTGACCTTCCTGTGATGTAAGGATCAGGTAATACTGTCACCAGGTGGGGTGGGTAAAACCAAATACAACCCTTGAATAGTAAATAATGTATAACAAATAGCAAAAGAAAGAACTGAAGTGAATCACTTGAGAACAATCTAAACAGCTGAAATATGTTCACTGACACAGTTATTGGAACAATTGTGAATAACAACCAGATGAATTAAAGTCAAAGTTTGTCCATAATAACTCACAAAGAGAACAAAAGGCTTAATCCACTAAATAAAACATTTGCTACGAAAAGCTTGCCCAGCTCTAGTTCGTATGTTGTAAAAGAAGGTTGGCTTACAATATGTTTTATTACCAAACTCAGATAAGGATACAAGTAAATGCTGCCTGTGGACTTCATTAAAGGAGCTATGGGCTTTGATATCTGAGTGGTCAATAGGTGACATGAAGGTATTTTTACATTTTATATGACTTTAGTGTAACAAGAAGAGGATATAACCAACCGAACTCGGGGGAGGAGGCAAGCAAAGGAAAGACAACATAAAATTAGGCTGCAAAAAAGATAAACCATCTTTTGGCGAGCTTATTTTGACTTTTTAAACTGGAAGGGAGAGCTGCTGTGGACAGTCCCTCCCTTCCACCATTATGCAATGACTTCCACCCTGTTTTACATTGCTAACCCTCTGTGTCAGCGAATGCATATCCATAAATACAAGCTGGCCCTGGCACTTCAGGAGACATCGCCTGATTCAGGCTCGTGAAATTCCTCAGAGCAACCCCCAGCTTCTGCAGAGTGCTGGTCTGTTCCCCCTGCTGTAGGCAAATGCATGTGGCTTTAGCTGTGATAACTTCCTCAAGGTTATGCTGACCTTAGCTTATGAATCAAGTGGATAATATCCTGGTGGGGAGGGAGGACTTTGTGAGGGTGGATAATTAAAATCCTCTCTCAGGTTCCCTGGGAGACCACAAAGAAGAATGCTCTCACACACACACAAAAGTAAGAATGTGCATTTGGGAGGAGTATTCATCACCACCGTGTTACTTTCTGATGGGTACAGGAAGACTCGCAGGCTGTTAGAGTCACGTTAGCTTTGCATGCAAGTCCACATCAATGAATTACAAGGCATCCTCTGCTGAGCAGGGCTTTATGCTTTGCAGTTCTTTCACACACAGCAGTCCTGTGGATTGCACGACATAACTGGGGAGGGATCATAGACTCGTCCTGAAAATTTCAGTCCTTTGAAATGGGAGCTTTATTAATTTGTAGTCATTTAAATTTCATACATCTTTCGCAATCTTTTGACACATCTGTGGAGCAGTCCCTGAACAGTGTTAAGAGTCCCAGGTGCTTAGGTAGGTTACTAATAGTGCTTAGTGAAAGGTAGTTGCTCACTAATAACAGCTGGCAGAAATGACCATGAACAGAGAGATCCCATCCCCTTTTCTGGGTGAGAACCCTCAGAAGAAGGGACTCCATGGAACAGGGATCTCTGAGGATTTCTTTTATGAATTTCTCTCCAGTTTTCTTCTACTTTCTTGGTCGTTCAGGAGATCCTGAGTTCCCTTCAGTGATGGTTGGGGAGTTTAACACACAGGGCTTCATTCACAGTGGGATACACGAAGGACTAGAGTTAGTGTAGGAAGTCTTTTTGCTCCGATTGAGTTTTTTACTCTTTACCTTGATTTTGTGGGTAACTTGAGCATTGGTTTCTTCAGTTTCCCCCATACTGTCCAAAGTGATCCACAGTTATATTATGGTATCTTTGCATCTTACAGGCTGCTCTCATTAAAGGCTGAAAAGGACACAGATGAGCACAGATTAAAGGAATGATGTGTCCTGTCTGGTTTCAGGTTCCAGATTGCCTCTTCTCCCCTACCCTGCATCCAAGGCACTGACAAGAACTGAATTCATGGTTCTGAGGACCAAACAAATGCGTGGAGGAAACAGGTTTGTAAACTGAAAAAGTAAAAGAAAAACAAAACAAACAAACAAACAAACAAACAACCCCCCCCCCAAAAAAAACACAAACAACAAAAAACACCACACACAAAAAAACAACAACACAACCTGAAACAGTCCTCCTGAAAATCCAAAGCAAAGCACAAATTCAAAAGCACTGCAACTGTTCTATGACCGTTCACAGGTGGGAGTTGAGGAATTAAGGAAACCTTAGAAAACTGAGGTCATGTCTGCTCTGCCTAGACATTAAAGATCCCGTGGTGCTTTACATACTGGGGCAGGATTTACCCCTATGTCTTGACCAAAATGTAACCTTTTTCTGCGAGCAAAAGAGAATACCATACTTTGATTAGGGGCTCTTCTTCATCCTGGAAGCATCTGCGTTTCACCTATGCAGCGTGTGCCATGTGTGTCTTTGTGTAAGTATGCACATAAGTGTACAAAGACCTGGGTATTGCAAGGGGCTTTGAACACAAATGGAAGATTCCTGTGCTTGTACAGAATGTCAGCAGGCTTATGGCCACGTCTTGTGAAGTATTTTGGGACCCTTTTTTAGATATTCCTCATTATTTGTAATTAAGGAATAAAGGAATGGCCAGCACTGCAAGCAACAAGATGTAACATCTGTTGAGCTTGGTTGGACAAATGTTCTCATATATGGGAAGTGTTACACATGTGAGCACTTACTTTGACTTTATCAGAACTGTTTGCAGTATTAGAGACATTCACTGATATTCAAGTTGGGAAAATCATTTAGGTGAGGAAAAGAATTTGCAAGTATATAGTTAAATCTGCAAGAATATTTGCAGAGCGTAGCTTTGATTTATCATCAGTGTTTGCCAAGATCTGTGCTAATGGGTCAGAATTTGTCTCTCCTATTTCCTAATTTAAAAAATTCCAACACAATTTTATTTCATCTTTTTAAGCACTTTGACTCTAGGGATCAAAATAACGTCAACTTCTATACTAAGTTATACCAGAGAATAATTTTTGTTGCACTGTAGCATAGACTTGCTGTTTCAACAGAAAAATAAAAACCATCCACTTAATGTGTAATTAATAGTTTGGCATTTCCCTAAGGCTTACTGAGGACCCTTTCTGTTTCTGTTTTGTATTACTGAACTCCCTTGCTAAATATTTCCAGATCATATAGATTTAGATAAGACATGTTCCAGAACTTATAACATTTTTTATTTTGACTTTTACAGTATTTATTAGTGTAATGAAAATAATACTTTGACAAGTCCCCAAATAAATGGTAATATTCACCCCTGGATAGTTAAGTGAAATGTTCAGTGGCTGTAGTCCATGAGTTATTTAACCACGCTTACATTGGAGACATAAAAAGTATGACAAAAATTTTGGTGCAGATCCCTTAAAAGCCCATGAACCTGTCCTTTGACCAAGGTCCTGGTTCTGTAGTTTGAGGAACTTAGGAGGACGTTGGCAGACAAGAAATGCCACTGAAATCCAGGGAGCTCTCCTAGGGGTACAAGGACACTGTAGGATTGGGACCTAACCATATAACATCATCCTTTTGAGCACCTTTATGGCATTTTCTGGGATCTCTCTTACCTGACTTTTCTGCATGGCAAAAAAAAAGTATACGAAGAACAATATGGTGAAAAGAACTGTAACTCAGAAATGAGGTAACTGGGAAAATATCAGAGATTCAGATGTCAATAAAACAATTATGATAAATTAATATGAATTCCTGCATTCCTAGAGATAAAGAATTTCACCCATGTTCACCAATAGGGATGAAATTATTAAGGCGACTTTTGTACTTATTACTATATGAATGTGTATTATTGCTGAGGAGCATAGGAAGGCCCATTTCTGTGCAACAGTTTGTGTGACTAAGGCCTGTAAAACCTTCAAGGCAACATTTATCATCTTTGTTAAGCTTTTAACACACGTTTGAGACTATTCAAAAATTAAGGAGCCTTTGGAATCCAGGCTGGATCATGGGATGCGTGTGGATACCGAAAGAAGGGATTTGTAAAACTCTCTGGCCAAAATGAGCACATTTTCTCCTTTACTGGGCAGTTCTCAACTTAAGGCTCCCTGGTCATATCTACACATCATGATTCTTTTCCTGGTGGATGTGAGTCAAGTGGTCTTTACGTCTGCTCCTTTTTCGCACTCACACAGGCTTACGAATTTTTAAAGAGAGAAAAACCAGTTCAAAAGCAAAAGCTGTTGAGTTTCCACTTGGAAATGTTAAAAACCAACACGTTCACTTCCCTCAAACCAAACATTTCTTTTCCTAAATGAAAAGTTTCAACACAAAAAAGAATACCCCCATTCTTTATCCCAGCCAAAACAATTTTTCCAAACGTGACTAAAACTCATTTATAGGTTTATGTTCAGTTGTTTGATACATTTATTGTTGGTCTAAAAATTGTGTGAGTTGCACCAGGTTTGCTATATGATGCCTTCACTTCAGCAAGGCTAAGTAATGCAAGGATGTTTTCCTGGCAAAACCACTTGATTTATTTAAAGTAATTGTAAGGCATTTTTCTCCTCTTGGTCCTTCCAGAGTAGACCACATTGAATGTATGTTCAAATTTTAATTTACCTGAAACATACCTACTTGTTTGTTAACATACTCACAGGGTTGAGTGCGTTGTGTTGTATAAAATTGGGCTGTACATGGTGATTCCTTTTATCACTTCATAATTTGAAGAAAATCCCTCCTGCTTATCTTTTCCCAGCATATACTTCCATGTATACATGATGGATCTGACTACACAAACACACGGGGAAGTTTGAGATTCATTTGATATTACTTCTGAACACACAGTACTTCTTTCTTCAGTATATGGAAAAGAGATCAACTCCTTGTTTAGTAGTACTGCACAGACATCTGACACCATCTGGGAATGATCGTAGAATCTATGAACTTGGAAATTGCATGTTTTTACTCGACGTGTTTCCTAGAAGAGTCTGAAACTTCGCACGCTGGTCTGTATGCTACCTCAACCCATGGTGAATAAATTATTTTTATAACAGCCGTACAGAATTCTGTCTGTTTGCAAAAGCCATGCGTCTTGCAAACTAATTGTTTTTGAATGTAATGACTCTGAAAAGAAATTAGCTGGCTAATTTCTTAGGGAAAAGAATGTCAGGTATTGAATCCCTATTGAGCAGAGAAGTGAAATTTCTTTCTGAGCAGTCAAATCTATGTTATTCTCCAAAAGACTTATTGTGACTACCATTACCTCCAGTTGAAATGGATGTGATAACTCCCATAACTTCAGTGGGAACACAATAAAATGAGCCCTACGTACAGGTGAAAATCCCACTGTTTCAATGCTTGTAGGGTTACATGCTCATTTACACTGGTCACATGCACAAGGTTGACTCACATTCATTTTAGCTTCAAAAAAGGAGTAAAAATTGTCCAAAAATCAATTCAATTCTCTTTCTTTGAGATAGTTCTGAATTTTCTAGTCACTCTTCTTAATTTCTAAGTCCTATGTGTTTTTGTGATCTCATGGCTGAAAATAGTCTTATCTGACTTATAGCCTGAAATGAGCTGCAGCTTCTGCTTCCCCAAGGTTTTTGTTACTTCAGGGTAAGCAGCATTTGAGTGTGTGGGCAACTTGTCCCAGCTGGGCTGGTGGCAACTGGGCTGTTCTTGCTTGGGTTTGTTTATCTGTGGCAGCTTCTAGAGGTAGCATGCTTTTGATGCAAGACGGACTTCTAAATTCTTCTGAACTTGCCAGAGTTACACTGAAAGAAGGTCTTGTTCAGTCACAAAGCTATAGGTCTGGAAGGGTGTCCTGCCCTTGATACCACAGCAGGAATCAGTGATAGGCACATGTCTAATCTGCTCTTAAAAATCTGCGCTGCCTTCCCCAATAGCTTGAAGCTCTGGTCCCCTGCTCACTCTGACCACCTCACAGACTGATAACTCTTTTCCTCTTCCCTTGTATCCAACTGAAACCTTCTTTACTGCAAATTAGTTTTTCATCCTTCCCTCTGTGGCCACAGAGCATAGTTCATCATCGCTGTCTCCAACTGCCTTTTTCATATTGGAAGACTGTTATTGTGTGCCCCTTCAGTCTTCTCTTTTCTAGACTAAACAAACCTAGTTCCTTCAGCTCTTCCCTCACAGGTCATGTTTTTTAAACCTCTTAACATTTTTTTTTTTCCTGTGTAAAAGCAAAGATAGTTGTGCTGAGAAAATTATTTCCCCAGCATTTGGCCATCATAGGTCCCTGCTGTGAGATGGTTTCTTTCTTCCTAGGGAGAGAACATTACCCACCCTTGAGTTAATGCTATCCTGAAGGCCTCATGTTATCAGTTGTCAAGCTCTGTGACCACTGTGTGGTGTGGAAAATAAGAGTAGAAGGGTGAGGAAGCATTAGGGGTATGGGTAATAAGTGCTAAATTTTAGATTTAGCACACAGATGACAGATTGTTTGAGAAGTCTATAGATATCATGGTTTCCAAGAAGCCCATCTCCATAAATCCCTCCTTAAAGAGGGAAGTGAGATGATACTCTTCTTGTGACACTCTAGAGGATGGATGCAATGGAGTCAAGGGGTGTCAGAGCTGATGATCTTGACTAAGAATTGATGTTTGCATTGCTGGGGGAAAGCATTCTCTGCAGTGGATTAAAAACAAATTGAATTTATTCTCCCTGACTTTTTCTCCTTCTAACCACATGCCAGTGGTATTTCTGGAGGAAGAACTGTTTAAACTTGACCCAAAGTTGAGAATTAGCTTGACTCTGCTCTAACCCGACATGCAGGAATTGTTCTGTGTTCTACTATTTTTTGTACCTGAAGCTTGGATCTCTCTTTCCTCCATTCCTCATTTTAATGAAATACACCAGGAAAAATGTAAGGATGATGAAAAGCCCAGGATTTATTTTGTTACAAAGCAAGGGATCCCTAGCCCCATGGCTAGTCAAAATAGCGTGGGAGGTTATATTAGCAATTTCACATTTCCTTTCCACTGGGGTGAAAGACTGAAAAGTGTCTCCAAATCCCCTCAAGCCGTTACTGTGCTTATTCAGCATCATCATCACTTATCACCCCTAAATCGATACATAACATTTTCCATCCTTTCTGAGTCTGGCATCACCGAGTGGCTGCAGCCTGTGGATTCTGGCCAGCAGCATTTCTGTGACCATCTCACAGCACTACTGTAACAAGGAATGGTTGCCACAGTCTTAAAAGCTGATGGGAATACAAATCCTTACAGATTCATCCTACAAATCTAGTTTTACCTCTTAATTAGCCCAATTAATTTCTGCTGAGCTTAGGCCCTGTTTACACTGGCCGTGACAAAGGACTTCACCTCTGCCAGAGGACAGAGTTAAGCCTACCTCCAGCTGAGATAGCTTAAGAAATGTTTTCTCAAACCTGTGCGGATAGCACCAAACGGTGTCAGGGCCACGCTTACAAACTGCGTTTTCCTTCAGGGACTGGAGAGCCGGCTCAGAAAAGGCTGAAAGAGCCACTTGTGTCAAAGTTTGCACTGCCAGAGCCGAAGACAAACACTAGCTAGCAGGGTGCAGCTACAAGCCAGCCAAAGCCTGCTGGAAGCTGTGTTAGCTGGGATAAGGAAAGCAGGGCCCCAGAGGGAGGATTTGTTGGGATGAGAGGCCTGTGGGGTTGACCAGGCATGAGCTGCCAAGGAGCTGGCAGAGAGGCACCATCATTTCTTTGAAAGATAGCCTGGCAAGGAACATCCTTTGACCTTAAGGGGGTGATTGCATTTCATCAGCTTCCATATTTCTAGTGCAGGAGGAAATTTACTCTGGAATCCCTCTAGGCACTCGAGATATGCCAGATATCCACCAAAGCAATGACCTTATGAATCCCTCTTCAGTCCAGCACCTCCTGGCTATGTCCACAAACTGACAGCCTGAAACTCCAGACTGATCCCGAACAGGCTTTCTGGAGCAGGTTGTTCCTTCAAAGTAACTTCTCTATTCTATTTTCTGTGTCTGAACAGCAGATACAACATAGTTGTACCCACGTAATGTTGTGGGTAACAGGGCTCCCTAAAATCTTCTGAAATCTTTCTAACCTGGTACTACCTGACTATTTTTACTGATTTCCTGGTCATTCATAGGGCTTTTATTTTCCCATTTTATATTTTTGCAGAGTGGAGATGCAAATTACCAGGCTTCAGTCTACATGTATCACAGCTAATTAAGTAATTCTGTCCGTGTCCACGTATAAGAATGGCCAAATCAAGAACTGGTAGCAGTTTTGCCACAAGCTGAAACATCACATCCATCATTTCATTACATTACAGTGCAACTTGTTAAAAAAATATATATATGTGTGTGTGTGTATATATATATATATATATATATTATTTTTTTTCCCCCTCAACTTGTAGGATTAGAACTTGCCTGGTGTCTAGCTTGGCAGCAGGTGTGATGGCTTTTTGGATGGATGTTTGAAATAAAAAACATTTGCTGATGATAGCAAGGCACTTCAGCCTTCTGCCATGAAGAATAGCTTCCAGAATCGAGAAGAATGTGAAGTCTGTGTTCTTTACCGACCACTGGTGCAGGATGCTATGGTCTATCAGTTGTTAGCACAGACCTTCAACAAATCACATAACTCTTTCAACCTTTCTACTTTAACTGTGCAAATGAAAAAGTAGCTGTAAATCTTGTTGACAATTACTTCTATATCTATTGGCAGGCAGTCAACTTTGGCCTTAACAACATGGGAACAATATGTGCAGCACAGCCAATGCCCATTAATTGTCTCTTTAGTTTCTCCTGCAACCTGTAGAGCATATTTCTCCCAGGTGATCTGCTTCTCTAAACATTAGTACAAGCTTGTCTGGCACAGAATGCCAGTAATTTATGAGTTAGATTCTGGTTTTCAGTAATATTTACAGTGTGCTCTGATGTAGACCACAGTAGATACTTTAAAGATGAAAATGTAGGAAATTTGCTTTCTCGGTTACCTTCAAGAAGCAATTAAAAATTATACTGATTTTTAATGGACTGTTTCATCAGCTGACGCAGACCCAGAGACTGCTTTCGTCCTCAGCCCACATCTGTTTGCTCACTAGTGAATGATACAGGCATACAGTAACTGCAGGCACTTTCCAGATATTTCCCTCTCTGTGGCACGGGACTGCTGTCTGGATTGCCTTGTCATCTTGACTCCCAGATGTACTGCTGTCCTGTTTAATCACCATCATTTTAGTCTCCTTCACTTCTCCAAGACCTCCTCCACGTTTTGGGGCAGGGCTCTGTGACAACAGGCAATCATAACCGCTTGGCTGGGATGGATACTTTTCTAGCGGGAATGGTTGACCTTTCACTTTTTGCTTCTGAACTAGTCTCTCAGTGCTGAATGCTTTATAACACTTATTTAATGAGCAATCTCTTCCCAGCTCTCCCAAGAACTTAATAGCAGAAGCTGTAGCAAGATCTCCTATCATCATCCCTTTTTGTTCCAAAGGCATTGGTGAACATACCCCAGTTCTTTATGTACTGTTGTTACAGCTAAATCCAAGTTATACACAAAAGCAAAAGTAGGGGAATAAATACTGCATGAGTTCTACCTCTTTAACACATTTCATTCAATTTTATTGTACAATTTAGTCGCTGGAAGCCCACTGAGGCTTGGAATACGCTAGGCTATTCCAGTCCTATTAAATGAAGGTTCGAGCTATTGTTTAGACATGAAGTGCAGCTGAATTAAGTTTGAATTACAATTTTAAGGATCACTTGTGATCTCGGGCTCTTGGGCCTGGGATTTGGAATCAGGCTGGCCTGTTGTCTTTCAGCAGAATCAGAAATAAATCTCTCTTTATTGTGGAGGAAACAAACCACATTTGGGAAACATGCCGTGTATCATTTCCCTCACTAAATGACCTCCTCTGCATTGGTGAAGCCTTACTTAGCCCTCTAGCTATTTTCTGCTACTTTGTTAGCAGGCAAGTCATTTCCAATGGGGTCTGCTCACTGATTTTCTGAAAAGAAGGCACAGTAATCTTCCTGCTGATTGTCACAGACTCAAGATGGAGAAAACAAGTTTCACGAAAAACTAATGGCCAACCTTTACCTAGTGCTACCTTTGTTGTGGTGTGGCAGTGCCTAGTGAGAAAAGTAAAAGAAAAGCACTTACCCTGAAGAACTGTGTCTCTGGACAAATTTCAGGATTCCTTTTTTTTTTTTTTTTTTGGTGATGTTTTCCTCTTAAGTTTTGCAGAAACACTAGTGTCACCTACAGCTGCAGACCAGAGCACCCTGCTCCTCCTTGCTCCCAGGCCCTCCGAGTTGGCGTGGTCCCACCTTGCCAGGTCCAGCAGAGCTTCCCCATGTGTCCTCCTCACCCTGCTTGGGCTGAAGGTGATGTTGGACAACCTGCATAGCACCTGCATGGCCAGACACCCTGTCCCAGATCATGTCTCCCTGCTTGCATGCCCTGTCAAGCAAAACCAGGGAGAAATTTGCCCATGGTCACAAGAAAATACTTTGGTATCAAATTGTCTTGCTCAAAGTGGCACCTAAAAAAATGTGGCTTGCTCAAAGGTGCCGAATTTTCACAGCCCTGTGTACTCTTTTGATGAACTTTTGTTGCTGAGTGTCTTTGAGTGTCAAAAACAAAACACAGGAGGTCTGCATGCTCATCTGAATGGCTTTTTACTTCTGATGTTCACATACCTATTAATGAGTTTATTCCTGGTGGAGGTAGTAGGGGTGTCTCCAAAAGAGGGAAATGCATTGTAAAATCAAACCTTCAGTGCTGATACTGGCTTTGATGAAGGCCAGAGCCAGCAAAAACAGTTATTGCAACCTTCAGATGGAATAACTGATATGCAGTAGCTTTCCCAGATGTACAGGCATGAGGAGGATGGCTGGATTCATATATTTTCTCACACATATCTGCTAAGGGAGAAGCCCCACATCCCACTGTAAATACCCAGTAATGTTATATAAAGCTATGGCTTTCCTTGGAGAATTTTTGCTTCATAAATTTTTGGCAGCTCAGGATGGATGTAATCTTGCTCCTATGTGTTAAGTAGAAACAGGGCCTATTGCTGTCAGACCACTAGACTGAAGCCTTGAGCAATAAGGCGTATCTTATTAATGGCCACAAAAATACACTTGCCATTTATTATCTTCTGAGACGTAGAATTTAAAACGTGCCTGAGTATCACCTTTGAATAAAGCACACCACCTCCTGCCTATATAGTGTAACCTAAGCCAGGTTTATTGCTTCACCAGAGGACAGGAGGATGGTTACTGCAGCCATGGCCCGTGAGGTTGCATACCACAGACTTGTTTTTGCCTAAGGTAGCTCATTTAAGTGATGCTGTGTGATGCATTTTCCCAGTGATATGAAACGTAAGGAAGGTGTATTCTTCTGTGGTTTTGCTGACCTGGCTGGGGTTTGCAACAGGGAACACTTATGTGCCACTAGACACAAAAGCAGTGAAGGACCTAGTATTGGAAGTATATTTTGTCTTTCATAGTGTTGGACATTTCCTCGTCTAATGCTCTGGGCACCAATTATGCTTATCTTCTGTTAAATTACTTTTCTAAACAAATATAAACACTTCATGTGACCTTGAACTGATTTTAGACAACATTTTATGGAGGTTAAAGATCAATAATGAATCAATGCGTCTTTGGCAAGCAGTAAGGGAACTTGGCTGAATAATTCATTCTTTGCATCTATCTTCAAGTATCCGTAGTTTGAGAGATGACTATATGCTCAAAATGTGTAAGGACCCTTGGGTATATATGAATAAGCCTCTGCCTAGGCTGGGGTTTACACCTCTTTTTCTGAAGACTTTGCTGGATGTCTTGGTAGACTTTCCAGGTGGCAGGTCCAAGTCTGGGAGCTTTTCAGATGTGAAAACCCATCATGATCTGCTGATTTATCAGCAGTTGGAACACACAAAGTTGGTGTATATTATTCCTGTGCTGCTTCTGGGTATAGCGTCTTCAGACACCTGGATGAACTACCTACATGTAAGCAGCAAGATTTTGTCCAGAAGTTTGAACTTCATTGGTCATCCAGAGAGATATTTATCAAGTGTACTCTGTGCTGACTGCACAAGACTTATGAGGAGCAACTGAGGGGAACTGGGGTTGTTTAGTCTGGAGATGAGGAGTCTCGGGGGAGACCTCATTGCTCTCTAGAACTACACAAAAGGAGGTTGCAGCAAGGAGGGTGCCAGTCTCTTTTCCCAGGTGACAAGTGACAGCATGCAAGGAAATGGCCTCAAATTGCATCAGGGGAGGATTAGATTGTATATTAGGAAGAATTTCTTCAAGGAGAGGATGGTCAAGCATTGTAATGGGCTGCCCAGGAACGTGGTGGAGTCCCCATCCCAAGGGTATTTAAGAGATGTTTGGATGTGTGGACATGGCACTGGGGGCACGGTTCAGTAATGGGACTCAGTAGGTCAAGTTGATGGTTGGACTTGATGATATTGAGGGTTTTTTCCAACCTAGACGATTCAATGATTCTATGACCCTGTGGTGTTTGTCCTCAGCGAGGTGGATGCTGCAGGAACATGAAACAAGGCAGTTTGTTTGGCAGAGCAGAGCTGGGGAGGAGTGTATCAAGATGCAGACAGATCCTCTAACAGGGATTTTTGCCACAGGTAAAAATACTACTTAGAGATGACAAAGAGCACACGTGCACTTTGCAGGTTAAAAATGTGTGTCTGTAATATCATCACTCTAGGGTGCTTATAAACATCCTGCAGAGCCCAGCTGAAATTTATGGTATATGCAACACAGTACTAAGGCATCATTGAACCACCAATGTTTTAAAAATCTGGCATCCCCTTTACTTGCAAGGCTGAGCTGTTTTAAATTTATTTACACCGCACTATTTCCTTAGGGAACTGTTTTCCATAAACTAATGAGGCACTGGTGCAAGAGCTTCACTGTTATTCCTGGCAGAGACCATTTCGACTCAGAGGCATACTTCACCTTTTTTTTTTTTTTTTCTTCAGTAGCCCAGTGCAAATAATAAATAGGAGGAAATACATCATGTTTTTTAATATGGGGGCCAAGTTACAGGACCGCAAAATGTTAAACAAAGCAGTTACAAGTTGAAATCTATGCTATCTCACTTGTTCCCACAATTTTTCATGCCAACTTTTCATGTATTTCAAAATTGCATGTCCACTTTGTTGGTCAAACCACCAGCAATCAAAAGGGAAGTAATAAGACCATTATTCCTCATCGTGCCCAAAAGGCTGAGCGTGCCATACAGTGGATCTTTCACTTCACATTTGAGATACTAAAAGTCTGTGTGCTGAAACATGCAGGGCTCTCTAAGCAAGGGATTAATTAAATTCTCATTTAGCTCCCTCTTCTTAGGGATTGGTATATGTAATACGTTATCTTTAAACTTAAATGATAAGTATACTTTTACTACCATGATCATTTCCACTTATATAAGTGACAGTTGATTTTGATGGGAAACTTAAGCATATATGTTGGTTTAAGGTCAACTTTTAGAAGCAGAAAATCCAAGGCCTTCTCTGTTGAGTGAAGATTATGTGAAGGGACTGTAATGTGTACACCCAAGTACAAAATTGCATCCAATTTGCAAACTAGTGGTCATCAGTATATGTAAAAATATGCAGTACAGAAATCAAAACCTTGCCTTACATAACCATTTCAATATGCGCATCAACTATTCACATCTTTTCACTAAGGCCCATAAACATGTAAAACTGATTTAGCAATGGGGGGAAGATGGTTATTATGGGAGTGATTACAGCTGATTGTTAGAATACTGAGTACTTTGCATTATCATATTTATTTGAAAATGTCAAAACGTGTGTCTGTGATTAATCTTAAGGCATAAATCTCTTCCCAGTTATGTGTGGAAATATGCACATACAGACATTTCTCCGCCTGTGTATGTTGGAGGCTGGGCATGTGTTCCTCCTTGGGCATCTAAAGCCAGCTGCCTACTTTAGGGTCTACATCTCCTCTGTGGTCAGCAGGGAGAGGGAAGTGAAGGCAACCAGCTGCTCTGAAGATGGGCTCCTGCTCCCAGTCTGCTTGCAAGGAAGATGGAATGTCATTGTGAAAATGATGGTAGGTGGGAATGATGTAATTTTCCCAATGCCAAAAAACAAATATGTGAAAGCTCAGACCTGAATGCCCTGGTTTGCCTGTCATGTATTTTAAATAAAAGACCAACCTTCTCCCTGAAGAGAAGCAGAGGTCATTATTAAACACAGGGAAGGTGATTTACAAAAATAGTGATGAACTTTAAAGGAGAATTTTTTCCCCCCATCCATATCATTGTTTAGACACTGAGGGGAATATAGTCCTTTATGTGTAAGCATTCCTGCCCTTGTGAATATAGAGCAACCAAACCTGGCAAATATGAAGGGTTCAAGCACGGGAAGTCCTTGCATGTTTTTTAGGCAAAGATGGCTTAGAGAAAGAAATCCACACGAGAGCAAAGCTTCAGTGGATCCAGTTTCTACAGAAAGGCTTCTTTCTCTGCCCTATCTGTCCCTCATGGCATCAGTAAGTTGGCTCTTACATGAATGTATGCTGATACTTTCCTGTTAATAGCCCCTTGTTTGCAAAATTTATTTCAATAAAAAGAACCTCAGAGATGAGATAAGCATTAAGGCAAATTCTAAGAATTAAAAAGATTTTATTTGAGAAATAAATGATGATTCTTGAAGCTCAAAGGTATTGATAGTAGGTGTAGAAATTGATTATGTTCATCATATTTTGACTTGATCATTTATATATTTTATCTCTGAAACATGAATCTTGCAGTAAACTAGAGGATTTTTTTCACACTGAGATTAGCTATTGCAATATATCTGGGACTTACACTCTAAAGAATACAGTGACAAGTATCATTTAATTTGAATGAATTAGAACGCAATATACAGAGAGTACTGTTAATAAAAAAGAGTTCAGATTTCTGATACGTATCACTAGATCTTTCTAATCCACTCTGGTAGCCCAAGTTTACATTTTCCATGTGAACTTTTTCTTTCTTAAATCTTAGAAGGTGATGAGGTCCCTCGTTTGTAGAGCAATTCAGACTTTCCATTTCTTTATTATGTGTGCATGACGTAAAGTGCTTTTATGCAAAACGTAAATAATGGCTTTCAGATATAAGTGGTCAGATTTGTAAATTTAAATATTATTATATATTTATGACTGCAGCCAGATTATTTGATAATGCCTGTCTCTGTCTACTCTCACAGAACGCGTGGGTGTTTTCTTTTCATTTTATGATGCTGTATTGCATGTAAGTGTGTAAGCAGTTGAAAATACACTCAGAGACGTATAAGCACGGTGAAGCCTGCACTCATTGCTTAGAGCAGGGGGACAGGCCCCCAACCTTGAGCATGCTGCTGACAAAATTTGCCGCTGATTAGGGACAGAAATGTATTTTTATGCTAAATGTGCTGAATATGTCAGGCAGCACATGTGGCACCTACACTTACAGACACTTATCCCTGTCACTAGGTACCGAAATGCCAGTGTGGTGTTTTAGGAAAACCGAGAGCTCCAAAAGTCTTCCTAAAGGAGAGGTGGGTGGGCAAAAACAATGGTGAAAGTCACGGCAAGACCCACTCCCACCAATCCTGCCTCATTGTTGGGTGCACACCAGTCCTGATATGTGCAGTGTGTGGCGTTCCCTCTCCTCTGCTCTGCTTCTGATCAGAGATGTAGGAGGCAAGAGGAGAGAGCCCCTCTTCCTTGTGGCTTTGGTGTTCCTTTGGACATAAATGTCTGACTGTAGCCAGAGGAAAGCCAAGGGAGAGTGAAGATTTTGGGGTTATTTAGGGAAAAAATGCCTACTTCCCAGACTTACCCAGATCTTGCCTGAATGAGAGTCACTCACTGTGTCTCTGCATACCCCTCAGTGTGCTTATTTCTGGTTCTCAACCATCATCCACTCAGACTGATAGCAGCACGGTCAGAAATCAGGGTTTTTGGTTTCTTTGTAGCCTCAGTCCCGTCCTGTTGGGCATGGAGTGGGGCAGCACCATGGTGAGTAGGGGATTCGTGGCATCCAGCTGTGCTCCGGGGCCAGCAGCCGCCTCGGTGGGACATCAGGGCTGGGCTGCACTGGGAGGAGGAGAGCACCTTTGGGAGATTTACTCCCCGACTTAGACCCTCATAAATATTTTTTTCCTTACCTTTGCAGAAAAGCAATTCAATAAATCACCAGAAAATGCCTCATACGCTCACAAGGAAAAATCATTACCTGCACGTTTTCTGCATGCGTACAGCATCACATCTACATTACAAATGTCACAAACATGTCTTAGAATCAGACTCCTTTATTTTTTCCAGATGGCAGAAAAGCAGCTCTCTACAACTGTTCCTTGAAACATATTTCTATTTAAATAATGGCGCTCTGCCGAACAATGATACTGGTAAACAAAAAATGCGAGAGACTTAGGCCCACTTTGCACCATTTTAACTGACTGCCCGAGACACAGAGAAGTGATGAATTTTGCTTACAGACACTGACTTTTCTTTGCCTTATGGTGTAATTGATGCTCGTGAAAATGTTGTTATCCGATGTGGCAGCGTTTTCTCCTCCCAGAATAAAGCCTTCGTAACTAGTCTAGATTTTTTAATTCAATTTGTTTATATTTGGAAACAAAGTAGTGCTGAGCTGGAGAACCAGAACTTTGAATGTTCAAACTCCCGAGGCTTTTTATTTCAGTAATTCAAAACTTGAACATGTTAAGAAATCTGTTTGAATGCAGCTTTTCCTGCATAGAGTTTTAATGCTGGCAAATCAGAACTTTCTGAAAAAATTATGCTCCAGTTGCTTCCACACTTGACATGAGGAGTGTCATTGACACCTGTTGCAAATAAAGTATATTTCTCTGCAAAAATTCTGATGTTTTATCAAGGGATTTATCGGAAACCACAGTCAGAAACAGATTGTAGGCCTGCCTTTAACAGTTAGAGGATGACCAACTAACATTTCCTGAACAAAAAGCAGGCCAGATCCTCAGCGGGTACGATGCAGAGAAGGTCAGACAACAAGCTTGGGTTTTGTATGCAAATACCAATCTGCTGAAATCCAGGTTTCTACCAGGCTGCTCAAACTAGATTCAACCAGAATGAAATTGCTGGCTAAAAGCAGAGAGAGAAAGAGACCCTCACTCATCTGCTGTTGAGAATTTTATTACAGAAACAAAAAACACTGTGGGAAATTCAGAGGAAATGAAACATCGCATGGCCTTTGCAGCAAATAAGCCACCTGTAGGAAGCCTCCTTCCCAGGAATTTCTGCTGAAAGGTAAATTTATTTAAGAAGATAAACTTCACTATGTTGTCACAAGCCATAGTGTAACTTCCACTCAGAGAAAGATTTAAAATGCCAAATGCGCTCACTCTTGCCTTAGTAATGGCATGTTGTGCCAAAGAACTGAAAGCCAGTTGGCTCAGAGAGAAGGGGTACGGTATAGCATCACCCTGGGGAGAGTGAAGTGTTCAACCCCAAAGACCCCATTTACCACAACGACCCTACCCCATGTCTGCACAGAGCACTACAGCTATGTGGAGTATGTAGTTAAGAAAACAAGCACATACTGAGACATGTATGTCATGTGGACTTGTATTCATTTTACGGTGTTTTGGAGGAAATATGCATGCTGCAGGACACTGCGCTTCTCTTTGCAGTTTTGTTGGTCAGCTGGGAGGTTATTGCTGTGCTGTATTACATCCTGCTTGTGTCCTCCTGCAGCTGGATGGGAGATATGGGATGAGGGTAGTATGATCAAAGGGATGAGTTTTGGACTGGCCTGGGGCATTGGTGAGGCCACCTCACAGTGGGCAAAAGCCCTGCTGCCCAATGGGGCACAGTCCCCTCACCACTGAGCAGTCTCTGACTGCTCTGCCTCATGTTTTCCTCTTTCTCTCTGGACCCTGACTTCTACCACAGCAGCAGCTGGGGATGCTCGAGCATTTTTACCTGTGTGTTGTCTGCAGGTGGATGTCCCTCTGACCACACTGGTGCTGTGGCCACCTGAGGCCACAGCAAGCTGTCCTTAGCAAGCAGGGAGCTGCACAAATGATGCTGGGGTGGGCTCTCATGAACAAACTTTCCACCTTTCTTTCACATTTGGGTTTCTCCTGCTCTGATGCATTAATGTAGGATTGTGACAGGAGAACTGACCGCTCCCTTAGGGAAGAAAGGTTGCATTTCCAGCTACAGGCAATTCCCATTAGCTTTAGCAAAGTCTCCTTGTGGTTGACTGCCACAGGATTAGGCCACATTAATCTCATCTTTCCCCATGTGGGCTTTAAAACACAGAAGTGAAAACAGTTGGGAGAAAATACTGGCCTTCTGGGGAAAGGACAGGTTCTGCCTGCTGGTCCCAGAGGGAACGTATAACACCAGGGTTAGTGTTACTAAGGAGTGGTTTAGTGAACCTGGCTCGACCCAAGCTGGCCATGGTTGTACACACAGGAATAGCATCCCAGGGAGTAGGATGAGTGATGTTTGGGCATCTCCTGAGCCAGGAGAAACTGTTCAGTAAGAAGAGGATCCCTCTGCAATGCAGCTGGCTGTTCGCTTCTCTGGCAAGTGACTTCAGGTGGTCTTGCTTGAGGATAATATTGCCTACTGGCTTATTACTCTCAGCAATGTGGTTGCTTCATAGAAGACATTGCAAGACAGACAAGTTGCAGTGACATCTCTAACTTAGCTCCAAATCAATGACAATTTTGCTGCTCCATGTTTTGCTTCCTGGCATCAAACGGTCAGTCCGTGGAAACACACAGAATTGTTTTGCTTTGTCGCTATAATCAGATAGATGATCTTTTATAGAAAATGTAAGTAGATCATGACTTAACTGGATTAACGTATCACCCAACTAAACCCGACTAAAAGGCTGAGGTGCCAACATGAGTCCAAGTCCATTACCTCTAAAGGAAAGGTGTTCGGGGAACACTTGCAGTCCATGTGCCTGAATGTATCAAGGCAATAGACCAAGGGATATGGCAATACACAGGAAATTGTATCTTCTTACACTGCTTTTCCAGGTGTCTATACAGGTGACATCTGTTTACCCTGGGCACTCATTTTGGCCAGTGTTGATTGGGCCGGTCTTGTGTTCCACATGAAAGGCCCTGACGTGTTTTCATTAACCCTGCAGAATGCAAAGGTCTTTTCAGCATTTGCACAGTGTGTAGAAAGCATTTTCTTCTGTTGTTCACTCCCTGCACCTTCCCTGAGAACCTGTCTGTTCTGCCTGCTACAGCGGATCGGGTGTCCTGGCATTAAAAATGTGCCATTCCTGGGCCTGCAGCCTGGAGGCAATGCAGCAGCTCCGCTGCTCCCACAGTCAGGCCAGGCAATCACTTTCTCAATCTGAATCAGCTCTATTTTAAAGCAGTTTGCATTCTTCAGAAGTGTGTGCCAGAACCTCACTGCCATCTGATAGCTAAAGCCTTTTAATTATCTTCATTAGTGTGTTCAGGGCTAATTTTGTACTAGCTCATTCTTGTATTAATGCTATCTTTTAATCACCTTGTTCGCTCCAAGGTCTTTACTGTCTCTGAATATAAAGTAATATTTTTATATCTGTTATCAGATTTTCCCCATTTTTCTTCCCCGTTGACTTGCAGCTCTGCTTTGCTTTGGTGTGTGCTGGCTGCGGCCTGCATCCGAGTAAATGGCACTGCTCTGCAAAAGTGTTCAGCTGGTGTTCCCAAAACCAACACAAAACACTGGTCAAACACTGCAAACACATAAAGGTGTTTTACTGGAAAAATCCACACATCTGTCTTCAGTCTCTGAGATCCTTGGGGATGAAAATGTGACACAATTATCTTCTATTCTATATCTGCTTATTACAGCAGACAATGACAATATCTTAGCACTGATCACCCTGACAGGCACACCACCAATTCAGTGGAGTTTGGTGCCAGTACAAAGGATGTCCAGGCTAAGTCTGTATTAGAAAATTAAATGGTGGGGACATTTCTGGACAAAGACTATAATCACCTGTACTATTATATAGTTTCAGGCGTTCTTTTGACAACATCCTCCCAGACGACTCCTGGAGTTGGTCAGGGATGTCACAGAATCCGAGTGGCTAAGGCCGGCAGGGCCCTCTGGAGCCACCTGTGCCCAAGCAGGGACACCCAGAGCAGGGTGCCCAGCACCACGTCCAGGCGGCTGCTGAAGGGCTCCAAGGAGGAGACCCCACAGCCTCTGGGCAGCCTGTGCCAGGGCTCCGTCACCCGCACAGCACAGAAGGGCTCCTGGTGCTCAGGGGGAGCCTCCTGGGGGCCAGGTTGTGCCCAGGGCCTCCTGTCCTGGCACTGGGCACCACTGCACACAGCCTGGCTCTGTCCAGGGGTATTTCCAGCTCTGCCCTCCTTGTTTTGCCTGTTTGTCCATCTGCCTACCAGGGAGTGCTCCCTGTTGAGCAGCACTGAGCTGAGGTAGGCAGCTCTTAAAGACACTTCAAAGGGGCAGCTCAAGATGATCAGTGGTGTAGGGGACAGGAATGTGGCGTAATGGTGGTGTTGAAAACTTAGGGGATAACAGTGCTTGCTGGATGGAGAAGGGAAGAAAAGGAGAAAAATGGGGAATCTGAAAAGGTAACAAATTAGCACAGAGTGCTATACATTATCAATGATGAACAGGAAATAAAAAGTTGCATTCAACAAATGTATAATTCATTTGGTTCAAACGTCCTATCTATTTACACCACAACTTAGTTATTTTACATTACTATTTATTTATTTCCTAGCTTAATCCTGGAGTTTACTGTTACCTGGGCTGGAAGGGGTGCTGATATCCTGAGGCAAAAGCACGGTCTGCAGCTTATCCATCTGCCAAACCCCTCAAATATTGTTGATAGAAACCTGTCTGTTGATAGAAGTGAGAGCCTGCTGGAGTTCTTGCAGCTACACTGAATCGTTTGCTCTTGCAATGAGTCAAATGGTGTAGTCAGGAAATACCACAACACTAAACGAGGCTATTATGATAGAGGGGAGAAAGCATTTTTCTGGATCAAGTATGACTTGCCCCATCTGTTTTGGTAACAAGTTCTTATTTAAGGTTTATTATAGGAGATGCCTATCCATTTCATGAGACGATGCCGGATTAGTTGTTCCTGGAATGACCATTTCTTTTTCTTGTATAGTTTAAAATAAAAGACTTAATGATTCTTGAAAAGTGCCAGATTGACAGTGCTGGAGATAGAAATTTGCTGTTTGAAGAGTAGGTGAAAAATGACCTCATGGCCAATGTGTCTTAGGTTTGATATAGAAAGGACATCTAAAGTGGTAAATGACAGCTGAATCCCTCAGTCCCATTGATGCTGTTTTTTTTTTTTCCCACAAGGTTTTCACCTCCAACCACATCTCTTAACTGGAAAAACAGTGGCATTAGCATTTTTTGACTGCCTCATTAATACATTATACTCAGAAATGCACCCAAGCAATGACATTCATCTAGCTAGACAATTATTTAAACACAGACTTCTCACCTATGGTCAAAGGGTGTTTAGTTTTAATTCCTCAAAAGTTTCCTAGCCCCCTAATGCAGTATCAGCTCCTACATTCCTCCAACACTTGTGCTTATTGAAAAAGATACGGCACCACCTGTGACCAAAGGCCTCTGCTGCAAGGAATTAGGGCAGCAGGTGAAATTCCTGGGTCTCTACACGTCATGCAGCAGAAAAGTTCTGTACTGCAGAGTATAGGCAAGTTATAGTCACCCCACTGTCTAAAGGTCTCTGAGTTGTGCCTTCTCTGTATGGACTATGCTTACAGCTTGATTATTGATGTGCATGGAAATGCCCATGCAACAACTGCCCTCTTTGTCCTCAGTCCACCTCTACCCCAACCTTCTTCCCTTCTCCTGGCCTCCTTCCTCACCTGGAGGGAAGTCTAGCAGAACATCCCAAGGACTTGAATTCACTGCTCCAAGCTGTCATCATCAGCTGACAATCCTTTGGTTACAGGTAGCATTGGCTCCTCTTCTTCCACTTACTCTCTCTCAGGCTGTTTAATTCCTTCCTGGGTCACAAAAACCATCTCTCACCCATCTGGCTGCCACCCCAGCCATCCCCATTTTTTTATACCCTATGAAAGCCAGCTAAAGCTAAGCAGAGGTGGCATGCTCTTATTTCTTTAATAAATGTCAGTCAAGACCCTTTACAAGAATAAAAGTCACTCCTTGGAGGTTTTTAAACTTTCCAAAAATAGCCTTCAAAACTCAGCCAAAGTGCATGCAGCCACAATTTCCATGGAAAGCACCATCAGGTGGAGGAGGCTGTGCCAGCCAGCACGCACACAATGGCTGTGCAGTCCCCTCCTCTCTTCTCATCTCAGTAGATTTTCCAGGGACAGGGAAAAGGGAAGGGTTGGACTCTGAAGTGGCATCATACCTTCTGTTCACGAGGAGATAACCAAAGCTTTCATAAAGTCTTTGACAAAATCCCCCGCAAGAGGATATTGAAGAAACTCAACAGTCACGGAGCAAGAAGAAAAGTGTTGTAAGAAAAACAACTGATTTTAGACAGGCTGGAAGATAAATAGGTGTGGTCTGTAGAGTATTATTGCTTAAGATACTTCAAAAAGAGGTGATCAGTGAGGGGAGGTCTTGAATATGATCAGGGTTACTGTGTACACAGCAAATGGACCACTTATGCTACATTTAAAATGACCTTTAATAATTCATAAAGCAGATCCCAGAAAACAGGTCTATGATGTCCTTGACTAAATTCCCAGTGTCCCACACCAACCAAATGAAAATCCTACTGTTTCAAAAGAGGATGCTTTTATACTACAGTAATGATGGGCACAACAAGGAGAAGGAAACATATCTTCATTATGCATGAAATGATGAATCTGAACTGGAATTGGTGGAGCAATATTGTCTCCAGTCAGCTAGTGAGGGCCCAAAATGATCTAGCTTGTTTACTTACATAAATATTGACAGTAGAGAGAAGAAATAACAAGGATATAAGCAAACCACTAAAAAGAAAGAAGCCTCTTACAAACATTATTCCATTACTTTGGTACCACTGGGATTTTCAAGAATTTCTTCTGAAACACATTGGAAAGTCTCAAAAGAGACACTGGACTAGGCAGATTGTGGCTTGTTGTTGGAATGCAAATCTTCAGTAAAGCCTGACATGGTACAGGCTATTGCCAATGTTTGAACTGGCAGGATGAATTAATCAAAGATGAATATGTTGGTTTCAAAGAGGAAAATACTCCCCCACCCTCAAACTGGTGCTTTCTATAAGCTCTAGGGTGTTCACGGCTCTCAGGTTAGTAAGGTACAGCTGAAAGATCAAGTTCATAGAAAGGAAAACTATAATTTTTCATGGTTTTTCTCCTGCGTGTGCATACATTGCTATATGAACGTGTGTGCATACAAGTACACTCTGTACTTTTTGCTGAGACTAATGGAACTGGTGTGACAGATTCAGCATCTGTGAGTTTCCCAAATTACCACACCTGCAGAAAAAAAAAGGTTGTTTGATTCCTTCCATCCATCCCTGGTGTCAGACTTGTTTCACACAGCTCAGATCTTTCAGAGGCATCACTTAAGGCAGTTGTGACTCGGATGAAGTGTGGGGGACACCGAGAGGGAATGTTTTACAGAAATGAAGGGCTTCAGGGAAAGGATTGGAAATGGAAAAAGAGCCGTGATGGACGGCACTTCTCTAGCTGTCAGATGCAGCTTGGAAGTCAACCAGGATGTCTACAAAAAGCAGTTTTTCATATCCTGGTGACTAAATTCTCTCTCTTTTTTTTTTTCTCTCTGATGGTTTTAAAAGTTTTTTAAACTTCACTAATACACACACACGAAAAGAGAGCTAGGCAAAAAAAAAAAAAAAAAAACAAAAAAAAAAGTCCTTTTTTTGTACATGAAGTTTTGTCTCCTACCAACCAGGGCAAATGTAAAATTGGTGCCAGCACTGAGAGAGCTGCACATGCAGAGGATGTAAAGCTGACCAGAGCAGCTTTGGAAATATTTTTTTTTTTTTTTTCAGACTCTGGTTTCTAAGATTATGGTTGTTATCATTTTTTCTTATCAGAAGCCCTAGGCAACAGTGGGATGGCACTAGTCTTGGGAATTACAACAGCAATTCCTGCCACAGACCAAACAGCCAAGGTGGGAGAACAGGTAAAAAGTTTGCAACATGCAAGACAGAGATCAAACCATGCTAAGCATCAATGCAGAGAGATGAACATGTCTCTTGGATCCACCAGCCTCAGCTTCTCTTACCTACACCTTGGACACCTGAAGGTATCACCAGTCCCATCACCATAGGTGCAGTTACCCAGGGGTCTGAGGCACCTGCTGTGTCCTGCTGCCAGGAACGAGATGCGCAACCCAGCTGAACACCAGACCCTTCTCTAGGTGTCTGCACTGAAGGTAAGAGTTTCAAAAATTGCTGTTGCTAAAAAGAAAAAAAAAATATTCTGTGGGGATTTCTTTTTCACCTGATTAGTGACAAACACACACATACTCCAGTGACCCCTTGGCTGCTCCACCTGCTCAGGCACATTACTGGGATTTCCAGCCAGGAATATAAGGCTTGGAGACATCTTAACCTCTTTTTGGCTCCTTCTCTTCACCACTGAGAGTTTGGATCTTCAGAGACCTCTTGGAGTTCAGAGTGTATTGCCTTTCTTATCAGTCTGTTACATAAGGGTTGTGAGGCATTGGAACAGGCTGCCCAGGGAAGTGGTGGAGTCACCATCCCTGGAAGTCTTCAAAAGACGTTTAGATGTAGAGCTTAGGGATATGGTTTAGTGGGGAATGTTAGCGTTAGGTCAGAGGTTGGACTCGATGATCTTGAGGTCTCTTCCAACCTAGAAATTCTGTGTGTGTGTGTGTGTGTGTGTGTGATAAATGTCCAGTACTTTGTGTAGGATATCTTGATAGCTTCCTCTTTATTTATTTTTCTTTAGGACTTTTTTTTTTTTTTTTTTTTTTTTTTAATGCAGTTTTCTAGAAATAGATGACCTGCAGTGTGCCAGTTTTCCATGGGACACTCATTTTTTTATGGATAGAGGTTTGTAGGATTCAGACACATAAGGAAGAAGAAAATGCCCCTCCATCACAGCCAATATTGTCTGTGTTGATCTGAGATCACTTGCAGGACTTCTCCGCATCCTGCAGCACAAACAGCTCTGAGAGGGATCTCCAGTGAGAAATTAACTGACTGTCATGAGCAGGATCCAGAGCCCGGGACAGTCCTGCTGGTTTCCAGCAGAACAAGCTTTTCCCCCTCACAAATGTGTTTGCCATTGAGGCTGAACATTTCATTGCTCTTGTCCCAATGGCAGAAGGAGCATGGCAAGATCCAGTGTGCTCCTCACATCCCCTGCTTCAACACTATTAAGGTGTGATGTCTTCCTTTTTCCACCCAAAATATTTAGTCATAGACAAATGAGGAAACGCTTTCTCAGCAGTGGATTCAGTTCTTCATGTGCTTCATTTTTTAACTATTTCAGACTTCTTTTTTTTTCTTCCTTTCTTTTCCTTTAGCTCTGCTCTCCTGTGGTGGAACAGAAACAGAGGTGTCTTTTAACACACTTCCAGCAGGAATGATGCTCGCTGTGTGCACTCAGCAGTGCCCTCATCAGCCTGAGGATTGCAGAGGATGCACGAGGAGAGGACGCTCATCACAATAAGAGGTCCCAGCACTTCTCTTTGGGAACATTTCTGCTGTTGATATCGGTCAAGCAACAGTGCTCCCTCTTTTTCCTGGAGGAAGACCTGGTTCATTCTGCAAGGTATTCCTGTTATTGCAGTGGTCAGGGACCAGGCCATTGCTTATGAGGCTTCCAATAACCTAGGAACAAATAGACAAACTGAGAATTAGGCTAAAATAATTGAAACCTAACCTTATTCCAGAACTTTCTTAGTTTCCCATTCATGCAGCTGATGGCTGGGATGTCATAAGATGCTGAGTTGGCTCAGACTCCTGTGTGCATTTGTATTGGAGAGGCTGATGTGAAATCAGAAGATATCTATCTGGAAGACTGGATATCTTGATGCTGTCTCTGGCAAGGTGTGAAGTGAGAAACACAAAAAGCAAAATAAGATGAAATAGGAAGACTTTTTTCTACTTTTCATTGGATTACTGCAAGTGAACTCTATTCAAATTGTAACTTCTTAATACATCAGTGGGTATGTTTTGATTTTTGCTGCTCCTATTTGAACGTTATCTGAATGTCATTTTGCATCAGATTTAAGGCTCTATATCAGCAACATGTAGCTTATAATGTAGGTGACTTACCTTGAAGTGATTTATAAAGTAAGTTGTTACAGAGTATGTGGCTTAGTGTGCTTATAGAGCACCTGTAACCAAAACTCTTCAAGCCCCCTCTTTCGAGGAGAATCTGTAAATATCTTTTCAAAGTCCTGCTGTAATGTTTGCTTTTTTTCCATTGGCTTAAAGGTGGTATTTGGATGATCTTTGGACATGATGCTTTTCTCCCTCAAAAAATTCAAATTCTAAAGAGGGCAAATGTAACCTGATGTCTGACATGACCTCCTCTCTCCATTTTTTTTTAAGAAAAACATTAACACTATTCATATACATATACATACATATGTATGTATATATATACACCTACATATATGTTCGTAAATGTGTATAGGAATGCTTCCATCTATTGAATGAAACGATAAGGACATCACTGTGACAATTAAGTGAAGATCTAATAGAATGGTGTGGTTAATAGTGTTTTTTTTTTTTTTTCTTTCTTTTTTTTTCTTTTTTCTTTTCCCCATGCAGATACCTCCAGATGAACAGAAGATTGAATCATAGAATCACAGAATATCCTGAACTGGAAGACACCCACAAGGATCATCGTGTTCATCTCCTGGCGCCACACAGGACCACCCAAAAATCAGACCATGTGTCTGACAACATTGTCCAAATGCTTCTTGAACTCCAGCAGGCTCTGTGCCGTGACCACTGCCCTGGGGAGCCTCTTCCAGTGATTGAAAAGATACATGAACAGCTACTGCCCTGTCGTGGGGCTGGCAAGTAACACAAGCTTTCAAAAGAGCTTTTAGTTGAGAGTCTAGTCCTGAGCAGCAGCACAGATTGGATAAACATATTTTTTTTTTTTACTGATGGCCCCTTGAAATCATCATGAGCCATGTAGGCATGCTTTCCAATATGCTCCCCTAAATAAGAAGTTGATAAATAGCTTCTATCACACATTTGTCCTGTAGGGACAATTTACTCTGGAATTTACGGAAGTGCGACAGTGGAGCTGGCTCAGGGCTTGGAACTGTTAAGCCATTTTGGTGTCAGAAAACCACATTGTTTTTATTGAATCAGACATGCTAAGCAAAGCCCTTTATATTGCTTTCCTGCAGCTGCAGTCAGTCTGTATGTTTGTGCAATAAGTGCACTGTCATCATCCATCAGAGTAGGTGTCAAGGAACATGAGCAGGCGAGACAAGCAGCCAGCTTTTACATCTCTTCTGGATCGGTGTCATATATAAACATATTCATCACTGACCGTAGGCCAATTCATATCTGCACGCAATGGACCTGTTCATTGTTCACAGCGTGGTCAGAGGGCTGTGGTCTGTCTGCAGCAGGAATCCACGGCTCCGTGGCTTTCTGAGACCTAAGGACAGGATTCTTTTTCTACAAGAGACTGCTCACTCTTTTCTCCTCCGAGAATTCTTGAATGAATGCAGTGACTTTCTCCATGCTGTCCTGATAAAGCTGAGCCCATCTAGTTCCAATCCATCATCAGCAAATTGTAGATAATCCAGGATCAACCAGTGTAAGCCCTGGGCTGTTCATGATCATCACTTCAAACATTTCTGCAGCATCCATCTAGGGCAAATTTGGGATTCCTCAAAGTGATATTTTTAATAGTTCTACAGCTGAAGCGAAGAAAGGGATAAGCTTTGCATAGTCGTATATTTCTAGAAACAAACAAACAAACAAATATAATGTTTGCATTCTTTTCAGAGATGAGACTTTTGTAAAAACTTGGTCAAATTTCATTCCAATGGGCAGAAGTACTTGCCTGATAAAAGCTGATTCTGTGCACAGAAAGTGGTATTTGTTAAAGTTTGTTTTCAGTCCTGTTGTGTTGATACATTGCAGAAAGTCTTTTCCATGTAGCTTGAAAGTCTTTTAGAGAATCATCAGGATCATATTGGACAGCTAGGCTTCTTACTGAAAGTCATGAGCAACATTTTCTGAAAAACCACGTGGCTGCTGATATGAATGCTTTAGGGCAAATACTTAAAATGGGAAATTATTGCGTGTAACACATGCCATGTGGTCTCTGCTGTCTGCCTGCAGCTTTAGTTGGTGAAACACACTCTGAACAGCAGAAATATAAAACATCTTTGTGCATCAGAACAAATACTTGTTCAGCAGTGATGAGGTTACTGGATATCTGTCACCATGGCTTCCTCTGGCCTCCTTAAGGTCATGCAGAGATCAATATTTTCAGCCTTGTTTTTTTCCTGATTATTGGTGAAACCAATTTTATTACCGAATCTGGTCACAGAATCACACACCTCTGGAGGTTATTTGGACCAAATAAAACCTCTGGAGGTTATTTGGTCCAACCTCCTGCTCAAGCAGGGCCACCTGGAGTTGCCCAGGACCATGCCCAGGCAGCTTTTTAATATCTCTGTGTCGTTGTTCCAAGCTCATTTTCTTAAGCTATTGTGCTACAGGTCTTTCTCCCCTCAGTGGAAAGCATATATATATATATTATATTTATTTGTCTTTGTGTCATACTAGGTTAAATAGTTATTCTCTACACAACCTTAGGAGTGTATCCCCAGGAGTGACCAGCCCATGCCCTGCATGGCCATACCTGCAGCCAGACAGGATGCATCTGAGAGCTGGTTCCTGTTTCTTCTTTCACCTCCTGCCTTACCCCCAGTGTTTGGGCTGTTCCCCTTGCTGTCCATGACCAGCTTTCAGTTTTGCCCATCTCACTCCTTCTCCAGCCACCGCTGCAGCTTTACCAGCTAATTTCACTTTGTGCTCTTCTTTTGCCTTTCCAGAACATAAGCAACTACCTAGTACCTAATTACCAGCCTCTGTTGAAAGAGCAGTAGCAGTACTGATGCTCAGTACTGAAGCGTGTGTTTTTCCATACTGATGGAAGTTTTTTTCTATACTATACCTGCATAGGCTTAACCACGCCAGCCAGCAGCCATATGCGACTCCTTGGGAGCAGAAAGTCTAACAGAGTAAGCTCTGGTTTGCTGATTCCTGTACCAGCGAGTACATGCATTATAAGGGGAACATAAACAGAGCTTGTCCTGGCTATAGGGCAGCCAGGGAGATGCAGATGAACTTGCCAGAGAGCTGGCCTCCTTGGTAGATGCCTGGGCTATCAGCCAGGGGACTCAGGTTTAATTTACAGTTAAGTCATCTATGTTTATTTCTCAGAAAATACATATTTAAAAATTCTGAAATTCAAACATGGCTAAAACTCTCTACAGTAAACAGAGGTCTTTACAGGAAAGAATGGCTGCCAGCTTTGCTTTTTGTTCAAGCTGTAACAGATTAGAAGTTTATTTTATACCCAAGGCTTAAAATGATGCTTGAGACAGTTCTTCAAAAGGAGCTGCACATCTGTGGAAGCACTCGCCGAGTACTTCAGATAACGCTAAATCTGGGTCGGATGCCCCAGAGATCAAGTCAAAGAGAGAAGTGACTGTTTTGCTTTTGATATCTAACCCCCTACCCTTCCCTTTAAAATGGGTGACATTTCAGCTTCAGGCATATTATCAGTAGCCTGAGATCAGAATAGCTGTCAAGTACTTTCAATTTGGAATAAAAATCCAAACAAGCGATTGAGGTCATGAGTTAAAAATGTCAAACATGCTGTTAAGGTTCCCATACCTCGTTGTTCTCCCACAGAGTGGAAGCTGTGATATCTCCCTGTATAAATTGTACATCATGGTGGTGAAGGAAGCTCCCACACAGGCCAACCACTACTCAAGAGGATGCTTCTGCTGTGTAATTACTTGAAAAATGGGAGTTTGAGGTGGACAGGGAGGCAAACAGGACAGACTGCCTTCAGCAGAGCTTGCGCCAACCCTCACATGATGGGAACAAAAGAGCTTCAAGCAGTCTGCTGGGCCTCCTATGTCATGCAGCGCAGAACATCTTGGTGCAGAGGAAAGTTTAATTTTGCACTTCAGGGGTCTAGATTTTCTTACCAAACTTCCCAAGTTCTTAGGCAAAAAAGAGAGTAAAATTTACTGAATTTTGCCTTAATGATCATTTCTTCTTAGAAAGGCATTATTAGGAATCACAAAGTATTTTTTTGATGTTGTTGCTATTGTTTTTTTTAATGTATTTTTATTTTTTCTTTTTCCCATTGAAGCAGCTTTTGGAGTTTAGCTGAACCTAAGAGTCCATTTCTGCTGGTCTTGGTCCCTCCGGGGTGCTCTGTGCGTGAGCCCTGAGGATATATGTCTCCTAAAGGTCTCCAGCACAACCTTCTGACCTAACAAATCTCGGTCCCCATGCTCTGAGCTCCTTTCTTTGAGGACCCTGGAGGACTGCTGTTGTTTCTTTCCCATCTGTCTGCCTTATAAAAAATCAGATTTTTTTTTTCTTTTTCTTTTTTCTTTTCTTTTACACGTCTATCCATCTTATTCTTCCCAACCTAAGTGTGAGGAATCAAGGGATCTGGGATATGTTAACCTGTTCCAAGCAGCCATTGCAGCTGTTAGACTCCCTGTGATGTGCCTTCAATGTGAGAAGTCTCTTCCCCATGGAGAAGCATCACCCTGTCATGAAGTGTTTCAGGACTGTCAGCATCATTCCCTATTCTGGCAGCCAAACAAGACTTAGCAGATCTTCATGAAAATCATTTCCTTCTGTTCACAAGCCACAAATGAAGACGCTTACCAAGCCCCACACAGATCTTCCACAGCTCATACGTGTTTCCATCACAATCCTTGAAGAGATGTTAGACAAAAACAGCCTGCCAAAAGTAAGCTGATTTTCTGAACACCCCAAATCTGTATGCATCTGATTGCAGGCTCAATACAACGAGCTTTCTGATTCTCTGAGGAAATGAAGGGAGCTGAGGGGTAGTCAGCTCTCCACCCCGCTGCAGAGTCTTGAAGGGCTTTGGTGGCCTGAGGCTGGTTTAGGGATTGCAGAACCCAGCTCCAGAGTTCATTGCCTTTCCCTGTCTCTTTCCATAGGCTTTCCATAGCCTTTCCCTGTCTCTCAGGAAAAGTGGAAGTATGGTTTGCTCTCTCTTAAAATCCTTTATTTTTCCAGTCCTTTGTTTTTCCACTTTTTCCTTTATTTTTCTGATAGTTTATAGAAGGAGGTTTGAGGAGGCCTTGTAGCTAGCTCTAAGGGTAGATGTGTAGTAGCAGCATCTTGCCTGGAAGGGGTACTGTGTAGGATGTGCTGCAGCTCCCTCTGTTGGTTTTCCAGCAGCTCTCAGCAGGAAGTTTTGGCTCTCCAAATCCTTCACATGCTCTGTGTGAATGCCCTGGTAATGATACTCACTCAGTGTAATGGCTTCATAGGCTCTGGGGAGGGACTCCTGCCACCTGGCTATTGACACCTTGAAGTCAGGCAACTCATCTTGTTGCTTGGCCTCAGCAGAGACAAATGGGTACCTCCAGGCTGATTTGTTAGAAAGGACTTAGGATAAGTTGTCCTCAGAAGGTGACCATCACTCTCCATTGCTTGTAGGCTGGATGTTGGGTTTGTAGTCAGACTAAGTGGATCCCACAGTAGATAACTTTTTCTGGCTGATCTCTTAAGAAAAGATTTCTTGACTTTTTATTTGTTTGCTTTCTTTTCTCTAACATGAAAGAAAATCTGCTTGCAGTAATAAACACTTATGGACTACACAGTCGATATGTTAAAATGTTAAATTAGGAGCTATGGTCCAGCTTAGCTAAGCTTTTGGCGCTGTTCATCAAACTACAAGATGTTTATTTTTTCTTAGCTTTCCTATGTTTTTGCTACAAACAATTTAAGACACTATGAACTCTTAAATTCATATCCTTAGATTCAATTTTGTTTATGAACACTGTTAGCAGGGTCTACCACTCACCTGGAAATGTAGAAATTATACCATAAGCCCACAACTTCAGGTATCAACTCAAATATGGTTCTTCTGAATGCGGGTTAGGAAGAAAGAGATTCATTACCTTGCAATAGTAAAAAGAGAAGATAGAAAGAGCATAAGGTGTTCAGAAACTTTGGCAATGGGGAACTAGGTATGTCTCACAGAGAGAAAGAAATGCAGCTATATGTGCAAACACATTTGCTATGCCAATGAAGCTACTGCTGCTGTACTGTAATAGTAACACAAATAATAAATATTATAGTAAAAGCTATTTTTGTTGATGGACTCAGCAAAAGCTCACAAGATGTAGCCTTGCTGAAGAGATTGTGCTTAGGCCTGTGAGACACATCATCTCACAAGGAATAGGGAATATTGCTCGTAGTAGGGAACACCAGGGAAAAGAGAGTAAATAGGCACCACCTTGCACATATTTGGAGACCACATCTTAGTGGGGATAAGTAAGAAGAGGTAAAAACTGATTTTGAAGTGTGTTTTGCTCTCCTGCTCACTGCAAACACAGTGAAGAAAGCTCTCCTGCTTTTCCTGTGCTCTCCAAAGCATTCCCTCTTCACTAAGGCTCTTGAGGAGGATAGGGCTGTTGACTGTAGATATAGCAGTGGGCAGCTCTGTGATTATGATGGGATTCTGAGGTTATCAGGAAGTATTTAATCAGCTACAGAAGTCACTTCCTATGGTTTGCAGAGACATTCTTACACATTTAATAGGTGCAATTTTAAATGGGGTGGCATTGCCTTGCTTGGTGTCCCCCTACGAGTCCCTTGGGGGCTGTGGGACAGAGCAGGACTCTGCAGAGGGTGCTATGGTGTGCGGGGATGGGGTTTGTCAGGTTGTCAATCAGCCTCATTGCATGGCGTGCATGTGGTTTGCAGTAACACAGCCCTGGCAGATTTGGCAGCTGGGTTAGGTCTGGTTAGCGACCAGAAGACTTTGCACATTTTGTTGCTAGCTGTGGATAAATCTTAAAAGTGGTTTTGTTAACCATCTGTTTTAGGATGTAAATACAGGATAAAACCAATCCAAACTACCCTGATTTTGCTTTGCTCAAACCAAAACCAACTGTAATTTTGGTTATTTTTGTATGAAACCAGACAACTTTATCTCCTTCCCCCTGACTCTTATTATTCAGATGAATGGGACCTAGATGCAAACCACTGCTGGTTTGGGATTTTAAATCCAAACCCACACGATGAGGTTTAGCAAAACCAAAACCACACCTCTTGCTGCCCCACTAAAAACAAGATAAAGACACAGAAAACTGTAGCAATTACCGCTGTGCTTAAAAAATCCACATGGTTCATGGAAGCATAGGAATAGTAAATTAGCATCCTCTCTGGTGGAAAGCGAGCCCTGTGACTGAAGCCTGGCATTTCTCTCATTTTGTGTTAATGTTCTCAGCAGGGAATTAGTGGTTTCACTGGCCTTTTGATAATCATAATTGTTTTCAGCTATGAAATGGTTTTCCAAGATGATCCCTTCAGTACAATGAAGAACTATTTTATTCTTCAAAGCTGCAAATAATTGATTTTGTCTAAAAATGTCAAAAGTGATTAAGAATTGGAAGCAGACTTTGTGAAGAGTGTTTCAGATCATGAATTACCACTATTTTTTTCATGTGCGTGGTCACTGATTCCTTCTGCGACTTCCTTGTATTAGCTAGCTTTATCCACAGTACAAATGTTTGACTCATCTTTATTAGCAAGCACACTGTACGCTCGTACAGTCTAGCTACAATAGTCAATAAATATTACTCCTTTTGCCCGTGCAGAGAAGAGCAAGCAACGCAGCTGCTAATGGAGTGCCAGGTTTTGGCTGGGCTACAAAACCCATTAAAATGGCAGAGCCAAGACAGTGACAATATTTTGGCATGACTTCCCCGTGGTCAAAGTGACCCCATATATCATTTTCTGTATTTATTTTTCTATATGTATACAGTCACCTCAATGACTTGGCGAGCTTTCTAGTCATGCCAGCCAAACCAGACCTTTTCTATTTGGCTCTACCTTCAAACTTTCTGGCATGTCAACTTCTAGTAGGAAAGCCAGCTAGCAGCAGAACCTCTAATCTCAGCTGGGATGTAGCAGTCTTTTTTTTTTTTTTTTTTTTTTCTTTCTCTTTTTTCTTTTTTTTTTTTTTTCTACAGTTTTCAGGACACAGAAGGGAGAATCTGTTTATTTTTGCACAAGAGATACAAAGAGTAAAGACGATTAGAAAGAGCTAAGCAGGAAGCAGCAGAGTAGGTGTCACTTTTTAAACCAAGTAGTGTGTGAAATCTTTAAACATAACAACATAAAACCACATCTAGTTTAAATCTGTCTAATAAAACTAGTTACTAGAAAGCTCTTGTCTGAAAACACCTGCTTGGTTTAGCTTAGGGATTTGTTGATTCTACATCCTTTGCGGAAGTGTGCAAGTAGTCATTTTTTTCCCAAGTTGCAAATGTATCTTAGTTTTGGGACAACATAAAATAACTCCTTCCACACATTTTCATCTGGGAGAAACAGGTGTACCACTCTGCTGAATAATCTAGTGAGTCAATAATTTTTTAATATCTGTAATATTTATATTTGATATCAATCATTTAATATCTGTGATAGCAAAAATTAGTTCTGAAAAATGGCTCCACTATAGTTACAAAAATGGCAATTTGTTTGCAGTGTCTTAAGACTTGAAGAAATTCATAGAATAACAGGATCAAAAATATTTGATATGTTTATAAGCAATACTAAACAACAACGTAATGGAATTCATCTGCGTGCATGCAATGTAAAGACAAAAAAGGGCTCTTTCTTCCTGATTTCTGAATGGTTCAATGCAACACCCAAGTCACATAATTTCATAAGTATTTTCTGTAAGGGACCACTGACGGTCATCTGGTCCAACCTCCTCTTGGAGCTGGACTATTATGAACACCAGATCAGATTGAATAGAGCCATCTTTTAATGTCCATTGAAAGAATGAAATTGAAATGACATTCTGGTGGTGTCCAGTTGTCCAAAGACAGAGTAATAGTTTCACAAAAATCTTGTGAGATGCATAATTATTGCATATGATGTAAAAAAATGTAGGTCTGATTGCAATACAGGGAAGAGAAATACTTTGTTCCACCTTCGGGATGTGAAAAGAAAACCTGCATCCTGTCATATAATCAGTGGGATATTCTTTAACCTGCTTCAGGTTTCATGAGTTCTTGGACTCTCCATAAAAATGTATATATATATATATATAATGTATATATACATATATGTTTAAATCATCTTCATCATTCCCTGATTGTACCTAAAAGTAGGCAAATAGAATACACTGATACAAAATCTCTGAAATACTTGCTTTTCCACACCAGATATTCACTGCTATCATTCAACATGGCAGAAGATTTGGACACCACCTGGGTCTGGAGCACCCATATTACAGCTTAGGTGAGTTGCAGGTACTGTCCCCATGTGTGCTTACAGGCTGGTCAAAGTGAAGAAAAAAAAAGTCAGTTTAAACTTCAGCAGCTATTGTAGCTCAGCAGAGGCACAGTGACATAAAACACTTTTGCATTTTTTACCCCTTAAAAGACATGGGCTGATAGGACATGGGCTGGGTCATCCTCACACCATCACAAAACAGTGAGAACTGTTGGAGCATGGGCCTCGCTCATGGATCTGGCACATGCACACATAAACACCACAGGTGTAGGTGTATTTGAGTTCATATTTTTTATGTTTTGGAGGACTGTCCACTGTGAGGTTACAGAAAAAGAGAGCCAGTGTGCTCATGTAGGCCACAGGCACAATTCACCGTCACAGTCCTTCAGATGGACACTGCTGCTCATCACAAGGCTCTAACCGGAGGCACAACAAGTCCTTTCAAGTCTTTGTTGCTTGATTTGTGGTAAATAACAGAGCTCTTCATTTCCTCCAGAACTGGCTGGTGTATTAGATAGCGAGGAAAGGTGCAGAAGTCCAAGCACCTGCTGCAAGGTCTTAACTTTTGGCATGGCCCTCAAGAGAACCAATACTTTGTAAACATGACAATGTGCATGCAGGGGACACCACCCAGTGCTGTCACTCCTGCTGAACTGTAGCAGCATCTCTGATGTCCTCTGACCACCATGCAGGAGTGAGGTGATGAGCACTGGGCTCAGCCTTAAGAGCAGTGAATGTCTCAGGAACTGTGGCTCCTCTAAAGAGTGACTTCCAGTGGCTGCAACCTGAGGGCCTTTTAGTGGGGTCAAGCCAATGTTAGGTGGTGTTGCTACCCTGGTGTTTTCATGGAGAAAAATAAAGGAACTTGTTCTCTAACCCATGACAGCAGCGTGCTTCTGACATTAGACTAGAACGAACTGCATCTGTTCAAACCACCTGTGGGTCTAGCCTGTAATTTTCAGGATCATAGCATCCCGTTACAGCAAACCGCTCTGAAGATGGTTCAGATATACTGTCAAACAAAATTTGGACCAGTTTCTGTAACCAAAGTTAGAATGTTTATTACCAGTTAATTTGTACACATGCCTGTGGCTCTTATTCTTGGAAACATGCTCCCTGGGTGACTGTGAAATGCTGCTATTTGTGCTGCAAAAAAAGTACATTTTTCCTGTGGCAGACCAACTCATCTTGGAAGCGCTGCTCAGCTGATGTAGCTGTTTGCTGAACGTCCTTTCCTCGTGTGTAGGAACTTCTGGCATAGTGCAATAAGCAATGTTGCTCTATGGCACCTGCATCCACTTTATTATAACTGCAGGACAGGGGATCAAATTCAGCCTCGGTGCAAGCAAGGAAAATTTTGCTGCTGCAGGAAAATGTCCGTGTCACACACAGGCCCTGTTCTCCTCCTGCAGAATGAAGAGAGGGAGTTGACTTCATGATATTATTTGAAAGCAGCAGGAAGAAGTAAATAACTGGCCTGCAATCTCCAGACACATTCTAGTCAGAGATTTTTAAGGCTATTTGAGCATTTTGAACTACATTGTTTCCCCCTGAGCAGAAAAATTCTTCCCTGCCATTCTGCACCTTCTATTGATCATGGTTCAAGGATCAAAGCAAAGTGCATTTTGTGAGAAGCAAAGGTTAAAGTCATTCGCAAAGTTTCTTGACTCTGCTGGGAGTTCAGGGGCAAGCATTTGGGCAGCAAATACAGGCTACAACCCTCAGTCCTGCTGTCTGTCCACACCCTGGCACCTATTCTGCAAACCTTTGTGCTTCTGCAAACACTTCATGGTGCATAAAAAATAGTACAGGATCTCAAAACCATGGAAAAAGTCACCAGACCTGCAGATCCTTTATCAATACAGTATTTTTTCCTGCATTCACAAATGAAGTGCTTATCCCTTTCCCCTGCTTGTTAACGGTGGGAGGATTTTGCCCCTCAGGTTTAATGAAGCACCGAAAGCCACGGCTTTATTTATTGATAAGCCTTTCCAGGGTGCCCGTCACTGTAGTATCTGAGGCCACTCAAGCCGTGACCCCGCTGCATTCCTCGGGAGGCAGGGAAAGGTCCCAGGGGTTTATCGCTGCCCCCTGGGAGCTCACCCATCACCAACTGAACTGGTGCTGAACGTGCTGCTGGAGGCATTGCTGCTGGTAGCCTCGCCTGGCTGTGGAGGTGGGGTGATCATAACAATATTTGGCTTACTACGGGATGAGAAAACACCTTGGAAAACACTTTGACGGAGACTGAATGGAAGGGACAATAAGGCAGAACCTGCTAATCCCTTTAACAAGTGCACAGTAATTGGTATGAAACCTTACGCACCTGAATCTACTGTAGATAGAGAATAAATGTGAAAACATTTATTTATTTATTTATATATTTGCAAGACCACTATCAGTATTTCAAAAGGCTCTAATAAAAAGCAAGAACCTGAAAATGTCATGTGAAGTTCAAATCTAAAACCTGGATCTTTTCTGGGTTTTCCCATTTCTGACAACAGCAAAAACTCTGCAGTTTAGAGAAACTCCCATGAGTGGAAATATTATTTATGGCCTAACCTCTTTTTTTTCTTCACAATACTGTACTACATACTTAGAAATTAATTGAAAAATAATAACAAAAAATTAGGAGAACTTTTCACCTCAGTGCTTACCTTTTTCTTTTCCCTTACCACTTCTGAATATGGAATGGGGAAGCAGGTGTCATAAATCCACAAAATAATTATTCCCCATTTGCTATATTACATTTTATTTATATTCCCTTGCTGTTATTTTATGTTAAATCTGCAACTTCTCTTGTTAGGTTTTAGCTTCCACCCTCGTGAATGAACACATAGCACATAACCACTGCTGCCACAGAGATTTCTTTTCCAAAGCTTAATTACTCTCTGGTTATGTTCATGAGAGCTTTAAATATTTCTGAGGGGCCTTGGTAACTGTATATTTTTACCACAAAGTTGCTTTTTGATTAGAAAGTATCTGGTCTATTATGCTCAAAATCTTCAAAATCCTCAGAGTTTTTATTTTATTTTATTTTATTTTATTTTATTTTATTTTATTTTATTTTATTTTATTTTATTTTATTTTATTTTATTTTATTTTATTTTATTTTATTTTATTTTATTTTATTTTTTTTCTGTTAAAGGTTAAGTTAGCTTTGATATAAAATTTGATAATATTTTATTTTATTTATTTATTTTTAGGCTATCTGCCCCTCTCTTTCATGTCCTCAAGGAAGGGAGCTGCAGGCTTCCATGGCATTTTCCTCAGCCTGGAGAGGAAAAAAAAGTTTTTTTTTTGCAAAAAGTTCACTTTTTGCAAAAAGTGAACTTTTGGTTTATTGTGGAGCCTGTTGTTTATCATTACTGTGGTGATGAGAACCTGCTCTCAGTGGTGTCCCAGACACCTACAGGACTTAAAGAAGATGCTAGCACCATAAGGAGCATGTAGTCAAGAGCTGATGGAAGAATTATATATAGATGAAAATCACAGAGAAGCTCAAAGAAGACAAACCATTGATTTTTACATTTTAGATAGCTATATGGCATTCTCGTGGTTATGTTTTTACAGCAGTAGACCTTGTTTTGTTTGCTTCAAACAAGCTCCCTCAGGCATGGTAAGAGGCTGAGGTCCACAATGACACAGTGGCTGTCCAGCCGTGCTGAGCAGAGCAGGGTAAAGTGGAGACACCCGAGTCAGTGCCCGTCAGCACTGATATGTGCAGGCGTCTTGGGGTGGCCCTGAAAATAATATTGCTGTGTTAGCCTGCCTCCACACCAACACTAAAGAGGATTACTTTTTGTTATGCTATACTGCTTCCACCTCTGGACTAAGATTTTTTCCCATTCGCTTGGGAGTCTTTGAGCCATGCTCTGCTGAATGGGGTAGACAGAGTAAAATTTCCCTCTATTGAAAGAGCACCACTATGCAAAACAGCAGTGAAGTGGAACACAAGTGTGCATAGCCTCCAGGACAGTTGGCTGTGGAGAATGAATAATCTGAGCTTGTTCTGGAAGGAACTGCTGTTTCTTTGTCCCACCAGGAGCACAATCAGCATCCTTAAGACCTTTTCTCCAGTAAACCCGTGTTTCAGTCTCAGGCTTCTTTCTTCATAGTCAAAATTGCTTTGTTTCTTTCTAATTATCTTCATATAAAGATTGAAACAGATGGATAAAATTCATCCTCTTTGTTGATTCCAAAGACCTCAGTTGAGCGGTAATATGAGACCAGCCTGTATTTAGAAAGCTGATATGGTTCAAGTTTGAGGACCTAAATGATGGTTCAAGATATGCACCATGTAACAGGAGAGCTGGGGGGAGAGCACAAGTTACACTCCCAGTGGAAGCAGGGTATTTAGCACAGCATGGAGGCACACTCCATCAGGTGATTCAAAGGCATCTGCCCCCCTTGGATGCTGCCCCTGGCTCTTATTACGTCCAAACTGGGACCAGTCTGGGCTGTTTTTGCACCAGAAATGACCAAGACCTGCCTGGCACAGTCGCAGGGGCAACCAGGTTAATGAGACAGGGAGCAGCCCTGCGCTGGGTTGCAGACACACTGATTCACTCTTTCCAGCAGGTGATTTTTGCCAGTGCAGCTCCTTAGACCCTTGTTAGAAGTGAAAACGGCTTTGCCCATGGGCACCTTCTCAAAGGAGAGCAGCTGTTTTCATAAAAGATGACAAAAAACTGTACCAATGAGACATTTTATCAGAATTCAAGCCAGATCCCCCCCTACCCTCTTGCCTAGCTCCCCCTGAAAATCTACTTGCAGGTGTTTCAAGAGGGAAAGTTGAGAGAAGGAAAAAAGCAAAGCTTAGCCAAAAGTAAGCATGACTAACAAATTACTCATAATTAAGGTTTGTTAATTGCATCGAACCCAATTAAACCTTTCCACATCTAAAATGGAATAACTTATGCTCACAGCCGAGCTGCATAGCTATTAGACATTTTTGGTGACACTTGTCTGTTGATTTGCAGTTAGATAACTTCTTGGCTTGAAGCCATCCAGGACTGAGCTAAGAGACTTTTTGTACATGTGTTTGCAGCACATTTTCACAAAGGGTTGCCAGAGTTTGGCCCACGATGACTAGTGAGTGGATTTATTACATTATTATTTTAGATTGTTATATTATTATTATGCATGACTGACATCGTGAAATTCTTATGTTACAAAACTATGTAGAGTTAATATAAAACAGTAAGCCAGAGAGGCATTTTTCATAAAATTCCAAACTAAAGTGCAAATTTTATGTAACTGAAAAGTCATGACTTTATGTAGCATTTAGAATGAGAATACCTCCCCAAAACATGTTGTCTTAAAGTGGACCTAGCAGAAATCTTTCCCAAGATTAAAAAAAAAGAATGCAGATGACCAAAAAATGATCATTTCCAAGTGTGTGTGCCTTTTCCCTTTTCAGTTCCAGCTGGGACCGCAACTGGAAATACCAAAATACCACAGAAATGTAGTTCTTGTGGTACTTCCAGCCCAGGCAGAAGCAGGAAGTATTAGAAATCTTCCAATAAATCATGTTTTCATGAGATTTCCAGCACAGTGTTGCAAGCTCGAGAAGTTTGGATAATAAACCCGGCTCTGCTTGTCCATCTGAATCAAACACCTCGCTCTCAGGGGACTTACCTTTATAGTCAGGGCCTGTTCTGTCTGAGATGCTGCTGATATTCCTTCTAAGCCATAACACATCTTCAGTTTCACATTAAGTCCAGCTATAAATTGGATTAAATCTTGTTATGAAAGACAGATTTAACTTGGGCCTTCCATTCATGTTAGCTGCAAGGCAGTGCTCTCTCCCAGGGCAAGGACAACTGCAAGACTCAGCAGTTTGAATGTCCATGACAGAAGAGCTGCAGCAGCCTGGTCTTTGGGTATATACCTGTGTGTGGACAGGCGAGAAAGGGTATTGTACCAAGGAGAAGAAAAAATACAGATTTTCTTTAGTTTTCTACAGAAAAACTTCAACCAATGCTGGTCTGTTTGGCCCTAGCAGAAGACAGAGGACTTCTAAGCTGAGCTGGTGAATCAAAGAACTTGAAGCCCATAGGAAGGGTTGCACCTCTGATGGACCCTAAAAACTGCATCAAAGCTACCAAGCTCAACGGCAGCTTCTCCTCCTGAGCAGAACAACATGTTGGGCACTGGGTTGTGTGGCTGGCTGATCAGATGAGGAGTGCTCACCAGAGCAACCCAAGTAGGCCTATAGCAGGGTGCAGTACCAGGCAGTTTTCTGTCCTTTCAGTTCTGAGCTTTGCTGGAACCTCTATAAGGAGTCAAGTCAGTGCGATCACACCAAAAGAGTTTCATTTCAAGACTCAATATTTGCATTCTCTTCTGAGGCTGACCATGCCACCAGTTCTGCAGTGATCTGAAGACATCTCTCTGTATTCGGAAGACTACCGGTTAGAAGCAGTAGTTACTGGCAAACATTTCTTTGCTCAATACAGCATAAGTGGGATGAACCCACAGCGTATCATACAGAATCGCAGAATATCCAAGTTGGAAGGGACCCACAAGGATCTTTGAGTCCAACTCCTGGCTCCACACAGAATCACCAAAAAACTAGCCTGTGTCTCTGATAGAGTTGTCCAAACGCTTCTTGAACACCAGCAGGCTTGGTGCTGTGCCCACTGCTCTGGGGAGCCTGTCCCAGTGCCCGACCACCCTCTGGGTGCAGACCCTTTCCCTAACCCCCAGCCTGACCCTCCCCTGTCCCAGCTCCATGCCGTTCCCTCGGGTCCTGTCGCTGTCCCCAGAGAGCAGAGCTCAGCGCCTGCCCCTCCGCTCCCCTCGTGAGGGAGCTTCAGGCCACCATGAGGCCTCCCCTCAGCTTGTGACCACTTCTGCAGCAAGGATGAAGGGGTTATACCATAAGGTGGGCTTGTTCCTCCCACATTCCCTTCTTGCTGCCATTGAACACGTGTGACTGAACATGAGATGGCTGTGGGAGAGCTGCTCTTGTGTGGCTAACCTCCCAGGTCATGGGTACCAGAGGGAAGAAGGAGGGCACAGCACCTCCTAGCACTTCAGCTGTGGATTCAGTGTCTGCCGGAGGAGGCGGCTGGAGGCACCCCATTCACCTTCTTTTGTGCAGCTTTTCTGGGCAGCTGTCATCTCTGCTTTCTGCGTGCTGCACTCTTACATTTCCCAATCCCCTGGTGCCTGCAGACACAGGCTGTTATTCTGTTCGGTGCAGACTGTCACAGAGGGAAACACGTGTTCATGCAGAAACATTGCTTTTCCTCTACTTTTGTTCCCCTCATTTAAAATATGAATATATCTGCTTGCTCTTTTGTATGGAAAAAAAAAAAAAGAAAGAAAAAAAAAGAAAAAAAAAAGAAAAAAGAAACACTAACTATTTCCTGAGCTGGAAGTCTGAAGAGACACAGGCCTTTGAAACATTTTCTTGGTGTGTGGGCAAAAACTAACAATAACTTTGTTATAACATATATGACTGATTCTGCTGATACTCAGATTGCAAACTGTTTTGGCTGCTTGTGCTCACAAATGCTTTGTCCATTTCTGGTTTCCTTTGCATTTAGTTTAAGATCTAGTGAGACTTTCTATTCATTTAAAAATAAAACCCAAAGCCTTTTTGCTGACCCTATGAAGTTCTTCAAGAACACAAACGCACACGCACACACACACACACATATATATAGGTTATGAAAGAAATATTTTTTATAGTGTTGCCTGTATGGACAATAAAATGCCCACTAAATATAGTTAATATTAGAAGTTCCCATAATACATCTTAGGTTTCAGGAATTTAGAACCTGGCTATAAACAGCGATTTTTGATACCCAAGAGAATATAATTTTTCCTTAAAAAAAAAAAAAAAGAGGAAAAGAATACTATGTGTTAAACTGGTCATTGATTTTCCCTCAAACAGGAAGTCTTTCTGTAAATGTTGGGTACAACGATGTGTTTATTACTTTTGAATCACTGCTGTGGTTTGTAACTCCCCCTCTGTCTTTCAAAAACAGCGATGTGTTCTGTGATGCATTGTGTGCTCTTCCTCTTAAAAAGTAAAATTGGAAAAAGCAGACTTCATGTTAAAACTGGGGAGAGAGAATTTTTTTTGAAGAAAACGATTTGGGGTTAGCTGACTGTATTATAAAATCTTTTGATGAGCAGATTGGTCTTGAGATGAGCAAATATAAAGACACATTATTGTTTCTGCAGGTACAAGCAGGTTTGTCAGAAAGTCCACCAGCAATGGCAACAACCCAGCTCCTGCTGCTTGCTGGAAACAAAATTAAGTGATGTTACCTGCATCTGCTTTGCAAATAGGCTGAAGGCACATTGACTTGGTAAGACACGATGGTTTCAGATGGGATGGCCCAGGTGCTTGAAACATATAGCAATTGCCTATCTTCTGAAAAATGATGACATGCTCTGGTGGTGAGAGCTGTGGCAGGCACAGAGACCAGTGCTCTGGACAGCGATGCAAGTGCTCTTGGGAGGCATCACCTGGGCAAAGCCTCTGGCTTTGCATCATCTAGGAAAAAGAGCGATGACAGAAGGTAAATACCATCCAGCAAGGCCTGGGTGGCCTGTGCCACAGCAGTTTAATAGCTGACAGTTGCTCCCCAGCAAGCAGCAATTTGGGAGAAGCATCTGTAGCTCAGGAGCTGGTTGTCATCACTGGAATTACTTAACAGCCACCACAGAGCAGCAGTCAGCAGGGCTGTGCTGCTAGCTGCAGATGTGGTCTTCTCCCCAGGTCTGGTCACAGGCGTGGGAAGGTTGTGCCTCACGTTTAAGCAGGCAAATTTGGCTTCTTTCTTTCTTAATAAGGTGACTGATTAAACCTGAGATTTCTGGGGAACCAAAGGATAATTGCAAAACAAAACAGGGGACTTCCTGTCCTCTGTATATTTCTGTACTTTTTCAAGTTACTTTTTGGAATAAAATGATTTGGACCTGTCTTTCAGTCTTTTCTTCTTACTTTTATGGGCAAACTGGGGAAAGGTTTACTGGAATTACTCATCTGCCTTCCAGAACGTTACAGTGGGATAAGGATGATGCTGAAGATCAGTACTCTTTACAGGTTGGCAAACTGCTCTTTTGCAAGATCCGTGCTTAAGGCTGTTCAACTTGGGATGTCTGCCTGTTCCCATTTAGGGGCCTTTGGGGAAATCATCTAAGAGATGTGTGAGAAATTTATGTTGTGTTGGTTTGCAGATTTTTTATGGCAGTTTATGCTCTAGGATCTTGAACTCTCATCTGATTTTACATTACTCAGTGTGGAGGAATATGATCACAAAGCCATAGAGAAAATTTTCAGATCTGTCCAAGTAACTGCAAAAAATATGAGAAGTCAGTTTTAAAATGAAGCTCAATCTTTATTTGAAAGAGGTGAAAGACAGGTTTATCATCTACTTCTGAAGAGTTAATGTCTCTAAAGGTGTGTGGTATATTATGAAAAACCTCATGGTGTTGCTATTGGAGGTGGGAGAGCAGGAAAATTTCAAAAGAAATGTTTACAAATAAAGTTCTGGTCATGCTGATTTCAACAGAAGGCCAAGTAAGCTGAAATGTTTGAGCTAGAGGGTTTCAGGGGATTACGTAGTGGGAGACAAGCAGTCTGGAGAGACAAAGTTATCAGGACAGAGAAAAGGCTATATTGTCTACAAGTGGATGAAGTTACTGCAAGAGAAGGCATAGCAGAGGACCTTTGCTACCAATCACAGGCAAGTGGTGTGGAGCTGGATTTTCCAATAAAGCCATGGACAGGTTCATTAGTTGTGTAGGAGACTGAGAAGGCACGCTCATAAAACTTGCAGAAGGTGGACATTGCACAGTGGGAAATTTTCCTAGATTCATAAAATCATAGAATGGCTTGCGTTGGAAGTTCCAACCACCCATCTAGTTCCAACCCCCCTGCCATGGGCAGGGACACCACCCACTAGATCAAGGTTGCTCAAAGCCCCATCCAACCTGGCCTTGAAACACCTCCAGGGATGGGGCATCCACAGCTTCTCCGGGCAGCCTGTGCCAGGGCCTCACCACCCTCTGAGTGAAGAATGTCCTCCAAACGTCTAATCTAAACCTACCCTCTCTTAGTTTAAAACCATTCCCCCATGTCCTATCATTATCTGCCCAATCAAAAGGATGCTCTCCATCTTTTTATAAGCCCCATTTAGGTAATGAGGTCCCACTGACCATGCACAACTCCCTCAGCCTGTCTTCATAGAAGGGGTGCTTCATCCCTCTGATCAACTTCGTGAATGACAGCAGAACAGACCTGGGAAGAGAAAATAAGGAACTGCTCTTGAGTCTGCAGTTAAAGGCAGTTGAAGAAGGTCTGTTTGAAAGTCCACCAGCAGTGGAGAACAACAAGCTCCTGCTGCTTTAAGGAATTTGTCTTCTCTCAAAAGAAAATTGAAACACAGAAACACATTTTTGCACTCTCTCAACCACATCAACAAGAACGGCAGAGCCATGTCTTCAATGATCCCTTCAGAAATTGTCTTCTGCCAATTAAGTCCACTTATAATCCCACCCAAATACCACTGTAATTGTTGCTGTGAAAAAGCTGAGACAAGTGGAGGTGGGCTCTGCACAATGAGATGTGAGATTTGGTGTGTTACCCCTACCCACAAATAAACGCGTCGGTTGCATGCTGTAGTTCCTGTGGTCTGCCTGTTGCTCTTGTGAATATTAATGGTCTTTAATGCAAGGATAAACATATACCCAGAGTTATAGCTACGGAATAAAACCTCACAGTCTTCCAGCCAGTATTGTGATGGCATAATTAGAAAGTCCTTTCAAATATGACCTTTTGACTACTGATGCCATCCTGTAACTTTCACAAAAGTGACTGTGTCAACTGCATCACATGGCTGAAGTTAGACTGATTTTCAGCCATGTGATGCTATTTTATCACCCTCAGGACAAAGGTTAAGCCCTCCCTTTCTTTTCTCTGTTAGTCCCCACTTTCTTTGGTCCTCTTACTTTGATACTGCTAAAATTCCTGATGACCACAGAGTTAAGAGTTTTTATAATCCACTGTGCACTTCCCTGATGAAGAACCCCGCTATTGTGCTGCATGTAACAGAAATACCTTCACACAATGAAGCAATCATTCTTCCCCGGCAGGGTCTGAATGTCTTGATTCTCATCCCGCAGCAGGTTTGGCAGGGAACAAATTCCCCAGCTTGCAAAGGGCAATGGCCAGCATAATCTTTCTGCATTTTAAAACATTCTTTAATGTTAGGCTCTCTGCATTCAAATTGTAACTTTAGCTGACACAGAGTTTTGTAGAATATTTGAACTACAGCCTGTTGAAACTCTACTCCACTGCATTTGTGAATATTTTTATTACAGTATAAATGTGTTATTTTTCCTTTATTTTATTATGGTACAAACATATTTTTAATACTTGCTCTGTGGATTATTTGGAGGCTGCAGCTTCATATTTTTCTTATTGGAAGCTTGGTACAAATTGGGCAATGCTGAGGTAAAGGCTCAGAGTTTTTAAAATCAACTTAATTCAGTCTCTGGAGGATAAATGAAATGCAGTTCTCTAAGAGATATTATTTGATGGTGTAACTCAGTAAATGGACAAGTGTTGGATGTATGCTTGGAGTAAAGAGAATTTACTGAAGTTGAGAATTTCTCCTGTATGCTTTTCATGGTAGGTTTTAAGATTACGAATGAATACTTCCAGTGTCCTTCTAAATGAAATCCAATATAAAATGAATAACATTTTTGTTGTAGAAAAGGTATGAAGGAGGTCAGGTTTAAAATCTGAGTTTTAAATATTCTCCTTCATTCCAGCTCTGGAGAGAAAACAAGAAAAACCAAGAGGAAAACCCAACACTAACAACAGCTATCCCAAACCCAGGCAGACGCTACGTGAAAATTCAATAATAAAACAGGAATTGCGATGGCCCTGTTTGCTATTTGGGATATGCACTTGCCGGGCTGGATGCCCACCTGGGCAAGAGGGACATGATGGTGTTGCTGCATGGCTCTGCTAGTGCTGATCCAGACCAACCCTGGGGGACCGTGTGGGCTCAGGGGCAGGGATGGACCCTGGGCATTTTTCCCTGGTCCTGCATCACACAACACCCCCAGCTCCACAATCCCCTTTTATTCATTGCTGGGGCTGGCATGGGAGTGGGATGTGGGCAAGGGGAGATGCACAGTGGCCTGTGAGGGTTGGCATTGGAGTAGGTGGCAGGGCTGGATCCAGTGCCTGCTGGACACTATCCTGTCCTGGTGTTGGGATGTGGTGTAGTGACTTCTCCTGGCTCATGGCTGTGTCACTCGCAGTGGGGTCTAGTTCATAACATCTCAGGCATGTGATTCACACAAGTGTAAGGGCCACTGGATACAATTACACATTTATTTTTACCTACCACTAAGGGAATTTCCATTCAGCACTATACGAGCTGGTTGCCCTTGCTCTGTACTATTTCATCAGTATTTTTCCTGACAATTCACGTCTAAGAAACACAAGACACAGAGAGACTTAATGTTATGTGAAAGGATTTTCCTAGGGTAACTGTATTCAGTCTTTGCTCAAACTGAACGAATAACTTTGATCTGTCAACTGTGAAAAGTAAACTGGGTGCGACCTTCCGTCATCGGCTAATCGTCTCACTTAATGACATCTGTTAACTTTGTTCTGATATTAGATCATGGTCTTTCTTTGTACTGTCAAGATTTTTCATCCAAGGTCTAATTATTTCACTTTATGTGTATACGGATATCTTGGGAGTCAGTTGCACTTAGTACGAAGATCATTTTTTCTGTTTTGAATTTCCACAACTGATCACGGCATTCAGGTAGACGTGGCCTTTCAACTAATAAAACACATCAGCTCAAAGTGCAGCGCTGTATCTTCCTTGCCTCCCTCCCTTTCCCCTCCTCATTTTCTTTTAGGCACCATATTTATTTTTATTCTTAATCGAGAGAGAAGGAGGAAAAGGGAGAATTGTTTCTGTCCCAGTCAAGTTGAGTAACTCAGAACAGTTGATTGATGTGAATCATTATACAGATATGAACCATACCGCAGGAAAGAATAAGAAAATGATGGTTTTCATGCAGTCCTTCTGTTCCCCTCCCTTTCTATGGTTTTTATCTTTTAATAGTGGTAAATGCCTCAGTAGATGGTGTTTTTGGGGATTAATGGCCATTTGGGGTTAATGCCCTAAGGCCCTCTGTCCATCAGCTCTTTCCAAACAGTGATTAATCTCCAGGGGAATGCATGTGCCCTGATCGCCACTGCTGATAATGCTCATCCTTATAGTATAGATCAAAACGTGTAGACTTATTGTAGTAATGGCCATGTCCTCGCCTCCCAGGCTGTGTTCAGGTCAGCCAGCCACAGGTTAAGCCTCCAGTGTCGTCTGGTCGTGTTCAGTTCAACAACCGTTTTCCATAAGGTTTGTCTGTTGGGTCCCAATCCACTTGGACTCCAATTTCTACCACAAGTAGAAATCCAGAGTGTTTTGAGAGCATTCTTTTCTCCTCTACTAAACTCCAGGGAAAATTTCTCCTGGAGCAGTGGTCCTCTATCTCCATCCTCTGCAGCAGCAATGGAAGTGGTGGCACCACCATGGGGTGTGATGGTGAGGAGGGGGGTTGGTTAAGCAGGGTGAGGGGGAACTGGATGAACGGATAGCAGAAGCATTGCACCACCCTGAGTTCAATGCTTGTTTTCTTTTTCTGCAGTGTTGACTTTTGTTGACTAGCACTTGGCTACTGTGATGTACATGTCGTTCTCTGCCAGGTGGCAGAAAAGTCAATTAAGTGAATTGCATCATCCATAGAAGACCAGCACCTGTCAGTAACTCCACCCATGCTGTGTGTTTGACCAGGTGAGAAGGTCTAGAATTGTTCAGGTGCTTTCCTGTGTATCACTAAGGTTTACAAAGTACATAATGCCACAAAAGCAGTTACAGGACCCTCTCAGGCTGGCCAGATGCATGGCTCTGCTGTATGTTTTTTTTTTTTTTTTTTTTTTTTTTTTGTTATATTTCCTAGTATCTTGTCTGGTCTAGTTTTCAGTTTTTGAAGCATTTTACCCTGCGTCACTTCCTTTGAGAGATTATTTCATAGTTTAATAGTCCTAACTGAGATCCAGTCTCATTTCAGTCAGGATTTCATGTGTTTGGGGTAGGAGTATTTACTTAATGTCTGGTTGTAAATAATACTCAAAGATTAGGAAAAATGAAAGGAAGGTAGCAAGATTGTTGCATGCAAAGACTTTAATTTCCATGAGAGTTTAAAATAAATATTTCCGCACACTCCTGTCTCTTTAAAAACATATTTCACACTGAGAAGTAGTAAAAGATAAAAACAAATGGCCATATTTTCTACTTTTGTCCCTATATGTGAGTGAGTGTAATGTGTTCATGTTGCATCTAATCTCCCTCCAAGCAGCCCTTTGAATTGTTGTCTGGGTTTTCAGCATGCATTCTTTGTACTTTAAAAAAAATATTGGGCCTGGTGGCTCTGCTGTTCACTGATAAGCTGTTGCAAGTGAATGTTGCCACAATTAGTTCTTTATGGTCAGTTAAAAGTATGTAAATTTGTGCAAGTATTTGATTTAAATTTCAGGATTTTTTTTTTTTTTAATTTATAGCCATTGCAAATGTTATTTTTGTTTTCATTTTTAACTCTTGCTAGAACTTTTAAATGCAATGCAATGGTTACTTAATAACAACTTCTCTAAAATAATTGATGTGCTGTTACACTTACATACCCCTTTATTAGACATATATACAGCTTTTCTCCATTTACCAAGTTTATTTCTTTTTATTCAATCCTTCAGTAATTATGAAGGGCTACCATAGAATTAACAGAAGTCTGAAATCACTGATCACTTCTAAATGTATTCCCAAATCTAGTATGAAAGCACTGAGGCTATTCATATAATTCTTAATGAATTCCAGCCGCTCTTGCTGACAATAAGAGAAAATGCAAAGCCATTAGCAACTTGCCAGAACAGTGGAGTAATAGCCAGTCAGGGCTATTGGGAGCTATGGGTCTATTTGGAAGCAAATGGTTATTTCACCAGGGAAGTAAAACAAGCTGCACAGATTTTTTCTCTCTCTCTCTTTTTTTTTTTTTTTTTAATTATTTTTTCCTCTGCCTTTTCTTTTTTTTTTTTCTTCCTTTTCTGTCCCTCTTTCCTCCTGGACGTATTTGCAAAAGAAGGCCAGGAAATCAGTCATGTAGAGGTATCACCCACATATCTAATCATAGAAGGCCATCACTGTGGCATAAGTAGGTAAGTCTTGTTCTCACAGCCTGTTACCAAGTGCACTTTTCCTTGCTCCATTAATAAAAACATTCACTATTCTTGGAAAAAAAAATAATCCAATGTTAAACAATCATTCTGAATTACAATGAATACTGACTTTCCTAGGGGAACACATTTAAAAAGGAGATGAAACTTGCAGCCTTATTTTGCTTTTAACCATTTTACCTTGTTTACATGTTTATGCAGCTGTTCTGACCCATCCACTTTGGGGCTGTCCTTCTTTAAACGTCCTGTTTGAAATCATGGGAACACCGCTGAGCTGGGTATTGGTGGGAGCTGCCTGTTGAAAGGAGATCTGTCACCATCACTAGATCAGGGCAGATCTGATCAGAAACCCTCTAATTACAGTCCATTGCTAGGTATCTGTTACAGTACTGCGTCTCCCTCTTGGTGAATAAAATGTCACTGCAATTTTTCAAGGTCTCATTCTGCTTAATATTTTTGGTTTGTACGTATTCAGGTCAATATGAGTCAAGCTGACCCTTTCTAACTGCCAGAAACAGCACATGGGCACCTGGCTGGAAACATTTGGAAAGCTTCTGCATCCACTCTTAAAAGAACATTTGGCATGAGGAGGCAGGAACACAAGAAGAACCACACTGGATTTGACCACAGGGCCAGCATCCATCAATGGCTTCAGTTAATGTTTTGGGGAGAGTGGAAGAAGAGGGTATACATAAAGTTGCTGGGATTGGAAAAGGAATTCAGATGCTTCCCTGTCTGCAAAATAGGAGATCACTCATTATCAATAACACAAACAGAAATACCTAAGACTACTCTCAAGACAAATAAATTGTATGTATGTATGGGAGCCACAAATGAAATTTCATGAAGGCAAGGTCTGGAAAATAAGAAAAAAAAAGGAAAGGAGAAGAAAGATAACATAACCATTAATTTTATTGTCTAAAAAGAAAGACTAAACAAAACCAACCAAACCAAACCAAACCAAAACAACAACAACAACAAACAACAACAAAAAACAATCAATCAATCAAACAAACAAAAAAAAACAGTTCCCGAGCTCTCACCTATTCAATGAGTTATTCAATGAGAATCTCTGTGTGGGTGGATTCTTCTGGACCTCTCATCTGTGGACACAGAGACGTGAAAGTTTCCATATGTCATCTTGACAGGGAGCATCCTCACTATGTCCTGGAGAGTTGGTTCATAGGAAAAACCAATACCTGTCTGCTACCCAGGAACACAGATCTTGTCTTGGACATCTTTTTCTCAAGGGGCAAAATATGAAAATTTCCCTATTATATATCTCCCTCATAACAAAGTGGGTAAAATTTGGGGAGACATGGTCATCTAAACACAACCTTGTCTTGACAGAAAGTGCTGAAAGAGTAGCAGTCATGAGTGTCCAAAACAGCTCAGGTGTCTTGGATGATGTGATGACCACATGGAACACAAAACTGGAGCTTAGGACCATCATGGGGGAGAGGCAGGGACTCTGACTAAACCCTTGAAGAAGTTCTCTTTAGAGTAAGATGAGATAATATGATGAAACCTTCTATTTGAAGATATTAAGCAGAAATGGCAGTCATGTGCACCCTTATGAAACTGATAATTTTGATCTGTTTTGGCTTAAAGTGCAAGGAAATGATGGCATGAGAAAGCTACAACATTAATTCTATGCCAAAAAGCAAACCTGGTCTGCTAGGTCAGGCAGATGTGACAAGTAGAGTTCCTGCTGCTGAATATTATACTCATGACCTGGGGAAATAAAGGTTCGCTTCAGTTCCAAGAGGTATCAAACATGCAAATCATGAATCAAGAAAATGAGACTCACATGGGATACCTGACTTAAACTTTGTGAATTCTCTTTCAAATTCCCAGTGAATTCAGGCTATTCTTTAACGCCATCCTTCCTATTTAGTCTTTACAGATCTCTTTGTTATTCTGTTGTAGTTTCCCCTTCCCCTTCCTCTTCCTTCTTTCTCTTCCTTCTTTCTCTTCCTTCTTTCTCTTTCTCCTTTTTCCTTCTCTTTCTCCTTTTTCCTTTTCCTTTTCTTTTTCTTTTCCTTTTCCTTTTCCTTTTCCTTTTCCTTTTCCTTTTCCTTTTCCTTTTCCTTTTCCTTTTCCTTTTCCTTTTCCTTTTCCTTTTCCTTTTCCTTTTCCTTTTCCTTTTCCTTTTCCTTTTCCTTTTCCTTTTCCTTTTCCTTTTCCTTTTTCTTTTTCTTTTTCTTTTTCTTTTTCTTCCTCTATCCCCCCCCCCCCCCCCTTTATTCCATGCTGTTGTGTACAGCCTTTTATTTCTTACTCTTTGGTTTTGGATTTGTCTACAGACACCTTAGAAAATTTTTGTGAGCTCTCTTATTACTTTCTGGGGAGTTGGTCTGATTTCCTGAGTTTGTTCTTGAAGATTTGTTGTTCTTCCCTGTCTCACCTCTTCTCCTTTGGCCTAATATGATCCTTTTCTGCTGTTTAATGGTTTTAATTCCTGATGCAGTCTGCATGGCTTGTTTTTGGCCATATCTTTCTTGTCTTCTGGCTTTTGTCTGTTCTTTCTGTTGAATTCCATGGGATTATGTGCTTTGAGCAAACAGAACAGACCAAGTTCTGCCTGTTTTTGCTTCTTCCAATGCTGGGTCTCAGCTCTCTCTCACCGTCCTCAATACTTCAGGATTCTGGTAACTGGGCAGGTGCCTGTATCTGCCTCATTTACAAAGCGAACTGTAAGGGCATATTAAACTATTCTACAATGTTAATTAGAAGTAAACAATCTCAGTCTACAAAACCATTATTTTTTCTTTTAGTGAGTTCACCTAATCCAAATACAACTCATGAAATATCATCACTCTAAAATGGCTGTTTTTCAATTTGGTGTTTTATGACTTTAACATTACTTCAAAAATTGTGTAAGATGGTTGGAATTATTTTAAGTCCTCAACCATCCTACAGAATTCAGAAGAGGGAAATTTTTAGCTTTTTAACTCCATAAGCATAGAGTCTTTAGAGATGTTATCTAAAATACAGGTATGAGCTCAGATGAGAGGCTCATTTGGGCTTCACATTGCCCTTTGATTTCAAAGTGCACCAAAGTTGCTCAAAATGGTGAAGGAGTGAGTTCTTGCACTGTATTTCTGGTTCATCCTGGTAAATAGTTAATTGTTCTTACGGAGATAATGCATTATTTTTGGTGGGTTTGGGTGGGAATGTGTCCCTTTCCCACTTGTGTTTAACTCTCCTCACTCCTGAGGCTGTCCAGGTGTGAGTCTGTAATGCCAACTCAGATGGTATCTCTGGTTCCTCCTCTAGTGGATGATGGGTACCATACTTAAAAATAGAAAGAAATCAAAAAAAAAAAATCATATAAATATATTATGAAGCAGGAGAGAGGGTTTCTAGAGGGTCTGTTCTGCTGCACCCAGGTTGCTTTTCTGTCCTACACACTTCTTTGTTTGAATGGGGTAAAGCGCACGTAGGTAAATAGTGGACATGCTCTGAGATGTACTTGACTGAAGGAATTGATTTCAATCTCAGCAGCACAGCTGTAACCTTGGCCTAAAGCCACCGACTTGAAAGAAGTGCCCCCATGTACTGGAGTAGAGTATGGCCTAGTACTTCATGACCGGTCTCACGTGAATTGCAAAGGATCTGATCTCTTGGTGCTGCGGTTTCTTTCATGTTAAGCCAGTGTCTAAAAGGATCCATTATCTCTGCTGAAACAATTAAAGGAGCTTTGCCATGTTTTGAGAAGGTGAATTAACCCTTGAGCAGCTGAGCCTGACCCTAAGTGTCACCCAAGTACTCCAGAAGCTAGGTACTCTGGCTGCAGGTGCCTGGGAAGCAAAACCTTCCCCAGCGAGAGGGAATTGCTGACAAGTGAGGAGATATTGGAGCTTCCTCCAGCCTTGTGCCAGGATGGGAGGGCACATAGCAGAGCCTGCCTCTCCGTCCTGGCCCTCCTGGCCTGCCAGAGCCACTGCTCCACAGGGACGGTAGCACATTTCATGTATAAATGGCATTGCCATCACCAAATGTCTCCAATGGGATTTTCTATACCAAAAACTTCCTGAGTCAGGAATGAGGGAAAGCTGGAGAAGTTATAACCCTCCACTCATGCTGCTGTTGGTGTCACTGTTAGCAAACTCCTCATCATGGAGAAAACTGGATGGGCTGAACTACTGTGGTCAGGTGCTGCCAACAGGCTGCCACATTTGCTGCATCTTGTGCTACCAGCACTGCTTCACCAGCCCATCTTGCTCACTTTGCTGAAGATCTGTAGGGGACAGCAGGGAACCTTGCTGGAGGTGAGCTCACTGGGAGGTGGCTCAGGGATGGAGGCAGAAAAGCCAGTCTTGGCAAGATGTTCTGTGAAACATGTTGTTCATCAGGACCTTTTCTCCCTGAGGTGGGTAGGGTGCTGTGAAAGAAATAATTTGTAAGCCACCCTGATATTTGGTGAAAAATACAACCAAATTCCTGCCAAGATCACCCTTTTCTGTTGAGGTGACCTGTTTCTCTTCCCCTCCATGTAGAATGTGAAGACAATTTCTACATGTAGTGTTTTCTGCTGAACTAGAAGACTTTGTTCTTCAGCTCTTCTGCTTCCTTCTCTTTCATCACCTATTTGGTGTTGAGGGAGAAGCTGAGGTGGGTTTAAACACACTACCTGGTAGCATCCTTAAATGTTGCTGCATATCCTCTTTCTGCTTTTGAATGTCAGCATTGACTTGGCTTATGCTGAGTTGCTGGTCCTGGTATTTCCTTGGACTCAGCTGGGGGAGATTCTTACAGTGAGTTGTCATTTTTCATATCTTTTGGATCTGACTTTAGAGACAGTGAAAAGGGGGAATCCCTTTTCCCTTTTAGAATCCTCCCAGTTGTAACCTGATGGCAGCCCCATGATACCACTCATAAGCATACTGTTTACAGAGGGATTTCACGTTGGCTTTCATGGTGCAAGGGGACAGAAATGGATGGGACTGAAATCCACCCAGTGAGCCTGGATGGGTCCCCAAAAGGGAGCTCTCTGTGGCACCAGAAAGCTGTCATAACTGTGGGTTCAGCTTTGTGCTCAAGCCCATGTTTCAACCTCAAAGACAGAAAAATGAATAGAATTGACTTTACATAGCTTGGTAAATAAAGCCATTTGTGAACCATGAGATGATGCACTGGTGAGCTGAGAGGCGTTGTAGGAAGGGTTCAGTTGCCTAAACATAGGCAACTCCTGCCACTTGCCATGGTCTGCAGTAATCCTGCTTGGCCTCTGGCCATGGGTTCTACCAGTCAACTCTGTTTTGAGGCTAGGGATAGCCTTTTTTTTAGAGTCCAGGTGAGACAAGTTGTGCTATCACCCTAGAACAAAAGGACATGAAGGTAAGAAGGCTCAGTGCCCCTCTTGGTACCCTCACAGCCACTTAAAATCGATGCATTAACTTGGCACAACCTATTGCTGCTGGGCACATCACACTGCTTGAAGCCTCATGCTGCTTCCACTATAGGTTTGCATTCAGACAACACATAAATGTAAAGGAAAATCACCCCCAGGAAATTCCTGTCTTCTTGGGGAGAAATCCCTCCTTCTTTCTCCAGTCCTGAGCCCACCCCACTGTACATCATGTGGAGCACCCACCAAGCATGGCTATAAGAGGCTTGTTGGAAGGCACAATACCCACAGGCTCTTGGGAGGATCATTAGAAAGATCTGATTATTAATTAACGTGTGATGAGATGGTTCAATGTTTAAAAGGCTTTCTTGTAACCTTCTCCTAGTACTCGGGTTTAATGTTCCTCCTTACAACTGTCTCCATACATCTTCCGTAACGTGGTCAGATCAGTGCCTTGGAGGATTTTTATTTTTTTTTATTCTAGCTGCCAGACAGCTATAGACCAATTAATCTACAAGTATGCACATTTGGGGATGATATTCTCCAGTGACTCAGCAATGTAACAGATGGCAAAATATTTCATATTTATTTCCATTCCATTTCTATATTGGAAATGAACCCAGACATTTTATTTTTTTGACAGTCAGACAACATCTGTTGAGAACACTGTCAGCTGAATTACAACCTCTCTGGCAGGTAGTTGGACAGACAGCATGAATTAATTTCAGTTATCCTGTATGTGGTTAAAAGTCTTTCTCTACTACATTGTTTTCATTACAAGCGCTGGATTTATGTATGCTGACTAGTTTTACATTGTATCCCCGAGCATTTAAGTTTGGTCATATTACGATTCAGCGCATTAAGGAAGATGCTGTGCATTAAGTTGCAATATCAATGGATTTATTTGCACTCCTTCCTTAGCCAAGCCCAATTAAATGAAGGGATATTTTGGAGGGGCCGGGCCAGTGGCTTGGAGGCGATGCACTCCACTGCCGTGGAAGGAGCTCAAGTGTGGGAGTGACTTTGCGGATTTAGTCCCAGGAGCTGGTGTAACCCAGACATATCTCAGTCTGAGATATCTGAGCCGAGCGAGAGGCTGCCAAGTGCTCTCTCTCCTGGTGCAAGCAGCATCCTAGACTTCTGGCAGCTCTCAAACAATTTTTTTTTTTTCCTGGGGAAGCAGGTGTGGAAGCTGTGGCCTTCCATGGTGAGAGGATGAGGGGTTTGAGCACTGGAGGAAGCCTGGTCTGGGGGAAGGGATTTAGTGTTTTCTGCTGAAATAGAAGTTCCCTAAGCAGCAGAGCTAGCGATTTCCTCTAGGTTTGTTGTCCCGTGTCTCACATTCCTTAGCTTGATGCAGTAACCTCTATTCTTAAACATTACCCACGCTGCCAGCCTCCTCTACAACAGCACAATCTGTTCTCCCTCTGGTCCTATTCGCCTTCCACAGTGTTCTGAGCTCCCACAGGTTTGTGCTGTTGGGCACCAAGCACAATATCTAGTGCAGAGATGCATATGTATGCATTTTCTAGAGAGCACACGCCTGTGGACTGGCCAGCTGCTGCCAAACAGATTGAACAACAGCTGAGTCCGCTTTGCAGTTTCCATCAGACATTTCTGATTTTCAGCAAATATGTGTGAATATCCTCTAAGTTGTCTACTGTCTGCCAAATACAATTAGGATAAGCTGATGGATAGGACAGACAGGGTAAGCACAGTTGTGGAAAAGTAGGCTAAGAATCACAATAAACAAGTGAATAATGAGGGAAATATTTGCAAGACGTTAAATTACTTTCTGTGTTTCTGTGTTATCCTTTATCTGACTTTATGCAACTTTGTCTTTGCAACAGGAGTTAGATGTTCTCTATTTGTTTGGTACTTTAAGTATTTTGCTCAGACAAACAAGTTACATCCCCTTACCCCTATGCATATTTGTATGTATTTATACATATGTGCTCAGAGAGGCAAAGGTATCCAAAACCCAACTGGATGTCTAACAGGGAGGGATATGTGACAGTGGCATGGCAAGTCAGAGCCTCAGGTGAGGCGTGGTGAGTGTCACTGTGTATTCATGTATCCGTGGGCCAAGCAGAAGATAAAACGGCATGCAGATGGCTTCTTTCATGGAGTGAAGCCAAGCCATGTGTATTTATCAGGAGATTAGTCTTCTGATAGAGACCACTCATAGTTCAGAGGCTCGAGATGTCCTGCCTCAACCATTACCTGCTCTGTACTTGTGAGCTTCTGCCAAAGCTTGGAGGCACCTCATGTTCTGTGTTACTCACTTATGCAAAAAATAAACACATTTGCAATTAATCTTTTTTTTAAAGTCTCTTGGGAGGACTGTAGTTTGCTGCACAATCACTACATGAAGGACCAGGTAGATGAAGAGACCTCTTTATGGATTCAAGACCTCAGTAACAGAACCATCCATGTTGCTTCCCAGTGGCTCCAAACTGGTCTGGTTCATCACTTGTGGGATCAACCAGTGTTTTAAGTAGGACCCTACGCCACAGGAGACCACAGAAATTATCACTTTTATTTAGAAAAAAGAGGCATTTTTTTGGTTCCTCTCTTCACTTTGTCTCATCTCACTTCACAAACAAACAAACAAACAAACAAAAAGTGATTTCTAATTTTCTAATTGATAAACAGGTATTTCTTCAATTCTGGATGGAAACTGTGAATAAACAAACGTGTAATAAGGTACTGCCATCAAGAAAGCAACACTAAGCTTGTGGAGGTTTAAGGCTTCTTTTTAAGAAGCCAAAAAAATCATGATGGCAATAAAATTCATCTGAACATCCCTCCATCACAACTATTTTTTGGGACTTCTTAAAATCAAAGTATGATGCAGTTAGGCTGGAGTTTCATTACTGTCTAATGAATCACATTCCTGTCTGATGTCCACAACCTGGCAAATTCCTTCTTTTAATGAATCTGTTTTAAGCTCTGTTAATTGCTGAGGTGTTACTAGTGTGGAAAACATCTCAGAAACAAGGAAAAAAAAATTGGACTTAGATTTTATTCTAGGTGAGCAGTGTAACAGCCATTTGACTGTTGGTAATTACAGTTCTTTAAAGGTCCTTCTCTTTGCCATCTTATTATTAGATAATGAAGCTTTTCACAGAATCACAGACCAGGGTTGTATTCCTCTTAAACAGAGAACACTCCACTGTTGAAATTCTGCAAAACAAGGAAACCTGATCAAGTTCAGAAATCTTTATGCTCCCCTCTTCTTCCCAAAAGACAGCTGAAATGAACTGAAGATGTCTTGCTGATCCAAAATAACCCAGGGCAAAATTTCCGTTCAAGGCTAACCCACATATCTTAGGGTGCAAACCCACACCATGTCTTTAATAAATGTACCATTTATTTTCTGCAGCCCTTGGGGAACATTGACCTATTGCAGGGAAAACAGGGTGACCACGGAATGGACCGAGTCCCATACATGCTGTGCTTAGAAGTGCATAATTGTAAGTATTTTTTTTCCAAGTCTGTTGCAAAAAGTTGGAAACAAATAAATTAATATGAAAAAAGCCAATTATAATGTTGCTCTACCTCCTCTGGAAACTTAGATGGGAAAACTTAGGAATCAGAAGGATTTGGTAGCTGGAAAGAATGGGGTGCAGTTAATACAACAACCAAAGTAAGTATCCCTAAAATAGCTACGACAAAAACCTGTACAAAAAGGCTGCAGAACATGAAATCTAAGCTGCATCTGTCTGTTTAAACCAGTATGTTGCCTTCTGCAGGAAATCAGTAAAGCTAGAGGACTTAAAATCACCTAGATAGTGTCAACAAAAGTAACAGTGAATAATAGTGTTGATCAAGAGAGACAAGTACAGATGTAGTAGCTAGGGTTTAGGGAGTTGCTGGAGACAAGTATTTCCTTTTAATTACCCTTCTCACAACTCTTAGATAAAGCCAAAGCAAAGGAGTAATCTCAAGAGGAACATAGCTCTCTCTAAATGTGGCAGGTATTGAGCAAGCTTCCTTCTGTCTGCTGAGACTGTCAAAGCTCTTCTCACTGTAAAGTGTGAGTACCATCTCCTGTTTCTGTATTTATGTGAAGAAAACAAAAGGAAAAAAAAGCTTGGAAGTCACATGGGAAAGAGTTTCTTTTGTCTGTGGATCCTTTTGACAGAGGAAAGCTTTCTGGGCCAGCAAAAACTTAAAACTTTTCTTTGGTTAAACTAGACCTGGAATGTGCCGCTCCCAGGCCACTTGTAAGAAGACAGCAATTTTGTTGTTATACAGGAACTTGGATGGTCATGTACCACATTCTCTTTTTCTTTCTTATCCCTCTGTTATTAATATGGAGAGAGATAAATTCGATCTGTGTGTGAGATGCTGCACACTAGTAGGTGTCAGGCAATGCAAAGCAAAGGCACAAGGAAGGCCATAATGAAGACAAGAAGACACCACTGAGGTAAGATTTCTCAGATATGAAACCAAAATGTAAACAGAAACTAGTTTGACTTACATTCTTCCACTGACACTTAAATACAGTAAATTAGAGTTAATAAAATTGCAATTTGGAAGCAAATACCCATTAAAAATAGTGGCTGAACATGGACAAGGGGGGAGCTGCTGAAGCAAAGAATGAGTAAAATGAGTTTCTCTTGTCTTGCATGTGGAAGCCTGCCAGGGAGGCTATGAACAAGACACTTCTCATCCAAACTTCAAATTTATTATTCTGTTATTCATCTTACAATAAACTAATGCATCTTACTGACTGAAATAATCTGGGGTGTTAATGTGTCACCTGCTTTTTTCTCCTGTAAACAATGATAGCAGCAAGAAGGAGATGTAAAGTCCTGAATCCCCATGCCTCCCTATATAAGAATAAGGTGAACCAAAGGCATAAAGCAAAGGGCCCCCAAAGGCCAGAGAGACTTCATCTGACTGTGGAGTTGGGTGAGAGGAAGAAATAGGATATGTGCAGCCTGACTGACAGCGTGGAAAGAACCCTGACCTTGCCAACATTTGTACCTGAGCTAACCTGTCTGCATGTGGACTGTCCTTTAGAAATCAGGGAGACCTTTTATTTGTTCAGAGAAAGTTTGTGTTTGAAGGAGTAAGCTGAAATGGGAACCTTAGGGTGTTAGTCATGTAGAGCAGGACAAGTTGCACTACAGGAAGATGTGGCCATGGTTTTTCCTAGCATGCACAGTGAGAGGCACATCTCTCATCTCTTTTACTTATAACTAGTTCATCTCTACTTATGGCCTCTTAAGTATGCTAAATAATGTTTTTGGTGTATTTGAAGTTGTCCCCCCTTTCCCCCTTTGTTTTTGGTTAATATTGAATTCCACACATTTTCTGAGCATCAAACCATTGCCTAAATTTTGCCACCATCTTTCTGTGTGATCTTTTTCTAGGAATTTACCCAGCCTTTGGCGAAACTCATCCATCTGTTCACAGGATATTTGCTAGAAGCGCTTATTGCACCTAGCCACAGGGAATCAAGCTACGAACAAACTTGTAGTGTTTTTCACAGATTATTTTTTCATTTACATTGTTGTTTTTTCCACCAAAGCCCAAGATGTCATTCTGTTAGAAGTTAGTATAAGATTCCCTTTATGATGTTCTGGTGTGTTGCTGTGAAAAGAATTATCATGTTGCAAGTTCAATAACCTGCCTTCAGGATCAGTTAGCAAGAAATTATAGGCCATAAAGGAACAAAACCTTGTTAAACTTAATAGCCTCAGTAACAACACAGGAATGGTAAGAAGAGTTCTAAAAATTTCAGGGTTTTTTTTTTTAATTAACTTTGAAAATTTTGATCTAATTTGAAATGTGACTCGAAGATGATTATCTTGCTTTCTGTAACACAGAAGGTTTGTTCATAAGGTGAAAACCCACTGTGCCAAGATTCAGATTGGAGAATGTTTTTTATGGCTATCTAATAAACTTTGAAAATAGGGGTTTATAATGGAAATGCTGACTGACTCCTTATTCTAACAAGCCTAGCGGATGCCGCTGTAATGTACTGTGTAATTTATAGGAGTCACCTGTTAAGCCATCTGGGACAGAAAGTTTCCCAGCTTCTAAAATGCTGGTGACTTGATTAACCTTATGAACTTCATTTTACAATGATACCAAATGCAGCCTATACCAGCCCATCATATTCAGCCATTTCATATTTATCCAAGAAAGTTAAGAAAGCCTTTTTAATTAGACAGAAATGAGTAGTGGTGGAGGTTAAAAGGCTGATGCTGGTGCTTTGATTTATTGTTTATAGGTGTCATATGGAGTGAGACCTGGGGTAAAATAAAAGTTTCTGGTGTTACTCTTCAGCTAGGGAAAGTGTTTTATTTAAAGGGGACTTGGGGCTTTTAAAAATTGTCTACTTTATACTAGTCCATTGGGACTTCCACAGACTGGACTAGTGAACAGAAAGGGAGATTGCTGGAGAAAGAAGGACAGACGATAGTGGGGGTGCCATTTATAGGCATTGGCTAAAAAAGCTCTACCTGTAGATTTATGGGAGTATCAATGTCTCTTGCAGTAGGTAATACCTGAATTTTCCCTGGAAACCAGTGAGCTCTGAGAAGCAAATTTAATTCATCTGTGTTTTATCTATTTATTTATTTATTTTTCTTATCTGTAATCATTTTCCCAGCTTCTTTATTCAGTTACATGGTATTTGGAGCAACCAAGTTTTGAGCAGTACTTTTGATTCAGCAATTGGAATTCTTGTGATTTAGCATTGTGTCCACTTCGCTAAAAGAGGGATCCTGTTTAGACATGATATCGAACTAAAACACTAAACCTCAGGTGGTCATGAAAAGTATTTTGCTTGGGAATCAGAAGAATATTAGTCTTTTTCCCACATTGCAATTGGAGTACTTAACATTTTGCACTCCTCTTGAAGTGTCTATGAATGTAACTTGACATTTTCACCCCAACTGTTGCACAGTGTTGCTCAATATTCTTAAACAGATGCTAGCATCCAGCAAACAGCCAGCTAGCAGTAGTCTTCAGACAGCTCTACAGACAAACTTTGGCCTTGTAGTATAGCCAGAGGTTTTTGGGCAGCCAGTTGGAGACGGTGGATCTGGCTCCTACGGGAATAATGAGCATCCCAAGCTTCAGTGCTTTCCACACCATATGCAGGAGGCATGTCGCCCAGCTTTGTTCTCCCTGACTAGATGTACAGCAGATGAAGCATTTAGGAAAAATATATCTGAATGAGAAACCCAGCAAAAGGAAAACCCAGTAGTGCACAGTCAGCTCTCCACCCTCAGGAAGCAGGTGAAGGAGTGAATGAAACACCCAAAACAGATAGCAATCCCATTGCTTAATGTGCTGCTGGCAAGTACTCAGGAATTATGGTGATAGGGGTGTGATGATATTTTATACATGTGCTGGGACAGACTCGCATTTTCTGGTGCCTTATCTCTGTTATAATACTTAAATTTTTTATTTATCTTTCAGGTTGCTATATGCCATTGTATTGTAAAACAATACAGCATTAGTTTGTCTGCTGTTTGAAAACACGTGAGGATTTAGGAGTCATAGTAAACACACAGCTGAAGGTTAGATTTCAGTGTGATACTATGAATAAATAAGTTAATATATACAAAGTCAATATAGGGAGATGATTTCCCCTCTCAACATACTATTTGTAATACTGGGACATTACACCCCAGTACTGGAATACTTAGAGACTGTATAGAGCCATTAACATGATTTGAAACTTGAAAATGTAAAAAAATGTGATCTGTATAGCTTATCAGAAAGAAAAAGGAAAAGGAAAAGGAAAAGGAAAAGGAAAAGGAAAAGGAAAAGGAAAAGAGAAAGAAAAAAAGAAAAAGAGAAAGAAAAAGAGAAAGAAAAAGAAAAAGAAAAAGAAAAAGAAAAAGAAAAAGAAAAAGAAAAAAAAAAGAAAAAGAAAAAGAAAAAGAAAAAGAAAAAGAAAAAGAAAAAGAAAAAGAAAAAGAAAAAGAAAAAGAAAAAGAAAAAGAAAAAGAAAAAGAAAAAAGAAAGCTTGTGCAACTATTTAATCAATGTGTAAGATATTTCACTTGGTGAAAATACTGAGTAGGAAAGGACTCTATCCTTACAGAGAAATGCAGAACAAAGTCTTGGATGCAAGTTAGCACTATACCAAAACAGCAGAGCAATGAGACAAATGTTTAAGCTATCCTAGAAAAATATTGCATTACCAAGGGAAAAACTGAGATCTATATCTCTGTAAAAAAAAAAAAAACAAAAACAAAACAAACAAACAAACAAACAAACAAAAAAAAACAAAGAAAGAAAGAAAGAAAGAAAGGAAGAAAGGAAGAAAGAAAGAAAGGAAGAAAGAAAGAAAAAAAAGTCAAATGACATTATACTGCATTATACTTCTGGTCTTTAGAAATAGGAGTAGAAAGGAAAATAAGTTTGCAAGAGTGTTAACCACCTGCAGGGCAGATTTAATAGGAGGCAGAGCACAGATAGCAACTGATACTCAGACAGATCCTTTTTTTACCCTAATTTTAGCTCTATCTTTTCAGTGACTGCACTCAAAGATGGCAAGAAACTGCATAACCATTGCATAATGATGGAAATGAAAAGAATTTTTCCTCAAAAGTGCTTAGGACACTAAGCAGATGGCAACAGCCTAATTCAATCCAAAGAAGGAAGAAGTGAAATCATCCAGTCACATTCATCAGGGAAAGTCTCTGTGATTCTCTCAGATCTAATGGAAAAAGAAAATAAAACCATAAAGAAGCTGCTGTGTATATATAATTTTATTACAACAGAGCAGTCAGTCATCTCTTTGTTTCTTAAGCTGGCATTATTCATTTATTTATATTACCTATTAAAATATACAAAGAAATTTCTTGTAGTTAGTCAATGTTATTAGAACTTTACCAACATCTCTTATCCTCACTGCTGTCCCCTACGACACATTTTGTAGGCCATACTCCACATGATGAGGTTTCTGGATGTAGAAGACAATATGCAGTAAGAGTACAGGTACTGCTAGTAGTTTTAATTGTGGAAATAGTTGCACTGTTTTAATCAATACTGTTCTAATTTTTAGCATTCAGCTAATTATGAGGCACAATTTCAAATTTAATTAACATCCCAGGACTTAGGTGGTTATTGACAGGGCAGGACCTCACAGCCAGGGCCTGTCACACCAGCTCAGCCAGGAGCATACCCAGCCCTGGGCACCAGGTAAGAAATGTGTGGGGAAGCTCCAGATGATGCTGCCACGGCCCTCAAAGCACTGCCAGTTACTGCACATACACAAAGTTTTTTCATGCATGGAATATTTTCCATATTCATGCACAGAGCATGCTGCAGCTACTGCTTGGTCCAGCTCTGTGGCTGCAAACACCTCCACACATCCTGCCTGGCTCCAGCACCTGGACCAATGTCCCCACCAGCAGAACAGGTCCCTGCAGTCCCTGTCAGCTGCTCTACCTTGGAATAGAGTGCGATTTGGCAATTTAATCCTTGCCAAGAAGCCTCGATTTGGAGTTGTTGTGAATTTGGCAATGGCTTTAGTCCTCGAACTCGTGAATGCGACAGTCTCCAAATCTTGCTGCAAGGACTTACAGGTTTGTTGGGGATTTGATAACAAAAGAGGCTGAAAAATATGTTTTGGCTGAAAGACACTGAAAAAATGAAAGTGGCTATCATTTTTAGCTTTGAATGAGCAGAGGATAGAAGAGTAAATATGGGAAGAGCACTGGGAAATAATAACACTGACAGAAGCAACCTTCTTTCTGAGCCCTAGATAAGGAACAGTATAAGTGAAGTTTTGTTTGTAGCATTTTTCTAATAATCTAGAATACAAACTGAAAGTAGGGAAATACAAAGTATTTTATCTTATTTTATTATATATATATATATATATTATTTTTTTTTCGCAACACTACATAGAAAAGCTATATTTTAAAAAATGTGCAATATATGAATTCAGGAATATTTTAGTTAGAAATTTGTTTGATCTTTTCTCCATAAGAGAAAACTTTTTCTTGCTTAATTAAAAGCAAGGTAGGTACAGATTGGAATAATTACTGAACATTTTTTCTTCAAAAGGTGTTTTCCACAGTTTAGTACTTTTCTCCCCGTTCCTCACTGAGGAGAACTGGGATTTATTTATTGTGCCAGATAAAAACTTGAACTAATAGTAGGCAATTTTGTATGACTTCATATTTTTAGAAATGAATTCATTTACAAATCAGTTTCAATCACACCTCAGGTTATAATAATAAAATCCAGATTTGCATGACACTGGAGATATGTTTTACCAAAATCATAGACTTCAGGAAGCAATTAAAGTATATTCTGCATTAAATTATATTCTGTATACAATACACGTGATTTAAAAGTTCCCCTTCTGCACCATGTAATCAATGTCCAGAGAAGGTGTGGGTTTTTGGTGGAACTGGTTGAGTAATATAAAAAAATAAATAGACTGTAGCTTTTGGTTCAGTCCAACAGAGATGTAGTTTTATAAACCACACTGCTCCCCAGGAGTAACCTTGGGAAATTTGGGATTAAAAATATATCTGAAAAATGTGACTCTGTACTTCTGCTCTGCACAGCTGCTGGTCACCACCTGTTCCAGCCTTTCTCAGGTGTGCTGGAGCACGTGCCTGCTATGGTATGCAACCAGCCTGCAAGCTTGTGTTTGCTGGGACATACCTTATGGCCCTTGGTGCTAATGCACTCACATTGCTTCTTGTGAGAGAGCTGCCTCTGGGTGACTCTCTAACCTGATGCATCTAGAAGGTGGCTCATTCCTTCCTAAAATAAGTTTCATGTCAGTGAATCTCCTTATGGAGATGTCCTCCTTCTGCCACTTTCCAAGCTCAGGCAAGCAGGTTGGACTAGGCAACCAATTCCATGGCTTAACATTATCAGCAGTGGTTTGGGGCTGCTGATGGGTCACCTTCAGCCCATTCTCGCTGTACCTGATCCCTGGATGCCATGCAAGTTCCATGTGATCTCACCCAAGGTGAGCTTTCCCTGGAACTGAGGTCAGACTGACAGGCCTGTAGTTTCCCAGGTCCTCCTTACGGCCCTTCTGGTAGATGGGAGCCACATCGGCAATCCTCCAATCCTCTGGGACCTCTCCAGATAACCAGGAATGCTGATAGATGGTGGAAAGTGGCTTGGCAATCACTTCCACCAGCTCCCTCAGCAACCTAGGGTTGAACTCATCTGGTCCCATGGACTTGTGACATTCCAGGTGGAGGAGCAGGTCTCTGTCTCTTCCTGGATCACAGGGGGTGATGCTCTACCTGAATCACACAGGACTTCCAGGTCAGTTGTAAAGTTCCCTGAGGATAACTGATCCAACTGTTAAAGACAGACGTAAAGAAGGAGTTGAGAACCTCAGCCCTACCCTTATCCTCAGTGATCACATTCCATGCTGCATCAAGATGGAAATTTTCCTTGGTTCTTCTCTTGTTAATATATTTGTGAAAGGATTTCTTGTTCTTTTTTAATACAGTGCCCAATCTGAGTTCAAGCTGGGCTTCTGCCTTTCTAACTTCCTCTCTGCATATCTTAGCAACTTCCTTGTAGTCACCTCAGGTAGTCTATCCTTTCTTCCAGCAGATGTAGACTCTATTTTTCTCCTGGAGTCTCAACAAAATTTCCTGGTTCATCCATACTGGTCTTCTTCCCCTCTGGATTGCCTTACGGGACTCAGGATTAGCCTGCTGCTGTGTCTTTGAGATTTCTGTCTTGAGGAGCACCCAGGCTTCCTGGACCCCTTCACCCTTCAGGAATGACTCCTGAGGGACCCCTGCAATAAGTGTTCTGAACGAGTCAAAGCCTGCCCTCTGGAAGTTCAAGACAGCAGTTTTGCTAGTTACCCTTCTGACATCACCAAGGATAGAAAACTCTACAATTTCATGGTCATTCTGCCCAAGACGGTACCCAGCTTTCACATCTCCCACTAGTCCTTCTCTGTTAGTGAAGAGCAGGTCTTGTGGGGCACCTCTCCTGGTAGGCTCTCGTACCAGCTGTGTCAGGAAGCCATCTTCCACACACTCTAGATACCTCTGGGACTGTTTCCTCTGTGCAGTATTATATTTTCAGCATATATCAGGGAAGTTGAAGTCTCCCATGAGAACAAGTGCTGGCGATCATGTAACTACTGCAAGCTGCTCATAGAATGCCTCATCCATCTCTTCATCTTGATTAGGCGGTCTGTAACAGACCCTCAACAAGATGGCACCCCTACAGGCCTTCCCCCGATCCTTATCCATAGATACTCAACTTTATCATTCCCAACCCCAAGCTCTTCAATATCAAAACACTCTTTAACATAAAGAGCCACACCACCACCCGTTCTTCCTTGTCTATCCCTTCTGAAGAGCTTGTAGCCATCCATCACAGTACTCCAGTCATGGAAGCCACCCCACCATCTTTCAGTTATAGCAACTAGGTTGTAGTTAGCCTGTTGGCACAGTCACTTCCAGCTCCTGTTTGTTGCCCATGCTCCATGCTTTGGTATAGATGCAAACATATAGATGAGACATCTGCCTCACGCCCAGCTTCAGCATCATTCTCCTAGGCACTTAAAAAGTTTTTATTGTCTCCTATGACCTAAGGATTCCCGTGAGGTGTGCTCCTACAGTCCTCCACTCTATCAGCTTAGCTATCAAAGGGCCCTAAAAGGTGCTGAGAGCCCCCGTCATTGGGGACAGGCTCCTGAAGTAGCTGCAGGAATTAAGTGCACCAGCCGGGAATCGAACCCGGGTCGCAAGAATGGGAATCTTGCATGATACCACTACACCACTGGTGCTGTGAAAAATCATGCTCAAGCTCAAGGTTATGCCCTGAGATGTACCTGTGCAGAGCTGGCCTGAGCCCAGGGGCACCCAGGTGTCCACCGCCAGGTTGGGATGATCTTGTGCTCATCTGCTGAAGTTTCCCCATTGACTTAATGTGTGAGTGTCTTCAGATGTTTCAGCCAATTCCTCTGAACGTGTAAATTGCCAGAAATTCTGTCCTAAGGATTAGAAAATGCTGCCAGCAGGGTTTTTTTTTTTTTTTTTTTTTTTTTTTTTTTTGCCATATTAGTCTACATACCAGCTATAGATTGCCTCTATAAAATATGACTTCCATGAATAGTTTTTCTCAGATTTGGAAAAGAAGTGCCTATCAAACATTTCATCATTTTCTGTACCATTATTTTAACTTTATTCTTTGTTTAAAAAAAATCTGCTGGAAAAGATGTAGAATTTCCTGCTAAGAAAATTGGATTAAAATATTATTTTCAGGCCACAGTAATCACTAAAATTTCAGTGCCTCTGGGGATCTGTGGTTTTGTCCTCCCCAGTGGTCCGCTCTCCCAAAATGACTGTATCTCCTGCAAAGAGCAGAGTTCAGTCTGCATCTTGACAATGTTATTCTGCTCTCTACTATTACTTTATTGCTGAATATCTGCTGAGACACTGAGTTTGTCTTGTCAGCTCTTCTTGCTTTGTAACATGTATTTTGGCAAACTAAATGCTCATTGCCAGTAACTTCTTCCTTTTCTGTTTGTTGCTTTCCTTTCCCTACCTAACCAGCATGTTGCTTTTCATGATATATCACAAAAATATTTTCATGATATAAGTATACATGAATAAGTATAAATAATTAGCATATAAAAAAAATCAGAAATATCCTTTTGAATGCTATGGAGATTGAAAAGAAGGCCGCACCAGTCAAATATATGTGCTTTTTTTTTTTTTTTTCCCCAGTTATTTTCTCAGTTCCACTCCATGGAGCTTTCTAACAGGCTAGGGAAACATGGATAAGGTTAGCCACAGATTTTTTTGGGGAGAAGAAATATCTCCCCATCTCAATCAGGTTTCCCCCTTGAGGTCTATTTATTTAAAGCTGAGCTTTGCCAGAACTCTTGATGCTTCTATTTAACACAGAAAAGCAGTTACAGCATATTAAATGATTCAGAGATACATTTTGAAGTAATTAAATGCAGAGCACTGATGTAGAAAATGAGTTAAAATTAGTGTAAAATTGTGATAACCACTGTGCTGAGTCTTCAATGAGATGGAAGCTGCAATGCTGGTAGAGAAAAAGGGAAGATTATGTTTTAGGTCACAGTCCTGGAAGCCAAAAGAGCTGTGTTCAGCTCTAGCTTTGTGTGACCTCAAGTAACTCATTTAACTTCTGTTCCTCATCTGTACATGGGGGTAATTGCTGTCTGCGACAAAGGGAGGAATTATCAATTTTTATAAATTACTTCTGGATCTTGTAATATAAAGAGCACAGACACCAGGGTCAGCAGGGTTTTCTTTCTTCGAAAACTAGGGAAGAAAAAGAGTAGTTTATGTAGTTTATTTATTTTGGAAAATATCCTCAGAGATGTTTTCAATGGTAAAGTCAGATGCTCTTTAGCTTTTGGCAGAACTTCGCCTTCCTTGATTCCTTCCATGTCCCGAGTGATCCTTCTTATTTTGTGTTTCATATGAAGAGCTGTCCCTCCCTCCTACACTTTGTGCCCCTTCCTCTGCTTGGGGCGCAATGATGAGCAGGGTGTGGAATAAAACTTGTTGTGAACCAGGGAGTAAGACACAGTTTTGGCCAAGGATGCTGGTGGAGCAGGACTTGTATAACACTTTCCTCTGTGAGTTGTCCGCATGGGCCTTCCTCACAACCTACCTGCTCCCCCTCTGCCCTGCTGGCTTGGGACATGCCTGGATGTAGGGGATGGACCTGGGAGAGCTCCTTACAGGGGTAAGACAGAAAAAAAAAATGATGCAAAACCTTTTGTGTCCAAACTTTGATCTTGGTGTGCATGATGGTGGGCACTGAGAGCAGGCAGACATTAAGGGCCAGAAGTTTTGAAACAGGAGCCAACACCAGGCTGGTCCCCAGGGGAGCCCCAGGAGAGCAGCATAGATATGGGCCTTCCATCCAGGTGTCCCTGGGCATGTCCAGGGACACCTGGATGGAAGTGTTTGTGTGAAACAACATGTTTGTGTGAAACAACACTACAATGATCAGATTACTTCGATGTTACAGACATTGTCTGAAAAGCTGAGAACTTGTATTTCCCTGCCCTTTTCCTACTCTTTGCTGTCTCTTACATGGTACTTGGCTGTAAGCTCCATGGAAGGAGGACTACTGCCTAATTCTGTGTCTGTGCAATGCCTCCTGCAATGAGGTTCTGGCCTCTGCTGTATTTCAGAACACATTGTAATGCACCTGAAAAATACAATCTTGCTTCAAACCTTTTTCCATGAAAGCTGGTGAGCACTCTGGTTTATGCCTGTGTGTGATAAAGCCCACTGACTGATACAGGTTTAGAGATAATCTGTTGATGTCTGATGGGTCACATTTTCATTCACATTTGTTCAAGTTTATGAGTTAAAAAAAAAAAAGCTTTTTTTTTTTTTTTTCCCTATGTAGCAAAACAAGAATTAATATTGGGTATGTCCCATGGGAAGGACAAACACCAGTCTTGTGTACCCACGTTAGGTTCTGGACACAGCAGAAAGAGGAGAGCAAGCAAGAGGGCAAATATGCTAACGCGATGGATGCCTTGTGTCTGGGGAAAATACTTGGAGAGTCCTTGTTTCTGCCAGATCTAGGAATCAGGTTCTTCTGAGGAGTGGTTGGAGCCAACAAAAACAGAAACAGCTCTGACAGGCTGGCTCTGCCGTAGGACTTGCAGAGGAGCCAGCTCAGGCATTTGCTGCAGCGCCTTCGGGGTATGTCGGTCACTGGGACAAGAGGCACACTGAAAAAGCAGGAGAAGCTGTGACAAAGAAAACAAGGTGGTGGTGGTGTGTCACCTGCATATAACCAGGTTTTAGATGGTCCGGGCCAAACCAAGCTGTACACTACTTTGAGCAAGCTATTGATCAGAAACTGAAGAGGAATTGATGAACGAATCTTTAACGAATCCTGAGATGAGGGCCTTGCAAACGGATGCACTTTTCTCATGTTCCTCTAGATATACAGTCATTTTGATTTATCCTTTCACCCTAGTGAAGAGTGTTTGGAACGTGCATTAGATAACGAGGAACAGCTTGATTTTGTTTTGTTTTCCAGAGCAGGAATATCAGTAGCTGGTGGAGTCACTGTTGTTATGGAGGACCTCTAGATACCCTACGCTGTTGGCCAACAAATCCATCCTCCTCCATCCTGTGTGTGGGACATATGCAGGACCCTGCCAGCCAGCCTTATACCAGCACCCACAGCACCAATTGGGCTCCATGGAAAAGTGGGGTGAAAGGGCACTGCTGGGTGGGGAGAAGGCAAAGAATGAGCCAGGGAAGGAGAAATGGACCAAAAGGGCAAATGTGCTGAACTGGAAGGACAATGACCATAGGTATGGAAGAAGACACCATAAATGCTCAGAAAGCAGTAATAACAAACAATTAAATCACGAAACTGTTCTGATAAGTGGAAAGAAGCACTTAGAAGAAGTAAATAAAGGAAAGTTAGACAGAAATATAGCAAGATAGAGGAAGGCAGAAAAAAAGGCAAGAAGTTAAAGCCAGAGAAAGCGAAGAAAGAAGACATGGTGGGTGTGTGATGGAAGAAACTCCGGAATAGTTGGTGTTGTGTAAAGGAGGAGAAGCATACACACAAAAACCATGAGTGAGTGGAGCAGGGTGGCAAGAAGGGCTGCCCAGGAGGGCAAGAAGGTACAGCCAGGGTTGTCTTCTGCAGGCCCTTGCACAGGCAAAAGTCAATGGAAGCCTGATTTCACTGGTCAGTAAGGGTCTTGGGATTTAGCTCTTTAAGTCATAACATGCTGATGTTACACAGCTGTCAAATTGTGTAATTTGCATTTATATAACCCCTGTTATTCCAATCTGGACTAAGAAAAGACTGCACTGTGCCAAAACCTTCACTACTTTAAACATGATGAAATATTACCTCACTAACACTGCGTGTACTATGTGCAACTTTAATTAATTAGTCAAGAGCCCAAAGGTTAAGCACACATGGATTACCCAGCATAATTTTTTTTTTTTTGGGGGGGGCATACATACAAAATAATCAATCTAAAGTTTCCAATGGGAACATTTCCTCATGCTTGCCTCAAGGAGCTGTTTGCCACTTCTTTGAAGCTGTGCCGATGTGCATCTACCCAAATGTAACCTAAATGCTGCGTGTACGCCATAAGGCTCTGCCTTGAAGTCACCATGTGATGTTTGCTCAGGTCTTTTTAATATGGGGAGTGTTTCCAGAAAACTTTCCTGATTTCTGCCCTAAGTGGAGAGGCATGGGAAGAAAATGCCACAGGAGGTGATAAACCAGTGTGCGCAGCAGGGGATCAGGGCAGTGTTTGGGGTGTCTTCAGCCTGGAGCTGTCCCAGCTTTATAAGTGCAGGGAGGTGCAAGAGCTCAGCCACGCATGCAATGAAATGATGCAGACATGGTTCCCTGGCCCTTCCTTCCCTTCAGACTGGGGCCATGTCTGCCTTATCATGGACTGATTTTCATCCAATTTTCCATTTATATTCCTAAAGTGTCCAGAGGTCCCCTCAAATAATTTGGGGAGTCTGTGTTACGATATGCTGTACAAACATAGAGAGAAAAGAAACTATCGAAAGTATATGCCCCAGAAAGCTTACCATTCGCATGATTTATTTGGCAGAAAGGAGTAATTTATTTACTCCTTTCTGGTTCTTTGCTCCCTGCCACACACTTGTGAAATGTTTATGTGAGCTCCGCTCTGCTGGCTAGTACTGCTTTAGCTGAATTATTTAAACTTTGAAAACAAATCCTTTCTTGCACTAATGGATTTCCAGTAGTGTTTCTCACATGTTTCTCCTTAACTATATCTCCTTGAAAGATGGTCTGAGGCATCCCACTCAGATGAATCTACTAGAAGAGAAGACACTGGCCTGCTTTCTCCTAAAATTGCAGAGATTTGGGCACCCTCTGGACAAGGGGGCTGGTAGTGTTATGCCACATCTCTCAGCTGCTCTCCCCAGCAACAAGCTTTAGGCTTCTGCTAGTCCATGACAGGGACATTTTATCTACAATAACACTTTGCCGGAACAGGGACTGGAGTCTGGATATTTTCCTAATGGAAAGATGAGATGACCGAGTCATTCCCATGCTACACATTATGATGGTTTGAACAAAAGAAAAGTGAAAGCACTGGGGCTGGAGTGTGGCAGGCTTGCCTGTGATGTGGCTGGGACAGCTGGGTAAGGTACCCATCCAAGCAACAGCAAACTTCACTTCAGATCTCCTCTGGGCTTGGGCCAAGCTAGGACAGCTCTGGAAGGAGGTCTGTGTCTTTCCCCTCCAGAAGAACTTTTTTTTTTTTTTTTTTCATGGGGAAAGAAACTTGGGGCATAAGTTTATTCTGCTAGCTCAGGTAACTGAACCTGACTGCTACAGAGTAGGTGAGGTGTATTCTGCCAAGTGGCAAATAAAAGGGAAGATGCTGCTTCTTGACCCTTTGTGCATGGCTTTTGTGTGTGCTTTGCCATATGTGGTCTAGATCCATATTGAAGTAAATCATTCTAGCTGCTGAGTGCTTCTGTCTTTTCCTTATGTCTGTACATAATGCATGATTTTACTAAACATGTAACATCATGTGTTAAAAGGGGCACCAGGACAAGAAGAACCAACCTCCTTATTTTCTCCATTTTTAAAATTTATTTATTTATTTATTTATTTATTTTGTACCTGAGATGCTGTTTCCCCATGCATAGATGGAGGTGCCTTGAGCAGGACACAAGCCCAGTCTGTCTCTCTACATGATGAGAGCCAGCTCTACCTGGCAAGAAGCGAGCAAGAAGTCAGGCAAGTTCCAAGTTCAAAGCTAGCATCTCAAGTGCCACCTGGAAACCACTGCTATTACCTGCTCTTTTAAGAATCACAGAACCACAGGATGGTTTGGGTTGAAAGGGACTTTAAAGCCCACCCAGTTCCAGCCCCCCTGCCATGGGCAGGGACACCTCCCACCAGATCAGGTTGCCCAAAGCCCCATCCAGCCTGGCCTTGGGCACCTCCAGGGACGGGGCATCCACAGCTTCTCTGGGAAACAGTCATATTCCCTGTCACACCCTGGCTCAATGGCATGATGTTTGTCAGAAGGCCGATGCCTCACCATGAGGGAAGGCATGAACAGACAAAAGGAAGGGCTTGTAAAGAAATGGCTTGCTAAATGGGGCTGGGGAAACTCATGGGGATGGAAATGGACCTTTGCCTTCTCTAACAGGGATTCCAGCTCAACTGAGGTCTAATCACACTAATGTGTGACTACTTTTGTCCACTTATATTATGATGGGGTGTGCTTTCTTGCTCCACTGCTTTTTAATCTGTTTGGTCCCCCATTAATTTCGAAGACCTCTTTGTAGGCTTGAAGTAAATTGTACCCTTTGGTGTCTGCTGAACTGGGGACACTCAGCACCTTCCAGCTCTGGGCATTAACATGGAGCTGAAACAGGTGGTAAATGGTGAAATGCAGACATTGTCCCAGCCCTTCCGAGTTTTGCATTATCATGATGTCTGCCTATTTCTACCAGCCACATGCATTTGTCATTCGACTTATTCTTTGCGTCTCGGTGTAGGAAATTGTTTCTCGGAAGTAAGCTTCCCACAGAAGATTGCATTTGATGGATTTACTCCAGAAATTTGGCCAAGATAAATTTTGAAAGTGAAGTCATAATTTACACATAAAGTTTCAGGTACAGAACCCTTTTTCAAAGCTTCATTGCCATTTAAAACTTAAGTGAAGGTTTGTGCTTATTTAATTTAGCTTTGATGATTGACTTAAAGGTATTTCTCTTTCTGGCTGTTTTGGGTTGAGCAGTGAGAAAAATGATTGAGGTGGAATGTCTAACTGTGATGTGTATGTTTATTTGAGGGGGGCGTGTGTGTGTAGGGGACGACACATTTAGGACTAAACCCAAAACCAATAATAAGACACGTGAGACATGTTTGGAGGGAGATTTTGTCCCATCAGCCTGCCAGAGTGCATCATTCCCCATGTAGAATAAGCTGGTTGAACAGTCTGCAGGTCCTGCAGGTTTCCTGAGAGACCAAGGAAAAATATATACAGAGTGATTCGCTGCCAGGAGGATTGGCACCAGAGAGCCCTTTGTAAGAAGGGGGCTCAAGCTCTGGGAGAAGCAGCACGTGTGGTTTGCTTGGATGACCCTGGTGCAGCTCCCTGCTCCCCTCCAGACCTCTACAGCAAGGCAGGGCACAGAGATGTGAGGAGGTTGCTGTACAGCAAGCAGTGATGGTACGTCCTCCGATGTCTGCAGGTCTTGTCTCCCAGCCCACCACTGGAGCAAGGCAGAGAGCAGCGTGGCCTCTGCACTGCCACCAGTTTCCCACTGGGCAGTGTAGTGGTCTCCCTGATCTAGAGATTGGAAATTCAATCCCTTTCCAAGGGATTTAACCCTCTTACATTATTTTTGAGATTTGGGGACCCTTAGGTAAAGCTCTGAATGAGTTGGAGAGTTGCAGCACGCACATGGGCACCAGAATACAATCAACTTAGCTGTCTAACTATGCCTTTTCCTTTCAGCTGTTGTACTTTTACCTCTTGCTAGACTGAAGCACATATTCCAACACGAAGCATCTCCACAAGTGGATCAACACAAATCACTCATGAATTATAGTGGAAAACACAGCTGTGTCCACCAGCAAAAATTCTCCAGTGGGTCTCTGTTAAGACAGGGAAAGGAGCAATGTGCCTGACTCCTGGTTTCCTAACGCTGCCTTAGGTGAAGCCTTGTGCTCAAGAGGTGAGACTGCTGTGTTAAAAGCGCCTGAAGATGCTTTCTCCTGCAGGTAGGCACAGTCCTTTTCTCTTGTTTTTTAGGACATGAAACCAGTAAAGTGCAGGTTGTTTGATTTCAGGGCATCCAACCAGCTGCTGTGGTAGATGTGCAGATCAGGAGGATATTGCCACCAGAATAATTTCCCTTCTTCCACTGTTTTAAGCTAACCTTTGAAAACATTTTTTTTTCCTGAAGTCATGCCTTCTGAGTATTGACTTGCTAAATAGAAAAACAACGGGAGAATATATTTCACATAATTAATGGGAAACTAACACGGGAGTAACAAACATCACATTTTTTTTCTGTTCTTTCTGTTACTGTAAAATGGGACTGGATGGGAATCCTGAGGACAGTTTAATATTTCCCAGATACTAATAGCAAGTGATCCAGCAGCCTATGGTTCTTAAGGTTGCAGGAAAAGCAACAAAAGACTGATTTCTTCTGATCCACACCAACGTGACCACAAACCACCCATCTCCTAAAAAGTGGTGCATCCAGAAAACCTACTAGATGGCTTCATGAAGGACTCATTATTTTTCAAAACAAAATGAATGTGGAAAGAACACTTTTTGGCAAATAGTTACAACTGTAATGGAAAACATACTGCCTCATTAAACTGCACTCTTAATCTTCCTCACTTATTTATCAGCTTTTGATGGAGCAGAGACTGGGATTTATATTCTGTCCCATGTCCCACAGAACTTTTGTCCAGTAAAAAGGTCATCTGTAAATCTTACATAGGCAAGTGTAACATTTTCCTACCATAACATCATCTTAAAAAAGGGGGAAAAAAAAAGACACGGTATTAAAAGTTAAAAGCTGCCGTAAACCTAAGAAAATACATTTGTTCAGCTGAGCCCACATTAAGCTTGATTTGCTTCATTTGGAAACAGCTGAAACTGGGTAATCTAGAGCTTGCAGTGAGAAATATCAATTTAACATGTATTTGGTGTGCTAAAGGCTGCCCTGCTCTAATTAAAAATCCACTGTGTTTTTATGGCAGTATTCTGGAGGCTGTCTTGATTTGCTGATGAATGCTGACAGGACTATTAAAGCTGTGAAACAACATCACTTGAACATGGCACAAAATGAAAGGAAAAGCACTGCCATGCTGCTCTTGGGTGTTATTATCCTGATTAAAATTGGAGCCAAAGTGAAAATCATCCCTGGGCTATGCACATTATTTATTTATTTATTTATCCACCTAAAATGACTTCACGGTATTGGTAGCTGTGTTTCCCCACAGCCACCCCTCAGGCGCTGTGATTAAGTGAAGGAACGTTTCATGTTAACCCCTCCTGCTTGTGCCTGGCAGCGGGGATGAAGAAGGGCACGGTGTGCTCTGCCTCAGTATGAATATGCATGTGGGCAGCTGGACAGGTACTCCCACCGCCAATGTCTCCTGATGTTGCTGGTTATCAAAAGTCCTTTTCTTGTTGCAGTTTTCACAAGTGTGTTAGCACCCTTTTGAAATTCAGTGATAAAATAGTCACCTGGATAGAATATGGCCTTTAACTTGTTCCTTCAAATTACCTATGATGAGCAGACAATGTCTATTTTCCCATTATTAACCATGTTTTAAAAAATTTAGAGTTTTGAAAATAATGACTGGCTCCACAGACAAAGCAGCCAAGCAGGCTAGTTAGGAAATTCCTTTGAGCCATCCCAGCTTGGGGTTTGGGGCCACATCAAAAAGTTCTTACTCCTTTCTTCATGAGATGGGGAAGCAGGGAGTTTGCAAACATAACAAACTTCAACACACCAAGCCCTCAAAAAACTTTTATTTTATATGCATACAGATTGTAGGGTGATTTCAGAAAACCTTTTTCCTGTGGATGCTGCCCCTAACCTGCAGGACATGTGGCACTGTGAGGAACTGGGGGCACAGAGGGACACCAGAGACACCAGCTGGGGGTGGTGCTGTCCCCAGGAGCGGGGGCATCCCTCCCAAACTTGTAAAGGAGCAGGGCAGCAGATCCGCCTGATAACCAGGGTAGAAGTGGAAACAAATGGATGCGTGTTTTCAGCTAGTCAATATATCAAGCTAAAATTCATCAAGGCACAAAGAGATATGAGGAGAAAGAGTGTTTAATTGTCCATGCAACAGTGCTCTGAACCAGGTAATAAATCTGGCTGCCTTGCCATCACTGGATGCTGCCCGTGGAATGCAAAAGTCTCTGAATGCAACCTATTTAGGAAGAGTCAAGAGGGGAAAGGGAATGGTAAGCTACAGAAGACAGGCTGTTATCTCTCTCTGAGTCACTGGACATCCCTCTTCTCCTCCCATGTTCGTACTCCAGTTTCGGGGGAGTTGTGGTCAGAGGACGTGGTGCCATGGAGAAAATGATGAAGGGAGCAGAGCATGACAGCACAGATTGGCCCTGACAGCTGGCGGTTCCCCTGCTGCATGCATTCCATGCTTGTATAACACAAAATGTCCTTCTCCCAGATACTGGCATCTGATAAGATACTGTCCAAGCAGATGGGAGCTCCTGGCTGACACAGCTGGTGGGAGCTGGGCTCAACATTTCTGCACTGTGGAGAAGGGATGGGTGGATGGATGGATGGATGGATGGATGGATGGATGGATGGATGGATGGATGGATGGATGACATTTTTATCCTTAACAGCTACGGAAACTTTCAGAAAGGATCTTGTGTGTGTTGCTTGTCATTGTACATTCATATGTAGAAGAGTGGCATTGATGGGCATATGGCATCCAGCTCTGATGCTCATCATCAGAAAGGGATGTTGAAGCCTGGAGAGGAGATAGAGAAAATCCGTTTAAACCATTCGAGTGTTGTAAGAAAATGCCTTACATTAACAGAAGTAAAAATCTGAGCCTGCCAAGGTATTTTGTGATGTGGATGCACATGGAAAAGAGTCTGGGTATGTCTCTCGCAGTCCTGCATTCCTGCAGTGGTTCACATGAGGTCATGAAAACAGCATTGAATGCTTTTCTGAGAGAAAACACGAGATGCTTCTAATTAGTTTTCAAAAGAAATCACAAAATCACAATAGTGAGTTTCTTCAGTGCATACTATGTATGAAGCGTACTGTGTGTTGGAACGAAAAAGTCCTGTAAATTGCTGGAAATTTCAGTCTGAATGATAAACTGTCTGTGTCATTCTGTCTACATTAAAATATTGTACACTTTTCAAGAGGCACTGAATTTTAAATGATTTATCATTTTTGGAACTGAATAGTAAATCAGATTTAATGTTATTGAATAGAAAATAAATAGTCACACACCATGATTGGATCACAAGTGTCTTATAACCAGATTGTGATTTGGAGACAGAATAAACTCTAAAATTCTTATACTGTAGTGTACAAACAGGCTTGATTTTAAGTAAGAAATAAGAAGTCTGAAAGCTTGGTAATAGAAATAAAAATCACAAGAATAAATCAATGTTTGCAACCACCAAGGACAATAAGAACAAGTTTTGGAATCTGAGAAACAAAAAGAATATTGGCTATTGAAAGAAGAAATGGAAGAAGTGTCAATTATAATGGAGAAAGAACACAAGTGTTAAGTAAATACTTCTGTTATGTGTTTGGGAAAAAGCCATATGAATTAGTCATATTACATGCTGATCCTGATACTGAAACACTTTCCAGTCCAGCAGTTACTTGGAGGATGTTAAACAGCAGCTACTAAAACTAGACAATTTAAAATCAGGCGGTGTAGATAATTTGCATCTGAGAGTTTTATAAGAGCTTGCCGAAGAGCTCTCTGGCTGATTAATGGTACTTTTCAGTAAGTCTTGGAACAGTGCGAGGTTTTAGAGGACAGAGCAAAAATTAAAGTTACACCATACTAAAAGGGGCAATGTTGAAACCCAGGTAATTTTAAGCCTGTTACCTTTACACTAATCAAGTGAAAAAAATGAACTGTTGATGAAAAGCTCAACTAGTGAAGAATGAAGAAAGTTAATATAATTAATCCCCAAAACATAGTTGTTATTTTGGGGAAAAAATGAAACTAAGATTTATTAATATTATTACTATATATATATATTTGGAATGACTTATGAGTTGGTTGAAAAACAAGTCTTGTAAAATGTTTGATTTAGTACCATGTAACATTTTAATAAAGGACAATGTAATTCCATCCCAGAAGTATTCTTGCTAGATTAGATGCCATAATGTCAAAATAAACAGATAATCATAAATAATCATAACAGAATATCTATATTTTTATTGGCATCTTGTAGTTCTTGGTATTGATTTTTTCCCCCCAGTTTTTCTAATTGAAGACAGGAAAGGAAATCATTGCTGGGTAGGTTTGCAACCACTGCAGAGACTGGGGAGGAGTAAGTAACAAAGGCAAGTGGCTAATGAAGACAAGTCATCTGACTGAAGTGTGTTGGTAAAACATCACACTTCTATTAACACAGAGAATGAGCCTTGCTTGTGAGATAGGTAGCTCTGACTTGTCGGAAGTAACTCTCCAAAGGATGTTATCAGGCAACATATTCTACTAAAAAGGCTGATCAGATCCTTCAATGTGCAGTGTAGGTGGCTACAGGGAGACCAGAGTGGGTGAAAGACCACATATCAGAGGACATGTGCTCAGAAAGAACACGTTCATGAAAGAACATGTCCTCTGTTGAAAGACTCAGAGAGGTCAATATGATTATTTTAATCAAAGGAGAAGTTAGATTTAAAGGGGAGGAAAATCTTTAAGGTACTCTTGCTACTTAGCATTGGTGGTTATGTTGGATGAAGGTTCTGGTTAACGAATGCTAAGAGGTAGTACTCCGGTTTGGTATGGCAAAAAAAAAAAAAAAAAAAGTAAAAAAAAAAAAGTGATGCAATGCAAGGCCTGAGAGTTGCAGCTTGAAAATTTCAACCAGAAACTGGGACAAATATTTTGAGAGAGTGCTGTTAACCGTTTGAGCCACATAACACACCTGTGGCACATTTCCTTCAATGGACACTTAGGATTATTTCTAAAAATTAGGATTTTTAGAAAAAGGCGTTGTCCTTATTCAAATAATTATTGCAGTGAAATTTTATGCATTATTTTATAGAGAAGATCAAAGCAGAAGAACATAACAATCCCTAATGGTGTAATAAATGTATAAATCTATTGGATGAATAGTTGAGGTTAAAGCACTGTTTGGGAGGCTAGGATTGAGGGGGGAGGATTTGGGGACTGGGACAAAAAACTAAGGAATCTGGAGGAGCAACAGAAGCATATCTGTTTTGAGCTGAAGAGAGAGACTGGACAAACGATGTTGGGTCAAATGAGGTTATGCTGAGTGCTGGTGACCACCAGAGTATGCTGTGAAGCTATGAATCGACCTGTGCTTTACACAGTTTTCTCACCATCCCCCGTTGAGGAAAAAAAAACAAACATCTGTGAAGTGTGGTAGTCATTCCTGGTTGCCTTTTGGTGTGATCCTAGTGGAACAGGTACATCTGATTCTTGCTCTGATTTGTTATCCTTCATGTCAAGAGGTAGAGAACTTGCTCTGAAGCTTTCATTCATAGATGGTAGCCATTAAGACTATTGATACCATGCTACTTATCTTTTTCTCTCCCTTGAAAATCCAGGCTGACAAACAACCAGTCAGTCATCCATGTCCCATCCTGTCCCTTCAATTTCTCAACCAAGTGTTGCTGAAGTAACTTCATCTAACACTTAAAAACCAATCACTCCAAATCTTGGAAGTACTAGGAATGATTTGCCTCCCTTGAATCTACATGAACGGAATCAACCTATATTAATGCATTTTTTCCCACAGAACACTGCAGTGGTCAGGACACGGTATTGTCATGCTCTTGATATGGATTGGGGTTGTTCAGGGAAGGGTTCTCTAGTCTGTAGGGCACCAGTTTCTCTGTATGAAGAAGTTAGAAGAAGTTGTAGGGTAAAGGCTACAGATAATTGTAGGAAGAGAAAGGATAGTTCTTTGATGAACACAGCTGAGGGCTGTTCTGAATAACTGCTTTCTACCTTTCATTTTCTGTGGGAGACTTTATAACTTAAGTCTTTTGCAATCATCATCCAACTTCAATGGAGTTCTGGTGCATGATGGTTCATAATTTACACTGGAATACAGCAAGAAGAAATAGAGTGATTCTCAGTCAAGCATCAGGCAGATATCTGTGAAATACGTTAAGCTGCAGAATTGCATCTGTAGGGAAACAGTTGAAGACCGTTGCTTGGTTGAAGATTTCCTCTTGAGACTGCTGTGACAGTCAACCAATTAGTGGAGAAAAAGCTCTGTTGTAGGAGAATCTTGTTCTGTCAACAAGATAGAGCAGATGAATTAATAGCCCTTTCTGTGTATAGTGATTTGATTTTTTTTTTTCCCCTGTGACATGGAGTGGCTCTCCTCACATATGGATGAAGATACAATTGTATATGAAGAGGATGTGTTAAAGAGAACTTTAATTTACAGCTCTTGGCATCCCTGAGAAACCAGCCATGTCACTGGCAACACTTTGAACATGTGGGTGAGAAAAATGGAAATTAGCTGCTAGGGACATATATTTGGATATTAATGAGGGAAAAATGGAAGCCTCAGGCTGAGGTGCCTTTATACTCCCACTAGGCCTATGATATTGTTTTTCACTAGGATGCCTGAGGCTTCAACAAGATGTAATTTAATCCTATAAATAATAGATTTGTTAATGGTGTCTCCTTTCTTCCCTTTGTGGTAGAGTGTTCAAATTTTATCCAAGCCATTCAAAATAGGTTGCTCATATATTTCTATACCTTAGACGTTTTTCCTTTGATCACTGCACAAACATGGAACAATAATTTAAGAGTCTTTTGGCTTTCTTCTAGTGTGAGTTCCTTTCCTCCCCTATATCTTTCACAGAAAAATATTCTCAGTGGATCCTATTCATGGTGAGGGCACAGCAGAGCATCCTGGGAGCCATTCTGCCATCCCAGGAGATGAGGTCTTGCCAAGAAATGCAGCCACAGATGAAAGTGAAGACAGGAAACAATTTGCCTACAGCTCCCATGAGACCCTGTGACAACAGTTCAAAGTGTTTTTAATATATATTTTATATGTAATAAATTTGTTAATTTTCTTTGTTTTGACTCAGTGTCCTCCTGACCACCTCTTTTTCTAATGCTTTTTTTTTTTTTCTATGATTAAAATGCCCCTTTTATGTGAATGCTCTTTTAGACACAACCCCCAGACTTTCTACCAAAATCAGTTGCCCATTTGTGAAAGAGAGGGGAATGCTGAAAAGGCTTGACTGTAGAACGTTATTACAAAACTATGAGCCTGGAACAGTAATTAAAAAATATCTTCCCTGGAATTCTCAGGCCACTCATGCTCTCTTCTGGCTTGTGTACCAATTTCTCACCCCACAGCCTTGTCCATCAGTGTAGGGTCAGAGGAGCATCTGCTACTATGTCCTATCATGCAGTCAGGGTGGGCATTGGGTTGCATTCCTCGGGAAATGGGACATGCTCCCAGGTGCCACACAACTGATGTGTTGAAGTTTCATGCCAGTGGATAAAGAGGTGCTCAGAAAGTAGAGCAGGAGGTCCCACGAAAGTGCACCGACACCACCAGTAATCAGCAAAGTGAAACTGCCTTTGGAGATTATTTAGACAGGTCTGTGCTGTGCCCTGCAGTACTGAGTTTACACAAGGGCCCAGCCAGAAAAGCACTCTACACCCAGATATCATAACAAAAGTGACACCCAGGGTAGTAAAATAAATATTTAATTTCTTCATCTTCCCATATCCACCCCAGACATCCAACTAACTCTAATAATACTTTGCACTACAATACTTCACTAATACGAGTATGCTAAATTAATGTAAGTGTTTTGATAGATACTTGTGAGTTCATTTTTCACTCTCTGCCCTCTGATGGTTTTCCAGCTACAGGACAAAGTATGGGAAGATGGCTTTTTTTTTGCATGCTGCAGATGTATCAAGCCTAAAAGCCAAAGTAGCTTTTGAAACACTAATAATATCACTCAGTGCTTATATTACTCTTTACATCTTCAGAGTCTTTTACAAACAACTATCAATGAAGTATGGTAATAGCTTTATTGTATAGTAAACCTGCCTTGATATTTCTCCAGCTGCTTCAGCAAGTCTGGTCTTGGTGCCTGTGAGAATAACACAGTGATGCTCCAGATGGCGAACCACCGAGACTGAGCTGCAGACACATGTGGGTTTCCCTGTGTCTCCCCCAAGACACAAGAGCAGATTAGACATTGTGTAATAAAATTTTGGAAAGAAGGCTCACTGTGACTCTGCAGTGACTCTGAGAGTGGATGGGTGCTCGGTGCAGTGAGGTGCTGCATCCTTATGGGGCCATGGCTGTCCCCAGGCACCCCCGGTCCCCTCCTAAACCCAGTCACCTCCACTTGGACTATGAGGTCTTTGGGTGCTGATCAGTATCTTTCAGCTTGCTAGTGTCCAGGGCTGTCTTGGCCAATGGTCAGGAGCTCCTAGGAGTGTGAACGTGAGTTACCGTAAATTGCTGTCATTGAAGACTTTCCTAGGTGTTAATAGCAGCAAAAAATCATAGTGCTTTACACTGTGGGGGATACTCATATGATTTGACCCCGTTTTGGGGCTCAGCTGCTCACAGACATACCTGTCTGTGGAGGTGTCCCACTGTCCTGCTGTCTGAGTAATGAATGGCGAAGGGCAGCTGGGGCTGGGGAAAGGCAACTGGGGTGGGAAGTGAGCAGCACCCCCCCAATTCACCAACACTCCCTTCCTGAAGGTGAGGCTGAGCTGCATCTTCCAGCGCTGTTCCATGGGCTATGTCCTCCTCCCAGCCACAGTAGAAGCATCTTCTCACATGGGATGGGAACCGATCTCAACTGCTTCTTCCTCCTGAGGTCCACAGGCACCCTGAGCATGTGGCCCCATGGGCACTGCTCCTTTGTGACCAGCCTTGTCCCCCGCAGGTCCTGGGGCCACTGAGCAGCCTGCCCCATGTCCCTTCATGTCCTGGGGCCACTGAGCGACCTGCCCCATGTCTCCCCATGTCCTGGGGCCATCGTGCGGCCTGCCCCAGGAGGGCCGTGCTCCATAGTGGCTGCTGAGCTGCTCTGTGCCTCGTGAGCATGGCATTTGTATCCCGACAGAAAACTGGATGTCAGATACATTTCCCATCTGGCATCTATTAAAATAATGTGTGTGCGCGAACGCCTGTGTGTGTATATAAAACGTGGATGCACTCTCTGATTTCAAATACGGAACAAAATATGTGTTTTAAACGATGCTTTCATTTTGTCTTTTTTCTTAACTGGAAAGGTCCTTTATTTTAGAGTTTGTGCAAACTATTTTACTTAACATATTATCTGTAACAGATTGCATAAGCATGACTGTTATCTGCATTAGTCATCACTTTAGACCATGAGATATAACTCATGGCAGTCTGGATTTAATGAATGTTTGAATTAACCTATACCTAATTTCTTGTGTTTTAAAACCTAAATCTCATTGAAAGCTGAGCTTTGTTTACTTCCCAAAATTGATCTGAGGGCCATTTGGAACACTTAGTGTATTCTAAAATGTGATCGTATCAACAATACACGGTCTAGTTTGTTTTAAAGTGAGTTTTTCTTTCTTAGTTTACATAAATCATTTTAAAAAATCGTTCACTTTTTTGGATCATAATGTACTCACTTGGCTTTTAGACCTACACAGCTTGCAGGCCAATTTTTCAAACAGGATTCTAAAGCTATTTGTGGATTACTTTCTGTTTGCTACTTGTAATCTGCATTCCTGAGGTAAGCATGTTAAAAAGACTGAGGATTTTCATCGAGCTAAGTGATTATACTAAATAGGGCAATTTTGGGTGTTGCTAGCTTCTGTGTTTAAAAATACAATGCAGAAGAAACCAACACCACATTTTCTGTTAAACCACAGAGGGCACTGTTTGTTCTTCATATAAAATGACCCCATTACATAGACTGTTGTTGCTCTTCATTAAGCAATTACCATAAGAGCTTAAAATTAGCATTATTTTGATTTTGATTTAAAAATTAACCAGGTGCATTATACTTATGTACACTCTCATGTTCTTTCAGAGCTTGGTATCAACTTTTCTGTATGATTCAGAACCTCCCCCTTTTCTTCCCAGATGTTGTGTTGAGTCAGATAGTTTCCTTCATAACTGTGGATCTTGAGATGTAGTGCAAGTAACTGCCTTATGATTGTTTTATGGTTAATTAACACTCTGCATTTTAATTTTCTCCTTTTGGTTAAGATTTTAGCCAAAATTCACATAAGAAGAAAATTATTTAAGAAAAAAAATATATAAGAAGAAAGGGAGACAGGACAGCACTGGCAACAACTGAAGTCCTCAAGCTTCCTTGAAATTTTTCCTCTGGCACTTTCAACCAGGATGCAGTAGAAGAAATACAGCTATGTGATGTTTAAAGTCAGCTGGCTTTGCAAGTTTTGCTACTATTGTTTATTTATCCACTAGAGTTACTTGGAATATTTTCAAAACATATTTCCATCAAAAATAGGATTTTGATGACATTTTCAGTTTTCTCAAAAGAAAAAAAGATCTTCCCCAAACTTTTTGACACAGGAAAAGCAATAGCAAAATTTAGTTTTTTTTAAAAAAAAAAAAAAAGCATTCTAAATTCCATAATCATGATCTTGTTTCTATTAAAAATGCTGAAAAAAGTCCTGATTTCCTCTCTCCCTCTTAAGAGTGATCCCTATAGACCTTATTGGCCATTTGCTGAGGTTGCTCTGTATGATCAGTGTCTTTCCTGTACTGGGGGAGTGGGACAAAACTGGACACAGAATTCCAGATGTGGTCCAAGAAGTGCTTAGTAGAGGGGGATAATCACTGCCACAATCTGCTGACTCCTGTTAATGCAGCCCAGAACATTGTTGTCCCAGGACAGATCCCTGAGGATGTCTTGTCTCTAGCTACTATGTAGGGTACTACTCGGTAATCTCTACCCTTTGACTGATAATCCAGCCAGTTTTTCACCAATTTTGTAGTCCATCCATCAGGACAATATCTCATCTCGGATATAAAGATGCCACAAGATATTGCACCGAAAGCCTTGCTAAAGGAAACGTTTCCTCCATTGGGAAATAACTCACTGGTGAGGTGCTGTTCTTGGGGCTACACTTAAGAGGACAAATTGTAAGACGACTACTGGAAATTGTACAGAGAAATGGAAATTCCTCTGTGGCTTCCTAGGGCTTTTCCTTTTAAAAACGAGATGGTGTTTTGAAATTCCCTTCGGGGAGTAGTTCACTGTGTAGCTGCTAGTTGGGAATATGTGACCACATGAAAGAACAGGGAAATATTTCAGGCTACTTCTGCCTCTAAATCTCTGTCCTGAAGATGTGCAGTGCCATGGAGTGTCCTATCTATGGAAGACATCACTCACAGAATCATTCTGGGGCAGTAAGGGAGGGATCTCCACCTTCTGCTTCTTCTGCTTCTGTATGTGGGTCTTTCAAAGTTGCATGCCAAATCTTCAACTTAATCCCCTGTTAATTCCTTTTAACACTTCTAATACTCAGACACAGTCTTTGATTAAATTTATCAACTCATCCCTTGCAATACAAGGTGAAAGGTGATATTTTTTTTGATTTATTTCTTTAAATATACAGTAGTAAAGGCTTGAACTCTTACTAAAGCAGCCTGAATCTGAGATCACCCATACCATCAAACAGGCAAACAGCAAACACGCAAATTCTTCCACACAGCTGGAGAGTTATTTTCTGTGAAGGCACTGCTAGAGACAATGGCATCATCCTGGAGTTGAGGTTGCCTGTTTGTGTATGTATTTTAGGACTGGGTCTGCATTTATCACAAGATAGTTATAAAAACATATAAATAGTTTTGCAGAAGAATTTGATTTTTCAAAATGTAGTCCTTGCCTGTCTGATTTTCAAAACTGGAAATATAATCTGGGAAATAGGGCCACAAAGTCATTACAAAAGCCCTGCACAGCACAACTCTTGCTGTTTTTGGCTTTTCTTTCACCTCCATATGCCAATTCATTCCTAGCTATGCTTATCAAGGGATCATAAGCATTTTCCATCTCATTTAGTTTTTGAATCCAGAGTTCAGTATTCTGCAACATAGACTATTGTAAATGCTTAGTTTAGGCATATCTTGAATATCTAAATATCATTAAACATAAGGTTCCTTTGATTTTTCCTTTTAAGTGACATAGAATGAATTTTGTAGAAGAGAAAGCAGTACTTAAGTTATCCATAATGCATCTGTTTATGTTTCCAACTGGTGTACTTTATCACCAAGTCATTGGTTTATATTATAAAATGATGGTTGTGTAATAAGTAGTTAGCAGAAACCACAGGAACGTCTTTGAAATAACACTAATGGCCATTTTTGATGAAATATATGAGACTTTGTGAAAATGATTTGATGAAGAAATGTATTTTCTTTACTTCCTGTTAACAGTGAGAATGTCAAAGCCCTTTAATCTCTGCTACACAACTAAACTTTTTTTTTTTTTTTTATTTGAGATTAGTTTGAACTAGCAAGCACCATTTAATAATCAAGGAGCTTTAAAGCAAGTGAATTTGATCAGGAAAGCACTAATTAGCAGTACAAAATAATAACAAAAAAAGTCTATATGTAATGGTTTCAAATAAAAACACAATTAACTGGTAACCTTGGGAATTAGTGATTCTGCCTCTTTCTATACTCATCTAGTTTATATTACTAAGTATCTTTTGTTGCTAGCTGAGCTTGTATATATAAGAATCAACAAATAATAGTAAATGATAAAGCATGCTGGAAGGCCCAAGCATGATGACATTTTTAAGACTGAGTTTTGCTCTGTGGGGATTAAATCTCTGGTTTTATATGAAAGGTGCAGCCAGTCCTTAGCAATTTACAACACTATGCATTGGATAAGTTTTCTGGCATTTCACAAGTAAATCCTGCAACCAGTTTCAAAACTAAAATTAGATTTAAGTTGGATCTGTATTTAAAGATGTGATCTTTGGACAAGTTTAGCATTTATGTCTGTTAAATGCTTTTGCTTAAAAAAGATACTTCCTCTATAGGTCAGCTGTAATGCATTGTGCAAGATGATATTTTGCACAGGATACATTTGAAGAAATAATTTATGATTAAGTTTTTATGCACTGTTACATTTAACTGCTATTACAGGCCGTGCTGTTGATGCTACATACTTTCAATCTTGTTCCCAGAAAATTTTGCTAAACTTTGACTTCTTTTTCATATTTTTTTTTCTTATTTTTTTTCTTATTTTTTTCCTCCCTACTGAAACGAAGATTACTTGCATAATGTATGGAAAGGGTTGTCTTACCAAGCTGTTTTGCTGCTTTAAGAAATCAGTTCATAAGTATATTGTTCATATTTTTGATATTTTGGGAAAAAAAAGTAAAAAGATACAACAACAACCTTAAGTCAAAGTCCCACCAGGCTTCAGTATCATGATTTGAAATTTGGCCTTTGTTTCATGACTGCACACTTGGTTATCTTCATGACAAAATTTGTTTATATTACCAAGTTTTGAGAAATCACAGGTTTGTATATCCGTAGTTATGATGAGAGACTTCTTTGACATGAGCAGCTAAAAATTCATTTTTGACTGAAGATACATTGTCTTCATCTGCCCTTCCCACAAGATGTTTCTGCTGAGCCTGAGACCGTGGTCTGTGTCATCTCTCTGGTCACGGATAAAAGCGGTGAGAAGGCTCTTCCCCTCCATCGCTGTCCCCAGCATGGGGATGGGAGGCTGGGGTGGCTGGAATTAGGACAGGGAGTTTGGGTAAAGATTTGGCCAACAGAACCCGAAGTGGTCAGGACACGTGGACAGGAGCTGTGAGCAGGGCAAGAGACTGGGGCAAGAGGACAGGTGGGAAATGATGGTGGAGCATGAGCGGAGTGCTGGGGCTGAAAGGAGAAGCCAAAAAGTGAGAGATTGGGATGTATGTTGAAAAAAGGGAAGAAGATTCAAGGGTGGAGAAGAGCCAGAAGCAAGCCAGGGCAGCTCTGAGGGAGCAGAGGAGGATGAGACAAGCCTGGAAGTTCAGGACAGAGAAATTTACTCCAGATAAAATCCTACTATGGGAGCCAAAATAGAGGCAAGAACCTCAGGAGTCATGTGTTATTTTGCCATGAGTTTTTCCATATGTAGTCTTATATGATTTATTTTTTTTAAAAAGGAATTCTTAGAAGACCATTATCAAGACCATAAAATGAAGCATTGAATAGCCAGTATTAAATACCAACATTAAGGGCTCTTACCCTTCATTTGCCCCCCACTTTTTTTCCCATATACAGGTCCAAATTTCTTGTTCAAATGATCCATCTTCTGCCTCCTTCTGTGCACACAGTAAGTGCGAGCTCTTAATTGCTGAGCAGTCAATAGCATTGCTGCATCCCTTCATTGCTCTGCAAGTGGCCCCACACCTGATTTATTTCACCCCATTCCACCTGAGCTCTGATGGCAGGCAGGTCCATTTCTGCAGAGATGTTTTCTAGGGGTAGCGATGGGCATGAAACAGATGTATTTCTTCATATTAATCCATGCATCATTAAAGCAGTGGATTCTGTGGTATGAAGGGGATATTGGCCCCGTTGTAGAAGTGGGATAGTGAAATCCATAGGAGCAGAGACCAGAAGTGATTATTTATTTTGGTTGCCCTTCCTGAGGAGTCAAGGGTCTGCAGAGAAATGTAATGTTAGATGGATTTACTCAGCTTCCAGGGACTTGTATCTGGGAATGCTTAGAAGTCAAGTGCCAGATCTTCTGCCAGGCATTCAACAAATGAAGTCTTCACAATTAGTGACCACATGTGAAATGTCTGGCTGTGAGCTAGAGGCTGCAGGCATGAACTTCTTTCTCCTTCTGCAGTTCCCTGCCTCATTCCTTTTTCGAATTCTGCAAGGAAGGAGGGAGAAGCCCTGCAGATAGCGGTATTCCTTTCATAATCCAGATCCATTTCTAAAGCATGCCTGCCCTGTGAATTGAATGGGATAAGGGTCCTGTGGGAAAATACCTGTACCAAAACCAAACCAAAACAAAATGAAGCAAAACAAAACAGTGAAAAGCTAGTTAAATATCAGTTATGCAAGCAAGCATTTTGTATGTTTCCTGACTATTGAACACTTCATTATTTTAAGCCAAATTAACCAGATTTAGTAGATATAACATCTTCGCCACTGTTGCACACCTACAAGCTCTGTGAAGATGTTTGACTTGAAATGGGTGGCTCAGATGGGTGCTGCTGCAGGAGGAAAACCTGAAGACCTGCTCAAGCAGCATGTGCAGCCAGCCCCGAGAGCCAGCCCCTGCTGCTTCTCGCTTGCTGGGGTGTCCTGAACTGCAGAGAAGGAGGCTGAGATTATTGTGGTGAGGAGGAAGGGGACATGAAGGACACAAGGCTGTAGAAAACCAGACTTGTTGATTCTCTTGGCAGTGGAGCAGTGTGTGTTAAGTCAGGACTTAAGCTACAAAATCCTCAGGGTCTTAGAGGTGACGCTGCCATTCACAGCCTTTAATCTGCAGATAACGTGGGTACAGTACCTCTGGGAGGGAGATGGCCAGGGGTTTCTCTTGCTTGGACCACACCATCCCACAGTCAGAGAGCTGCTGCAGGAGCACAGCCAGAAGTTTGGATGCTGAGATTCTGGCCTCTTCAGCCTATCACACACTCTATTTACAATAATAAGGTTCAATTTACAATAAGTTTCTATTTACAATAATAAGATTCAAAACTACCAGCAAACTCTGGCCCCTTTACTCATCAGGTGTAACCAATTCAAGGCCACATCAACTTTTTGGCTAGATCTTGAAGTTCTGTGTGCTTTTAATGCAGCTATTTTTCCATTTCTTTATTTACTATTTTTTAATCTAAGGATCCAGACCCATCTTTCTGCTGTTAAGGAATAACATGGGAGTAAGATTCTGTTCATTAACAGGAGCTCTAGGAAAAGAGAGATTTAGGATTTGTTGGATCTTGTTATGGACCAGGAAATAATAGGAATAACAAAAGCAACATGGATACTATTTTTACACAGGGATGCACAGACAACATTTCCATATGTAGCCTTTGGACTATATGATCTGCTCAGCATGGCTTAATGGCAACAGGAGTTTTGCTATTTGACTTCCTTGTGGCCAGGGATTTTGGCCTATGTAATGAAGTGTTTGTTACCCAAAACTACTGCATTGGTGCCAAAATTGACACGGAGGAGTTACAGGGAGCTCCCTTCAGAAAGCTGCCACTGGTGATGTGGGCACTGAATATCCTCGGGGGAAAGAGATTCACTTTGAGAGAGTCTTGTCCGTGAGAATACAATGCAGGCGCTCCCCGGGGTCTGTGTGCTCGCATGAATAGGAAGGATTAAAGGTTCAGGCTTATAGCCTATTTGTCATGAAATCCTCTAATGATGACAGAAACTGTAGCCCGGCCTCATATAGAATATCTGTAAAGAGCAGAGTGAAAAGGATATAGTGAGGCAATGGTGCATGGCCCTAATTTTAGAAGCATTGAAAGTGGGAGAACTGGGGGAGTTTACGACAGTAACAGAATATTTGGGTTCAGTTTCCCTTCCTCCTGCAACTGCAAAACCCAAGGCTGTGTCTTGAAAAGCCAGTGTGAGCATCTGGATATACTCACCCTCCATCTGCATCCCCAGCACCCTCTAGGAAACACAAAAATGTTAGTCAAAAAAAATGAAAGTTTCTGAAAAGCTGGAATATGTAGCAGAGAGAATGCAGCAGAATGCTGATGCCACACAGCAGCTGGGATGCAGGCAGTGAGAGCTCAGTGCTGCTCATGTCCCTTCACCTTCGCCAGGATGGGGAGCAGTGCCAGGGGTGGCCGAGATGCTCGCTGAGTGTTGACAGTCCTGGATCAATGGACTGCATTGACAGTCCTGGATCAATGCCAAGGCTTGGGGCTTCTTGGATGGTCCAGGACTGGTGTGGCCAGCTGCTCTGCTTGGTTTCAGATGGAAATGTTTTGATTTTCCCTCCTTGAAAAAAAAAAAATTTGGAAAATCAAAATTTTGTGCTGTGGCTCCAACTCAACTGCAGAATTTCCTGCAAAATGGAAATTCCCAGTCTTTGTCTGGTTGTAATCTGATGGACTTTTGGGGAGTTGCAAAAAGGAGCTGTAGATTGATCTTCAGCAGAGAAAATGAGTGTGAGGCTCTTATGTACAAATAGAGATGTATTTCCCAATCTGAACATTGTTATAGCCAACAAAATCATGCTCTTTGCATCTTTTTGCTGAACACCTGGAATTTTTTCACAGGGGATATCTGTACCAACCAGATTTAGTTCCAAGTCTTCAAAACACAAATGGCAGCAGGGCGAGGAAAGGAAAGTCAGGTGTTTCAGGACACAAAGCAGCCCTCCAGGATGCCTGTTTAAACTGTAGGATAATCTTTTTTTTTTTTTCTGGATGCACTGTGGTGTCCAGTGTGCTGCTAGATAGCAGTAATAATCTTTGTCTGCCAGGCCCAGCTTTTTCACCCCATTTTTTTTTCTTGTGAAATCCTAGCGTGGAGTTACATGCCTCTACCCTGCAGCTGCAGAGGGAGTGTGGTTGCACGGCTTGGCGGTTACTAACATGCAGTGGCTATGGGAGCAATGTGAGCAGTACCCCCGTGAGAATCAGTCTGGCAAAAAAAAAGAAAAAAACAAAAAACCTCCACCGATTTGCCAAGAAGATTGAGCACAATGGCTGAGACAGGACTCGTGGGTATTTATCAGATTATTTACTGTGACAGGAGGCATACCTCACTTCTCGTGTTCTCAGATAACTCACATGTTCTTGAAATTATGACCCTTCAGGTACGGAAATTTTTAAGTGCCTGCTTTAAAAATGATCTGAAGGAAGTTCCCGAACAGAAAGTGTAAAGTGTTTATTCTGTAGTTTTCCCTGTTTCTCTTAACAGATGCCTTGTTGTTTCCGAAATCTCTGAATAGGAAATGCCTCCATTAACTTAATTCAGATAGCTCAATTTCAGTGGTACCCACTGCACTTTGCACTTAGGAAGCAACATCTGGACTTGTCCCAGTGCAAATGGGATTTCCTGCTGTTAATACATTTATTGTATTTCCTTATATAAATATTGCTTTTTTAATAGAAAGAAATCACGTTATTAATCTTCGCAGTGTGTCTGGACTGTTGATTCAGGCATGGAAAACAGGGCCACTTCCCAGCGCTGGAGGTGCCTGAGCCCAGAATTTGCTGCTAAGTGGCATCGAGGCATTGGCTCTGAGCAACCTACAGCCTGTGTATGTTCACAAGTCAGCAGCTCTTTTGGATGGGAGAGAGCTTAGAGCACAATATCTCAACCCAATATTTGACATCTCTCAGAATCTCAGTCTTTATGGTTTACCGTTAAAATATTGTATTTGTGGGTTTGCTGATTATAAAAATGGATAATTACTGAAATACGAGTATTTGAAATCATGTTACTCGTATGATTGTTTACCAGATTTTCTTAAGCAGATCACCAGTGTTGACCATGAGCAGAGGGTTATTTAAGCAGCTATCCTGCCTGATTTGGGGGACTGGATGTGATGCATCTCTAAGGTTTGTTGTGCAATGTAACCTATGCCGTTGTGCAGTCCTCAAAAATTGTGCTTTTTTTACAGCCACAGCCGATTAGAGCTGACCTGGCAAGGGACCAGAAAGCCTTTGGGAGGATTAATGCCTATTAGTGTCATTGCCTCTCCTACTGTAAAACCAGCAGCGACATTACGAGCGGCCGACCAGGCGTCTGTTGCCCGTGCACACCTCGCCCTCTGCCAGGATCCGCGTTGCACTTTTGGCCTCACTCCCTAATTGCAAGAGAGAGCCGGTGCCTGGCGGTGCAGCCAGCAGAGCCCTTTCCCATCGTGTGGCGAACATCCCGACGGGGTGGCCGCAGGAGCCGGCCCGTCACTCATCGCCCCGCTCTGCAGCGCTTTGTCTCCTTTCCTCCCCTTCCCGCTCCGCTCGCTGCAGTGCAGAGAGGGCTGGCGCTGAACTTTTTACCTTCTTCTGCTGGAGACAATGGCCATTAAAATGATTTGTGAAATAAATACTATCGCCAGGCAGGTGTTGGACCTGTAAACAGTTAATTACCGGGGCTCTGCAGATGCCGACTGTTTCTTTGGAGATGTCTGCCAGCTAATATTATCTGATAGCAGCTCGTTCAGCTGATGAGTCTGTCGTTTTGTAGGTCAGCTACCAGGATGTGTGCAATGTCGATAAGCTTGCATGCCTGCGTTTGGAGGAGCTTCACAGCCTGCAATCATCTTGAGACATTCGAGCTATAATGCAATTAGCACTTTACAGTCATCCCGACAAGGAAAAAATAGCAGAAAAATCATAACATCTTGGTTTTCTACACCTTTGAGCCTCATGCCAAACTTGTTTTTACATCATTGTAAGGAAAAAAAGAGCCTGGGCCAGCCCAAGGGTCAGCAAACAGCAGAAGATGGGGCACATTGTTCAGAGATTTAGCCAGTCCTTGTTTGTAGAAACTTGGTGAAATCATATATGTGCTCAACATCTGGGTCCATACCTTTCCAGCTGGTTCGTGCTGTGGTAATTATTGCAGAGGTTTGCTGCAGGTAAACAAACCATGCTCTAAAAGACACACCTGATAATCAACAGTGAACCTGGGGTTAACTATTAGAAGAAACAGGGGCATGTGTTTGAAATGGGCAGGATTCCTGCCTCCTTTTGTACTGATTTTGAACTGTTCAAATTAAAACCATTTTCCCACTGCAAAGCAAAGCAATACTTGTGAGCTGGTCCACGGAACACACTTTTCTCCGTTTATCACATTCAAGTAGATCTCAACACCCTCCATAACCATTTCAGCTATGTCTACTATTTTTGCTATTTGGTAGCACAAAAGATGATTTGTACCTGCAGACAGTCCCTTTAATCCATGAACCTAGAAAGTGTTTGAATGGGAAGTTATCTCTATGAACACAGGCAAAGAGAGAGAGGAAATAGCTTTGTTTCAGAAAAATATTAGCATCGAGGATTTTTTTTTCTTTCTGGTAGAATTGCATTTGGAATTGCATCTTCTAGACAAAGCCCCCACTAAAGCAGATAAGTGATTTGCTGTGCAGTAGGGCTGCTCAGGTTTCCCCCTTGATGTTGGGGCTGTGGGGACCCTCCTGCAGGACTTTGTTGCTCTCCATGGCTGCGGCCGCCCCATGGATGAATGGGGAGGAGTGGCAGGAGGGTAAATGGGGGAGCTTTGTGTTTTTAGACAGTTCTTTCGCTTCTCAGAAAGTTAATTAGGAAGTGAAACCTTAAGCAGTTGACAGTGCGCATTGTTGGCTGCTAGTGCTCTGTGACAAATACCACTGAAAGGTACTTCACTTTCTTTTGTAAACAGAAAGGTAAGGAATTTGCACAAAAATGTATTGGTGAAGATCTGCTTTTCATCATGGCCTAACCACATAGTAAACAACAGGAATAACTTGTTTTAATAAAGTATGGTGTTGAAACATTTATCAGCAAGCTCTTTCTCTCCATTTCAAAGGTATGTTTAGGTAAGAGGAACTGTTGCCTTGAAGAAACCCAATCTGAAATTTTGTTATAACATTTTCTTCAGGTCAAGGTCAGGAAACTTAAGGAAAAGTTTGACTTTTGGGCCATCATACAATTACGCCTGAGTTGATTAATACAGTATGCTGAAACAGCCATCTAGGAATTCCTTACCATTTCAAATGTATCCCAAATAGTAGTTACTCATGTAAAGTTATTCTAGTAGTCACATTATAAAAACCGTGACTTCATTTTTATCATCAGTTTTTGCATGTAGCCATGTGCAGTTATGAGGCAAGTGTAATAAGCCATGCATTTTAATGTAACAATAAAAAGATTAACATACCTTTCTCTTATGGGCTAGGTTCCCTTGACTGGCACTAATATAGGTCTCTGGAGAATTAATAAACCAAGCCTGGGGACTTCAGAGTTAAAACATGTTAAAACAGCCCTATGTAGTACTTTGACTGAACCAGACTCTCACAGGGTACCTGTGAAACTGGACAGAGAACAGTAAGGAAGCAGCTGAAATGCACAATAGGTGCCCATTTCAGAATAAAGGCAGCTGTATTTTGCCCTAGTGCTTCCAGCCCTCTGCAGGTGGAGCAGCTTGGCACTGTTTTTTTCTCATGAGCTTTTGCAGAGTGAGCCACACAGAGTGACATGGGAGAACACTGATTGTGTGAAGACTCCATAAAGGGCACAGCGTTTGTGGAAGTCAGGTTTGCAACCCAACTAGTAGTCACAGATCCTGCTCCAAGGAGCTGGAGAACATCAAGGAGGGGCTGGCATTGAGCCTTTATGTCTGTGATACGTGCATGCAGGTTGATGTTAATACCTGTCTTATACCACAAATGGTGCTAAGTGTATTTTCTAAACAAGCCCTGGGTTCTTGCAGCTTGGGGCAGAGATCCGTCTCTGCATCTTCCAGCTTATTCACGCTGTCCCTTTCCAATCTACATTCAACTCAGTCCTTGTGGTAATGCCACAGTTTCCTCAGCCACACAGATTTTTTACAATGACTTTCCCTTTTGCCAGTTTTCCCTGCAGAAATGCAGAATTCAGCTCTCTGTTTACACATTCCCATGAAGTGATGCTTTATTTGTTTTTACAAGGCTCTGTAATACCATTTAGATGTAGTTCACAGAGTATTTTTGAAGATACTCAGACCATCATTCTAAATATTGAATTATTCAGAAGCTTCCAGATTTTTCCATAGAAACTCCCCAAATATTATTATATTTAACATTTTGAGCTGCTTTTAGAGATGAAGGAGAAGGATTTTTGAAAGTCCTCAGTGCTGACCTGAATTTCTCCCTGCTCCTTCCTAATGCTCTTAAGGGTGCAAATCCATTATAATACACCCTTAAAAATTACACTGACTTAATAATAATTATACTGTATTTTCTGCCATACATGGTTAATTTATCTGCAGCAAAGCCTCCAAGGCATTTGTGCCACCTCCGGGACATGTGGGTATGCAGAGTAACTATGGAGTAAAGGGCCTTGAGTAAAATTAAATTATTTTACATCAGAACATCTCAGGCTCTACAAGTGACACCAGGGCTGGGTGACACAAGGCTGAAGATGTGAACCTTAGTGTCCCCGTGGTTTTTCCTGCTCCATGCCCATTGCTGAGCATGGGTAGGTTTGGAAGCAGGTTTCCTACCTGTGGGCAGAGTGGGGTTGGAGAGGAAGATTCCAACGTTATCAATGCATCATGAGATCATTCCGCATTTCTTGATCAGAGAGGAATGTTTATTCAGCTGACGTGGTTTCTGGAAAAGTGGCTAGAAGGAGACACCACTGTGACAGTCTTCCTCATCATCCACAGGGGTGACATACCATGCAACAAGTATGGTATGGGAAGGGATGGGATGGGGAAGCATGGACAGCTAGAAGAAGGGCTGGACCAGGGAAAATGAAGTGTTTAATGCACATGGGATTATTACCTTGTTTCTCTGCATCTACAACAGTTTTAATCTGAATTTAGCCTACAAAACTAATCAAAATAACCTTTTTTTTTTTTTTTATTTTTATTTGAGCACTTGATTACCTCCCAAAGGCTCCATCTTTCAGTGAGTTTAAGCAAATTCAAATAATATGTGCGGAGCATGTGGTGCTGATCTACACCAGAGCATCTGTTAATAGCGGTGTCATCGAGTGAGAGCATGGGGAAGGGCTGGGAGCACACCATGAGCCCTGAGCCCGGCATCAGACCATCAGGGGACAGCTGAAAGCACAGGACTGCCTTCATGCTCCCAAATCCTTGCTGTGATTGCTAAGCACTTCTGAGCCATCTGAGTGACTTTGCATGGGAGCAAGAGGATCTGGCAGGACATGGTTAGCTTGGTGGGAGGGTTGTACAAGGCTTGGTGCAAGCTGAGGAGCAGCCTCTTGTCTGATTCCTTCTGCCAGCTGCTTATCCCTCCCCAACTGCAGCCCTCCTTGTTGCACCTCCTGAGCCTTTGCAGGCGGCTGTATCTGTGAAAGGATCAGTGGCCTTCGGCTGCATCTCCTTATGGAAATTGCTTTGACCTTTATTTTCATTTGCTGGCCCGACTGCTATCCTGTCCCCAAAGCGGAGTGTGGTTACACCTTTCTGCTTAAGCTGGCATGTTTAGTGTAAAAACAGAAGAAATTAGAACTGCTCAGCTTTCTAGAAATAACTTTTCTCCTCTTTTTATCACCTTCAGAATGCCTGGAGAGTTTCAAACTAATAACAAGGTTATGTAAGAGAATAGGAAATAAAAACATACATATATTTTACTTCTGCAGAAACACCCCTGTTGCATTTACTCTTCCAACACAGTAAATGAGCCTTCTGTATACTTTGGCACTACAAAGCATTTCAAAGATACTTCTGGTAAACACCAATACTGTATCTATCCTTCGAAACCTCAGCCTTCAGGAATGTATATATTGTACAAGTGGAACAAAAAAGTCAACTTCAACATTTTGAGCAATCAGTTTGATTCTGGTCATGGCAATTACTCTTTCTGTCAGCAGGAGTAAAATTTACAATCGGGAAATCAAAAAGTCAAATGTATTCCCATATAACGCAGCATAAGCAGCACGTAAATTAGATCACCCCGCTGGAAAACCTGCTTCCTCTTATTTGCCTGAGCAGAGCTGTGCAGCCCCAACATGCCGTGAAGGAGCAGGCAGGTCAGTCCTGCTGGTCGGTGGAAGGAGCAGGAGTTATTGGGCTGGGACTGATGCAGATGCCCATGGGCTGTTGAACCTCTAAACACTGGCGCATTTGCTGTAGGAAGGAAGAAGCTGCTTGGCTTGGCTGCCAAGGGAGAGATAGAAGGAACACGAGTGCCTTGTCTGGACATTTGCGAGCCCTTGCTTGAGGTCTGTCTGGCTTGACTTCCCAATTACAAATACGGAGAAAAAATATCCTACATGGTCTGGGTTGTTGGTTCTTCCCCAGCTGCAAACACCAGTTTAAACAGATGGGCTTTAAGAAAACAAAATTCTTGGGATGGGGGAACTGAGCCACTCCAGAAAACTCCTCTTGTTCTGCAGATGCTAACTAAGCACTCCTACCTCTGCAAAAATAAATCCATGCCAATATCCATCTCTCTTCAAAGTGGGATTGTGCTCTGTAGTGCAGAGCCACAGGGCTCAGAGGACTAAAGACTGGGTGAGGAGGTGGCCAGAGCCAGGAAGGGCCAGCACTGCATGGCCCATGTGAACTCTACAGCCCTCACCAAGGGTCCAGCACACTGCCAATGCTAGGGCAGAGTCTTCAGTGGGTAACAAAAATGTGCTGAATGCCGGCTATCTGAGTCATCCTTGTGAATTCAAAACACAGGGCACAAAATATGTGAAAAATTATCCCTGCTTATAGTTTGAAGCAGCATGGGAAAGAAGGAGCAGAACAGTAACCATGCTAGGAACTCTGTGGTTACCTGCTGCGCCTGGAGTTTGTCTCCCTTGCCAGCCCCAGCCAGCTGAGAATATTCCCTACATTGAGGGTGAGTTCCCCTTGAGTTACCACGCTGTCTTAGCACTTTACCCCACAGAAGCAGGAGGCATGCACAAACATCCCATTTTAAAGGTGCCCACATCAGCTCTTTGTCAATTTTTATCGGCCAAGTCCCTCAAGTCCCTCTCACCCAGAGGTAGTACGCAAGCCTGGCTCCCTCTGAGCTCCCTCTCAGGCCCCTCCTGGACCTGGAGGAGAAAGCAGAAGAGCAACTGGCACAGATGGAGCAAGATGCAAGCATTGGTCCTCCTCCCCAGCCTCCTCCTGCTGCCTCCCTGGAGCAGCCAGTCAATCCCAGACATTTCTCCCCTTCACTGTCATCTTCACTTCAAGGGGCATCCAGCTAACTTCCTGCCTTCCTGCCTTCAAGGCATTTTTTTTTTCTTTTCAGGAATTGAATGTTTTTGACAGTTTCCCTCCCTTATTTCTCCCATGGGTTCATTGGGAATGGCTGAGGAAAACAGGAGGTTTCAGTGACCAGCCGATTCATGTGACACTCTTTGAGATAAACGACTGGGCAAGTGGGACTTCTGAGGCTGGTCTGGACAATGTAATTAAAATGTTCCTTGGGTGGCAGTTGTAAGCTGACCCTTGGCAAACAACCTGGCTGGTCATAGCAGGCTTTGGAAAGAGCATTCTTATTTCTTAGCATGGATGATTCTGCGTTTTAGTGATTCTGTCAAATTTCTTTCCCTTTTAGAAAGAAAAATCCAGTGTTATTTTTTATAAAATAGTGTTGATTTTGAGACACACACTTCATCTTCTTTCCTTCAGTTATCTTCCTCTACAAACACTTCAGAATCAGAATTCCTTTTTCCTTTCCTAGAGTTTTTTTTTTTTTTTTTTAAGAGAGAGAGAGAAAAAAAAAAAAAAAAAAAAAAGAAAGAAAATAGATCTCATTTCAGTTGACAAGAATCAGTAAACTGGTTCCCAGATCTGGGAACCTTTCCTTTTGGTAATACATAATCCTCTCTGACCACATTCATTTAATTCTTCAAGCCCACTCTGCACTTCGGTGTGTTCTCAGGTTTCCACCTCTTCATAGCACATTTTTAACACATAGAAATGATGTCTGAAAGCTAATTACATTAAACAACTTCAAGGTGATTTCAAACATACGGGGTCTTGTACAAAAATTTATGTCTAACTTTAAAAATAATTTCTCCTAATGATTATACAAGGATTGTCATATATATTTTTACTTTGCTGAACAGGATTTTGCCTTCAGAGAACTAACATTATGATTAACTGTTTTTTATCATAGCAGCAAAAAAAGAACCAGGCAAGGTTGAACACTGGAGTGCTCAGTCTCCCTGCTCACAGTCACTCATTAGTGCCTTTCTCCTCTAAAATGTTTATCGTCCAAGTTGATGCTGTGGATAAAAATAATAAGGTTTCAGTTTTGCAGCAGTCACTGAGAAGGGAGACACCTTATCTTCTTTCCTTCCTTCCTTCCTTGCTTGCTTCCTTCCTTCCTTCCTTTGAGAGGGAATATTCCAAAGGCAGTGGAAAATGCCATTCATTCTGTTCAATATGTACATGTTAGTATATTTTAAAGTCATTTTAGATTTTTTTTTTTTCTTATATTCTATAATGGCATGGCTTTCTACAATTTCTCTCTCCCGTTCTTTTCACTTGTAGTTAAGTTCTGTGCAGCTCAAGATTTTCCAGTGAGAATGAAGTTCAGCTTTTGTTTTTTGTTTGTCTCAGCAAAAGGAGCCAGATATGAGAAATGCACCTGACATGGTCTAATTTGTTCTCATATATTGAAATTATTTTTTGAGGTAGTAGGTTAAAAAACACAACCTGAGATCATGAAGAAATGTGTGGGAAACATATCTGGACTTACTTATAACTTTGGAAGAATGTGAGAATTCAAGTTTATTAAGCCAAAAAATAATAAATTTGCGATGTAAAATACAACTCCAAGTAGACCAGATGATAAACGTTTTAATGCAATGCATGCAGCTGCACCACTCTGTTGTTTCCAGTCTTTTTCTGCCTGGTCTATTTACTTCCCCTTAATAGCTGCAGGATATATTTATTGGGACCAAAATTTTCCCTAGCTATTTGCAGCAAAACTTTCTGGTCCAAGTAAAGCCTTGTTTCTTTGAACAGTTTTTCTAATAAAAGCAGAATGCACAGCACATACTAAATGGAGAACCTTATAAGCACATTGGAAAGCGAATTCACTCGGTTTCTAGTTTTTGGGAAGATGAAGAGGGAACTAGATAAAGAAATCATGGTATGTCTCTGAATGACTTGGTGTGACCCTAAGGACAACTGAGGAGTGAAAACCCCAAGGCATCAACTACTTTGTGCCAGAGGAAAAGCAAAAGAGTGAGGAGCAAGTCAAAGCTGTCAAAGGGAAATTCAGGCAGTGGCTAAGCTGAGTTTGACTTTGGTGGTAGTTGTGTCTGTCCTGTATAGGGCAATTGGGCCCCAGGTTACAGATGTTTCAGAAAACAAAGCCAGTCATTGGGGGAGTATACGTGCAATATTATATGTTGTTTTGGAACCACTCGCACTCAGACATATGAAGACAATTTTTACGTATGAGGGATCAGATAAACAACTCTGCTCATTCAACAGCATGGAAATAAAGGTAAGGTGACAGGAGCAAAGGGACATTTGTCTTTTTTTTTTCTTTTTTAAAGAAAAGTGAGGGGTTGTGGCATGCCCCCCACTGCCAGTTATGTGAAAGAGTAGTATGGCTTTTTTAGGGGTACTTGGGTGGGACGCATCATTCACAGCATGGACACCCATGACATTTGCCTTCATCTCTCCTGGGTGATGGGGCATGAGAGGAATCAAAGATGATGTGATCCTGAAAAACAAATGCATAGGTGTAATTGTCCTGTATATCAATTGCAAATGCTGAGACAAATCAGCATCCTGACAACTTCCTTCAAGGCAGCAAAACAAATGTGTTTACTGTGGGAGAGCCTGGCCAGCTCTAGGGTATTTAGCCACCATTGCTGGGAAAATACGCTGTATTTTATTTTGTGCACTGGGGACAGGAACAATACAGTGCACTCTGTACAATATGCTGCCCTTTGCTTTGATAGCACCAGTCAACTTTCACTGGGAAAAACTCCCTCTTTGTAAGACCAGGGAGCCCAAATACTGACCCAGAACAATAAAATGCTCCCTGTGAAGTGCAGAGTGCAAGGGAATTAGTTTAAAAACACTGGCCTCAGTGAAGGATGAAGAGGGAATATGATAAGACACTGGACTTAAGTAGGGGTCAGGGCACAGGTATGCAGAGCTTTGAACGTGAAAATGGAAAGCGCCCAGGTAACGTGATATCCCTCAGACGAGCATATCTGCAGCTTTCCAGCAGTAGAAATTTCAGCCGTCTGTGGCTGTCATGCCCCTGTCACAGGCTTCAAGCTCCTGTGTGAGCAGATGAACTTGAAGAAGCAGCCCCAGCTACTGCCTGTATAAAGCATGCTTCTGATACACTAATAAAGCCCAAAAGATTGGGGCATATCCTTATGGAAAACCAGGCTGTAACAAGTGGAGCCCTAGATGTTTTACTCCCAGCCTGCACTGGTGTGTCTCTGCTTCTCAGCCCTCCCTCACTTTCCCTCCACAAGCCACTGTGATGCATATTCCACACAGCTTTTGAGGTGTGAAATTCTTAAGCAGCAGATCGAACTCAGTATGACATGTCTAACTCCTCAATATATATATATATTTTTCATAGATGTGGATATTGGATGGAGCAAAGATGCAGATCTGATTCATGTGGTTTCAGAAACGCTTCCACGAGTTTTGGCCAGGACTTTTGATCTAGTGACTGTGTGGCATAGCACATCATTGATCTCGTTGTTTGTAGGAACAGGTGGTAAGACAATCTTGTGGCTGAAATGATTTAACCTGCTTTGAAATGATTTAACCTGCTTATAGATGTTGTGTGATGGACCTGCTAGGTGTACTTTGAGAGGGATGGAGAATCAGGTCAACCACTGCCCAGTGGTATCAATAGGATTTTTGCTATGTACTTTACCAGGGACAAGTTGAGCCTTCATCTCACAGATCATTTTATCAGATCTGAATGAGCAGATCAAACACCAAGATCCTTTTCAACTGCTTCTTTTTGCTGCAGTCACTGGATTCACAAAGCCATTTCAGATCATTGATGTGTCCCACACATTTCTAAGAAGAATGCAAACCAGAAAGTATGCCCTTTTGTGGTTGTTGGAGGTCTGGGGATGGCTTGTTACATAGAGCACTGCCTACTGTTTATTTTTTTGGAAGGGGATGAGATGGAGATGTTAAGAGATAGGATGGAGCATTATCTTCCTGAAAGTGAAACAGCCATAACAGAGAGGATGAAGGTAGAATATCTCAAGTTGGTATGGTGCCAGTGCTGTCTATCATGTGTTCATACACATTCCCTCATTCAGCTTCAGATTTACTGTTTTCTAATTCACGTGCTTGCTTGCAAGGTTAAGACTTCCCATAAAAGCCATATGTATTGTCTCATGTCTTTTTCAAACTCTCTCTCTTCTGCTGTGCCTCTGGTTCCTTTTATCAGTACAGAAACTGGTAAAGGAAGAAACATTTATCATCAGGTTTGGTATTTGTTCAAATAAAAATTGAACTCTCTGAATACGATAACTTAAGATTTTAACCCAAATTGAATTCCCTCAAAACAAACAAAAAAGCCAACCAACCTACCAACCAACCAACCCACTAACAAAACAAAACAAAACAAAACAAAATGTTGTAGAAAAGCAGCTGAATAAGGCATGCACTGAGGAGAAGACACACTGCTATCATTCCTGCAACACTCAACAACATCCAACACACTTACCGCAGGGTGGGGAGAGGCAGACCTATTTTTTTTTTGAGCTGATACTTTAGCATTCACATGGATTTTGCTTAGATTGGCAGCAACACTTAAATGAACAGTTTTGTGAAGAAATAGACACTAAAGATAATGTTATTCTTGTTGTTTCCAAGGCAACGGACATGCTTGATGGAATATATCCATCACGTGTGCTCTGTAACCATCTGGTTTCACGGTCCTCATTTCAGACACTCTAGGAATGAAATGTAGGTAAACTTTAGTCAGGTTTGTAATTACTGTTGTCCTTACAGAAATTTTTTAACATGATTTTGCAGCTGCCTCATCATAAGGCCCAAAGGTCTTTTTAGGGTTTTATTGCCACTTTTAAGGAATATTTTAAGAATTGTTATTGTACTTTAGCTACAGATGCCACTGTTTCTTCTTGGTTTCTGAAACTGTGCTATAATGACATCACATTAAGATTTTTTTTTTTTCCAGGCTCCAAAAAGGTCACAGTTATTTTTTCCAAATGGCTCTGTCAAACATAAAAATTAACCATACTTTGAGCTGGATTTTCTGTATTTGTAATGTATGTTTATGTTAGAGTTTCTGTCAAAACAGGGATTAAAGATAAATGTAGCTAATTAAAAGAACATTTGCTTAGAGCTCCTGGTAATAGATACCTCATTGTGGGGTCTTGAGGTAAAGCTTACTTTAACAACTGATTCAGTTTATGGGATAGTGTTTGAACATTATAGAAGGTTATTTCAATTTTCCAAATTGTGCATATTAACCTGAGAACAATCAAGTTAAGTCTATAAGTAAATTGCAGAAGAGAAGTCAGGGTGTACATGCTTGCTATGTAAAATGTTCTTGTCGGCTCTACTTCCTACACTTCATCATTTCAAATAATGCTTCCCAGCAGTATATGTAAGTGAAAACTTGTTTTACAGAAGGGAAAAAATCTATCTGGCACTGGATGAGTCAATAAGTTGCAAACTGTAGCGTAAGGTAGGGAAAAAAAATCGAAAAGATCCCATATCAAATTAGGTAATTGCTTCTTTTTATCTTACTTTATTTTACTAAACAGCTGTGCCCACAACATTAATTTCATTGCACATGACATCTGTGTTATCCTAGGGACTCCTGTGCTGGGGAAAAGGTCAATGCCAACTGTAATTGCATCAAGTTTCCATAAACTTCAATGGCCAATAATATTTTGTGCTTTATAAAAAGCAAGTAAAAATAATAATGTATTTGCGTAGCGCCTTTCATAATAAGGGATTTCAAAGAGGACTACAAAGTGTAGGCCCAATACTTTAGTCCTTATATAAACAAAACTCCCATTGATTTAAGCAAACTTATGCCAGAATAAAGAGGACAGAGGAAAGGTGTCAGGACTTGGCTCAGCATACTACGTGCAGCAATCACTTCATCCACTAATAAAGTTTGGTCACCTCTTGGATGGGACTTGGCATGAGTGGCTGTGAGCTGACAAGTTCTCTAATTAAGATTTCAGATTTTGGTAGGGCATACTTTGATAAATTGAGAGAACTGGTTAGGAAAGACAGCTGGGGCTGAGGAGTTCAGTGTCTTCCAAGTAGAGAAGGTATGGACCTGCTTCAGATGCTGAGGGATATATAAAATTATCACAAGCAATAGTGACAACTACAAAAGGAGATGTTTCAGACCTGCCTGGGGAAACTATTACCTCAGGAAGGATACTGGCAGTAAGTAGGGGTATGGAAGCTCAAAAAAGGACTGTTCTACAAGGAAGCCCTTGGTATAAAAGTCAATAAGGGTAGGAATAAAGTGACACTAACTAATGTCAAGCTGAACTGAGCTAAGAAGGAAAAAAAAAGAAACCCCAGAGTTTTTCCACTACAGGTACACAGAAGTAGGACTTCTGTCCATTAAGAATGGGATTGAGACTAAAGGTATTGTTGACCTGGAGACAAAGCATGAGAAATCCTTTGTCCCATTGCTTCGCAAAGATGACAATAGTGACCATGAGGACAAAGGGGAGGGGATCAATGGGAATGAGGCATCCAAGTGAGAATTTCAACTGGTTGGTGATCTCCATCCCAGGAGACAGGAAGATCTGCTGCTGAAAGAAACTGCAAGCTTGGCAGCAATTGCAGTCGCCATTTGGTTCAAACGAGCACTGGCACTTCAGGTCAGGAATAGCAAGGAAAATGTCTATATTTGAGTGTGGGAAAAGGTATCCAGACAACCATGGACATGTAAGTCTAACCTAAATGGGATCTACAGTAGGCTTTGAAAGAGATAAATGAAAAACAGTAAAATACAAATAATAGTTTTAGCAAAGGTAGATCATATTGAACTATTTCTATTTAATTCCTAATTTGCTGGACAAAAATAGCGTGGTAAACATCAAAAAAAAAGATTTCAGGAAAACATGCTCTGAAAGCAAATGGGCAGCCTTTACTTGTTATAATGAGACAAATCAGGAGAAGAATTGTGAAGTAACAGGAGTTGTGATGGTGTACAGCAGCAGGGTCTGTGAAAATGGAATGGATCAACCAGACTGCAACAGTTATTTTCTTTAATACTTTCTTTTGACTTGACACAAACATTAATAGAGTACTGAGAAGGTTTACTGATATATGGAGTTTGTAAGCATTGTTAATACACATCTTTTGGAAATGGCAGGGTCTAATGACCGAAGTAGGAGTGGGATAAAACACAGTAATAGGATTAATAAAAAATTATGCTAGAATCTCAGAGCTCATATGTTAGTAAAAATTTGTGAAAGAGCCTCTCTTACTCATTGATCAAGGACTGTCTGAGAGCCATCAATTTGATATAACCATGAAAAGACAGACAGTCCCAGACTTCTCCAGTGAAATTATGGTCAGTGGGTACAAAGAAATACTAGTATCATCATGCAAGACTCTGACTAGACCTCTTCTCAAGTGTTATGTTCTTGTTTGCCCATTCATGGTAAAAAAAAACCCAAACACATTTGAAATTCTAGCAGAGGCAGGTGAGAATTCAAGAAGGTTCAAAAGGAGTATCTTTGTCCTGGTAAGAGGATGATAGAAGAGCTTGGCTTTCTTACTCTGGGAAAATGAAGATAAGGAGAAGAGCATAGGGGAGAGCATCAGGAAAAAAAAAAAAAAAAGAGTCATTTAAGCTAAATCAAAATATTTTCACATGTACAATGGGTGTAAAATGAGGAGAAATGAGTTTAAGCTGGAAATGAGAAGGCAGCTCCTCATTATTAGAGCAAGTGCACTTTGGAATATTCTCCAGTTGAGTAACACAGGCCAAACCCCAACAACTTCTTTTATGTTGGAGCCTGAAGATTGTATGAAAGAAATTATACATTGTGTTTGTTTGCAGTAACAGGGGAATCAACTTAATGGCCCAGAAAGTTGCTTGGAGCTCTGTGTTCTGATATCCTCTGCAGCAAACACTGTTGCTGTAGAAGAGATTTGAATAGAAATTAAGTGCAGTCCTGTTGAAATTGAAGTGGGAATTTAAGTTCCCCGAGAGTAATTAACCATACTGTGTGTGGTCGGGATATGGAAGAGGCATTTAATGGCTGTAAATATCAGTAGGTCTTTAAGGGGTAGAGGAGATTATAATTATTGGGAATTTCATGCACTAATATTCTCTTAAGTTCAGAGGATGTGTCCTTTTGAATGCCACCTATTAATACAGTGTTGAGATATTGGTTTAACATTCATCTAGGTGACAACTGGCTGAGTATGTCTAACTGTCCTTGTCTGTATCCCAGATTTGGAGGAACCAGAAAATAACACAGCTTGTCTTTCATTCAGCAATAGAGAATGTCCTGTTGTAGATATTTTGGAAAACACAAAATGCTATCAAAGTAATCCACTTGTTAGAATTAAAGAAACATACAACACTGCTCTTATGCAACAGGATACTAAATACAGCAAAGAGGGAAACTCAAACACCATTTCCCTAAATACAGACATACTTTTCAGCAAAATCATTCAATTAATTTGGTGAATGCTATTAATCTATTGTTTTAATATTATACCTACAAATACCTACAAACTTAAACTGGATTGGAGAGAGGTATCTTGAGCTTTATTCTTTGAAACATCCTGAATGTAGGTGAGCTTTCACCAGCACCAACACTGCCTGGTTTATGACATTTGTTGAGACTTGTTGTCTAACAATATGATAACATGAAACGCTCAGTGATAGCTCTCTTTTCCTAAACTAATAAAAAACATTAAGAATAAATTATGTTTGAGGCATGCCATTAATTGTGGTGTAATTTTCACCATGTGTATAATATTTAACTGCACATTTTGTCACAGTACAATTATAGGAAATGTTTTTCCAAGATGTCTCTCTGACTATATATACATTGTGGTTGCTGTAATTATTTTCCCCAGTGATAATGTACAACATTCGCAGGGTTCTGTCTTATAAAATGTTTGCTGATAGACAGGATACATAAAGAGCAATGTAGTGTAGTTTTCTCCCATTTTTATACTTAGTTGAGGAAGAAGGTTGAAAAAGTTGTACAGCTTATGTACATACATTTGTCTCTGCTTTCTCATTTATACTACACACATGTCCACTACTTTGCTTTCAGTGCTATGATGCTCCAAGTCCCCCAAGACTCTAAAACAACTGAGTGAAATTAACACTGAAAAAATATATGATAATTTGTTTCAAAATGGCCATTGCTATTTGAAGTATGCTGTGCAGTGTGGTGCTCTGAATTTTCACCCTCATTGCATATGTGGATGCAATAATGATGGGCATGCAATTAGTCAGCAGTTGGCAGACACTGCACAAGTCACTGCTCTACACTTAATCTCTTCCTGGAATCTTGGGAGAATAATATTTGCATTGGCGTATAACCAAAAATCATCTTAAATACAACTTGATTTTGTATATTTTACCCAATTGTATAATTGTATGGATAAAATGTGTATATATTAAATGGCACACGCTACGTAGAATTTTCCCAAGTATAGTATTAGCTGTTTTAAAAAACATTTTTCCTGACATATGGAAAAATAACATGGCCAACACACCTGTCTGGCTGGATAGGAAAACTGCAAAAGAGAAATAAAAAATGATCTGATACTTCTTTTGCTTCCACCTGGCAGATCAAGAGAGATTTCACTGATGTCATTATTGTTATACCATTATATGCTTAGTGCAAACTGGAGAAGAACCTTGTCTACTGCCTTATCAAGGCTAAAGTAATATTTTTCTGATGTACTTAAACTCCCCCACCAAACAGAAAAAAAAAAAAAAAAAGAGAAAAAGAAAAGGAAAAAAAAGTTAAAAAAGGGAAAAAAAGGAAAAAAAGGGAAAAAAAGAAAAAAAGTGTGTGTGGGGGAGAGATCCACATCTTTAATGCTGTGGATTAAATTTTTAAACTTGAAAATCAAAAAGTGTTAAGATAAGAATTCCTAACTATATTGTTGGAAAAATGAGACTTTTAATTTCAGTATAGTTACAATTTGAACAAAATTTGCACTCAAGAGCTTTGTAATGGCAGGCTGATTCTACTCACTAGGAATTTAAATTCTGATCTGCCACCGTGGTAAGAGTCAAATAAGTCTGAATTAGTCAGCCCTAAAACTTGTGCTCATTGGATATCTGAATTCGTTCCTTTTCTCAGTCATATTTGGTCCCCAGGTTTATCTTAAGCCCATCTAAATACGCAGACAAATATACTGTAATGTAACCCTGTCTGAGTATGCAATGAAAACATACAACTTAGAAGACTAGAGATCTGCTCTGCTCAATTCCATTGAGGGTTTTTCATGTATTTTCCAAAGACTAGGGAGGCTTCCTACATCAACACTGTGACTGCATCTAGCCCATTTGCATGGGGCCCATGGCTGTCTCCTTCACCCAGGAAAACACTAAGAGAAACCTGGTTGTTCTGAAAGTGTACGGTGCAGCCACAACTACCCAGTCTTAGAAAAGCAGTTGAGTGTTTCATCAATCTTCCTATCTATAAAATAGTTTCATGTGTGGAACTCAAAAATGTCTTCACACTATTGTTATACTATTACTGAACAATTTGTTATTATGAAATCAAATTACAGTGGTTATAAAATTCCAGAAAATGCTTGCAATGTAACGGAACCTAACATAAAACAATTTCTGAATGCATGAAGAAAAAATATTAAAATAAAAAACAAAGGATTTTGTTTCTCCACAAAAATGGTGTATATTAGTTTGTTAACTCTTAGATTCAGTTTTCTTTGTATTAACGAAGAATTAAATCATTGAGGAAAGACAAGTGTAAACCAGAACTAACCTAAAGATGTCTAACTGTTCTGATTGTAATATCCAGAGACCACTGATAGCAGCAGTTCACAGCTGTTCATAAAATCGTATTTCTTCTTCTTCTTCTTCTTCTTCTTCTTCTTCTTCTTCTTCTTCTTCTTCTTCTTCTTCTTCTTCTTCTTCTTCTTCTTCTTCTTCTTCTTCTTCTTCTTCTTCTTCTTCTTCTTCTTCTTTTGATTTATAAGACTTAGCTTCAGATATCAAAAGGGTGAAATGATATATTTTAAGGTGATGAGAGAATTGCTTCAAGCCGCTGTATTGAAGAAGGCTAAATGTAAATAGGGCTTAGGAGGAGGACATTCAAAATAAGCTTCTAAGTTTGAGCTCTTTGGAGATTTTTTCCCAGGAAAAAAATGAATTGCTGAATTCTTGAGACTTTTAACGTTGATCTAGATGAGACATATAAAGTGCAGGAAACAACCTTTCATTGGCAGGAAATGGGCGAGATGACTTTTTCTTTTCTAGTGATTAATTCTGCTATTTTAAGTGGTTTCTCCATCTAAAGGGCACAAAAGACAACAATCATGATAAGCTACAAGATAATGATACCAGCCCTGTTTTATTGCATGGTGCTTTTTCTCTAATAGGTATCAAAAAGAAAAGAATTGAGAAAATGTTGCTTTAATGCTTTATTCATGAAGGACTTCCTGATGATGAGCTTTGTGAAGAGCATCCCTTGTGCTGCAGAGACAGATGTTTTCTGTGGCCCTGATTCAATAAAGCAATCCTATTCAGGAAAGTGGTTAAGCCAGAGAATATCCCAACAACCTGAGGATGAGAACATGACAAATTTTCAGTACTAAAAAGATCTAAAAACGTATGCTTTAATGTGACTTCTTTGACTGACATTCAGCTTCCCTCAGAATTATCCAGGGAGGAATCAAAAACAGGTTAACTGGGGGCCTGAATAGATGTTTAAGCTTTTATGGATCTGATTTTTCCATTACCTATGAACTGCACCAAATCTCAGACTAACTTCAGGTCTTCAGGTCAGATTATTGCAAATTTGGCAATTATTTCTCCTGATCCAGTTCTAAATCTCCAGCTTGAGGCCTTCCTTTACATGGATAATCAATGTCCAAGTGACTTGTGACTGAAGAGCTTCTTACTTTGCGTTGGCTCTTCTGAGCCCAAAATCAAGAGCTGGATGACTACACACGCTTCTGTGGTGTTGTGATTGATTGTAATTCTAGGACCTGTGTAGGGATCTGTGCATATGTCTATAGAGTTTTTACTAAACGTTTTCTCATTTTTATCTTTTGTGCTCTGAAAATCTCAGCTGCATTGCCACAGCTGTAAGAGGACCAAGTCAAAGCATGTCTTTGTGATTACTTTTCCAGCAGAAATTGTGCCATTGACTGAAAGACCTCAAAAGGAGATGACACAACCAAGAGCCAGACCAAAAAAGTTTCTGAGTACCTTCTGCTCCCAGCACCTGCTTTGGAGGATGAAAATATTCAGCACAAGAGAAGGCCTTTTCCTTTCCATAGCTTGTTTGTGGATTGTCATTCTTACCACTGTGGAACATATAAAACACACAATAATCCCTTTCCCTGCCTTAAACACATTTGCCTTCTTATTTCTATGGGCCAGAGCTGATGCACTTACTACTGCCAAGTTGGAAACATGCTGGCAGTGGCCGGTCTCGATGACTGACCTCTGCTCTGTTATAAACTCCATTATTTCATACAGGGTCCATATGGCAGTTTTCTTCCCTCCCCTTCCCCCTTTCCTTCTTCTGACTCTCCAAAGGTCTGGGGTTTTGTATGTCTTTTGCAGTGTCTCCCCATGAGTATTTCAGTTCTGTTGGCACTTTCCATAGCAGTATTAATAATGACATTTTGTTGGCACAGAGCCAGCTGTAAAAGTTTATGGAGTAATTTTGTAATAGAGCTGCAAGAGCTTAGCAAAAACCCAGCAGGTGAACAGGCTTTCTCCCTCACTCCTTTAAAATAAAAGCTCTCCCATTCCACAAGCTTTGCAAAGCTTTTGCACCACAGTTTCTTGAAGGCAAGATGTGCATATTTTAACATGACAGGTCTAGCAACCAGCGTTCTCCTGTGGCACTCCCACCTCCAGCTGCAAGGCTGTACCCCTGGTCCCCATCCCAAGCCATGCTCAGTGCAAACATTGAATATAAAATTGCTGCTTTCCCCTTGCCCTCCACCTTCCAGCTGCATATTCCCACCCTGGTTCCCTGCTTGGAGCAATGATTTAATAAATATATCTAAAATAATCATCAGCGCCTCTGTCTGCCCTCCCCCTCCCAGCTGCAGTTTCCCACCCTTATTTCTCTTCTCTGCCATGATTAGTACATATGTTTAAAATAAAACTCATCGTCTCCTTCTCCCTTCCTTCTCCCAGCTGTGGATTCCTCCCTGCCTCCACCTTACCCAGATTTTCAGTCCTGGTTTGTAGGCATGTTTCACAGAAAAATTGAACCTCTGACAATGCTGCCCTTCATGCTGACTGCCATTTCTCCATTTCGATTTGAACAGTGGGCTTTAATATGAAGTCAGGTCACAGCCTTCAGTGGTGCTGTCATCAAGCCCATGAGCAATCTCAAGAGAGCAGAAAGATTCCTCTGTATTTGACTTTTTTCTGCCAGTGTCTTGGCTGTGAGATCCCAAAAGGCGAAGCTGTAGCTTGCATTGCACGCCTGTGTGAAGGATGTCAAAGCACTCCTGAAACCTCTTGTTTCAGCTGTATGTGACCGATTTACAGAATCACTGTGGCTGGCAAGAACCTCTGGAGATCATCTGGTCCAACATCATGCTTCAAGTGAGATTAGCTACGGCATGTATCTCAGGGCTGTGTCTAGTCAGACGTAAACCCAATACATTTCCAACCCAAGCCATTCTATGGTTTCATGATTTCCTCAGGGCCCACAGATGCATCTCATCAAGTTCCATGGACTTGTGCACCTGCTGGTTCTTTAGATGATCTCAGACCTGATCTTCTCCTACAGTGGGTGGTTCTTCGTTCTCCCACTCCTTGTCTTTTCTTTTTGAGACTTGGGCATTGTGGCTAGAACACTTGCTGGTGAAAACCGAGGTAAAAAAAGTCATGGAGTACCTCAGCCTTCTCCATATCCTGGGTAAACTGGTCTGCTGTTTCCTTCTGGAAAGGGCATTTTATATCTTTGAGTACTTAGGAACCTCCTCTGATCACCACGATCTTTCAGGGGTAATTGACAGTGGCCTTGCCATAACCAGCCAACTTTATGAGCACCCACAGATGTATCCCATTTGCTTGTCATGTCCAAACTGTTTAAATGTTCCCTGACCTGATACTCCTTCACCTAGGATTAGTCATGACGGAACACAAGAGAACAGCACAAAGCTGTGCCAGGGGAGGTTCAGATTGGATATTAGGTAAAATTCCTTTACTGTGAGTGTGGTCAAACACTGGAACAGGCTTCCTAGTGAGGTGGTTGATGGCCCATGCTGGCTGGTGTTGAAGACATTAATGTGCTTTCATTTTTGGTTAGCCCAGATGTGGCCAGCCAGAAGTACTTGATGATCTTTGTAGGTCCCTTCCAACTGAACTATTCCATTCTTCCCATCCCACCCCACCCCACCCCACCCCATCCCATCCCATCCCATCCCGGCTCCAGCCAGAGCTTCAGACGATCCATACTTTCTTGCAGAAAGAGCAACTCCTCCTTCTCACCCTCCCAGCCTGTCCCTGCTAAAAATCCTGCATCCAGCCATGGCAGTGTTCCATTTATTTGAGCTATTGCCTCATGCCCTTGTGATTCCAATGAGATTGTAGCCCAGCAACTGCATAAAGACTGCTTATTCCTTCTGTTGCCCATGCTGCTTGCATTAGTGCAATGCACTAGTGCATTTCAGAGAGGTGCTCAGTCATGCTGATTCCCCAAAAGAGGAAAGAGAGTTTTCCACTTAATACTGTCCTGAAGGCACTTATTTACTTTCTCATTTTACTATCTTACTTTACTTATCTTACTATCTTACTTTACTTACTTACTATCTTACTTTACTTATTTACTTTCTTATTTCTTGGGGTGGGATCACTTCACGCGTTTTGTTGATTACATTTTGTCAGATGGATCCCATCTCTTCCTATAACTCCTTGATTGTTCCACGAATGTAAAAAACAGATCTCTGTTGTCAACACCAGCTGTTCAACCAGTTGTTGACCCACAAGGTCTGTCTTCCTCTATTCAAGCCCATGGCATATGAGGGTGGAGAGGCCTAAGGAGTTTTCTTCTGGATAATAGTCAAGGATGAAGCATGTGATATTTTATGAAAAGCTTTGTGTACTTGCAGTTGCAGGGAACGCTCCCAAATTCCCTCAAAGTACACACAAATACCAAGGAAGGTCCTTCTCTCTCCCACACGTTGTGCTCTGCAAGGACTCTAGAAGGCTGGTGAAGTTTTAGGCTAGCATTGGACCTGAAGGAAAAATTGAAAGCCAGAAATCTCTGTTCAGACTTAGCTTCAGTGACACTCCTGACTAATCTCTACCTACGTTACTCTGACATGATGATAGCCAAGGTCTTTGTGGCAGGCACTGGGATGGTCCTCTGCATGATGCAGATGAATGAGGCAAGTTGCATGTACAAAGGGACTTTTTTTTTTGGAATGCGACAATCACTCAGGAATAATGCTGAGTCCACAGAAAATTTGGCTTGGGGTTAGATATGACTGGAACAATTTGGGAGTGTCCCAAAGGGCTTCAGTGCCTACACACTGGATGATATATCTTGTGCTAGTGCCTTTTGAGAACAATCCCACAGAATAGTAAGGAAAGGGCCACTGTGATATATTTGTAGAAATATATTGGTGTTGATGTTGATGATCAGAACCACACATAATTCAAAGTTCTTCACCCGTGCAGTTTATGTACTGTCCTCCAGATTTTGGGGAACGACAGAGCTGCTGGAAGCATGATCCCTGAACAGAAGCTGGGCGATACCCACTGCTGTGTCCCATGAAGAAGATCTGCTCTGCTGACATTTCTTGGAGTGGGGCCACAATCTCCTTGCCTCTTTTGGAGTGGCCAGCATTCCTAGTGCTGCTAATAAAGAAAATCCAAGACATTTTGTCTGCTGTATTTTATTGCATTTAATCAGTGCCTTGCAAAGTAAAGAGGGGCTGAAATTGTACACTGCCAGACAGTGTTGGGTGACTTATTATAATTGTTATTTAAAGGAACTAGTCATTAAGAATTAAAGAAAAAGAGAAAGCTTCTGTCCCAAAGTGTTTCTAGTGGGCTGGAATAGATCAATGTCTCATCTTTCACCTAAATAGGAATCCATAGACTCCCTCAACTCCTCTCCTTTCTGATTCAGTCTAGCTGAGACAGCATTCCAGAAAAATGATAAAATTATCCTTGATCAAAACAATGTTCTTATTCTCTACTCTGGCTCGACAAGCTCTTTGGAAGAAGTGTCTGCTGAGAGAGGAAAAGGAGAAATGCCAACATTATCCTACCTTGGGACCACTCCACCTTCTGGAATGGAGAAAGCTGGAACAGCTCAGTGTCTTGCAGAAACATGCACTCAGTTCCACTAGCCTCTGCTGGCCCTACCTCACCTCTCCCACAACATCTTTTCAGCGCACTGTTCTCCAGACCCTTAACCTGTGCCTGTGGAACAAAGAGTGAATTAGTGAGTAGACTTATGCGGTAAGCCCAGACAGAAAACTGTCTAACATTACACTTTTCACCACAAGAGAGACCTCTGACTGTACAGTCCAAGTACAGCAGTAGAACAAACATTCAGTGGATGCAGAAAGCTGCAGGTCAGGGTAACAATGTACAGAAAACTCACCAAATAGTCATTAATCAGAAGCAAAGAGTCTTTTTTCAATGACCAGATCACTGTCATCTGGTAGAAATACTTAAAGTCCATCAGTATTTGTTACTTGTCACTAATCTGTAGCTGGAAGAATAACACCTGCAATAGCTAAGGATGGCTCATATTGTAATCTGCTTTATGGTCTCATCCAAAGCCCGTCAAAGCTGGGAGGGAGTCTTTGGCTTCAACTGTCTTTCAGTCATGTATTAATCTAATGGACCGTAACTATCTCAAACAAATTATTTTATATCAAAATGCTCTATGAAACTGCCTTTTTTATTTGTTTGCTTGTTTCATCACAGTACATCCAGCTGTTCCTGTGCTTGTATCAGTAAAATTTGACCCAGACATTCCAATGGAAAGTTGTATGCATATATGTGAGTAACAGCTGAATAAATTTTCTTCAAACTTCCCTTATTTTAAATCTAATGGCAATGTGGAAAATATGATTTTCTTGTCCTAGCTTAATTAGCTCATTAATTTTAAGATTATTAACAATGGGCTTTTTCAATTCTGCTCAATATGTTTCGAATTCCATCTCTTTGCTTATTATAAAAAAAATGTTAAGCAATGGGTTTTTCTGAATTATAAATGTCCAGCAAACTTTAAGTACATATTAGGATAGCACAATGCAAAGAGAAAGTGGCAGTGATCTCTTCACTACTTCCAGCTGCTATTGGCCACATGACATGATAATAATAATAGCTTGCATTTCTGTAGAATATTTAGCTTCAGGAAAAAACTTGAAGGATGTTGGGCTGCTCTTGAGTAATTTATGAATTCCATATGTTTATAAGTGTCTTTAAATACTGTGAGGGATTTACAGTATGAAAACGTGTTTGGTCCTAGGAGGTGCTGACTGTCCATGGGCAAGGAGAAATACAATTGTGTTTAGGACTTGCTGCAAATGCCATCTGCTTTGATGTCGTACATCTGTGCAGCTGTTGAGTTCAGCAAACTCTGCCCACTGGGGCAGGATGTGTCACAGGCAGGATATGGAGGAGAACCAAAACTCCAGGCAACTGAGTCAAACAACTTCTGAAGGAGACAAGAAACAGGATTAAAAGAAAGTGACTTGCTGGGAAAATTAATAAATGCCCTCCAAGTTCTCTGCTGAAAGATGGCAAACTTCTAGATAATGTAGGCTGTCTGTTGTAATCTACAGGAAACCCACTGCTTTCAAAACCTTTTAATCTTATTCTAAATGATTAAACTGTGATGTGGTGCTCATACAGGCAGTATTTCATGGTATTGAAAGTTCATTGCCTACACACATGTATTGCTTGAAATGAGGAAACGCTTCATTTTGATGCTTTCAGTGAACGCGTTTCATTGTTCCTGTTCTCAAACAAAAACATTTTGGTTTGCTGAAGAGCCTATACCACCTGAGTTAACATTCACCTGCATTTCTGGATGATACATGGAGTGCTGTAGCATGGATGTTGCAGGCTGATGTTCACCACTGTGGTTTCAGGTACCCAGCCTTGTGCTTGGCCCTGGAGTCTGTTGGCTCCTGTGGGTCACCACAAGAACTTCTCAGAGGGGGGACTTTTCCCATTGTTGGGAGGGTGATCTGGACAAGGGGAGCCTGTAGTTTGGAGGAAAGAGAGTGTAAGCCACCTGTTGTTGGTGTACATTATACATGACAGAGAGATTACACTGAAAATATATGCCAAATGTGGTATCAAAGCTGTAGTGTAATGTGAAATGGAGATGTCTTACCCCATGCTGTGCTATGGGACTGTTGGAAAAAATGGTGGAAGTAAAAAGGGGGAGAATAAGAGAAATGGGAGAAATTCAGAAAGCAGTATTACTCTAGGAACTAAAGTATTCTGATATTGGAGACTGCAATGTTACTGCAGAAGAGAGCAAAAGGGAGACGTAGATCTGTTAAGAAAAACAGAATAGAGGAGACAGAAAAAAATCAGAGATTATCTACTTTAAGTTTCAGGTCAAATGACGTAGACAAACGTATTTCCATCTACTTAGTAGATAACGGCAAAAAGTATCACCTATCATTTTTTTTTTCTTGAGTATGCTCTGTGAATAGATTCCTGGTCCATGAGTACAGAGGTTTGGCTGCCTTGACACACACTGTTCCTACCCCTGCTTCCCTTGTAAAATTAATTCTGTCCTCTCCTGGAGGCAGCCACAGAGCTGAAAATACACAGGATTTGTAAAATGATGAGGAAATGCCAAAGACAACTTCCTAGACAATGCAGAGGGAGCTGGCTGTCATCACAGGTTTGAGATCTGAAGGTTACCTAGCATGTTCTCCTGTGCTATGGTCATGGTCCTCAGACATCTTTAAATTTCATTTTCTTCTCAACATCTTGCACGTGTGTTTTACATATGAAATATTTTAAAAAGCATGAAAAAAGATATTACAAAGCCTTGCAGGTAAACTCAGGGTTTACTTGGACAACTAAGGATGTCTCCAGTTCATCTTTCATCACCTCTTGCTGGAGTGTGGCACATCTGCTCTCCTCAATTTGGTATTTTTAGGGTGCAGAGAGGGAACTAAGGCACTGGTGAAGATATTTTCTTAAGACTAATCTATTGCATGTTAAGTCAATCTATGTCCAGAGGGACACAGCTACTAGTCAGTCTTCTAAAACTACATGGATTAGCAACAGATGTTTTCTCAGTTGTACAATGGAAAACATTTTTTTTTTCTTCTTCTTCTGAAGAAAAGGACATATTTCTCTGGACTTGGTATAGTCTGTTATGGTTTGGGTATGATCTTCATCCACAATAGCTTTGGTAACAACACATATAATATAAGACAACAATCTTGCCTTCAGTTATTTAAAAGAAACCTGACTCCACTCCTGAGACAATATAACTCTGGCCAAAGGAAGTTCAGTTGGCTTCTTCTTTCTCTGAAAAACAGACCACACAATTGTGGTGGATGAAAGAGTAGCCAAAAAATTAAGAGATCATTTTCAGACAAATATCTTTTTTTTTTTTTTTTTCTCCCCAATTCAGTATTTTTTTTCTCAGTCTTCCCACTCTTGCAATATGAACTACTGCATATGCTCCATGAAATTACCATCTACTGCTCAGTTGTTTATTTTTGTAATCACTGGATTTTATTTCATTTGTTTGCCTTTTGACCTCTTTTGATTATTGAGAGATTTAATGATCAAGGGATCTCTAGATTAGAGGCTCTTTAATGCAATATGCTTCCCACAGAAAATGGCAAGAATTTCACTGACAGTATTGATACTCTGATTTATTCCCACAATCAAAAAAGTACTAAAGTTACAAGCAAGGGATTTTGAGTCCTCTACTAACATTTATTCTGATGCTGTTTTTCTATCACATCACTTCTTTGTGAAATTCATTTAAAACTTGAAACCCAATCATGTGGTTTATCTTTTTTCTTTCTTTCTTTCTTTCTTTTTTTTTTTAAAAAAAAGCTATCAGCTTGGTTTCTTCCAGTAACTTCATTGCTGAGTCAAGTTTGTTGACCCTTGTAGCTGCTTTTTGTTAAACAATCTGCTGAATTGTACAATGCACATTTGAGCAAAATGTTAGACTTGAAATGCCACCAAGTATATTCTGTTTCTGAAACACCCTGGTATTCTAAATCACTCAGTGATTTGAAAGTCAATGGAATGAAGCTCAGGAGAAATGAAAGAACTAGATTTACTGTTAATCTGATATTTGGAAGTGACATTTCATTCTGTATGTGGATGCTGAAAAAGCTGCCAAAACCACACTTTATTAAAACATCATAATTACTAGTTCCTCTAATCCCCAAATACAACATTGTTTGATGAAAACAATATAATCTTCAGTCCCCTCACTCCACCATCTATTGTTTTATACCAGTTATTTATAAAAGGAAATGTCTGACTTTTTAAAATGGAATAGTCGGGTCACTATTTGATTAATTTCTTCTCCCTCTGCATTATCAGTCTGGATTTAAACAGCAGGTCATTGTGCTCTGATTATCTCATGTTTTAATCCTTTTCCTTTGGTCTTTTCTCTATCAAAATGAACCTCATTTCTCCCCATTAGAAACTGTATACTCGCTACAGCACTGTGCTCAAAAAGTGACCCTTGTCCTGTTTGGCATACCAAGAGGAGCCCTGGGTGAGATGGAGTCTGAGGCATGTCTGGGTGCAGATGTCCGTGGCCAGACCCATTGTCTTGGCTGGAAATCATTCTGACCTGAGAAGTCTAACAGGTCGCTTCCTTCAGTGCTAGCTGATAGCACTGTGTGATATGGGCTTCTGCCCAACAAGAAAACTGACTCCAACTGAATTCTGCAAGGGATTATTAAAGGTAGGTAAAGATAGGCACCATCTTCCTCCACCTACTGTAAAAATTACAAGAAGCAAAATGTAGATAATACAAGATGTCAGGCAGCCAACCAAGCAGTACAGATTAGTTAACCTTTGGAGACTGTGTTGTTGTGTGGAGACCTCTTTGCCATGTCACGCTGTGGGACACAGCTATCTGAATTCAATTTTGATATTAATTGTACAAGACTCTCTTGGGTGAGACTGTCAACTCTTTGCCCTACACTTCCTCGAGGCTAGTATTTTTCAGAAGGTCTCACCTGACCCTGAGTAACTGGTAACTGATGATATTATTGCTCTATGTGACCAGTGCTTTCTGCCAGAAATAAAAGGTCATGCTGATGTTGATAGAAGGGCCACACAGGTGCCTTCTCCTGCAGCTCTCACACTGCAGTTCTGTCCCTCGTGGTCTCCCTGAAAAGAGACAAGGCTTTGGCTCATCCAGTTGGATATTACATGGGCTGTTTCAGACTGAGGACCTCCACATTTTTGTCATATGCTCCAGACTATTCTCAGGCTCACTGGGTTTGTGCTCAACTGCAAAACAGTGCTTGGAAGCTGAAAAAAAAAAAAAAAAAAAGCTCTGTGTGTTCTTGGTGAAGGGCTTGGCAGGGCATAATTTGTAACAGCAGCATATTGTTCTTGCTTTGAGCAACTTCTTCCTCGAGCAAGCATCTGAAACCCCAGAGCTTGGGATGAAAGATTATGGCCCTCAGACATCTGATGGTGTTTGGTGGTGGTTGTGGCCTGGAGCTGATCATCCTCCAGTCTGGACCTGCTTGCTGTGAGGGCACTGGGCCAGCACCATGTTCACACACACTGGCAAGTCTGATGGACATTTAGTGCTGGGCTGCCTCAAAACAGAGCTCCCTTTAACAAAATCAGTTTTCCATGTTTTCTTTTTTTTCTTTTTTTTTTTTTTTCTTTTTTTGATAACGTATTTCAGCCATACATTTATTTCCAGTGCTCACTGCTATGAGGAATCTGTCTATCCTCTGCTTGCTGGGGCAGGCATGTTAGTGACAGCCCAGCTACACTGAAACCTGTCTGCATGCTGTGCTGTCAAAACTTCTCCTCCAGGTGTGCTATTTTCATTATATAGCACTCAGATTAGTGTTACTGTTTGTTTAATTTCTTCACAGCAGATCTAGTTATTTCCAAATTTGCTTGGAGCCTTTTGTCTTGTTATTTTACTATTTCTCCTCATCTGTTTAGGCTTAAGCACTCGGTATATGATAAAAAATTGTTTTATTTTCCTGTAAAACACCTTGGATACTGAATACAACCCATATGGCAGTTTGAGGAAACAGCATCTCCCAAAGAGGGTGTTGAATGTGCACAAATATGTGCTTGTTTTTTGCTAAGGGCACCTGCCAGAACCCTGCTGACACATCAAGTGTAAAAAAATATTTGGCACCAGTCATCTCCTCCAAAATTTCCTTGTAGATATTGGAAAATATTCTCTTTTATGTATTTATTTAATTCTGCATGATATTTCCTGGTTCTCATAGCCACATCTATATTGGAAAAGTTAAACGTGCCAAGGCACGTTCTCTGGCAGCAAGGCCAACTGGACTGGTATGGCCAGAGTCTGTGCTGTTGAATTTGCTGTCCCTCAAAATAGTGGCAAGGTAGTAGGGACGGATCCTGAAATGATTAAATCTATTTATATAAACATAATTTGAAAGGACTAAATCAGAAGTCAGGCTGGGCACGCGTTGGCTGCCTTATAGCAAGAGGCAAGTGGGAAGAGCAAGAAATAGGAGATGGCAGGAAGAGAAAGAAGAAAGTGAGACAGATATTCATGTAAGTGGTATCCTCTCCTCTCCCTGCGTGGAGGCAACTCCATCACCCCAAGCATGCTCATGCTGCCTGCACATGGCAGGTGGCCTGTTCCACCATGGGAGCAGCCATATATAGGTACCATCAGGTCTACGTAGTGACACAAGGGACAATACAGGCCGGGGATAATCTGGGCAATGTGTAAATTCAGCTCTCACACCAGTCCTTGTATTTGTAGCTATGGGAACTTTCCTAGGGCCTGGCTTGTGATGTTCCTTCATCTTTGTTTTATGACATTATATCCTAAAAGTTTTCCTTAATTTCCTAAGAAATTTGTTCTTTGGCCTCTTGGTGAGACCAAGAATTTGGCAAATTTTTAAGCCAATGAAGGTTTGACCAAAACACAATATATTGCAGTTAGATTTGATAAACTGTTTTAGCTAAAAAGTCGAGTTCTGTTCTGAGTGCAATATTTTGCTGTTTTGCCTTTTTTTTTTTTTTTTTTTTAAATCGAAATGTATTCAAAAATAAAGTGAAGTGCAATCAAAACAATCCATATTAAAACAATTTATTTTCAAGTTAGAGGTTTGATCTAAAACATTTGTTACAGCTTTTAAAAGTAACCTTGAATACTTTATGCAAGACTGACTAGAATGTGAATAGGCATTGATTTAAACATTAACTTGTTTCATTTTGTTTCTATTTTGTACTTCTTGTCTAAATGCCTCTATATAGATATTCATTCATATTGTTGGCAATCACCAAGTAAGGATGTAAACCTACACACAACAGAGTTACACTTATTTAAAGTGGCTACTTCTATTAGTAATCATTTAAGTAATAGTAGCTATTACATCTAGTCACATATTTTTTGGGTATAGCCCCACATATTGACATTCAGCATCTATATCCAAGGGGCTGGATATAGCCCAGTAGCCCAGTAAGGAATGTACTCCAAGCCCATCACATACAGGCACCTGAATCCTTATTTAAGGCAAGCCCCAGAAAGGCCTGTTTGCCGAAATTTAGGTTTAATGCTGTGTTGTGGAGTCAGCTGTCAGTGCTCTCTGGGCACAGGGAGAGCAGGAGTCTCTTCCCAAAATATTGCATCTGTTCCAGAGTTGGACTGGGAGCTACCTTGTGCCAAGCTTGGGATCACTCCTGCACTGTGGCTGCAGATGCTGACTCCTCTCCCTGGAGGGACACTTGAGGTCCCTCTGGGACAATATCCATCCACAACCCCTTCTCTGCCCCCCTACTCGAGTGTGGCCAGCAGAGTAGGCTGCAGCCTGTGGTGGCAGTGCTAAAAGTGACATAGGCTGTGCAAGCTCTGGGGCTAGAAGCAGCGCTTGGAAGGCACAGCCCGGTGTGCTGGGCTGCCCCTCCTGTGCCATGCTCAGTACGGGACAATGGTGTGCATTTTCACTCGCTCTGTTCCTTATGCCATGTTCATGTTTCCCGTACATGTTATCTGTGAGGAGACATCATCTTTCTCTGACTGGTATTTGGAATGGTTTCAGCCTGGATGGGTAAATGCATTCTTCACAGAGACCCAGGACTTTTCGTGGAAACCCACATTGGCTTCTACCTACTAAATCACAGATAATAGGTATAATACTAAACAACTCTCAGTACCATCGGCTATTCCTGACCCAGAGTAATGTGAGACAGGAATTTAATCCTCCCCTGCAAGCACGAGCTGCTCCTCAGCCCTGTTACCTCCACTGCTGGGCTCGGAGCAGACTGCTGAGCTGCGGCGTGGTCTGCGGGTCTCTGTCTGGGTGTCTTGTCCAGCCGCCAGCATTCACTGACACTCTCTCCATAACCCTCAGCAACACATTCAGCTCTTCTGCTTTTCTGGGCCCTGGTTGCTTTGATGATTTAGTGTCCTCTTTGATTCTGGCCCCAGGCTTGGAAAAGTGAATGCTGCCAACCTGCTTGGAGCCTACAGGGTATTTTACAATTAATAGCATCCCTATTGTTTCCTCAAAGACCACTTGGTATTTTCAGCCTGAACTTATCTTTGCCATTGTTTCATTTCCTCTTTGTTTCCCCTAACAGCCTGTTTTGATTTAACTCTATGTGGTCAGGCATGACATGGATTAAACTGAGTTGTGCAAAACATTTGAAAAGAGCACGAACAATTGTCTTTATGTGGTTGCATTTTGCACACTGATACCTGCTTTGCATATTACTCTAATTGAATTGACATCAAACCCACACCTGTACTTCAGCTCTAGCTGGAAACCTGTGCGTTTGCACCTTGAAATGCCTGGCAGCAAGCAAAAAGCTGAGCTAGTCAGTGTTTGGGCTGATTGCTTTCTTTTAGCACTTTTTCTCTAAGGAAAATTGGCTTTGGTCTAAACATTTTCTGGGAATGCCTGATTTTTTCAGAGACTTTTATTGAAGTTTATTTTTCCCAGTTTTCACCACCATTACTGCTCACTTTCCAACCAATATGAATCACCCCCAACCAAAAATACCGACCTCAGCCCTTGAAAGCATACCCCCTTAGGTGTCTTCTTTATGAGCTACGAAAATCTGCATGAGGTTGCCCAAACATATGTTTGTGTATTTAACATCTTTCAAACCCTGGCAGATGTTATCCGCTCTATCATGTTACAGTGCACAGTTTTCAGGTGCAATTCCTACGTCTGGAAAACTTTCCCCGGCATGAAGTGTGGGCTTGCAGCAGACCTCAGGCTGATCCTTTGCTTGCGCGATCTAGTGCTAATCTCTTGGCCCACATCCACAAAGCTGACCAAATTGCGGAGTCCTCTCTCAGAGTTATTTAGTCTGTTTCTTTAGTGAGGGATAATTAATAGGCTTTGGATTCCCACCAGACACTGGAGTGAATAGAAGGGACAGCAGGAAATAAGGATGAGTAACACCAGAGTCAGAAGTTCTTAGAAAGAGAAGTCCTCTTCTGTTCTGACATCGTTTTGGTTGCTTATCGCTTCTTGATGTACAAAAACTGGCTTCCAAGCTATGATGCTAATAAAGGGCTGCATTTTTTTGTGCCTCTAGCTCCCCTGGCTTTTCCTGAACTTCCACCAGGGATTAATTTGGCCCGAAGCATCCACTCACAACTCTGATGGTTGCGGGGGTAGGCAGGCTTTCTGGCATATGCTCTGCCGAGTCATTACAAATGTGGTCTCTGGGACACAGCTGTGCTGGGGCTGCTGCTCTCTCTCACAGACACTTCATGCTGCCTTAGGCTGCTGACACTGCTCGCCTCCTCATTGCATTTCTACCTTGCGTTCCCTTGCTGGACCAAAATGCAGTTGTCCTTCTGCTTTTTCTCCTGCCCTTCTTCATGGTGTCAGCAGCACAGATTGCAGGGCTCCTGCACTCAGCCAATTTCTGAGACAGCCCTTTTGTGACATAATTAATTTTTATATGGAACTCCATGATGATCTTGATAAGAAATAAGTCATAATTTGAGCAATTTGTTCCCAGCATTAACAATTCTAGATTAAAACAAAACAAAAATGAAACCCTTAAAAAGTTTACTGCTATAGTAAAACCCATTAGCTCTTCAAAAAGTAAACAGCCCTTCATATTCTACCAAAATCTTTTTACCACTGGAATGAAAGGAGGGAAAGATGAAGGTAAGGTATGGTACTTCAGACATTTAACCTAAGTTCAGTGGTGGGGAAAGAATAGAACTAAAAAGTAACCAACGCTACGTTTCCTTGATCTGAGGGTTTTCATTAGCAAAATTGTAAGTTCTTCCCAACATTTTTTAAAATTGCCATTCCACAATTTTATCTACTTCTGGTTTTGTAACTTTACCATTATAAAGACAAATTTTGGTGGTAGAAGAGAAATTACAGTGATTTCCCCAGACTTTCTCAGATGTGCAGATACCACCATGATGACATCCTCTTAACTAAACTGTGAGCCATGATCTACTCAAGTCATGGGTGTTAGTCACCACTATATATTGGCATGTGAATTACAACAAACAGAATTTATAATAACACTTTTCACAGAGATCATGGAAGAGAACAATGCTGCAGTCTCTGAAGAATACCATTCCTTTCCAGGGCAGATGCCAGCACTAATACTTTTGCTTCGTCATTAGACTTTGTCAAATGACTTCATGTAATGAAGATGATAAGACAGGGTCCTCACCTGTGCATGCTGCTTATGTAGCTGTGTAACATCTAAAAGCCAACCAGCTCCTATTTTGGCATGGAATTCTCACAGTATGTCTAGCTGTAAGACTCTAGGAAGCTTCTCTGCAATGTATTTGTGCTACAACAAACCATCTCATTCTCTTTCCTCTTCCTCCATCTAAAATACAAAAGGTCCATGCAGCCCCAGTGTAAATACCCATGGCACCAGGGCCACGGGTTGCAGGCTACAGTGGCAGGTTGTGAGCAGCACATTCTGTTTTCCTCATTTCTACTGCGCGGAGATTCTTTGAACAGAGTCTGTGCCTCCAGAGTAAAACCGAAGATATGTCAGGCTAAGTTAATTTGTGGGCTAGACAAGCTTAAAAGTATCCCTTTAAGGATTTTGCACAGAATGTACTGGTGTCTCCAGACTTGGAAAGAGTTCCCTTTTCTGAGTCAGGCAATGGGAGCCAAATTCAGATGTGAATCTGAGTTCTGCAATTCTGGAGGGAGTCTGTGTTGGTGTATTTTACACCTTCTTCCGCCTCCCCTCCTCCCAGGAGTGCATTACACTGACCCAGCTTCCCTCAGACTGAGTTTTCATTTATGTTCACTGAGATGCATGCACTCAGGCTCACATCCACGAGCCACAGTATAAATCCCTTGGCTTCTCACATGAGCTCTGAACCTGGACATCCAAAGCTGCATTTAAGGAATTTAAGGAAGTCTTAGGTTAGTTAACCCCCCACCTAATGGGACGGAGTGGAGCGGAGTAAGAAGATCAGCTAATAAGAGAGCATAAGTCAAAATTTTGAGGCTTCCTGGCTCATTAACTCCTGAACACTGGTGATTGAGTATTGTCTGGCCTAGGATGTTTGCATTTACTCCTGAAGGTATTCTAAGACTGCTTCTAGAAAGTGGAGCTGGGGACCTTTCTGATGTATTTTTGGGACCCTGGTCCTGTGCTGACAAATACCAAAGCTCCAAGACTATCTGGAGTGGCAGAGGAGAGCTCATCATGCAGTCTCCTCCCACCACCCAAGCCAGGATGGGCATGGGTTACACACCCCAGGGTCTCAGGGCCCATGACTTAGTTCAAGATTAATCATTTCTGTGTTCCATGGTAATATATGTATGATAACATACACATCATTATCAACAATGTTGTAATTATCAACGCTGTTCACATTATCAATGATAGTATCATAAATTTAATTATCAACATACTACTGATACCCTGAGGACAGCTATTTATCACTTCAGTAGAAAAGAGAGAGCTATTGAAGAACACATTTACAGGTAGAAACGTAGCATATGTAATCAAGAATACAAGTGAGAATAAATTTTAAGGCACTTTGGATGTTTAGATTTAAATAACCTAATGACCATTATCATATATCCTGAGTCATATTTGCTTTGTCTTCACATCTGTGCAACAACATTGTTATAAGTAGAGAGAAGCTTTTCAGTCTACGTATTGTTTAGCAGGTAGAGGATTCATTGCAAATGCTTGAGCTGTTTGTTGATGGTAGCGTTTGAAGGGTATTTGGAAACATCCTGCACAGACTGCAGTTGTCCTTTAGTTTAGGTATGACATATCTAGTTTCAAACACCGTGCATTGCATGCAGCATGTACCATGGTTAGTCTTCTGCAGTACGTAATATCTCCATAGAATGTGTCCCACTGACTTATCAAATATGTGGGTCAGCACATTGTGAAGTAGTGCATCTTCTGAATTGTTTGGATTTTAAGGGGCACCCAAACCCACAAATAAGTTCAACACCAGAGCACATTATTATTACTATTTTTTCCCATTCAGAAGTGAATTTTAGCCTGAACACAAAGCCACTAAAAAGGTGAATTTGGTGTTTGACTATCAAGCATGGAGGCACATTTAGATGGAAATCAGGCATGTGAAGCATACTAGATGCTTGCATGCTGCACCTGAGCCAGCTTTGAATGGCCATTTTGTGGAGCATAACCGCGGATGCATGATATTACTGTCTGAAAATGAAATCTGGACATCATCTTAAGAATAACTTCTTTGGGGGATATTTGACATTAAAAAAAAAGCTACTTGGAAAGCTTCACCAACCGATTTGTCAGTGAAATAGCTGTAGTCACATTTGCTTTGTTCACATTTTGACTTAACAGTTCTGATATGAAAGTTCTTAAATTTTTTAGGCAACCATTCTTCTGGAACTCTAGTGGGCTCAGTGTTGGCCAAGTCCCTGGAGAGCGTAGGAATTGTACATACCTTGGGAAGGGGAGGACATACTGTCTGACTGAAATTATTTTCCCATCCACATCAAATATGATTGGCTTTGGTGGTGCTCTACATTATGATTACCTGTGTTGTTCTCACTCTCTGGATGAATAACATGCTTCAGCTTCCTGAGCTGCTAAGCTGGTACCTTTCATCAGCACTAAATTCACACTGAAAAGAAAAGGAAATGAAGCCATTACAATTTAGTTAAGGAAATGTGCCAAGAATGAAAATAGCACAGCCTTAATCCTTTCTCATGACAAAGGGACAGTTTTCACAGGTTGTACGTGATAAAAATATCACTTTGCATTGAATATTACTGTCAGACAGTCATATAAAGGTTTTTGTAAAGGGTGTGATTTATTTATGTAGCAGAAAGAACTTTCCCCTCCAAACATGAATTAAAGTCAAGGTTGTATGTTCTTGAACTTGGACCAGTTTTTCTTATATCATCCTCTCCCATTGCTTGCCAAAGTGGAAGAGACAGAAGGCCCCATGAAGAAAACATCTCTCAGCATCAGCCAAATTAGGGAATGTGGGCTTTGAAATGAAGGAAAGGTGATCTCTCAGGGTAGTTTATTCCATCAACAATTTCCAGCATTCTCAGGACATCTGTAAGTAGTGTAATCTCAATTTCCTTTTCCTCAGCGCTTTATAAAATTGAATGTACGTGAGGAGAGAAAGAGGGAAGATAACCTGATCATGTTTAGGTGCGATTACACAACTGCTGTGACTTAATGATTGAGTCTGAACAATGCTTTGCAAATAGCAAACACAACAAGTTCTCTATTACTTTTTTTTTTTTTTTTTTTCTATAATGATTATATCTACCAAAGTTCAGGGGAAAATATTCTTTTCCTTGGTAAACATCAGGTCTGCTTTTTTCCCTGTCAGTAAAAAATGGTGAAGTTCATAAATAATTATTCCTTTGCATGTTCTCTCTTTTAATTATATACGATAGTACTCTGAAAACAAACAAACAAGACCAACAGGTTTACCCTTTTCTGTTGCTTTTAGATGTCAGAATAAAGATCAATTTGAAGTTTAGTCCAACATGGAAATCAGGTATGTGTTCTGTTCAGCACTGCAGTGTGTGACAAGTCATTTCAACTTGCTGTGGAGAGTATCCAACCCTTCCCAGTTCTGCCTTCTCATCACTCCCTTCCTGCAGATACTACTGACCATTGTGTTTGCTGGTAGGGCTGTTCTGGTGTGCTTTTGAACCTGTTCAAATAGAAAGGCTACGTAAAATACTTTAGTGTTTGCTAACCATGATGAATCAGATGAGGTGGTGCTCTCAAGAGCAGCTCAGCCAGCAGAATTGAACTCCAACAGGCTTGGAGCCTGTGAATATATAAATATATATATATATATTTCACACATGTGAGCTGGGGAGAGAAAAGTATGCTGAAATAAATGGTAGTCAGGTAGCTTCTGAAGAAGCAAACAGGAAAATGGACCACTGTGGTCAATAGGATAGAGGTCATTCACACCAAAATCAGTCAAACTCAAGTCCAGAACAAGTTTCTGTTTCATACCCTATTGTGGCTCTAGTCAACTAGCAGCATAGCACTCTTTTTGGTGATTTCAACACCTGTTCTCTGTTATCTTGGTAGCAGAAGGTTTTCCCTGTGGAAGTGAACTGCATTTTCCCACACGCTATTGTGGATAACAACTTCTGGGCCCTGAGAAGACCCCTAACCAGAAATCAGCATCAGAAAAAACACAGCTGGGACAAGCTGCTTCCTAACATGAGTCAATATATGGCCATTGTAAAGCTCAGCCAAATTCACATCAACAGCCCAGTGCATCGTGTGTGAGTCTGCCATACACATACTCAAAAGTTCCTCTGTTCCCATTCCTTGTGCACCGCAAAAGTGAATAAACCTACGAAAATATTGAAACAAGATTTGGATCCTATAGGAGTGTTTTTCACTCCTCCACATCACTCTTCTCCCTTCATAACAATGTGGTGCCTCAGCTCCATATGGCAAATCATATGCAGATGACTGTAAATGGAGTTTAGTAGCTGCAGCTCTGGATGCCAGATTCTTGCCTTGCAAGGGAGCTCATATGAGCTATCAAAGGGCAAGAGAAGCCATAGAGCCTCAGTACAGCTGAGCTTGGGATTTCTGCCAGCAGTGGAAGCTGTAGTTAGTTGAGGGCTGCCCAATCCATCCAGACTGCATGAACAACAACAGATTGGGGTCAGACTCCAGAGTCTCTGAGGTTCAAGGTGAATTGCCAGGGCTTGAAGGTTTGTACTGTGGATGATTGGTCAACATGCCCCTGAGAGCAGGCTCACACATCCAGCCAGAAATAGGTCAGAGCCTCCCACACGTCCCTGAGCTATGCATCTTTGTAGGTCCTCTAATCTTTTGCTTCCCTGCCAGTTTCCTACAGTGGAAGGAATGATATTTCAAACATTTGAACATCACTCATGTTTATGAGTAAGCACTCTCCCTCTGTCTGTTATCAAGCAGGAGTTCAATGCTAGGGCTTAAGTCATAGGGTCTCCCAAACACTTTAAATAGTCAGTTCCAAATCTGCAGCCTGAGCAGCTCAGTCTGCTAGAGCAACTGTTTGGTCCTATCAGAGTGCCATGCCTGCCAGACATGCTCTGAATGTATACAGCAGTGCCACAAGAACTGCTCTTCTCTGACTGCTGGGATGGTTATGGTTAGAATTGGTTTCTAGCACAAAGGCTTAGATACATTTCTTTTTTCTTTAAGGCAGTATTTTAGGGCTCAGAAACTAATGCAGTCACCGGTCTTGCCCTTCAGCTGCAGCTGAAGATCTTGCAGGGGAGCTTGGGAAAAGAGAATGTGCGAAGGTTGATTTATCTTTCCTTGGATTCCTTGATCTTGAGCTAGTTGGCTGTGGCCCTTTGTATAACTGCACTAGCCCAATGTGTGCCATAGGACAATCATTTTAAGTCATGTGGATTATATTCAATGGGTTTTCCAGAGTTCAAGAAAAGTTGCATGCTGCTCTGTTGGTGAGTGGGAAATTAATTGCTTCTAGCTGGTTCCTCAGTCACCAGGTGATGTCTCCTCAGCCACAAGGCAGTCCTCCAGTGAGCAGGTAAGAGAGCTTTATCTCTGCTCTACACTTGTCAGCTCTAGGCAACTGTAGTCTGCTAAGAGAAGCATTTGCCTAAGAAGTGTGGTCAATTCCAGAGTACTGATAGTTGTGTCTACTTGACATTTGTAACCACTAAAAGGCAGAGGATGACCCGTGCAAAAATAGTTTAGTCAAGGCAGATGAGAAGCCATCTAAATCACTTCTCATCAAACATGTTATGTAAGACAAGCAAATAGATCAAACTGGTAGACTTCAGTAACGGCATTTTCCAGCTTTCAACTGGTGCATCTTTGCTCTAACTCACAGGAGAAATATGTTCTCAGCTGGAATGTGCACGTATCCTTATTCTCTGTGGTACAGCTCATTCTCATTTGGAGACTTTCTTGCACAAACTGGAAATGGTCAGACTGAAAAGCTTCCAAGTGTGACACACTCCAGGTTTTTCTTGTGGTGTGTCATTCTCCTCTTTTCTTCTCTTTTGATTACACTGCCCACTTTTTCTAATGCTTGAACTAAAAAGAAGAAAATAAAGGAAGAATTTTGTAATTTTGATAATGTCAGAACAAAATGTTTCACATTTTCAGAATTCCACTTTCCTCCCCCACATTGTTTGGCTGAAACAATTTGCTGAATTCAATCCAAGCTCCCAAATAGCTTCAGTCATCCTGCATTTTTTGGCGAGTAAACTATTTGTCTAAAAATTTTTTTGTCCAGCTCTAAAATTTATCTCAAAGTTCTCACAAAAGCGATTTAAAACAGAGCAGTTACCACTGCCATATTTGGAGGGGAAGAATGACCGTCCACTTGTGGTTGTGAGCATCACGCAGCAGGGAACCAAAGTGCTTTGATGTTAAAGGTGATAGCTCAGCCGACCATAGCATAAATAATTATAGGCTACCTGTTTATGTGTTCTTGAATTTTCATTGACTTCCATCCGTCCTCTGAAGTTGTGTCATTGCACTCCTACTTTTGAATATGTGCTGATTTCACACACAGAATTTTCTAGGTTGGAAGAGACCTCAAGGTCATCGAGTCCAACCTCCAACCTAACGCTAACAGTCCCCACTAAACCATATCCCTAAGCTCTACATTTCCATCTCAGTGGGGTCTTACAGAGCTTTAGTTATGCATCCTGTCTATCTCTCTAGGTTATGCAATATACAATTAAATAATGCTTTTCAGGTGGTTTAGGCTCCATGAGTAAAAGACAATAGAAAAATTAAAATTGTCATTCTCACAAAGTTTATTACTTTGTATTCATGAGATACTATCTCTGTAGACTTTACTTGCATAAATAATTTTGCTTTCTGTAACATCTCTAACTAATCACAGTTGCAGTATGACAGATCCAAATTGGACAGATGTTTCTTAAAAATAAAATGTCCAAAGGCAATAGTGTTGAAGTTGCCAATGAAAAAACAAAGACATCTGTACTTTTAAACTAAATTTGAAAGTTTTTTTCATTCCTTCTCTTATGTTTCTATAATTTTAGGTCACATTAGAATTAGTCTTTTGTCTAGTAATGTCAAAAACTGACAACGAAATCTATTTAATTTGGTGTTACTCTATGAACTTCTCTATGCTTTGCAAATATTTCTTCCTGGAGTGACAATTTCTCATGGACTGTTAGACCAGCAAATGCATATTTCATGCACTTTCATGTGTTTATCAACTTAAACCACAATTCCTGTGAATTTCTTTTTCTATTCTTAGACTGGTGTTCATATTAAAAAGGCATCATCACATTTCTGTATAACATTGTTTGCTCTTTAAGTATGTTCTTTATGTTTTAACTACTCTGTTTGTTTATGTGTAGTTAAAGTATTTTTCTGAGCAATAGATTTGATGTAATCCCAAGAGTGTTAACTGTTTTTGATATGATAGAAAGGTAGAGGTGAGAGCCGTAATACCTAACAGAATCTGATTATATTCTATTTTCCTTTTTCACACTCTACGTCAGTATGATGTAGTGGAAAAATCAATTTATTAGTAAGTGTGGTATAAATGCCTAAGTACAATAAAAGTGAAGCAGGAGAGAAATAAAAAGAAGGCACACTCATCCCACTCTGTATACACTTAATTGATTTTGGGAGGCGTGTCATGCAAAGCAGACTTGCAAGCTGTCACTTCTATAAAAAAAAGATAATTTCCTTGCAGGATAAGAAAGATAACCAGAGTGATACTTATACTGACATATAAAACATAAAAAAGTCTGTATATAGATACATAATTTTCTTTTGCTCAGTTTTTCAGTCCAGATAGCACATCTGATTTTTGTATGCATTCTGAAAAGACTAAGAAGAAGCTTATCACAAGATTTCTGCATAGGCTGGAAAATGGATGGACCACTTTCTCAGCGGTAGTCTAACACTCTTTCACTGATATTTTTTAAAACAGCCTGTATTTTGCTGTTATGTCGACATACCACAATTTGCTTTTCAGGGTCTGCCTTCCAATGGTGCAAAGTCTCTGAGCACATGCAACAGAGGAGTGTGTGCTCTTGCCAATGGGAGCCATTGGTTTCCTATATTACCAACGCACCCAAACTATTGGCTGTCTAAACTGGTGGAAGCGAAGAACAGCTTACCTTAAGGTACCATTCTTTTTTTTTTACTTAATATGTCACAACATAAATACACTCATCAAGACACATAGGTATTAATACAGCTTTCTGAAAGCAACACTGACTTTGTTTTCCTTCTTAAAGCTCAGATAAACTACTCACATTTTAAAATATACCAAGGGTTTTTAAACTATGAAACTCAGACACACAATGTCAATTCTACAGTAAGATTTCAGATCTAATTAATTGTTTAAATTATGCTTTCCTATTTTCATCATTCCTGTTAAAGACATCTTTAGAGATTGTCTATCAAACTATTAGAAATTCTATGAAGTCTTTGAGAATGGAAGCGACTTGAGTGCTGCATTCAAAAAGCATTAATGGGGTTGGACACAAACTAGTCTTATTTAATGAAGATTCAAGGGCTCATTCTTACTTTGAACATTGTCTTTAGGATAAATTTAAAACCTCATTTGGATTAATTTTCATACTATATTATCAAAATATATAAAAAAATCAAATATGAGGTTTTATAAAGATAATACTAATTATATCATAGCTATCTTTTGAAAGACGGCATAATATTTCATGAAATTTTACTGATAGTTAATCTAGCATGATAAATGGAATTAAGAGAGCATCTCAGAGCAAATGAGAACTGCTCATCAGCTACAAGAAAAAAAAAAAAAAAGAAAGAGGTAATTAATGTTCATTTATTTAATGCTGCCCTACAATGAAGACCCTAGAGCTCATGGCCTTATAAATCTTATGTGGTTGGCTCTTTGCAGCAGCCAGCAGAAGAGGACCAAAACTGATTTGGGTTCTGCCTGGTTTATCTTCAGTACCCAGCCACTGGTGAATATCCTGTCTATAATTAGGGGCAAGACTAAATTTGCATCCAACTTTTACCAGAGTTTGATGGCTGAGAGGGGCTCAGGCTTAGGGCTTTAGATTAGATAATGCTACACTGTGCACAGAGGTTTCTTAGATTTGAGTCTGTAGTCCAGCTCCCCAGTCTGTCAGGATCCTGATCTGAAACTGTGACTTAGGCACCACTTGAACTATTTCGTCACAAAACAAAAAAAGCTAGGCTAGCATTCAGCAAATAACTTTTTTTTTTTTCTTTTTTTTTCATTTTTTTTCCCTTTTTTTTTCTTTTTCTTTTTTTTTTTTCTTCCAGGTAATATAAATACTGTATACTGGACATACTTCTTTCTTTGGCTACACAATGATTCTTGTCTTTGTTTCCCATGACACTTTTTGTTGTTATTTTGCAAGGCTTTTAAAAGAGTTAAATGGTAGTATGTTTACTTGAAACCAAAGGAAAAGTTCTTTCAGGGCTCAAAAATAATTTTTGTATTTCTAAAGAAGCTTTCAAAATATGATGGCCAAAATATTTGAAAAATGTGTCCCTGTGGTGATGTCATCCTCAAGGGAAACATACTTCTGATATGAAGTATTCCCATCAGGAATCTTGGAGATCTTACATCTGTATTCTTAACCTCAAGAGGTTATCAAATGATAATAGTTAATTGTAAAATGGGATGTCATCTAATGGAGTGCTGGCAGGCATGTTGGCCGGTAGTTATAGGTCATTGCACAAATATTTATAGAGGAAGTGAAGGCTTCATTTGGCCTTAATAATCAGACATCTTAGACAAATATTCATAAAGTGAAAAATACTCAGATTCAGGCAGAACCAGATTCTTGCTGATCATTTTGGAGTGGTAAGCAACACATCCAAGTGCACACACCAGATGGGCAGAAATGCCCTGTGGTTGTAGAAGATATCTGCAATCAAAGACTGCAATGTTGTTCCTTGGTTAGTGGTGATGCCCAGATATACTTCTGTGTCAACTTGACCATCAGACTCATCATATTTAGGAAATACTGACTTGCCTGTACAAGAGTTTGGGAAGCAGCAGTCTATGGAAGCATCCATGTGAGTGAGGAATTCCACTGTAGGGAGCACCCTGAAGGCATCTCCCTTGACAAGGCTGAAGAGTACCCATGGGTGTACCTCCCTCCTTTGCCTGAGAAAAGGGGGTGCTGCCAGGACAGTTTTCCTCTCCTCTGCTGGAAACCTCCTTGTTTCTCAACAGCAGCAGTGTCAGGTTGTCCCATCTCATGGTAGTAGCACCTCCTTCTTCCACATCACTGTCCTGGCCCTGAGATGCTGTGGAACCTACCTAAGGAGGCAGCTGGTGATAAAGCTAGGGAGAGAAGTGCTTTGAGTGTTGTTTTTTGGCATCTGTCCACAGTGACTGACCTTCGATCACTCCTTCAGCCTGTGGCAGAGAGCACTCCACCTCCTGGCAGACAGTGCTAGGGGCAGCAGCAGAGGCTTTAACCCGAATTGGCCACCAGCAGGGCTCAAGCACAGGTAGTCCCTCTGGGAAATTAATCCAAATTAAGCAGAGGTGCAAAGCAGATTTACCAGCTGTAATAAAGCATTCATCTTAAGATTTAGGTTAACCACATTATGAGTGGAATTAAGTTGTGCTGAAATCAGGTCACTGTAATTCTGAATAGCAACATGCTCGCAAGAGTTTGATAGGGTGTAACTAATCCACTTAAAGCTAATTCAGACTATAGTTCAGGGCTCTCCCCCTGCAGACAAGGCTATGCTGTATCTCACAGCATTACTTCAGCAGCAGAGCTGGTGGCAGGGAGTCAGCTCCTGCCCTGATGCACCCCCACCTTCCCCATGCAGCCTTGTGCGGATGGAGGAATCGCGACTACGGGACCGAAGCTGGCCCTAACAGTTGTTTTCCTGACAAAGCAGATAGGAGTGCTCAGGCCTGCCAGTGGCACTGTCCTCCAGCAATGTGAAGCCCCGTGCGACGTGATGCAGCTGTGCTGGAGGAATGCGAGCCCATGCTGAGAGCAACAGCGGAGGCTGCAGGCTTGGCTCCAGAGCCCGCTCCTTCCTCGCTCGCTCGGGGCGACAGAGGCTGCAGTGAGAGCAAGATCCCTGTGACGGCACCAGAAGTTGGATTCCTGCGCTGAGTCACTTAGCAGAGATATCAAACCAGCTCTGGTCTCCGTGCTGCTGGCACAGCTGGCTGTGGCTCCAGGCGGAGATGCTTGTGTGGAGGAATCCAGAGCCACCCAAGTCGCGGCCGTGGAGGAGACCACAGGCACTCTGGGTCCTGCCGCGTGTGCTCTGTGGAGGGCATCCTTAAGTGCCAGGAAAGTTTAATCTGGGTCCTGGTCAGAAGTTCACGGTCAGCTCTTTTGGCATTTTCACATCCCTTCTTCAGTCCTCACCCCAGTTTTTGGTGCAAAAGCTGTGCAGCAGATGGGGCCTGCTATCTGCAGTGCAGGGCTTGGGCTGCTGGGTGAGCTTGCACCTCTGGGCAGCAATACTTGGACCTGGCTTTGCTTACCTGGCTGGGTTCTCTATGGGCAGAGCAAGACAGCCCTCTGTCTCCCATCTCTGTCCCTGGAGGTGGGTCTGTGCCTGGCCCACTTGCAGCACACTGCTGTGGCCTTGCCCTAGGGGCCTCTCTCTCTGGGCCACCTGGGTCGCTGTGTGTCATGCATGGGAACAGCCACCACTGCAAGCTTTCCTCCACATCAGAAGGACCCCTGATCGGCAGCACACCGGTCCACCAGACCAGCTCAAAGTAGCTCTCTCAGCTCAAATCCAAAAGCTGAGCTGAAATCTGTCAGATAGACAGCAGTACCTACCCTAGGTCTGAAGCACACTGTGCTCCAAGCACCTCAATGTCCTGGCTGCACAGGTCATGTCAGAAGATGTCCTGGTGTCCTCAGCAGCCTCATCTGCAGTCCTGGAGAGGGGGAGAAGAGGTGACTGCAGAAGCAGCAAGTTTTGTTAGAGGTTTCCTTGCAATGTCGTAAGAGCTGCCAGTAGGCAGCGCCATGGCAGGCTTGAAGAGCTGACACAGCAGCCAGGCAGCTGGCAGGAGACGTTTAATGGAGCAAAAAGAAATGTGATTTCCTGGGGCATCCTGGCCAGGGATATTTCCTGGTACTGCTTCTTGAATCATATGCATGTCCCTGCTCCTTTTTAACTCATTCTGTGCCAATTCAATCCACCTATTAGTCTGTGTAAATCCAAAACTTTACACAACTCATTACATCTGTAATAAGAAGTCTCCTGGTCGTTGTGGGTACCTTCAGATATGCAAATCTGCTGCCACCTCATATCTGAGACACTTGCATGGCACTTCTGTTTTCACCTCGCAAAATGTCTCCTAATAGCTCCCCCACATCAGGAGGGAGGGACATCAGCAAGCCTTATGCCAGGAGTTGATTTGTCATAGGATTCATTCCTGAAGTTAATCAAATGAATTATAAAGTTAATCAAATGAATTATATGTCTGCCTCATTAGTAGATATCATACACATAGATGTCTTGGCTTCCAATCTCCAGAGGAAACACACATAATGGTTTAGGAGGCTGGATCTTAACCTTAGATTGTTAAACTCCATGATTTTACCTTAGCAAGGCCTCATTTCAATAGACACAATACCAAAGAAATGTGTTTTTTGTACCTCACTTACATCAGTTTATTGTATGGAAAATAAAAAGGCAAAAAGCATACTGGTGGTGGGACTTTAGAAAATTTATTCCTACGGACCTAGAAGAATAGCATTTTAAAATCTTAACTGTAAGGAAATTTCTCCATTCTTCCTCATTTCTGAGATGCACATATATTTATTCTTGCTATTGAAGAGACACTCTGATGCTTATCAACAACATGCAGAGACATCCATGTACATTAATCCAGAAACCTTAACTAAACCAAAGTCCAATTCTTTTTTTACATTGTAAACTCTTAAGCACAGCAAAGCCTTGAATTGTCAAGATGGCTAAAACATATCAGAGACTGATGCATGCAAAGAACACGTAATAGCTCAAGTTTGGGCTTTTTGTATATGTTAGGAATAGTTAAAAATATGTCTCATCATCAGTTACTGTAAATCTCTGCTGGAAGAAGGCCTCAGAAATCACAAATGTGTCACTTCTCTACTTCTGCACGTTCTGCTGATTCATCCATGCAAGTAACCAAATTGCCCAGTATAATAAGATAGTGACACTCACAGCCTTCCAGACTCATCCATAAGATCAGAGCTCAGTTTGTTTGACAAAAACAGAACAGACAAAACATGTCTGCCTTCCTTTTTCCCATCTGAGGTACAAAAGATGCAGCAAGTCTCCTTTATTGGGCATCTCATTTTTCCATGCAATGTGTACAGCTAAAAATAACCCATAAGTAATATTGCTGATAGCTGTTATCCCAGATGCAATCAGTTAATTGCTGTGATAGTCACATCACCGACATCACTGGGAAATCTACTTACATGTCTCTCTCAGACTTGGAAAAAGCAAAAAGCAGTGAGTTAAGAAAATATGAGATTTTGATTCACAGAAATATGATATTAAAGACATCTTGTATTGTATATATGTGACTAAGGGAGACCTCCAGATCTAATGGCTTTGCCATGAGGTTGTCCAGCTTTTTGAAGGCTGAGCAATTAGGTGCTAGGTTTCAGTCATGCAGCCCATGTGTTTACCAAGTATTTACCAAGTTGTGGCAAAGCATTTGAGGAGCTGTTTGGCTCTTGGAATCCTCATGTTGCACTGTCTTTGCTCTGGGTTACCCTTCAGTCCTTGACCTTGCCAGCAGAAAAGGCAGTGGGCTAGGCAGAGCTGCATGGCATACCAGATGCCCTCTGATGGCTGCCAACAAGGCTCTTCTGACCTAGAGAGAAGGATCAGAAATCCCTGAAAAATAAAATCTTCTTTTGTGATATAGAAAGCTAATTCACAAAACAAACAAAAACAAACAAACAAACACAACAACAAAAACAAACAAACAAAAATACAAAAACCTTTAAAGAGTACAAAATTGTCAGGCTGAATTTATGTTTCTGGTAAGTAACAAAGTATTAAAAAAATATTTTAGTCACATTCACTAAACCACTGAAATTATCTGGATTTCTAGCCTAGAAGTTAAGAATCATTCATGCAGAACTTGACTGTTGTAATCATTATTATTTTCAAGAGGGCCTAGGACTTCTCTCTAGAAATTTATTTTCCTTAAGGTCATGAGTCATGTCTGTGTTAAAAATATCTTTTTCCTTTCCTTTCCTTTCCTTTCCTTTCCTTTCCTTTCCTTTCCTTTCCTTTCCTTTCCTTTCCTTTCCTTTCCTTTCCTTTCCTTTCCTTTCCTTTCCTTTCCTTTCCTTTCCTTTCCTTTCCTTTCCTTTCCTTTCCTTTCCTCTCCTCTCCTCTCCTCTCCTCTCCTCTCCTCTCCTCTCCTCTCCTCTCCTCTCCTCTCCTCTCCTCTCCTCTCCTCTCCTCTCCTCTCCTCTCCTCTCCTCTCCTCTCCTCTCCTCTCCTCTCCTCTCCTCTCCTCTCCTCTCCTCTCCTCTCCTCTCCTCTCCTCTCCTCTCCTCTCCTCTCCTCTCCTCTCCTCTCCTCTCCTCTCCTCTCCTCTCCTCTCCTCTCCTCTCCTCTCCTCTCCTCTCCTCTCCTCTCCTCTCCTCTCCTCTCCTCTCCTCTCCTCTCCTCTCCTCTCCCATAGCAGAACAACCTGGAAGTTGTATGTGAAGAGTTTTTCTTCTTTTACCCTTCATATTACTAAAATTATGAGTAAAATTTTTGCACTGTTTGTCTTTTCAAAGAATTACTGGAAGGTACAAGGAGTGTTTACTATGTCTCATAATACTTAAAATGGTTTGACTCTTAGTTTTTCAATGAAGCCGTCTCTTCTCAGTGAAGTTAAATGGGAGTAATAAACTATAAAAGCCGTTTTAGTTACCTTAAAGTACCTGTCTCAACAAATTCTTCAATGGTGTTGTCACTTTACTAGTCCTCCAGTCACAACATCTTTCAGCCTAGTTGGAATATGAATATCTAACTTTAAATATATATATTTAAAAATCTGAACCAAGCTAAAATATATTTTTCCAACATATATTTTCAAATAAAATGGAAAGAAACAAGAAATCAATACAAGTTTGAAGTTTCCTTTTTCATCTTTAAATCACTGGTATGGAGATGCTTATGTTTTGGAAAAAGGTCATTATTATGTCCAGATTGATTTGTTCCTATCAAGTTGCAATTTTTGTGATAGGTAAGAAGTGGTAGAATTTGATTCACCTCCCTCTTCAGTTCAGATGTTACTGCCCCCATCTCACTCTCACCTACTCAGAGAAGGAATGTCATGTACAGCATGCTATTATTTTTTGCTCAAGTGAAAGGACATGTTATTTATAAAACATACTCACTTTTCTACACCTAAAGGGCAAAACTGAGCCTTTTGACTTTCCACCTTTCCAGATGTGAAATTCCAGATCAGACACCAACCTAGAACAACCTTTTTTATGGGCCATCTCTTCACCTCTCTTCCATTCCTTTTCGCTGCCAATAAATTGCATAAAAAGCAGTTCTGGCTGTCTGAGGACTCTGTCTTGGAAAGATTGCAGCAAGTCTTGAATGGCCTTTGACTTCTTAGTGTTTCTTGGTACAGAAAGATTCAGCTTAGACAAGAAAGAGAAGAAAAGCAAATAAACAAACAGATAAACCTATTTCCTAAATTACTGGACAGTCTCATAAAGTAACAAGTCAAACGTGATCAATCCCCAGAATTAAAAATATTTTTGTCCAATTGACCTAAAGTTTCTAATTTGAAGTTCTGAATAATTCTGCTTATGCCTCGAGCATTTTTACGATGTTGAAAGTCTTATTCCATTAGACTGCCCATGTTGTACTGTCTGGCAATATAAATCAGTCAGTCTAATTCCAAACCCCCCTTGGTCATCTGTGGACATCTTCCAGTGGCTGTTTCATATTGTGGTCAGCTTCACTGATATTAGAAATATGCAGGAGTTTTACATTAAATTCCAAAAATAGCATGTTGATAGGAACAAAACAGGCATCAGACTCAATTTTCATTCATTCTCTGAAGGACATATGTTATCTTCTTCCTTCTGGTTCATTCACATTCCTCCTCTCAGATTCATGTCCTCTCAGAGATCAGAAAAAAATGATATTAATTAATATTTTGCAGTATTTTTTGTCCACCTTTCATTACATTGTGCTTCCTCTGTGGTGGTGCATGCCCTTATTCTGTGTGGCAGACACTTTAAGACAGTGTTATTATGTGTTCTGTGAACTCATTAGAAAAGGTTGCCTTTGGATAAAAACAATAAATGATACTTAAGGGCACCAGACTCTCCTGCCACCACTGCCCTTGATACATTTGCTCCAAACTATCTTTCTGTGTGGTGATTCCCAATGATTGCAGCTAAAAGCAGGCTGCTACTTTTGACCGTTAAGGACCACAGAAACTCCACACTGTGCCCCTTTCAAGGAAACATCTCATGGTGCTTTGAGAAAACATGTCATGGTGACACAAAATGAAAAATCTGATATAAATAAATTTACTGTATTTCAAAATCACAAAACACCCACAGCAGAAAGAATTACAAGCAAAGTTTTGAACATTACTGAATATTGAAAAGTACTGAATATTGAAAGATATTGAGCATTTTATGTATTGAAAGTTATTTAAACTTGAACCATTTGGGAAAGTAGATTCCAAACCACGTATCTGCTGGAAGAGCAACTCCGTGAACACAAACAGTCAAAGAGACTTATAGAGGGTAGGAGGGTCATTTCTTGGTAGAGGTACTGGGTGGATCAAGCGCGGGTTATGCACAGTTAGATATGCTGTTACAAATAAGAAGGAATTGGTTGGGAAAGTGATAATTAGTGGCAACAACTATTTTAGTGCCCACAAAATAGTGGAGTTGAAGATCCTGAGGGGTGTGAGGAGGAAGAGTAGCTGAATAGGGGCAGCCAGAGTTTGTCTAGCTCAGGAATTGGACAGATGGGATCCCATAGGAAGAGATCTGAAGGTAAAGAGCTCTGCAAATCTGGCAGGTGCTAAGGACAACCCTCTCCAGACTCAAATATGATCCCTGCCAACACCCAGGAAATCAGGTAGGTGTATCAGGAGGTTGACTTTGCTAAACAGAGAACACAAATACAAGCTTCTGCATAAAAAAAATAAAATAAAAACAGCACACGGGAAGTGAAAGCAGGTACAGGCCACAAAAGAACTTGGAACCCATGCCCAGGCATATAGGGGAAGTGCTAGGAAAACCAAGACTCACCTATAGTTGATGGTTGCAAAAGATGTCAAAGGCAACAAGAACATCTACCATTAGCTCAGTAAAAGGCTGGGCAGAAAAAACAAGTTTTGGTTGCTGAAAGGGGAAGGTGATCTATTGCCAGCAGATACAACGGAGCTTAGGTACTTGCTGGCTGCTTTGCCTCTTCATTGACAAGGCCTCCTAGACATCTGTGTTTATTGGATGGGTTCAAGAGTGTTACAAATAGCCATCTCTGGATGAGGATCTAGTCAAGAACTATTTGCAAGAACCCAACCTGTACAAGTCTATGAGACCAGATGAGTTGCACGGTAGCAGGACAAGAGACAACAGACAATTTTGTTTTCAATTAAATTGAAAGAAATGAATTTCCAACTGGATACAAGACAAAACTCTTTTCCCATGAGGGCAATCAAGCAGGGGAACAAACTGCTCAGGGAGGATGTGTAGTGTCTGTTCCTGGAGGTTATCAAGACCTGACCTGAGCAACTTGAATTGACCAGAAACAGACCCTGCCTGGAGCAGCAAGTTGGGTTAGCAGCCCCCTGAGGTCCCCTTACACCTGAATTATCCAGTAATGTTCTGAACGTGGTAGCAGTCTGGTGGAAACAGTTGACTGTGAGAAGATGTAAAGCCAAAGCTATCAGCTCTGTTCCCTCTGACTCCAAATGTTCATCTTGATCCAGCTTTCTGGCAGAATAGCGGTACACAAATAATTCACTTTTGAAGATGATAAACAGCCATTCAAATCTTGAAAACAATGAAAGTGGTAGGAAAGAATCACTGGGGGTCTGTCTTTTATTAAGGAGATTACAAGTGAAATGCTTCACTTGGTTGTTGGGTGAATGCTGTGACTGCTAGACTCTTTTGTCAGGGGATTTGGAAGTGAGTCTATATCCACTGGTCCAGGACAAGGAGAACCAGCTGCTAGTGAGACAGCTGTATCTCTGGCTTTCATAGATTTAGGTGTTCACACACCAGACTGTTACTGTTAGTCACTGAGTGACTGTGTTATACACCCTCAAGCAATTGGTCAGACAGGTTGAGTGTTTCAGTTGCAGTCCATCTCTCCATCACATTTTCATGTGTGGAGATTTTCAGATCTTATATTGACTCACCACCTGTAAAAGCAGACAACCTAATGGAAAAAAAGAGCAACACTTAAAATGCTGTTTTTCTCCACAGCTCTGTAGCATGAAGTTATAAAAATACTTGAAGCAGGACTTGTTTTTTGTTGTTAACTCTTTCTTGTGCCGTCACAAAGTCATCATTAAAGCACAACTGGAGATAGACTAAATAAATATGACATGCTTTGTTTCTGAATGTCACATCAGCAAGTGAGGCAACTATCAATCTTCCCTGCTTGTAGGGTACTGTAGCAGTGAATTCAGCACCATCAGGGAAGCAGGGGCAAATGATTCTGAGCACTCCAAACTCATATGGGAGGCTGAGATTAGAAGATTCCTAATTTCAACTGGGTTGTTGAACAACCCCCATCCTGGATTTCTGGTGTTTTGGGTTGTCAGCAAAGGTCTAAAAGGTGGAAAAGAAAGAAGTTTAAAATGGAGGGAAAAAGTAATTCTGAAAACCCCAGGTTTCTTAGGTCTCTTCCAACAGTGTGCAAGGCTTTAGAGAAAATCTTGGAAAGAAAAGGTACAAGTAAACAGAAAGTAGAATAAAAGACATAAGGGTTATAGCAAAAGTGGATCAACCAGACTTAAGGTAATGCTTTCATTCTGTGATGTGATGCATATCTGGAACAAGGAAAACATACATGATACCTTTGTTGCTTGCTACAAAATTCTAGGATGGAGATTCTCCTTTTTATGAACACGTTTTATATAATTTTTATGCTAAAACTCTAAAAAACAGCTAAGCAGACAACGTAAGCACTAGTTATATTAAAATTGGTGGGAAGATGTTATTGACAAAGGATATGGAAGATACTTTTAAACTAATCTTACAAACATTTATACATTAATGACTTTAACACAGAAACATAAACGTATTGATGGCACTGGCTGATAACAAACTGGGAAGCATCATCAGCTCAGAGGAGGTCTGCAATAAGAGTAAGAGGTTAAAATAACACAGGTTTTATGGTAAAGCCACACCTTTATTTTAAAACTACAAGAGTTTTCTGCTGTTTTAACACTTCATAACTATGAAACAATAGAAGAGAAGGAAGACCCGGGGGTGCTAGTCAACTACAGGGCATCTGTGAGCCCTCAGCATGGTCCAAATGAAAGAGATTTACACACAGAATTTTCAGTAGTGGGCTGAAAGGATCGATGCTGGTGGTAAAGCCACCTACAAAGACTGTGTGAGAGTCCTCTAGTGCCACAGTGGCAGGAATGGCTGGAGGAGGATTTGTTCTTGTATGAGGTGAGATAGGGCAACAAAGCTGGTGAGGGGTCTGGAGAACAAGTCTTATGAGGAGCGGCTCGGGGAGCAGGGATTGTTCAACCAACTTGGAGAAGAGGAGGCTCAGGAGTGACCTTATCACTCTCTACAGGTACCTTAAAGGAGTCTGTAGAGAGGTGGGGATTGGTCTATTCTCCCACATGCCTGAAGGCAGGATGAGGGGGAATGGGCTAAAGTTGTGCCAGGGGAGGTTTAGGTTGGATATTAGGTTGTGAGGCATTGGAATGGGCTGCCCAGGGAAGTGGTTGAGTCACCATCCATGGAGGTCTTTAAAAGACGTTTAGATGTACAGCTTAGTGATATGGTTTAGTGGAGAACTGGTTAGTGTTAGGTCAGAGGTTGGACTCGACGATCTTGGAGGTCTCTTCCAACCTAGATGATTCTGTGATTCTGTGATGTGGGCAGTTAAACCTCATTAGCTCAGCAGAAAGAAGAGTGAGAAGAGATTTAACTAATCTGTAAAAATATATCACAGAAACATCAGAGTGGGAAAAACAGTTTTTGTTAGAGGAAACTGTTCATGTAAGAACAGATGGGAATACGCTATACACATATAAGTATTGGGTGGAAATGAGAAGAAATTTCTAATGGAGATATTCTGAAACAGACATCCAAACAGAGTATCAAAGGCAGATGGCTGGTCTAGTTTTATATTTCAACAAATATGTCTTTCAATCAGCACTCAGATTAGAGGCACACACAAATTGATGTGTTTGCAAAAATAATTGTGTGTTTTGGATGCTTATTACTGCAGCCTTTCTCACCAGCTATGTTCCTTTCAGTCATCTCTTATTCTAAATGAGCTCTTATTCTAAATGATTTAGAGCAGTGACATGGAGGTTACTTTGTCAGATTTCAAGTCAGTAACCTAACTACAGGACTATTTTGTACTGTGTAGGTATTTTCTTGATTTCTGTTGGTCTTCCTTTTCATTTCAGAAGGTCTCGATTTCCCTCTTCTTGTGGAAGAATAGTGAAAAATTAAAATATCCACAGCAGCAAAGGTGGATATAAAACTGCTTTCTGTCCAACTCCAGCCTGAGAATTGCTGCTGGGCTCAAGGTGTGCTTACTGATATCCCATCTGCTGCAACTCCACCTGCTAATGTGACATGTCAATGCAGTTTAATTCCTTGGGGAGCACTATGTAATTGCCACTGCTGAGGTTGGACCCTTGGAAAGCACACACAGTGCTGCTGGTGGCTGCTGCTGGTGGGATTTAATCACTCACTCTCTCGTCCATTGATACAAGAGTGGCTGGTGCTGGACTTAGACAGTCCTTGCATATCATTGCATGTCACAGCCAATGAACCATCTGAGTAAGGCCTAAAGTTTCCAGTGGAAACTCATGGCAACATTTTCATTATGCCCTATAAGAGCTGGTGATCTGATAAAATAATCCACATGGCCTTTGTCCAGATAAGTACGAGATTATTTTTTCAGTCAATACCAAAGTTTCACCGAGTAACAGGCAAGCTTAAGGAAATTCCTGTGAAATTTTCTTTTGTGTTGGTATGTGATTCTGTTTTGATCTCATTTTAAATATCTTTTGGAGAAATTTGTATCATAAACAGTGAAAAGGGAATGAAAATCTTAATGCCAGAATCCAGCAGAGCGAAAAATGAGATCTAGGAATCAGAAATCAGGACCAATTCTCTTTTACCAGATACTGAAAACTGTATAAAAATGCACAGGAAGCTTTAACAGCTTTCCACTGTCTGACTCATCAACTTAAACTTTCACTTATGAGTAGGATCTTATTTCTCCAGAGTATTAAGATTACAAATTTCCAGAAGAGAATGGCAAGCCCTAAGGAATGTATAACACTCTTCGAATTTCTAAAAGATTTAAAAATATATTAATACTATTCTAAAATCTGTCCACTTCATTTAAGTATTAAGACTGCTTGGCAAATCTAGCTCCACCTGTGCTGTCAATACCCTTTGCATCTGATTCTCCAGTTCTTCAGAACCACAATGAAGCACTCATTAGAAAATAAAAATAAAAAATAAAATAAAAAAGCTTGATTTGGGTGAATAATTTTATGTTTGTGATCTCATCTGCTCCAACGTCACCTACCACTGAGTGCAGTCCAGGAGCATGCTGTTGAGTTATGGCCCTCTGGTACTGGTGTTGGTTCCACTTCAGCTATAAATTAGTCACCAGCAGAGAGTCATTATATGGAAATAATCCTGCAGGCATTCACCCTGTAACATCACTGGGAAATAAAAGTATTTGCTGAATGTCAATCTTCACTTCAAAATTTAGAGCATTATTTCACTTGTATGTTCCTGTTAAAGGCCTGGCTTATTAATTTTTCTCAAATGATCTTCTCCTGGTAAAATTTAAAGCAATATATCTGACAGCAAACATTTAACAGTAGCTAAGAAGCAGGAAAGTTAAGATTGAATCCGTGTCAAAGTCACCAATATCCCCTGGAGAAACGCAGCCTTTATATCAGCTATATATTTTTATTACACCCAATTTCAGTTTTCTTGTTAAAAGAAGGTCTCCTTAAGCCCTTGCATTTCTCCTGCTCCATTCCCCATGGTTCACAATAGTGAATGTAAGCTACAATAAAAAGGTCATTTTCTTCTTTCAGCAACAGTAACACAAGTGGCTGCATTTCCTGATTCTGGATTAAGTTCAAGATTTCAAATACGACTGGGCTCGTTTCTGATTAGAAAGTTTGATATTTATCACAGACTTTCCTGTCTTCCATATCCAGTGCAAGTGAGACTGTAAAAAGGTAAACTGAAAGGAACCATTCTTTTATTCAGCAATTAACCCCATCTGAGTAAATAATACGATGTTGTGCACTTGAGCCTTAGCTGTTATGCACCGAATTCAGAATTCAAAACGGCTTCAAAGCCGCGTTTGTGAAATGATGACAAGATGCTGCAGAAACAGCTTTTCATGTGGAATATAATGCAAGTATTGTGTTACATAGTACAGTAACAAATAGAGTATAGTTGTAATGATATAGCAGATAAAGTGTCTGGAAGTACTTACCTGAGGGAAACTCAATCTTATTTTACTTCAGGGCCTGAGGCTTATAAACACAGTGTATGGTCTTGGAACTTAAATATTAGAAGAATCATTTTATTGGGGGGAGGAGAAGGTAATGTTTCTGATTACAGGCAAATAAAATCTCAGTGCCCAAATACAAGGCAGAAATAGTCCAAATTCCTTCAGGCAGTCTTGCAGTGTGACTTTTTTTTTTTTTTTCCACAGCAGGCACACCAAATCCAAAAGAAGTAAAGCACCCCTACTAGTGATCCAGACAGGAGGAAATCCATGGATGGGCACAGGACTCCAGCAAGGTCTGGAGTGTCCCACCAGCTGCAGGATGCACAGAGCTGGTAGGGAGAAAGGGTCTGTGGGAAGGCCCGTGCCTGCAAGAGGTTCCTGCGGCCCCTAAGGAGGGTCCTACCCACCAGAGCATCTTGCCCCATAGCCACAGCATCCATGGAGATGCCTCCAGGGCTTTAAATTACCTCCATTATAGTGTGAGGGCAGTTTAAGCACAGATCGTGGCAGCAGGAGATGGCAGCTGCATCTATTGCAATAAATAATGAAGGACAGGGGTACAGGCTCCCAGTGACACAGGTTGTTTAGTTTTTTAGACATACCTCAGCATAATTTTTGACCTGTTCTGTCCAGCCATAGACATCTATCTCCAGGGCATTCTTCAATCTTAACATATACAAGTGACCTCTGCTGAGAGAGGCTCTGGGCATGGCTCTGCTGCCAAGGAGGGGACGTGGAGCAGCCGCATGGGAGCTCACACAGGTACTTGCCCATCAGCCACAGAAACCTCACCAGTCTGGTTTATTTAATAACAGAAAGAGAACTCCAGTGTGCTGTCTTTTCCTTCCCTCTCCTTTGTCTCTGTACTGAGCCAAACATCACCTGCAAGGGAAAAAACATTGGTTGAAAAACTGCAAAAGCTGCTATGCCTGCTTTGAGTATGAAGAGAAGCAGAAGTGCACTATGTGTCTGTATGGATATTTTCAGGGCATGTCCATGGCTGCATGCATCTGATGGGACTGACAGAAACCCCCGCTGGGATTTCCCCTGTGGCTTTCCCAGAGTCAGGCCCTGTTGTGTACACTTTTTTTCCTTAAGAGTATCTCAGGGGTGTGTGTGTCTCTCATGGCCTTTCTGGGAGCATTTTTCTCCACAGAAGGACATCTACCATGGCTTGGCAGGGGATGCTGCTCATACAGACAGGATACATACTATCTCCTTCACGTGTATGCAGGCAGGCACAGCAGGAGGGGTCGGCACAGCTAGAGCTTAATGGACAAAAGCCTGGAACGCAACTGCATTACCTAAAATATAACAGATTAGATATTAGGAAAAATTTCCTTACCATGAGGGTGGTCAAGCACTGGAACAGGCTTCCTAGCAAGGTGGTAGATGTCCAATGCTTGTTGGTGTTCAGGAGGCATTTGGATAATGCCCTCTTCAATATGCTTTAATTTTTGTTTAGTCCTAAAGTGATCAGGCAGTTGGATTTGATGATCTTTGAAGGTCCTTTCCAACTGAACTATCCATCCCATCCCATCCCATCCCATCCCATCCCATCCCAATTCTATTCTATTCCAACAGCTTCTTCTTGCTCCCTTCTGTTCATAATCTGCTGGGCTTTCTTCTCACTTTCCTAGTCAGCAGATGAACACACACAGCTTCACAATTTTTTTATCAGAGGCCACAGGCATGCTTCTGGGACTGGCTTGCTGAGGAAGTTGTATTCAGTACCTTGCATAAAGTATTGAATTGTATTCAATATTTTATTCATTACCTTCAATATTCAAATTGTGTTAAATACCTTCAAGTGAATACAATTATTGTATTCAATACCTTGTATAAGGTATTGACATACCTTATATCAAAAGATATTTTATTGTAAGGTCCTAGAAGATCATTCTTTCTTAAGCCATACAAGGCTTTATTTGGGCCTACGTGTGACCATGTAACCTCTACCTGTGACCTTATAAACATCAAAAAAAAAACTGCAAGGAGGGATAAGATCTTTTGAAATATAGTGACAGTAATTCTCTTTTCAATTCTCAATCCTTGTGAACCCTTCAAGATGCTCTGCTTTGTTCCTCTCAGTGTAAGCATCACTGTACATGACAGTATATAAATTCACAAAAGAAGCACAAAAAAAGAAAGGAAAGCCCTCAAACCTTCATTTGCAAAGGCTGTTATGGTTTAAACTTGCCATTATTTGTTCTTTTAAATGTCATATAGATGTTAAGTAAAATAATATTTTGTATACTGGATGGCAATCGTTACCCTTATTTTCAGATACGATGGGACAAAACTGAGGTGTTAATGTTTTCAATCTTGATTACTAAGCATGCATTTTTACTGGATGATTTAATATGTTTTAAGAAGTTGCATCATCCTCCTCTAATTCAGGCTGAAATCTGTGGAAAAGATGTTAAAACACTTTCTCTGCAAACTGAATCCTTGGTACCTGGCACCTACCTAGCAAACTGAGCTGTATCATTGGCTATTTTTCAAAACACAGATAAATGCCAAATTTTTGACATATAACTTGGAATGGTTCACACTTTGTTTTGAAATGCCCCATGCAAATGGTTTCTTTAGATACAGATAATGGAACATCTCAAAAAGAAAAGGGTGGGTTTGAGAGCAGCATAGGAAATCCAGCCAGGTGGAAGAGTAAAAATAGCTGTATAGGAACATTTTGTGGCTGTTGTCACTGTAGCTGGGCACTATCTAACTGGGGTCTCTTGCAGACATTTGGAAGAGTGCTCCTGTTGAGTACTTATCAGGTCCACCAGAAACAGTGTCCTGGCACACTAACCTGCTTTGGTTGAAGCAACAAAGCAGCTTGAAGGTAATTAATATAGACACAGGACACCAAGTGAGTCCTGGCTTTGGGTGATGGGATATTGTCCAGCTCCTTGTGGCACTTCAGATCTCTTTGAAGGGAGGGAGAATTTTGGCAAAATGTTAGTTACAGATGTGATCTCCCACACAATTGGAGAGAACAATCAGTTTGGTCTCTTCTGTAATTATCCAAGCTCCAGGTTCAGCTTTTATGATTTTTTCCCACAGGGAAGCTTTCTGCTTTCTCTGCTGACCACGTATGTGATCTGCTCTACTAGGCAGGGCTGGAGAGGGGCTGGAACATCAGGGCAGGACAACTTGCAGAGGTTGTACTGACTTATGACTGCCTTTGGCAGTCTGGATCATTCTGTGGGAATTTATGACAATGTTACTATTAATGGAAATCAAAGCAATTTGTTTTGGAGGAAAATCATGAGATGCAATCCTTTTCTGTTACTTCGTGCTTAGGATTTTACAAGAGTGAAGAATAATGATGAATAAATGTGGCATCTCATTCATTCCCTCTTATTTAAGTCTTAGCATAGACCAGTCTATTTCCCAAGATGTTTCAGACAACTGAAATGTCCCTGTGTATGTTGTTAAATATTCATTGAAAAATGTGTTTCTCCCCTTGAGGCATTTTCTAAGTTTGAAGTATCAAGATTTAAAAATATATTGTAGCACACAAATAAAGATACTTAATACCTGTGTAATTATCTGATTGCATCTTCTAATCTTGTTAAATTCTTGGCATTTTGCCATGATTATAGGCTATATATATATTCTAAGTGCCTAAGAAATACTCAGAAAAAGGCTGCCTCAATTATTTAGATATGCAATATTATTTCATGAATGGATCCAAGCAAATAAGTCACAAAGAAAAACATGCTCAAGGAACACACAAAGGGAAATTCCATTACCTCAAACTTCTTGTGAATTCATTTCTCCCATTAACTTGTTTAAATAGTTTGCTTTACTTTCTAAACCAGTCATGAATTCAAGTGTTAAATCAGATTCCCTGTTTGTGATTTGTCATTCATCAGGGTTGTTTACTTCAGAAACACTGAGATATGTGACTGAAATTTTCTTTCCTAAAATATTTTTCTATGAAAACCTGAGTACTAAACTCTGCAATACACAAGCAGAAGGGAGTGAATGTAACTAAAATAAAGTCACTAAACCATGCGTGTTAGATTTATGCTCAGAATAAAATGTCATCTCACAGAGCTTTTTTAGGATTTTAAAATTTGACTTCATTTTGAAAGGAAAACAAAACTAAACAAACAAAAAACATACAAACAGACAAAAAAAAAGCTGTCTAATTGCAATTGATTTTGATTTACTGAATTGTTCTGTTTCATTTTGAATTTGGAAAATGTTTTAAAATGAAATGTCAGAAAGGATTCATTCAGAAAATATCAAAACTGTGTTTTTCAGCATTCTCATCACAGTTTCTTCTTTTAATTCTTAACAATAGTTTTAAGAGAGCTGAAATGGTTCTGTGAAATCTTTCTGTTTGGGCAGACCTTCATTTATTTCTGTGGAAGCCATGTCTATCCAAATTTCCTTAACAACCTTACTTGAACATGTGTTCATGGAGAGACACATTTTGTTATTCATACTTTTCAGTGAAAAGGATTTCAGGTAGTAGATAAATCAAGCTACTGTCTTTGTGTCCTGGTTTCAGTTAGGACAGAGTTAATTTTCTTTCTAGTAGCTGGTAGAATGCTATGTTTTGGCTTAGGATGTGAAGAGTGCTGATAACACCCCGATGTTTTAATTGTTGCAGAGCAGTGCTTACACCAAGCCAAGGATGTTTCATCTTCTCACTCTGTCCTGCAAACGGGCAGGCTGGGGGTGCAGCAAGAGCTGGGAGGGGACAGACCCAGAGCAGCTGACCCAAACTAGCCAAAAGGGTATTCTGTACCATCTGTTGTCATGCTAAACAATATATAGGGGTGGATAGCTAGGGGTATGGGGGCTGGTTTGCTCGGGGTTAGGCTGGGCATCAGTGAGCAGGTGGTGAGCAATTGCATCGTGCATCACTTGTTTTGTACACATTATTATTAGTGGTACTATTGTCATCATTACTGTTGTTATTGTTACTGTTATTATTATTTTCCTGTCTTAATAAACTGTCTTTATCTCAACTCACAGGCTTTGCTTTCCCGTTTCTCTCCCTCATCACAGAGAGGGAGGGGGGAGGGTGAGCGAACGGCTGTGTGGTGTTTAGCTGACGGCCGGGTTAAACCACAACACTTTGCCATAGCTTGTTACCCTGAACCTGACGTATCAACATGTCCTACATATAATCTACAGTTTTAGTCAGTGATTATGCAAACTGGTCTATGAACACAAAATAAATATTACTCTACTTTTTTATTTTTTTTTATTTTTTTATTTTTTTTTTTTTTTGCCTAGGCAACACAAAGCAATTGTCCTCATGCTGACTTATTGCTATAATCAGCTCTGGTATGGAGGAATGAAAACATTTTCATTCCATACTTGTTCTCTCCAATAAAGTTATTGAAAAGGTGTTAGATAGTGACTGTGAGCAGTTCTCCAAAAACTGAACAAACTTCACCATTTATTTTTTCTTGCACTCTGGAGACAGCATGCCTGCGAGCCATCATACAACAACGGCATTAGCTCATTTCTGGACAGAAACAGGCTTCAAGGAAGGCCTTCAATGTAAATCCAATGCCTCTAGTTATCAGTCCTTGAGTCACACAGCCACTGGTATCTGGATCTGTTTTGCAGTTTCAGGTGATTTTACAGAGAGGGACCCAGACCTCTCATCCTGCTAAATTCCAGATGTGGAAATCACAGGTGTTCTTAAAAAATAAATACATCTAAAACAAAAATATCAAAATAAGATCCTTTATGTGTATGAAATAATTCTACCCAGATTTCCAAGGTGTTTTGGTTATTCTTTTATATACTTACATTGTTGGCCAATATTTTACTTCCCTTTTATCACTTGTCCAACAGCTGCTGGGGACCCTGGAAAGGGGCAAACACACAGTTCCCAGGAGAGCACCAGTAAAGCTGGCAGTGGAATGCCTTGCAGATGAAGGCACAGCAGAGCATAAAGCCTGGAAGTTGATACTCAATGAATTCAAAGTAGAAATAGGTGAAAACCTCTAGCAAAAACAAGCTGGCTGCTTTGTATGGCTTGCAGCCTCTAAGGACTGACCACGACACAGGTGAAGGTGATGCTGCTGCTGTGATCTGTGTGGAGGTGCCCCCAGAATGAGCATGGCTGCAGTCACAAAGGCAGGTGGTTAGCAAAATGACGTGGTGTACACTGGCTTGGAAGAGGAGGGAGAAAAGGACTTGTTTGTCACTGTCTGTTCCTGGAGTGAAAGGAGAGGTGATGTAGCCAGAGGTGGGACAAGTCCAGGCCTTCTGATTCCCTTTCCCTCACCACCAAAGGATGTATGAATGCATCCTATGTCTCAGCTCCTGCCCTCCTATAAGCAGTTTTGCCTCCCACCTGCCCTTCCTCTCAGGTAGGTGCAACGAAGGCAACTGCAGGTCTGTGTAAAGACACAGGAGCTCAGTTTTGGGCTTTGCATCCTTCCCCAAGGGCTTTTACTTGGATTCTCTTGGGCAAAGACAGGCAACGGCTGGGTCAAGCTTCAGTGAGTTAAGTGCTATGATTCTAAATGCTTGGCGTTGGGATTTACAAAGGGATAAACCTCTTACTAGGAAAACACATAGAGGTGTGAAGAAGTAAACTACTGAACAGCCATGTAGCATGAAATGATCATCCTACAAAAGACACTGCAAAGTATTTTTAACACCTAAAGATAGCTGCTCTTACATAATTTCTTCAAACATGTTATCCTGCTGAAATTCGCAAAATACATTATTATTATTTTATTTATTTCTAGTGCTTACTTACTGGCTGCTCCTCTTGAGATTAAAATTTGTAGGATTATATATTGGACTTTTCTACCAGAGTTTGTATATGCGATTCCTCAAACTCAGCAGAGCTGGAGCAAATTCTGTAGGAGACAAAACTATTATATACATAGCCCCAGCAGGGGGGCATGCACCAGGCATGTTGGTGAAAAATATGTACTTTTCCTAAAATAAATGATGCTAATTGATGCTCTTAGTGCTGAAATTTAAAAACATATGAAAAAAAAAGTCCATCCATTTTAAGGAAGAAAGAAGGGGAATGTCTATATCAGTACAGCAAGGGTCCACCCATTTGAGATGAGGCTATTTCTATATTCCCAGTGAAATGGAAATTCAGCTAATACTGAGAACATATTTCTCCAGAAATCTGTAGAAACACTATGAGAAGGTAAAAAGTATGTAACCTGTGCCAACAAGTACTTGAGCATGTTTGAGTGGCTCGACTTGGGGTGTTGGCAAAGGAGTTTAGCAAGAATCAGACAAAAAAGTTGTCTTTTCTGCAACTTTCTCTTTTGCTCAGTACCACTGCTAATACTGTGAACATCCACATGGTTTTGGTGTGCTCTGATGAAGCTGGTCCTAGCACTGCCAGGTATTCTATGAAGTGAGCAGGAGGCTTGTCCTACTTCACGAAGAGCTTTTCACAGTGGTTTTCCTCCTGGTGTTTCATCAGGCAAAATGATAAAAGCTGGAGCTGTTTTGGTGTATCTCATCTCTTGAGTCTCCAGATACTGAGCATCTCATCCTCCTCTGTTCTTTGCTTGTAGCAGCATATGGTTAACCTACCTGAAGACTGCAATGGCTTAGTTTAATCAGTCTTTGTTCCTAAAGAATGGAAAAGGATTTGTGACATCATCTGTCTTATGAACTAGCAGAAGACAGACTTGTCGATCTGTTAATTGTTTCTGGCTCCAAACTCCTGTGAGGTCTATATCAGGGGTTTTGGTTCCTCTCTTGGAGTTACATAGGGCTGGGTTGTCCTCATGGACACATGTGGAAAATGGCCTCCACATGCAGGTGGGAAGGAGGAGCAGGCCTGGGGAGGAAAAGCAGGCCAAGCCAGCACTTCTGACACAGCAGTACTTTCTTTCCAGCCCATTCCAGCAAATATGCACTCACTTTTTGGAGGACAGTGAGGCAGTAAGGAAATCCTACCTTGGGATTCACTCTGCTTTAGAAGAGTGCCTTACAGTACAAGCAGATCCATCTTGCAGGAGGTTCGTGTCCATATGAAGCATGCAGAGTCCTAGGGCTGGGATGCCCTGCAAGTGGTTGGGTAAAATGCTTCCGCAACAACACCATTCAATAGTTTTTTTCTCCTTCATGGGAACAGGGTTAAGAGAGAGCCTTTTTTTGAGTCTGGTCTAGGACAAGTTTCTTACTAACTGCTTGCTCTTGTGGCGATGCAAGGGTCATGAGATCTTTTGATGCACGTGCAAAAGGGAAAGACTTCCAGGCTCTCTGCAGCACTTTATCACTTAAAGGAGGTGTTGCCTGATCCATAATCATAAATGATCTGGAGCCACCTCTCCTCTCTTGAAGCCCATCCATCTTGATATCTGCAGTTCTTTCACAACTTACTGGTGATGCACTGGTAGGTAAGTCCTGTTATACTCCAGGAGTGGCTCACAGGGATGGCAGACCGGAGTGCACAATGCTCTTAGAGTTCTTCTCTCACAAATATGCAGCACTCAGCAACATGTTCAAGCTCATCACTATTACTTCCATGAAAGTGTCACCAGGGGACAATGAGGAGGGTTAAACACTAGTTTGATACTTGCGTGGGAGTTGGATTTTGAGCTCAGCCCAGGCCACTAGTGATTGAAAAGATCTAGCTGAAGGAATAATGATATAATGGTTTTCACTGTGACACTGGCAGGCAATTTGTAAAACAAGGATAATGATAATTCAACCTTTGTAATGCACACAGGGATCTTTGCATGAAATGCAATTTGTATGTGCGATGTATTTTGTACTAATAGAAGATACAGTTCTGTCAAACACTGGAACAGAATACTCTTGTTTTCTTTGCATGCTGATGAGAGATTGCCCATCTCCAATGGCAATAGGATGAGTGATTATGTTTGTAATGCCTCTTTTGCACAGGTAAATTTGGAGTTAACACTTGGCTTGGAAATAGAACAGCCACATAATAGGCCGTGATTTTTGAGAAATGAAAATAGCAAACTATGTTTGAAAGATGCAGTACAAAAAATGGCAAACAGAACATGTGCTAGTTCTGTTGTTGTGGTTTGTCATAAGATGAACAGAGAGACAGAATAATGGGAATAGGCAATGATAAATTCTTCCTCTGCAATGTGGGATCCAGGAGTGTTTCTCCTGCTGGGACAAGACTCAGATGTACACCATTTCCAGGCAATCCTGGCTAGTTTTGCAGAGGAAACCCAGGCTCAAAGTCAAGAGGGAGCCTCAAAATGCTCCAGGAGGGCCCCAGAGCAACCTCTCAGGGGACCAAAGCTGTGGAGGACACCTGCCACGCAATACAGGCCCCGCCAATATGACCAAAGAGAAGTTGCATTTGCATTGCTTGGGTTTGGCAAAAAGTGCATATCACTTGACTGAAAATATCATTATCTTGAATAAAAAGTGTTAGTGTTTGGAACATTCCCAAGTGATCGTGCTTAATGACAAACCTTGGCAGTCTCTACTAGACATAACATCTCAGCAGTGACCCTTTGCTGCTAGGACAGAATAATGAAAGAAACAAAAGCTTTTGCATGATTTTCCCTGAATCTCATGAAAGAATTAGCTTTCAGTTTAAAAAAAAAAAAAAAAAAAAAAAGTGCAAAAAACAGACCTTTCAGCTGTTCCTTACCTGGAACCTGAACCTTTTCCCTTGGAAGCTGATGGCAAAACTCTGTTGACTTAGCTGGGAGCTGACTCAGGCACTGAATTCTCTGGCTACAGGAACTCAGTATTGCCAACATGAAAGAAATGGCTAGTTATTGCTTATACAAACAGTCACATTCTGCTAAACAACAGGCACAAACTTACAGATTGTTTTAGTGTCAAATAAAGTTATCAAAATAATTAAAACTTATTTCCCTTAATAAATCACTCTTGGTGATTCTTGCTGGAATATCAGAAATAGGAAGGAAATTATCAGCCACTGAAAGAAATCCTGCTTCTATTTGGGGAAAAAATGTCATTCTTCACAGATAGAGGAATGAAACACATGCTTGGCAAGGACTAGCTAAGAGATAAAGAAATTGTGAGGTAATCAGACAGTAATGCTTCAAAGGAATATTTTCAAAAAAATACATTGTTTCCTTTTTATTGTGATTAAAGGCTTGTAATAACAGGATTGTTTTAACCCTGCCAATATGCTGTCAGTGTCAATTTTATTTAAAAGAAGGAAATAAAAAAGGCTATTATTAGAAGGAATTCAAGCTGAATTGTTGAACCTTTATTGCTTATATGACTATATTTAAAATTAAAGCTTGCATGTCAAAGTGAAATCCTGGCACATAGTCACACATTTCATAAGAGCTTTTGGACTTGACGTATGTATCCCTGTGACAATAATATTGTCGAATAATGGAAATACTGTATATCTATTAGAGAATAGTAATTTAGTAACAAATTTATATAGACTTATTACAGACTGTCAGAAACAAGAGTAATGGACATAGTACAAATCCAAACCATATGTTCCATGAAAGAGTATGTCCTTCCAGCATTTTTTAAAGCTATAAATTATCTATCACACTACCAATAAAGTACTGTAGAGGTAAGGTCACCGACCCTGAAGCACTGACATTTAGTTCAAGATCCAACCCCTGCAGCTTAGCACTTCATCCAAATTTCCAAATGTGGAGGGGAACTCTTTTTTCCTTTTCCTGTGATGTTTTCCCACAGGCTACTCTGCTTGCCGATGTTTCCATGATAATATTCTTTGCATTCTGTCAATTTACATTTAGTAGCTGTACTGCAGTAACAGGAAACTTTTAGATCATCCCCTCTGTGCATACGTACAGACCCTGTGTATGCTCTGTGTCCTCATAAGCATTTGCTTGGCTGGACCACTGGAAAATTCCCCCACTTGCAACTAGTTAAACATGATAGCCTGGGGGTAGCGGTGCCCCAGGTCTGGTCTTCATATGTGAGGAAAATAGTTGTAGGGAATGGTTTTCCTTCAGCAGAATAAGGGGAAGAGAGGTTCCCACTGCAGCAGGGACCCTGACCTGCCAGGAGCCTGAACATCTGCAAAAATGGTGCATTGATACCATGCGAGCAGGAATGAGCAATGTGCCCAGTCATCAAATGAATGCAAAGGGAAAAATAAAAATTAAAAAGAAAAAAAAAAAAAAAGAGAGAGTGAGAAAGAGGTGAAAGGAACTGCAAAGGTCTGACTGGGATTTTTCACTGTGTGCAGAAGAGGCCACGGTAACTTTTCTACCATCACTTTTTATTTGTGCTCATCTTGCTATGTCCTAGTTTTGGCCAAATCCACCTGCGAAAGATTATGGATCACATTCTCAGGTGGGCAAAATCAGCCTAGCTCCACTTGGCCTATATGGCAATACCACTCCCTGCTGCTGTGATTACCCCACCATGTGCCAGCACTCTGAGTTGAGCAGTGAGCTGTGAGACAAAAACTGAAAAATAGAAGGCGCTGTTTTCAGCAAAGACTGACTTTAAAAGTGTCCTGCCTTCTAAATGCTTGAGCCTTTTGTTGCAGTAACCTTAACTGCTCTTCATTTTAAATATTTCTGTGTTACGCATAGCACTGGAACAGCACTGGTCAAATAGTCTGTGGGTTAAATAAGAAACCTAAACATAGGAACAGAGACACATCCAGGAGAATATTGCTCTGAAACTATACAGTTAAGAGATGTTTTGCACCTCACATGCTATGTTTCCTTCCCTCTCTCCAGACATAGTCTACTGACAAGCCAGATGTCTTATTCTCTCAGAATTTCCTTTCCTACATGATAACATTTTTCCTTCTCTTCTTGAATTTCTAAAATCCTCCCAGAAGCAGCTATTAATGAATGTAGCCGTGGATCTGCAACTTTTATGCTGGTACCAATCCGTCATACTCAGCGCCACGAATGAAAGCCCTTCCATCCCAGAAGCAGCTGTCAATTTGAATCCAAATGTGCATCCCCTCCTGTTAGCCAAAAGAAGACTGTCAGCCCCCTCCAGTTAGTTAGTTACTTACAGTGTAGTATCGTTTTCCTGTGGCTATGGATGGTCTCTTGTGGGAATGACTTGTCTTTTTCCTCCTGACTGTTACTGCACACGATTACCTCGGTTTATGTTGCAGGCCAGGAATGCTCCAGGAGTAGCTCTGAGAACGGTACTCCAGCTTGCTAACAAGATCATCAGTTACGTGCAAGATATTTGGAAGAGTTTTTTGCTGTTCCTTTATTTCCCACCTACCCCCATCTTGTTGTTGGTGGCGGGATATAGAAATCTGATTAATACAATCTTTGGAAGGTTCGTTTGGGGCAACAATAACTCTGTCAGAGAGGTGCCTCTGGAGTACTTTGGGAGCTGGACACATTCAGCTTTGTCTCTCATTCCTGAAGCCCAAATATTCACAAAGGCACCATTTGCACAGAGTTACGAGACCCATCTGCACATTTTTCTTTCTTTGGGTGAGGGGGAAGAGACTCAGAGGTGAGGAGCTGAAGGAAAGGTTGGAGACAGACATGGTGAAGAGGACGGAGATGAACAAAGGCTTGTCCATCCTTAGGGCTGAGCCCCTTCATGCCAGCTTGGAATGCATTGGCTTTACTTGTAAGGCTTTTTTACCTCATCAGAATGGTGGAAATGTAGATAAGTGTAATGGGGAAAAACATATTTATAATTGCTAGATTACTTTAAATCTATTTCTCTCTTTTTACAGGTTTTGCAAAGAATATAGAGCCTCTGTAACCTTTTTTTTTTTTTTTTTTTTTTCCTGAAGAAAAGTATCTTCAACTGTTGTTTTATCTATGATTTCCCCCTGTGATTAATAACAGAATTGAATTCAGGTGGTCTGGTATAATCTGATTTGGTTTTATTCAAGCTAATGTGGTCGCATTAGAGTTTTTTCTTTTCTTTTTTTTTTTTTAATTCACATTACTCAGATCAGCAGACATGCTACAAGCACGACACTATTTCAGCATTTTTCATGACCAGTGGTCTCTTGCTCAGTGGTGGGGAGTGCTTACAGACCTTGGGAAAGTGAGATCAGTAGGAAATCAGCATTTCTGAAGTAAGGCTACAAGAAAATGGACACTAAAATCCTGGTGCATGCCCAGAGATTCTTTGATGATGAATAACAGGCAAACAGCTCATAGATCGTAACACATAGAAAATATTCATATAAATAAAACACATCCATATATAGTGAAAATGTTGATGAATAATTTTTGTCGATTGTAGCTCTCTCACGCTTGTTTTAGGTTTCAGCAGAGCTGCCAAAAATTCAGTCTTCACAGGAGTTCATGGGAACATTTTCTTGGTTTTGATGTGTGGGGATTTCTACCCGGTAAACTTCTGAATACGGCAAAAATCACAGAACAAAACTTATTCAGAGCTCTTGAGCTCTACTCGTTTTTCAAACTGAAGCTGACCTAATCTGGAAAATTCATATATTTATTGGTGCACAGCTGGAAAATAACCCAGGCTCTCCTCAAAGACTCAAGAGTCTGGGAGAACATCTTTATCAGCATGTTCTAATTTTTGACCATGTTTTACGAAGTTGTAACCTAAAGAACACTAAATAACTGTAAGGCTCCCTGAATTTCTTAACACCATACAGTAACTTTGTTTCTCAACAATCATCTTCTGAAGTTATTTGGGAATCTAGGAAAGGAATAATTACTACAAGATGTAAATGCCTCTTGTGTGAAGAACACATATAATTCTTTTTCACTGTCTTGGGTACAGTCCATTAAAATTTTCAAAATTTGATAAATTACAGGGATTATGTACTTTTTATTGACATTTATCTTGCAAATTATAAGATGCACGGATCCTAACCACAAGAAACAATATTCTTTAAATCATTGCTTTTGGATAAAATGTCAGAGTATTTTTTTATTTTTTAATAATATGTCACTGTCTTGCCAGAAATGCAGCGCCAGAGCAACCAAATGACATGTGAATTGTATAAAAAGAATTGTGCATGTATGTGTGTGTGAAAGAAATGTTAAAGCACATCACTTCAGTGTCTGGATGGTTTCACTCTAATACTCAATTGATTGGAGCACTTGGTAAATTCTTTGTTATTAACATTTGGAGTGTCTTACTTGGACATGAACTTTATTATGTGGAGTGAAAACTGAATAAAAGATTGGAAACAAATGCTAATGGTAAACAGCAATATACTGAGTCTGAGAGAAATCTGCAGGGATTATAACTGATCCTGATTTTATTTAATGACTTTATTTACACTATAAAAGGAAATTAATTTTTTTTTATATAAATGCCCAACATGTTGAAGTAGTTAACAAAACGATTCTTAAATTACTGGAGGTTGGTAATGTGTTACCAACTCTCCTGTCTCTCTGTCTCAGGGATCAGTTGTGTTTCACATGCCTGCATGGTGCTGATTTCCCACTGCAGACCTCTCAGTGCATATGAAATCAATGGGACCTGGGAACTGAGAACCTTTATTACTTTTCTCCTTCCTGTTTTTCTGCCCTGGGCGATTGCTTAGTCTTCCTCATGTGTACACCAGTGAGGACAGAGAAATCCTTTCTCCAAAGGGACTTTCAGGGTTGGAAATACAGGCAGGAAACAGCACAATTATATTCAACTGAGAAAAAAAAAAAAAAAAAGCCAACAAAAAACAACACACAAACTAATATATCTCAGGAAAAATCATCCTAACTGCATAATCAGCGGGAGGGAAATACTTGGATGCCATTGAGTTTCTAAAGACTTAGGAAAGATAATAGGTAACAAATCAGATGTGACCTAGCAATAACTTTTCATGGCAAAGATGCAGTTATGTTTGTGGGTTATGTGCGCAGAGACATCTTGTCATTTCTCAGGAAAGTAATTTTCCCTCTGGAGGTGCTGCAAGAGACTTCCCCATGGGATTAGATGCTCAGGGTAGTTCTGGGATCCTTGGCTAGAGAGTGAAGCCCCTACTTCATTTAGGACTACGTCAGAGGAACCTACCAATGAGCCACCAACATGGTCAAGGATAGAGAGAGAAACTGGAAGGATTCTGAGAACTAAATTTTGGTAAGCAATCACTACACATGGTGGAGGGGAGAAGAGGCAGAAAAGGATATGTGAAGCCACTTTAAGGACCTGCAGGACTTACTATGGAGTTGCTTGTTTTTGTATCTTGGCTGCCAGGGATGTTTCTCTCTCCTCTTTTACCTACCCTGACCACCTGCATGTTGTTTCTTCATGGTGAAAGCAATGAACATAAGTATTCAGGATGAAGGACTGAAGTAGGCAGGGGGACTTCTTAAAACATTATACCCATTCATGCGTGATTTACACTGGAATGGGATTTCTACTCATTGATCACCCTGGTCAATATTTGCTCAGAACAGTGAATAAAAGAAGGAAATCCCTTACTGTAGCAGGACAAAAGTAAGAAATACAGACATGCCAACACCATCACAGGAAAGGTCTGTGTCTTTTTATTCTTCCTGCCAAAATCGTCACAGACCTTGTGCTCTAGTCCATGTGGCTGGGTTGGAAGTAGCAAATGTTGCATGAGGGCTACCTAGGATCTCCTAAAACCATGGGATTAGCCATGACGTTTGAGCTGGCCCTGACCACATGTTGAACACAGGGAGGAATGGAGCCCTTTGACATTGCTTAGAAGGGTCTAGCAGAGAAGATCACAATGAAATCTACAGAAAGTCAGTGACAGATGGAGGAAAAAGAGAAAAGTCCTGGTGGTGAGGTCTCCTGGAATGATGCCTAAGGAGAGGCCATCAGTCTTATCATTTGGTAAACTGTGAAAGAGATTACACCCTTGGAAGCATCCCAGAGGAACATTGTTTTTATTTCTACCCTGTCCTCCCTAAGAGAAAGGAGACACCACAAATACCTACATTGTACCCAGCCAGGAGGCAGTGTGAGGGAGGCTCGAGGGACATATTGAGGATGTGCTGAAAGAAAGCAGCCTTGGCTGTTGGCTCTTGTCTGTCACTAACCCACATTCCCCATTTCTGCCATTTGTCATGAGTCTTCCCAGTTGGGCAAAGATGATCTTTTCCTTTATTCTCAGCCTTTTTCAAGGACATTCTACTGTTTGCTGTACTCCCTAATGTGACAATATTACATTTACAACATACACTGCTGATACAGTAGATTTGGTGTATATAACTATGACTACATGAAGAGTTGTATATTACCTGAACTCAGGTCTTGAGTTAGCAAATTTCAACATATTCTAGTCTAGAGATACAGATTGGCCAGGGTGGATGGAGCTTTGAGCAACGTGGTCTAGTGGAAGGTGTCCCTGCCCATGGCAGGGGGGTTGGAATTAAATGATCTTTAAGGTCCCTTCCAACTCAAGCCATTCTATGATATTCTATGATAACACAAAGCATTCTGTGATTCTATGATTTCAGATCAGATGCTACTGTTTTATCTCTAAAATTAACATCATTGTGCAATTCTATCCCACTCTTCATCTAGAAATGACAAGGACTGCAAAACATGTACAAAAACTTGACAATTGATAAATATGAGTGATTTAGATAAAACTCCCAAGAAAATCTATGAAGATCCAAAACAAGGTATTTTGACTTAAGGAGTCCCAGTTTTGATATTTTTTGAAATTTCCTGGTGTTAATCTGAGAAGTGTTGTAATACATAAAATTACTAATTCAAAATGTGTGCGCGCATGTATGCGATGTATGCTCTGGTCAAACCCAGAACTAGACAGCATTCAGAATTTCCTAACACCTAATTCTCTTTCTGCACTTAATGCTTAAACTGTCATGATCTAACGGAAAAGGAGTCCCCACATGAATATTGGGGCTGGACTGCGTCTCACCAACGTCCTTGGAAATGCCAGATGTCTTTTTCCAGCTCACAGCAACACATCAGGTCTCTGATCTGACACTGAAAGACACTGCAGGAGCAGCTCTGCAGTGCCAGTTCTCTTCTGCAACCCTGAGGTTCTCGAGATGACAGCTGGGAGCTTGGCACCATCTTGTGCAGTTTGGTCTGCATTGTGCTATTCAAACTGGAGTAACACCTGGAGAGGACAGACAAGGTGTGTTAGATGTTGTATTAACATGCAAAATATGTAGGCAAATTTCAGAGAACAGGAAATATCCCTGCTCCCATTTTGCAGGGGAAAACTAGGAACTGAAGGATCATTTTCAAAGGAGATAGAAGAGTTTTATAAAAAGCCTGCAAGATTTCTTCAAACTCCTTTAAAATTTCATCTAACAAGGTGCTTCAGCTATCAGAGTTTAATCCACTTGGAGACAACTGAAGATACAAATGCTAGATAATGCTGGAAAACAGAGCTGGGGCAACTTGTCTGAGTTACACAGGAACTCTGAATTGCACCATCCATATTTTTCCATGTGCACTTGGGTTGGGGTGTAAGTGTTACATTGCTCATGTACAGCACAACATGCTTCCACTAAGAAACTTTATCCTGCACACTTAAAATGTTTGCAGTGTATTTTAAAACTTTCATCTTTGCAAAATGTTACTGATTTAAATAAAGTGTTTCAGTCACAAGAAATAACATTGCCAATTAAATGGCACTATTTTCTTCTACTAACTCTGAAAATATGACTTCAATGGTCAGAGCAAATTTGGGTTTGAAGGTGTTTAAACAAATGCACACTTCAGTTGAAAGCAGTTTGCAATAACGAGATTCAATAAAAAATTCTAATTGTAGGCCTCATGTTAAGTCCTGAAACACATTTTTGGGTCCCCATGTGCCTTGTTTCCAAGATGGTAGCACCTGGAAAAACATGCAGTTTGATTTCTGTAATAGATACGAGCTCCTATGGTCAGGACTGCATTATGCTGCCTGTTTTAGTAGTGGTGGCAATGTTGCTGCAGTTTAAGACCTTTATGCAAGGGCATAAGAACGTGTTGGGCCATGAAAAATAGCAGCCATACGCAGTTTCCATGCGGCAAAGTGAAAAAACTAACAGCCTTCTAAATAGCCAAGCCAAAACTTCCTGAATATTGTGCTAGAGAAATGTTGTTGCTTTCTTTAAGCCTGTAGTTCAACTAACTGCCCATACAATTGTATCCACAGATTTCTTCAGGAGAAAATGGGAAAAATGGTATGGTGCTTTTTAGTACATCCCCAAGTTTACTGACCTCTCTGCAGAAAAAAAAATGCAGTCCTTATGGTGAATTGAAGTTTCACCATGATTTGACTAATTGGAGGTCTTTTCCAACCCTAATGATTCTGTGATTCTATAATTTTCACATGAAGACTTCCATTTGCTTCACGTCATTTCCTATGGTGAAAATAATCTCAGTGGTCCATGACATCTTCCTCATCACTCAAAGCTTAAAGCAAAATCAGGTGCAAAGTGCGAGAAGGTAATACTTTCATGTGTAACATTGCTATTTATTATTATTATTATTATTATTATTATTATTATTATTATTGTTGTTGTTGTTGTTGTTGTTGTTATTATTGTTATTATTGTTATTATTATTATGACAACTACTCTCTGTTATTCAGCTTTCTGCTTCTGGTGGTAGTGATAATGAATGGGATGAAATAAGGGAGATGGGCAGCCCCGCTGGGAAGCAGGTGAGGGGCAACATCTTTTCTAGGGCACTACAAGCTGTAGGATGCTCATGAACTATTCCTGCAGCCCTGTACCTACAGTGAATTAGTGCAGTGCTTTCATTCTCATTTTCACACCTCCTCCACAACCAAAGCACACACTGTAATTAAACTGGATGATTAGTCAATGAGGAGCTTTTACACTCTATGCAGTGTCTAGCCATGAGGAACAAGAAGCACCAAAAGTGCTGGGAAAAGCTCCCAGCAAGCGGCAGAGCCCAGGCAAGCTTTCCCACACTGCTCTGCCTCCATCCTGATTTACAGCACTCCCGTGGCCCCCCTCTGCGCCTCTTCTGCTCCAGACACTGCCAGGGGTGTGAAACGGCTTTAGTAGTTTTTGCAGGTGGACTCCTCTCCACCAAGGACTGCTCTGACGTGTCTCCAGGCTGTAACATTAAAGGCAGAGCCGGGGAAAGTATCCTGCAGGGACTGATCCTGCTCTCTGCTTTGCCTTAGAAATCCTGAGCAGGTCTGGATAAGCTTCATCATCTCTCCAAATTCCTTGCCTGTAACCTAGGGACGGGACGAGCAACCTACGGGCTGCATAGGCGGGAGGGCGCTGGTTAATTACTGCGTGTTTATACAGTGGGGTCAGCAGAGAGAGTGCTATATGATAGCTAAATATTAGTGTGAAATCGCAGAAGATAACTGCACGTATCCTCCCTTGCACAGCACAGTGATATTTTATCTACTTGTTATTTCGAACCACATTCTCCGAAAGCTGAAAATACTTAGTGTCTGTTTAAAAGAAATATTTCAAAGAACACATGCTGGTTTGGGTTGTTTCCCACTGTGCATAGCACCTGCACACAACTGACACTGGTGAGCTCTTTGCTTTAATAGAAAAGGTAAAATGAAGTGTTACTTCTCTTTAGGCTCTGTTAAAGGGAACACTATTAAAAATACTTGTTTCCTAGCCAACTTCCCTCCCCCCTCCTTTTTTTTTTTTTTTTTTTTTTTTTTTTTTTTTTTTCCTGTAGTCGTATCTGTTTTGGTGTACATCTGTGCCGGAATGTGTTCCTCTTGTCTGTGCCCTGACACACATCTCTCACCAGAGCCAAGAAAGAAAGGTTTATGAGACATATGCCACTTCATTTTGGAAGAGGTGGAGGCTTTTCATAAAAGATGGGGCCAGTTCCAGTTGTCATCACAGCTGATGTAGTGAGTCCCTGCAGGCACAGATGGCTGCAAGGCAGTCGGGGTGGGTGAGTTAAGGTTGATGGGTCCTAAGTTGACTGTACAGGTCTAGGAGTGATAAACACCTTTTATCACACAGTTTGCCACACCATTTTCTGCACCACGGAAAGCAGTGCTGTAGCAGCTGTTGCAGCAGCGATTCCTGCAATGCCCCTCTCATGGTGTGTCAGCTGCCCAGGGGTGATGGTCCTGAGGGTTAAGCAAAATCACATTTATTTTTTTTTTTGTTGTTATCAAGTCTGCTGATTTGATTCACAGAGACCCAGGGTGGCTGAGGCTGGCAGGGCCCTCTGGAGCCACCCGGTGCCATCCGTGCCCAAGCAGGGACACCCAGAGCAGGGTGCCCAGCACCACGTCCAGGCGGCTGCTGAAGGGCTCCAAGGAGGAGACCCCACAGCCTCTGGGCAGCCTGTGCCAGGGCTCCGTCACCTGCAAAGAGCTCATGCAGAGGAGCTACTGGACAGACAGTTTACTTTCAGCCTTTCTCTGCAGGAAGTCTCTGTGCCTCTGGTGGAGGTAGGAAAACCAAGAGGTCACACACCCAGGCCAGTCTTTCTTCCCAAGGGCTGTGGAAGTGGCTCAAAGCACAGGAGAACCTGAAGGCAAGACCAGCACACCTCGCTGGGGCTGGCACCTGGGGCTCGGAGCTGCCAGCTATGGCATGGCATTGCGCCAACCATCCTGCTCCACTGGGCAGGATCACTTCAGGATTTTTTCTTCAAGAACAATGATCAGGGGAGACCCCTCTTTATTACTGACCTGCAAAGCAGCTCGCAGATCCAAGTCAAAGGCATGCAGCAACCCTTACAGGCATAGAGCCTTGGGGACTAATATTACCAGCAAAACAGAGGAGACAAAACCTGGCTGTTTTCTGTCTTAGCCATGAAAGGCACCAGATGGACCAGCAGACTGCAGAAATAGAGAGCAGGTAAGTAAGTGCAACATTCACTTGTTGTAAAGGACTCATTATCACCGCCTGTGGAAGAGCAGACGGGATGTTGTGCTCTACACCTGGTAGAAGTCAAGGAGGGATTATATCAGACAGATGTTGTTCATGCTTAGAACACCATGTGGGCAGACAAGGGCTGGATTCCCTGCCCCTGCCTGGCACAAATTCTATGGAGAAAGTATGGGAGAAGGACTAGGAGTAGAGCATCCTTGGGATTACAGCTCTTCTCCCTGTCCCATAGCAGGAAGACACGTTTGACTTCTCCCACTCACAAAGAGAAATTTTCTTCTTTAGTATTGATGCAAGTCATCCTTCATTCATCCCTGGACTCTGCTTCACTAGCACACCAGACAGTTCTGCGGTGGTTGCTGCATTTGTATGGCATTTTGCAAATTTGTAGTGTCCTAAGTGCGCTACTCCTCTGTGGAAGGAAGGGGACAGCACTCCTGGATCCATGTTGTCCTCCCAGGATAAAAGCCTAGGGGCCACTGTCCTTTCCTAGCCTAGCCTGAGGCCACTGCTGTAAACAAGAATTCTGTGTCTACTGCCTCTCTGCAGGTTTTGGACTAAACATGGCATCCATGAACAGACTGCTGAATTCAGTCAGAAAGACAAGGAGAAGAGGACTGGGGACAGGAACCAGAAGAGGTGTAGTAAAGATTTTTCACCAATACTTGTCTCAGGTGAAAGATGAACCTGATTCCATCTTGCTCAGGATCCTCGTGGTCACTTGCTGCAAGCACAAGATTTTACTAGCTTGAGAAGTCTTCAGGAACATCACTGAAGTACAACAGACTGAAAAATGTCAGGCAGTGTGAGAAGCTGAGCTAGGTTCCCCAAGCATCCCCACGTAGGGCAAACATTCCCCACTTTCTCCTCATGTTGGAGATCCCTCTGCCCTTGACTCCTTCCCTTCTCCTCCATCAGCTGGCAAGACTCCTTGGTACCCAGGCAAGGGATGGAGAGCACACCTCGCTGGCACTTACACTTCTTGGAAGTGGCAGCTCTCAGGCTGATTTAGCACAGAAAATAAAGCCTGAGAATTTGTAACCTGTCCACAGAAAATCCACGAAGAGGAAGAAAGGCTGCACTCCCCCAGCACAATCTGAGCAGCCTCAGCCATCTGGATCAGGCACAATAAAATGTTGGAAAACAGTACCTGCAACGCAGTGTCCTGCTCCAGGCCTGGCTTCCCTTATTTTTATATTAACAGGAAGGTGTAAAAGGGAGGAGTTGAGCATCCTGACTACATCAGGAGGATCCTTACTGTGACCAGTTCTGGAATACTCTCCCCAGCTTTGCTGAACATGTTTTTAAGAAGTTATTAAAAGCCAGTGAGGACAGAAAATCATGGAAATTGCTCAAGTCCCCGGGAAGGATTCCTTCCAGCCAGAGCCCTGCAGAGCAGGGTTGCCCAGTCTGTCAGTGCAGGAAAAGGATTTCACCACCCACTGTGACAGCAGACTGGAGTCAGTGGCCTTGGAGGGCCTGGGGCCTTCTCCCAGGACCACAATCAGTCAGAAAGGTTGAGAAGCGTCTTGTGTACACTGTGTAAGCACCTTTCAAGAGAGAGAAAACTGGGAACATTAGAGCCAAGGCATTAGAGCCAAGGTCTGAGAGCTGCAGACAGACAGGCTAAAATTAGAAATAAAGACTTGGATTTTCAGCAGGAAGGATGACTGGCTAGTCTGGGAAGCTAGCAGTGCAAGCAGGTGTTTGTTCTCCTGGTTCTCTTCAATCACATTAGAGGTACTTCTGAAGTGAGTTTTTAACTGTATCAAAGTTACTGGATCTGGTGGGATACTGAAGTTTAAAGCCTATGATATACATGCCCTTTATGCCCTTGACAGCAAAGGCTTGGCCTTGTTTCCTGGACATCTGTGGAAGGAATAAACCTGGTCACCCTGGCTGATAGGGCGGGGAGGCTGGCAGAAGAAACCTTCTGATGGCACGGTTGATGGTGCCATCACCTCCCCTCTGCAAGTCTTTGGGAAGAATGAAGAGCTTTGTTCCGGGGCATATTCACCACTACAAGAACATGTATCTACCAAGAATATCAGCTGTGATCCCCTCAGAAGTCAGATAGTTTTCAAAGCTGTCACCGTGGAGTGGAAATCTGTCCCACCAAAGCTGCTTCAGGTTGCTCCAGAGAAGCCAAGAGCAAGTGCCTCATCTCAGTCAGGGACATCCCCCAGATCCACAGGACCAAGTGTCTAGGAGTAAATAAAACAAAAAGCTCACACAGAAAATACATACAGCAATAACTTTATCTTTTATAGTTCCAATAGAGAACTTTGCTCAGCTGTGAGCAGATGTGTATTAATGGTTGGATTTAAAATGGCTAAGCTCAGACAGATCACAAAAGTATTTTGGCAATGTAATCCACAAAGTAATACTTATGACAGAACATGCACAATAACACTAATATTTCAAGAGGGATTTAGAAATAGATGAGATTTACTAGTTGAGAATGAAAAATAAGATTTGATATTTAAATGTACAGGGACTTAAACATTTGGATGAGGAGGTAGGAGTAACACTGTGAAAGGTTTTCAAAGTTCAAAACAAAAGAATCCTGAACTCAGCTCTTCTTAGCAGGGTAGGCTGAAGTGAGTTATGCATGCTCATGCAAGTAAAGTGATTTCTGTACATGTGCAAGAAGTCAAGCTGTTGCACATTTGTCTGCACTTGTGGTCCGTTGTGTCTTTTTCTGGTAGCAAATTTTTTGATGATTCTCAATACCTTATAGATACCGGTATTATCAAGAGGCTGTGTTGGGGTTACCTCTGTTGCATAAATATAAGTAGTAATGAAATTATCAGTCCCAAGTATTTTTAAGTCTGTATGGATTCCTTGGCATCAGTAGAGTATCTGATCACCACCTAAATGGGAAAAATCTTTAAGTCCTAAAACAAAATTTAAGTAGTGTCATCTTTTTGGACAGATGAAGCTAGAAATGGCTGGAGGGCCATGTCAGGAGAAAGTCCACTTACAGAGATGTAGGACTAAGGTTAGAAGGGCTTATGCCAATGGAACTTGTATACATGTATTCATGGTATGTGGAATGTAAAAAAAAAATTAAGATAATCTTCTTTAAGAAACATAGATATAAACCTCAGAAACAAACAAACAAACATTTTAAAATATTTTCAATTGGGTTTAACAGGCCTGAACAAATACTGCAAAATATATTCAAATCTTTGTCTGAATTTCTTCTGTCTTGTTATATAAACATACACTTCTGTCTGTGCTGATGTTAGATATTTTATGCAAAAGATTGACTAGCAAGTGCTTTCATGGAAATAATGGCTGTTGCTGTGTCTGCAGCTACCCGGAAGAATTAGTGTAAGTGTTAGGGCCTGTATTCATTCCACCTAAATTTAGGCAACTAGCATGAAGTCTCCCAGTTAAGAGTTCAGCTTCAGTAGTTGACCTCAGTTCCCAATGGGGAGAGGTGGGTTGCTCTAGGAAAAATTATCTAAAATTTGAGTAGTTCTGAGCACTTGACTCTTCCTGACACATGAGAGCACAGGGTGTCTCTGTGCAACTCTGCAGCAGAAAGGTTTTCTGACTCACTGGAGGTCTGGTCCATTAGTTCAGACTGGCTAGGAGACCATTATCTCCCTTCTGCATACTGGGAAGTCTCCTGCAGCCACAGGTTAGGCAGCACCAGCATTTCTCACTTTGGGAGCAATACTGGGATTGACCTTACTCCAAAAGCTACCTCCATCCAGATCATTTCTGCACTCTTTCTGACTTAATTCACACCATTACAGTTATGAATCTTGTACTTTGCTACTCACAATAAAACTAACCATGCGTAGGTCATGTCCCAAGAAGTACTCATGAGTCATTTAGAAAACCATTTTGATTACAGAATAGCATGAAGGAAATTCTAAACATTGAAAATCTGTGAAAGAGCATTAGAAGCAAACCTCAGTTAAGAAGGCAGTGCAAGCTATTCTCTTCCCTCTAGACTTTACAGTGCCTAGGCAAGCAGAGCCACACACCACTGGGAAGAGGTCCTCCAGTGCACCAGAAGAGGAATTCCATCCTAAACAAACAGCTTTTCAGAGGCTAGAGAAAGATTAGTAGCCCTTGAGTTAGGCAGAGTTTGATGAAATGGGCTTTGACTAGCTCTCATCCTTGAATTTAGAAGGAACCATGCATAAAAAAGAATGATGTTTCTACTGATAAAGGTAGGTAGGTATTCCCATTTGCAAGGGTTAGAAAATATGGCTACAGTATATGTGATTAGAAGGAGGCAGCAATAAACCAGTGTATTCAGCATTATTGGTAAGGATATCAATGTAAAGACTTTAAGAAGACTCAGTAAGTGAACAAAATAAGAAGTGTAACATTATTAGAGATGGCCAATATGGTTTTATGAGGTATAGGTCATACTTAATTGAGTGATTACTTTTCAAAGATATAGTTGCCACAGTAACTATGGAAAAACAGAGACGTTATACAGCAGAATTTTCAAAGGCATTCAGTAAAGTTATTTCTCATATTATTAATGAATGTACTGAAAATAGACTGTTCAGAGGAAAACTGACTCAAAAGGGTAAGGTTTCATTAAATAATCCATTTACAGGCTATCTGGAGGACATACTGCTTTTAAAAGGTCAGAAACACAGTTATTTAGTATACAGTTATTAACACATTTTCAACTTGTTCATGTTCTCCCTAAATATTGTGAGGGCACATCTATTTACACAGCTACTATCAATGGAAAACAGGAGTTTCAGAGAGAGATGGTCAGGATACATCACTGCTCTGGGTTTTGATGGAGTTCTGAGATGAATCCCCTCATGTTTCACAGGTCCTGGTGTGCCCCTTGCCTATGGTCTGAACACTGATTAGTCGTTGTCTTCTCTCTGTGGCGAAATAATGCCCCCAGTAGAAAGCAGAGGTCCAGCCTGGCAAGAAGTTGAGTTGAGCAGTACCCAAGAGAGATAGATGTCTTTGCCCACAGTGCATGCTTTGTTCTAGCTACTACCAATGTCACCCACTAAACCATGTCCCTAAGCACAACATCCAACCTTTCCTTGAACACCCCCAGGGACGGTGACACCACCACCTCCCTGGGCAACCCCTTCCAATGTCTGGCTACTCTTTCTGAGAAGAAACGTCTCCTAATTTCTAACCTCCTCTGTAGTCACATTTGCTCCTGTGTCCAGTAAGGAATAGAGATTCTCTTTGGTCCTCCTCTTTTCATTAGTATATCTATAAAAACATTTTTTATTATTCTTGACCATAGTGGCCAGGTTGAGCTTGTGCTGAGCTTTGGCCTTCCTGATTTTTTCTCTTCATATCCTGTTCCTTGTACTTTCCCCAAGACGTGGCTTACAAGTCCCTGGTTCACTCCTTACAGTGAAAATTAGAGTTAAAATAAAATAAGATTGAAGAAATAATATGAATTTTTAGTAACTGAATATTATTTTTCACAGTCCCAAACAGATAGTGAACCTAAATGCTAAATGGACATTTAAATACAGTTATTAGAACAAAAAGATGAATCAAGACTTTGGAGTTTAATAACGGTCCACTTTTCCTTGCATTTATTCTGAACTTTGCCTTGAATAGTAGCCACTTTCTAAAATACTGAGCAGAAAGTTTCCTTCCTGTCATTTATTTTATACCTGCTTTTCTCAGACTAGTATTTTACAGATTTTAATGTCCAATTCTTTAGCTATTTCCCACCTGACTGACATTTTACAGTGTTGGTTAGCAAAAACTAGGAGATCAGCTTTTTTCTTTTTATTGAACAGATCCTCAGTCAAATCAACAAGAAAACCTTATGAAAGTTAGCTGAGTGGCAAAAGGCAGGAAAAAGGAAAGTATAACCTTCCTTCCCTAAAATTCTAACAACATTTGGAAAATCTTAAAAAATCAAAAATTTGGAAATATTTTATAATATTCCAGACCACGAGAAATGAAAAGTGGATATAGAACTGGTAAAAATTAAAGCAGCTCTGTTTAAATTAATCCAAATTTGTGACATACTACAGTCTGGCCCAGAAGTAATATCTTTTAAATGATATTTTTTGTATTTTTGTATGTGGTGATGAAATCACAGCTTTGTACCAGAATCGTAGAATGGCTTGGATTGGAAGGAACCTCAAAGATCACCTTGTTCCAATTCCCCTGCCATGAGCAGTGATGCCATTCACTAGATCAGGTTGCTCAGGGTCTCATCTAACCCGGTCTTGAGCACCTCCAGGGATGCGGCATCCACAGCTTCTCTGGGCAACCTGTGCCAGGGCCTCACCACCCTCCGAGAGAAGAATGTCCTCCTAACCCCTAATCTAAATCTCCCCTCTTTTGGTTTAAAACCATTCCCCCCTCATCCTGTCATTATCCAATTGAGCAAAGAGTTGCTTCCCATCTTTTTTATGAGTCCCCTGAAACGTTGCAATGAGGTCATCCTGAAGCCTTATCTTCTGTAGGCTGAACAGAGTATCAGTTTGGTTTGAAATGAATCCTTCATTTCACAGAAGGAGGCATTGCATTAGCCCTTTGGATTCCTGCAAGGTATTGTACTTTACATTGCAAAGTAGAGGATGGATTTGGACACTGGTACAGCATGTCAAATAAAATGGCAAGCAGAAATCTAATCTGTTATGCTGATCAGACAGAGTATCAAAATGATGAACAATAACTTTATAGTCAGGAAAGACAGTAAAGTTTATTTAGAGAACTGCTTCCAAGGAGATACCCCTGGCTGGGAATTACCCTGCTGTTGGGGCTGGGCTCCTTCCCAGCCTACTGGGAGCCAGTTCTGTCCTCAGTGATGAGACAGGAGAAGGAAGTTCAAACTGCCTGGAAAGGCTAAGAGAGGTCGCTTTCCTAGCAGAAGAGAAGTGTTGAATGGAGTTATGTTGGGAGTTAGTGTGGGTACAGTTGTTGGTCAACAACGGTCTTCTCACATCTACTACAAATATGTCAAAAAATGAGCAGTGATGTAACTTTTTTGTAATATGATTTGCATACCACCCTGGAGAGACATCATACTGTGAGGAAAACAAGCTTCATTTAACATTTTCCTCTAGCTGTTAGGTTAAGGTAAGCTTTCCCCATTTTCACCCACATTGCACAATAAGTATAGAAATGCAGGGGAAAAAAAAGCATAATACAGTCCATGAAGACACATCAGACAACTTTAAGACATTTACCAGGTAATTTAGACAAGCTCTAAGTCTAGATACAATCCAGTTGGACTTCAGTGTGTCATTTGATAAAGTCATGTTCAAGAAGATGGGAGAGATTAGAACAAGAACACTGATCAAGCTGGGAAAGTAGCTTCTGAGGAGATATTAATTGCTTAGGTATAATTGAGTATAATTAGAGACTGTTGGCTAGAAGGTGGCACATTTAACACCATGGGCTCAGGATACTATGCAAATAGCACTAACAACATGCAGAAAATGGCACAAGGAGAACACTAATCTCCTTAGTACAAAAAAACACAGTCAGATATTCAAGGATGAATATGAGAAGCATGTTAAAATTGGAAGCTCATAGAATGGGTATAACATCAGGCAAGGATGATGAATCAGTTCCAGAATGATCACCATGCACTAACATAGTAACATCATGAAAAAAGCAATGATAATGCATTTGCAGGAGAAGTGTAAAATACTGATGGATTGTACAGGTGTCTGGTAAGTCTTCACCTAGAGAGAGAGCGTACTGCACAAGTGTGTGTGGGGGAAACACTGAGTACACTGCACAAATCAGGGGCAGAAGACAAAGGCAGACATTGTAAGAGGATACTTAGAGCAACTTGGGTTTATTCCTGTTGACACTACTGATCTTTAATTGGAAAATACAATTCACTTTCAATTTTGTGGAGGGTTACTTTAACAGCAGAAAAAATGATGTTGTAATGAAGTCCTTTGGACATGGAAAGGGCTAGGACATAAATCTTCAGTTGGTACTGCATAAGAATTTGATAGACCTTACTCTGAATTACAGAGTTCAGCTCAGGACACTGTTCGTGAAAGATCACATCAGTTTGAAACACAGAACTTGTGCTCAGTGATACATTGTAAATCTGTAATAAATATATTGATTTCCTTGAATTTACTTATTCCAGAGTACTTCAATACATGGGATGACCTACGATGTCTATACTTATGATAAAGAAAGCTTGAGGAAACTGTGCTACCCTTCCCTTCCATAATTTTGAGATGGCCTAAATGAACTGCTGTTTTCAAAATGATGAGTAGGGTTTGATAAAACTGGTTGAGATGATGCTGAATGTTGCAAATCCATCTAGTCAATTGGTTTATATTTGCTGTTCTTTATATTGTACTCATTAGATTTCTCCATCCCCCACCTTCCTTTTCATGCTTTTTGCATGCAGCTATAAAGTCTTCCCATACAAATCAACTCTGATTTTGGTCTTACTTACATAGTATTCCTAACAGCTCAACTCTTGACTCCACGGTGAGATACAGCTATTCACACATTACGTAGCAGACCTGTGGACCTGGTGAAGTCCCAATGGTATCTTGATAGCTGAAGAAAGAAAAGATAATTTTAAATGTGCTTTCTCAGGCAGCAAATCTTTTAAATTATGCAACCAGAGCACCCCTGTGATTCAACAGGGTAACCATTTCTCCCACATAATTTAAAAGGAAGAACCTTCTGTAATAGTAAAGAATTTTTCTTTTCCTTTATTTTTTTTCCTTTCTCCCAGTTGTAACGTTCTTTGTCTGTCAAAAACCAACTAGTTAGTGATACAATGATGTTTCTAGAAAGTCAAAGAAAGGACTAAAAATGGTCTTTTGAATGAGACGTCACTCAAGGGACATGGTTCTACCACAGAAATAAGGCAAGAATTCAAGACTACAATTTTAAGGGTGAGTTTGTGAATTTTGAAATAGAATTACCCCTCCTTGACTACTTGTTTGCTCTTCTGCAGTCTTCTAGAGCTCTCAGGAAACTGAAGTTTTTGCTGAATGGGAAAGCTATATATATTAACCTGTCACCTGGAACAGGGACCAGGCTTGGCTAGAGGATTTGGCTTGCCTATACTGAATAGATATTTTATTTTAACTTCAGGACACACAGAGACATGCTAGCTCTCCCTTACTACCAGAGTCACAAACTCTATTGCATGTATGAGTGGAAAAACAATGCTCTAAGCCTGGCTGACATGCACTGAGTTGGTTTGTAACTGTGATGTTGTGTCATGTTGATGCTCACTGACCATTCAGCATTACAGGCTGAAAACATGAAGCTTTGAATTCACCTTTATTTTGGTTGACATCAGCACCACGGAAGCTGGATATTAAACAGAAATTTTGTGAATGAAATACGCTTCTCATTGGCAAAAAGTCTTCTAAACTGCTTACAAGATCATCAACTACTGCTTGAGGAGGAACATTCAGTCCTCTAAAATGAAAAAAAAATTCACACACACACAAACTAATTTCATAATTTCATCATATAGATACTTGTTACACAAATCATCCCTGGATATTGACTGCTACACAGTGAGAAACCTGAGCATGCTTCCTGCACGACATTTACAACAGAATGCATAAGACTGGAAGTGGCCTGTGAAAGACAAAGACATGCCAAATTCTGGGTATTGAAATAATGCATTTTATTTATTTATTTATTTATTTTTTCATTAAGATTAGCTTTTTAAAATATTCTATATTGTATATTTTTGGAGATCTATTCTAAACAGGACAAAACATTACTATAATAAGACTGACAAGGGTTTGCTTTTTACCCTTGACAAGCTCGTCTTTCCAATGAGCATCCTAGCATAAAAGAAGGTGTTTTTCTCCCAAAGCTATGTCCATCTTCAGGCTTTTGACTTACTAATGAACTCATCTGCATCCAGTCATTCCCTTCACCTTTGTGCCTGCACTCCTGTTTGCCCCCTGAGGACTACTGGGCTTCTCAGGCAGGATCTTGCTTTGGGCAGCAGCTTCCAATTGCTTCTGTTCTCACTGTGCAGAGGCTCTTAATTGCTGCTTGCATTTAACACAAGTGAAAACTAATTTGCATGACTGTGACTGATCCCTAAAATTAAACCATATGTTTAGCAGCTGCCATTAGTTGCTTTGAGCTAGGCAGTGGAGTAGTTTAGGTGAGGTCTGGGGAAGAAGTGACTATGCAATAGGGAAACGAGGAATGTCCTCAAGTGCCCCCAAGTCCTATATTGATTACTTCATGGGACATGCACTTTTAAAAGTGATGCTGACAGCTCAGAAAATGCACCTGGGACAGCGTTAGCCTCCTGAGCAGCTGAACAGGACTGATAACCTGGAAAATCCTGGTCCACAGCAGGCTGGGCTTGCAGGCTGGGATGTCCCCAGGGTGGATGGAAGCACATGGCTGTGTGTATTGGGTGACAGCAGTGGCAAGGTGTGCGTCCCAGGACAAAGACCTGGTGAGGCTGTAATGGGGTTTTCCAGCCCAGGGAAGCAGGCTGTGCAAACCGTGGCTGCAGAGCTCAGGCTCACACACCAGTTACAGCACCTTAGCGAGTCACTTCCAGTGCTCACAGAATGTGTGTTAATTTAAGTTATCTTTGTTCACACTCAGAGAGCTCTTGTAAGCAGTCACCTCCCCTTCCTTTTGCCCTGGGTTAGCAGCAAATCTGTCAGCAGCCTGCTGCTCAGCTGATGTGTGGTGCCTTGCTAATCGGTGACTCCTGGGTGACTCCAACAGCCTCAGTGCCATGAGGTCTGCTCTGCCCCCAAAGCCACCAGGACGATGAAAGAAGAAGTAAGCTGGCCCTTAAAGACAAGTATTTCCATTCCTTTACACATACAGCTACGCATTTGTTCATATATTATATTTATGTAAGACATATATTTATATAAATTTACATAGAAACACAGAAACTCACTTTATGTGAGTACATATATGTATGTATGCATGTGCGTGTACGTACGTGTGCATGCATATATAAAAAAATATGTGTACACCTGCATAGCACATGAACTAGATGTTCAAAGTATTTGGATTCAGACTGCTTGAGCTAGGAGTTAAGTTAGATGAAGATTTACATTTATCAGCAGTTCTTGACTACCCTTTTCCATAGGAATGAGAGCAGTGCTTGGCTAGAACTACTAGGGTTAACTAAGCTGACTGCTCCTCTGAGAAAAGCTCAAGCCAAAGAAAGTCAAAAGGGGGTGGAGGGATGGAGAGGAAGATATATGAATGATTAAAGTATCTAAAAGGAAATCGGTAATTTTGAAAAGCCAGAGCTGGAAGCAATTAGTGGCTGGCTGGCAACTCGCAAGAATCAATAAAAGAAGGATGCAATTTCTAATAACTCAAAAATAAAATCTGCTGATAAGTTAAGAAGGAGCTATAAGGGAAAAAAAGAGGTGAATAGGAAACCAAATCTGTTAACAATTATTGTCAGTGCCAACACTGCCTTGGAAGAGTCACGTTTGTTCTACCACCTCCACCCAGCCAATTATAACAATATGTATTCACCAGGCTCTCATGACAGGAGCACCCACCAATCCCACCAGCGCTAAGGAGCTGCTGGCATTTGTTTTTATTTTAATTTATCACTCAGCTGTTTCGAATCACATAAAGCTAAAACTTGGCTTACAAGTTGTCAGTTCCAATGCTAATCTTTTATGCTTACTGCATATGCGTGTGTGTGTGATATGTATATTTTCTGAACTGTAAAACTGCCATGGAAATTTCCCAGTCTGGGTATGAATTCTCCTCTCTGTCCCTTTACTGTGGAGATTGATCATGTTAAAGATATTGACATGTGTTTACTTCCCAAACAGGAGCCTGCCAGATGATGCAAAGTAGCTGGGTCTATTTCTCTGTCCCTTTACGCAGGTTTAATAAGCTAATCCAGAGTAGTAGATGAGAACCTGTAAGTGTGGGGTCATCCTATTCAAAGTGATGATATGCATGCTATTCCCTTAATTTCTCTATCAAGGTCATAAACACCACAGCCACACGATAAATTGCATTTATTTTTCACCTTTTGATCTCCTTACATTTTCTTTGCCCACTAATCCATTTCCACTGGGACCACTTCTGGCACTGCAAACCTCTGAGCAGCGCTCAAACAGCCCATGCTCAGCCCTGAGCCCATGCTAAAACCCTGTCACAGGAAGTTTTATTCTTTCCATTATAAACATGGAGTTTCCATTCTTATCCCCCAGCCCCAAATTACACCAGTCTACAACAGAGACCCGCAATAGGTACAGGGCACTGGGGTCTGGCTCATCAGCCAGATCTGGGCATGCCTGTTTGAGATTCTCGGTTTGGGAGTACAATTCTTCTGTCCATGCAAAAGCAATGGACATGAATCTTGCAACTCTCAGGATAGCATCAAAAAGTTATTTTAGAGCAGTTGGAAAAACTCTTTTTTTAATTTCAAGGGCTGTGTATAGTTCATAAAAGCTTCTGGACTTCCCAAACATACATAATATCAATAAAAATGTATAAACAGTAAATATCTTGTGAAGTGCTTTCTCCAGAATGTGGCAGAAACAAGATATATGATGGCTGGTGCTGGTATAAATATTATGTTACAAAAAATCACTCATGTCTTCAATGCTCCAGAAGAATTTTGCTGGTTTTGGCCCCAATCCTGCAATATGCTCTGTATGGGCAAGAAGTCCTTCCTCGTGGACTAACTGAATTGAAGCTGTATTTGGACCGTGCAGTTGAAAGCATTCAGCTGCTTCTGAGCACTCATTTCAATTACATCTAACATAGCTGCAAGTTGCACTGTAACTCATGTACTGGGAATTTGCATCCCATTTGCTCTAAGACAGAAATGTGCCTCACTGGGGTCCCACAGCCCAGAGGTAGGGATGAACTGTGAGCCTCCACGTTCCTTTTTCCAGTGTTGTACTCTGAATCATTTCATCCCCCTGCAGTGTAAGGCTATTTATCTCCTGATCCTGATGTAACAAGGGAACCACTGCAGTAATATGAACTTGCAGCAAATCATTGTATGCTGTGCTAGGTAGGTAGGTAGCAATAATGCTGCTCTGGATGCCAGACACACTGTAGCTTGTGAGTGGATTATGCTGCTGGAGTGACTGCATACATATGATATGACCCATGAGTCTGCACACACTAATGCCAAGGCAAACAGATGCCCTGCTCTGCCCACCTTCTGCCCAGCAGAATGTATTTTCTTAAATAAGCTGGTAAAAGCAAGTGTTTTATTCAGATAGAACCAAGTGTTTTATCTTGAAGAATCAATCTACACTGAATTGCCCAGCAACAAATACACAGGCTTTGGAATTTATTTATTTATTTATTTATTTTGAAAGATTCACACACCACTCGCCCTATCAATAGCCCAACAAACATGCAAGAAGCAATGGGCACAACCTGGCCCCAAGGAGGCTCCCCCTGAGCACCAGGAGCCCTTCTGTGCTGTGCGGGTGACGCAGCCCTGGCACAGGCTGCCCAGAGGCTGTGGAGTCTCCTCCTTGGAGCCCTTCAGCAGCCGCCTGGACGTGGTGCTGGGCACCCTGCTCTGGGTGTCCCTGCTTGGGCATGGGTGGCACCGGCTGGCTCCAGAGGACCCTGCCAGCCTCAGCCACCCTAGGAGTCTGAGAAACATCCAAGACTAAACTAAATTACAGTGACCTTGTGTGTATACTTCCTGATCATGGTTTCATCTGTGCTCCTAAGCAGTCTATGGTGTTAGATTCACTCTTGCACATGGCTTATCTTTTGAACTATTGGTTTCTGTATCCTGCCTCCTTTTGCTGTTTCCATAATTAAGCCAGGCCTTTCACCAGGAGCAGCTTCAGCCTCATCGGTCATCATCACACACTGGTCTCCTTGTTCTTGTGTTCTGTTCTCCACTGTCAGACCATTTTCCTGAAGAGATTCCAGAGAACAGTGGTTGCACCTTGCATGCATCCATGCGTTTCCCCGTGTTGCTTCTGTCTGAATGGTGGTATCTTATTCCCACTGTTTCTGGGCTAGGGAAGAAATGTCACAGGCAGTCCTAGCAGGGTAAGGCTGATTCTGCCTAACCCATGCCATAGGAGGGAGCAACATTTTTGTAAGATGAACTCTTACTCACAAGATTTTATGCATACAGGCTCCCAGCCAGAACAGCACTAATTCTTGTTGCACTGAGGGGAAGTTTGCAGGAGGCTGCAAAGTTAAGTGTTTTCCTACCTGCCTATAGACTGGAGCACATTAAGGGGAAGAAATACATGCATTGACCTATAAGGGCTTTTTTTTTTTTTAGCTCTGATTTGTTAAAGGTCACTCAGCATGAAATGATTAAAAAACAGCTCATGTCTGATAAGTGTATTTGGATTTTTGGAGGTACACTACCCCAGCTGGATAGACATAATTTCTTTGGATTTCAGGAATGCATTTAGTGTTGTACCACACATCGGTGCAATCTCAGTAAGTCAGAAAGCATTAGAGGGATGGTGAGACAGGAACTGTCAAAGGCAACGGTTCAACAGTGGGTTAGGGCACGAAGAACCCAGAGAACACAAGCAAAAGTGTGAGATATTCACAGGCTTTAAACTAGATCAACATTATAACTTTACAACATTATATAACCCACCTACTGCACAAGATTTGGAAAAGGAGTGTCACAGACTTGGATCCAAGTAGCAATTCCTTGCATGTCAGTGCAAGGAGAAAAGTCCGAGGTGCTGCCCAGCTCCCCGGGTGAGTGACCTGTGTCACCAGAGCTGGTCGGAGTGCTGGAGGGGCGCAGAGCCTGCCAGCTTCACCTCCAGGCTTCTCTGGCCAACGCTGGGGCAGGCGAGGAGCTGCTGGGCTGCAGCTGCATGGTTTCTCTCTCCCACGCCTCAGAGGGGAAGTATCAGATTTTCAGGCACAGTCTGGTCAACGGTCTGCTCCTGGGATAGCACAGCCACATGCTGTCCTTATTTGGGCTGGATTGCGGGTTACGAGCCAGTCCGAGGACTTTTTTTCCCTTTTAACAAGTTCATTTTGGTGAGACATTTTTTTTTCCCCTGTAAGGAAAAACCCCCCAAATATTTTTAGAGTGGTTAAATTATTTGTTATAAACAGAATGCCCAATGAAATCTGGCCTTTTTCTGAACATGAGTCATTCACAACCTTATTTCAGTGGGTGCATTTGTTATTCATAAATACTAAAGGAATAGCTTACGCAAAGGAACTTCAATCTCTGGGTTATTCCAGAGCTGCTTGTTTCTTTATTAGTGTCTGTTTTTCTTGGTACAAGATAGTCTATCTCAGCTAAGAGGCACCACATCTTCACTGTAAATAGTAATAAAGGCCTTTGAACAGGTGAATAGCAGTAAAAACAGTTTGAAGGAATAGAAAATCAATTTGAACTAATACTTGTGTTTAAAAACATGTTAACATTTGGCTTCAGACGTTTTTGTGGATATGGCTGTGGTCATGAAAAACATCGCAAAAACACAGCAGTATCATTCAACAAACCACATCAGAAAAAAAACCTGTACATCTAGGCACAGAAAGACTGGGTTGCAGAGGACCTGAACACATACAGAGTTTCTGCAGGGCAAAGGAGCTGAGCTCCTGTTTAGTACATGGACTTACTTTAGGTCTCCTTCTTTGGGCTAAAGTTTTCTAGATCAACAGAGCTTTGCCCTTGCCTCTACATGGGTTGCTTAGAGAAGTCTCTAAGCATTAGAAAGCATCTATCCCCACCTCATCTTAGTGTACACTCAGTAAGTTCTCAGATGACCACGTTAGGCAGGAGTGTTGACCTGCTCAAGGGTAGGAGGGCTTTACAGAAGGGTCTGGATAGGCTGGACCGATGGGCCGAGGCCAACCATGTGAGGTTCAACAAGGCCAAGTGCTGGTTCCTGAACCTGGGGCACAACCCCATGCAATACTAAAGGCTGGGGAAGAGTGGCTGGAAACCTGCCTGGTGGAAAGGGACCTCGAACTAATCATTGTTATCCGGCTGAACATGAGCCAGCAGTGTGCTCAGGTGGCCAAGAAGGCCAACAGCATCCTGATTTGTATAAGGAATAGTGTACCCAGCAGGACCAGGGAGGTTATTGCCTCCCTCTACTCAGCTCTGGTGAGGCTGCACCTCAAGTACTGTGTTCAGCTTTGGGCCCCTCACTGCAAGAAAGACATTGAGTTGCTTGAGCATGTCTGAAGAAGGGCAACAAAACTGGTGAAGGGTCTAGAGAACAAGTCTTATGAGGAGCAGCTGAGGGAGATGGGGTTGCTTAGCCTGGAGGAAAGAAGGCTCGGGGGAGACCTTATTGTACTTTGCAATTACCTTAAAGGAGGCTACAGAAAGGTGGGGATTGGTCTCTTCTCCCAAGTAACAAATGATAGGACAAGAGGAAATGGCCTCAAGTTGTGTCATGCAAGGCTAAGGTTGGACTTCAGGAAAAATTTCTTCACTGAAAGTGTTGTGAAGAATTAGAACAGGCTGCCCAGAGAAGTGGTTAAGTCACCATCCCTGTAGGTCTTCAAAAAACATGTAGATGTGGTTCTTAGGGACGTGGTTTAATGGTAGGCTGGGAAGTGCTAGGTTAATGGTTGGACCTGATGATCTCAGAGGCCTTTTCCTACCTAAATGATTCTATGATTCTATGCTGTAACCATGGGCTGTAACCCTAAGCTGATCCTTAGGGATACTCATCCATCCACAGCCCAGTAAGTCCCACTATCCCATTGAATAGGTTGGAATCAGTGGTGTTTCACTTGAAGCTGAGCCCATGCTTCACCTTGGTATTAGAAAATAGAAAAATTCTTGGTATACAGAAACAGAGAAAAAGATGTTGCAAAGCTAAATTACTTGCTGGATCTTGAAAAGTACATATTCAGAAAATGGATGGTGATTTTACTGCCAGTGGTAGCTGTAGAAATGGCAGGGGGAGCAGATATTACTGAGGAATGGTGCAGTTGTTGTTCATTTCAGGCCAGCTGAGCATGGAAAGGAGCAGGTAAGGAGGGCAGTGACTAGTAGGACTGATGGTGCCTGGAGGTATCTTTTAGTGTGACTGCATATCTTACGTGCGCAACCTCTGCTGGTTGAACTACTCAAGTATAAAGGTCTAGAAACTAACACCAGGGAAAACCTTCAGTAAACTGGTGACTGTCTCTGTATCAACATCCCCACCCATGCTATGGCTTTGCATGCATCCTGGACACACACAAAGCTGTTATTTGCAAGCATATTTCCCTTGGAGTGGTTCTCACCTACAGTTCTCATAATTATCAAGTACAGCTCTCGAATCCAAATACTAATACCGATTTCTGTACACTCCAGTTATAGCCACCTTGATCACAAGAGGCCTAAATCTATCAATAAGAACAATAAACTGCTAAGATTCTCCAGCAAGATTTCAGTTCAAATACTGGCAAAATGGTTTTAAGTTAAAGCACTTGTAAGCTACCTTTCAGAATGCACAAGGGATAACTTCTAGCTGCTAATTAAATTACTTCATCTGTTTACTCTTGCAAACTGTATTTCCTTGCTTATTTTTAACCATATATGCTATAAAATCTAAAGACTTGAAAGATCTAAAAGCCTTTAAAAAAATAAAAACTGTTTAAAAGACTTGAAACCATATGTTCTCTACAGCTAAAAAACATAGAAGACTGTATATATATAGATTTTTATCTTAAAATATTACATAAGAATTAATGGCTTGAGTTTCACCTATTAAACTTGGTAATTTATATATGGGCTGGTCTTCCTTTCCAAAAAGTTACATTCTGAGGGCTTTGTCTAGGATGGAATTGGGTTGGGTGTTCTCATCTCCTGGTCCTGTATTCAACCAGGCATCTTATTTCCCTCTCTCATGATTAAATATAACTTTCTTTGTAGCTTAGAGAAGGCAAATGCTAAAGAAAGGTGGAAGTGGTGTGACTTCATAATTTGCATAAATAACCAGAAACATGGGCTTGATGAAGAAAAATACTCTGGGGATTGTTTTAATACTTAGACCACCTAGTAGACATCAGAAAGTGTAAGCATCAATCAATGTACACTTAATTTTCCGATTAGGGAATGACCATATATGAATTGTTATTAAACTGTAATGGCATTATTGATGCCCTCCAGATAGCATTTCCCTTAAGACATGTTCCATTGCCCTTTTCAGTTCAAGTAAACACGGTGAGAAAAGGACAGACTTTAGAAATATGGATGGCTGACCAAAATATTCATTATGTTAATTCTTGTATTAATTCTTCTTGTTGAAAGTAATGAAAGGTCATTGAGTGCTTCTCTCAAAATTATTTGCTCCTAGTTGGGTTCAAAATACTGAAAAAATAAAACTGCCTTGCTGCCTTTACCTTGACTTTTCTGCTTCCTGATTTATCAGAAGTAGGCATACAAATGTGTGTGAGACTGCTGAACACAGATAATTGCTCAACACTGTCTGACTTTTTATATCTGAGGTCTTTCTAAACTGCAAGTAGCAATTTCTGCTCTATTTTTGGCTGGAGTTGGCTCTTTGCTCTTCTCTTATCATTCAGTCCATCATTGAGGCACCTTCTTACAGTAATAGTTATAGACCATTCCCCATGAAGACCCTGGAAACTATCCCTAATTCTAGAACAGGGAACCATAAGAATTCAGGAAGCTTATTTTAAAAGAGCTTGACCCACATGTGCAGATGTCCTGATGCCTGATTCTGACCTCATCTGAGCTGACAAATACAGGCAGCTCAGACTTTGAAGCTCAGCTCTTGGTGCAAGTGTCAAGCGTCAAGTGCAAGTGCAAGTGTCAGTATGCTTCAGTTACTATGATTGTTGCACACATAATGTAGGTTATGCCCAGTGGAGTAACAGCCTTCAACCTGCCACTTAATGCCAGGTCACTACTTGTTTTCTGTGTCCTTTCTTCTTTCTTCTTCTGCATCAACATCCACAGCAGGCTACCTGTGATAACTCTTAGAGGTGAGGCCTTGCTCACAATATGTAGTATGCTTTTTTTTTTTTTTTTTTTTTTTTTTTTTTTTTCAGACAGATTATTTCTAACATGTATTTTCTCCTACCACAGTTAAACATCTTTTTGTTAGAAACTATACAGTAAAACAGACCTGTAGAGTTTCAACTTACATGTTGGCATTTAATCATGTATCAGATACAAATGTCATGTACCACATCAGATAGTCTTTCAGCCTGCCAGAAATATATTACCTGACTTCTCTAAACCAAGTAGATAGATAATATTTACCATTTCATGTCTTACTTTAACAAGTACCAGTAACAGTCAGGTCTTCTGTACTCCCTATGCTGTATCATTTGTGTATATCACAAATGGGCAGATGCCAGAACAAAGATAGGTGTACAAGTCAAATTACCTGACATACCCACAGCCTCTGACATGCTTATCTTATGACATATTTGCAGGTCTGAAATTCTGTTGAACCCACTGCTACACCAAATAAATCTGCAGTGCTGTGAGCAGTATCATGACTACAGCACAAAGATCTTGCTTAATACATCTAGAAATTTGTGCCTGACTGCTTTAAGGAAGGGTCTGGATGTTTTCCAGGTGACCTGCGTACATGCATATAAATGTATATGTCTCTTTAAAGAGTACCTTAGCCTGTGAAGCTGACCAGAGAATCTGTGAAAATGTTAAATTTATTAAGAGTGGGTTGACTGCTCTCTTTAGCTATGTGAAACTTTTATGGATGATCCCTCAAATCTGGCTGCTGGTTGGATTCCAGCTATTATATGTAGCTATGTATGGTTATAATAATGCTGCTACAGGATTTGCTGTAGGAGAGAGATATCAGGGGGGCTGCTTATGATTGCACACACATGTGTCAAAGCTGCAGCAATATGGAGGGCCATGTTCAGGTCCAAATTATGAACCAGGTCTCAGCTATGTTAGCTGTAAAGGCTGGGAGATGTTTTTAAGGTCTTGTGTGATCTGCACTTGATGCTTTTGTCCTTTCAGTAACTTGAAATGCTCTTAAATAAACATGAATGCAAAGAATCTCTTCAGGCTGAAGGATTTTTTGAAGTAGTCAAACATCAGTGGTCCGGGAGTATACCCCTCTGAAAACAGTGTACAGAAGTCATCCCTAAAATATAGCTATGGTACAACACTCTGGAAGGAGGCAATGCACCAACTTAGGTTAAGATATAGAGGAGGTCATATATACCTGTGAGTTCTGGTGAGCTAAGTTGAAAGACAGTACCAGAAATACCTTTGCTACATTCATATTTGCCCAAAATTTGGTGTATAGACTCACATACAAATTTTGATAACCAAAAAATGTTAAGAATTATTTTCAAACAATTTTTGCAAAACACTAGTTTTTCAAATCTTCAAATTTGCATTTTATATATGAAAATCTGAATGTGATAGGACTTGAATCAGATCTGTATATTTATACTAGGTGCTTATGAATGCAAACTAAGGCACAAAACTAAAAGCACTTTTCTTGGTCACAAAGTACTTCATTTTATTTAGGTATTAAAGGGGTACTTTTAATCTGTATTATAACTGAAATGTTCTGGGTATTTCTTTTTTTTTCTCCCTACCTAGTTATCTTAATAAAACTTGGAAATGTTTTCAGTGATTTCTTGAAGAAGCACTTGGAAGTGATTAAGCCACAGAACAGAAGTTCGAAACATTTTGGTAATGTGAGATACTGAAAAGTTTTAGTGTTATCTTATGAAAGGTTAGTTTTTAAGTTTGGAATAATGGACAATAATTACCTAATTAACTGGAGCAGAATGGAAAGAGCAGGAAAATAACTTTCATTGTAAAGCTGACTCATAAAATAGAAGTATTATTTTTGCAAAATGCAAAATTAATCAAATAAAATTTTGAATTTAGATTTTATTTTTTTTTCAATAGGAAATGACATAAAATTTCTCTTTGCTGCCATAAAAAAGAAAATCTGAGAATGAGTCTCCTCCTAGTTTTACCAGGTCCTCCTGTTGTGGCTGTAGCCCTAACAGCCTCACTGGTATTAGTTCTGATCTTCAAGACAGTAATGAAAAGAGGCAAATGACTGATTCTGTCCTGTGGTATAAAATAAAATAAAATAAAATAAAATAAAATAAAATAAAATAAAATATATTTGAGATTCAAACGATCTTGTTGCCTAGCAGGATAATCGATACAAAATGAAAAGGCCACAGGATGCTCCTGGTGAGCCCTAAACAATTCCTCCACATCCTGACTTGCAGGATCCTATGTCTAGCATGCAAGCTTTGAGAACTGGACACAGACTTCTGTAGAACTGAATACACTACAGCAAAGAATCTTAATGAATTGGGACCACATAATGTAAAATTTGGGTAACATCTTCTCTGGAATTTTCTAATAATTTGAGAAGACAAACTAGAGTTTAAAATGAAAAAGGTTTCAGCTACATTTTTCTCATGAAATCATTCAATATATACTATGTTATTGCACAGTGTGGAGGTTTTTAACTTTAAAGATAACATGTGCTCTGTGTGTTTTTGATGTTTTTTATTTTCTAAGAAAATCCTGCTGCCTCATGTCTAGTACTCAAAACTGAGCTACTCCTACTCAGCTTCAGACCCTTTCTGGTATTTGTTTGTTTGCTAGTTTTTCACGATAGTTTTTGGACATACTGAACACACTGACCTTGGAAGAGAAAAGTGAGAAAATTTTTAATTCTTTTCCTGATGAAATCCTTTGACCTAAAATTCCTAGTAGAAACATAAGGAAGGAAAAGCATGGACCTTTGCTTAAACAGAGTTTAGCTTTAGGCAAGAAGTCCCTACTGCAGTGACCCAGGGTTAACCTCTGCACTGGAGTTTTTTTTGTGGTTCACGGGGGAAGGCCGAGGTACCAGCACTGTGTCTCCAGAAAGGTGCTACTGCGGGGATGGCGAGCCTCCATCTCATGGACCCAAGTGAGCACATCAGAACAACTGCAGTGTGTGGTCTGTGGTCTGTGGTCTCCTCCCTAGTGACATGTGCTGGTAAGACTGGGCTGCAGTCAAATGCTTTTTAAATAAGCTGTCACAACAACTTAGAGGGACTTGGCATGCTCTGGAGGGCAGGACTGGAATTCCAGAAGGACTGGAGATTTAGACTGAAAAAAAAAAAAAAAAAAAGAGGATGTTATCAAGCAAGTAGTATTTTGAGATGCTTTAAAACTGTAATATTAGGATGTTTTCATGAGATAAGACCACAAATGCTGAAACACAACTGAAAAACAACTGGCTTGACAGCTGTTCTGCTGTCAGAGGACTTTAGCCTGTAGTGGATCACAGGATCCTTGACAGTGGATGCACCCAGTCATGGTGAAGATCCAGTGCTGCACCCAGACTTTGAATGGTGACCACCATTACTGGGCTACCACACCAGGCTTACTACTGGGCTAAGTACTATTTCTGCTCCTCTCAGCTTTGGCAAAGCCTCTGTGGAACTGCTACCTCCCACTGTAGTGCCACGCTTTGAGATAGATGTAGATCAACAAGAAGCTGTCTGTCTGGAGAATGATGGGGGCCTGGAAAACAGGACAGGGAAGGAAGACTGAAGGAGTTGGAATTACTTACCCTGAAGGAGAAAAACTTGAGGGTAGGATATGACAGCAAATATCAAATATAAAAAAGGCTGCTGTTGGCCACAAGGGAATAATTTCTTCATTCTGTGTCTTGTGGTTAGGAAGAGAAGTTATGAATGTAATTTGTAGCAAGAAAGGTTTTGGTTAGAGAAGAACATATTTTTGTCAGTCAGGCAATGAAGCTCCATAGTAGATTACTTTGAAAGGCTTCAGAATGTCCTTTACTGGGGGAGTTTAAAGAATATCCCAAACCAGCATCCATCATGATGACAGAATGTATTTCTTCCTGTGTTGGAGCTTTGGACATCCTCTCTGGAAGTCCTTTTGAGGCTTCTGAGTCTACCTTGGAGGGAAGAGCCATCTGTGTGCACACATGTTCACGTGAGCCTTCCATCTCTCTCTTGTGGGAGCTGTGCATTGTATAGGACACAGTGCAGGTCAGGCCAACTTCAACCTCTCTAGCCTTGCTCCTAGACCTGATTCTCAGTATTGCTCTGCACAAAGATGTAGGAGTACTGCATTACCCTTGGAAGCAGACAGCCCCAGGCTGAATGTTCCACAGAAGAGCCCAAGGCTTTGCTTGCACTTGCTCCCTCTGTGCAGCACATGGAAAAGTCCTCTCCTCCCCAGTGGCATGGCCTTGGTGTGCAAGAAGGTGCACATCTGCCATCACACCTCCCAGCCTGCCCTGTGAGAAGGGTGCTGTCTGAATCTTCCCTTCTTCCAGCTGCACACGGAGTTTAACTTTGGGGTCCCACTTATTGAATGGACTCTCTATACGCTGTCCTAAGTCACCAGAGCATTTTTACCCACAGTAACTTTTACAGATTCAGATATGGACTCATAATGGTCATGAAACAATGCCACATAAAACCTCTGAAAGTGCCTTTCTCTCTTATAATACTCCTCTAGTAAATAAACCTGTATTGCTTCCCACATAGACAAAAAATAAACCTTCAAAAATGTTTCCCAAGTTCCCTTTGTATCATTAATTATCATTAATTGAGTACAACATGGGCTAGGGGTCTGCCTTTTGTCCCTGTTGTTTCTCGTCTCCCCAGGCAGCCTGCACTGCCTAGCCTTGGAGATTTGTGGGCAAGCAGCTTAGATGTCTAAATAATGTATGGATCAGTGTACTGGGTCTTTCATGTGAAGTCTGTGTTGTAGGCAACAGTAGCAGCCTAACACAGGCATTCAGGAATTCTGGGTTTGCTCATGTCTGCTGCTTTGCTTGTTGCCTTTATGTGATTGCGTGGGATTTTCCTTGGCAGAGAGTGCTGTGTTAGAGATGATGTATTAGCAATGATGCAACTTCTTTAATCATTTGAAAAAAATCCCTGAAATTCTTGCCCTTATCTAGTATAGCGTACAGTATGTTTTAGTAAGGAGCTCCTGGAAGAGGAGCTGGGAGTGTTTGCAGCTGGGTGATGGCACATTTCAGAGGGCAAGCAGCTTCAGCGTGGGCATGACTCCCCTGACTGCACAGAGCCACCCCAAAGGAGCCCCTGAATTCTGGCCCCAGGTCAAGATGCCACTTAAATGCATACCTCAATGCAACAAAATCCTTGGATTCTGTCCCAAATCTGGATGGAATACTCTTTTAATGCTAAAAACACAGCCATTAATATCGAGAAAGTTTATCTGGGAAGAATGTCCAGTCCTTCCATACGTCTACATATTTCACTGTGGACATATTTCCTGGACCCAATCTTTTCCTCGGCTAAGCTCCACTTCACAAGTTAGTAACTCTTAAAACTTTCTATTTTTCCCCCAGCCTTTTTCAGAAGGTAGCGAATTCCTATGGCTACTTTTTTAACTTGGTTTCCATTCTGACAATATGATTTATGCCAATATTTTTGCATAAAAGAAGTTTTTGGAAATAAGTCCCAGCCACTACTGCAGAGAAGTAGTGTGAGCACAGGGGAAAGTAATAGGTAAAATGAGTAAACACACCCAGTGATGATGCTCATGATGCCTTTGCAAAGTCAAGACATGACTCTCAGCAGGACATCTGGGTATCTGAATTTAAAGAGGATTGATAAAAAGGACTTTATTGAAACCAGAGATTGATAAAAAGGACTCTGTTGAAACCAGACAATGCTTACTGCAAATATGGGATGAGATTCAGCAGCAAAGGCGATATAGGAGCATCTTTTTCAAGACCAAGAAGAGTTGAGATGACAAAAATATTTATATATTTAGGATAGTTACCACACTTTGTTCTTCTCTGTAGCTATGATTAATAAATTAAATCATGTCATTTAGGAATGTTTTATTTGTATTGTTGATTCTCTGAAAGTCAGATACAGAGAATGCAAGGGCAGAATAATAATAAAAAAAAATACCACCAATCCCTAAGTATGAACACATGCAACGTTTCTGCTGACTTGAGGTCAGCCGGTCAAAATCAGCCTTGCTATAAAGAAGCACAGTGGGAGAAGAGCATGTGTTTGTGAGTACATAATCTCATCTCCAACATATTTTCATTTGAGAAATATGAAACTGAAAAGAATGACAGCCTCTTGACAACAGATTCATCAAATCACATTTACAGTGCTATCAATGAAGAAGGGGGGTAAGAATTTTAATACATAACAGAAAGGACAAGGCAGGTAGTGAAATCTGTTTAGCGTACCCATCAGGAGTAAGCATAATAGTTGGCTTAGTTTAAACCCACAAATTTAGAAAAATGAGCCCTGACAGTTTTAACAATGAACATAAAATGCCTTTTCATCATAAAAGAAAATATTTAAAATACTTAAATGCGATAAGGCAGTCTAATGTCTTGATTTGTAAGTTTTGCCATAAAGTTCCAGCTTGCCCCTGGATGTACAAAGAGTGTCAACAGGCTAACCTGGGTGGGAGCAACAAGGGGCAAAGCCTGGAGGTTACAGGAAAGGAGCTGCAGGTAATTCCAGCAAGGGAGTCTGAGGATCAACCCCTGAATTTTACATTGCATTTAAAGCACAGTTCTTGCACTGGTACACTTTGCACGAGGAGCTCGTTGGTTCTGTGGTGGGTTAATGAAAGACCAGCTGTCCAAAGATGGTTGAAACCAATGGGTGCATTTCTGCAGATCCACTCTCCTCTGGTTCAGTTTTGATATCTGAACCAAAGGCTTCAGTATTCCAGGAGATCCTGCTGCCTTCTTACTCGTGTCTGCCATCATCTCTTCCTTGAAGGGCAGACTCTGACCCAGGAGTGATTTGGGGTCTTGGTTGCTCAGAGATCTCGAAGGCAGAGATGTCTGGCCAAATGTCTCCACCTGAGTTTAGGAAGCTGCAGGATTCACAGTTGCAAGGAAACTGTCCAGGCTGGATTAGGAGTTGCTCAGAGAAGGTGTAAAAAGGTGAGAATTGAAATAAACTGGGTTTAAAACAAACAAGAAAACAAACAAGAAAAACAAACAAACAAACAAACATGGGAGCTTCTGTAGCTTTCTATGAGGCAGATATATCATACAAATGCCGTATCAGGGACATCAGTGGGTCATAGACTGACATATCTCTCTGCATCTACCAGCACTTGTGGAATGTATAAAGGTCTGTGATTTGTGACAGTTTGATAAAATATTCCTTTTAGTTAGAAAAAGAAAAAATAAGTAACAATTTATTTCACATAAGGGTGAGGAGGATGGCATTACTGACTTAAACCAAAGACTTTCCGTAGTAAAGAGGCAAAGCATTTTGCGATGTTTACTTGTTCCCATTGTTCTGTCTTCTGATTCTTTTTTTTTCTTTCTTTTTTTTTTTTTTTTTAATTTATTTTAAAGGAACCAATTTAAGCTAGTAATGCATTTATTGTGATTGATAATCAATACAAGATGACATTTTCGATGCGGAGAAAGCATTTCCCATCTGGTGGGAAGAGAGAAAATATATTGTTTGACTAAAACATATCTTGTAGTCACTCTGATAGACATGTATGCAGTAAAACAGGAGAAAACACTTCCTGATGGAAATAAGAGCAAAATTGTGGATAGAAGTGATTTCAAGTGCACACACCTCCAGCAAACATGTTCTTGATTTGTAAAATATAGACCACATTTATTAATATTGCCAAGTGCAATAAATTGTGAGGGATTTCATGTCGATTTGTTAAATGTAACATATTTTAAATAGCGCTTAATGATATTTTTATTTATGCAAGGCTGAGTGAAATGGAGATCTGGTTCTCCTTTTGGCTGTGGCAGGCACAGCGAGAGTCAGAGGCATGCATACAAATCAAGAGAAAAGAAACCACTGATGGGGTGCTTTCCTGCCCGAAGATGTGAATCTGTTCATGCTTATAAGAGTCAAATTAAAGTAATAGCACATTGAAGTTTGGCCACAAGCACAGCTGCACCATGAGGGTATTTTTGGGTTCTTGTTTACAATTCAGAAATGATCCTGTGAGATGTGGGAGGGCTTACTGTAATCTGAGCTAGAAATTCATCAGGCTTAGTCAGACTGGGCAGCAGTAGAGTGGCTGAGAAGAATGAACAGGATTTTTTTTTATTGTTTGCAGTTATGGGCAAAGTGCTTCCTTTCAATATTTAGGGTCCAGAAATTAAGAACAGGTTGTTAAGAATGATTATTTATTTATTTATTTTGAGTTTAAGAAATAATCTTTTTTTTTTTTAATGTGTGTTTGTTTTTTTTGGTTGGTTGGTTTTGAATCATCAGAAGAAAACTGCCTTTAAAAACAGAATCACAGAATCACGGAATGGTTGAGGTTGGAAGGGACCTCTGGGGCTCATCTGGTCCCATGCTCCTGCTCAAGCAGGGCCACTTAAAGCAGGCTGCCCAGGACCATGTCCAGGCAGCAAAAACCCCCAACTGTAACTAGCTCCAGACGAAAGATTATTTCAAACCTGGCTTTAGAATTCTTAAAAGAACAGAAGAAACATTAAAGATGTGCCTTGAAAAATTTCCATTCTACTTTATGTGGCACATTTTGCACAGCCAAGGGTACTGCAGATGCACTGTGCAGCTGACTACTTAAAGAATTGCTGATCACATCCTCCAGCTGATGCAGTTTGACTGTATTGCTCTAAATCTGCCTGGTCCTTGTGCTGGCTGGCTAAGAAATTTTTATAAATATCTGGATCAGGTTTTGGATGCCTTATTCTTAATGTTGGGAATATCTGCATCTCAAAATGTTTCTCATCTGCTAAGTTATATCACAGAAATATATTGAAAACACATGAAGAAATGGGGAACCGTCATTCTTCACTCAGGTAGTTTAGTCTGAGGTAATTATTTCTTGTCTTGATTGCAAAATATGTGCTATGGGTTTTGTTAGATGATTTCTATAGCTGGTTATTGTAAGTGGGAGCTAAGAAAAATGTGATCAACCACTGAGCTCCTCTCCTGCAGGAGCACAAGGTCAAGTTTGGCTCTGCAATTAGCAGAGAAAGCCTGTTGCACCAGGGAAACAGCTTTCTGCTGAAATGTGGTCTGTAGGTCACAGGGAGACTACAGACAGCATTTCAAGGGCCTGTCCAAGCAATCTTAGTGGAAAACGAAGCAGATCAGGCCTTGGTTTTCAGAAATGTTTTGCAGTGGTCACAGCCTGGACACTAGGCTTTGCTTTCACATCAAGCACTACTGCAGAAGACATCTTGATGGCATTTCCAAACAGTGCTGGCCATGCTGGTTTTCTGCTAACACAGCAATTAGAAATGACCCCTCAGCTCAGTGATAAAACTGTGAAGCTGCAGTCACGTCCTAGTGTGATGGAACCATGCTTGTCCTTGTTATTTGAACACAGCTGCAGCTAGTATCCATAATTCAAATTAAGTGCTATTTAGGAGGGTGTTTGGAAACCCGATTAATGTTCCAGCATCAAGATTTATTGTTTCCAGATTGTCAGAGGCTTTTGGTTTAGTGTTTTAACAGTTTAGGGTAGTTGGAACAAAACATCAAGTATAGAATTTAGTACTTTAAAATGTCTGAATAGAACAAATAACAAAAGTCAGACTTACCTAAGTAAGCCTGGTTTTGCAATTTCCACTATTTAATCTCCTTTATATGGGCCTACAGTTGCTGCCCACCATTTGCCAAGGGACCTTGAGGGTGCACCTCTCTGCAGAATGGCTAATGAACCAGAACACGGGCGTCTCATAAACCCCCAACCCAGACCTGGACTGTCCTGGTGTCATGCCCACCTTTCGTGCACACCTCTTGTCCAACAGTGGATAAACAAAGTCTGGCAGGAGTCACCTCAGTCACTTCTACCTGACTAGAAACTAGTCACTAGCACTCTTCGGTACTAGGTTAAAGGTTGGACTAGATGATCTTAGAGGTCTTTTCCAACCTAAAGGATTCTATGTTTCTACACTTGGGAGATCTGTCAAAGGAGCCTAGATTGGCTTACATCAGACTTTACTTTTTAAGATAGCTGAAGACCAAACCTGACAGTTTTTGTTTCCCCATGTTGAGCAAGAAGATGAAAGACTGAATGTCACCTGCACAGGTTACCCATTCTTCTGTGCAAGGGAGTATCATGTTCTTAAGTTTCATAGCATCTGTCCCAAAAGCTTGGATCTTTGGGCAGGATGAAGGACTGTGAATGCAGATAGTGAGAATGAATTAATTTACCAAAATTAAACTGCTTGGGTGAAAGGCCAGGTGGCAGTTCCCTAATCTACATCAACAATGCAAGGGAATTGCTGAGGAGCTGGAGGAACAACCTGCCCCATTTATGGGATCAGTTTGGCATTGGGTGTTGGACTTGGGATTTGTGTCCCTACAAGAAAAGCAGGACGGGGGCTCTTCACACTTTCTGTTCAGAGCTCTAGGTAGAGATTTCTTGATGATTCAAAAAGAGATCCTGCTGACGGTCTCCCGGCTGTCAAACTTATTGTGCACTGAGTGAGGGTAACATGTCCTGATGAGACAGAAGCCAGCAAACAGACATGTAAGGAAGAGAAGCTATTATATATTCCAAAACAAACAATAAACAGAGGTCCCTACAGCAGCCAGAAAGGAGAAATGAATAATAGCAGATTCTGTCTCTCTCTCTCTCTTTTTTTTTTTTTTTTTTTTTTTTTTTTTTTTTTTTCCTACGATCTGTGTTTGGTTATCCAGACAAGATGGAAAAAGATGGAAATATCAAAGGAGGCCAGTTTGGATGAAAATATATCTGCAAATTCGCTTCCTCTGGCTAAATTGGAGTTGAACTATAATTGCAAAATGTGTATTTTTGTTGTTCATTCCTCACCCCCCCTGAAAATAATTTAGAAAGCAAATGTGTTGTAATTTCTAAAGAAGAGGACATGAGCAAGAAATGTTTATAAAAATTTACAGTGTTGTTTTTTTCCACAGCAACCCCGGGCTGCAACGGTCAATGATACTATATAAATATTTGTTTGTCTGATTAACATCTTCAGCTGATTTGCAGCCCTCTTTGTCAGAGGAGGAGAGGGAGTCTCAACAGGCTCTCCAGCACCATGTGCCCAGGGAACAAAGCCCATTGCTCTGGCAGGCATTACTCACTAACAGATTTTGACCACTTGTCTGTGCTCACTGGCTGAAGACTTGAGAAGAAGTTGGTATTGTGGGGATGGGCTCATGCATGAGGGCATGGAGAAGTTGTGCAGGTGTAAGGTGGCCAAGAAGAACTACGGAAGGTGGACAGAGGTCTTTATGGTGCTACATCATTTTGATTGACCTTCCAAATGAAGAGGAGAGGACACAGACTGACACACAGAGCCCTCTGTGAGGTCTTGCAGCGAGGGGTACATGTGCACACCCACAGCAACCTTTCTGTGTAAAGAGATACTCTTTCGCACCAGTGCTTATGAAAGAGAAAATAAAATGGCTGAAACACACTTACATGAAGTGGCTTTTAAATGTGGTGACAGAGAACTGGAAGGGACCCTGCTGTATTACTAAAATGAGTCTCCTCGGGGTCACAGTCAACTACTTGTTGTAATTTCTTTCTCAGCTTATCAAGTTCAGTACTAACAGGATATATTTATGGCCCTCCACTATGCTTCCTAGAAGTGCTTTCTAGAGTTGCTTTTTCCTGTTCATAGACCCACTAGCTATGGCTCATAAGTGCTCTTTAGGATATGTCCAGCTCTGCTGAGGAGTTTGAAAGACAGTTACTTTAAACATATTTTCTTACTTGACCAGATTACATTTCCTCCTGTCCTTCATGCAAGATTCCCCACTGATTTTGGCTTCTGTGCTTCTGGAAAAACAACAGAATTGAGTATTTTAGGCTGGAAATCTTTCCTCTTTTTAGCAATTCCCTTCCACTGAAGAAGGAATGGTTCCGGTTGCTGTTCTGGCTAGAAGCCATGCCAGCTGTAATTTCTCTGAAAGCAAAACCACAGAAAAGCTCCTACCTCTGCAGAGAAACTTTCTCCATGTATTTACTGGCAGGGGATGTGCTTTTGACTCATGAAGAGAAATTGAAATGATTGCTTAAAATGGCTGTGATGCAAATGGTGAGGAGGGTCAGGGGGGCGAGGATTGTGGGGAGATGCTCAGGGTCTTTTGAATGTGATATTTGGAAAGACTGTTTCTAGGGGCTGCATCCCTTGTACCATCTCACATTTTTGTAAATCATAAAATAAAGGCTGCTTAAAGAGTACTATCTCCATAGAGTGAATTTAGCTTAAACTCATACACAGATTTCATTAGTCTAGCTAAAATGACCTGTTAGTAAATGTTTTAAGGACTAGATCATACTGGAAAGAAAACCAAAGGCATACTTGAGTTTATAGAGCTGCCTAATTTTCCATCACTTAATGAGTATCTTTTTTATCTCACAACTTATGTTATTCATCAAGTAATCCATGACATTATTTACTGGAAAGTAATGGCACCATTTACCAGAAAGCTAGTTTAATCTGCTACTCATTGTTTTCATCCATTATATAAAATTGACCTTTCATCTTTAGCATTGTGCCTTTCATGAAGCCTTGCCAGAGCAACCAAGAAATCTGTCTGATCAGACAGCTGTGAGGCATCCGACATAAGTAAAGGGTGGTGGTATCAACACCATCACATTCAGTGATAAATTAGTCCATTTCACAAAACCGCAGAGCTAGTGTTGTTTGCATGAAGCCAGCAGCATATAAATGAATGAGGGAGGCTCGTGTCCTGGCTTGGAGTTCATTTAGAAAACAGTTTACTATGTATCTGAAAAGGGTTATTGGGAAACATTCAAGGACACTGCAATAAAGTCACACAAATCTGAAGTTGTCTTGGAGGGCTTCAATACAGTTGCAGATTAGGCATTGCCCCAGAGGATCTGGGCATTTTGGGTGAGTCAGCCTCCTTGGATGAACCCAAGTCAACGGACCCGACTCTCCACCGCCCTTCTCTGAAGCAAGTGGAAGTAGAGAAAGCAGGAGAAACTGCCAAATCAGCAACGTGACAGCTTATATAATCATCCGACTAAGCCAGGACATTGGCTCTACTGCCGGTGAAATAACGTGCTTCGGAAGGATGCAAGGGCAGGTTTTACTTTCCTTCTCTACTAAAGCTGAATTCACGCCAATGTATGAACCAATATATTTTTATTGTGTGTGTGTCATGATGTAAATCTGAGCCTCCATTGATAAATTGTCCTAGAAACAAAACCTGAGCAGGAAAACAAATGGCAATGTTGCAGAAAGGCTGATTCCAGCCCTGCTAAAGTCAGGGAAAGGTTCCATGATTTCCAGGCTGTGGATCCACCTCTGAGTGGCCAGGCTTTCACTGAACTCTGCAAAAGCCTTAGTAGCTGCCTTATTCGCTTTGTTAAGAGAAAACTGCATGGCTTTTACACTTCCTGTTGCTTTAACTTTTGTCTGAGGTGAACTAATTTTTAAGTATTCATTTCAGGCATAGTCTGAAGGAGCTTGAATATTTCTGCAAATGGAGAAGTGTAGCTGTCCCAGCCTCTGGGAAATCAAAAGCCTGGGTTTAGCAGCAGCTGCAAAAAAAAAAAACAACTTTGAACCTAAAAGATAAGAAAAAATATAGTAATTATTAATAGAGAGATTTCATATTTTGAAGGATATGAGTATATAAAACAGGATTTAGCATGTCACCTGCAGTATAGACAGTTACCATACCTACTCCACTGCAGTAGGCAGGGCAAATACCTGAGACATTCAGTGCCTCTCATATATTGGACAAAATATCTGAAAATTAGATTGTTCATGCAAATCAGAAAGTACTAGTTTAATATCAAGTATAATAATTTTAATGTAGTTGCATTTCTCTATATTGTAGCTATGTTGTTTTGTTCATAGTGACAGTCCACAGGTTAAATCTTACTTTCAACACCAACCTCATGTCTGGGACCATGAGTTTTTCAGAGGACTGAACCCAGTGGTCTAAGAGGAGATGTGGGCTGCAGCTCTGTGTCCCAGCTCTACATTTCCATTCAGGTATTTCTCACAAGCTCCATGTTTCCTTCCCTTACTCCTCCAGCTCTCTAATCCCAGGCTGATCCAGATAACCTCCACTCTGCTAGAAAGGGAATGGAGATAGCAATCCCTGTGCAGTGCTGTGCAGGTCTGTCTGGGGTAGTTAGAGCTAACATCCCACCCTGCTCTGTGCTGCTGCGGCCTCACCTCTAGTACTGGGCAGTTTTCAGCACCACAGTATAAAAAGGACATAAAACTATTAGAGAGTGGCTACAGAGATGGTGAAGGGTCTAGAGGGCAAGATGCATGAGGAGCGGCTGATGTCCCTCGGTGTGCTCAGCCACGAGCAGAGCAGGCTGAGGGGAGGCCTCATGGCGGCCTGCAGCTCCCTCACGAGGGGAGCGGAGGGGCGGGCGCTGAGCTCTGCTCTCTGGGGACAGCGACAGGACTCGAGGGAACGGCATGGAGCTGGGACAGGGGAGGGTCAGGCTGGGGGTTAGGGAAAGGGTCTGCACCCAGAGGGTGGTCGGGCACTGGGACAGGCTCCACAGGGCAGTGGTCACAGCACTGGGCTGCCAGAGTACACGAAGCACTTGGACAACACTCTCAGATACAGGGTCTGAATTTTGGGTGGTCCCGTCTGGACCCAGGAGTTGGACTCAAAGATCCTTGTGGGTCCCTTCCAACTGTGGATATTCTGTGATTCTGTGATTGTAACCTGACCCAGCCAACTGATCAGTCGAATGACAGCACCATGTCATTCCCTCTAGGTAGCCTAGGTTTGTAGAGCACTGCATTGGACAGACTGATTTTCCCACTTAAGCTGACCTAGACAGAAATAGCTTGGATATCTGTCACAGCAGTCTGCAGTGTGCAGGTTTGCATGGTCTGGGTGAATGCTACCTGTGATGGAGAGGCTGTGCAGCTGCACAGTCACTGCCCTCTCCTACCACATAGTGCAGCAAGCAAGGCAGAATGGGGCTAGCCTTATTAAGGGCTATGTTCTTATCAAGCTCTTTCCAAACTGAAATTATAGATATTTTTAGTGTAATTAGAAAAAGAATCTGTCCTGTACCTGGACTGCACGATTCAATTGACTCCATGACATTATGAAGACTCCTGCTGTCTCAACTGTAAAGGTTCAATATTGCTTTCTGGATAAATCATAGTAATGAAATATTTAGAATAGTACAAAGCCACATTGTTCAGAAATTGCATGTATTTTTGTTACATGTCAAAGTAAATATTTTATTAGACTGTAAGTGTGCACCTCAGAACTCAATATTTTAATTTTCATTGGGAAATGCAAAATCATTATTTTTACAGCTGACCAGAGGGATATAATATGATTATTGCTGTTCAAGGAACATTTCTTGTCATATTGATTTCCTTACTGGAATCACTATAGCAATTTATTTTGGGGCATTTTCAGATTTTTAATTGACTTCAGTTGGAGCTTTGTGTGGTATAAAGCACTTTTGACATAAGCAGTATTTGCACACAACATATGGATGAAACATATGGGTATGATGGGTGAAAGTTTTGGAAGACTTCTGATTTTTTTTGTTTGGTTCACCATGTGAACCGTGTGCAGAGCTATTGGTTATTTGAACTTTGCACTCTATATACTTTAAGAAGCTTTAATTAAAATAATTGCTTCATCTATTCCAGTTCACACTTTCAAATTTTGTGTGCAAATGCAACCCAGTTGAACAGTTCCCAATAAAAGAATAAATCCAGATGACATATACATGCAGCATGGCATATGTTTCAAAATACCTTAAACATCTTGTAGAGTGTTTCTTTCATTAAACAGTCATCCTTTCTGATTTTGGACTCATTCACTGAGTTAATAATGCCTCTATATAGGGCATAATATTAATCAACTTTGCTCTGCTGTGACATAGTTTTTCCAGATCATTGGGAGAATTTTCCTATCCTATGGATGACTGAATAGATTGGAAGAGATTACTTGATGTTTCAGATCCTCCTGGGAAGATCTTTATGCTACTGCATCAGTGTGAGATGCCAGTCTGCATAGCCTCTGTAAGTTATCTCTGGAGATAGAGGCAACCAAGGGCAATTCAGACCACCTGGATTAGACTGCTTCTCTGACTCACCCCCTTAATCATGTGTTCTGAATAACCTGAGACCCATGAAATAAAAGACAAACACAGAGAGGTAAAAGGTATGTATGTCAGGTCTCTGTCTGCAAAACATCTCGTGCAATCCAAACGCATTGTCTCTTATGGTGGTTAATGTGTCAACCAATGGAGCAAACAATAAAGATCAATAAAGGTCAATGAAGATCAAAGATCAACTGATCCTAAAGATCAAAGAAAATAATTCTGAAAACATCTAAAGTGAAATCCAAGTTCTCATCACTTTCAGAATTCTGCCAAAGTTTTGAATACAGCCACTGGGACCAAGTTTGGGTCTAGAAAGTGGTAACATCCAAACATTTTTGGTTAGGTACTCAAGTACAGGAGATTGATGGTGTGGATTGTGTTTCTGAAATACAAAGCTATTAACCTAAGACAGGATCTGTGCCTTTTGCCACAGTTGGTGGTGCTGCCAAGCAAGTATTTTCAAACCAAAAGCTACATCTGAGTGAAAGCAGTGACTGCCAGGAAGAGGCAGGACAGATCTGACTGTGCGTGTGCCTGAGCCTTCAAAGATGCCTTCACTGGAGTTTTCAGTCCAACCAGCTGCTTCATTGAGTGCTGCTACTTGAAAGTAATTCACATGAATTCAGTTTGAGAAGCACGCATTATCCCTGGTGCTAGGCAGAATAACACGTTCCTTACAGTCCTTGAGGATGTGGATCCAAGTGGAAATTGGCTCGGCATCCCCTCAGATCACATAATGAATTATGTTTTGAAACTGTTTTTAAAAACAAGCAAAACTACTCTGAGGGTGGGAGTACTTACAGTCTCATACTTTAATATATTAATTACATTCATTTGTCATCACTTGAACCTAAATACCCTTGGACATCACTAAAGTTGCCAGAATCCCATTCCCCTCCCACAGCTGAATGTCCAGAAGTAATCTGCTTAAAGGAAAATGAAGTGAGAGACTTTTGGAGTCCCACAAGACCCCGGGGCTACAAAGGTGGAGAGGAGGAGAGACTGCAGTAGGACTTTGATGCATGAAACTGCTGCAGGGCTGCAGAAATAGTAGCAGTGTTAGAGCCTAGCACTAACACTAGTGATAACACTAGTGCTAGAGGCACTGTCAGTGCCTTCAGGAGAGCAGTGACAGGGTCAGTGCCTTAGGACCATCGGTGCTAAATTCTTGCCAGGCACCATGCACAAGACAGCAGGTCCTTGCCATGCAAAAACTGTTGCACAGAGCATTTACAAGAGATTCATTGTCAGCTTTTATTCAAATAATTTACCAGCAAACACACTGCCTGTGTCTATTCTTTCTCTGAGCCCAGCATTTTGAGAATGGTTACCACATGCTCTGCCTGCATGTATGTACATCTGTATTAGTTTCCTCGTCCCTACCATAACATTGCAACCCAGCATGCTGCTAGGAGGACACTGCATAGGCTGATTTGGGTGAAGCTGGTTTGTTGCCATCTCATTCCTAGTGATATTCTCCTCTCACCTTGCTTCCCACCACCCCCGGGAAGGATCCCAGGGCAAGTCCTTTCTCATGCCTCTGCTGTTAGTCCAGCAAACCTGCATTTCTCCATGAGTAAGGCTGACAGTGTAACACCAACCAAATTTTCTGAGCAATACTTAAAGCATTGGCACACAGATAGAGCTGGGAGGGCAAAATTCTTGCTCTTGCAGGTTTTTTGTAGGACTTCAGCAAGGCTTTGCAGAAAGAACAACTCTGATAACGACCTTTGAACACTGATGTCTTTTCTTCTGTGTATTCCATTCTGCATTTATTGTACACAGTCAGCTGAATGTGCTATAAGTACATGAGCCCCAGGCTTACAGAGAAACACCTTCCCAGCTCTTCTGTCCCTGTCCCTCTTTGTTCAGTCAAGTATCCAGCAAAAAGTGTCCCATAAATAGGTCTGCTCACCATCATGTCGCTCAGCTCTTATTTTACTTGTGCCATATTCATATTGCATATGTATCATCTTAATTGTTTCATAATGTTGTAAAAATTGGCCGGTATAATCAGCAATGCTGGATTGCATTACGCCAAGTCTTTTTTGAAATGTACTGAAATATTAGTTCCATATGATAAAATCCATAAAATACAATCTAGATGCCAATGAGATTAGGAAAATGGGCTCTTTTCCACTTACCTAAATACTGGAAAGATACACAAGTTATTAGCTTTATAACAAACTAATGATCCCTTGAGACTCCGGTGAAGGATTTAGGAAGTGGGTAAAAATGAATAAGTAGTACGTAAAGAGACACAGCCTCACCTCCCACCCTCATACACTCTTCATTACACACACAGACTCTCCGAAGAGCACTGAAACATTCTTAGGTCTAGGCACAAAAAGACCCCGTGACATGCACCAGGTGCTTTAACACCAGAGATATTTATCACAGCCCATTCAAATTCTGCGCTGGCATCTCCAGACCTGAGTGCTCCCAGTTTCAGGAGCTGCTCAGATATGCAGTTCAGATGTAAAATTTCAAGTATTCATGGAGGAGAGACATTGGAAGTGATGTGTAGGGGAAAGGTGGCAAGAAAAAATAACTTATTCCTAAGGCATCTGGTCCTGATGAGATAAAATGTACCTGGTCAAAACAGGGCTAAAAGATGCAGGTATTGTATAACACTCATATTGCTCCTGATCGTCCCACAGGGATGGGGGAAGAACAGGTTCACGCTTCCCACACATGCAGACCAAGCAGTAGCTTTTGCTGGAAGCATTTAAAAACATATGGGATGCAGTGGCAAGGTGCCCTGGTCATTTATACATTCCTGCACCTCACGGTGTGGAAAATGAACCCTACCAGCCAGAGTTCTTCATTTTCCCCCATCCTGGGCAAGCACTCATCCAGCCAATACATGGGAACACAGCAAGGTTCATAACAGAGGACTTTCTTTATGAATTATGATTACTCAATATTTCAGCTCTGGAATCCAAGGATCTTTCTTCATATCCTCTCTAAAAGTTGTCAAAACCTGTATTTCTCTAAAAGTTGTCTAAGCTGGCTTGATCAGCTGAATTACACTGTTGGTTTTATTGGAAAAAAAGAAGTGAGATATTAATAGGTTTGGGTTTATAAATACAAAATAGTACAATCCACTTCCTCCTAGTGAAACAGAGAGACTTTGAGAAAATTCAACTGGTGAACAAAAGTTTTAAAATGGAAGGCAGAGGAAAAGTTTGCCTATTTGCAAGAGAATTTTGTTAAGAAACATGTATATTTCAGGAAACGTTAAAAAAAAGAATGAAGGTTTTTCACTTCATTCAAAATAGATGATGCAGAAGAGAAATCAATTCCAGCCCCATCTCTCCAAGCCTTCTTGGCTCTCCCGCAATGACAGGAGTAAAAAGCTATTTTTGTCCTCAGTCTGCAGAAATGACTCAGTGCATTCAAGGAATAGCTCTGATGAGGAAGCCTAGGGAAATTTGACATGGTTACCTCTTAGACTAGAACTGACCATTATTAGGAAGTCACTATTATTCTGATACTGAAAAAAATGAGATTGTAAATCCAATTCGAAAGAAAATTCAATTAAGAGGAGCTAAATGCCACATTTTCATTTATTTTTTCCACTTCAGGCCATTAAGACCAAACGGTGCAGTGTAAGTGTTGTACCTTCAAGGCATTCTCAGGTTCTAGAATACATTCAGGACTAACATCAATGTTGACCCTTAGAATGATTCTTAAAGAATTATAAATCCACATCAAATAGATTTCAAGTCATTCCATTTTAGCTAATAACATTTTCTTTTAGATGAGAAATATAATTAGTGTTGCTAGTCCAGCTGTGTTCTCAGAATAGAATATGAGCTGCATATAGATAATTCCATGAAAACACTACTGGAAATTCAAATTCTTATCTAATCTTTACGTCTGGCAACCTATACTACATTACTGATTGTTGGTACCAGTGAAGCATAGTATCGCTTTTACTTCCAAAGGAAATTAAGCCAAGAAAAAGAGTGCCATTTAGTTCAGAGGGAAGATGTTCATACATTTTTATACTTTAAATGACTCCATTTGAGAGCTTGGAAAATTAAAAGGGCACTCAGCCAAAAATAGTTCAATGTAATTCTACTGAATGCAGGCTAAATAAGGATCAGCCTTATCTAACTTCTCAGAGGTACATTAACCAGAGACACTGTATAAAGTTCCAAAACTATCATATGCCTAAAAGGGATTAGGGGATAACTAAAGTGAAGAAAACCAATTTATTCATAATGTGAAACAACAGGTCATAGAAACTAGTGCGAGATAGTTCCAAGAGAGAGAGCAAGAGCAAAACAAGAGTGGAGTCCATTTGTTTAAAGAGGGATGAAATAGCTTTATGTTGAATCACTGGACAAAACGCCCTGGTTTAAACTGAAACTATTTCCAGGTGCACAATGTAAGTAGGGAAAGGAAATTTTGATAATCTGCTTTTAGTAAGGGACAGGGAAAAAAAATAGAAGAGAGAAAAAAAAGAAAAAAAAAAAGAAAAAAAAAGAAAAAAAAAAGAGGACTCTATTCTGTTCCCTTACAACTAATAACCCACCAAGAGGGGGAGCCAAACATCGCATGTTCATGTGGTTGGTGTCTCCCCCACCAGAGCAAAACTGGCGAGCTTGGTTGCGAGTGGTGCCCACTGGGTCGCCCTCCCACCTGCCACTGGTGCCTCCAAGTTGCCCTCCCTCCTCTTACCTGGGATCTCACCCCCTGTAGGATCTGCTTGCTTGCCATCGCTTATTGTAGGTTTCATAACTTGAAGGAGCTTTTATTAGAGGTTCTCTTTCTGGATAGAAGACAGCAAGATTTTTGTTGAGCTGCGTAAAATTCAGATTTTGCATGCACAGAATTTTGCAAGAAAAATAACAATTTCTTTAATGCTTTCATTTAAGGTTGAATTTCTATGTGGAGAAAATGGCTAGTTTTATATTGACAATGACAGCCTGGCACTATTTTTATATTTTCTTTGTGAAAGTCATTTCTGTTCCAAAAAGAGAATGATTTCACTTGCTTGGGCTTTTAAACTGACCCATCCCCACATGAGAAAATGATCTGGTTTAACTCATAAAGGAATAATTAGGGAGCCTTTTGCTGAGTTCCAGCAAAATAGGGAAGCAAGGGAAGTGTGATAAGCATCACATTTCCTAACGGACCTTTCTTTGCGAAAGGTCAGATATCAAACAGTAAAGGGATACTCTGTTGGCAAAAATGTTTATTTTATAGACAAAAAGGGGTCAAAATGAAGATTTAGAAACATTTCTATGAGGCATTATCGTGAAGAAGATGGCCCCCAACTATTGAAGATGATTTATTTAGAAATGGTGAGAAGTCACTGGGATTATCTTTTCAACCATGTCCACAGTGTACCCCATTCCTGTAGCAATGTGTGTGAAGTGGTCACAAAATATCTAACATATTGGCACTGCAAGCTCAAAAAAATTGAATAGTCTATACATTTTTCTTTTAAAAACACAAAGATTGACAAATATTTAAAATACAAAGATCGAAGTATAGCAAGAATTGCACATGCAGCAGAGATTTTATTTAGAAAAAAATAAAATAAAATAAAAGCAGAAGCACCTTTAGTGTTTAGTCTGATCTATGCATGCATGTCTGAGGATTTCAATGTATCGTTCCAAAAAGCAACAAGAGCCTGGATAGATAAAGGTATATTTCTCTATAAGATGCCTTTATTTAAAACTTCAAGGGTAGAAAACCCCACTATGTACCCAGTTAAATGCTAGTAATTCCCTAATAAATAAAAAAATAAAAATAAAAGTCACTTTTCAATGGCTGTGTATCTCAATTCAGTTTCCAATGCATAGATTTTTAATAAGAAAAATCAAATCTCTACTTGACAGTTACAAACCAAGGTTTGGTTTAGTCATGTCATGGTCCCATTTGATCTTCCATAGCTCATATGAAGTCTTTTATCTGATCCCTTTTTCTTTTTCACTCTGTCAGTGCTCTTGGATGCTATTTAACATCAGGTAACATGAAGTACAAACCATAAGGGGAAAGGAGTCTTTTTCCTTTGAATGCATGTGAGAGGTGGACTTCTGAAGAGAACAGGAGATTTGCCACTGATTTCAGTGAGGCAGGTTTTAAACCAAATGTTGTTTATACATGAGCAAAAGAGATCAAGGCTGGGCTCCAAAGGAGAGCTCTATGAATCAGGCCAGGTACCCATTTATTGGGATCAAATGGTTACTGCATTTTGCCAACCAAAGCAAGTGCTGGAAAGATGCATTCCCTATACAAAGCTTCATCGCTCTTTGTTAACAGGATACAACAAGTTACTGCAGTGAAGAAATAACTTAAACTTTTGGTGACTCCAAGTCCAACAGAAAGCCAGTGAAGTAAGTGTGAAAGCAACTGCAACCCTCTAGGACTATGGTGCTATGATACACCCAGAAGGCTTAAGAAAGCTTGGGTTTTTGATGCCAGTGTGATACAATCAGTCTTTGCTTTCTAATAAATCATCAAAACACAAGGTAGGTAGAGCTGCCAGGGTTCTTATGGTGCTTCAATGCCTGAAAGGAAGTGTTCACAGGGCTATCACAAAAGCAACACCTTAGTTAGATGGAGGAATGTATTAGGAGGAAGTTGCTTACCTTGCAACAGTGACAACGAGGAATACTAAATTTGCAGTGACCCAAGATTTTTCTAATCCCAGTCTACGTCTTCTTGGCTCGTACAGGCAAACTGTTTAACCTTGGGGTCACTGCAACATCCTCCATGTGTTTTATTAGATCATGAAGCCTAAGGGCTCCATTAAATCACCACTTTGGTCTATCTATTCAACTCTTAAATACTTTGTTTCAGAAGTCATTTTGTCAAAAATGAGTTGAAATAAATTTCTACACAAATGTTTTCTGATTCTTTTCTAATCCAAAGGGACATAAACTGGGTTGGGTGAATACTGCCTGTTTGGCCTAGAGAGCCATATAGGCAATTAAGGAGAAGAGGAAAGGAGCAGAAATCATGGAGCCAGCTCCTGCCAAACCAAAGTGAAGCACACAGCAGGGAGAAGGACAGAAGTTGGCAAAGCTAATTGAAAAGAAAAAGCAGTCATCTGAGATTAACTTTAAATGTTTCCCTTGACTTAAAAGGGAGATCTGTATCTTTTTGAAACTGCAAGACCTGGTTTTAAAATCTTTTTTAACTTTGTTTTAGAGGTGACATTTCCAGTAGAAAATATTGTTCTAAATCCAAATGTTTCATTTCACAAATATCACAACCAAATAAAACATTGTGACATTCTTAAAACATGTCTCCCCTTATCCAACAGGAACTAATCATGAAATTCAACCCAAATTCACAAATAGCTGAGAGCTTTCCTAATTTACTCTTCAGCAAATAATTGCTTTGTTTTAACCCCAAATATTCTAATGCTATGTAACAGGGAAGAAGGGGCCAATTTTTCCTCCTCCCTGCTCCACAGAGAGAAAGCGAATGCCAATGAATAACCTGCTTTTGCTGTTCCAGGGCCTGTGAATTGAAGTCTTTTCTCACTCTGTATAAATAGGCTTTGACCCCTCCTGGGAGGCTGGACTTTGCAGGGGTTCATTAGTTTATTGGTTGTGACCATACTTCTGGCTGATTAGGATTTGGATGCAGCTCTCTATCACCACTCACCACTCATGAGATACATCATTTACAGTTCAGATGAAAGACAAGCCAAGAATATTCCTTCCTGGCACTCCTGCATTTACACAGGGTTTACTTTCAGGGGAATAAAACTCCCTCCTCCTTCAGTGTCAGATCTCATATGGAGCAGCTGCCTTGGCAGAAACACTCAGCCTCCCAGGCGGCAGAGCAGCAGAGCAGTTGGAGATTCCAGGCCAGGAAGAGAAGGGAACATGAACCAAGGCGATGTAGGATCATCGTGTCATGGGATGAAGACCTGCTAGGCCATCAAACCCAGAACTTCACAAGGGTGAGCCACAGTTGCCTGCAGAGAGGACTCCAGAAGGTCTTCCCTGAGGCTTATTTGTCTCTATAGCCCTCATCTCCACATAGTCAGAGGAACAGCTGGTTGAAGAGAGGCCAAATTTGGGGTGAAATCTGGATGGAGGCTAAGCCAGTTCAATGCATGCTGTTGTCTGGCTTTCTTCAACACATATATTGAGCTAGCTTGAACTCCCTTTTGGTTATATTACACTGGTACAGGCCATGGCCAAACATAACCTATTCCAGCTCCAGGTGTTGTGGGGAAGATGTTGCCTTCCCAGGGTGTCCCTCATCAATCACCAGCTGGTGGCTGCTGCCCCCACGCTTTGATGGTGGGCAAGTTGGTTTGAAAACTGAGGAAAACCGATACTCCAGCAGGCTCTGTGCAAGACAACCTGCCCGTTTGTCAACTAGCCAGCACAGGCAGTCTTCTCTGAGGAGCAGTGAGGAACACCTGAAGAGCAGCAGAGCCTCCAGCCAACAGCTGTCTGCTGAGGGGACATCTGCTCATGACCTCAGAGGTGCATGGCCAGGTGTGATCCAGCAGGGAGCTGAGGAAGAATCACACCTCTCCTCTTCCTCCCCACCAGCCTTGTTCTGCTTGGCTCCCTCACTGCAGAGGGAGGTCATTCCCTGCACAGTGCCCAGCATCCCTGTCTGTGGGCACCACAGGCCTGGACAGCACCCTGTTGTATCTCCAGCGGTTTCTAAGGACAAGCCAAAGCTGTATCAAGAAGCTCATTCCAGAAGAAGCTATACTCCTCACAAATTTTGTATCTTTCTGCAGAGATCCCAGGAACTCATGGTGTTCTTGCCTGGAGCAGGAGTAGTACTAGATGGGATTTCCAACTTGAATCTCCCCTAAGATGGAGTCAAAACATGTCGTTTCCTTGGGTCCTGTTGCTGTCCCCAGAGAGCAGAGCTCAGCGCCTGCCCCTCTGCTCCCCTTGTGAGGAAGCTGCAGGCCGCCATGAGGCCTCCCCTCAGCCTGCTCTGCTTGGGGCTGAGCAAACCAAGGGACCTCAGCTGCTCCTTGCATGTCTTGTGCTCTAGACCCCTCACCGCCTTTGCAGCCATCCTTTGGCCACTCTCTAATAGTTTTAATTCCTTCTTATATTGTGGTGCCCCAAACTGCACACAGTGCCTGAGGTGAGGCCGCACAGCATGGAGCAGAGTAGGACAATCCCTTTCCTTGACCAACTGGTGATGCTGGGCCTGAGGCACCCCTGGTTGACCCTCCTGGCTGCCAGGGCACACTGGTGACTTTGGTTCCACTTGCTGTCAACCAGAACCACCAGATCCCTTTTCACAGGGCTGCTCTCCAGCCTCTCAGCCCTCACCTGTATATCCAGACAGAGTTGTCCTGTCTCAGGTGCAGAATCCAGCACTTGGTCTCTCTTTCACAGGCTTTCTCTCATGTTATTTGTGTCACAGGATAACTCACACTGATGCTGAAGTGAAGAGGATTTTGACAAGTAGACTGCAAGCTATGCTTGTGAAAGTGTGGTGTCATGTATCTGTTCATGACTTCAGTTCACACCCTCTGTAACAAACATAGCAAATAAATCCTGGGCTTTCAGGTGAACTGAGGCATGCCTTCCCTTTAAACTGGCAAACAGATCAGGTACCAGCACAGCAAAAATTGCCTCTTGAGTCTTCAGTCACATCTTGGTGAAGTGCTTTGGGATCTGACAGGCTCAGATCTGAGGCACTCCTCTGCCTCCACGTCAGTGCTGAGCTCCTCATCATCTGGACTGTTCAGGAGTTTTATGGAGCAGTTAAAAATCTTCAGTGACCAAAGGCTAATAGAGAAGGGAAAGTGGAAAATTTGATGTGATGGATTGGCAGAATCTAAAAGCTATCTGTCTTTCTGTATTCTGGAGGGTGTAGAGGATTGGGATATTTTTAGTGGAGTCAAAGTCTGAAAGCTAGAGGCCTAGCACCTTCAAAAGGGAAAACAAACAAGCAAACAAGCAAACAAACAATAAAAAAACACCTCTCGGTCTTCCTTGTCTGTGAATTTCCATGACTATACAGTCATAGTACTATTCTATTACAATATTTTCACTCTGAGTTTTCAAGAGTTAAACTCCATTTTGACAAGATGCTAGGCACCTCCACTCCCTCCATGGTTGATCTTAGTGTGGATACTTTGAGTCTCAAGTTAGTGCACTATGTTTGCCAGATCAGCACTTGTCAGAGATCTTTCTTCTCGATTCAGTATGAGTCCCCTTTACAAAACCTTTCAGATTTCATGATCATTCCACCTCAGTGCTGGTTTATTTCTCATAGTTCTTTAAACGGTAAAATTTAAAAACAGAATTGGTTGGGGGAAAGGCATATTAATATCATTGGCCTATTGCTATTTCATTTTCCTCACCAGATGCTTCAAAATGAAGGCTACGTGAGTTTTGAGTATCAGTGATGGCTTCCTATGGCTTGCATGTTTGTTACACTCATTACAGAGAGTTTTTAAACACATTTATAAAATTAGAGATTGGGGTCAGGCCTTGGATATGTGTGTCTCTAAATTCCATCTAGAGGATCTTCAGCCAGGTCATGTTAAAATCTGCTATACATCCAGTCACACACACACTGAATGGTAATGTTTAGGTCTGATCATGAACTGCAAAGGAGGTGGCTGGCAGTGCAGAAGTCTGAATGTCAGCCTGAAAGAGATTGGCATGAAGTTCTTGTGTCTCTGTAGCTGTAAACCCCCTAAAAATACATGTCAGATGGGTAAAGGCAAAAGCAACAGATCAAAATTCATCACAAAATGGTTGCTGGTGGTCCCTGTGGTCCCTGCCTACATGAGGCTGAAAATGGCTTTCAGCAGGGGTTTATTTTCTTAATGCTATGAGGGCTACAGCTGAAAGCCACTATATTCAATGTTAACATTGAGGCTAGAGACTTCATATTGTAGTGATTAGTAGCAGGAACTTCAGAGACGGTAGCGTGCAAACTAGTGGGAACATGTAGATTGGGTGTAAGGACACTGCAAGAATTGCAGGTCAGCTTTAAGTAATGGATTTTCTTTTTTTAATTTATTTATATATTTTAATGCATTTCTACTCTGGTTAGTTTCTGAAATACAAACAAAATCTCACAGGATTTAGGATCTCTCCTTCCTTGGCTTTTGGCTCACAGGAGTCTTTTGCCCTCCTTGACTGGTCTAAATTGGATTATATACAATATATAATCCAAAGTAGGAAGCAATGTCAACCACATTGATGCTTTGGTTTTGCTTGTTTAAAAGTTGCATTTGCATTCTCAGGGTTCAGTTTACACTCCTCTCTCACGCAAGTCCCCCCTTGTCTCCAGGGAACTGTGTCCAAGCAAGGATGACACACATGAGAAAGCTTGTAGGACTGGGCCTTTAGTTGCTTAGATTTCTTTAGAAAAGCAGACAAAAATCCTAAATATTTAGCAGAAAAATATTTTTTCTTTTGTAAAAGAAAAATATACCAAAAAAACCATATCACTTAAAGTAAATTTCAGTGTTCATTTTTTATGGCAGAGCCAAACCCCAAGGAATCTGCAGATAAAGGAGAAACAGACATGCATAGGACCAGGCTTAGATGTCAATCCTCATACTACTATTTCACATCTTGAATAAAAGTTGTTGTTATCCAAACTGTTTTCTTATGAAGGCAACAATGGTACTCTGGCATGATACCATGCCTATAAATTTCCCTAGAAATTGATGCAGATTTTGGAATTTCTAAATTTCTAATAATAGATGCAACATATAACACAGATTCAGGTGAGATATTTTTAGGGACAGTAGTGATTGGCATTGCTCCATTTATCCCCATGGGATATTTTTTCAAGTGTTTTGGGGCCTCATGCAAGGAAAGAAAATGCATATTTTAATAGGATGGCGAGCCAAACCACTCTGAACACCCTTGCTCAGTTGCTCCATAGCACTAAAGATGCCTGAAGCTCATATGTGCATTACTTGGAAAACATCAGGCTCTCTTGGTGTCAAATCCTCCATTCGTGTGAGAGCCCAGGGCTGCCCTGTTAGCCAGATTTGAGCAGATCATATGTAAATACCACCCCCAGGTACTCGGATGGCTCAAGTTACTTGACCATCTCCTAATGCACATTGTCTGGAACAAAATTCTCTGAAGGTAGGATTCCCACTTTAAGCAGAGGAAGAGGAGCAGCAGCTCTGTAAGACACCATCTGAGTGAGCAGGGATGTGTGGAAGTGTGAAGGTGGGTTAGTGAGAACAAGACATGTCCCAGAATGTGGGAACTGGAGGTAGACACACACACTGGAGCTTTGGGGCCATGGTCCCAGATCTACCAGGGACATGATGGACGTGAGAAGGAATGTGACTCCATAAGTGCCTTACCGTTAGGGCATTTTCTGCAAAAATGGGGCAAAGGCACGCTACAGACCATGCCAAGGACTGTTTATATGAAACTAAACAAGGGCTGTGCCTTGGTAATGGCATGGCCCACCTCCCTGTGCATTGACAGGGGGAAGGAACCCCTGCCAGCCCCTACAGAGAGGCTGTAACACCTTGTCACAGGAGCCCCAGGATGGCAGCTAGCTCCTCCTTACTGCCACATGAATGGGAGCAGGTTTGTAACACCTCAACCCCTCATGTTTCCTCTTGGCCAACTCCTAGCAGCTATTTGTTGAGCAGATTTTCAAGCTGCTCCCTAAGCTGTGATCCTGAACCGTACTGAGTAGCAGACAGCTGTAGGCAGAGCCTAGAGGTGTAATAGGGGCTGCATTTCATTCTGTGATCCACCAGTATGATTTTTTTTGCAGAAAGAAGTCAGCAGCAGCATTACTTGGGCCTCTGCAAACTCAAACAGTTGATATAAATATAATATTTAAATATAATATTTAAATATCAGATCTCCTAAACTCATCAATACTGCATGTTAAGATATGTCACTGAATGGATAAATCATTAGATTTAATATTAACAGAGCTCTATGTCTTTCTGTTTGGATAAAAGATATGCTGAAAATCACCATGTTTGCATTGAAGATGTTAGGGCATAAGCGATCTGCTGTATAACTAACTCCATCCAACCACACCTGATTTCTACAGATATGAGTTTATGCAGATTTAAATCTTCATTTTAAAAAGCTTTGCCCAAACTGTACAATGCTTACCCCATTATCAGCTGTAGGAATTCTGTCGTAATGTATAACCACCATAGGCTGTGCATGCTTATGGGAAGCGTTCCCTGAAGGCATTGCTGGGAAATTAGTCACTCTCGTGGGCAATTGTTTTATAAGTACAAATGCCAAATGTGGGTCTTGGATTTTTCTAACAAATCTGGAAAATCACAAATCTTTGTCAAACTATGGTTTGTACTAAGTCTGAAGTGGTTTAATCAAGATTCCTTCATGGACTCAGCCACAAGCCCCTTCAGGCCCCTGTTCTGGAGCTGCAGTTGTGGTCAGCGAGACACTGAGTCTCCTTAGTATCAATTAAGCTGAAGTTGCCAGAGGCAGACATGCCCAGAGAAAGTGGGAGAGGAGAAAACTGGCTGGGCAAGGCTCTGTTGCTCTCAGGGATTCCCCAGCTACCTCAGGCAAGCAAACAAACAAGAACATCCCCACCCTCTATGGAAAGAAAATCAAATGGACATTCTTCAAAGTAACATGCACAGTTAATAAGTGACGTAAAACTAGCCACAACAGGAATTTGACGAGGATGGCGATGTGTGGAAAAGCTTTACAAATGCCTTTTGGTGGTCAGTTTTGGAGTTGTGCACGTTGACCCCAGCTCCTGAAAATGCAATACTCTGTGCAGAAATACTGAAAGCCCTCATGGCTTCAGAGTGCCTGCTGGGAGGCAGCATCTTCCACAAATGCCTGAGCTCTGAAATCAGGGGTGGTATGAGAATGTCAGCTTTCACTTTGAGAAAAAACATAGCATCAGGATGACAGGAAAAGAATTCGAAAAGTGAACCACTGAAGCCTGCACACCAGAAAACCAAACCAAACAAACTTGATTTTATTTTATTTTATTTATTTATTTATTTATTTAAATCAAACCAGTTTTGTGAACGTTTCAGTTATATGGCTTGGCAAAGCTGCAATACTGTTTACCCATGAGTATGCAGCTCCTGAGTTCAGCTGCAGCCTTCCAGATGAGGCTGTATCCCATGGCAAGCAGCAAGACCATGCTGGTGCTGAGGATGCTGTGTAAATCAGACAGAGCTACTGCAGCCAAATCTGCAAGAGCTCCCTGCAATGAGGAGGTGCGCGGAGCTTGGCTTCATCCTGAAAAGCAAACACAAGTTCATTCTCAACTCTCATTCTTGGATTTCATCATCCTGTAAGACCTCCAAGGCATGCTAATTCCATTGGGACTCTCAATGTGTGGACACTTTGGTACGTGGCTCCCACGAGCAAGAAGGCTCTTGCCATAGTTTAAAAGATCCATTACCACTAATGGCCATAAGTGTTTGGAAAGATGAAGGGGACAGGAAGGGACCTCTGAAGCTGTTGTTTGAGCTTTCTTTTTGCACTGTACTGCAAAAAATAAAATAAAAATAAAGAAGATACAAAGTCTATCTATCCCTCTTCAAGGTCATTTACACAACTCCCCCATGTGAGCACTGCTATCAGCTCTTTGCCAGTTTACTCAGAACCTGCTGCATGGTGTTTTTTTTTAATTTGTCAGATTTTTGTTAGTTTGCTCTGTTACTACAGTGCTCTCCATGGCTTATACATCTGTATTCTTACATTCCACTCTTTTTTCAAGGTTTTTGTGATCTTCCTCTGCTCTTAATACAGCAGTGACATATATGCAAATGAGAGTGCCATGTGTTCTGTGTATCCTTACTGTATATACCCCAACCAACAGATGTTTTTAAACCACAGCATATAACGTGTATTCAATTCATGCAAGAGGACCCTGAAGTCATACATACTTTGTTTTGATTCAGAAGTTGCCTGTGTTTGAATAGGGTAATCGCTGTTTTGGAGAGATCTTCCAGCTACTAAATAGCTGGTATTACTGTGGGCAAGTAGGAAACGCCTTGATGACCATCTTAGAGTAGATGGCTAACAGTGACAGTGTTAAACTCATATCAATGGCACTGTAGCCCAAGTAGCCTCCTGTACACATGAGCAACTGTTAGTGTGAGTAACCTGTATTTGCAATGCCTTTCCAAAATAATGCTTTTTTTTTTTTTTTTGGTCCTGATGTTATTCAAGACATAATGAAATAAAGAAAGGCAAAGAGATCCTCCCTGGAAGGCTGAAGAAAGGAATATAGGTAATGAGAAAGGAGAAACAACTGCTGAATAAAGCAGAGGCATTGCCTACTTCAAAGAAAGAAATCAAAGAATTGTGAAAGGTGTCTGCAACAGAGAATTTATGTCTACTTTTTGTTTGTGGATGCTGTAGGCTCGCAGATGCCAACTCTGCATGGCCACTGAAGCATACATACTACAGCTGGTCCTGGAGGATACTCTGTACCTCTGCTTTGCTATGCATGGGTGTGTGTGCAGCCCATAAAGAGAGGGATAAGCCTGTCTGGGTTGCTGAGTGCAGAACTTCCCCTCCACCCCACCAAGGTATCACTTTGCTAACACCATCATGATTCAAGAACTTAGGATGCTTGGAAGTTAGTACAGAGAGGCATCCCTGAACAAAGTGTCCTGAATCATCCCAGGAAAGATCTGTTGACTCTACATGTGGCTTGGGCATTAAAATCAGTGCTTATGTTACCAACAGGCATGAATTTGCTGTCAGAGTGAAGACGGTTCTCAGTGCTACCTTCAGACTCTTTATCAGCCCCTATGGGCTGCAGTGTCCCTGCTGTGGCATGACATTAGTGCAGGGGGAGTATATATACTGATATGCTGATATTTATGTGTGCAGGGCAAATTAATGCTTAAAAAACAACCTGGATTCTAACATTTCCTAACTTTCAGATACTTGACATTACAGTTTTAATACTTCTAAAATATTTTATGTGCAGTACAGATACTGCAAAGACACAGCTTTTATCCACATGGCTGTGCAGTGTTCCAGAAAGGATACAGATTTCAAAAAATGTCAAAATGAACAGAGGAAACATCAGAGGTTAATTTGATGGAAGATTCTGTTTCAGGGCAGCATGAATTCCGGTCTAGCTGAATTAATAGCCATTTTGTCTTTCTTGGGTTGCTTTGACCTGGTAACTTATTCTATAAGAGTTTGTTATTCTATAAACCTTTGTTCATCATTGTCTTTGAAATTTTATTTCTTCACTTCTAATTGAATTCAGTTTTACTGCTGTAAGAAAAAAAAACCCTCAATACTTAGCACCAGTCAAAGAGAATTCATTTTCCAGTAACTCAGAACACTCTCTTTGAAGGTAAGCTCACTTTGCCAAATCTTTGAAGTTTGCCATATGTACCAATCCTGCTGCCAAATGCAGTGATGTGATTACAGACGCACAGCTTTTGGCAAATTTTCACTAAGACTTTGTCTTGATCAGAGATGTCTAAAGCTCGCCAGAAGTGTACAGAAACACGTAGACTGCTAATGGGTTGAGTTCCTAATAGGAGGACTGGGAATTATCTGAGAATACATATTTCCAAAGGATGAAAAAGCTTGCTTTTCATTTAGCCTTAAATAGAAGAAGGCAAATCCAGCAGACCATGCTGATCCAGCACAATGTGAGATGTTTTCTCACAAATGATGTGAGATGGATTCTCACATCTCTTCCTAAAGATGGTCCTTCAGCATCCTTCTGCTCCTAGTTAGGGCACAGATGCTCCCACAGGTAGCTGTAATGGGGACTTAGTGTCAGGAATAGCTGCTCACTGAATTCCCTTTTCACCTACAAGTCTCTGTACAGAAATATCCATGCCTGCTGTTCACGTAATGGCTAAGATACTGGCTACTGAAATATATTGTCCGTGGGTTTGGCTAATTTTGAGATAGAATTTACTAATTAACCAAAATCTACTTGGATAAAATCCAACTGGTCAGATGCCTTGAAGATTCTGCAGAGCAAAGGATAGGTGTGATGCTTTGGGAAGACCCAAAAACTTTTCTCTCCAGTGAAAAACAAGAGCTCTTATCTAGCCCTGGGCCATCTGGGTCTCTGAGCCTCAGTACTGGGGAGTCCTGGTGTCTTCTGGTAAATTCCTGCTTGTGCCAGGTCATAAAAATTTGAAACTTGAGTTTGGGTGATTTCAGGATGAAAAATGCGGCTGCAATCTCCCCTGCCTCAGTGTCCCCTCCTGTAAATGATGCTGACAACATTTAGTAGGAGTTAGGCTGCTCAGCACGCCCAGTGCTGGTTGGATCTGCTGAGATCTTTACACAGGTGGTTAATCGTTTCATAAAACATCACACTTCAACAATTAAGTTAATGAAAGAAGCAATTAATTAGTAATTTCCAATAAACTGCATGGGGGAAAAGGGTGTACATTTTGGCATTATTGTACAGATAACGTGTGAAAGTAAGGAAACTGCTAGACTCTCTGCCCATGGTAAGTAGTGCGTCCTGGGCTTGTATTTCTAGTGACAGGTCCTGTCCAGCATAAATATTTCTCCTCACAGGCTGGCTTCTCCTCCTCCTCTCTTAATTTCTTAATTCCCTGAGGAAGAACAGTGAAATTTTCTGCCATGAGTTTTGCCACCTCTCCTTGGCAGCCTCCCCTCCTGCCTGGCAGGAAACCAAACACAGATTCTGCTACCTGAGAGTCCCTGCAAGGGTGAGCAACAGCCGTGGGCAGCAGGTCACCCAAAGTGGCCAGCACACGTGCCAGATGGATGAGGCACAGATCATGGGTCTTGGGAAGAGGATTATTTCTCCAAAACAGGCATGTGTCAGCAGTGTTCAAGAAAACTGAGCTCCTTTCCAACCTGCTTACCTTGGAGCTGACAGTCATGTTATTTTCTAGGGCAGGAATATGGGAATCTTGCCTTACAGCTGCAAAAGCCAGGCAAAAGAGTGAGCTCTGTAGGAAAAGCAGGTGACCGTGCAGAGCTGGTCCAGCAACAGACCATGGTGGCTCTGCTGGTAGCCCTGCAGAGCCACCAGCAACAGCAAGGGCTGGCTCTGGTGGGAATCATCACCAGTTTGGTGTATGTTGGTGTCTCTCTCCACACCCTAAAGGGGTAAAGGAGAGGCAGAGGATCAGTCAGGACACAGGAAAATATTGCTTCTACTGTGTTGGATGGCTGTGTTTATCCAGCTAATGGCCATACACTTCTGATTCTACACAGCTAATGGTGATCTCCAGCAGCACAGTCCTGGGCTCGCCCTCCTGATCTGTTGGACATCTGAAGTCAGCATAAAGGGTCCACTAAACTCTCTTCTAGTGATACAATTAATTTCTCTGAATTCTGCTTTAAGTCCCATTCTGAGTATCTGTATGCTTTTAAAGAGGTATCTCCCCTTAAAAAAGGGAGCTGGCTTGGCTGCAAAATCCAGCCCGGAAAGTTTCCAGTCAGTGATCTCCATGTCCACGTTCTCCTGGAACAGGCATCACTCCCATGTGCTTCCCGAGGAAGCGTCAGGAGATGCTGCACTTTGCAGGAAATGCAAAGGTCTGCTTCTTCATGCTGCTTGAACTGAGGGACTGAGCGCCAAGTGCATCTTTTGACCCAGAAGCATCCAGATGTGCAACCTGGCCAGATGTGTCACTGCTCCCTTCTGCCCACATGCCTCATTTCATTTCTGCATCCTGAGGCTGGGGCACATCCAGGTCATGCACTGGTGCTGGGATGGGACAGAGCCAGGAACTGCCTGGTCCATCAGTTTAGACATGGCCTAATTTATAAACTTTTGGTGTGCTACACAGCTTTCTAAGAAAAATATCACTATTAATTAGTTTTATCTTTAAATCAACCAGAAGTTCAGTTAGGTAGTGCTAATGGCTGGAAGCTGATATCCTCCACTGGTCACTCTTTGTCTTTGAGACCTCAGGCTTGCACAAGAGGCATGACTCTGAGCCACGTCAGCTCTTGAGTTCATCAGGACACTGAGGGGTTTTCACTGTTCTCATCCTCACCTATTCCCATCCACCAGCTTCAGCAGCACCCAGATCTGCTCTTGGCAGGAGCATGTCCCCAGGCTCAGGTCTGCCAGTAAGTCCATCAATGCTGAACACTTCATCTCAGCACTTCATTTCAGATTAGGATGTAAGGAAAAGTCCTCAAGTTGCAACAGGGAAGGTTTAGAATTGATATCAGGAAGAATTTCTTCCCAGAAAGAGTAGTTAGGCATTGGAACATGCTGCCCAAGGAAGTGGTGGTCTCCATCCCAAGAGGTATTTAAGAGATGCATGGACATGGCACTTAGGCACATGTTTTAGTACTGGGCTCAGTAATGTTAGATGGTAGTTGGACTTGATGATCTTATGGGTCTTTCCAACCTAAATGATTGTGATTCTATGATTCTATCACCTGCAATGAGTCTACAAGAAGCACCAGAAGCAGAAACCAAAAATTTATCTTGCTGTTCTTTTTCCTTTTGAGTGATTTTGGGGTCTTTTTATGCTTTCAAGGAAAGAAGACAATCCAAAAACCTAGATCCTTGTTTATTATTATTATTATTATTATTATTATTATTATTATTATTATTATTATTATTCCTTTTGTCTTAGAATTATCCTTTCAAAACCTATCTGAATTACTCTCAAGTCAGGAGTTTTCCCAGACATAGTTTAGAGCTAAAAAGACAGAGAACAGTTCTTCCATTGCAAGCCTTATTTAGGCATTTACATGTGGATTTTTGAATTGTTTTCATTTCTTCTTCTATAACATTGGTAAGACATAGTTCCCAGTGCTTGCTATGGTGAAAGCAGACTGTCAATAGCTTGACACAGCACCCAAGATCATTTTTAACCATCTGACACTGTGACACTCAGTGGTTCAAATTGTTCAGCAGGATTCAGCCTTATGTAGCAATAGGCTCTAAAGTTTTGAGTCCTACTGGGAAAATTCAACAGAGCAGATTATTTCAATGCCAAATCTTCATATCAGACTGTGAGGAAAGACAGGATGGGAAGATGAGAAAAACAGATACCCTGATCCAACCTAGGTTAGCTTGCCCCAGTCCGTGCTGTATCACAGACCCCATCCAAAAACTGGGAGGTAGTCGAAGACCTCAATTTTTCAGCCATTCCTGTTCCCCTTTTTTTCCTCTCTGACCTCCTACCTGGGTGAAAGCCAGACCAGGAGGGCTAGGAGTGTTGGAGGCAATCCTTTGCAGGATCTCTGGGACATTTCTGGGCTACCCAATCGTTGCAAAGTGGTCATGGGGCAGATCAGAGCCTGCACTCCCGCAGGACTCATTATAACCCGTACTCCAGCCTGGACTGTTGTTTGACTGTGGGGCCAATAAAACTCAGTGTCTAACAGCAAGGTGGAGATACTAAAATGAAACCTGAAGAGCGGTACAGCAAAAACTGGTTCCCAGCACACATTTCCAAACTCTTTTTTCAGTCAGCTGATCCTTAAAAAATGCTGTGTTTGCCTTTCTGCACATCCAGTCATTTAAAATATTATAATAGGAGATACTTTTGGATTACAGCTCCTTTTGGAATCAAATCAAACCTCTTTGCTATTTAAAAATAAATGCCAAAGTGTTTCAAAGACATTTATAATATTATGTCCAGTGGAGATGTACTACACTTTTCAAGATGCCTAGTTTGTACTGACAACAGTTTGAATATATTTATGTTGTCCCATCAAAAACTCAGTAGTTTCGACTTTCAAGAGGATGTTTTTTAAACATCTTGGGTAAATGGAGAATTTGACTTTCTGCCCAGGACACCCTGAGAGCTACTCCTTACAAAAAAGGAGGGAAAAAAAGCAACTAATAGGATAATAAATCCCAACATTTTTCTCTAAACAAGAGTTGTTTTAGTTAAACTAGTGTTCGCTTCATTTATAATAGCGCCCTATGTTTCTTTAGGCTATTGTATTTAATAAAAAACTTTGGACTCATCCATCATTATGCACACTTTACTGATTTCACTTTAAACATCACTGGCTAAAACTTCCATTTATCAAGCCTGTTTTGCCTAGCAGTTGTGGACTAATTTATTTTCACTTTGAAAGATTTGGTATCTCTGCATTACAGTGAACACAGTGTTTGTCAGAGGCTCACAATGTAGGGAATGAGCCCTGGTGAAATCAGTGTGCCCATCCCCTGCATGCCAACACAAATTGCTGCGCCCTAGGAGGACCAGATGTCTCCTGAGCTGAAGTTGAAGGAGGGAGCCTGGGTGGGTGCTGTGTTGGAGGACTGATGCTGCTTTGCACTGCACCACGCACAGGCAGGGCACAGAGGAGACAGTAATGTACAGGGAGAGATGGAGGAGACTCACATCTGGCATCCAAGGGCTGTAAGGAACAAACATCAAGCACAGGTAGGTATCAGGGTCAGCAAACAGTAAGGAATTTTGCCGAGCACAAAGATCTTTTGGGCTTCTGCTAGCCTGAAAGATGCCCTGATTTTCCCTATGCCCTTGTGGGCTCATCATTCTCTTCTGTCTCTACAACATGGTTTCTACAGCAGCAGATAACATAAACTCCAGTGAGAAAACACATAAAAGAAAAAAACTTCAGAAAGCTTCCTCTGGGTTTGTTCCATCAAGAGCAGGACATGGGCCAGAAAGAAATCCCTGCTTTTGGCAGCCCAGAACAGAGCCCCATGCTCCCTTCTCCTCACCATGCTGAGCAGAGACCAAAACCAGGGCTGCAGTAGGGTGGAAGTAGGGACAGGAAAGGGGAGTAAACTACTGCTGCAAGAGAATAAGGAGCTGGTTTGCTTTTCCCCAGCACATGTCAGGAGGTAGCTATGATTATCCTAAGAAAAGCCTGGCCAATCTTGTAGTGCAGATGTTTTCTCCCGGCTCTTGGAGCAGGGACTTCTCCGCATTGCCCCTGGCTCTGTCAGTGCCCCCACCAAGACCTTGGGCACATCATTCAATCTTGTTGTTCTCCCATCCATATAACAGCCCCTCTAACATTAGTGTCATCCTCAGACCTGTCCCATGGACCAGTGGTATAGTGTTTGGAAAGCATGCCAGGGGTGGAAGGTACTCTGTGCAGGCCAGGTACTGCTGGGTGTCCTTCTTCGCTGTCATCTTTCAAGAAAGTCAGAACAACAGAGCACCTACCCCCAGATACCCATTTGTTTGTTTGTTTGTTTTCTACAATATTTTTTTTTCTACATTTGGTGCATGTCTGAGGACAAAGACATCTTTTTTCTTTTTTTTTTCTTTTTTTTTTTTGTTTTGTTTTTGTTTTTTTGTGTGCTAGCATGAGAGAGGTGAAGAAAAGAGGGGCAATGGAGAAGAAGGTTGGTGTCTCCTTGCTCCAATGCTTTAGGGTTCTGGACCTTTTTTTACTAGTTTTGGCTGCTCTCTGATGCAGGAAGGGAACAGGCAACAAACAGACAAACAAAGGTCTGTCTTCAGAGGGTGATGACCATGGCAATTGTATTTTCTGCCTAATATTTTTCCAGGAAGCTTTGTCCATGGAGAAAGAAAGGCACACAGCATCTGCTGGATTTGAACAAGAAGGGAGATACTGGTAGCTTGTTATGCACCCTCTGGTTAGCAGATTCTCATGGGCAGATGCACAGGGCTGCAATCAGTGGCTATGGAAAAAAAATAAAAAAATAAAAAAATAAAAAGTAAAACCTTATTCTGAGGAGAAGAACCCTTTGGCTCTTCCCAGTCAGCAGCTAGTACATGCACAGAAATATGAAGACCTCCATCTCCAGCACAGGAGTAAATCCAGTATTTAGTAATTGGTGTTATGCCAAATATCCCTATTAGTGTGTAATCCTTCTTTTTTTTTTTACTTTCTTTTTTTTTTTTTTTTTTTTTTTCCCCAAATACCATTAATATTGTAGCCTTGTGCCAATGACATCAAGAGGTTAAAGATGCGTAGAATTAGAAGGAGAAGATTTAACTGCTTTGGTTTACAATACGAAGTGTTAATACATAACTATTGGTTTAACTTAGGCAAGTTTCCTGGAGAATCACTTTCTTTTTTGCTCAGTGACAAAAAGAAAAAGGTAAATAGGGTTGTGTGACGTCTCCCTCTCTCTTTTCTTCCCTTATTGTTTAGCTCTCTAACAAGTCTCTGTCTCTTTCTAATAACTAAATAGCCACTATCCTTTAAAATCTCTCTACTTTTGTTTTTGTTACTTGTTTCAGCCAAGTCAGCCATCTGGCAGAAGAAGGGGTGACCAGAAGTGAATGTGAAATCCTACACCCTTGGTTTAGTTGCATTCTTATACTTCAGCATTATTTTCCATTACTTTCCTTCTCTGCGTCCCAACATTTGGTTTGGACTCCCCACCCAGGCTGCCTGCTCAATGGAGGTGTTCATTGAGCTGTCCACCATGGTGCTAGGACTGTTTTTTGGAGTGGCTGCAGCTGATTTAGGACCCCGTCGTGGGTCTGAAATGTTTAATATATTTGTCTCCGGCATGCATTTTTCTGCCTTTGTCTACCTTGAGTTGTACTTCTCAGTGTAATTCTCAGACCGATGAATGAGCTTTGCAAGTCCTTCCAAATATCAGCCAACCTAAAGACTATCGGTTGCCCAGTTTCCTTCTTCATTTTTGACCTTTTCTCAGGGCATTAATGAATATGATAAATCATATTTTAACCATTTTGGCAAAGTGGTTAAACATAGACTTGTTTGCTCTGTTCAGAGGAATGCCTGAGTGCATGTTTGGCCCTGGACCAATTCATACAGTGGGGCTTAAGCACATGCATAAAGCTAAGCACATGCATAAGTGTTCTGATGAAAAGAACTGGGGTGGCATGGTGGGCTTCATTAGCACAAACCTCTTGTGCTGTCCACCTTACCATCGTGTTAAAAGCTTTATTCTTTGCTTTTCGTTTTTCATTTTCGTTTCATTGCTTCTTCGATAGTACTATCTCTGTCTTAACATCAGTACTGCTGTGTTTCCAGAACAATGGCTTGCATAAGAAGTCTTGAACAATCTTCTCAAAAAAGATGTGCTCTGATCTTTACTTTTTTCTAGTCTTTACATTTCTAGTTTTTACTTTGTCAGTGGGTCCAGAGAAGCACAGAGCATTCAGAAACATGAGCACCATGTGAATCCACAAGAAACAAATCTGAGCAATTGAAAACAGAAAAGTTTATTATTCAAATCACTCATATTTTAAATGCTTTTTAAACAGTGTTTTTCATTCCAGTTTCTAATGAATGGACATTGGTGTATCCATATTGGATATAGATTGCAAAGCAGTATACCTTTTTGGAGAACTTCTCCTGAGCATGCCAAGGCAACCCTAGTACTGCCAGAGCAGGCTCAATTGATGCCCCTCAGCCCTTTCTAAGGTAAAATAAATCAGGAGATAGGAAAGTTATCTCTTTGAGAGGGCTCTTTCTGCATGTCACTCCATTTTATAAAGCTTGATGATCATCAAGTCTTTCTGTTTAATCCCTTGCCAACCAGTACACATATTATTGAGAAGCTCATTGGTTTTATTGATTGCCCAGCTCATCTGTAAGGTTGGAGAGGTGGTGTTTCTTAAAAAATGCTGCTGTAAAGGGAGTGCTGTTGAGCTCCTTCTCTCCTAAACACTCTTGGTTAGTTCAATGCAGGATGCTGGTAACAGCAGGGCAAGTCCATGCCTGAGGTCAATATCCCTTCTAAGTCACTTCTGCTACATCGGTTTTATCTGGTTTTCACCCCGTGATAGAATAGCATCAATAAAAAAAAAAATGCTTGCATGGTTTCAGGTCAGGTTTTCATTTGAAATACAAAAGGCAGTGCTTTCATGAGCCTTTCAGTCAAGCCTGGGGGGCCTCTAGCTGAAGCTGTTTATTGTGCCTGTGACTTGGGTATTTACATGGTTGTGACTGTGAAACAGAGATGGCGATATTTTGGATATTGGTTCTGTATGGGGGAATTCCTCCCTGAAGCCAAAGAGTCATATCAAGGGGAGCTGCTCAGAAAAGAGAGATTTCTACATCTGGCAATATTGGATTTCATGTCTGTAAAGCAAAAATGATATTATGCACATAACAAAACATAAACACGTTGTAAAATGCATTCAGCCCAGATTCCAAACACATTGAACACTGTATGATTTAATGATGGATAAACTCAGAAAAATATCCCAGTGGGGGGAACTACAGACTCCAGAATGACAGCTGCTATCATTCCAAAACAAGTAATTGTTTATAAATGAATATTTTTCATGATAAATTATTGAATTACATGAAAATCAGATGACTGCCTGCTGCCAAATTTGTTTTCAGTTTCACAAGACAGAATGGAATGTGCTGCAGACGGTAAGTGAAATTAAAAGCTGCTGGTCTTTTCCCACAAAGGGCTGATATTTTCCCTTAGACATTCCCAGTATCTCATAAACCTGCAAAATAGTGGTCCTGGGGAATGGCTATCTAGTTAGATATCCAAAATATTTTTGATATATAGGATTTCAGGGAATCTCTTCCTAATCTGAGCCAGTTGTAGTGTAAGATGCTATTTCATATTTGTCTTATGTTCTTTTCTAGTTCAGACCCACAGAGCCCCAGTATCTGTGAGAACCACTAGCCCTCGCAGGGATACTCTCAAGATATTTTTAACCATTGCATTTCTCCTTTTTATTCTCTCTGCTTGCATTTGAATCATTTGAAAATACACTTTCCTTCACGTGTTTTGGTCATGTTTAAGTTGGCAAGTCCTTGCCTTTTCCCAGTGTTTTGAACAAGGGTGAAAATAACCTGAAGTTGTTGCTTGGGGTGAAAATAACCTGAAGTTGTTGCTTGAGCTCAAACACATCTTGAAGTCCTTGCTGGAGAAAAGCTTCCAATACAGCTGAGGTTTTTCTGGGAGCATGACAATCAAGGCTGAAAAGCCCAGCTCATCTTTAATACCAATTCCAACTTCAATTTTTTCAATTCCTTCAGTCAGATGGTTCGTGCACAGTAACTCATTAACATAGTGGCACAGGCTCTCTGATGGGAGCAAAGTATCCTGCATAACTTAACTGTTCCCAGAGAGCCACTGAGGCTGCTGAACTTGCAGCTTTTACTTGCTTTTATTTTTTTTTATTTTATTTACTTGCAACTTTTACTTGCAGCCTTGGTATCAGATCTGAATTTTGAAATCCAGCACAGCCATATCACATTTCTTTATGCAGCCTCGTGTATCTTCTTGACTGATGCAGCTTCTGGATCTCCACTGCAACCTGCCATCAAGTAAGTCAAGTGACAATGCACTTGTGCACAATGTGCACATCAGCACATCCCTACTGACTCAGCAGAGAAATGTAACTGGTCCCCATCCTGGAGTGTACAGTTCCTGTCTGTATGTGAGCCTGGAGGCCACTCAAAGTGCACAGAAATTAGTCCTTCCAGCGCACACTGGTTTTGTTAAAGCACTGCAATGAGTTTGGGTTGCAAGGACTGAAGCCCCATGAGATGATACAAAATTTAGAATTAGGTATCAAAGTCTCCTGTGTTAACCATGCAAATCCTTTGTCTCCCTTCTATGTCTCATTTTTTACTATCACATCGAACATAAGCCCATTGTCTTTATTTCCCAGGCTCTTCACCATGTAGCCCTACCATGACTTTCTATCTAAGATGTGAGAATTCCCAAGTAGATTCAGAGCAAATTTTCATCTCCAACATCCTGCCTCTGGCAGGGCAGCAGATGCAGCTATAACAACAAAAAGGGTGCATTGATCGCTCCTCTCTCAAATCGTCTCACTTGCTCTCAGCCTGTGGCTTGGAGACTGTTTGAACTGGAAATTGTAATTTTGTGTTCAATAGTCCTTGATGAACTTTCCTGACTTTTATTCTTCCAGTGATTTTTGAACCCCTCTGTCTTTCTGGATACTGCAGTGTTTTACACAAATGAACTCCTTGGTTCAACTACATGTTGTGTAAAGGAAAGGGCATTGTTTCCTTTAAACCTGCAAGCAGACGTCAATGATTACATATATATGTGTGTGAATTTCTATATATAGATGTACATAAACGCATGTACTCTCAGAGTTTGTGTATCATATGTCTTTTAAAAGCTGACTTGTTTGTCTGTGGCATTTTCCAGAAAAATAACTGCCAAATTAAATCAAATTAAGGCAGTTTTGGGAAAAAAAAAAAAAAAAAAAGAAAAAAAAAGAGAAAAAAAAATCAATTTTCCCCCCATCTGACCTTTGCCTTCATGTCCTTACATATGCTAAATTCCAGATTCACTTTTCTCTGCTGTATGTATCTAAATCCCTACCACAGACAGCAAGATGAAGAAGTAAAACAAGATCAGGTAGGAATAGGAAATTAATGTAAAACACACAAGCTTGTTACAAGGAAATAAAAATAAACAGACAGATAAACACACAAATAAATAAAACCCCTCTGACATTTGGCTGGCTATTGCAGACAAAAGCAGGAAACATAAGTGATAGAGGTTTTCAAATATACATGAGCATGCTTGCAGATTCTAGCTTTAAAGACCAAAAGATGACATCTGTTGGCCATTTCTATTGCCTTTTTTCTTTTTTTCCTTCCTTTTTTTCTAAATTAAATTTCATTGAAGATTACTTTCTAGAGCTTGGTCATGCCGTAAGTGAATTCTGATGTTATTATGTCAGACCTCAGTGATACAAATCTCCTCACAATTCAAGCATTCACCACCTTAATAGTTTTTGCTCGGTGAAAGCTTGTATGTGATGACCCTGCCTGTCAATTGCTTCTGGATATGGAATTCGACTTCTTTTGATGTTTTTTTTTTTCATCACCATTTGGACAGATCACCTTGCGTTAGGCTTCTGATTTAGGAAAACCTGCTGGCTTTCCCTGATAAAGGCAGTGGGCCCCAAGCAAGCAGTTTTCTGCCAGACTTGACTCTGTAGCACAGGGCTGGATAAAGAGGGCTTAGCTTCTCTATTGGGAACTGAAGTGAAGCACAGGAGTATGGCAAGGCTTTTAGTCTCTCTGATTGATTGATAAGAGCCTCACAATCCCTAGTCAGGAGTGTTCACCTTGCATTGTACAGAAACAAAGAAAATCTCCAGATGCAGAGATAATCAGTCCCATGGATGACATTAAAGCAAGCGATGACTGGAAGAAAGTCCTGTTATTAAACGACAGTGAGCCGAGGGCTATAGGAGTTGTGCATTTGGCATTCAGATGCTTTCACCTTTCCACAACTGAGCACAGCTCACTCCAGCCAGGTTGTGGAATGTTAATTTGTGCCTCATCAATACTAATGGACCAGGAATTATGACATGTTTTATGTTATCATTCATTTAAAACAGATAGTTTAGATTTCAGCCACAAGCTAAAGTTTATATATATTATATTTATTACAAACAACAGTGAACACTTAAGAGCCATTATTTTAAATCTAAATGACATTGTGTTTAGTATCCATTTCCTCCGGCTCTGAAATGTGCAGCCTGTGGAGTCTGTCATCTTTCCCTGAAAATCTCCTGGATGCGAAGTGACAACTCCTCACAAGTTACCAGAAACAGAAGAAAATATGGAGCCTGGCTTAGATGAGCTGTTTCACATTATAAGAATTTACAATGAGCATCTGACAGAAGAAAAGCAACGGGGCTTGAGAGGGGAGTATCATGCAGTAAATCGTTAGCTATTATCAGCGTTGACAAAACTGGGTGGAGAGGATGGTATTAAAACAGAGAACACTGGAGAAAACACATTGAACCAGGGAGTGAATCCCTGGTGTATCAAAACTGAATATTTGCTTCTGAAAATCTTGCCAAAGTCCTTTTTATAGATGATGTTGCATATGGAGATGCAGTTCTGGCAAGGAGCAGTAAATGGCTGCAGAAGCAAAGGGAAGGGGCTACAATGCCTTCACTGCTCCCGTGATGTTTGCCCATAGATGCCAACAGGAGATATTCTCCACCTCTCAAATGCCTGTATAGTCAACCCCACCCCAGGCATTCTGAATTGTTCTTGGTTTAATGACTTTGAAGGAAGGCAGGAATCGGTTGTCCCCTCATTGTGGCTGTTGTACTCGGCAAGTGGAAGCAGTCCTTGCCCCCTCGGTGCTCACAATGTGAAGAAGTGTAAATGAACTGGAGTTCAATAGGTCTCAGTTTGCTGCTTTGAATAGAAATAAAGAAGGCAATTTAGTGAGTTTTCAGGTGCTTCGTATTTTCATTTTCAGCTTTCTACACAAATAAAAAAGCTTAACCTATTCTTCAGTCTCCACTTGGAGTATAATTTTGACATTCGGAAATCTGATTTGGTGATCAGAAACACATGTAGAATAGCATTTAGAAGTCAGCATAGACTCCAAGCACGATTTTATTGGGAGTTTGGGTATGCCCTTCAGAGTAATTGGGATGTGGAATGTGGAAGTAGTTTTTACAGGAAAATAGGGATAAGGCCTCCTGTAGCCAGCCTCAGGCAACAGAGCAAGTAAAATATCACGAAGAATTCACATTCGACTTGATAATAAGGTTTCCGAGCATGTTAATTAAATGAAGTCTCACATCCCTGGCCCTGTTGTTTTAAACATTTTAAGGCCCTAATGTTACATAATAGAAACATAATTTCCCCCCCTCCAGATGCCTATATTCATTTGATTTTCCTAGCTGTTAGCTTTAAACTTTCTATGAACATGACCATCCACTCTTTCAGCGGTGCTGTTGTATTTTTCCCCTTCATTTTTCCCTAAAGCTCTTCTTGGGTACTAATTGGCAACAGTGGTTTCAAAAATAAGTTCTTCAAATGTGACAGCTTCATGGTTTATCCTCCACCAAGGCACTGTTTTCTTCAGTTTTGGAGACACAGGAAATCATTTCACTGGCAAAACCCACATCTTCTTAATTAAATTGAAAATATTAATTTAAAAAGTTTTAAAGACTATAAACATACATACCTTTTTCACTCTTGGCTAGTCCAGAGTGCCTTGATTCTCTTGTAGGAACAAGACCACGCTAGTGAGGGACAGTGAGGAGATCATCCACCTCAGAGCAGGAGAAGACTAAAAGATCTAAGTACACTGCCCAGAAGATGTCCAGTAGATACGAAATCCAGGTTGAGTGTTCCTCCTTCATCAGGTCGAGCCTGTGTGAAAATTATAACAGAGAATCTCACTAGGAGAGCTTTGAGGGAAACATTTTTCTGTATCAGCAGCAAACCTCTGACACTTAAACCACACATCTTTTGTGTAATTGAAATGCAGTGCCCAGGTCAAAGCCATTCTACAGTGGCAGATTTATAGTGTTAACAAGGGACCTTCACAGCTATGGGAGAAATCAAGACATCCAGGGCTCATCTTGAGTTGCTCAGGTTCCACATACACTAGTAATTAAACAGTTCAACAAAACTAAATTATATTAATAAAGGAAGCCAAAAGGTTGGCTACCAAGCATACTGTTTAGTTATCTGTCATCTTTCGTTGTTACCATTCTCCCTGATACAATTTTGTCCTATGCTGCCATTTTTTACTTAACTACACAGGTAGACCTCAGGCCCATCACTGGATTAAGTAGAATCATAGAATGGCTTGGGTTGGAAGGCACCTTAAAGATCATTTAGTTCCACCCCCCATGCCATGGGCAAGGATGCCACCCACTAGACCAGGTTGCCCAGGGCCTCATCAAACCTGGCCTTGAACACCTCCAGGGATGGGACATCTACAACCTGTCTGCAATCTTTTAGTTTAAAGCCATTCCCCCTTATTCTGTCATTGTCTGCCCAAGCAAAAAGTTGCTCTCCATCTTTTTTATAACCCCCCTTTAGATATTGGAAAGCTGCAATGAGGTCACCCCCGAGCCTTCTCTTCCTCAGGCTTAACAGTCCCATCTTTCTCAGCCCTTCTTCATAGGAGAGGTGCTCCAGTCCCCTGGAAAGCAAGTGGCAAAGAACACGTGACAAAGAACATGAAGAAGGCAAAAGCATTTAATGTTTTCTTCACCTTAGTCTTTACTGGTAAGACCCATGTCCCTGAACAATATTATTTACTTCTGTAGTTGTAGCTATGGATTCAGTCCCAGGTCTGTTCCCACCCCAGATCTAGCCTGCTACAGAGTGGTGGGTTCAAAAAAAAGTCATTACCATCTCCAGCCCAGAAACATTTCTGGAGCTCACTTTCCCCTTAGCTCTCCAAGGAATTGAGAAGAGAAACACTTAATAACTGAGATTAAGGATCCCTTTCTGCTCCTAATCCTGCACATTGTACAGACTACCTGGCCAAAGTTTTCCTCTGAGTGTTACAAATGGACAAAAAAAAAAAGTCTACACTGAATTTTCTGTCTGTCCATAACTCTTCACAGATCTTGTGCAGGTTCAGGGCCTGAACAGGCTTCGCCACTGATTTGTTGTGGGAGAAAAATATTTTAGATTATTAGCCCTATATAGTTCTCCCAGATTCATAATCATGATTACAAGTAGAACCATGTTTTTTTTTTCATTTCTGACCCAGTCCATACTGGAAGAATAACACCAGAGTTTTCACTGGAGAAATCCTAGGAGCTTTTCAGGAATATTTCAAAGGAAAAACATGCAGGTATAATTTAGAAAACCCTGGGAAATTCTGAATGCTAATATGGATAAGGAGGTCCTTTTCTTCTCCCACTGAAATCATTGATAAAATCTACTGTAATATATAAGAATGCAGGTTTGATTTGTACTTTATTTGGAAAGGCTGTGAAAGCAAGACGAAGTGACCTGTCTCATTTAAGAATCAGGCCAGTAACAAAGCCCAATCCCCTGGCTTTCAGAACCATACTCTTTCCCCTGCAGCACAAGTTGAAACATAACAGAGAGCTCAGAGTTCAGGAGCATCCTCCTCAAATGGGCGTAGGCTGAAATGACCACTCAGAATGATAAGAGCTCATACGAGTAACTTTATCCCAGCCTAGGTAAGTTCTTCAATGAGAGTTCAGCAACAAGACATCACAATCGCATCTTTCAAACTGGGTACAGAGTTCAGTTGTGAGGTATGGAAAATCAGATTACAGACAGATTTGTTGCTAAATGAATTATAACATGGAAATACAGTTAATGAAAGCACTGTCATTAAGAAGGAACTGGAGAATTTCTTGTGCAGTACACAGTACTACAGACATGATATTATTAGCATTTTCAGACCCATAAACCAACTTGGTCTCAGCAAAAGCAAGGAGGAAATTCCTTCCCCTGTAAAGGTAAATAGAAAATGATTCATAAAATAGGCTAGAGAAGCCAAAGAGCATCTAAAGTTGCAGTAACAGGCAGAAAGAAGGGCTTCTGCAGGCATACCAATTGCAAAAGGAAGACTACGGGAAAAGTAGGCCTGCTGCTGAATGAGTTAGGAGAGCAGGTGGAAAAGAACACTGAGAAGGCAGAATTACTTAATGTTTTCTTCACCTTAGTCTTTACTGGCAAGACCAGCCTTCATTAATCCCAAGTTCCTAAGTCCAATGGGAAAGACTGGAGCAAGGAAGATTCACCCTATATGAAGGAGGATCCAGTTAATGAACGCTCAAGGAAACTAGACATACAGAGGTCTGTGGGGTCTGAGGGGGATGCGTGGTGAGAAAGCTGGATGGTGCTTTTGCAAGGCCACTCTCAATTACCTTTGAAAGGTCATGCTAGTCAGGGGACATTCCCAAAGAGTAGAAGAGAGCAAATGTCACTCTTGTCTTCAACAAGGACACGCAGGAAGATACAGGGAATAAAAGGCCAGTCAGTCTTGCCTCAGCCCCTAGGAAAGTAGTGGAGCAACTAATCCTGGAAATCATTTCCAAATGTTTGAAGGACAAGAAGGTGATTTGAAGTCATGAGCATAGATTTACAAAGGGGAAATCATACCTGACAGACTATTATGGTGAGATGACTGCCCTGGTGGATGAGAGGAGAATAATAGTTATCTATCTATAATAGTTGATGTAATAATGAGTAATAGTTGACTTCAGCAAGGCTTTCAGCACTGCCTCCCATAACATCCTCACAGGAAAACTGATGTATTGGCTAGATAAATGGTCAGTAAGGTGAATGAAAACTGGCTTAAAGTATTGTGGTTAGCAGCATGAAGCTTAACTGGAGGTCAGTCACTAGCCACATACCCTGGGTTCGCAGAGTGCACCAACAGCAAATTTTCAGATGACACAATGACAGAAGGAGAGGCTGGTAAATCAGAAGGTTGTGCTGGCATTGTGAGGCATCTGTATAATCAGGAGAATTGGGCCAACAGGCGCCTCCATCAAGTTGAAGAAGGGGGAACGCAAAGTCCTGCACATGGGAATGAACAACCCCCATGCACCAGAACACACTGGGGATTGACCCACTGGGAAAGTCCCTGAAGGCCCTGAAGTTATTGATGACAAGTTGTCCATGAGCTACCAATGTGTGTGTATCAATGTATATAATAAATATCAGGAGAGAATAAAGGAACCATGGTTGCCCACCTGGGACAATGAGAGGACCAGATCCTTGTGGGCATCACAGCAGAGTGAAGGCACACTTACTGAGTCCTGTGTGTCCCCACAGATCTGAAGGCCCCTTCTGGACTGCTACAACTATCTGCATGCCATTCAGTATAGTCATATTAGACTCAGGCTGAGAACTGAGAATCAGAAGGAGAGCTGCCTCAGAATGCATAAAGCCCCGAGCAACCTGGTCTGACCTTAGAGTCAATCCTGCTTGGAGCAAGAGATTGCTCTGGAGAGCCCCTGAGGTCTTTTTCAGCCAAAATTAGCACAACACTGTTGTTCCCAGTTGACCCCCTGAGAAACCAGCAATATCTTCAAGCACCATCGCACTGGCACAAGGTTTTTTCCCTTGCCTTTGAAGTCACTGGATGGTGGCAGAGGCAGAAACAGTTAACACATCGGGAGAGAGGCTGAAGGTCTGAGCACTCGATATTTCTTCCCGTCTAGGGGCACCACTCAAATCAAACTGCCAAATATTTGCAGGATTTGCAGTAGTGACCAAAGAGTAGGTGTGTATTTAAGTCCCTGATGGGCGATGTAGCCCAGAACTGCCCCTGCCGCCGACCACTGCCCCGCAGGCTCTGTCTCGAGGAATTTTTCACCAAAGCACTTGGCTCCTGATAGCTTGTCTGGGCCTGCGGAGTGAGTCCTGCTGACCTGCCGGTGCTCGCAAAGGCCGCCCTGTGATTATTTTCTGTCTGGGAAAGTGACTTCCATTGTCTCAGCTTATTTATTTATTTCTTCCAAATGAGCGTTTCACTTTCATTTCTGGTCAAAAGTCAGAAAGGAAGCGTTCTGGCTTTTCCCACCAAAAGTCTTGGGCTGCATTCCCTGATGGAGGACAGCAGATTTCTGAAGATTCAACCCATTTTAAATTAGTTAAATTAAAGTTATTATGTGAATCCTTCTCACTTCACAGCCTGCTCCATTCCTACATACAGATAGCGTTGTGTGTTCAGAGCAAGCCTCCATAAAATGTTATATCGATATTGTCACCATCCTTCTTCCTAGGACTTCACCAGGAGCCAAATCTTACATATTCTTTCCCCACTGAAAATTCCCCCTTAAACCCTCAAGAGGTCTGTGTGAACAAGAATCGAGTCCCAGAGATTCTTAAGAAAGGAGTTTCATTTCCACATGCTTGTGTGTGTGTGTAATCAGATCTTTAAAATTGGTTTGAGATACCGGACAAAATGTTCCTCACTAATAACTGGTCTTACACAGCAGAGGTTTCTTTTGAAGTACCAAGCGTGGATACATGATCCTATTTAATGACAGCACTCTAAATTACAGGCTGGTTAATTCTATGTGAATTCTTCTCATCTGTTTCGTATTTCTCGTACACATTACTGTAAAACAAGCTGTACCAATTTCTGTCAGTGAAACCACTGTCCTAATCTACCATTTTTCTTAGAATCTGATAATAATGGTTAACTTTACCTCAAGAGAAAAACCTACAGGCAAACATGTCACACATAGCACAGTTTGACTAAGAACAGATACATGCCACTGGTCATAAAGGGTAAACACTTAAGACATTTAACCCAGCTGAGCGGTACTAAATGGAAGGCAGTGGTCATCTGGCTTTTGAATCACCTAATTGACATGTCAGAAAATAAGCATTTTATTGACAGAAGGTGATTGCAGAGAAAAGTCATTTTTCATTTAAATAGCCAGATACTTCCCTTCCTCCTTCCCTTTGTATTTTAGTGTGGGGGGGAACATTATGTTAAGAAAGCAAAACCACAGTGCCCTGGCCCATTTGTTACGTTATTTTTGCCCACACAGCTACCTTCTGATAGTGATTTTCTTGACTACAATCATCTGGTGAGGATTCTAACACTGAATATCTTCCAAACTATTTTTGCTCTCAATGTTTCCAACTTCAGTACTGACTGCTTTTCAAAAACACTGGCTTATAGAAAAATGCCTCTTGAACTCCTGAACTATATTAGGATTCAACTATCCCTGCAGAAGATGCTCAGATCTTATGCAACGCAGTGATAATGCTTGTGCAGAGAAATCACCCCAGCCTTACCTCAGTGTGAAACAGGAGTAATTACACTGGAACTGCCATTTGGGGTTTTCTTTGGTAGGATGGGGAGGAGATGGGTTCAAAGCAGTAACCTTTTGTTTCTGATGAAACATCAGTCCCAACAGCAGTTTCAGGAATATTCTAGTCTGGGTCTGTGAATACTTTTGGGGTATATTTGCCACAGTTTCCTTCCCAAGTTCTCCTTATCCATAGCAATACACTCACATTAGGGTAGGAGACTGAAGATAGAAATCCCTCAAGGAATGCTACCTGCCCAGTGTCTTCTGCAAGGACCAGCTGCCATCAGCGGGGATATGTGCCAATGTTGCAGTGTCACAGGCTCTCCCCATTCTGGAAAGCCACTTGCCTTGATCTGTAACCAAACTGCCCTGAGGAAAGGCAAGGATGAATGCAAACAAGGAAAAGGTGTCACCACAGGTCACAGTGCTTGCCCCAAGACCTGGATTCCAGCTACGTCATCCTGGGCACTTAGCTCTGTATTTGTTCAATAGAAAAAAGACAGAAACCATCAGAGACAATTAGGTGGGTGGATCTGAATCATCTCACCTCCAACTGGGTGGAGGATACACTGGGACGCCGTGGCAGGACAGCCTCAACAGCCCAGGGAGCAGAAGCTGCAGTCCTTGGTGCTGCTCATCTTCCCCTCCACAGCACAGCTCCAGCTGTTTGTAAGCCCCTGCTTTATGAGGGAGAAGGCACAGAGATTTAAATTAATACTGCCTGGGAGAATACTGTGCAGTGCAGTCAGCCTGGAGAGACACTCGGTGGAGATAAAGCACTGATTCCTTGTGCTCTGAGCCAAATTTTGCAGATCTTGATGTACCTCAGGTCTTTCCTGGTCGGCACAGTTAGCAGTTTCTGTTGATAAGGAAATGTATTTTATCTTTCCTATTTAATTGTAATAGCTCAACACAATGCCTATGCTTTTGGAAAAAAAGAAGATCAGCTAAAACACTACGCCACACCAAGAAGCCCTTTCATTTGTGTGCTGCCCCAATTGTGTTTGTGGCATTCATAACTTTTTCTGCCCTTGAAGCTGCTAGGAATGGAGGTCAAATAATTTTATTTTACTTCTACATGCACTGGGAAAAAAAAAAAAAAAAAAAAAAAAAAAGAATTTACTCATGTTTATAAAGCCCTAACTCATCCTTTGACTCTGTAGGAAAATATTCCCTTTTGTTATTTTAATAGTGAAACGTGATATTTTTTAATTTCTGGTACTGGACCTCTTGGTCCCTCATACTTTGTTTAAAGGATGAAGAGGAGTTGTTAGAACTATCACCATTCTCCATGCTCCTTGTAAGTGCTGTTTTACAATGCACTGATTCAGAGAGGCTCTTAAATAAGTGCTCAGTGGGAATCAAGTGAAACAGTAGTCATGTTGGCTTCAGCACATCAACTTATTTTTAGGATTAGAGGATTGAGCATGAGTTTTATTTTCAGAAGAAACATCCAATAATAGAAATGACTGTCGGTTTTCTATTCCCTTCAAGCTTGTCTAGCAAAAGCAGACTTGTGTTGAGTATTCAAGCCAATTTGTATTTTAAGAAACACTTGTAGAATTTTTTTTTCATCTAGACAAAATACAACATTCAAGTCAGTGACAAAAAGGTGTATGAGCAGATAAATAAAAAAGCAAATCATTGCCAAAGTAAAATGTTACAGTATTAATTAGAGAAAAGGACCCTTAAAATGTCACCTTAGTACTCATTACTAATAATCAGTGTTATGAATTAATTACAGTTTGCTGGGCAATTTACTCAGTAACTATCTAGATGCTCACCCTGCCCTGGAGAGCTTTGACTCTACATGTTTTCAAGGTTTCTTCTGGAAATATATTTTCTGGACTGGACAAGGAGTTAGACCATTCATCTTCCATCCACCCAACCATAATTCGTCTTCAGAATATGTTATAGCCACTCATAAGGAGAAACTTAAACAACAGGTATGTTGGACTGTCACCATAGCTGTCTGTGTCCTGGAACAGGATCTCTCCTTGGGGCACTTCCTATGTGAATAGACATCTGAACGAGCCCGGGGGGCTATAACGAGAGGTCTCAGAACAAAGATAAGTTGATTATGTGTTCCAGATTTGAAACCCCCCAATGACATCACGCCCCCACTTCCCAAGATCATTTGGTGTAACATCTGTGTGTAATGCTAGTGCGGTCTTGATAGTCACTGGAGCAAAATCTCAAGTAACATCTGTGGCCTCATTAAGAACCAGGCCTGTTTGCCTTCCTTTAAAAACTACTTTTGGCTTGTGTCACCCGCTGATTTGTGACTTGTGTCTGTGCCTGCTCCATTCCCAGTGTTTTCAGCAAGTTGAGAAGTGTTCACCATCAGAGACCAGTAGATCCCTGCCCCAGCTCTGATCTCTTCTGACCTGAGCAAAACTAGAAAGAAATGCTTACTAACCCAAATCCAAGAGCATACGATTTCAGCAGTTGCAGAATGTTCCTGCTTGTGCTTCAGTCCTGTATGTAGCACTGGAAAACAGCCTGGGCAGTGTTTCCCTGGAACTAATTACACCAAATTCTCAGAGGCATCTGGGGATCTAATTCCCACTGATTTCACGGGATGTCTAAATCTCTTTGTGAGTGTAGGTGTCTCAATCTAAGGATGAACATCTATTCTCAAGTTACTAGTCCTGGGAGAGATGTCCAACAGGAACCATAGGTTCTGCTCACTTGCAAACTGGCAAGCGTCAAACATCTCATTCGGTTTCGTTCATTACTTTCAAATAAATCACACTTTTCTCTGGAAGCTGGCTCGATTCAAAAAGGCCTTGTGTCCAAATATCCACACAGTTTATCCTTACTCTTTCTCCTATAAAATATTTCCACTGCATTTTCAAGAGACAGAGACAGCTGATTATGAGTCCATACTCATGTACCCCCTCTCTTTCCACCTTTGCCTTCCCTACTGCAAACAACATACAGCTTTCTCCCCGCCATTAGCCAAGCATAGAACACAAAAAAATAAAGCTCATTATTAATTTTCTGGTATTTCCTCTCTCCATCTCTTTTCTTTTTGCTTCTGATAACTGTTGGAGCTCCCAGTGTGGCCCGTGCTCAGGGGTATAGAATATAACTAGATGTTGCTCTCTGGACCTGCAAGCTGTTCACCTTTGGGTCTCATCAAAACAAACTAGATCTTAAATATCTCTGCCTGTGCAGGCTTCTGAAATACCAGGGTTAGACTTAGTGACATCTCAAAGCATGAATTCAGTGTACAACTAGGAAGAAATAACTGTACACTACAGCAGTATATTACATTTGCCCGTGAAAAATACACTTGGTTTTGGCCACATATTCCTTATTTGAAATATAAGCATGTAGGGAGAAGAAAATATCTTTTATTATAAGATTATCTTTTATTATAAGAATTAAAATAATTCTGAAAACAGACATGTTTTCACCTGCTGCCATGTTCAGGAACCTCTGTTATCAGTCAACCACTGTTTCTGACAGTTTCTTTGAATCTCTGAGTATTTAAAACTACAAATCACACGCCACTGTATAGGGTCACAGGCAGCCATGAAACATTAGGCTCCCCAAAAGTGGGGTGCAGGTAAGAGCTGCAGCATGGGGTGTGGTGGTGGAGATGAACTTTCCCCATATCTCTGGTGTCAGACAGAGAGAAATTGAGGGAAGGATGAAAAAAGCCTCCATCCCTTTCTTCCTCTCCACTCCCCCACAAGGAAATCTGAGCCAGTATCACGGGGCTGGCACAAAACCTGGGCCTGATTTTTAGTCTGTTAATACATAACACAGCTCTCTTGAAACCAAACAACACAGTCATTAAGAAATGTTAGAAAGGACCTACGAAGCAAGCAGGGATATCCTTTTAAAACCTATACTTTTTGTGTCATGCATCCATATATATACCTTGCTGTCCAGCTCTCTCAAAGATGACCGTCCTTGAAAAGAAAAGGACCTCTGCAAAATACTGTCTGTGTGCACGATAGAAAATAAAAATGGGGTATTCACTTGAATAGGAAGTCCACCTCCACTGAGAAGGTCGTATGAAATCTGGGAGCCAACAGGCAGCATGGTAGTTCTGTTTTGGCTCATTTAGTTTTGTCGGTGAAACGAATCCACCAGAGGCAGAACGCAGCATCAAAGGTAAATCCAAATCTTTTGGAAATAAGCTGTTTCAAATCCCATTATGGGGAACAATCCCAGAAACGTGGCACTATTTCTATTCTGAAGCGGGTAATTGCCATGAGCATTGTCAACAAGTCATCATCAGACTTCTCCCTATTTTCTTAGCGTAATACTACATGCAGACATCTAAATAACATTAGTAGATGTGGTTAGGACTTAGTCACCCAGCTGTGGGTATTTGTGTGGCAGGTACCTGGCAGCTGACCCCAATTCCCTGTAGCTTAGGAGAGAACTGTTTGGTCGGGGTTCCGTTTTGTTAAAATAAAAATAATAATAAAAAAAACATTATTTTGACTTTTCAACATGCCTGCTCCAGACTAACCAGATCAGCCTTTATAACTAGCCTTGTTAGCTGGAAGGGAGATGCACTGATCTGAAGTCAGGGAGGGGGAGAACAGGGGGCTGGACAAGAAGCCAAATTAAGCAAAACAAACAGGAGCTTTGGAATTTCTGGGGAAAATCCCATTAGACACTTTTTCCCCACTTTTTGTGGAGCTGGTGCAGAATTCTCCCTCCATGCAATGAGTTATGAACTACACCAGCTTTGTGAGTTTGCTGGCACCAAGCTAAGGAATCGGACAGTTTTTCACTTTTGAAGTGACTACTGACTAATTTCTAAAAACGGCCGCTTGGAGCATGTAGTAAGCACGCAGAAAGGAGTTCTTCTTTCCAGATCCATGGAAATGTTTACTCTCCCTCTTCTGCCTAAAATAAGAATTATAGGGCAAATTTCTGGCTGGTGAAGTTCAGCATAGCTTTGCTTTTGAGTTTCTTGGCATTTATCCACCTTCTGCCAGCTGAGAACCTGGGCTGTGTCCCCTCTGCTTTCCAGTGAAGCTGCCAGTACAAGGAGGAGAGCAAAGGTTGAAAGAGGCCAGTTCCCAGCTATCAGCTGCAAGCATTTCTGCACTTTTCCCATTAAAATGCAAGCTGCCTCAAAGAGATGAGAAACAGGCTCTTATGTTCAGCCTCAGCCTGCAAATCAGAGTGTGGGACCACAAAAGTCCACATAAGAAAACTCAATTCCAAAATCTGGGCCTGATAATGCAATTAATAAATCAATGCATCTGCAATACATGTTAGGTCAAATTATAGTTCCAGCAAAAGAGATATCAGAATTATAAATTTCCTTTCAGAATTCCTGTAAATACATACTTGTGTATACACATGGATCTACTTGTGTGGAGTTTAGATAAATAAATACCTTTCGTTTGTGGTAAGTAAAACCAACACAGTTTAGACCTATAAATTTCCTGGGAATGACAGAGCTCCTATTAAAATATTTTCTCTGCTGTAGAATAAATGGAAACTGAAATTCTATGTCTATGCAATATGCAGAGATATAGAGACATTCACGCATGTGGTTATCACACGGTATCATCTTAAGACATATTGTTTCCTATTTTGTACAAAATCGCATACAACTTATATATTAAAGGACAATAATGCTGTGAAGTCAAAGAGTTAAAAGTTAAGAGATACTAAGGTTAAGGATGCCACTGTAAAAAATGTTACCCAGTACAAAAATTTCAGCAGTTCAGTTATTCATCCCAGTTTGGAACAAAAAGAGAACAAAAAGAAAAATTCTGTCACTGGGCTTCTAGTGGCTGGGAATTCTGGTTATTCATCAGCCTTTACCAGAGGTTTCACTTGCCAGCAGAACATGCAAAACCAAAAGCAAAAACTCTAGAGAAAAGGGTGCTGTAGCGTACAGGAGACACTTTTGCCATCCTGATCCTTCCTGTCTTCTTCCTCTCCAGCTCCTCAATCTGGATCTGCTCCAGGCCCTGCTTTCTTCATTTGAAATGAATAAATTTTGTCCAGCTGCTCTTATACCTTTATGTTCCTCACCGCCTGTTTCATACCCCCTCCTGCCCTAGTGAAGCAGCTTCAGGAAAAGCCCTGCTCAGTCTCTGCCTGTTCGACCTGAGTCATGCTTAGTGCAGGCAGAATATTTGGGATAATAGCTGCTAAACTTCAGGCAACCCCTACTGAGTTGTAGCAAATTGAACTTTTTCAGGAGCTCACAGCTTCATCTAATTTGACTACCTTTTCATGGGAACAGGAAAGGGCATACTCTGAGCCCTGAAGTAATTTTCAGACACAAAGTCCAAGCACAGTGGTGCTAGAGTTCATCTGGGAGAGGGCTATAAATCTTCTTGTTTTTAACGTGAGCAAAGACTACTCATTTTTCTTATTTTCGTATTGATAGAAAAGTCCAGACCACTTAATTTGTGTATTTTCCTAACTAATTCAATGTGGCGTGGGAAACTTCAGGCCAAACACTTATCTTCAGTAGTTACAAGTGTAGGGAAGATGAACTTTTATGCAAAGCTTTCAAGTGGAAACTGCACTTACCAACTCTTCCTAGAGAAACCTGTAAAATGTCCCCTGTTACTATCTAATGGAGAGAAACCCAGCAACAATTTTAGAAGAAATGTGATATCAAATCGGTAAAATTTAGAGACTACTACTAATAATAACACCTGATAATGCCTCAAGACTACAGGAAGAGCCCTAGTCTCTGTGTGAAGCAGGCATCTGGGCATGCTTGTGCGCTTGTTCTTGAGCAAATCCCCGTGCTGTGTTCAGCAATCCTTGGCCAGGACCTGAGGTACCAATTTCTCCTTCCCTCTTGGCCAGGGGGCTCAGCAGCCCTCCTTGTCCAGCAGCACAATACCATGCACGATGTGCCCTGCGCAGTCCCTACCCCTTCACACCACCCATGTAGTCCATCTGTAGAAGGCACACGGCTGTCAATCAGAAGGAAACAAGAACCTGGCTGTCAATCAGAAGAAAGTGAGAGCTGGAAATAAAAAGACCCTCCTTTTTTTTTTCTGTTCTCAGCTTCTCAGTGCAGCAATGGTAACTGTGGAGAGATGAGAGTTCTCTCATCATGGTTACGAACATTATGGGATCCTAGAAGGTGTTGTAGGTGCAAAGAGATTAAACCTTGTCCTGTGAGCATGACCAGGCCATGGGTATCTAATAATGGTGCACCATAGCAAAAAGCAAGGTACAAGAAAAAAAGTATTTGAATTTATCTGTTGGGGTGAATTTACATTAGTACTATCTGACTCTGTGCTTCAGGTATTATAGAAACCCTGAAGAAGTTTGAGGGACATTTACTGAGGTGATGACAACTCTGGGACACATCACCAAGGTCTTAAGGAAGGAGCTTGGTTGGATATATCAGCTGGTGGACTTTGCTGCAGTGATGCACACCAAAGTCAAAGGGATGGTACCTGATTTATTGCAGTGAGAAATGGAGATCTGGCCTCGGGGGCTATAGGCTAAGAGTGGCAATTGGGTTGGTTTACATCTTTCATTATAAAAATATAATAAGTAGAGGAGCCATTATGCTCCCTGGGGATGACAAACAAACTCAGCCTTATGCAGCACCAGGGTGAGAGAGGTGTGAGAAGGGAAATATCAGGGAGCCACCTTGGCGGAGATTCCAACCAGAATGGTGGAATCAAAATAGGAAAGTCTGAATCAGAAACAACAGCTGAAAATTTAACTACCAGTTTCTGCAGGAAGGGGAAAGAGGATGGCTGTGGTCACAGTTTCTCAGAGGACACGGCGTGTGCTCTGTCAAGCAGGAGCCACCAAACACCTGCGCACAGCGCGCCCCGCATCGGGAGGCTTGGCTGAATGTAAACAGGCAGGTGAAGAGGTTGAGATGATGAAAGACAATAGACCATTACCAGAGACTTAATGGTGTCGTAAAGGAGATAAATGTCTTTGAAGTAGCACCCTTAAAACATGCGACCTCTAAACTGACCTTTCCTTTCAGATTACGGTATGCGGATGGTTTTATACTGGCCGGTGCAAGCAGAGCAGGAAGAGCCAAAGTCTCAGCCCCTGTGCTAGGGAAGTACTTGGACACAGCATCCATCTAGATAGCTCGTTGTTTACTTTAGCTTACCAAAAGTAAAACTCTGCCACGATTACTGCCTTTCACGACACAGCTCTCACACTCCAAATAAATCACATTTATTATTTCCATCCTAGCTCCATTAGTAAGACCAAGTTCTGAGGACCTAGAGCCAAGTCCAGATCCTCCCTCCAGACAACAGAGGCTTCCTCTGTACTGGAAAAGCACTGTTATTTGTGTATGTCACCCAGCAGGATAGTCTGGAGAAGGTAGCATGTGTTACACAGTGTGCCATTTACCTGCGAGGGACAAAGCTGAGGGTGGCTGGAAGGGATCACCATCAGAAACCCATCAGAAACAGCAGAGATGCAGTGAGCGAGAGTGCAATGGGGACTATGTGAAGATAAGCAGAGCTTATCTGTTTCTCTTTTTCCAGCTGGGAGCACCCCAGCATGAATTAGCTTTTTTTTTTTTTTTTTTTTTTTTTTTTTCTACATACTGTCACAGCACTGATTTATGCTATTTAGAAGGCAAGCTCCTCTAGTCACCGTCAGTCTTTCTGCTCAGTGTTTGCATGGTGCCTGGTATAATGGTACCTGAACCCATGGCTGGAGCCAAAAAGGGTAATGAAAAAGCTGAAAACATTATTTGAAAAGTTGTGTGCATGAAGTCTTTGTTCCTTTATACCACTTTGAGAAAAAAAAAATAAAGAAAAAAAATGAGTTTTGTCTGAATCTAAACACAGAGTCATCTCAGGTCTGCAGAGGTGGATGGGTGCTGCTAAGCAAGGAAAGAAGAACAAATGTCATCAAGTGAGACCCCTAACCCATTTTAGCACCCCTACAGCCTTAATGAGAGAGGTCTGAAGGTCAAAGCCAGCCTAGCCCAAGCCAGCACTGCACATGCAAGCAATTGCCAGGGCTTAAAGGACCAGGGCTGTTCTGCGCCACCCCATGCATGGCAATGGAGCAATGCTGGGGACAACAAAGACAGCAAAGCCTGACCTGCTGTTACGCCTCTTGCTCTGGTTGTTCCCACATCCCGCATGCAGCTCCCTGCATTTCCAACCCCGCTCCCGGAGCTATGCGATGAGGCACAAGCATCTGCACCTATTTGCAGCCACATGAATGCAAAACTCAGGAACGCGCCCTGTGAGCAAGTGCTGCCCAAGCCAGAGAGCTTCCTGAAATAATTCCCTGCATTTCTGTCCCACCTTCATCGCTGTGGCTGAGGACGTGTTGCAGCCCGCTCCGTCCAGCTGGCTCGGGGTCTGGCAGGGGGTTGCCCCTGTGTCTTCTCCTCCTTTTACTCAGCCCCGGTTTTGTGGTGAGCCGGTAGGCTGCAGGAGAGCATCAGCACCAGGGCAGTTCTGGCAACCCCTTTTAGAAAAGCTCCATGCTGTGTGAGGCAAAAGGAGGGTGTTGGGTAGGATCCCTACACAGAGCCAAGCCTAAAACCTTTTAAAGTGAGAAGAAAAGCTACTGTTTAATTACAAATGAACTTTGGTGTTAAATTGGACTTTGGTCTAAATCAAAGTAAATCTATCAGCCTTCTAGGAAACTAGTGAGGAAGTTACACAGATTTATATGTCCCAAGAACTCAATCTGTTATTATTATACGATTGGCAAAGGGTTGTTTGAAGTTAGATCTTGCTTTCTCAAGCCTTGCCATTTAAGTGCCTCTGGGTTGCCAGAAGGTGGGGGACAGCTTGGAGGATGGCACCACTGCTGTTGTTCCCTAAACTGCTGCTTTTGGCCCCAACAGGGCATGAGTTATCAGGTTAGACAGATCTTTTCCCTGGTGGGCTTGTCTGCCACAGGTACTCACAATACACCCTAAGTCTGAATGGCATGGGCCTCAAATGGTTTGGGGTGGGGGTTGGGTTTGCTTTGTGCATTAACTAGCTTCAATCTTCAGTCCACAGCAAAGCCAGTGGTATTTGCCCTGAATGCAAATTCCGCCATCAGACAGAGCTCTTTAACTTTCCCTGGTTGTGCCATGGCTGGAACCAGAGGGTGGCTGAGATGCGGGGAGCAGGAGGCACACGAGGAGGGCACCTGGGCAGGGGACTTGTTGCTCCTCCAGAACCCAAACAGAGCCCAGCACTGGCATGTTTTTGACTCCGTGCCACAAGCATTTGCTCTCCACAGCGCTTTCTTAATTTGGCTAGATGGTATTTATCCCCTCCTTGGGAGAGACGGCTGAGACTCCAGGCAGTTTGATTTATGCCAGTTGTTCAATTTGTGACAACTGCTGTCAACAGCTGTTCATTTTAATTACTGGTGGTGGGCCCAGATGTCTCAAAGATGAGCTCAGTGCCACATAAATACAAGAAATACAGATAATATTAGCAGCTCAGCTTCCTTTCTAGGGGAGAAGTATGGGGCAACCAACTGCCCTTTCTTCCCAACATTTCTCCTGCCTGCCCATCTTCAGCACAGCACTTGAGGGAAGGGCAGGAGGGGGAGGTGGATTGGCATTTTCCTTCCTCTTTGCTGATGCACTGCTTGTCACCTCTGCTTCCTCACTAAAATCGTGGTTTGGCTTATTCATACTGTAGATATGTAGCAGCTTGCCCAGAACAACCCCCTCCAAGCCTTTGGTGCAAGTGGGACACAAGACAGAAACAGCAGAGCTCACTGCCCACCCATGTTCTCAAAAATGTTATTAGATCTCATTGCACCAAAAAGGCAATCTTCAATGCTAAAAACATCGTAGCAGAAGCATCTTTTCTAGGCCTTCATTCTGTAGCTGGATATACAACTCGCTATAGGGAGAGGTTGCTTCACAACAGTTTGAGAGTCTCCCCTGACCCCAGCTGTAGCAATACTACTTGGGCTCAGAGATGTGGCCTTAAGGTGATTAACAGGGACCAGGTTCTGGCCTGGTGAGGGGATTTTGGCAACAGAACACTGGCTATGGCCATCACAGAGCAGCAGAGAGAAGAGGGTGACTCCCAGGTTGTGCCCCCACTGTTGCCCATGTCAGATGCCACATCACCCGTATGGGAAGGATCAAGGGGCTGGGGATTTTGGCAAAACTCAGGAGGGAAGGGTCCAGAGAATGATAACCAGCCCCTGAACACCCCTCCCCAAGACCCCCAGCAAGAGGCAGCCTGACATGCCATGGGTGCTCATGTTCGGTGGATAAAACCTGGAATGTGACACCCCTAGGTCCGGGGCCAGCTGGAGGCAGGAGGACAGAGCCGGGAGTGCGTTGCAGTGCTGGTAATCACAGTGGACACATACGGTTATATTTAAGTGCTGAATGTCTGCTGGCTGGGGAGGCTGAGGCAAGACTGGACTTGATTAGACGTAATGACAAAAATGGACCAACTGTTGCTGAGAAAGCCTCTGCAGCAAAGTATTAGCTCTTTGTTATTGAGATATTACTGTCTGAGGCTTCGCTGCTTTCAACTCCCCATCGTTATCTTTACAGACTTCCACTGCACTTTAAATAGGTTCCCAAGTTCAGCTTTTTGCCCTTGGCCATAAATTTAATGTACTAAATATTTTCATCTGCTGTAGAACACACCATGTTTCGGAACTGGTTACTTTGTGGAAAATAAATGTGGTTTGAAAACAGGACACACTTTTGCAATCTTTTTTTTTTTTTTTTAGTATAAATCTTTTCACCCTAAAAATGTCAAAAAAGGCATTTTTGTTATCCACTGTCTCAGTTAATGTATAATATTTTTATCTTTAGTTATACAGTGAATGCTGAGTAGTGTATATTTTCATATCTAAAACCAATAGAGAAAAAATTAAGAAATATTTAAATTAATATTAAAATACAGTTGTATTTATTTACTTATAGAGTTACTTATTTTCCTTGAAAAGATATAATCAATTTAATGATTTTTCAGGGTCCATTTAATATATGTATATTTGTATGTTATTACATTTATCCACATGTAGTTATACCCAAAACAATACACTAACAATGTATTTTTGTTGTGATTAAATATGTTTGATTATTGTCTCTAAGACACTGGAGTTATTTCTTTGTTGAATGGTACTAGAGAAACATAGATGGTTTCAATATGCAAAATTGTAGATAGAACTAAATAATTGTATGTTCTACAAATCACTATAATGTATAATTTAGTTCTTTGATCAAATTAATGGAGCTTTAACTTAATTTAGAGTGTCTCTGAGTGCCTTGCATTTACCGGCAAGTGTAGTAGCTTTTAATCTTTACGCATTAGCTAAAAACCTGCTGAGGACTCTGTACCTCCACAACTGAGTTTTCCCAGATTTATGGAGGCAGAGGTAGAACAGGCAAGAAGGAACATGCCTTTACCTAATGGCCAGGAGACTTCACGGAGGGATTTTTACATGAAACAGCCACTGGATGAAAACCAGTGATAGAAGCACAGAATCACAGAATAATTTAGCTTTGAAGATACCTCTGGAGGTCATCTAGTCCAACCCCCGCTCAAAGCAGGGCCAACTTCAAAGTGAAATCCAACCTCAAGTTAGATCAGGTAGTGCAGGGTCATAACCAGCTGAGGTATGAGGATCTCCACAGACGGAGGTGCTCTGGGGTGCAGATACCAGGACAGCCCCTGCCAGCTGAGTACCCTAAGTCACACATTTGGCTTCATTTCCTACCAGCCCTGTGATCCCTGCAAATCTGTCTGTGTGATGCTGCAGCTTCTCCAGGGACCTACAGGCCAGAGAGAGATGAGGGTACTTGCCTGAAATGTGGGAATGTGGTTTAAAATCCCCTCAGGCAGAGGAAGCCTCAAACCCTTCCTTGAATGGTGGTCCATCTGCTGTGGCCAGAAATGCCGTCGACCACAGGCTTTCTTGTCTTATTGATTCAAGTCCTCTGTCTGTTGCTAAAACCATACGGATGCCACTGCATCCCCTTCCAGCAGCTGCACCCCCTCAGGGGAGCGCTCCAGCCCTGTCCCCAGCCCTGTCCCCACCCCCGTGTAGGGGGCCCTTGCAGGCCAGTGCTGCTTCTCCCCGTGGCTTTTCATCCTGCTTCGCCAGGGTCTCTGAAGAAACATGGTCCAGTGAGGGCAAAGTAAAAGGTGACCACCCATCAGGGGCTGCTCCCCTCTATTTCTGAGTTGAAAAGGTGCTCTCCGGTTGCAGCCTCTGCAGAAGTGTGCTCAGCCAGCAGTTTGGGACAAAAGGACTTTTTTTTTTGGCTGGGCTTGAAGCTGGACTCATGCTCTCAGTGCAGAATGGAGAGGGATCCAGCAGAGTCCTGCTGTGGCCCCGGAGCATTTCTGGGTGGTGTGTGCATGCCCTGGCAGACCAAATGTCTCCTTACATCTCCCCTCAACCTGCACGGCAGCAGGGCTTTAATTAGAGCAGATGAGGCTGGAGCAAGTTTGGTCTTCTCAGCTGTGCTCCCAACAGGCGACACTTACTGGGCCACCACGGTAATCCCATTATCTCCAAGGGGTCTGCTCAGCTGTGCATGGGATTGATCTGGCTGTGAGCTCTGCTCCCATTACTACATGGTGTTTGGCCTTTAGCAGCTGCCAGGCCCAAATTACCACCTTTGCTGCTAAGGCTGGTGCAGCCTGAGGGCTGTTGGGTGGCCTCGTAAGGTGGCCAAGGAGTGTCCATCCCTCTTGTGGTGGCCGTGAGTGGAAGGTGCCCAGCTTTTCACCAGGAACTTGTGAAAGATCATTGTCCTTTGAAGTGTTATGCTGCTGTAAAACATTATTTAACCACAAGCTCTTAAAAAAGGCTCGTGCATTATATCACCTTTACATGTTGCTTAGTGTAATTTACTGCTTGGTTTAGAGAGCAAGCCTTTAAAAAAAAATCACAGAAATAACTTCCAAAGAGCCCAATGAAAGACGTATCTGTTGTAATGGAACTCTTAAAATGCCTATTAGTACCCTTCACTTGTCACTCAGGATCTCAGGGTCACGCTTTTGGTATGAACTCTGTTTAGAAACCAGTGGGATTACCGCTTATGCATTTAAAACAAAAAGGAATTTGAGGACAGTCACTAGAGCAAACAGGTTCTCTAAGAGACTTGCAGGATGGGCACAAAGCCCATATTTTAAGTATCACTCACAAACTTGAACATCCCATAATCCTGTGCCTTGTATCCAGCTCCCTGATCCTGGTGGCAGTGTTTGCTGGACTGACCTTCCCTCTATAGACCCTACAACAGACAAGGCTGGAGACACAGGTCTTTTTTTTTCCCTACATTTTCCCACATTTCTCACAAGGAAATAAGTCTTTCTGCAATTACTTGTATGTGCCCAGCTGATACAAGTCTTTCTACCTTCTGAAGCTCAAGTCTACAACCCCTACCTCTGTGGATGCAGAAGAAAAGTCTTGGCTTTGCCACTTTGACATGTTCCCCATAGGCAGCACTATGCTGCACCTCAGATTTTGTCCCTTGATGCAGAGATCTGTAAAAGCACATCTGGGACAGAGCCAATATCTTTAATATCTTCTTCCTGCACAGTCACTCTCATGAGCACCTTTTGGTGATGGCAGTGGAGAACAAGACTCTAGGTAGAAAGAGATAAAGTAGCTGGCTCTTATAGGTGATGCCAAGGTCAACAAGCATGACTGAGAGAACAGTAAGATCCCCCCCTAGGAGAAGGTCCCATGGAGGTATGTTATGGCAATGTTATGTTGTGTTATGCTAATGTAATGTTACAAATGTAGGTATTAGGTACCATTGTTGAGGCATACACTACATTATACATTATATAATGATAATTGGATATGGTCTTTATATGTAAATATGCATGTATATAACTATATGCCTGTGTGCATGTGATATATAATTGTTAAATAGGTATATAGTGTAGGTATACAATATCATATATATATATTATTGTGGAGGGAGCAGGGTCTGAGCCAGGTCTCAGTAAACCTGCCCCATACTCTTTTTGTCACACCTCAGACTAGCAGATTTGCTCAGTCCATGCAGCCACTGGGAAATGATCTACAGAAAAGAAGTGAGAACTTTTCCATAAAGAAACACTCTCCTGGGACACAGAGCAATGCCCCCTGGTTCCTCAGGACCCTAGCCCAAAGGCCAGACATTCTGTGCCCAACCGCAGGGGAACTTTGCTCTGAGATACTTCAGAAAGCCCTTCAGTTAAAAAGAGAAAGGCAAATGTGCTCCTTGTCTACCTGGGCACCATGGGAGCCCCAGCTTATTATTGTTTATGTCCTCTTGTTTGGAGATGTCAGCATTCCTCACATCAAAGAAATCAGTGAAAGAGTTTGAGTTTATTGTTGTTTTTCTGTGTATAACTTCCTTGTTTATTTGTTTGTCTTTTTTTTTTTTTTTTTTAAATACTTTAACTCAAACAGCAGTGGTTAAAATAGCACCAGTGCAGTGCCCACCTTGAGAGCTGGAGTCAGCAAGGCAGTACCCAGCAAAGGCTTGTTCCCAACAGCTGCTTTGGTCGAGGCGGGGACAAAGGGAGATGGCAAACCACCCCAGAACTAGCAACTCATCTCAAAGAGAAATCCCACAATGTCTCTTCAAAGCGTGTGCAATGGTCACACGCGCACACCAATAGTGTGCACAATAGCACCATCTGGTGACTTTGGCCATCAGATTGTATTTCCATGGCACCATATTACCCTGGGGACAACTTTCTCTCCAGCACCTGCACTGCCCTGCTCAATAATCTTTTCAGAAATAAATCCAGGTGCTCATTTGTTCTGCAGAACCAAAAATAGCAGACATGACAGTAGTCTTTTAGAGCTAATCCTGCCAAACTCCCAGCTTGGTGCTGGTGTGACCCAGTATTTTGACATTCCCATGTTTCAGCAAATTTGGAATTTAATTCTCTTTCCTATGAATTTGTTAGGTGTTTGGCACATAAGGCACCATTTTCCCAAAGCTTGGAGAGTTCTCACAGCCCACTTATGAAATTAAACATTTTGTTGCATTTCTTAGAGGTTTGTCTCCTTTTTGCAGGGGACAACCTGTTCTTGCATTAACATACATTTCTTGATGTCAGTGACCATACCCTGACCATGCTCCACTCTTCCTTCCATTGCTGCTAGCTCAATATTTCCAAAGCAAATCTCCCACTCAAGACAAGAGTTTGTGGGAAATCAACAACACTGTTGTCTTTCTTGGTTGCCACAAGATAAAAGCCCTGAAGCAAGCACCAGGAGGGCAGAAACACAGTCCAGCATTACCATTGAAGCACAAGTGCTCAAAGCATATATTTTTTCCTCTGCCTCACTTTTCTTTCCCTTGTTGCATGAGAAAACAAGCTGTAAGAAAGCATTTTTTCATACTTTAGAATGAAACCAGGGTCTTGGTTAGCTTGAGGCAGCATTGAGATAAAGCATAACCACATGAACCTAGAAAACCTTGCTTACTCCATACATTTCGCTGTAACCAAAGAAGAAATTGTACCTGTGGCTTCCTTCTCTCCATCACCTCAGGAGGAGATGGTTGCTCACGGCTGTCCACACAACTCTCACCTTTTCTCATCTTCCTGTCCCATGTCTGCTCATAACACCACAGCCAGGTAGTGATGGAGGCACTTCACTGTGCCCTGCAAACACCTCCTTACTCTTTGTCCTGAGACAGCCTGTGGCCGGAGAGCTAGTGGATCCCTTTCCAAGGTGTGCCCTGAGCAGGTCAAAGGCAGGTCAGGAACTTGCTTGGCCATTCTGAAGCACCAGGAAAAACTGGAATTACACCGTGCTTTCTCTGTAGATGATCAAAGCACATTTTGAGATGTCTTCTCTGCTGTTTTGAACATTTAATTACTTAGGGTCTGATTCTAAGAGCAAAAGGATTTTCAAGAAATCAGCCAATAATTAATGCCAACATGAAGAGTTTCCAGTCTGATTACATATGATGGATGTGGCCAAAGGGTAGGGATGTTCTTCATGACCACTATGTTGTCTCTTTTCTGGGGATGCTCTGATCTCCTGAGGAGCTAACTCACTGTATGCACAGGGTATGTCAGTGCCAGAAATTTGTCTTCTCTAGCTTCTTGCTGGGAGAACTAGTTGTGTATTTTGTTTACACATCTCCTAGTTGTGTATTTTGTTAAATAATTATTTGTAAATGTCTCTGTAATCCAAACTGCAAGGTATAGCATGCATCCTTCCTGGCAGTAGTAGCAGTAAGTCTCCACCACAGACAAAATTCCCTGGCTCTCTTTTTCAGCTTATTTTTTCTGACTCATGAAACGAGCTTCACCTTCATTGTTCATTAGTAGATAATTAAAATGTTTTATAGTCTGCAGTGTTTAAATTCATTCATATTCTTGTAAAATATTTTTTAACGAGATCATTTATTTATTGTATTTTGTCTGTAAAACAAGCTAATGCTTTGCAACATTTAAATGACCCAAAGAGAATCGCACTTAGCACCAGTAGTGCTGTGATGAAGTACAGTGATATCTCCCACTCAGACTCCTGCTGGCATGGAGCTGCTCTCTGCCTGTGAGGACTCCAACCCCAGGAGTTTCCAGAGAGGAAAAAGAAGCATTATCAGCCCCTCCTGCTGAAACCCCTCCACTTTGCAAGGAGTCATTAAAAATCATTTGGGCCACAGGGAGACACAGACCAAGAGTGCTTTCAGCCTCCGAGCTCAATCAGTCACCAAGAAGGGGAGACCAGGGATCTCATTCTTGTTCCAGCGCATATGTAGTTCATGAAATGACTATTTAACATGCAACACTTAACTGATCATCAGAGCACCACCGTGATGCTCCCTCTGTGCCAAACTTCCACTGAGCATAACTTCAGGTGCAGGCAGAGCTAGCTTGGACAGAGCTTGGGCAGTACAGCTGGAACAACACCTATTTTAGGAGAGGCACTGAGCTGTTGTAGGCTATCAAAACGGAGACACTTGTCAGCAGGAGTAAATACAGTGTCAGGTGCCTCAGGGCTAGGCAGCAACTGAACAGAGGGGTCACAATTTTGGACTTAGGTTACAGGGTCTTTAATGCAACATTAAGAATCCTCTGAGCTCCTCAGCGCAGAGGTATCAAGACCAAGGAGGTACCTTAAGATGACAGTGCTCTCCTGACATAGCCAGCCACTGCACCAGCCAGTGTTACCGTCTTGACCCAGCCCTCTGCCTGACCCCTGTTTTCTCAAGTCAAGCTCAGTCACTCAAGCCCACGTGCACTCAAGCCCCATTTCCATGCCTCATTTGCCTGAACAGCAATGACATCTCTGGAGGAAGCTCCGCACCCTCTGGTCCTCTGACCTCATCCTCTACCTCTTCCAACATCTGTTAGACCTCTGCAAGGAGAGTGCCCTTCCAATTTGTACTGGCTGAGTCCATGATGGCAGATGAAGAGGGATTTCCAACCTCTTCCAGCCCATGCTGAAGCTCAAGTCCAAGGGCCTCACTAGAAGAGGTTGGTGACTGCATGGGTACCTTCAGTAGCAATGGCTGGACTCCCTACACCATAAGTTCCCTTTCCATAACTGAAAAAAAAAATCATATTGTGATTGTCTACCCACAGCTACGATTTTACGAGGCATTGCTCAAAAGAAAAGTTAAGTAGTCCATCTCACAATTAAGTGTTAATGACCAAGGAGGTGATCATTCCCCTGTACTCTGCTCTGGTGAGGCCTTATGTCAAGGACTGTGTTCGGCTTTGGGCCCTTCAGTACAAGCAGGACATCGAGGTCTTGGAACATGTCCAGAGAAGCGCTACAAAGCTGGTGAAGGGCTTGGAAAACAAGTCTTATGAGAAAAGGCTGAGGGTGCTGGGTTTGTTTAGTCTGGAGAAGAGGAGGAGCAGGGGAGACCTCATTGCTCTCCACAGGTACCTGAAAGGAAGGTGTGGGGAACTGGGGGTTGGCCTCTTCTCACAGATTACTAGTGATAGGACTAGAGGGAATGGCCTCAAGTTGCACCAGGGGACGTTCAGGCTGGAAATGAGGAGACATTTCTGTCAGAAAGAGCAGTCAGGCACTGGGAGGGGTTGCCCAGGAAGGTGGTGGAGTCACCATCCCTGGGGGTCTTCAAGGAAAGGTTGGACGTGGTGCTTGGGCACATGGTTCAGTGGGTGACATTGGTGGTAGGGGGATGGATGCACCAAGTGATCTTGGAGGTCTTTTCCAACCTTAATGATTCTATGATTCTGTGATTATTCAAAATAGTAGTGTGCAAGAGATTACAAATGGCTAATTTCTTATATTAGGACTGAGTTTCTGTATCCGAGTAATATTCTGTACTTACAAGTACCATTGCGTGGTAGGTACCATGTTATTGTTTATTATTATTTATACTGCAGAACAGCCATTTTGGTACATGGTAACTTCTGTGTACACCGATCTGCTTACACCAGAAAGCACATGTACAATGTGCACGTGGGAATTAGGACTGAAGATGCATCTTGCTTCCGTTCTTTCCCATAAAGAATAGAATGAAATTACCTAAAAAACAGCATTGGCACAATGGTGGTGTGGGGCGAAGGCAGGAGCGCCAGGCAGACAGCTGCAGGGAGCAGAGGCATGCCAATCGTCCAGAACACAGTGAGGGACCCAGCCATGGCTGTGAAACAAATGGCAACGTTGAACCCATGCATGGAAATCAACTGGAGAGTGGCATGGGACATCAGTGTGAAACTGGACAACCCTCTGGTTCTGCACCCTGGCCTGAAAACATCCCTAATGGAAGGTATCCCATTTGAGCAGTCCTGGGCAAGGACTGGCTTGTCCTGCTGCCAAACACCGTGGAGCCCATGGAGGAGGATCCACCAGATGTGGAGGAACTGATGGAAGTGGATCCACTTCAGCCACAGCAGACCTGGAACTACCCCAGAATGTCTTTGCTACCTGCCACCCGAGCACTCAAACAGTGTCGCAGCAGTGCCCAGCGAGCTCCCTACTCGTTGTGCAGGCTCCATCCCAAGCATTAGCTTGGAGCTACCAAACACCACAGACATCCCAGAGGCTCACCTGTAAGATGTCCTGGCAATAAAGAATTTTGCTGATTCTCAGGGGTTGTGTGAGTGTTTCTTTCCCATCCCCCAGCCCTTGTGCAAGAGGTGGCATCCCTTCTGCACAGAGCCTCAAGGAAGAGCACAAGAGAGGACCCAGCTCCCTTCAGGCTGCTGCACTTGGGTGACACAAGGGGTTCCCGAGGGCCACCATGCACCTTTAACATGCGTGAAAACAGACTGAGGGGTGAAAATAGTAGTGTGTAAGCGACTGTGAGTGGTTAATTTCTGAAAAGCCTCTCTCCATCATAGTTGAAAAGTCCCAGCAGTTGGGTGAAGTCCCTGATGACTGAAAAAAAGGGAAATATCATGCCCCTACTCTTCAATAATTAAGGAATTGAACAAAGAGCACTACTCTTCAACAATTAAAAGAATTAGGAGACATTTCTTCTCAGAAAGAGTGGTCAGGCATTGGAACGGGTTGTCCAGGGAGGTGTTGGTGTCACCGTCCCTGGGGGTGTTCAAGGAAAAGTTGGGCCTGGCACTTAGGGACATGGTTTAGTGGGTGACATTGGTAGTGGGGTGCTGGTTGGACCAGATGATCTTGGAGGTCTTTTCCAACCTTAGTGATTCTATGATTCTATGACTGCAAGTCCAGCTGCCAAACTAGACCCTAAAAGAAAAGATTTATAATCTTCTTGAGAATGTCCTGTGAGTCCTATATCACTTTGAGGGCTCTCAGCACTGTGTGTTCCCCATGCTAAGAGACAAAGAAGGCAAAGCTAGCTGAAGCCCTCATAATGCTGTGTGATGCAGCATTCGGACTGAGCCAGGCAAGGGTTTGGCACATCCAGCCCTTGAGCACACAGATCCTGGCACTTGGCTCGTTGTACCAGCACAGCCAGATGCTCTCCAGGCCTGCAGAAGCCCAGCACAAGCCCATGGGTGACTGCAGCATGCTCCCCATGCTCCTGCCTTGGGCATAAGGGAAAAGAACAGGCTCCCTGGAGGGTCTCTAGGGTCGGTACGGTGGAGGGACAGATGCTTCATTTTCACGTGCACATAGAAGCCACAACTGCTAATGGTAACAGGGCAGAAACACTCTAGGAAAGATATACTTTCATGTTATCTGATCTTAACTTTCTACTTCAGTTCGTAGGGTCAAGAGAGAAAATTCACTGCACGCATTAGTACCCAGTGCTGATGTTACAGAAATCCAGACACACAGTGTGCCTGTTAGGGCAGCCCGCTCACTAGCACTGCAGTTGGCAACACATTGGTCTAAGAAGGTGATTCCAACAACAATTAAACACTTTATTAACATTTCTCTGTCTGACTCTTTAAGAGTCTTTGTTCCTCTACAGAAAAGTGGGTCTGGAAAATAACCACGCAAACAAAAAAAATATATGCTTGAGTGCATATCATCTGACATATTTTGATCTGTCAGCTTTGCAATGATGAGGGAAGACAGAGGGGTAACACTAATGGGCTGCAGTGCCCTGGCCAGGCTGGAGTCCTTCCCTGGGTCCATGTCCAGCTCTATATCACCAGCCTGCTGTTGTCCTCCTCTCCAGCCTCTGTATCTTTGCTGTCTCCTATTCACAGCTGGTCCCTGCCTCCTCATTCTGCCTGCAGGCAGCAAATAGACTCAGCTACTGAATATTAGTCAGTGAAGCTCCTGTCCCATGTACCCCTCACCGTCTTGCCACCACTCATTTGTTATGTGCTTCACCTCCTGATAGCCCTTAAGCATGGGACTTTTGGGGTTGCTGTTTGTTTGTTTTTGTTTGATTGTTTGTTTGTTTGTTTTGCTAAAGTATATTTGTTGGCAAGGCTGTCTCTGAGGAAGGGCCCATGCTTGGCTGCTTGCTCACTACTCTGTTTTGTGAGTCTGAGGTAAGGGATATCTCAAGTGAACAGCAGAAACCAGGTGCTAGAAGAAGAGTCCAGGCTGCCAGCAGGACAACTGAGAGGAATGCTGGTAGGAAGCACAAGATGTAGATAACAAGAAGACAGTTTTCTGGTGGCAGCAAGATGGTCCCTGTTGTGGAATCCCTGATGAACAAGTGGTCCAACACGAGGCACAAAACTCTTGAAGCAAACTCCCATCTTCATACTGCTGGGAGAGGACAGGAGTGAGTTTTCTCAAGGATTCTGAAAGCCAGGAATAGTCTTCTTGCTCCCCATGTGCTGGGAGAGCTGGGGCTGAGCTCCAAGCCCAGCTAGGGAATCAGCAATCAAATCCCACCTTCACTGTACACTTCTCTCTTTAACAAACGGAAAAGCTCTCGCTTGTTTCCTGATGGGAAGAAGCTTCCAGCTCATTGTTCTTGCATGCAGGATTGACGTGGGTCAAGTGCTCCAGCCTAAATGCACCTGTGGCAGCATTTTGGGCTTGTGCCAAGGGACCTGCATAGCCCTGCATAGCCCTGTTCTATTCTTTTTTATTTCTTTTTTTTCTTTTTTTTTTTTTCTCTTTTTTTTCTTTTTTTTTTTCTTTTTTTTTCTTTTTTCTTTTTTTTTCTTTTTCTTTTTTTTTTCTTTTTTTTTTTCTTTCTTTTTTCTTTTTTTTTCTTTTTTCTTTTTTCTTTTTTTCTTTTGGAGGTATTTTGTTTTGTTTTCCTTCTTTCTTTTCTTTTCTTTATAGAAAAATAATAATAATAGCTCAAAAGAGGCTGGAAACTAAAGCAAAGAAATGATGAAAAGCAGAAAGCCCGAAAAAAAATTAGGGCAAGACTGAAGACTAGATTGAGTGAAAAACAGAGAGTGAGTAAAGGATGGTCACACCTGAGTTATACCTGAGATTCATACCCGAGTTACCTTCAAAACAGAGGAGGTTTTCCTCCAGCAGCACCTCAGGGAGACCAGACTCCCCGGCAAGAGGACAAAGGGACAGAGGAGAAAGGCTTGTCCACGAGGAGGAAGAAATGGGACACTGCTTGTATTTCTGCTCCTGCGAGACTATCTTGTGAAAAATACCAGGTTACACTAAACACCCACAGTTTCTGTAACTAATAACAGAGAAAGAAAATCCTTGGGAACTGCTTGTAAACCAAAATGAGTCCTTTCACACTGCACATTTCTGACAAGTCCGGAAAATTTGGCTTTTATCTGTGAACACCCTCTGCCCCCTCACCCCGTGCACCGCACATACTTTCTGCATCCCAGACAGCTCACAGATATCTCTACAAAGGCGAAGGTAAAATAGTCATTACCTACATGGCTAGGGGGCATCTGATGTAAAGTGCATTCCCTGGTTTTTGGCTTACGGTTTGTAAAAGAGCACAGAGCACTTTCATCTCCCCTTTCAGCCCATCTGTGGCTTCGGCTGACATGACAAAATGTGGCACAACGGAGCCAGACAATAAACTATTGTGCCGTGTAACAGGAAGCAACAGGTAATGTTTAGAGGAATTAAATTATTTTTGGATCTGATACTGATAATCAGTTTAGGCGAGGGGTATCCAGTGCAAATTTATCCAACATTTTTAAAGGAATGGGAGCACTCAAGAAACAGATAAGTTAAAGTGCAGTATAAATGAACCATTCATGAACTCAGAGACTTCCTTGCCTATACACAAGGCACATGAGAGCAGACCTTGTTGCCTGTCATCCTGGACTTTTTTTAATTAGCAGTTGCAAGTCATTCTTGTGCAGTATGTCTGACACCGGGGAGAGAGCTCTATGCTTTTTAGAAAGGAACAGAATGCATATCAACATGAAATTCCCAGAAATACAGAAAAGTACTGGATATCTTTCCATCTTCAAATATCTGACTTTCATCCAAATGATAATGTGAAACCTTCACGTGATAGTCATCTATTAAAAACTGAGGCACTGGAAGACAGACTCGTGCAGAGCTATTCAAAACAGCTGCTAAAGCAATGCCTATTTAATTAATCTAAACTTTGTGACATGCTGGATGTCTGTGGGCTGGTTCCCATCCAAAGCCATGCCACACTGCGAGAGTGGCCACTGCAGCCATCCATACAAACACGGACCACAGCCCCCATCACCTGCTAGAGAAAAAAAATCTGGAATAGCAGCAGTGCTGGCTGGTGCAGCTCTCTGTTCCTGTGGTGCATGTTTATTTAGGAAATATCCAGCTCCGCAGCCCTCCCTGCAAGGCTGTGCCGGGCACTGTCACTGGCCAGGCAGCCAGAAGGGAAGCAGCCTTGACACTTGCTTTCTGAGAGGGCAGGGGATCAGAAAGAAAGCAGGCTCCCTGGTTATCTGGTAGGAGCAATAAAGCGCTTTCTGCAGCTGTCAGGACAACCCAGGGAGATGTACCAGACAGCATCAGCTCGACCCTGTTTTCTGTCCCAAAGCCAAAGGGCTGACACCTCTGGATGTTGCTGCCAACGCCTGCACCAGCCCAGGTCTCTGCAGGGGCCGACCCTACAAGGTGCTGAGCACTTCTGAGCAGATGCCTTGAAACCTTCTCAACACCACAGCAAAATGTGTAAGAAATTGTTATTTGTAATCAGCGGGGTACAAAATGAACTGTCCTGCGGCATTCGTGCACCTTGATTGCTCATGGGAGGTCTTCATCAGACTTGAGGCATTAATCTGGAAGTATTTGGCCAGGCATTAACCACGCACGAAGCATCTCCAGTGTCTGGTCATCACACAGCCCGAAAGAGTTATTCCAAATAAGGTAAATATTTGTTTGTGTGTTCTGCTTTCAGCTGGCCAGGCTCTAAGATGTTATCAGCACACGTGTGTGGAGGAAGTATGTTGGGACGGAGCTTGCACTCTTGGGGAACCTGAGAAACATGAGGGGAAATCAAGGAGAATTCCTAACAGATGCAGCTTGAAAACGAGGAGCATTTTATTAAAGGAATGCAAAGGAAAATCGATTATTTTCTGAGATCAGTTGTGTTGTGCCTGGAGCCATTAAAGTGTCCAACAAAGACTTTAATTCTACTTCAAGTGCAAATCTTGACTCAAACTTAAGTGCAGAGCCGCTACTAACATCTTCATTTTATAACATGTAAAGCGCACATGCAACCACAGAGCTATTCGTTTCCATGCACAGAAACTTTTGAAGGCACAGCACCAGCTGCTTAAATATGTCTATAATTATTCACGCATTAACACCTACTGAATTAGCAGCATTAGCACCTACTGAATCATCTTGTACGCATTTAAATAAATTAAGGCTCGGGTTCGGCCTCGCTCGCCCAGGAGAGTGCTGCTCCTGTGGTTACAGAGGCAGCACTGCTTGACCCCAAGGCTATGGCACAAGCTGCCAGGGATGCAAAGTGGGTGAAAGATGTCACAAATGCCTTTTTTTAAAAGCCTGCCCTCTCAGGCAAGGGTGCTTGGCACTGGAGTTTATTCCCTCCAGTTTCTTGGGTTTGTTTCAGTTGATGAAGATTCTTGTTGCTTTTTTTTTTTTTTTTTAATTATTATTATTTAATTCTTGCACTCTCTTTTAGTAGGCCCCGTTAGGAAACTCACATTTCTCCATCTGTCTCAAAGCTTATTTTATGTGGAAATATTTCAAAACTCATGCAGCTCTTGTTCAGCCCCATGCAATTGAAAGGAGAAGTTCAAAGTTGGGCAGGGCACCAAGTCAGCAGACATTAATAACATTACCTTGTAACCATTCAAAACCTGTCATTTGTTAAGTCTGTCCCTCTCCCATTCCAGCAGGCATAAATCATGTGTATAAATGAGCTCCTACCCACAAAGGAGAGCTGATTTTAACATCTAAGGCTGAGCTGTCACCATCAGGAATTCTTTTTTTTTTTTTTTTTCTTTTTCACTGTTTTTATTTTTGAGTCCAAAACCAAAAGGGAGGCAATTAGATGCAAAAATACCCAAGAAGATTTTAGGAAAAGGAGAGAAGGGACTTCTGCATCAAAACCACAGTCCCACACCAAGTTCTTCCTAACTCAAACCCTCTCCACGTAAGCAGAAAGGCAGAAGTGTCCTCCTCATCCTGCCACAAGCTGGGAGGTGTTCTCTAGTGACACCCTTTTGCTGGTGGGGTCCAGCGGTGGCCAAGACAGGTGGGCACTCTTCTGCTCCTTTCTGATGGAAAAGGGCTGACCAAAAGAGGGCAACGGGCATCAGCTCTGGCCAAGCAAGGACATGGCTCTGGAGGGACCTTCTTCTGCCCTTGGTGACTGCTCTGATGGCCAGAAAGGATCCCATCCATTAGGCAGACCCTCATCCTGTCCCTCACCCCTCTCCTGCAGGCACCAACTTGCTCATCCTTATCAGACAAAATAGCTTCACACACCAACACACAATTAATTAAATTACTTACTTATTTATTATGGTGAGGGTGGTCTTGCACTTGAACAGCTTGCCCAGAGAGGATATAGAGTCTCCATCCTTGGAGGTATTCAAAATCAAGCTGGACATGACCCTGGGCAACCTGGTGTAGCTGACCCTGTTTGAGCAGGGTGTTGGACAAGATGATCTTCAGAGATACCTGCCAGCATCAATGATTTTGTGATTCTGTGATTGTGCCTCCCAGATACCCTTAAACATCCCTTAAACATGGTACTCTGATGAGTGTTCCCCACCTCTAACCCAACATTTCGTCTCTAGTCCAAGCTGTCCTGTTGTGTGCAGAAAATGCCTTTTACAGTACAACGAGGGAAAATCCCCCCCTCTCAGAAGTCCCTGCTGTCCTGGACGTCGTGGGAGAAGAAGAGCCATCCTTCTCTTTTTATTTGTTTGTATATACACCCATACAGCCTGGACCAGGCACAGGAATGACCTGGTGCCCAGGGCTGTGCACAGTTACAACCCCACAGCATCACTGTTATCCCTCTGCCTCCAGCAGCACATGGGGTCATGGCAAGCATTGTCCCAGTCACAGGCTTCCTGCCATGAGAAACTGTGGTGAAACAGCTTTATGGGACACACCATTGCAAAGTAGCTCTGTAGGGACAACGGTAGTCTTTTATATGATGCTCAGAGGGCTGGAGCCCCTCTCCTATGCAGTCAGGCTGAGGGAGCTTAAACTAAAAGAGGGTAAATTTAGATTAGATGTAAGGAAGGATTTGGATTCCTTCATTTTAGTGGAAAATATCCTTTGGACTATGATGATCAGGTTGCCAAGAACTTCAGGAAAACCTTGGCAAGTTGAAATGATGTAGCTAGGTGGCCTCCTGAGGTAGTCAATGCTTTGTAGATGCTTCTCTCAGCAATTTCCTCTGTTTCCAAGGCTTCTCCCTTTGTCTTTTCAGGGGAAACTTCCAAATGAAGTTCTTTCTCTTTCTCTTTCTCTTTCTCTTTCTCTTTCTCTTTCTCTTTCTCTTTCTCTTTCTCTTTCTCTTTCTCTTTCTCTTTCTCTTTCTCTTTCTCTTTCTCTTTCTCTTTCTCTTTCTTTCTCTTTCTTTTTCTCTTTCTTTCTCTTTCCTTTTCCTTTTCCTTTTCCTTTTCCTTTTCCTTTTCCTTTTCCTTTTCCTTTTCCTTTTCCTTTTCCTTTTCCTTTTCCTTTTCCTTTTCCCTTTCCTTTTCCTTTTCCCCTTCCTTTTCCTTTCCCTTTCCCTTTCCCTTTCCTTTTCCCTTTCCTTTTCCTTTTCCTTTCCCTTTTCCTTTTCCTTTTCCTTTTCCTTTTCCTTTTCCTTTTCCTTTTCCTTTTCCTTTTCCTTTTCCTTTTCCTTTTCCTTTTCCTTTTCCTTTTCCTTTTCCTTTTCCTTTTCCCTTTCCCTTTCCCTTTCCCTTTCCCTTTCCCTTTCCCTTTCCCTTTCCCTTTCCCTTTCCCTTTCCTTTTCCTTTTCCTTTTCCTTTTCCTTTTCCGCTGTATTCTATGTTTTGTTTTATTTTTTATTATTATTATTGTTTTTTTATTATTATTATAATTTTGTTAGGTCTTTTCCTAATTTCAGTCACGCCATTTTGATATCTCTGGTTTTTTTTTGGTTCTTCTCCGTTCAACAAGACCATCAGCTCACAGCCCCAGTGCCACAGTTGAGTTTCTGCCTGACATGGGGTTGTGCTTCCCAGTCCAAGCAGGACTGGGAGTTCTCCTGCTTGTTTTATGGCAAGAAAAGTGGGTGGAATTAGCAGGAATTTCTTTCATGTAATCCTATTTAGCTACAAAAATAAAAAGAGCTAATGTGTTCCACAAACATGTTTGGACCCAAAGCATCAAGATACGATTTCTTAGCTATTTCTAGCCCTCATTTCCAGGCAGTGCTCTGTTAAGATCTCTCGGGATCACATTACAGACTCTTCCCTCTGGCTGTCTGTAGCTTTACGCTGCCCTTTTTGCTGAGCTCTCTGGTGATCTGCCTTCATTTTTCATGTCATGGTCCCACCACAGGTAACGCCTGGCAGCTGGTTGCCTGCCCCCAGTGACACCTCTGCACAGCTTCCCTTCCACCAGCCCTGCTTGTTGTCCACAGCATGATCAATGAGTTTTCTTGTTTTGCTTGCCTTTCTCCTTTCACAAGCTTCAACATTTCTTGGTAGTAATCAATAGGATTATTTGTGCATTGGGTTATAAGCATGGCATTTCCCAGCCTCAGCTTCCCTAGGTAAGCAATAGTTGCCAATGTACAGCTGTACCCAACTCACCCTCTTCCCACATCAAAAAGTGTGTCTGTCTACTTCTACCCACATTTTCTAAGGGGAGAAGCTGTTCATCTGGGTTTTGCCTTAACACTATATTTTCCCTCAGGTACATATTTTCCACACCAGAACAGGATTTCTGCAGCCTGAAAACCAAGGTCAGCGGTGACTGCTTCCCTGAAGGTTTAATATGCAGCAGGTTTGAGAGACATCATGCCAATAAAATGCCCATCAGTTTCCTCTTCTTGCTTTAAATGTAGTTTTGGTCCACGCGGAGATGAATCAGGCTGTGAAATCCTCCCATGCATCATCAACACAAACATATCTGTCCCCTGAGTGTTACCTGTGGGTAGGGTATTCAGGATCCTCTGACTGCAAGACATTGGTATTCATGTAAGGAGCCCACACTCAAATGGGCACAAGAGGCTTGGGGCTTCCCTAAATTCAAGAAATGAGAGCCAGAGACAGCAGTGGTCTCATTGCCTTCTCTCATCTACCCTGGCAGAGTTTCCAGACCCACTTTCTTTCTGAAGTTCTTGGGTCCCTGAGGACAGGAATGGTGAGGATGAACTCACTTTTTTTTGTACTTGTAGGCTGTGTTTGGACAGTTTGGGTCCAGCCCATCCTGGGACAGGACTGGGGTAATGGGGAGCCTTGGGGACAACTCTCAGCTCCTGGGGGCAGTCTGTCAGGCTATGGGGTAACGTGGCCACCCTCCATGACATACCACTTCTCCTGGGCCACCCTTTGCCCACTTTCTTCAGATATCACCTTGTGCCACTCCTACTCATGACCTGCACCTTGGGATGGGTTTCTTGCATCTGCTTTGGTAAATCTATCCGTCAAGATACCAGGTTTCACCAGAGGCAAACGACACCTGCTCCACAGTGTCTGTAAGTGCCCATGCCAGAGCTAGCAGCATCAATTGCCACCAGCTTTAGATATGCTGCTTTGAAGTGATTTGGGAACAGATAGGGAGCAGTTTGGGACCCTCTGCTTCCCAGCAACCTGTCTGCTAGTTTTTCAAACATATTCCCATAGCTAGATGTGTATAGTTTTAACAATATCTGCATCTTTACTTCACTCCATATCCTGCTTCTACTATCACAAAAGATTAAAAGCTGGCTGCTACTGTCCTATAAAATTAGGAGGTACCTGCAGACCAGTTAGAACTCACTTTTTCTTTTCTTTTAAGCCATCAGTACCAAAGCAGTGAGTTCAGCATGGCTGCAAGAACACCAGAAACACAGCATTAGATGCACCCAGGTCTTAAACACTCCTTTTCCACCCACGCAGGCACACACAAACACATGCAGAGCCGAGACCGGGCGGGACAATAAAAAAAGTTCTGTCGAGATACTTATTTTAAAATAGAAGCTGCAGCGCAGCTCCACACGGACTTACAAGACAGTCACCTGTGCTGCTTTCTCTGCAGGGGCCAGTGAAACCGCTGCCTGGCGCAGCCGAGCAGGCTGATAAAATCCCGGTGGTTCCTGCAGGGCTGGAAGGACTCAGCACCATGCTCCGCGCAGCCAGCCAGCATCACCGCCCCGTGTTGACATTGGCAGCGGTGCACGGGTCCGTCAGAGGGATGGAGGGGAAGGGGTGACATCATGCAGCCTTCATCCTTCCACGGCGACCCACATCAAAGGCGGTGTAATCGCCGCCCAGAGGGATGGACGTGCCCTAACACACAATGAATCACGTTTTGAAGTCCTTGGAGGTCAGGCGCAGCTCCTGGCAAACCCAGAGGGGGAGGATGATGTGGATGACAACTGTTTGCAGTGGACCCCGGAGAGACTGTAACCGTGATGATGAACTAACCCCCTCAGAGGGTTAGCCCTCACGTGCTGCAATGGCTGGATAATGTGGCTGGCTATCAGTAGCTCTGCAGGGACACCGAGACATGCATCACAGTCATCCAAAGCATTAACACAGTTCAGAAAATAAAACACTATTGTAAATATCCCTGGAATTATTAGGACAGTTAAATCAGTCACAGATCCAGGCTGTATGCACGGGTTGGTACCACAGCATTGCTCAGTCAGCCTTCCCAGTCCTATGAACCAAGAACTGTTGGACAAAAGCATGGTCCTTTAGCCATGCTTTCCACCAGCTCTCCTTGTTTCAGCAGTGCTTCTGCACCAGCACGTGTGTGATGGGGACCATCACTTCCCCAGGTCTCTCACGCTGCACAGATGAGACCTTGGAGGCTGCATGCTGCAGTCACTGCATACCCACACCATTACAAGCACCTTGAGGCAAGCACACTTGGTAAAGCCAGCAGATTTAGCCTAGAAACTTTAGAAGAGGTAAGGAAATCAAAGATTATCAGCCAGATAGAGACACAAAAGCTCATTTTTTCCATGTTTTTATTAATAAAGGACATGTGTCTGAAAGGTTTTCTAACACTCATCAAATTAAGGTTTCCTTACCCCTGCTCTAGAACTGTATAATGTCTCACTGTTGCTCAAGGCTGACTTGAAGTTGGATATGGTCATTTAAATATTGTTAGTTGTTGACCTTTTTTTTTTTGCATATATTCATTTTTACGTTTTTACTTAAATGCTTAGACTCTCCATCTCTGATGTTACAGGTTTTCTCCCAGGAGAGGTGAGTAACCTCTCCCTTGATGTGACCAGAAATTCCTTCTGAATCTGAGAAACTTGCTGAGCAGCTTCCTCTAGGTACTGCTGTGTTTTAGAAAAGTGTTCCACACTGATATTTTCTGATGAATCTGTGCTTCTGTGAAGCATTTCAACATTAAAAACTTTGGTATCCAAGTGGATCTGCCCACCAGTACATCTGCCCCTCTGAACTCCACGTCACTGCAAGACTGGGGATGTGGTCCTTTGGCCACGTATATCTATCACGTACCTCCGAGCCCCACAGGCTGACGGCACTCTAAACACCTCACAAAATGTTACTTGCAGGTACTTCAACATATTGAACGTGGTAAAGAACAGGATATTTGTGAACAGCTGCTTGGGGGACAGAGGTGAGCAGAGATCTTTGCTCTTTGTTTATGAGTATACTGCAGCTGCTGGCAGGTCTCTGTTCACAGTTGACAAAGGAGCAGAGGAAAACAGAGGTTGTTGCTTACATAGGGGAGGAGGCCTGTGTCTGCATCTGCAAGGGATTGGGAATCCAAAGATTATTCACCGCAGCTGCAGGCTTCATCATGGGCAACTTCAGCAGAAAGAGTTCCCCTACTTGCCAAAAAGATCATCTCAGAGTGTTTAGCTGTCCCTAGCTGTACTGAACGAAGCAGAAATGTCATGATTTCTTTGATCAACATTTCAAAGGAGCACCCGAAGTGCTGAGGTTGTTTGCAGACTCATTTTCAGCTGAACCTAAAGAAGGTAAGGGCAGAGCTTGTTCAGAACTGATAGTTACCATGTGCTGATCTGCTCTCCTAACAAGCTTCCATACAGAAAAGCGAGGATTTTCTCAAAAAACTTGCCAAGTGACAGCTCCCCTGAGTCAAGTTAGAGAGTTGCCATTTGTGAAAACCTCTTTGGAAGTCCTTCTTTGTGTGAAGAGACTTTTTTTTGGGGGTCTAAGTCTGACCAGACCAGAATATTGCAACTGCTCAGCAGAACCACTCAGATTCCTCTGGCACCCACAAAGGCAAAGCTGCCGGTTTGAGAGGAGCTGGGGACAGATTTCCCATTGACATCACTTTCCTGGCTGTGACAGGAAATCACGATGCCTTTATTGTTCAGGTGTTTTATGCAGTCAGAACACTCAGTAATAAAAAATAATGACTCTGTGTATGGATTGTGGACCAAAATCCAGTGATATGCAATTCTGTGCAGTCCTCAGGCTCCCTCCTTGTGCTGCTGTTAAAGTTGTGTGCCTCTGCTGTGCAATTCTAAAACGTCTTTTTTCTATTACAGTTGCCTGATTTTTTTTCCTGAAGATGATGGGAAGACTTATCCTATTTACTGCATGTTTCACCTCTCTAAGCATCTCCAGAGAATGTGAACATTGCTAAACAAGAATCCAGAGACTCCAAGTCACACCTACCTGTGGTGCATTGACTACACTGAAATATCTTCTGAGAGCTCATGTCTTTAACCACCACTTCCACTGGAAATGCTCTCAACCTTTCTTCTTTGCTTTCTGATTCAGCCAGCTCTCTTAGAAAGGCAGGTTTGCATTTCTAAGGGCATGTTTTCACTATTTGCTAAACCTAGATCCACTCCTCAGGCCTGCAGACTGCAATGACCACATTGCAAGGCTGGTCAGGGTCTAAAGACATAAACAACTAGCCCCATGGTATATCTGTCACTAACCCCTTTAGCCATGCCAGAGACAATGGTCAACTGTGCCAGAAAGTACTCTGCATCCTGGCAAATAACCTCGGGTCCCTTTTGGAGAAATACTGAATGAGAAGTAAGTTCACTCTGGAACACAGTTCTATTGCCTCGTCTTTGGTGTCCAGGGTTATCTGAGACACCCTAGCCAGTCCCACCTGGACCCAGCATCTGGAGAGCACAGCCTTTCATAAACCCTCTCCCCATCAATGATGGTTTGGTGTCTGGGGACATCTTAAATGACATTAGACACCTACTGCCCTGAGCTGGTTGGTGTTTCCCAAACCCCAAAACTCTCAAAGCTGGGGTTAGATCAGACATTTAAATGCCAGGGGGCTAGTGGCTTAAGGTACGCTACACATCTAAAATTGTTTGGAAGAGATGTTATAGTCCAATAAACTGTAAATACAGACAGCAGTGAGTGCATCTGCACGTGTATGTGCATGTTTGTTTTGTCCTCCGTATGTGTCCCATCAGTGGGCATGTGCATATTGGACCCAGCACCCAGAAAACATTGAGCAAGCACCAAAACTAGTCCAGGTCCTCAGCTCTAGATCAAGACCTTAATTCCTTCAAAACCAGGAGGTGCTGGGATCCGAGGTTTTGAGCAGACAGAGCCCTGCAAATGTCCACTTCCCTCGCTCCCCTCCACTGCCTCCCACCATGGTGCAGCCGAGGAGAGCCGGGGAACGCACTGACTTTGCCAGCTGGGCGCAGCCATGCCCTGGGGGCAAATTCATCCCTGGTTCCTGAAGCAGAGCTCATGTGTATGCTGGTGCAAGAGGTCTGCTCACCTCAGACATTTCTTGCCCGGCTCGCAGTGTAATTAATTGACATGAAATTATCCAGCCATTTTTCAAACCCTGACCCATTGTTTGGATCAGTGACCTCCTGTAGCACCAAATTCCACAGGTTGACTACATACTGTGTGAAGTAATATTTCTATCCATTTACTAGCCATTAATTTCTGGCCTTTGGGAAATCTGAAATATGTATGATCATGTGAAGGATCTCGAGCCATTCATAGCTGTATGTTGTGTGAAACACATTTGCTCATTTAACCAACTCCCAAGCTCATTTGGCCCTGACCTGAGCACCAGGCAAGACAAATCAGCCCAGAAAGCAAGAGGAATAACATGAAGCATGCTGCCAGCTGTTAGATGAGCAAACGGGGAGCTACAGTGATTCCCAGAGCCAAATTCTTATCTTATTTATGATAGCATAAATCTAGAGTAACTGCACTGAATTATTCTGGATTTACCCTTCTGTAAAAGAGATCAGAATCTGACACTCGCTTTGGAAACTTCCTTCCTCCAATTTCCATCCTTACTAGGAACAGAATGAGACACCGTTGTGCCGCAGCTTTTTCAAATATTTCTGTACAGAAAAGGATCAAATAACCAACAGTCCTGGGGAAAAGAAAAAAAAAAATGAAATAAAATCCCATGCAAAACTTTGCATAATCAACAGAAATCTCCCAGTGTTACAAATCCAGAGGTTGCAGTGCCATGAGAACTGGGCAGAGTTTGTCTGAAGTGTCCTTTGTCTCCCTGTCCAGCCCACATGGGCATCTGTCCTGTTGTGGGTCGCAGCTGATCGGAGCAGTGGGGCTGAATTTGGTGAGTGGGAACTCTCAGAGCAGGAGCAAAGATGCTGCAGATGAAAGGAAAAGAGCAGCAAGCAGGTCTGAGTGTGTGCTAGCAACACAAATGCAATGTTCTTGCTTTTTTTTCCACCTTTTCTGTGCTCCTCCTGGTAGTATCATGAGGCTGCAGCAAGAGAGAAGCAATACTCAAATGCTGTAAAAGAAATACGGATCAGGCTGTAATTCTGAGTTATGTAACAACGTGTTGTTACAAACCAGACTGTCCTGAACAGAATATTACTGTTTCCCTCATTTCTAGTAAAGTCCCCAGCTTCATTTTCCTAACACGTACTATTTTATTGCCAGTGTGTTTTATGCGAGACACGCCTGATTTGCAAAAGTAGTCCTGAACAGTTTCTTAAACTGATTACTTTGCAAAACATTCTGGGACATTTAATTGAAATGGCATCACCCTGTTTTAAAACATTGTAGTGTTAAATAAACTTGACCTGCAGTACCAAAGCACTCATTTTTCTCCAGCTACGTCATACCCTTGAAATGCATATATACGTATATAAACCCTGGCTTCTCCAGCTGAAAGACAAATGCAAGCCCCCGTTTAAAAATAATGAAGCTCCCACCTTGTCCCAGAGGGAGAGGCTCTAAGAAAGGAGAGGCTTGATCTTAATTACCAGTGGGGAATGAGGTTGAAGGAGACAGGTATGTCAAGCATACACTCGTGCTGTGCACCTAGCTCCATACTGCAGGTACAGAGCCCCAGGGGCGACCCAGCTCTGGTTGTGCTGGGAAGAAGGGGGTCGAGCATCCCCGTGTGATGGGGCTAGGGGCAGCAGGGGAGAGGCTCTGGGCACTGTGAAGGTCACTCACCACTGCAACGTGTGCTTGGCCTTGCCATCACCCTACCCCTAAATGGGTCCACAGAGGTCCTGAGCTGCCAGCAGCCACCCTGTGGTCCTCATCTCTTCCCCCACACTGTCCCTCCATCAGTGCCCTTCCCTGGGTCGGAGCTGAAGAAAGGAAAGAGGCAGCTCGGCGCGGCTACCCAAACCATTGAGCTGTGCTTGAGGACCAATAAAACTATTAGCTGCTGGCGTCAAGCCAAGAATCCATTAATGACAGGCTGGTATCTCCCCAGGAATGTAAAATGTTTTACTAAATAAACACTAAAGCAGGAAGCCTTCGACTTCTGTCAGTAGGTAAAACTCCAGCACGCTTCTATCCCAAGGAGGGAGAGCCAAGAGGTGAGCAGGAAAATATTGTTTCACTGATAAAAAAAAAACTATTTAGTACCAGGAGGAGCTGGTGAGATGTGTTATACAGTGCCTTACATAGCATGATGAGTGGCTCTGTGCTTTCCTGGGATCAAATCTTTGACTGAACAGAAAGGAGAAGTAGGCAGTGGTCTGTGCAGGCAGAAGGCTCCATCATGCTGGAAATAAACTCACAAATTTTTGTACATGTTTTTTGGCCATCAAGCAGAATTTAGAATGAATGAAAGCAGGAATGTTAACAAGCTTTATTTATTTATTTATTTATTTATTTTTCTCTTCCTTTTTTTTTCATCTGGGCATCAGAACAGTGTGTTTGCACTGTTACACATGGGAAACGTTACAGAAAATCTATATAAGCTAGCATTCCCTTCCCCCAGCACATGAAACACCCCGTATGGCATGCCATGTCTGAAGGTCCTTCCCATGCTGGTATGTGAGATCTCCATCTAGGGGCAGAGCCTGATGTCCTTCATGCCAGCTGTTCCCTCCTTGTAAAACTTGTAAATCTTGTAGACATTTGTAAATCTCGTGGCCCATCCAAACTCCATCCCCTGCAAAGGAAAGTGTCTTTCTACACTAGATAAGGATTTGCCCCCTCCATGCACAGCTGAAAGGAGAGACTGCATGGAACCTGGTCTGAGGTTGAAGCAGGTGGATGTGGCCTCACCAGCAGGTTGTGTTTGAAAGCCACCTGCAGGACACTTCTATCCAAGACAGCGGGGACTTTGGGGCTATTTGCAAGGAGACAGGAGGGAAAAAGGCTCAGGGAAAGCAGTGCAGAGCCTAAATCAAGCCCCATGGCTATTGAGATGAGACCATCCTGAGCTACCAGCTGCAGATCAGCAGTGCCATGGGCTTACAGCATGAATTAGCTGAACACTTACATATTTTTTTTGCTTTAAACTTTACTCCCTTGTTTGCTGTCCGTTGGCTTTAGTATTGGATGCCCATCTGTGCAGATACATACCAGCGAGCCTGACTACAGCTACATCTATGCAGGAAGAAAGGAGCTCAGAGCCAGATCCTCAGCTGCAGTAAATCAAGCAGCCGTGGATTCAGGCCAACAGAGACAATGCGTGAGATCTCCCAGTTTCTCCTCTCAAATTGTTACACTAAACTAAACAGAAGGTTCAGTAGCTCCCTATCTGTGCCTTGCTTTTTCACTCTGGCATTTTGTCTGAACCCACGTGCCAAGGTAAATACAGGAAGGATGATCACGCCAGAACTGCATTCGGATTGTCAGTGACTCACCTGCTCACATAACCACCTCCGTAAGGAAAGGTGGGTGTAGTTTTCACCTCTCGCTGTTTTAGGGAAGCAGAGGCATAATTCATGTGGTCTTGCACAGACACCCTGCCTGGAAGAAGATCTTTATAATCCTAGAGAGCAAAAGGAATTAAGTTCTGATAATGGAGGTAAAACTCCTCGGTTCATGCTGTGGTGTACTGTTTTTCTGTTACAGCCCTGCACGGGGGACATGTCTCTTGAAACTTGGCAGTGAAGAGGTGGTGTCACCCTGAGGGTGCTGCATGCTTGGGGACACCTGACACCAGCACCAAGAAAGCCGAGGTCCAGCAGCTCCATCCCTCACTCCAACCCGTCTGGCTCACACATCAGCCAAAATACAGCCAATGCATCCTCCCTGCTGCTTTATAACACAGAGCCAGCATGAGGACCTTTGCTTCAGATTCATTCTGGACCATTTCTTCATTAAGGAAGGGGTTGGAGATTGAAAAAAATATTATTTTTTTTTTTTTTCTCCAAAGACCATATAGATGATACAGCTCAGTGTATCCTGGGCTCACTAGCTGCATGGAAGTAATTGCTGCATGCAGCCCATCAGACAAACAAATGAGCAAGGGCTGTGGCATCTGAAGGTGACCAGCAGCTTGCTGCTGCACAGTGCTAAGGGAGTCGCTCTGGTTTCACATCTGGGCCAAGCTGTTATATTTGTGTGACCTTTTAAAATCAGTGAACTTTTTGAGAAATACACAGGCAGCCAAATATTTAGGTCTTCCGAGTTACTGTGGGCCATTAAGTATTATTTACTTATCACAAACACATGGCTGAAGAGAGACAGAGCTGTCCAAAGTTTGGACTGTGTGTCAACTATTCACTTAATGTACTTTCTCGATCATTAGAGATGAACACTGTTTGTCACCAAGAGCTTAATCAGAGTCCATTTTTAGTGGGTATGGATATCCAGCTCTGTCCTCCCAAGGTGTTGGGTCAGGGCTTCCCCATGTTCCCAAGGATGGCAGCATCCACATGCCCTGATTACGAATACTCCCTCACCTACAAAAGCAGATCTTATCCCTACCAGGACATTGCTGTGCACTATTCTGCAGAAAGGGTTAGGTAAATCAAAGCTTGCATTTCCTCACAGGCTTAGTAATGGCTCTTACTTTCCCACCTAAGGCAGGGGCCATGAACCCACCTTGCCCCTGCCATCAGCTGAGCCTCATACAAATCATCAGGCAAGACTTGTCTGCTGGTCCTCACCACAGCTCTGTTTTGCCTCCTGGGAACCCTCCTCCAGGTGAAAGGTTTCATACTTGGTGCTGAGAGGTTAAAATGGTTGTAGATATCTAATATCATCAGTCCCAACGAACAAATCCAATGCCAGTTGTTGCTGGTTGATTTGAGGGTCCCTAATCTGAGAGCCTTTGAGGAATCTCAACACACAAAATGTACTGAATGCTAAAGCTGCTAAAAATCCAGAACATTTAGAATAAAATGTCAGTCTGGGAACACAGAAGCTGAAGACCCTAAAGTCACTTCTGTGCCTAGCCTCAGCTGTTCAGTCTGTACATAGCTGCCAGCATCAGAGTTAAACCTTTTTTGTGCAGGAACCTGTGGAAATCTCCCAGTGACCAATTTATTCCCAGGGTCATGTCACTGAGGGAAGATGCACACACCACATTTTCCAGCAGGCATTGCTCATCCTCTTTGGCTGCTTTCATAGAATCACAGAACCATGTAGCTTGGAAAAGACCTTCAAGATTATCAAGTCGTGAAAACATCACCCTAAAATACCGAGTCCCAGCACTAAACCATGTCCCTCAGTGCCACATCCACACATCTCTTAAACATCTAGGGATGGGGACTCCTCCACTTCCCTGAGCAGCCTGTTGCAGTGCTTGACTACCCTCTCCATCATGATATTCTTCCTAATGTCCAGTCTAAACCTCCCTGCTTGCAGAGCACAATATTCAGAACTGTAGTTGTGCTGCTGAGCTACTACTGGTCACATCCATGACAGAGTATTATCTCTTCTCCCTGCACAGATTACAGCAAATTCAGAGCATAAGGACTCTGCAATTTATTTCTGCTTGTTCCTTTATATAGCCATATATACATAAATGATTTTGCATTTAGTTTTATTAATACTAAAAATATCATTTTAAAGTCTAATGTTTTGTTGCTTGTGGATCCCCATCTTTGCAATACTACAGCACGAAGCACACAAGAACCTGTGCACAGGAATGTACACTGAGTCTGCTGCAAAGAGCAACGTGCAGAAGCAGAAAGCATGTTGCAATGTCCACACGCTGTTCTGGGCAGTGTTTGTGTTACTGTTTTCAGTCCTCATTGCAATCTAAAAAAAAAATAGAACTGCTCAGTGCAGTTGTACTACTTGCTGCACCGGGACACATCGCAGGCTATCTGCATCAGCAAAATACCAAGCTGCCGTGGAGGTCTCTGCTGAGGGAGCCACCTCCGTCTGCCCTGGGGTCACGTACATATTTCTCCCCTTTCTGCCGCCTTCTAGGAGGAATCTCTTTGAATTCATGAAAACAGGGGATCGGTTGCTCCGTGCAAGTTGTGTCAGGTTAGGTCAAGCAGGAGCCACCAGAGAGCTCAGGAAAGGCAGCATGGCCACGCTGGGCCAGTCTGGCCTCTGCAAAATAAAATAAAATAAAAATGAACTGGTGGTGGGAGAAAAAAAAATGGAGAAGATAGAGAGGAAAACTCACAGAATGTGGGATTTCATTTCCATCCTTGCAAAATCTTATTTAATACCAACAGTGACAGTGTTTCAATGTTATTTTTCCCACAGCAAAATCTCTTTTGTTCTTGTTTATTAATCTGTCTTTTCCAGGGAAAACTTTCCATCATAAAAAATTGTAGTTATTTTTATACAAAAATGAGAAAACAAATTTGCAATGGGAAAAAAAAAAAAAAAAAAAAAAAAAGTTCTGTTGTGTTTTGTTTTGTTTTGAAGTAGAGTCACTCCCTACCTTTGCTGTCATTATTTTCCCAGGCTAGCACTGGCGGGAAGGTGAATTGAACTAGCAGGGATTTCAAGGGTATAGTGTTTCTGAATGAAATTATATTTTTTATAACTATTAAAATGAGAGATTTGGGAGCTGGTGCTAACACAGAAAAAGCCACAACAGGGGGTAGGAGAGGCATGAGAATGAGCAGAGAGCATCATCTGAGGGGTTGAGGGACCATGCCCTGTGAAACCATAGCACAGAGACTGGGTAGGAGCTGTGCAAAGCCTGGAGAGCAAAGCTGAGTGCACAAGGAACATAGCCTGCAAAAGAAAAAGCACAGGGAAGGTGTGAAACAGGAGGGTTGTTAGCCTGAGCAAAGGGCCGGGATGGTTATTGATCAGCAGTGCTTGGCTGTGATGGAGCAGAGCAGTGTCAGAGCCTGGGTGGGTACAAGGGAGCCAAGTGAGTGACCAGCAGGCAGGGCACGGCAGCACTGAAAGGGATGGATCACTCCGGGGCGATGGTTTGTACTCGCTTCATTATTTAAAAGTAGGCTGAGGCAGGTAATTACTCATGAGCCTGACCACGAGGTATTTAGCAGTTGAACCACAGGAGGAACTGCACGCACAGCCTACCTCCGCCTGGCAGGAGGCAGAAGTTGATGATTAATACAGCTGAAGTCACTTTACAGTTTGCCTTTCCACAGGCCCGTTCTCCTTGAGGAATAGGTCTGCTGTGAGCAACCGGGCTCCTGCCAGACCAGGGATGCTAAGAAATGCTGCCGGTACCTCTCAAGGTGATGGGGGAGCCAGGCAGAGCCACAGGCTAAGCAAGAGGTGGACACTGCTCTTCATCTCCCCTGAGGACAAGAGGGACAAGGCATGGCAATGCCAGCCCGAAGTCATAGCCCTACGAAGGAGCCCGGCCTGTTTGCATGTGCTGGCTTCTGAACGTGCACCTGGGGGTGCAGAGCTCAGCAATGGCTTTGTTGGGCTGTACTTTGCCTGTTGTGACTGCAAGAGTCTTGATTGTGAGCAGCACTATGAAACCAGCGAGATAGATGTAACCAATGAGATAGATGTAAGCACCAGATGATACTCAATACCAGGAATGACCTGTCTTATATGTCCTCTCGCCGCTCTGGTAGAAGCCTACCAGAATGCAGGACACATGTTTTCCAACTCAATAGCAGGTATCCAGCTGGAGAAATGTGTTTCCCTGAATTATGGCCATATGCTATATATCCCGCTTCAACATATCATATCATGTTCCATCTGCACAGAATTTGACACTGCATAAAACAATCTGCTTTGAGTTTGAACGCATATACTTCCTCGCACAAAACAAAACCCTCCTGCTGAAATGGCCGCAAATCCAAATGCCTTGCAGTTTCTGGTGAGGCTCTGCCACAAAAATATTTAAAAAAAAAATAAAAAAAAAGCAGAACCAAAGATGTAGGGAGGTGAAGGCATCAAACAAATTCCACCTTCTCACTGATAACCTTGCCCTAAAAGCTGGGCAGAGTGGAGAGAGCAGGGCCTGGAGCATGCAATAGCAGCAGACACGCTAGCACTATCGAGCTATACAAAGCACAATGCGTAGGAGTACATTGTTCGGGCTTTCTCAAGGCTGCTCTAGCTCTTCCACATCTGTAACAGTGCAGCACTTAAAAGGGAGCCAAAGAGTAGATGCCTCAGCAATTTCTAATGCTATAGTGCTCGGCGGTATAGAAAAATTCAGAAAACATTCGTGCACGAAGATGGCTCCTCCTCACATGGATGAACTGCTAGGATACGTCAACGTGGCCAAAAGAAAAATCCACACGCAATACAGAATAAGGGTTGTTGATTTTTTTGTTTGCTTGTTTTCCCAAGAAAATCTAATTATTTTTGAACTGTTTGGCATGTTTCTAATGGCCCCAGGGTGATCCCATTTGCCTTACCCCCTCCGGCATTCACCCTCTCCTAAGGAGGCCCATTCCTCTCTAGGAAGAAAGTCAGAAATATTTGAAAGTCCTTAATGTTGAACACCTCTTCTATATTTCCTCTCTATCTCCCCAAACCCTTCAGCCAGATTTGCTGTAGCTGCTTTATATTTGGTGGCTCTGCTGCCTGTTTTATCAGTGGTGAACTTGCTTGCCTTGTCCCTCAGCAGACCTGCCTTTGGCAGAGATACATCCTGGGTTAAACAGTGTTGTAGGGCTCTAGTTTCAAAGAACAAAAAGAAATAGCAACTAAACGATAATGAAGGGTCAGTACAACTTCAGCACGATTAATGAAAAGAGGTGACTTGGTGTTAGGTATTGGCAAAAAGAGACAGGAATATGTTTAACAGCATTCCAGTTCCAAAAGTTACTTATTTCATTAAAATAACAGGAAAAATCAGCTAAAACTGGGGAGCCTGTGGCATCGTGGATGCTGATGGTGGAACATGTGTGAATGGGTATATGAACAGAGCAGGTACTCCACATCCAACTCATGGCTGTGCTGAGGGCTGGCAGACACATCTGAGGGGTGTTTACTCCTGAGCCTGCAGGATCTCTGGTTCAGGATGGATCAGAGCTTTCTGTGTGCTTTCATCTGGCCGATCACAGTGACATACAAAACTCTTCAGAGATCCTCATCTGGCCAAATATCAATAGTAAATAATAAAAAGAAGAATGATGTCAAATTAACAAAACCCCATCTCTGAAAAGTTTCTGGGAGTCAGCTACAGTACATGGCAGCATTGGGTGCAGCATATCTACTGGAAAGTTGAGATAACTTTTTTTGGAAACTGAGGTTTTGGACTTTTATGGGCGGCATAGGTGTCAACAGAAGATCTTGTCTATCGAATGCACAGAAGCCCACCAAATCTGTACATTGTTGTCATGCCATAAGCCACTTGTCAGTTTTATGGTAGCAACAAGAGTCTCTTCCCATGCACAGGACTCCACTAGAGTGGGAGCAAACAAAGGGTCTCACCCTGAAGCATTCATCTGTCTGCATGAAACAGAATGCCTTATATAAAGTTACCAGAGACATTTATTCCACTAACGACATCCCAGCAGGAGGACCGTCCAGTCGAGGTGCCACAAAAGGCATTGCAATAAATCCCCTTCTCCCCATTTTAAGTTGCAAAATCCAGGTCTGTATTTCCCAAGGGAGTTAATTGCAGATGAGTGCTTAGCAGGATTTTTAGGAGCGCCATGGCATCCATTCTCCTTGGTCTCAGGCAGCTAATGATGAAAGGACCTTAGGTGCTGTGACACTGCAGACAGTTCTCCATACACTGAGTCCCCGGGAGCTGTGCTGCTTCTTCTTCTGACCTAATAAGGCCCATCCAGGTAGTCATTTTTGAAAATACTTCTGAGAGAATAGAGAGAAAGGAGGAGAGGAAGGCCTGGTCTGTTAGCCACAAGATGTCCATGCTCCCCACTTGTCATGCCCAGATAAAATCACCGGGCCCAACTGTTATTCTGTCAGCATTCAGCAGAAAACATCAGAAAATGATCTGCAAGAACATAATCATTCATGTTCTAAAGCTGGGCACAGGACTTTGTTTGACCCCTAATCAATCCAAAGCACTATGGAATATTTCCCATATCTATTATCCCAGTTATTTTATCGTGAAATATCCAGGGCAATGGGATCATTTGTTACCTCACATTCAGATTTCATCCCACTAAAAAGCCCAGATTCCTTCTGGACAGACTTTGCATCCTTTTCTTGAAATTATCTCACCTTAAATGTAATACTCTACTCTTCTTTCTACCACATTTGACTGTACTTATGTCAAACTACCCCTTTAATGTAGCAAGTTCATTTGGAAATCCATTTTCTTAAGTGCTTGAGCTTCATTTCACTCTTATCAGAGAAGAAAATTAGACTAGCTGGATATCATTTGTTTTGGATAAATTCATGTCAGCTGTTTTTATCACTTCATCATTCTGCAGTTATGAAGCTCACAATGTTGTTTTTGCTTTTTTTTTTTTTCAGTATTTTTCAATGGATTTGAGATAGCTGAGACAGGCTGGCTGATCTGTAATTCTTGGTAACTCATAATTCTTCCATATTTTTAAATATAATTCTTAGTATTTGAAAAAATTACTGTGGCTGACTCTTTAATTATACCAGAGAAACTGTCATCAGGACTTGAGTACATTTAATTCAAATGTTCTTTCACTTTTTTTTTTTCCCCTGTGGTCTGTGTTTCTGTTCCCTTGCTAGCTCTAAGAGTGTATGGCCTCTTGTATTAGGTAAGCTCTATTCATAAAACTGCTTCACACTTCAGCCTGCCCTGTCATTTGTCCTTTGTTTGCCATCCCCCTGAAGTGATAATCTTTTTCCTTCTTTTCCTCTCATATATTTTTTCTGTCCCCTTTTACATTCTTTACATGTTAGCCTTTCTCTTTTGCTAATCATAGGATCATAGAATCATTTAGGTTGAAAAGACCTCTGACATCATGAAGTCCAACCATTGACCTAGCACTGCCAAGTCTACCATTACGCCATGTCCCTAAGCACCACATCTATGTGTCTTTTGAAGACCTATAAGGATGGTGACTCAACCACTTCCCTGGGCAGCCTGTTCCAATGCCTCACAACACTTTCAGTGAATAAATTTTTCTTAATGTCCAACCTAAGCTTTCCGTGGCACAACTTGAGACCATTTCCTTTTGTCCTATTGCTTGTTGCTTGGGAGAAGAGACCAACCCTCACCCCACTAAAGCCTCCTTCAAGGTAATTATAGAGAGCAATAACATCTCCCCTGAGACTCCTTTTCTCCAGGCTGAACAACCCCAGTTCCCTCAGCCATTCCTTGTAAGACTTCTCTTCTAGACCACTCACCAGGTTTGTTGCCCTTCTGTGGACACGCACCAGCACCTCGATGTCCTTGTACTGAGAGGCCCAAAACTGAGCACAGTACTCTAGATGCAGCCTCACCAGAACTGAGTACAGGGGGACAATCACTGTCCTAGTCCTGCTGGCCACACTATTTCTGATACAAGCCAGGATGCTGTTGGCCTTCTTAGCCACCTGAGCACTATGCTGGCTCATATTCAGCCGGATATTGACCAATGCCCCCCGGTCCCTATCCATCAGGCAACTTTCCTGCCACTCTTCCCCCAGCCTGTTGCACTGTATGGGGTTGTTGTGCCCCAGATGCAGGACCCAGCATTTAGCCTTGTTGAACCTCACACAGTTGGCCTCAACCCATCAGTCCATCCTATCCAGATTCCTCTGCAGGGATCCTACCTTTGAGCAAGTCAACACTCCTGCCCAGCTTGGAGTCATCTGGGAACTTAGTGAAGGTGCACTCGATCCCCTCATCCAGATCATTGATAAAGATGTTGAAGAGAACTGGCACCAGTACTGAGCCCTGGCCCTAGTTCTTACACCATTTGTGACTGGCCTCTAACTGGATGTCTTTTTTCACCTTTTGTATAATGCATTTTTGCTGTCAGATAACCAAATGGCTCCTGACTCAGGCACCCTGGTTTCTTTCATCACTGTCCTTGCCAGAAGGATAGCTTCCTATGGGACCTTCAGTATATGAACTTTTACCAAACTGCCTGTTTCCTTCCTTCCTTTCCCCTTTCAGCCCCTCCCTGAAGGACCTTCCCTATCAATTCCCTGAATGTGTGGAAATCTGCCTTACAGGAGTCATTTGGTCTTGCTCTCCCCTTCTCAATCCTCCTCACCAAGGCATGAGCTCCAATTGTCTTTGAGCAAGTTCTTCTTTATTACTCATATCTATCACAGCCTTATCTGGCCGTGTCTCCTGTAGCTGCCTCCACACTTTGAAACAGAAAGTTGTCCCAACACATTCCAAAAACTTGAGGAATTGTGCTCTGCTGCTTTTTGTGGTTTTGTTTTTGATTTTTCTTACAACAGATATCTGATTAGATAAAGTCCTTGATTACCACTACCTCATATCCGCAGTACGCTTCTGGTAGTTGCTCAAAAAAATTGACATCGACCTCCTCTTCCCCTTTAGGTGATCATTAGTAGAGCCATACTGTTCCTCTCTATTTTATCTCCAACAGCTCTGTCCCTCCCCACTTTCTGGCCATGCATTCATAATAAGCCAGATAATACTCTTCCCTTTTCTCCTGCCTGTCCTTCCCACACAAATTACACTCTCCACTAATATTAAAGTGCTGCAATTTATTCTGCAGAGTCTGTGTGATGCTGATTAAAGTGTAGCCTTTGTTGTGTCCCAAGACTTCTAGTTCTTCCTGTTTATTCTCCATACTCTTAGCATTAGTGTAAAGACATCTCAGATGTTTGGCAGTTTGCCCTTACATTATCCCTTCTGTCCTTCTATGGTCCTCCTGCAATTTCCCATTTCCACCCCAAAAATGAGTTGTCAACCAGACCTCCAATTTTCCTATTCACCTGAGGTCTCTCCTGCCCTCCCAGATGAAAGCCAGTGTCCTTGGATCCTTCTCACTCGTTCTTCCCTAGCACTAAAATTCTGTCATTCTGAAAAATAATGGTATTTTTGCTAATTAAGAATGGTCTGCAAGATGGAAATTCCCCTGAGAGTCTTCATAAAGAACAGGGTGGAAAGTTGTTAGTAGAAAACGGGTCTTGGGGGATAAAAGTCCCCAGGCTGATTTCAGGCTCCTCAGCTCCAAAGAGAGGGTCGACAGCAGACGTAATTAAAACAAACACTAATTTTGCAGCAGCTCGTGGTGGCCCGAATGCTAGCATGTGACCAAATATAGGGGCCCATCAGGCTGAAGCCAGGCAATACTAGCCCCAGTTAAAACCTTGGAAGAACCCTTCCTAATTCCCAGCTGTACAATGCACTAAATAATAATGTGTATTCACTGAGATTGGTCAGACCAAGCGGTGCTTTGCAGGGCTGTAGTCATTGAGGAATAGGCAGCTGATGAGCACAGCAGGGGTAACACACTGACTCTCCTCCCTTGAACAGCTGGAACATCCACAGTTTACAACCGGCCTGACATTGCAAAGCAACAAGCACAAATATTTGGAAATCTAACGGTATAATATAGCTGGATGCTGACAGGAGAACCCCACTCCAGAGGAAAAAACTCCTTCACGGCACATGGCTGCTATGTGAGAGGACAAATTGCACGCTATTGCAACCTACTGTCCTGCTGCCCAGCCTCTGGAGGACTGACAGGCCTGAACGTCAGTCACTTGGCTTCCCCAAGGCTTCAGATGTGCTTCTGAAGCAAAGGTGGAGAGATTACAAAGAAGGAAGCTTCATTCAATGCCAGTAACTCTGTCCCTCCACTAGTTTTTGAAGTTAAACTCCAAGGTGTGAAAAATGAACATGCTAATTTTGCATATGTCAGTGAACAGACTGAGCTCTCATCTACATGGAGATAATGGAGAGGAAGGCTGGATCTATTGGTCATGTGGGGGGCGAGGGAGTCCAGCATTTAAAAAAAAAAAAAAAAAAAAAAAAAGTAAAAATACAGCCCCCATAAATAAATGTAAGAGAGAACTTGGGGTCCATAAAGGGGAACAGCACTTGCAAAGAAAGACCTTAAGCTCCAAACCATTTTTTTTCCATTCAAATACTCATTATTTAATTTTTCTGATGGATAATATCTGTATTTCAGAGAAGTGCAGGTCATATTTTTGTGTGTTTGAGCAACACAGCCAGTGGGATGGATGAATTGGGTAACACTCACTGATAGGCATCCCACAGCCAGGCAGGCTGTCTTCAGCTGTCTTCTATCTGCTGGTGTCTATTCCCACTACTTATTAGATTCTGCTCCCTCTTCTGGCCAGCAACATAATAAAAGAAATCATTTCCCCTTTTCAAATATGATTTTGAGCATGGGGAGTTGAGAAATGGAAAAGAAAATTCATATTACTTTGGCAGGACAAAGAGATCTGAGCTACACATCCACTGAGTTACCATATTTGGATTTCTCTGTAACAAAGGCTTTCAGTATTTGTGGTAAAAGCTGAAAAAATAGTTACTGGTATTTTCTGTTCAGCTCGCTGGTTAGCACTTGGGGGGAGAGAGGGACAGGGGCAGAGAGAGAAGACCATCTGTCAGCTCTGTTGTATCCTTTCACTTCTCCTCCTCAGCATTGTGCTGTTCCTCTCAGTTTTGTACAAAAGAATATTGCAGAACTAAAAAAGGAAATGGAGAGAGATCCCGTCTTTAGGAAGAGCAGACTTGCCAAAATGGGCTCAGATGTTACATTAGCTATAGCATCCAAAGGACGTGCTCAACAAGGCCAGCGTTTCCTCTCTTGCAGCAAATGAAGTCCAAAAGGTTTGTCTCCAAAGCAGATACTGCAGATTCTGACTATTTAGGTTGTTTGTTTTTTTGTTTGTTTTCAGGTCTTCTCATTCCCTTAGGAGATAAAAATTAGAGACATTTGGTAAAAGAGCTTTCAAACCTTTTCTGGCCATCTGAGGCATCTCCTAAAAACTGGTTAATGCAGAAGGTACAAAGGGCTCTGCAGTGCACATCCAACACAGCAAAATCTTCACTGTCGCTTCTTAAGGATTTCTTTTGTGGAGAGCTTTCCTAGGCTTCCCCCAGCTGGACTTTGTCTGACCAAACTCCACAAAAGCACACCTGAGGTGCACCAAAAAAGAAAGCTCAGTGATACTTCAGCTTCCTACCAAGCGTGCCATGTACAGGCTTGCCATGTAAGTGATTTCAGGCTTCATGCTGAAAGGAATCTGCATGAAAAACAGTTTTAGCCAATGCATGGTCTTTACATCTGATGCACTTGTGCTCCCCAATCAGTGAAATCAAGAGGTGAGTCGTTCAGCCTTCAATCTCTTTGCTATCTGTGAATTTTGTAAAATCTCGGCTTTTTACATCGTGTTCATTTCCAGTTTATGGCACCTGATGTGTTTTGACTACCTTTGCCCAGAGAGTGCGTTCCAGCCTGTTGGGTTGTGGATTTTCTGTGTCATTTTTCCATTGCTTTTCTCCATAATGAGGGCAGGAGCTGATGACTACTAGACCAGGGAGATGGGAGCAGCCACCAAAGTCCACACCAGCCAGAATGGCACTTTAAATCCAGCTTTAAAACCATATATTTTTTTTTAAAGCTGCTATCCCCGTATCTACTATTAGTCACAAACTCAAAGCACTAGCAAATGCTAAAGAGAAATATTCCTCTGGAAGTTGTATTGACACTAAGGCTGGACTCTTCTGCAGGTCTCTCAGCTGCTGCTGTTCAGATGCCTGGGCCCAGTCCTGCAGCCCTTTGTTCAAGCCCCAGTCCAAGCAGGAGGTTTGCCAGAGAAAAGCGTGCGAGATCAGATCTAGTGATCTGGTAGCAATTCCACTTTATATGAAAGGAACCTTGTTTTCAAACACATTCCACAGTTGCCGCAAGGTGAGCAGCTCTTGCAGCTCTCGGGCATGTAAGATGAGGCTTTTTTGGGGGTGTTTTGTTTTGTGATGGGGTCTCAGACCCACCGGGCTGCCTGCACTCGAGAGCACCCCGTCCTCTGCACACATTGCCATGAGAGAGGACGGGACTTCTCTTACTGAAACAACTACTCAGTGAATAGTTCTTCATTATCTACGAGATAACCAGGAAAGATTTAATAAATATATTACCCATTGCATCAAAAAATAAATATCATTTATAAAACATTCATTATCTTTTGCTCATCATCATAATACAGTGTATATACACGTGCCCAGTACAGATGAGATTTACAAACGGTTGCCTGAATTTTTCCCACTTCATGCATTCTCCCCCTTACAGTACCGTAAATCACCGCATCAAATGCATAAAATCATAATGCAGCTTCTTGCAAATTTCTGCCACCAGCACATACCAAAGATCTCGTGAGATTACAAAAAGTCTTCGAATAGGAAGAATGGCTTTAGGTAAGTCTTAAAGTGGCACTTGCTCCAACTCGGCTCTGCAGCATTTTAGCACTGGAGCCAGCATTTGAGAGCTCAGATCTGCTTAACCAAATAATAGAACATATAAAAGCAAGCTGACTTTTTGGAAAAAAAAAAGTTTAATAATACAGTAATAGTTGTAGTATCGTCCAGTAAAGGTGTATTGTAAAAATGTTCTGAATATTAATTTACCTCAGATAACTTTAGAGTTGTAAATACTTGCATTATAGTGAGGTAGACAGTAAAAAAAAAAAAAAAAAAAAAAAAAAAGTTTCTTTTCTCCGTTATTAGCACAGAATTAAAATCTTGTAATAATATTTTAAGGAAATGATAATGTTAAGTAAGAATGAAATATTTGATTAATGCTTAATTCTGTACAACTCAAATATAAACTTTTAAAAATATTAGAAATTATAACATTTCGAGTGCATATAATGTTTTGTACATTAAAAAAAAAAAAAAAGAGAAATGCCTGTTGTTCATCTCCATTTTGCACTTTTCAGTCTGTTTAAATAAACGAATATTTACAACTTTTATATGAACAACAGTGCATCCCAGGCAAAATGTGCATTTTAAATTATTGCTCCTGGTCGAGTCTTTTTACTAGCATTTTATATTATTATTCTCTTCTCTCTCTTTTTTATTTTTTTTTTCCATTTTCCACCAATTTGTAGCTCTGCGACGCCGGAGAAGCTAAGGACTCCGGCCATCAGTGGGGGAAAGCCTGAACCTACAAAGAGTTGCATCAGGAAAAGGGCTCGGCACGCCTCCAAGTGCGCTTTCCTCGGGTGAAGCTGAGCCCAGAGGTGGGAAGGGACCAGCAAGCGGACACAAATGCCTTTTCCAGCGCCACACTCGCGTGTAATACTGCTGCAGGTTGCCAGAGCCCCCGAGCTGGGGCTGCCCAGGGATCCGTCCCCGCCTCGCTGCACTTGGTCGTGAAATCCGAGGGAGTTTTCCTTTCCCCTTCACCCCGCTTGTGCTTTCTGTAACACTTCGCTCTTTTCACAGTTTTTTTTTTTTTTTTTTTCATTGCTGTCTTAAAATATAACCTAACTGGTAATTACAATCTTGAGCAATTCTTTTTTTTTTTTCTTTTTTTTTTTTTTTCTTTTTCCTCGAGGGGGAGGGAGAAGGGGGGGGGGAGGCTATTTGCGGCCGGTAATCTTGCAGGAATGTGAAAGAGAGAGGGCAGAAATGAAATCGCCCTTTTCAGAGGAACTTCAGAGACGGGGCTCGGTCCGCTCCCTCTCCCTCCCCCGGTTGTTTTTTGTTTTTGTTTGTGTGTGTGTGTGTGTGTGTGTGTGTGTGTGTTTGTTGATTTTTTTTTTCTTTTTTTTTTTTGTACTTGGGGAATTGCCTTCACCTTCGGAGGGAGGGGAGATGGCCAGATAAAGCCCGGGGGGCGGCGGGAGCAGGGGAAGGGAGACCCGGCGAGGCGCTAGGAGGAGGAGGAGGAGGAGAGGAGGAAGAGAGGAGGAGGAGGAGGAGGAGAGGATGAAGAGGAGAGGAGGAGGAGGTGAGGAGGGGAGGAGGAAGAAGAGGAGGAGGAAGGGAATAGGAGGAGGAGGAGGAGGAGGAAGGGAATAGGAGGAGGAAGGAAAGAGGGGGACCATCGTCCCCCCCGCGGCTCCCGGCTCCCCGCCGCCCCCCTCCTCGCCCTTCCTCGCTCTTCATCCGACGTCTTCCTCGCCCTCCGCCGCCCGGCGCAGCCCCGGCCTCCTGGGCCGCTACCTGCAGCCGCACGACTCGACCACCATGTCCTCGTACTGCTTGTACACCACGTTGTTGCCCGCGTCGATGTAGAGGATGCTGATGGGAGTCAATTTGGTGGGCACGCAGCAGCTGGGCGGCGTGGAGCCGGGGTCCATGGAGTTCATCAGGGTCTGGATGATGGCGTGGTTGGTGGGCTCCAGGTGGGAGCGCAGCGGGAAGTCGCACACCCCCTCGCAGTGGTACGCCTCGTACTCCAGGGGGGCGATGATCCAGTCGTCCCAGCCCAGCTCCTTGAAGTTGACGTGCAGGGGCTTCTTGCTGCAGCGCAGCCTCGCCTTCTTGCCGTGCCTTTTGCCGTGCCGGCTGGCCGAGGCGGTGCGGCGCTGACGGGGCGGCCGGCGGCCGGCGGGGGGCTGCTGAGGAGGAGGAGGAGGAGGAGGAGGAGGTGGGGGAGCCCCCAGCTCTGCCCGCAGCTCCCCGAGGAGGCTCCGCCGCCGGGAGCGGGTGAAGACCACCAGCAGGGCCCTCTCCTGAGGGGGTCTCGTCCCCCTGCCGAAGCCCAGCCCGCGTAGGTCCAGCCAGCGGCGGGGCGGGGGGGAGCCGCGGCCGGGCGAGGCGCGGAGCTCCAGGCAGAGCTGCCGTCGGGGCCGCTCCACCCGCAGGCCCTGGCGCACGTCGAAAACCTCCCAGCCTCCGGGCCCAGCCTCCAGGCTGCGGGAGCCCAGGGGCAGCGGGGAGAGGCAGGGGAAGAGCTGCAGGACGGGGGCGGCCGGAGGGGGCGGAGGGGGCGGCGGGCGGCCGCGGGGGGGGCGGCGGAACAGGCGCAGCTCGGCCCCCACCAGCTCCTCCTTGTCCGAGAGGGTGGACACGTCGAAGAGGTACTTCTGGCGCCTCAGGGGAGCCGGAGAGAGGTCGTCTGCAAGGGGGAGAAAAGAGGATTAAAAGGGAGTGCTCGGGGTGGGGGAGATGAGGGGGGTACGGGGAGGGGGAGGGAGGGAGGGTGGGGAGCCCCAAAACCACCCCGGGGGGACCCCTGGGCTTGAGGTGGCGTCAGGGGGCAGAGGGAAGGATGGGGATGGGGTGGGGATGGGGATGGGGATGGGGATGGGGATGGGGATGGGAAGGGAAGGGAAGGGAAGGGAAGGGAAGGGAAGGGAAGGGAAGGGAAGGGAAGGGAAGGGAAGGGAAGGGAAGGGAAGGGAAGGGAAGGGAAGGGAAGGGAAGGGAAGGGAAGGGAAGGGAAGGGAAGGGAAGGGAAGGGAAGGGAAGGGAAGGGAAGGGAAGGGAAGGGAAGGGAAGGGAAGGGAAGGGAAGGGAAGGGAAGGGAAGGGAAGGGAAGGGAAGGGAAGCAACCAGACAGGAGATCCCATTCCCACACCAGAGGCAGCACATGGCAGCCCCTACTCTACTCAGGCATGGCCTTGGCCCATCAGCCCAGCCAGCATCCACAGTGTGCTTGTATACATATGTCCACATGTACATTTGCACATATATGTTCTTCTTCAAGAGAAAAAAAAAAATAGACTTCTTTTTTGACACATGGGTGTACAAAATGCAGCACAGAAAGCAAACCAGATTCCCCTGAGCTGCTTTCCAATAAAATGTTTACAACCCAGCAAATACAAAAATTCCCAAAGCCCCCGGGTTTCCCCAGAAGCTAGTAAAGCTTGTGTATATTTCAATAGTAAAAGTGTCAGTGGAGCCTCTGTTCAGCAGCCCCTCGCTGCTTTTCCAAGCTCAGCCTGCTCCAGAGGCCGAAAGGGAGCCTAAAGAAATATACAGCCCCTGTTATTTATTGATACCAAAGGTCATCGCTATTCCTAATCAGTGTATTTCACAACCTCGGCTCTACTTGACAGGTCTGGGGGAACCTCCTGGGGGGGCAGGAGGGACAACGGGATGATTTATGGAAACCAAGACCCTTCAGGCATGCCACAGCGATGTAAAAATGAGTGCGGCTCAGCACGCAGGCCAGCAGCGTGGATTTACGCACCGGAGCTGCGTCTTCCCACAGCCACCGAGAGGGAAGAGATGGAGTGTGGGGGCTCCGGTGGGGACGGTGGGGAAGAAACCTGCCCCAGTGGCTGCCCTGGGGAGAGGGAGCCCTGTCGGGGAGGTGCCGGGGGGAGACTGTAAGAAATAACCCCCCGAAAGATGGGGATGCCCCAGGTGATCATTACATCCCCTCTATAGATCCGAAAATGAAATAAAATAAATAAAAACAGCCCTGGGGAGCGGCGCAGAGGGGGGTCAGCCAGAAGGGGGTGTGCACCCCGAGGGCACGACCCTCTCCTCGTCCTCCCCCCAAGCCCCTCTCCTCCTCCCCCTCGCCTGTCGCCCCCCCAGCGCTGCCTGCGCGCACACGGCCGGGGGCACCTGGTGGGCGCAGCGGGGGCTCCTGGCATCGCCGGGCTGCGGCGAAGCTTTCCGCCTCCCCCCTACTTCTCCAGCGACCCCCAGGGAAGCAGAGAAGCCCCTTAACCCTGCCCTCACCCCCGGGGTTAGGATGCGGCCCCCTTACCCCTGCCCTCGCCCCCCGGCGTTAAGACCGGCCACGGCTCCACCTCTGCCGGGGGGGGGGGCAGGTTTGGTTCCCGAGGGAGATGCTCGCCCTCTTTGTTACTCCCCTTTCGGCATGGGGTGGAGAGGGGAGCAGGGGGCTGCTTCCAGCCCCATGTCCCTCCGGAGCCAAATCTCCTCCCCCAGCCCTTTCCCGGGGGAGGGCACAGGTGGCAGCGCGGCGCGGCCCCGCAGGGGGTGTGGGTTAGGCAGCAGGGAAAAGGGGGGACAAACTCCCCTCGGGTCCCTGTTTCTGGGGTTGTGAAGGCTCTGCAGACCCTTTTTGGGGGAGCAAGGGGGGGAACCAGCTCCTCTCTGCGGCTCCCAAAGTTTTCCCCGGGGGGGTGGCCGTGCAAAACGCGCTCTCCACCAGCATCCTCCCAAGCCGCAGCGCAGCCTGGAGGGTTGGGGCGCTCCGGTGGCCCGTCGTGTGGCCCGGTACGATGGGGACAAGGCCACCGGGAGCAGGAAGGTGGCCCAGGGCGAGCGGGGCTGCGAGCCGGGCTCCGGCTGCTGCAGCTCGGCGGTGGAAAAGCCCCGCTGGTTGCGGCGGTCCCGGCTCTTTTGTCAGCGAGGGGCAGGGATCCCGGCTATTTTAAATAAGCGGCTTCGGATCCGATCAGATAAACGCTATTTATTCGCTCTCGTAACCTAATAATTCCAGATGAATACATAATCCTAACCCGGGACTGGCTCGCTCCCAGTGCGGTCGAGAGGGTGGGAAAAAAAAAAAAATCAAAAAAACACAGAGGAGAAAAAAATAATAAGAAGAAAAAAAAAAATCAGGGAGAGAAAGTGGCACCTCGGGAGCCTCCAGGAGCCGGGCAGGGGTGGCTCTGCTTTGGGGACCTTTGTTCCAGCACACAGGACGAGGGAGACGCGGGGACACCCGGGCTGTCCCCATCCCTTTGTGCGTCCCGGGACTCGGCATCTCCGGGTTTCCTCCAAACCAGAGAAGGATTTGGGGTGAACCCCGTGGTTTCCACCACCCTGCTCAAAGCTCTGCCTTCTTCTCGGGCCAGCTGAGGCCGTCCCTATTGTTATTCCCGTTCCCGAATTATTTGGAGAGAGCCGGGCAGGGGGAAGCACACATCGCTGCAAACGCCCCGAGGGGACGTGTTTGTGCTCGCAGCGTTAATTTAGACGAATGTTAGCTGCGTAAGGAGCATTAGCCTTATTTCCACTCGCCGTTGTTTATTTTTGCAGGCCAAGATAAAATATTGGGGGCGGGCGGGGGGGAGAGGGAAGGGAGCAGACTACGCCGGATTTAAGCGTGTGCCACCGGCGGGGGACGGAGCAGAGCCCTCCCCAAAGCTTTGGGACGGGGACAGGGGCAGGGATAGGGGCAAGGACAGGGGCAGGGACACAGGCAGGGGTCGGGGGGGCTGTGCCGAGCCCCCTGCCCGCCCCTTCCCTGGCTTCTGCCTTCTTCGCGGTGCCGGCGTCTCCGTCATCCCCGCAGCGAAACCCCTTTTGGGGCCGCGACGTTTCCTTTAATTCCCCGTGGGAAGCACCTCGGGCTTCCCAGCCCCTCTTTATCGCAGGCAGCCCGGCCTTTGAGGCGAGCCGGGGGTTAAGGAAGGCTACGCCGAGTTTCCCTTTTCATGGCAGATCAGGTACCGGGCTGCCGGCCAACTCATCAGGGCTCGGATCTGAACTTTACATCACTGCAAATTATACCCAAAACCGCATTCGAGAAGAATTTCCCCCGCTTCCCTAATTCTCTTTCGAGCCGTATTTAAACTCGCAAACCAAAAGCACATTTGCCGTTTTCAAAGACCCCTCGCAGCCGCTCGCTCGAAATTAAAGCCCGTGTAATTGGGACGGGCTGCCCCTTGCCTGCGGAGTCGCAACGCTGACAGGTATTTGCTTTCGGAGCCCTGCGAACAAGGGGCTGCGTCTCCATGTGTGGTATTTCCCCTGCTCTCAATTCCCCGGCTCTGAGCGTGTTTCTTTTTTTTTTTTTTTTTTTTTTTTTTTTTTATATTACACCGGCTTGAGGAGATCGAAACGTTTCGTTCGCCTGGCTGGCGAGCAAAAGGGGAAAGACGGACGAATTCCTCGGGTGAGTTCCTAAACCTGCCCAAAGTCGAGCAAACCAACGTGGGGGGGCTGTTTCCAGCCCCAAAACTCGGCGGGGAGGCACACGGCTGCAACCTACCTTCCATCCCCGGCTCGCAGCATCCGTGCCGGGAAGGTTGCCCCGGCATGGGCAGCGGCAGCCCCAATCCCCGGCTCGGTTTCGCCGCTTCCCAGCAGCCGGTCCCGGTCCCCGAGAGCTCCGGGAGGGGCTCCGGAGGGCTCCGGGGAGGGCTCCGGGGGGCTCCGAGCTCCGGGTCCACCCGCCCCGCCGCGGGAGATGCGCTGGGGAGGAGAGGGGCTTCCCCGGGGGGGCTCTGCCTGCCGTAAGAGACACCAACACCCCCCCGTTTGCCACCGTCTCGCCCCCCGAAATATTTCGATCGAGGAGAAATCACGGCGTCTCCCTGCCCCTCCCGGCTTCGTTCGCGTCGCCGGAACGGGACCGAATATCCCCGGGGCTCGGAGCTAAGAAAAGCAGCGAGGGGACGCTTCGGAGGATTATTTCTGGGCGATAGAGCTGGAAGAGCCGGGATTCAGGGAAGGAAAAAAAAAAAATCCAAACAATATCCAGATCTGCCCACAACTAGCAAGGGCTGAAACGTCCCCTCTCGCTCGGAAACCACATTTCAAGCACACAACGAGTCCGGATCGCAGCCTGCCGCGAAATCTCCGGCGCAAGGGAACGAGCATTTCTCCGACCAGCTGCTTTTTTTCTCCAGGACTGCGGAGGGAGGAGGAGAAGGAGGACGGCGAGGCTGCGGGCTGGGGGCTCAGCCGCTGCCCGGGCTTGGCCCGGGGCTGCCCCGGGTTTTCTCGCCTCCGGGTTCCCGGTTAGGGTCAGCCCGGCCCTGGCCACTGGAAATTGAAAAGCCCCAAAGCGGAGAGCTCGATCCCACTGTCCTCAAAAAAAAAATAATAAAAAATAATAATAATAATAAAATCATAATAATCGTCATAATCATCATCATCATAAAAGGGACCTCCTAGCAAGCCCTGCAGGGGGATTTCTGGATTAAAAAATAATAATAATAAAATAAAATAAAAATCGGTTGTAGGATGGGGTTCGAAATGGGCATCTCGACACGCTCGAACCCCCCCTTTCCCTTCGCCGAGCGACCCCGCAGCGCTACCTGTGCCGCGGGCGCTGCGCGTCCCCGCTCCGCCTCTGCCCGAGGAGGATTCCCAAAAGGAAACGAACGCAAACTAAGGAAAAAAAAAAATGAAAAAAAAGATCATCGAAAAAAATATATTTTTCACCGAATTTGCCCCGGTAACGGCTTTAGAGCTCGCTCCTCGCCCGGGCGCACGGCTGGGCTTGGAAGCGGCTGCTCGCTGCCTCGCTGCGGCCGTCTGGTGTGCATTAGTGTTTTTATAAGGGGCTCAAACAAATCGAATACAAGGTCACCAAATAATTAACAGTTGCGAATTCCCTCCTTCCCCATTAAAATACTTCCCCGCTTATATTTCATTTTCCTTCTGCCAACGACAACACTGCCTGGGCAAAAGGCGCTGCGCGGATTGCACTGCGGCGCAGCTCTCGGTCTGCCCAGAAACCCGCTGTTTTGCATCAACATGTTGCACCAGAGGAACTCCGAGAGGGATTTACGCTCTCTCCTTCTGCCCTGCGAACAGCCGGACCACCTCCAGCCCCTGCCCGGGGGCTCCCCCCATCCTCCTCGCCCCCCTCGCTACCCTAAAGGCAGCGCACCCCAAGCCCATCCGATGGAGCCGGCGGAGGAAAAAGGGAGGAAAAAAGGAGACGAGCTCCCGTTGCCGTCCCCCCGTCCCTGCCGGGCGAAAATCCCGCTGCTCCGGGAGCCTTTCGGCCCCAAAAAGGGGGAGGCGAGACGAAACCCCGGCAGCCACCCCCCCACCACCCGCGGGTGCCGCTTCTCCAGGGACACCCCGTTGAAAATCGCGCATCCCTCGCACGATTTGCTTTTCGGTTTGTTCCGAGCCGTGCCGCCGTTCGTGCTCCTTGTGGCTTTGCTTGTTTAGGGCTGCCTTCTCCAGCTCCCTCCGCTCTCCTCTTTTTTTTCTCCCCCCCCCCCTCTTTTTTTTTTTTCCTGCCTGGTGGAGCCCTTGCAGCTCCTAATTGTCCTGCCTTGCCGTGGAGCGCCAATGCTGGGGGTCCTGAGGCCAGCGAGAGCACCATCTGCGTTTTAATGAGTTACTTCATGTGCCAACAGTAATTTTCCTACATTCAGCTAGGTCCTGTCTGATCTTGCGACCGTAACAAGGGGGAGCGAGTGGGGGGCGGGAGGGGGTGGAGAAGGGGGAATCGCAAATCCTCTCCCCCCCCCCCATCCCTTTTTGCACTCTATCGCTGGGAAAAAAAAAAAAGCATATATATATGTATGTATATATGGCAGTGGTGCGGCTCTCGAGCTAGCCTGAAAGGGATCCTATTAGCTCCAGGGGGAAGGAAAGAAAGAAGTCGATAGCAGGGTGCGATGGCTGGGGCCGGGCAGGGCCGTCCCAGGGTGTGAACCCCATCGGGGAGCGATGCTGTGCGGCCAAAACCGCCCCCCTATTCGGCTGCATCCCCCCCAAATCCTGCCCGTAAGGTAGGGCCACGGCCGTAGGTAAAGCGCAGCCCGTCTAATTGGGTCCATTTGGGCGGCTAGATTGTCTGCAAATGAATCGACAGCAAGTTTTTCCCCCAACCACCACCCCCTCTGCTTTCCCCCAGCAAAGGCTGCTCATCAGCAGCACCACCGCAGCTCGCCAATTAAGCGGGCTAGGAGCCCACGGGGAGGTGGGCAGCAAACCAGCTCCCACTTCAGAGGAACGGAAGCTTCTCTTGAAGTTTTTTTGGTGATGTGCCATTGGCTGGTCCGCTTCATTACGGGAGACTAGACAATATTTGATATGTTATGACATGAACACTCAATTAGATCACTGAGTTGAAATACTCCAATCAGTGGCTTGATGCTAAGCAACCCTCTGAAGGTCCAGCAGAAGGTCACAGCCTGTGACACATCAAATCAAAATCAATGGGGGAAAAGTGAGGCTTTCCCTTAATCAAACCGGGACTTCTGTTAGCAAATCACTTCCCCCGGAGTACAATCTCCCATGCAGCAAGATGAGCTAAATTTGTTAAATTAACTGTCTTTCTTCGGCTTAGCAAGAATAGGATGATCGCGAACGGGGCTTTATCTCCCCCGATTTTCCTGCGGGGGAAAAGCGGCCGAGGCCGTTCTTTTAAGGCTGAGCTTTCGAAACCCTGTGCCTGGGAAGTCCCCATCCCGCACCCCCTTTTTTTAAAGACCTTCATGGGACGAAGGCGGAAAGCAAATCCCTCCTGTCCCCTGTCCCTTGTCCCTTGTCCCCTGTCCCTAGGAGCCGTCTGGGCACCGCGGGGGCACCGTCCTGCGCCCCCAGCCCCGACGGCGCCCCCGGCCCCGGCACCCAAGGGGCACCGAGGGACACCCAAGCACCCGAGCCGGGGGGGGGACACACGGGGACAAGGACGGGGACAGAGCTGGCCCCTGCAGAGGGTGTAGGGGAGGAGAGGATGAAGGGTCGAAGAAGGATCCGGGTTGGTTTTGGGGCTGCTGCAGCTCCGGGGAGCCGTGGGGTTTGCGCGGTGCCGTGTTTGGTCCCCAAAATCGAGGGGTCCCGGCGAGTCCCGGGGGATGCCAGGAGGGGGCTGCGGGGTCTTCAGGATGGGGAGAAGGAAAAGACGCACGACCTTCGTTAAGAACCTCTTAATGAGTCTGTCATTAACGGCCCGCAAACCGGCATGGTGCGAATTAATAAATACCTAAATAAATCAATAACTATTCGGGGGGCATTTTGAGGGAAGGGAATTTCTGTTTTCCCCCGGACCCACACGCAACCTGCGCCCGCTGCCCTGAGTCCGAGCCATCAAAGAGCGAGGGGAAAGCAGAGCGAGGCCCCCCCCCGGGGCTGCGGGTCGCGGAGGGGTCCCGGGAGCCCAGCGGCATCGCTGCTGCCTTGGGGACAGCGGGGTCAAGGCCTGGGACACGGCTGTCCCCGTCCCCTCCCCGTCCTACCTGCGCCTCTCCCTCCGAGGGGCTCCCCCCGAGGGGCGCAGCCCGTGCCCCGGGGGAGCCGAGGGCCGGGTCCCCCTCATCCACGGCCACCCCCGGGGCTGTCCCCACATCCAGGACTTTTAAAGGAAGGGGGATGCGGCCCCAAACAGGCGACAGCCCGCGGCTGAGCCCCGCTCCGCCCGCCCCGTCGGGGCACGTCGGGGCCCGGCACTACCTGGGCTCGGGGCGGCCCCAGGCAAACGCCGCAGCCCGGCCCCGGCGCTTCCCGGGGCTCTTCCAGGTAAATCCCGATAAAGCAGGGCGGCTTTAGGCAGCAAATGTTTGCCCTCGGTCAGTTTGAACTTTCTATTTGCCTTAGAGCTGGAGCGATAAGGGAGAGAGATCTTTTCTTTGGCAGAAGGAAATAAACCAGAAGAGCTTTTTTTTTTTTTTTTTTTTTTTTTTCTTTCATTTTTTGTCAAGGTTTCATTTACACCCGTGCAGATCGGGGGCTGCTTTTTCCCTGCCCCCGAGCCGATTTGGGGACGACCACGCGCGGCTCCCCACACGCAGCTCCGCGATTCGCGCTGCGGGCCGCTTTGCTTTAAAATAAAAGCACGAGTTCCCCAAAGACACCGAGGGGGAGGAAAATAAAAAGAAGGAAAGGAAAGAAGAAGGAGAGAAAAGAAAAGCGTAACAACAAAAAATAAAGCACGCTGCGGGGAGATGGGGGAGTATTGGGGGGGTCGGCGCTTACCTTGTCCCCTATCCACGAAACTAGTGATGGTGTTGGCGGACTTGGACGACTGGAAAAAGCTGGCGTTGATGCCCAGCTTCTCGGCGATGGAGTAGGTCCTGAAGAGGGACAGCATGTACTCGTGGGGCTCCGCCCTGGGGGGCGCCCGGCCCCCGGGCTGTCCCCCCTGCCTCTGCCGGCTCTCCCGGGGGGACCGCGGCGCCCTGCGGCCCCTGCCGCCCTTGGCGAGCTCCTCGGCGGCGGGGAGGGAGGCCGGCAGGCAGCACGGTAAATCCCAGAGGAGGCCGGCGAGCAAGGCGGCGGAGAGCAGGGCCCGGCTCGCATTCATAGCGATCGGGGCGGCGGGGCGGCGGCCCGACGTGAGGCTCCGGCGGCCCGACGTGCGGCGGGGACTGCGCGGCCGAGCGGCGCCGAGCGGGGAACTGCACCCGGGCGGGCCCGGCCCGGCTCGGCCCGCCCCGCCCCGACGCCGCCCGGACCGCCCCGCCGCCCCCGGACCGCCCCGTGGGGCGGGCTGGGTGCCCCGGCCGGCCGGCGGCGGGGGGCCGAGGAGGGGCGATGTGGGGCCAAGGGGGGCCAAGGGTGCGTGAAGGGGTCGGGGAGAGGAAGGGGAGACGCGGGAGGGGAGGGCTGATGGGGACACACGGGGGTGCGGGGCACCTGCGGGGGGTGGGGGGGGAGGTCTGAGCCAGCCCAGGGTCACGTCGTAAGTGACAGTCACAGGTAGTGGAAGGAGGTGTGGGGAGCTGGGGTCGGCCTCTTCTCACAGATAATGCCCTAGGACTAGAGGGAATGGCCTCAAGTTGCACCAGGGGAGGTTCAGGGTGGAAATGAGGAGACATTTCTGTCAGAAGGAGCAGCCAGGCACTGGGACGGGGTGCCCAGGGAGGTGGTGGAGTCACCGTCCCTGGGGGTGCTCAAGGAGAGGTTGGACGTGGTGCTTGGGGACACAGCTCAGTGGGTGACATTGGTGGTAAGACCAGCTGATCTTGAAGGTCTCTTCCAACCCTAATGTGTCTATGGTTCTGTGCTGTCTTTCTCTTACAATCTGTCTGAGAGGGAACCACCCCAAGAGGAGGCTGGGGCCCAGGAATGGCAGCACGGGACCAGCAGCACCTGCGGGATCAGCGGGGCAGTCAGGGCAGCCCGCTCCTTGCAGGGCCCAGGTCCCTCCTGCACTGTCAGAAGGATTCACCCACCCAGATCCGTGTGGCTTTTCAGAAAATTGCGTCCCCTGTTGTAAGACTTGTCTATCCAAATGATTACATCCATCCACCTCCAGGGTTCACAGCCCTGGACAAAGAGGACAAATTTGCGCAATCCCCTCTCTCCTGCTCCCTCCTTGCTTCTTCCCAACTCCTCCTTGTTATCCTGCCTGAACCACAGCACGCAGCCACAAGCCATCCTCCTCTGCCTCCCCACATTGCTCTGCCTCATGCTGAGCTCCTCTGCTCTCCTCTCTTCCCCCGTTGTCCTCTGTTCTGCATTTCTTCCATGAGGATGGTGAGGAGGGCATTCAAAGCCTACAAGGCTCAGGTCCCAAGTCACCAAGACATCTCCACTGGGGAACAAAACCACTCTGGGGCAGCCCCACTGGGCTGGTGCTGGTCCCTGCCAGCCTGCGCTCTCCCAGCCAGCTCCTGGTCTTGCTCCAAGCTGTAGTTTGTGCCAGGGGCTGCCCCCAACCAGCACTCTGGATGGGACCACATGGATGCGGGACACCCCTTATCACTTGGGTTAGAGGGGGCCAGTCCTTGGCTTGGCTTCTGTCTTGTCTTTCACTTCCCATGCCCATCCCCTGGCTTCACGTCTCCCCTTATGTTCATTCCCTTTCCCTTTAATCTGCTGCTTTCTGCTCCCCTCCCCTCAGCCCCGCTGCTCTGGTGCCTCACTTTTGTTCCTTCTGCTCCCCTTCGCCGTTCCCATCCTTTCTGTTCCATGCTGAGCGTTTGGGCTATTTTTTCTGGCCGTGACCCACTTTCTGCTGGAGCCTTATCGCTACTTTTTTTTGTTGTTTTGTTTCCTCCTGCCCCTTTTGTGCCCTCCTCACCCTTTCCACGCTCCTCTCTGCTATCTCCCATCAGCTGCCCAGCTCCGGTTTCTTCTCTGCCAACTTCTGCCCAACCTGAGTCCCCCGGGGCCCATTCTTTTCTGTCGTGCTGCATTTCATTGTCCTATTTTCCCTTTTCTGATATTGTTCCGCTTCCCACATCCCCTCCTTGTGGTGCCCAGCGCTGCTGCTGCTGCACGGCTGCCCTTTCCCACTCCCACCCCGCTGTTTTCCAGGGTCCCCCTGCAGCTCCCCGCGTGCCTGTTCCCTTCCTCCCTTTGTCTCTCAGTCCCTCTCTCCCCTTCCCTCTTTGTTCTCCACTTTTTCCTCCATCGGCCTCCTCTCCTCCCGAGGGAAGGTGGTTTCATACTAATGTGGAGCTGCAAGGGTCGAGTGGTCCCCAGAGCACCCCTCACCACGCTGACTTCATTTCTACCTGCTGCTTTCGTGCTTTTTGTGCACTCTCTGAAATCGACTCGGACGGCTGCTCTCCACCCCCATTTGTGTATCACGGGCCCGATTTGAAGCCCCTTGCACTCCACAGGGGTCTTTCCATGGCTTGGGTCACCTCTCGGTGCTCGGGCTGTCGTGAAACCAGCACCCCAACAAAGTAAGCAGGTAGCAGAAAGAGCAGAATAAACCAACCCGTGCTGCCCCTCGGCCTGTTTATGGCAGCGTCAGGCCCCGTCCTATTGACATGACCGAAGACAATGCCATTGTTCAAGAGCATGCAGTTAATTGTCACGACAGCGAGCTAAGTGAAGGACGGAGCGCAAGGAACTGAGAAGACGCGGCGTGTCACGGCCCCATCGGCGCGAGGGACTCGCAAGTCCCCAAATGCCTGGAGAAGTTTGGGGTCATTCTGGGGAGGAGAAAATTGGGAGGCTCAGGGCCCACGCACCAAGGCGGCGGCCCCGGGGCTCGCGGCTCGGCACACGGCACGATGCCGGCAGCAGCAACAATGAGAGCAGGGAAAGAAGAATAGCCGCGGCCAGAAAAGAATAATAGCATTTTTATTTTTTATTTAAATGGTTTCCTTTCCGGTTTTCTCAACAATAAAAGTTGGCCGGGCTTCAGGTTATAATTGCATTATAAATATTTTGTAACAATTTTCTGTTTGATATACATTTCTCCAAGCTGAAGCAATTTGGGGAAGCTTTCTAAACCGCAGTTTTAAAAGCTGTTTCCTGAATTTCCTTGCACAAGGACACACAATTTTCACATGTTTCAAATTTCTTGCTTTCTGTCAATTTTTCTATTCTGGAAAAAAGGATCACCAGAGGCAAAATCTGAAAACCAGGAGACAGCTAAAAGCAAATATAATTTATTTTTTTTTCCCCTGAAAACTTAATAGAAATTTATCTCATAATTATCAGTAAGGGAGCAGCTTTTGGGGGCTGGTGTAAGAGGTGGAAATTCATCCCTGCACAAGTGGTCAAGCGATGGCCTAAGCAACACTCAGTGCATCTCTATTTTGTGGGCTCTTGGAAGATCTACAAAAGGTGTGCGAGTGGCATTTGTACAGTGCTGATCAGTTTGCAGGCAGTCCCTCTTCCTCTCTTTTATTATTTTTTAATGTTTTTTTTTCAGCTAGATTGTGGTTGATTTTAACACGAACGACCGCATCGCGTGCTTTTATTTCTGCGACCCCAAATCATCCTCTATTAGGATGACTAGCAAATAATATGGGCTTCCTCCTCCTTTACCACAAATAGCACTTAAGGGCTGTGTTCAAATCACATAATCAGGGGGCAGGGATTCCTACGGGCATGGCAGGCAGCATAACATTTTTCTGAAACGCCCGTGTGGTCCATATGTGCTGATTTCCAGCCTTACACCAGCCCCCACACGCCGCGGCTTTGGGAACGGGACTTGTCTTCCAAAGGCTCCAGGTCTGGGGCATCAGGCTCTCGTCGCTTTCATCTACAACATATTTAGCATCTCTGCTTCCTTGCTGCAGCACTCCCGAAAATGTTGTTGTGCAGTGCCCTGTACTAGCAGGAATATTTGTTTTCGGGAGGTGATTTTGACCCAGAAGTTGCTTCCACTTCCCAGAGCGACCTTCCTCCTTCCAGCTCCTCTCCCTCTCCCTCTCCCTGCCTGATCCCAGCTCACAGCATCCTCAAAGACACAGCCCCAAGCTGCCTTCTCTTGGCCCACCACATTAGCCAAATTTTGTGTTTTCGCTTGATACAGCAAACCATCATTTTTTCTTTTTCTCGGCGTGCATGTTTCAGCCGGCACACTTTGAAAACTGCTACATAAACCTCAAAAACCTAAGCAGACCAAGAATTTTAACCATCAAAACAACAGCATGAGAACCAAAAGGAGGTGAAAATAGGCAGAGCACGCCCGGATAAATAGAGTTGCTTTAGAAAATCCTGCACCAGCCTCTTGTTGCGGCCCGGCAAGGAAAGCAGCTTCGCTCTCGGCCACCCCGTATGGGATGCGCGGCTCCCCCAGGGAAGCCCCACACTCTCTGTGGGCACTTGTGCAGTCCCCCAGGCAGGCAAGGACTTTCATGTTGCTGCTCATTTCGCTTCTGTCTTTGCCGGTCGGTCTTTTCACAAGAAAAGTCAAAGTCGGGGAAAGTAACGGGGCTAACCCTATGCGACAACTGTTGCTCTCCGCAGCGTTTTATTTTGCCATGAACCAGTGGCAACGTCGCTTCCCTGCAAGCTCCCCGCATTTTTGTCACTGTCCTAGATTGGAACCACATTGTCTCCTGCTCACAGTTAAAAACTTAATATATGGGCATGAAAGCGGAGCCACTCCTGCATTCTTGGAGCATCGAAACACATCCTGACATCGGGGAAACAAACTGCGGCACGAGAAAGTGGGGATGTTTGTAATATCAGAGTGGTTCTCATTTCATCCGCCCTGGCGTAGAAAATTAAAATTATGTAGGAAATTGTCTTTCCTGTTTAGGATCAGATTTGTTTTTGAAAAATTACTACCAACTTTGTAAACATTAAAATAGAAGCAATAAAGATGTGAAATTTCACACAGGGGATCTACAATGTTTGTATAATTATAAGCATATGGTTACTTTACATGAGGTCTCTGTTATACTTTTATTTACTAGTGCTTTGGGAAAACAGAGGTTCTCAAATTCAGTGTTTATTTACATGTATAGGGAATGTCACAATCCCCATTAACCTGTCATAATCTGTAATTCTGCTTCGGAGCCCCAGCTATATAAACTGAACCACCACTTTTATTATCATTTATGATTTGTTCGGCTACGCTGCTCACTCGGACAATTTCTCTTTTTTCTAAATAACGTGCGTGCCCTGCTGCCAGCTGCCAAATGGGAACGACTCACTGCCTAGGTGCCTGGGCAGCCTCACATGGCTAATTCCAGCTGCTGGGGGGCTAAAAACAAAAGGCGACAGTTTTGGTGCAGTTTTTGTCTCATCCGAGCTTGGTGGCACTTGCATTCATTGTTTTCTTTTCTGTCTGACTTTCCGCTAAGCCCTGAGCCCAGCCCCGGAGGATACTCAGCATTTCTGCTTTGGTGCTGAGTATCCGCGGTTCCTAATTTTGTAGGACACAAAAGGACCTCAGCCCTGGCAGGATCCAGCCCTCCATTTGTGGGCTGAATCATAATTTTTGTTGTCTTTAATACTTAGTGCCCATATGCCCAGCACTGCTTTCTGTTTCAGTGCAACGAGAGCAGGGACTAATACATGAATAACAGCTTCTGATCTTAGAAAAAAATGGGGAATAATTTGCAGACGTTTATTGCACTTTTCAATTCTGCATTAGGATACTTACAGATTTGAGAAATTAGATTTAGTTATGTGTGTGTGTGGGGGGGGGTGTTTTCTTCTTCCTCTTTTTTTTTTTTTTTTTTTTTTGTCCTGTTTTTTGGTTTTTCCCTTTGGTGAATACCCCAGCCGAGGCTTCCAGCTTTAGCTTTACGCAGGCTGGTGCTTTGAAATGATGTTCCCTGTCATGAACGATCCCAACCACACACTCTGCCTGCAGATTAACTGGGACATGCAGTAAATTCTTTTTTTTTTTTTTTTTTTTTTTTTTTGTAGAGAGGACTCCTTGAAAAAAAAAAAAAAATGCATCACTGCAGTTTGGCCTAACAGCACAAAGGAATTTATTTACATCCTTTCATTTTACGATTCCTTTCTGATTTCCCTCACTTCGCTCTCATCACTCCAGCCTTGCCAAGGGTATGTTGAGCATGGCAGCTGGGTTTTTCTACTTTCAGGCCCTGTCTATGCTGGGGACTTTAAGAAGTCCCAGTCATTATCCTGTTACCAGGACAGGTCCCTCAGCCCTGGGAGGTGTAGGGATGCAGCTTAGCAGAGACCTCAAAGACGTGGGTACCAGCCTCATCTGTACTCACACAAACTCAGCAGTTTCCCTGCATCTCTCCTTGTTTCTGTTTTTGCCTCTTCCCTCATTTCAACTTGGAGGAAGCCCCCCTGGAAGCACCTCTTTTCCAGGCAAAATTATAAAAGAGCTGTGGTGATGCCTGGGTGCCAGGAGCTGTGCTGCAGCTGTCCCCGAGCTGGGGGGCACAGGAAGGGAAGGCACAGATTGAATGAGCCCTGTGATGGTGACAGCTCTTGTAGTAATTCTACTGCTTTTTCCTCCTTTCTTTTTTATTCTGCTGGACTCCATCTCACCAAATGTCCCCCCAAGCTGAAAATTCTTTTCTTTTCTTTTCTTTTCTTTTCTTTTCTTTTCTTTTCTTTTCTTTTCTTTTCTTTTCTTTTCTTTTCTTTTCTTTTCTTTTCTTTTCTTTTCTTTTCTTTTCTTTTCTTTTCTTTTCTTTTCTTTTCTTCTCTTCTCTTCTCTTCTCTTCTCTTCTCTTCTCTTCTCTTCTCTTCTCTTCTCTTCTCTTCTCTTCTCTTCTCTTCTCTTCTCTTCTCTTCTCTTCTCTTCTCTTCTCTTCTCTTCTCTTCTCTTCTCTTCTCTTTTCTTCTCTCTCTTCTCTTCTCTTTTGTCCTCTCTTCTCCTCTCTTTCGTTTAAAAACCCACTGTTCCCATCCCAGATGCAGCAAGAGATAGGCACCAAAAGGGGCAGCCAGTGACCTTGCCCCTGGAAGCACCTTGTCCATGGGGCCATGAAGCTGTCCTTGCCCAGAGATGCTGTCCTGTCCCAAGCCAGGCACGGCATCCGCATTCTTTCTCCTTCCCAAATTAACTCAGTTATTTTGCTGAGTAAAAGAGGATTAAACAAGTAGTAAGATGTTATCATTAGAGGCTTCCTATTAAACTATTACTATAAATACTGGCACAGGGAGGACTCAGCTTCCTCAAGCTAAGCATGTTAACAGCTAATGTTTCCTTTAAACATTGCCCGCAGAACGCATTGGCTGACCCAAATGTTTATCGGCGCTACCCCTCGCAAAACCAGACCCGTTTATTTGAAGTCACTCCGACTGCTTTATATTTAGGGCGGCCGTGCAGTTACCTTCTACATAAAACTGCACCATTAAATGGATTCTCCAAACGATTTTCAACACCACGAAGGCGAAAGAATGATGCAAAGGACTGCTGAAGCTCAAAAAGAAGCTTTCACAAGGCAGAGCATGGCAAAACCCCCTGACCCATAGTGTATTTCGATTCCTTCTGTAGTTTAATTGTAATTTTGGATTCCCTTATTTGAAACACTTGCTCTGGGATTAATTAAATCAGCCGGTCTGATCCTGGAGCTACCGATACATACACTCAGCCTTTATTCTTTCCTAATGTAGGTTTTTTTTCTGCATATAGGGGTACTGGTAGCAAGCCAGAGAAATGCTAGCATGCTATAGCATAGCTTGCGTGAGCAAAGAGCATTCCCAGCAGCAGACTGAAAATATTAGCCCCTCCAGAAGCAGAAAACATGGGCATTGCTTTTACACTCGGTGTTTTATCAATGACAACTGAACAGCAGACAAGCCCTCTGGAAAGCCAGGCTGGAAATGCACCGTGCAGGTTCATCCCCTGCGCTCACTGTGGATGAAAAAGAGGAGAGATGCACAGTGTTTCAGGATGTGCTGGTCTGCCTCTGAATTTCCAGGGTCTGGAGAGATTTATCCATGCTGGGCCTGAGCCCAATGCCCTCTGAAGGCAAGGGGAGTCTTGGACAGGGCTGAGAGGTTTTGTTTCTAGGGTTATTGGGAACGAGCTGCTTCTGTTCAGCATGTGTCTCCAACATACGGGTAAGGGTTTAAGTGTGGCTCTGGCTGACATCCATGGGAGCTGTGGCTGCGGTGCCTTCCCCACATGCCGAGCATCCCACAGGTAACAGCCCACGTGCCTGTGTGGGAATTCCTTCCCAAAGCTGCACACTCGGTCTCTCCTCATTGTACAAGAAGACCAGGCAGTCTATAACTGCTAGGAACAGGCTGTCTGAAAGGTGTTTTATTAACTAAAGTTTGAGGAGAAAATGAAACTGAAAAGAATACGACTGCATATTAAACTACATGAAGTGGTCATGACAACTGGGGATCTCTGTATCATAAAATTTTAACAGCTGGATGCAATCAATGGGGATTTTCCTTTTTTTTTTTTTATTTTCCTTTTTCTTTTTTCTTTTTTGTTGAGCATAAAAAGAATAAGAGAAAAAAAAAAAAAGAAGAAGAAAAAAAAAGAAAAGCTTCATTTTACTCAGGCAAGCTATTTATTCCATTCAGCTTTCTCTGCTTAATAGCAGCAGTTGTCTTTCTTTCTCCACAAATCTAAGTCCTGCCCATGCCCTTACTATGCCATCCCTGAGGCAGGCATCCTTCAAGAGGAGGTGTTCAACAGAATCCCCCAGTATTTATTTGGAAAAGGGACTAAACCCCAAGGCAAGGCAATAGCAGTGCTTGGCTGTTTGGCAGGGCATCTTCTATTCCATCACCTGTAATCACAGCCCAGACTTTCCCTTATTACATTTATTTTGCTATAGCACCGCTTCCTTCTTGTTGATGTCAACACTGTCTTTGAGGTATCTTAAGAAGGATTTCACAGACTGAGCTTTATCAGAGCTATAGAAAAAGAGAGCATTGGCCAAAAAATAAAAATTAAAAAAAAATGTAGTGGGCTTCTTACCAAAAAATTAATGCATATGTTTAGAAAACAAGGCCAGAATTGTGTATAACTTACTGGAATCAGATTCCTTGATAGCTCCACTGAGGACTCCCTTATGCATTCAGGGAGCAACGGGATATTATTCAGCATAAATAAGTTTGATGGCTCTCAGTCTGACTTGTATGGGTTTGCTCAGGCAGCCTTAGGAACTCACATGTTTCCTCAGCTTGTCGTTATTTCCGTGTCTGTTAAAATGCAAACCAAGCTGAGACTTCTGCCTTGACATTCCAGTGTTTGCATTTCGATGTTTGTTTATTACGGTAACTTCACTCTTTGTTTACTGATTCCTCGTGAAACCTACCACAGCATCAACATATCCAAGGAAAAATCTTCAAAACCCGCAGAGATTTGCTTCTGGATGAAGCTTCCCAAGGAGAAGAGCAGACACCCGAGGGATTGAGCTCCTTGAGCTCCTGCGGGGACGCGGGGTGACGCAGGATGGAGCACCAGCAGCTTGCTAGGGCAGCACCTGGGCTAACCTGCAAAAAGAGCAAACAGCCTGGGAGATTTTCCCATTCAGCCTCCCAATGCCTTTGAAGGGTTACCCCAAATCTTGTTTTCCATGTTTCTCCCACGAAAGTCGTTTGGAAACCTTTATTGAATTAGAAGAGAGCTGCTGCTGAACTTTGGTGCAGGGAGGATGCTGCTGAGGTCCTGGGCAGATCTGGGTGCTGTGATCCACCACCACAACCAGGTTATCAGGGCCAAGAGCCAGGAGCATCCTTGGCACTCACAGCGGGGTCACACCACAGTGGCTTGGCTCAGGGACGCGTGCCGGGGGCCAGCACAAAGAAATAGGCAGCGAGGAGGCTTTGCCTTTAGCCCCTTGACAAACCGCTCCCTCTACTCGGGAGAACCACGGAGCATCACCACGCACAGCTCAGAATTCATTAAATTCAGTAAAAATATATATATATTATAATAATTATTAAAAAAAAAAAAAAAAAAAAAAAAAACACGCGACAAGTCTTCTGGGGAATAGGCTCAGCTGAAAACCCCGGTGATGCCGTGATGCTCCCACGCGTGGCAGCCCCACGGGTGGCGAATCTCGGGGGTTTGTCCCGGGGATGCCGAGCGGGTCCCGCAGCAGCCCGGGGCCGGGCCGGGCCGTGCCGTGCCCGGGGCGGCAGCGACACCTCGCGGCCCCGCGGCGTGGGGACCGGGCACGGGCACGGACACGGACACGGGGGGCTCCGCGCTGCAAACAGCCCCAGCGGAGCTGCCTGCACCGGGGGGACACGGAGTGAGCAGTAAGTTACAGAAAAAATAACATAAAATGTTAAAAAAGTCGAATAACCAATCTTGCACATGGCCAGGATGTAATGAAGAGATGCTGATGAAGGTGCTGATTAAAACAGTAGTAAATGCAAACTTCTTTATTATTTATTTTATTATTTTATTTTATTTTATTTTATTTTATCTTATTTTATTTTATTTTATTTTATTTTATTTTATTTTATTTTATTTTATTTTATTTTATTTTATTTTATTTTATTTTATTTTATTTTAATCTACTTTACCTCGCTTTGCTTTGTTTTACTTTACTTAACTTTACTGTACTTTACTTTACTCTACTCTGCTTCACTATTTTTCTTTCCTGGGGTGAATATATATAGGGAAACAGCTGAGGTGCCCAGAGCTGACAAAACCTCTGGCCTGCGGTGTGCTCATTTCTGTGCCCAAAGCAGCAGCAACCAGGCTGGTTTTCACGCATGATGCAAGCCTTTTGCACTGCAAGGATATGCCAGCAACACCACCAGAGATATGAAGCAGCCACAGAGAGCAGGCGAGGTGAAGAAACGAGAAGGTGGCTGTAGAAACAATGGGCATCCAACCTGGAAATCACAAGCACCACCTCACAGCACAGGGGACTGATGAGATAAAAGCTTTTCCCAGAAAAAAAAAAAAAAAAATGAAGAGGAGAAAAGCAGGGCTATGAAAAAGTGATAACTATTTTCTCTCCAAAGAGCCACGCTTTTCCTTGGACTCGAAGCTTGATTTATAAACCAAGCAAGAGCTCTGCATGGGATTACCCTCTCGCAAAGGGAGAATTGGGAAGAATTGGGAAGTCTTGAGAGCACGGCTGGGATGCACAGCACCCATATGCCTGGAGGTGCCCACAGGAGCTGTGAGTTGTACTGACACAGCACCCTATCCACTGGAGCATCCTCAAGGGCACGGCTGCAGGATTTCCCTGTGGCACCCGAGCCCTGCTGGCTGCTCCTTGGGAAGGTTTCCTCTTGATGTAGAAGGGCCTTTTAATATTATTTTTTTTTCTTTTCAAGCATTCATGTACATTTTGTCCTTTCGGCTTGCTGATAAATGTAGCAGTCTGCTTTCCATTTTCACAATGTGTTTTGCCCACGAACTTAATCTTCCCATCAGATGTTGAGAGCTGCAGACGCACTTGGAAAGCTCTCAGCTCACATGCGCTGCCCCAGACCACACCTTTTCCTTGAGGAATTCCCAGGCTTTCAACTTGAGACTGTGATCTCGGTAAACCCTCGTCTGTGATGTCTGAATATTTGCAATGCTTCTCATTGTTCGGGACTTAGCAGCGGCCAAGTGCACGGGGCAGCTTGCCATTCACCGGCAGAAATGTGCCGGGCTTCCTCCAGTGCACCGGCCCCGAAGCAATTTGCAGAAGGGCATTTCTCTTAAAAACTCTCACTCTGGGCATGAGAGACAGTCTTAAAATTGTGCCTGGGCTCCTCGGTGCTTCCTAAGCTCTGGCAGAAGGCAAGGGATAGCCTGGGAGTTGCAGTGAGAGAAAAAAACCCACGGTACATAAATAAGATTTAAGACTAACGGAGCTGTAAGAACAATAATTGCAGAGCTCCACGCTGGTAAACTTTTATCGCACAATAATACACACGGAACCAGCAGAGAGAGGCTCTGATTTCTTTGCCTGAGCATACGAAGTACCACACATTTATAAAAGCACCATTCCGATTCTGTTATGCTGCTCGGAATGTGTTTGAAAAGCACATTAAAGTGTGGGGAAGTGTCCAAAAAAGTTGGATTGGTCTGTTTTATGACTGACAGGAAAGGCCAAGCAATTATCTGAACTCCTGATGGGACAATTTTGTTCAGATGTATTTTGGGGTCAGGAGGCAAGGATTTCATCAGAGAGAGTTCTCCAGATTATGAAACGTACAATGTGTCCAAAACAAGGTCTGAAGTTGATTAGACGTAAGTATTCAAAAGGAAATGATTTACATGACAGCACTGAATGTATTGTCCTCTCAGTAAGATCCGACCCAGCCATGCTGAGATAACTCATTTATGAAATAGGACTTGCGGACCTGGCTAGGAGACTTTTTTTTTTTTTTTTTTTTCCTTTTTCCTTATAGTGCTTTGCAGGGAATTAGTATATAAATCTTTGTGGACCAGGTGAAAATATAGGAATGGTTCCTCAGCTGGTGGAAATCAGCGTGACTCCACCAACCAGGCTGAGGTACATCAGCAGAAAGTTGAGGACGTGGTTTCTAGGTGTGCTAAAAGTCACTGCTATGTTTGTCACGGCCACGGGGCACGCAGAGCCCTCTTGGGAGAGGCTTCTGGAGCTGGAAGAGATGGTGCTGGTGTCTCACGGGGCTTTGCCATGAGGAAAGGCTGCAATTTGCACCAGCAGCCAGCCAGAGGATGGAGCAGGATCGTTCCACTCTCCTGGGCTGCCTCTTTACCTCAAGTAAAGATGTAGTCAGAGTCTTCTTAGGGAACGACTGCATAAAAGACATAAATAAATAAATACCTAAGCCATCCTACATGTTCTCTTCCTCCTTCTTTTTCCTATCCCTTTTTATGTATTTTCATGGACAAAGCTGCCTATTTGCAAGTATTTTATCCCCAGTGTGCTTAAATGCTGTTGTTTATTTCTACGGCTTTTGCATTTTTATCTTTAAATCCTGGCACGCATATTTCTCTGTGAAATACTGAGAATGAGCATTTTGAAATTCAAACAGGTTCGCCTTTGTGAGCTTTCTCCTTACAGGTGAGATCCCTTTCTCACACCTTCTTAGAGGGCTTTGCAAAGGTCCCTCATGCTTTTAGCAAGACAGGCTCGATTTCTCCAGAAGATTTACGATGAGTCACAACTTAATCAAGGAACCCAGAAAGATTCATTTTTCATACAACTTGTACAGCATCATCACCTGGGAGGCTCGGTCCTAGTAAATCTTCCTGGCATACCATGAAGGGTGATCCCGAATTTTCAGAGGCTCCCCAAATGCAAACTGAAGGGACACGCTGCTTTATGTCTCCTTCCAAGCCGAAAAGAAATATGTTTGTGAAATAAGCCCTCTATATGGTAATTTAATTTGTGGCAGATGTGCCCAGCGGTGATGACATCACCCCAAAGCAGGTCTTTTCTCCTTCTCCACTCCCCCCGCCCAGCTTCACAGGAAAGATGCAGAACGTAAAGGGATTTATCAGGTGTCTTTTCAAAAATGTGCTTTATATCCTGAAGTGCCTCGGCGAGCTGGTTTTCCTAGGTAAAAACAGCTGTGGGCTCAGGATCGGGCCAGGCAAACGGAGAAAAGGACTGCACAAAGAATTTCCAGTAAGCATGGATGTTGTGGGTAGGTGGAATAAAATCAAATATGCATCTCATTTGTCTTTAAGCATGTGTTTCCTCTTGCTTTTCATCTGAAAGTGAATTCGGCGCTGGATTTACCAGCAAGAGACTGTCTCTGGCTGATAAACCAAGCTCCATCCGTTTAATCATCGCCGGCCCTGCCGAGACAGCCAGCGCAGTTGTAATGTGTCAGCTCCCCCAGTGGTTTTGGTTCTCTGCACACCCCTCCTCAAAATCTGCACCTGCTGCCAAGTTCACACAGCATCGGTTAACGTTTGTCACCGTGCCCAAGGGTTTGGTGTCCAGGACCAGGGCTGCCTGGGGGAGGTAGGTATCTCTGGGGAGAACTAAACCGAGGACTGAGGTGGGATTCAGAGTCCAAAGTCCCAATTTACTTGGATTTTAGGTGGCCAAGATCTTGCCTCTATTTCATACCAGAAGAAATTTATTAGGCAGAAGAAACGCGGGACTTTGCCATGTAGCATGCAGAAAGGGTTTTTGGAGCATGCTTTTGCAGATGTAGCATGCAAGGGATTTTGTTTTAATTCTCTGCAGTTGTGTGCTAAAGGATCCCAGGGTGGCTGAGGCTGGCAGGGCCCTCTGGAGCCACCCGTGCCCAAGCAGGGACACCCAGAGCAGGGTGCCCAGCACCACGTCCAGGCGGCTGCTGAAGGGCTCCAAGGAGGAGACCCCACAGCCTCTGGGCAGCCTGTGCCAGGGCTCCGTCACCCGCACAGCACAGAAGGGCTCCTGGTGCTCAGGGGGAGCCTCCTGGTGGCCAGGTTGTGCCCAGGGCCTCTTGTCCTGGCACTGGGCACCACTGCACACAGCCTGGCTCCGTCCTTCCTGCTCCCTCCCCTCAGGGATGTACAGACAGTGATGAGATCCCCTGGGCCTCCTCTTCTCCAGGCTGAGCAGTCCCAGCCCCTTTCCTTCTAGGAGAGCTGCTCCAGGCCCTCCATCATCTTCATGGCCCTTTGCTGGACTCTCTCCAGAATGTCCAGGTCTTACTATTGGGAAGCACACTAGAAGTACTTCAGTCTTTTCCACTGTGGTGTCACAGACAAAAATTCAGGGATCCCATGGCACAGGGCACTTCTCTAGCCTGGTTGTGTGAGGGGACATTCAAGATACACCATCACCTTAGCATAGGGACACCCATCACCCAACCTGCTCCCATCCACACAGTGGAAAACCCCCTCTGCTTTCACCACCCAAACCCCACAGCTGCAGGGGAAAAAATAAAATCTTCCTGCAGTGCCTGCACTTTTTTCTCTTTAAATATCAGCAGCCAGCAATGAGCACAGTGAGTGCCAGAGACAAGAAATGGTTGTTGGAGGGCGAGTGCCAGCACCATCAGCGTGGTCCCACTGGCTCCTGCTGGACCCCCCCCTAGCCCTGCTTGGGGGGTGCCAGGCACTGCCAGCATCCTGATTTTGGGGATGGAATGGGTTTGGGGAGCACTGAGAGCTGTGCTGACCATGCTGGGGGGCAGAATTTGTCCAGAAATAGGCATATTTCAGCAAAGAAAAATAGATTAGGACAAAATTATTTTTTACTGTAGCCATTTAGGTCTTGGCTTTGTGCAAATTGTTTCAAGCCATTGCCTTTTGCTAGGTGGGTCAGTGGGCCAAATCCGATGATAAATACAAAACTCTGAGATCATTATTCCCTCCTTGGATTTTAACTGATGAAAAGCTCTGTTCTGTTTGGCTGGGCTGCGGTCCAAAGCCCGGTGACCACCCTGCTGCAGCAAAATGCTGAATTAAGTTATTCTCGAAAAACTAAAACGTCGCCGGGACTTTTGCTGATAGGAAACAGATAAAGTCCACCAGGTCTCGTTCCTTAATATTTTGTGCCCTTGCAATCATCTTCCTCCAGGCTTGAAAAACCTCTTGCTGTCCAATAATGTAACAGCCAAGGTGTTAGGGAACACCACTGATTTTTGCTCTGGGGTTTTGTTCCTGGAAGGCAGGAAGAGCCTGGACACTGTGGGCAAAACACAGCAGGACAGGGCTTAGTCCTGCCTCAGCATTAACCAGAAAACATGTTTCTCTGCTGCTTGCAAGTGCCCACCAAAACCTAGGTTGAAGCATCATCCCCACAGGTGTTAGCAGCATGGACTGGACCTTGGTTAAACTCATGCTTTTCTTCTGTAGGTTATAATTTGGGGCAGGAGCTGAATGTATTTTCAGAGCAGGTGCAACTTGTAGGCTTATCGTTCAACTCCACCTTTCTCCTGATTCCAAGCGGGGATGAGCATTTCGGGACAAAAAGAGAGCCAAGTCCCTCAGACACATCCACCTCCACGGCAGTAGGTGAAACTTGCTTTCCAGGAGAATTCCCAAGCACGTTATGGCAAATTTCCCCAAACCTGCTGCAGCTGCGCTGGCGGCGGGCCAGCAAGCTGGAGGCAGAATGGAATTGAATATCGAGGTGCAACGTACATAGCCCAGAGCTACCAGCACCAGAGGCTCTGCCCCGGGTGCAGCAGTGGCAGAAGGAGTGCGTGGGGACAGGGATGGGGTGAAGCATCCCTCACCATGTGGGGAGGAGGAGGTAGCGATGGAGATGGTGCCTGGCTGCCCAGCATGTGCTAGGACACCCCTTGGAGGAGCCAGCTGGACTCGGATGTTAGCATCCTACAGTCTCAGGAATTGGTAAGGAAACATTAAAAGAGGGCAATCAGAAAGTGTAGCAAAAACTAATTGTCTCTTCTCCTGTGAAGAATGACAAAAACCCTGAGCACCAGGAGCCCTTCTGTGCTGTGCGGGTGACGGAGCCCTGGCACAGGCTGCCCAGAGGCTGTGGGGTCTCCTCCTTGGAGCCCTTCAGCAGCCGCCTGGACGTGGTGCTGGGCACCCTGCTCTGGGTGTCCCTGCTTGGGCACGGGTGGCACCGGCTGGCTCCAGAGGGCCCTGGCAGACTCAGCCACCCTGGGATCTGTGATTCCCCACCCAGGAGGGTATCTGTGACCTTTCCTTCCCTGCAGCAGCAACCTGTCCTGGTCTGGGCATAACAATGTCCCTCCATTTTCCTACTTCTCTTCAGGGTCTACATGTTAACATCAAACCTGTCTTGAATTGAGGAGAATGATTTTTCCCTTGAAATGACAACAGTTTTACATGTGACAGGCAGGAGGTGGTGATACTCACCTTGACCATAGCGGGCCTTTTGGATCCGTCCCTCATGAGGTTCTTGTCAGGCCAGCTGAGAAATGCAGCCCAGATGAAGTCATTAGTCGCTGGGTGCACAAGTGGCTGAGAAACATGCTGAACTTATCACCGTTTGCCATCGAACTGAAAATTCTTTTTTAATGGGGTCACCCGGGGTCTGTCCGGGGCCTGTTTCTGTTTGATATTTTCATTGGTAACTCGGATAATGGAATAAAGTATGCTTATAAAATCTGCCCATCACGCTAAGCCAGGAGGATTGCGAGCGCATTGGGGCCCAGGATTAAAATTCAAAATAGCTCTGAAAAATCGGAGAGGTTTTCCAGAATCAACAAATGGAACCAGATAGAGACATGTGTAAAGAGGTCAAGAGGGCTCGTGCTGAAACAGGGGGTGGTTGGGTGTATGGCAAAAGAGACCTGGGAGCTGCTGTGGAGTGAGCACGGACTGGGTGACCACAGCAGCACCCAAGGGTGTACCCATGGGATGGGAAAGGCAAGAGCTGGGTGGTAGCTTCATGGTGGTGGGAACATCCTGGCTCTAATGCTGTGTTCAGCATCGCCTTTTTAGAAAGATGCAAACAAAATAGAAAGCCTGGAGAGACCAACAGGGGTGCTAAGAGGTTTATAAAACCTGACCTGTGAGGAGGGGTTGACAGAAGTTGGGGTTGTTTGGTCTAGAGAAGATGGATGGGGCTGGAGAGAGCAGGATCACAGCCTTCAGAGGTTACTGTGAAGAGGGTGAAGATCAGTTCCCTTGATGTTTAGTAAGCGTGGGACAAAGAGTAGTAGGTTTAATTGGAAGCAGAGGAGATTTAGGTCAGATATGAGGACAAATCACCCAACTATAATCAAAGATTAGCCCAGGAGCAGGCTACCTACATGGGCTTGGGGACCACAGCCATTAGAGGTTTTTAACAATCTCAGGTACCTGAAGGCAGCAGTGGAGCTCTCCTCTAAAGCCTTACTCCTGAAGGTTAAGCAGATCTGGTGCTTGGAAGAGGCTCTCAGGAACCATCTAACACCACAGTACTGACGTTGGAAATTGAGTCAGTCTCCACAATGCTGTCCCTAATTAAAGTGCTAAAAAGTGAAATACCAAAGCTGCAAATGGCAAAGGTAACCGTGCTTCTTTGTACATCAGACCAGTTCTACACTGGTACCTCATTGTACTTCTATTTCCCTACTTTTTTCCTTGCAAGACAGCCTGTGATAAAGTGTGCTTTAAAAAGCACGCAGTTAAACAAGACATGCAATCTGCTTGCTATTATAGATCCTGCCTCGAGCCATGAATCAGTGCCTCTTCCCCACGACAGTCCTGGGTTATTCGAGCATATAGGTTTGTGTTCTAGGAAACAGTAAAAATTGTCTCCTCAATGATAAATAATTGCTTCTCCTTTAGAAGCACTTGTTATCACCTCCTCGAACTGAATATTTTTAGTACTAGCAAAGTATCTTCTTTTCAGCTCCCTGGAGACATCTGCTCTCCATATGGCCGACTTGCCACTGCTTACACAGCCTGTTTCTGGGAAGGAGACTCCTGATATGACAAATTGCAATTATTTCCAGCTCCTCGAACCCTTCACTAGTTCCTGACTCATGTAATCGAGCTTAAAGAATTCTGCACAACCTTACATTTTTTTAATCGCTCTCGGCGACGACGTTCGTGTCACATTGCTTCTGCTGTCAGCGAGCTGCCCTTGGAGCATCAGGTGCTGAGCCCACCTAGGGTGTATCATCCCCAGGGATACTTCTGCTCCCCCACAGCCCCTCTGATCCCCTGCAGGAACCCATGGGAAACATCACAGTGGCACCATCCTGCTGGCCTTGCTCTGGCCCCTCTGAAATGCCCCAGTGCTGTGATCCACGCTGGATCCCATTGCTGTGCTGCTGCTTTCTGTGGTTTCTAAACCTTGTGCTCTGGAGCGAAGTCTTATTCTGCCATCACATGGTGGGACCATCTTTTTTTTTGGCCACTTTGGCAGCAAATGCCAGAGTATGGATCAAGAGCTGAAAGATAATGTATTGTGCTTATATCTATAGTTACCTCTTATTCCCTGGGGTACCCTGTGATGTATGCGTACTCTCTGATCTCACACTGTAAAACACATGCACTATTCGAATGTATTTCCTCGTGCCTTGCTGCAGGAGCTGTCAGTTTGAATCTTTATAGAAGTAGTTACAGTAAAAAGAGACACAAAGCTATGTCAAGCAATTCGTTCAGCACAACGAAACGATACTGCAAATAGCAGCGGAGGAAAACCTCACAGCTGATATTTGAAGGGCAAGACCTTCATAAAGATTTAGTGGGCAGTGCTGGATACTAATACCTTTCGCTCTGGATATTTATTTATTTTAATAAGTCAAAGCACCTGCTTTCCTTCTGCACTATCAGAAATCAAGGAGCTGCCACGCAACCGATCACAAAAGCCTCATTTGGGGGAGAAGCTCTGCCAAAGCCCCTCTGGGCTGCAGGGATTTGGGCAGCACTCGTGTCAGAGCAGCATGTAATGCTGAGCCCCCACGGCACCCTCTGCCATTCCTTGTACAGAAACAGTGCTGATTTCAGCTTGAAAATCTGATGCTTGGAGCTTTCTGCATGCTATCGTTCCCAAGAAATATAGCTGAAACTCCAAGGGTATAATACATGGCCATGAGAAACTCATACAGCCACGCTATCTTTTCTATAATATATATTATATCCTTCTTAATTAGAAATAAGAGAAGTAATTATTTTGGCAGCTGAGTGCCACATATGAAATTCTTGGAGAAAAGTACTCTGGATTGCACTGAAAATACTGTGGACAAAGTAAAAGCAGAATAGCAAAGGTGAAGAATAAAACCTAGGGGGAAAAAAACAGTGTTTTTGTTAAATTTTTGGTTAGTGAGAAACTAGCCTACCTGTCTTTTTATCCGCTAAGTAAGACATATGGGACACAGATTTTGTTTCTTGCAAATTAAAGTAACATGTGGACTTGCTCTTTTGAGTGAGTTCAGAAATCTGTGCTTTATGGATATGCAAATAAATTCTGCACACGAGGCAGCATACAGGGCACATTCAGCAAGCACGACACCGCTTAGCTCCTGCACATACGACAGTTTCTGCAGTTAAACAATATCAAAGGCATTGGCAACTCATGGCATCATTAAGGACCTAAAGGGCAGAGATGTGTCAAACTCTGTGTGCTGCTTTGTCTCAGCCTCTCCTACACCCAAGGTTAGAGCAGGACAGTTCAGCAGCGTGTTCCCCACTCTGAGCCACTGCCAACACTTTTTTTAATGGGATTAAATTTTGCCTTGTTACTGTACAGACATATTTTAAGTGTGCTTGGCCATTCATTTGGAGTAGGATTCTCTTTCGCTGAGCTATTATCCTGGATTTGTGAATAGCAAAGTCTTTATTTCATTACTCATCATAATTCTTCTCCTTGGATTTATCCAATTAGTGGTAGAGCTAATAGAAGGAGAAGCAAAGTGGGTAATTTAGATCCACTAAAACTTTTTAAAGCTTTTCCCCTCTGTTAGTATCTCTACCAGTAATTGAATAAATACTGGGAGGAGTACAGCCTTTTGACGTATGTTTAATTAAAAAAAAATACTAAATAAGCAATAAGCAGAGGAACTCTCCAGAGCTGCCACCCTGCCTTGCCGAAGCAGAAGGAGGTTTACAGATGACAGCAATACCAACCACAGCTAAACCAAGGCATGGGCTGTTCAGGGAGAGGACTCAGTGGCTGGGGATGGGGATGGAGAGATCTCTGCCAAACTGGGGCCCTGGCATTTTCTGCCCTGGGCAGTAGAGCATCAGGGATCACCACCCCGAACCGAGCCATTCTCGGGCCACGAAGCAGGTGGCAATCACAGCTACGGCACACCTTGTATCTTGTAATGTTGCTCTGCACCTTGTATCAGCCGGAGACAGATCTGTCCCAGCACTGCAGTGCCACTTCATCCTCCAGGACCAGCATGGGGCCTGGGCTGAAGTCCTCAGCAGGAGGGAGCAGTGCACACCTGGGTCAGGCTAAGGGGGTCGGGCAGGTACAGCTCATATCCCGGCACTGGAGGATACCAGCAGCATGCTGCAGCTCTGCAATTGCTGCAATCTTTATAAAAACCATGCAACAGGGCAGTTTCTGCACTACCACAGACACTAAGTCTTACCCAAGGCTTGTTAACCACCGTAAAACGTCCTCCACCGTATTTTTGTGAGCACTCAGCTGTGAACGTCTCAGGAATGGGAAACTGCACCTCTTGGTTCCTGCAATTGTTCAGTGGGGCAAGTCCCTCACTTGCTTAAACGTGGATTTATTAAGGACTTGATTCTGGTCTGATTTCACAGCTACATAATTCCACCGCTATGAAGTTGTCCCAAATGACTTTTAAATGCAACACATGAACGTGGAAAAATTAGGAGGATTGCCAAAATGTGCCTGGGGAGAGCATTCTTAGATTTGTTTCTGATGTAGAAGATGGAGCACAAAGCCTGATTCTGCCCTCTCGAAGAGTGGTGGCAGCCAGGAGTGAAGACGTCACAGCTGCACTGGTAAATAGGAGAGGAAAATTAAGACAATGGCTTTTATCACTGATGGGCATTTTCATTCTAGTTTCGTTCCAAAACCCTTTAAATTTCTCTGGACCAAGCATGACCATTAGTGACTAATTGTGCTTTGTAATTAAGCAGGGTCATTCATCTACCTCTCATATAGGGCCCAGGCCAACGCCGACAAGGCCTGTACTTCTAACAATGACCGCACCGCTTCCAGCCCAAAAGCCACTATTGGTAGAATTAAAAGAAATTTATGGCAAAAATTAAAACATTTATATTTTAACATCTCCAGACTTTATTAGGTGTTCTTTATACAGTCATCTGGTATGTTTAAAGAGTGAGCAATCATATAAAAGGAAATATGGTCATAACTGATTGAAGTAATAAAACCCTGAAACTAAATAACATCTCATAACTCATTACACAGCATATATTAGATTTCATTACATCAGTATATGACTTAGTAGTAAATTCTCCTGTTGGTCATAAACCTCCAAAGTGTTGTCATCCTGAAAAATGAAATTAAAAAAGAGAAGACAATGCCAGGACGCTCTGGTGGTGCTTGTACTGTTACGGCACAGCCCCACCTGCCGTCGGGGCCAACCAGCCTCGGTGGGATGGGTAAGGGACATCGGGGAACCAGGCCACCAGCGCACGTCACCCCATGGAAATGCCAGCACAGGAGCTTCCTAAACCCTCCCCTCTTCCTGAGGGTCAAGCATCTCCCAACAGTTGAGTTGCTGAGGCCTGAAGGCTCTTCAGGACACCGGTGCCTTCTGCTGTCCTTCAGAGCACGCCCCATGAGACCCGTGCCCCGCTCACGGGTGGGGAGGAGAAAAACAGGGCTCGTTCCCAACACGAGGTCTCCCATGCCCTGCTCCTCCCCTCCTCCATTTAACAGTTTATAATTACAGAGCACCCGATCAGCAGCTGTGCTGCTCGCAACATCTGGGAGATCTTAAGGCAGATCCTGCTCCAAGCTGCACTGATGTAATTGTTTTGCTGGGTGAAGGATGATAACTCTCCCCACGTGTGTATATACGCTCCTTCAAAATAATCCAATGGTTTTTTTGAAGCTCGCTTATGTCAACACGCGCTTTATTGTGTCTTATGTGTTTTTAAAGTGCTGGATGGGAGCAGCTGGAGGAGAAGTCCCCTTTCAAAGCACACCTCCTCTCGATCTCCTTGACACAGTTTGTTGAATCGCTGCGAAGCATCGAGGCTTCAGTGGCTGGTTTGGAGGTGTCTGGCCACAAAGCAGATCCACGGGGTGAGATATATGTATTTAAAGGCAAGTATAAGAATGAAACAAATAAATTTCCCAGTGCCCTAGGGGTGGAAATGGCTACTCGCCTCCTTTCCACAAGAAAGCTCACAACCAGGTAAGGAGGAGGCTGGGCAAAGCTTGGCACTCTGTATCCTAAATCTTGCACCAAAAATCCACCCTGGGGACCAGCTGCAAACCTACAAGCTGTCCTGCAGAAGCTGCTCCCAGCAGAAGCTGTCTTCCAGGGGTGGGCAGCAGACAAGCCGCACAACGATGCTCCTTAAGGCAAGCTGGGTGGATCTGGGCTACCACACAGAAACTTTATACTACAGATATGAAACACGTGTCATAATTGTATCGCCAGTCATATAATGGGAGTAGCAGTGTCTTTAAACCAGCTGTAGCTCTGGAAGGAAATATGCTTTGTTGGATTTTCCCAGAATTTCTTTTATTCTGTATTTTGCAGGGGGAGGAGAAGGCATCGCTGCCCCGCTGCAGACTCAGGTCCTGATTCTGCCCTGCCGCAGTGCAAGGATTTCGAGGCAGCGCCTGAATAAAGCTCAGAAATGCTGATCTCACCTCTCCTCTGGTAACTCAGTGCTTGCAATGCACAGAGCAGAGCTGAGCCAAGCCTCACCTGGCAGCAGCACGCATTTTGCTTTTTATCAGAGCCACCTCCACACTCCTGTGACAGTCTCGTTAGCTCTAATAGCCAGGCTGGGCTCTGAGCATCAGCGCAGGCCCATGGAAAATTAAAGGAGCTTTCCTCCATCTTCTTCGGCATGAGAACGCAGCTGAGGATCTTTCAGCGTTTGGAGGACTTTTGGTCAATTGAAGCAAACCAAACATACCTAGATGCTTTTACGGCTGTTTCAGAGCCCTGTCTTTTTTAAGCTAATACTCCACCAGGGAGCACAGCTCGCAGACAAAAGCCGTCTGAAGTGCCTCGAAGAGATCTGAGCCTTGGGCTCTGCACTTTGCTGCTTATAAGCAATCATTTCAATCTGCCGGGCCGCGGCGGGAGTATGAGGCTTCATAAAAGGGCTTAGGTGTTGTAATACTGAGCACAGCAGCGTTTCGCTGGGTGTCTCGCTCTCCAGCCTCCCCGTGCAGTCCAGAAGATTTAGACACAAAGAACCAGATCCGCGCAGGCCAGCAGGGAACCACTTTAGGAAACGCTGAAGAGAGCACAGCCCAGCTGTGCTGAGTGAGGTGCCTCTTTCTGATCAGGTTTCAAGCCCCAGCTCCCTTCCCAGAGTAGGGGCTGAAGCAGCACACACTCATAAAACAGCAACAGCAATTAGAGCACTTGCTTAGGCTTTGGAAGGGAAAGATGCAGGTCTCCTCTTTCACTGCAGAGATGTGAATTCCCCAGTCCCAGACCCACGGTGCGACTATTGGGGTATCCTCCTGAAGCCCCTCTGGAAACAGATGAGGTCGGGCCAGGGGAGATGGACACCAATCATCCCTGAGCACTCTGGCAGCAGGACAGACAGCTTGGGCACCTTTCTGACACAGTTTGATGGGTAAGACTCTGATATCCTTTAGAGAAGACTGAAGTCTCAGCAAGCGCCACGAACTGGGGTTCCCAGAGTTAAGCCACACAGGTGTCACCCTCTCTGGTGGCCTGCAAAACACCAGCTTTTTGTGAAGAAAAATGAATCGAGCTCATGGCCTGCCAGCATGAACTAACGTTAAGTCACTAGTGACTAGAAGGTATCGAGGTGGTCTTCTCCAGGCTTGCTATGAGAAGCCACCTTGCCAGGAAAGCAGAAGCCAAAGTGATTTCTGGCACCCCAGCTTATCAGACCAGCCTGACACCTATTCCAGCACCACCAGCGCTGAGTTCCTGGGCAAGCCAAGATCTGTTCAACACCGCAGCATTTACATAACTTTACTTGAGGAAACTTGCACCTCTGCACAGCCTGCAGAGGAGTTTGGGGAAACCGAGCTCTGGGATCAGGCCCAGTTCTCCAACGGTACTTAGATACTAACCCAAACAGTTTACAGTGGAGATAGTCGCCTAAATATTTTCCAAAATCTCAGTCCTTTGGGCCTTAGACTAGCTGGAAAAGAGGCTGAGAAGTGAAGTCACTCAAGGCACTCAGCTGCATACCAGGAGGGACACCGAGTTCCAGCTCTGGTCTCACCCCAGAGCAGCGGTGGTGCAGGTTGCATCTCCCTGCCCTGCCCTGCGAAGTTTGCCCTTACCACGGCCAAAATTTCAGCCCACGAAAGCTGATGGCACAACAGCACTGCGGTGAAACCCTCTGGATAATCTTTGACTTCTGCTACCTAGAGAGAAAACGCTTCAAGTAGGAATGTGTTTAGCAAAATAACGCTAAAACAGTTCCATCGCAATGACAAGCATGATGTTTCATCAAAATTCTTAGGAGATTTGTATCTGCTGCAGCTCTCCTTTGGATGGGAGTTGGATGTAAAACAAGCATATGTTTCTCGTTACAGAGCTGCAGAAAAATCCATTGTTTCTTGGTTGACTGATGTGAAATTTAAAGAAATCGGTCTGCCATAACAAACACGATCTTCAGCAATCAAAACCTATTCTTGTATTTCACTATGTATTTAATCGAAGAACTTCAAGTGAAGTGAAAGTTCATTTAAAAATTACGAAAATTAATTCAAGCTAGAACTGTCAAACTGCAGGATTAATATTATTAACTGCAACTTTCTTAATTTGACACAAATAATTCTGATGTGCCTAAAATGCTGTGAACTTAAGATAGAAAAAGATCCCAGTAATGTAAGAAATCTATATAGAATTCATATAAATTAAGATCAAGGTTTCAAAATCAAGTTTGGAAACTCAAGATGTACACTGCTGCCTTGTGCATTATGATCTGACCACAAGTTACAGGTTCATTTTTTTCCAGTAGGAACCCCTTTTTAAGAGTACTTTCCAATCATTTTCTGTACACAGCACAACCTCAAGTGCCACACTCTGCACAGGTCACAAAAGTATCAGCTGACGTATTTCTACGCTTAGCATCCTAGGAATGAGGAAGGAGGTCTTTTTCAACACAAATTCCTCTCGAGATTCGCTCCCAGCACCACCTCCTGTAATGTCAGTGGTGTGCCCAAACAAACATCAATGCTTTTTTCTGTTCTGTTTTTCAGAACAGAAATACTGAAATGAGCTGCACTAAAGCAGATGGAAGTCGGAGATCACTGAATAAAGTGCCTTGCAGAGTGTTACAGAGGAACCTCATGACAGAAAAGCTAGTTCTCCAAAACAGAATGCTGTTTTCTTCTTCATCAGACTATCAGTGCTATCAAGCTTTTCCTTAAAATTGGACAATTTTTCAGATTGTAGGGTTTTGCAGCCAGGGGTTCACACTCTTCACAGACCAGCACACAGCCTACACCAGAAATGTGGCAGGACACAGCTGCACAGGTGGGATGAAAGTGTTGCAAGATTATAGATACATGGAATTCCCTCCTTTTTTATTTATTTATTTTAAACTGTCTTCCAAGTTACTCACCTGCTAGCTGGTAGCACAAGCATCCAAATCCTATGTTATGTATTCTAGATAAGAGCTTGGTCTCTAACATGGAACTGCTACAACTCCTGGTTCCAGCGCAGAGGTCCCCCTTTCACCCTGACCTGCTCCCTCCCTGTTTCATATTATTTTTAGATTTTCTTAAATGTCTCAAAGAATACTCACCCATCATTGCCAGAAAACCATTTTCCTTTCTAATATTAAACTGAGAAATAAGCCAACAGTCTTCACTGAACTCTTGAAAAATACTTCAACAGAAAACTACTGTACAGTATGAGAACTTAAAAATGATTAATCCACGTCAGAAGCATCTGAAAATATGCCTAAATTGAAGCTGTCAATCTCAGCTAGTCAATAGGCAAGCTTTGACACTGCTTCCTTTTACCTCCTCCCCTGAAACTGCAATAAAGACCACTTGGGAAGACTTTTGTTAACCTCCACCACTTGCCTCTGACTCTTGAAACATGATATATGACAGTAAAGAGGTCGATGATTTCAGGAGTATGATGCCAATTGGCACATGGATGGTTGGTACCCTCCTCACAGGTCAGACTATTTTCAAGTGCTGGTGGCCAGCAAACCCTTTTTGTCTACCCCAACTTATTTTTGAAAACTTTTGAACCAAAGTAACCTTAATCCAAACCTATAGTCAAATAAACAGATATGGTCTTTCTACAAAACTGTACCTTTCATAGAATTTTGATCAGTTTAGCCCTTCAAATGCTCCTTCCATTAGATAATTAAGTTCTTTAATATTATGTAATAGCTAATGAAGTGGTTCTAATTCCACTAGAAAAAAAAAAAAAAGTATTCTAATAATTCCATACAACAGAAGTGTGGAACTTTCAGGTCCTGTCTGTCCCTTGAAGAAAATTAGGAAGTTCTCAAAAATCTATCAGCAAACGATGTATATGCTTCAATGATAAGATTTTGCTATAGAAGGTGAAGGAAACCTCACATTCTTGATGTAACTTCCACACAATTTTTTCAAGGAATATTGGTGATGCAGATATTTCTGCAGCATTTTGATTCACCATACTGTGAAGTGTTGAAATAAATATTTCACCTAGTAATCGCTCTACCCGTTTTACAGATGTAAGCAACTCAAGCAAGCAGGTAAGACGAGTCTGAGTCATGACCAAAGCTAAGATATGGATTAGAATGAATGGAAGCTATTTGGTTATATATTAATCCAAAGGTATAGGCATGGTTTGCTCCATATTTATGTATTTTTTTTAACTGTTCTCTAGCTTTTGGTCCACAGATTACTGCATTTGGCTTACAAGCATGCATAATAAAAGAGATACTGTGTTACTACCGCACAAGATTGTGCACTCCATATTGAGGGATATAATAAGCCTCAAACTTTGCAATATGTGTACAACACCAAAGACTGTCTAAGTAGTAACGCTACTATTATACTACGGATGACTAAACTCAAGGTCTTCAGCCAGCAAGGGCTGGTACCTTCTGCATACAGCTAAATTGTTTCTGTGTTGAAATAGGGCCCAAGTTCTGTGGATCTCTACTGTTATTAGGTCTGTTAGCATCATGGTTTAAAGTAATTGGTGCAACTCACTGTAAATAACAACATGCTCTAGGCCAAGAAAAAAAATACATGGGATGTTAATTATACTGTAGAAAGCACATCAGCTTTTTATAAGGATAAAATCAAGATGAAATGAGACAGTCATCAAGGTTTATATGAAAATAATCTTATAAGCACTGACAACACACCTGGTATAAAGAGCTAGTAAAATATTTCCTGATTTTATGATTAAGGAACCATTTACATTTGTCATTAATGAAATAAGTACATGCCTAGATACACAGAATATCACATGCTGCTGTCTCATGACACCACTGTCACATCAAACACCGGTCCAGTATTCTCATCTCCAGGGAGAACTGGTGACAAAGGAAACAGCACCCCCATTTTAAGTTAACAGAGCAACTAGCAGCAACAGCCCTGGGCATTTCTTACCTTACTCTCTAACTGCAGGAAACAGCTGCACTATGAAAAGAGTAAGAAGCTGGAATGAAGACTGCATACCATTAAACTAATATGTAATGTATATGCTCATAGGAAAGATTTGAACATTAGCCTGTTAGCATTTACAAAGAAGTCTTCCAAGGAGATTTTATACTTTGACACGTTTATTTTAGTTGGATGAACAGAACCCATGAACAAGCTGAAACAAGTATTCCTTCAGCTTCACATTTGCCTCCCTGAAGACTTCAATAACCAAATGTTTAGAGATATCAGAAGTATGTGGACATTCGCATGAAGTAGTAGTTCAATAGTTATTTTTTGTTCCATGCTTCCCTTTCAAGCCGTTCACGGATTACTTCTTTAAGGTATGGTTCAAGATAATGCTTATCCTGAAAAAGAAGAGAGTATTTAAGATTAGTTAACTTCAACTCCAAAGGGAGGTCCAGAAACAACTCAAACCATCCTACGGATTACTTCTCTCTCTTTCTTCCTCAGATTTGGCTACAAACTAATCTACAGAGGGGGAAAAGAAAAAAAGAACTACACTACTCACTCTGAAAGGGTAAGACTGGCATCTACCAAGTCTGCAATGACAAACTCTAATGCAACCACTGCTAATTCTTAATGGTTCCCCAACATTAACAAGTCAAACGATGCCTTCAGCTATAACTTCATATTTTTTGACAAATATCCAAGCGTGCAAAATCCACTTTAAATTTTCCTCACACTGCAGAAGCTTATTTTGAACTTAGCTTCTAAACAGCACTGCAAATTCAAACATAACCCCTTGTCTGTGTATAACTGCCAATCAATTGCTGCTCAAGCAACGTATGCAGTCGATACCAAAATATGACCAAGAACACCACAAGAAACAACCTCCGCTTCTATCGAGAAATTAATGCTCTTATATTATTTTCCAGTCCAAAGTTTAGTGAAAAAATTCTGCCAGGTGATTTGGAGAAAGTTGAAACAAGCAGTAATGCAAAGTCTGAATTATTCCACTACAAAGAAACATGTTAATTAAAAATAAAAAGGAAGGTGTAGCTTGATTTGGTTTTCAAATTACAGTAAGACTTTTATTTTAATACAAGGCTTTCCTTTAAATTATTGACATTTTCATAAATAAAAGCTTTGGCTCAAGATTTTCTACAAAAACAAGAAACTCATTCAAAAGAATTTCCAAGCCAGTTAGAGCATACTTCCTTACCTGACAGCTTAGAATATTTCATCTGAATATAGAAGTGCTATAGTTTTGAGCTGTAGTTGAAGCCTTCGTCATCTTGAGCAAAAAGATTTAATTTCCAATGTTAAAATACAGATTTTTAAACAGCATTTCAAAGCTGTGTTTTTCAGAGGTATAGCATGAGATGCACACTCATTATAAATAACATGTAAACATGCATCTCTTCAAGAGACTGAACATCCCAATGACACTACAATGATCAGTCTTAAAGACCTCCACCTTGAGGCTACTCCATACACATACCTCTTCATATTTCACCCACTGGTCTTTCGGAAGGATCTGATGTTTCAGGCTTAAGTCGAGTGCTCGCTTTATGCGAAACATTCTTTCATTGTAAAGATCCTCTGGAAGTCTCTTCAGTGCTTCCTTTACATCATCATCTTCATAAAACGTATCATCTCGCATTAATCCTGTACCAACGATATTTTACATTATCACTGAGTTGATGTTCCTAAGTAAGATTTAGGACCAACACAGGTGTTTTGGCATAACTTGGACATAACACTTAAAACGCAAAATTTTGAGGAAAAAAAACCAAAAGAATCCAGGCAAAGAGAACCACTAACTGCTCACAGAGAACAAATTGTGAATGCTGACATTCACGTACTCTATTTAATTGCTCTTGATCCTTTTCTTAAGAAGGAATATGGAAAATCGGTATTTGATTTAATGTATTTCATAATATTTTGCATAATCTATGCAGAACAGTAACTATTCAGGATCTGATGGGTGGACTTTTGTTCACTTTATTTCATATCCTTGATTTCAGATGACTGTCTAGACAAAGGGTTTAAGAGCTGATTCTGTTGTGGCCAGTCATCTGCACGTGTGACTATTTCAGTACCTAAGAATTATTGTCTAAGCTCCAGTGAGGATAATGCCTTGATCTCCATCAGCTACAACAAGCGAAGGGAACATGAACCTACTGAATTTTTTTTGTGCCTGAGTTTCCACTTCTTCCCTCCATCAGAACGTAGTTCAGGGAGGTGTAACTAGCCTTCTGACAGCATAAGGAGATCCCCACAGTTTTTGGAGTGAAGAATTTCTGAAATTTAACCAATACTGCTTGAAATTTCAGTATTAGTAACAAAGCACAAAATGTTACTTCTGTAACATTTTAAAATTGGTATAGATTACAAGTGCAGACCTACTGCCTTGAGGTTAAAGGTTTTGCTCTCACGTGACCAAGTTGGCAGAAGTCTCCCAGTAAAAAACAAATTTCCTTTGAGCCATATATTCTTGAAAATATAAGGTGTGGTTTTACAGTTTCTGTTTAAAGGCACAAGAAGCACAGCTGCTAATTTAGCCACTAGATTTCAGTCACATTCATAGAAAATAGAACAAATGTATAAATGCCATCAAGAATTTCAGTGGATAGCACTTCACCTCTAGAAGTGAGTGACCAAAGAATAAACTTTAGTCCTTCATTTTTCTTTTTTCTTTCTAGTTTTCCTGGGGCAGGCAAGTAAACTTCTTTAAATCATGCCCTGAAGCTGCAGCCAGTACTAGTAACAGTCTCTGAATATTCAAATTATCTTGTCATTCAAGAACAGTTCTGCAATCTATATTGTTGAAACAAACTTGGTAATAACAAGGGATGAATTAATAACAATACCATCAAGGCAAAGCCCTTTACTTAAGGAAACACTATTTTTACAGCCACTTTCCCATTATACAGGCCAGAGACACAGCAGCTCAAGTTACAGTGATACAAAGTGCAAAAATAGCTAAATCCTTTTATACAGGTTGGATACTTTGCACAAGTAACCCAGACAGACCAACTGCTATTAGCAGCAATCTCTCCAGTTTGGAATGCAGCCCTTGGGAAGGTAACAAGATTAGCAGGTACTAACCCATGCAATTAACTTCGTGGGGAAAAAAAATAAAGAATCAAGCTTTCAGGACTGCTTTCTGAAAGTTTTTTTCAACGGCTCCAACTTAACTTTGGTTGTTACGAGTTATTTCACTGAAATGGGGAGCAAACAGAAACAACAGAAAAGAAGTCACTGTCTCATTACAAGGTAGCAGTCACGGTGACTGAAGGTGTTGATAACTTTATTCTTGAAAGAAAAGTAGTAGCTAACATTAATAAAAAGACATGCAACAAATTGTGCATCCATACACCAGTTATGAACCATAACTAGATGAAGGACTGTTAACCTTGCAAAGTTTCTAAGGCTTAATGAAACACTCACCGAGCTTGTTGAATCCAGCCGCGTTGTAGTACCACTTGCGGATTCTGTCGATCAGACGGCCACCTCCTGAAACTGAAAGTGACTGCCATCAGTCGGGGAACACGATAAAATGCAACCTTACACACTGCTATGACACTATGCAAGTATTTGTTGACCTCGTTCACATACAGTAATGCAACACCACGTCAGGTTTGGACTTGAGCATGTTTTCCAGTACTTTTACATGGATCCTGAGCATACAGAACAAGTGCTTGTTCCATATGATATTCTCACCTTTTTTTCACTCTATTTAAACATTAGAGTGCTTTAAGACTTGGAACACTGCTAACAATTCATCCCCAAACACATCAGCAACAGCTTTAAGCTCCATAACTCTTTCCTGAGCTAACACCACAGTGTTTACCGCCCTGTTTCTCAAAGCGTTTACCTGAGTTTCACAGCTCTCATTACGGGTTAATGCGATTTCAAGACCAGCATATTATGTTGTTAACCTTCTGCTCCCCTCGCCCATTACTTAAATACTATTCCAGACCTGCTTTTCCAAACAGCTGCCAAAGTCAACGGGAAGGTCAACACCGAAACCTCAGAAGAATCGTTGGCTTTAAGAACTGAAGGATGCAAAATGCAGGATACTGATCTTTTCCTAGCTGTGATTTTGGACATCAAAGGTGGGTTGGTTGGTTGTGTTTTAAGTGTAGTTAAGTGCTGTTTGGTACCAAATTAATATAACTCGGCAAGGATCTGGGAAGCTGAAAACAGCACAGTTCAGGTAATGCGGTGAACACAAGGTTATGTTTCATGACTTTAAGTGGGCTGCCTTATGCAGCCAATACAGAAAGTCAGTGCTATGTGTAATAGCAGCACACTATCAGCATGTCGCCTGGTCAGACTTCGACCTTCACATTTTAGCTGAGAAGCAACCACACCAAACGAACCGAGCCCGAAGCCGCTACTTATCACAGAACAGTTTGGGTTGAAATGAACCTTAAAGCTTAAAGCCCACCCAGTCCCAGCCCCCTGCCATGGGCAGGGACACCTCCCCCCAGCCCAGGCTGCCCCAAACCCCGTCCAGCCTGGCCGTGAGCCCCTCCCGTGACGGGACACCCGCACCCTCCCCGGGCAGCCCCTGGGAGCGCCTCAGCGCAGCCCCTGCCCAGCCGCCCCCCCCGCTCACCGGTCGCCCTGGCCGCCATGTTGACCTCGGCGCGGCGCGCTGCCTGCTGGGGGGGCGCAAAGGGCGCATGCGCGGCGGGGCGGGCTCGATCCGGGCACGGCCGTGAGGGGAGGAGCGGGGCGGGGGCCGGGGGAAGCGTCTCGCAGGTTGTTCCTGAAGAAACGTCCCGCTGCGCTCCTAAAGACAAAAATAAAAATAAAATAAAGAAAATAAAGTTGTTTTATAACAGAAATCTTGTCACGCTAGACAATTTGAGGTGGCTGAGCGCGACGCGCAGGCTCGCAGCAGCACTCAGGGCGCCCTTCAGGCAGCCGGTGCCCGCAGCAGGAGCAGCGCTGTCGGAAATTTCTGTCAGCGTGCAGCCAAAAAGTATTTGATATAACTCAGAAAAGCCTTTTCTCCCCCCTCTTCTCTTTTCTTTTAGCACTTCTCTCGGTTGTCTTTCTTCACGGTGTTTCTGGGAAGCTATTTTGGCATAAGCTCACACAGTTAACATTTCAAGGAACCCCTTTAGCTGTGGCAGCGGTGTTCTTTTTTACATCTAAATTAAAAGCTCAAAGTTTAAGATATCCCAAGTTTCATATGTATTCTGTAATGAGTAATGGTTTATCACACGCTAATAGTGCTAAGGGCAGCCAAGTAAATGCAAAACCAAGCTAATTTAGTGTTATGAATGCACACGTTTCCTGTAATCATTACTCTTACTAGATTGTTTGAAGACTATAGTTTATTAGCATTTAATATTTAAAATCTGATCTTAAGTTAGATTTAGATCCTTCGCTTTGAAAGGAAGGAGTGGGGAAGGGTTCAGCCAGCCCATTTTCAGCCACCACTTCAGCTGGTATTTGTGCACCTCCAGCAGGAGCAGCCAACGCGACAGAGGACTCAGTGATCGCTGTGGTGATCAGAACAGAACAGGAGAGCATCATGACAGACACTCAACACAGCTTTTTCCTGCATTTGAAATGAAGATACTCTGGTAAATCAACCCATATACTGCTTATCCTGATGCTATTCCTTACCTTGGGTGGTGTTGCAATTCAAATTTTAATTTTTATTCTCGGTAAAAGTCCCAGATTGTGATGCTGAGAACTCACTGCTCCTCTTGTTCTTTAAACTGCCCTTTAACGTTACTGTATTCCCCCCTGATTAGGGGAATTTAACCTTTTGCATTTTATTCTGCTCTCTGCAGTCAGAATCTTCAGGCTTTTACTCCTGTGGCCCAAATGGGTATTTTAAGTTCCAACACTAACCTTAAAAAAAACAACGACAGTTTAATGAAATAAAAAGCTTAAATACAAAAGACAACATCTGGATTTCAATTTCTTGACCTATTTTAACTGAAAGAATAGTTTATTGTTTACAAGTTTCTATTAGTTTGCATTTGTGCAAAGTTAGTTTCTTCACTTTGCTCAAATACACTGTGAAACATTTCGTAACTCTGTATTAACGTGGTTTATTCACTGATAATATTAACTACTTTTAATACTCCCACCATTTCTATTTTACTTCAGTTATAACTGAGCAAGATAAGTATCAATTAAGTACACATTATAGCTTTTTTTTTTTTTTTTGCACAGTTGGTTACTTCTATACTAAAGCCATACAAATCACATCAGGGTGGAGTAAAACTGCTTCTGGCTCTCAACAGTGCTTAAGCAAAAGTGACTTAAAACTAGACGTGTCCCTGAAATCTAGAAGGCTAGAAGGAGCTTTTCTTCTTATAATTTGCCTAGATTCAATTTGCTGATTTTCTCTTACGTTTCAAGCCTAATTTCACTGTACAGCTTTTAGGATACTAACTTCAGCAGCCAGCTTTACAAGGAAACACCTGGGTAACCTGTTGAATAGCGCCTTCTTTTATATGGGCTTCACATGTCATACTGTACTTCTCTTTACTGTTTAAAAGAACAAATAACATTACTAGCTCTTAAGATGACTGGGGAAAAAATAAAGTGATTAACCATTTTTTCCATCTCCCAAGCTTCTGAAGTTATTGAAAGAAAAGAAAAATCACCTTGATTTACTTTTGTTAGCATGCTCCATCATTCATACTGAATTAAAAGTTAGCAATTAATTACAAGGATCACATCAAGAAAAATGAACATATACTTACCTAATCCTTTTAATTCACCACAAAGTTACCATATGCCTTTACATCCTACAAGTGTTTCATAAATAATGATGACTTAAACAAATAATTAAAAAAGTTTGAGACCATAAAAGGGAGCATTTTTAAAAAATGTTTATTTTACAACTTTATTCTATTCCTTTCTACATGTGTTAATAATTAAATCGTTTTTAAGAATTTTTCGAAGTCCTGTATAGAGGCTTTGGCAATCTCTGTACAAAACACCTCGTCCGGCAAGGATACTAGCTGGTCCAGAGAGATGTAGCTGGGTTTTGCTGGGTCATACTGGGCTCTTCCCAAAAATGTAAGAAACTTGTGTCTCTCTTTGATTCGTAATAGCTTTGTGTTGAAAACCTAAAAAAGAAAAAAAAAGGGGAGAATGTTTTAGGTAGTCTAAATTTCAGATTTTGATCAATCTAAAAAACAAGAGCATGTTTTTAGACAAACTAGGGATCTAGCAAGAAAATATTTTACATCTTTTTCCCCTTATTTATGTCAACCATCAGGTAGGTTGTACTTAAATACAAAAATGACAGGCTCAGCTGCCCTAGTTGTGTCATGAAATTCACTAGTTTTGAAGATGACAAGGAAGAACAGAGAAAGGAAAGACTGACCACACCAACAACACAGAGTGGAAGAAACTAACCACTTACTCTTCCGAAGAGAGACCATAAATAATGAGGTGAAGCACCACAAAGCCATGATAAGACAACTGAGAAGGAAGTGAACAGGACTTGTGATCATTTACAGGTGAAAGAGGACAAAAGTGAGACATGGACTGGAGTTATAGAAAGCGCTGGTGCTAAGATATGTTAGATACCAAGATAAGTAGCCAAAATCCAGACGAGGAGTCATAGTTCCCCATACAAGTTTGGCTTTTTAGCCAGTTTAATTAGAATCGGTTAGCATTAGCTTTAGGAGGAGTGTTGTTGCAGTTTGGAAGTAGCAATTTATACTTTTTTTTCCTTGTAAGAAGTTAGAGTGACTGCCTGTCAGCGCTTGATGAAGTGAGAAATACTTTGAACTTTCAGTTTGTGAGGAAATAACTTTAATGAGAAGATGGAACAAAAATCATCAAAAAATTCATTTATTTTCACTGTTTATTGCTGCAGCAGAAGAAAGGTCAATCCGACCACATAAAGGATAAAACTTCTTTGCCTTTAAACTATATTTTCAGATCTTGGGATGTACAAAATTTAATTTTTAATTCGGCAAACATGAAATAAATGGTTATATGTTTATCCTGTTTACTGAGCAGATCCTCTGCACAATCTGTCTTCTTTTCATGTCTCTACACAGAAGATTTCAGGACAAGGAATCCCTAAGCTGCTATTAATTCTCTTTTATGAATCCAAAAGAGACAGGCATGATTATTTCTGTCAAAAACTTAAAATTGACCAGACGCGGGGCTGGGAGGGCACATACACAAGGGAGAGAAGAAAGGCACTTTTACACTTGAATACTCAATGGTTGCTGACTTGTTAATAAAAGTCTTCCCAATTAAAGTAAAAGCCACACGTAAGTTGAAGAATTGTGTGTCCTGCATACAGCAGGCCTCCACTTTCACCAACCTAGTGAAACAGTGATGCACACAGCACCTACAACATATCCCCGGATTAACAGCTCACCTGAGGAAAGCGAGTAAGCATGTGGTGGGGAATGCCCATGATGTTGTGCAGGTAGTCAAACGTCTGTCGGAGTCTCTTTCTACTTGCAGTTAAAATCTTGGGGGTTTTATACGCTATCTGTTGAATTTCGTTACGTTGAAAACCAAACTCAATTTGACAAACCTGAAAGAGAGTAGAATTTGATTTTCCAAAGTCAGCTACAGCAAACAGCTTATTTTAACATGCCACTGAAATAAACTCATGCAAAATTCTTCTACCCTTTGTCACATGGCAATATGAATGCAAGCCATATCATCATCTTCCAGTTCTCTGAAGTCAGAGAGTTTAAACTGTTTGTCATCCTGCATTAAAGTGCAATTTGCTTATGGAGTATTCCTGAAGTTAAGACGGCTTCTGTGAGTGCTATCTATTTTTCTCTTTGTCCAAGATATGAACAAAAACGCTTGTGTCTCAGTACACATGGCAGTTGTGAGCACAAAAACTCTCCCCTGAGAATCCTTCCTAAGTTGAACCTGAGAGAGTTGTGTAGAATACGCAGTGTATTCGGTTTATTTTACAGTTGGTTCACGTCTAAAGTAAGATGTCTTTTTCAAAGACTGCCTTGACTGCAATTATGGTTTCCCAAAAGGAAAAACAAAACAGATTTTTTCAATAAAATCATGAGAACTCCTCCCGACACGCAGGATGGCAAACAGTTCACTGAGTTGTTGAGAAAGGAATTCAGCATAGAAGAGTGTCTGGTAATTCAACCATTTCTTCTATCCTCCAGTGACATTTACAAGGAGCTTGTTTTCCGTCATGAATTGGGTGGGCTTGCCAGGCAACACAGCCAGACTTTCAAATCCAGCTCAGGTACTTCTTCACAGCTGGCACAAAGATGGTGCTTTTGTGTGTCCAGTTTGATGTGCCAAGCCCGCTCTCTTCCAGGACTGCCTGGCAAAAGCAGAGGGAAGGGTACGGAACTGGGTTTTGAAGATACTGTAGGATTTCCAGGCCTTTACAGGCAATTGTTTCTAGAGATGACTTTAATCAGGTCTTTCGACTCCTGATTCTTCCTTAACTGCTTTATAATATTTGTGTACCACAAGGAACACTAACCGACTACGATGGCATTCAAATATGTAGAGATGTATTTGCACTGTTGTGATGCCTTCCACAGATCTGAGTTAGCAGGGGGCAGCTTACTGCAGTAAGAAATATGACTGCAAGTAAGACTTCTTGTTAGCTCACCGGAGCCATACAGCCGACCCCACTGCAGTTAACTGTGGCAAGTCCCTTTGCCTTTTCTGTTCTACTATGTGAAACATTTTCCTCGACATAAATAGTGAACTCAGGTGTAATTTGCTTTGATTGCACTCAGATAATATATTTAACACTCAGTAGCTATACCATGTATGCTAATATCCTTACTGTGCAAGTCCTAGCAATGATCAACACACCCTACATGATTCCCACAACAGATGGTGATAATGCAAACTTTCCAGCTTTACCCTCTCAGTGAATCTCTAATTGTGCTTGAAGAGACCTTTGGAGGATGGAATATTCTATCCTTGAGCTTGCTTAGTCCGTGATTGGTATCTTTTGACAGCCAACATGAGCTGCAGCCTTTATTTCCAATTAGCAGCCCGCTCAGTGAGGGGTAGCACCAAATCATTCCTGAAGCAGTGTTACAGGGTTATGCTTTGAGAATGCTGCTTGCTCACGACCAGCTTAAATCACACAGGTCTGACTTCAGATTCTGAGTCAGAAACATCCAGCTTCCTGAAAAAACAGAGCTTCTAATTATCAGTAGATTCAGATATCAAGGACTTGAAATTCTTTCTCCTCTCTTCATAACATACGTTAAAAATAAGGATGCTACACTTTGTATTTCCTTGCAGATAGGCAAGATAGTCAGATAGAACTGCGAGTCTCGAAAAACACATTCATCATAATATACTGAATCCCCAGCCTGTGGAAACAATGTTCATTAAAAAGAAAGCAGTATTAATTGGAACAGGCTGTTACTTTCCAGTCTCCTCCCTTACCACACACACACATTTCAGATTGCAAGATTCCCAGTGCTTAATGGTTTCAGAGCAGTGAGTCTGTGTGAAAATTATATATTTTAATTCATAGTTATGCATTATAGGATAATGGGACTTCTCAAATTGTTAGACTACATCATGCTGTTTGGCCTAGCTGGCTTTACAGCACAATAATTAAACCAATACACAGTTACATTTTCAAAGGGGAAAGGAGTCCCTGTGGGTTTGAAGTTATTTACCCAACAGTTGTTAATAACGACCATCTGCTATCAGACAATAGGTGTCAAATGCACATTTTGGCAGACTAGCTACCTGCCAAGAGGAAAATAATCAAACGCACATTTCTTGCTCCTAAATCCTCATGAACAATTCGAGTTAGCAAAAAAACATAGTAATTAAGAAAAAAAAAAAAAAAGGAGAGAGCAAGCCCTATTTTTCACTCATTGTAAAAAAAAAAAAAAAAAAAAACGGGTAACAATTTGTGTCATCAGATACCAAAATCTGGCAGGAAGGGACCCAGATGAAGTTTGTAACCTACATCAGAATAGAAAACAGAACAAGACATTGTTTCACGTATGCTGTACACTGACTGGCAAACCGCAGAGGAAAAGAAGTGGTCTGACAAAATCCTCAGTTGTTTTCCATCTTCACTAAAATTATTTCATTAAATTCTTTCTGTACAGGATTCTTTTCCAGGGAATTTTATCTTCTGTCAACTCAAACTATGCAGGTACTCAGTATATTTTTAACTTCTTCTAATAAACTTACCTGAAGATTCTCCTTTACAGGCTCTAATTTGCCAGTCAGTAGTCTTGGCAGACGAATTACCAGATCCTTTGTCTGCAATTAGGGAAAACACACACAAAGGAAAGATTACCATGAAAGCACAGTTGCAAATATATCTGAAAAAAAAAAAAAAAAAAAAAAAAAAAAAAAAAAAAAGGATTTTTTTTTTCCAATTGGAAGAGAAATGCATTTTCACTTGCATTTCATTTTCTCTCTAGCCCAAAGCTGAGTTTGCAGGAAACAGTTATGTATTAAAATGCAAATGTTACCCAAATGTCACGTTAATTTGGAGAACAAAAAATACCATAGCCTCTATAAAACAGATGGGGAGAAGGAGTAAAACCACTCTCCAGAAGTAGATATCATGCTGAAAAGCCCTCTCTTGGTGCTTGAGTTGTTTCTCCCCATCTCTTTAAAGAGAAGTAAACAAAACACTACCTGCTAGAGGCTATAAAAGGATTTTTCAACTGCAGTGCTTTATTTGTCTACTTTGGGATCTAGTAACACCATAACATTATGGCAACACAAGAAATTACTCCACATCCCCTGAGCCATGGGACTACTTGTAATCCACCCTGAGTACAAGGCAGTGACTAAACCCTTTTCCAGAGACATCTCTTACCTCAAGCCTGGAAAGGCCAAGAACAGGCACTGTGACAGCTATGACTCTTCAACTAATAGAAGCCAACAGAAGAACAAACGATCCCCCTTGAAAATTGACATTTATTGCAATCACCAGCTACTGCAGGAAACAACTCATATTGTCCACTCATTCTAAGATGCTTCAGCTGCTAGCTCCCCTGACTATCCCAAAGCGTGGTGCTAAATACCTGCTAAGCATGTCACAGTGTGGTAGCACTCTGAGAAACGAAGATTACTCTTGGTGAACTAGCACATGACTTGGCATTCAGTTTGATATTATACTTGCAGATTTGACTATTTAACACTGATGAGTGAAATGTTACAGTATCTCGAAGAGATGAAGAGAGCCAATTAATCTGCTTCAAGTTAAAAAATTGCTTGCACCGACAGATTCAGTCCTGTGAACTACTGCAAATAATAAAACTGGGTACAGGCATGCTTCTTTGTCAACATCCTGCAGCTGATCATCTTCAAGAACTGTACTTAAGCATATTTTGAATGTCAGATGTCCTATTACATCTATGGAAGGTTAAAATCATGTTATACCTTCCTGCAATCCTGTGTTATGCTGGTAACATCAGCAGGGCTCATGGATAACCTGCCAGCACTGCCATGTAAGCATTCATGTTCTGAGACTTTACAGATGTCATTGACAAGGTACCTAAAGACTTCAGAGTATAGTTTTTACCTTTTTTACACTGAGGCCAAGTTCAGTTTTGAAGAAACCCAGTCTGTTATCCAATCTTTCGACTGAAAACAACAGCAAATATGGAGCTCTTGAGACCATCTGAGCAATTTCTGCGTTACCAAATTTTTTTGATTTTAGGTAAGCCACTCTAGAAAGAGAACAAAAACAAAACAAAAGTCTAGTGATGAAAATTTTATTGCCTCCATTTATTCAGTACTCGCTTAAATTCCTCAGTGGTATCTTATAAACGGACAGATGTTCTAGCATTAACATGCAACTCTGCCAAAAATAATTAGGGGGAAATCTGCAGTTATCATAAAAGCAAAATACCATCCCTTCCAATTAATTAGAAGTAAAATAAACCTCAGAGCAGATTGTCAATACCGAAGACAGATTTTAATTCCTTCCAGCTGTACTTAAGCAGATAACTATGTTAACCTATATTTAACTACCAGCCTGTCTCCTAGATTGCAAACACATTAATAGATCATCATAGGGTATGGACAAGAAGATATACACAGCCTTTTGCTATTTTAATCAATTCCATTTCTACTGCTGAAAGAACAGAGTACTATACCTCATACATCCCTGTTTTGCCAATAGCACTGGAGGAGAAATATCGTACAACAATGCCATCTGTAGAGACATTGTCCAAAGAGACATTTCTAAATCAGCTGAAGTTACTTTGGTTACCATAGGTCCCTACTTTTCAGTCGCTGCTCCAAGGATTTAGTCACAAAACATCTGGTTGTCAGAAAGGTGAAGGGGCTGACTACAGTTTTTATGTTTAACAGATCTTTCTTTCTTTCCAACTCAAAACTTTTTCCAATTTCTATTGAATTCAGTGAAAGTGAAATCCTACTTCAAGTACTACTTACAACAGATTATTACCATAGCTCCCAGGAAAAAAAAAAAAGGAGGAAAAATACAGCATACAAAAGAGACATGATTAACCCATTTGCCACCATTTACAAAAAACACACTGCTATGTGAAGTGGTTCCCTTTGGTTACAGATGATCAGAAACAGAAGTACTTGTTATCAGATGAACTTTGGGCATACAAGAACTGATTTCATCTGACTAATTAAGATACTGCATGGACTGCAGAACATTCTGCAGAAGTAGATACTCAGCAAAAGATGCCTGGTCTTATAGTGGGGGAAAAAGGCTGCATGTTAAATTATGTCTTGTTGAGAGAAAGAAGTAAAGTACCTTCTAGTACCTTCTAGCCACTACAGCCTCCCTTTCTTTCCACAAACCCTGAAAAATGAAATAACCATAAGTGAAAAAATCTCTTCAGAGAAGATAAAAGAACAACATCTAGAGAACCAATTCGTAACTAAGCAGGTATCCCAACACAGAAGGTAGTAGCCTAGTCTCCAGACAATGCTGATGGAACTGGCTACAGAAACCTGACAGACACAGACATTAGGAGGGGGAAGAAATACAGGATGCAGAAAGAAACAATTGTGCCTTCAAAATTTATCCTGTTATGTTTTTAATGAAGCTGTTTGGCTATGCTGTTCTTCTTCCATTCCATTTTTCAAGGACACAACTGCCAAGCATTCTAGAAAATGAGCTTAATGAGCAGATAAATAATAAAAAAATTTTTTGGTTGTCCTAATTCCCTTACTTTATCTCTGGAACCAGTCATTAAGATTCATACTTGAAGCACTTCTCTACGACCTGGAAAGGCAAGAAGTCTCCAAGAGGGACATCAAGATCATAATCAGCTGACTCTAGGCGATGGTATATCAGAGAAGAACAGTCATTCAGTCTGACCAGGGCTTGAGATAGCTCTGTGAGCATCGGCACCAAGGTCAGCCCTCGTTCTCCTACAGCAGTCAGCAGTTGTGTGTAGCATGTTAGCAGTTCTAAGTCATCATTAACAACACCGTAAAAACAAAGCATCTGGTGCAGCTGCAGTGCAGACACTGATTTGCAACTGTCAGAATTGTTATGAGTTATGGAATGTTTTGACTTTTGCAGTGTTTATCTGAAGTCAAATGCCAAATCTATTGAAATTTGTGTTTTGTTTCCTGGCAACACGGAATCCACAGCAATAAAACATTCCAGAGTGATGTAACCAATACCGTGTCCATCTGCAGCAAAGCGTTTATGCGAAGGTGATACTCAGCTTTCAAAGACAGCTATCTGAGCCACACTCACCCTCTGCAGCACGCTTACCTTAGAGATTACATTAAACCATTCATCAATGTCAAAGCGAGATAAACTTACTGAAAATTCAAGCTGTTGAATAAGAAGAAATTGGATTGTACTGTTCAGCCCTCATTTTGCTAACTAAATAGTGACACAGGACAGTCACTGAAAAACAAATCTGACTTCACAGGTGAGTTACAATGCTTATCAGAACAAAAACTACACTCTTCAGGAGAGTACAGGCAACTCAGACGATCTCAGCTCAGGACTACTGCTGAAAAATCAGCTACTTTCTTTCTGGATGCTGTTTCTGAAAGGCCACTTACTGAACAAAAGGATGGAATGGAGGAGAAAAGGAAAAGCCAGGTCTGCATTAGACCTGAATCTGCTGGTATACCTGTTTCCAAAAAGCTGTATTTTCAGATTTCTGTCTTGGACAGCTACTACATGCAAAATCTAAGCAGGCAGCCTTTCTTTTCTAGATTTTCTAAATACCAAGATATCTTGAGTTCATTACAAAGCATGTAAGCACACAAAAGAGTTGTTCTGCAAAAGAAGAACTGAATTAATGCAATGCCTAATGTAATTTTGAGAATGTGTCCATTCTCCTGCATTTTTTCTATAGTCAACACACCTAATGAAAGTATGTATCAGAAGAATGAATTAATTCAATTTCACAATCTGTTATTTAAAAGGTACACAACAAACAAACACAGCTGAGTAAAGAAAGGTAGGATATCTGTAACTACAAGAGAAACCAGTAGAGTACACTCCTATAGTCTAGAGCTGGTACCTTGAGTATCTCCTATCTTAACGTGATTTTCTGCCACAGATACAAACTTTATCTTTGAAGTTCTGCAAATAATCCTCCAAAGTTAACAGCCCCAAAATACTGAGAACAGGCTTCAGTTACAACTGTAAGACCAAGCATCAGCACAGGTATCTCAGCCACTGCAGTATGAAGCCCAGCACCCTAATTTGAACCCGGTGCACAAACATTTGAAATCTTTGTAAAAGCAGCCAAGGCGCACACGCATGTGGCAAAACACAATGGTTGATTTTAGACATAAGAAGAACGAACTGCTGCCATCAGTAACATTTTGGACCCTGCCAGGCACACAGCTCCTCAATATTCTTGTTTTACCCACCATTATCCCTTCAACTCAGCTACAGATTTATAAAGCTACTTAAAACAAACAAACAAACAAACAAAACAGTATTATCCCATTATATCTTTAGATATATGCTCAGACAAAGAATTGGTATTGAAATAATGGCCACTGAAGACGATGTTCCACTGTTGGCAGAGAACAAACAATACTACTAAACAGCTTGATTCAGACAACACTAAAACCAGTGAAATTAACAGTGAGACTTCAGTTTATGACTGACACAAATCACAACTTTCTAGACCAGGCTGCTGGAAAAAAAGGAGTATGTGCACACATCTATCTGATTTCCTCACTGCTTACTTTCAGTCAAATAGCTAGTATATTCAGAACGCAGCATGTTCTAAGTGTTCTCTAGAAAGTCAGACTGCATCAAGCACAGTCTGCAGTACACAGATTCTAAATCTAAGACATTGAAAAAGACTAGAGAGGACTAGGAGAGAGTGGTGCAGAAAACAAGAGTTTGACAGTAAATGGAGAAAACGGCTTGTTTCTCTTACAGTTCCTGAATAAAGGCCCACAAACACAATGACTTTTCTTAAAAAAATAAACCATTCTACCTTTGGGGTTTTTGGTAAACACATACACACATGAAGAAGCTTTAAAAAAAACAAACAAACAACAAAAAAAAACCAACACATTAGCAACAAAAAACACCCCAACTCCAAAAAGCAGCTAACTACATAAGCTTTGGTCTAAGACATGAGATCTAAAGAGACTGGCATTTATCCTTATGCACATACAAGCTTGAATGACACCAAGGGACAGTCTAGTGCAATACAAGTGGGAACACACAAACAATGAAAATTGGTTCCCGGTAGTCTTGTGTTCAGTTTGGGCTGGACAACAGGAAAAAAAAAGGCACCAAAACACTGTGCTGCTACTAAAATTAAGCACAGAAAAGATTTGTTCTGCTTCTTTTACTGCAGAATCTACAAGGTAAAACCGTATAGAATATGGTTTTGAAGTCTGATTGACAGAAGACAAAATCCATGCCCAGTCATCAGTATCTCCCCATCTGCAGATCACTACATGCGCAATCAACATCTGACGACAACAATATAGAAAAAGAGGTTTACATTGTTCTCCAACTTAATGGAAGCCTCAGGGAACATAATTTTGGAATCTAATCTGACATTGGTAAAGCGAGTAGCCTAGGATGGCAAGCTGCTTCTTCTGCGGCAGAGACAGGAACAGACATATTAGCCTGAACAGCCGATCTTTGCACCAGTGCTGGACAGGTAAGTAGGACACCAGAAACTGCTGCAGGGTGAGCACAGGCACGTATGCACACGGATAGCATAAGAATTGCACCTGACGAGCAGCAGCGATTGCCTCCATCTCCAGACACAGCAGACTCAAAGAACCTCTGCACAAACCCTTTCTGTGCACCAGTAGAAGTTGCTGCCAGCCATGTCTTGGCCTCCCCCTCCTCCCTGCTCGTAACCCACAAATGTCAAGGTTCCTCATGGAAGGACTAAAAGAGGTGTATGCCTTGATACCCAGCAAAGGTTTGGTCAACTCAGGTATCTTACTCCCTGATCACAGCACTACTGAGCATTCCCACTATACCCTTACCCACAGCTGATGCTATCCAACCTCTCCTGACAGCTTCTTGCCTAGTAGAGCAATCCTTGCTTTTCCAAATTCATACCTGTCTTGCTATTGCAAGCCAGTCCGCAACATGATTCACTTAACCAACAACTAAGCAACACGTAAGCAACAACTGCATGGAGAGAGGTGGCTGAGCAGCCCCACACCCACGAGTTAAGCCCATTCAAGTACTTGGCCTGATGCAGTCCCAAGCACATCCTTACAGAGGGATAAATCAAGGCACAAAATCTTAACATGTATTCAAGGGGCAGTCTCCTTGGTGAGTTTCAAGCAGCTACCAAAAGAGATGGTCTTATTCTGTTTCTCCTCCTTTCCAAGGTATGTTTCTCCTCATCCTTTGTATGGAAACTAACAGCACACAGCCACACACCTCACAAATCTGACTGAAAACTTAATAAATTCTGGTAATGGTCAGTTTTCAGATGGATCAGGGGGTTGACTTGACTCACAACACCGCCACCACGTTAATGCTGACTGATGATAAAGGAACACAGAGCCAAGGGACTGAGTGAGGAAGTAAGCAGCCACAACGGGCGTTCAGACAAGCTTAAGACAACTCCAAAACTACATCTTCAAGGCCTGGGGCTTAACATCCTGTTGCTACGTAAAAGGCATACCTGGTTTCAAGAGCTTCCAGATCTTCACCAAGGATGTACAGATTTTTGGTCAGGAACAGTCCCAGCTGATTGTCTTCTACACCCACATCCTTAAGGAACAGGAGTATTTTTTTTATATCTTTCTCGAAGTCCAAGGTCAGTAAGAGCTGACCTGCCTTTTGACGTTTCTCCACTTGGGATAAGTCAACTCCTACAACAAATAAAACAAGATACTGTTTTAATTAAACACAGACCTCATTCCCTATAAATGTCTCAGAAACGCATGCTGATGTTTCTAGGACTATTCTTTTTTTCTTCATTTATTTAGCATACTTTGATTGCTTAACACAGTAAGGTCATGACACCTCCTATATGATGGAGGTATTCCAGATAAAACAAGCAGATTGGTTTCAGACTTTTGCTAAGATTATTTTCCGAAGGATGACATCTCCAAGGAATCCTGCACGTGAGGAATCAAACACACCAGTACGTGCCACACGCAGTGACCTACTCTTGTCGCACGGAAGCATCTGTACAAGGAATTCCTAACTCCGCTATACCTGGGACAATTTTGCAGTGAGTGCTTCACACACCAATTTCTTACTGCACAGTGCCAGATCTCCCCATCGCAAACATTTGTTTCACCAGCTTTCTGGTATTCCTTGTGCTTCTGGGAAGCGAGGAAGAAGCCAGCAGCCTCCGACTCAACTATCTTTCTTGCACAGTCCAAATGCTTTTTGATGAAAACTGAAGTTCTCTCCCACCCCCTCATTCTTTCCTCTTCAGTCTACTGTGCCCCACTTTTACAGTTCTGCATAGCAATCACTCTCCTTCCTTCCTGGAACAGAGAGCTGCAGTGTCTTTTGCAGCGAATTAAAAAATCGTTATCCAGCCTGAATTAAAAGACCAACCAACGTGCACAAAGTGCTCCCTACCTCCAGAAGCTCTTGGAGATACGTTAAGGGACTAGAGCTAGGCAGCCTTGTCTCTAACTAATACAGCATTCAGTAAGCCATACCACCTTTTCCCTTTTTCCATTCACCCTGCATAACATTCTGCTGCCTGTAGCAATAGTCACTGCTCCTATAGCTTGAAATTTTCAAATTTACAAAGCCACCACTAAGATCAAAGCCCAAATTACAGGAACTCCAAAGCTCCAGGCACAAAGAAACCACACAAACAAAATCACACATACCTAGCTGGACAAGCTTTGTTAGTGTTTCTGAGTGATCAACATAATCTCGGAGCGTGGAAGACTGAAGGGGAAGAAGTGGGTCCGCAAGGATCTGCACGGCTTCTTCCTCAGAAATCTCCTCCAAAGCAGATGAAGGTGGAACATCATCCCAGTCTAGGAAATAAACACAGAAGAGCAAAGTGCATTTTGTGAATGACAAAGCTGTTCCCTTCAAACCCTACGCAGATCTTTGAATCCATTTCAAAATGCAAGGACACTCTGCAAGAGATGAACAGCCAAACTATTGCTGTGTGAAAACATATGAAAACAGGCTCTGCTCCCAGTTTTTGCTTCTGGAACACTGCCTTGCCACTGCCCATCAAGTCTTGCTCACATGGCCAAATCCAAGCTTAGCCCCTACGTAGCCTGCCTTTGGTCTCCCAGCTTGATCACTGCACACAACAGATCACTTCACCTTCCTGAAGTCTTCTTTCATGCCTCCACAGATTTAATCTTGCCTGATTACATCCAAACCAAAAGCTAACACAAAGATTTTTCATAGCCTGAAAACCGCACCACCCGGCTCCTTCTCCAAATTCAATGCTTGAGCTGCAGTTGTTTCTGACCTTCAAGGCATTTCACAGCCAACTCCAACTGAGCCATCATGTCTTACCCGTTACGGGATGGCTGCTGACTGCCACCAGCTCTGACAGCCAAAGAAACAGAGCTCTGCCTACTCATTAAGGTTTCCAAGTAAGCATCATTATATTTGCTTCCACTTAACTGTGTTCAAAGTCACAGAAACTCTGTCTTTTTTTGAAAAAAAATCTCTAAACTCATTTATTTTTCCACTGACAGAAGCTCACAGCACACAGATCAAGACTGCTGTCTTGCAGGCTGACCGCTAGCATTCACCTCAATGGTCAAGCTGATCACCCGTACTAATTATAAACTCCTCAGGATGGCAATTTTCTGTGTCCTGTTCCTTAGCACAACAATTTCCTAGAAACTAAGGTGACGCTCTTCTGTGTTGAAAACACAAAGCTACACCTAAACAAGAAGTTCCAAAACCAGCAGGAAGATTCTGATGTTCTAGGAAAAGTTGCGTAGACTAGCTCAATTATTGCAGCTCTCACCACCTTTTTTTTCTCAAAGCCTCATCAACAGAAGCACAGTGGAACACTTTTAGCAACATTAACAGCTTAAACAGTAATAACAGCTCTCTATGAATTTGTATGCATATGAAGCATTTCCCTTCAGAACCAAACCAAAACACACCAAGGTCCATTCTGGTAGCACTTTTTTGCTACCTTTTTTTTGTTAGACATGCATTTTTTGGCTGTTCCAAGTTCTTTGAATCTATTTTCCTATCAGGAAACAGGCCTCAAATGATGAAAAAAATGATAAAACCAAACCAACTATGTCTCTCCCATTATGCACTGCCAACTAGGCAAATTACTCCACGCACACCAGTAAGTCTGCCTGAGGATAAAAATCCGGCACGTAGATCAACTGTGTCGCAGGTGTGGACACACACAAGCTGGCTGACCTGTCAGCTCTGGTGCAGCACTGTTTCCAGAACCAGCTGCAAAAACACACAGACCTCAGCTGCAGCTCTGAGCCACCCCAAAAATAAGCTCTGTAGGATCCAAGCTGGCTGGACTCAAAGCCGAATCTGAATATACAGGACTGCCTAATAACTCCAGATCAAGTTTCCTCAGCATATGGTTCCTAAAACCATTTTGCAGAGGGTGGGATACTTTATCCCCCCTCAGATATATGTATCTGAGTACGGATAAAGAAATGCCACTCAGAAAATGTTTACTGGAAGAAAGTGATGCTATTTTGTCAGGGCAACGACACCAAGGAGACCTCGCATCTATCTGCCTTCCCTCAGCAGAGGGTTTGAGGGAGCATTTCTCATCGTGACAGTTCTTAAGGAGGCTTCACCCTCTGCTGCCTCCTGTTGCCCATTCCTAATCATCCTGAAACACCCCTCAGGACGTGTGAGCTGCTTTGGGAGTGGCCTCCCTGACACCTGCTCAGCTACTACAAGTAGTTATGAGAAGTTCCTTAGTTGGCTGCTCCAGACTGAGGTTTCTACCCAGCATGCTGTATTTTATTTTAGCTTAAAGGTACTCTTTATAGGCTAGGGCTATCACAGGAATTCTACGTTAGCTATGGGGCAAAAGCTAAGTGAAAATCATGAAATTCAGATAAATATTTTAATTAAACTGGTCAAAAAAAGAGAGCTAAAGGCAACACAAGAAACATGACTTGAAGATTAATAAGAAAAGGTATCCTCGAGTCCTCTTACCTTCACACAGTATTTCTGTGTTCAGGTCAGGGATTGTTTCTGGTTTCACTTGTTCCTGTTTTACTGGCAACAAATTACTTTCCGGTGAAGACGAGGATCCATCCTGGGCACTGGCAGCCTGCGAACAGTTCTCTACGGCTACATATCTGTACGTCTGCCATCCCCACAGAAGAAAGCCGCGCCTAGAGGCCAGCAGAGCCAGCGGGGCAGCCCCTTGCCGTGCCTGCACCGCCTCGCTGGAGCTCCTCAGCCTCTGCGGGGCCGTTAAGCGGGCTCTTTGCAGCCAGCAGCAGCAGCAGCGGGCGGCCGGCCGGGCCCACAGCGCCATCCTCCACCTCAGCCGGGCATCCTGCGGGGAGAGAAGGGGCAGAAGGAAGAGGAGGAAGAGGAGGAGGAGGAGGAGGAAGGCCTCAGCCGGCGGAGCGCTGGTTACCCCTCACGGCGCCCGCCGCCCCCCGGGCAGCCATTTTAGAGCTCCGCACACCCCACGAACCCCCCCAGCGGAGGGCTGACCGCCTCCACAGCCACCGAGCCCGGCATGGGAGGGGGGCGAGCGCAACCGTTGGGGGGCGTTAACGGCCCTCAGGGACCGTTGGGAGCCGTTAACGGCCGCTGGGGACCGTTAACGACCGCCGGGGCCGCGCCGCCGCCTCACCTGCCCCTCTCAGCGCCCTCCTCCCCACACGGCCCGCGTGCTGCCGGCGGAACCATCCCGAGGCAAGCAGAGGGGTGTCCGGGCGCGGAGGGGACATCCCATCTCCTGTAAGAGATAGGGGGAATCGCTCCGTTTCCCCCCGTTTCTCCCGATTGGTCTCGCCCTCCCCCCGGCCGCCGTGGCCCCGCCCGTGGGGGCGGCGGGCGCGGCGCGGCTCCCTCAGCGCCTCAGCGGGAGGCGGCGGCGGCGGGGCCCGGCCGGGGCCGGCCGGAGGCGAAGGTTTTGGGGCTGAGGGGGGAACAAAAATAATAATAAAAAAAAAAAAGTCCCGAAATGGCGTCGTGCGTGGGCAGCCGGACCCTGAGCAAGGACGACGTGAACTACCGGCTGCACTTCCGCATGATCAACGAGCAGCAGGTGGAGGACATCACGCTGGAGTTCTTCTACCGGCCGCACACCATCACCCTGCTCAGCTTCACCATCCTCAGCCTCATGGCCTTCGCCTTCACCAGGTGAGCGGCACCTGGGGGGCGCCGGGGGGGCGGGGAGGGTCCCCATAGGAACCCTATGGGGTTCTGGGGGGTCCCTATGGGGTCCCTATAGGGTTCTGTGGTGTCCCTGTAGGGTTCTCAGGAGGTCCTATGGGGTTTTGGATGGCCCCTATAGCGTTCCTATAGGGTTCTGGGGCGTCTCTACAGGGTCATCGTCAAGTTCTGGGGGTTCCCTATAGGAACCCTACGGGGTTCTGGGGGATCCCTATGGGGACCCTATAGGGTTCTGGGGGGTCCCTATGGGGTTCTGGAGAACCTATATAGCATTGCTATGGGGTGCTGGGGGGTCTCTATGAGGTCCCTATAGGGTTCTGGGGGTTCTCTGTAGGAACCCTATGAGGTTCTGGGGGGTCCTTATGAGGTCCCTATTGGGTTCTAGGGGATCCCTATGGGGTCCTTATAGGGTTCTGGGCGGTCTCTATGGGGTCCCTAAGAGGTTCTGGGCTATATGGCCCCTGTCAGGCTCTGGCAGAGTGGGAGATCCCCCTCAGAAGGGCGCCGCTCTTCTGTGGTGTTTGCTCAGACTTGGGTGGTCTTCTCGCTAAAAACGAGCCTGTGGCTCCAGCAGTGCCCAAAAACAGCTTTTTACTAGGTTATCACGGAGCTCAGCAATGACATCACGCCGGCAGGTAACCTACCAAGGGTTCGCGGAGGGCAGGGACTGTTTTGTGTCATCGTTTTCACGCAGCGTGCTTTATCTGGGGCACATCGCCCCTTGGCATAGGGCCCCGGTACTGATAAGCGTAGCCACGTTCTTGCCCCACCACAGGAACAGCCTTCACCACCGCAGTCGTGCATGGAAATAAAGCCGAGGACAGGCACAGGTATCTTCAGGAGCCTTATCTGTAAGCAAAAGGTATAGCAGGGCAGGCTGCGGGGCACCTCACGGTGTTGTTCCAGGTTGTCCACGTCTTTTATTGCCTCCTGCTGAATGGGACTGCGAAGACAACATTAGCATCCTCCTCTAGGTTCAGTTTCTCGCGCAGTTTCTGGGCAAATAGGGATTCTGGAGAGGTTCTGGCTGAGCTAGTGCATCAGGGTTTGGACTCATTTATGCTTTAGTGATGTTGTGTGTATGTGATTACAGATTGCAGTGGCCTCATTCATTATACTCTGTTTTTGACAGGAGAACATCCTAACTCATCCCTAGGCCTGAGATATAATTCAGTGTGTAATCTTCAATATCTGAGGGATCCGTTTTTAATAGTTAACTCAGAGATGTTTCTGTGTGTTGGTACAATATTTAATCAGGAAGCCTTGCTGCGAGTGTTCCTCTTGCCTCATGTTCCCCTGTCTGATAACTTGTCCTGCTGTCAGGCTAATTTAGGTCAAATTGGCAACGTATTGGGGAATTCTCATCCAGACCTTGTTCTGAGGGGCTAATGGCATTGATTGCTCACCTTCGGGAGAAGAAAAGGCTCCTGCCTTTAATTCTTCCAAGCAGAGGATGAGTCAGGCAGCAGCTTTGGGACTGTGCACTCTTCTCGGCCCAAAGAATATTTATTGAATTCTCAGGTGGTTTGTTTTTTTTTTTTTTCTGAAGAGGATTGCCATCTTTTCTTTCTTTTTGTCTTGCTAGCTTTCTAACTTGCTTTGGTTTCATGTTCTTTCCCTTTTCTCTCTCTCTCTCTCTCTGCTCAGCCTCACTTCCTGTGCTTAAGTACCTATTGACTTCTCTTTAACACTTCCCTGTTGCTCCTCTTGTCAGGTTGTGGGAATTACTGTTTTTTTTAATGTGTGTTTTTTTTTTTTTTTTTTGTTGTTTTTTCCTTCCCCTTTTCTGCTATTTCCAGCCATCACAGGAATTTCCTAAATCAGGGTGATACCAAAGCATTGCCTCCGTTGCCTTATTTGGGACGCTGCTCAAGCCATATGTTCTTGAGAAGCTGAGGGAGGTGGGAATAGCTCCCCACGTGCTTCCAGTGTGTGCTCCCAGCTCTGGGCTTTCTGCTCCCATCAGCTTATTGCACGAGTCTCCAGTGGCTGCGTTCATATTTCCACCTCCTGTGCTCAGTCAGGTGTGCCAAATGATTCCTCTTCCTTGCTTCCCCTGTGCTGTCAGATGTTCCGTAGCACTCCCGATCGATTTATAAAGCTGGGGATTTTTTCCACGATACATTCATACCAACGTTCAGCAAAATGCATTTTTTTCAGGAACTTCAGCATAGGCAGAGGAAATCTGGCTTCCCTTAAAGTCTCTCTTGCCTCTTCTGTAATTGTTCAGCGCCAGAAATACCCGAGGGTTCACGAGAACTTACAGAACTTCAGATAGCAGTAATGTTCAAGGAGCAGTAATCAGAGTCCAGAGGAAGAAACGTGAGTGTTTTTAGCTTCTCCATTTTACAGCGTGGGGTAGTGGGCATTCTCTTTTTAAAGCACATCCTTCTGGTGCCTCTGACAATGGCTGCAGCTGCCGAGCTTGTTTCCTGCTGAACGAGCCAGACGCAGGCTCCTCTGCTTCCAGGCCTCACCCAGCGTGGAGGCACGGAGTGGTTCTCACTTTCCCTGCCTTTTTCCTCCCTGGAGCAGAGGGATGTGGCCCTCTCCCAGCCCCAAGGCAGCCTGCAGGAGGGCAGCTGGCTGCTGGAGGGGATGTTGGTGGATCACTGCAGCGTTTATGGAAGGCTTCTTTTCCCCTACACTCTAAATTTAGCGTCCTTGCTATTTTTACCCCAGTTCAGTGTCCTCAATTCTTCTCGTTGTGATTTAATACCTACTTTGTGGTTTTGCAAGATGCTTTTGGAATGCAGTGCTCTGGAACAGGGAGAAGATCAGGAGAGACAAAAACATCATGAAGTTATGAGGTGCTTTGTTTTTTTTTTTTTTTTATTATTATTTCTTCAAAAAGTGCCAGACTTGAAAAACGCATTTGTGAAGTGGGTTCAAACCGAGAGAATTTTCTTCCGTCCTCCCACACGAGCGTTAGAAATCTCATTTGTGCTGCATGAACGCCGACATCTCAAAGTCGGCATCAAAGTTCCTGAGGCTAAGCGAGGAGATGATTTAGCACATTTTCCTGATTGCAGCTTGTTGTGATCATGTCTTTCCTCCACCGGTTATTTTGCCTCCCTGTTTCCTTCAGTGTCCTCAAACCAACTCTTCTGGGCAAGCGTTGTAATTCTTATCTTAACTAGCACGCCGCAGCAGGTCTCTTGCTGCTACCTGTCTTTACCTGCTTCTGGCAAAGAGATCGGTTATCTAGCCCTTCTGAGAGGCACCTCCGAGCAAACCAGCCAAAAATGCTTCTACCACTCGCTTGGAAAGAGCTGTGCGGTGATGTGACTTCAGTAATCTCTTCAAAATAAAGAAACCCGCCCAGTTGGTGGCACCAGTGACAGCCTGTGGTATTTGCATGCCTTAAAGCAGGAACATGGCTTTGGCTGAGCCCTGAGGCTCTGTCTGGGAAGGGCTCTGGGTGAGACGAGCTCTGGGGGTTGCCAAGGGAGCCAGAGTGAAGTCCTGGAGCTGGGGATTCGGGGCCAGTGTGAAGTGTCAGCCCATGCAGCGTGGCTGCTGGAAAATGACTGCGAAGTCCGGGGTCAGCTGCTTTAAGGAAAATGCTGAAGGGGGTCCCCAAGGCCTGCAGAGAAACCATTTGTGTTTAATGTACTTTTTGCTGCCGTACGGATGAACTGACACAGCGCTCGAATGTCTCCTTGTGATGAAAGTCTGCCATGGAGCTATTAAGGTTCGGTTCTGAGGGCAAGGGAAATAATTTGGCAAAGAGAGAGAGTTTATGGCTGCAGCAAATACATCTAGTGTGGAGCACATTTGTGCTGTCACAGATTATTACTGAGCCATCCAGAAAAGTGACAAATGCTCTGCCAGAAAGAGCTGTAGTCCCTCTAAAGTTGTCTGGGACTTTTTTGTGTGTCGTGGGTTGGGGATAAGTAAAGGAATTTATTTAAATAGATAAACTGATCACAGGCACATTGAAATTACCCAGATAGAGAAACTTTGAGCAGTAGTAGCTGATACATTGTGAAATATCAGTTGTGCTTTTTCCTATAGTTTGAAGCTTTTCTAATTCTATCGCTGAAGTCTCCTAGAAGCTGACTGCTGGTGAGAAGGCTTGGGTGCTGTCTTTGTCAATGTTGCTGCTGTACTCTTTATATATTATATATTTATATAAATATAATATATATTTATATACCTGCAAGAGAAAGAAGAACTTGGTCAGGTGTGCCTTGAATTCTTAGATTTTTTTTTCTGGTCATAATGTGACAGTAGCACAAATAATACCTCGTATGTTATTCAGAACTTGGGCTTAGTAGATCACAAAGCAGGTGATTTTTCTATTTCTATTTTCTTTTAGGATTGGCTGTGTCTGTGTTATACACAATTTCCAAGCTGTGTGAGGCAAGATGCTGTTCTGTGGGTTACCTACAACCCTGGCATAGGGGATCTGTGGCTAGGGAACAATAAAATATTAAAGGCTGATTGGAATAATACTTTTCCCTGTCTCCGTGTACTCACCTCAGGCATTTGGCATTGGGAACAGGCCAAGGGAAGTAAAGGGGATTGCAACGTCAACCAAAACAGCAGAAGGGAAGATGGGAACTGCATCCAGGCTTCTAGAGTCTTGGTCACCATTTGCAGTGTAAAAGTGCTTTTGATGATTTTTCTGTGAAAATTAAAACAGCAGGATTTTTTCACGTTACTTTAAATTTAGTTACTGTTAGAAGTCACTGCAGAAGCAATGCTTGTGGCTTGCAGGTGTTGATGATGTTTAAATGCCTTGTAAGAAAGGATAGCCAGAAGTGCAGAGTGAAAACCATTTGCTGCAATTACTGTCTTGACTGGGTACATAACCAGCATGCTTATTTCTTCTACTTATTTCCATGTAATCTTTTATTGAAGTAATTACATCTTCAGAGCCTTTCAACTTCACCTTCAAAATAACACTTTAACACTTTGATGTTCTCTTTCTCTCTCTCTCTTCAGAGATGACTCTGTCCCAGAGGAAAATATTTGGAGGGGTATCCTCTCGGTGATTTTCTTCTTTCTAATCATCAGTGTTCTAGCTTTTCCCAATGGTGAGTAAGGTCCATACATCATTTATTGCAGCATGTGAATTTGCCTTTATCACCACTATGTTTATTTTGATTAAAGTGCCACTTTTAAATGTAATTTTTCTCTACTCTTCTGAATCCCCTTACGTTAAGGGACAGTATAAAAACGCGTTGCAGTCGCGTTGAGTGGAGATAACAGTGAAGTGCCAGTTATTTATAGCTTGTCTGTACCTAACAAGGAAGTCGGGTTTTCAAAATCAGCGTCTGTGTTTGCAGGTGCACAGCTGCAGCTCAGACTGTGAAGTAATGATGCTGCCAGATCCTTAAGTAATGTTTCAAAACACGCTGCCTCTGTGTGTTTTAGCAGAAGTGTAATTCTGCAGTAATTCTGAGATGTAACACGTAAATCACCTGGTGATGGGTACGAACCCTCTACATCACATTACAATGTCAAACCACAGTTGCTCAGTAGAAATTTAAGTCAGACAAAGATTTTGGTAATGGTATGGGGAGCAGAAGGTGCAAAGGGGGTAAAATCTGTGGGTGACACTTAGTTCTGCAGAGGAAATGCTGTCTTTCCTGTTTTTATTTATTTGAAATTTTTGCTCGTTGCTGTCAGCAAGAGCCTTATTCTTGGGTCAACTCCAACCAGTCTTAGGTTCGGCAGTGTTCAGAAATAAATGAATGGTAATTGTGCTCATGGCATGCTCCTGGGATGTATTTTTCTGATGTTTGAACATTATTAATAGATGGCTTTCACAAAGCGCTCCCTGAAAAACCAAGCGTCAGAGAAAAATGAACTTCATGCTTACAACTGTGAAAGAGCAATCCACAGCGTGCACTGAAAAAACTAGTTGGCCACATCTCGCTCCCTAAATGTACATTTCACGTTTAGATGTTTCCCACTTTCGCCAGACTCAGCTTTTCTGCTTTTTTTGCATTAACTCAGGTGATTTTAATCGAATAAAGTCAGGTTAATCACTGGCTTTAAAGTAAATAATAGCGACACTGGTGAAGTGCACAGGTATCGTGCACAGCTATTAGATGTGTGATACTTAGTTTGCAAGTTTTAGGAGGCCTGTTTGCTAACATTTCTTGGTCATCTGAAGGCTGAGCACTGTGTTTCTTGGCTGGCGTGCAAAAAGAGTGTATTTGACTTCACTGAGAGCAAGCCATGAGTTGCTGTGGTCTAGCAAGCAGAGCAAGAGATTCTCAGCTGAGATATGGTAAATGGTATACTACTGTTCTGGGAACAGCTCCCATTAAAATAATTCAACGTTATATTTATGTCCTGCTAATTGGCAATCTCTCTCCCCTCTCAAATGTGATACATTTATTTTTTTCTTAAATATACAGGAAGGAGCCCCAAAGTTTTGGGCATGTTATACAGCTTGACATAGAACTGATCTATGGTTATGTCAAACTTGGGATGAGAAATGCCGTTCTTGCTGACTGTTTTCTAACAGGCTTTTTGTTTACCCTCCACAGGACCTTTTACACGCCCCCACCCTGCAATATGGCGAATGGTTTTTGGTAAGTTTAAGTTGTGTTTCTGATTCAGTGCTTTGGCAGGACCGACCATTTTTCTTCTCCAATGAATGGATTTGTCGTGAAACATAATTTGTGTGTCAAACTTAGTGAATAACTCTTCCCTCCCACTTCTGAGCTGTTGCTTATAATCTGTTCTGAATTATGTTTGGGAACATCATTGGAGTTTCTCTATGTTGGGATCGTGTAAATTAAATCATCAGAAAAGGAGCATTCCCTCCGATTCTCTGTTTTAATCCTATTTTGTCTGTATGCTTCCTAATTCCCTCCCCACTTTACTGCCATCTCTTCCCAACTCAACTAAAGGAACTAGCTTACTTCAAACTAAACCTGGTTTAGTAGAGTGTTTCTTTTCATTATCTGTAAAACATGCTATTTTTTCTTAAACAGCAGAATTATGTAGTTGAATATGCATTTATTAATATTCCTAAGGTGTATTTTTTCATTTTTTTAAATTTCAGCAAAATTACTGTAAATACTAATTGCATTCATAGTTGGGAAAATAATTCCATTAACTGCAGTAGCTACCAAGTGAAATCCTGCTCCTTAAACACCTGAATTACATGGCAGGAACATGAACATTTTAAAAATAATCCAGAGTTCACAGAGCACAGCCTAAATGTTAAGCATATTTACAGGGAATTAGGCGGATTTGGTTTAAAAGCTGGTCCCTTTCTTTTTAACGGGACTATGAATGTCCCTCTCTCCTGCCACTTCACAGAGCTAAAAATAAGTAGGTTCCCAAAGTAGCTGATTACTCATCTGTTGACATTGGGAGGATACTGCTGATTAGATAGTACTGCTTAAAGAATCCTGCTCCTTTTGAAGCTGGGGAAACGCAGTCCCTACTGCTCACTTCTGATTACAGCAAATGTAAATTAAAAGAGCTTTCCCAGGCAGAGCTTGACCCTCTGTATTTCTGGGGAAAAACTGCAAGGAAAATCACGAGTGACATCTTCCCCTCTCTAATCCTGCTTCCTTTGGTGTGACTTACTTAGCCATGCTAGAGGTCTCAGATCTGTGCAGTCGATGAAAGGCAGGAATGGCACATCTTCAGCATTTCAGGATGCACCCTTACCCCCAAGCTGCACTTATTTTAGTAGTTTGGCATCTGTTTACCTGATGCATTTTAGGGATACACTGCAGAAGACAATATAGACTCTCTGTACACGTGTGCACTTGAATGGAACTTTTCTAGCACGTCCTGGGGGTTAATAACACTTCAGTTCTTCTTTTCATAATTGCTATAGTTTGTTTTGGATGGCAGATGCTAAGTTTTTATTCATGTTAATTTTTCTGCGCTCCACGACATCACTGCAGGACGCAAGTAAGTTTGAGTGTTAGACTGTAGAACTGGTGTGTTTATGTGCCTCTTCCAAATGTGGTCATAGATATCTGGACTTGTGAGTAATATAAAGATATGTTCCCAAAAGCAGCTTCATCTGCCTACAGATCTACACCTAAGACCCTTCTTAACTTCATACAAGTTTTTTTTTTTTTTTTTTTTTTTTTTTTTTTTATAAAATCCATACTCTGACACTGGGAGGAGAGAGGAGGTAGTCTCAAACACATCGGTGTTTCTTAACTTATAAATGTATGTAAGCATATCATCATCTTTATCTTCAAAAGCTTCAAACAGCCAATTTTCCAACTCGCAAAAGTAAGTGAAGCCTGCCAGTCCTCCAGTTTATATTTGTAACCACTCTTTGTTGTCAGATTAGTAAACTGATCTTGGTGCTGAAATCTGCATTTAGGCTTGGAGATTTGCACTCATGAGACCAACAAAACTTAAAGTAAAGGCAAAAAGCCAATCCAGTCCTGTGATCCTGATGTGTCTCCTACTACGGAGCTTCCTGATCACAGACTTGTGTTACTCATGCCCAAACTGTCTAGACTGATTCTTTTTTGACTGGATTGATAGAGTTGAGCATACATCGTATCACATGAAGCAGGAGATAATATGAAAGACCGAGTGCTCAAAGATTACCACCTGCCTTGTTTCTTAAGCTGCTTTGCTTGTAGGCACTGTATGTAGAAAACTCAATCTGTGCAAAGTGGGCATGTGTTGAGTTCCTGTTTGAAAGCTTTTTGAACCTTCTGTGTCCAAAAATGTTTTTGTGAATATGATTCTAAAGCAGACTCTTTTTGCAGGTCTCAGTGTGCTCTATTTTCTGTTCCTGGTGTTCGTGCTCTTCCTTAACTTTGAGCAGGTAAAAGCAGTGATGTACTGGCTGGATCCTAATCTTCGGTACGCCACAAGGGAAGCAGATATTATGGTGTGTATCCTCGGCACCTTATTGGACATTTTGGCTTTTTTAGATATGTTTTGCATGGCTGGGAAGGGATAAATCTGAATTTACTGTCATTTGCAATGTAAGGTTTTGCCTGTACTTGATAGTTGACACAAAGGGCTTGTTGACTCTGCTATTTAGTGACACTGAAATCAGCTGGAGTGAAAAACAGTCTTCTGGGAGAGCAGATTGAAGAAAGGGGTAGGAAAAAAAAGGCTGTGCAACAGCAGCTGGGAGATAGGAGTGAGAAGCAGCCCTGCAGCCTGTGGAGAGGCCCCTGGTGGGACGTTTTGCAGGACGTGTGGTGGTGCTGAGGCACGGGCAGCCTGCTGTTAGGGTGCTGGGAGGACACGTTCCTAAATGGAGCCTGAGCATGGGCGTTAGTGATGTTGCTGAGCAACAAAAGGGAGCTGAGACGAAGTCTGCTGGTAAGCCAGGCTCACCTGGCTCTCCTGTCATTTAAGCTAGAAATAATTTCAAGTCAGGGGAGGACTGGTGTTACTGCTGGCACAGAACCACAGTACAGCAGATTTCCTGCCTGTAGCAGCGGCAGAGACTTCTGAACTACTGATCCTGATAACTGTCACTTAAAGAAAGTTGGAGTAAAGTTTTCAAGTGCAGTGATAATGGAGGCTGTAACTTGGTCTCTTCTTGTTCTGGCCAAGTTGCTTGCATATAAAAGGAAGTTAAACACGTTTCACTGTATGACTGGCAGAGCGGTGGTTGAAAAGGTGATGCATCAGGTGGGGGGAAAGGTCCTAGTAAAAATATAAGCAAAAATACTTTTTTCTTTTTTCATCTGTGTACCAGGGCAAGAGTCCTGTAAAATTCTGCATTGTTGTCTTCATGGAGACCAGGATTTAACCATTTCTCTACCATCCCTTTTTCAACTTGTTCATGGCTCGTTTGTGCAGGGGTAGCAATGGTTCGTGCCTGAGGGAGAAGCTTTTCTTCAGCAGCTCTGAGCAGTGCTGTGTTGTTACCTGCAGATGGCAATGTATGTTTTAGGAGGGTTGAAGAGCAGAGAGCTTTTTACATGTGTATTTCCAGTTGGAGATAGTTCAGTTTGTGCCCAGTGACAAGACAGAACCCCCCAGATTCAGCCTTCTGGTGGAATCCTGATTTATATCCTGCCTATTTTAAGTGGACAGTGATTTCTAGCTCTCGCTGTTAGAATGTAATGAGAGAACGCATTTCTTTTGATATTGGTGACTGAAATATTAATTAAGATTCTTAAGGAATCAACTGCTCATCTGGGTTTCACTGGGTAGAAAGAAATTCCCTCTTTCTAGTGTTTTTGCAGTTTTCCGTTCATCGAAGTTATTTTTGTTTGTATCTTTTATCTTTAACAGGAATATGCTGTGAACTGCCACGTTATCACTTGGGAGAGAATCCTCAGCCACTTTGATATATTTGCTTTTGGGCATTTCTGGGGCTGGGCTATGAAGGCTTTGCTGATCCGCAGCTACGGGCTGTGCTGGACTATCAGCATCACCTGGGAGCTCACGGAGGTAGGGCACCCGTTTATCTCAAGAAAACACGTGACTCTTTAATTGTTCCGGGACAGAAGGGGAATGTTCCTAGGAGGATGACTCGCTAGTTCTCAGTACAGATTCATGTTTTAAGCCTTATAAACCAGGTGCAGAGCAATTGGTTTGGTCGCAGTAATGGAGAACAACAAGCTGGGCTTTAGGTAAGTTGGGCAGATGATGGTTTACTTAAATAAAAAGGAAGTCTTGGCAGCTTATTGTTGCCATCCATACTTTGTATTTCTGCTGTAATAGGAGCCAAACCTCATATTATTTCAGGTGCTGATTTTTATACCCTGATTTTGAGTAGCTGTTCTCCTTTTTCACCTTGTGATACCCGTCATCAACTGTCATGATCCCCTTACTCCAAATAAAATAGCATTTAAACATTTTATATGGTTTATACACCATACAAGTGTTTTAAATACTGCACAGTAAAAAGGAGTTCTGGAATCCCCAAGGGAAGTGAGAGGACTCAGGGGAGAAGTCTATATGGAACAGCACTACATCATTCAGTGTGCTGTTCTCTGTCATGAGGCCAGAGGGCATAGCCACTTGTTTTGTTAAATCGTACCCCACAAGCCTCATTTATTCATGTTGACTGACATAAAAATGTGTTTTTTATTGAACCAGGATTTAAATTATTTCATACCCATTGTAGTCCCCTGTACCATGGTTTGGGGGACGATTGACTTACTTTTGTTATCCAGCTTTACCACAATTCTCCCAAGCTTGTGTTTCAGTCAGTTAAAATAGGTTTCAGTAGGGTTTATTTTAAATAACTTTTGACACTTAAATCCTAACTTGATTTAGTCAATTGACTTGCTTGGACTGATGATCTTTATTGTTAGATCTGTTTTGAGAGTTCAAGCTGATTAATTAGAACATGCATCACCAAAAAAGCAAGGATGAGTTTCTATAAAAAATGAGTTTCATGATATTTTTTTTCTCTGAATTGTCCCATCAAAAAATAAGTCCACTTTTTATCAGCTTTGGGGGCAGTGTAGTTTAGCCTATCATACTTAAGATACCAACTGTCGATAGAAACACATTAATTTAATCTTTAAAACTAGTTTTCTATAGGGCTTACCTTCTTGAGAATGCTTGGCTTATCTGACAGTGCGTTTATAATTCAGAAATGTAGATAAGGATCTAGTTGTCAAACTAAATTTCTGGGTTTGAAAATATTGGTGCCATGAACTCATATTCAAAAAATATTTTTGTTCTGTGGCATTCAAGGATACGCTGGTTTTTAAGCCATTTTGAAACTGTTTTAAGCTCAGAATTTCACAAGTACCCATTCACAGAGAAGAGCTTTGGTGGTTATTGTACTCATTTTTCCCTTTGGAAAAGAAGTTTTAAATCTGGATTTGTTTCACACACTCTCTTATCGTTCAGCTGATCTTTACACAACCATCGTCTTCAACTTGACACCGCACGGGGTGTCTAGTGTTCCCCCTTGCTGAAAGGCAGATCGTGGGGACAGACAATGTGTTGGGTGAGGTTCAACATATGGAGAGGTTATCACCACCCAAATGGATTTTTAATGAATTGGTTAATTCAGGGGAGTCATTAGAAACCTGCAGAAGTTATCGGGGCAGTTACGGAGGGATTTAGCTGTGCATCTCCTGTTAGCATTAATGGCTTTGAGCTGGCTCCCCCTTCTGAAATGGGACACTTGGCTCTCGCTGCTTACTATCGGATTAAAGCTGGGACGCGGGCGGGCCTTGGTCTCTTGTTCTGAGAAAGCAGCGAGCAGCTCAGACGGACTGCCTAACACCTGTGGTCTGCTCTTTGCTGCCTCCCTACCTGTAACTTCTGGTGCCTTTGTCTGGATTATTGCATATTGGGATTCATAGCCTAGTGTCCCTTTTGGTGTTAAACTTACTTGAAACATGAAAGGGAAGCTGTCTGTAGCAAGATAACAAGCAACATTGTCTAGCTTAAGGCCTGAAGAGAACTCAGTTTTCTTCTTTACAGGTTCAAATTCAATATAGCATTGGCAGAGGCAACCAAGCTGCTTTGATACATTTTGCAAGAGTTTTCAAAGGAAGGGTCACTTGTCAACATCAGGCACTGATTTATTATAACTTGACCACTAGCCATTCATCCTGTATAGCAAGAATGTTCTTCTTGTTCCTTTTGACACATCTGATTTTTTTGGGGTATTTTATTTATACATTTGTCAACAAAAGATGCTCTGCCACCAAACTGTACCAATAATCTTCCACAGACACACAAATCAAATTATGTATGTTCGTTTACTGACAAACTTTGTGCCATGCTTATCAGAGGGTTATTTAGTTAGCTATTTGTTTTGTTAAGCTTCTGCAGGAGTATTTCAAGGGGACAGCTTAACAAGTGGCTTTCTTGAGTGCCAGTCCACAGCTAGATTTTTTTTCAGTCTCTTAATTATTGGGTTGCTCTGATTTTTTCTTATTTTTTTTCCCCTTGTAGAACAAATAATACAACTATTTTCCTTTTAAAGGAGGATGAGAAGAGCTGAATCCATCTCTCAGTAAATTATGCTTGTATCTTTCCTCAACTGTTGCCATCTGGCCAACTGTCCTCCTCCACTCTACCAAAAGCTATCAAATGTGTCTGTAAACATGTTTAACTGCCTTACTGATGCCTCATAGCGGTCTTCAGTTAAGCTGAGGATTAAGTTCAGAAAGGAACTGATTGCTAAAGAAGTAAATCATTTTCCAGGGGAAATTTTTAAGGGCCTGAATTTTGCTTTGCTCTTTCCCAGTGGTGGCAGCTTTTCAGTCCAACACTGAGTTGTTCCTGGGCTATTTCCCAGTATCTTCATCTTAAAATCACCTTCACAATTAGTACTTACCAGTATGCTCTTAACTGCTGGAGCCGTTCTGGATCAAGTATGGCAGCAAAACTTGTAGTGTCTGAGTTATTGGTGAACTCTAAATCTTCCTACAGTCACTAAATTTCCCCAAAAAAACAGTAAATGAAGGAGTTTTGAGATTTTTTTTTTTTTTAAATCAGAGCAAGTCTTAAGTCCTGAATTTCAACACATTTTAGTGCTGACAGCTATTTAAAAATCTTTTATGTACAGCACTGCCCCAGCAGGGAATGGTGAGAAGGAGCCCTGAGGTCTTACATACTCTTACCCAAGGCCTTCCAAAGTTAATGAGAGGACTCCCATCAAATTTCAGTGATTGTGGCTCGTGTCCTTGAAGTATGGCATGTACTGAAATGCTGGTATTTGGATGTGTTCTTAAAAATGAATTTGTATTAATTCTGTGCTGTTCCTCACCCAGAATCTTCTTTTTGCTGTATTCTGTAGCTCTTCTTCATGCACCTTCTGCCTAACTTTGCTGAATGCTGGTGGGATCAAGTCATTTTGGACATCCTGCTTTGTAACGGGGGTGGCATCTGGTTGGGCATGGTAGTTTGTCGTTTCTTGGAGATGAGGACCTATCACTGGGCAAGCTTCAAGTAGGTCTAAATTAAAGCTTAATTAAATATTCTTTAATATTAAATTGTTTGGAAAATAGACATTCTTTGCATATGTAAAATGCATGTAATACAGAAATGACATGCAAGCTGCACGTGCTAACAGTGCTGTAAATTTATTTTGTCTTAAAAATCCTTTTCATATTAATATTACTTTAGAGCATATCTTTGTAAATATGGTTATGTATATATTTTTCTTTGCAATCCAAGTTACAATTATTGATGCCAAATGAAGGAGGGGGGAGGAAGTAAAGCTATTTGCATTTTCAGCTTATTTTATAGAAATAAAACTTTGAAGAAAGCAATGAACAAAGCTAATTGTAACTGCTTTTCTCCTTATACAGTGTTTGTAATCTCCAGATTTGGGTTTGGCTTGATGAGGCAGCGTGGCAGTCTGTTGATATAAAAAAAGGAATCAGGCTGGTTGTACCTGTGTTGTGAATTACCTTACCCCACTGCTGACCCTCCAAAATAAATGATTTATTTGCAAAATGAAGTAGCATTTGCTGTGTAAAAGGGCAACAGCTTGTGGCTGAGTAGGTTCCTGTTCTTAGCTCTCCCACTGTGGTTTCTTTCTGTTGTTTTTGCCCACCTTCTCCCACCTCCTACCTTTGTTTGTTGCTCTGAGAACCATCCAGCCTTCAGCCTCAATTCAGTTTTCCCACATTTCAGTTCAGACAGAATAATGAGCATTACAGCTGATGTTCCCTCTGATTTTGGAGAGCTCACTGAGAATTAAAGCAGATAGCAGAGTATCTTTGGCAGAACTATTTTTTATTATCCTTGTGGGATATTTTTCTTGTAGATGTTTTGGACCTTTAATGTGAGGAGGAACTGCAGAGAATGAGAAGCTTTTGCTTATGCTCTTTTGTTTTCTTTTCCCTTTTTTTGATGAATAAACATGGATCTTAAAGATTAGAATATTTCCCCCCACCCTGCCCCCCCTTAACCTATTTAACCTTAGATTCCACTAGCCTAAGAGAACACAAATATTACAAAAATGAAATCTGATTTATTTTTTTCTTTTTTGTCCAGAAGGGCCAGGGAAATAGGTTGAAAACTGACTTCTAACCCAGAAATCTCTTGATTTTCTTTTTTTTCTTAGAATTCCCTGTCCTTTGGGTGGTGTTGCTCATCTGAATTGTTACCAAAAGCAATAACCATAAGTCATCTGTCAGATGAACCTCCATTCCCTTTCAAAAGGGAATTTAACAATCTGCTAGCTTATGACAGTGCTACCACATTTCTCTGGAAGAGAGTGCAGCTAAATACCAGAACAGCAAGGGCTGTGTGTGCTGTTAGTGCAGTATGCTTCACCCAGTAGAGCCAGCCTCTTAAACGTTTGATGAATAAGAAATTTAAGAGATCCTTGAAGGACTGATGTCCACGAGCTCGTGGACATCAGAGATATATTTGGCATTGGGATAAGAGCAGTGGCAGCATAGACTGAGGAGAAGTATTCTCTAGATTCTTCAGGGTATTTGGAGAACTGTAATCCTCTTTTATTCTTCCTTCACGGAGAGAATGAGAGAGAAGTTTTTTAGGTAGTTACTGACTCAAGGTAGAGGTGGGTGGGCTTTCATAGTGTGTCCTGACCGAAATGCTTAACAGATCACATTTCTCAATTCCCCCTTGCCCGGTACACAGTTATTTCTGTAGAGATCTTTGCTATCCAGCAAAAAAAAAGTGTGATGGTTCTGAAACATCCGTAACGTGGCTATTGTTTCTTTTTTTTCCCTTGCCTCTTCCTTGTCTTCACTCCAGCCATTCTCTTTTTCTAGGGATATTCACACGACCACAGGGAAAATCAAAAGAGCTGTGTTGCAGTTCACCCCAGCCAGCTGGACCTACGTCCGCTGGTTTGACCCGAAGTCTTCATTTCAAAGGGTGGCTGGAATCTACCTTTTCATGATCATTTGGCAGGTAAGAAGCAAATTCTATGAAATCAAAGCTGCCATCAGCTCAGTTACTTATTGGCTGTGTTCGGCTAGAAGATATTCTAATGCAATGTATGGCTGTCACTGAAATGCACGATTAAATGAATTGATCGTACAAAGCTAGTCAGGGCATTGTTCACAGGAGTTACATGATAGTTCGGGAGTGTAATTACAGAATCTGTGGAAAATGGGGGAAAAAAACACAAATGCCACTGGCCATCAGTTTACTTTTTGCAATTGATACAGTTTTAAAAACTGCCAGACAGGTGGGTTTTGTTTGTTTTCTGTTTTTTTCTTTCCCATTGACTTTTGGATGGATCACCGATCCTCACAGTTCTGGCTGGGATCCAGCAAGACTCCGTAATATGTTCCAATTGCCTGGGTACATAGTCAGGCAAATGCTGACAGAATTCACTAAAATAGCTTGTTATTAACTTGCCATATTTAGTTTTTGAAAGGACAACCAGAGGTGTTTAATCGTTTTTTGGGGGGTTGGTTGGTTTCTGTTTTAAATAGATAAGTTCTCTTCTACCCCTCTACAAAACTTGCCTCAGTTATTCATACGTGAAAGATTCCAGAAACCTTCTGCAGTGCAAGTTAGTATCTGGTCCAGGTTTCATGAGAGACTAAATGCTTTCACAGAGGTGTCTAGGGAAGAATTTCTTGTTTTAATGGCTCATTCCTTGCTTATAGGCACTTTAAATTCTCAGCCTAATAAGCAAGGCTACAGTGGAGCGCTAAATAGCCCTTCTCTGTTTAAGTTACCATATTAATCCACAATTTTTCTGTAGTAACTCATTAAGAGTTATGCAAATTGAACACTACTAACTGATTTTTTTTTATTTTTATGTAGCTGACTGAGTTGAACACATTCTTTTTGAAACATATCTTTGTGTTCCAAGCAAGCCACCCTTTAAGCTGGGGGAGAATTCTCTTCATAGGAATCATTACAGCACCCACTGTAAGGTAATTTGTGTTTTGTTTTGTTTTAACGTTCAGAGTAACTTGACTTCTAGGGACCCAAAAACAACATGTAATTTGTGAAAGATTGCAGTTCATTTCAAGGAATTTACGCTTTAGCCACCATGAAAAGCAAAAACAATCACCAATTTTCAATAAAGTGTCTTTTCTGCCCAGTAAACTAGTAAGGTAAAATGTATGTAAACATCTGTGTTTCCATAGGGATGCAGAACCTGTCTGTTCCATTTTCTGTTTATATAGCAGCTGCACGCTTTATCCTTGAGGACTGGGTGCATGCAGAAGTTTGGATTGATGAGTCAGATGCTCACAAAACTGTAGATGAGGGAAAATAGAGTTTTCCCTCTCTGTTTTTTCAGAGTTCCTTGTGTTGCTTGTCTACAGGAAAGATAAACATGTTATAAGATAGAGCATTACCTTATTCTGAATGATAGGACGTCATCTGTGCTCTGTTAACTTTTTTTGTAGGAACTACCCTGCTTTTAGTCACACATGCTATTTCACAGTCCTCTTTTTTTTTTTCCCCCTGTGGCGTAGCTGAATGTAGACAGAATTCACAGTTTTGATGTTAAGAAACAAGGTATTTCCCATTCACAAGTAATGTAATGTTACCTTGGACAGTTAAATAGCAGCCATGCATTGCTTTATTCCTAAAAGTGTTTTTTTGAAGCTGGTAGTCACTGAAGTTATGTGCGGTGATTTCACACTGTTAATTAAATCACTTTAAACGTCCTTTAATCTCCTAAACGAGTTTTCAGGTGTTTTATGGCACTTCACAGCCTGTAGAGATCTTTATTCTTAAACAATCCTTATGTTGTTTGATTAACAACGCTTGCCTTCCCCATCTGTCAGCAGAAATCAGAGACTGAGGAAAGGAACTTTGTTCTCATTTACTTAGGGTTCTCCTCTCTTTTGAAAAAGAGGATTTTAAAATTCTCTTAAAAATTTAGGAGCTCAAAGAAAACACAGCAGAATTTTCTCACTACTTAGTCTAGAGACCAGAAAAACATGCTGCTTAGAGCATTCACCCAGGATATGGGGTAGCCACATTCAGTTACTTCCAAGGTTTAAACCCACATCTCTCAAGAAAGTGCAATTGTTAGCAAATTGAAGAGAAGCTGTGGAAAAAAATGGGGATTTTCTAATTCTTCTGAAGCTGTTTTGTGTTGCCTAAAAGAACTGGAGATTCAGCGGAGAGACAGGAGGCAAATACGTAGCTCTGCTAGCCTACTAGTTTGGGTACTTTCCCAGTCCTTGCTCTCAGGATTGTTTTCTGTGTTGTTTCAAGCTATTTGATCTATGTGATAATCTGTCCTGCTAGAATTGGAGCCATCTGGTAGACATCCAGCATGATTGCATGTGAATTCAAGCATCAGCACTTCATTTTCAGTGCAGATCCAGTTGTAACATAAACTAGGTTTCTAAATGTAAATGTTCTGGGGACTTTCAACATCGCTGAAGAATTTTCTTGTGTTTTCCTTCGCAGGCAGTACTATGCCTACCTCACAGATACGCAGTGCAAGAGGGTGGGAACTCAGTGCTGGGTGTTCGGGTAAGTGTTCTTGCTGCGTACAAACCTGAAGCACTTGAAGAGGTATTAAGTAGGAATCCAGCACAGAAACAGGCTTGAAACTGGATGAAGCCAGTTCGTGTCTTGTAGTTCCTGTCTTGTAGTGGTTTTAGTATAAATAACAGTAAAGAGAGAATTTTTTTCTTTTTGCAAGTTCAGAGGAAAGGAAAATTCTGGATTTAGGGGTAGAACATGAGAATTGATGGAATGAGTAAGGAGAAGAATAAAAGGAAGATCTAGAAACTGCTGGATAAAGCTAGCCTCCTTCAAAGTAGCACTGGCCTTGCTGCCCGTATTCTCAGTTAGGTGAGAAGGATAAAGCTTTTGCACCTACTGCTTTCCTGTCATTAGAGTAACGTTCACCAGGCTGTCGAGGTGGGCACTGCTGCTATTTGAGGAATCACAACAAAAGGCGGTGAAACAAACCACAGTTCTCAAAAATTCCTATTCTGTTCTCGAAGAGCTATTAAAGAAGCTCATTTCTGATGGCAATGATTTTAAATGAAAACAGGCTTTTCATTCTCATTGTCAGGATTAGTGTATGTCTTATCTCCAGTTGTCTAAATCATTTTTGTGCTTAATAGAAGCAGCTGTTGCTTAAATTAGCACAGCGTTTCAATGAGCCATAAAATGCTCAAATTTAATTTAATTACAGTGCTCTGCCAAACTGCCCCTCACCTTTATTGTTGGTCTCAGGGATGTCCCAGCATTTAAGGAATTGCTGAGCTGGCAGGCTTGTGTCCAGGGACACTGTATCACCATAAGCAATACCCATTTTTCAGCAGTTAGTTGAGATGAGAGTGGAACACGCTGCAATGTAATTGAAGGGACTTCTAGTCTTGCTTTAAATGTACCCTGGAGAACATGACACATGTCTCCTTGGGTTTGGAAGGAATTAAATATTCACCTCTTTCACTGAGATTCCACCTTCCTGGATGGATCTATTACTGTCTTCAACTCATGGTCATAACATCCAATGGATATTCAAAAGGTAGTAACTTTCTGTTCTTGTTTAGGTTTATTAGAGCTGAGTAGGAGTAAGTAATGTATTCTGTAAGCCTAAATCCCCTTACCTGGGGAGGATTCCCTGATTCCCCCTCCTCAAAACATGCATTATGATCACTAAAGGGAGACTGCGACATACATAGTCCTTAAAAAGGCATTGGCTTTTTTTAATGATCATTACAGAGTAACCTGTCTTTTGGATTTGGGTGTTAATTTAGTACCAAAATAACTAATCAATCAAATAGTTAATGAGTGCTTAATTTACAAGTAGAATCAAATAAACTTGCTCTGTTTGTGCAGAAACATCTGAGTAGTGACAGAGCAACTGAATTACCATTTCAGAGGTTCACATTTAAATACAGACATTTTACTGAAATATGTATTTAAATGATTTAGGAATTGAGATGTTAGTATGGAAGAAAAAACATTCTTTTTAGCTACAGATGGCAATCTCAGAGTCATATAAAAGATGCATATTAAACTGATTTATAATTTGGAGGGGGGAATTTTCAAAGTCTGTGCTATGAAGGAAGAAAGATGCGCTCCCTATTTCATCCAAGAGAAACAATGCCTACATATTCTTTTACAAGATGAAGGGAGACATAGTTCTGAATGTTTGCTTTCTGACTCAAATCGTTGAGGATGGATTACAGCAACTGTCATCCTTGGTTCAAAGCTCTCACTGAACACGTTTGTCTAATAAGTCCGAAAATAGATATTCAAATAAGTTTTTTTGTGATTGCATATTTTCAGCCTGATCTAATTGTGGAAAGTGTGCGCAGTGCAAGTATTCTTCATGCTGCTTGTTGCTGTAATCTGCTGGAAAAAAGAGTAACACCAAGAGTTGGTGGAAGCTTTGGATTTATAGCCCCTTCGTTCCACCCCAAGTGGCAGAGAGGACTCCATAGCTTTGAGCCTGACAAGATGTAAATACCTGGTGATGAGGGAGAGATGGAACTTGGTTTTATTCTTACAATGTTGGCTAGGAAAGTAAATGCAGCAATTTTTTCCTCTCACATTTCTCCACAAATCCTCTAATATTACAGCGTGGACCTGGGTTTACACGTAAACCAGAGCAAACGTGTGGGCTCAGAGAATTTGGAATACTGTTTCATGTTGTTTTTCTCATTAAAATACTTCTGAAGTGAGCAAAGTAACCTATTTAGAATTGTAGTAAATTTGTTTCCTGCAGAGAAATATCCAAAGCGTAGTTCTAGCTCACCCAACAGGGAGTCTATTGGTTGTTCAGCATGCAAAAGACATTTCTATCTGGTGAGGGCTGAAGCACAGTGGTAGGTATGAACAGAAATTCTCAGCTATTGGCACACATTCCTGCCTGTTCCTTGGACAAGCAGAGGCTTGTGGAATTGTGGCCTAATAGCTTAGCATTTTCTGTGGGCTGTTTATGCTGAAGAAAAATAAAGAATGAACAATAAATTTTCCAAAGACTTTGAGTTAATGCTGTTGTTGGGGAGATGTGTGCTCGCTAGAGAGTAGTGCTTGTTTAGAGCTGACCGTCCCGAGCCTGGGCTGTGGACATGAGAGTTAAGTCTTTTGTGTTTGTAACCACTTTTTTTTTTTTCTTCCGTTTTTCTTGTATTCACTCACAGGGTTATTGCTTTCCTTGAAGCTATTGTGTGCATAAAGTTTGGACAGGATCTTTTCTCCAAAACACAAATCCTGTATGTTGTGTTTTGGCTTCTCTGTGTGGTAAGTGAGATTTCTCATGTGAAACATAAGGCACAGCAAAGGCATTGAAAGCATCTAAATAGCTTCCTCTCTGGAACATTGGCAGCAGGGGATCATTGTGAGGGAATGCTGGTAAAGAACGTCGTGCATGTCCTAGGAAGAGCAAATATGAGATTGTTTAGAACTACTCTGAAGAGACAAGAATAACTTTTTCCTTAGTTCTTGACCTAGTAGAATGTAGTCACTTAACCAGTACTTACCAAAGAAACAAACTGTGGTTATAGATCTTCTCTTTATGAGAGAAAATGACAGTTCAGTTGAGGATAATCTGGGAGCTGCTTCTGACAGTGCCCTCTGGAAGAGAACAGGAATTAATGAACAGCATTAATAAGTAATGCATGTTGCTTCAGACTGAAGTCTTACAACTGCAGAAGCCCTGCTTTATCAGGCAAATTGTTTTCACTCAGCCTGCAACTTTCTGCACTTCAGTGTAATTACTGCAAATGCAGCATGAAATGCCCGTTTTACAACAGCAAACACATTAGTTAGTCTTGCCCAACTTGTAATTCTGATGCCGAACACATTTTAATGAAAACTAGGGCATTTCTTCTGGGCTGTGACAGTTAAATGCTTCTCCCTTCTGACTGGGAACACAGTTCGAACAGGTGATAGGAAGTCGGTATTTATTGTTCTGCTATTTAGTGTATCCTAAAGTTGGAGCCCAAGTTTTAATTGATGTGAAAAAAGATGCAGAGAGAAACAGAGCATGAAAGTCTCCAAACATGGAATCTCCAGGAATTCAAAGATTTTGAACCAGCAAGGAATTTGGGAAAAATGAATAAATAAGTAGTTACATTTTTTTTTCCTCTCCTTCCTTGTTTAGGCCTTTACAACTTTCCTGTGTTTATATGGAATGGTTTGGTACGCAGAATACTACGGCCACCGAGAAAAGGTACTTTACTAGGATGCCTGGTCTTGTTTTATACCAGAATGAAACAACAGAGCTACTAGATGTTAGGATCCTTTACCAGAACTAACATACATGGGGGAGAGGGGGATGGTTTGGAGCCTTAACTGAAGTCAATAGAAAGAACTCTGAATTCAGTGAGCCTTGGACAGATCCCAGCTTACACGGTGGTTTCTAAAGAATGTTGTCCTCTTGGATACCCAAAACAAGGCTGTAATTTTGGCAAAGCATTCAGGGATGAATGGTCAGCTGCTGTTCCCATTGTACAGGTGGAATGCTAGGGGAATATTAAGAATACTGGGTTACACAACAGATCACCTGGCAAGTGGTGAATTCTTACTGCACCATCTATTTTGTACCCCTTAACTATGAAGGGAAACATCTGAAGTGCTGTTTGTATGTTTTATCAGGACTTCTGCCACAGTTTCAATCTACAAGTCTGTGCTGGCCTCAGGAATCAGCATCCCAATGACGTGTGTCCCTCTTGTGTTTTGCAGACCTTATCAGAAAGCGAAGACAGCCCGTACAGTCCAGATGCTTCCTGGCTTCATTCTAAATTCAGCAGAGGTATCAGCTCTTTTCCATGTGTATTCTTAAAGTGGGAGCATTAATGCTTAGCATTAGGAAATGAGGCTTGAGAAACTTACCTTGGAGACAGCTGGACTTCCTTAAACATCCCTGCAGGAGCTCTACAGATAAATCATCTACAAAGCTATTTGGTTTTACTGTCTTTTTTTCTTTTTTTCTTCCAATTCTAAGAAATGTATTATTTTTTTTATGGAGCAGTTTCTCTTTTCTCCTGCTATTCCAGATCATTCTTGGAGGTTTAAGATGGTACATATTTCATAAGTGTTCTGAATGGGTTTTCTACCTAAACATGGCATGTTTGGTTTTAAATATATGAGTGCAAATTATACTTTTATTCCTCCTTTTTAAGAAAGTAAAGTATGTGCCCTGGAGCTTATGTTCTTGCTGACACTTGCCTAGTTAGTGCAGCGCTGATAGTCATAAACAGCTTCTTCTGTACTTACGGGCAGCCCACCTCTGTAACTTCTTTTCCCTACACTAGAGGTCAGTTAATTTACTCTTCCTTTTACTATTTAGTGTGGGCTTATTGAAAAAAATCAAGCTTCACATCTGGATGTGACCTGTCAGAGCTCATGCTCCATATGTGTTAGTATCATTAAAATATTTCTTATTTATCATATACTTGAAAAACATCTACAATTGAGCTTTTATATACCAAATGTGATTTCTCTAGATGCAGATAATAACTTATTCTTAGCTTAGTGCATTTGTGGACTTTTATTTGAAGAAAAATTGCTTGCACTTGAAAAGTCTCTTTATACATGCTGGAGAAATCTAGCCAAGCAAATATTTGTTCTCTGACTTTATCTGTTTCTTTATTAATTGTGAACTTAACCTCTTCGTGTTTTGCTCTTGGATCCTTCTTTCAGTCCCCATTGCCTCCCTTTGTTTTCTCGGAGTCAAACACTACCTGTCAAGAAAGACTGAATCTGTGACTTCAGTCTCATAGTTCTTAAATTCTGATAGTAATAAAACTTCTGTCAGTAATAAAAGTGTAGAGATCTGAATTATTGATGTCATTTCAAAATAGAAGATGCTTCACCACTATATTCTGCTACGAGAAACTTCTGAAATCTCTTGTAAGAGGAGGAATTTTACAGTTCTTAAATTTGTTTTCATTCTTTTTTGTAATTAGGCCACTAGATGGAGTAGGAGTACCAGTTTGTATTAGCTTGAACTACTCCATACTGTAAATGCTGTAGCTCCAGAAAGCCTTCACTGTCTTTCAGACAAGAACTTGTCAATGTCAGATAGTCAAAAAGTGTTTTATTTCTCAGCAGGTGCTGACAATAGCCCACCAAAACATGCGGTCAATAGTGAAAGCCACTCATCTCGGAGGAGGAATCGGCACTCCAAGTCAAAAGTAACAAATGGAATTGGCAAGAAATAAGAAAGGTGCCTGAAGATACTCTATAATGTGATTAGAGATGACAAAGAAAATCAGACCTGGTTCTGAGCTTCCAAATGGAAGATTGATTTTTTTTTTTTTTTTTTTTTTAATTTTAAATTTAAAAAACGAAAGGCGTTGAAGAAAAGGATGGTCAAGAGGGAGCCACCGGTGTTGTGCAACTCATCGTCTGCTGATACTTGCCATTCACTGATTTAAACCTAGTTTCTTCAGCATGTGGCAACAAAAGCTAATGAAGAGTATGCTGGAAAGAAAAGTAATTTTATCATAGCAGGTACACCCTGTTTTGTGTTCAGGTGTTACAAGTGCATTTTAATATCGTAGCTGAGGCCATAAACATGAAGGTTAGTAAACTGATAATCAGTTTGCATGGTTGATTGGATTGTTTTGTTTCACTGTGTTCTTGTTGTTTTCTAGAAGAGTATGCAATCCTTTGACTAAAAGCCACTGCCCGTCTTTCTCACCACTAAACTTTTCTATATGACAGTTGGTAAATATTTAAAACGTCCATACACGTTGACAGCTGCTTGCTTTTATTTAAAGGCTCTACAGACCTGGTGACAGTGTTCTACCAGCTGAGAAATGGGTCCAGGTTTCTTGTAAATGATGTGAAATTGACCTTCAAATACGGTCCTCTTGTTCTGCGTTGTCCTTCTGCTTGACTGTTACAGATTCTATTTCTTTGAACGTTTTAAAATCCTTGTATAAAAACCTGTTGCAAAACAGAGAGGGCCGTGCCTCCTGCCCTCAGAGACAGATATCTCATTTAGCTGGTTTTTCTTCTTTACTGCAGCATTTTGCATCTTCAAATGCAAGTCTGCCATTCTCTCAGCCGTGTCACGTTGCGTTCAGTGTTCCTTCCTTCTCCCCTTTGATTTGCCTCTGCCTCAGCTGGAACCAAGAAATCCCAGCTTCTTCAGACTGAAAGCAGAAACTGCTTTGAAGGCTCTGGTGCCCTACCAAGCCTGATGATAAGGCAGGCTTGTTTTTTTTGCTGGAGCCCAGTTGCTTACTGCTTCCGTAAACATAATTATTTGTAAAGACTTGCTGAGGTCTTTGGTGTCTGAGAGCTAGCATGATATTTCTGTGATACACCGTCTTGGTTTGTACTTCCTATCATGCAGCTGGACACCCAACAGCAAAATGACTTTCATGCAGGTTTTTTATTTTCTTTTTCTCGGGGGGGAGGCCGAGGGGTTTGAAATATTAAATCCAACATCTAGTAACGTGGGTAATACTCCAGGTGTGACTGTAATGATTAAATCAAGAGGTAAACAATCAAAAGCAATCTGTTCTTGTATTAAGTTATCGAAATGTTTTTGTGCCAATTAAATTTGGGGGTTGATAGAGGTAGGTAGCTTATGTAAGGGTAATTAATACCCTCAGCCACTAGTTTTCAGAAGAACCTGGGATTTTCTTTTTCTATGAATAAGTTACTTTGATTTGCCACAGAGTAACGACAAAAGAAGATGCAGCAGAGACTTTATACAAGTGTATGATACTGTAAATAGGAGGAAAAAACAAGTATCCTGTGTAATCCACGAATTCCTGTGTGCCACAGATGATCGACATTGTCAATGCACTTAACTGTTGCTGCTGAACTCCTCAAAGGCCCTTTGCTCCCCACCCCCCTTTTCAATCAAGTAAGTGTCCAACTTCAGAGGCCACACAGTGGAAGCTGCTAGATCAGCATTGCTACGGTGACATTAAACATTACGGGGGAAAAAACGATAGGAAGACTTTCAGGCTTTCCTGCAACTTCTTGGTTTTCATTCATATCAGCAGATCCGCGTATTATTGTCTCTTTCTTTGTGGTGTGCTGCATATTGATGAATGTATTTGTAGATTTCTTTGGATGTTCAGCTCGTTACTTTATTTCCTTGGTTAATAAGTCAGCCTGTGTAAGGCTGAAGAACGGCATTGTACATTTTCTGTTGATCCAATACCAAAGCGAGAGGTTGGAAGCCGAGTGGTTTCGATCCAGTAAGTCCTGTGGCTGTGCAAGGTGAGAGCCCGTTTCCTACTTGCACGGTGTATGCACACCAGCTGTGTCTACAACGCTTACGTGTGCAAGCAGACACTGAAGTACACCATCTGGTTGCCTGTGGGGACAAGCACACCTCTTGTAACTGCAGACCTGGTGCTTCCGCTGCTGCACTGCACCCTAAAAACTGAAAAGGCAAATGCGAAGTGTTGTCTTGTTGGAAGCTGACTTCTCTACGCTGTTACAACAGCGCTGGCCTTGAAGAAATGTTGTTTGACAACATCTTTTTAAATATTTCCCGTGATTTTTTTGTTTGTCTGTTTGTTTGTTTTTTGCTACTCTTTCAGAGGGAGGGCTGGGGTGAGGGGAAACAAGTAAACTTTTCAAGTGCTGCTTGGAAAATGGTATTTCCTGTCCTCTGTCAACAGTTCTGCCTGGAATTCACACGTGTTCTCACAAGTCCTCTGCTGACTGACAACTGTATTTTCAGCTCCATCGTCTCTGGATGTGAGCTTTGCACTAGCAGGCATTGGAAAGGTGCTTTTGATCACTGCTGTAAACTTCAAGTGATCCCAGTTTTACCATTTTACTACGCTACTGCTGAATTTGGTGTGCGCGTGACACCTACCGTGACAAATCACCGAGCTCTTTAGCAACAAGCGTCCATGTATGAATTCTGCTGCTTGAACAGTATTTTGTAATAGTCACAGCTGCACTGTCCTGTTTTTAACTACTTATTCTGCCTCAACATCTCCTCCGTACTCTCCTGCTTCTGATGTTGTTTCTCTGTCCTCTGGTGATCTCTCCTGCTGCCAGTGAGGGAGCTGAGTTGGCCCTCCAGAGGCTGGCTGTCAGCGCTGTCAGTCATTGAAGGGAGGCTAATTTGGGGCAGCAGGGCATAAGCAGGGGGTTGTGGCCAGAACTTTGTGTAGTGGGCTAAATGAAAACAAAGAGTTTTAAGGTGCAGGCATGGAGTGAACCAGTGCTAGCCTGAAGTACTGGATTCCAGTACTAAAGTTGCTGTATGGGTTATATACAGCCTCCAATTCAATAGTGGGAGTGTAATTTCAACCAGTGCTTTTGTTACTCTTCTGTGAAGATGACCATTTATTGTTCCATCTGTTAAAACTTGTACTGTTTTTTTACCATGCTATCACAAGAGGACACAGATGTTACCATGTATTTAATAGTTTTGAATAGAGTTGCTCTGTATCGATTGCAAAGTCTTGTATTTTGCAATAACTCAGTAAATCAACCCATGTCACCCGTGTCTGTGTGTCTGTCTGTACTTGCAAGGCGTAGGAAAAGATTACATCCTTGAAGTCATTACATACCTTCAGAAGTTATTTTGTTGTTTGTAATTGCAGCAGCAAATGTTCCTGAGCAGCAATTTATTATTTCAGCACAACAGCTCCAATAATACAAACAGTTGTATGCCTTCTGAAGCTCCTACAGTATACAGCTTAAGCCTTGTCTTAAACAATCCCCTTATTCTTTTTGGAGTTGTTTTACTACAGGACCAGAAAACTGAGTTGGGAGATGGCCTCAAGACAGATCTTCAAAGGAGAAACGAGACTTCCTGTGGAAGAGCAGTGAGACAGGCTGCTAGCAAGTAAACTTCTGCCAGCACAGTGGTGTCAGCGAGTGTCAGAAATACTCTGCTTTGGCTTATGCTGCTGCCCTAGTTTCCATAACAGCAGTTTCTCGTTGTTTTTGTATATTTAAAAAAAAAAAAAAAAAAAACACACTTGATTGTGAGCTGCTGATTGCTCCTCTGCTGTTAGCATCAGCCTGAAGTCTGGTGTGCACAGGCTTTCCCTTCTTTCCTCAGTTCCTTCTCTCCACGGGCAGTGAATGCTTCTTGGGAAAGACTTCAACGTAACTTATCCTCTTGAATACTAATTTATATAGAGAGCCAATACATTCCGAGGTTGTAGTGAAAGGTGGAAGTTTTTTCAACCTCTGAGGACAGCAAAGAGGCAAATGTTGAGTTTGTAGATCTGAAGAGTGGGAAAAGACCTGATGAAACAGATTATAACAACTACCTCTCTCAAAACACAGCTTACTGCACTGGAGGAGATGCTTTCATAGCCTGTTTCTGATCAACTAGTGTTGTAAAGGACTGGAAAAAAAAAAAAGAGGCATTAAAAAATGAAGCGTCCTTTAACAGTAACACATCAAAAACTGCGTTTCTTCGTAAAGGTACTGGTGCCCACGCCTGCTTTGGTAGCTGCGGTTCTCTCAGTCATAGTGTGTCCGAGGAGCTGCTGCTTCTGCTTTCTCAGAATTGCTCTCTCAGAACTAGAGAGGAGCCCAGAAACTTTATTTTTATTTGTTTAACTGGTTTTCTTAGGTATTAGTGTTCACATTCAGCTATGTCCTGGTTATGTGCCCATAGGCCCAGGCACTGCCCTCCCAGGGCACTCTTCTCCCACTGGTATTTCTCGTTCTGACTGTTGGAGGGACTGTAAAGACTACATGGTCATGGGGTGTGGTTTAACCAGAGGTTTCTCAGCTGATTTTAGGCCTTTTATGTTCAAAATAACTTGAAATATTCTGCTTCCCTCCCCCTCTGGGTTTGCTCTGCCTTGTTTTATCTATCCGTTGTCACCCTGTGGTTTTATTTTCTGGAGCCCAGGCAGAGCCTGGTCCTGTCTCAACAAATTAAGGTGCAGTTTCACAACTGGATAAAATGAATTTTGGACAGACACAAACACACCCCAAGTCACTCAATTTAACGTGGTCGGGGGTGGGGAGGCAGGTCAGGATTTGAGGACACATATTCTTAAGAAAACAGGACTAGAAATCCAAGAGGACTTCATCCAGTAGGCTCCAAGCCCAAGGACAGCATGACTGCTGGTGTTTGCCCGAGGAGATTCGTGCACCTGCCCCCCTCTGAAGCCAGCTGATGCACGGAGCAAGGTTTGAGAGGTAAGCAAGAGAGAAGTGCCCTGGCACCGTGGCAGTAGGTCGAGTACACTTTTTGTAGGGGCAGTAAGCCCATCCAGGTGCTCTCTAGGTAGAGTCAGGCTGGGACTAACGAGGTCAGGTGTTACTTTGCACCAGCTCTGCCTGCTTCCAGCTCCTTTTGGAGTTGCTGCTGTGCCCTCACACTTCTCAACCTACCTGGGTCCAGAAAGACTTGCTGTGAAGGTGTGAAGATAGGCAGCTGCCAGGCTTGAAGCAGCTCCTCGTGTTTTATACGGTACCAATCCAATAACCTGCCTGGATGTGAGAGTCCATGCCCCTCTGGAGACCCAGTTTGGGTCTGGAAGGAACACCAGTGCTTCCCTTATTCTGAAGGATTTCAGATCTCTTGCCTTTGACAAAGTCCAGCTGGCTGTTCTCAATGGGACACCTTGAGAAGATGCTCTACAACTCTTCCGGAGCGTGTCATTCACCCAGCTGCTCGCTCCAGACAGCTGCAGAAAAATGTATCAACCTTCTTCATACTTGAAAGAAGAGTCCAAGTCTTGGTTATCTCAACCGGCCTTGGAAATGTTCAGTAGCAATTATTTTTTTCTCATCTCCTTTCTACGTCTTTATTTTGGATCCTATTTTATGTTTCCTTCAGTTCTCAGCCCAGGATCGGTGTCTCAGGCTTGGACTTTGCTTCTCTCGCAAAGGAGCACTCCTGCCGTCCTCAACAGCCTAAATCGTATTATGATAAGGCCAAGGGAGTTTTTACTTCAATTTGAGGGGGAAAAAAAAAAAAAAAAAGTCTGGGAAAGAATGTAAATTGTAAACATTGAATTCCTATAATCAGCAACAACGTAAGTGCCAGACTATACTAAGCATACACATGGATTTAATTTTCATTTTTTCATGGATCTTGGCTTGCAGATGATCGCGAAATAACTGGATAGCTCATTTAATGCGTTTTGGAGTAGGGGAATTTACAGCAGTAGCGTTCCTATGGACGTCATCCAGAGTATGTTCTGCAATTGTTGTGCCCTCCAATTCAGTAATTCAGTGGGTTTTGCTTAAAAAAAATGCATAAAATGCTCGTGTGTGTGTGTGTATATGTATCTACCAGGTGAGCCATCTCAGCAAAATACTCAGGGCCTGACTGAGTGTAGCCTCTGTGACAGTGACTGCCGTGTGTGGGGATGCTCAAAGGGATCCAAGCCTGCCTGTATGCAGTGTCCAGGAGGGTGGACATGAATCCGAGCTGCAGCCTCTAGGTGTTGCTGTAACACAAACGCAGGGACCTGGATTTTCAAACCTCGCTTCTAATTTTGGGCTGCCAGCTTTAGCCACCCTGGCTCAGTTTTAAAGGCTTTGTAACCCCCGTTGGCTTTAATTACATGTGCCATACAAGCAGGCCTGCAAAGTGCCCGTGTTGTCAGACTTGCTGCAGAACAACCAAAGCAAAATAAAATCAAATGAGTAGCTTTGGGGAGGCTTTTAATTAAAACCTGAAATGATAGCTCTGGTCCTTGGAGAATAAGCGAGAGAAAAACTTCTATTTTGGTTGCTACCAAGCACACAGCCTACCAATTTGTTGCCCAAGCACCTTCCCTGCTTGCAGGGAGCTCTGCTCTCTGCAGATCTTTGGGCTGAAGCCCTGGGCAGGGTTCTTGTGGCTCTCCTCCTCTGACCGCTGCCTTTTGTGCAGGGCATCGGGGTGGGACAGGGTGACCGCTGTTGGGAGGGGTGGGTTTGTTTCTGCACCGGGCTCGCCTCCGTTTCAGCCGGTCGCAGTGAAGCTCTGAGCTTGTCTGCTTGCTCGGGTGAGCCCGTCCCTCCTCCCTGCAGCCTGGTTTGGGGAAGGGAAGGTGCTGTGCGGATCAATATTGCCTCGTGTCTTTATGCAGCTCAGAATTGGAAGAGTTCAGTGGGCGTTCAGGACTTCATGCCATCCCCAAAGAGTTTCCATTTTTCCAATAAGAGCCAGCTGTCACCGAACGTTTATTTTAAAGGTTTGGAAAATCCTTTCAGTCCCAAACCTCAGTGGGGCACCTGACGTGTACCATTTATCGTGACATCTATCTGTCAGCTTTGAGATGTTCCTATTGCCCTAGAGAAAAAGAAGTCTAGATCGTTTAACTTGCCCGTGGGAGCTGGGGGAAGAAATTACAGCCCTCGTTCCTTGCGGGATGACACACGATGTCCTTGCTTTTCTGAGTCTCTGCTCTACAGGGTCACCACCGGTAGAAACCTGTGGTGGATTTGTTGTAGCCTGACTGCAGTACTTGCTTTCACAAAGCTCTCAATGGACAGGAAAAAGAACACAGAAAAATGCCACTAAAGGGAACATTTCCATTCATTAAATAAATGATCTGGAAGAAAACTAGGACCTTTTATGGAATTAGCAGAGACATTTAGGATTGGTGCTGTTTTTTCCCCCCCAGTCTGTGCTGTACGAGCAGGAGGTATTGCAAAATGGTGCTTGGAGCTCATTGAACATGCGTGGCCCTGCCCATCAGCTGACTTCGCTGTACTTGGATCACAAATCCCGGTCTGCATGTTCCATCTGCCCACGTTTCAAGGGCCTTTGGAAGAGTGGCACAGGGATAGGGATGGAGAAACCAGCTGCATTAGACCTGAAATGCGATTTCCTGGCGATGTTCTCTAGACAACCCAAAACATCTCAGGCTGAAGCATTCCCCTTGTTGCCTCCAGGCCCAGGAGCTGGTGTCGTTCACTGGGGCCCATTGCTTTCCACAGTGGTAACGTCATTACCACTAACGACCTTTCAGGCTGTATCTTTTTTTATTTTATTTTTTTTCCCTTGCACCACTCCAATGTCAAAGGAATTTCTCTGAAACAATGCATAGGACATTGCAACACTGGCGGGGGTGGGCAGTAAGTTCACGTAGAAGATCAGAAATGGGGACAAAGGGTAAGTGACTTGTCCATGTTTCCTCAGGAAGCTGAAGACATTGATTAGAGTAAGATCCCAGATTTTCAGTTCCCAGGCTGTAACCACAAAATTATCATGGGACTCGCTAAAAAAAAAAAAAAAAGTGCTTCTGTAGTAAATCCAAAAATGTTATCCACATTTCTTAATCCCTACAAATGAAAACACACTGTACTACACACACACACAAAAAAAAAAGAAACAGAAGTGAGGTGACACCACCCTCATTTCTATTCTGGTCTTTGTTTTTATTTATCTGGGTTACTTCCATGTACCTACCTTTTCCAATGAGCTTTCACGACCAATACCTCAGCTGTTGATTTAAAGCTTGTGTTTACTAAGGTGGGTAAGCACGTAGGGCAAAGTAGATCTCCAGAGTGCAGATTTGAGAAGGAGCACACGCATTTCTCTTTCTGGCTGCTCTGTGATTTGTGCTTCTGCTGTGCAAAGGCGTGTTGGAGCGCCGTGGTTCCTACCAGACCTAGCAGTTCCGTGTTTTTCTCCTTGAAAACACCTACCTTGAAAATGCCTAACACATCTGGCCTTTCAAGCAATGAAAGAGGTGGGCAGTTTGCGTTCTTCACAGCTCACCCATCCAAGCGGTGTTGGGTGAATCAGGGCTGCTGAAGGGACATCAGCCAGGGGCTGGGAATAAGCTTCTCATGCTGGTTTGGAATTGCAGCCAGTTTCAAAGGGAAATTGTAGCCCTTTGGAAGGCTAATGCCCATTGTTAGCCCCCGCACACATAAAAATATAAATAAATAAAATAAAATAAAAAAGCAGCTGGAGCTGTTCCAAAATAAATAACACGCAAACAGGGGTTTGGTCTCATGGGCTCCTTGCTGCTTGTTGGGGCACACGCAGGTGCTGGACCTGCTCTGGCTGCAGAGCCAGCCCCTGCCACATCTGCCCTGAGATTATTTCAGGCCTTTGTGAGATATTTGTGAGATTATTTCAGGCCTTTTGCTTCTCTCAGGTGGTGATTTGTCACGAGACCACAATCACTTTTGTCTCTCAGCTCACTGACTGCAAATCTGTCCCCGTTGTGGGCCTCTGTTATGATCATGGCTTGCTTCTTGCGTATCCAACCATCGGCCTTCTAGCAAGTTTCCAGAGGGATTTTCTGAGGAAAAGCCTCTCTGAAGACCTTGATGCCTACAAAACCCAAAGCCAAGATAAGGTAGGAGTCTGGCCACTGCATAAACTTAAACTTTTCCATCTATTTTTTAATGAGAAACTTATTTTCCATGGTTTGGAGCACCCAGGTAGGCATTATATTCTTGCACCTACATGAGGAAACTTTGTAGTTTGTAGAAGTGGATGATTTAACACAATCCTGACCCTAATTTTAGGACTTTAAGGTGCTCAAGTTTGGGGGTTTGCATTTATCAGAATTACTGGGTGGGCTGATTGCCTTTGCATCATGCTGTTTTCCTTGTTTGGTTAAAGCAAGAATAAATGAGATAAAGACCAAAGTGAGCTTGTACCAGGTGAAAGTTTCAGTTTCTGCCCTTTAAATGCTGTTCTCAAACATGTTCCAGGCCTGGGTGTTTGCTTCCATCAGCCACACTCTTCCGCCTTGATATGTCAAAGATCTCTCATCAAAGACTAATTACTTTTTGTACTTGACAGGATGCCAACTATTTTAAAGTAAATGTGAACCAAAAATGCTGCTTTTGTTTCTGAGCAGTGTTCCAGGCTCGTCTCTGTCCTTCCATCTCATGTGATCCCACAAGGCTTCCCCTTTCGGTGGGCGGCAGGGGACAGCGGTGGCCCCGTGAGAGTCTGGTCCAGGCCCTGTTCTCCTTCTCCACCCACAGTTGTTTTTTGCTCATCTTCCTCAGCAACTGGAGGCCTGGATTCACCCCCTTGTTGAAGGGGATTTGGGGGGGAACTTGTCACTTTTGAGACAAGTGACAGAAGCATGGGGTCACCACAGGCCTCCTTGGCAGTCAGTAATGGGTAACGTTCAGTAGGCACCTTCAAAGAGCAAGGTGGTTGCATCTCCAGAGGTTGATTAAACAGATGGTTTAATATTCATCATAGGAAAAGACACGAGACAAACCTTTCTTTCTCTGAACTATCCCAAGATGTAATTCATATTCCCCAGCTTGCTCCCTTAGGAGCTGGCTACGGCTGTTAGAAGAGGGTTAAACCATCTTGCTAGGAACCAGAGAACTTTATCATAGCTAAGCAGGATTAACACACACGTAATCCCCTTACAAAGCTACTTGCCTTCCAACTCCGGTGCATAAAAATAAAAAAGGGATTGGATCAATGTTATTTTTCTCATATCTAATTTGAGAACAATAGAGCACATTAAGTAATTAAAATGTTCACCTTTAAGGTGCTTAAAAGCATGGCTGCTGGCAGATGTATAATTAGCTCCGGTTAGCTGCTTGCTTGTTTACTGCAGTTAATTTATCTCATGTGGGGTCTTTGGGCTTGGAACTTTATTTAGAAAATGGTTTGTGGCTGTGTAAGGTGATGCAGCAGAATATGTGGGGACCACAGTTAAAAAAAATAGAAAAATGGTCATCTACTGAGCCAACATACATGCTAATATAGGGCAATTCAGGTCCTCCTTGTTATGCCATCTGCATTTATCTCTTGTCAGAACTACAGTTCTTAATGGGCTGGGTAAAATCACCCCAAATGGTGCTACTATTTTTCTTGTTTTGTTTTTATAACACGGGGTCTGCTCTGCCTGCAAAGAAGAGTTTTTTCAACTTTCTTTAGTGGGGTTGGCTTGCAGAGAAGTGGAACCGGGTGCTTCCAGACCCCATGGGCATTTTGAGAAGCAGGAAGGTGTCATTTGGGGCAGGGCACCTCCATGTACACCAGATAAAAGCCAGCCTTCAGTGATGAGGGTCCTCTTGGATTGGCCCTGTTTTGTTCGTTCACATGCTGTCTGGAGACATAAGGAGCAGGATTTTTGCACATTTTCTCCTGCTGACGGCTTACGGACCACCTGAAAGCCAGAGGATGTGGGCTGGCAAGATGTCAGGACAGACGGACAGAGCCCTGTGTGGATGGGAGAGGCAGCAGCACTGCAGGCAGCACAGCGGGTGGGTAGGGCCCCTCCGCTTTGCTTGGTTTTCTTCGGGTATCTTAAAAAATCAGACAGCACTGCAAAAGCAAGCCTTGAGGAATCACTCGTGTGCATTTATTGTCCTGGTGCTGTGCGGGACTCTGCTGAAGAGCCCGCAGGCGGTTAGCATTTATGATCCAGATAAGACACATGGGAGGCTGGAAGATAATGACTGACACCGGGGAGGAGGGAAAAATATTCCGTATTATTATGCTGACGCTTTGTGAGCACTGCAGAGGAAGTGAGCCTTCAAAGTGCGAAACCTCCAGCACTTGAAATGATAAGCAGAGCCTACAGAAATCAGCTTGTGGGATCTGCCTCTCTTGCTAAGCTGTCTTTGAAGGTTTGGGGGTTGTTTTGCTGTCGGTTCCCCCTGGGAAGCTTTCCCACCTCTCCGGTCTCGCTTGCTGATGGGAGCTACACTCCCACATCTGTAGGCATCTGTGTTCCAGTGGCAGGCAGGAATAAAACCCAGTATTTTTCACAGAGTATAAATGATTGTACTTCCCTGTAGGTCTCGAGTTCAACAGCCACAGGAGACTGAACCTGTCAGCAAATGAACCCTTCATGGCTTTTGCTTTCTTAGTGAAGTGTTGGTTTCATGGCTCCTGACAAGTGCATCTCAATTGAAAAATCATGTGTGCAAGGTGACTTTTTTTTTCCTGTCCTGTTGAAAATTTCTCTGTAGTTTCCTGTTTTTACTGTCATGCTTCGGGAGCAAAACCCACCACGGCAGCTCCTCTGCCAAACCCGCAGCAGCATCCTCGATGTTCCAGCAGCCCTGGACAGGCTGAAGGTCCTGAGGAGCTCCTCTGTCACAGCCCGCTTCAGCCTTTCCAGCTGCCACAGAGCTGGAACCAAGCATGGATAGCTGCTGGTTGAGGATAAGGCCACCAAAGCTGGTGGACATTGACCAGAGATGGATTCACCCAACGGATGGGGCCTGCTCCTCCTGCTCTGCTGCCCTCTCAGCTGTAGGCCAGATGAACACAAGGAGCCTTCAGACTTGGCTTGGCCGATGTTTTCTGGGTGGAAAGAGGACAAATCCCAGGCATGTGGTGTTCCTCTGCTTTTCCGTCCCCTAACCATTCCTCTGCTGGACCACTGGTGAGCCCACGTCAGTTAAACAGCTCTCACAGAGTGTCTGGAGAACCCCCAGTCTTCAGCTGGCCCTCACCAGATGCTGAAGTGAGTTGAGGAGCTTGGGCTTTACCAGACAGTGCCCACTCCTGCAGGGCACTGTCCTAGACCTGGGAGCCCCCAGGACAGGGTCAAGTTGTACCCCAATCCTCTTAGGGGCTGCAGGAAGGAAACAGGATCTCGTGTCTGCCAAGCACAGAGCCAGCTCCTTCCAGGGATGGGCCATGTTAGGCTGGGTGCAGGATGAGCACAGCTCAGAGCAGCCAGAGATGAAACCAGCTCCAGAAGAAATGCCTACGTGAAAAGTTGGTGCACGACGGGGACTTGAAGCCACATCTCCAGATGAGAAACTCCAGGCCTTGGGAGACGGGCTAGGAAATGGGACAAAAGGTAGCAATTGTGCATGTTTATCACTTCAGAGATCTGCCTCACCCACTGACTTCACCCTTCCTGTAGCGGTCGGGTCACCCTGACCTAGATTTCAGACCGCAGTTTTGGATTTCACAGAACCACAGTGAAGACAAGGAAGAGCACTGAGGGCATTCCTGATAGATTTGCAAGGTACAGGTGGGCTCGCATCCAGGTCTCAAGAGCAATGTACTGAAAAAGGTCTTGAGCTATTCCTTTCCCCAAATCCTGGAGTAGGATCTTTTCTTTACAACCCCCCCGTTACCAGCACAAGCCACTATGGGAGTCCACGGGTGCTACAGCTGGAGAAATCCAACCAGAGGCTAAATCTCCTCCTCACAGGCAGGGATAAAGCTTAGCTCAGCTGTGCAAACTGATTTATATTCGGCCGCACGTGGCCACAGATCGCACCTTTTGTTCCTGGCAGATGCGAGCATGGTGTGTTTGCTCTGAAAATTCACCGTTTCTCATGCAAACTCTTTCCCCTCGCCGTTCATCACACAGCCGTGGGGTTTTGCTTGGCAGGGAGACAGCGCAGGAGGGTGGGCAGCCTGGGTGGGAAGAGTCGGTGCCCGGCATGTGGGGTTTCCTCTTCTCCTCCGAACCCTTGTGCGACTTCCAATAGCTGAATGAAACACAAATGGACAAAGTCTTCCAAGCTGCTGAGAGCAAAGGGAAGACATCTTTCAGTGAGAGGAGGAGCAGGACAGCGGTGCACACAGCCAGTGACAGAAAACTTGTTTCAACTCTTTTTTCAGCCTGGAGACTGGATTCAAACGAGGGAGCTGTCAGGGCTCAGGGCTGTTTTTCAAAGGTGTAGCATATTTTTTCAGCTGCCCTCTCTGTGCTGCCTCGTCTTTGCTCTGGATGTGAGGGTCTGGCATGCCACCTTCCCTAATTACCTGAAGGGATGCACCCAAAGTCACTCAGCTGATGGTTGCCATCGTGACCAGCACATCCCAGGTCCAATCCTACAATTTTGGGTAGCCTGTAAGGGGGATATATCAGACACATCTCTGCTCAGTTACTCAGCCAGCTTTGCCTCTGCCTAACAGAGCTAGCTGAAATGGCTCTGCCTGGCTCTGAAAGTCACTCTGAGCAGAATTTTTCAAGGATTTAAAATTTTAATTTATAAGAGCTCTTTACCCTCTCCCCCCATTTTATATATATTTATTTTTTCTGAATTCCCTCTTTTTCTGGAATTACCATCTTTATTCTGTGGCAATTATGAAATGACCTGAATAATTTCACCCAGACAAACTCTTATAAGAAATTTCTGCTTGAGCTTTGGATGTAATGGAGAAACTCTCCGCATGAATATTTTATGCTGCAATGTCAGAGAATGCATATATGCATATATACATACATATGTGTATATATAAGTGAGCATTTGCAAATCATTTCCCTCGCTCTGTGAGCTGAGAAAATAATAAAGCAAAATTATTAGATAATATTATGCTGTTGGCCACAGAGCTGTTTCAAGGTTATTATCCAGCCTGTTGCCCTCAGCACAAAAAAGCTGACTGCACACTCTGCCTGTTCCAAAACTCATCCTGCTAAACACAGGGCTAAACCGCAGGCGCAGAACCGAGGAGCACGGGAGAAATGGAAAAGCTATTGCTGAAGCTGGCAGTCAGCAACAGGATCTTGAAAAATGATTTGCTTGGATTTAGCAGCACTTCTTCTTCCTCTGCTCCAGACAGGGCTCTGCTAGGAGACAGTTTGGTCCGCTGTGGTTGAAACAGCTGTTGAAATCCCAGCCAGCTCCTGAATGAGCTAAAAATTCATTAAAAGCTGCCTTCAGCGAGCTCTGCTTTCCCAAGCATCGCTGCCTCCTCACCTAGGCAATTTGCTGCCTGCCATCAAATCAACAAGTAGCTCATTCCTGCTTGGGCTGTGAGCAGGTGTCCCTGTCTCCTGGCCCTGGCTGATCATGTAGCAGCATGCCCATGCCTTCAAATGTCATTGTCCCTAAGCATGGGGGTCTTCTAGTGGCACTGGTACAATTGCATTAGTGGTTGGATGAGTCCTGCTGAGATAAGAGGGTCGAGGGCGTTTGGGGGTTCTGCATCAGCACTTCAAGGCTTTAGCAGGTCGGCTATTTTCAAAAGCACAATAGAAGTGAAGGGCTGAGCTGGAAAGCCAGAGGAGAAGTCTAATCTGGGACTGTCTCTCTGGGGGTAACTTTATTGAGCCAGAGAATCTCTCCTGGTATTGGTACGGCTCCATTGGAAAACCTTGCTGGTATACCAGCTTCATAGTGTGAACGTGAGCCAAATCAGCTACACCAGGGAAAAGTTGCTGATGTTTCTTAGTTTGCCCACTGGATTTCTGCCAGTACAGCACTGGGATGTAGGACTGGGGCTGTTTGCAGACCTGACCCACATCTGTGGCTGGCTGACATCTTTGACCAAGAGATCAAGGGGACAGGAGACAGAGGCACTGCTCCAGGCTTGGATTTGCTGATGGGCAGCAAATTGCTTAGGAGAGGAGGCAGCAGTGCTCAGGAAAACAGAGCTTCATAGAATCACAGAATGGTTTGGGTTGGAAGGGACCTTAAAGCCCACCCAGTCCCACCCCCTGCCATGGGCAGGGACACCTCCCACCAGCCCAGATTGCTCAAAGCCCCATCCAGCCTGGCCTTGAGCACCTCCAGGGATGGGGCATCCACAGCTTCTCTGGGCAGCCTGTGCCAGGGCCTCACCACCGTCTGAGTGAAGATTTTCTTCCTAATATCTGATCTAAACCTCCCTTCTTTTAGTTTAAAGCCATCGCTTTCCAGAAGACCCCCCTGTTCTACCCACCCCAGTGCCATGGTGTGGTTACACACCAGTGAGCACTGGCACCAGCAAGGCAGCCCCGGCTTCAAAGGCAGAGGCAGAACTCATGCTCTTCCCTCCCTTTGGCAGTTTCTGGCAGTCCTACCCCCATGTCTTCACCTCTACTCAGGTGGAGGACATTTCAAGACAGCATGTCCCCACTCCAATGTGCTGTTGCTTGCAGAGCTGCTCTGGATTTAAAAGGAGCAATGTTTTACTGGCTTGCTTTTACCTGGCTTGGCTGCCCATGGGCTGTGGCACAGGAAGGGATGCAGGTGGCCACGTGGAACTGAGTTCAAGCTTGCTCTGCCATCTGGCTCAGCTGCTAATCCTGTGGAAACAGGCGAGGAGCCGGGGCCCTGCATGGTTTCAGCAGGTTCAGCACAAGCCCAGCTTGGGTCCTAGCCCCAACACTGCACCCGGGGTGAGGCCACCCGAGATGCTCGGTGTCCTCGTGCTGCAGTCCTCCATCAATCCTTCTCACGTGCACATGCTGCAGACCCTTCTCTGATGATCTGATAACAGGAATTGCCCATTTACTTTCATTTCAATTGTGCGTGACTGGATCAAAGGATGCACGCGCTCTCTGCTTCAATTACACATTTTGGTTTAACGTGGTCCAGATGGCTATTTCATCTCATCTTTTATATTTATTCATGGCCTTTCTATTTATCTTCCTTAAAACAAATACTCACTCATAGGCGTATATTAATTCAGGGACAAGAACTGCCTCGATCAATATGTTGAGGTTAAGTTTCTATACCACAGTATGTCCTATGTACATAATTTCTATTTTTATTACCCCACTGCAAGCCTCAGATATATGAGCAATTTCTTTAAAGAGTTTACTTTGGCTTTTTCTTAAATTTAAACAAATTACATCTATCCCGATCATTAGATTTACAATATGCAGATATTCTTTCATTGACCTTTCGGTTAAACCCTTCTGCAAACTTTGGCTGAAGACTAGCAAACTTGCAAAAATACCAAGTAGCCAAAATATTTGCCAACGTTATATTGCAATGCCTCTGACCACGGCGTGGGCGTCCAGCAGGTGATAAGATTTGTTGTCGAATTTATGTGCGACCAGTGCGTGAGCAAAAAGAGGGGGAAAGCTTGAGAGACCAGCAAGAGAAAATAACGAGACTTTTTAATTTATGTCTACGTTGTCTCTCAAGCTGAAGCTGATGGTTGGGTGCTGTGGGTTGGCTTTGGTGCTGCTGGTGGGGATCTGAAGGCAGCAGCCAGCACGGAGGTGGCAGGAGCACACGGAGCATGGGATGTGGCTGGAGATGGGGCTCGAGCTGCAGGACGAATCAAGGGAGGGAGCTGAGAAGGAGCTGTTTAACCTTTCTGGCATTCGATTTGGGCTTTTGGTTCTTGTTTGGATAATGGGATTGCAATTCCTTTTGGTACACTTATTCTAAGAACATCTGAAACTCGGCCGCAGCCAGGCAACAGACTTTCATTTCGTGTAATCTGATTTTAGCTTCAGTGATTAGCCGCTCTGTTGTCAACAGCAAAATCTAATTGTCATTGTAGTTTCTCTTCTGCAGCCAATACGTGCTAATGTCTTGCAAACAGGGTTTTGTCTCACGCCTTCTCTTCTCGTGTAATGGCTCCCAAGACATTAGCAAACAGAAATCTTCAGGGCAGAAATAATTTCAGACCGAAGCGTGAGGAAGCTGGTAGCAATCAGTAGCCAGTTTTTGTGCTGTATAAAATAGGCACAGTGAACTACCTTTTAATGCTTGGGGTATTAATAATGGCCTGAAAACCTGATATCTATATGTCTTTTTTTTTAACATACCTAATATAAAGTTACCTTTCATGACGTACATTGGATCAGGTGTCCCAAAACCAAATTGTCAGCAGCATTTTAGACCCATCCTTTCACAAGTGAGAGTGACAGCTCCAGAAATCGGTCTGAAACTGGGACTAGATGGGTTGTTCCCTTCCTGACAAAGTTTCATTGAAAATTATTTTTTGTTGGTAAAACGATTTCCTATAGAGATTTTTTTGTTTGTTTTAAAAAGGGATGGGAAACAATTTTCAATAGATTTTTCCCTCCCCTGCCAATCCTATTAAATCAAAGAAATAGTTAATTATCTTAAAAACAAATCTTCAGCCTGGGAGGAGAAGGAAATGTCAAAGATGGCACAAGGCAAGTTTCCTTGGGACGCGAGACAGTGCTGCTAATGCCACGCATCCACAAAGTGCCACGCAGCGGCTTTCGGACTCTCTGCCCATGAAGCTCCCTTTGGGATACCCTACACACTTCCATCCTGAAAGTAGGTTAAAAGTCACCCCAAACTCATCCTTCAAAGAAAAAAAGAGAAGAAGAAGTAAAAAAAAACACGTGAGAAAACACACCCTTTCCAGTGAAATGACCTCTGACTAACTGGAAAAGCAGGAACAGTACACAGTCACCCTCAATGCAATGGCATAAGAGTTTGCCCGCACGAATTAAAGTCCATCTGTTTGTCAATATTTCTCCAGTTGTGCCCTCGGGATTTCTAGGCCACCTGTGTACTTGTTTGTCCCAAGCCCCGAGGCACACCAGCCGCTGTGGATCAGCACACGCCGCCTGGTGCTGCGGGTATAGGAGGGGAGTGACACTCACTGGGCTGGCCGCCATCCCCACCAGCCTGGTGAAGTTTCTAGATGGCTAAATCACTCTTTTCCCACTCAAAATGTACCTGAATGAGGCATCATCTTTGCTCATAACAGCATGTGCGTGACTGGAGCTGGCCTCAGGCACTTGGACTTGACCTAAACTGGAGACCTCACATCCAGCAGACCTGGGCAGGCTTGGCCCATCCAACATTTTCCCCACATCTAACATTTTTTCACCCCAGTGGGGTTAAAATTTTGACACACAGGTGGGCTTCCATGTACAGCCCATCGCTGCAGCTTGGCTGTAGGAAGGATGCTTGCTCTGCTGCAAGGTGGCAGCCCGTTCAGGTGGTGGCATGCACGGAGATGGGGCATGAGCAGGAGCAAAAATGGGCATGGGACTTCAAGGGTCCAGGAGGCAGCCTTTCCAAAGGAAGGAGGAGAGATTGTTTCACTCCAAAATCTACACTGGCAGAGTCTCAGCTATAACTGCACGCTGTAACTTGGCTTCAGAGCCCTGGTATACACCCCGGGCAGCACCAATCCCTTCAGTTGCTGCGGCTATAAGAAGAACTGTTAATTTGTCGATTTTTCTGGGTAAACAATAAATACACATGTTATGATAAAACCTGACCACAAATTTGCTGGTCAGAATTTCTGTTCCTTAAATATAACATCTCTGTGAGCAAGTTTCCCAGATCGCTTCCCAGGCTTACCCACTGCAAACCACCCGGTACTTTGGAGGGCGTAGGCTTGCACGGAGCCAGCCGGGCAGGAGGACAGCACGGAGATTTTGGTTGCTCTCATTAGTCCCTGCATTAACAGCTGAAACTTGCAATAACGTGGATTATATCTACATGATACATCCTGCATACATACCTGTAGTGATTTCATAGAAATTTAATAACCGTTCATGTTGCTGGATGAGGAGAGACGGGTTTCTTATTTCTTGCTCTTGTATATGTTATCCTGGATTCACTTTCCTTTATTGCTGTGATTTTCCTTCCTCTGTTTGACCTCAGCCCCATAGGCCATCTTTAGCCGGATTACTGACAACTGATTTAATCGGTGTTATGGGGATGAACTCTGAGAGGCTCCCGTGGAACAACGTGAGCTGCCTGGTGTTGGCAACCAGTCATAACATGCCCCACTTCATTTTCCTTTTCTATTAATTCCTGTAGTGTTGAGTGATGATGCTCCTTCTTGTAAGTGGATTGTTTTTGGACAGAAACAGGATGCTGCACAGTTCTGAGAGTGGTTTTGCTATTGCTTTTAATAAATGTCACTGCAGCAATAGATGGGAATTTAACTCGTGGTGTGGGGGGTTGGAAGGCAAGAAGCCATCAGTCCTACACCCGGTTCGGCTGAACAGGCTGTGACCCAGTCCTTTTGGGTATCTCTGTGGAATAAGGCAGTGTGAGCACAGTGCTACCAGGGCGGGTCATCTGGAGCTGCAGGGTGCTGGGGAATGGACCCCGTTTTGGGCCAGCTTGTAGCTGGGGCTGGGCCAGGCTGGGTTCTTTCAGTAAGGTGTTTTCTGGGGAGAGCAATGTGTGTGGGGTGGTGGAGTTTGTGGCACCACCAGCTCTTCTGGCATGAGATCAGTATCTAGGCAGCATTAATTTTAGCAAGAGAAAGTGACCTTGTGAAAGGGCAAGTACATGGAGAGCTCTGAGTAAGAGACGCATGACTACCAAGAAGCACGATCACTTCCGAACCGTGAAATAATGGAAGTGGCTTGTATATTTTCTTTCTCCGGTGTTGCTTATGGACAGCAGTTATACAGCAGCACTTGAGCTTCCTCTCTGGAAACATGCTGTAGACCACAGGAAATCACTAAGTCTAAATAAACAGACCTATTAACTAAATAGGAAATCTACCAAGACAAGCCTCCTTGTGATCACATTTCCCATTACGTTCTAGTAGCTCTTTGAAACTCGTGCAGAAATCCTGAAAATCCAAGTAGCTGGAACCATATGGATCATCCCTGACCAGCACAGCTGCGTGAGGAAGGACATGGGGGAGGATGCTGCAGAGGGACAGAAGCGTTGACTCACGCCATACCGCTAGCAGATATCTCCCACAACTTTCACAGCATGGGATCTTAGGTGGTTCTCCACGTTTCGAATCGCAACTCTCCCACTTTCTCAACATTTTCTCAATCCCTTTACCTTGTAACCGGGGTTGGCTCCACACAGTGGAGCTAATTACTCCCCATGCGTTGGGATGTGGCACTTTCAACGTGACAGAAATTGCTGCAGCCAAGCATGCCAGCTTCCGAGAACCCACTGAAATTGCTTGACTCACCTTGGAAACACCGTAGGTAATGGCAGGATTGTATTCACTTAATACTGCCACGAGGGGAAAACGAATCCCACAGAGACAGGCACAAGAGGCTGGTAATAGCAACTGCTGCCCACAAGACATATTAGAAAAATCTCATGCTGAAAAAACATTGTTTTAAAACTGTTTGATTCATTGGTCTCTTCCTTGGCAATGTAAAAGAAGTTGAGAAAAATACACTAGGAATAGAACAGAAGGCGGCAGTACTCAAGCTCAGGAATAAGAAGAAATCTTTTGCTGCCGTGGTGCAAGCAAGGGTTGACTAAATGCCATTGCAGAAGGTGAATAATTGAGAACCGTAGACCATTTCTGCAGCTCTACACAACACTCCAGGAACTGGCTGTTCAGCACTGCCAGAGGTCCTCTGGGAACACAGCTGGGTCTGTACCGATGGGATAACACGGAGCCAACAGCTTCTGAGGATCCTGGGGCATGCGGGTGGCTGAGACGGGGTCCAACAACTCACTGAGGTCTTTGCTAGATGGACCAAGCTCCAGCTCAAGACTCTTCAGCTCTTGTTGAACCCAATGTTCTGGGGCAGCTGCCCCAGAGGAGAGAAGGGACTTGCTGCTGGTGGTTGCCCAGACCTTGCTCTGGCAGGGTGGAGGAGATGTGGGCCAGGTTGAGCATGTACACACACTGAGGTCCAGGAGCAGATGTCTTCCTGGCTCGGACACTCTCGATGTGTCCTGCTGCTCTTGCTTTTCCCAGACTTAGTTTATCTTTTTCAACTTCTGGTAGCCAGAATCGAAGGCAAACCTCTAGGTTATATCTCACCAGTACCTTGAAAAATAGGATCAACAATTCCCATTTCCACTGGAAATGTTTCAGTACTTACTTCATTGCTTGTCACATTGTGTTGGTGATTTATGACCTGCCAATAACTGAGGCACCTGCAATTTTTCCTTCTGCTCTTAATTTAACTCCTGGTTTATTGTAGGAATCATCATTTTTGATCCCTAAGTGCCTGAATTCCCATTTGCCATTCCATTTCTATAATCCCCATTTGTTACCAGTGCCTTCAAATTCACCTCGTTCTCCCCATCCAATATCCCAGTCCAACCTGACAGTGTTCTGAGGTCTGTGTCACAGGCACGCTGTTTTAAACCATAACACCATTTATCAAGATTTAAAAAATAATAATAATAATAAATAAATAAATAATTTGCTCCTCAGTCTGATTCTTCTACCAGAATTATCCTCTAATCTCATAATTCCCTATTAATGCTTTTTACCTATTTCTTTTTCTTGGCCTTTCTCATTAGATCCCCTCTTCCCCCTTTCAACAAATAATTTCCCCCGTGTTCTCCCATCAGTTGGTTCACTGGAGTCCAGATAGATGAGATCTGCGATACGTAAAATTTTCATCATCCACACGATCAGCTCCTTATTAAAGAGAAATCTCTACACCTACCATTTTAAGCCATTTTCCACTTACCCCCATGCTCGTGATTGCCTTTCCCTGCAAAATGCATTTTAAATCACAGAGTCTTCCAGAACCAGACTTTATGGAGGGGAGAGAAATAGTCTGGGAATTGCCTAGGTCATTTTCCTCTCCGGTGCTTCGTTAAATGTAGGGTTTCCATTCTCTTCATTCTTAAGCCAACCAGTGCTGTTCCTGACCTGAGAGACTTGCTACAACCCATCACGATCAAATCTTCACTTTCACTGAGTAGGTCTTGGAGGAAAGCTTGTGCAGACAGAGCTCTCCATGCATTGCTTCTCCCCCTGACATGGCAGGATTTGGTGATGGCGCAGGTGGTCACGGTGGTTTGGCTGGGATCAGGGCTTGGAGGGGATGTGCAAACCAGCAGGGAGAAGACAAGGAGCAAACGCCTCGGTGCCTGGAGAAGGCCATGGCTCTGTCAGGTGGCTGAGCTGCCAGGAGCTGCCCAACAAGAGCAATTGTTGGCTCTGCCAGGAGGAAGAGAGTTCAGGCCTTAAAGACAGCACTCATCCTCCACAGAAAGGAGCTCTGATGGACAGCCATCTCTCTGTCCAATTAAGAAGCAACACTAATGAGCGTGGTCTTATCAGACAGCTGCTGACCACGGCCTGAAGCACAGCTCTGGGATGAACCCGACAGGACTTGGCTGGCATTTGTGTGCCACCCTGCAAACCTCTCCCGTATCTCCAGCAACTTTTTAAGGAGCTGGTTCTTGACACTGATTTCAAAGGGGTTTTGAAGCACTCGCAATTTTGTATTACAGCCACGTTGGGCTTGAAGGAAGAAGTGTCCACGAGGGTTGTTCAAATGCTATTTTTGCTTCTGCAAACAAAGGAACCCTTGATACCAAACGAGTGAGTACATCCCTCAAGTATGCTGGCCTGTCTAAATATGGAGATATTAGTAAGCATTTATTTTCATTGTCCGAAAAAGGAGGAATTACTTTTTTTTTTTTTTTTTTTTTTTTTAATTTTAATGGAGAGGAGAAAAAAAGCCCCTTGGACAAGGGCACTTTTTTATTTTCCCAAGAAAGATAATTCTTCTCTCTGTGTGCAATATTGGCCTTGCTTCTGCAATGAAAATACTCTTTCAGGATATTTTGATTATGTCCCCTGGGGGAATATCATCATCAGCTGTTTTCCAGATGTTTTAGTCTTTCTTAATCATACTTTCTCACTGGTTGTGAGATCTGATTCAAAACCAAAGAATGTCATCCCATCCGGCACAGCTCTTCTCAGTCCCCAGGAAGTGTTTATTTTTGCAGCTTACATACATGAATTTAATTAAAACATAAAGTGAAATAAATCTATCTAGGGTGTAGTTATGCATACAACACTCTGCTGGCAGTCTGGAGCTACCAGCATTGCCACTAGGAGATACATGTTCAGGAGCTTTTATCATCTGTTTTCTGCATCAGGTTGAACTTTACAGCTCTGCCGTAGGGAGCGCTGAGTGCCTTGTTCCACAGTCTTTGGGTTCAAAGAGTGGAGCAAGCACACGTGGTACTAACCTTCAGTCCTCTCCCAGCCTCCAGCTATTTTCAGCCAGAAACCTCCTGAACCAGCTGTGATTCCTGTGTCTCCAGCAATTCTTCATGGACCTCCCCCTTGTTACCATGTCCAGGCTCCCTTGAGTCCTTCCAACGTGTTCCTCAGCTGGGTGTCCCACAGATGCATCCTCCATTGCCTGAAGGACCATGTCCTTCTGCTAGTCTTCAGCATGGCTCCGGCTCTCTCCACTTTGTGCCAGAAGACTCTTACAACCTCCCCAAAATGTGTCTCCTTACCATGGAGGGGAGCCCCTCCTTGCTCCTCTGATCCACGGGAGACAGCCATGCCTCCTCTGCCATCGCCCTTGTGTGCTTCATGGGATGCTCTCTGGTCACCCCACACCGATTTTCCCCTTGGCCATGAGGGGACGAGGGCTGCACCAGGCTGCAGTACCTGGGCAAGCCATGGAGATCTACAGCGATGTTTTCCATTTTGTTCCTACTTCCCTAAATGACTTTAAATATACTCTATGAACACTAGTGAAAACTGAGAGGAAACACAGAACTAGCTGTCATAACCACAAAGTAACCAGTTCCTCAGCAGTATAATTAACCATGTTTTTTGTGAAGTTGAGATTTTTCTTCCCTTATTCATTCCTTTATATTTACCTGCAATGTTCTCACATTGCTGCTCACCTCATAGTCTAGGCCATTTACAAGTATATTGATCAGCATGTCCTAGCACAAATTACAAGGTAAATTCCTCCACAAGGTGTGTTCCTCCACTGCAAACCAGGGTGTCAGAGGCCGGCAGGGCCCTCTGGAGCCACCTGGTGCCACCTGTGCCCAAGCAGGGACACCCAGAGCAGGGTGCCCAGCACCACGTCCAGGCGGCTGCTGAAGGGCTCCAAGGAGGAGACCCCACAGCCTCTGGGCAGCCTGTGCCAGGGCTCCGTCACCCGCACAGCACAGAAGGGCTCCTGGTGCTCAGGGGGAGCCTCCTGGGGGCCGGGTTGTGCCCAGGGCCTCCTGTCCTGGCACCGGGCACCACTGGAAAGTCATGAAGTTATGTTTCATTTCCTCTCTTATGCCCACATCTGTTTTCCCTGAGACCCTGGTGAGGAGTTTTGTCAGCAGCCTTTGGTCGAGGAGCCCTGGCAAGGCTGTCTGGTTCTCTGCATCTGTTGAGAGATTCTTCCACCAGCTCCATGATGCAGGAATCTGCCTCCCTCCAGGCACCTGACTTTGTTTTTTTGACCGAAATTCTCCATCCAAGAGACTGTTTTCCCTGTTGACTCATACTCCAAGTCATCATTTATTCCTGCATGTAATAGAAGTCAACTGCTCCTTAACCAAAACAGCACTTTCTTCATCCATTTCATAGCATATAATAATAGCTCCTTGTGTACTCCTGCTCTTAAAACTAAGCTTCCCATGCTTGTCTCAGTGGGTTCATGCAGCATCTTGTTTGGTGGCTGTTGGCGAGGCTCTGGGATCTCACTGGAAGCCCAAAGTGCAGATGACAGCCATCCTGGGCAAGTCAGACCACACCTGGTGCACACACTGCCAGCCTGGGATGTTACTTGCTGCATAATGAGATGCATTTCCTAACCAGCAAAACAAAACATATTTTTGAAAAAAATAAGCTCCATTTCTAAAACTGTATGTGGTTTTGGGAGGTAGTTTTTCCATTAATTTTGATGACAGCTGAAATAGTTTCTTTTCATTGTTGTTACATTAATCCTACAGGAATCTTTGTTCTAGGGCATGTTGAGTTCAATTTTTTTATTGTTTCATTCATAAAGGCACAAATCCTACAAACACTTCAACACAGCAGAGCTTTATGGGCAGACCAAAAAAAAACCAAAAGTCCTATATGTGGATGTTGAAAATAAATATTTTTTAATTGGATGCCAAATGTTAGGCTAGCAACCTTGAGAGTTTGGAGGCTCCTCCTAGAAATGCAGATGAAGGGAAAAGTTTCTAAGAAGTTCTTAAATATTTTACTCTGGATTTTCCTACTTATCAGCACCCTTGGGATTTGCAGTTTTGGGAAGAAGGATGTGGTGTGGCCCTGTGGCTTGGCAAAGCCTGCGACTGCGTGAGATGTCCTTTGGCAAGACTGAAGACGAAACCTATCGCCTCCTTCCACTCCCCCAAATTTTCTCCTGGGCAGACCAATCACAAGTCATGCCGGGGCCACAATGCTCCAAGCATCCCAGGATGAGCTGAGGAAACTGGCTGGGAAACCTGGTCCTGCTGAACTGTTCTCAGTGTATGTGTTCACTCGTTTCTCTTCTTTTCCTCCTTCTTTTCCTCTGCCGCATCTAGACACATGTGAATGCCTTCACAAAGCTCGTCACTTGTCTGTTTTGAGCACACATGTTTTCAAGGTTTCACCCTTCCCAGATATCCTTTTGTTTCTTTCTTTTGAAATACAAGTTGCCAGCCAGCTAGGACACTGGGTCTTATTTATGTGTTATCTCAGCATCTTCATAGAATCATAGAACCGTCTAGTTTGGAAAAAGACCTTCAAGAACATCAATCAAATCATCAACCTGACCTACCAAGTCCCACCACTAAACCATGTCCCTCAGTGCCCCATCCACACGTGTCATAAATACCTCCAGGGATGGGGACACCACCACTTCCTTGGGCAGCCCGTTCCAACATTTGACACACCATGAAGAAATTCTTCCTAATGCCCAATCTAAACCTCCCTCGCCATAACGTGAGACCATTTCCCCACATTCCTTTGCTACCGTACAAGATCTGGGTCTGACCCCATCCATTCTCACCTTCCCCAGGACAGAGCCAGAAGAGAGAAAAGAGCCCAAACATCATCATTCTCAAGAAAATTTTACTTTTGACACCAGTCTATTGCTGTTGTGGGAGGAGAAGCCCACAGACGTGGATGGTAGAAGAGGGTGATATGGGAGTGTGTGCATGGCTGCTGCTACAATGATCCATCTCCAGTGGCTTCAGGGTTCTGAGGGGCTGGAGATGGAAATTTTCCTGACCTTGGTGCGCCTGAGGTCATTTGGGCACTTGTTAACCTGCTGCAGAATTACACAAGTCTCGGTTAGAGGAAGAACCGTAAACCACAGGATGAAAATATACACACTGGAAAGCAATAATTGCCCATTTTTTGGCTTTTGCAAAGGAAGTGGATGCAGGTGAGTTAAGGCTGGAATGCAGTTTCTAATTTGTTGACATTTGGTTACTCAAGTGCTTAAGAGATACAGCAAAACCTTACCTGCAGTTTAATGCAATTGCCATCCAAGAGAAGTACAGACTGCTTATTTCTGCGCTATCCCTTTCTGATTTATAGCTCCCATGTAAACTCCACACAGGCTTCACAGAACAGGGCTGTGACAGGTTCAAGGATTAAGGTCTTCACTGTACATTTCCATTAAAAAAAACCCTCATATTTGCCAGAGGCAGCCTGCCGTTTGTTTTCATAAAGAGGAAGTGCAGTGAACTTCTTCACAGAGACTTCACTTACGATCTTCCTCATTTCATGTCCCCTTAATCTTAAAATAGACCTTCTGGGCTGAAAGTCGATGGTTCCACTTTGTACAGGGAAAGTATAGCAGAGCAGGGTGAGATGAATTGTAGGAACTGGTCCAGGATGACGCAATGAAGAAAACTTCTTCAGCTGCAACTGCTGAACCAGCCAGGATGTGCAAATCACCTCTCTCCTTCAAGCTGAAATGAAAATGCAACTGAAAATATAGTTTCTGGGAGGGATGAGTGATAGTCACAGGATCAGCTGTAAAAAAATAGGAAGTCGTTTAAATGTATGAAGTTTGCATTAGCAGCTGTTGGAGGGCAGATGAACAGAAATTATTTGCTGATCATGCCAAACATTTTTAGAGGTTCTCCTCGTTTATTCTAGTAACATATGTGTGCGCTGACTCTTTCACTAGGAAGAGCTATTTACCCCGCAGAGAACCACATTTCACCGTGCTTGCATTGTAAAACCACTATAGGAAGAGTTTAGTGAACAGTTAATGACTTCCTTAAAAGAATAATACAGTTAACAGTTGAGAGGATGTACAGCTAAATATGGCCCTTATAAAACTTAGCAGATTGCATTAAAAAACAGACGTGCAGGAAGTGTCTAGTTCCTATTAGAACTGATTGTACACAGTTGCATGGGAAGAAATAAATTTAGTGTACAGAATTTTACATCACATCCTTTGAAAGCAGCGAAATTCTCTGGGGTCCGCAGATCTGTGCATCTGGTCCACATGCACATACATACACACACAAACAATTAGCTGGCGTGCAGTTACTTTAAAGGAAAATACGCAGCTAAAAGTCAGAGCCTGAAAAACTGAAGCAAACATCAGGGTTTGTACCGACTGCAAGAGTCCCGTCTTGGGTTGCACCCAAATCTGCGAGCTAGACTCTCCTCTTCTTGACACCACACTCGCCTGGGGGAACTCCATGTGTGTACAAAAGAGGGAGAAATACACTCCTGTGCTCTGTGTGTTAACAAAAAAAAAAAAAAAAAAAAAAAAAAAAAAAAAAGTAATTCTCATCTCTTCTTTGATCTAATTTCTGTTTGAGAAATAAGACCAGATCTAATTCTAAAATTTTCATTGTCAGATGGATCATTTATTATGAACAGCAGGCATGCATTCTGCCTTACCCTAACTGATTTTATGGGATTCTGCATGTTTATTTCGAGGGCGGTTTCAGGGAAAAGATCTGAAGCCAGAATAATCTAGCATTAAAAGGTAGCTGTTCACAGGAGCTTGAAAAACCTTTCTCAACTGTATTTGAAATGATTTTTTATTCATTTGCAAGGACATCAAAGAATCAATTTGCCTCTAGCCACAGTCCTGACGCCGGCAGGCACAGCCAAGGAAATGACCCAGAGAGCATCAAGACAAATCTGTGATGAAATCCAAAGTAAAATTGCCTACAAGAAGCCTAAAGAACTAGACTCAGAGTATGTCCATGGACTCAAACCCCAGGGTCTAGTTCCCAAAAGACACATTTCTTATCAATATTGGGTGAAATTTCAAGCAAGAGGAGCTTTTAAGATCAAGCATCCTTGAAAGCCCTTAGTCTGTAGCACCCCAGAAGGATGCTACATGGAGCATCCTTTGGGCATCCTTTGGTGCCCAGCCCGTCACAAGGAGAAAGGTGAAAAACCCAGACTGGCAGAACAAAGCAGCAGCCGTAGTGCCACGGAGAAGACTTTGGCAGGTGGATAACGAGGTACCTCCTGTAGTGACATATTTTCATATTCTAAGAAGCAAATGAAACCAGCGTGGCTGACCCGTCTTGCAGTGCCACTAAGCAAGAGGGAAGCAAAGAGCATCACTATTATAGAGAAGGTTTAGCAAATGAAGAGGACTTTTTCATTATGGGGTCTGGGTTTTATGTTGTATTTTTATTGCTACAGATGGCTTCGTGTGGAATATAGCAGCTATCCTGCTGTGTCGGAAGAATTATGTTCAATTTAAATGTCTGAATTTCCACTCTACAGGTTTTGTAGGAAATAAATAAACAGTTTCATGCAAGAAATGAGCAGAAGGCTGTCTGCTGTACACGGCCTTTACAAATCATTTATTTGTCATCTGATATTTAACGGAGTACCTTGCATCAAGAATATTGAGACAAAACCTGAAATTAAATGACTGACACTGTCCAGTAGGTGCTGCCAGGGCAGAATTATTCTTTGCTCTGACCAAAGGTGCCCGTTCCAGCCATGCCTTGGCAGCTCCAAAGTCGATTAGCCAGCACGCAGGGTTGTTTCCACTGGCACCTGCCAGCTTTGAATCGAGACGGTGCGGCAAAACCTCCATCCACCATCAGGGCATGAGCGGCATTTCATTAAAATTAGGTAACTTCTGAACTGCAGGAGAACTTTATATTAAGAAAATTCAAAGCAGCAGCAGGATGTCATTGAGCAGCATAATTAATGCATTGTTGTTATTTACTATCTGCTAGAAGTTAAATATCATTGATAAATTTTATTACTTACTACGGATTTGAAATGCCCATGAAAGCCAGAGAAAAATCCACCAGAGCAGAAACAAGTTCTCTGATGTTCTCCATAACAGAAATCTCACCAAGTCTAACCACTCTTTCTGCTTAGTACTATTAAAGCAATAGAAACGATCAATAGCAGGACTATGTGTCATTTTTTACGGTGTTGTTTAGATAATTCCTCTGCTATTTATCTGGCAAGAAAGGGGGATCGCCATGTGAAAAGGATGACCCCACTCCATCAGCTAACCCATGTTGCTTCTCGGGAATTCAGTAGATAGGAAAAAAATAAATAAATTATTTTTACCCACTAACAGCAGCATCAAGCTTTTAATGATCAAGTTTGTCATCACAAACAGCACTGACAGTCGCATTCCTGAGAGCCCACACAAAAGGAGTGGAGTCCCCAGCATCTCCTGACACCATTTTCCAGCTCTGCTGAAGTGCTTGGGCTAACAGCCACTCTACCTGTGACTCTGGCATAGGTCGTCCTGAGCTGGAGTGATACGTTTATGTATTTACACATATAAATATAGGCAGAGGTGTTGCTTGGAAACTACTTACAGCAACAGAACCGGCAGGGATCTGCTTCTGTTGAGTCCTAACTACCGAGCAGGGGCAACACCAAGTGCTGCACTGCAGGGCTGTCACCACACAGCCGTCCTCACCTAACCAAAGCACCACCAGCGATGCAGTTAGCAAACATAAAAAATCTTGAAATTCACCCCGTTTGCCCAAGATGTCGATGAGGGCTCAGGAGTTTCTTGTCTCTGCCTTTATTTCTGGTGACACTCGGGTTCCTGGTCCAGCAGCAGGGAGCAGAGGCACGAGTCCCTGGCAGTGCTGCTGTCATTTGCAGTCACAGCTCGGACCTGGGAGAGTTGCCCGGTGTCATTGAGGAGTTCATTAGCTTAGTTTTGTGGCATCGTGTCATGCCAGGCTCTCAGCCACTGTGATACCAGTGGCCACAGCTGTCTCTGAAGTCGTCTCAAGCAGAGTGGTCATCTCAGCAGAATTTCTTTCCCCTCTTGGGGTGTGGAGAAGTTGCTCAGTAAATGCTCTCACCCAAGCTGACATCCTTGTACAAGAAAGTGGCATCCTTGGTCATCCTGAGCAAGATCTCCCAAGTGTTTTCTTCAGCTTCCAAGCAGGAGCTCGTCTTTCACTCAACGTTTCCTTGACCCTCTGTTGCACAATCGTCCATTGCTTCAAGCCAGCAGCACTTTGAGCAGACACACGACAGCCATCCCCCACGTCACACATTTCACAGTGCCCTTGATATGTGGAGAACCTGTTGTGTCCCCTGTGGGTCCTGCAGCTCCATGTAGAACAAAGTGGCTTTTCCCAGGATATACCACTTGGTCCCATTCCTATGTGGGATTCAGCTCCAGACTTCCCATATTTTTCTGCCTGATGCTTCCTTTCTAACAGAGCCTTTGGGGTTTTCTGCTCTGGCTGCAGGACCAGGGCAAGGCTGCCCTCTGTAAGTTTCAATCTTAAATCATTGACTTATTTCTTTTGTTTGTCACAGGTTAGACCTGGGGCTTCCAACTCCCTGTTGTGTCTTCAAGGCACAAATCCTCTAAGTAAAGACAACGAGGATCAGGAAAAAAACAGGAAGAGGTAGGTGTTTATTTTTATGGCAAGGACTGAAGAAAGAAATTAAATTTGTCAGAGCTGAAGAGGCATTTCCCTGCAGACAATTATATATCCTAGACACGTGACATGTTGAGACCATGTAGGTGCACGGCCACACTATTACAGTACCAGCACCAAACAGCCACCAGCCCACAGCCTTCTCTGTGGGAAGAAGGTGGATTAGGGACACCTCCAGGAGATCAGGTTGGACCTCCAGGAGATCCCTGTGTTGCCAGCAGAAGGCAACTCACATCATTTCTTAAGAACAAGGCCTTGGGCTGTCTGCATGATCCTTAGGCAAGGTTTTGGATGACCCAAGTGCTGCACTCCTAGGTGTATATCTGCAAGATATACGAGAGACTTTTGTCTCAATATTCTTGATGGAAGGTACTCCATGCAAGGTACCCAGGGCACACAAGGTCATTAGGGAGCTGCTAATGACATGCACGGACAAGAAGTGCTTCCCACCAGAAAAAAAAAAAGCTGCAGCAGCGCAGGTTGGTGGTGTATCAGTCACCAAGGTGCTGCATCTGTACCTCTGACACTTGCCACCTAAACCATGGAGCACATCAGACACAGCCCTGGCTAATTGCTGGTGGCATTTGGGCTTACCACGGGTCAGCCCTCACCCTGCCTTTCTCAAAACAGGCTTAATAATGATTAACCTCAGGCTGGATGAGGAGAAAACAAACGTTGACTGATAACCTTGATTTCCCAGCACACACAGCTCCGATTATTTTTTTTTAACATTGGCTCCTCTTGCCTTTCTGTTTGCCTGGGAAACACCAATCCAACGCATTGCCCCCTTTCTGCAGCTCCATACCGAGGGAACGGCAGAAAATCTGGGGTGAGGAATCAGTGATGCAAAGCAAAGCCGGTGACCTGCCAGCATCGCTAGGTATGCAGCCGCCCTGATGGAGCCGTGGCTCCTTTTCTCCCTCTTACCTTATGAATTAATTTGCCATCATGTCAGTTCAATTGTAACTAAACCGGCTTCTTTTCTTCCTTTTTTTTTTTTTTTTTTTTTTTTATGATGCACTCTGCAGTGCTCCGCATAGCCCGAAGGTTTCGAATGGCATGTAAATGGATATTGCCCTGCGAGCTGCATTCTGCCGTACAATCGCCACCGTCTCTCAAGTCTTAAAAGCCAGAGCATGATGTGAATTATAGGCTTTTCTTCTCCATGTGGGGCTCACAGCTTATAGTCCTAAATTACATTTTGTCAGCCTGTTAACAAAGCAAGATAGAAGACCATTAAAAATAAGCTGCAGTTATGTAAGTGTTCATGAGTGTCTAAATATTAATGTCAGGACTCTGCATAATGGAAGTGCTCTAAATAATCCTTTTTAGCCTTTGTAGTTTAATCTTTATTCATATTTTATCCATTAGTTACCTTTAAATAGCGTGGTTCTTTTGATAACTAAGAGGCTGTGAATAACACTCACTGAAATTACAACATCCTTGTCTTTCACTGCCGCAGTCGAAAATGACTGTATTCCTGGGGCTGTTTTGTCTTTGGCATTTTAATTGCAAATGATCCGCGCAACCTGCAGCAGATTAAACAAAAAAAGTGCAAACATCCCTTTGCCCATCTCTCGCCTCCCTCCGCTGTCTGCAGGAGTACTCGAGACCTCAGCCCACTCCCATTACCGGCGCTTAACTCACAGCACTCTAATTCGCAGCCTTATTTACTGGTTTCCAAAACTTACCAATAAAACGCTGCCTCAATGATGTCAAGGTGATAAGATAAAATGATAAAAGGCAGGAATTAAAAGCTTTCATGCTGTTCCTAACTAGCTGCCACCATCCACAACCCATCTATTGTGTTAGTGAATTGCAGGGCTTGGCTGGAGGCCACAGCGGTGCGCTCCACGTATGCTGTAATATCCAGCTGCGGGAGAGGAGAGCCTCATTTATTTTATTTGCTCTCAGCGTGGTGCACTCCCTGCCTACCGGGGCTTTCATCCAGAAAACGCACGAGCAGTAGCTGAATGCAAGGGGTGTAATATTTGTGCGTTAAACGAAAAGAGACCTCGGGTAGTCATTTGTCACGCCGTGGCAGCAGGCTGTACCTCGCGCACAGGCAGCTGAAACATCTGATGGAGCCCAGAAGATCATCTCCTCTGGTCCTCCCTCCTGGTCATCACATCCATTTACATCTCACAGCTACTCTGCCATGACCGGTGACACCTGCAGGCTCCTCCCTGCTGCACGTGGCCACCACAGAGGGCTCCCCCTCTACCAGCATGGACTACTCGAGGTTTTGAGAGGAGAATAAATTCCAGGAATATCCAAGCCTTCCACTTCTCAGCAAACACAGTGACAAGCTCACTGCTTCATCGTTTTGTAAACGTGTGCCTGTATCAGCTGGTTGTAAAGTTTGGAAATCTGTCTCCAAAACGCTCGGTAATTTGTCTGTTAGTTTAGACTGCGCTTGCTTAAATTAAATCAGCCAAGTAAGAGGGACTGGAAAACCATGAGAGGGCTTCCAGCAGGACACTGATCCAGTTTAACTCAGTCCATCATCACCATTAGGGTCATGGCCGTTGTCGTGTCCCCCAGCACCATGGAAATGCTGTGCAGCAAAACGGGGAATTGCCCTCATGAAAGGATTCCTCACCACCAGATTTATGGGCACGGATATATCCTAGGTTGACATGCAGTCTTGGGATCCTGTTGTGAAAGCTTTGCCATGACGGTCAGGTTTCTAAGGAAGCCGGGATCACGTTATGTGCTGTTGAGAAAGTTCTCCGTGCCCGTGCCAGATGATTCACGGGGTCACACTGGAGCACGTTGCAGAAATAGCTGCTGCTAGGAGAGAGCATCCCAAACTGTGGCCTACAAAGCAAACCCTACAGCGTGAATCACGTGGGAATGATTTTCTCCCCTTACTTCCAGCTGCTAAATTGCTTAAAATGTTGCTAAAAATATGGCTGTTGCTTAATATTACCCTTATACGTAGTCTTTCTGCAACAGTCTTGCAAGTTGTATGGGGAAATCCTCCCACTCATGTGACAAAAATATTTGATAACTCTTCAGCATCTAAATTTTCCCGGGGAGGCATCCATTTTCCCTATTTTTAAGCACATTCTTCCTAAATTGATTGAATGAATGTGGTTATTAGATCGTCAAAGAAGTGAAAAGGAGGCCCCAAAAGTGGTGCTGCCAGACCTCAGAGGGGAGAGTTGGAGCAGCGAGGTGGCCAAGGGACACGGTGCCTGGCTGCTGGCATCAATACCCCCCGGTGTTGGAAAAACCCACGGGGATGGATGCTTTTATTTTCTTTCAGGGCTTCTGTTGATGGCAATAACTTGAAATGAGAACATAAATTTTCACTCCTATTACCCATGGTCTCTAGAGCACCGCAACATCCTGAATTATCGCAGAAATAAGTAATTAGGTACCATCACCATGTCTAAATGTTATTTGGTTTTGAACAGTGACTTTAAGGAAATCAATGACAAAAGAAAATTCAGCTCCCTGAGTAGGATTTTTGGCTGCTAACAGAGCAATAAATCAAGTGAGCATACAGAGGTTTTGTACCGTAACAGGTGACTCTAAACATTTCTTTAAGCTTTGGGGAGGGCTTGCAAAATGATATATTTTCACAATATAAGCACAGAAACTGTTAGTGCGTGCAGAATCTGCACAAGGTTGGTCTTTTCTTTTTATGTTTGTGCATCCACACACACCCCTACACAAACGTGCACATAAAGCCAGTTAAATGGTAAATGAATCTACATTTTTGTTATCTTTTAATACCCCGTGTTCGGTTTGCTACAAAGTGTGGAACGATATTACTGACATTTTGACAGTATTCGGACAACTGTTGATGCCTGCAAAAATCCAGTGGAAGTCTGATGAACTGTAGAGCAAATGTGTCTTCACAGCAGAAATGCATTGTTTTCGGCGTGCCATTCTCTCCTCTCCTCTTTAAAATACTTCAGCCATCTAATCCGGGATCAGAAATGACACCGTGTCACTTAAATTGCCAGTCGCACAAAACAAGTAATGAACGGTGAGTAGCTGAAACAAACAACAACAAAAAAAAAGTTGGTGCACAACCCGTAATCTGAAAATCATCTTTACAAGCAAATTCCATGACTGCTTAGAAACAGCAAACGCATTTTAAGAAATTGGTGCAGGCTCACAAATTGATCTCCTAACCACAAACCAGGACAAAGTATTTGTAGCTCCAGGCAACAGCTCTCACACCATTATGGCAGAAGAATCGGGTGGTGGTGCCCACGAGGTGCTTCTAGGGGAGCCTGCTGTGCTCTCTCTGTGCTGCCTGGTATTTTAGGTTGTACCAGGTGCCTGTGGTCCTCTCCTGTGATGCTCTGATACAGTTCTGGCCCCACAAGAGCCCCTACCTCAGGGGGAGAGGATGGCCATCAATACCATGTTTCAGCACAGCTGAAAGCACGGGAGGATGATGCTTGCCCTGTGCTTTTGGATGTTTCCAGCCCTGAGCTGCAAGTTTTGCTGGCAGATGGTAGCAAAAGGTGCCTGAGACCCCTGCAGGAGGCATAAGGAAGGATTGAGGGACGCAGGGAGAGGTTCAGTGGCACATCTACGTGAGCCAGAGTTATGGCCCAGCTAAGGGCTGTGGGGCTGTAATAAGAAAACCTCCCCCTTCCTTCCATCTCCTCTTATACACAACCTGCAAAAAGCATACACGAAGAAGCACGAAGTAGTTATGTTTTCCGTCAGCACTGCATGCCAGAAATAAATCGGCTTCGGTTCTTTGTTGGCTTCCAGTTTGTGTTAACAGCATAAAGCGAAAGCGATGGCTGAGCAAAGGCAGAACTGGAGAGAGCCGCAGAGAGCTGAGGGATTGTGAAAAATGAACGGCATCTCTGACCTGCTGCATGGCGTGAACCTGCACGGCACCTTTGGGATCTTGCAAAGCACAATCATTGACCAGGCATCACATATTTTCCACCTGAAAAAAAAAATAAAATAAAAAAGAGCTATTTTCTCTATTTTCTCTTTGAAATCCTTGGAAGCCCTGCTAGAATAAACTCTCTAATCCTGTTTGAACAAGTGTGATTTTATATTCTCAGTGTTTGCTTTGAGTTGCGTTACAAACCCCCATAGCTGCTCGCCTGGAAAAATGCTTGTGGCTCAAATACGTTGAATAGATAAAAACAAACACCGCTTGCTTTTCTGATTGAATTAAAAGCATTTTATTTAATGTGTTTACAAAATCTTCTACACGTAATGGGAATTCACCGTAAAATCGGAACAGCAATTTTAGGACTTTTTGAATTTGCTGCCCAGTAATTGCAATAATTTGATTATGTTAGAAAGACAGATTAAAAATTCAGGAAATTGGGTCTCTCTTCAGAGAGAATGAAAATAGGTTGTAGGAGAGAGAGACTTGGGCAGCAAATGCTACACGACTTGCTTCTGCAAACAGCCTGATGTTCCCGTGCACCATACTGAAAGGGGTGGAAAGTTTTGATTTAGGAGGGCAGCACGCTGTGCGCAGTCACCCAACCGTCCTCGGGCAAGGGGACAAAACTCCCCAAACCCCTTTAGGAAAGCACAGGGCAGCGAGGTCCCGTCATTCCCTGGCTCAGTACGTGGAGGCTGCTCACACGAATGACTCAGTGAGCGCGCCTACGGTTTGTCACTTCGGGTTTCATCAGGCTGTGCGTAGTCGTCCTGGAAAAAAAGGTTCTCCTTGAAAGTTTGGAGTGCTCTGTGCCTGGATCACACCTTCTGTCCCTGCCCTACCTGGAGGCAGGAGCCCACGGAAATTCAGCTGCCCTCCTGCAGGTCTGGTGTTGGTGTTAGAGAGAGCAAGAGAAGTCTGCCTGAGGACGATCACCACCGAAATCCAGACATCACTAAAAAAAGACCATTCTTCCCCAAGGACTGCCCCGTCTCTTCTGAATCCTCCTTGCTGGTGCCTGTTTCCACAGGAGGCAGAACCATTCCCCTCCCAGGTGTGCAGATTTTGGGAAGCTCTGCAGGAAAACCTCCTGGTTGTGTCAAATCAGAGCAGCATCACCCTTACCTTCCCCACAGCTACTACGGCCTGAAGAGGCACTTCTGGCTCCCACTGATGCTCGCTCACTCTCCCTAATCTCTGTTTTTACCTGTTTATCCCCCACTTTCAGGAAATTTATCGTGAAGCTAATACAGATGGAAACCTCCAGCCACGAGGTCATAACTCTGATGGAAATCCTCTAAACCATTTACACCTCCCAAAGATGTGTTGGTGGTTTTTTTTTTAAGCACTCATGTTGTCAGCAGCACATTTGGGATTAATCTCGGACTTCCATTAGAAAGGCACACTCCTTATCTAGCATGTTGCCAGTGTTCAGCACCTCTTCCTGATACTTCTCAAAGAGCAGGTCTGCACTAGAAATGTAATTTTTGAAATATAGGAGGTAGAATAACCCTTCAGTAGGCAGTAGGTAGCTGGCAGGGCCCTCTGGAGCCAGCCGGTGCCACCCATGCCCAAGCAGGGACACCCAGAGCAGGGTGCCCAGCACCACGTCCAGGCGGCTGCTGAAGGGCTCCAAGGAGGAGACCCCACAGCCTCTGGGCAGCCTGTGCCAGGGCTCCGTCACCCGCAGAGCAAACAGGTCTCTTGTAATTCATCCATCCTCTCTCCTGCCATTGACACCAGATGATTATCAGGCAGAAATTCAGGTCTGGGGGTCTCTTTAGACCCGTAGTAGCCTGCAGTGGAGATGGACACCCCACAGGAGCTTGCCTGGCCCAGCGGGGTCATTGCATGACAAGCCAGATCCTCGGGCACACAGCAATGCCTGCAGAGCTTCTTATTGATGTGATGCTGGAACACCGGGACAGCAAATTGAATTTAGCCTCTTAATAACTTTTATTTAGATTTGCTTTAGTAATGGATAAAAATTAAGGCCTAAAAGCCTTGAAGACCACAATCCTTTTAGACTTTCAAGCTCTCAAGAAGTGAGAGGTGAATCTCCAAATATCATGGGAAATAAATGCATAACTCAGGACTGTGCCCCAGCCACAAGAAATGCTGGAAATTGTTTCCCTCTGAAGAAGGTGAGCAGGTGCCTCAGAGGTGTCTTCTCTCCTGGTTTTTGGGCACTCCTGGGCTTAAGAACAGGTATCATAAAGACAGGGACTCAACTGGTGAGAATGAAATCATCTTTCTATATGTCTACAACAAGCTCTCTCACTTTTCTGAAAATTTTTGAGAGAAGCAAGGAATATTTTGCAACATCCACACCATGACTATCAGGGCTTGAAGAAACGGTGCTCTAAGCTGCTGAAAAAAAGGATCAAAGCCTTCAGCAATGGATTTATCAAAATGCTTGAATGAACCCTTCTGAATGTGAAGTGAACTGGTATCCTTGATAATAAGGATTCTTACCTTGTTAAAGAATAATGTAGGATTTTTGAAGCAAATAAACTCCTGGGGCCTACCATTGTCACTGTACTTTTCATCTCAGTAAATTCAGGGGACTATAACTGTTGCAGATTTATTTTATTGTGAATTTCTGAAGGAAAATCCACGTTAGAAAACAAGGGCTGGAGCTGTGGCAGATGGTGCTATTCTGGAGAAGAAATTAGTGTTTAATAAAGATTGTAATAGTGTGAACCAGATGTTCATCTCACATTTTATCTTTGAAAAGATTTGGGAGAGTGCCAGATAGATACATATGTGCATCACAGAGCCTGAAAAAAATACACAACTGGATCCCCCGGGGCTCGTTAAGGGAGGAGTCACATTTTGCAAGCCATCAAACTCAACTGAAAAGAAAAGCAAGATCTGTTTAAGCTGTGACTAAGTATCTCCTAGGAACTCTCCTTCACTGCTCACATGGCAGAGCAGCGCTCCAGCAGAATAAGGGTGGCAGTAATCCATTTTTCCAATGAAAACAGCCAGTCTGGTTTGATCACGTCACATAGAAGTCTTTTGGAAAATAGTACTCAGCTCAGGAAGGCAAGCTTGTAATGAAACATTGCTCTCCTCGGGCTCTGTCTAGCCTCACACGTGGTGCAGTTTCTCAGCCCAGAGCGAACCTTGCACACTCTCATGGGGTGACGTTTTTGGCCTGGCTGCCTGCAAGAAGCACAACTGTGCTCAGGCACCAGGTCCTCCCTCCCTTCCTCCATCCCCCAGGGCTGGCCCTGTGAGAGTGACTTCATTGCATGACTGTAAAAATCAGTTATTTTGACCTCGTTCCCCTTCTGAACTTACAGTAAACAGGTCCTTGACCCAAATGATACCTCAAAGGTGCATGAGGCCTGATTATTTCCACCTAGCAAAGATGCACGCTGCTGTAGTAGAAGAGCTCTGGATGGATAACTGCATGAACCCAAGCCAAAGGAAGCTGCCATTGGTACCTATAGGCACAGGATGCGACCCCTTTATTTTTAGGGGGAGGCTCATTCCCAAAACAGCATGTGCAGTAGGTACCAATCCTGGCAGCCACACTACTGCAATGAAAGCAGGCACCTTTCACAGGAGGCAGTATTAATTATCAGCTCCTGTTTTAAGGTAGAAGCCAAAAGGTCTCCATAAATCTGCAGAACCTCTGAGTTCCTGCTGCCCTCCTTTGGCATCCAAACAAGCTCAAGAAGCAAGGATACACGAGGCACAGCAGAGAACACACGGGAAATTATTTTACCATAAGCCCGTGGTGGATGAACTTTGCCAGGATCTCTTTTTGTGCACGGCATTTGTACTTCTGAGTGTTGCTGGGGGATTCAACATCACAGCCATTTCTGCTGTCAGAGCTCAAGGTGGACTCTCAGAACTCATTTTTTATGTGGGCAATATGTTCTGCATAAACTCAAAAACTGCATTTGTTAATGGGATTTTAATTAAGAGGACTAGCTATGCTGTGCGCACTTGCTTGAGAAGTGATTCACATCAATTTCTTTGTTCCTAGCCAGTTATAAATCAATAAAATATGTCCATACAGAGGATTTGACTGGTATAAAATGCAAGGCTGATTCACAGACTGCTTGTATTTACATTCCAGTTCAAGGTCTCCTCAGTGGGGTGAGGCGTTGTCCTGTAAACAGCACTCTTATCTTCTGCAGTGTATTTTCTTGTGGCTCAGATGCAAAATTCAGCTACTGCCATTCAGTTGTGGAGTAACTGCTTTAGCTTAAAACTCTCCCACCAGAGTTCATGCTGAGTTGCTTTACCTTGCAATTAGAGCAGATGAGGAGATCACAGAGATGATTACGGACGCTTATGGGAACTCGGTTGATGCAAGGTTAGTTACTTAACTCAGTTACCCACTGAAGCCCTGGAACTAAAATAAAGGTTATTCTCAGTGACAGCATTTTTTGAGTATGTAAAAGTGCAGGAGAACTCATTAAGGACTTTATTCTTCTCTGAAATTCTTAGCAGTCACCACAAAACCCTGTGCTGCTGAAAGTGTCCTTCCAGAGCTGCAAGTTAATGAATTTAAAATGATGTTCATTACAGAAAAGAAGAGGGGAAAATTGTAAGTGTCATCATATCACATTAGTGAAGAATTTGGTAAGGAAATAAGGAGTCATCTTTTTAAATGTGAAGACATTTGCGTGGTTTTCCAGCTTTCCTGTGCTACTACAGAAGCATTGCAGCTTGTACTGTCAAGCCAGTCCTACTTCTGTGAAGAATTTCTTAAGAATATTAATGAGTAAAACCAGCTCAGATCTGTGAAGTGAGGGCCAGGCCAGGGAGAGCGCACCAGCAGGCAGAACCCTCCAGCACAGCTGGGGAACACGGGCTCATTGCTGGCCAAGGTGCAGCCTGCATTGCACCTGGAAATCAGCAGTGTCACCTGCCTAAACCATCTGCATCTGCTCATGGAGCATCTAAACAGACGACCTAGGGAGGCAGAAGCAACAATTTCCCTAGTGTCTAAAAAGCTTTTGTAACATTTCAGGCAACATATAAGCAAATAACGTTAACTGCAAGTTGTTCATAATTTTATTGGCCACAGAAGACTTCTTTGTCTTTGTCCCAGGTTGTCTCCTGAAGGACTCCAACACTGCCCAGTGCCCACTGCACACCAATGCTCTGGCCACATCCTGCAAGCACATATGCACGGGCAGTGACTCACAGAGCAGTCCCAATGGCACACACATGGGAATACTCAAGGGAGCTCTGTTGCTCATATGGGTTATCATTAAGAAATGGGGCCTTTATAGTAATGTTTATGACTGTGCCTACTGCCCCACATAAAGAAAGGGGGAAGGAAGAAAGCACCCACTGCCTTCATCAAGGTGCAGGAGATGATTCCCACTCCAGTGCATGTTGCTCTTTTTCCTCTCTTTTGCTCGCACCCTTCTCCCTCCCTCCTATCCTCCCATTTCCTTCCGCCACTACAAAGCCCTTCAAAGATCAAAGTCATCATTGACCATGAGTTTGCACAATGTTTCTGTTTTGACACTGGCTGGGAGCCAGCTGGCATGTGTTAAAAACTATCATCAGAATCTGTTTAATTACTGTTCCCAATGCAGTATTTTAACAAAACACTGGAACGGACACAGCTCCAGCAAGCTTGTGCCCAGTGATGGGACACTGCAGAAGTGCAGCCATGACTTTGATGTTGGCTGGTTTAATTCCTTTTTATTTCATTCTGTTAATCCACTTTTTGGCCTGCTTGAAAAGTTGCTTTTGTAAATAGAGTAAAAGCAGATCTCTGAGATTTTCCTCAATGTGGTATGATTTTTTTAATATAAGAGATCCCATATAGACTTGGACTGAAAGTGTACTGCTCACAAAAGGATGCTCCCCCTGCTAGGGCTCCTGTACCTATAACCTGCTGCTGGATCAGGACACTCTTCCAGATAGCCTCTGAGCTAATGGAGCACAGTGACCAGCTACCGCAGGCTGGGTTTGCAATCAATACAATTTTTAACATCCAGGGGAGGTTCAGGTTGGAAATGAGGAGACATTTCTTCTCAAAAAGAGCAGTCAGGCATTGGAACGGGTTGCCCAGGGAGGTGGTGGAGTCACTGTCCCTAGGGGTGTTCAAGGAAAGGTTGGACGTGGTGCCTGGGGACACGGTTCAGTGGGTGACATTGGCAGTAGGGGATGGTTGGAGCAGGTGATTTTGAAGGTCTCTTCCAACCTTAACGATTCTGTGATTCTATAAACCCATTGCAGCTGCTTCTAAGCCTTTCCTTTGATATATGTTGTGTCTTCTGGTCTTGTCCAGATCCACTGGGTGGTTCTTCTGGCTCACACCTTCCCTGATCTGCACATTCCTGCTACCTGTGGGGATCACATGTGGCCTAGACCTATGGCAGCCCCATGCCATGCCGGGTGTATCACCTGCACTGCCGCCCAGAATTATACCACACAGTTGACAGCCACAAGTCTCCAACCAGCTGTATTCAAACTGTGGGAAGGCAAAGATTCCATGGGAAGGAGAAGTCTGAGGTACCTGGCAGCAGAAGAGCACCCAGTTTGTGATGCCACAGCACCATCCATTGACACATAACCATGGCAGCCTCTGGCCATTGCACAAGTCACTTCTGTTTTGAGGAGTGAGACTGTGTTATCACAACCGCTTTGACTGTGGTTAGGTATCTGTTAACCTTCTTGGCACCCAGGAACACGAGCTGCAGGTGCCCAGGGTGGATGGGGATGACAAGGCAAGTCCTGCTGCCCAGGCCATGCTGTCCTGGCAGACGCGTCCTCCAGTGAGCCAGGGAGCCACTCCTGCCATTCTGCAGAGGACGGCCTCTTTGGCAGCTGGAGGGACTGTGAATAATCCATTTGAGCTCCTGCCACCAGTGCTAAAGTGTGATCAGTACGCAATGACGCCAGCGACACAGCCTGAACCTTCTCCTACTTCCGAGACAAACCCAGTCACACCAACGGTGGCAGACAAAGGCCGGGATGTAGGGGACGCTCAGAAGAACACTCCCCTTCACATAGATCCTGGGACAGAAAGGCGGTCCCACAGTCAGGGCACAGGACAGCACTGCACACAGGTCACGTATTCTCCTGGTGAAGCGAGGGGGACATACACCCCCGCTTTACCTCAGCTCGTGTGGCAAACATGGCTTCTTGCCCTACTGCCATGCCACATCACGCAGCCTGATGTGGCCCTCAGCCCCAAGAGCCCTGACTCCCAGCGTCCTGCCACAAGTGAAATACAGACAGGATAATAATTCATCCTGCTTATCTCTGCCAAATCCTGTGGAGAAGGAGCTCTTCAGGACCTCCCGGATTCTGGACTGGGAGCCTCAGCACCCAGGGTGCCCCAGGAGGACCTAGGATGTGTGGTGGCTGGGGGACACAGCACTGAGTCCTGTGATGAGGCTGTTTTCACTCCTCACTGATAACTCCTCTACTGCTTTTTCTTGGATATTAATAGGCTTCATCTCCCCCTGGATTTAATGAAGGGCAAACTTCTAGGGGCATTTGTTCAAGAAGACATCAGAAACTTCAGATACATGGTCAACCTATCTCAGCAACTGGGGTCTGCAAAGCTAGCCAGGGTTTATCCTGAGGATGAGGCTAAAATATTACCATCAGAGAGGTGAAATGGGAATTTTATCACTCATTTGGGACTTCCCCCCGTTTTTCAGTGAGATTTCCATCACTTTAACTGCATGTTGAGATAAAAAGACCGCACATGATGCTGTCGCGGTGGTGTTTAGCTGCGCTGCTTCCAAGCTTGGTTTGACCTAAGACAAGAGTTGGGAGTGGAGGGGAGGAAGGGGAGACAGGCTGGGCAGGAAGCAGAGTCCAGTGAACTTTTACAAACCTTAAACAACTGCTCTTGGCCTGGATTCAGTATGTAAGATGGACCAAGGTTCAGGGTGATTTATTTCATCTGGAATTGTTTCACATCTCTGGATGTAATGTGTGGGGTTGGCTCCCTCTCCTAAAGCAAGCAGGCCTTCCGACGTAGGCTTTCAAAGTGATCAGCCATTTATCTGTAGTGCAGCATTTGCCTGCTCTGCATTCACAAATTTGGAACTAATACCCTGTACGACATAGCATTTAATGAGTTTGTCTCCCGAGTCCTGCAAAGCATTTAAAATCCTTTTGATGGCATTTTCTCTTCAGTAATTAATGTCTTATCAGTGAGTTTTGCAGAGAACAATGGCCTGATTCTCCTCCGATGCCATTTTACATCTCTGTAGCTTCGCTGACTGCAAATGAGTTACTCCTGCTTTGCATAGTGTGAGGGGAGAATTAAGACCTTAAGCCTACCACTATTTAATCGCGTGCTTTGAACTCATTTTCTCTCATTCAGAATTTGTCCTTTGCTTGCAGCACCACATAATTCCCATTTTACTATCATTAGGAAGCTGGTCATTACCGAGAATGTGTATACTATCCTTTGATTTCAGAAAACCCAAATGAGGAGCATGCCAGCCTCCCGTGGAAGGCAGCCAGGAGAAGCCGCACACCTCGTGGTCTCGTGGTGGTAGGTGGTGGCTCTTCTCCTTCCCTGGGTGCCAGACTGCCCTTGGGGACTGCTCTACAAGCACTGAAGGACATTGATCATTATTTCATTTCATCCCTAATAAGCTGCCTCTTATAGATACTTGATGATTTTGCAATTACATTCACATAAAAAATAAAAGCACAAAACATGGAAATGAAGCTTTTTCTCTAGCATGAAAAGTCCAGCTGCATTTTCTCTTAAAAATGGGCAGGCTCTCCTTGTACTGCAGACTAATTTGTTTTGATGCTCACAGGATGTATATCCTGAGATTGGAACAATTATGCTGAAACACGCATGACCTGGACTCATCTTTGCTTTATTTTTTTGGCTCTGGATCCAGTTCCATCATGAGAAGGTAAAAACAACAGCAGCAGAGAAACAAATGCAAAGAAAAACAAATAGCTACGATAAGGCTTGACATAGACAGATGCACACTTATGGTTGGAATATATTTTGTTTCGTTTTGTTTTTATATATGTATTTATATCTGAACTGCAATTCAGGTAGCAAGTACTGCATTAAGATGCTTTCATCAATTACATCCGCCTCTGAGCTAACTTTAGCATGCTCGGTGTGTTATATGGGCAAGTCCTGCAGTACCTGTTTACTCACCTCAGTTAGGAGGTGATAAGTGGTGCCAATTAACGTCACTGACTATTTCATAAGCATTACTCATGTAGGTAGGGATTTCCAGAGACAGACGGCAGAAGTCAGTTATCCGAAGTGTGACACGTTGTGCGCTATATAGTAAGAGTAACATCAAGAAAACCTTTGCTACAACAGCCTTTAAGCTACAAAGCAAAGTGCTCAGAGTTGAGAAACATCCAACGTTAAGGTTGTCCTTGCAGCTAGTGCCTTCTGATACCATCTTTAATTATAGTCTTCTTTGTCATTGTCTCCGTAGCTTTCAACTTCTGCAACAAAACGCTGCACCGATCTCACTGGCAGCATCACCTCTTGCAATGCAGCCTATTATTTATGCCGATCGGGCCACGCAGAGTGCTGGGGCAGACAGACATCTTCCCTTAGCTATTTGCTGACAGCAGAGGAACGTGGAGCCTTACAAGCAGAGGTATAGTCTCAAGATCTGGAAGAGAGCACAGCCGGCCCATGACTAGCAGTTTCTGCTTGGTCTTTATAGGGTATTGTCCATTTTCTTCTCCTGAGTGCTGGACCACTCTGTTTTCCTTCCTCGCTGCCTCTGTGGGCATCACCCATCGTGGCTCTGCCCCTCTGACCCCTCTCCCCATGCCAACACCTTCCTCCACCCCCGCTCTCCTCCTGCGCCCACCATGCTGCTCCTGCCCCTCCTCACCCTCCAGCGCTTACAACCACAGTCCCTCTATTCCTCTGTGGGTAAACCAGGTTCCCTTCTCATCCCCCTCGCTGCTCAGGCACACACACAGCAGACCTTGTCTCTCAGGGGCCGGGAGGAAATCTACAGCAAGCCCTTTTATTTTGGAGACCAACCGCAGAGACATTTCTGCGGCTCTCAGCTGGAACGTGCCCGGCGGAGATGGGATTTTTAGATGTCAGAATTCAACAAGTCTCTGCCGAGCATGTACAAACTGCAAAGGCAGTAATGCTTACACGTGGTCCAGGCTGGGGTGTCATTTGCCAAATGTGTTGAAAAGCAAATTTCAGTTGTTTGGTTGACTCCTTCTGCCAAATGTTTGCTCTTTGCTTCCATGCATGGAGGTAAAACATCTCCTCAAAGAAATGTTTGAAGGAATTTGGCTTACCATAGACAAAATAACATACTTTCCCCTAACCTTGCTCTTGAATGCAGATGCACTATTCTAGATAAAACTTTCAAAACAAAAATAAAACTAAACAGAAGAAGTCAGCCGGAGGCTGATACCCAGCATAGGAAATTTCAGCTTGATGCATTAAACTTTGGCAAATGTATAAGCAACTGACAACAAGATATAATAATGAAAAAGTGTTGGGCAATCTCTGCACCTATAATTCATAACTCCTACACATTTTAAGATAATGGAAATTACTCATGTTCATCAGGAATTGAATAGATGCCTCTGTTATTACTTGTATTATTCAGTTAGCAGCAGCAGCCAAATGTATGTCTAACTGACTTTCATTAACTTCAGTGGTATACCTGGCAGAATTAAAATCTACTCCAATTCAACCCTTCCGTATTTTCCTCCTGATGTACGCCATACAAACCTTAACCATGATACGATCTTTTGGGATAATAAACTAAATCAACAATGCATTTCATTTGCAGGGATTGTCGTGTAGGAGACGCTTCCAAGTATGCAAATTTCTCGAGGAAATATTGAGCCATGGCTCTAAATGAAACTTCCAGAGATAAAGAATTATCTCTTCTATTTTAAAGGTAGGTTATGTTGTAATAAAAAGGAAAGCATAATAGCCTTGGCTAGAATGGCAGCATGGTAAATTTTACCCTTTTCAGGAGGCCAGCGCAGACTGACACTGAAGTCCTCACGGCAGTGAACATCTAGAGCCAAAGCTGGGAAAACAACATTTCTTGTCAAAGTCTCCTAATTTTTGGTGACCCTAGCTGTCAGTAACGTGTCATTTGCTTGGCTCTTGTTCTTTGGTAGGCAGCTGTCCCCTAAATCAGCAAGGCACTTCAGGCATGTATTTTACATTTAAAGGCTTCAGTGAGTTGCTGAATAGCAGGGACTTAGACCTCCTCTAGGAGTGTTCCCAAATCTGGTTTAATGCCAGGTTTTAAGGTCATCTTTGAATCTGGATGGGTGGCTGGTTCAGGTGTCCCCCTCTACACGTTCATCTGTGGCTCTCTTTGTACCCACTATAACTTGTTCGAAAACAACAAACACAAAATGATTTCATTTTCATGCTGCTCCTGGTCTGCTTTTACCCTGCCCATCATCTCCTGCAAGACTGCTGCTTGTGCTCTGCCAGCAATGCCAGCCTTCACCTTTGGTTTTTATTTTCTTTCCTTATGTAGGGATTGAACTCACGGTCTTCACCACCCTTCTCCACCTCCATCTCCACCTTCTCCACCTTACCACTCTTCTTTTCCATGGAAAACGAACCCGAAACGTTTGGTCTGTTACAAATTTCAGTTGTTGCATGGCTCAGATGCAGGCCGAGCTCAGACTTTCTGCTGTGTTTGTACAAAATGCAGCTCGCAGTCCTGTTGTACAGCCCCAGTGCTCCCACAGCAGACACAACAAGTGCTGGTTGCTTATGGTGTCCTTAGCTCCTACCACGCTTCTGTTCCAGCTATCGGGGTGGGCACGGTTCCTGTAGACATATTTTGTATTTAATATCTAACCAAAATAAGAAGAATGAAAAATAAATAACCTGCATCTGTCTACGATTCAGAAGCTGCACAGCAGAAGAGGTCTTTGAATCAAAAGGAAACAAAGATGTCCCTGGGCATTTTGAGGATGCTTGGAACAAAAGCCTGTTGAAGAAGGTTGCCTGATCATACAATTTCAATGCTAAGAACCGACATAGAAAAGACCAGTTCAGTGGCACGTTACCAAAATTACTGCCAGCTCTCCCGTGGTTCAAAAAGCTTCTCTTTAAATGGTCTCATGAGCAACAGCCCTGCCCTACCACCTCCCTAAATGCAGGTTATAATACGGAAATTAACATGACTGCACTTGCAAATATTTGGTGAAATCTTTTTTGTAGAAGAGTCATGTAGTTTTATTGTTGAAAAATTGGAAATAGAAAATTTGGTAGTTTGGGGATGTAGTAATAAACCTCACACTGAACCATCCAACTGATATATTTTAACACCTTTATTTCAGATTGTTGCTGACATGGGTTCAAACAGATTCAACATCAGCTGCTTTGCTTTATATATCTCATATATTCCTTTTCATGGGTTCTTCTCTATGAATAAGTTATTTGGGAGAATTTGTCACCTCTCCTGACCTTTGAATGTGATGCCAAAGCTACCCCATTATGGGCACAATACAGCCACCAATCATTCATACAAGGGCCAGCTACAGCCAATGCCACCTCACCTCCCATTCACCTACAGCATGACATTTCGGATCTGCTGTGCTTGCTGATGCTTTGGGCCAAGTGTTCTCAGTCATGCCTTGTGTTATTGGCCAAATCTCAATGGAGAAAACGAGTTATTAGAGCTCTCCTCCACCTGTGGCTCTCTCATCTTATCCCTGCTGGTGGTGCAAGTCACCTGCAGGATGTGGTTGTGTAGAAATGGAGGCTTGGGAATTGCTCGGGAACTTGTTAAACACACTTCTTGACACCTGTGACTTGGCAGCTGTAGGCTGAGGTCCTTTTCCCAAGATTTCCAGACTTGCTTTTTGCACAGCTCCCACCTCTTTCTGACCATGACTCTTCCCTAAAATGCCAGTAGCCTCATGGCACATCCCACTAAAAGGCCCCTGCAAAGCCCTCTCTGTGCTCTGCAGCACTCCCGGGTTAAGAAATGTGGCTCTGTGCTTTGAGCAGCCAGTGCACGTGAGCCGGAGTCAGGAACAGAGGCTACAAACCCAGGAGATGAACTTCCCCCCCCCTAGGAAAGACCCTGAGCTGAATGTTCAAGTTTGGTGGACTTCTGGGTTATAGTTGGGACTTTTCTGTGGTTGATAACCACACTGCATGTGCTGCACTCAAGGTCTTTCCAGCAGATAACTCGTTTTGTAAAAAAACTGCACTTCAGTGAAGTTTGTCCCTTTCTGCATGGGCCATCTTCATCTCTCCCCAGCCTGGTTTTCATCAATGTCAGGACTGTGATGGGGGGGGCTGGTGCCTGTTGGAAAGCCAGGAGGACTCGGCGTGGCATGAAGGAAATGTGGTGATGTCTGCCCAGCAGTCTGGACCAGAAAAGCCCCAAGCCTGCAGCTTTCTCTTGGCAGCTCCATCGCATCGCCTGTCTCTGATTACCCTCTCATTGTAGTCCTTATTACGTAATTACTTTGGGTTAAAACTACTCTGTTTCAGCTTCATGCTGGGCCTCCCACTTGCTTTTGTCCCTACGAAACCAGGTGACAAGCGGAGCAGGTGCCAGTGCCCCTGTCGTTCTCCATGGGGCCATGCATGGAAATGCTCCCTGCTGGAGGGGCAGGGGTGTGGGGAGGCAGCAAGTGGTTCCCCAGACAACCTGTAGTTATTTCTGTGACCTACAGGGATTGTTTCTTTTCTCTTCTTTCCTCCTCATGTTCATTTGTATCTGTCCAAATCACCTATCTGGCTCCTGGCTGTGTGGAGCCCACTGGCCACTGTTGCCTTCGCTCAAGGAGTGCCTTCCCTTAGCTGGTTGCAGATTACATTTTGGTCTTTGAGATATTCTGCTTCGTACATAAATCCCTGATTATCAGAGTGTAACACGAAGGAAAAGGTGAGCTCGGTTTATTTACTGAAGACCTGTGCCTGTAAGGTTTGAATGCTAAAAAAAAAAAAAAACACACACAACAAACAGAACAACAAACAACAAAACTTCTGTAGTAAATCACCCAGCCCTTGGTGTTTGACAACCCTGAGGATGCTTCCTGTACTCAGCTTTTCTGTCTTGCCATTTGCTCTTTCATGTTGCTTGTTTTTAACAGAGTTCTGTTTTGGGGCTGTTAAGGATCCTGCCAGCACAAGTGATGCTATTCCTGGTCTCTGCTTTGACTTTGGGCAAACTGCAGCCTCTTCAGGCCTCCCACCCCTGCAGACGGGGATGCCTGTAGGACCCCGGATCCTGCACATTTGGCCCAGCCGGATCCTTCCTCCCCTTGCTTCACTGTGCTTCACTCTCCCCCATCCAAATGTAGTGAAATTGTTGCTCACTTCGTTAGGTTGCGATCCAGCCACCTGTCAAGGCAGAGGATACACAGAACCGGGCCCTAAATATTTGCAACGGGCTTTGAAGGGGAAGGAATCTCTTAAACAATCCGCTCGTGTGCGACACCCTCCAGACCGTTGGGAATCTGGCAAGATTTCCGTGGTGAACGCAGCCTAAAAATCAATGACATGGTGTGTCTGGGAGGTGGACCAGCACATGCAGGAGCTGTTGAGAGGCACCACATTGCTGGGACAGGGTCACAGACAGCACGGCCACCTACCCTCTGGGGACAAGTGTCCTGCACAGAGGTGCACCTTCATCTGGGAGAGGCTGGGGAGGTGGCAGCCTGCTTGTGCTAAATGAATTGTGTTTTATTGCATTACCCTGTGGTGACAGGAAGGCAATCAGAGCAGGGCCTGAAGGCAGCTGGGATCTCACCACCACCTGAATGTGAAGGGCAAGCAAGGTGAAGGATGTGAAGTACTGACCCCGGGGAGCCTCAACCCACTGCTCCAGCTTCTCACCCCGCTTCTCCTTGGGTCTCTGCTGGCTGCCTCTAGGGCAGGGGCCTGGAAGAAGGACGGGCTTGGCTAGGCCAGCAGTGACCATTATGGGCATTTGGCCACCCTAGCCAGGCTACGAGGCCCAGCCTGAGCTTTCTGAATGTGAGCAGGAGGGATACACATCGCTTTCACATCCGCCTGATAAATATATGGACTTGTTGGGTGGTGGGATCACACCAGCAAAGGCGCCTGGCTCAGGCCGAGGCTCCTCAGCTCCGCAATGCCACCATTTTCCCCAGCTGCGAAACAGCACGGGCTCGTCACGGCGAGACTTCTTGCTTTGGCTTCTCGGTGCTGTCGATTCCTGAAATACTGGGTCTGAAAGCACAGCTCCCAGATCCTCCTGACTGGGGGCGAGCCGCAGCCCTCTGCCGCTCGCCACCCTCTCACTGCTAAAACTTTCCGAGTCTCCTGGCTGAGGGAGAAAAGCCTGAAAAATATGGGGGCAGAGAGCCAAGAGGGGACCCCAACAGCGTGATTTTTAACCCGTGTCCTATTATTTTTACACACACACCCCGACACCTGACGCTGCCTTCCAGGCTGACAGGGGAGGGGGGCAAGGGGCAGCGGCGGCCGGATCCGGCGCTGCAACCACGCGGCAGCGGGCAGGCTTCCCTCGGAGAGATTAATTAAAAAAATAACGAAATAAATAATGAAATTAAACCGGAGGGAGGCTTCCCGGGTCCCTGCTTTCATACGGGGCCAGCCCGCGGCGCTGCTCATGTTTTCCACTTGGGGGAGGGAGGAGGACGAAGGAGGGGAGGCCGGGGCGGGGGTGGAGGTTTGGGAAAGGGAGGGAGGGAAAAAGGAGGGTGAAGAGGGGGTGGAGGGGAGGAAAGTTGCTTGAATTTGCGAGAGCGGCGCCGCCTCCTTCCACTGGCTGGGGGAGCTGCCAATCTGTGCGGTAATCCTGCAGGAATTTCTGCGGGGTTTAACTGGGAGCCGCGCCGCCGCCGCCGAGCACTCGGGGCGGGGGAAGGAGGGAGGCAGCCGGAGGAGCAGCAGCACCCTCAGCACCTTCAGCAGCACCCTCAGCAGCACCCTCAGCACCCTCAGCAGCACCCCCAGCCCCGGCTTTGGGCAGTTTTGCCCCTCCGGGCGGAGCGGAGGGGGCCGGAGGGTGCCCCCCCCCCCCCCCTCACCCGCCCCATCCCCACAGCCCCGTGGCCGGGCGGGCGCTGCCGAGCGGCCGCGGCCCCGCTTTTCTCCTTCGTGCCCGGCCCCGCGGGAATAATGCGGGGCGTGTGGCTAGTGCTAGCCCTCAGCTTCGTGGCCTGCGCCTCCGGGCAGCCGGTGAGTGAGCGCTGGGACGGGACGGGAGCTTGGGACGGGACATGGGGGCGGCCGCTGCCCGGCCCCGGCTGTGCCGCATGGGGCCGGGGGCTCGCCTTGGGGTCTGGGGGCGCCCGGTGCCGGCTGGCCGGGGAGCGCTGCTTAACGCGATTAATTCCCTTTTTCGGGGTTCCCGCTTCCCAAAAAGCTGTTTGCCATCTAAACGAGCCCACCCGTCAGCGGCATGGAGCTGGAGGAGGGTTTGGGGCTTCTCCGTGGCTGCTTTGAGGCTGTCTGGAGGGAAGGGGGCATGCGGGCGACACGGTTGCAGCCTCGGGGCAGATATTGGGGAAAGAGCAACTTGAGGTCTCGGTATGAAATGAAAACAGCACGGCGATTTAATCCAATTAAAAGGAGCTGCTATAACACTAAATAATGTCACCGGCACCGATTCCCTTCCGAAGTTGTCTGGCTGTCGGATGGACGAGCCCGCTCACAGCCTTCATGAAATCTGGCTCGTTATATTAGTGATTTCTTAGGGCACGGTTGCAAAACCCTTTTCCTAAGGACTAATTAAAAAATGAGTTGTGTGCGGCACCAACTCCTGCTTCCGCTGAGCGTAACTGCGCTACCCCTCGCTAATGAGGTACGATGGCTTTTAATTTTACAGAAACGCCGTCCTCACCGACTTCTCCGCTGGCGTAGTGACTATTAAACCGCCGCAGCAATTAGTAAAAGTATTAAGTTTTATGATTTTTTTTTGGCCGTAGGATGAACAGGCTCCTGCAGCAGGAGGCAGGCTGTCGGGGCGCACCGGTGCGGGGCATGGGGGGAGCCTGGCCCTGGTGCAGCGCCCTTGCTGCTGCCAAAAAGTTGTGGAGAGATCGGAAAAGTAAAGGGAGGCGAGGTTTGGTTTGGTTTTGTTCCCCCCCACCACTTATTTTTTTTCTTTCGCTGTGTCTGGCAGTGGCTACGTGGTCCCTTAAGGCTGGATTTTGTAGAGCGGTCTCTGGGAAAACACGGATGCCAAATGCGTTGTCTGTGCAGAGTGCTGTCCTGGTCGGAACAGGAGTTTTATACGGATGCTTAAAAAAAACACCCTGCTAGCTCCTGGAGGATTGTCAAGTGGCTTCAGCTCCAAATCTCCCCCTTTGTTTGATTCTGCTGTTATTGTTGTTGTTTTGGCAAGGCGATAAGCTAAACATTTCTCCTTCCTGATGAGGTAAATGATGCAAGAGATTTTTTTAGCAGGGGAGGGGAGGGCAACAGGAGACTCTCTTTTCTGAAGCCACAAATTCCTTGTGTTTGCTTCACGAAACCAACAAACCCTGCTATTTACTGGGGAGGACCACACTGATGTCAGAGTCGTGTTAGAAACATACCAGAGATGCATCCTGCTCCTGAAGTGGGAGCAGCGTGCCCGTGCGCCCTGGCGTTTTCCAGTCTGTGATGCAGAGATTTGGGGACAGAAAGAGGGCACAATTGAGCCCGTCCTGTCTGTGCCAGGCCGTGCCTGCTGGCCAGCATCACCCACAGCTAATTTGGTTGATGGTAGCCAGGGCTTTTGGGGTGGTTTGCTGGGCAAGGGGGACGTCAGGTTAGAGCCAGGTCCTGTAATGCCAGCAGGCGTGGAGGTGCTGTGGGGATTCACCCAGGCTTGGCTTGAGTGGAAAAGGAAAAAAAGTGCTTTGTAGGTACTGTAAAGTTTTCCTGGTTTGCTTTTAGGAGAGGGAGAGAGAGGGATGTAAAGCTGCTGGATAGAGAAGGCGAGCTGTGTAAGTGAGAGGTCCGGTGTGTCTTTTAAGAGCTTGGGTTCAGCCCTGATGATAGCAGGAGGCAGCGCTTGCTGATTTTAATAGCAACAGAGAGCAGCGCCAAGTATCTCGCTGTCCTTGTCAGTTCCCATTCTGCAGAAGCTGATAAACCTTTCCGCTTCTTCCTGCTCCACGCCAGTGGGACTAATGGTTTTCCAGAGCCTGCCTGGTGCTCTAATCCCCTCGGCGAGCCAAAGCTGGCTGTAGGGAAGCTTTGCTGGCTGGCAGGCTGCTGTGCATACCGCACCGTACGGGTGCTGCTCTCACCACCAGGAGAATCGAGTCTCTCGTCTTGCTTCGTGGTGTTTCTGGAGTCGGGGGGCTTTGCTTCACGCCAGCTCCCCCAGCAATGCACATGCAGGGTTGGTTTGCATGCATTGAGTGAAATGCAAGCACTGCGGCATCGACATCAACTGTGTGGTCTTGCTGTGCCTTCTGCAAGCGCCTGAGCACAGCTTTGTTGACACAAATGCAGTTATTGAAGGAGGATACCGGGGTAATATTTGGTTTGTTTCTCAGAAATGTTTACGTTTCAGAAGCTGTGATTTGCCTGCGTTTGTTCCTAATGGTTACTTTTGAAATTCGGAGGATTGATACTGTGTCAGAGAGGAGGCATGTTTGTTTGGTTTAGTTTGTGAAACCCGCAGCTAGGCTTTGGAGACAGCAGTTGGAGCAGAGAGAGGTGGTGTTTCAGATTTACGTGCTGCGAGGGCCTCTCCCAAGCATGTTAAATCCGCGTCACTGACCGAGCTCCGAAGGAAGATAGGAAACTTTTTGGTCCCGATTCATTTCCAGCCTTCCCCAGCTCACGTGAGCTGCTTCTCACCACAAAATTAGCCAAGTCCTGCCCAGTGCTCCGTGGTGTGGCAGCAACCGGAGCCAGCCAGCGCCGTCCGACGGGCTGCTCCCCTCACCCTGGCTCAGCACCGTGCCATCACCCGCAGGAAATTTGGGAGAGCTCTGGCTTTCGCCTCCAGCCGCGGGTTTTGCCCTTCTGGTGCTGCAGCGAAGTCGCTGCTGGAAGCCTCCCCCTATTTGTATGTTCTCCGGAGCCGCTTTCTGGGACTAGGTTTCCCTCCCAGGTTAGCTTATCTTTTAAAAATTAAAGGATAGATGATTCCTGACCCGAGATCAAACACGGAGGCAGTTTCTCTTTTTAATATCTGAGCCCCGAGGTCTGCATTGGAACTGACTTAATATTCAGGCCTACAGTGCAGAGATGTTTTCTCTGCATTTTTTTCTAGATCCCTATCGGGGAAGAAGATGAGAGCCTCGGCTTCAAGGGCGAGTCAGGACAAATATCTCCCAGTTTGAAGTCGGGTGCCGGGGTTGTGGTTCTTGGGCAGGTGAAGCCTCTGTGGTAGGTGTGCAGGGATTGCTGCAGCTAGTGGGATGGAGATGGTGGACGCTGGCGAGCGAGCCACGAGCCGTGGGTTTGTTTGAAGTTTTGAGGGATCTAAGTTTCTGTGGTTGTAATCTTAAGTGCAATCTCAGGATGACCAGATGGAGGCCTGATTTCTTGGCTACCGGAGGTCAAGGCCCGATTTCTTGGCTAGCAGAGGTGCAAGTTAAGGAAAACCCCACTTCAAACACACAGTCACAATCTGCTGACTCTGGAGAGGGTGGTGGAGAGCTGTCTGCTGTCCTCGCTGGGGGACATGGCCACTTTTGGGCAGGGTGTCCTGGGCTTGGGGAAGAGCTCGTCCCTACGTGCAGCGGCCAAGCTCCTGGAAGAGCAGCCAGTTGCTTGTAGAGCTCTCTGTTTGCCCTTCTCTTCGTGGCCGATTGTCCTTATAAAACGTCAAGCAGAAGCATATGGGTGGCATTTATTAATTGCATTATCTCCCCAAATTGACTTTTGCCATTGACAGTTTAAACATTTTCCTTATGGCCAAGAATTACAGGCTTTAGTGAGCCGCAGAGGCTGAACAAAGGACTCTTGTCTACTTACGGAAAAGTGCTCCTTTGTCATCTGAATAGATCTGACTGACCAGGATTTTTAACAGAAATGTTGTGTTTGAGAATGGAAAGCTTATTCTAGGCCCCATGTAAGACCCTGCTTGAATGTAAGTCATAAAGATGCCCTCTGTGTTGCTGCATTTGGGAGAGAATGCACAAGTAATGAGCAAGCAATTTGGTCCGCGTTCAAGTCGCTTTACTTTCCGCCTTGCAGCAAGCATGAGAAAATTACTTGGGGCTCTTCTGCGAACAGATTCTTGTTTGGTTATCTTCAGTTCATGCTTACAAGACGATAATAAACTGCTATCTGTAATCTTTTCAGGACTAGTAATTTATTCAGAGGTTACATGGCACTATTCGCTGATTTGGGAACAAGATTTCTCTTCCTCACGTTGAAATATAATTTGCAATCTCTCGAGTAAAGGCTGCATTAGTGTTTGACCCTGTAATAATGACAGTTCTCCGTCTGTATGTTGTTTTCTTGATTAGCTCAGCCCTGAGGGATGCTTTCAAAAGCATACTAGATATTTAGGCAGAAATACAAAATACATGTAATCCTCCAGCGTATTGGAAAACTGATTGCAGTAGGAGGGAAAAAAAGTGTTTAACAACCATTTGCAACAAGTACTTTTGCGTGGAACAAATGATTTTTGTCAATGCCTCAAGGAGGGGGGTTCATCTAAAGTGAAATAATGACTAATAGGGTGTTGAGGAATCTGCAGGACTTGGCCTTGTCTCTGGACAGGCTATTAGCGTGTCACACAAGCCGTGCTCAACTGAAGCCTGAGCTGGGCGCTCCGTCTGAAATCACTATTTTTAGTTTATATATAAACAACTTCCTCAGAAACCGCTCTTCTGAGCTAAATTGTTTTGTTCCAAAGGTGAATTGATTTGGGGAAAGTTCAAATAAAAACCCGCTTGGCTGTGTTTGAGTTGCGAGTGTGAAGATAAATACCTATTTTGTACTCTTATTAAAGGTAAGGAGACAGAGGGACTTGCAGAAGGTCAAACAGCCTGTGGACTAGGCAGGAACTGAATCAAAATGTTCAGAAAGTACCACTGATTAACAACCAGCATGTATTGTCTGGATTTAAATATTATGTTGTCAGACGTGTTGCTCCTGCTTGATTAACCATAATATGGCATAATTTTCTCTAGAGGTGCTTCCACATTGATGGAGGTCACTTGTCACCTTTCAAAGCGGCGTGAAGTGGGCCCCGTCCCTATTTTCTGAACAGTATTTCACAAGTGTGAGTGTAAGTGGTCTCGCAGAGCTGTGGGAAACACAGCTGAAGCAGTACAGCATGGGAGGTGAAGTACTTCTCGGGGAGTGCCTGGGTGTGTGACCGCTGTGGCCTCCAGTCTAAGAATGTTTTGAGAGAAAAATTGTAATCTGCTTGCTGCCACATGAAGCGACAGCCTAACTAGGTCCTTCATCTTTCCTGTCTTCCCTGGGATCCTTTCTGGTATGTTCACTGCCTGCCATTAGATAGACAGGCAATGCCTATCTAAGACATTAAGCCCAGCTGTGCCCCGGTGGGTTTTGGTGACCCTGAGGTACCTGTGGGAACACCTGGCTGGACACAACAGCTGGAGGACACAGCTGTGACCAGCCAAACCCCATGAACTTGGTCTCCTTTTTTGCTTTAAGAGCTGAGTTTTGTTTGCTTTTCATACTGGGGTCTGCAGGGGAAGGCTGATATTAGCTTGGTGCATCTTCCAGGAGAGGACAGCTGTCCAGAAGACAGATTCTTCCTTTGCTGGGTTAATTATCCTTGCTCACCCTGAATGTGGAGATCCCAGAATCAGCGTGTCACTTAAACTGATTACTGGGTGAAAGCCTGCACAAAGCCTTTCCTTTCAAATCACTTTCAAGTATTGTGCAGTTCCTCATTCACATATACAGTCACGGAGGTGTGACATTGATGGTGTTATTATTATTTAAAATGAAAACCTGCAAGGGAAGCAAAGCGGGAGGGTGAAGCTAGTTCAAAGCGATGGAAATGCTCCATCACCGGGACATGCAAAAATCAAGCTCCCATTGAATTTAAATTTGTGACATTGCATAAATAAAAATAGGTATGGCTTAGCCCTAAAAATAGCAATAATTCCTGCAGCAAGGATGTGCATAAAGTAATACTGCTGAGAAACAGGACTGTGAGCTGTCTGGGTTGCAGAGCATCCCATCCCAATCCTGGCTGTGGGGCTGTGTCTCCTTCCAGCCAGGAGCTCACGGGTGCTCGGTGCTCGCACAAGCCACTGGTGGCAGTGCAAGCTTGGCTAATGTGAGAGTTTGTGCAGCAAGGAGATGATGGAGTGTCCACGAACAGAGTGTGTGAAATCGGTTATGTCAGCGACTGGCTTGTGTAAGTCTCATTGTGAGAAGGTGAGAACTTCTCAAGCACTGCTGGGGCAGCAGACAGTGTTAGAGGATTAATACCATAGGATTATTAGTGACTTAAGCATCTGCAGCATGTGGAACTCACTCTCTTTCTCCATGGCAGAACAACAAAGATGACTAATCGTGGGGATAGAAATGGAAAGTTACCAAGGTGCCGTATATACCTCCGAAATTCTTGTCTTGTGGTATGAAATGAAGCTTCTTGAAGGGTGTTTGAAATTAAGAGTGTATAGAGGCTGTACTGCACAGAGCATTCAGCACCGAGCTCTCTGTAGGTGTTGCAATTCTATCTTGGAAGTTCTTTGAAACTTTGTGTGTATTTTATGTCGATCTTTATTCTACATAGGTCTCAATTTTACATATACCCTCATGTACTTTTGTGCGTGTGTCTTTTATGAAAGGCTGTATGCCTTTCAAGTGTCAGGAAAAGAAATATCCTGCAGAACACAAGAACTGACAGTTCAATAAACAGAACAAGGCCGGGCTCAAAGTTTTTTCAGTAGTTCTCCTGGCCTGGAATCAGACTGGGAAGAACGGCTTCCCTGACCTTATTTGCCAGGAAAAAAGCCTTAAACACAAGGTGGTCTTTACGTATATTTTTCCTCTCGTTTCTTTACTTGTAATTTAACGCGACAGTTTTGCAGCAGTTTTCCTCCCTAAATATGATTTGATCCTTTGTGGCACTAACAGGTGCTTTTGATTTTATTCTCCAGCAAAGCCTTCCCTCTGTCCTCAGAGCCTTGGTAAGGGGACAGGAATGTGTTTGTCACTGTGAAACATGAGTGCATTGGGAAAAACAAAAATCTTACTAAATAGGAAAAAAGAAAAAAAAGTAGAAATAATAGCAAGGGAGTGAATGCATAGATCAGTACCTGGACTGTCCTGGCTGGCACCAGCGTCGTTGTGGCACCAGTGGTCTTCCAGCTCAGCTGTAATCCTATAGCCATGTTGCAGCTTGAGTTGACTGAATTTGTCAGACTTTCTTCAGCTTTTCCTCCCTTTTGACCAAAATCTTTGCTGGATATGTCTGTGTGCTGCGTGGAAACATGGCTGCTTCCAGAAGTTTCCATAGAGTTTGGCCGTGAGCGGGAGGTGGCCGAGGAAGGCCTGTGGCTAACCAGGAGGTCTTTTCTGCTGTTCTGGCACCAGCTGGGGTCCTTCTGACGGAGCATCTGTTGGGATGTGAAGGGGAGGGATACTAAAAAGATAAATTGATATCGTTTAACAGCCTTATCTCCAGCCTGTTGAATAATGTTTGGAAACCCCACTGTGGCTTGATGGCCTGGGTGCACAGGCCTTCAGGGTGAGGAAGGTGGGCCCCATGGGCACCGGTCAACAACCAGCGTGTTTCCTCAGGTGCCCGGGTGCAGTAGTCACTGGAAATAAAAGAATCACAGAAACAGTAAGGTTGGAAGAGACCTTCAAGATCACCTGGTCCAACCACTCCCCTACCACCAATGTCACCCACTGAACCATGTCCCTAAGCACCACGTCCAACCTCTCCTTGAACACCCCCAAAGGAGGCAAAATTTAGGGTCAGCGATGACTGAATGCGCCTCTGCTCATGCTGTGTGTCAGAAATGCTTTTCTTGGTGGTGGTGTTTAGTCCAAGCAGCCATGCGTGGTCAAAGAGCAGGGCCATGCTTGGGCACTTCAAGGGAAGATCTCTGTGGGGCCTGGTGGGACTCCAGGTTCTGTCTTAAGCAGTGTTTCTTTTGGGGTGGGGAGACACAGGTATGCCCTTGACACTGTGCTGAGCCTCGCTGTATGGGGAGAAATTCAGAGCTGCTGAAAACAGCAGTGCATTGGGTACTCTTAATAGTATTGCTGTGCTGGAAATGTCACTTCTCGTCTGTTTTGTTACTGTAGGGCATTAGAAAGGGGAAATGACCTTTTCTTTCTTTTTGTTCCTGTTCTTACTGCGATTCAAAACCTTGAAAAGCTTATTCTACCCTTGGCTGGCTTGGGGTTTTGTCATTTCACTAATGCTACTTTCCTGACCGTATCTCTCCCGCTTAACCGAGAGTTAGTGACCTGGTATCTTGATGTAGGTCTCTTTAGGTGGAGACCTGCAACTGGCCTACTGCCTGGTGGCATAAATTGTCATAACACCAAAAGCCAGATAAACTTAATAGTGATGAAGGTTTTCTGAGACTTTTTTGGGGAAATGTGTATCTTTTCTATGGGTTAAAGAAGTCTTTGAGCTTGTGAATATTTAGTAATACAACTGTGGTTGTGAGTTTATCACTTTAATTTTTGTTTTTCTCATCTTCATATGCACTGGAAGAATTAGGCAGCTTTGATGGGAATAGGTTTATGATAGGAAAAAAACTTTGTCTGGGGAAAAAATGTGGTTTTTTCTTTGTTTTTTTTTTTTTTGTTTGTTTGTTTTCCTATAATACACAGATATAAGTCTCTGTGATACTTCTTCACCATGTACTTCTTGCAGTTTCACGTAAAATCTGAGGACCTTATAACTGATTTAAGCATGTAAAGGAGGACTGTTTTCTCGGGAAGACTGAGAAAAATTCTTCTAATAAATGCTGCCAGTCTCAACCAAAGTATGTGGGATCCCTCTTCATGAAGATTGTGGCTGTATTGTGGTTGGAGCTGGCACAATTCCTGTGTAGTAGAGTAGCTCACGTGGCGTTCATGCAATTGTTTGTGATCAGAGACGAAGGCATCCTAAGAGAGGATTAGCAAGATTTTTTTTTTTTCCCTCTGTGGCTTTCTGTAGGTGCACAGAAAAAGCTAATCTCTCCCTCTCTTGTTGTTTAATGCAGCTCATATAATTGGAAAACCTCCTCAGAAGAGTCTGGGGCAGACAGCTGTGCCAGCTGTGCCATTAGTAGTGTCACCTAATGGGAGCAGAGCGGAGTGGAAAGCAAAACAAGCAGCAATAGGATGTTTCTGTGCATGTTTCCAATGTTCCTTACAGCCAAGCTTGCTAGAGTGAACTCAGCTGTGAATTTGAAGAGCAGAAAAAAAGATTTTCTTACCACCAGTGCTCTTATATACTCAAAAGGTGTATTTGACCCTAAAGTTACTGCTCTGGCCATATAATGCTCTTTTTACTTTTTGAAGCATGCAGTCTTTGGGTTTGGGCATCGTTGTAGATAATTTGCAGATCAGTTTATTAATGAAAGTTCACCTGACTGGTAGCGAGCATGCTCTGTTGCCTGTTCCTCAGAGAGTGAGCAGTAAAGCTGAGTTGTATGATTACCTGATTTATATTTCCAGGGCCAGTTCTTTGGTCTTTGCCTTCCCAGCTTGGCTAATGGGGAACTGTATTTGGGGGTAGCCCTGAAGCCCTTACGGGCAGGAGATGGCACTGAGCTTGGCACTTCCCATCTTCCCGTTTTTGCTGTGATGCTAATCACCTGGCCATGCATGCATATTCAGGGAGTGTTTAGTTAAGGGTGTGTGTGGGGAAATCCAAATTCCCCAAGCTGCGCGGAGTTAACGTGGTCGTCATATTTGAAATGTGTGACCCATGGTTACAAAGGATGTTTTTTGTAAATGCTGTTGATCTGGTGGCATATGTCAGGGACTGGAAAATGCAGGCTATTTATAATTATCCACAGGTGGAGAGAGAGGCGGCGCTGCACAGCACTAGCAATAATTATCAGCAGTGTAGAAAGTTCATCTCTTAAGCCATTGGTTCTAACACACTAAAAAGTATTTGATCTGGAATCTGGCACAGCCTTCAAATGGAGCCGTTCAAAGGAGTCCTGACCTAATTTTGCGAAGGAAGTGTGCAAGCCTTCCTCGTTCTGCTAATTTCTTGCAGAAGGTTTCAATGAGAGTCTTCCTACCCTACATGTGCATATATTTTACTGCAGAGCGTTTTGAATAAAAGCAGCCATTACCAGCCAGGTGGTAAATATAGCATGCAGCTTAGCAGAAATGACCTTCAATTAAGCAGAGGCGGTCCCTTCTCCTGCGCCGTGCAGTTGTCAATTACATTTTTTTTTAAAAAAGACTATTTTTGCTGTGTCTTTTTGTGAATAATTGCAAAGCCTGCAGCACAGTGCTGGATCTGTGTGTAAGAGCAGACTTCGTGCTTGTGCTGAACTCCTCTTCCAGTGCACACCTCAAAAATTTGGAGTGTCTAACAAACAGAAGTTTGCTTTCTTTTCCAGGGAAATACCTCATTAATTATGAAACATCGTCCACTGAGCTATGTAAATTTTTCTGTTGAAGGATATAGCACGAGTTCTTTGACTTTCCTTGGGATAAATCAAAGCAGAAGTGACGACGTTATGTCTTAATGGGCTTTCATCTTCAGAAGAAAACGGAGGGGGGGGAAATCCTATTTTTCAGCAGTGGCACAACAGCACATACTGCAATAGAGCTCAGGTTTTCCTTGTTACTGGCGGTGTAGGCGTAGGCTGTTTTTATCGTGAGATAAAAACAAACAAAGCAACCTGAACCGAGGGCTTTTAAATTCTGTCTCACCTGTCACTCACACATTTTCTCATGCCATTATCACTGCAGTGTTGTTGTAAGACTACTGGTTTCCTACCAGAAACGCAGCCTTTTTGTTCAGTATGGTTTTTTGACTCATGGTAATGGTATTTCTGAACACCACCACTCAGAACGCAGTAACTGTAGTGCACTTAATAGTAATTTGTGTCTTAAGTTCCTTATTTGCTCTTTTCCTCTACAATCTCTTGTGCTTCCAGCCTCATTAGGCTGATTTATTTATTTTTTTTCCTCCCTGCTGCTTTCACGCTGTCAAGCAAGCCAGGTAACTGCTAGTATTGGCACTGCTCTCTGGTCTCGTGTTGCAAGCACGGGATCCAACAGCAGAAAACGAGGTAAATGAAAAATTGGGTCTGCTCTGGTTGTTCGCCCACCGCTGGGAATCCTTCTGCTGGCTTGGCTGAGGGTGGTTGCTGGTGATAAAGGGGGAGCAATGAGGGGACAGGGGGTGACAGAGGTGCCTGTGGGGAGTGATTTGGAGTGGTTTGTGTATCCCAGCCAGACCATAATGCAAGGAAAAACTGGAGGTGGCTGGTGTGGGGCGAAGGAGTCGCTGTGCTGCTCCACCTCTGGCCAGCCAGCCGTGTCTGGCAGCACACAAGTCAAGCACTTAAGCAGACGTGGATGATTTGAGCACCGTATCCCTCATCCCCTCTGCTTTTTGGAAAGCGAGCGTGTTGAGCCAAACCTTGTGCATGGCGCTCCTCGCTGCCTTGGGGTTTACTTGGAAGCTGGGTTGTGCTCTAGCGGGCACGGGGCTGGATGGGGCGGGAGGCACAGCGAGCCCATGTTCCTCCTGGGACCTCAGCATCCCTGTGTGCCAGCACCTTGGCTTTTGAAGCCATCAGTAACCCCTTGCCCAAACAGCAGGGAGCCCGCAGGAGCTGGGATTTGTTTGAGAAGTGTCCGGTTACGAGGGGACTCTAATCAAGGTGACAGCTGCTTTCCCCATGCTGCATTGAAACAAAATCTCCCAAACCCTGAGACAAAGCCTCACCAAAGACGTTAACCTCAGCGCTACTACTCTTTCCACAAGTTGCTGGAACACGTAGCGCCGTTCACTAATGAAATACTGGAGAGGTAATCTCTTTCCATGGATGCCAGAGGGGAAAACTGAGGATCACTATCCCTGGGCCGCGTACACATGCTCTTTTTACTCTTGCCCTTAAGTATTTATGCCAGAGTTTCCTAATCATGGGGTTCTTCTCCCAGCATCACAAAACATAAATCCTGCTCTGCTTGGCAGGCCAACCTATTATTTGGAATAAGTATCTAGGCTTGCCCTTAAGTAACCATTTCTTTCTTGGGCTACTTAAGCTGCCACCCTTTATCAGCAATCCAGGGGTGAAGAATGGGAGGTGCCACCTGAAATAGCATCGGTGTGCTGCTGCCAGGGAGGTGTGTGTTCAAGGAATGGGTTGTAAGAGCCCTCCCTAGGCTCTATTTATACCTCCCATCTAATAATACCTGCTTTAAAAAAAAAAAAAAAAAAAAAAAAAAAAGTCTCCTGTTGGTATCTTACCCACAGGAAAAAACAAAAACAAAAATACCTTCCCAGGTTTTGGGGTCAGTTTGCTTCCAGTTATGAAGGGCAAGCTTGTGGGGAAGAGTTTTATGCGAAAGAGTGAAATAAATGAAGACCATGAGAAATTACTGGTTTGGGGTTGTGACTAAAGTTTTAGGAATCAGCCTCTGACACAGAGCCTTTCTTAGTAGGTTCCTCTTCAACGAAAATTGTTCCTAGGCTTTATTTTTTGAGGGGTGGGGTGGTGGTGGTGCTAGAGCAGCAGTAAGCTGGATTTCCTTCAAGGCAACTGGTTGATAAAATGCTGTGGGAGTTTCACAGGGCGCGTTTAAGAGGTGGTTCAGCAGTGACTTGAGAGCCTGAGGAAGGTGGAGCTGGTGGATGGGGGCAGGAGGACAGGCCCCAACCCCACCACCAGCACCCTCTGTGCGGCCGCCCCGTTCCCCCAGCCTCAAGCCGTGACTGGAAACCTTGCCTTTCCCTGGCCACAGAGCCTTCTTTTCCCAGCTTTATGGAAAAGCACATCTGTATCACTTCATTTGTGGTCGAGGATGTGAAATATTTCCAGAGCTGAGAGTACGCACTGAGCAGTGCTGATATTTCCCGAAGAAATGGGACGAGAGTTAAGGTGCTGGTAGGACATGAGCTCTGTGTTTCCCAGCTGGCAGCTGTTTGGTTATTTCGAAGCATTTGCTTTATCCTTTTATCATATATTTTTACCTCAGTCCATTACCATTATATTTTTACCTCAGTCGCACCTAGCTCAGACTTGCTGTGCAGAGACCACGCTGGGAGATGCGCTTGTTGAAGCGAAGAAACCGCTCAGCAGTGAGGAAGCACTAACACCTGACCAAGAGCTCTTGTAACTAATAATTTTTATTCTCCCAGTGTCTGGAGAAATAGGTAACCCCACAGCAAGTATCCCTTGAGCAGAAGACTAAGCGGTGTAGGCCACAACAGCCATGGTAGCCCCCAGGCTTTGAGAGCGGGACTGCTTAGGCCGAACTCTGCCAGTGGGGATGGATGGGGTGAGCCAAGCGCCTGCTCCTGCAGCAGCCATCCCATCCCGCACGTTTCCTCTTCAAAAATTCCCATTGCTGTTTTTTTAAAAAATGTATTTACTTATTTATTTTCCTTGCAACACAAGTAGCTGCTGAAACGGTAAGGCAGACCTCACGCTTGAGGTGACAGCTTCCTCCAAGGGAACAGGAACAAACACCGGGGAAATTAAAGGGAGAGGCATTCATACCAGAATTTTTCAGGGCTGTTTTGTTTTCTTTTTTTCCACATGTATTTTTAATCCTCTCACACTGGCGGGGGAAGAGGCATCAGAAGGCAGCATGTTCATTAGGTGTGGTGCGGGACTTGTGAAGCCTGACCAAAATGAATGCGCTTTGCTGGGTGGTCATTGAGTACGTGCTCTGGAAATAACTCCTTCATTTTCTCTTGAGGTTTGGGAGATGAAGGGGGACTTTCATTCAGCCTTCCTACTTATTTAAAATAATATGTTGGCATGCCAAGCAGCGCGGGATTTATTTTTTTCTGATGCAGGGAGAAGAACCCCGTGATTAGGAAACTCTGGCGGTTTGTGAATCCCAGTCTGTTTGCTTGTGTTTTAGATGCTTGTGTTTGTTGTACGGTAAGGTGTGCACAAAAGTAAAAGGAAGTGTATTTTGGGGAAAGTTGTGAAATGGGGTATGTTTTCTGAAAGAACAGTGTGTCTCATCTGGCAGCATCATGGTCAAACAAGTAAATATGTATTTTGGTAGGGAGCCCAATTTTGAAACCATCCGTGGATCTGTCCCTTCGTACCCTCCTTAGTGTGCTTGGAATTGCAGCCAGTCTCTCTGAAAATACCACAGACATCACGTCAAGTATTCTTGTAATTTTTTTCATATTTCATGGACTTAAAATTACTTTCTTAGTTCTGTGATAAAGGTCTGGATTGTTCCACTGTAAATTCACTGTGTTTCTAGTATGATGAGCACAAGTTAGGGATGAAGCAGCCCAGAACTCCGGTGGTGGTTTCTTGGCACTTACTATGGAAGAAAACGTAGCTGAGTGCTGACTTCTGTTTATTTGTGACCTCAGCCGAAACTGTTGTTAACAGAATTTATTTGGGCATTTGTATTTTCAGCACAGAGGGATCTGTCCTGAGCTAACAAACAAACAAAAATAGCCCTAGCCATTTCCCTGCTGAGAATTTAGGAGACGGAGTACTGCTGTGTTGTTGCTGCTGATCTCCTGTGGGTATGGAGGGCATCGAGGAAGTCAGGCTGTGAGACACCGGGAGAGAGGAGAGCCGCAGCATGACTTCATGTGCTGAAAATCTTTCATCTGGTGACTGCTCACAACCAAGTGGTATCACTCCAGGAAAGTTACTCACGTGTTGGAAGTGGCGGCAGCAATGGACGGGAGAGAGGCAGCTTTCCCTGGAAGGATGGAAAAAATGAAGAAAAACTGCTGTAGCCATACATTTTCATTCCTTTTACGTCTGTTTTTACTCTTTTTTTGTTGTTGTTCTTTGGTACATGGAGGGTGTTGATGCAATCAATTCCGTGCTGTGCTCTGCCCAGGAGCCACGCAAAGCACTGATAGGGAGCGAGTGGGTACCCAGCACTCTAGGGTACCCTGGGCATGTGTGGGAGCTGCAGGTGAAGGAATCGCCTCCTCTCACCCAAACCTGAGCTGCTCACCTCCTCTGGAATGATGCTTGGTCTGGAGGGCATGGCAATGTTAAAAGTAACCTCATGAAAGATGAGTGTGAAGGCAATGGTGGATTTATCGGCGGTGCTCCGGCAAGTGGAGGTGTGCCTGCTGCTGCGGCTGCTTTTGAGAAAACTAAGGGCCACCTTCACCAGGAGAGCTGGGGCAGGGTGGTAGGTCGTAGAAGACTGTTTGTGGAGGAAATAAACCAGAAATACCACTTGGAGTATCTGAACTGATGTGGAAATACATAGATAAGGCTGCTCTGTCAATACTTCAGCACGACGTAAGAGATCTCTAGCTCTTACAGGAGCAACAACCAATAAGTTGCAGCCTTGTTAAGCTCACGTATGCTTCTAGTAAAGTGCCTCTATTTTATCAGTGTGTCTCTGGAAATCTGTGTGGTTCATGCCTCTCAGTATATGAATTAGCCAATTTAAGGCAATGCATCACCGTGCATATGGTTATAATGCTCCCGCTTATATGAGGAAAATTAGGGAATATTTTATAATGATACAAGCTATTAAAACTTATTTAGCTTTCACCTAATAAATATTTATTAGCTGCTAAATATCAGTCATTAATGCCTGATAAACGAGGTTTTCCAGGAGGCAGCTTCGGCTAGGAAGGCATCTCTCCCCTTCCTTCCCTGCACAGCTCTGCATTAAGCAAGGTCCTTCCCACCTGCTGCTTTGTGCCTGAGGTTGGAATTTCCCCTTTTCAGCGCTCGTCACTGAGCCTGGATGGAGATACGGGGATCTTGCACTCTCCCAGCACTCAGAAAGGGTGTATTTCTTTAGGACAAATCCTCTTAGAGATGTGAATTCATTTACTTCTCAGGGAGGATTGAAATGGAGCATCTATTCAAGTTGCGCTGTGATTTTCTTTGCTGGAATTCAGATGGATATTATGCATGTCACAGGGCTCAGTTCCCAAACACATTTTTTACTCGTTAAAGTCTGCTTTTAAATGTCAATATACTCACCTCTTAAGCTTAAGCATCCAGAATTGACAGGTGTTTTTTTCAGAACTAGACTTTGTGGAGGGGAAAGGAGGAAGGCAGTATTAAAATAAAGCTCCGTGGGACTGCTGGTTCAGCTTTAGCATCAATGGATGACAAGACTGGAAGTACTACAGGTGCCATTTTCCAGGACAGCAAATACGTGTAGAGTTCTTGGTTACTTTTGGGGTGGGCAGGATTTTCTACAGAGCAAGGAAACAGTAATTCAGCCACGTGCATTGTGGCTGTTTGATGGGAATGGCCAAACTCCATTTATACCTGGAAGCATCTTATGTTAACACAGGGAAAAAGGCAGGAAAATGGGGAGCTAAAAAAAAAAGATGGGTGTTCAGTGGTGTTTTGCTGATGCATTAGGTGGTGGCTTGCTGCAGAATTGCCTTTCAGGAGTTAGGGACTTCACATTTTCAAATGTAAAGTTTCTAGTGCCTGGCAGCTTCAGGATTTCCATGCATCAGCATGATCCGTACAGATAATGGAGCCAGATTTAGTTATGTGCTCTTGCCATTTAAAAGGCCAACCGTTCCGTGCACTTTTGCAGAAGGAACTGTATTAATTTCCTTTTTCAGTCCTTGTGTTCTGTGCGAGGCTTTATTTTTCTTAAGAAACCGCAGCATCTGAAACTTTGAGGATTAAAAGTAACTTTGAAGAGTGTAATTACAACTCGGTTCTCCGCTGCATTGCACTTGTTTTGTAAACTGTAACCGTGCAGCTGAACTTGCCCTTTGAATGAAGCCTTATGCACCACGAGGGTTAATATATAAACCAAACCACCTGCTTAAAATTGGCTTCCCATTACCCCAGTTCCATTAAATTAGGAACTCGGGTAACAAACTGAAAAGGTTCTCGCTTTATAGCCTGAGCCACTTTCCCACCCTCAGGCACCGGGCTTATTTTAAGTCTCCTGCTCGGAAGAAAATAGAATTCAGTTCTTCAGCTGCACATGACTGTCTCAGCGTGGCGAAAATAGAAACCGGTGCTACCCCAGATGCATAATTCATCCTGTAGCTAGCAGGCATTCATGCAATACAGTAAATTGCAAGGGCTGCTTCGAGCACACCGTGCGTGCGGGTGAACGCGCGGGGCTGCGGTGCCCGTGCTCGGTGCCCTTCGTGTGCTCAGGGCAGATCGGCCACTTCTTTCCTTCGCTGGTGGGATAGGTGCTGGGAGAATAAGGACTGGGGCCCGGGGAGCCTGGTTTTGTGGGAGCAAACATTCACCTGGCATCCACTGAAGTTACGGGGAAACTTAATGTGTGATTGAACAGGCTGCAGCTTTGCTGGCAGCCCGTTGATGAAAAGATGCAGCTTAAGGCTTTACAGAAAACATCTGGATTTGTATATGAAAAAGTAGTTTTGTAAGGTATATCACTTCTGTGTGATGTATTTTTCTTCCTTCTGTCTTTCCCCCAGATGGTGGTGTTTGCTTCTTCCCCTCCACCACATCAGTATCACTAGTTACTGCCACCAGAACTGGAGAGCTGGGATTCAGGGTGCTCGCTGCTGAGTATTCAAGAAGTGCAGCAGAATGTAGATCATGTAAATAGCAAAAATCTTTGCTTCTGAGCAAAAGAGAATTTCCTAATTTCCATTAAAAAAAATATAGAAGCTTTTGCTCTTGGTTGTATCTGAGCAAATGCCATCGACTAGCGTCAAGTTTGTGTTGCAGCAGTCAGAGATCTTACAAACACCGTAGTTTGGAGACACCGAAGGATGAAATAACCTCAGGCATAAAGAGGAATACAGAAAGATTTTGTTGTTTATCTCACAGAGTGAGAACATGACAAAGGGAGCTAACCTGTTACTTGTTTTAATAACAGACACACACATCTTTTTCTCTCCTGCTTTCATTTTAGAGGAATGAACACTGAACAATGAAAAACGGCATGTCAGGGACAGGCAGAAGTTTAGGTGGCTTCTCAGCAGAGAGAGGAAATGCTTTGAAGTGTGTCCTGCACAGCGACAAGCAAGCAAAACTTCTCATTCATTAGGATGCATTTTGAAAGAGGCTTCTGCATGTGGGCCAGGGCCACAGGTTGGCCACACGGCCTCAGTTCCTAAAGCTCGCCTAGACCAGGAGAGTTGGGGACTTTCCTCAGCAAGGGAGCGAGGTTTTACTCACAAGGGGTCCTTGTTGCAGGAGTCAAGGTCTGTCGGTGCGTGTGCTTAGCTCTGCATGGCCCCAGTGCTGGGATTTAGGACAATCATGGTTTCAGTTCACTTTCCCTATGACTGTGGTGGTGATGTTCACTTTAGATGGATCCCATGTGTTACACTTGCACCTATCTCACTCTCCAGGACCTCTCGATTGTTATAGCTGGGCACTCAATAAAAAGATTGTAGGGGTTTAAAGCACAAGCACATGTGTAGTGTCTTACAGTAATTAGTATTGCAAATAAGTAAGGGGGGAAGTAAATAAATAATGAAGAGAGTTTGTCTTTTATGAGCAGTCCTTTACAGTATGAATTAGAGCAAGCAAACAAAAAATCCACAACAACAAAACCCACAGCAGATCAGATGCAATCTGTGACTTAATCGCATGCTCCACGTTCAGTGTGCTGAGCGAGCCCCAGTGGTGTCCCCAGTGGGATTCCTTCTGGGGCATAAGGTGAGGTGTGGGTGAGGGCATCTGATGGAGGTCCATCAGGTTATTTCTTTATGAACAAAATAATGCAGGCAACGTTACTGCTCCAGAGAGCAGAGAGAATGGTACAAAAGTCAGTACCGGGACCAGATGACACAAGCACTCAGGGAGCAGTGCTGCACGGGCTGCTCTATCCAAACCATATCTCATTGAAAAGGCTGGGAAGGAAGCAAATCCCACTGCTGCTGCTTAAAAATAAAGAAAGAAAGAGAATCGAATGATATAAACCAAAGGCAATTTCTGTGCTGCGTTTGGCAGTGAAAGTTCTGAATGCAGCTCTGAGGGGGGTTTATCTCACTGGCCATAAACACGGGGTTGTCTCGGTGGAACAGGTGAGTAACTCCACAAGAGATTTCTGTGCGAGCTGCTCACTTGTGTTGGCCAGACCTTCGGAGAGGGAATTCAGGTGGCAGAAGTTTGTGAGTCTTGACAAGTTTTCACTGCGTTGACTGGAAGAAAGGGTGTTTCTGCTGGGCCTCAGGCGAAAGCTGGGATTGTATCACCTGGCAGTGTGCGTGTGTAGGTGCTGGCCTCGTGGTGCAGAGGCTGTGCAGTGAGCTCCAGAGGTGTCACAGGGTTGGGTCTCCCAGTGCTGATGCTGCACGTGATGCCTCTGCCTTAATTTTGGTCTTAGGTGCTCAGCATCCCTGGAAGCCACTCATGTTTCTGATCCTGCCCTGGTTCCTGACAGCTTTGGTGTCGTGTCCTCTATCGATTAGGCACAGCTGAGGTTTAGTTTATTGAGGTTGGTTGTACTTAGCTTAAAACTCCTGGATTGTAGTTCAGCTTTAGAAAAACAGCTCACTAAAGTCTATCACACAGACTGCCTCAAACTGTCCAGCAATTGAGCGCAACACCAAGCTGGGTGCTTCGAGGAAGCCTGGGGCAACCTGACCCCTCCTTACTCATCATTCTCTGCCCTGCAGCGTGTGTCATGACCGGGTTTGGGTCACCCCCTTCCCTCTCACACCCTTTTCCTTGTGGTTATCAGCTGTAATGAGAGGCCAGCATTTTGAACCGTGCTGGGCTCTGGGAGGCACATCAGTAGTTAGCCCTGAGCAGCATTTGCCCTCTCAGCCTGGGCAGCTGCAGTGTGTGCTCCCCCAAAATGCTGCAAGCCACGGATGGGGAGACTTGCTCTCCCCTTGTCTCTCCAAAGCTGTTTGCTCTGCCCCTGGACTGGGACACCGGCATGATTCTGGGGTATGTACCCCAAGAGCACAGCAAGGCTGTGCCTCCGAAGCCCTTGGTAAGTCCTGCTCCGTTCCAGAGGGTGTGCAGAACCACCTTGGGCTTTGCCAAGCCCTTCCCTCTCTGCCGTTAGGGCTGGCAGACGAGCGGGATTAAAAATAGATCTGGCTGCTAACTGTTTGGATCCCCAGGTGGCTGAATTTCCATGTAATAGGACTTTTCACCATAATTTCTCTGCTTGGGGTGTATCAGCGATGCAAAGCTGCCTTTCTGCAATCACAGTTTTATTCATCGCATTTTGTTTCTGCAGTTGCTCAGCTTTTATGTCACTCATCTGTGGTAGTAGGTGGCTTTTGCTACTGTAAAAATTGAGGAACTCTGTTGAAGAGAAGCTGTACTCCTTTAGAGCACCTGCTCTGGTATGTCTTTTCCTTCCTTTCTTCCTCTTTTGCTTTCCTCGTACTTAAGCCTTCTGAGGAAGCTGATTTCCAGCTTGTCCTGGTGTGGTGACTTGGCTGACATAACCCGTGTTTGTCTCTCGAGGTGTGTGACATCTGCTGGTGTAATGTTTACAAACCCAGGGTACGCAGGGGAACATTTTTCCCCTCCCCTTGTCCAAGTAAGGTGTCAGCCTTGGACCTCTCTCCTCTCAGATACACCAAGGTGCTGTGTGAGCTTGAAAACAGAATATAATTTGCACGCAGGGTTTCTGCTGGTGTGCTACCTCACCCTGCTTCACCAGCCTTTTGCAGAACATGACAAGGGAAGTATAAAATTGTTTATGAAATATTTATATGGGAACTACAAGCATTTTACCATAGATCCTTATTTTTTCCCATAGCTTAGCTTAAACTGTTCACTTTTAGAAAGCGCATACATTATAAAGCTATGTTATTGTGGTTTTATTATCCTTTATGTATATTTATATAAAAGTTTTTATACAAATACACCTTTTTAATGCAGTTGACTTCCTGTGTAGCTTTCTTGGGAGCTACGAGGTACTGAATGAACATTCCTCCTGTTTCGTGAAGCATCTTGCCTTTGTTAGCATATAATGTTTCTGCAATTCATTAAGCTTTATAAGAGTTTCTTCATCGTGAATGAAAAGAATTGCAGGTATTCCAGGAATCTATGAATAGCTATTTCATAATAAGGGGCTAATAAGAGAGGAGCATTTTTTTCCTGGTAATCTGAGTTTCAAGAGCTGCGAGCACTAAGAACTCAGTGTTACGGCCTCATTGCTAAAACTTGATACTTCAGCTGCATGAAAGGAAGCCGTAGTCTTCAATGAGGTTGTGGAGAGAGAAAAATACGGATCTGTGCTGTGTCAGAATATTTCTTGGTACAGCAGTGAGCGAGCACCTAATTCTCTTTATCTGATCCAGAAGTGACAGCAGCGGTATGTTCGGTGTGGCCAAGAGCTAGAGTAGAAGGAGGGTGGCTGGACAATAAGTCTCATTCGAGCTCCTGTAAAAAGGAAAATAAGTAAATTACTTGCAAATCCTGTAGCGTGCTACAAGTCTGTCTCTGGTAAGGAGCATTAAATGATTCTGCTTTGGAAAAGGCACCTTGGAATGATCATTTTGCCTCTTAGAGAAGTAATTCTGCTCGATTTGCTTTCCTCTGTGTAGTGAATTGCAGGAGCTGCTGTGAGAGCCCTTCAACCTCAATGCCTTCCTTTTAGGAAGTGGTATTGCTAATGGGAAGTTGTACAGATTAGGGTGTATCAGTGCCTGGCTTCTATCAAGCAGCTTGGCAGGAATTGCGGCATACTCTGCTAATAGATTAGGTTCTCTAATGGTGTATCTTTACAAGCACAATCTCAAATGAGATACTGGAGGATGGCTTTTGTTTCATGACTGTACTTAAGAGTATTGCCTTTAAATCATGGGCGCTTATTGTGCTTTGGTTTACTTATGTTTAATTTTTAAGCAAGGATTCCCTTGAGCCATGTATTCGGTTTTACTTAAGCCCCATAATAAGGTAAGTATCAGATGAGGATGATTGTTTAACAGCCATGGATTTTCACAGTATAATTAAGGTTAATGTTTTCCTAAACTTATTTGGTTTTCTATCTTTTTCAATTAGTGTCCAATAAAAAAAAGAGAGGTTTTTAGGCTATCTCTGTTCTCATTTTTTGTTTTTTCCTAATGTGATTTAATTATTTCTCAGGGGAAGATCTGTCTGCTTTGGCTTCAATATTTCAGCAACGTATAAACATACAGGAATATGCAGAGCCCTGTGCTCTGATGTGCTGGGAGTTTCATTTGAGGTGCCAAAGAGGCAGGAGTGCCAATAAAACAAAACTCTTTTTTACTTGTCAGCAGCCTTAGGCTTTCGCTATTGGGGAATATCACCACAAAATAAGTAAGTTTAAACTTACACTCAGTGCTTATCCTATATCAGTTTTGAAAATAACATTCATTCCTTCCCAAAGTAAGAGAGATTCGATTTAATGCTGCTGGTTCAAGGTACATTGGCTTTATCAGCAAGACGCAGGCACATCCTTCCCACGTATTTGAAAGGAGTAGGAACATTTAGATGATGTCTCACTTCACACAGGAGAAATTGTAGGCCCAGAAAATAGAGTTCATTGAGCAAGTTGAAACCGAGAATGTGTTTTCTGCCATAAAACGACAGAATGTGCATAGAGTGTGCTCCTTGCTAATGCCTTCTAGTTATCTGTTACTGTTGTTGTTGTAGCAACTACATGTGAAAATCAGGGAAATTTAGAAGGATATGAAAGCTTTCTAAACCAGATAAAGATAACAAAAAATCTGTGTCCCCCCACAGCCCTTGTTCTGTCCTTAAGGTGTCGTGAGGAGTTTGTGTCTTGTTTTCTGTTCCTTACGAGAAGTACTCGTATTAAAAAGAAATCAAAAAACCCCTGTGGGAATGCCTGTTCTGTAGGAAGCTGTCAAACCTTTCTAGTTGTATATGCAGGGAAGCTTACGTGCTCCTTGCACAAAATGTAATTGCTCCAATGTTTAACTTAATCACAGACCTCAGGAGTAAACAGGAATTAAAATCAGGGACTTGTCCTTCCTTGGTGGCGGTTGGATTCTGGGAGGGTTTTGTGTGTTGTTTTTTTTTTTTGGTGTATAGAGCTTTATTTTTTCTAAAGTTGTCCTTTTATCCCCTTAGAATTACTGCAGTAAAGCAAAATGCCTGTTTTCAGTCTAAGTGAGTGCAGTATGGAGTACAGTCATGCATCTTTTTTCCCATTTTACTGCCTGTACAAATTGCATGCTACATGTCATGCTGCGGTGTATTAGTAGGCAGTCTGATTTATACTTGAAGAAAAATACCCTTGCGAGTGGTTTTGAGAACCTGGGAAGGAAGGAAATAGGTAGTCCTTCTTGTTAGCTTTCAGTGGAGTGCTCTGAAATGGTTGCCCTACAGTCAGCAGAACAAAGGCCCTCTTGTTGGTTTATGAGTTTTGGGGTGTGCCTACACCCTAAAAGCGTCCTAAGAACATTTATCTTGGAAGGTTTATTCAGAGCTTTCATCAGCACCTTGTTGAGGAGGGGAGAGCTATCATCAGTCCCCCTGCCTGGCCAAAATGTGACTTAATCCCGCTGGGAGGGAAACCTCAGCCGTAGCGTATCAGCCTGGGCCTGCCTTTCTGGCCTTGAAGAAAAAAAGTGAATCGTTCACCAAGATTTTCCATTAATCTCTTCAGAGAGAGTGCTGGTGAGCTGTACGATGAGAAACTCTGGAAGCAGAAGGTCTGTAGGGGTTTTAATACCACCAGCAGGCAGCTGGTAGTGCTTCGCTTGGCTGAGGATCCAGCTCCAAGTCGTTTCTGTGGGCCTCTGAAGCCTGGTAAGAAGGATGCCCTCCTCTTTTCCACCATTAGTGGCAAAAATAAGGAGGATTGTCCCTTCCAGAAGAAGCGGCACCCGCTGTAGCACCCTGTGCTCCCATGGCCTCCACCAGGGATGGACACATCATGGAGGCAGGGGGCGACGAGCTGAGGGCTGCTCCTGTGAGGAGTGACTGGGATGGCCCAGGCCTCGTTGTGCTGACCATGTGAGCAGCTTCCACGTGATGGTGGTGGGCTCTGGAAGACATCAAGAAGACTTAGAGCACTTCTGGGAAAGCTGACCTTGAGCAAATACTTTGCCATGTAGGAGCTGGACTCGATGATCCTTGTGGGTCCCTTCCAATGTGGGACGTGCTGTGATCCTATATAGACATGCTTATATAAACATGGTTATTCCACCATCAAGCTTGTGATTGTCTTGTGCTGGAAAGGCTTTGCTGTTCCAGACCTCCCAGAGGGTTTTTCCTGTGTGAAGCTGATGCTTGTACTTAGACACCTACTTGCAGATGCCCATGTGTAGGCCTCACATCTGAGCTCGCACTTCAGCCAGCAGCCCTGGACACTGCTTCTGCTTGGTTTCAGTGCCCTGATACTAACTTTTTGTGACATTTGGGAGACCTTCAGGCACTGGGGAGGTCTGCATGGCCCTGCAGGGTGTTAGGGTACCTGCAGGAACTGCATGTCCTGGAGCAGGAGCTGGAAGCAAAGCAAGGCACCTGGGCATCCCAGGCTGCGTGCCTGTGATTAGGAAGCTAAACTGGACCCTGGGTCCACTGGCTGGAGTGCCTAGAGCTCCAGCAATTAAAACAGGATTTTAGACACTGGCCTCAAGGCAAATGTCTGCTTAAAAGTGTGTGTCTCTGCCTGGAGGTGGATCCCCCACGTCGTGCCTGGCCATCTGGGCAGTGGGGACTCCCCAGGAAGGGGTTTTGGATTCTCCATGCTTGTTTATGCCTTTTTCTTTTCCTTTTCCCCTATCACTGAAGAACAGTGATGGTGCTTCAGCTTGGGGCCAGGAAGCACGCCGATATCCTGTAATTGCCTCTCAGACATTAGCTGGGAAGTGGCTTTTGTATAATTGTCTTGTTTTGTTCTCAGCGTGTTTGTTCCCACAGCCTCCTATTACATTAGGACAATATGTCCCCTCTCGGAAGGTTTTCTCAGCCACTGTAAGGTAATTTCATCTTGCTGACCAGGACACCATTGTTTGTAAATGCATTACATGCAGGTATCCTTAGGGGGCTTCATACTGTGTGAGCATTTATCAATAGCCTGACTGGAAAGAGAAGAAGGTGGCACAGGAACAGGAGCAGGAGTGCTGCCTTACACCGACGGAACAGGTCCTGGTTGTCCATAGGCAGAATAGGTGCGTAATTACCAGAAACTGTGAGCACTTTTTGACACAAGTGCATTTCACATTTACACGTTGACCGTAGGTCAATTTTCTATTATTCTGTAATTGATAGGTACACACTGCTCCTACTGAAGAGCATTACATCTATTTATGGTCCATGAAGGATTTAGTAGGTAAATGTCTCCAAAATGATAATGTTTAACTGCAGCAGTTTTCCTGCCATGCAATTCTGGTTGGATTCTTCTCACCGCTAGCAAACTCCATTAGTTTCTCATTTCACACCTGGGAGCCTTCTGATGCTAACTGTGTTGCAGAATTTCAAGAAGGAGTCTCGCTTGCATTTGGATGCCAGTCTTACTGCCTTTGTTGATTTTTTTTTAATTTTATTTTTTTTTTAGAGTGAAGCCAAATTTGCATAGTGAAGAACTATGAATTTTGAACAATTGAGTGCTTTCTGTCTCTTTGCATGAAAGGTACAGGATGTTTAATTTAAAGCCATAATAGATTACACTTCATTCTCATTGTGCATGAGAAAGCAAAATATGTTTACGCGGTCACTGAGTTTTATATAGCATTACATCCTTCCGAGATAATGCAAGTCTAAATAGTCACGTACCTTGTGGATTTTGATTACTGTAACACTCTTCAGCTACTCCTTTGGGTTTGATTCTTTTTTTATTTTCAACGTGGCACGTGGAGAATCTTATTTCTAAAGCAATGCATTCAGCATGCGCTCCCCTACACAGCGGATGGTATTGGAGAAGAATCTGCTACGTTACCATTTGTTTAATGGCTACAGAGGGTGGAATTAACAACTGGAAGAGAGTCGTAGTGCTCCAAGTGTGAAACAATAGCAGTCATCAAAAGACGATAAGCAGCATTAGAGGGGTAAAAAGTTTAAAATTTTGCTGGCTGATTAGTGCAGTGCTCTGTGCCAGAAGAGTTGGTTTTCTATACAGCCAGGTCTGCACATTTAGTCGCAAAACAGCGGTGTCTGGGTGCTGCAATAGCTGCTGTTGTGCATGGCCAGAGAAATACAGCCTTTCCTCGCTGGAAGAAGCCTGCAGTCAGAAGTTATGCTGCGCTTGCTCTTTCTTCCTTCCTTACACGGCATCCAGAGAAATGAGCACCCGCTGTCCAAGCCCAGGGACAAGTCACCTACTTGGTTGGGTTAGGAAGTGTCACTACCAATAAACAGAGATCCCTTCTTGGAACCATCAACCCCAAAAGTATGGGGCTACGCTCTGAAGGCGTAGGGTTTGGGTTTTTGTTTTTTTCCGTGCAGCTTACGGCAGCGCTGAGATCCTGAGGTTTCTTTCCAAGCCTCGTAAATGCCCTGTTGCCGCAGTAATTGTGCCCTTGGAAAATGCAGAAGATTTGCTGGCTTTGCAAAGTGCCTCTCCACTGTGTTATTTCAGAACTCGTTCAGACCAACGGGAACCTGACTTTATAGGTGCCATTTCATTTCAGTCAGAGATTGATACCTGAATTTAACTTGTGTTCAGCTGTTAACGCTTGGTCTGCATCTTGTGTACAACAGGAGTTTTGCTAGCTGTGCCCTGTGGCTCCGGGGGATTACCTTTTTATGTTTTTCCTCCTGAAAGTCAGATTAACCACTTCCTGAAGATGCTAAAAGCTTTAGGAGGCACACGTTCTCTCTGGATGTTTTCATTAATAGGCTTGTTTCAGTTGGAAGAGAGGTGTCTGAGTTCAGACACCTAAAACCAGGACTGTGAGCAGCCACTGATCTGTAGAAGGAGCTTTTGGTCCTAAATTTAGCTGCTCAGAAGATGCGTGCCTGAAATACACAGTGACTCTCTCCCCATCCTCTCAGTCTCACTTGAGAGTGCTGCTCCATTAAAGCCCTGCAATGGATAACCTTGCACAAGGCCGGTGGCTTCAAAATGAGAGGTGAAATCTGTCTGTAGTGATTATGCTAATTGCATAAGTGGTACCGAGAGGGACAGAAATGGTCTCGAGCGCTGATTTTGTGTGGCCAGCTGACAGGTGGTGCCTTCTGGGCACCCTCTGCAGCCCCAGAAGCTCGCTCCGTGTCTCTCACTTCGCCGCTCAGGTACCAGCTGTGCTCACATAAGTGGCCATGGGCTTTCGGTAAAGCTGATGGACTTATGGTAATGACTTTATGAAATGCCTTTGCTGACAAAATCCAGTTATCCAAGCCCATTGCCAGCGTGTGCTTGCCGTGGCACACCACGGGGCACGTGGCAGTGCCCCCTCGGGTCGCCACTTTGATCCTTCGCCTCCCTGCGCCAAGCAGAAAGTGGCACCGAGAGGAGGAGCAGATGCAGACGAGAGGTTTGAAAAACTCCTTAGGTTTCATCCAAGGCTGTCTTTTAGGTCAAGGCACTTTCCACCAGGCCAGCTGAAAACCCCATCCCATGCAGGAGCCACCATCGAGCTCAGGTGGCTGCCGAGCAGCAGGTGCTGGGCTCCCCGTCCAGACCAGCTGCGATGCTGGGTACATGCCAGAGGCTTGGGGTTTGTTGGTGAGTAAATACGTGGGGCAGGAGCTGCCTTTAAATTAGCTGTCAGCTCAGATGTGTGAAACCCGCTGTCAATGTCCCAGTTAGAGAGAACTGGTTTCACCTTCGCTGCATCTCAATTAAATGGCAGAACTCAGGCGGCTGCGGGACGGCCTGTCTGCCCCAGCCAAGTGATGCAAGAGGCTCTGCCACATGAAATCCTTGTTTCGGGGAGAGGATGAAGGGCTGAACAGGTGACAGACGCTAGTCATGCGCTTTGGATACCAAAGAGAACGCCGTGCCACACAATAAAGGAATATTTAAAGGCTGGGCATTAATCCGTGCGGCTCCAGAAGTAGGGTAATCCAGGTGTGACCTGCCACAAGGTGCAGCGAGCCCCTGGAGCTGCCTGTCAGCAGCTTTACTGCAGCCTTGGTCCCATGGCTCAGCCAGAGGGCCCACATCTCCTTCTTGGCCTCGATTTCCCTGCCAGGGAAGCTTCTCTCTTTCCCTTGGGCACAGCCATCAGCTGTGTGCCCGCGGAGTTGTTGCTAGCCAGGTCTGCGGGACTCAGTGAGTGAGGGATGCTTACATCTTCACAAAAACGTGTCAGCACGGATTAGGTTGTTAAAAGGAATGAAGTAAGCCTTTGAATCCCCAACATGACAGTCTTAATCCCGGAGTCATTACAACATCAAGCAACAAGTCTGGAAAAGCCGGGGAGTTGGAGGCTGCTGCCTGGGACGGCTGCAGCCGGAGCAGCCCAGCAATTCGGGGCCACCGCCACCTCCTCCGGCAGTGCTGGGGTTTCAAAAGGAGGGAAGATGAGGATATGTTGCTCTCCTTTGGCAAAGCCACCGTGCTTTTATTACAATAGTGCATCCAGAGGGGAAATAACACAGGGAATGGCTGCCATAACTGGGGGGGTTTATGGTATCGTCCGCGCTTTGCTTTGAGAATACCAGCCCGAGACTTGACGTGTGCTGGGATCGCTGTGAGTGCTGACTGAATCTGTGATTAATTCATCTTTAGCTTTGGGGTATAAAAAGGGAGTATGTGCCCTGGAAATTTTTCCAGCTGCTCACAGAGAAGCAATAATGAAAGTTGAGCGCGGAGATTGATTGATTACTCGCAGATTATAGAGCAGTAATTGCAGACAGTTTTACTGTTAAACACTGCTTGGTATTAAACCACTTTTTTATAGCAGACTAGGAAGGCAGATGTCCATTTAATCTGTTTGGCTCCCTCAGCACTGCATAATGTCATGAATGACAACCTTCTCCAGCAAAATGGGAACCTTCGGCTGCGTGTTCCAGTGGAGCACGCCTGGAAGGGAGCGAGCGAGCAGCTTGTTCCGCCGAGTGAGTCATGGCTGAACGTGAGCTTTACGAGATGATCGAGCTGACTATCAGTCAGTAACAGGACGCTAAATGGATTTCCTAAGGTGGTATAAGGTGTTGAGGTATCCTTTTTGCATGGATCTTCTGTATTGGTTTTAAAAAGAAAGTGGTACTGAGATGACAAAATTTAGAAGTGACGCTTTTACATTTTGCTTCAGCAAACACTGAAGGAACACTTCCCATTTTTTGTTCCCTTTGGATTGCGGCTGTGATGAGCACAAAGAGTGGAGCAGCAGAACCCCCTTGGTCTCCACAAAATGGGATTTCTGAAAATCGGGTCCCAATCTCTAGACTGACTCGTCGCAGAGCTGGCCCAGGCTGGGCGAGGAGAAGTTAACTTCCTGCGCCTGCGTGCCCAGGCACAGCTCGATGGAAACTTCTCATCAGCTTTCTAATGACGATCTGGGCTTTTCACTGCGCATGCAAATTGTGTGCAACTCCGGACCGGCTCTAGTGGGAAAGCAGTGAAGAAAAAGCATTGTTCGTCCCCATAAAGGCCACCGGCGGCTCGCCCGGAGGAGCGCGTTGGGCTCCCAGCACCGTTTGCTGCCTGCACGAAGCTGGTGGCTGCTGGCACGGGGGGTGGGGACAGGTTGGATGTACCTGGCTGGGATGTAGCAGGTTGGAGGTACCTGTCCTTTTCCCTGCTGTTTGGTCTGGGTTGGAAGCTGCAGGAACATCTATAGCAGATTTGAAGCTGGGAAGAGCATTAGGCTCGCTGAATGTTGCCTTTTCCTTTTTAAAATTGCAAATAGCCTAAAGAAGAAAGGGGTCTTGGGGTAGGAAATAAAGAGCGAGCTCTTGCTTCACAGCAGACCGAGGAGCGTCCGAGCAGATGGGGCTGTCGACAGCGCCTTGTGACTCTTGCCTCACTCCAGTAATTGAAAACCAAAGCATTATCCTGCAGCTTGTTTTCTTCCGCCCGCGCTGTTTCCTTGGATTTGTGTCACTTTTTGGTGTTCTTCCCCATAACTGTTCATTTTTTCCCCTTCAAACTAATTTTACAAGAGCGGAATAGAGGCTTGTTAAGCCTCTGGGTTGCATAACCTGCTGTATTGGAGCCCTAAGCCAGTAATCTGCTCTTTGAGACCATCACACGTTTCCCGTGGGGATTGCAGCATGAGCGTATGTGTGTGCACACGTAATTAATGGAGGAAGGAAAATCACTGCCAGGACTTGAACGAGGGCCTTTATTCTCCAGAAGGGACGGTGCTCTGGCAGTCAGGGAAATGAACAGTTTCAGCACAGCGAATTCTTGGGGTGTCAGAGCAGCTTGATAAGCCAATTTCTCCGTAAGGGAAGCGTAGCTGTGTGTTTCACCGGATTATATTATTCATTTTTTTGTGGGACGAGCCCAATATGGACTCATTTTTTAAAGAAATGGAGTGAGCTGATGACTCCACTCTATCAAAATGCTGGTAGGTGTTCTGTTCTTCTGCCTAATGATTGTTGTTTATCGTGTCATTAGGAAGTCGGATGAACTTCTGGGTGACTTTTAAGAAACAACATCAGTGACAAACATGAAGAGAGTTTCCAGCAGAAATGCTCTTCAGCTTCTCAGTTCTCAAGTGGTTCCTGGTCATCTTCTGTCCTCATTCAATTACTGTCCTTGAAAATGGCGTATGAAAGGATCTTTCTAATCTCTTCTGTCTGTCCAAAGTGCCTGAAGAAGTGCTGCTTGCCATGATGCAACATGTTGCAATGGCCTCCTCACGATTTTCTTCCCCGATATATCATATAAAGCAGCCTCCATTTATATTGTTTGCAGAATTGTACTTATCAACACATTCTTAATCTAATTTGCTGATGTCTGGTTATCAGAAAATCTGATTTACACACTTCATGTTCTGCCCTGTAAGGAGAGGTTTGCTCTTGATTGAAGTCCAAGTGTCTAATCTGAAAAGAAGTTAAATTATTAGTGTAAGAGAAAAAAAATCTCTCTACAGCTTACAACACAACCATGTTACAGGTGTATCCTTCCATCTCTCTGTGTAGATGTGCATGTTAATAACGCAGCTTTGCTTTGCATTGCTCTCATATAAAGCAGTCCTTGACTATTCTGTGTTCTTAGACTGATGCAAGTGTACTAGTGGTGTTGTGGCAGTGAAAAACCTGTGGCCGTGCTGTGGCAGATGTGCAAGTTTTGCCGTATGGGCTCTCTAAGCAGGGTCTTTACCCTTCCCCTGTTTGTCCTCAGATTTGTTTTTAAGCTTCCAGAACTCAGGGAAGTCGACAGGTTTGTGTGAGGTCAGGTCTATTAAGCAGCCAACATCCTTACTGCTTAGGCTGATGAAACCCCTTTTTGTTTTTTTTCCATTTCAGAGTGCTGAGTGACCCTTTTTACTGAAGCAAACAAAAACAGGAACTAAGAAGCTTTCTAATTCCGTCGGTGTAGCAACCTTTTTTATTGTTTGCAGAGGAAAAGCAGCGTTTCGAATTAAACTTCTGTTATTAATCTGGGGATAGCCTTGTAAAGTACAATTGCTTTGGACAGATCTACAATGAATCCTTAAGAGAACGTGTTCGTTTGACTGACAGCTACATAGAGCAGATTATGTGCTGCATTTCTGAAGCAGAACTGTTGGAAAGAAAAGAAGGTGCTGATAATAGGAATACATTTGTGCTGGATCTAAACTCAAGGTTGGCAGATTACTTACCCATTATGTTCATTATTTTTGCCAACACCTAGCTATGTTAAGGAAAACAAAGATGCCAGCGCTGAATTAGTTGCTTCCATAAAACATTAGTGAAAAGGTGTTTTCCTGGTACTAGCAAACTTCACTGAAACTTGACTTAAAAAACATTTCTTCTTTCCATTTGCTCAGCAAGGTACAGATTTAACATGGGAATACCAGTTCTGATGACACAAAGGGTCGCTGGCCACACCAGCTTTCAAGTTATGAAACTTGGAAGTGAAAGGATGAGCTTTTGTAGATAGCGTGTGGACTCGCAGGCAAATAGCCATGGCAGCTAAAACCATCCTTGTCACAGCCATTTCCCTGCGTTTGCTGGAGGATATTGCTGTCAAAGAGCTGAAAGTTCTCCTCAGCCGTCACGATTTACATGATTATTCCACGCTGTGAAGTGTTGTTGGTAGGAAACCCAAGAGCCCTGCTGATGCAGCAGTGCACAGAGTGTGGCTCCGGGGCAGCAGGCGCATGTGCGGCTCAGCGGTCTGAGCTGTGGGATGTGACCTTGGTGGGCAGACCCCTGGGAAGAGCATTGACTCGACCCCAAACCCAAGAGTTGCTCACCATGTAAGTATTTCTGTTCAGTAGGAAGGTAGAGAAAGCATCAATGTGCCCTGATAATTTGGAAGGGGAGAAGAGAGAGGGAAGCTCTCAAGGCATGCCCAATGAGGAGAATAGGCCACGGGTTGTAATTCAGGGAAGGCTGCTGTGCTGGCACTTGGCTTCTCGGTTGATACCTCCAGGCACGAGCCTGCAGAAGACTGAGATTGCTTTTTGATGTGTGCTGATGTGTGGAGAGTTGAGGTTTACTTTTCCTCCCGTGCCACAGAAATATGGCCCTCAAACTGGCGACCTTTACCTGAGAAGGGGTTTACGAATAATGCTTGGTGTTTGTTTTTTGAGTTCAAAGCCTGAGAAATTTACCTTTCTTTTTTCCTCTCCACTTGCTCACCTCCCAAGCTAGGTGCTGTGTTTTCTTACTGCATAGGTAAATACATTTGCTAGCTTCTGTTTCTCTACAACAGATACTTAAAAAAAAAAAAAAAAAAAAAAGCGTACAAATTAAATTGCATGCTCTAGAAAAGATGTGGATTTGGTCTGTTTCTTCTGCCTTGTGCTCATGTTGCCCCCTCGCAGGAGGCAGCTTAAGTGGTTATCCAGACTCCTGGCAGCAGCACAGCGATCTGTAGGATGTTAGAAGTGTATCATGAAAATAAGGAAAAAAATAAAATTAAAATGGAAGTTGACAGGCCCCTTTCTGGTTTCTGCTCCGTTTTGTGCTGTATTGTAAGCAGGGCTTTAGCAATAATACAGGCAAAGCCTAACAAAGAGACTTGCTTGCTGGCAGAAAGTTGCTTAAAATAACTTACAGAGGATAAAGAGGCTGCCCAGGTCAATAATGCTGTGAAATCCTCAATGTGCAGCAGCTCCAGGAGGTTTTGTAGGCATATGGATTTTTAAAAGCTTTAGACTGCAGATCAGGCAGTAGAGATTGCAGAGTGCTGCTAACCTCGTATCGATGGTGTCGGGACATCTTTATGAAGGGTCAGGGTTTGGCTGTAGAAATAGTGAAATCCTTGTTCCCTTCAGCAGATCCCTGATTTACAGTATGAATGCTAGGAGAAAGGATTGTTTAGTGCTTTGTTGACAAATATTAAATATAATTAAGAGTCTTTGCTGTGTTTTACTCTTCAGTCAGGTCTATGACTGTCAAAAATGCTGTCAGACAACTTACCTGGCTTACTTTCCTTTAAATCAAGGGAAGGAAATTTCCCTTTGTTATGGAAGGCAATATATTCTTTTTTTTTTCCCTAGTTGTATATGGGATTATTTTTACAGCACTATCTGAAGGTAATCAATATGAAGAAAGCTTATTTTAGCCATTTTTTGCTGAACATAGGCGGTCCTGATTACTGGGAGCAACTTTGCTTTCATTGCAGTGGTCCTCCAGGCCGAGCAGCAGCTTTCTTGCCCGTGCTTTAAAATGAAAATTTATAACTCACTGAAGAGTTGATTTGTGTAATTCCTTGGTGTAATTCCAGCTGAAACTTTTAATTTGAGCAATTCCTATGCATTCAGAGCAGACTACCTGATTCTTTTTCTCTTCCTCTCCCCGAGCTCCTGGCTGGGAAGCTGGCTGGGGAGCCGGGCGGGCTTGCCGGGGTGCCCCAGCCTTTTCTTCTCCCTGGTGGAAGCAGGGGAGCCGTGCCTGAAGGGCAGCATACCAGACAGAAGACTGCTCCTGATGCCGTGCCGCCTGTGCAAGCTGCCGTATCTCTGATTTCACTCAACCGCTTTTATAGGAGAAGTTATTAGAGTGATGTTTTATCCCATCTGAAGTAAATTCAGCTCTTATCTTTGTACACATCAAAGGGAATGTGCACGCCGAGCCTTTGTAGCAGAAATTCAGTGAAGTAAGACGGGATCAGAGCGCCGAATCCAACAACTTAATCTTGTAGACCAGTAAGATGAGTGGGTGTTAGACTGGTTGGCACCTGGAAACACAATAAAGTTGTTTGTTGGCTTACGGTTTGGGGATCTGGGATACAAAGTAGTATCTCACCAGGATGAACCTGGTCTCTTCGTGCCTTCTGCTCGCTGTCTCTGTCCGAGAAGCAGAAAGCAGCAGTGATACCATTCGTCTGCTTGGCTTCTCCTGACCTGATTTAACCCAGTTTGGGATTTATCAGTTCTGCCAGAGGACAATGGATCCCCCAGCTCTCTCCTTCCAGCCACCACCTGATCAGGTGGAAATAGTTACCTCAACACATGCAGTCGTGATCATTTCCATGGACTCAATGAAGAAGACAGAATATGCAGTGTGTTCTGCTGGTTTACACCAAGTTCACATTAAACTGCTGATCAATTTACATTTTATATCATTAGGCAGTACCATTTTTGGAGAAAAGTCTTCACTGTTTGTCAGCACCCAAAGTAATATGAAAGATGATGATTTGTGTGATGGCTTTTTTTGTTTGGTTGTATTTTTTTTAAAGATATTTATTTAAAGGATGATTCTTTTCCCTCACGTTGAGGGCACAGCCTGTATATCTTGTTGAAACAAAAACGAGAGTGTAACATTTCACCTAAGCATTCTTAAAGCTTACCCGAGCTTTACTTTCCTTGAGTAAGAGCCTAGTGAGCCCAAGATATGGATGCGTTGCCACCAGCATCCATCTCTGTTCTAGATGATCAAGGGTTTCTCTTAGTTTAGAGTGGTTTATGACATCTTCTGAAATGTGTTGCACATGTTTGTTGGAGGGAGGGAAGTTCCTTCAGGCGGTTGCTATGATAGCACACGATTTTAGAAAGATCAAACAGATTTCAGATCTACCAGTGGCTGTTTTTCACCTGCGGAGAGCTTTGGTGGGACATCACCAGAATCTGCTGGCTATATCTGGCAAGCAGAAGTGCCCGCTGAGGTCTGAGGACCTTGGTGTTCAAAGACTAATTGTCTATTGAGTACCAGGTTCTGCTTGCTCACCGTGCTGCATCCAAGAAGTGCAAATCTTTAAAATCACAGTCTTTAAACTCTGAAGCCTGATTCCTCATCACCTTTGGCAAGCTTCAGGTGCGATGCATAATCGTTACGGGTAATATTTAATTGGCGTTGGATGTAACTTGAATAATGTATTTGTTTTACATGCAATCCGCCCGTTCATTCTAAAGGAATTTAATTGATTGAGATAGCTTATTGCAAATTGCTGCTACTAGTGGCAAAAATATCTTAATTTAAACGATTTCGTGTTAGTTGATTGTGGACTCCTCACATGGGGTTATTTTGTTGAAATCCATGGACTGGAAAGGAATCGATATGGGGCTTTTGAAACTGGTGGAGGTTTGCAGTGCTCCCACTACGATTGATTACAGCTGCTTTTGTAGGGCTCGAAAAAAGAACAATCTGTATTAAAAACATCATTCTTTGGTATGAGCTTGAGCAGTTCCAAATAGGTTTCCATGGGGGCTGCCCTGCAATTTGACCACTTCAAGGGATTGCAGTAATCACCAGTGGGCCAGGGCAGTGAGGCAGAGGAAAGGCTATTAGGTGGGAAGTTATTGGCATGCATGCCAGGGAGGTTGCCCTGGCAGCTTTAATCATTCATCCACATTCTCCAGAGGAGGGAGGAAAATATGTGTTCGTTCCTCCGATTGATTAGGAAAAAGGATCGGTAAAGCATAGAAGGAGAGGGGAGGCGTGGATGGAAAAGCCAACGCACATCAAAAGCACTGACCGGGGCAGGTACGGGTAGTTAGGACCTGGATTGCAAAAGTTACCTGCATCTCCCATTAGGGTCAGGCTGGTGATGAGCGATTCGAAGATACCCTAACCTCTTCATTCAGCGCTTTCAAAGGAACACATTTAGCTTCTCGGTCACGGCTGTGCCTTAAATTTAACCTGTCTGCACATGGGCTGATGTGTCCTGAAGAAACTGATTAGCGTTTTGAGCCATGACAACGATTTGCATGGTGTTTTTGATCCTATTTTTGGTGAAACTGATCAGTGCTTTTTGGAAAACGTGCAGAAAATTGCTATGCTAATTGAGATAAATCAATCCGTGATGCACATTGCTGGCTGCTAGCTGCTGATGCTGGTTCACCCGCACCCTGCCCTTTCATATTTCAGTCTGGAGTAGCACTTTGGAAGCTGATTCAGCTGTAGCCCGTCTAAAATAGTTTCCCTGTTATACTGTGCCTACGTCAAAGGCAGAGTTGAAGAATAAACTGTTCTTTGTACTGATTGATGGCTTGGCATGAAAGCTGCAAAAGCTCTGAATCTTTTAATTTTGGGATTCCCAGAGAAACTTTGGCGTTAAACTTTCACTTTTACGTGGGAAGCTAGAATTGCTTCACACTCTACCCTGACTGTTAAGCAGTCTTGAGGCTTTCAAGGTAAAGGAGAGAACTAAACTGCAGTGTTTGGCTCTGAATTTCACAGAGAGAATGGCCTGCTGGGGTAGAGTCAGGGAATGCCCAAATCATATAAAACCAGGGGCTTCATGTAAACAGCACAGCAGCACTGTTTGTTTGTAGTTTTGTTTGTCTGTTTATATCAGATTTGCCTCATGCTCCATCATTCCTAAGTAATGGTTGGAGTAAATCTAGGTGGTAATTGGATTAGGAGGGTTTCTTGGTCCTAACCTGTAGCCTCTGCGGAGGGGGGCTGACCACACAGCTCCTGTTCCCCTCTGGGGCCTTGAACAGCAGGAGGTTTTGAGTGCTGTAGAAAGAAAATAAAATGCTGCCGTTTCAGAATTTTTAGCATATCTGTAATCCAGGTAACTTTCACTTGCTGGATTGTGGGTTAAGGCTGTGGGGCAGCTGAGAAGACTGCCCCGGTGAGGAGCTGCTCTTGACTGGGGTATAGCAATGGCAGAGGCCCAGAGAGGCAGAGCGTTGTTGTTTCAGGAGATTCTGCCTAACCAAATGAAGATACAGGTATCTTCTTCAGGGTGGGTAATGAAGGCATCTCCTGTAGGGGCAGACCCACCTCTGGTCTTGCGCAGTGGTCCTTTAACACATCTTCACGTGGGCTAAAACCTAGTTGGGTAGCCTAGGAGGGCTGTTGGATAATTGGAGTTCTCTCTGTTATTCATCTCCTAAATATCTGTTGCAACTGGAGTGCATGGAGCAAGTTCTGTTATGTTCTTTGTCCCAAATCGGTACTCATGGTAAAAATGAAAGCTCTATCCCTACCTGCTGCAGTGCTTGCTTGCCTCCCTCCTGCATCTTTGCACAGTGACCTCCGTCCCACCCCGGGCAGCACAGCTCCTGGACGAGGAATTGGGTTAACAGAGAAGGAGTTTGATCTCTGTGCACCTAGTGGATAAATGATGCACAGCTGGAAGTCAGATGCTGTGAGAAGTGGAAAGATAGAAGCTTTTTCTGTCGGAATTTACCTCAGAACATTAGAGGACATTTGTCTTTCTCCTCAAGGCAGGACAAGCCTCAGCTCTGAAACTGTAAGCAGGCCAAAGACTCACTATAGAGATCTGTGAGCCTTTCTAATGGGAAGAAAACCAATTCCAATTAAGCTTGAACAAGTTCTCCTGTTATCATTTTAAGTTCTGTTGTCACATAATGTACCATACGGTGTGCAATTGCACATTTGGGAATATTTCTGAAGGCGCAGATGATTGTTAGAAAACAGACACACAAATTTCTGTGACTTTGTTAGAGTGTGAACCACAATCTATCGACTGCAACGTTGCTTTGGTACGTGGCCATCAGCAAAGGCTGGCTGAGGTAGTGGTGGCTTGTTGGTGTCTCCTCACCCTGGGGTGCTCTTTGCCTTCAGGTATTGCCCCGTGAGCACCATGGCTGCGGTGTTTGTCTTCTTCAGCACGAGCTATGCGGCTGCCGAAATGCCTGACGCCAGTGAAAGTTGTTTTTATTAATTCTGTCGCTGTCAAATACCACCTCTGTTTTGGTAATTAGCCTGGCGTAACAGACTGTGTACATCTTAAAAGCACACATATTTTGACTCTTGGCTCCGACGTCAGGCGATCTCTGTACATCAGCTCCTTGGGTAGACTCCTCAGCCTGCTGCTGAGCACTCGCGGTAGCGAGGCGCTTTTCACTACTCGTGTTTATTTTGGGCTCAACGCTTTTCCTCAGCCACCACGAACGGTCAAACGCTGTCTTCATCCGTCAGGGGAGGTTGGAAGCCCGGAGCTATGGTTTTGTGCAGCATCAGAAAGTTCTCCTTCACGAGGCCCAAGCAGCGTGAATAATCTTCCTGGCGTGTGGTGCCAGCACCACACCAGGCCACTGATGGTGCTGGGTTTAGTAGGGACACTCACACAAAGCCGATGTGCTGCTTCACCCTTACCTGAGGAAGGGCAGCGAATGTCCTCTACGCTTTTAAAAAATCCCTTTTGGGAATGAGCTGTAGCGGAACAAGTCGCTGAAATTCAGCTGTGTCATTTCCTTGGCCAAAAACGCCAGTGGGGGAGGCAGGGGGCTGGAGCATGGCGGTACAGGCAGTTCCCAGCGTGAGGCTGGTTTTCACATCGCCTCTGTGGACGAAAAGGACTGGCACTGAAAGTCAGTGGCCCTGGGGAGCGCTTACGGGGTTTTGTGCAGGGCCGAGGTAGAGCTGGGAGACGGCTACTCTGTCAGAAATGATTCAGGGGAAATGAGCAAAGCAGATGGTCGTGTCCCTATGAAACGCTGGCTCTGGAACTAGCAAAATTCAGCCTGATGCTTGTTGTTATGGAAAGAAGGCTTCTGCTATGATTGCAGTTGCCCTAATTGTTGTGTAGGGTGGCTTTCCTGCCAACAATACCCACCCCACTAACACCACCCTTGTGCAGGCAGCGTGCTGTCTCCAAGGGAGAAAATGGAGACCCCTTAGAGTGTTGTGCATAAATTACATTGCTAATTATTAGCTTTTTTTTCTTTTTTTTTCTTTTTTTTTAAATCCCATGGCAGTCCTCCATTGTAACCCATACCACCACCATTTCTGCCTAAGGTCCCATTGCAGTTGGCTTTTGCTGAGAGGAATTTGGCCTGTGAGTGCTTGAAAGTGGCTACCATAACACTGAAAGGAAATAGTAGGGGCTACCTTGGAAGTAGTACTTCTTTCTTTCCCCTTTCTTCTGTGCCCACCTGTAGGACATGTCATTGAATGGGAAGAAAGTCATCCATAATAAGACATTTGGTGGAAAATATTTCTGGAGAGCCTAATCTTGTAATGTACAATCCTCCCTCAAAATCACGTGTTGGTAGCAGGGTGCAGGCAGGCCACACAGGGGTGCCCAGGCTGAAGGAGGGGGGTGAGCACTGTCAGAGCCGTCAGCAGCTCGTCCCTGGGAAAAGGAACATGATGGAAATGGCAGGAGAAGCTCTGGGTAGCACGTTTCTCTGGGAAAAAGCAGAGTTTCTTGTTTCAAACAGAATCATGGAAAGGTTTGTGTTAGAAGGGACATAAAAGCCCACCCCGTTCCAGCCCCCTGCCATGGGCAGGGACACCTCCCACCAGCCCAGGCTGCCCAAAGCCCCATCCAGCCTGGCCTTGAGTACCTCCAGGGATGGGGCAGCCACAGCTTCTCTGGGTAATGACTTTTATTCCAGGACCAAGCTAACAAACTCTTTAGGGGATGGTCTCACTAGCGTTCCTGGTGTAATGAGGGAAGACAAACAGCAAGCAGCGTTAGCAAGATGCCTGCTGGCTTTGGGATCAGCAGTGCTGTGGCTGAGGTCTGTTAGGACCAACTCCTGTGAGGGCACAGATCATAGACCTTTTGCAGGAAGCCTACAAGGAAGTACATTTTCTCCTTCTCCTTTTCTCCACTCCACTTTTCTGTGAGAGTCTCTTCAGTGGCCCCTCAGGCTTTAGATGAATATATTCACGTATTTAGCTTTCCAAAAAGGTAGTATATATGGACAATAACTCACTTTGATGAACTCGGAATCACCAGCTGAACATACTTTAATACCTGTGCTAATTGAACAGCACAATCTGTTAATAGGAGAGGAAAATGTGTTTTCCTTTCTCTTCCTTACATATGAGATTTGTGACTAATCAACAGCTGTAATGCTTGCAAATTTTTAGAGCCTTCTGGCTGAGAGATTGGTGATATAACATCACTTTTAAAATATTAGTCTGGTTCTGTGCATACTAAATGGGTTGCATCTCAGATTTCCATCTGGGGGAAAAGGGAGGCAATGTACCATTAATAACCTTGCTGCAAACCTCAAATTCTCTGTCCCATAGATAGACCAAAAAAGGGAGAGAGAGAAATTTGAGTGCATCTGTAAGTAATAAAATGTTTCCTTCCATATGTCAGTTACTCACTGCTCTTTCAAACAGCCACGACATGCGTGGTAGACATGACTTCCTCCTCTTTCTTCTCCACTGCTCCTCACACCAGCTTTCTTGGCTTCATCCTTATGGCATAAATGTCTTTAATGTCCTACTCCTAAATCATCCCCACGTAATGGGAGGACTGACTGTAACAAAAGGGAATGGCTAGTACAGGGCAATCTTTATTATTTTTTTTAAGTACATAAATAAATGTGTGCCATCCATTTCCAGCCCTGCTGCTGTCTGGGGGTTGTTTTTAATTTTTGCCATCACAATTTTGATTAATGATTTATGCCTTTCATAAGGAGATGAGTCAGAGGGGGTTTTTGCTTCCTCTCATTTTGTGCCAGAATGAGAGGTGTGTTTTTTTGTGGTTGTTGTTTTTTATTTTTAGGATGTCCTGGATGATCCTGAATCTATTAACCTGAAAATCATTACAAGTTTAAGCTTAAATAAAGACTCTGAGATTTCAAATTCAACATAAAACTGGTATGGGGGTATCTTCTATCTTGTACTTGATGGGTGCTAATCTGCACTACATCCATGAGATTTAGCTTGATGCCAGTACAGGCAATAACCAGGCAGGAATCAGTGAACGTTGGCATGTAGTATGTGAAGTATTCAGGTCACAGGATTTTGCAGCATTATATTCTTGGAATAAAAAAGTAAGTGGGATAACAATGACGGACGAGAATGCAATCTCTGTCAAGAGGTAATGAGCAGTTTTTGTGGCTTCAGGGCCAGATTAAAGGACTGATAACATAGACATCCTTGCCTGGTGCTCCTGCCGTTTTAACAGAACTGAAAATAATGCTGTTACATAAAAGTGACACGAGGGCCATCAATTCAGTTGGTAGCCATGGGAAATAGCCCCTTAAATATTTGGCCTTCAGAGTAACTTACAGAAGATTCATGGCGTTAGAATTTGCAAAGTTATTTTTCTCCTAAATGCATTAAAGTGCTAGCACAGACCTTTCCCTGTGCAAGCACGCTGACAATAGGCTCATTTTTCCAACTTATCTTTTCTGGACACCCTGGAATTGGTCCATGGGCCCCCATGGATTCCCAGCTGACAAGCAAGAAAACATTTGTCAAGCAAATATTAAATCAAATTCATTTTACATAGTGTAAAATTGTGAAGCTTAGCTTCAGTGCTTGATACTCACTTAAGCACCGTGAAGTATTCTTCTATTTCTATTAACCGGCTCTCATTTTTCTAAGCTTAATCTCCATGGAATTATTTTTAATGGCTGTGTAGAAATGTTAACTCTGTGTTTTTTTTTTTTCTTCTTCTTATTATTTCTTAAGACAGTTTCTGTTCCGAGTGGACTGAAGGAGTTGCGTGCTGCTGAGAAACTGGAAAAGAGACACGAGCTGTGGGTGTAGAGGGGATGCTCCCATCCTAACTCCAGCTACATGGGGACAGTGCAGTGCAGTGCAGTGCAGCCAACATGTGGGGATTTTTAAGCCAGGGATTGCTTCTTTGCCCCTGTGCTTTGAAAGGGGGCTTGTGTCCTGCTCAGGTTCTACAGGGGAGAATTGTTTGTGCTGGAAATGGGCTGAAATAAGGGGCTTTCTGTCCAGAGAAACTGCAAAGCGTCTTCCTCAGATGGAGCTTGAGGTCTAATCTGAGTGCGCTTGGGGCTCACTCTAACATTTATTTCTCTTAAATAACATTTATTTATTACTATTTATGTAGTAAGCAGTGTACTAGCTCTATAAGAGCCTGTGGGGAGCAGCTTTCTCATTCTGATGGAGCCGTGCCACCCACAACACTAGATATTCAGTAATTTTTCACATTGTAAGTCCTTTGCATCCCCAGAATAAAAGACAGTGGGTGCTAAAATTACTGCTGAAAACTACCCGGGCTTTTCTTGCATTTCTGTCCCTCTGTTTTCAGCTGACTTAAATCTTCCGAGCATCTCGGCCTAGCTAGAAATGGAAGCTTTTGGCAGCCAAAAAGCCATAATTCATTGAAAGAAACGGAGTGAATGTGATGGTAGGGAGCCTGGCTGACTAGGGCACTCAAAGCTTGGGCTGGGTTGGGTTGGCTGCTCGGCTGTCTTTCAGAAACCGAGTCTTTGGAAGAATTTGTCCGGGGTCTTTTCAGTCTTTGCTGACTCCTGTGAGGCTGGGAAGAGCGACAAAACAGGGCTGTTTGTTTTGGAGGAGGGGCATCTGCTTGTTGTTGTTGTTTGATTTTTTTTTTTTCCTCCTTTTTCTTTTTTATTGTTGTTTGTTCAATTCTGCTAAGTTTGCTACTGATACGGACAGCATTGGGAAATGGCCCGGGGAATAAGTTGATTGTTAGGTTTGTATTTTTATTCAATAGTGAAAATTCCAGGCATGGAGTTGGGATGCCTCTGTGCTCACTCAGACCTATTTTCATTCATTAGCATTCACAAACCCAGGCGGCCTCGCAGCCGTTGCCAATTTCTATTGGCAATTTCCATTGCTACGAAATTTCTACAGGTAGATCATATTATTTATTTTTTTTTTCCCAGCTTGGAGTTGGTAATATTTATTATCCTTGCTACCTTTTGAATACCATGTGTCTTTTCGGTGCTCATTGCCAGCCACCTGCCTTTCCTTTTAATAATGTTTTGGCTTTTTTTCCTGCCTGATATTGAGGCTGTTTTTACTGGGATGGTGGCTGAGAGCAAAATGGGGTGAAGTGGCTTGTCCCATTGTCGCAGCCTGATCAACAGCAGGATATTTGTCCTGCACCGGGGACTTGTTTTCCTATACGGAAGCGATCTCAGCTGAGCCTTAATTACAATCCCACCTTTGCACCTACCGAGGCACTTGAAGGCTTCCTTTGGAGACATCTTTTAAAGAAATTAAAGTCACTTGATGGTGACCAGGCATCGTCTTGAATTTCTGCTCTGGACTGCAGCCAGCTCCAGGCAGACCGTGTGAACGAGAAGCGGCAGCTGAGAGCAGGCCTTTTGGAAACCTATCTTAAAAACAGTCGTCATCTGTCCATCCCTACATCCATCACCCCACCCCGTATCCTGCAGGTAAAAGCTGCAGTACCAAGAGCAGGCTTTGACCAAGCACCATTTTATTTTTTTCCTCTTTAGAATCAAAACGGGGTAATGCCGTTGTAGTTCAGAGCTGTTAGTAGGTACTGCCAGTGCAAAGGTCTGGCACTCTGAAATATGCTATTTTTTTCGACCTGAGGGGAAAATATTACCTTGGAAACTCAGATTTGGGTTGTCTTATACATGAGTTACCCCTTTCACCGTTTGGTACCTTTTGTTCACTAAAATGGCCAATCGATGCCGTGCGGTAAAAAGCAATCACAGTGGGAAACCCTTGGGACTCAGAATGGAGTTTTGGGTGATTACATGAGATGCGCGTTGGTGTAATATTGCATTTTGCCTTAAAACTCACAAAATCCCAGGGTGGCTGAGGCCAGCAGGGCCCTCTGGAGCCAGCCGGTGCCACCCGTGCCCAAGCAGGGACACCCAGAGCAGGGTGCCCAGCACCACGTCCAGGCGGCTGCTGAAGGGCTCCAAGGAGGAGACCCCACAGCCTCTGGGCAGCCTGTGCCAGGGCTCCGTCACCCGCACAGCACAGAAGGGCTTTCTGGAAAAAACAGAGTTCCTTTGGAACTGCCATACTTCTCCTATTTTCAACAAGTTGTGGCAAACGTGTTCGCAAAAATGATGGTAAAATTACCAGCAGTCATAGAGGCAGGTACCTTCTTGGTAATCAAAACCACGTAGCTGCCATAGGGTAATTTATGCTCTAGGAAATCACAAGCTGCTATGGAGGAAGGCAATGTCTAATCTTTCAAAGCCTGAATTACCAACCTAAAGTGATTATTGACACCTTGTTCTCTTGGTGGTTCATTACAGCAGAATCCGTCTTTTATGGGGAAATAACTTGTAGGCTTGTGGTGGAAGTCACAAGAAGCTAATTTTATAGCCTGTTGAAGCTAAAGCTAAATTTTAGGAGAGATGCCTCAATTTAGAAATTAAGGTAGCTTGCCTAACCAGAATTTGGTAAATGTGCTATCGATCCGTTTGGAAATGTCACAATCCTTTATCAACAGCATTGTCTTTTAAATATTTGTATTTTGTAAACCCAGTTGTTCATTCTAACTTGTGAAGAGTTTAGTGAGGTTTGGCTCGATGTACATCAGAGGGATTTTCTGCTACGTGCGCTTATTGCTTCCCATTTGAGATCAAATGACTGACTTCAGATGACAGCCCTTAGATTTGTACACTTGAGGTCCCGACAGAGGGTTTCAGTCCTGGGATTCGCTTCTTTCTTTTTTACAGAAGTGCTTCAGAGTGCATTGCAAATCCTGTTTATTCATTCATGCATTTAATGAGATGAAGTGTGATCTGAAGGAGACTTGCTTCCCACAGCTTGGGTAGTTTCTTAGTTTTCATTGTGTAGCCTTGGATATTTTTTTATGCTATGATTTTTACAAATTTCTTTAACATCTTAAACAAATGTGTTGCATAAACTGAAAATATAAACTGTTCAGTATACCAACATCAACCTTGGAAATAGGAGAGAAAATTAAGAGCCTGCTATGCTAGAGAGCTGTTATCTTTCTAACCATTCACTTTTATCTGTTTTCCAGAGAGCAGATCTGACCTCTGATAAGGATTTATACCTGGACAACAGCTCTGTTGAAGAAGCATCAGGCGTCTATCCAATTGATGATGACGATTATTCTTCTGGGTCAGGTTCAGGTAAGATAACATGTCACAATTTGAATTTTAAGAAGTGTAAGAAATAATACAGTTAATTAAGGAAAAGCTGTGCAGTTTCCCTGTATGAACTGGATATCCTTTCAGTATCATCATCAGTGCTCTATTTACAGAGCACTGAGCACCCCTGAGGCTTGGGTTTTAAATATTAACTTTCTGCTCTTACTCCTTAGTTGCATCATTTCACTCCTCCCCCCCCCCCGCATGTTATTTTCTCTCTGCTCTCCCTCCTTGGTTCTGTGTAGATCTCTCTGGAGTTTAGAAGTAAGGATTAGAGAAAGCTTACTTCTCCCTTGGCATAATGCTAATTTAGCAGTCTGTGTGAAAACATAGCAGCAGCGATCTTGTTTTCTCTTACATGCTCTCAGGTTCACGTAAACATAGTGTCCATTTATTTGTTGTTGTTCTTTTAAATTTAGAACTCTGGAAACTGCCAAACACATGGCAGTTTTCTCTGAGTTAATTACGTCCATATACTGGTTAAAGAAATTCATAAACATAACACACTGAGTTCTCAGACTTAAACACTCATTAGAGGCATGTAGCTAGCTCGTCGTTCTTCAAAAAACTGTCAGTGAAACCTCATTAATCATTTCTGTTAGAAAGCCTCTTCATGAAACGTCTTCTAGACTGGCTGGGAGACTCCAGCTTTTAAAAGCTAGGTGTAGGATTGTATGGTAGGTCTGGAAGAGACGTTTCCTTGTTGCTGTTAGCATTTGCTGTGCCGTTGTGGAAGTCCCGTGTATTTTCCAAGTTCGTTCCTTGTTTGTTTGGTGTTGCACTTTTTGTAATCTGTCTCTCGATGTTTATATGTACTTGTGAATCTTAAAAGGTTGAGCCCTTCTTTTGTAACACCTTGTCTTTGCTACTATTGTAAGCCTCAGCTGAGATTTTTCACAGGAATTTTTGTTTTTGCTTTCTTTTGGAGGTTCGAAGATACTGTAAAATGAAGTCTAGAAAGGTCTGATCTTGCTGTCAGACAAATTCAGGCTCATTGGCCTCTGTCACCTGAGTGATACCCAGCATGTTAAAGCCGTCCACAATGTGAATTTTACATTCCAGTGTGATCAGAGGCTTAATCAGACCTCCTTGCTGCAGACTTCTTTGCGGGAGAATTTCAGATTTCATTTGGGGGGTAGGAGGAAAGAGAATTTACGACTCAATGATTTCATACAGTCTAAGTACAATTTTGAGCTTTGAGAAAATTGCCATCCCAGTCTGTCGTGTCTTCAGGTGCTGGTGACTTGGTAAGCCTCAGGAAAGGAGATAGGTTGAGCATGAACGGAGTTATGGAGAAGGGTCTGTTTTCCTTTGTTTTCATCTGTCTGTGATATTTTAGCTGCTTCTTATATGGAAGACTCAAAATGCATCCCTTCTTTTGAAGTGTAAGGACTTCAAAAGAACTGGCTTCAGACTTCCTAAACCCATTGAAGTAGAAGAAGTGGATCCTGAAGGACAGAAAGTACCTCTAGACATCACCAACAGTAATGCCTTTACTTTCTCTTCTCTCCTTTCCTGTGCTCAGCCTTGAGCTATGGATGGAAGATGGAGTGCATAACGCACCAAGAAAATTGAGAGCTCTGGCACCTCATGTGACCTCTGGCAATCTCTCTTTCTTTCCTGTAAGAAAGTCGAAGAAGTCTCATTATAAGCTGAGACTATATGGATACCCCTCCAGAAAGCACGTGTGACAGTACCAAAATCTAATCCTTTTGAACAAAGGAAGGGGTCTAAGTTCAAATACTCTTCTGAGCAATGTTCAATCCTTAAGAAAAAAAAAAATCTCAAAAGGGAAGGAAATCGTCATCCCCTTTCCCCTGCTTAGCCTCACAGCCTACACCTGTGAGACTGAGGCTAGATGTATTTACTGCTGTCTCCATTTTGTGAGGTAGAAAGTGTCCTGGGGTTGTACCGATGATGAATTTTCCTCATGCTATGTTGAATGTGGCTTCCTCTACTTGATACTCAGTGATGTAGTGTTCCTAGCTGCAAGAGACTTCCTACGCAAGACTGGTTTTCCTGCTATGTAATTCCACGCCAAGCAAACAGATCCAAGATGACAATGTGCTGACTCCTTTCCTTGGTATGAAAATTGCTAGCTGCCACCAGGCCTATGGAGATAGACAGAAATTGTCAGCACTGCCGTTAATGCCCTTGCAGGTTTGCAACTGGCATTAACATGGGCAAATGTCACTGTCAGTATGACACATTTCAAGCTAAAATTTGGCTGAGGGCTCTTTATGAGGAGATCAAAAAAGGTGATGGTGGCTGGTGGCCTGCTTTTTTTTTTTTTTCCCAGTTTTCTTTCATAGCCTCTTTATTCTTTATGTACATTCGGTTCCATTTACCTAACTGTTCAGTCTGAGTCCTTCAGTGAACAGTTTTTGAAGGAGCTATGCCTGCTTCCCTGTGGTCCTGTATCAACAGCAGGGTCTGTAGTGAATTAAAGAGTGTGTTGTTTCCTTCTTGCAGTCTCATTATATGAGGAGATGCCTCTTCCATCATCACTTGTTTTAGTGTGGGTGTTCATATATGGCATAATAATAAAATCGTAGAATCATACAGTATCCCAAGTTGGAAGGGACCCCCATGGATCATCAAGTCCAACTCCTGGCCCCACACAGGACAACCCCAAAATCAGACCCTATGTCTGAGAGCATTGTCCAAACTCTTCTTGACCTCCAGCAGGCTCGGTGCTGTGCCCACTGCCCTGGGGAGCCTGTCCCAGTGCCCGACCCCCCTCTGGGTACAGACCCTTTCCCTAACCCCCAGCCTGACCCTCCCCTGTCCCAGCTCCATGCCGTTCCCTCGGGTCCTGTCGCTGTCCCCAGAGAGCAGAGCTCAGCGCCTGCCCCTCCGCTCCCCTCGTGAGGGAGCTGCAGGCCGCCATGAGGCCTCCCCTCAGCCTGCTCTGCTCGGGGCTGAGCACACCAAGGGACCTCAGGTGTTCCTCATACACCTTGCCTTCTAGACCCTTCACCATCTTTGTAACACTCCTTTGGCCACTCTCTGATAGTTTTCTTGCCTATACACAACCTGAAATGTTATTAACTACTGTTATTTTCAGCTATGGCATGAAAGATCTTAACTGAGCCCTGGTCTTGCCTGGCAGTAGCTGCTAAGCACCATGACTACCCTTATGTCCAGGAGAGGCACCATCTCTACTAGATTTATCAGCAAGTTCTTTGGAAAAGCATCTGGTTCTTGGGTCTTCTCTTAAGCTGTTCCTGGTCTGTGCAATACATATCAGAATCTGGTTCAGATTTTTGCTTCCCCTTCTCCCACCCTGATAATTCCCAGTCAATAGCAGCCTGAGTTGAGAAAGTTTTGGTTATCTCGGGATGAGCTGGGTCTACACTGACATCGTGACCGGGGACTGTTCTTGGAGGCAAGTTGTGGTGGTGGGGCTGGAGCTCCTCCAAGACACAGAACAGGAGTCCTTCTCCATGGCTGGACAGCAGTTTTGGAGCCTGATGGCAGGGTGCTGGGAGGTCTACGGTGATCTATCCCATTTGAAAGCATGTTTTTATTGTGCTGGACAGAATCTTATACTTCCGTGTAGCTATCTAGGACTCTTTTTATTCTTTCTTCAAGTCATGGATTTTTTTTTTCTCCTCATGTGAGAATTAAGAGTCATCCCTGATGACACACAGCATCATCCCTGGTTGTCTAATGCTGCATTGATTAAGGGTTGGGCTGGAGGCTTCTCGTGTGAATGGGAGTGAGATAAGTCTGCTAAAAGAGTGCAGTGATGATAGAGATGTGTCACAGTGATGATAGAGATGGAAGGTGTGAAATAGATGCCAGGTCTGTGTGTGCCCACCTTATGCCAGGCTTGCTTGTGGTGGCAGTACTCCCAGAGGAAGATGTGCAACAGCAAACAGCCATGATGCCAAAAGATAGTGTGAAATGCTTGGATTGTTTGGTAGGAAGAGTTAATCACTGGCTACTTGGCGAGTAAGAGTGCTAACTACCATCGGCTTTTTGTAGTATACAATAACTTAGGTTGGCACACTCTTGTTTTGCTGACAAGTTTTCTCAAGCAGCAAGAGGGTTAAGGGGCATTTGTGTTCCTGATATCCAAGGGGCAGCTAATAGTAGGCACATCACTGAGGGCTGTTTTAGGTATTTCCAATACTACAGCACAATCTACAGCTACTTTGTCCACTGTGAAGATAGTTGGGAATCCTGAAGAAGCTGCAGTGGATAAAAGGTGGTAGAGAGCTCTCAACTCTTTACTGGAGTTGAGAGAGATGGATATGGATTTAATTACAGCAAGGTTCTTGTGGTGCTGTCATTAAGGGGCTGTATCCACTTGTAGAGGAGTGACTCTACAATTAACTCAAGGCAGTTAATGCCAAGCACTATCTCCAAGCTGGCTAGTTCCAGAAACCTTCTAAAGAAATAGTGATTTTCAAGAGGAAAAAGTGAACTCTTATACTCTGACCATTTCCCAGTATTCCTCTTAACAGCCTAGTATGAAGCTATGTTCATGACAATCTGTACAATTTTTCTTTTCTACTTGGATTTGGAGAGGGGGACTGATCGGTTTTATTGTCATTGCTTTTTTTACTCTTAGAGAACACGATACTGTATAAAATTCTACTCCTATGTTGTGGAGAGCATGAGGGAGGTTTTCTGTTTGTGTTCGGTTTTGATCTCCCAGCCCTATTTACAGGTAATTCTGACAGTGTTATGGTCTGCTTGGGAAAGGAAATGCCTTCCTCTTGTTTAGACCTACTCCATGCCAAGCATAGACCTGTCTAGATAAAACTAATTAGAAAGCAGGAGCTACGGGGATGTGTCTGAGCCAGTACCTGAGTCAGGCCTAGAGGACGGCAGCCTCGGTGTTTTGGTGATTGTCAGGACTTCCCCGAGGCCATACAGAGGAGGAGTTGGGTCCCTATGGTGCAAGTCTAGCGACCTGTCCAGAGGTTAGATTAGTCACCCGGTTGTTGAGAGACCTGCGACCTGTATCCTCCGTAATCAGAGAGTTTCAGACCTGTAACTCTCACCATTTTATCTGGCAGACAGAACTATTGCCTGAAGCAAAGGTGGCATTTAAGAATTTGGAGGAGCAGTTGTGATTAACTGGGATTTATCATTTCATAGAAGAGGAGAAAAAAAAAAAAAAAAAAGGAAAGAAAAAGTTCTGTACTCTCAAAGTCTGTTTTATCAGATCTCTAATCTGATCATAAATTTTAATTTCCTTGACTGTGAGAGTCTTGTATAATTTGGAGGAACTTGGAAGGTAAAGCAGGCTGAACTATCCACTGGGCTCTTATTTCTCAAAGAAAACTCTTGAGGCAACGACAGAAAAATGTTCCTGTTGGATGCCTTTCTTCACCTTTGTTTTGCAGCAGGATGTTGGTTTTTGATCTTTGAGTAGCATTTCAGGAAAGCACCTGATTCTTGTTGTGAGGTCTTTATTCTGAAGGTTGCATTGTAATTTTGGTGTTTCTGAATAGTTTTCCGGTGATTCTGTGATGGCAGCTTTCATATACTACTTTTTTAATTATTTCACATTTTCTTTTCTACCATACAAGAGTTGTCTGGGTTACTGTCTTGTTAGCACCCTTTCTTTCAAAGCTTGAATGTACATAATTCAAACTTCTGCTTTTGTGCTTGGATTTTCAGCCTGTTCTCTAGAAAATAAGATAAAAGTCAGTTTGGAACAAGTGAGTCATGCTATTCTGTTGAAAGTGGATATATTTTTATTTGTTGGATATTACTCTTACAAACATTTGCTGGACATATTACCCAACAGTTATTTGGGTAACCGGCGTCTGTAATGAGCAGAACACATATTGAGATTCCTAAGGAGAGGTCCAAGAATAGCTCTATTCTTTTCCCTTTTCAGCCCTAGCAATAATTTAGGCTATTGTCCGTGTCTTCTCCCTTCCAGGATCACTGAAGGATATTTATTAGTCCTGTCCATTATCTTATTCTAAAGGAGCCTTCATACTCCAGCAGGGCTTTGAATGTTGAGGAAATGAAATGTAAGGTCATCTTTAGGTAATTTTTTGTCCTCTTAGCCTTTATGTCAAAAGAAAAAGGCTTTTGCATTATGTGGAGTTGAGAAATATGTGAATTCCTAGTGACTGAGATATGAACTAGTAACACTATTTTCGTAGACAGGAGCTGCTTGGTTTTTATAGTTAAGGGTTTAACAGGTTTGCTATAGAGGAGGGCTTTTTTTTGTTGTCAAAGCAGTGTGTCACAGGGAAAAACTGCCCGGTTCACGTAGTTTAAGTCAAATCAGAATCAAAGAAGTGTATCAACAGATTTATGACACCTAATTAATTGTCAATCATTGAACTATACCTTCAGGATCAACATCAGTAACACAATGGATAACCACAATATCAGCCACTTGCAAAATGGTGACAGGCAACTACAAATTTCCAAGCCCATGCTGCAACTGATCCCAACACCTCCCACATGCACTCAGACTTGGGTGCGCACTCACATCCCCCTCCCAGGCCAAGAGGTGTTCAAGCCCCCCTCGTCTGGGCATGCAGGGCCACCCCTGATGTGCCCCAGGCTGCTGGTCCCCGTGGGAGACCTGGAGGTGCCACAGGGCCATCTCAGACAGGGTCTCACCAGCTCTGATGGCTGCTGCCTCCACTGCAGGGTTCCTTCCACTGTTACAAGTATTCATGCATTTTTCATCCTTCCTTTCAGGCTGGTTTGTTCTGTTTCAAAAGCATCCTTGTAACTTCCTGGTTACTGCTTAATCCAGCTGATGATCCCTTTCCTTTTCCATGGGATCAGCTGGGGCAAACATCCCTGTGATGGTTTAGGGCGCACTGGTTGCACTCACATTTTTATCTTAACAGGCATTTTTTTCTAGGCCATTCGACAAGGGTTGGCTGTACGAGCACACCTACCCTCAAAGGTGTAATAAAAATGGAACAGGACTGGAAGAATTTCACAAGTCAATGAAATGTCACCTCTTTTGTCTCCAGGTGCTGAAGAAGATGAGGATAGCACAGTGATAACAACATCCAGAACAGTTCCAAAGTTACCAACAACAAGTGATGCATCTAGAGCTGAGACCACCACGGTGAAAACGCAGACCAAGATGCCTGCACAAACAAAGGTGCGTGGGTAAAGACAGCACCATTTAATATGGTTCTGCTATACCCCATGGATGCCTTGGTGTTTGATTTATATCAATTGAAAAGAGAGAAAAAAAACACACAAACTTCTTTATTTATTTAGGTTGGATAATAGGAGAAATCTCTTTACTGAAAGGGTTGTGCCATGTTGGAACAGGTTGCCCAGGGAAGCTGTTGAGTCTCCATCGCTGTAGGTCTTCAAGACCTGGGTAGATAGATGTAGAACTTGTCAGTTTTAGGTTAAAGTTTGGACTAGGTGATCTTAGAGGATTTTTCCGACCTGAACGATTCTGTAATTCTATGATTTAATGTTACTGCAACCTTTTAGAGGAATACAGAGCTGCTCAATTTCATTTCTGCTAGGAAGTCTGTGTAATAACAGCTGGATTTCTCATGAAAGAAGAGAGAGATTAAAAAAACGATGATACAGAAAACACAATTTTTCATGATGCCTTTGAATCTGAGCTCTGTCTGTTTTACAACTTTTGAAGAGTTATTCCAAAATTCACCACAAAACTTCCCTTCTCAAAAGAAAACTTTGCGTGGTTTGACTATGATTTGAATACTCTCCAGGTTCCATTTAGTATTTCAGTGTTTTCTTCTATCACCGTAGGTAATATTTTCTATGTTACCCTCAGAGGTGTTTTGAGTATAACATTCCTGTTGGAGTGAGTCCAGAGGCAGGCCATGAGGATGACCAAGGGGATGGAGCACCTCCCCTGTGCAGACAGGCTGAGGGAGCTGGGGGTGTTCAGCCTGGAGAAGAGAAGGCCCTGGGCAGAGCTTACAGCGGCCTGCCAGTGCCTAAAGGGGGCTGCAGGACAGCTGGGGAGGGACTCTGTGTCAGGGGGTGTAGGGATAGGGCAAGGGGAATGGCTTTAAACTAAAAGAAAGTAGATCTAGGTTACATATTAGGAATAAATTCTTCACTGTGAGGGTGGTGAGGCCCTGGCACAGGCTGCCCAGAGAAGCTGTGGATGCCCCATCCCTGGAGGTGCTCAAGGCCAGGCTGGATGGGGCTTTGGGCAACCTGGGCTGGTGGGAGGTGTCCCTGCACATGGCAGGGGGCCGGAACCGGATTGTCTTTAAGGTCCCTTCCAACCCAAACCATTCTGTGATTTCATTCAGAGGCCAAAATTCCTATAAAGCAGAAAATGTTTAACAGCTGTTTGCTAAATATATTTTTGGAGGTTTAAAAATTCTGGATAGTGTTTTTCATTCCAACATCATGACAACAATTAGATCCACTTTCAGTGTCTAGAACAGCTTTCTGTGGTTGGAATACAACCCATGTGCTGTGACTGTCAGTGCTGTGGAGCACGAGTGGGGCCACCGAAGTTTTGTGGCTGCCTGTGGCCAGCAGCGGCTGTGCAGACTTGCAGCGTTCCTGTCTGTAAGGGCTGCTCTGTGTTTGTTTCTGTGCTACAGTCACCCGAAGAAATCGATAAAGAGGAAAGGCCTGAGGTGGATACCAAGAAAAAAAGTGATGAGCCAGGGGATGACACTGACGTGTTCACCGAAAAGCATTCAGAAAACCTATTCCAGAGAACAGAAGTTCTGGCAGGTAAGGTGTAGTTTGTTACGGTCCACCTCACCAAAAACAACAGAAAATAAAGGGCATCCATATCAAATAACACAAACTAAACACGTGTTTTCTTGGGAGATTCTTGAACACATTCACAGGGGTAACCAGTGGTTGATTTGATGAGAATGAGGTAGGCATTACTCAGTAGCAAAGGCTGTTGCTAATTGATCTGACACCCACAAGTTGAATGTTGCCTGCTTGGTATCTGGAGCTTCCACAGCTTGGAAAAGGAGTTGCAATTTGGCTTGATGCTTATGGTGCAGAAATACGTTTCTCACCAATGCTCTTAGGAGCACAGTGCCGTGTGGTACAGATGGACACTGCCTGGGAGGAGCTCACTGCAGGGATGGATGGTTGGAAAAGTGGTTGGGTGGAGGGGAATGGATCCATCCCACCATCCTCAGGATATGAAGGGTCGATTTCCATGCGTAGCCCAGGAAGGCACAGACTTACCACCAGTGCTTTCCAGTGGCTGTTCTACACGTGATTTTTTGGGGCATAAGACCTGTGTTTCCAATTACATTTTCCCCCATGCCCCAGAAGGGGATATTGAAAGGGAGCGTTAAGTCACACAGCTTTGTACCTCACTTCCTTCTAAGCACTGAAATGTGAAACAGCAGCAATATCCACGTCAGTGGGAGCATGTGGGTTTGCTCTTGAAGTCTAGCCGGAGTTGTTGCTTTCTACTCTCTAGCAAGTACGTGATGAATGTAATGCCTCTATTCCTACAGCTCCATGAAATGTAGTCTCCTATTATTCATCAATAGGACGTTCATTTCAGTCAAGAGCCACCAAGTGAACACACGGAGAACAGGAATAACCCATTTTTTAGCTAGTATAACAAAGTAGTTCTTTTAAGGTTGAAAATGCCAACTGTTGGAAAATCAGTTTGAAAGGAACTTGCATTTTATTATTATAAATGAAGACAACTTTATGCTCCGGCAATACCAGTAGCTTTGCTAGTTGAGCTTTTGATAATTTATTTAGAAATATGGGTTGTTGGATCACTCGCTTGCAGGTGGAATGCCCTTTTAAAGTATTTCCTTCATTAAAATAAACAGGCTTTCTCAGAACGTATTTCAGGCTGCTAATAATCGAGACGGTTTCAGAATGGGAGCCCTTTTCTGCTATTTGAAAATAATGGCAAATTCATTGCGTGAGATGAAAAAGAAAGATGGTGCTAAACCTGTTCTTCCGGCACATTGTGAATCTCTTTTTCTTTGATTACAGCTGTTATTGCTGGCGGAGTTATCGGTTTTCTTTTCGCAATCTTCCTTATCCTGCTGCTGGTATATCGCATGAGAAAGAAGGATGAAGGCAGTTACGACCTTGGTGAACGTAAACCATCCAGTGCTGCCTATCAAAAGGCACCTACTAAGGAGTTTTATGCATAAAATTCCTATTAGTGTCTCTATTTATGAGATCACTGAACTTTTTTAAATAAAGCTTTTGCATAGAATAATGAAGATCTTTTTTTTTTTTTTTTTCCATTAAAGAGCCATTACGGCACCTTTATGATAAAATCCCATTGTATTTAAAACTTTTCATGTATTCCTTTAAAAAATGTAAAATTAAAACTTAACATTTGCAGTGTTCTGTGAATAACAGTGGCAAAGCATTATTTTATAAAAACCATTGATGTTCACTGAATCATTTTTAAAACTTTATGCATAAATATAAAATAATGAAAATGATTGTTTTATCCTATGGTTCAATGAAAGTTGTTTAATTTTTGTCAGCATGTCTCAGATTGATCTTACAAGTTAGTTTTTATTTCATTAATTTATCTGTTTCCAAAAAAAAATGCCTTTTTGTAGTTGTCATGGTGCAATTTGTCTTCAGATAATTCAGATAACAGTAACTTTTAGTGTAAATGTAATTTTTCAGCTATGTAAACTTTAACCTCCACTTTGTATAAATTTCAGTGTCAGAATATCAATTTTACACTTTGCATTGTTTCTCAGCGTACCTGTAGCTTCAGTGAGATTTGTAACAGCAAATTAATGTGTAAAATTGGATTATTACTACAAACTGTATAGTCGTATTCTTACTAAACAAATCTCCTGTGAGGAAGATTTGAGGTAAGCTACTGACAAACCTAAGCAAACCCAAAGACTCTAACAGTATTTTGAGAAGTTGCTGCAGATTTCTATGGCCACTGTATTTGTTAATTATTTGCAATTTGAAGGTACAAGTAGGGGTTTAAATTTTTGTTCTTTAAAAATGCATTTAAGTTGTAAACGTCTTTTAAAGCCTTTGAAGTGCCTATGATTATATGTAACTCGTCGCAGACTGGTGTTAATGAGTATATAACAGTAAAAGAAAATGTTGGTATTTTATAAGCACAGACAATTCTAATGGTAACTTTTGTAGTCTTACATGGATAGACATAATTGTAATTCGGGAACATAAACACTACTGAATAAATCATGTGGCCTAATACTGAAAATTCCATTGTGATAGACTTTTGTACGTTACTCGTTTTATGTCTGGTTGGTTATGTTTTAATGTCACAAAGTACATCCAGTAGATCTTCAAAAAAAGACCAAAAAAAAAAAAAAGGCAACAACAACAACAAAAAAGGCTGTTGATAAGGCTGATCCTTGGACCAGATTTACTGCTGAAATGGCAGAGAAAGCCTGGAATGTTTTAAGTGTTTCATCTGGTGCATGAGTTGTAAGTCTTTCAACCTTTGCGTTATATTTAATGGCAGTATTGACACAGACTTGTTCTTCCTGCAAATGTTGTTTTCAGTACTGTAAAATCCACAGGAGTACCCAGTTTCATTTATTGTGTATATCAGCTTTTGATTTGTTGTTCAGGTTTGTTTTTTACCCTGGCCTTTTGGAGAAATTTGTTTTATTCTGCTCGGACTCCAGCAGAAGAGTTGAGACAAGTGGAATATCTTCATAAGAGAAGAAAGAAATATTCCAAGTAGAAGAGAAAAGGCTCTGTTGCTTAGACCACAGATAGGTGTTGGATAGAGGGACAAGTGGAGAAGACGATAGTCTGCCTCCCTATATTATGCTTTGTAACAGACAAATGGCTTCGTCTTCTGCTCTGTTAGCCTCTGCTCTTTTGATTTTGAAATTTCCAAAATAGGTGTTCAGGATGTCGAGCTGAACTGCTTCTCAGAAATGGCAATGTATTGTAAATAAGATCTGGTAGCTCGTCAGATAAGAGTTGCGTCACTTGTATTTGTCGCTGTCCCAAGTTCAGTGGTCATTTAGGAACAAACAAATGCTATCCTGTGCTAAAATATTTAATATATTGCTTTTTAAATTACTTATACTTACTGGCAAGTTTTTCAAAGCCATACAAGTTCAACAAGTAAAAACAGGGTAAGAATTTAACAGGTATATCTTATTGTGCAATATTTAGTGAAATTCAATTAGTAAAATAACTGCTTGAAATAACTGTGCCAAGAAAAGAAAATTTCTGGCAAATGCTGTGCCACTGCTGTAAAATAAAGCATTTGTTAAAGTGCCAAAATAAAGTCTACCATGCCTAAACTAATACTTTATTTGTACAGTCTGACATCCAGTTTTTTGAAGCCCACTTTGCTTAAGGTAGTAGAGCTGGATTTTCTTCAGGGGTCTCACTTTAAGGGTCTTTAAGGAATCTCACTGTAAGTGTAGCCGTGCATAGAAAACACCAGACAAATTGTCTCCTCCTCCATAAGCAAACTGATATTAAGAAGCTGTTTTCTTTTTATTCGTACATTTTCGATCCCTCCTCTATACCTAACGCTGAGGATACTTTATCCAACGTAGACATCTGTTGCAATTAAGCAGGCTGTCAAACACCACGCTTGTGTGGCTCCTCCTGCTAACAAGCAGAGGCAATGTTAGGGTTTCAGCTCTGTTTCACCTCCTGTCACATTATAATCTCAGCCATAACCATCGGTTCGGTTTCCATCGGTCTGAGCCCGGCTGCTGCAGCTCTCCGCCTTCCAGCACCGCTATTCACAGGGGACGGGCAGCTGAATGCGCCTCTCTTACACCAAGACTTCCTACCATTAGCTGGTCTCCAGTTTTGCTTCCCTTTTGTTCTCCCCTTCCTGGATGTGTTTCTAGCAATACTCTGGCTCTGTGTAGATGTTGCTGGGCAGCTGCGAGCCCCGGTGCCAAGCCGCGGGTGCTGCACGGCCTGCGGGCTCGGGGGTGGCTTTTCCTAAAGCCCCCTGGCTCCTCTCCTCTGGAGCTGCTGTGGCAACTCGGAAAGTCCTCAGCCACCTGATGCAGCACCTCCTTGGGATCAACAGGCTTTAATATTGATCAAAATGCCGTTTTGCTTTGATTTATTCTGGGCTCTTTGTGGTTACCTCCTTTGAGATTCTTTGCTAATGAGGCCCAGTGCAAGTAGCCCAAACCTTAGAAGGAGTCTCTATACGTTAGAAGGAGTCTCTCGCTTCTGTTTTATTTGTGGAAATACAAATTCAGAAGTTGGCATCCTGGTTCCTCTGCTTTATGACTTTAAATGTGAATTCTAGCTCATGTTTACAGGCTGCGTTTCACTTTTCCCCCCCTTTTTTTTCTTTGAGCATTACAATTCATCAAAACTTCAGAAATTTAAACCAAAATCGTCCTCTTGTCAATAACTGATCTGCATATGAAGAGAATTGCATATTGCATATCCATAGCTTTGGCTACACGCTGCTTATTTTCCCTTGGAGCTGTGTATTGAAATGATTACGGAGTGTGGTCTTAAATGACAGATACTATTTTTAAGCTACTTAACAATACAGGAAATTTGTGTTAGGGAAGAATTATCCAGATTTTCAAAGATTAAAACCATAGGTTTTAATTAATTTTAATAGAGATTATGACAGTATGCTTAGTGTTGTTTGTTCAAGTGAGCGAATGAGACGTGAAAAGGAATCTGATGGGGGACAGATCTCTAAGAAAACTATTATTTTGACAGATGGAAATAATATAGCCATTGTTTTTAAACTTATCAGTTGTTTCTTACTTAGTGAGTCCTTAATTAGAGTGACATAATATCCTTTAAGGAACTTGCAATATTGTTGTCCAGGTTTAACAAGCTTTAGGGTTGGTTTTGTTACATTTAAGCTCTTGCCTGTGTATCACACAGCTCTGAGACTTGGTGCTGTGAACTTTCAGGTCCCTAACTTTCTCCTGGTTCAGGAAGCTCAACCGATGCACAGCTTCTCTGAGAAAGGACAGAGCAAAGCGTCCCTCCTCCTGGCACGTCCTCAGCAGAAGGGCTTCGCTGAGGAGCTGGAACGGGAGCGGGACTGCTGACATGTGCACTTCATTTCCTCCTGCCCCTTCCGATGCTGTGTGGGTGGGACGTGGAGGAGCCGTAACCCAACCCCGCCGGTGGAAAAGAGGCTTTGCAGAGCTTTCTTCCCCTCTCAAAGTCAAGCGAGTTGGTGTGTTTGTGCTTTAAAAGCAAGCAAGCGGTAAAACTCAGGCTCAGCGTGGCTGGAAATGGAAACGTGGCTTCCTGGCCTGGCTCCCGTGAAGCAATTTCTCACGTGCATCAGATGTGCAGGACAGCCACTCGCGTGGGTGGAAACGCTGAAAAAACCCTCTGTGTGCCTGCAGCACCTGAGCTTAGTTTCGGGAGGGGGTGAGGGGCGTGCGTGGAGGAGACAGGGACCTTGTGGAACTGCAGACGTTAATTTGGGGTGAGTGGTCAGCAGGCAAGAAGGGAAACTGTCCTGACAGCGTGTGCTTTCTGCTGCAAGTTACAAGGCTCTTTGTTTCCTTGAGTTGCTGCCGTCACACTGAATTTGCTCTTTGGAGAGAAGCTGTGGGCAGGAGCGGGGGCAGATGGTGGTGTCGTTGCCTGAGAGACTCCCTGTTTGCATGCAGGGACCCAGGCCTGTGCTACCTGCTGTCGCTCTTGCCAGCCTCGGCTTCTGCTGCCTACTTGCCCCCTGGATTTTCAGAGAAATTACAACATTAAAACACATGGAGGGGCTGCAGGGGTGACCCCTGCACCTCCTGCTGTCCCCAGGAGGTGAGGGTGATGCACTTGGGATGGTCTCATCCTGTTCCCAAGCAAGGTAGGACGTGGAGGATGAGACGGGGCCTTCCACTTGGGACGTGCTGTTGAGCATTGAGGTGACTTTCCATTTCTTGTTCATGCTTGGGAGATGTTGCTCTTTCACTACCCCAAATTCTTTTGGAATCAGATGTATTTAGGGTTGAGTTTTTTAATTCATATTGCAGCTTAAAAACTGTGCTGGGGCTGAGGCGTGCTCTCTCATGGCTGCAGGTCAGGCCCAAAGAGTTCTTCCAGCACGGCAGTTCAGCCTGGAGTGAGAGGAATTAGGAAGGCTCATGGAAAAAAAAAATCCAGAAAAAAATATTAAAAAAACCTGTAACAGTTTGTTTAAAATAAACAGAGCCTAAGCTCTCCGTAGGAGGTGACTTCATTTATCTTTCTTCTGGGGCATTATGCAATTTTTTCTCATGGAACTTGTGTTGATTTGTTGAATGCAGAGGAAGCTTCTGATTTTTTATTTATTTATTTGTTCTGTTTTTAATCCTAAAACGAACCCGGCACTGACGTGTAAGGAACAGTAGCTCCACCAGGCATGGCAGCTATTTGAAGCTTATCTAGTGGTGGGAAACTCGGCTCTGCAGGGGAAAAATGTGCGTCCCCGTTACTCACCCCCTTCGTACGGCCATACGTGGTCCTGGAGTCCAAACAAAGTTTGGTGCCCATTTTCCTGAACTCCTGCGGTGGAACTGGAGCTTGCTGTAAACACTGCAGTTCTCCAGAGGACACCGGAGAGAAATGGGAACAGGCTTACTTTTGATGTTTTTGTGTCATAGCCCATAATCCGAACGCTCATCTCCCTCCTACACCCCTCTCTAAATATAGCAGCCGGGGAGAAGTCAACAACCACCAGGCTGAACACTACTGAAAGAATGTAAAACAGCCCAAAGTTCAGTTCTCCTCATTCATGCCTGTAATTTCCAACACCGCAGAACTAACCGAGGCTGAATTTCTGTCCGGGCTGAGAAGCTTGGGCCTGGTGCCTCGCTTCTGGGCTGTGATATTCCTGCTGTTGATGCAAGGCCTGAGGAACAGGGCTGGAAAATCTTTATCCTCTGAGCCCACCTCGGAGGAAAACCCTCCCTGAGGATCACAATCAGTTTAAGTTATCGATGATAACTAAAGCAGCAGCAAGAAACCTTGCTTGAACGCATCAGCTTTTACCTTGCTTTGCATATGCTCAGTTATTTTCCTAAGGAAAATGAGTTTTCGTTGGTTTACTTGTAACTAAACATAAACTTTATAATCAGTTTTGTCCTCTGTGCTCTGCAGGAGCACATGCTATTTACATATTTATGTTCCTACATAACTTAACTTACACTCTTTAATTCTAGTTTTGCCTCTCTGTTATGCTAAAAATGGTAAATAAATATTTATTTACCAGCTGGCTCGATTTATAGCTGTTATTTGCCTTATTGACTGAGCAATTCAACCACAGTGTCTTTTAAGACTTTGAAACCAGTAGGTCTCAATCTTTCGTTTTTATTTTCTATAGGTTGGAAGAGTACCAGCTTTCCTTTTTTTTTTTTTCTTTTTTTTTTCCTTTTTTTTTTTTTCCTGCTTCTAAGTGATTTTATCAAAAAAGGACTGAAAATGAAGAAAAAAAAAAAAGGGGGGAGAGATTTTTATACCTTCAGATGAGCTGTCAGAGAGCCTAAAGTTTTCTTTTATCCTCTCAAACTGGTGAGCGGTGCTCAGCCATGTGATTTCTCCCAATTCATAGTTTGATTTTTGTAACAGCCCTGGCAGTGGGCATCATCATTTTTCTCTGCCCATCTTTTTGTAGTGCATTCAAGCCACTAAAAGCTCAGTGGAATTTTTCTTCAGCCTTTCCTGGTACGACTTTTAATGTTGATTCTGAAGCTCCATAGACTTGTTCGGGTCTGGTTCTTCTGGATTCTAAGAAATACCATACCTGGTCTTAAAAAAGCAATGTATGCTGTCCACAAGCTCTTAGTATCTTTCCAGCCTGTGTATCAAACCTTTCAAACTGAGGTCAGGCAGACCTTTACAAATTTGAACAAGAACCATGCCATCTTGTAAATATTTACCGTGAGGGTTCAGAAGAGGTGAACAAACTTTTCCGTTGTACCCTGCGGATGGATGCCACATAAATAGTTATTTACTTTTTAATAGCAACACATTGACTCTCTCTTGCATAATCACAGTTTTTCTGCATTTAAGTGATTAATGATATACCAGTTCTTCTTGCCTTGAGCAGCCGGTTTGGTTTATCTTGTAGATAAACCTAGAACACCGTATTGGTAAAGCATGCAGCACTGTGCAGAGTTGGGAGTTTCATCTGTTTGCATTCAAACCCCAACAAAACCCAAATCCTCTCGCTTTTAGGCATTTCCAGGTGGTAACAACCTATTTTGGCACTCAGGTCCTGTCCACCTGTCTCATATCTGCCACTCCAGGAACTCTCTCCCAGTCCGGTTGACCAAAGCACCATTACCTAGGGAAGTCAAACTCCTGTTCAGCCTTCCACCTGCCTCCAGTAGATGGATATTTTATTGGCTCACCCTTTTTGAAGACAGTCTGTACCGTGTTCAACACAGTTCGACCCAGCCCCGAGCCCAGGGAGTAACTACGTTTTCATGTAGGACACTGGGGTTGCAATGAACATCCTTTGAACTCGCTGTTGCAATTAAGGTGTCATGAACAAAACATTGCTTTGGTACATGGCGAGACAGAGAACACCCTTTACTCTAAGTCCATGTAACCAGAAATAAAACATGTATTTTGTTTACATTTTTAGAAGAATCCATGGATGTAAAGACATTTAGGACAGTTATATGTTGAGTAAGTTGAACCTGGATTTAATAATCATGAAAATATTGAGATGAACAAAGGTCCATAGCTTTAGTGGAGAGAGTTGCTGAGAAAAAGTGCTTATAATTGAATTCTTTCATAAGGAAAGTTATTTATAGAAGTATTATTTAATGTATATTTAATGTAAATATGTAGTAATTAATGTTAGATATCCATATGCTTTTTTTTCTTTTTTTTTTTTGTAAACACAGGAGTGAAGGAGGACTCATGTATTACTGGCCCAACTACTACCTAAAGACTGGAGATCCACAGGAACGAACAGAGCAGGCTCCTTGAATCTGTGGTTTTACACTAGGTGCCCTTGCCCTGCATCAGTGGCAGCACAAGTCACCCAGGTTAGAAGGAGATTCAAATGGGAACACGTTCATTCAGTGCTTAACAAAAACCTTTCTGTAGTATGGCAAACAGACTACCACTGTAAATAGTCTTCTAGTAATCTAGAGGTGAACTCACGTTGCCAGGCCGTATCTTACTAGCAGGTTTTGCTGCCAGAACTGATATTTTTATGTCCCTGGAGCATGTGTGTTCATTGCTGCTTCTTCGAGGTGCTGCGTGCCCCCACTGCAAGGGTTTGCTGCACACTGGGTAAGAACCCAAGGCTTGCAGCTGGCAGCTTTGCTCCGTCCTTGGAGGATGCACACAGTGGCATGTTGCTGTTAGCTAAGTGTTGCCTTGTGTTGTTCAGAGAGGAAATTTCAGGAAGAGAGGCTGGATTTTGTTGGCTTGTAAATCAAATTAGTATGAGAATGCATAGAAACTTGGGGCAGCTAATGCCAACTTGTGACAGTAAACCTGTACAGCACATGCTCAGCTGGGATGTCTCCCAGGCAAGCATGCCCTACCAACCCACTGCCTTCAGGTGTTCTGCTCTCTGCTGATCTTCCCAATACATGAAAAAAGTCTCCAACACAGCAGCAGAAAAGCTAGAAAAATGAAGAAATCTTGTGTAAAAAGATAGATGCCAGAAGGTTTTTTTTTTTTTTTTTTTTTTTTTTTTTTTTTTTTAATAGTGTCCCTACCTTTTTCTCCATTATATGCACTAATAGGATGTATTCATTTGCTGCAAGGCTACCTGTGTAGAAAGACATACAAGTCAACAAGTCAGGGTTAAGCTTGAACACTTTTTTCCTAGGCAGAACTGAAAAACAGCACTTCTTGGGAACTTGAGAATATTTCTTTTCAGCTCCTTTAAATGAAAAAGAAAAGGAAATAAAAGGTGAAGTTTGCATTAATTAGCAGTCCATAGTTATCTGCCTACAGTGGAAAGCAAAAAAGAAAACCAAACAAAAAAAAAAAAAAAAAAAAAAAAACACTTTAAATGAACAAAACATCTTCTCGTGGTACTGAAATACGATGTGGACCTAGAGGAGACTTTTGGGAGAGTGTCAAAAAATGGAAAATACTTCAACAAAGTAAACAAATGTCATAAAATGAAAGTAGAGAGCACGCTTATAAACACAGGGAGCTGGTATATTGGTAATTCCTTCAGGCTGATACAGTGTGCTCCCACTTCAAACACCTTTTGTGTTTGTACCTGCGCTGGCAGCTTTTCAAAGGAATCTCATACTTTCCTCTCTTCCCACCCCCCCACTTTACATAATAATTAGTATGTGAATATGCTTGTGATTTCTTCATATTATTTTAATATAGTCACAATGTAGAGACTTCAGTGAAGTTTGGAATGCCACGGAAGCAGCCCTTGCTCCAGAAAATATGCAGCCTAAACAGACTGGAAAAACAAAGCACGGGGAAATAACATCATGCCGATCCCATGTGGGGAGAAGCACAGTAGCAAGCAACTGTCATTTGAGAAGAGATTCAAGATATTTTCAGCCAGTATCCTGTGCCTAACAGCAGACTGCACCAGTTGCTTCATATACTGTGGAGTAGAAGGTGAAAAAATCCAGCAGTAAGAAGCGTCATCCTTCCTCACATTTGGTTTCATTCCCCTTTCTAGGAGTTAGATGCTGGCTTATTCCCTGAAGCACAAAGTTGCAATCAGATAATCCTGATTATTTTTGACATCCATATATACACAATCCCTTTCTTGAATATTAAGTTCTTTCTTCTGACACTGGTCCCACCAGTGTCATCATAGCAGCCCTGTAAGGATACACCCATATGGGTGACTTCAAGCACTTGAATTGTCTAAATCAGTTCAAATTTATGCAGGATGGATCACATGGGTGATTTGGAGATTTCAGGAGCGGGGTGGGGGCTACGGTTTTGCCCAGTGTAGCTTTTAAAGTCTGGGAAAATTAATGCAGGTCTCCTCAGCTCCAGCCTCTCCCTGATTTGCAATTACAATCCCTAGGAGGGAAGAACAGTAATCTGAAAGTCCTATAGCTGCTAAGTGGAGGAAAACAAAATTATGCATTTAGTGAATAATGCAAAATATGAGAAAATAATGTAAGGGATGGGTGTGATGAAAATACCTTTCCCGAGGCTAAGTGGGTATTGATGTGTTTCAAACCCATAAACAGATTTGTGCATGTTCCTGGCTGAAGAGGAGTGGGGTGGAGTTCTAGGTTGTGTTATTACCTCTCTTTACGTGCTCTTATTTACTGCTTCACAAGCAAAGACAGCAGCAGACATGAGCAGTGTGTTTTTTTTCCTTCTGATCTGGGATCAGTGACAGCCATGGCAAGATTTCTCCATCCGACTATTTGATGACAGGGAAAAAAGATGGCTCATTATCATCACTCATTCTTCTAAATCCTTGGCTGGAGAAGCATTAATAAAGGAAGCTAATTCAGGAAAAAATAATTGGAAGCCAGATTTGGGAAGTAATTTAATCGAAAAGGGGGTAAACAGAGAGAGAAGGAATCACTCTCAGGAGTCAACCCAGATTCTAAATTCAAATACAAGCACATTTTTATGTGAGCTCCTTCATGCAGATCTGGCCTATGTTCCGTCTCTCATTGGAAGCAAAAAGAAAATCCATACATTGGTAGTTAAGTTTCAGAAGTTGTGGTGGCAGCTCCCAGCCTCTGAGGACAGGTGGGATATTTTCTTGCAGGATTTAGAGCAACTCATTTATAACTACTCGTTCACTGTGTATAATCTCTTTACAAAGTCCCTGACACTGATGCTTACAGCCTGCAAGGCAGGGTATGTAAAGAATGTACATAACCCACAGGGAAGAGACAGAAGGACAGGCAGATCTCTAATAACAATTTATATGTGTAACAGTTTCCTTTAAACAGTTATTTTGCCACCCTCAGTGGAGCAGGACTCTCAAGGACTGTGGCAGTTTGAGTGGAATGTATTACTGCATCCCACTGGAGCCCTCTGTGATCTATGTAGAAGAGGACACAGCCAGTGCAGCAAAAAAATGTATTATCTAGATTGTCCACTGAAGAGCACAAGTGACTCACCTCAAATAAACGGGTGGAAGAGACAAGCTAGCAGGGACAGCCATTTCTTATAATAATGTCTCTTCCAAATCCCCCAGTAAGGTGCACACTGGTGAAACTTCCTAGTATTACAGCCTTTTCACATAGGGAGAAAAATTATGAATACTAGAACTCCGTGTTGAACATTAGAGGGAAATTCTTCACCATCTTCCTGCTAAAGCAGCTTTCTGGAAACATACCAAGGGCTTTGATCCTAAAAACACTTACCTGTAAGCACTTGGGTAGTCCCATTGACTTAAATGGAACTAATCAAGTGCTTAAATTCAAGTGTTTGCAGATTAAGACTTATGTTTGAATTTTAAGATCTTATCTTCAGAAGAAATTGCACCCATTTACTTAAGTGTTTTCATAAACACACCTTTATTTAAATGAATGCAATGTTACTCGTGGATGAGGCCCTAACGTGAAGAGTGGTGGCCCTACATCAGTTCGCGGCAGCATGAAGACAAGTGGCAGCTCTCAGCGCTGGAAGCCATCAGCAGGCGACGTGATCCTGTTATGCTCCCAAATACCCACCAAGAAGGCAGTTGCCACCACGTAGGAGGTGTGAAAGCCTTGTCCCTTTGCCACACAACAGGCACGAGGAGCCATCCTACAGCTGTCCTGAAGCTGGTGAGGGGTCTGGAGCACAAGTCCTGTGAGGAGCGGTTGAGGGAGCTGAGGGTGTTTAGTCTGGGAAGAGGAGGCTCAGGGGAGACCTTATTGCTCTCTGCAACTGCCTGAAAGGAAGGTGTGGGGAGCTGGGGGTCAGCTTCTTCTCTCAGAAAACTAGTGATAGGACTAGAGAGAATGGCCTCATATTGCACCAGGGGAGGTTCAGGGTGGAAATGAGGAGACATTTCTGCTCAGAAGGAGCAGCCAGGCACTGGGACGGGTTGCCCAGGGAGGTGGTGGAGTCCCCGTCCCTGGGGGTGTTGAAGGAGAGGTTGGACGTGGTGCTTGGGGACACGGTTCAGTGGTGACATTGGTGGCAGGGGGATGGTTGGACCAGGTGATCTTGGAGGTCTCTTCCAACCCTAATGCTTCTATGATACGGACCCGCAGACCCGCACAGCAGTGTAAACACCGCATTGGGCTCAGCAGGAAACTTCTGAAGCTGCAGGCACGGGGACTTTCTGGACCCGAGCGGGTTCCTCCCCGACGCCCTGCCCGACCCCGTCCCAGTCCCCCGCCCCGCTGCCGCTCCTCCTCCTCCGCCCCCTGCGGCCCCAGCCGGCCCGGCGTGCTCAGGGAAGGTGCGTGTCCGCTCCCCTCCTTCTCCTCCTCTTCCTCCTCCTCCTCCTCTTCGCAGGGAGCCGGGCGGGGCGGGGGTTCGTGGGACAACCCTCGGGGAAGCTGCCCGGGCACCCCCAGCGCTCTGCGGGAGCCGCCATCTTGTCCCGCAGCCCGCTCCCCCCCGACATGGCGCCCTTGGGTGCTGCCCTGCCGGGCCGGGGGGCGGTGGGGCGGAGGGGGCAGCCGGCAGCCCTGCCTCCACACACACAGCCAGAAACACGTCCCTCCCGCCTCCTTCCTCTCAAAGGAAATTAAAAAATAAATATATGTATATATATCGACGCCAAGATGTAGCTGGCAGTACACACGTGGTCAGCGCCCCTGCAAAGAGCCGGGCACGGTGCTGCCCCCGCAGCAGTGCCGCTGGAAAGGAGGGCGTAAATTAGATGTTATGTGTCCTGGCACATCACAGCCGAGAAGTGCAAGCGTGCAAAGTGGTTTTCGTGCTTCTGAGCAGGAAGCGTCAGTAACTAGTGCCGTTTAGGTTAGTTTTGACAGGGGTTTAGTCTTCAAAGACCACCTTTCCCAAGTTGATGCAAAAGAGGAAAGTATAGAAGGAGAGAGGCAGTTTTACATAAGTATATACGATTTTATGTACGTGTATACATATTTTATGGGGCTACTATGTATATGAAAGAAAAGTGAGATGTAAAAACCTGTCAATTCTGCAAGCTGAATGAGATTTTTCTAAGGAGCTATTAGATGTGGAGCAGCCTTCTGAATCTCATGGCTGTGTCTGACAAGCTGCAAGTCTTATTTCGAGTACTACAGAAGAGACAGTACAAAATACAAGCACTGGATTTGTATTTGATTGTTGATTACCTGCTTTTGCCTTCGAGCTGCAGAATTCATGGGTCCTGCCTTTTCCAGGTACTAAATGAGCACCCCAAAGGCCTGTTCGTCCAGCACCTGGAATCCCTATTTTTGCATGTTTTTTTTTTTTTTTTTTTTTTTTTTAGGCCTTAGTTTTAAAAAAATCTGTCTGTCTGGTTTTCATTCAGTTCAAAATTAGATTAATTTTTACTGTTTCTGGAAACTGTTCCACATCTGCTCTCCTTTTTATATCAAAACACTGCGAGAGTGCATTAATCTGTCGATGAAAGGGGCGTGCGTGGGTGTTTTCTCTTCTAAAGCAATCTTTGGTGGGACTGTAGAACAGATTCCCTGTGAGGGAATTGGAAGGACTGCTTATGTCTATGTCTTTATCTAGAATGTATCTTTCTGTCTTAGCTGGAGACATTTGTAAGATTTGAGCTGTGATGACAAAGGTTGGCCTTGATTTTGCTTTGGTTATTTGTCTGCAAGGACGAAGCCGTTCTCATGCTTACCTACTATCACTCCTTAAAAACACATCTTCTAGTCTTGTGTGGTGCTTTTTTTTTTTTTCCTGTTAGATTATTATTTTGAATAAAATCTACAATGCTTCTGTCCCCAAGGAAACCCTGCAAAACCTACCATATCAGTGAGAGTTTGTAAGTCTCTTGTTTTCTTGTAAATTTTGACTCATTTCTTCAGACATATCCACTCTATCTTAATAGCACCTATGAGTTGTGCCTTGCTGTCGGTGTTGCTTTACCCAAACTTCAGTCTTTTTGATGTAGTTTGTAGAGATAAACTTGGATCAGAGCTGCTGCAGCTTTACAGATCCATACTAAGCCTTTGTCTTACCTGATCTTGTTTCTTGGTGTTTAAAATATATATAATTCTTCTGAACAGCAGAACAATGAGATACTAAATCAGATAAGAGCGGATTGCAAATCTGGGCTGAGGAAGGACAACCTGGCATTGACCCATGTTGGGAGACATCTGTCAGTAAAAGCTCATATAAATTCGTATTTGTTTTATAACATGGTTTTGCAAATGCCTGCGTGTCTTTAACACCAAATCAGGAAAGGAAGCAACTTAATCTCTCATTGTTGATATAATTGCACAAACTCATAATGCTCACAGGATTCATTTTTCTGTGCCTGCCGTAGCATATAAACTTTCTTGTTTTAAGCGTGAAAACTTTGTCATGTCATTTCTTCCTGCCTTTCCAGTTGTGGGAGGATGAAGATGAAGGATGGCAGTACATCTAAGAGATAGCAGCTGCAGGGGTGAAATATTTTGCTTAAAAAAGTACTTTGTGCGTAGAAATGTACAAAACGATTACAATCTTGAAGCTCTACAGTTCTTTCTGTTCTGTCTCGACAGGAAATATTATCTGTCAAAAACTGCATTGCAGCAATCTTTCACATTTTTGTTACCAAATGTCTACAACAATCTCAAAGCACTGAAATAAATGTAAGCTCTTTCTTCATTTGACCCCCAGTCACTTACATTTTTCACTCTGATGGCAAGAGTGAATTTTTAGCTCTGATTTGTAATCTCCTAAATGCCAATTTCTCGATTAAGTCAGAATTTGAGGCAGAATCTGTGGAGAATGTCCCACTCCTTTTTGTTTCGGTTTTACAATAGAAGACAAAACTGCATGTCAGCTTGAGAAAAATGTTACTCTTGTTAGCCTCCAGTTTTAAAAATGATGCTTTGGGTACCCTGGTTTTAAAAGAGGCACGATTTCTTCTTGAGACAGAGAGAATGGACCAGTATTTTTGTTGTTGCGGTGTTTTTTTTGTTTGTTTGTTTTTAACAGAGAGCATTGAGACATTTGGATTTCTTAATTCTCATTTGGATTTCTTATTTCTGTATGGGTATTAAGAATAGCAGTGTTTTCTCTGAGTCTTTTAAATCTAATTAACATAGATCTGTTTGAAGAATTTTCTCCACAGTGGGTGTGAGCGAAAAAAGTGAAAATCCTTTTGGTGCTGTTGCTGCCAAGGAGGGGTTCAGCTGAAGTATCTAATGAACAGGCATTCGAATTAAAACATCTCTCCGAGAAGCTGTTTGTATGTTTTGTCAAAATGTTTCTCTGTACTACCCACTGCAGTGTGGTAAGAGATCTGCAATCTTTAAACATGACTTTAAAAGCTGCAAAATTTGTTTTAGAAAATAAAAATTCTAGTCAAATTGTTCTCAGTTCTTGATCTCTGAAGATGAATGCAAAATCAGGAACCTATATGTTATAGTGAGGGCATGTGCATCGTAGGTAATGTATCACAGACCTTTCTTACATCATAGGAAATACAAGCAGCTAGGAAGATTTACTTTAAACTTTTCCAAGTGACCATTCTGCCTTCAGCAGAACAGTGACGTTTGTGACATTTGCCACCACTTCAGGATTTGCCCAAACTTGTTTCTTGACCCCACTGATTTATCATTGTGCAACTGAGAATTGTTGTTACCCTCGTGAAGGCCATTTTAGGCCTCATGTGAGTAAACAGTTCTGGTTCTTAATCTATTTGATTTTCCTTTTTTTTTTCTTTCTTTTTTTTTTTTTTTTTTCCAGTTGCTCATTATGGTGTCTGATCTTTTACTCAAACATAGCAGCAGTACATTTCCTGCTAGAACACTGTGTATGAAAGGGAATGAGATCACTCTTCTGCCCTCCCCCAATTTCTCTAGCTTTCATCTGTTACATGTATATTGATATCCTGTGTCTTTAATTTTTGTGTTAGTTTTTTTTTTTTTTTTTCCAGAGGAGGCACTTGACTGGGAATTTACATAAGACAAGTGAGTCGAAAGTAATTCCGTGTTTCAAGTAGCCCCACAAAAGGGGCTTATGTAATATTGTGCATGTGCCAATAGACATTTGAGAAAGCACTGTGCTTTTTTCGAGGCCTTGAAGTGAGATCTGAGGCAGTGGACTCAGTTGGGAGAGCGGGCACTTTTTAAGCCGTAGCTGTCGAAAACCAAAACATAAATTTGATTTATCTGTAATGGTTTCCCCTTCTGCTCTCCACAGGTTTTGGGATTTGCATTTCTGGTCTTGCTGCTTCTCACTATTCTGAATTGCAGGGCTCACCTGCTAGGGCTCTCTAGTTGTGCTCTCCCATACAAAACATGAGTGCTCCTCCACAGCAGGCTGCAAAAACACACCTTGGAGTTGTAGTTTGTTGAAAGTCTTTACTGCTTTGCAAGCAAAAAGAATTTTAAGTTACTAATTTCTATAAGATCGATCATGTAGTGTAGCGGGTTGTTAATACTTTCTCTTATGACAGCTAGATAAGGCAGAAGGCTGTACTACTCATCTCAGGTAATGTATTCAGCACTGCCAAAAAAATATACAGAACAGACCATTTCTACCTTGCTGATGCACTCTGAGATACCTAGAAGGAGAAGTCAACTTGATTTTAATTACTCGTTCAGTTTGGTTGTCTTTAAAGAGCTGTTAGGTGAGGAATCTACAGAGGCTGTTCAGAAGCAAAAAAAGAGTCTCAGAACAGGCCGGAAAAAAAATGTGTATAGGCTCTGAGTTATTGCCCCTGTCAAATTCAGCTGCAGTTACTGCAGGGGTTTCCACCCCAGTCCCAGCGGAGGTGGAAGGAGCAGAGTTTTCAGGATGCTTTTTAGGATCCAGGCACTGCCACAGCCCAACCAACCTTCCTTTGAGCAGCATGCCCCATTTTCTCCTCGGCGATCACCTACTGGTCCTAGTGCTCGTGATTAATTTCTGCAAACAGAGAATCAAGATGTTTTTCACTGGATTGCTTCCCAGAACCATCTTGTTGCCTGGCCACGTGGGCAAGGTGCTGGTGCAGGTGTGTGGAGGGCAAAGCCACAGCAGTGCTGACCTCGATGGACTTAAGCCACCACTGATCCAAACTTCGTTGCAGCGTCCATAGGATGTTAAAATACGTCTACAGTGATTTTAATACACATTACTACTGCAGCTAACATCTCTGATTCATGCTTTATTTTGGACTTAGCAGTTAGGGCTGAAGAGAAAGCTTGCAGGAAGGGTGGTGGTGAGCAGGAATCTCTCCGTGGCCACTCTTCAAGCAAATTCAACCAAATGAGGATGGACGTGCGTGTTTCCAGCAAGCCGTGGTGCCCAGGCCCTCAGGGACATCTTGCAGTGTTACCTTGTGTTACAGCACAGCTGTAATTACTAAAAAGCCCTGGCATAGCCAAACCCAACACATCTGGTGCAGGTGGATCATGTGGGGGTGTTGGGTGGTTGTCCAGTTTTGGACTGCTGCAGAACCGCTGGGCACCTCTGGGTTCCTCTACCAAATCTGGTGGAGATGGAGGAGAAGGTGGCTGAGCTGGAAGAAATTTGGAGGGAGCAGCTTACCCTGGAGGTTGAAACAGCTTAAAAAGTCTGCCCTGCTTATAGCAGGTGGCAGCAGTGTCTTCAGCCTCACATCTTGATTTGGTTGGGACAAGAAGGTGCGGGCAGGATAAAATAATTGTCTTTCTTTCGTTACACATGGCTCTAGGTGACCTGAAAACTCATTAGCAAGTCTTTTCCCCTAGAGGAAAAGGTATTTTTCTAAAGTTTTTTTCTATTTGCAGTCCTCTCTTTACTCAAAGTAGGTCTATTTTTCTTTTTTTGGCCCAGAATATTGCTTTTGAGTAAATATAATCCTATTGACACAACAGCATGAGTTATTTTGTGCTCATAAGTGAGCAAGACTTTATGCTTTCCCTGGAATGGGAATTTTGGCAGGGCTAGAAATGCTGATTTTTTTTTTCCACGTCATACTCTCCTGTCTAATGTTGTTTGTGCTCTAACAGTTGTGAAAATTGCTTTATGGTTTGAGCTATTAGGCTGGAAGAAGTTTATGTGTGCGTTAGGCTTTATTCGAAGAGGTATCGGTTATCGATGGTGGTAGATCCAAAGCATCAGACAAATTCTATTTAAAGTAGAAGGGGGCAACCCAGAGCATGCAGCCCCGTTGAGTAGCATGCAAACAGGAGTGGGAGCCTGGGAAAGTTCCTTTGAAGAATGCAATATAAAAATAACTGTTGCAAGCTTATCAGTATGTGAACTGTATATAAAAAAAAAAAAAGCAGATGCACGCTGGATAAATAATAATAACTAGAGTAGGCATCTAATACACCCTCCCCAAACTGTCAGAGTGAAGCATGCTGTCTAACAGCTGTCCCTACAGCACGGGAAGGATGGGAGTCAGCTACCAGGAGCCTTTTTTCCTGGAAAACATTTTCGGCTGTGGTGCGGGAACAGCTGGGCTGTGAGCTGCAAGCATCGCCGCAGCCGTGGGCGGAGGTAAGCAGCAGGTAACTCCACTGCAGCAAAAGCTTTCATCCAGGAATTACGCGGGGAAGGAAGTTAAAGAAATGCAGGCTTTTTGCTGACCTTGCCTCTCTCCACGTGCACCTACTGAAGAACTTTGTATGCAATGAGTAGGGCTGTAGTAAGCATGGAGTAAGGGCTGTGGGATTAGTGTTGCCTTTCATCCTGTGCCGGTGTCTGGCTGGGAAGTTGTCAGCGCTGTCAGACTGCTACGTCCTGCACTGACCAAAGCACTTCACGGGGCCCAGCCTGGCTTCCAGGTGGCTTCAAAGAAGAGCTTCCTGAGGAGTGGCCCTAATAGGAAATGGTGGAAACGTGGGCAAATGCGGTGAGCTTGTCGTCCTGCATGGAACGCCACTTCACTTTTATGTGAGCTCTACCTGATCGATGGACCCCGCTTGCAGGCTAATACGTGTGGTAAAATCTAAACCACAATTTATGTAAAAGATTTCTGGGCGGTAATTTATGTATCCTCCAATATCAGTTGTGTTTTAATTGGGACTTGCGTTTTAGCTCACGAAGGGACTGACATTTACATCAGCTGGATTCGCCGAAGGAGGCAGAGGCTGCGTTTTTTTCCTCCCACTAATAACGCCAGACCCCCCATGTTAAATAGTCCCCCTCTTCAGGCTGTGGACAAAGCCCTCTGAATTTTAAGCAACGTGTGACAAGGCAAATGAGAGGCTTTGAAGATCACTGGTCATTTATAACTCAATCAAAGTGCTCTGAGTGGGCTGATTCTGCAGGCTTTTGTCTCCGTAATGGTTGGCCTTGTGACTAGGAGCACTTAAAGGTGGCGTTCCCAGAGCTGTGCTTGCAGAGAGCTACTTAACAGGTAGGGTAAAAGCCAGAGGTGTCCCAGTACAAGGGGACCCTGCCCAGTTTGACAGCACCATGGCCTGGAAGGAAGCCTTCAGCTGTTTTGTTTCCTCCTGTCTTTCCTTGGCATCATTTGATCCGTGAGTATTACCAGTCAGGCGCAGCGGTAAACTCATGTCGGCGTAAAGACAGAGGGATGTCTTACCATAATATTTGCAGAAGAGGGCTGATCACCCTGTCTGTAATAGCGTTGCAGATGCTGTACAATGTGTGCCAGATGCTGCACAACGCGTGCCAGACCATGACACATCTGTATACCCCGTCGGCTCCAGCCTGCTACGATCAGTACCTTCCCTTCACATGATGCTCAAGTACAATATCAGCTTTTGTATAGTCACATTTAAAACCGTGGTAAATATCGGAGTCAAACAAGTGGTACCACAGCTAGTTGGACAGCTAGAGCAAAGCCAGAACAAAGAACCTGTGAGTATTTTAAAGGATGGATTTCTTTTGCTTTTTCCAATACCATGGAACTCAAGCGAACTGTGTTGAGAAAAGGCAGTTTCATGGTTCATTAAACTACCTCCCTTCTCACAAATATTTTTCGCCATTTTGGAAAGCTCTTTCCAGTGTAGCTCATAAACATCTTTTGGCATTGGTACTTTTTTTTTTTGAAGATCCTGTTGGTATTTGTGTGTGTACATTCTGTGTTACCTCTGCACGTATACTTACGCAAAAGCAAGGCATTTATTTTTGCTTGGTGAGTTACTTGTGCTAACAACATTATCTAATATTATATTATATTACAATGCTTTTGATCTTTTTTTCTAAAGACTTTTTGATGAAACTTTGAAAATTAAAAACCAAAACATTTCTGAAAACCAATGCCTTCAGCTCTCTTGAGAAATGCTACTCAAGGGCAGTGGCTGCTGATCCTGAACCTGAAAACTTTACTGTACACGTACTCTGCGTTTAGCTTTAGAGACAATTCGTTATGTAAGCATCTTACTAAACAGCAAATGTAGTTTATCCTAAGTGATACCATTAGTCCAGGGCTGCTATACTGAAATATTTTAATTTGAGTACATGGCTGGGATTTAAACATATAAATCGCTAATGCGACTACTTCTGGCGATACTTCTGTGGACTGAGAAATAAACAGAGTCCTCCAAAAGAAGCTTTAGACTCTTGATTCCACTTTGAACATCTGCTCAGGCTTGTGCTGTTGCTTTTGGCTACTTCAGAGAGAAGTTTATTCTGTTTTCAGCCTTTTTTTGATTGGTGATTCATCAAAAGGTATTAAGAAGTCAGTGTTCATTCAGGTGTCAGTTGGTTCTCGGTTCTGAGCAGTGTGCTCCTGCCTTTCTCATTAAAAATCAGAGGACCTATAACACACACCTCGCTGCTTCCAGCCACAGCATCTTTGAGAATAAATATTCAAAACTAACTTCAGATTTTGCACCGATGTGCTTTCAGATGAAAATTTTATACAGCTAGGCTTCCCGGTATGTATTTTCCCATCTTAAAATCTTGTCCACGCATAAAATGTGTAACACTTAAAGGAGTTTTTCTAACCTGTAACAGCTCGGTGTAGGATCTTCCACAGATCACCTGCATGGTGAATCCTTGGAGTCCCTGCCTAAGAATTGTGGAGAGAAACATGCCAGCTGTGTTAGTGCATGAACAAAAATAAATGGAGAACAGGCTTTTTGGCTATTTATTAACAACATACTACATACTGTAAGTGTTTACCTTTGGAAATATTTTGCTCTGCCCCCCAAAAAACTTAAACACATCTTTAAAAATTCACTTTTGGAAGTAGAATTGCTTGACTCAGAAAAGTATGAATCGCCATACCCAGACTCACTTGTGTCAGCATTTGTTACTCTTGTTATCTCTGTATAATTAGTGTGTGTTTACTCCATGGTATGTTCTTTTATTCCTTTTTTTTTTTTTTTTAACTTTGATTTCCAGTTGACTCTTTGTACTCCGACCATATGTCTCACTGCAGCAGGCTTTTGATCAGCTCCTCTTGGTGGTGTCAGCAGAAAGGGCTTGAGTGGCCAGGCTAATAGAAACGTCTTTCATGCTGCTACTGAGTAACTTGGAGATGCCACTTTGGGGTTCCTCCTCCTCCAGTCGTTTATCCATTTCGTCTGTCTGTTATAAGTTTGTGATGGCGTGCTTATCTCCGTGCATCTGCAGTGGCTGGCACTGTGCAATCAATCTGAACTGGGACTATCGGATGCCACTTAAAAAAAAGTAAAAGAATATTTACGGTGATAGATGTCTTCTCTAATAACTGGCTTTTTTTTTTTTTTTCATTCTGCAATAGCAAAACTGTTGAATAACTTTCGTCTCTTCAACGGCAGTGAGAAATAGAAGTTAAATCGGGAATCAGAACCTCCTCGTGCATAGTAGCTGTACGGAGCAGAGCAGGCAAACGTGTGCTGCACTGGGGAGTTGCTTTGGCTGGGAAATGGTGTTGGAGCTTTCCTCAGCATCACAAAGAGGTCTGGCTTTGCAGCTTGTTTCTCAAAATTGGCTAAACCCCAGCTCTGTGTCAAGCTCTTGGAGGAAAGTATATTTATCTTGTTTACAGTCTGTTCTTTTCCTTGGTTCTTTACATTTAAACATGTTAAGCTTCCTTTTGTTTGTACATTGCAGTGCAGTCTGCTCTGGCACGGTGGCCCCAGCTGTACATTGCTGCTGAGCTGTAGCAATTTATGGCTGATGTTGATATGTTGGACTCCAGTAAGATATCCCAGCACCCCGTATTAGGCCCTTGTGAGCATGACAAAATCATAAACGACATACTTCATAGCATGCCTCATTGAAATAAATCTCCTTTTCCACCCTGAATACGAGCAAAGAAATGCGTACATCATAAAAATCATTTTTCTGTCAAGTGTAGTGAGCAATTCTTGATGCTGCCCCCCTTTCCTATGGTTACTTGTATTTACAAACTCGCCCTTTGTTGCTCTGGAAAGGGGAGGCTTGGTGGACGTATCTCACAGTAAGGAGGCAAAAGACTAGAATATTATTTTTCTTAGCAAGTCTAGCAGTATGTTCACCACATTTATCAGCTTCACAAAACCACCTGAATGTCCGTATATACATATATGTATACATACATATATACATATATACTATAAAAATGCAACTTTTCTTGTGACCACAAGGACTATGAAAAAACTTCAAAATATTCAGACAAGTTACAATAACTTTAATCTGGGAATTTATTTATAAATTTGATATTGTGTTTCTACCTAAATCTGTAAAATGAGATTGTAGATATATGGAGTAAATTAACTAAAGTGGTTGGATGCTTTTGAGTATGTTGCTCTTTTTTGTCCTTTTCTTCGAAGCATTTACAATGTGCAAAACTTGTTGACTTAAAATATTTTTTTTTCGTATTCTCTGTAGGTGTGTACTCACAGAGGAATGCTGTGTCAGATATGGAAAAGCAGAGAGTTTAATGTAAGACTTTACAAATCCAGGGTGATATATTATGAATACAGTTGAGATTATCAGCTGACATAACTTTCAGTAAGGCCAGACAGGTCACTTCATCAGAAAACTTGGCCTGTTACACTCCATTACATAACTAATAACTCAGGTTACCTATTTTGGTGCTTCATTTTGGCAAAAAACAACGACAAGCCCCAACCTTGATAGTGTACAGTCACCCTCAAAACTCAGATTTAACTGTCAGGAGGCACCAAAAGTACTTGTGTTTCCTGGCCAAACTGTGGAGCAACGTGAAGCACACACGTGTTCCCTGGGACTGAGCAGCCTTTTGCTTGCCTGCTGCTTGGAGGAGCGCCAAGAGGCGCCTGCACGTGCCAGATACTTGGCATTTTGATTGCTTTTGGCTTTCACGGGGGTCGCAGACCAACCTGTGACAGTGACAGCCCTGTGCTGGCTGCTGGTAGAAAAACTCGCTTTGCTCCTGTTACAACTTCAACCCAGCAACTTCAGCAGCTTATGCTAAACAGTGATAAGTCTGCTCAGTTGCTCAGAGGTCTCGCCTTCTTCATTTAGGCTTTGTCCTGGTAGGAAGATGGGTTTCATCTTTTGGCCAGATGCAATCTGCTTGTCTTTTAGTAAAAACTCAGAAGGAAAATATTCAGCATCATAATTGCTGTAATTAACAGTAAGTGAAGCATAGAAGATGTTTTGCTGAATGTGTTTTCAAAAAGAAGCTTGGTTTAGGGTGTTGGGTGATAGGTAATGAAGTATGAGACCATACAGGCAATTCTTGTCTTTGCTGACCCCTGATTTATAGCCCCTTGTTTCTCTCTTGGTCCCTTCATTCTTTGCCATAGCCTAACTCATCTTCTTAGATGAGAGAATAAGAAGAGGGTGTGAGAGAAGATTTCCGTGCTTATATTGTCTCAGGTAAAAGGGTGTGCTTTTCTCCTGTAGCAAGGGCTGAAGGAACACCATGCAGCTGTAAAAAGTTTGTGTCTCAATTATATAGGAATTTGGTGAAAAGATACAAGATGTGTGTCTGTCCAGAGGTCCTTCACAATCAAGAAAGGCTCACTGAATTAGTAAGAGGCCGCTAAGGTTTAGTCTTGGAAGGGGTGTGCGTGAATGCACTTCTTTTTTTGTGTGTGTGTGCGTGTTTCTGTGTCTGAAGACAACATCTCTTGTTTTTTACACCAGAACAATACTGACGAGCTTGAAGGAAATGTCACCTAAGTTGAGCATCAAAATACCAGATAAATTTAATTACATCCCTGTTCTCTTACATTATGATTTAATTGTCCAAAATCTGCCCCCCTCATTGTCTTTTAATGCTGTCAGCTGGCATTGACTCCATTCTGTGGCATACACTGGAGTAAGAACAACATTGTGTACTTCTTTATTGTTGCTTCCTTGCTGTCTTGCTTTCATTGAATGTTTCTGCTCTATTCAGTTATTCTCAGCTCAAAATCCCACTGAATTCTTGTCTTTTGCCTCTGAAAAGATAATGTTCTCCCTTTTGTGAACTGTTTGTGTTTTGAATGCTCATTAAGAATTACATCAGCTGCTACATGGCCTAAGCATTGTTCTGTGCTAATTTCTTTCTTTTTTTTTTTTTCCTTTTTAAAATTTTTGTCTTGGCTGCCACTGCTTCTTAGGGAAGTTGCAGAGTGATTGTTTCTGGAGCTTTGCTGGGAGGGAGCTCTGCACATGGCTTGTGGAGTGACTCTTTGGGGTTCCTCTCTTCCATTTTAGCGGCATCTGCTGAGAGTATCAAGGTACCTGTTGCTATTCTGAGGCTTGGAGGTGCAGAAAGAATTAAGTGCAGTTCCTTTCACTGCTTCCTTCCTATATTAAGCTGGAGGACTTCCCACACAGAGTATAAATATGGTTTGCCCGTTTTCCTTTGCCAGACAGGGAGCTACATCTGTCGTGTCTCTGAGCAGATTTGGACTTTCTCTGTTTTGATCCATAGACCTCTTTAAATGTTTTATTTCCTATTGTTTTATTTCCTATTCATGGACGTCAGTATCACTAGTTGGTCATACCTGGTCATGCACAACTAGGCCATGCTTATCAAGGATTTCAGGATGCATCTTGAGTCATAGTAAATCTGGATAGTTCTTCTGGAGTTAGCAAAGGTAAAACAGCTCACCATTTGGTGTTCTTTCTGGACTTCATGGTCAAGTATAATAAGATTTGGCAGTGTTTTCAAAGTCTTGTATCCATATTGTGTTATATTCTTTCTTTCTTTCTTTAGCTTTAGGTGTAAAAAGGCTGGCTTTAAGGACTTGGTAATAAAAAAGGGAACTTTGTCTGTTCCCTAAGCCAAGATTTTCTTACTAATTTGTGAATAAAATGTGCTCCCAGATGAGGAGTCTTGACAATTCTGGAAGAGCAATCTTTGAGGAACGTCCGCTTTCCTGCTTCACTCTTCAAGATCATAAAGATCATAAAGCCTTTTTTTTTTTTTTTTTTTCCCCTTGTCTTCCTAAGTGATGGAAGAACTCAGGGACTTTATTTTTAGGCAGAAATCTCCTCCTCACTTTGCAAGTCCACCTAGCCTTCCAGCCATCCAACTCCATGGCTGTCACAACAAACTTCCTTTCAGATGCTGTTAAGTGCATGAGACGTGGCTGTGCAGCATGTGAGTTTGTTACCCTGGGGCTTCTCAGTCTGTTCTAATGTTATCAAAACTACCGTGTGTTTTCAAGGTTTCCTGCATTCCGTGGAGGAAAATCAAATGGTACATGGTTGGGAAACTGATAGATACTTCACAGATTTAGCAGATTTTACAGATTTTCTAGAGGGAAACTAAGTGGTTAATAGCCTCGATTTAATGTTTTCTTTCCTCCTTTCCCATAATCACGATTCTTGTGAACTCTCTGTATCCTTTTGTCTGTATTTTCAACTGGGATTTGGGGAAAACTATGCCCCAGTGGAGCAGAAGCATTGCTCTAGCTTTGTTTATCCTTTTATCTGTTCCCTCTGCCCCTCTTTCAGTTATCTGGTTGCTGGAGATGGAGTTCTCAGCTGAGATATTTATTTTTTTATCCTTTTTGTGCTTTTCTATCTGTTACGTTTAAGTAATTTGTATTACAATGATGATAATGGAGGTAAGGTAGGTAGTCTGTTTACAGATCAGTTGCGCTAAAGCTCTTTTATATAAGAAGAAAACCACAAAAGATGAAGATTCCAATGATCCTGCCCCTTAACATCAAAGACAGCAGTTTGCTGTGGACAAATGGATCAGTCAATAGGTGGGAGCATCTTTAAAGTAGCTACTTAGCTTCTGGTAAATGCATCTGTTACACTGTCTGCACAAAGAAGGAAACATTATGCTGTACATTTTATTCTCTCATACTACTCATTGGAGCTGTAAAACACTTAATTCCTGCCTTTTATTTCTTTTTTACTTCTCTAACCTTTCCCCCCTGATATTTCAGTCCTTTCGGCTTGTGTTTATGGGCTCATCTCATGCTCTGAATCACAGATTTAGGCTGAAAGAGCCTTGAACTCATGTACTCCAAACCCACCAACTTAAGCAAGGTCAGCCTATACTTTTTCAGCTTCCCCGTGAGGATCTTATGGGAGACTGTGACAAAAGCCTTACTGATGTCAAGATAATCTGCTGCTCCTCTCTCATCTACCAGGCCAGTCATTTTGTCCCAGAATCGGGACAATTAAGCATGGTTTCCCCTTGGGGAGGTTCTGATGACTATTCCCAGTCACCTTCTTGTCCTTCATCTGTTTGGAAATGGTTTCCAGGAGGATCTGCTCCCCTCACCTTGCCAGGAATCGACTGGCCTGTGCTTGGCGACATCTTATTTCTTGGAGGTAGGGCTGACAAGACCTTTCAAAGGCAGCTGAGGGTGGCCTTGCAGTGACATCTGCCAGCTCTCAGCACCAGGGGTGCAGCCCATCAGGCCCTGTGGATTTACAGATGTCCAAGTTGTTTTAAGTGCTCACTAAGTGGGTCCTCCTCCACTGAGGGTAAATCTTCCTTGCTCTGGGCTTTCTCACTGAAAGGCTTCCCAGCTTTTTCTCATTGTCTTTTGCTTTTTTCCCCTATTTTTTTGATTAGGATTTTGCAGAGAGAATTCTCTCTGTACTCAGACTATATTCAGAACAAATCTGCATATGGGTTCCAGGTACTGCCATGTCTGGATGCCCACTATCCATTCCACCTGAAGCTAAAAGAAATGAAACCTTTTTACCTTTCATCAACCTGCAGTGCCTAATAAGCGAACGACTCTCAGTTCTGCTCAAAATGGCAGCAAGAGCAGTGGTGGCTCCCAGTTTTGCTTCACATGCCAGCAATCTGAAGTCCATCTCAAGGAGTGAAAGGTGGGAGCTGTAGGTTTCACACCTTCTTGAGAGCTTCACTTTTTAGCAGACCCTAACAAAACCGTGGGCATGGCTGGAACGGGCCCCTTGTGTTTCCTTGCCATGCTTGCAGGGTTTGCAAGGTCAGGGAAATAAAGTAGAGGAAGCTTAACAGGAACACTCTGTTGAGCATCCTTGCCTGCTGGAAGGGAAAGGGGAATCCCAGATGCTTAACCATACTTTAGAAAATGCTTATTTTGCACTAAAGACCCACAGAATGAGTTGCATTAATAGGGCTGCGAGAAAGGACAGTACTTCCTGAAAATGTTTCCTTCCTATCTCACTTTACTTTAAAGTTTTACCAAAAACATTCAATGAATGATTAAATGCATCGAAAAATTGTGTCTATCCTATTATTTATTTATTTTTATATGTTGAGTTTGGCTGGCATGGTGATGTTCGTTTGCTAGTGAAATGTGCAAAAACCTGTGCTCTTTTCCCAGCTGACTCACAGGGGTGACAAACTTGATGCTGCAGAGACTGAGATGAGAAGATGAGCTGTTCTCTCTCTGAATTAGCAGTGGAGCAATTCCTGTATTGCTGTCCAAGAGGAAATTTCCTGGAAGAAGAGCGGCTCTTAAATGCAGCTCCTTTGGGGCAGCCTTTGGAGTGTGGATGCTGCTGGTTTTGAACGAGGCCGGGAAGAGCAAAGGAAATGTTTCTTAGTTAAGGAGAATGTGATAACCGTGTTTTTATTTCTCCATTGAAAAAAAAAATGCATGAAGTTGGTAGCTCGGGGCTCTTTGAGGTTTTAAATGCCAATTAAAAAATCCCCCAGTGTTCTCCGTTTAACAGCTTAAGTGCATCAGCACTGTCTAGTAGATTTTCAGACCCTTAAACAAACAAAAGCCCAAATTTAAAATTTTTGAAACTAATTCTACAAAATTGTTGTCTTACTCCACTCAGCAAGGTTTTGTCTTTCGGCAAAAATCAGATTATCTTGCTTATTTCTTTGTGGATGATGAGTCTGGCAAAAATCAGGGAAGGAGCATGGTCACCCTGAGAAAATTACTGATGTCTCTTGCAGAGGATGTCTGCGAGCATGTAATTAACTGGTCCAAAGGGAAGGAGCATGGGGAAAGTACAGAGCTTAGCAATAAAAATACACCAATGCTCTCTCTGTGTAGTGTGACCACAAATAGGCAGTAACTCAGACTGTCACAGGCTTTTTACAGTTCTCTGTCAGTGTCCTGAGATAGCCCCGGAGCCTTCTGCTCCTGCTGGTGTAAGACTTTTGCCCTGTCTTCTCACAGTGAGAGAGGAGATCTGCGCTTTGTTGTTCGTGGGTAAGATTGTAGGTGACTTCAGAGAACCACAGGATGGTTTGGGTTGGAAGGGACCTTAAAGATCATCTAATTCCACCCCCCTGCCATGGGCAGGGACACCTCCCACCAGCCCAGGTTGCCCAAAGCCCCATCCAGCCTGGCCTTGAGCACCTCCAGGGATGGGGCATCCACAGCTTCTCTGGGCAGCCTGTGCCAGGGCCTCACCACCCTTGTAATTTCTGTTCCTTTAGAAAAACAGCACTTCACCATGAAGAATCTTTTCCTGCCTCCATCTCAAGTTTAGGAGACATTTGAGTAGTTCAGGAGACTAGCTTAATACTCTTGTATTAATACTCTTAATATTATCGTAACTTGTTTTTTGTGAAAAGGCCCGTAAAGGCCTGTGAAAGGCCTGGTGGCTCCAAAAGTCTTGTGTACATTTGTATTTTATTTTATTTTGCTTCCGTCGATTTCCAGGATTCCAATGAATCCTGGAAGTGTGGTTTAATGTTTTTTTTCTTTTTGTGTTTTAATTCTACAGACTTGTCGTATTGTGCCAGCTGGTAGTTAAGATGGTACCTTATGAATTTATACTTGGTGGGTCTGCCCTGTTTCTTGGGGTGCAGGTGCAGGGCTGTCATCCTGTCGGTGTCATGGAGATGAAGTAGTTCACTGCGATGGATACCAACTCTTTGGGTTTGGTGGACTTGATGGCCTCCAAGGGTCCATCACAGTGTCACCATCCCGCAGTTGTGTGGTACTTCCCTCACTTTCCAGACGTTATGCTTTAAAGTTACATGTGGTTTATCATAGCAGTATGTAGGGACTGCTACCAACTGGACTCTTCACTGTGGTTGATAGCTCGGGTTCTCCTAGCATGCTCTGTCACTGTGAAGGTGAAGCTTCTTCAGAAGAACAAGGTGAATACAAAAAATGAGAAAAAAATCAGAAGTGGCCACTGTACAAACTACCAAACTTACATCTGCGTTTCCTAGATTCTTGTTTATCTCACAGTTTTTCTGGAAAGAGGGGAAGACAAAGGAGTAGCTCCTAAAATTTAGACCAAAACAAAGATTTCTAGGTGGAAATGTAAATACACCGAAACTAAGAAAGGATGGGAGGAAATGGGACACGACATGTATTAGCTGCGATGTCAGAATTCATTGTATGTTGAGGTCATTTCATTGTTTCAAAGGCTTCTTTTTATTCATTTATTTATAGCAAACGCTGGAAAATGGCCCAGAATAAACTTCTTGAGCAACCCAGTTCAGCTATTTGTGTTTCATTTTAACAACCATAGGCAGAGAGGTAGTTTCTTAGCTTAGATCATTCAGAGCAGAGCTTGCAGAGGCTCTGGGCACAATTGTGGTGTGCTCTCCCTGGGGCACGAAGCTGGTGTGCTCATTTCTGCTCTTTCAAGCAGTGGCTTGGCCGCTGGCTTGTCTGTGGCTTTTGGTAGTGGGAGCTGATTCAAGAATATCTTGCAATTGGTGTTTTGTGGGGGTCGAACAGGACAAACACTCTGCTCCTTTCTGACATTTTGATTTACAAAGTTATTTGTGAAATTTGCCTACTCTGTGAAACGGCTGGGAAGCGATGCTCTCCCTTAAAGCTCCCGTAGTGTGGACTGCTCTGGAAATAAAGACCAGTTTTCTTGGGACAACGTGTGAGAATGTCCTATGTGGATATAATATGTGCAAATACATGGATATATGCTTACACGCTCACAGCCTGCACCCTGCTTTTGTACTGGATGCCTGCAACATCAGGAACCACAACCACAAGTTGAGTATATTAGCATAAGTCCTCGGGTCAGTGTTTATAAAACGAAGGGTATAACTCTCCAGAAATACTAACTGAATGCAAATAGGAAAGAAAATCTTCTCTGCCTACTCGTAGTTGTCACTTCCCTGGCTGTCACCAGTCACTATTTTTTAAGTTTCTTGGTAGCTGCAGGGATAGGACTGATTGAAGGGCCTTATTTCTTAGGGTTTGGTTTTAGGTGTTTAGTGTTAAAGACTAACATTTAACGTGCAGATTTCAGCCTGATGTAAATTCAAAGGAAAATGAAACAATGGCATTTCCTTTTGTGTATATCAGTAAAGACCTTTATGGTTTGGGTTTGGATGGACATGATTTGAGTGTTGTAAAAGAGCTTTGCAGCTACTCCAGCTGATCCAGAGGCTTTTTTCTCAGTTCAGTTACTACAGATGAAGTGCAGATAAACCATCTTATTTTTAGAGGATTGAAAATTAAAAAAAAAAAAAAAAATTAAAAATGAAAACTTTTAATGATAAAATGGATACACTATAAAGTTAACAAAGCTTACTTTTGGTATTCAGCACGGAATCAATGCCTCTGGCTTTGCACTTCTCTACAGTGCTGCTGGCATCAGTCCTGAAGAGATACACCAGCTAATAAGAAATTTTATTTCTCTCATAATTATTTCTGCACTGGAGAAGTGAATACTTTCTTCAGGGGGAGCACTGGGCCTAAATTCCTTTGACGTCTTTCTAGAACAAGAGAAAGTGCTTTCCTGAGTGTGACGATAGAGATTAAGAAGGCGTTTTATTCATGAATGGTTTAAGGAATGGTTTTGTCCAGATGTTTTGTGCGAAGACATCCAGTTCAGCACTTCTGGCAAATCCTGCTTCCAGCAGAAGGGACTCACAGGGCTCCTGTCAGATGGAAGCAGTGCTGGGTTTTTATTCAGGGGAGGCTATGATTATTTAAAGAGATGCTGCATTCCACAGGCGTTTCTGAAGACCACAACAAAGGTTGTGTCCAGTTGTCTAAGTATCTTTCTCATTTGCTTTCAATAATTGTGTTCTCTATTCGATTCTGCTTTCCTGCCAGTTCTGATCAAAGCGTTTTCATGATAAACCGATTTCTTTTCATTTTGCTTTGTCTGCCAATCCAAGTAACAAGAAAAGAATATTGCTGATAACTGTGTGATTTTTTTTGTGTGTGTGCGTGTGTTTTTTAATATTCTTTTTCTCTCTTCCAACAGGCCATCTGCGGAAAAGAAAAGAGGGGAAAAAAATGAAATACCTATCCTTAATATTTTTCATGAGTTTATTACCACAATATGCTGGCAAGTCTCTGCGCGGAGATGGCAGTCACCCAAGAACATTTGAAGATATTAAAAATGAGATAGCCGGCTATTCTGATACTGCTAAAGCTATTATTGATCTTGCTGTTCATGGGAAAGCGCAGAACAGATCCTACGAAAGGTTAGCGGTTTTTGCTGATACCGTAGGACCTCGACTCAGCGGCTCGAAAAATCTAGATGCAGCCATCCAGTATATGTTCAGTGCCCTGCAGAAAGACGGGCTGGAAAATGTGCACCTGGAGCCCGTGAAAGTGCCTCACTGGGAAAGAGGAGAAGAGTTTGCCGTGATGCTGGAACCGAGGAACCACAGCATCGCTGTTCTGGGACTTGGGAGCAGTGTTGCCACTCCTCCAGAAGGTGATGTTTCATTTGGAATTAAGTATCACTAGCTTTTTAACACCAAACTGCATCATACCCCTAACAAACTGAAGTGTTCTTCCGGCTATAATAGCTCTGTAAGACAAGACGCTGATTTTCTGGGATTTTGATGTCTGACGTGGTTGTGAATGATGCAGTTTGGTTGGGTTCGGTTTGGCTGAACTGTAAAATTCCAGCTGATTCCTGAACCCTCCATTAGATCTATAACCTTTAATGCTGCTGAGCCTTGCTCACAAACACTCTGCTCCTCTGCTGAGGAGGGTGGGCAGTTCGTTTTGTGATCTGGGCTTCTCTGGCCCTTCTTTTTCTTTTTGGCCAGAGAAAGTCCCTCTCTCCGTGGGGTGCTGAGCTGACGAGTGATTTCTGCTCTTCTTGCCACGCTCTGCCCTGCCAAGCTCAGCACTCAGCTCTGGCAGCAAACAAGACAGCAGGAAGAGGAGGAGAATCTCATGCTGAGCTTGGGAAGTGCGAGCCCCTTGCTAAGTGTGGCGATCGGAATCTGTTTGTCCTTTCCTTCCCCACACCTCCTCCCTCTTTTTTTCCATTCTCTGTCGTATGGAGACATCTTTGGCACCTGCTGCAGAAAGTACAAAAGGCAACCTGCCGCCTTTTAGTAGATCACACATGGCGTGTTACTTGAGGAACAAGAATGATCTTTAGGGCTCAGCAAAACTCAGGTGTTTTGAGCCCCAAAATCTTACCTTGCTTGATAACGAACAAATTTGGAAGGTTCTCTTTTTGTGCATATCAGTGAGGGGCCTGCTCAGGATTGCTGCGTAGAGGCTGGATGGCAACCTTCTCCTGTGACTGCTCTGCATAAATAATAATAGTCTTATTCCCAGGTGGCTTCAATAGCATTTGTGTTCCTTTACGAGAAAATAAATTTAGTTTAGGACATAGAAGGTAACATCATGCTCATATTTTGTTAGAAACTGTAAGTTTTTCTGATAGTGAGCCTTCTGTCTGAGATGAAACAAATCATGTATAGAAGCTGTTTGGTTTAGAAAAAATGTATAGCCCTTCAAAATAAAGCAAATGAAACCAGAGAAGTTTAAGATATATTTGGAATAAATTTTACTTGCTCTGAGAAGCTCCTCCTTTAAGTTTTGTCAGAGGTATTTCTGCATATTGAGGTAAATGTGCCTAAAATGCAAACCAACTAAAACATTTAACAGTATCTGCCTATCCCACGATATGTCTAAGGCTTGGTGCTTTGACAGGAGAGTGTTTACAGCACAGGTTGAATCTACAGCTTATTTTGCATCCGTTCCACTCCTATTCTAAGCTTCCTAAAAGGGAAGCTGAAATTAAAATGGTGTTCTGGTGTTGTGCAAGTGGTGGATCATTCCTCATGCCTGATGGAATCACCTTGCCTGAATTACTTCCCTTTTACATACCGTCTACCTTTCTGTTTGTGGCTGTTGAGATTTCTTCTGGTCTCATCCTTCTCTGGTCGAGCTGTGACAGGTTTTGGTGCAGGAGGAGGGCACGCAAGGTTGCCAGTCCCCAGTGAGCTCTTGGCTCTCACTCCTCCTGCCGAGCTGGACGGAAAGGCCCGGGCAGAGACCTGGGATGTGTGCTGCTCAGAAGGCCCCTATATCTCACACTCATCCCAAACACGGACTAAAATCTATGTGCTTTGACTTCTAAAATGGCCACTTCATCGCTTCTGAGGAATTTTTTCCCAGGTCCGTGCCTTCTGCTCTGACCAGCGGTTGTCACCCTGCCCTGTTCCTGAGAAAAAGGGCTAGGCGGCTGCTCTGAATTGCATTATGAAATATTTGAACCATTTCCCTCAGTCAGGGAATATCATCAGCACTGGTTTCTCTTGTTTTAGCCAAGAAGCTGTGGGAATGTGAGTCACCCTGTAATCAAAATAATGCAACTCGATACAAGATGTTTAACGCGGCCTGTCCTGGCTTTGCGCTGCTGTTGCTGCACAGGATCCCAGCGCGGAGATGCGCTGCTGCAGGGCCGAGCTGTGCCAGAGGGATGCTGAAAAGGCTGAGGATTAGCTGTCAGATCTGGCCATTGGTGCCCAGGGGAGCAGGCACCCATCAGAGCTGCACCCAGAGCGGACTCTACAGGTAATCCCAGAGGTGTTTGTTATTAGCTCGGTGGTGGTCGTGCTTTTTTAACCGCATTACTCCAACTGAGATGTGTTTCAGACCCCTCAGTTTACAAAGCACTGCCTGTGGAGCCTTGACAGATCCCTTCCGTTACACTACTGATCCCTGCTGGCACCCAGAGGACAGCACTGGCCGGACTTTGTGTCCTTCAGGATCCGAGGATGGGGTTAAAACAAGGCGAGGGACCCAGTGGCAGGCAGAGGAGACCATTTCTTGCTTTCTCAACCTCTCAGCCATGCCCTAAATTCCTCCCTTCCCATTACGTGCCACCAGTCTTGAAAGCTGATGAGCTAAGATAATGGGAAGCATTGGCAGATGTTTTAAAAGCTGCTTCTCCCCGGTTGTGATGAGTGCTTCATGCTGGACTCCGCGGCCCCACTGTGCCCGCAGAGCTCTGCTCCTACTGCTAGCAGTCTGAAGGGCTCTTTATTAAAATGGCAGTAGCGTAACAGTGGTTAGAAACCTGGCTTTGGATGCTGGAAATTCAGGGTTTATTTTATTTTCTCTTCTATGGAAACTCAAGCCCGTCTTTCCTCAGAGTGACCCAATGGCCAGAGCACACACTAGGTCTGCTCACTTTCCATTTCGGCGTACGCTGTGAGCATGTGGAAAAAAAAATCCTTGATACTTTGGGGCAGAAACAGGATGCCCTTAATAGTAGCAGTATTTTAGCCTTGGAGCCTGAGCCAGGGTTGACTCTAGGATACACGGAGTGTCTCGATTCCTGCAGGTTTTTTTATCTAACCCATCCCTGTGAGGTTGAAAACCTTATGGGACGTGGACAGAGCTTTGCCACTTTCTTGGATTTGCCTGGATTTGACCACTTTGGTCCAGATAGGAGTTTGGCACACATCTGGTTGGCTAGCTCAAAGTTGGAGCGGTTCTGATGATGTGCAGGAGGCTTTTTGGTACCTTGTGATCGTGTGGATAAAATCCACATTGCCATATTTTCTTCTTCAGCACTGGCCGACATGCCAGGATGACAAGTTTCCAACAGAGCAAAAAGGGCAGGACAGAAAAAGATGAGAATTTTTATTTAAGAGGAAAAACCATGTTCTCTTGTAGTGCATCCCAAGATTTGAAGGTGTTGGGTCAGAGAGAAAGCTCTCTCTTAGTTTGATCTCATTACAAGGAGGGAGTAACTTTCATGGCTGTCGTAGCGACAGGGAGAAGAGAAACGTGAAATGCAGAGTGACCTGGATTTGCAGAAATCATCTGAGACTGAAAATGGTCACCGCCTCGAAGAAACAGATTCCTAGGTAACAAACAGGATTAAATGTTAGAAAGCGCTCAGTTTAGGGGGCTGAGAAACTAGAGGTTTACCATATTTAGTCAAAGTCCTTCTGTCATTTCCAGTGTTTCAACACTGGCAAAACATACAGATATATATAGAGAGGCTGTGTTGATTTCTGGTAGTTCTGATTATATCCCCCAAATTCTGAGGAAAACAGATATAATTGTTGCTTTGAGTATCCCATAATTGAGGAAAACTAGTAGTTCAGCAGATGTTTGACCATAAAGTATCAAAGAATTCATATTTTCTGCATGTGTTCTAAAATGCACATTATTTTTCCTGATGGATGTCTGCCTCTGACATTTCAGTTTAAAGAAATACTGACAAGGAGAATAAACCCCAGAATGCAGCCTGCCCTAAACGCCTCCCCTAGAAGGAACATCCTCTGGTTTCTATGTACTGTTTGTTGCAGCGAAACTGAAGTAACCCGAATATAAAAATGATGTATTGGCAGACTTTCTCCCAGTTTGTTTGTTAGAGTCGTGGGATTTTTTTGTTTAACTATCAACAACATTTGGTCCAGTCTTGCTCTTGCAGAAGGTGGTGGGAGTTTTGCCACTTACATAATAAGAATATAATTCCCTCCTGTTACTTATGAAATAGGGATGGTGATGTGTCACGGAGCTGTTGAAGGAGTGTGGTGTTGCCGTAGGCTCACAGTCTTTTTAAGCCAGGGATGCTGCTGAAAGAAGTGGTCTGGCCCCAGTCCTGTCTGATGTATTTTTCCCTCGTGCTGACCCTCCTTTTTTGTTTCTCAGTGGTGATGTGGATTAGGGAATCCAGCTGGATGAACAAAAGGCCAAAAAAAGAGTTGATTTTAATGTGTAACAGAAGAATTAACCTTGAGATGCCAACATCTTAGGTGACCACTGATCTACTGGGAGAGGACATTCTTCTGGAGGAAGGGTGGAATCATAGACCTATTTAGGTTGGAAAAGACCTCTAAGATCATCAAGTCCACCCATGAACTTAGCACGGTACCCACTTTGATGAGGGCTTCAGTGCCTACAAGCACAGGGTGGAAAGAGTCATAAAGAAGAGTGAACAGGGCAAGGCAAAGCTCTCCTTCTGCGTTCAGTGGCTCCCTGTTTTTCTGTGTGTAGGATTGAGATTTCATTTTGAGGCTGTGAGCCTAAATATTGGATGCCTGGATTGTTTTTTTTTTATTATTATTATTGCTTAGAGCAATGCTATTTGCAGAATGATAATTACACTGCTATTTTTCTTGGAATGTGAAAGATCATGTCCATTAAAGACCTTAGACGCTGTGGTGTTCAGTGGCCTGGCATCTGGGCTGAAAGCTATTCCAGTGGCATTTTAAAGATTTAGAGAGTGGGAGTACTCTGTGGTTTTGAGGTGAGCGTGCTGTCTGGGAAGGACGTGGCTTCCAGTCCCTGCTTTAATGAATATTCAAATGAACTGTATAGACCAGCAGCAGCAGAAAATTGGATTTTCAGGTCTTGACCCTTTGTAATGTGGCTGAATTTAGGGTGATTATCTCCAAGCTGGGACGCCCAGGCTGCCTTACACTAATGGTGTGTGATTTTCCGAGTGCAAGGGGAAGCGCATGCACAGCGGGGTGCTGTCACCTTCCCTCCCATGGGTATCCTGTGCATTTGGAAAATCATGCACCAGTAGTGTGAGGCGTCCAGGAACAGGATCCAGACTCCCCACAGGTTGTGTGGCAAGCCTGTGTCCCGTTTAGGGCTGCTCCTGGGAGCAGCAGATGCTGCAGCGCTACCATACAGCCCTCCCTGCATCTACTGCCCGGCTTGGCTGGCTTCCACGGCGTGGTGCTGGGGGTCGGATCCAGCCCCCTGGCTGCTGGCATTTACTGCTGCACAGTAAGCTACACGTTATTGGAACCAAACTGCTGTAATGAGATCCAGTACTTGCTGGAAATTGTAACTCATATTTGTCGAAAATGTAATTCTTATGTAGTGTTTATTTTTCTCCGTGTTCTTCTTCAAGAACTGAGTAGTATATTTAGTCTCTGTGCCGTGCATCAGAGCTGCATAGCCTCATATCCTTTTGGATAACTCTCCTATGTAATTTTAGTTTCATGAAGTAATTCTCTTTGCTGTTCCACAGAGTAGGTGAGGTCACATTTTCCAAAAGTATATTCAGATTTTACAAAATCTTTCTTGCTGATAAAAGCCCTCCTCTTCAGATTTGTTTTTGAGGGAGGAGAGAATGCAATGACGTGAATCTTTCATTTGCTTCACCTTGACACCAACCCTTAGGTTGATGAGTTCATTGTGAACACAGAATTTGGGTTAGTTTTTCTGAAAATCTTCTTGAGTTGTGTGAGACTTCTTGAGAAAGCTGAACTAATTCCTGGAGAAAGCTGACAAGCAACATGCCTTTAAGAATACATAAAAACGTGACAGGTACTGGCTCTCATTCATAGCTTACTATTACAGAATTGCACATGCAAGTTCATTCTTCATTGGAAGCCATTCCACTGGAAAGCTTTTGGCTGAGCCCCCCTTGCTTAGTGATAACCTGCATAAACCTTTGCTTTTCTCAGGAGTCCAAGAAAACCTTCTCCTAGACATTTAATATGATGAGCATAACTACAGTGGACATCGAGTGCTGCTGCAGGGTAGTTTTACTTTTGTTTTCTTTAGAAAATAGACCAAAGTCTAGGTCTTCATGACATCCAGACCACACTTTCTCAGTTTAGCTGCGAGGATGCTGTGGGAGACAGTGTCAAAGGCTTCACTGAAATCAAGATACACCACGTCCACTGCCTTTCCATCATCTATCCACCCGGTTATATCCTCATAAAAGGCTATCAGGTTGGTCAAGCATGACTTCCCCTTGGTGAAGCCATGTTAACTGCCCCTAATGACCCTCTTATCCTTGATATGTCTACAGACAATGCCAAATAGAAGTTGTTCCATCACCTCACCAGGGATGGAGACTACCAGTCTGTAGTTTGATTACTGTTGTCCCTGACCCCTCTTGCAAGGTTTAATTCTAGGGAGGCCTTAGCTTTCCTAGTTGCCTCCCTACACCCTCTGACAACAGCCTTATATTCCTCCCAAGCGGCCAGCCCCTCCTTCCATGATCTGTAAACTCTCCTCATCCAGATGAGTTTGCCCAGCAGTTCCCTGTTTAACCATGCAGGTCTCCTGGCTCTCTTCCCTGACTTCATACCTGTTGGGATGCTCTGTTTGAGCTCAGAAGAAGCAGTCCTTGAACGCCAACCAGCTATCTTGGGCCCCTTTTCCTTCAAGTACCTTGTCCCATGGGATTTCCCCTAGCAAATGCTTGAAAAGTTGGCCCTACTGAAGGCCAGGGTTGAAATTCTGCTTGGTTGCCTGCTTGTTTTCACCATTAACACTTTTTCTGTACTTTAATTCTCAGAAACGGAGTGGTGCAATGCACTGTTTAATACAAGAAACGAGAGGAAAGCCACAGTACTGCCTGGATTCTTCATCTGCCTGGCCCAAGCCAACAACATGTGTAGTATTTGATGTGGCAAGAACAACTAAACAGTCTTCAGCTTCATACAGTCAGCCAAGCCATGCTCATAATTCTGTCCTCTAGGCTTTGGGCCCTTTGCTTAGCTAATTCACCAAACGTTATCAATCTCCTGGACAGTGCAAGTTATAATCTCTGTATCTTGCCTAAGTAAACAGGCAGTTCAGCTCCCTCCTTACATGGATTTTCTGAACACTTCTGTTCAACAGCACGCAGCCAAGCTCTGGGTCAGGTACTGATAAGAGTAAGAAAGAACAGCATTGGACTTGGGAAGCAGAGCCACGAGGCACTGAATTGGTGGGAGATGCTAGAAGAGTTTGGTTAGTTTGGTTAAAGGCTCAGTAAGGTGAGGCGTTTCTCTTTTAAAAGCAATAATTCTCTGTCCTTTGGGAAAAACTGTTAGGCTTTTTCCTTCATTTCAGCCTTTGCACTGGGGGTCTTAGGGTGGTTTGTGTGTGTTCACGTATTTATTTAAAACAAACATTGTTCTTGTCACTCTAATAGATGAGGCTGAAATGGTATAAAATGGGACCAAAATGCAAATGAGAGATTGAATTAGTCAGGAGTTACACAAGAGTGAACTTCTGTTTTGTTATGGAAAGCACCGTAATTGATGCTTTATGTATAGCATGCTGCCATTTAAGTTAAACTTGCAGGGAGAACCTTTGTTCTGCTTTGTCAAAGGACAGCTTTATTTAGCTGCTTTGGGAACACTAAGAAGTAGAGAGATCCTGGGCTGGAGTTTGCAGCTCTGCACTCTCTTCCTTAGCTTTAGCTCCCGTAAGGCTCCCTGCATGAATTCCTAATGCCTGCCTTCTAGGGAGGGCTGTAAATGAACCGGTCCGTGACACTTCATAGGGATTATAGATAGTTACTAGCTGTCTGTGGCATTCTTTAAAAACCATCCAGAGTGGGTGTTTGTGCATGAATGCAGTAAAGCACTGCCAAGAACAGTTGCACTCCTTGCTTCCCTTGACGAATAGTCAGGAACGTGACGTCTGCCCCTCCAGCGCGTGCTGCACAACCCAACGGGAGCATTGGGGTGAGCAACTCATCTGCTATGAGAGCTGCTGTGAAACACGGATTGCAGCATCAGCCCACTGAGACCTTGGCTTTTCTTGCAGAAAATGAAATTTTGCAGCTACCTGGCTTTATTTCCAGTGGCACAGCTCCATACTCAGAATGATCCCGTCACTGGGATGCTCCTTAGGTCGGTGGGTGAACCCCTAGTTCATTAGTCAGCCGGAGTCTGAGGTTTGAACTGAGGTTTGAAGGTGAGTCTTGGTTTGGCTTTCTGCACCTCTTTTTATAAAGCTAAGAATCTGGATAGTTACTCACTTAAAATTTTTCCACCTCTCACACTAGCTTAGTTCTGTAGCTAAAATCCAGTGGCCTTTCTTGTCACAGTAGATGTCTCATGCCCTCTTAGTGGTGCACTGGTAAGGAACCAGACTTCTTGTATGAAACAGTTTCTTTAAGGTTTTGAAATACACTATAGTTTAATCTTAAAGAAGCCACGAGCTGGATACCCAGATGCCAGGAGAGGTGATCTTCCCATTTTTTTCTGACAGTTCTTTTCATGTATCGCAGCGCTAAATGCAAGCCTAAAAAACTCTGCAAATCTTACACCAAAAAAAAAAAAATTAAAAAAAGAGGAATTTCAAGGAGGAACATTTTCTTTTGAAAACCTGATAGTTTGACTTCTTCAACAAATCCTCACTCGACCTTTGTTATTAGTTTAAGTTTTCGCTGACGTATTTTGTGACTTCTAGGTGAGATGTACAACACTAAAATTTCAGGCATCCACTCCTAGTTCTATATTTAGAAGAGAAGTCCTAGCCCACAATGTTCAGGAGTTTCGACTTATCTCTGTAATCGATCAATAAAATTGGATTTTAAGCATAGTGGTAATTTTAATGAATTACTTCTTGAATGGTGTGAAATGTAGCTCTTTAATTCACATTCTGAAAAGTTAGGAGCGTTCTCTGGCTTGAGGAAAAGCTAGTTATGTGTAAATTCCTTTGTTGTGTGTTTTTTTTCCAAGCAGGATAATGTAGCAATTTAAAACTATTCCAGCTATTACAAACAACCAGCTGGGTGGGATCTAACCACGTGTGAAGAGTTTTCCATATGTACCTGCTGTGTTCCTGTACCGTAGCTGGGAAAGATAAGCTCCTGAGAAAATTCCCCAAAGGGGTTGCAGTAGAATCGTGATATTCTGCTGAATGAAATACAAAGATTTTTTTGATACATATAAGCATACTGACACATTTTTTTTGAAACTGTAGAGCCTTAATTTCATTTCATTTATGGACTTAATCATTTTCGAAGTGTTTCAGCCTAAAACTATGTGCTTTCATTTGTCTGATGTTAAGCTAAGTTGTTTAGCAACATATCAAAACAATTCCATGAAAAGATTACTATCTTTTTTATTAATCCCATAGGCAGCTTTTGCAAATGTTTTTGTACTATAAATGATTGCTGTGAGGCATTGAAGCACATTTAGAGAGCAGAATTCCCCCCGTGTATCCCTCTTGCCCTTCAAGATATGTTTTGAGACCAACCTGATAGATAGCACTTAGAGCACGTGTGCTTGGTTCAGGGTGCTGTTACTATTTAGTACCAATCCCCAATGAAGCTTTTTATCTTGTCTTCCTTTTCCACTAAGATTTCGGTTCAGAATTCCTGTATTCTACACACCCCGTGTTTTTTAGGAGAGTTATAGGAAAGCGGCTTAAAACCACTGTGATACGTTCTTTCAGGAATTACAGCGGAAGTCATGGTGGTAGCCTCTTTTGATGAACTGCACAGAAGAGCTCAAGAGGCCAAGGGGAAGATTGTGGTCTACAACCAGCCTTTCGTCACTTACGGTGAAACTGTGCGGTACAGATCACAGGGAGCTGTGGAAGCTGCGAAGGTCGGAGCAGTGGCATCCCTCATTCGATCCATTGCTTCTTTTTCTATCGATAGGTAAGCATTTTCCTCTTTCCTCCCTGTGGCTCACGTTTCAGCCTTTGGTTCACGTGTCATTTGTGGGCAGGCATTTTTGTGCTTTACAACTTAAACGTTGCCAGTTATGAGTGGGTGTTTGGTTTTGAAACTGTTGGCTGCACAGTGGTTCTTTTCCCCTGTGCTTTGTCATTCTTTCAAAATGTTTTCATTTTTTTGTTACTGATCCAAATTGTGTGATTTTTTTTTTTTTAAAGAACTTCCTGCATTCTCGAGGCTACCATAAATATTCTGAGATAACCACAATCAAATATCTGTGGTGATAAGATGTATCAGACTGTGAGTGATATCTATATCTATATATATATTTGGCTGGAATGGAGGTGCGCAGTTTTTACTGTATTGGTATTTTCCCAGCACTAGGCTGACTTGCAGTAGATGAAGCAGTAGGCTGACATTACTGAAACAGTTTTTAGTTCTCTGATTCGTAACAGAGTTATTTATTTTATCTGGTGATTATTTTCTGACTCTGAAAGCTAGTATTTACAATGCTCACCTTTGCTGAAAATCATGAACTGAGGCATAGAGAGAAAATGGAGAAGAGTCCAGGCATCAGCTACACAATTTTTTAACACAGCGTTTTTAAGCTGCGATGCATTTCTTCATGAGCTTAATTCTGTGGTGAGCTTTGCCTACGCTGTCCTGCTGGCTGAGAGGAGAAATCCCAGGGACTCAGATCATAGAGCTGGACTGAGGACCATGGCTGAGCCAGAGCCATCTCCCTGCCATCCCTCCTGAAGGTGAGCTGCAGGCTGAGCTCCAGCCTCCACGACTGCAGGCAGGAGTGGCAGGGGCTTTCGCTGGTGTCAGGCACAAAGCTTGACTGCCTACCCTGAAGGGCTGTGGCAATAAAACCCTTCGGTAAGACAGCATAGAAGAGATGCGTGAAGTTTGGGAAAGGAAGAGCTGCTGTATTTTGTGATATTGATCTGTTTGGCATACATGTGATCAGAGCAGTGCGGGTCATCTGTCCCCACACCCCCAGCTGCCCCTTAGGTCTTTACCCAAAGAGGAGTCCTTGGCTGCAGTGACCCTGACCCTGAATGTCATAAACTGGAACCGTGTCCTGTTTGGATAATGGCGTGTTTCTTTTTGATCTGTGCTCCTCGGTTTTCTTTCTACAGAAGTCTTGGGAAGGGGTGGTCTGGCTTTGGGTCTGGGTTCAGGCTGGGACTGGGACGTGGCTGGGATGGGCACTGGGAAACACACTCGATTCCACCATTTGAGACAACGTAAGTGCTCACATGTCAGCAGTATCAGAAGTGTGCAAGCCCCACCGTTTGTAATGCTTCAGAAAGTTTGAGCAATGCAGTAATGCCAGCTGACTGAATTGGACATGTGCAGAGGGCAGCTCTGCTGCCAGAGTAGTTTTATAGCATTTTTATATGCTTCATGTTCCCCTGAAGAAACATATTAAAAATATATGCTCCATATACCCCTAAAGAAGCTGACTTTCTCAGAAATAAAGTATTTTGAATTCAGATATTACCCAAACTATATGAGTCTATTTCTTGGTGCTCCACAAATGTAGCAGTTTACGATATATTTTCTAATACTAACACTTTTCTAATAAATATAATAATATCGAACCGAGACTAGAATATATTTCAAAACAGTTCTATGAAGGAAAAGTTATCTCTTGAAAATAGTCTTATTTGGTATCAAAGCCTATTGCAACCTATAATCTGTTGATTGTCTGAAAACCAGGAGATGGTCTGAATGCTGTTCTTTCCAGTCCTTATTGCTGTTGCCCGGCAGAGGTGTCCATTTGGAAGTTACTCTTTGTATCTTCTGTTTGCCAGACTATTTCCAGGAGTGTATTTCAACAAGTAATGGAAAATTCAGAGCTGAGGAGCAGAGGTAGAGGCTGAAGGTAGTCAAGCCTGTTTATAAGGTCTGGGTACTGGCATTATGGTTATTTCAGAATTGAATGAAAAGAGAGGAGAAACAGATGCCAAATGCAAGTTTGTTTAGAAGGATCGAATCCTTAATCTAGGCTGGGAGCTGAGGTGTCATTCCCAAAAGCAAGTTTGAATTTAGATGCTGCCAGGAAGCATTTTTTTCATGAAACCTACTTTCTGTCTTTTCTCCATTTACCTTCACTCAGGGTTTTCTGGGTGGGGAGAGGAACTGGTTAATCTCCTTTTTCCTATAAGATGGGAAATATTCAGGTCTGGTGCGTCACTTCTGCCCCTCTGTGATGCACAGATCTGTTTGTTGTGCTTCCACCAGGAAACAGGCATTGCTGTAGGCAAGATGGGTTCTCTTGTCTCCCGTGCCTCCTCCTGTGTTTTCTCCTCTTCACTGTGTGTCTCCTTGTCTGTCCTGCTGATGTGCTGTGCTGGCAGACTCTGCCTCTCCTCAATCAGTGTCAGAGGCTCTGCTTGTTCAAGTTGCTGTTGCCTTTTGGGTTGATTGATGGCAAATTCTGCATTGCTGGAGGGAACAGCGTGCTAGAAGGGTGAGAGATGAGAGGTAAAGAGCTGATAAAAGGCTTCTCAGTGTTGTGAAAGAAACTCTTGCATTCTTGCAGTTTGCCTACTGCTATTTTGTTGACCAGAGCCTTTACTTTGGGGAGCCTGTGTGCTCCATGCAGACCTATTTATGACTAGCTGATACATGGCAGTTCTCCAAAGCATCCTGGAAACATATTAGAAGAAAGTGTCCTCCTCTTGATACTGCTTTGTCCCTCTTCCCTCAGGTCAGCGAAAGGCAAAACTTCACAATCTTTAAAAAATTGATTTTATTTTTAATTTTTTTAAGATTGCAACCTGTATTGGACAGATCTTGTCACTTACTCTATTTGCAAGAAATGAAGTGGGCTGGAACAATGGAAACTACTTTACGGTGTGACTTCTAGGTGATCTTGCAATGCAAAAAAATATTGGCAGGTTAAAAACAGGTACATTCTAGTAGATTAACATCTTGGGCTTATTAGGGCAGGTTATTAAAATTTACTGACAAGACAGAATTGGTAAAATTCCAGTGTGAATTAAATCAGTGTTCTCTTGCTGGCAGCGAGCTGGCTGTTCCTTCTTCCAGAGATGGCAGGCAGCTGCCATGTTGTCAAGGGCAAAAACTGCATCCTGAAAGAAGCCTTTGAGCAGAGGTTATGTGGGCAGCTTATTTTTCTTCAGGGTATGGTAGCAGAGGTATGGAAGCTATGAAACTGGTGAGGGTCTCAGCCATCACTGAAGGAGGGCAAGGAGGAATGAACTCCAGTATACTCAGGAAAACTCCCTGCTGTGTTTCTGTTAGGGCTCATGCCAACTCATCGGTGATAGTGAAGGACTTGAAGGGTTTGTTGCAGAGTTTCCAGAAGTAGATTCATTTATTTCGGACTGAAATGGTAATTGAATAAGAAATAAAATTGCCAAGAGCATCTCTCTTGGCCTGTGCAGAGAGGACGATAGTTGCACGGTTTGTATTACCACATTGTCCAGCTGCTGTGCTTCCTTAGGAGAGATCCTGGAATTGTCCCCGTGTTGTTTTAGAGTCAAATAGTTCTCTCGATGCTTTATAGATACCATGTTATGAATGAGTTTTCCTACTTAAGAGAAAGTCATAATAATAGGCAGGTAGTTTGCCTTGCCCTCCCTGCAGATGGTGTGTTTGTGACAGCCTTCTTCCAGTAAGAAATTCCAAGGTGGGGGCAATTTGGTGGTGAGAACACCGAAATCTGGATATTAGGAGTAAAGAGTGACAGAACTACTTTTAATGAACCTTCTTCATTACCACATGTTATTGTAATTAGTCAACATTATCTGTGGTTTTTGGCTTTTTGGAGAAACCAGGATGTTGACTTTTTTTGGCTTTAGAACTTGGCTGTACTGTGATTAATGGCCTTGTATTGCAAGTTAATGCATGTAGTACGTACATTTGCTGATGTGTACAATGACTGCATGGATTTCTCAGTTTGTAGCAGACATTCTTATGGCAAAAATACTCAATTTACAAAGTGTGGTGAAAAATGTGATTCTAATAAACGAGCCCTAAATCTGCTTTTTTGCTTCCTAGCTCTAAGTGTTTAGAACATCTTATAGGCAAGTGGTTGCCTTCTGCTGTTGAAATGGCCCAGTAATATTTATCCTGTGGTGAATGTACTCCCATCACACTGAGACTGTAACAAAATCTTTCTGTTCCTCAAGAACCACAGATTAGATAAAGTCATAACACTGTGTCTGGTAATAATAACCCTTCTAAGAGGCACTAGAAAGAAGCAAAATTGAGTGTTTTTCAAGAACTCAGAAAGTTCCCCAAACTTCTAAGACATAAATGCCAAGGGCTCAATTCCTATATATATTTCTTTTAAAGCTGCAGAACAGTCTCTCTTATAAATAAGAAATCCAATGGGCAAAAGGCCAGAATAGGCCATGTAGTCCTTTGACCTAGAGTGGGGGCTGCTAACAAGGACACAGAACTCAGTCAAGTTCTTTTCAAAGGTTTTCTTGGGGGGCTGAATTCAGCATCTTACATCTGGGAAAAAAAAAAAAAAAAAAAAAAAAAAGTCATTTCCTTCACTTTCTCTTCCCTTCTTCAGGCTACATGTGGCCAGGACACAATATCTGCTCTAGTGACTAATCAAAAGCTGTGGCTGGATGAAAGCTGAGTGCGTGAGTGGCATGTGCAGCTCAGGATTTATTGCAGAGGTTGCACGGACAGCTTGCGTGGATGCATATGACACAGCTAAGTGCAAGCTTGCCAGGGCTGGAATATCATTTCGTGGAGTAGATGTGAATTTGAAAACTGTTGCTTTTCCTTTCTCTTATTTTCCCATTTTTCTGTCCCTACTTGGTTTATTTTCTTTTGCCCTATATTGCAACATACACCATTTGTGTATATACATTGTACCCTCAAAAATGCACCTTGTATTTTCTTTCCCTCTCCTGCTTTTTCTTTTATTCTTTGTAAACAATTCTTTCCCTTCTCAATCTCTCTGTCAGTGAGTTTGTGTGTCATTTCTTGGCTCTCACGTGCTGGCACAGTGACTCCTTACCACGTCACCTCTTCCAAACGCTTGGTCTGCTGCCTTTGGGTCCAGATGCGAAGCTTGCCTGCTAAGGAGAGCTTCCTCCTTTCATTGAAGCTCCAGGTCTAAGGAAAATAAGGGCTTCTGGAATGGCACAGTAGTTTCTCTTAGCTTTTTTGTTTGTTTGTTTGTTTGTTTTTGTTTTAGCAAGGAGGTGCATCTGGCCTTTAAAACTGGTGTATTTTCTTTGAACTGCTGTCGCTTCTGGTTGTGCCGTGAGCCCTGGGGGCTTCTTCCCCTTCTGTCCTGCCCCTCCTTCCGCCATGTACGCAAGTCCACTTAAATTTTGCTGTCATCTTAGGAACCTTTCCTCCTGTGACCTGTCCTGCTCTCTTCCTCACCACGAAGGCTGAGCGCTGCTGTGTCTATTTGGGATTGAATTTCAACTCGTAAGCCCTCCTGAGCAGCACTAGGCCCACATGGTAGCAGTTTTTTGGTAATATGAGAGTTGGCGTGACCCGAGTCCAGCCTGCTCATGAGCTGTAGGAGAGTCCCTCAGCATCTCTCCAGCTCTGTGCAGGGGTACTGTAGCTGAGCAGTCCCCTGTTCTCTTCCACGTGTCATCGCCTGGAGGCAAAGCAGATGAGACAACTCGCTTTGCCCTAGAAAGCTGCTCCTGTTGCCCATTAAGTGGCCTGGATCACCATTTGGATTTTCAGCCAAAAATCTTAACCTCTGTGTAAATTCTAAAGACAAATCTGCATCATGAAATAATTTCAGGAACTCTGGCTAACTACTGCCCATTTACTAACTTTTTTTTTTCATTTCTGGTGTTTAACAAAGCAATCACTGCAAACAGGCAAGTCTGTGGTGGCCCAAAATAGGAGTTAGGTTTGCCATCACTTTTTCTTCAGTAACACCATCTGTTGTAGAGTGAGACTGGTCATCCAGATGGCTGTTCAACTGAAAAATTTAGCTTTTGGGGCATTTGAGTTTAACTAAAAATTTTCATTGCCTCTGGCACCCATTGAAAGGAAAATAATGAAGTTGCTTTATATATACAAAATGAAGTAGGATTTTTGTATAATCAGTTCTTGTAAGCTTTTGTTTCACTTCCCTTTGTCCCCCCAGCACTTATCCACCCCATTTTCTGATCTACTTCTGGCGTCCTGGTGACTACATGATCTTCTGGGCTGCTGAAACCGTGTGGCCTTGGTGGCATCTCCGGCCACGTTCAGGGACCAGGCAGATGCTGCAGGATGTGTGGTGGAGAAAACCCAAATGTAACATCCCTGCCCAGGCATGCAGGCTTCATGTGTGTTTGCTGTCAGTACCTTGGGTGCTCCTGAAATTTGGTGCCCTCTCCTCAAGCTGTGTCAGTTCAGGAATTTGCAGTTACTCCACCTTTTGGCTTGTTAGCACATCTGATTAATTTTCTGCAGCTCTGCTCAGACCTCTCAATTTCACTTTGCTTCTAATTAAGCTAGCTTTGGGCTCTCAGGTCTGTTGGAGTGGGATATATTTTAATTCATCTGTAAACCTGCTTCCCTGTTTTTTGGTTAATGAAATAATCTTGTGTTTTGTTCTTTTGGGAGTAGGGAAAATATTTTATTGGTTACCTGCATCTTTTGCTCTTTTGAGTGCTCATCATATTGACGTCTTCCAAAACACAAATCTTTATTCTACAACCAATTTTTATTTGATTATATAATTAAAACAAACAAATTTTTTTTTTTTTTTTTTTTTTAATAAATCTGCAATTAAAGAATTAAAGTTTATTATTTTAGGTGCAACAACTCGGACTGAGCATGTGTTAGCAGCTGGGCCATGTTAGGTGCACTGATGTGAGAGCTGAGCCTTTCTGTGTGCCAGGAAAAGGAACTTAAGGATATTCACTGCGTGGCAGCCAAGTGTGTCTCCTTGATGCTGATGTGTATGTAAAATCCAGCAAGAATTGGAAGGACTGAAAGTAAAGACTTTGCATATATTACTTGTGGATACGAAGCCTTCATTTATTTTACTCAAGAAACTTTCTTTGCTCACCACCACCTCGCAGAGGCAGAGTACCTCTTGTTACTATTACTGTGGTTTTTTAGGTAGCTTTGTTCCTTCCTTGCTTTTGACACTGCAGAACTATTATAAAAATAGTCTCCTTGTGAGCAGGCAGCATCCTCTGTCTGCTTTGCACGGGCTTGAGGAATGCACAGGGCGTAAAGGCAGCGGGAGGCTGGCCACAGCTGCACCCAGCAAGAGTTGTTCTGCAGCATGAATGAAAAAGAAATCAGGAAGTGCCACCGATTTTCTGGGAACACGTCTCACGTATGGATTAGGATAGCAGCAAAGGCTCTTCGTAGGAAACGTTGCAATTAGAGACCGTCCTAGGGCAATATCCTACGGTAATAGGATACAGCAATGTTGTCTTCTGTTCTACCGAGGGATGAAGAAACGAGGATAAAGCCCTGGTTTGTGGTATAGCAAGGGGGAGTAAGAACATAACATGTTTTGTAAGTCTCTGGTGAAGTTGTGAAAGATTCTAGTTCTGTTCTTAGCACTGTGCACGTAGCCTTGTTTCCCTCAGAGGGCTGAATTGGTGGTGTGCTGTGGGATTTATTTCCTTGCCCTTCACTTAGGGGCTTTCCCTCCAGGATATCTCTGTGTGTCGTTGACTGACAATTCATTAATTTTTACTTTGCTTCCTATGTTCCCTGAAGGCCAACATGCCAGACCGCATTCTGCAGTGCAGGCTTTGTGCTCTCTTTTGGGCAAACCCTAGCTGTCAGCCAGATAACTTAGATGTCCTTAGGAGAAAAGGAGCCTGTGCTTTAGGAGCCTGTGCTTTAGGAGGTGATTGTATTGTGCATTGTATGGTGGTTTCATGCTGTTTGAGCAGTGATTAAGGAATCAAATTTCAGGAAACTTCACAATGGTGAGAAGTCTGTAGATGATGGTTTGTAAGTCACAAGTTCGTTTTTCTTGGAACAGTGTAACTTTGTGTTTTTTGTTTATTCTTTTTCTTTTTCCTTCCTTTTTTTTTTTTTTCCTCAGTAGGCATATTTGTTTTCTTACAAAGTCAGTAAAATGTCAGTGAGACTAACGAGGGCTTTCTCTACCTCCACCAAGTTTTGGCAACTGCTCTTCAGGAACATATACTTCTAGCAGGGAAGAGTTTAATCCACCTAGTGTCCAGTAATCTAAGCAGTGTCCTGTAACTTCAGCAGAAACGGGTAAAAGACTGCTAAAATCAGTGTTGATAGGCTTTGTTATCCAGAAAGATGCTTTGAGAATAATGGTCCTTTTGAAATCCATATTTCCTCGCTTCCCAAAGCAAACCTTTATCAACGTAATGTCAATTTTTTCAATATCAATATCAATATCAATGTAATATCAAATTTGTTACCTTTATTAATGTAAGATTAATATTTTTTTTCTTCTCTTCTGGCCCAGCCACTCTCCTAACTCATAGGTTTTGTCGATGTCTAGATGGCCACCCATGTCATGAGTAACAAATGTTAACTCTGGCCCTGTTTGGGTACTCTCAATACCCACTGATAGATTTCCGAATATTCTCCAGTCAGTAAGATAAAAAGGAACAGTTTTACTTTGCCTTTGCATTACTGGTTCACGTATATAAAGATGTTGACCTTGCAAAACTGCCAAGTCCTGGGTTTCTTGTAGTGAACCTTAAGGAGTAATAGCTGTGCTTGCTGTGGGCTAGACACCGGGTTTTCTTGCACTTTTCTGTGATTCCCTGTTACCTTAACCCTAATCAGCTCTGGCTTCCTTCAGCTCTGTTGGCCCCTTCTGCATCTGTATGAGTATCTGTGTGCATGAAAACCCTGTTGGCAAGTTCAGAACCACCCACCACGATCATAACGTCTTGCTCTGTCAGTCGTGGGTCCTGTTTTAATGTTCCTGCATTATTCAATTTTCTTGATTAAACTGACAAATCTCTCACCAATATGTGGAGACCGTAAATATAGAGGATAAAAAGAAAACCTGTCACAACTGCAGGTAAGGATTCCCCAAAGGGATCTGAGTAATACAGTGCCAACAAATTATTTTCACAAGGGGTATATTTATTACTTAGCTGCTGATAAGATGTGAGAAGCATGCAGGCTGTCATTTCATTTCACTATAATTCTCTGTGATTTTTCAGTGGAAGTATAGCACTGAGGAGTTTATCTGGAGTGGTTATCTCCAGAGCTTGTGAGCACATGGCTGTGGACGACTGGAATAGATTAAACAGTACCAGGGTGGTTGTGTCAGAATGGTACATAATTGGTATTTGAGGAACCCTAGCCCAATACTCTCACTTTTTCAACAAAAAAATAAAGAAGGTCATGGGAAGGGCTGTGCTGCGCTGCTTCTTGATGTGTTCTGGGATTACATCCACTAATTTCGAGCTATACTGCAATTCACTCTTTGATTTTTGTCTATAACAGCTTGGATGGATGCCTAGTTTATAGATTTGCCTGCATATCTAGTTTTGTTATTTTCATGTCTTGTAATTGGTTTTCCAGTTTGTACTTTCCACTGAGCGTTGCTTCTACTTCTGAAACTACTCAAGGTCCTTTTTCAAAATCTATTTGATCTAATGATATTATTAAAAAATATCTACAAATTACAGAACAGTTTCATTAGGTACGCATTAATGTTTTATTTATGGAGCATGTTGTGTCTGCTCTAGAACATCTGAAGTATTCTTTTCATGGTTTACTACTGATGTCCGAAAGTGAATGCAGGTTTGTGGGGGACTGCAGCTAGGTTTGTCTTTCAAAATCTGTTTGATGCATGCAACAAAATCTTTTATTTTGATGTGTAACCTTTTGCTTATGTCCTGTTAAACAAACAAGCAAACAGGCAGAGGACCCAGTTGTTGAATACACTTAATGCGCTAGTCAACTCTTCATTTCCACAGTCTCTCTGCTTCACGCACCAGGCATGCAGGGGATTTGGAAGTGCTAATTCCTCATTTTGTTTTGCCTTGTTTGCTCCAACACGTGAGCAAACATGCATTGTTTGCTCCAACAGATTATGATTTCTCTCTGGAAGAATGCTTGCATTGTTTTTCAGGGGCAGGGGGCCTCTGGTTTTGCTGCTGCTTCCACTTCTCAGAGCCGTGCTTGTGGCTTGCCCATATGGTAGGATATTTCTGTGTTATTTCATTAAATGCTGTCTTCACATAGGATGGTCTCACCCCGCTGTGCTAGCTGTAGTGTGATGCGTGTCAGGCATTTGGGTATGATCAGCTAGACCTGTTTGCATGGCGAAAACATATTTCTGGCACAGAAATTTTGACTTGTGTTTCTAGGAAGTTGGAGCCAATTATTCCATGGTTATTGTTTAGAGTTCTTTTCTAAATATATCCCATTGCTGATAGCCAACAGTAATACTGGGCTCTTCCCTATAGAAGTAATGTCTTGTGTCTCCTAAGTGTAACCATTTCAATTACTCTAATCTTTTTCTCCAGCTTTGTTTTTGCCTTCAAATCCAATCAGTCACCTGAGCCTCCCTCATCGTGTCCATCTTGTTGCATCAAATACTAATTCTTTGATCTTCCTGCAGGGTACGGCTAAATGGTGAAGATCCTTCTCCATCTGGTTTATTAAATGAGCGGTGCCAACTCCTGTCTCTGCTCTGCCAGTGATGCCAGCTTTGATTACTTGCCTCTTGTCTTCTCCTTCAGGCTCCTTATACTTTCTCTGATCCTGTTTCTATATTTAGGAGGCCGGTGCAAACCTGAAGCTGTAACTTTGCTCTCTTCCAACTTTCCTTTTTAAACCTGACCTTTGGTTTGATATTTATAGATCGCTCCCATATGTCATCGGCTAGGTAGGTGAATAGGGTCTGGGACTTCTGCTAAACTGTTTCACCAATACCTTGTTTTCCTAGTCACTCTCAGCAGTATTTCTGCATTGGCTGTCTAACGTGAATATTGCAAATATTCTGTGACACAGCAGTGTTGTCTTCAGTACGTTTCTATTCACTATTAAGAAGGATTGAGCTTGGACTACAATTCCTGTTTTTTTGTCTACTGTGATCCCCAAAAGAGATTATTTGGTCTAAGAATAAGAAATAGAAAGAATTCACAAAATTTTCAGTTTACTATTTCTCTTTGGATGTCATCACATTAGCAAGCTGGTGGCTGTGGAGTCAAAATACACCTCAATAAGAAATCTTGAAACCATTGCACCATTTGATTCTAGACGTTTGTGCACAGGACAACAAAATAAATTTGTCAGATGGGGGAGAATAATCACATGAATTAATTTCTACCAGGGATTCTGCCCTTGCATTCCCTGGGGATCCTGAGAAGCTCACTGCTATTTCTCTGTTTCCCTGTTTTCGAGCAGAGGTAATATTTTTGGAACGTCAACGTCGCGTAACATTGTATGTTGTTTGCTGAAGAAAGACATCATTAAAAGTTGACTTTTCTAAATGGTGATTAGGTAGTCAATAATAAATTCTGCTGGAATTTGCCTGCGCCAAAACCAGTGACAATCCTATCATGCCGTAACAGCGGGTGGCTACTTCTGCTAATTAATGCACTATATAACCATGGGGCTTTATTAAGTAATAAAATATGGAGTGTGTGATTGGTAAACTCTGCTGGGTTGAGATTCCGGGTTGTCTTAGCAGAGGTGTGTTGGAAGAGTCTGGCAGGAGGCAAACAGCAGAGAATACAGGTCATTATTTTGAATACCTTATTTTCAAAGGTAAATACTTACAAGCAATTGGTAGCTCAAATCATTTGGATATTGAGTTCAATTCAGTAACAACTTGCCATGAGAGACTTGAAGCCTCTGGAAACAGTGTGAAGGAGCCTGAATTTCATAAAAGTACAAGGCTTTTCCTAGGTAACAGCTCTTTATTATCAAGGAGAACATGAAGATTAGAAATTGGGTGCTGGGATTTGAAGGTGATTGAGCCAGAAGTCTGAGGTTTGGAAAAAGTGAGCTTACAGGGATGTAAGGAAAGCTTTAATAGTTGTTCTATAACCTGTGTATTGCTTGCTCCTTTTCACGGAGTAGACTGTGGTCCTTTGAGGAGGGTCTTTTTTCTCTCTCTCTCTCTCTCAGTATCTCCTCCAGCAGTCTCTAAAGAAGGAAACAACTTCCAGGGCTCCCAGTTTCAAGCTCTGAGAAGGCTGCAGTTACTGCTGGGAGAGCCAAAAAGAGTTTGAGGGGACCAGGGATTCCCTTGAGCAGGGATTCAGCGCTGCCCAAATGCAGCCAGCACCTGGAATCCAGTATGCTGCTGTGCTGGGTTCATCTGAGAGGTCATCTAAGGCTGTATGTAACTCCACGAAACTGTTTGTGTTTTCTCTCTCTTGCTCTATTTAGTTTATAATGCTGAAAATTGAGGAAAACAGGAGTTGCATGCTGCAGTGTCTGAGAGAATTCTAATATTTGAGTGTTGCCAGAAATGTGATGTGAATGGGCGTACCCATGAGAAAACTTAGCAGAGCTACTTGGGATAGTAAGTGCAGCTGCAATTTATGATTTTAGAAACAAATGTTTTTCAGAACCTAAAATTAGGCTTCTATCATGGTAAATCTTCGTATGGTACTTCTCAGTAACGCTCAGCGGTGGGTTCTTTTAACCCTTTCCCATTTAGAGCAGTACCTTTTATTCCTCAGATATTTTGAAGTTACTTACTGTTAGACTTAGGAGTTAGAGAAAAGGTGACAGAAAAGGTGACAAGGAACTGGAGAGCACCATCGTGAAGCATCAAAGACATTGAGGTAATGCTCGCCCTTCAAACTTCCCAGAGAAAGGAAAGGAAAATGGCATTCGTTCCTCTGAGGGCCTTCTCCACAAGGTGTCTAAATTGAAACAGCGAGTGTAATTGGTCATACATAAAATTGGTCTTCATAAAAGAAAATAATAATAATAAAAAAGAACAATTTGAAATGTGTCAGCTCAACAAGTGATGGTCTTGGCTGTATATCTGTCTAAGCTGAAGATAATAGAAAGAGGATGCTGTTGCTGTTAAGTAAATCTAGTTGAGTAAAGAAAACGTGATGGTATTTCAAAGCCCTCAGATCAGTTTGATGTGTTTTGGAAACTGGGGGATATTAGTGAAAGTATCTGTGGGACTTGAAGGCGGGTTTTAGTGCAAGTTTGTTTTTGGCTGAGAAATTCTAACCACAGATACTCTGTTTTCCACCTCCACTCAGGTTTTTCAGAAAGACTTGACAGGGGTTAGCAGGGAGCAGAGCTCGGGAGCTGGCAAGGTTTGCAACCCAGCCTGGATATCGGGGTTTCAGAAGGATGCTGCCAGATGTGTCCATCTCCCAAAAATGTTTCAGTGTTGTCAAAACAGGAATTCCCAAGAAAGAAAATGTTTTATCAGGATCTTTGCCACCAGGCCACTCAGTAGGTTCAGAGCTCTGGTTTTGAGGCAGCAAGACGTGGCACTGTGTGATGTGCACGGTCATGTCACCATGCCATCAGCTGCTCATTGCAGGTAAACAGCTCAGCGGTTGAGGCATGGATCGAGCACCATGCTGTTAAACCAGGAGTTTTGTTAATGCTGTTATTAATCAGTGTATGGGATCATCATAAGATTCACCTGCAAGTCAGTGAACCTTTATGTTCATGCAGATGAGTATTAAAAACCCACTTGTGGGGCCGGGTACAAAGGCTTTGCAAGCTTTAGCTTATCTTTGGGCTGCACTTTGAGAACAACTGCTTTAAACTACGTGATGAATAGTTATGAACTGCATATATTCAGAGTTGTTCTGTAGCATTCAGTGTTTGCTTATAGACAAGCTAGGTTTGATAAAAATACCATTTCCAGTGAATTATTTACTAACTCCACTATGCTTACATGTAAGTATAGTACAGAGTATTTTACAGAAACAACTTTTTGCTTGACAGCTGAAACTGAATTCAAAGTCTATGTACAAGGTTGTAAAAAACCAGTTCTGCCTCTAAAATTGTATGCTACCCTTCTCTCTGAATACATATGGTTTTTAACAGATTTTCTATTTATAAAGTAATGTATGTGGTCTCAGTGTTAACAGTAGCCATGAGCAATCACTAACATAATTTTCCTGCGTAATGTTCTGTAGGAGCTAAAAGTTATTCCTATTTGACATTTCAACACCAGGAAGAAAATTCCCACTTGTCGTTGGGTTATTGTTCTGCAGCGCTACACAAGGTGGGCTTCAGCCTTTTCATAGCCTGAGCTTTAATGTATACGTGGGTGCTCTGGGCCTCGTATCATCTTTGTGGCCCTTTGTGGACTTTTGTGGACCTTCTCCACCATTCTTCTGACACAACTGTTGGTGCACTCATGTCTCTTGATTAGGGCCCAAAAGTGTGCATTTAAATTTACTTATTGACCGTCAAAGTCATGATTGTTGTTGGACCTTCTGACCAAAGCCTTCATCCTGCTACCTTTCATCTAAAACCATTTCCCTTAGCAACCTGGATGAGCTAATGAAACGGAAAGAAAATTGTGTTGTTTCAGGCAGTCCCTCTTCCAGCAGAGACTCTGATAGGCACTCTTAATTAGGTTATAAAGAGATCTATAAAATAGAAAAGCAGAGTGGAGAATAATCTGTTCTCTCCCCTTTAGCAGATGATGAAGGAATCATCATATATCCAGGATTAAATAGAACAAATCCTCAAATAATAAGCAAAATAGCATGAATAAATAGGGTATATTGAAGAGCATGATAAACTTGATATTTAAAACAAAACAGCAAGAGGGGAAATGTTGCTGTTTGACAGCTGCTTCTCTTTTCTTTTTGAGGAAAGAAAATGACTTGAGTTCTTAAGACGTAACCATTTTCTTGGGAAACCCCTGCATTTATTTCCTGGTAGCAGCTGCCATGTGCTGGGTTTTCTCCTGCACAATCCCAGAGGGACCAGCAGTATGGGAAGATCCCAGAACTGATTCAATCATTCTCCCTTCTATGCTTTGCATTGGAAAGAGTTCTTTCAGCCTGACGCTCTTCATTTACCAGGAATAGCACTAATTGCATGGAGAGAAGCTGTTCGGGGGTAATGTGGACCTACTGGGGGATTTTGTATTTCGTCTGATTTAGATGATGAAGCTTTTGGGAGAATCTGCCACAGTCAAAAAACACAGCTGGGGAAAGAGTGCTCATGCTTGGCATGACATTTTGCCATGCTGCTCAGTATTAGGACTAATTTTGAGGAGTTATTGTAGTGTTGTAATAAGCTTTAAAAATATTCTGTTGCTGAAAGGGACATTTCTGCTTACAGTGGATTTTCGAGCTTGAGACTGACAAATTCAGATTATAACTATGCAGTGACAGGCAGACTTAGCCTGAGTTTTGAAAACTCCTTTATTTGTCAAATCAGTGTACACTACTGGTTAAAGTAACCTGAACACTCAAACATTTACATTTCATTTTGTGTTTCACGAATGTCACTGTATAATGTATGAACTGCATAGGCAAATATAAAGATAGTTGCTTTCATGTGGAACTACTCAGACCTCTTCCTTAAGGAGAAAGTAAGTGGTATCCCCTCTGTACTATTTTCACTAAAACACTTTTTGTTCTCTTGCCCTCATTTTTGTTTTCCACTCGAACACAGAACGTATTGGGTTTTATTTCTTGCTAAATGGAACATCAAAAAGGAGTTCACTATTCTACAGAAATGAAATCTGTGGGAGTAAGAAGAGCATTTGTATAGTGAAGATGTTTCAGAGTTTCGGTTTTCTTCAGAAAATAAAGGGGCTCAATGAGTGTCTTGTGGTGGCTTTCGGTTTGCTCACTGCTTGAGACTACACATCCAGTCAGGTCCTTTGCTCTTTCTTTTCATATCCCTTCAAGCAGTCAGATTTTAAAGCCTGTTGTGTTGTGTTTTTTTTTTTTTTTCCCCTGCTATTGAATTTCATGGAAACGTTGCCACTGATTTTCAGTGAAAACCCCATAAACAACAAAAAAGATCACTAGATTTCTTTTTTTTCTCTCTTGTATTTCACTCCTGGGATTTACTTCTGTACTATCTATGGAGATAATACTAAAGTTCTTCTACTGTCTACTTTTTACAGTTAAAAGCTCTCCCCTTTTATCCCTCTAAATGATTGCCTTTGGTGCTAAGATACAGTTCTTTCTTCTGCACTCTTCAGGGGCTTTTTCCCCCTCTGTCATTCACATTCCTGTCTTGTGGGGTTTTCCTAGACTGCCCCTGTATTCCTGTTGACCCTTAAAGCCTTATTTTTCAATCTGTAAAATCACATCTCCATGTGACTTTTTTGTGTTGCAGCACCAACCTATTAGCAGAGAAAAGCAGTTCCTAAATATATTTCTGTTTGAGATAGGCTTGGTTTTCAGTTGTCTTATGGAGGACGTTGCTTGAAGAGTATACTGCCTTAAAGGATGTGAGGTGTAGAGAAGAAAGGGAGGAAGAAAAGCTTATCTTTGGTTTTGAAAGTCTCCCTTGACTCTCCTCTATCTTCTTCTGCAATTACCTGATTAAAAGGAAGTTTTATCATAGGTAGGCCCAGTATCCTCCTCTCCCTTCAGGTCACTAGAAGCTGTTGGCTGTGTGCCACCCTTTACCATGGCCATGGTTTTGGAAGGGTGAGGAGCCTCCCCTTACCATCCCCTAACACTCTGCAGCCTGTGCCAGAGGAAGTTCAAGTTTCCAGTGTCACTTCAATGTGCGTTCCCGAGTGTGGGAAGCCTTCACCTTCCCTGTTCCTCACTGCAACGAAGCAGAGTCTTGGATGCACTAAAACGGTACTTGGCCCTTCCCATAAAGCTGGGATGCTGCCTCACACCTGTTTGTGCACAATAATTTTATTGTGGGCATTCATTACCAGTAATAATGAACGTCATTAAGTGGAGAAGGTATGAAGGCCAGATAAGACGTCTAGACATCTGGCTGACTATAGTTTGCTTATATATTGCTAGCCCCGTGGAGCCTCTTTGATTCTCTGCTTCCCAAATAAAGAAACATATTTTGTATGTGTGTTTGGATTTATTTACATCCTTCCTGTAGGTATAAAATACATCTGTTAGCAGTGAGATTTTTCAGTCTGTCCTGTGTGCTCACTAGACGCCGGTTGTTGCGGGGTCACCGAAGATATAAATATGGATTCTGCTCAAGGCTGAGGAGCCAGGAGTTGAAGAAGAAAAAAATAAAAAGAAACTGTGTGAATCCAGAAGTTTTGCAGCTGCTGGCGATTAGGATTGTCACTGGCGTCCCTTCCAGGAGCCCTCCTCTCACATACCTGGGGTAGCGTGCGGCAGGCAGCTGCGGTCCCATGAGGCAGGGATGTGGACACGGGAGGAAGGAGGTCGGTCGCTCATCTTGAGCACGAGGAGGCCAAACAGGTGTGTGACTTCTGTGTTCCCTCAAGGTACCGTCAGCTGCTGGAGAGTCAGCCTAATGCCTTTAAGAAAGCATCTTTTTCGGTTGAGGAGCAGCTGCTAAAAGCTTCCACTTTATACTGAAGTTTGGAAAGGCTCGTGCAGGCTGTTCCTCTTTCAGTCTTGCAGTCCCGGGATGGAATTCATTGGATTTGCTTCATTTGATCATTTTACCATTAACAGTTGCTTTCTGCTTCTTGTTTGACAAACCGTATCTAATCCGTGCTATTTTTTAAAAACTTTTGTGGTTTTAGGAGAATTCCCATGGTGTATGTGTACTGAATATTATAATGAAACACAAACATATACGTGTTAGTTGCATCCTGCAGCCTAGCGCACGTATAATTATGTCAAAGCTATTATGCTTATTTGGTAAAGCTTAATTTTAATGAATGCCTAGTACTGATTAGATGCAGTTTTCCAAATGTTGATTTAAATGGAGTCCATATGGTAACGGAGCGACGCTGTTGTCTCTTTCAAGGGGGGTTTTCTTGGTAAGGCCAATGGTCTCTGCAGTCTCTTGTACACTCTGCTACACTTCTGCAGATGCTACACCAATTAAAGGTGGGTGCAAGTAATCTGGAAGAGTTTGTATAACTAGACTCCAAATGTTTTATCCCTGGTAGCAGACAGCTATGTTATCTTCCATAGTTGTACAAAATTATATTTTTCTTCTTAGTTTCTCCGATTTTCCTTTGTGTATTCATATTTTGTTTTCAATTTAACAGCCTTGCTATTATTTCAGCTTGCAGTAAACCAACAAATGAAATCCTACAAAGCCAATATAAAAAGCAAACAAAGCAAGAGAATATTTGGGACAAATGATGACAGAAACACAAAATTAAACTCGGTTATTTCTTTCATATTTTGCCAAGTGGCTGTAAATGGGGAATAGTCTTGATTTTATTTTTGAAAACCTAATTCATCTCAAAAGATTAATAATACTTTTGACATTTTGACTAATTCTGTTACAGTTTAGGACATTTTGGCCTCTCTGTCCAGATAATGTTGAGGCTTTTGGAAGAATGTACACAGTCTGAGTGTGCACAAGGACATGCTTTGTTTTGTAAGACCTCTGCTACTGCGTGCTTCATGATGCTGGAAAATGCTGGAGTGGAGTTCAGCTTTTGCCATGCTGCTTTTAGTAAAGATACTGCAGTGAGGCAGTCATGATTAGCTGCTCTCCATAGCTAAGCATGAGATGGAGGTGTACGGTTTCCCATCTTTTATGCTACAGCGTGTTCCATCGTTCCTTTAAAATGTAAAGCTTTGTTTGTCAGGGGGAGCCAAAGGAGGAGGACACAGTCCTATCACCATCAGTTAAGGCTGTGATCTTTCTATGGGTAAGCTAGGGATTAATGCAGTCATAGGGCTATTTAAGAAAGCATTTTGTGACTTTGATGAATAATGAAATAGCTGACCTAATACAAATGTTGAGTTTACATGTGCTTGGTGTAGTGGATATGGCATGGGACCTGAAGAAAATCCATGGTCCTGTATGTGACTGGAATTTCACAACTCAGTGGAACGTATGCTCAATGTTAGGGTGTAAACCAAGCTATTCAGACAACCTAGATTTTGTATTTTCCAGCCCTAAGTTTCTGTACAGGGTTAGTGTGAAGAATTGTGCACTGGGAGGTGTGTATGTATATGCACGTGACGGCTGAAATAGCTCTTTGTAAGCTTTTGTATTCGAAGGTTTTTGTTTCTTTGTTTTGGAGTCATGTTAGAGTTCTTGTAACACCGTGCTTGCTCTTCCCTTTAGGAGAAAAAGTTGTCTTCACCCGAGGCTTCAGCTCAAGGTGTGTTTTCTATCAGAGCATCCAGTTTAGCTCGAAGCACTGGTTCTTCAGTTTATTTGTCCTTAGGCATTTTAGCTTATCTCAGAGATAAGGGTTCGCAGGCAAGGAACAAAATAATGAACCACGCGAGGTCAGCTACCGCAGTAAAAAAGTAGTTAGAACTGACCTGACACCAGCAGCACATCCTTTCATCAACAGCTTTTAGTGCCTGCACATTTGATTATTTTACTTGGAAGAGAAGCTAATTAGCTAGCAGCCTCTTGACTGTTCTTATCCCTCCTTTGCACTTTCCTGCAAGATGCAAACCGCATCTGTTTCGTGCTGCTTACTTGACATGCACCTTGAGCAGAGAGAATATTTTATTTGTGGGAGCCTCTCCTCTGCTGTTGTTATTTGTACTGTGATACTTCTCTTAAATACCTTCCAAGATGTGAAATCCAAGTGTTTATCAGAAGCAAAACCCAACAGCTTTATTTATCTGAATCTTGACAGCTGTTGAATAGGAATGTCAAGACCGAATGATGATGACTTTTTATTACCATGAATAGGTTTATAAAGAACGAGTCTTGCTCAATGTGTTCTATTTCTTTAAACAGTTTAAACACGGAGATGAGGTAATCCAGTAGATCTAAAATCTGAAGAACAGGTGCTTTTGTTAAAAAATAAAATAAAATAAAAAGGGACATAAAAGCCCAACCTCCTCTCCACTACTGAACACCAAACTATGGGATTAGAGTATGGGTATGTTAAATATTACATGATGTAATTACGCTTAATATTTTCCAAAATGAGTTTAGGATGACAGCATCACGACAGTGTACTTTTGAAACACCAAAGGCCGGCATCACCCCCAGGTGTGTAGGAGACACTGAAGGTGCATGGTGCCTGCCCACAGGTACAAACACTGCAAAGACCAACAATGATCCTGAGTCAGGTTTGCTTTGTGACCCCCCTTTCAAGCTGGTGCTTTCCTTTCTTTTCTTTTTTAATGGGGGCAAGGAATGGAAAGTGCAAGTCTGATTATTATTATTTTTTGTACAATCCTTTTTCTTCAGAAAGAATATCCACAGTCATGTTTGTTGAGACACAGTGAAAGAAATCTTCTTTGTCCACTGCTACCCAAATTCTCTCTCCCAAATCACTTGCTCTTTGCTCTGTTCTGAGCCAGATGCAGGACTGCCTCTGTCCCTCTTCATCTTTTTACACACAGGGTCTCATTTCTTCTGTAGTTTGTTTGGCTAGTTCTTGCTCAAGTCTTGGTCAGTAATGATCATATGGTCAGTAGCTGTTAAGTTTTTGGTTATCTCTGCATAAAAAGGGTGTAATTTACTTAGTATACTCTTTGACACTTTATTAAGCAATTTAATATGTAGATATACTGGACACATGGTGTGTTTTGCATGCGTGTAGGCTTTAATGAGGTATATCCCAAGATGCTCAGTCCCTGCCATGGATGTTTCCTAGTATCAGAGTATATGAATTGGTCTTCTGGCAAGAATATACAGTCCTGTGATACTTCAGTGGTAATGCTGAGTCTATTTTCCTTTTTGTAACAGTCACTTGGATGCTCATTCATTGTCTTCAGATCCTGGTATCATCCAAACAGTTTCTGGCTCTACCTAGCTGTGGCAAAATCTGATAATTTGGGTACTTGGGTTTACCATAGCAATCTTGGCAGAGGACTGGTTCGAGCATAAAAAAGACGAGACTACCAGCTGTCTTCAAGGTTTAATTTTTGTGCTAGCTACAGTAAACTCTCTACCTGCAAAAGTCCATTCATTTGAGTTATGTTAGCATGCGTGCATCTCCAGAAGTTGGCAGAAGCCTTATTCACAGTTGCTGTGGAGCACTGGGACCGAGCATCTGAAAGAAATGGAATTGCTCCTTACATCGGAGCAACAGTTTTAGGGGGTTCTTTTGTTGAGCATCTGGGAAATAACGGGAGGAACGAAATCAATACAGGTGGTGATAAAACTTGAATTACTGCAGTTCAGCAGTTCCACAACATGTTAGTACTGAGCCATTATCTTGCCAGAAGACACAGGTGAATGGGTTCATTTAAAATGAGTGGAAAGTGCTTGTTTCTGCGCAGTTGTTGAAATGTAGGGTTTTTCTGAACATTAATACATAAAATTGTCACATTGTGGGTTTTGTGTTTTTTGTTGTTTGTTGTTGTTGTTGTTGTTTTTTCCAGTGTGTTGTTTTATTTTTTTTTTTTTGAAAGTCTACTGGTTTATATTCTGTGTATATCCCCAAACACTCAAAGAAATATTAAACATATGCAACAAATCGTTGTAGTTTAAACACCAGGGCTGGGGACTGTTACAGGGGCAAAGGGAAAGAAAAAGGTATGTAAGATCTGAACTTGTAAATCCCTGTGAGTGCATCCAGCTCAGGAAGGATTATATGGCACAAGAGATTTTGCCAACCTTGATGTTTGTCTGGAGGCTGGGGAAGCCTGGTTATTTTAAAGGTGAGCTTCTGGTCACCCCATCTGCACAGCTGATGAGGTTCCAGCCTTCCTATGAGGTTCAGACATAAAGAGCAAGGAGCAAAAACTTCTTAAGCTGTTACCACCTAATAAAGAGATCTGTCCACACTCTGGGGCAGCTCCCATGGAAGCTCAGTACATGATTTTTAGTATTTTCTTTTCAAATAAATGCTTTTGTATATCTGATCTGCTGGTTGTGTTACTCATTACAGTATGTTTTAATATTGTTGAGATAAGGATTTATTCTTCTAAACAACTAGAACTGAGTAATCTCTCCCATTTTATCAAATCAATTATCCCTAGAAAGTGCATCTCTCTGCACAACTCCTCCTTAATATCTTAAGATTTTAAGATATTAAGTATTTTTTCTAGATAAGAACATGTAAAAAACACAGATTTTTTGATTTTGTTTGTTTAAATATGTAAAAATATGTTTCTATGTCTTTTTTAAAAAATAAGTGTCTAATTCTGTTAAATTATGTGTCTGCTGCTGTAAGTAGGTTCATAGGTGAAGATTTTCATGTATTGGGCAAACAGCTCTGGGTGTCCCTGCTTGAGCAGGTGGTGGGACCAGATGGCCTCCAGAGGTCCCTGCCAGCCTCAGTCATGCTGTAATTAATATACGGATAACATATAATTAATATACGGATAACGTATAATTAATATACGGATAACATATAATTAATATATGGATAACATATAATTAATATATGGTAAAAGCTAATGTAAAGAATGTCTGTAATCTGGCTTGAGAGCTTCGACTAGCCTTCCTTTGTAGGTAACATGTAGGTAAAGGTAGGTAAAAGAAATATAGAAATTACTTTTGGAAACTTAATTCCACAGACATTTCACTGATGGTCATTATTTAGTAACTGAGATAAATGGAGTATTCATAAGGGTACTGAGGAAGCCTTGACATGAGTGGGTATTTTATGTATATTGGAAACTTGGTTCTCAGGTGTTCCCGGAGTCTGTCCTCATCACAGGCTCTGAAGCAAGGAGTGGTGGTCCCAATTTATGAGAGGGAAGAGAAGGACAGGAATGGTTTAATATCAGGAATTTGGGCATACGTCTACATCCTGATTTCTTTCTTTTTTCCTGCATACAGTTTTTCTGCAAATCTGCTCTAAAAATCTCAACCCAGGCACCAGAAAATAAGAAATAGATAAATAATGGCTAAATGTGAAAAACAAAACAAAAACAAACAAAAAAACTTGGAGGAACTTATTAAGGAACTTGTGTGTTAAGTTGTTGGTTTTTTCTTTTTGATTTCTTTTAAAATTTCATCTCCACAAGACACAGCTATTCCTATGCTTAAGAGACTGAGGCCTTTTTGTCCAGCAATGCATGTTTTTCTTCATTTATGTGTAATTTGTTTAAAGTTTACTGATTTTTCTTTTTAATTTCATTTATTTCATCAACAGTTAGTGGTTGGAGTCTCAAGTGTGTAGAGAATGAGGAAGCATATGTTTTGTTTGTGGTCTCGTTGTCTTTTTTTTTCTGAAGTCTGTCATATTGGTGCTCTTCAAAATAGGTGTGTTTTAGATAGCTAGTCTGATAATTGAAATAAATGAAGTAGTGAACTTTAATTTCATTACTTGTCATAGGAAAAAAATGCACTTACACTTACTTTTGCTCATTTACTGACTTTTTGTTTTTTCTTCCTGATGAAGCAGCGAAGGAAGTGTGCTATCAGAGGACTGACTATTGTAGTGTCAAAGCATAATGTTGATCTAAATAGTGCTGACACAGAGTAATTTCCCAGGCATACAGATTGGTGACAGTCAGATATACCAATTAGTATTAAAAACAATTCAGGTATTCTATCAAAAGATTTATTTCCACATAATAACTGTATTCCTTTTGAAGGTACGCTTGGGGCTGGCAGTATGCTTTTTAAAAATTCTACATTGATGATAATAACTTACAAGCTAAGCTGTTAACACTATATTTTTATTTTTCTTCTCTGTAGCCCACATACCGGGTGGCAGAATTATCAGTCTGGTGTACCCCGGATTCCCACTGCTTGTATCTCTGTGGAAGATGCTGAAATGATGTCACGGATGGCTTTGCGGGGCACTAAGATTGTTGTGTACCTGAAGATGGGGGCCAGGACCTACCCAGACTCTCCTTCTTTCAACACTGTGGCAGAGATAGTTGGAAACAAGTACCCAGAGCAGGTGAGTGAGAATATATGAGAAGAAACTTATTTTGCTCTTAAAAAATATGAAACAAACCCAGAGAATATCACTTTTTAAGAAATGAGCACCTCTTAGTCACTTATTCTTCCTCATTTCAGATATCTCAGCATTTCATTCTTTGCCAGGTAGCAGGTTTGCAACAATCAGGCTCGGTCCTGATGTACTGGGATGTACTGATGTACTATTTTACAAGACTTATAAGAATTATTGTATTCGAAGAACAGGAAACTCAATGAAATTGTACACAATTTAACCTCCTGCATTGTTTCCGTAGCTTAAAGCTCGCATTAACTAGTGCCATCTGCACAGATGCCACAGAGCATGTATGGAAGCAGAAGTGAAATCCTAGCACTGTAACAATACAGTTATTATTCTTAATAACTAAAAGAAAGTTATGGTTACCATAAGAATTTTTGCTCTGAGTTTGCATGTTGTTCTGTTTATAATCTACAAACAGTTTCTTTATCAGCCAAATAAGCCAGATTCTGCTGTCTGGAAATAAAATTGTTTGCCCGAGTTTTTCTTCAACTGTAAAAGTGAATACAGAATGTCAGTTTAACTTTTTTTTTTAATATTTTTTTTCTTATGCAGGCCATTGCTGCATTTAGCTGGAATTGTATGCATGTCAGGTTGGAGCAATAAGCCATCAACACTAAAAAGTAGCTACAAATTCTGTTTGAACACTGGTTGATCCTAAATTGCTCGTTTCCATTTTAAGACTTTCTTCTTGCTTTCTCTTTTCTTCCAATTTTGTGGCCAAAAATCATGCAGACTAAATTTGTTGTGCTGGAGGACTTGTTCTAATATGCGGTCTTCTATGTCAGCTTACAAGACAGAATGAATTTTCTGGCAGTGTGGTATATCAAGAAAATGCTGATGCAGCCTCACTCACAGCAGCACTAGGAATTGTTGCTAAAGTATATCTACTGAGCCATAATTCTTTTTTTTTTTTTTTTTTTTTTGTAACCATTTTAGTTTTCTAGCTTCAATGGAAAATCAGAATGAATATCTCCGTCCTTTAAACCAGCCGTAGTTCTTACAAGGGTTTTACCTGTTCCGAAATAGAAATCCTGTGGCTGTGGCTTGTGAAGTCTCAAAATCCTTGGTGTTAGCACAAATGCACAATTTCAGCAGCTTGATCGCTGGGCAAGGAAAAAAAAAGTAGTAATCATTTGTGGTTGATTGGTTTAGCTTTATGAAACACGTGGACTGAGTTAAAGATGGTGCCCTAACTTTTAAAGAAGGGAACAGCTAATTTAATGATATGTCATCTGAAGTTTTTAGTAATGCTTCTGATCAGCTAACATGCTATCTTCCCTGAATTTGGTGGATTTCAAAATTACGGCATTTCAACTCAGATTATAAAATGTCCAAATGTAACCTTCAAGTATGCTTAAAGATGCTTGCATGCATTTTATTTTCCCTTTGCTATCTGACTGTGCTTCTTTAAGTACTGAAATGGATGGTGACCGCTTCACTTCTTACTCTGAGAAGCTCAGGTTTTTGAAACACTGGGTAAAGGCTTATTTACAAGCCCCCTGCTGATGTTAATGGGAGTGGTAGCGTACACACTTTGAAAAAGTAACCAAGAAACAGAAAAATAAAACAAGTGAATGTTTAGTTTTTTATAGTACTCAGTTCCTCTCGGAACCTTAATAGGTGCTTCAGCACGCTAATTCCACTTTGTTACTCCATTAAAAATTGGAACCATCTAACTATTTGGACAATAAAATACACTGCAGACCCAAAACTCTTACAATGTCCTTTATACCAGAGTGTTTGGAAATGCGTTACAAGTCCAGCAGAAGAGAAAGGTGCTGTTTCCGTGGGCCAAAATTTCAATTTAAGGTTTAAACTGAAACAAAAGCTAATCTGGATCTCTGAACTCGGGGTGAGAAATTAGCAGCGGGTGGAATAGCTATTACAAAGGTCTGAAGTCAGAGAGTTGCAAATTAGGCTGCAGTCTGTGAAACACGATCACAGATATCACAGCTAATTATAAGTAAAAAACCCTGAAATATAATGGAAAACGAGGGTCGCTATGAAATGCAGATGGAGTCTGGTGAGAAGTGACACGGTTCTCGATGTAACTGCACGTTAGGAACGTTTGTACTTGTCTGTGTATTGACTGGAAGTTAATATACTGCCTGGGTTATAAATAATTCATTAATGCCTCCTGTGAGATTTTTGCATGTTTATTAAACGTAATCACCAAGAACCGAAACCATAATTGTCTGCAAATTCGATCTGTTGCAAGTGGAGTTGATTGTTGTTATTATTTGACTGCTCTTGCAGCATGACCAGTTTGGTGTCTCCTTTTTAAGTCATTTTTTCCATTTGTTTTTTGTGTTTTTTTTTTGTTTGTTTGTTTTTTGTTTTTTTACATATTGTATTTGACAGTGGAGGGAAGAGGGAGAGGTCTAAATGTTATTGAAAACAGAAAATAAAGTTGAAATACTTTTGACATATTTTCCTACAAATTTACTGTATTTTAGACTCAGTGTTCTTGAACTTTTGTAATACGTGCTTTTTTTTTTGCAACTGCAAGAAACGTTTGTTATCATGACAGCTGGTGGAATTGCTGAACTTGCAGACCTCTATTTAGGCTCCTGTGCTTAACTTTAATGCATCTACAGTTCTGAATAACTTAAAGCAATAAAAGAAATCTAATTACTGCTTTGTGGAAGCATCAAGCTCTCAGGAACGTGTGCACCTTCAAAACCAATTGACATGACTTGAGTGCAGGTGTCCTGTTGCTTTTTGAGGAAACTCTGCTCCCAGTAAGAGTTGGCTGAACAGTTAACCCAGAGGTACTTCAAGTTTCTCCTCTGATATATATCCTTTCTGTTTGGCCAGCCAGCAGCAGTAAACAAATGCTTCAGCATCAATTTCTCCGTTCCAATGTGGCCAGCCAGTAGCAGTAAACAAGTGCTTCAGCATCACTTGCTCCAACTAAGATAAATGTACTTTGAAACCTACCATAAGCTGCAACTTTGCACTACCAAGTTTTTAAGGGGTGTATAAAAAATCTGAAGAGTAAAAGTAAGTGCACTTTATCACGCTGCCAGTAAAGTCCCCCATCTCATCAGTGTCTCTGTTCTGTTTCTCCTTGTATTATCCTTTCTATGTCAAGGAAGCACTGCTTTCCCCAGACAGCACCCATAAAGTCACAGTGGGCATGACTTTGTGTTCTGAGCAGAGACATCCAGCGTCCTCACTGTCACTCCTGAGGTGCTTGTTTAGTGCCCACTGAAGCCTGAATCCCTTTAAATGCCCAAAGGAGGTGAGCCTGTGCCCACAAGATAATGAATTCAAGATCAAGCTTTTCTACATACAAGTAGTTCGAAACAGTGAGAACAAACATGCTATGACTTGATGCCCTGGCAACCTTCCTGAGCTTGGAATCACATTCTCACGGTGCTTAGGACAGCAGCAAGAGTGGAAAACCTGTGGGTTGTGGGACTTAACATATTTCAGCCTGTACGACTCCTGAGAGTTGAGCCAAAGAGTTTGTGAAATGAAAAAATATGGTAGCAGAGCCTCCTCAGTTCCAGGCTATTGCAGAGGAGATCCATTTGCAGCCTGTTCCTGACTTTTGTTTTGGGAAAGGAGTTTTTGAAGCACATTGTTGAACCTGGGACAATGCTGCTAGCATCCTTTTGTACTGCCTTGTGTACTGGTGAGATGTTTTGTATAAACTGTGTAAGCTGACACTGGAGACTGGCTGACTGAGAAATTCACAAGTTAACTAGTGTGGTTTTCATTTGAAATTCAGGCAGAGCTGGCAGTAAAACATGTTTGTCTTTTCCGTTTAGTACAGATGTAACACGATTGGTCTTAAAGTGCAGAAGCAACCATTCCCATCTCTGGGGAAATGATATAAATAGTGGCTGTTTCTTGTTAGTCTGGCTTCAATGTACCTAATGTGCCAAACACTGAACCACAAAATATTTGATTAACTGCAAAGGTATCAAAGTGGATAAAGATATAACTCATCTATAATCCTGACTTTCAGTATCTTTCCGTACTGCATATTTCTTGGTGTGCAGTGCTGTTTTACTTATCTTACAGTTACTAAGTGATGGGAAAACTGTTTCCTAAGCGCCCTACAAAGTACATACCTTTAATCGGTGCTCATTATTCTGTGATCTAGCATAAATACCGTAGAGCACAAAAAGGGGGGCTTGTGAGTGGCTTTTTTAGAATCCTGAATAGCTGTTCCAGGAATTCTGCACTGCTTTCTTGCCTCCTGTTTTTATGGAGTGCCATATCTACAAAAAGTACCGCTTGAAAAGTGACTCTATTTTGAACACCATGGGCATAAAAGACCATGAAAAAATGTGATGTAGTTCTGTGCCAAGTTTGGACAGCACTTTGAAAGTAGAAGTCCTAAGAGTGACCTGAGAAAGAGAGATGCTAAGGTAATGGATTGTGAATTTTTCTATCAGTTTGTGATTGGTGGAACAGAATCTGTTCTACAAAAGAAATAGCAGCATATTTACTTTTTCATTCTTCTTCCTTTCCCTATTTCAAAAATCAGCCCTGTCTTGGAATTTATGATACTGGGCAAAACTCCAGGGAACAAGAGAACATGAAAAATGTCCAGGCTTCTGAGTCTGTTAGGCATTCATGCACATAAGGAAAGAAATAATTTGTAGACCTTTTCCCCACTCCCCTCATCCCAAAAAGAAAAAAAGAAGAAAAAAAAAGAAATAGGAAAAAAAAATGCTTCTCTAAAGATGTGTAATACTCAGTACAATGTTGTTTTATGGCCTGGCATCAGTTCTACACATGTTAACAAAATGTCTATCCATCAGCCCTTTGATGTGGCTTCCAGATATCCCTATGCTCAGACTAAACCATGCATACAATGGAGTTTGGAGCAGAGATGTTTTCAGAGCCTGGTGCCATCACGTTATGGCTCCATTATCACATTTTCTCCATGTGGATTGTTTTGCTGTTCGTTCCAAAACGTTGAAGGGTTTGTGAGTTCACTTCTGTGAGGCTGTCTTGTGCGACTGTAAGTTGATGCTTGTCACAGCTACCCTCAGAATTCAAGAGATGGTTATGGAGATTGGGTTTTTCTGAGTGCCAGCCCATTACTTCATGATAGCGTACTGGGGGAAAGGAGATGAAAGAGAAACAGTGAAAAAGAAACCAGAGAAAGGGTGAAGAAGAAACATTGCCATTGTTAGGAAATGTTATATTTTCTTTGAAAACTTTGGGTCAGTATTTGCTGAAAGAAATAGTACCCTATTTGTGTGCGTGTTTTATTAGTAACAGGACTTTGTACTATTATTTGGGGGATAGTTTTTATGGCGTGGCTTGCAGGAGTGGCAATACTGCCATCACTTGTTCTTAAACAGAGGTTTTGTCATGGTTAAAACAGGTAAATTAATGTGAAACTGATATGGAGGAAGACTTTTCTTTGTAACCTCACAATTTTTCAGATGTTTTCTTTGTTCAATCTGCTGGAAGGCCTACAAAATTGTAAGTCTAAAGTGCATGCTAAGTTTTGTGGTGTATAGAGATTGCCAAATCTTCTAAAACTTGAATTGCCCATTTAAAACCCAAAAGCTAACTAAAAGCATTTAATTCTTCTGGGGAGAACTTGGCAGTAGTTTTTCTTTGGATTCTGAATAAGCAGTAAGCATTTAAGTAGGCATTTCTTCTAGAAATCTCCATATCTATGTATGCAACAAATACATCTTACAGGTAATTTGTATGGACGTGACTGATGTTGTTAAGGGGCAGTGGTCAAAAAAACATTGTACCACTTTAGATTGTGTTTGAAATATCAGTGGAACAAGTGAATGTGTGTATGTGGACGAAAGATTCGAAGTGGCTTACATTTTTTAAAAAAAGATTCTTCTGACAGTTTTGCTGGAAGGCAGCAGTTCACATTCACCAGTGCAATGTGATCTTTGTAATGTTCAGACGTTACCAAAACGACTAGACCGCATCTATAAACAGGGAGCTGAGAGTAGGGAAAAGGGCCTGGTCAGCCATCACTACGGATCTTTGAGAGGGTCTTAGAATCATAGAATCATTAGGGTTATACAAGACCTCCAAGATCATCTGGTCCAACCACCCCCCTACCACCAATGTCACCCACTGAACCATGTTCCTGAGCACCAGATCCAACCTCTCTTTGAGCACCCCCATGGACGGTGACTCCACCACCTCCCTGGGCAACCCGTTCCAGTGCCTGGCTGCTCTTACTGAGCAGAAATGTCTCCTCATTTCCAACCTGAACCTCCCCTGGGGCCATTCCCTCTAGACCTGTGAGAAGAGGCTGACCCCCAGCTCCCCACACCTTCCTTTCAGGTATCTATAGAGAGCAATAAGGTCTGCCCTGAGCCTTGTCTTCTCCAGACTGAACACCCCCAGTTCCCTCAGCCACTTCTCACAGGACTTGTGCTCCAGACCCCTCACTAGCTTTGTAGCCCTTCTCTGGACATGTTCCAAGGCCCTGATGTCCTTCTTGTACTGAGGGACCTAAAACTGAGCACAGTACTCGAGGTGTGGTCTCACCAGAGCTGAGTACAGGGAAACGATCACCTTCCTGAAGGAACAATGTTAGCCTTAATTGCCTTCACTGCCAGTGTCTAGTGAGAGCAGGACCTTCTTAAAATGGACTAAGTCGACCTGCTGCTAGGCACCTGGTTATGGTCTAGGTTCCTGCAGTGCCTTCTTCACCAGAGTCAATTGGAGCCTGGGAGAGCTGAATGCTTCCCAAAACCCCTTGTCAGGCCTTTGCTCTGTACAGTAATCTAAGCATGGGTTTTAGCTACTCTGCTTCCTCAACTGCAACCTACTAAATTGTGACACTAGAAATTAAAATGTAACATTTAGGTTGCTTGTTCTGTGGGCTAGCAAATTTATCTAAGCACACAGTTTTGTAGTCCTTTTGATGATACCAGTATAAGCAGATACACTGTAATATTTTTTTCTTCCTACCCATTCCTTTGTCTCTACTCCCACACAGCAGTTAGAAGAATTACTATGGGATTTTATTTCAGTAATAATTTACAAATACACACAGGGTTTAGAGAATGATTGTGAAAACTTCTTTTTTCTTATCCACATTGAAAAAGTTATCTTCTAAAATTACATTGGATCCTTCTTGCATTCTAATACACAAGAGTATCTAAAGGGTAGTCCTGGGTTTGGCAGATGTAGTACTGGCCTGAGGCATGAAGTAAAAAAAAAAAAAAAACACCACACAGTATTGAGGAGGAAGGAGGAAAGAAACGATATTGTACTTTTCATTATGAATAAGTAGGTGCCAGAAATGCTAGTGCCAGGTGTCAAGGATTAGTGTAAAAACATCTGTTCATTACAGGAGTAGTCAAATAAGTGTAGTAATACGCTTATATTTGTTAGGTGCAGACAGTGTGCTACACCTTGTACAAGAGAAGGAGGACTACCAAGACAGTTTCATGTCCTAGTGAGTCTGCAGTCCAGGAGATGAATGCAGTGCTAAAAAATTTACATGTTTTCCACGCAAGTCTAATGGAAAACTGCATGTCTAAAAACATGTGGGTTGGATGATCTGTTCAGTGTAGATTCAGAGGTTCCAACACATGGTACCAATGTGGAGGAAGATCTGGTTGATGGACCTAGCATTGTCACTGAAGTAGAGGAGAAACACTGAAAGCAGTGAAATCTAAAATGTTCAGGCCAGGGCTGAGGTGAAAGTGGGAAATAACTTGGTCAGTCACATTGAAATGTTGACCAAAGTAGTTCAATGGGAGAGGTGTTATGACAAGAAATGTGTGGTCACAGCAGCTGAGAGAAATGATTACGTGGTTATATAGGGTTCATAGTTTTGATGGACACAGACATGGTATGCTTGAGAAACATTGAACTAGCTGCAACAGTGTGGGTAGACTTCACGTACTGAGAATTCACTTGTTAGGATTTCAGGCTTCACATTTGCACTTTATAAGAACAAGAAGTACAGATGGTGAAAATGATGGGCTGACCACGGTTGCTGGGCTCTTTAAGAGAATTAGATTCAACTCCTTGGTTTGCCTCAATAGTATGTGCTTCAAAATTCAGCTATCATTCATTCTTATTATTTTAAACCATTGTTACACAGTTCTTTATACAGTTTCATCAGCCTAAAAAGAGTATTTCAGGCTTCTAAGATGTTAAAGGCCTTGCACTTTGCACTGTAGCTTTATTGTACATTGTAGGCACAACAATGAAAAATCATGTATTGTGGTTTGTCAAAGCAAAAATAATTGTAAAGCACATTATACCAGTAAGGTTTATTCAAACTGATTGTGTATGAAATGTTAAAGATCTTGTAAGGCTGGTATAAAATCTTAATTATGTCAAAGAACAAGTTTTGTTTATAGAGTTTCTCGGTTGCTGTCGGTCGGTACTTGTACCAACAATATATCATGAAGTAATATGCAAGTTATCTAGAATTTCATTGAGAACAAATATACTTCTAATTCATTTTAACAGGTAAAAGAAAATTGTTGACAAAAATGCTCCTGCAGGGGCTCTTCATGGGCCGCAGCCTCCTCCAGGCCACATCCACCTGCTCCACTGGGGGCTTCTCCATGGGCTGCAGCGTGGAGATCTGCTCCATGTGGGACCCATGGGCTGCAGGGGGACAGCCTGCTCCACCAGAGGCCTCTCCACAGGCTGTGTGGGAACTGCTGCTGCGTGTCTGGAGATGATGAAGGGCCTGAGCAGCTCTCTGAGGAGAGGCTGAGAGCTGGGACTGCTCAGCCTGGAGAAGAGGAGGTGCAGGGGATCTCATCACTGTCTGTACATCCCTGAGGGGAGGGTGCAGAGAGGATGGAGCCAGGCTGTGTGCAGTGGTGCCCAGTGCCAGGACAGGAGGCCCTGGGCACAACCTGGCCCCCAGGAGGCTCCCCCTGAGCACCAGGAGCCCTTCTCTGCTGTGCGGGTGACGGAGCCCTGGCACAGGCTGCCCAGAGGCTGTGGGGTCTCCTCCTTGGAACCCTTCAGCAGCTGCCTGGACGTGGTGCTGGGCACCCTGCTGTGGGCATCCCTGCTTGGGCACGGGTGGCACCGGGTGGCTCCAGAGGGCCCTGCCAGCCTCAGCTGTTCTGCGATTCTGACTCCTTTCAATCATACTAGTCAGAAAAGTTAACTGCTTTCTGTGATTAGGACTGAGATCCTACACTGACAAAGTGCAAACTGGAAATGGAAGTGTAAACATATGAATTAGTTAAAAAGCATCTTAAATAAGTACCACACTTACGTGATTTTTCAAATACAAAAATCAAAATAAAAAAAAAATTTTGTATCTTTACTTACTTTTTTTTTTTTTCCAGGAAAGTTATTCATGGTTAGGTATTCACCTTTAGCATACAAATTCTGGGAGTTTCCAGTACTCATATTACACCTTTTTATTGAAGTTGCAAAGGAATAAAAGCAAAGGGCCTGTTAAAGTGCCTTTAACAGAAAAAAATATTTGTCCTACACGTTTTTTAGGTTTACATCTTTAGACAAGCTGAAAAGTATGTTTCTCACAGTGTGCATTTGGTTTCCCCATTAGTTTTTATTCTGTCATTTATTCCATAGGCTGATTTACAAATCTGAACAAAAATAAACGAAAATGCTTGTTCTTCTAATAGCTGCACAGTCCCTTGACATCCGATATCTATTGCAGTGTTGGAATTTAGGACCTCTTTGTGAAATGTTAGTCTCAAGACCAGTGTATAATGTTTTGGTATAAACTACTTCACCCCCACCCCAAATCCCATTTCATCTATTTGTATTTAAATTATCATATACAGGGTGGAGAATGGAATAATACCATGATGTAAGATGAATCAATAGTCTGTAAACTGTACTGATTTAGAAATTGCATCAAATCAGTGGGTTTTCTTTCCTCGAGTGCAGAGAAGCAAGCAAATAAAATAGAATTTTACTTGTGTTTTAAATATTGTAGCTCAGCAGGGAGGGATGTTAATGCTGTCTCGGTACTTCTGTATTGTTTAATATTCTGGGCTTTATCTTTTAATCGTGTGCCTGGTCTAATGATCATTGTGCTTCGTTTGTGCTTTCACTGATGTTAACTGGACAAAGGCTTTTGTCATCCTTTATGTGTGCCAAGTTTAACGTACTGCTTGTGAGAGAAGGTTTTTCATGGAATAATATTCCTTCACTCTAATGGAATTTGTTGCTGTAAGCTATATATACGACAGTTTCAGGACACCTTCTTCTGTGGTGTGCTGCTCAGCAGAGTAGAGCATGTTCTACCATTCCAAATGGGAAATATCTGTCATCCAGCGTCTTGCCAACAGAGTGATTACTGAGCTCGAAAACGTGATGTCCTCACCACTCTTCCCCTTTCAAATAATCAGGAAGAGGACCTGAGATCACGTTATTCATTGTGAAGGAAAGGAAAAACAAGATCTTGAACTGTTGACAAGAATGTTCCTGTCTGTCTTATCTTACAAGCAGATACTACAGCTTGTGGTCTGCTGGCGTTTGTGATTTTGTTTCTTGGCATTGCAAACCTGAAGTCAGAGATTTAGAAGTCTTGGATCTATGTTCTCTGCTTCTGCCTAAAGTCCACTGACCTCGGTTTATATGCTAAAGTGCTCCAGGGATCTATTCACTTAACTGGAAATAATGCTCAGATGATACTTTATTTGACTGTATCTTTACACATTCTGCAAGTTGCTCAGCAAGTCTTTCTGGAAGTCTGCAGCTGTTACGCTGTGCATATAAATAGCCTATAGTTAATAAGCCTATTTATAGCAAGCCCAAGTCTGAAGGTTGTTGGTTTTTTTTCTCATTCATTAGAGTTTCCAACCTTCAAATAAGTTAGACAGGATAACTGGATTGTACCCTTACCCACCAAGTATGGTGCGTCTACTTTTTCATTGATTAATTTGGTAGTTTAATTTAAAATTGCCTAGACATATTTAAATGGTGAATTTCAGGAAAGAGAAGCAGTTATGTATAAAGAAATATAAATAAGCCGGCTTCGATGGGTTGGTTACATTTCAACACATTTGGTAATGATAATGTTCTACATTATATTACAATATACAATGCTTTATATTCTTTATATGTGGGCTTTGTTGCACACCCAAGAGCAGCATAACAACCCTCCTCATCCCTGTAGAATAACCAGCAGGCCGTTCAGAACTGTTGAGATCATTTGTTGCGGAAAGTCCGCAATGGCTAACACTTAAATTACTTCCATTTCTATTTATCTGTATCAGGTTTTCCTGTGAATTAAGAAGTAAGGGGATGTTCTCGGTCACGCTTCAGTACAGGTTTCCAAACCTGGTGATGGCTGGAGCAGCATGAGGGAAGGAAGAATGTGATTGCAAGTATTGCCAGGGTCATGAAGATAAGGTACCACATAATCTGGAGGACAGAACAACAGTTCAGAATAATCTTGACAAATTGGTAGTAATGAAGTGTGATCTACTTGTCTTCAGGATGAAGAAATTGGATGTACAGTGTGTGTCTGATAGGGTGGCTCATGCAGGGTCCTTGCCATATTTGCTGAGAAGAGTTGTGAGGTACTTAGGGCTCAGCAGGCGTGGTAAAGCTTGCAACACGAAAATGAGGAGATGACATCCAGCTTTTCTTGGAAACGCATGTCCTGCCACGTGAGCAGGCATGCTTTAGGCAGATCCACAGATTGAGGGGTTGAAAGGTGGCACTTGGAGAAGGTGTTTGTACAGAGGCAGGTGGAGGCACTGAGACAGTCCTCGGGAGTGCTGAAAGCTGCTGAGAGAACCTCTGATCGCTGGGCATGCTGTAACTGCTGCAAAAACTTTGTTTTTCTAATTGTCTGTGCAGCCCATTTAAAGCTGTTTTAGTGACCTGTAAGCATAGGATTGTGCAATATCATAAAGCATGAATGCTAGTGATTTAAATCCAGACAATAACATGTAGATGGGAAAATACATGTTTTTTCTGTCAAATCACTTACTGCATGTTTGTGTTGAAAGCACAAAGAAAATTCAGTTCTGTTTCCCAATTAGGGAAAAAGTATGTCTAAAGGAAAAACAGGAAACCCCAACAAAACATTTCCCTGCTTAGCAGAGAATTGTTTAATACAGTTAATTAAGCCACCAAGAAGTTGAAGAGAGCAGCTAGTTGCAGTAATTTTAACTGCTTGGATCCAGCGGCATTGAAGGTGTTTTAACTGCTGTAAATAATTTTTGTGTGTTTTTAAAGAAATTTTTTTTTTTTCTCTATAATTGCATTTTCGTTTACATTTGTATCTTAGGAATAGATAAGGGTTTCTTCTCTCAGGGTGGTAAAAAAGATAATAGCGTAGTTTCAATAACTTCATTTTGCTTCCTTGAGCACTTTAAAATCTCTTGATGAATCTTTGAAGCAGAGAGCTGATCCTTTTTCCCTTTCATTTATCTGAAACCACATATTTAACTGTAATGTGGGTTATAATTGCTAATACCAATTTAAAGCTAGGATGTAGAACCAAGCGGAACCAGAGATCGAGGGACTATTATGTACTGCCGTGAGTAAAGACAGCACGTTGCTGTTCAATGCAGCACTGACCTGGGGTATGTGTGCAGTGAAAGTAGGTAATGTGGTGTCTTTCCCATCACGTAACTCAAAGCTTCCACCTCCTGTGGTGTAGACTAAGAGTCTGCTTTGTCCCTGTCTTCCCTTGTGAGTGAGCTGCAGTTACAAACTATATCCTATAGTAATCCACGCAAATTATTTATCTTAACCAGCATAATACGGTACAATTAGTTTAAAACCAAATTCATAATTAAGAAACCTCAGTTTATCTAAGGCTCTCTAGACAGTCATATGTGAAGAACCTCTGTGTTTTTAGAGCTCTCTTCATTTTTGCTGCAGCATCGCAGGCTTAATCAAACCTTTGCCTTTAAAATAATATAAAATGATTTTCTGCTACAGCTTTAACAAACACGCCCATTTAAAGGTTTTGTTCTGCAGTCGAGATCAAAATTGGTTGGATGTGTGTATCAATACGTAAGATCAATACAAAAGTAATAATAATAGCATTTATTACAAACTTCTTCGAACATTTTAAAAGAGATCTGGAAATAAGAGCCTTTTAAAAGAGTTTTCTTACACTCAGTTTTTGTGCTTTTTTAAGAGAATAAAAACGAAGGAAAAATGATAGCACAGAAAGCAAAAGTGACTCAAACTGAGCAAAGGAATGAAATAATTCTGTGTTGCTCTTTCACATTTGTAATGAATGGTACAAAAATATTTAACTGTGATGAATAAAAGCACTCTCTCTATGACCTGCCTATCACAAATTTACTAAAGCAAGGAAAATGAATTGAGGATGCCACAATGTGACCTACTGCTTTGGTCCTTGACCTGGTACAGTCTTCACCCTGGGAACAGTACCCCCACAAGAGATAACGAGCTGCAGCGTGAAGACTGCATTGGTGGAGATGCCAAATTTCTAGCTCCCTTCCCCTCCCATCCCATCGTAAACCAACAGCCCTCCCCTGGCCTTAATCCCGGCCAGATGGATTACTGCAGTCCCTTTTTGAAGTGGTGCAGATAGTCTCTCCTCCTTTTCCCATTCGTTTGAAATTAAGTACAGGGATCTTTTTTTGTTGTTTATCTGTGCTGAAGCAAGAGACTTTCGCTGTGGCCTGCAAAGTGGCAAATGATTGAAACCCTTTCGGTGGTCGATGAAATGAGCCGGCTCGTAGCAGGCTGCAGTTTAGGGAGGAGGAAGGAAGTGGTGAGCAGGTCTGAAGGCTGTGACTTGCAGCTCTGTGGCTCAGCCCTGAATAGGCTGTGATGTCATGTGCTGGGAGCATGTTTTTGAATGACTACATAGGGTGGAAAAGCTGTACTGAAATACTTGTTCTGTGTTTTTCTGTCGACTTAATGTACGTTTGTGGTTGTTTAACCGTAAGCCTGCTCTGCCATCACCCTGCTGAGTGCTCCCATGTGTGATGGATGTGGCTTCCCCAGCGCTGCTGCTTTGTGCTGGGGAGTTCTCATCCTGCAGGGGCAAATCCCAGGGAAAACTGAAGGCAGTAGGAGGCTGGGGCTTGCCATTGATTGTTTCTAAAGAGATTTTTCCTCTTCACTTGACCACTTGATGTAATCCCTGTGCTGCTAGTCATGTGAGGCATATTTGTTTCGGTTACAAATGTAATGCCATTGCTCTCAGATTTTCAGCTGACCTACAGAGTGGCCTCTCCCACCCAACATTGTTACCTCAGTTCTGGTTTATGGGAAGTGGTTAATTATGAGGTGCAAGACAGAAATATTCAGATAATAGTTTCTTGTTCAGGTGTTTAAGCATTAAACCCCGAAGAGACTGAATGTGCCAGCTGTCACTTTCTACTGAACTTCTCATTCCCAAGCAAAGTCATGGAGAGAGTACTCAGAGGCTACTGTAAGCTCATCTGATAGAATTTAATGTTCTGGAACTGGCATCATCACATCCAGGTCAGAAGATAATCCACCTTTTTTACAGTGTTAATGGTTAAGGGAAAGAGAACATTCATATCTTCCTGAGTTCTCTGTTAAATATACCAGGTTGTTCCTGATTCAGTACATATGAGTAGTGATGAAGCTCTCACCATTCAGTTCTCTTTTCCTACTTTTAAACAACCTCAGAGAATTGTGGGGTGAATTGTTAAGACAACGTGGACTCCAGTATAACAATACATATTTCTGTAGCAACAGGACCGATATCATGTTTATCTGATGCTTAGATGTGGTCAGTTCATGCATGAAGAGTGGCTAGATAAAGGTGAACTTGACAGAGCATAGTTCCAATGGGAACAAAAGAAATTCTTCAGATCTGGTACATCTGTTTGATATATTTGATTTAGTCAGATTGAAGGTAAGGAGCCTTCTCTACAGCTGTTCCATTTTGTGGGCCTGTGGTATCTAAAAATACAGGATAAAGACTGTAAACTATGTATTGTGCTCCTCTGGTATTATGGACCACATTCTGACAAAGCTGGTGTAGGAGTCATTACTTCTCAAAGGTGGTCCAAGACTGTAGAATTAAATTCCTCAGGAAATACAGACTTTCACTGGCCTTCTGTTCCAGAGGAAGGCAGCTTCCTTTGATCTCTCCTTCTCTTCCATGGAAATACCGCATCACGTACATCTGCAAACACTGTTTCTCCAGTAAAAGTAAACACAAGTTTCTAGAAGAAGAGATTCCAATATAAGTTTTTTCTCCCCTTGTAATAAATTAAAGGACAAATAGTATGGGACAGATATTCATCCTGCAGAATGATTCACTAGCAGTGGGTGTTTAACATGTGCTGATTATAGCAATTAATAGATGGCCAGGAGGTACTCTGATGCTAAAGCTATGAATAAAGATATTCTAAACTAACTATTCTTGAAGAAAAAAAAAACAGCTAAGGATGGATCCAGTATTAGATTTTAGTCCCTTGATTTAGGTTATAAGTATGTCTTAAATACCAGGGAAAGATCAGGCTTTGGGAATTGGTGGTTCTACCTGACAAAAGAGGCACCAATTCCATGAAAATCTGTACCAAAATTTTAGGGCCTCCACCCAGCAGGTTGTTTGGTAGGTGAACTGATGGTAGGAAACCAAAAATGAAATACTTCTTGAAGTTTCCTCAGTTTGCATCTGGTCTGCAAAAGCATCTGAGGAAGGCATTGCCTTCTTCCTGCCACTTGGGTCAGGACTGATCAAAGCACTTGGAAACAGAAAATCACTGGGGAATAGCGTGGCATTTGTATTCTCCCCTGCAAAGAAATGTAGGCCGTGGTGATACACAGTCCAGAGGAGCCGTCCCTGTGAGGATTTACACACATGACCCATCAGGTAAAAGAAACCCAACTCCCTGGTCCAAACATTTAAGTTCTGCCCTCGGGTGAAGTCATTCTCTTGCCTGGGGATTCTCTTGGATTTTGTAGTCCTTCTGGATGCCCAAATATTCCTGCTGCTAGTATACCCTGGCTTAAACTTAGTCTGCTAAAAGATGCAGTAGGCCAGACCCATGACTCATGATGATCTGTATTTTTCTTTTTAACAGGAAATTAAGCAGCTTCTCCAAGACAGAGCAAATAACCAAATAGCAGGAGTCTGCATGCTGAGCTCCCACTTCAGTCTTCTGCTGACTGCAGTAGTTCATTAGCAAATAAAGAACCAAGATCTGATGCTAGGACCTTAATTTTAATGCTCTACATGGCTCCACAGTCCATTTTTAAATACATTCTTCAAAACCTCTACAGTTAGGTTGTCAGCCATTGGCCAAGTAGGAGTTCACTGCCAAGGGAACTGAAAATAAATGACATGGATTCTTTTGAGAAGAAGATCAGACTTCATATCCATTTATTAGGATTGTGACATCCCCTTTCTGCTTGCATGCTCCTTGTCCCAACTGAGTATGTCTCTGAGTGAATGGGGTTTTATTTCTTGTACAGTCTCAGGAAGAGGGCTAGGAGAAGGAGATTTCTATTTTTGTTTTCATGGGAACGTGTTGGTACAATGATGAGGGGGACCTGAAGTACCAAGGCAAATGTATTCTAAGTTTATTTTTATTTAAAAAAAAAATAAATTAATGCCATATGTGCCGAGTCCCCTTTTTGGTTGCTGGAAGTTTTGTGTTGTGCAGCCTGGCTTGCAGAGCTTTGAGAGAAGTCTTTGGCTGGAAACGCACGTTCTGCACCGAGGCAGGGATATTTTTGTTCAGTTGCTCTGCTCATTCCAAGGAGAGCTGGAAAATTTTGCAAGAAATTTTTGCTGTGTAAGATGCTTTGTTTCTGGGTGTGACAGCGCACAAATAATATATATCTGACATACTTGGGTTTGGAGTTACGTTGCTTTTGGCGATCTAATCAGGAAGATATTCAGTGAATGTTGTCAGAGCTGGGAATGGACCAGAGCACACATAAAACAATAACTGAAGCAACTCACTTTTTCTTGCAGCTAACCCAGCTGAGCTTTTTAGTAGAGAATTTTTTTTTAATTATACCTAATAACCAGAATTACATCTGCAAACTCTGTTTTGATAAAGGCTCTTAAAGCTGTTTATTGAAGAGGCAGTGCAGAGGACAACGTGCAGTGACCGAATCAAACAGATTCTGTTTGTTGGGGCATATTTTTTCTCCCTTACCTCTACCCCTGTTTACCCATAGTGTATTCTCAGCTGCCAACTGAACATACACTCAGTTTTTAACTGCACAGAGACATCTTCTGAAACCTGTGGCACTCTTTTCGGCTTTTTGCTTTGTCTTATATGGCCAAAAAACAGTACAGCCGAAAGCAGGTTTGGTACTTTTGATTTACTGTCTTGCTCGAAAGCATATGTGACATTGCACTCAGGAACTATAACTCTTCTTAGGATAAAAGAAATTGTTATAATCCTTTCACTAGCTAATTTCTGTGCGCTGCAAATGGATTGCTGTGCATCCAGGGAAAATTGCTCAAGGGAAAAAAAGACTTTGTGACTTTTATTTAGTGCATTTTGTGCAACAGTTACCAGGCTAGACAGGATGATTAATAAATTACTGGGTTAGTAACTCGGAGGGAATCACTTTTGCTGTAACTGAATTGCTAACAAAATCATACAACAACAACAACAAAAAAAGGGTTTTACAGTGAAATTCAATATTTTGAGTGGTGCTTTCTATACTTGACAAGCTAATGTACCCTCTTCATGGAATAAATCATTTTGCTGTGGTTTAGCAGGGGTAGAGTTGGGATATCACACAGAATTTGAACGTCTGTGGAGCCCTGGATTTATTAAGATGCCACAGGTGATTCTGCTGAAGAAATACGTGCCCTTCTGTTCCAACACAGTTTTAGTACTGAAGTTGCCTTAGTATGCACTCGCACACCCGGCCATGCTGTGACAGCAAGCCTGCAGGATCAGCTTAGTGAAGTTGAACCTGAGCTCTCTGAAGCCGAATGGAGAGGGGAAGAAGGACATGAGGAGATGCACCCGGCCCCAGCTCCAGGTGTGGTTCGGAAAAGCCCGCGGCTCTGCCAGCGTCTCCGTGAAGCCAGGAGGATTCAGGTGGGCGCTCAGGAAGCAGCAGGCCGATAACTCCGTGATGGAGATGTGCTTCCACCAGTAGTGGAAGACTGGCTTTAAAGAGCCTTTTGCTCCATATGTATTTCCCCACCCAGAAATAAAACATAAACTTTCTCAGACTAGCACATAGGCCAAGCATTTCAGGACTCCTAAATAAGTGCCTAATGCAGAATTGTGCCCGTGTGCTCCAAGCTGAGCAGAGGCATTCTGCCTTTTAATTTCCTGACTAGCTTTGTGTTGTTTGTGTTGATCACGTTTCCTCTAAGCTTTTAGCCATCCCGGCTAAAGCTCCTTTGTATACACAGAACGCTCAACATTTGTCACACAGAGATTTTTTTATGTACGCGCTTCTTGTTTAGGGTGGTTTTTATTTTTTGAGGGACGGCACGTTTTTGTCAGCAGAAAGTGGACTTAATCATGAACTGTGCTTTTTTTTTTTTTTTGTGATATTTCGAGCAAGCAAACATGGTTCATACAGTTTCCTTCTGTGTTCAGCAGTTCCGGAAGAGAAACCAAACAGCCGTATCTGTTTAGACTGCCTCCATTCTGCCGGTCCTTTGTAGCCCTGCCAAAGTTCTCCACATCACTGAGCCTCCCAGTTAAAAACAGAGCCCACTTCACTTTGTTCCTGGGGCTGAAAGCCGCTCACAGTATGGGATTTGGGGACTGAAATTCTTTCAAGAATGAATTACACTCTACCAGCTAGAGTAGTCAGAGGAGTAAATCAAAGGGATTATTTGTTTTGACTGGTGCCTGATTTGTTTTTGCCAATATTATGCTCAGTCAGAAAATTAAAAAAAGCCCCTTAATTAAGTGTGATATTTTTATAAGCAAAAAACAGGCAGAAGAATCTGGCTTGGCTTTCACTGTGTCCTCCATGCAGGGACTTTATCATCTGAGCCATACTGGATGCTTTCTGCTACATGTTCTAATGGACAACAATCATGTTTTAAAAATTGGGTGAGAGGATTATGGTTTGTATAACACAGTGATTAAGCAGGGGACAAAAGATTGTACCTATATCTAACAATCTGATCATGGGAATTTCTCTGCTTCTATAAATTGTTTATAAAGAATTAAAAACAAAATGACAGAAATGCAGATGACCGTGATACGAGGCAAGCAAAGCAAAATGATTTTAGGGGAAAAAGAAAACTTTTTTTTGTTCTTCAGTTTTCTGAGCATTTGAAAAGAACTATGATGAGATACAACTGTAGATTTTTTTTTTTTTTTATTCTTAGCAAATAATTACAAATGACTGCTGGAGAAACTACTACTCATCCCGGGACTGTTTCCAGCAGGTTATGCCTGTAAAACTATTTAGGAGACTTAAAGAAAGAGAACAGGAATGAACTGTTGCTTTCAACATTATAATAAAAATATCTTTAAAATTGTGCTGAAATAGTCAGTGTTAGTAGCTCAGAATACTTGTTGCTGAGCTTCAGAAGTCATTCTTTGATTATGAACTTCAAAAAAGTCGGATAGGACTAGCTAAATAGGCTATTTAGCTAGTGAAATAATTGCAAGTGAAATTTATGAGAACAGTCACTGTATAGCCTTTGGTAAAGAGATTTCAGGAGATAAGGCATGTAGGTGTCTCTAGCATTTTATCACGATACCAGAACAGTTGCACATGCAATGAACTTATTTGCACATACAAATAAGGAAATCTACCTGATTGATATTTGGGGATTGCACTTTTTGACACTCTTCAGTTAAATTGCAGTGTTAATAGTTGGAAAATACTGATTCTTTGAGTCCTGTGGGACTCAAAATAGTTTTATACGCTTAACATAGCTTTAATAGCTAGGGTAAAATATTTCTGAGAATACATTTGAAAACTAGGTATTTACCCAGGAGCAGTGCTGAAGGAAGGATGCTGAAGGATGGGAAAAAGCAGCTTTAAAGATGCGATGGATGCCACCTCTGAACCCAGACATAAGCGGTAGCCGTATCTCTGTAAAATTACAGCTTTCATTCATTCAGAGTTGCTTCTTTTGGAAATTCATGGGGTGATGAATATTTCATAGCTCATGCATATTTGTATTGAAACAGAAAATGTTTTGAACAGTGCTAGTAGGTGAGGTTTAGAGTTGCATTATTCACCGATTTGGTATGATAAATGTGTATATATAGATTGTTAGTTCAGTGCTTAGTAATAACCGCTTAAAGCTTTGTACCCATTGCAACTTCAAAATCAAGTGTGGGGAGCAAAACCTCTGGGCCAGGCACTTACGCTCTTTCTTTGGGAGAAAGTTTTTTTTTTCTGAAAGTGGGCCTATTGACTTGGGCAGGTCTCTGTTTTATTTAGGGGGATGTAAGCTGGCTGTATTTTAACCAGGAGCGATGTATTTTAACCCACCAAGTGATGGGTGCACACCTTTGCTGTTCTCTTGTGTCTTCTGGCACACCGACTGCAGCTGTGGCAGAGCACTGACTGCGAGCTTTATGGGGTTCTTGGAGGCTTTTACATTCAGCTCACGGAGTTTCTTAACATAAAGACCTATAGTTTGAGGCTGAGTGGATGTTCTAGAGGAATGAGTGAAGTGGGTTAATTGATTTCAATGATAGCTGTAGCTGAAAAGCTACTGCCTTGCACTTGTACAATGGTGGAATTTCGCGGGCACTGAAAACTGGGCTCACATAGCCAAATCTTGCAGCCCAGGTACAGTTAACCACATCATGTCACCCTCTGTAGGAATATTTAGTACCTGCTAAACATGTAAATGAGACTGAATGGTGTTTTCATCAAAATCTAATAATAATTTGAATGCTCTTCAAATAATAACTTGACAGCCTTCTATTTTGCTAAATTCAGATAGCTGTGGTTGTGTCCACGGTATCCCAAGTTTTCCAGACATTTAAGCAGAACAGCAGGGTAGTTACTCTCCCAAAGCTTTTATAGTTGAATGTAGGGGTGAGTTAAGTAGATGACACATAGGAAGCAATTAAAATACTGCTTTGTAAAAGTTTAGAAGTACAGATTTTGAAATAAAAGTTCCAGAAGTTCAGAGCAACTACAGAAAACTGTTTAAAAGAAGTGGGTGAAGCAGGGGGATTAAATTCGCTAAGAGGATTTTGAGGCATGGGGAGTGACATGGTTGGGCAGTAGAAAGAGAAATCCTTTTACTCGGTCATGTTTAACTGAGGAATTAGGGATGCCAGGAAAAAAGAGGTCACAAAGGGGAGGCAGAGAAAGAGGATGGACAGAGGTGTGAATCGCAGTATGTGCACAAGGAATTAAAGCAAAAATTACTTCACAAGATGCTGAGAGAGAGGAGACCCACGCTTTTGAAATCCTGACACAGAAAGAGGAACAAATAAAGGCAGATAAGAAATTTGAGAGTCTATTTAACTATTCAGCTCCACTGAAACCATAATCTGTTCTAATAGCAAGCATTTCTTGCAGGCTCTTATAGGCCCTAGAGGTGTCTGTCAGTTGGCTGCCTCTGGCTCTCACAAACTCTCCTTTCCAGTCACTTTGTTCCTAATGGTCACACCTAGATTTAAATCCTATGTATGCAGTATTTTTTCAACCCTTTTTTATGATTAATATTTTCAAGAACTCCCAGCTAACCTGCTTTTAATCCCTTTTTCCCCAGCTTAACATAGAGAGGCTGGAACGAACTTCGTGGAGCTGTCACACCACTAAGTAACGCAGCTGTAGGGATTTCTTGCAGTTTGGGTATGTTAGGTGTGACTTCATCTGAAAGTCCATCTTTATCATCCAGTCTTAAGCCCTGCAAAGGAATAATATTGAGTACTTTAAAGGAACTCAGTGGAAAGGACACAAAAGGTAGGCACAGGATGGGGAATGACAGGAGAGAATGACTGTAGGGTAATTACATATTCCAGAAATGAGTGGGTTGGTGGGGGAGGAGGACAAAATGTCTGCATACAGCATGAATAATTGCTTGAGATAAACTAAGAAGGGGAAATTTAGATGAAATACCACGAAAAGCTTCCTTAGAGAGTAGTTTAGGTGTCTACAGAATGGCTGATTGGTTAGGTCCCAAAGTTTCATGTTCTAAATGTTTCAAATACTGCTAAATACTGAAAAGAAGACAAGTTTGCTGTCACATTCTGCCTCATCTGTGTATAATTTTCAGTCTGTTTTTGTTAGTTTCACTGTTCTAGCAAACAAACTTCTACTTAAAAAAGCAAAACAAATCCTACGTCTGAATGAATTAGCAGCTGAGCTGAGCTTTGCTCAGCTGTCTTCTAACTGGAGAGGCCTTTGGATACCCCAGATCCAAAGAGGACAAAGGGCTCCTGGGCTGTGGTCTGTCATATCCAACCCCCCAGCCTTGGATTTGTGAATTGAGCTCAAAGCTGAATTTCCCTTTTTCGTTTCCTTTGTTGTTTTTGGCTTATGTTCAGTCAGTGAACGTGACAGAAGGATATCAGTTAGAACAACGGAGGAAGGTGGATTTTTTTTTTTTTTTATTTAATTCAGGATTGTTTCTGTGACCTGGAAAGTTTGGAAGAAAAGCGAAAAGGAAAAACAAAGGAGCTTCTAAAGTAGCTGTATGTGGAGCCTGCACAAGACTGGTGACCTTCGTTTGATAATTCCCCATCCATGTAGCAGACAGTGAATGAGTCAAAGGTAGCAGTGACAGAAATTACACAGCTGTTGGGTGAAGACTCCATTGTAGTTGTCTTTATAGCAGACTTTTGGAATTGGCTGAACTTCTGCTGGCCTTGCACTTGCAGCCTTGTACATCTTTGATGCTGCTTTGGTATTCACAGTGTGTCGTTAAGATGTTTTCCTCTTGCTCATCCCGTCCTTTGATCTCTTTTGTTCTGATAGAAATTGAAATTAGCCTGGACTCTTTCAGCAGCTTTCTGGACATAATGTCATCCACCTTCTGAAAAAACCCATCTTCTCTTAATACGCATTTTGGTGACCTGCTTTTAGGGCTTTTTCCAGATGCTTCTTGTGTAGTAAAATCTAGCTCTCAATGCAAGGAATTTTACATTTTATGTCAGTGCTAACAGTGGCTTGACCAAACTGGATGTATTTTGCTGAGCTACATGAAAGCAGCTCCAACTAAATTGTTTTGAATTGAATTTGTCCAGCATGGAGATAAAATGGGATCTAGCTGTATTTACATCTAAGCATTTCATGGAAAAATGAGATGAATTGACTATCTGGTAAGATGTATCACTCCTGGAGACAGTCTGTTTGCTGGACATGGGTCTTAATAGCTGGCTATTTACCAGGGATATTAATGCATGGAGTATGTTATGTAAACCAAGAGAAATTATAAATACTCTAAACATGGCTGGGTTCAGATGGCTGCAGCAAGACTAATGAAAACTATATTTAAACTGTTAGTTGTAAGTGTTTAGACATGATTGAGCAAATTGTTTCTTGGCTGGTGTAGAGAGGGCTTACATTCAGCTTCAAAGGCTTTCACACAGGGTAAGTTTCCTTATCCTTCCCTTCTATAAAAGCCACAAGAAGAATCTATGCCCTTCTCTGCTTTCCTGCTCCGTTGAGATGTCTGTTCATACTTGCACTGATGTCCTTAACGTATTATCCAGTAGTTGTCTTTTGCATCTCCTTTCATAACAAGTGGCTCTTATCCTCCGCCATGCTAGTCCAGAGAAAAATGTTTTATTTTATTGTACTTCTTTTAATAGATTTTTAATTCTGTAACCTGACAGCACTCTCTTCTGCTTCTGTCATGTTTGTTTTGTTTTGTTTTGTTTGTCTCCTTTTTTAAAAATCTGTCAAAATGTTGTGTAGGAGATGTTATTTACCATTACATCTATTAAACAATTCAGGTGTGTGGCAAGTGTTCAGTTGCTCCAGATACTGTACGAGGATAGTTCTCAGAGCAAGCACCGAGAGGAGAAACTTCAGACCCAACCACCAAACACACACAGTGAATGGCTCCTTTGTGCATGTGGTTAACATGTTCCAACTAATAAACCTCACGAGCACTTTCATTTATAAAGGGTGCTCTGCCAAAGCCCTTGACACTGAAAACAGCAATTTTATTCAGTAAATATATATATATTTATTTTAAATTACAATGTAATTAGTAAAATGGGACCCTTGCAGACAAAAGCATCAAACCATGTTCTTTGTTTACCAACCTGCTTCCCACAGACTATTGCTTTAAGTTCAAAATATCAGTCATTCTCTGTAGAGACTCATGACTTTCTCGGACAAAAGCTTGTTGCAGTAGACGTCTTCATTCAGAGAGACATGAGGATATTGTCTGTATATTCAGGGAGCATCCAAACTGCATCAAAGCCAATAACCATCCATTGCAGATATAAAGCACACATCTTTTCATTGCTTCAGATCAGAGCGTGACGTACGCAAACTGGGCTTTTTCATCAATGAGATTTCCCAGTGTGATGGGTGGAAGGAAGGCATATACATAGATGCTGGACACATCACTGAACACCAGGGAAGTTATTCAAATGTTGGGATGGGTTCTGGGATGGAATGAAATGGAATAATAGTCCTAGATTGTAGTTTCAATTAGAGAAAAAGAAAAAAAAAATAGAGAAATACAAGATATAGAAAATAGAAATATAGAAAACAGAATATAGAAAATATAGAAAAATATATGAACCCAGAATACAGCCCAGGCTCTGCAGATGTGGAGGGAAGAATTGGGGGCAAAGTATTTTTAGCTTATACATTAATTTCTTAGGATGTCTCTGGCATTGTGCATTGTCTGGATTAAAAGCATTTGTATTCAAGAGGTCTTTGTAAACAAACAAATAAACAAAAACCAAGTATATGTTCCCTGGAATTTCCACCACTGGTCATATGTTCACTGCTCCATACTTCTGATAATATAACAATATACTTGGCAGTTATTTCCTTTCTACTGAGAATCCTGGAAAAGCACTTTTTCTTGCTGTGGCTTGTTGACACGAGGAAAATGCCTTTGCAAATATTTAATAGCAGGCTGGAGACAAGAAATATGATTTAATATCCAGTAAGATGTGGGTTTATGAAAAACTGTGTATAAGGTCCTGGATTTGGGGGAAAACAAACGCTTTGTGATAACAGAAAACAGAAGCATTAAAGGCAGATCCTTTGTTTTATTTTAACACATTGTTATTGCTGGCCTAGATAATCTAACCATCAGTATTTCCCCTCAAGTATAAGAAAATGTATTTCTCTGGTTTGGGTCTAATTCTAGGTTCCACAATGTTACTTCAGAAAAGGAATTTGCTGCAAATGTCACACTAAGTGAACTTTAATCTTGTAACACTCCATTGTGTTTTGTGCGTGCGTGCATTTTCTCATATTGAAAAACATGTGCATCTCATTTTACATATAAACTGTTGTTGATTTAAGTCTTTGATGATCCGAGATTAGATTCCAAAAACTAAAAATTTAATAACTTGTGGGGCATTTAGGGGTACTTGAAATGTTCCATGTTCTGGTTAGAGTGCATACACACATCATATCCGAAGATATGTGGTCCTTTATGAAGTACTGAAGATGTATGGTGCTTTATGAAGTGTTTTCTGGTTTTCTTCTCTGCTTCCTCCACGGTGGTCAAACTGTCAATAAGTAGACTCTGGTGGCTGAATTAGTTGAGAGGAAATTGAGGTTGAATATTGGAGAGGCAGCAAAAAAATAATGAAATGGGACAATAAAGTAGCTTTCCAGGAACGCGATGTCTCGTTTTCACCATCTCTGGTTGCTGAGTGGAGGTTACACTCTCCCCTCTGCCCTTACTATCAGTGCTTGTTTTTCTTTCTTTCAGATAAGGCTGCTCTGATTCAGCCCAAGTCAGGGCAGTGGGAGAGGAGAGGAACAACATGAGGAGAGCAACGCCGTTTCGTTGTGGTTTGGTAGCCACAGCTACACACCAAAGCTGGCTGACCGCTTATATCTGTAAGAGAAATCATGTCAGGATGTGGAGACAGGGAGGGAGCCTTTAGTTGCAAACTCCAAGTTACAAGTTAAGTTTTTCTTGCTCCTGAAAACCATTGTGAAATAGGAATGCAACTGCTAATCAAGAGCAGTCTTGATTAATCTGGATTAATCTCTAATCTGGAGAGGGGGTGAAGGAAGGGCTCCAGCCACTGTTAGCTGTGGTGGTGTGTGGGGACACCAAAACAATCTTGGGATGCAAAATCATTATCAAAACTTTTGTTACTACTTAAAATGTTACTGCTTAAAGGTACCTTGAGCTTTTATTGTGCTTTATCCTTATTCCTAGAGGAAACTGAGGTCCCTTATAACCACTTAAAAGCTTTTCCTGCAATACATTTACAACCTGGTCCTGGTTCTCAGTGTTTCATGGGGGTAATTTGGAGAGATTTCCTGACTACGAGAATCTGTTATAGCTCAATAGACACAGATAGATCGCTGTTGAGGCAGTCTAGCACATTTTTTGTATATGTTTATGTGTGTTTTCTGAGCTTCTGATACTCAGTTGCCTTCACTGGTGACATTCTCGGAGCAAACAACATTACTACACAGCCATTAATATATGAGTTGCCAAGATCTGTTCCCAAGGAGTGTTTATATAAATCTTTTCCCCTCAAACCTATACTAATTTGATGGTACTGGCAATGAGTGTCATGGCCAATTCTGGTGACACGCTTCAATTTGAGTCAACTCTTTCTACAGAATTGTAGAAACTCTTTATCTGCAGCTTTCTCTGTACCTCATTTGACTTCTTCATTATTTCTGCTAAATTCTTCAGTAGTGTGTCTTTAAAGAAAAAACATTAGCTTTTGTAGAAAAACATGTTTACTGGGAATAGCATCTTTATCGCTTGTGGAATAGAAAGTGACAGAAAGGTTGCTTGTTGGATTGCAAAGTTTGTAGGCAAAGCCCTAGAAATACTTCAGTTCTGTGTCTTTTTTACTTAAGTGTGTCTCAGTTACAGTTATAATGGTATAATTATGGTAGCACTGTAAGTATCAGATGTCCTGCAGCTGGAAAGGAATTTATCAGGATGAAATCTGCAAATATACTGTGGGCTATGTGAATGTAGGGGTTTCAGAAAACAAGCGTGCAGCTCACATGTTTTGGGGATATGTGCATTGGAGGGGGGCTGTACTTTGGAGCAGCTTTCTCCAAGCAGAGTAGTTTTGCCTTTTTTGATCGTAGTAATAGAACAAGTTAATTTGCATTATGTCTCATTTGTTACATGCAAACTCCAAGTAAATGCTTGCTAGAAGACCAGTCTAGTAAAAGATCAGGTTTCCTGCTTGTCCTGACCTTATTTTGTCGTCAGCGTTTGTCAAAGCCATAATTCCACTGTCCTCCAGTGTTACCACCTTTGAACCAGCCAGTTGCTCACATTCCCTGCTGTCTGTCCCTGCCATGTGTAAACAAAAAGGGAACTGTCTGCAGAACGGCTTGAGTCTCTTGGGGAGAAAGTGGAGGAGATAAGAAATGCTGGCCATCCTTCAAGCATCTTTTCTTCTTTCAACGGGAGTGAAGCATCCAAGAATGGCTTGGGAAGTCAGTAGTAAATTTTACAAGACATCAGTGGGAGAAGAGTTTAGAGAGAGCTTACAGATTCCTATCAGTTATTCTGAAATTGTTGTGTTATTAAACCCACTAACATGGGAATAAAAATTGCTGGATGCACTGTAATGATAAACATATGAACAGATTTTCTAATGCAGCTACTTCTGATAACAAGGACTGGAGCTGATGCATTAAGAGAATTTTGTTCCCCATGCCCCTAATTCTCTGTGTGCTATCTCGTTAGAGCTTAATTTAAAGGCTAGAATTAGTTTCTTTGAACACTCAACCATTAAAACATTTAAACAGGTACAGTCCTGATATAATCTTAACTAAACATGCCTTTCAGACTTACTAATCTGGGACATAACATCAGTTTTGTGTACTACTGTGATAACCATTGTGTTTAATTCTGAAAGCTAAAGGTACAAAACCTAATAAAATTAGAATAGGAGCCTCTGAGAACAGTGCCTGAAGGAAAATTAAATTCATCTCCACACAAACAGATATGAAATGAAGTACAAATAGTACAGCAGTAATAATTTTAGTACGACACAATGTTTCATTAAAAAAATCAACCATCTTTATTGCACTCCAGCGTGAGGGTTGTGGAGGCTGAGTGAGTGTAGGGTCTTTTCAATGCATATTTTGGAGGTGATTGAAGACTGCTATCTAATAGCGCTCAGCATAGCTTGTCAGCTGGTTAGCCAGTGCTATAAAGATGTCAGAATTTCTATGAGCTTACATTCCTCTATCATGTGTGAAATTGGGGGCTGCAGGGATGGTTAAGTAAATAAGGTATTTCAACCTGCAGCCACAGGAAGAGAAACTGAAAGGGGATGGCACAGGCAATGAGACACCGAACCTTTCAGGTGAAGGTCAGGAATTCGAGTGCAAGGTGAAGTGAGTGACAGGGAGTATTAGTTAGCACTGACAGATTTTGAGAGGCCTAGGGACATAAATTTGGGGATAAGTCCAACTAGACAGAAACCCACATCACACAAACCCAACTGTATACCTTGGACTTTGCTTGTGCTTCTGGTCTTTTTCTTTCAGATTTCCCCTCTGTATCTGAACACGGGGGAAAAAATCATGTTGCCAACATGTTCACAAATTCAGAAAGTTTCCCATGCTGTGCAGGACATGCAGAAATTTGTGCTGGTGAAAAATGTCAAATGACACCAGCCTGCAGCCATTCCTAAGGCACTTGACAGGGAGGAGATGGAGACCCATATGCTCAGCTCCATCCCCAAGCGTGGCCACAAAGACACCTCTCCCACTTTCAGGATGAGTCCCTTCCAGTGAAAGCAAAGATGTTTCATACAAGCTGGACCAGTTCATACAGGATAATTTCCCCTTTCTGATATCCCAGCCTGTGGTGTTTACATCATGATTTTGGAATGGGGCAGGACAAGAGGCTTACACACCTCATCCCTTTCTGTTACTACAGTTGAGTTGCTTTCCACCTTTCTCCAGGGTTTGTCCAGAGCCATGACTTGTCTATCTGCTGTTATCTTCTGTGCAAGGGATGCAGAGTTTTGTGCCTGGGACGTACATATACTAAAAGATGGCAATAGGCAATACCCATGAAGTGCCCAGATGACTTTTGCACTTTAAACGCTTCCCAGCCTTGTGGTCTGCCAAACCTGTTGAAGTGTGTGTAGCCTCTGTCTTCTCCCGTTTTGCTGCAGCTGCACTTTGCACCAGGTTTTCTGAAGTCCCCTGCACTCCAAATGAATTCCAGAGCCGTTGCATTACTGGTTCTAGTAATAAAGTGAAACTTGTCAGATTTTCAGCAGAAATTCCACCCTGGGAATTATCCTGACAGCTGTTGTCTAATCCATTATTTTCCAGAAGTTGAGTTTGATAAATCAACATATTCTCCGTCTTGCTGGAAAGTTTTGCCAAACATACTGTAAGTTTCATGATAGTGAATAAACAAAATGTTGGGAATGGATGAACATGAAGGGGGAGCTATCACTTTGTATCAAAAGTCATGTTTTTTGAAATACACTGATGGGAATCTAGTAGGGAAATAAATGCCAGTGTTATATGCAAATACGTATCCATGCCTCTTTGAATACGACTTCTGATTTCCTGGAGTTGTAGACAGGTACTAGAAATTGTGGACTGAGTTTTCATTTGTGTAGATACAGCCCCAATAATTTCCAGTAATACAATGCAGGGATTTTTTAGTACTTTCCACAAACACTCTCATTAAAATAGGAATATTTAGCTAATCACCGCTGAATCTCTACATAATATACAGTTGTTTAGTCCCATTTTACTGATAAAGAGATCAATACAATATAATTAACTAATTTGAATTTAGAGTTGAGAAATTCATGGTTTTCTAAGCCTGCATTCTACCTCAGAAGAAAAGCTGTTTTAATTTTCTGAAAATAAAGGAAACCAAGGGGACTGTAGATGCTGAAAGAAGAATTGTAATCTGGAAACGATGTTGAGACTTTGAAGACAACGCCTCATACAATATGTAAAGCAATTCTTTCAGGATCAATGTAAGATAAAGACAGTCTGATGTTGCAAGCCAAATAATGATCTGTTTCTAAGGGTTCTTGCATCAGTTCATAAAAGTGCTAGATGAAAATTGCAATAATTCCCTGAAATGGATTTTGTACCAACTTTAATTTTCTACCATGATTCTGACTACCCTAAGTAGAAGAAAAGTCTTTTCTTCTTGTGCCAGTAAAATACTGTATTGAAGATTACAATTGTACTTCAGCTGTCTGGATACTGAAGGACATACTTGAGTTTGGTAGAATTGATTTCCAAGTTGTGTTCTGCTTCTTGGTCTCTTTAATGAAATTTTCAGAGCCAAAATAAATGTGAGTTATTTATAGCGCCACAAAATGAGAATTATTAATACTGGAATCAATGTTATAATTAAAAAAAAAAAAAAAATCTCTGGAGATCATGTAGTCCAACCCCATGCTCAAAGCCAGGTCAGATAGAGCAGGTTTCTTAGGGCTTGTGTTTTGCGTATCTCCAAGGATGGAGATTCCCTCACAGCCACTCTGGGTAATGGTTTCAGTGATTTAAAAATCTTACAATATTTTTTTTCCTTATTTTTAAACTGAATGTCTTCTGTTTCAGTGTGTGCTTGTTGCCTCTTGCTCTATCAATGGACTTTGCACAGGAGTGTACAAACACACTTTTTTTTCACACAGATTTCACATTTCTGCTTGCTAAACTTCATGAGGCTCCTGTGGGCTGAATTCTCCAGCCTGTCAAGGTGCCTCTGAAAGGCAGCACAGCTCTCTGGTTTATCAGATGCTCCTCCTATTTCTGTATCATCAGTGAACTTGCTGAGGGGGTGTTTTGTCTTATCTCCCAGGTCATTAATGGAGATGTTTAACATGGTTGGACCCAGTATCGATGCCTGGGGCTCAGCACTAGTGACAGGCCTCCACTTGGCTTTTGTGACACTGATCACAACCCTCTGACCCAGCCAGTTTTCAGCCCACATAACTGTCCTTATAGCTAATTCATACTTCAGTTTGTCTATGAAGCCAGCATTAGATCCTGTAGTTCCCAGGATCCCCAATTTCTGAGGAAAGCTGTTGAATTTTCTTTCTTCCATTTCTCAGAAGCCTCAATTATTGTCATGACATTTCAAGGAGTGGCCCATCAGGACCCGGGGACTTGTGTATATCTAATGCATTTAAATGTTTCCTAACTTGCTCCTCCTGCACTGAGGTACATATTCCTCACTCCAGACTTTCCCATGTTTCTCAGTAATCTGGAATTCCTGAATGCTGATCTTGCCAGTAGAGACTGAGGTAAAGGAAGCCGTGAGTACCTCAGCCTTCTCCATGTCACAGTGTTACCAGCCCTCTGCTCCCCAGGCAGTGTGGGTTACTGCGTCCCTTACCACTTCTCAGTAGCTTCCAACCCCCCCAGCTGCTGCCCTTCTGGAAATGCATGAGGTTAGTGCTGCATCGAAAAGCTTTTCCGCTATTTTAGAGAAGCAATGTATACATAGGAGGGAGAAATAAAAATGATATGTAGGTGTTTTTAAAAGAATAGTAAGGAATCACAATCTTTAAAAAAACTGTGACCCATGTAAAGATAATCTTAACTAGCAAAATGCTGAGGAAAGTTGTGCAGATGCCAGGAACGTAGGATAAGCCATAGAGATAAGAAAGGGTTACAGTAATCAAATGAAGGACTAATTGGGTGTTTTAGCATACTGCACAATGAAATCCTTTAAGTAGCCAAGGAAGGAATGGCAGGAGCCTGGCCTGAGTGTGGATTTGTGGAGTAAGAGGAGAGCATCAGAAGAGCCTCCTTTATGGCTGTAATTATAGCTGTGAGTGTAGGCCTGTGAATCTGTGACCATGAAAATACTTAATGCTGACAGCAGAAGGTTTTAGCCATTGCAGCAGAAAGGTGTGGAGCCACCTCTACTAGAGAATCAGGAACCAAAACCATTGTCACTTTTGATAGATCTTTATGACTGTAGATGTGGGATAGAGACAGTTTGGAAGAACCAATTATAATGGTGAAGGACAATAGCGTGGTAAAACGCAAGAATTTCATTTTCGTTGTGTTCAGCTGGTGGTGATGAATTAAGTAAATGCTCCTAGAGATGTAAAATTATGATGTAGGCTTGTGAGCTGACAGCATTTAAATCCCGATTTGGCTTTTGAATGCTGCAATGAGGTCTTGGTAGGGCACATTTCAAAAAAGCTTGCGTTAACATAGCTATTAGAAAAATATTGAAACAGTTTGTCCAGAAAAGTTGTGGAATTTCTATCTTTGGAGATTTTCAGAAGCCAAATGGACAGTACAATCACGTTGAAGTTGACCCTGCTGTAGGCATGATGTGGAAGTAGATGAGCACTCGGAGGTCCCTTCCAACCTCAAGTGTTCTCTGATTCCAAATGTCTGGCACTGGGACATAAATGTTATGTATTATAGCCTTCTGCCTTGTAGTCTTCTGATATTATTATGACCATATAAGGATTTATTTGACTTGCTTCCAACAGCAATCTTGGGAATTTGGAAAATGAAATGTACTTTATTCAGGATAGTTCAGAGCTGGCTACTTTGGATGGCTTTCAGGACAGTTTGGGTCATCTGAATGCTCTAAGACAGTGACAGTAGGGTGTGGGGTCTGACTTAAGGGGTCCTTTAGTGTTTTGAAGAGGAAAGGAAAATAGCTTTGTAACATTTTGCACAGAAATCTACAATTTCAGGAAGTGATGCTTGCCAGCAGTGCATAGTACCATAGGGTTCAGCATATGGTTTTAGCATAGGATTTGGGTTAATACGTCAATGAAACACTAAGCATCATTAATGTTTACTTTAGCTGAAATTAATTTAAATATCTGATGAAAGATATTTTAAACCTATAACATTTGTGAATGTTGCTAAATCTGTAGTAATGTGGTGGAATCATATATTTCCCTAAAGTGAAAAATACATAAATAAAGACTATGAAATAATTCATTTCTCCATACATAAATCATCTGCTACATATGGAAGGGAAATCTTCCATTGGTAAATGTAGAAAAAGGATTGTTACTCTCTACACATCAAATCAGACATTTTCAGCTTTGATAACAGGGGCATTTGCAGAGGTTCTTTGCTAATCTTTGATCTATAAACATGGCTTCTACAGCATCATCTCTATGCAAGTGTAAGTGATATTCCAGTGATAATCTGATTTGCTTAGAAGTCATTATTGGTATGATTTTTACTCTTAAAAGCCCTAAGAGGTGGACTGAAATGTATAAATTGCAATCCTTGTTTTTGAAACAGCATTTTGAAGAATGACATTATTTCTGAAATGTTGCAGCTTGGGAAATAGGAAATAAATAAATAAATAAAATAATATAAAATAAAAGATTCTAGGGAACTTAAATATGGAAATGCTAGGTCTAAAAATCCAACATTTATATGAAAATGGTAATCATTACAATATGAGGTTATCTTTTGAATATTCATGTAGTTTATGTGTCTTTCTACCTTTACTACAGTTCCCTTATCAGTAATAGCTTATTTTCAGACTAATTTTCTCCTTCACCATCCTATACTTCATAAATGCTATCAGCCCATGCTATTTCACTACTTAGTGGTTTTGAGCTTGACTTCAAACAGGAAGGTTTTGTTGCAATACTTTCTGAGTACACTTTATTTTCAACCACTTTTGCAAAATGCAGATTCAGCTTTAGAGTTTACTGTATATTCTGACACAGAGGCTCTTTGAAGGTTAATCAGCTTTTTACCAATAATAGGGTTTGATTTTTGTGTGACTAAGCGAGTTGCTTCTGTTTCATGTGCAGATCTATCATTTAATCAAAAGCCTGGAAGTTAAGACTTACTACGCTGCCTATTAAGTAGAAAAGACAGTTTTTGTTTTAATCATTTTTTTTCTTTCTGAACTTTGCTGTATCTTTAGGACTGTAAATTAGTTGAGACAGCAAGACTGATTATTTGAAAACCATTCGTAATATGCATGAAATCTAATAAAAGGAGATGTACAGTGAAGTCATATAATTTGGACACCAAAGCTAAAAACTAATTTGAAGAAATATTCTTATATACACCAAATAAAATCCACTAAATGTGGTAATGTTCCTGATTTACATTTAGAGCATGATTTAATCCAATTGCAGTTTAACTGGAGACAGTTACTGTTTTCTTAAAAGGCAAGTACAGAAACTCACAAATATTTTTTCACATATTTGTAGCCCAAAACAATTATTTAGAAAATGCTCAGGGTAAACTTTCACAAAGACTTTTTATCAAGTAAGTGTTTTTTTGTTTGTTTGTTTTGTTTTGTTTTTGCAGCTGAACATCTCTGATACAGTTACATGTTTGAATTTAGCTCTTAGATTGATGGAATTACACATGAAAGAATAGACTTCTGTTTAAACATAACTGGATATGTCTGGTAGTAATGAGCTACACTTTTTAAAATAGAGTTTAAATTCAAAAATATTCATATTATATATTTACATTTCTAACCTCACATGTAAATCTAATTCTAATTCTGTGCCATATAGTGCTATGTTGCTGATGGGCACTCTGCTTTTGCAGTTTTGTTTTCCTCCCCTGCAGAGTTTGAAATAATTGCAGTATTGATACCAATTTCAGTGTCCATGCAAATGCTATTTAAATAGTTATTTTTATTATAATTGGCTTGAGAAGTTTCTTTCTAATGGCTGCAGTGTCTCTGTTTTGGAAGAGCTGAGTTGGATTCCAGATGGGAAGATCAAGCCAGACAAATTTGCTGCAGTCTTTTAAGCAGATAGGATTAAAAGTGCTGATTTGTTTAGATTTAGGAAGGCCTTTGATGGAAAAGACAACAGACTGATTTACAGAATGTTACTGGATGATACAAATAAATATCTATCATAAATATTTTAAAACTTAAGGAATGTTGGCTCGTGTAGAGGAATGTGATTCTGCCTGGACATGAAGTACTGAGCAGGAATGGTAGATAATTATTTAATTTGTCATTTGTTTTGCTGCATGATTTGAAGGGGTGAGTTGAGGTTTGGGGAAGAATAATGAAGAAAATGGGTCAGGGTAAAAGACCTAATTACTCACCAAAATTTTATTCCATTAAGATGACAGGCTTTTTGTTTGTTTGTTTTCTAAAAATGCAGAAGAGAATACAATCTACAGACTAAGAATTACTTAAGAGGGAGGTGACAGTGGACAGTAGTAACCAGTTTTGCTATGTGGGTAAACTGTAGAAAAGCATACTGCTTGGTGTTGCCATTTTCCAGACCACATTTGAAAGCACTACTGTAGATGATGCTCGTACATTCTGGGACTGAAAGACATGCCAGATTTACTACTTCAGTTTGCAAATTGGTGTATGTGAAGTCTTTGTTTAAGCATAGTTTTGAAGGCAAGGTAACCACGATGGTCTTAAATTTAGGACTGCCAGCTGTTTTATTTGTCCATTAGTTAGGTATATGATATGCTGTCTTCCTCTTTTCCCTTGTTCTCTCCCTGTTGTTAACACAGTGAAATGAAGAAAATCTTCAGGTTCTTATAAACTGAAGCCATCTGGCAGTTCATAGTTGTTACACTGCCCAAATGGGCAGATTACTCAAGATGTACTCCCTATACTTAGGAGCACAGGACTGTATTAGATAGTGGATTCCTCTGCCTGAGAAGTTGGCAGTAAGAATTTTTAAGTCATGGTTTATTTAGTGTCAGAAATTTTGTTTTAGTCTGGGGAAAATAGAAAATGGTGAAGTGAGAAAATGTTTGTCTGTGTGAAGACTAACAAGTGTCTGGGGAAGGAGAGGATTTATAGGCAATTTTTGGATTGGATTGAATTGAGGATCCTAATTATTAACTGACTTCTGTCTTCCATTAATTTTAGTCCAGATATAGATCAATTGTATGTGGTGTTCATATGTGTAGGTTATGTATTGTACAAATACCCCATGCACTGAAAGGAGGTGATTCTTGACAATAAAATATCCAGTCAAATAGTGTAATACCTTATTGAGTTACACAGAGCTAAAGATGGTCCTGTTTAGGAGCAAGGTGAAGAAGGAAGAACCACCAAAAAAAATATTAATAGAAATGCTTTTCATGAGTTTCCAGGTAATTCATCAACTGGGTTGGAACACCATAGACTGCCTGAGCAAACAACTAAATGGTGGACATATTTGGCTGAAATGTAGACAAGCAGTTGAAAAGAACTTGAGTTACTCTAGACTGCTTCACTGTTTTAGTTTGAACTTCAGGCAGCTGGAGTTTGAATGTGTCTTGGCTAAAGATGTTTGATAAAGGTCCTACTTTATTAAAGGTCCTAGGACATTAACCTCTCTCCATGAAGTCTTCTTCACCCATGAAGGGCAAGGATGAATGATGGCTTCATTACTCTTCCATTACCATCTATCTACCTGAGTGGCATGAAATAACATTGAATGCTGGCTTCTACAACTTGATGCAAATATTATTCTAGATTGGATTCCATGACTGAAAGTGTTTCCTAACATCTATCATTTATCATCTCTAATGTTGCATGGAAAGAAGCCTTTGCTTCGTACCTGTAGATGAGCAAGTGAGTTTATGGAGACTAACTAGAAGTGAAATGGACTTTTCCTAAAACACCCTCAAACCAAGCAGAATATAGTTCATCCACATTTTACGGAGTCATTATGTGACAAATTGAATAAACATGTGTGAATACATGTGGAATGGGAGATTAATTTTAGTGGCAAAAACCATCGTGCTTAGAAGGATAACCCTGTGACATGTGCAGAAGTGTGTGAATGGGTGGTTCCTTTTTCTGATCTTATTTTTAAAACATAAAATACAAAAATACATAGTTTTATAAATATATAAAATGTAATGTAAATTTTAAAACATTTTAGGATGCTTGATTGAAATGCTGGGCATGACTTAAAGGCATCATAATGTTAATGCAGATGGAAATAGAATAATTCATCTATTTGAAATGTTACCTCAAGTTTCACTTCTCCTATTGCGTTGTATCAGGACTGTGTCTACAGTCTTATTTTTTTTAGCTGTGTCACTGCAGGAATGCCAAATCTTAAGTTGTCATGTGGCACATAAGCTATCTTATCTTAATGTGTTTTTGGTTCATTTGTCAAATGTGTTTTGCTGTATTTTTGCTGTCTTATACAAATGCTTGTGGTTTCTCTGTATATTTAGAACAAATACTTATACTTACATATACTTACTTAAATTGCTTTGCAGTGATTACATTCTGTTGGCATGTGCTGACATTTTTATATGGGTGTTTTGTGCAAATGTAAGTCATTAGCCTGTGTGCAGATTTGGAGGTGAGAGCCTCGTAACAGATTTGAAAGCAATGTTAAAAATATAACAATCATATTTCCTTGTTCACTTAAACTGCCTTTCTTACAATCCCACGTGAACATAGAATTATAATATTGTTTTAAATAATATGGTGGTTTGGTATGAATTTCAGAAATATTCCCATTCATTGTCCCAAATACATTTTATCTCCCTAAAGACCAAGATAAACACACTGTTAGTGTTTTTGTTGTTTTGCAACTGTCTTATTTTAAGAATGTCTATGGCTAGCTATCAGACAGATCACTGAAACTTTCATTTTAGTAGGTGCTGCAGAAACATGATAGTTAAAAAAAAACATCAGTTCTGCAAAAGCTTTCACATAGAAGTACATTGGTTGTATTTATGTAATTGCTCTTGGCATCCACTTAAGTCAATTTAAGTAAAAGTTCATCCATAAAATTATCTGACTTTCTCAACCTACTTGAACCTTGATCTGTTTTGGTGTAATGTACTGGAGTTGGTAAAGATGCTTTGTGATTGGAGTCTGTAATCCCAAACAGGATTACACCACCTTCTTCTGATTCAAAATTTCTTGCTGTTGCAATATGTGTTGTTCACAAAAATGAGGAGTAATTCCCTATCAGACACTCATGTTGAGGTTGTTGCCAGGGAACAGCATTAGTGCTGTCTTCTTTCACTGCTAAAGTCAAGGCATTGTTTCTATTGTAAACTTGGTTCTCAATGAGTTTATAAACTTGATGTAAATAGTTCACTTCAGCTTCAAGTTGCATTTCCCAGGAGAGTGAATAGTTATCTTTCTAAAACCAATTTTTGCTCTAAGTAAACAAACCACATGGCGACGTTTAGGTTGTGGAATAGACATCCTTTATACTGCAATTATCCTTTCACTCAAAGCCATTTATTTTTTCTTTTTCCCTTCCCTTCCCTTCCCTTCCCTTCCCTTCCCTTCCCTTCCCTTCCCTTCCCTTCCCTTCCCTTCCCTTCCCTTCCCTTCCCTTCCCTTCCCTTCCCTTCCCTTCCCTTCCCTTCCCTTCCCTTCCCTTCCCTTCCCTTCCCTTCTCTCTTCTCTTTTCTCTTTTCTCTTTTCTCTTTTTTTTCTGTGTTTTTTTTTTTTTCTTTTTTTCAGATGGCAACGTAGTCTGCAGCAGTTCACTGCAGAATGCAGCATTCTTTGAGATCTGTCCTCCATCCATGTGTTGCAGTGGGGCTGCACATGTCACAAGCTCTCCAAGCAATGGCTCATCCCGGTGCAAGTGCATGTGTGTGTGCTCTCAGTCCTCCTGTATAAGAAAACAAAAAGACCAATGAGTAACATAGTAAGCATAGCTGTTTTGCTTTCATTTCAGAAAGGTTTCTACCTCAAAAGCTGGCATGGCTTTTGTTAGATTATCTGGTTTGAAGCTATGTTGCTGTTGTGGCAATGGCTGGCTACAGAGTAAAAACTTCTGCAGTGAAATGTGCCTGAAAGTCCTGCTGTTTGCAGGCTTTCACTTGGGGCCTGGGGACCATCCTGGCACTACACTGCAGGAATACCTGCAGTGAGTAAATCTGAAGCTTTTGCAGGGGATCCTGCAGTTGAAATTCAAACATATTTGCAAGAGCAGAGGTTTTGGAATAAAGGCTGCAACCTGTCTGTTTACTACCAAGAAAATCATGGTGGGCTGCAAAGCAAACACATGTTTAGGCAAGGCTGGATAAGCACAAAAGTGAGTTGAAGCATCTGAGAAGGAAAGAGTAAGTCACTCTTGGATTTTGATCACAATGTTTTCCAGCTTCTAAAGCATCACACTTCTGTTTTCTATCATACACACATCTATAAACATTTCATGATGCATTTTCTGAATATAAAGGATGTGGTGCATTCTGATTGGAGCCATGGCAATAGATATGACTGTAATTTATCAAGGCTCTCGTTAAATACAAAGAGGAGTTTTAGCTGTTTTACCTGAGATTGCATTTAGTTGGATGAAAAAATGCTGTGGTTTGATGAGCACACTTTTGTCTTGCTGCAGTCCACGATCTGTTTGTATGTTATTTTTAATAACCAGTGAAAACTTACTAAGATATCTCTCATGTGAGGAGGAAAGTCGTTAGTTCCTTGCAATGTTAGCTGCACACTTAGCAGCATACACTCTCACCCTGAGATGTATATAACAGGCTGATAACAGGAAAAATTGTTCTCATTATCTGTGCTAGAGTAGTTGTCCTGTGATGAATGAAAGCTGGAATGAAAAGCCAGGAGATTGGCATCCCTTAATTCTTCGGGGAACAGAAGGTAGCAGGAGGAGCAAGTGTTTTTCACCATCTTCTGCATGCCAAAACTCTGAGACCTGATTGACATCAGCTGACCAGGGAGTTGGAAGTATCCCTTCATGTACGGTCAGTTCTGGGCAGGACACAGGTGTGTGCTCCAGGGTTTCCTTCAGTTTTTCCTCGGTGCTGAATTGTCATAGGATGGACACTTCTACATCCCATGTGTGCTCTTTGCTGGTACCTGTTCTTCAAAGACTCCTAGGACATCACAGAGGTTATTCTGCGCTTGCTTCTGTCCTGTAGCATCATTTCATCAACACTTAATGCTGTGCCTGCTCTGCTCAGATTTCTTTTCTCTCTTTGACCTCCCCATTACAATCAGAGAGTGTCTACAGAGATGGTGAAGGGTCTAGAGGGCAAGGTGTATGAGGAGCAGCTGAGGTCCCTTGGTGTGCTCAGCCCCGAGCAGAGCAGGCTGAGGGGAGGCCTCATGGCGGCCTGCAGCTCCCTCACGAGGGGAGCGGAGGGGCAGGCGCTGAGCTCTGCTCTCTGGGGACAGTGACAGGACCCGAGGGCACGGCATGGAGCTGGGACAGGGGAGGGTCAGGCTGGGGGTTAGGGAATGGTTTTGCACCAAGAGGGTGTTGGGCACTGGGACAGGCTCCCCAGGGCAGTGGTCACGACACCAAACCAGGTGGAGTTCAAGAAGCATGTGGTTAACACTCTCAGCCATGTGGTCTGATTGTGTCTGGTTTTATGTGGAGCCAGGAGTTGGACTTGATGATCATTGTCCCTTCCAACTCAAGACATTCTCTTGTTCTATGATTCTGTGAGTTCTGGTATTGGTGTGATTCTGCTTGTCAACATTTCAAAAAGAGTTCAAAGTGTTTCTGGAGACAAATACAGTGCTATCATCCTCTGTAGCCACAAAACTCTCTTCACAGAAAAACCATCTGGGACCTGCTACCATGTAGTTTTTAATTTAAAATTGCCTTATGACTAATGGAACTATAAAATACCTTGTCATTGTTGTAGCACATAGGGGATCCAGTAATAAATTAGAGGTCCTCCGTGGTAGGAGCCATAGATATATAATAAAGCAACAACCTCTGCCTGGGAACGCTTCAGTCTACGTTCGTATTTCTTACATATGCACCCAGAAATAGAGCTAATCAAATTTCATACTTAAGGGCTTAAACAGTTCATGGCTGGAATGTGAAAGAAATTTTCCCCATTCTGCAATATGGTAGTCCTGGAAAGTACAGGCCTTGTTAATGTACAACACAAAACTCTTCATTTAACATTTCCTCACAGCGTACCCAGTTTGATTTAGGCAGTGGTTTGAGGCAGTAGGATGCATTTGGCCATCTCAGATTTATGTTCAGTGACTAGAGAACAATGTTTTAGTTTCATGTGAATGTTTTCTTCCTCCCATTTTGAACTAAAAAGTGAAATTTATGACAAAGTCATTAAAATGCATAAATGCTGAACTGACTTTTCTGATTTACTGTTTTCATATAAATGTATTTTCTCATAATTGTTTTTCCAGATTGTTTTGGTCAGTGGACATCTGGACAGCTGGGATGTTGGGCAGGGAGCTATGGATGACGGTGGTGGAGCATTTATATCATGGGAAGCATTATCACTCATTAAGGATCTGGGTAAATATTTAATTTAAAATATTTTTAATGCATTTCACTTCCAGAACATTTTGTGTGCTGTCTAAACTGGATTTTCTATTTTATCCATTCCTCCGAGAACAAATATTCATACTTAGTATAAATATTTTGCAAGTTTGTCTGTTAAACCCCTTCTTTCATCATAGGGGTCATCCAAAAGCAACACATCAATCAATGATCTAGGAAGTGCTTTGAGCCTGCATGGTCACCATTATCAGAGAATGAAAGCTCAGTGTAAGATGTAGTAAGTAGGTAATGTAGAAATAAGTCAACCTTTTAATTTTTCTTAATGAGTTCCTCCGTATTAGAGATGATGAAGCTTCATGAAATCACATGAATATCAGCCTCCTGATATTTTTTTTCTGCCTTTTAAGCAGAACTGTCTTTGAGCACATTCCCTATCTTACAAGTTGCTTTTCCGGTGGCTGCTCAGTTAATTTAATTCACACACTTTTACCTCACTCTTGATAATTTCTCATATACATCTCTCTCAGGAACATGCATCTGTGACTGGATCCATACCATGATGCTGGCTCTTGTCTTCTTTTTTTTTTTCACCTATGTGTAAAGATAATCATCAAAACTGAGTCTAAACATAACAGGAATTCATATTTAAGAGTCCCTTCTCCTTGAATGTTCTTCCTAAATAAATTTATATCTTGCCTAGACTTGTTCCACCAAATGCTAATAGATACAGCTAGACCATCAAGATGATAGGCTCTTAGGTTTGTATTTTAGGGCTGATTTCCTGGTCATTCATGCTTCTTTTATGTTGCTGTGTTCTTGGACTCTGTTTTTGGGCTGTTACAGCTGATTTCCTCGGCAAGTTAATCCAGGACAGAGGAGGCTCACACCTGAGTCTCATCACTACAGGGATATACTTCTGTCAAATTTAACTTAACCACAGTGTCCTGTCAAAATATTTTGTCTCATCAAGTAATGTGATGGTGTAGTTCCTCACAGGCTGGAGGGTGAGTGTGGCACAGCCATCGTAAAGTGGCTCCAAGGTCAGCTGTGGGAATGCAATTCATTCCCACCGTCTCCCAGACTGGTCTACAGTCAGATACTGCTGCCAGAGATCATCTAGATGTTGACCTAATTGGCACTGTATTTAAATCAGTCATGAACGAAACATCCAGTTCATCTGCCTGTGTTCTCCTTACACCTAGCCTCTCGAAATCCGGTCTGGTGTCCTGCTGTTCGTAGTATGCTATGTGATTTCTGATCTCTGAAGTGCAAATTCCAGTCTTACTCCTTGATCTGTATTTTTTTTTGCTGTTTTTACTTCCATATGGGCTTTTGTCACTACACCCCTCAAAACTAGATCAAAACAGACTTGTGAGATTGTTGCGTTGATATCCGTGGATGCTTTCATCAGATGGAACCTATTTTTCCTCATCATTCCTTTTTTCCAGAACTGTAACCTGTGGTCAGTAGGAATGCTCTAAGTATTCCTTTAAAAAATAAAATCAGCTGCTGTTCCTGCTCTTGGCTCTGGCAGAGTTTAAATAAGAAACTAGCCTTTCCTGCTTCTAATCAGAAAGATTTGTGCACTTGAACAATCTGTGTTTCTTGAAGAGCTCTTTGTAGACAAGCTCTGTTATGAGATTAGCCACTCATACTGCAGTGATGAACATCAGACATCTTTGTGTATTGCTGTTACTTTATTTTGCATTATTTGAGCCCCTTATCTCTCATTTTTCCAGTCTCAGAATAACTGGCATATCTGTATGTGACTGAAAACAAAACGCATGTGTTTTAATTTTTGTTCTTTAAAAGTGAACTAAAAAAGATTCTTCTACAGAAGAAACCATGCCTACTCTTTCTTTTAGTGTTTTTAAATCTTTTTTTATGATTCTTGGAAAATTGCCTATGCTCCCTCCACCTCCAGGAACAAAAATTGTGTCTGTATTTGCTGATTCTGTTCAATTCAGAACAAACTGTTTTGCGTCTTAAGGGCAAATTCATGGTGGCATCGTATAATTCTTATTCACTGGCTTTCCTTTCAGGCATGAATGAAATGCATCACTCTCTGCTTGTTCAAATATTTGGCTTCCTCTAGTAGTAACTTGTGTGTTTGCTGTACAACGTGTGGTGAAATGCTGTTTTCTCAGCTGGGAAATGTCTCAGCCTTTGCTGATGCCCTCTGTTCTGGTTAGCTGTTGTGTTAAGCTCTTCTTGTTATACCAGTGTTCTGCAGGAATGTACAACTGGGAGAGAATATCTGGGTCATCCAAGCTAACCTGTAGGTAGCCACGTGGGACAGCGCCTTTCATCTTCCATAGTAGATTGGTTAGTGCAGATTTGATATCTTACGGTGCATATAAAATCCGACCCCAAAAAATGACAGCAAAGTGACTGATGTGCAGATTGTGTGAGAAGTGAATTAATTAGCTTTATCCAAAACCAATTCCCTAAGTTGTATTTTCAGAGTGCGCCACTTCCAAGCATTGTCTCTGGAACTGTGGACATAAATACACGGGAATAAGCCAACTAAACGGGCTTATCTGATGCACTTGTCAAATTTTTGGCTGTTTACTGGAAGTCTTAAGGTCATGGCGCATTGTATAGCCATGAAAACTGCATCTGTGTGTTGTATAACTGATCTGAGAAACACAGATACGTGATCTGAAAGCTGAAGTGGACATTCTGAAATACAAATTTTACAATAAAACTTCCATTATGTGTAGTGAGGACTACTGCTTCCATGTCTGCTGTAGCCCCTTGGTTCCGTAAAAGCAAGATACCACTATGCTATTTGAGCAAATTTTTTCAGAGGTGATCTAATAGCACTTCATCATGATACCACTGTGACCCTCGGGCATGGCAAGTGGACACAAGTTATGCCTGGTAATTAGGATTTTGGTAATTCCATGCATTACTTGAAGAAGGATTGTAGTTCAAATAGTATTCTGTACTTTCAACGTAACCCCTCCCCAAACCGTTTAGTAGCTGTTGGCGTAGGACCAAATACATGAAATTCATTTTAAAATCATTAAAATTGTTTAAATAATTACATTTTAAGTGATGAAGTTTATTTTCTTGCTCTGGTTAAAATATTTAACAGCTTTTACTCTTATTTCTAAATAAATCAAGTACTGAATGTGTTAAGCTTTATATTTTCTGAATCTTCAGTGTTGGCTTTTATTTTACTTTAATTGAGCTGACAGCTTCTGTGCTATGTTCATATCTTTTTTTTTTTTTTTTCTTAATGGTGTTTTTGTGGATTTCCAGACACTGTAACAGTTAGCTGGATGTTCACTGTAAGACCACACAACAGTAGCACAGTCTCAAGTAGCTTCACACAGAGACTTCAACACTTCAACTTTTTTGAGGGAAAAAAATGGAACCTATTCCTTTTGGTAGGATTTATTTTATTTTATTTTTTTCCATTTCACTCTTTGATTTCACGTGAATGTTGCTTCTTCTTGAGACAAAAGGAGTCAGCCTTGGGTCAGACGAAGCAGCATCTTCTGGGGGCGAGTTGTTCTGCATCTTCCGCACCAAGATGATGAGAACGAGCATCTTCTGGAGGTGCCTTTGTCTCTCCTCCTTTTCCAGAGACAAAATACAAGCAGGAAATTCAGAGTAAATGCCTACTTTTAGATGGATTACGATACAGCAAGGCGAATCGTGCTCTAAGTGGCTATTCCACAGCCACCCAATGCAGAAACCGAACCCCACATTTCTGTTCTGGATGTTTGTAGCTTCGCTCTAGAATAAAAAAAAAAAAGCTTACTACAGTGTACTGATAAATGTCTGCACTGGCCTGTGCACATGTTGGTACCAGCACAGCTTGTAGGCATCTCCTGACCTGAGTGAACAGAAGCATTTCACGCAGTGCACCCTTATCAATTTCTGCTTGCTGTCATGCCACACTATGCTCTGCCCACTGCTTGCTTTGCTGGAAGCCAAACTCAGAAACATTCACCAACTCGTGGCCGTTCTGCCTGATGGTATCCAAATGGGGCTTTTCTCCCAGTTAACGTTGAAGTTTAACGAAGCACAAGGGAAAGAAAAATATGCACTTTTTTTTTCCTAGCATTCTTGAAGCTTATATACGCCACTGATTGGCAAGAACACTGGCAAGCTACTTCGTGGTTAATTTGCTCAAAAAAAACAAAGAACTGGAGGCATTTCCACAGAAGTTGTTTATGTGAAGAAAGATTAAAGTTTCGGCCAGTTGGTGCTCTTTATTCCTTCTTTTTTTTTATGGGAATAGAGACATCTTTAAAGGCACCAAGGCGCCTTAGCTGGTCTGAACTGGAAAACTCCCTTTCCATCAGTGGGGCTGTGGCTGTTACGATTATCTGAGGACTTCTGATGCTTGAAAAATTGCCCTTCAGTACTGCAGACAAGGTTTGCAAGGCAGTAAGCTTGTGCAACTGTGCTGCAGTTTGCCTGCAGCTGTGTCTGTCAGCTGCCGCCTTCCCCAGCCCTCCTCAGTTTTTAACCTTTTGATCAATTCTAACTACATTTGATAGAGGCATAGAAATATTCAGAATATGAAGTTCTGATACGTTCTTTGCAGATGAGTGATTGAGGAGAGATGGATGAGTGCCTTTCTGTCCCAGCTGAGGAAAAGGCAGGAAGAAACTCCGCTTTTATCCTTTTATGAATGACGACAAATGCCTGTTTAATCAGCACACGTGTAGCTTTGGAGTAAGCACCAGGTCTTTTTTCTTTTGCCTGTGTCTGCAAATTCTGTGGGGTAGTAGCAAATGCTGCTACTGTTGTGCGAGTATTTTGGGGGGTAATTTAGAGACAATGGGAAGGCACTGGGGGTATTTTGGGGAGAAGCAGCTGAGGGATTCCTGTCTTTAAACAGATGTAACCCATAGGGTATTGCACGAGCTGTGATGTGGTGTGAGGGTATTTGGAAATTGTAGGAGAGACAGCACACAAGAAACTTGGGGTTTTCTCAATTTGCAGAACCTGCTCCGTTACTAATCACAGTCCTGAAACCTCAAACCTGTCCTGTTTTCAGGCTGGATTTGTAATTCTCCAATTTTACATTTGTTACTTCATGTACAAAAAAGGCTTCTTTGGAGATCGCCAATGCCATTTGCCTCAGCATTTTGATGGTAGAGTCATTACAGCTCTGGTGTCATTTAAAACACAAGTTTTCATGTCCCTGCATCACATGAGGTTTACAAAAGAAGTTGCCTTTCCAGGTGAGGTGAAAGACTAGTTAAACAGCTGTTCATAAAAAGTTCCTATAAAACTACCCCAAGACTTATCTTGATGCCACATTGTACCTTCACTTAGCTCTCTAGGTTGGACTGACAGCCTGTGGCACTCGGTCCCACTCTGGATGATGATTGCCTGTTTTTGTAAAGGAGGAGTTTCTGTTCTCCCACCATTTCAAGCCTTCTGCTGCCTTGGTGGTCTTGCTCAGAACTAATACTTGCTGATGGTATTTTTGAGCAGGAAGCAGGTGGCATGTATCCAGTGATTTCAGAGCTCTAGCCATTGCTTTCTCTTTGTTCCTAATCTTTGCTCCTGTGTTCCTGCATCGCTTGGCCCAGGTAGGCAATTCCCACCCGAGGCCACAGGTGCCCTTCCTGGGGAACACGTGGGTGAAGCTCTCTGGCAAAGCCACCTTCTCCTCCAGCAATACAAACACGGGACTTTTATCCTTAAAAGGAAGCTTGGGGAACTGAAAAACAAGAGTAACAGTGAAAAGCATTTAGCATGAGATCATGTGGTGGCTTCCAAGCATAACATTTTATGCCCCTTAAATGCAGTAGAGAGCCCACTGGCGTTAGAGATGCAGTTGATTTTAATTGATGAATTTCACTGCTTTCTTCTGAAAAACTTCAGATATTGTATCTGTTGTGTCTGTTTTTAATTGAAACAGCTGGAGCCAAATTTCAGCTTGTTTGTTTTTTTTTTCCATTGATTGGAGCTGCTACTTGACACTACAGTCTAGCTGATTTTCAGTCTCACCTCTGCTAACAGGGGAGGAATCAAACAGTCTTTTGATCACATTCGGAGTTTCTTTCAGCAGCATTTATGCAGAAGCTCTCTCCCCTTACCCAGAAATGTGCTTTCTGCCTTTACATGGCTGTGTTTGGGTCTCAACACTCCTTTGCTAGCCAGCTCGTGTTGTTCTCCAAAGCCCAGATGTGCACATGCCCACCCACTGCTGCCCAGTCTGTGTCTTTACCTGGTTCATCCTCTGAAGAAATCCACTGACTGTGCTGTGAATTTGCCAAGTCACAAACGTACCCTCTTTCCCCTCAGCTACTCGAACAGAAACGTGTGTTATCACTATCTAAGATCTTGCCCGTGTTGAAGTAGCTGGTAGAGACTTCTTGAAAGGCACCTGCATTTCAGACAGCTATAATGATGGTTTGTGGCACAGAGTAAACCTTTCCCTGCTTCTGGTGTTGTCTCCTGTGCACTGAGCTCATGTCCCGTCATGTCTGCATGGCCCATGAGACCAGGAAGTCTCCTGCTAGGACTGGGCCTCCCGAGAGCTTCTGGGAATCCTGGTTCTTCCATATAAAAAATATTTGCTATGGGGAAGTGCCAGAGACAGCAAATACCAGGAGTCAAATATATGATCCAGGCACATTTTCCTCTTCTGCAGGCTAGGGCAGGGTGCACCATGCCACTGCTGCTATAGCATGATGAAGGAAGGGTTATTGCTGACAAAGTCTAATCCCAGCCATCACACCTTTTACATGGCCTCCCTACATTCCTAGACCATGATCTGTACGCACTCAAGAAAGGGGGAAATTTATGGTGATAGGTTCTGTGCATGCTTCCCCCTCTTCCTCTCTTTGCCAGTGTTAGAAGGAAATGGGAGTTTCCTGAGCTGACTTCCCTGTAGATGAAAGCATGGATCTGGTACAACCAAATTTCTATTTCCTAGCGTGAAGGCATAGAAAACTAAAGTGTTTTTAAAACAACACATGCAAGGATTTCAAGGTGCGACATGAATTATGTTTTATGTAACTCATAAGGAGTTGATTAGGCACTTTTTTCCACCTTAAAACTTATTTTAAACAGAACTTCTAACTCTCCTCTGAGTTATACCCATGACTAATGTGACTCAAAAACCGTAAGACAGATTTCTGTTCAGTTCTCTGCAGTCTTTGTATGAAGTTACACTTCTCGATTCTAAATTCACCGGCTAATATATGAGGACTAAAGATATATTTTATTAAAAAAATATTGGAGTCATTCCTTTCTGCTGGTTTAATTGAAGTCATATAACTGCGATTTTAACTTACTTTATAAAACTTTTGTTGAACGTGTTTTGGAATTTCCTGTCGCTCTGGGGTAGTTGTTTGCTGTCTAGAAGATATGTTGTGAAACATCATTAAAAGACTGCTTTTATAGTAGGCCTTTTTTTTTTTTTTTTTGATTAAATATCTCAGATAGTAACTCCTTGTTCTTACATTCTTTCCACTTCCCCAAAGTTGCACGTTTTATTCTGACTTTCATGTTTTGCAAATCTGTTCAATGTACTTGATGTGAAATATGTGCATGCCATTACACTACCACTACATTTAAGCTTTAATTTCAACAAACAGCTGAATGCATATTTGGCAAATACTTAAATCTTCAATTTCCATACTGAGCTGACATAGCAGGAGGGTGACTGCAGACACATAAAGTTGTTAATTGAGTAGTAAATTTAGGCTTACAGCCCTCCTTAACCATGTTGCCCTATGTCCTGTTTACTGCTGCTACTCTGCAAGCTGTCATTTAGCCAGGAAATTCAAGTTAAAAAATGTGCTTTATTTATCTATGAAAATCTTAAAAACCAGGTGACAGAAGCTATTGTGTTTTGTTTGTTGTGGTTTTTTTTTGGTCCAAATCTGTAACTCAGCTGGCATGGTGCAATACTGAAATCCTTTCTGGATGAAGTCAGAGTCATCTTGTCCTTGCTGTCAGGTTTTCTTGTTTTGTTCTGTGTTTTATTTTTAAAGTTTATATTTTCAATATGCTAAGACAAGTGTGGTTGGTGCAGTTTCTGAATCATCAGCTCTGAGGACAGTGTAGATGCTGTAGCAGATTTGGGCTTTTGCCAGTACAAACAGAGGGACAGCAGAAGCAGAAGGTAGAGCCACAACACAGAAAAGGTCAAAACACGTTTTCGGCTTGTAACACCAGAGAGGGAGAGGGGCCTGCATTGCCTTTGTAGCTCCACAAGAATTTTATGAGATCTCTGGATACCTTTCAGGAAGGAGTTTTTTTCTAAAGAGGAATAAGGTACATTTTTGGGGTGGACAGTGTCCTCTTCTTTTTAATGGGATGTGGAGGAAATGGCAGCGGCAGCAGCAGGGAATGGAAGAGTGCTCTGCTTTCCTGTTCTGCTGGTAAACAGGCAAATAGTGGATTTTTTATATATTTTCTTGTAGACATGGCTTATATTGACTTCATGACACTACACTAATTGGTTCTTCATTTCAAAATCCCAGGAACCCCAAGTTCAGAAGAGCACATTTCTCCTCTTCCAAGCTGTTTATAAGCCATGCAGGTTGGTGGCTCTGAGGCAGGCACTTGGCAAACACTTGCTGCAGGAGCTCTGCCACCTGCCTCAATTGCAGCGCAATATGTGGGGCTCCAGGCTGTGGCACCCTCTTCTCCCCATCTCCCCTGTTAGAAGGCTTAATATGTGTTATTTTTAGTTACTAGACTTGCAAATCATTTGCAGCTTTCCCCTCCAGTCTTGTATATACAGCTCCTTCCTTAACATTTCCTCTTGGATATTACATCATTTTCTTAAAATAAATCTACCTAAAACTTCTCATATTCTCCACCTTTATTCTTCTGTAAATCTGCCTTTCCTATTCTGTCATAAGCTTATATTCTCCTAAAAACAGAAAAAAACAACTCTTTGATTAATCCCAGACTTAATTAATGCTGCTCACCTGCTCCTCTAGCTCTGTAAAACCCAGTGCTTCCTAGATCTGAATCCTGCCACATATCCTGCTTACCTCAAGCCTTGCAGTTTCCACTCCTCTCTTTTCAAGAGGCCTGTCCAAAAAGCTTCTCCCATTCTGTGACTGTGGCAGTTGTGTCCTCCTCCTACCCAGAGCACAACATCTGAGCCCTTCTCCGGCATCACCTAAGGTGGAGCTACTGGCCCTTACCTCCAGGCACTGTCTAGCTTGTTTTATTTCCTACTTTCCAGTGTCCTGTCCATTTTCTGTCTTTTTCTTCTCGTGATTCCACATCTCTTCTCCAGCTGACCCATGCACATGTCAGACAGCCTGGCTTTCTCCAAGGCCTGGGAGACCTCATATTTCTTTACTGCAGACCTTCAAGGCGGTTGATTTTTCACTTGCCAGCATCCCATCCAACCAACACCTTGTCCTCAGTACTACCAGTGTAACAAAACTACCTGTACTACCTGTGTAACAAAACAAAGAAAAATCAAGTAAATTACATTATACTTTTTTTTTTTTAACGAGAATACAAAGGCAGATTCTCAAGCAAAAAGCTGTTGCCCTTCTTTATGCTCACTAGAGAATCACAAATACATCATAATCATGGTTTACGTAATACTAACATTTTTTGTAAGTGAGCTTTTTCTTCTCAAAGCTTATAACTCTGATAGCAGTAAGATTTTCTCTGTTAAATCATTATTTTTCACTCAATCTTGAAGAAAAAAAAAAAAACTTTTTAAATGAAATGTCTAACTAGAATTATTTAATGTAATGTCTAACTAGACAAACACTTTCCAGCACAAAGAGTGATATTAGCACTCTTAATCATGGAAGATTTTTTTCTAATAACAGAACGAAAGCACAAATCCTTCTGTTTTAAAATGAAAACTTCTTCATATTCAGAGGAAAAGTCTGGACATCCTAAATTAATTGCATTATCACTTACATTTTATAAAATATAGCTTTACGTATAGTCTTTGAAATTAGCCAGAGAAACAGGATGAGAAGATGAAGAGAGTTTTCTCTAAAACAGGTCTTACCCATTGCAGAGAATACAGAAATTAGGTAATTGTCTCTAAAATACTTAGGAATATTCAAATATTTCTGTCTTTTTTTTTTTTTTTCTTTTTTTCAAATGCTATCAGACCTCTCAGACAAGCAATAGGAATGGATAGCAAATGTTATTATTTGTGCGTTCTCATTTTTTTGGGACCTTAGGCTACATATATAACAAAGGCCAAAACTGCAAAGTGAGTGTGGACTCCTACCATGGAAATACGATGGAAAATAAGACTGCAACACCAAAACTGTGTACAATCCATTAGAAAGAAAACCAGCTTAGAAAGTTATCATGGCTTGGTGAAAGTGACCTTATTTGATAGTTCACTTGAGGTCTAGACCGGAATAAGGAAAATTAAAAATAAAAGTATCAGTGGTGTATAAAATAGGCAGTGTAATGAGAATGCAATGAGAACTAAAATATGTAACTTGCCATGAAGCCCAGCAGTTTAATTAAACCAGCAAATAAAGCATTTGCTGAGATTCTGGAAATTTCAGAAAATTGCCTGTTTCCCAATCTGTTAATGGTTGAAACACTTCAGCAGATCAAATCTAAAAGAAAATGAAAAAGACTCTGAATATTTGGCCAGATTAAAAAAAATTAACAGAGCATTGCTAGGTTGGAGAGGATTTTAATGATGCATAAAAGGACTGCTAGTGTGTTGTAACCAAAACAGAGCAATTAAGAATGAGTATTGATACAGCTAATTTGACCCTAAAATATGCACCAGAAATTGCTTTTTTTTTTTTTTTTTTGGTTTTGTTTTGTTTTTTGTTTTTTTTTCTGAAGGCTGCCAGTAAAGTCACAAGAGGCTTGGAAAATTTCCATGTTAACTGTGCAACAAAGAAGACATAGCAGGAGAGAGAATGGAGAAAGCAGGAAGCATAGCATGGGGGAAACTCAGACTGGCTGTGTTCATTGTGTCATGTATCTTAGTCCTTTTTGTATATATACCCTTTTAAAGGAGTTTTAGGCAATAATAATGCAGAAAAATACATAGTTCGTGATGTTAAATACAGCAGTGGGACAGTTTTTTGGGTGATATATCTGTATGTACCTCTCCACAGAAGCTCCTGAAGTAAATATATCAGCATTTTAAGCAGTATGAGACCAAGGGAGCGAGCTGGTAGTGCAATTTGTTCTACTTTGCGGCTCAGTTCAAGGCTTTGTTAAGCCATTTATGTGTGGTCTGAGGAGGGTGAAACTGGAAAAGCCCTAAAATAGCTAATGTTTTTCATAGTTCCAGAGGGCATGGGGGGGTTGCAGTCATTTTCCTTTTTACTGTATACAGATGAGCTTCAGTCCCATCTTTATACTGCTGAGGAGCTTCTCCTCTCTTCAGGTAATGCAACTTATTACAAATTGTCCTAAAACTCGTTAGGGATGGGAAATAAATGCAGCTCATATATCAAAGAAATAGGAATAGGTTCTAGAAATTCAAAATAACAAAAAATAGTGTAGGCATGCATATACAGGCATAGCCTGCTTTCCTATGTACAGCCATATCCTGCTGGCAGCACATGATGTATATTTTATCACTGAATACTGTATAAATGCAAGTTAAAATGTTTTACCTGTTAAGTCACATAGAATCATAGTATATAGGACCCACAAGGATCATCCAGTACAACTCCTGGCTCCACACAGGACCACCCCAAAAATCAGACCCTATGTCTGACAGCGTTGTCCGAACACTCCTTGAACTCCAGCATGCTCCCCTCTGGGTGCAGACCCTTTCCCTAACCCCCAGCCTGACCCTCCCCTGTCCCAGCTCCATGCCGTTCCCTCGGGTCCTGTCGCTGTCCCCAGAGAGCAGAGCTCAGCGCCTGCCCCTCCGCTCCCCTCGTGAGGGAGCTGCAGGCTGCCATGAGGCCTCCCCTCAGCCTGCTCTGCTCAGGGCTGAGCAAGCCAAGGGACCCCAGCTGCTCCTGATACATCTCCCCTGTAGACCCTTCACCATCTTCGTAGCCCTCTGTGGCCACTCCCTAGTAGTTTTATGTCCTTATATTGTGACTCCCAAAACTGCACACAGTGCCCAAATGAGACTGCACCAGCGCAGAGCAAAGCAGGACAATCCCTTTCCTCAGCCTGCTGGCGGTGCTGAGTTTGAGGCACTCTAGGACAATGCACATCCATTTGCAGCATGCTAATACGCTTCTTGTAAGCTGAACGGGTATTTGATTTGTTTTGTGGGTGATACCAGTATCTTGGGTTTGCAGAGTAAAAAAATCCTTTGTTTCACTATATTTTCAAAAGATGATCGGTATTACAACAATGTGATGACTTCTCTTGAAGAAGTCTGATCAGCTATCATACACTGTCTTCTTAGAAAACACTGTGTCTTCATACTTAATCCTTCTCATCGGTAAGAATTTGTGTTTATAAAGTGGAAAAATATTTACTAAAGGAAATTCAGTATTTACAATACCGATCTTTATTTTGATTAAAAAAGACACAGTTCAAGTTCTCCCTCATGGTTTATGTGCTATCATGAGGGTGGAGCACATTTATTTATTTTTTACATAATATGTGACAGATTATCATAATTTATATATGCTAATACCAGATGATACGTTTCAATTTTGCTGTGTGGGAATCTATCAAGCAGGAGCAAGATGTGCAGGATATAAAATTAAAGTTTTGCATACTGTCCTGGTAAGTGCCTTATCACAGGGAGATCATCCACTGTTGTACCAACATACGTGGATTAAATCAACACTATCATGCCTCAAAAATACCCATTTTAGATTTAAAATTAATGTAAAATGTGTATATATATACGTGTACACACATGTATTTATGTACATACATGTGTACACACACATATATACACACTTCTATGTCATTTGCTGGTAATTACCTCTTATGTAAAGTATGAAAGAAAGGCTTTTGGCAAAGTACTTTATTGTAGCTGACAGTTGACGTTAGACTTCTTAGTTAATACCTTTTTTCTAGTACAATTACAAATCCATTTTTTTCTCAAGCATTTGCGTTTTTTGGCTAACCTAAGCTTGCTGCCGACATCTGCAAGTCTGAGCACTTCAGCATAATTTAGAAGAAACAGAATATCGAATCAATAAGAGCTGCATCAAAGTATGGCTGAAGTGGTCAAGCAATCGTGAAGTACAGCACCTGGAGACAGTGAAAACATGCAAGCAGCTACTGCAGCACTGAGGGTGTATAATGCAGAAGTAGCCTGGGATAAATGTTTTCATTTCATCCTTTAACTTGGGAGCCCAGGTGCACCACAGTATATCTTTCACTTGGGATAAGCCATAGGAGTGCTGATGCTGATCAGTAAAATGCACCTTTGTGCTATACTATGACTGTGTTTCTCAGTTAAGGGTAATGTAGAGGAAAAAAAAAAAAAAAAAAAAGCCTCATTTTTTTTAAATATTGGAAATATGTAAATTTGTAAATTATTCTGCAGATTGAGGAAGATCTATAGATGCGTTGGTTTTGGTCTTAGTTATTTGAGTTTAGAAAGAATAATCTGAGTACCAGCTATCACCTTTTGAAGTTTATCCTCCTGTAAAGTCCCTGCTATTCTTTTTATTGGGATGCTGCAATAGGATGGAAGCTGTAGGATTTGGGTGTTTTTGAGTAGCTGTTGAGCTCTGCAACTTCCACTTGAGTTACTTAATTTCAGATCTGATTGACCCAGGAAGGGCACAGTAGGCTCCTTGCACTGATGCACCAGTGAATACAGTTATAACCTACTGCACTTTTCCAAAACAATCTATGTATTTAAATATTCTGGGTAAGTTGAAAAAAAATCTTCTGTCTTCTGCTTTAGAATATATAATATTTCAAAAGAGGGAGGCACTGTTTTATTTTGAAACAGTTTTCCTTAATTTTAAAATTTGCTACATGCCCCTCTACATGAGACACTCATCACAGAACAGTTTCCTAGCCCAACTGTTATTTTATCATGTCTTTTCAGTATGCATTCGGGCTGTGATCTGCAAGATTTTGTGGCACTGTTTTGTTCCTTAGGAACTTAGGAACCAGTGGATTTTGTGAAACAAACCCAAATTGGTAATTTTAATTAAAAAAAAAAAAAAAAAAAAAGTTGTAGCTTAAGTATAGTGGTTCATATTTTTAATAAAGGCATGCATTCAGAATATTCTTGGCAATTTTACTTGTGAATATTGGATTTATTTGATGTACTTTGCTCAGAACAGCTGTGTTTTTAATAACAGGTAGATAAACTCTTATCACTTCAAGATAATGAGGAAATTAGATTCTCCTCTGTATACTTCGTTTTGTTTTTAAAATAAATGCCTCTAGACTTTATGACTTCTTTTTTTTTCTTCTTTTAAAGATTTCGTATTTAATTTCAGTAGAACACGCAAGTGAATCTGCTCACAGAAATTGCAAAGCTCAGCAGGGCTTTCTCTCCCGTCCATTTTAGTGGAAAGATGCAATGACCAGCTACAAAGGGGCCGTTTGGACCTCAAAATTCTTCCATTTAAGTGAGCTGAGACCTTACCAAGCTCTGGCAGAGCAAGAGAGAGCAACCAGGCTGAGCACATCCAAGTTCCCTGTTGGACAGCAGCATCTTTATTTTCAGACTAGCAGCACTTCATCTCCCATGGCTGGAAGGAGGCAGAAGATGCTGCTCCCCTGTCTCAAACATCTCCTATCCAAGCGCTTAGGTAGCCTTGGTGTGGTGGGCTGTAGGCTGGGCTTCAGTGCTTTGTGTTTTGTGCTAGGACAAACAGCCTTTTGCTGGCACCTGTGCTCACTGCTAAAGCTGCAAATGTCAATGGCTCTTGTAATGGAGCCATTGACACATCTGTGGTTATCTTGTGCCTAAAATCTTCCTCACGTCAACATGATTACTATTTTAATATCTTCATTTTCTCTCATTGGCCATCTGGCTGATTTGAAATGCGAAGGAGGCTAATCCTATGCTGTAATGATTTAGGAGAAGAGCAGGAAATCCACTGGGATGGAGGGGTGGGGGGGAGAACGGGGAAAACTGTTTTTAAAGTAAAGAGAGCTGATGACCTGTCTGTTTACAGACAGCAGGTCAACATTTAGAAAATACACTTTTTAATCCCTTGATTCTATGCTTTTTGCTTCTTTCATTATGAAATAATGGACAAGCCAAGGTGTTGTTTGTTTTTCAGATTCTGAATATAACTTCTACACTCTGTCTTCAGTTATTAGGATTGCTAATGTGATTTCTAGAAGGAAACCTTTGGTTGATTTTCTTTGGGTTGATTTTCTTTGGGTTGAGGGAAAAAATTAATGAAGGTCAGGTCTATTTGTAGACTTCATCCATTTTAGCTAGGAAATTAATTCAGTTTTGACAGTGATACTGATATTATTTCTCCTCAGCACAGAAGTGTGTGGGGTCATTTATGCTTTAGTGTTTGCTATATTCTCCTATCTGGCTTATTTTCTTTCTAATAGTTTTGAGGAGGTTATTTTTGCTGAAACATAATTAGCTTTACACTGTACAGAAAGCACTGTTTATTCGTGCTCTGCTTGCTCTTCAGTGCTCTCAGATTTGATGTCTCAGATGTATTTGTTTATGAGTACAATCAATCAAATAAATAAAGGACAGCAACATCTATCTGTTTGCTTTTGCCATAGCAGACATGGTTTCAAAATGTATCTGAGAACTTATCTTTCTTACTGAACTATTGTAACAAAATACAGAGTGGCCTTGTGTTTGCTATGTTTTAAAAAGCTTTGCATACATTCAGCAGGCAGTTGTATTTCAGATTCCAGAGTACAGATTGTCTCTTTTCATTGGTCTGATTAAAAAAAATAATAATACTCTAGTGCCTCTCAGTTCCTGGAAGGGGGAAGCATTTCTCATAAAAATCGAGTAGTTCATTTCCAATTAATTGTAATAAATTAAGCATGACAAGAAAAATAATAATTCTCATGAAAACTGCATTTGGATCTGCTGAAAGCATGCACACATTATTTACTGCAGACCATTAGGATGGCAGCATATGTATCAGAAACCTACCAAGGTAGTTATTTTATGTTATGTTTTGTGGTCACCTACGTTGTGTCCCCCAGATTTGCTCTTCCTCTGCTGCTGCATCAGAGGCCTGGTAGGAGCACAACAACAAACTGCCCCTTTCTCTCATGGTCTCTCTCCTTGCACCCCAGCCCTTTCCAAAAACAAACCCAAATACTGTAGACAACAAAACCAAGAGTAGAAGTAGGTTGCATTCGTTGAAGTTAGACATGACTGAATGGAAACAGGCTTTTCTGCAATTGGAAAATGGTGACAAATGCAGACAAATGCTCAAATAAGCAAATACTTAGTACTAAAAACATTTAAAATTATATGTTAGGACTTCGTCCAAAAAGAACTCTACGCATGGTGCTATGGACAGGAGAAGAACAAGGAGGAGTAGGTGCTGAGCAATACTACCAGTTGCACAAGGTAAGTAGTGTCTTCAGATGATTTCCTTGACAGCACATTTTTCTATAGTTTCATGATCTACTCATTATTTTTGTCAGAATGTTCAGTTTAATATCTGACTGGAAATAGTGATTCCAGATCTGCCTGAGAGTATGTTTTCTGTCTTCTATCATGAATGTAAACTTCATTTTACATTTAACATAATGTGACGTGTACATACATACATGTTTCATTTGACTTAACATATTCTATCACAAAACTTCTGAAACAGCTATTTCATGATGATAGCTGCCATAGCTTTCAAGCATAGCTAGCTTTCTGGGGATGAATGAGGAATGCTCCACATGTGTTGGTAATATAAATAAATTTTGTTTGGCTTACATATTTCTGCTTCATTGCATTTTCTCATAATATTTTACAATGTAAAACATGAAATAATACAAAGAAAAATCTTTGCAATCTTAACTTACTTTAATGGTGTCTAATCTAAAATACTCTATGTCAATTATTAATTTTATGGGATCTGGAATATTTTAAATGCTTGATTTCTGATGAGGCAAACTCTGTGGCTGGTTATCAGGGTAAAAATGTTGTATATAATCACATCTGATCCATCTGAGAGCAATGGCATTTTCAAAGTACAGCAAGACATAAAGGACAGTTACATAAAACTTTTTTAAGTCTTTGGAATATGTATTTTTTTCCCCAGAAAATTTATACTGTACCTTCATAACTAAGCTTAAGTAGTTATATTTTAATCTGTTCCCCAGTGTAGTAGTATTTACTCTCGATGATGGTTGGTATATATGAGACAAAGATACAAGATGATTAAGAATGTGTTTAGGAAGTCACCTGCTGTACAATAGTAGGCAAGCAGACTTAGAAGAAAGCAATAAATTCCTAAAATAAATTTTTAGTGGTAAACAGCCTAACAGAACAAATATATGAAAGTTTCACATTGAATCAACTTCACTGTTATGAACAAGACTAAATCAATTTTCATCTTCAATAGAGTGGTCAGAGATAGCATCACAGTGGTTTTAGTTTTGTGGCTAATTGAGGAATGGTCAATTATTTCCCACTAACTTGTTTACCATTACTAAGAACTGTGTTTAACTACCCATGCATAATGTGGTTTCCTTTATACTTCCACATTATAGAGATAGCTCAGCGCTCTCATTTGGAAGAGTAACATAGGAGTTTGCTTTTTCAGATTCAGGGAGGTGCCAGATTGCAGTTTAGCAAGTATTAAGGGCTCCGGATTTACCATGGATACTCTGGTGTTCAGCAGAATTAAACTAGCATGAAATGTTCTGAAATACATAGCAAAGAAAAGAGATGCTTCTCATTTACGGAAGTGCATTTCAGAAGAGCTGGAAGGGACAAAGCAGATGTCTTGTGCCTGGTGCATGCTGCTCGTGAGAAGTGTATCACCTCTGTAGCTTTTGAGAAGAACACCCATTTCCGTCTTGGAAAGTCAGCTCCATCCTATCGTCTTAGAATTGTCAGCAACATGTGAAATTGTCTTACCCACTTCTCATCTTTTTCCAAAAATCCTGTATTTCAGTGTTGTCCTTAGTATTTATATTCAGAATTAATACCAAAAAGTAGGCTGAAGGATCAAATAGGAAAATATAAAACAGATCTGGGTGTTGTTTGAAGGATATTTGGTTACTTTGCTTTTAAACTGACAAAGATGTGTCTCGATTTTTGCTGTGCTGTTGTGATTCCATCTGGATGGTGTGCTTTGTGAAGAAACCACAGCCTAACTTGACATGAATTTGTAATTTGCATGGAGAATTTAAGCAGAAATTACATCCGTCTGTTGTTTGTTGTTCTTGTTTCCCCCCTGCCATGTGATCTGGCATAATTATAAATTGATACAACTCTAGGACATCGCATTACTCACAATAACAAAATAAAGCAGATTAATACTGTACATTATATTTAGCATGAAAAATATCTTAACCTTTTAATGATTCACTTGTGCGAATTTCTGGCAATTAGGGTAGTATGGCACAAAACATCACTTCTTGATGTTAATGAGTACAAGTTAAGTAAGAGTGGTATTTAAAGATGCCCTGTTAAATGAAAGATGGGCCGTATGACTCATCTGCCTGGCTGGGCTTATTATGACTTTAGTTCACTACAAACAAGTAGAAATATGAATGCTGTAATTCAGCACAGACAGACATGGATTTCCTTGACATTGTAAATTACGTCCTTGTGTCAGTGGAAATGTGGCAGAGGAGAAGAAATGAAGACAATATAGTACTGGACAAGTACAAATGCTCTTACTTTTGTAGCTTATTTGTTTTTTTTCTTTCAATTTAATTTCAGGTCTTTCTTCCTCATCTGTCATAGTAGGTTGCCACTGTTGTACAAGGAATAAGTTACTGCAGAAATAACAGATAGCAGCAACACGGTGATTTTACTATGGTGCAGATAATTAACTCATATTCCTGCGTAATTGCATTATTTGTATCACTCTCAAGTGTTTCTGTAGAGCCCAGTATTGCAGTGTCTGGTTTTTAAAACGAGTCATAGGCTGGATCAGATGTTGAGAGCTTTATCAGAAGGAAATAGCTGCCATGTTGGGTTGACCAAAGCACAGTCCAACCCTGTCTCCTGTTTCTGACAGCATTCAGTGAACAGATGCTTAGGAAAAGCATATTTACCCAACTGCAATTAGAGTAAGCTCAGCCACGTAAATAACTAATGCAACCCTTTTTTTTGTTTTATAAAATATTTTTTCTGCAGAGACTCTCACAGTCCTCATCTATTGCTCCCTTGGTATGATTTTTCCAAGACACTTCCAAGAGCTGAGAGCCAAATACCATCCAGCAGTGCCAGTGCTGGGGTACCTGTCACCCACCTGTACATCCCACAGACCCTGCTTGGTTTTGACTGGGGGATAGAAGCCTCCCAGGGGAATCCCCAGCATCTTCGCTCCCAAAGAAAACACCCATCGATGCGCTCACTGCTTTTAAGTGGTAGCCAGTACTTAGATTTAATCCTGGGCTGGAAATAGCCTGATTTTCCTTTACAGTAAAGACTCCCTACCATGATGAAGAGTAATGAAATAAAAGGATCTTGGTGTACAACACTACATCTAAGACTTTTCTTTGCCCAATGCTTATTTGTGTGACCTGGTTGCTGAGGAGGGCTCTAATGTATACACAGTATAAATAACTATAAAAATAGGAAATATTGGAACTGCCACTTTCCTCTCCAAGTTGCATGGAAGAAACAGGAAGGTGGTTTAATAATTCTGGAGGGATTCCCATTGCATCTATTCTGTACAGACTCTCCTATACCCTTCAACAACAGCACCTGAGTGCCCTCCAGTAGGGTTTTAAGTATTTCACACATTTAGTCTTATGTTGGTTTCATGAGGAGAGAAGGAAGTATATGTAATGAAGCGTCTTGCCTTGGTGGAGACTTCTGCAGTTTGTTGTTTCATATGTATCTGTCACTCTACACTTTTCAGAGAGAGTTAAAGACATGCACCTTGCATTTATCTTGCAAGTTGATGAGACTGGTGTTGGCCCTTTGTTCTGGCTTCATTTCATTGCTTTGGACTGGTCTCTGCCAAAAATACATGTACCAAAGATACATGTACCATGACCACAAGGTTACCAGCTTTTACCCAGTTGAATTAAGGGACTGTGAATTGCATGTAATTATTTTGGAATAGAAGTATCAAATGCAATCTCTCAGGAAAGCAAATGCATGTCGTAATTAACAGATAAAAGAGATACTAGGCCAAATTCAAATTTGCTTTAGTATCTCTGTTGCCATAATTGAAGGCATTAATGTGTTAGGAATTTATTTAAAATTATATTAGAGAAAGCATTCTTACAATATTTCTGCATGTTTTTATTGCTACCTTAATGATGTTTACAGTACTTACTACATTTCTGGTGCACATACCATACACTGCTTTAACATTTTAGGAAAGGTTAGACTTTATGGAAAATATTAATCATCAGTGTTTTCTATGGTTTCCTTTTTGTGTTTATTATCAGAAGGTTTGCTATTTTGCCCAAGTTGGGTCTGCATTAAAAAAAAAAAAAAAGGACTTTCTGAAATTTGCTAATATAAATATTCTTTTTTTATGAGGTTTATACTGTAATTTACTAATGACTTACTTTCTCTAAGAAGCAAATATCCAAAAACTTTCTCATCACTTTCAGGTAAAATGATTCTTCCCCAGAAAAGATTGGCTTCTCAAAACCAGAGTTTTCAGAAAACTCGTAGATTTCAGCATTCTGATTATTGCCCAAGGTACAAAATACTCTGGTGAAATGTGAGATGTGTTTGTGAGTGATTTGAACCAAACATATCCAGGACTTGCATATGAATTCTTTTATCCTAATGAAATGTGTTGACCATTTGGCTATTAACTGTTCCCAGGAAATATTCTCTGTAATCAGAAGTTAAAACTAGTGCTTTTTGTTTTGACCACTGCTGTCCTGTTGTGCCGTAGCTCTCTGTCCTCTATTTCCATCTGTTGTCTTACCTTCAAAAGGCACGTGAGGCTCTTGGGTCTACAGCTAGCTTTTAATGTTGTGTTTGTGCTGGAGACAGCACCATGACTCGTTGGACATGAGGCCTCCTGTGGACACTACCACACATAATAAACTTCATTAATAATTCATTAATGCCACCTGATCTTTGTGGAGAAGTCTGATGGTTTTCTTTTTGATTTGAATTGAAACAGGACACACAAGAATAATCGAAGCTTTTCAGGATTTGGAAATTATTTCCTGTCCAGTTTCAGTGTTGGTCTTCTCTCTGGATGCCTTCTTTCATGATGAATGTGGGATGAGTTTAGCAAATTAACAATAAGCAAGATATTTTTTTTATGTTCCATTACTTTAGATTTGTACAACACAATGCCTAAAAAGCAAGAAGGGTTGAAAGAAGAGAAATGAGAAAATGAGCAGAAAACGATTTGTTTTGGTTATGGATACAGCGTTATTTGATCAAAGGGAAAAACAACTGCACAGAACACAGAAAGATAAGAATGAAAAAGTAGTCTCTGAAGCCTCAAGCCCTTGGCCACAAGATTTTCTTGCTTTTTGAGTACTTATTTTGAGAATTCTTTGACCTCCCTGTCATTTTGTTGTCCTCCAATTTGATTTATGCAAATAACCTAACGTGGAGATCTCTATTTAGCAGGTCGGGCTGATAGCACTATTTTAACGTTCTGCCATGAATCACCAAGTTGAGAAATGGAAGAAACGAATAAAAAGAGAAGGGTTCAGTTACAAAACACCAACAGAAAATAATTGCACTGCATTCTTCAGAATTGCAGTTAACAGCCAGTAGCATCCTTGATTGTATTCACCACAGGAAAGCTAATATAATTATACAATTATATTTTATACCAGTTCTAGGTCAGCAGGATTTCATAATTCTTAATATAGAAGTGTCATACTGCTACTGAAAGCTGCAGAGAAAATCAGATTTTGCTAAAACACAAAGAATTGTTGACTCCTTACCCTGCCTGAAGCAGGGCGGGCACAGAATCAGTCATGGCAGCATGTCTCTTGGCTGCCTCATCTTGGCTCCATCTGAGCAAATTTCGTGTATGTCCAGTGTTCTGAGAACTTCTGTATTTCTATGTTTTCTCCCTTTTCTTTCCCTCATAGAAGTAGTAGAGCTGCTGTCTGAAACTCCTGAACTGGTGGGGTGTCTGCCTGTACTGTCCAGAAGGAAACATTAGGCTCCTTGTATTACATCAGGTACACAACATGAACAGCAAGCCAACAGATGAAGTCCGTAGACTTGTTTTAATATTTATTTAATACAGTGCCTCCACAACTGTCACTTCTTTTGCCTTAAAAATGGTGTTGCTCATCAGAGGATAGGTTAGGCCTTATGAGAGAAATAATTCAGTAACTAAATGTATATAACAACTAATTTTAAACAGTGTAGGGAGAGAGAGAGGGGCATTTATATACATACATACAAATACAGATGTGCATAATTAGTTTATTATCTGTAAGCTTCATCTGTGAAGCTAGCCCCAGTCTGTATGGGAATGGCCTCCAAGTACATCCTGGCAATGTAGGTGTCCTTCCTCCTCAAAGTGAATTTTCAGTCCTTGGAGGAACCCCTTCTGTCACTGCAAGGCTGACTGGAGTTACTAAAAGGAGACCTCTTTTGAGGATAGCTGTTCCTCTGCCTTCATGTCCCAGACCAACCACAGGCCCTCAGTACTTTGGAATGTTGTGCTGTAGGAAAGCTGGGATCCCTCTATCCAAACACCCCACAGAAAACTGTCACCTCCTGTTGGCTCACTGCGATGAACTTTCTCCTCAGTGACCTCTTTTCTTTTTGACATTACACTTCTTACCTACATGTAGATCAGAGCCTAACAGCATGCTGTGTAAAAACAAGAAACATTAAAGATCTGTGTGCTGTGCTAACTTCTAAGGTGTTGCTGATGTATTTTAATCAATCTCTTCTTGAAGGTTACAGAAGTAGTCATTTGCTTGCCGAAAATGCATACATCAGGAAAAATCATCTTTGATTTAAACCACAACCTTTAATTAGAAGATACTGGCAGTGTTGCCTGTTTTCAAATGAAAACCTGAAACTTTTCAAAAAGGGATCAGTCATTCAGAGTCACAGGGAGTGTTTGACACCCCTGTATTTGAACAGTAAAAGGCTTTAAGTTATGGTGTGTTTTCCAGGAAGAGCACTTCTCTTTGACAAGCCTCGTTGTCAAAGAAAAATAAAGTCTGAAGACAAGGCTACAGGTAATCTGACGCATACCTTGCTTGGCGTGCTGCTGTCTTCAGAGCTGCCTGCTTTTTCTTGCATATCATCCCTGGGAACTCACAGTCCTGAATGGTGATCTCTGTGACTGCTGGCAGAGGAAACAGCAGCAGTATTGTACAGGGCAAGACGTGCTAGTAGCATGTTTGTAGTGAGTGAAATGCTAATAAGTACATGACCAAACGCTGCTCTGAGCCTGTCGAAGTTACTGGGACTTTTGTTGTTGGCTTCTCTACCCTGTAACTCTAAAATTAGAGAACAGGTCGTAAAATCCTTGGACTGTTTTTATGGACAGCTTTCCCACAAAGTGTGGCAGGAAAAGCACGGGTCTTGCTCATACCTTATCATATATCAGCAGTGGTGCTAATCTTCATCCTTACAGCAACTTTCTCCCACAGAATGGCACGGCGATTTACAAAGATTTCTAACTCTCAATGCTCTGGATTTTCCATGTCCTCATTCAGAAAGGGTCTGAGCTGTATGGTTGTGCTCATAGCTGTGTTTATTGCGTGTCGATGCTGGCGCATCTCTGCTCCCTAACAGCTGGTCTGCTTTTTCCTGTATTTTTATTTATGCTGTTGGCTTCATTACACAATCTTGATCCTAAACAGCAACTCAAAAATGCACTACACCATGTTTATATGTTATTAAATCCTTACAAATATTATCCGTTGTGTTTTTTATTTCTTCTTTTCCAGCTGTCACATCCACTTAGGTGTTTACAGTGTTTTCTCTTGACTTTCTCACAGTCCAAGTTGTCAGCCTAACAAACTTGGGTGTCGATTTAAAGGCACTTCTAAGTACTGCAAGCAGGATGGCTGTCGTTGCACCATAAGTTTTGCATCATGGTCATTGCCTTGCTATATTTGGCTTCAGATTGCTCTGAGTCAAATACTGGAGTACAAGTGTTGGTGTTTCCTAAGGTGTAAATCAGTAACAGAAAGCTGAAAATGCACTGTCAGATTAACTGATGTCCCTTATTACTGCAACAAATTAACCATTAGTCAAGGACAGTGCTCTGCCATTAAAGACTTCAGGATTTTCTCTGTAAAGTGATGATTTTTTCTCAGTGGATATAAAAAGAAAACTAGTAATGGGGTCCTGGACAAGTTGTAACACTCTCTTTTAAATAGCCCCAAATTACCAAAGGCTTTTAGGATAGCTGTTCCCTCCTTTATCCTTACAGGTATCTCACTGCTTTAGCTGGGTAGGAGGAATTGCCATTAGTGACTCAGGTCAGTCATGAGATGTTGGAGTCTAGTTTAACATCTGGTAGGACTTATGGGGATTTTGAGTGAATAAGTAGCTACCTGTATGAAATTAAAATAAAAAAATAGGATAAGTAGAGGCAAAGAGATATGCCTATCTGCATATTCAATAAAAATAGCAACCTGTAAAAAGCCAATTTTCTCATGCAATATTTACTGTAATGTTTCATTTAGATATTTAGTCAAAGAGCTAAACATGATAAGATAAAGAGAAGTGACCTATTCTGTGACCAAGGCAGAGGAAGATAAAGGATAAAAGTCTGTTCTGAAGTTCAGAGAATCAGGCAGCAGGTTACGCCACCGAGATACAATTTTCTGGTATGTGCCAAGAGAAGTGGCAAAGTACCAGGATGCAGAAAATGGGATTACTCCGAAAAAGAAAAAAGAAAAAAGAAAAAAAAAAAAAAGTGTACTGAGTTTAAAATGTGTGTTTAAATGATGCATTCAGTATGAGGAAAAATGAAAGAAACAGCTGAGCCTACAGTTATGTTGTAAAATCTTCCTGTTTTGTTCTCCTGTTCCCTTGAATTAGCCAAGGGAGCACTGTACTGTCTCAGCCTGCTTTGATAAGTGCCAGTTATCCCTGCACCATAAAGTGCAAAGGACAAAGGATGCATCTTCCCTGTAGCATATTTCTCAGTGTGTATTTCTTTCTGTATAAGTAGGAATGCTAATACACATATACAAAAGCAGGTACAGTGAAAGCAACCCCCCACCTTTTTTTAAATTGCAATACCCTACTTTCATACTTGACAGTGAATAGATTTAAAATTAATCCTGTCTTCCAGTAGACAAAATAGGGGAAAAAAACTTTCTCAAGGACACATGGTACTTCAAGTAGTTGCGACCTGTTTCTTTTCTGTCCCCTAATGAGTCTAGTTTCTTTCCCAAGAGCATTTTGTTTTCGTGTCGCTCCCGCACGTTCTAAGAATTGAACAGCTTTCTTCTAGAGCAAGAATATGGTGTAACGTATCGTGGGTGGTTTGCTTTCTCAGTTTCATATTAAAAACACATGTGGACATTTATATGAGAAAGAAAACAATCGAGGACTGCAGTAATAATACTAGCAGATTATGAAGTTTTGCTATTCAGATTTATTACACGAAGATGGTTTACATTCTGAAATACTCTTTCTGTTGTACCTGCAATTTTTAAACGTCATTGGTCCCATTTACAGCACAGTGTGTTTTTCTTGGCCAGCTTCTCTCCCACCACATCGAAAGAGACAGAGAATCGCAATTTCATGTTGAGACTCATGACCTGTAGTACTGCATTTGATGATAGGCTTAGATGTATCCTAATTCCTTACACGTACTCTTTGAAAAAAATTAGTTTTTTTTTCATTGTATAATGTGATTGCCAATTTGGTGGCAGTGTTAGTTATTTTCACCTAGATTTCCGATGGTTAGGGTGGATAGATAGACTGGTTATTTTAAGTTATTAGAACATCAATGGTTGCTTCTTCTTTTGCAAAGATTTGGTATTAATTCTATTAACTGCTGTTTCTAAGTTAGAAATGACTTAGAGAGTAACCTCCACTATGTTAGAGAGTATTTAACTCCAAAGAGTCCAGGTAAGGAAGAGCATAAAACACAACTCTTGACAAATTCGGTAAAGAACTTCTGAAAACTTGCTGGGCCAGATTTTGATACTTGTGCAAAATTCACAGCCACCTGTATTCTTTACTGAACTCTAGGCTTGTGTAACTTGCTAATGACATTGATCTGTTACTCATCGGTATCACGTATCTCTTGTAGTGACTTTTTTGTACTAACCCATGACAGCGATAAAATTTTAAAATCAGGTCTGGGCACAGGAGTAAAATATCCAGTCTCCTACACATATGAGTAAGTTCTCTTAGTCACATTCTAGGTAGTCTGAAGTATAACTTTTTTCAGCCTGACCCGGCCTATTTTACTTTGCAAAAAATGTTGTGTAGCTCTCAAATAGTGGGAAACTTGCCTTTGTGTAAAGTCTGCAAGTACTTTATTCCAATTAGACCTTTGTGATTGAGTGCTCTGGGTGTACAAGAGGCAAATGAATGGATCTGGTTGCTAAGTTTTATTCGTTAAGCTAAAAAGGATCTACCAGGTGTAGACTAAAAGCAAATGTCATTATGCCGTTTATACATGAAAACATAATATTTCATGCTTCCTGTAAGGGCTTACCTTGCAAAACACTAACTTCCCTTAAAACAGACACGGCTCCTTCAGGTCAGGTGGAACCTTGGCATTTCACTCCTCTAATTGAAGTCAGTTGACTACATGCTATATTGAAAATTAAATGTTTCTGAGGAGGCAACAGCTGTTTTTGTCAAGTGGGATGTCCTTCACAGTCTGAGCAAGCTTTGCATGTGCCTTGAGTACTGTGTTCAGTTTTGGGCCCCTCGCTACAAGAAGGACATGGAGGTGATCAAGAGAGTCCAGAGAAGGGCGACGAAGCTGGTGAGGGGCCTGGAGAACAAGTCCTACGAGGAGCGGCTGAGGGAGCTGGGCTTGTTCAGCCTGGAGAAGAGGAGGCTCAGGGGCGACCTTATTGCTCTCTACAGATACCTTAAAGGAGGCTGTAGCGAGGTGGGGGTTGGTCTGTTCTCCCACGTGCCTGGTGACAGGACGAGGGGGAATAGGCTAAAGTTGCGCCAGGGGAGTTTTAGGTTAGATGTTAGGAAGAACTTTACTGAAAGGTTTGTTGGACACTGGAACAGTCTGCCCAGGGAAGTGGTGGAGTCACCATCCCTGGAAGTCTTTAAAAGACGTTTAGACGTAGAGCTTAGGGATATGGTTTAGTGGGGACTGCTAGCATTAGGTAGAGGTTGGACTCGATGATCTTGAGGTCTCTTCCAACCTAGAAATTCTGTGATTCTGTCTTATTTTAAAGCTGACCAGACCTCATACCCTCCCTCTGCACCAGAATTTCTGGAGTTGCAGCTCTGAGAAAGAAGTGAGAGCTGCAGGTGAAAGCTGAGATATGGTGGGAATGACTTACCCAACTGGTATTTAGGGACAGGGTTTACTGGGTGACATTGGTAGCAGGGTGGTGGTTGGACCAGATGATCTCGGAGGTCTTTTCCAAACTTAATGATTCGATGATTTTATTTCCTATGTTCCCAAGTAGCTGGGGACAGCTGGCCAGTCATGTTGTGGCTTCTACAAATTATTGATGTCTCATAACTGAACTTGAACTGTTTTGATGTTTTCATACAGAAATATTAGACCCCTTCATTTATGCTTATGTATGTACAATCACAGGAAGCATTTCTCTGATCCTTAAACAAGTGTGTGTTATGCTGTCACAGTGACTTGTAGAATCCAAGATATGCTGCCACTTAAAACAGAAATCACAAGCCCATATGTTCTTTCCTTGCATGTTTAGGAAAACATCTCCAACTTCGATATCGTCATGGAGTCTGATGAGGGCACCTTCAAGCCATCTGGGCTGGCTTTTACTGGAAATGCTGAAGCTCGTGACATCATCAAAGAGATCATGGCTCTGCTGCTGCCAATCAACGTTACAGATGTTTTCGACAACGCAGATGGAACAGACATCAATTACTGGATGAGGGACGGGGTGCCCGGTGAGAGTACTTTGCAAAAAAAAAACCTTCCTTCCATGCAGTGTCACACTGGGAGGGAGATCCTGCAGCACTCTGGCAGTTTGGTGTTTCAAAGATAGTAGGAAGCACTTCCCCTCAAGGAATAATATTTACTGTAGATAAAACGCAGCAATGTTAAAAGGTAGCCAACAAAAATAGGACATAATGGGTATTTGAGCTTCAGTTTAATAATGGTATAGATTATACATAGCATAACATGCCTAAAATCTTCTTTTAGGCTTTAAGGATTTATAATAATTAATCCCAGACTGGTGGTTTATAAATAGTAAACTAAGGCAGAGGGGAATTCTCCAATGCAAAACAAATAACTTTTTTATTATTACCATTTCAACTTTGAAATACAGGGCCTTTTTCCACTGTTTTATATTTATATGAAGAAACAATGTTTTTTGAAGCTTGCCATTTAAAAAGTTATGGGGCATTAAGGTGTGCTAAAGAGGTAAAATTCTGCAAAGTCCTAAAAATTGTTTTAGGGATTTATTCGGAGTATTATATTTGTGTCCTGGTAAGGAGCAGCTTGTCGATGAAGAGGCAGGCTGGGAGAGAGGTCCCCCACGGTCAGCCCCCCCAGCCAGGAGACCCCATGCTGCACAGGGCTTTACAGAACACGAGAGTCCCAATTAGAGGCCAGCCTGGGTAAAGCCTTAGTGAATTTCCATGGCAGTTTCCACTCTGGAATAATACTGCAGAGAAAAAAGTTTCATAACACTGATACTTAAAAAATTATGGTCAGTTTTAAATTTTTAAGGTTCTTTTTTTTTTTTTTTTGGTGCTTTATGACTGAAGTAGGCTGGTGCATTTCTCATGCTAGTTTTACTGGTACTTAATATATGCTTGGAATGTCTTAGTAGTTGATTAACTGGGTTGTTTCTTACCTGCTCTTTTTCTTACCTGGTCTTGTGGAAGACACGGTGAGTCGTGGATTTTATTCTTTTTGTTTATGGGCGAAACTCTTTTCCTCTTGCTCACATTGGGTATACCAAGATACCGCAACATTGACTACCTCAATAAAGGGATGGAAGTCTAATTTTCAAAGCAAAATTTCTATGCTGGACAAGAAATATGGATGAATTGATGTTGTTAAACAGCCAGAGATTGATCTTCAGTTGGCGTGCTGCTTTGCAGATGGTGTTCTAGCTGTTCAGTGCGATGTCATACAGCTGTGACACGGATGTGCACTCATGTTCCTAGGCTCTGTTTGTGCATCTCACGTGTGCATTAGAACCTTGTGCTGGGTTGAGAGACTGTAGGCACTGCTGAGAGGCTGTAGCTGTGATGTGCATTGTCCTCCATACCCTGTAAGTGCTTGTGCAAAGACACGTGGTCCAGAATTTCAGACTGACGTGTCTACACTCAGCTGGTACTCCGAAAATGCAAGTGTGTCAGAAGAATTTCCTAGGTGAGACACTGGGGCAGCCCATTAGGGGTGTCACAGACAGTAACTGGGGACTTCCATTGTAATTCCAGCCAGAGGGTGATGAATCATGGAAGAAGATGCTAAATAATGGTGTTCAGATGTGCTCAATAAGACCCTGCTCTCAGGAACAGGACCCAGGAAAAGAGGGAGCCCAGATCTTTCTGCATGGGTCTCAGTAGCCAGATAAGACTCTGGTGTCTTCAGAAAGGATAAGCTATGAAAAATATCATACCCCATTAGCTCACTGTACACCTTAGGTTTTAGAATATAAATACACCAGCACAGAGATGTCTGTTTAAAAATGAATATGATTTGCTTTCCTATTAAAAATTTGGCACATTAATTGATTATGGGGTGGGTTTTTTTGCTGTCTGAAGCTTTGATTCATTTAACTTCCTTTTAAGCAAATAACAAAGTGTTCTTACAGCATAAGGAACAGTGATTCTTTTTTCCCCACTGAGCCCTGATGGAAAGGAATTAATTCCACTAAAAACGTTTCTGCTGCTTTGGATTGTATTTCATACTGTACCAGGCAGAAGTCTAAGACATCTTGTAATCTTCACGCCTTGTCTGCAGTATTCTCACTGCTCGAATGAGTCCTTATGGTATATAATAACATTGGAACAAATTGAACAGCTTCTATAATTTTGTCCAATTCAAACAAGCAGTCAAGTGTTGACACTTCATCAATTTTATTTAAATATTTTCTTGAAAGTACACTTGGTGGCTTTCTTTCTGCAACAGTTAGAGAAAATATGGTGTACTTCTTGAACAATAAGAATGGTTTCTGACATCATTTCTCTAGCATTTTTCTCTTTCACTGTATTAAATGGATTCTCAGATTCAACTTTTTAGATGCTATTAAAATTCTGCTCCTCCTGCTCCATTTGGTGGAAAAATCCACAGAGCACAACAGTACATGTGGCTTTCAGAGCTGTTTGTTTCAGAGCTTCTCAGACAGCCCCAGCGACTCCAGCCCCTCACTCTCTGCAATTTCCAACATTTTTATTCTTAATGGACATGCAGTGAAATGTCCTTTGTAATGTCCCTTAAATTTTTGCAAGAAAAAGGTGATGACCACTCTGAGAATTTAGGATGAAAGAGGCCGGATGAGTTCAGAGCGCTCTGCAAACCATAGAATGAAGCTTAGCAAACATCCCTAAAGTACAAGCAAGGTGATCTGCACTGAACACAACATTTTAATGCTTTGTGTCTGCAGGATATTAAATATATTTCCATCAGCAGCCTTTACATTTGATTATTTTGAGAAGAGTTCAGCCCAGCAATGAGGAATGTCTGTAGCTGTGTTTTTCTAGTGATAGCCAGTTTTTGGCTACTGAAAATATTTGTTTAGCATTTGTTTGGCTTTGAAGCAGACATCAAATGAATTTTATTTTATTATTTTTTTTGTGGTGGTTTATTTTATGCTGTGGTTTTACATTTAGAGGTGATCATTGATCCTAAGACCAATTCTTTATTAATTATGCAATTAACTTCCACAGTTTTCTTTTGGTTCTTTTATGTATTTGTTTTTAGTTCGGCTTGCATCTAAGCTGTTGCACATACAGGTAGGTGTTCTTTTCCAGCACTATAACCTAATCAAGTTTGGCCAGGATTTGCAAATATCCTCCAAGTGAGGAGATGGGTTCGTTGCTTGTTTTGGTTTTGGTTTTGGCTTGGTTTGGCTTCTGTACATGCTTTTTCACAGCAGGCTTGTTTGGTTTCTGGAAGGGTTAAAAAGCCATTAAGCTAGCCCAGCTAGACCAGCACTCCAGTATTTTTGTTATAAAATAAAACAAGACCCAATGATGACAAGGCTGCCTCTAAAGTAATTTAAGTCAGTTCCTAAGGTAATAGCACTGGGACTGGGTCAGCTGTCCCTGCAAGCTTTCAGAAATAGAGAAGGGGGAATAAGGTGATTATGTTTTGTATTATGGTATCCGAGGAACATTAGTTCAGCTTCAGGTACCAGAGGAGAAGAAAACAGGTGCTGCCCCACTTTGGCAAAGGGAAAGGTGCTACGATTAAGTATTTCCAGAAGGTTGGTTCAAGGGTGCAAGTTCTGCAGGGCTCATAAGGGAGGTTGTCTGTTGCTGCAGTGCTTCTGATGGGAACACTTGTCCATGAGGAGCTGAGCTGTATTTGAGACCAAGCTGACCCAGGACATCAAACAACTCTCAGAAGGCATGTGGCAACTCATCTATTTAAAATTCAACCAGGGACCTAAAGGTGAAACTCCCTTTTACGGTGTCACTCTGGACCTTGCTGGTTTCTCCTGCCTCTCTGTCTCCAGAGTGACAGGGTCTTGCTTTCTTGTTACATTGCATGAGAGGAGGAATTATTCTTCCAGAAATGAATAAACCAGTAGTTCATCTAACTTTAATGCTTCTACAAAAATCAAAAATTCATTGCTAACCCAATCTATTAGTCATTTTCCCAGAGCTGGCAAACAAATACTATCATACATCATTCCTCTCATTTTTATATTTTTCTAGTGCTTCTTTATTACCTCCATATAAAATAAGATTTATTTTGGCCCTTTGATGCACTATTTCCCTTCTTATCACGTAAGAGGTCAAGTTTTTAAGTTCCTCTCCTTTTCCAGACCCTCGCCCCCTGTCCCTCCCATCCCCACATGTCCTTGTAGCACCAAACACCAGCACGTGCCTGCCTGCGTGCTTGAGCCATGCCTGGTCTTCTGCATGGTGTCAGCCGGAGACATGCAAGAGAAAGTGGTGGGACAGGAAAACACTCTGACGTGGGCTTGCCAGCTGGGCACAGAGAGTTGGATAGGATGTCTACTTCCCAAATTACAAGTGGGTAGGCTCCGTTAACTCTTGGCTCTATCACTGTTTGGAAGTAATACTTTGATTCTTGAAGTCTTGTCCCTCAGCATACCTGCTTCATAGTCTCTGCGGACTTGGGCAATCTTTGGATCCAGTTTCTAAGCTTCTTTTTACAGTCAGAGAATAGAAACTGTAAGAAAAAGGAAGAAAAATCAGATCCTCAGGGGCTAGGACTTCACAGACCAGTGCTGAAGAGCCTTTGTTTTGACTGTGCAGGGGTAGTGAACGTTTCATTTGCAAAGATCTTCCTATAACATGAGGGAAAGAAAAATTGGTTTCCTAAAAAAATACAGACATCAAGCATAACTTCCTCACTTTGATCTATAATATTTGTGTGATTTATGATCCAAGCTATTTAGTGCAGAGCATCGCATGAAGAGCTCCAGTTATTTCATCAAGTGACTAACACAAGTGGAATGTCTCTTGCTTGCTCATGGAGCAAAACGCTGAACAAATCTAAAGGCTACTCATGAAATTAGCTTACCTATCATGTCCAAGTACTTAGATCATTTTAGATACTCCGTAAGTGCTGCATTCCTGTACTTGCTGAGTTCCAATGTGTTGAAGCACACCGCTGCCACCGGGAGCCCGCCACCACGTGCCCGATTCGCTTTTGTGTGGAAATGAAGGGGAAGGGACTTAAAGTATGCATCTGTGTCTTGCCGGAGTCTGGATCTCAGAAAGTCTGAGATAGATCTATCAGCGCTGTTGTATGATAATTAGCAAAATCATATTGCTTTTTCCAGGTCATTCGTTTCCTTTTAAATATTTCATCATTTCAAAGGGAAATAGCAAATGAGTGTGTTCCTCTGCATAAGTCAAATTTTCTGCAACTTGGGAGGTATTAAATTAAACCAGTATGCTAAGAGAACAATTTTAATTGCTTGGCACTTAAAGAACCTACTATAAGAGCTACAGCTATTAGAACCATTTAAAATCGTGATTGCAGTTCGAACTGTGTGTATTAATCTGTAAAATAATTCATCTATGCTCTAATTTATCATTGTTCCATAAAAATAGGCTTTTCAAATTAGAAATTGCTCTAGAGTAATTAAATGAATGTAATATGCTGCACATTTTTATGAAGGTGGATACCTTAAAACGCTCATAGTTTAGCATAATATCTCAGTTACATTAGCCTTTCATATGACCTTTTCTACTTTTAATAAAGTTAATAAAGTCTTTAAGGCTAATCGTTTAATGAAAGGACTAGTCTGTAGATTATGGTATGTTTTCTTAACTAGCTGTGCTATATGACTACCAGACAAGCTTGATCATACTTTACATACAGTTCTTTTCACCTTTGTTCTTCTTGGACGTGATTCTTGTTTTGGCATATTGGAATATTGAACTACTTCTAATAATTAGCGGGGAGCATCAGAATTGCAAGTTTGTTTTGTTTGAGGTAGGCTAGACACAAGACATGCAAATACTCATCTGGGATAATACTGCTGGAGAGAGGGATTGCATGAGGAGATCAGGCACAGTGCCCAAATGCAAATTTTGCTGGTAGTTTTAACAGAGCTCCTGTAATCCGTTTCTCATTAGAGTATGTGCATTTCTAATACGAGGGCACAGGGTGGTTCTGTTAAAAAAAAAAATAACGTGTCATTTTGGGGGCAAAATATTTCATGATTACAGCTAATACTTGAAAACTGGTCATTCTCACTAATTTTACCACAAATTAAGGCTACTTATAAATGAATTTTCTTAAGTCTACTTTAACTATGAGCTCCCACTGTATAGTAATAAGTTTTAAGAGTAGTTTTTATTAGAGACGGATAGAAATATTCAGAAGAGAAGGTCAACTCAAGCAAGGGTGAATGCTGCTATTACTAGCAGGTAGTATTAAGCGGTTTTACTACATGCAATATAAGAGGCATTTCAGTGAGAGCAAGATCACAAAAGAACTGCAGGAAGACCTGAAAGTCTAGAAATTGTACCTTACAGTGAGAGGCTGGAGATGTTAAAATCTCTTTCAGTCTATGCAAAGGTATGCCAGTTTGTGCAAAATGATGGCTCAGCCACAGCATACATATGAGGCTGGGAGCAGATTTTTCTAATGACACCACCTTTTTGCCTTGTTTTAAAAAATGGTTCATTAGCAATTCAGTCCGAGTCCAATTTCAAAGTGAGAGAAAGCAAACACCTCGCTGTAAGGTTAGATAGCTACAGAAGCCACTTGCAGTCATGGTGAATTCTCTATCATTTTGAATGTGTAAAACAAGACTTGGATGCCCTTCAAAAAATAAAGGGTAATGCAAGCAGGAGGAATGGGTTTGAGGCAGTAGTTGCACGGGGAGGTTCTGTGCCATGTGCTATTCAGAAGAGTTGATTAGATGGTAATGGGTCTTGCTGGCCTTAAAAAATCTGTAGATCTGCCAGTAAATTTTATGAGCACTTTCCATAGCGAAATGCCTCCTTCCTATTTAAATCTCACTTATTTCAAGCAGTATCGATTTTTCAGTATCAAAAGCTCTTGTCTTTAGTTTGAACAACATTTAGGTAGTCCTAACTACAATTAAAAATATAGGGCTATTGTTAACTTGCCGATTCCAGAAGAATTTTTAATTTTGAAATAAAAAAATATTGCCAAAGCTCTATCCTACATTTCTCGAACAGCTTGAATTTTTTTATTTCGACTTACTGTCGTTTCTACAGTATCTGTGATGCATTTTATTTGACAATGTTTTCTTGGTTGTCATAAGCTCTGAATTGCTTCACACTGGCTTAGCAGCTGATACTACATAGCACTTATATTTATCTTTCAAAAAACCGAGGCAAGGCAGCTTTAAAATAATTTCGTATGAGTCTTACAGTAAATCAGCTAGAAACACTGGCGTTTTGATTGTGTTTTATAAATCTGTAAGAAGTGATTTTTTTTTCAGCTCAGCACTCTATAAATACTAAAGAATGCCATTAGTATAGCAATTAAAAGTGAAATTAAGGTGTTTCAAACAAAATCATAAATTCTAATGGTTCTTGTTCTTTTTGGCTAGTGGACTTCTTTTTCTTAAAGATGTTTGGACACTGTTACTTCTGTGAATATCAAATGGTTGATTTTATTTCCTACATTTAGTTGTTTGCTCTTCGGAAAAGTTACAGGAGGTGAATTGAGGTAACAGACCCCATCATTATGTAAGTTCCTTCTCTAAGCAGACAAAATTCCTAAACGTTTCAAAAATCATCAATTAATTTGTTCCTGTCACTCACCTTTTTTTAGCAGGAGAATATGCTCTGTCTCAGAAAAGAAGCACTGAAAAATATCTGACTGTGAATCTCACTTGGTTTTGGGGTGTGGTTGTTTTTTTTTCTGGCTTTGTCTCTGAGGGGCATATTAATTCTCTATTGTTTACTGCTTAGGAAAGCTGAATTCTGTTTCTGTGGGTGGGAATATTCTTCTCATATGGAAGCGTTTGCCATTTGTTGATCCTAAAAAATCAAGTGTCCTACATTAGCACACAGAGCTCAGTGTTAACATGTTAAATATGCAGTTTGGAAGAACAAGTTACTTAAGCCTTATTCCTAGAACTGCCCTCAATTTCACCGAAGCTCCAGCAAATAATGAAGTAAATAGGAAAAAAAGGGGGTTTAATTTGTGTTTTGTAAGGAAGCTGGAGGTGGAAAACTGTTTGCCAACGGAAAAGTGTGAAAGTTAGATGCGATTCTCTCCACTTTCTTCTTTTCTTTCTGGAATTTAACTGCATGAAAAATGAGATACATTCACAAGGTGGAAATGTAGGGAGATTTCTAGCCAAATGTGTAATGACTGGATGGTTGTTCAGAACAGCAGCAGCAATATCTGTGGATTTCTGGATCTCATTCCTGGAAAACAGACTGCAATGGCATCAATATTAAAAGCTGAATAAAAAAAATAAACTGTTCAGTAGTTGAGCATTCCAGGAAGACCACTTGTAAACTACTCCTGATGGGAAGGGCACAGGTTAAAAGGATTAAGATCTGGCTTGCAGCTCTCAAAGTAGTTTCCTACATGAAGTCATATGATGAGTGTTTCTAATAGGATTCTTCAGGGACGGGTACATCCTCAAGTATTCAGAGTTTCCATCAGTGGTTTGGAATCAAGTTTAAATCAAGTTTAAAATCACAACTTATTTTAAAAGCGCACAAAACACATCTGACGTAAATACTATTGGGATGATGAGAACAAGCTGATATCTGGGCAGGGCTTTATTTTTAGAAGGCTTTTTTTGTTTGTTTTTAATTGGTAAAATGGACCCAACCTGATCCAAAGTGTGCTTACTTGATGCCTGTTTTAAGGAAGAAAGGAATTTCCTTCAGGCGTCTCTTTCTTCTTTGCAAAGAAGATCCCAACTTACAGTAGATACTAGGCATGAAGGCAATTGATGTTAGATGTAATGAACCTCGGCTCAAGAAAATTTGTAGAGAATTATTTTGGTTGAGCAGGACGTTTGGAAGTCACATTGTACAACCTTCTGCTCCAAACAGGACTATCTTCAAGGTTAGATAACTTTGCTTCGGGCCTTATCCATCATGTGAAAATATCTAAAGTAGAGATCCCACAGCCTCGCTGAGCAACTTCTTACATTTCTTAAACACCTTTATTGCAGGGAGGGAAAAAAAAAATAGGTCAGGTCTAGCTGGAATCTCTTTTATTTCTGCTTGTCCCTATTGCCTCTTCTTTTTTCTATGTGCCATTTTGAGAAAATTTTGACTCTGTCTTAATCACTCCTTAGAGTTACCTTCATTGTCTCAACGTCTCACCAATGGCTCTCGTTCAGGGTAACCTGCTGACTTTTCTTAGGTCCTTCTCAGGCCACTTCTCATGGGTTTTGGTCTCTCTGAGCTTCCAGCATGTGAGCTGTTCCTTCCACAGATTTAACAAAGATGCTTTTCATCAAAGATGCTGTTGTCCACGTCATTGCTGAAGATGTGAAGGGTATTGACCTGGTATGGACCACTGAGCACCACTCATATCCAGCCACCAGTTGGCCCTCAAGCTGAGGATGGTTATCCTTGGAGCCCAGCAGTCTGGTCAGTTTTCCACCCACTTTTATCCCACCCCTCAAATCCATAATTCTCCTGAGGACAGAGGTTGGTTAGTTTTCCCAACTCTTAGTTCTCTGGATCCTGCTGCTTGATTTTTTTAACAATGGGAATGATATTTGCCTTTTCCAGTCACTGGGGACTTCCCCTGATTGACAAAACGTTTCCAAGATGATACAGAGCAACCTCTCAGAGACATTGACCACCTCCCTCATGCAGCCCATCCAGTCCCATTAATTTGTATATGCCCCATTGACTTAATGATCCCTAATTTGGTCTTCCAATGCCATGAGTAGTGCCTGTTCCCTGTCCCTCCTGACTCTGCTACCAGGCAGAGACCTGAGAGTTATTTTAAAGTAAACCACACCGATTATCTTCTTACTATTCTTTCATTACTCATTAGAGTTATGAGCTAATATTAGCTCATATTAGCAATATGAGTAATATTAGCTAATGATATAGCATTTTTCTTTCCAAGCAATCTGAAAGTTTTACATGTACACAGAAAGAAGGCTGTAAAGTCATCTTGGCTGACTGTGCAGGGCATGTCGTGCATTTAAACCAAGTATGGTTTTGATCCAGGGTCGGGAAGCTTTTTAGTGACAGAGCTTTAGATATTACTCAGAAAGCTCATCCCCTCCTTAAGCAGCAAACACATCTTGCTTTCATTTACAGGTGGCATTTTAGGTGTAAATGTCTGAGGCTTCTGAAGAGTGCTTTTAGTGGTAGACCTAGCTGAGCAAATACAGAGCTCAGAAAACATTTACAGAGACATCTTCCTCAGAGGAGCAAGTTCAAAATTACTTCAGTGGTAGCCTCTCCAGGAAATTTTTAACATTTATAAGCTTCAGAATTGGAACCCTTCTAACTATTTGTCTTCAAAACGGATTTTACAGATTTGGTCTGCAGTGCTACTGAATTTCTGAGGAGCAGAATTTATTGAGCAGCATGAATCTTTTTGACCAGTTTCCCCCTGGATCTTGACCAATTTTTCCCATTGGATCTCTCTTCCCAGCGATGTCATGTGTGTTTTCATGTAATAATTCCAGTGAATTCAGCCATGGAAGAGTCACAGAAAAACACTAATTGTGAAAAAAAAACTGAATACACATTTGTATTTTGCAAATCCTTGAGAAAGGACTGTGGGCTGCACAGGACTACAAGACAGAAGGTACTGGGTTATTGTTCTGGCTCTGACATAAGCTGCCATCCTCCCCAGTTTTATGCTTCCTCAGTTTCTTTAATGATAACAGTTACCTGAGAGGTGCTGAGGAGCTGCTTTTGTCTGTAAGGTGCAATAATGAAAAAGGAGTCTTCCATTACCTTCCTTAATAATTAAGCTGGTCCATCTTCAGCTTGAATCATCAGATCTTGCATTCATTTAGCACAAGAATAGCTCTCCTGATCAAATAGAGTGAGTGCATGTAAAAAAAATAGCAGCTTATGTGGAAAGAGCTTCCTACAGATGTATTTTAGGGGCACATAAACAAATCTGTCAGCAAGGACAAAGCGTGCACCTAAATGTGAGCAGCAGTTTATTCAAGTCCTCCATCCGAGGAGCCAGAAAACCTCATTAAGAATTATTATCCATCAGGGCCTCTCCGTCCACAGCTCTCAGCTATTTGCAGTGCCTGTGACAGAGCGCTGTCTCAATCACCATGTAGGGCTTGGAAATCCACCAAAGAAAATGGGCACTTTTCCTGTTGCTTAGCTGGCTAAACTGGATTTTAAAACAGTTCAGTTCTATTAACCATATTAAACCCGGGCAATGACCTTCTGGGACAGCAGAATTTCTGTAGCTATTGCTGCTGTTTTTAAGGAAAGCTACAGTAAAGAAATAGCTGGAAGCAGGGATGCTCAGACTCTGGTCTCCAGACTCCTGAGGGATCGTGGATTACTCCTAAAAACGTACAACTTCATCTGCAGCAAAGAAGAGAGCAGGTTTGTTGTCAGTGGGCTTGGTTATCCATCTGGTGTTGGTGGGGATCATCCGTGTGTAAGAAAATGTTTATGGATATCAAAATTGGAAGCAGTTGAAAAGCTACTGATGTGGCATTGTGGAGGAGAAAAAACATTTAGCAGTTTGGTTTTTCAAAGGTTAGATTCTCCATCCCTACTAGCAGAGACATGAGGGTTTAGAGAGTTGGCATTTTACAGCTATCCTGGACTCCCTCGGGTTGGGTAACATGCAAACACATCACCGGCTGGAAGCTACTGGAAGCAGCTTGCAGAAGTAAGTTATAGATACCAGACAGAAAAATTAAAATTGTCTTTATATCTGAGGACAGAGGTTACTGTGAAGAATCGTGTTACCAGAACGAGGGATGTCTGGATCACCTGTCTGCTTCTCTGATCCCCAAATCCAAAACCACAGACACAAGAAACAAAGCACAGTGCAAGGCTGGGAGCAGGCTGAGAAACATCAGTGTTCAGCTGCCCTCTGTGAGCAGACAAATGGGAAGAAACAGAAACCAAACTCAGCACCAGTGAGGTAACCAATGTGTTTTTCAAAAATGTTTATGCCTTGTACTCCCTAAATGGGAAACTTCTAGAGGTAAAATTCCTCGTGGTGTTTTCACTGCACACACACATTGCTGCTTATATGAAATATTTAGGAGCAGGACAAATTCTTGATGGAAAGTTCTTATTTCTAGGCTGTTCGGGACATGCAGCATGAAGTTATTCCCAAAGTTTGCCATGCAGTAGAGTACTGCGTGCAAGGTCCACTTGGGCTAGTGGTCCCGAATTTCACTCCACCTTGCAGGCCAAAATTGGCCGTAGTCATGGATCAAGACAAGAGCCGGACAAGGTTCAGTAGACTGTAGTTATTTTAGAAATGCATACAAACAGATGAGATTTCAAAGAACCACAGAGCTGGCAAGAGTGTCTCAAGAGATCCTCTAAACATCCTTTCCAGCGCAGTCTCACTGATGCCTGGGTTGTTTCTTTCATGTTTGTGCTGTTCTTGAAGAGCTACTATAATGGAAAGAGTCTCACCAGCCCGTCTGTCCCCGTGCTTAGGGAGGTTTTTCTAGTATCTAATCTAACTCTTCCCTGCTGCAATTTAAGTGCATTAGTTCTTTCTCTCCATTACGAACCCAGAGACATGGTTATTTCTTTCCTTTTGCAGCAGGCTTTTATCTGAAGTTGATTTTCTTCCTTTTGTGGTGCACTATTTTATACTTGCCCTTGCTGAACAACATCCTGTTTTTTTTTCAAGCATCTCCACTTTATGAAGATCACTTAGCAAATTCTCCTCTTGCCCTCAGTGATGCTGCAGTAAGTCCCTGCCTGATGTCACCCCTGTAGCACAGGCAGACTCTAGTCCATCTTTTCGGTCTATGGGGAAAATACCAAATAACCTGTGGTGCCCCACTCCATACATCCTCCCATTCTTCACTGTCCACAAGTACACTGTCCACCCTTGTAATGCACAGCATTTTATCTGTCTCTCGTGGCATTATCATTAATAATGGTATATTAAATCTCTTCTAGTGTCCTCAGAGATCAACATAACTTTGAGCTTTTGCACGTGTTTTATGGGATCGGAAAGTAAGTTCAAAGGGAGCCATCATGTATATTGAGGACACAAAGTTGCTGGATCATACTATATTCTAGTAGTATCTGGATATCCCAGTGCTTTTATGATTGACCTTAAGGGTATTGATCCTAAATTTATGTTTTAGTGTTTCTTCATATGTAGAATGCATTGTGGAAGGAGTTTCTTTAAGCAGATTAGGTCTTTAGGTTCTCAAGGAAAGAATGATATTGTAAAATATTGATTTCTATAAACAACATCTGTTTTGATGAGATCGTAATAGAAACTAACAGGATGGTGAGTTCCACTAACAACAAACATTTGGTTAAAATGATGAGCAAAGACAGAAACTGTTTTATTTTTAAGTTTTTGTTTCACATATGTATCAAGTCACACAAACGTGCACGATTGGACTTTATGATTGGTTTTACTGCTTTATTTCACTTCGTGAGAGCAGTTTGTGGTGCCTTTTATTTTCATCTGTTTGGAGTTGGAAAGAATTAAAAAGCAGAATTGTGTCATTTATTGCAAAATGAAAAGCCCAGCTTTCCATTGTAAGGATGCCAGTTCTCTGCACCACATATAACTGCAGCAGTTTAATATGGGTTGCAAATTATTAATTTAATCAAAGCAAACCAATCCTTAGACTGTACGAACTACTCCAGAATTTGTTGCAAATGTAAATGTAAAACATACACCACCCAGCGAGCTACAGGTTTTATGAGATTGACCTGCCAGCTCTTAAGATGGACATCTCCAACAAAACATAACCATCCTCTCTGGAAAAATAAATTAAAAGAATATGAAAGATGTATTTGAACAGCACAGGAAAGGAAAATAGTCATTCTCTGTAATACTGTATTATAGATGATGCTCTATTATATTACAGAGAATAGCTATTCACCTTTTCTTATACAACTGGAGGATCAGATTATCAACACCAACCAGAAAACTGACATAAGACAAAAGGACAAGCTCCTCTGGGCAATGCATAATTGAATGGAAGAAATCAGCACCACGAGATGTTTTGGAAACCAGGATCAAACATCAGTTTTATAAGGATGGACTGCAGCATGGGAGAACGGCCCAGCCAGGGCTGTCGCTGACAATGATGTGAATGCAACTTCCTTTTCGAAAAGTCCCTAAATCGCAGGTGGCTGGGCAGATAGCCTGAAGGAAACCCCTCTGGTTCTCCCATTCTTTATTACAGCATTGGCTGCTACTAGCAGGCTAGTTGAAGCCGTGTGGGATTATTTTTTTTTTCCAAGTTAGACTTCTTTAACATTCTAAGTAGTGATAGTCTGCATATGGTCAACATAGTGCCAAATAATCTGGATAACCAGACTCAGTGCTCTGTACAGTCAGTGGCCTTTTAGATGCAGGAAAGTTTAGCTTGTTTTATCAAGTGTTAGCATGTTAGCATGCTTCAGCTCTTTCCTTGAGCCTTTGACTCTGTACCATGCAAGTAGCCTGCAGTAGCTTGTCATCTCGGCCTGAGCGATTTTAGCCCTTCTAACATCTCACTAGCAAGCAGATTTCATTCGGCAGCTAAAGCTGATCAACACGTTTTGAACATCATGATGTTGAAAACATCCCAGATTATACACCTGTAATTTTAAATCCTTAAGATGGGCTAAATGGGAAGCATTGAGAAAAGTTAATTAGTCCGCCCGCCTCTTCCTTCACTTCCTAATTGCTATGAGTACTGTTCCTGTCCACCAAAAGCTGCTGGCTAACTTTTAGGGCAGGTGTTCATGTGCATCGCAATTAAAAGCACATAAATGGGATGCTGTTGAAGCCTCCAAGTGCTCTGCATTGATGCCTCTTGCTTTGGAACATTTGGGAGAAGGAAGGGATCCTCACTTGCCACGTGATGTGCAAATGCCGTTTGCTTTCCTTCTGTTCTCCATGCAGATCCTCGCTTTTGGTCAGACAAGTAGCTACCAAGAAATCTATTCATGGTAAAAAAAAATTTGAGGCATAGTGCAGTGTTTTTGGGAACATTACGTTGGAGCTTTTAAAAGCTATTTCACTCTGTATATTCAGCCTAGCCACAACTTCAGGGCACTCTCCCTTGGCCCAAGGGGTGGCTTCAGGTTTCTGATCAGCGAGCAATTAGGATGGGGCTGCATCTGGGACATACCCCTGGTGGTCACGTCCCTCTGCCTGCAATCCTTGGTGTTCAGCTAAGATAGCCAAGAAACAATTATTAATAACCCAACAGGTCTGGATGCTCCTGGCTCTGCCTCCTCCTGCTGTGAGCCTCCTTCCCTGCCGCTGGCCAAGGCTCCTGCTTGCAGCTCGCCTTCCCTGGCCCCCTGCACATCACCTGCACTCGCCCCCCTTCTGCCTCAGCAAGCTGTGCAAAGAAAAATCTGCATCCCTATTTTGGGGTTCGGCTTAACTTCAGTACAGTGGGGAGAAAGTAGAGCATCCTTTCTCCCAAAGAGAAATAGGGCAGCATTCAATGTGCATCCTCTTCATGGATTGCGTTATTCCAGGCCTTTTGCTTCTTTTCTCTGGTCGTTCTCTTTTTCTTTTTGATTTGCAGTGCATTTTAAATTCATTGAGACAGGAAAAAGTGTGATTGCTCTTTCACTGCTTCAAGAAAAGGATATTTGGCTGCTCCATTCACTGAAATAGATTGCTGTAGAGGCACTCTGGGTGCCTTTTCTAATTCCAGTTAAGCCTTGGGCTCTCGGTACACAGCGCAAGACAGAATCTAATTATTGAAATAATTATTATTGCCTTCTCTGCTACAGCGTGGTTTTTAAAACCCTGAGCCACATTTGGAGTCCCAGTCCTGGACCCTGCTGGCATCGGAGGGAAGCGACTGCAGTCTGACAGCCCAGAACAATGCGACCGTACTCACCTGCAATGAGCTGCTCATTTCCAGTCTTCCTTGTGTGTTTTTTGACCCTGAAAAGAATACGTGACAGCAGAAAGTTTCCTGTTCTTCAGTCAATGCGTTGTGATTTCAATGGTTGCATTTTTGAAAAGGTGGCTTTTTTTTTTCACCTCTTCTGAGGAATCTGATACCAGCTGAGGTTGAGCTTGGGCTACACAGGACTAATGAGACCTACCTTTTTTCTTCCATGTCAGTCCTTGTAGGAGTATGGAAAGTATTCAAGCAATAATCAGGCAAAACTATTTTGCAAAAATGATTTTGCAACTACAGATTTTTTTTTTTTTTTTGGTTATCAAATGCCTGACAGTTTTAATGTGAGGATGTAAAAGTAAAATAAATATTGGCAAGAGTGTTAAAACTTTTTCATTCAGATGTTGCTATTTTTAAGCAACACCTTTAGTTATAGCTTGGCTGAGCAGTCTTTGCAGTCCTTTGAGTTTATAGCAAGATACAGATTTAGCATTCTCGGCTCCTGGAAGGTTTTTAATTATGTGTGGGTTGGTATATGTGTATGTGCTTGCTGTGTTAAAAGATGTCTTCACTGCATGGGTTTGAGAGGAACCAAATGCCTTACTCATATCTGCTCTTTTCCAATGACACGTGAATGTTTGGCATGTTTTGGTAGACCATAATATTATCTATATTCTCAGCCTTTTCTTAATGGTGAAATTAGAATAGCAAACCTTTTCATCGATTTAAGAAGTGTAATCAAAATCAAGGTGGGTAGGTGAGGGTAGGGATCCAAATCCATCAAATCTGGGTTTAATGTCCCAACAGTCCGTCAAACTGGTTATGAAAAGTTGCACTGGGGAGTGTGTCTCTCTCCTCTGAAAGGCAAGTACGGCAGTGCAGAGATTCAGATTTTTTGATGGAGTGAAATACAGCTTTCTCCATTAAAATAAGTCTAAACATCTTGTAATAATCTTGCATAGATCACATCACTTGTTCTGTGCTGCTCCCAATCAATGGCTCCTTTTCCCCTCTGCATCAGGTCATAGACAGTTTTTGAAAGCAACACCACAAAAAGCTTTACAAGAGGGCACTTGCCTTTGATTTCTTTGTCTTAAACTCAAGTCCAAGTGTCTTTGCTTTATACAGCTGTAAACGCTGCTCTAAGCTTTAGCACCATCACGGTGTATCGGAAGGGTGGCATGGAGTGTTTAAAGTAATAAAGGTTCGTTTGCTTAGCATTGCAGAGTGTCACTGTTATCAGATTAGCTACATTTATTGCATCACTTGGCAAACGTCATGCCACTTGGAGCTACGTATGAAATTTCTGTAAAAGCTGCACCGAGCAACATTAGCATGGAAGTTAAAATGGGGTCTCGGACATTTTTATTCCCAAATGGTGAAAAATATGTATTGATTCTTGACTTGTGCAATAATATAATTGCAATGGAGATAATCAGATTGCATCTGGAGGAAGATTTTCCAAGGTGGACTCATAGCTCAGCAGGCAGGGGTGGCAGGATACACAAGTGCCATCTTCTGCTTCTGTACAGTTTCACCCAAGCAGTTTTCTTTTTTTAAAAACAACATATTAATAAGAAAAAAGGTAGGTCCAGCATGTTCTGTGCATGGTAACACAGCGAATGAATGCAGAATGAATACACCTATCTTTAGGCAAATGATATTTTCACTTACTGCTGCGGTTGAGTTTCTGTCACTGAAAGGAAGCAACCTTTCAACCTAAAATTAATTGTCGGTATCTCTTAGGGATCTCTCTGAGCTTCATGACTTATCTTTTACTCTTAATATATTTGCATTGTGACAAATGACTCAGTGTGTTTACGCCATGGTAAACCAGCTGTCACATCAACTCAGACTTGCAGGAATAGAGAATCACAGTAGGTAGGGACATTGCTTTATTTACCCTCCGTTTTTCTAATATTAGTAGTGCTGTGTGGATTAATCAGAGGCCACATTCAGCTAGTGATCTGCTGCAGAGCCTGAGCAGGTGTAAGGAATTTCTTTGTTCCCCGCCTTAAAGGACAAATATCCTTGAATTTCTCCTTGTCTTTTCTGAGTGGAGCCCCGTGTCACACCATGAAACATGAAAATAGAAAGATTTTGAAACCGCAGCCTACAGTGTTGCAGCATGTGTCTTAACTATACCTGAATTCTTTTTATTATTATTTGTTTTTAAAATATGTTGTTTCTTTGCAGCTTTGCTGACAAAAATATTTAAATTATTGTTCAAGAACATACAGACATTCATTTCAAGAGTGTTTTTTTTTTTTTCCTGTTTCTTGGTGTTCACAGCCTGTGGAACAAAGCCATTTGTGTTTCAGAATAGGGAGAATTAGTAGGACTTCGGTTCAGAAATGGCATGAAACCCCAGATCTGAACAACCCTGAACCTTGCGATAAGATCAGATCTGAACTTTGTTTCAATTACCTCTCTCTTTTTCTATTAATAATGAACCAGTTAGATATACACGGGTTTGCAGAGCAAATGAAAGAGGGATTTCATCACCAATATCTGGAGCATCTAACATTTATTAGGAAATAGCCTATATTGGCTTAGTATGCACTGTAGCTTGGTATGCATTAATCAGAGTAACAATAGATATTACGAAGTATGTTTTATTATCATAGTCATAGTACTCTACCAGCCTTGTCTCATGGTCTCACATCTGAAATCCACCATCCCCTTCAAGTGTTCAGAGTGTCAACGGGGTATGACAGTAGAGAGACAGTAAAAAAAATTCTTGCCCTGCTGGTGTGATTGTATAAATACAGTTTTTTTTTGTCTTGTATAAAATATAACCAGTTTGTAGTTTGCTTAGGGTGTGTTTTCCTTACAGTAGGGTTGCCCATTTTTCTTCATAACTTGTTCACCACCAGGATAGTCATTAACAGGCTTCACCATCTGGACAGACCAGAGCTCCGCTAAGCCAGGTGCTGTGAACTTTTCTAGGAGGTAGCAAATTGCTAGAGAGACCCTGCAGGAAGTTTGTGATTAAGCATCCAGTTGTGTTCGTGTCCGGGGCAGGTTAGAGCCCGCAGGGAACTTCAATGGAAAGCTGCACGTTTCCTCTGAATATGATGCCTCCTCTGGGAAGGCAGACCTAAAGGCTTGCGTTAAATTGAGCTGCAAATTTGGCTTAGGAAATACCTCTGTTAAATGTGAAATACAGGGAAGCTTCCTGAGCTGATTGAAAATGTGAGTATAGATGATTCCTGCAGACACATGTGCTGCAAAAAAGCTGATGCACAGCTCATTCCCCTGGTTCCAGCTCCCCACATCAGAGCTTCAAGCCATCTGGGGGCGTGCGTGTCTCCCCTGAACATCTGGGGATGTTCAGAGGTCGGTAGGACAGAGTTTCTCCGTGCAACAAGTGTCTACTGAAGAGCTCTGACAGCAAGCTCCATGGCTAGCAGAGGATGGCGAAGAAAGGACTTCAATGCCTTGGGTTTCTAAGCAGGTTTGTGGCATCGGCTACGTGGTGCAGTTGTACAGTGGGTATAGAGACTTTGAGAAATGCACGCGGTTGGGAAAGATGGTTCGCATGGGTCTCAGTCTCACTAAGTACTCCGCTTGACCCTCGTGTGTGACATTTAATGGCTAATCAGTAAATCGCATGCTTTAACTGCTGTGCAGAAATAAGGTAAAAATAAGTTCATGAAGATGAATCCTAGATTAGAGAAACTGCCAATTTTGCAGTGACTTTCGTCCATCCTAAGCAGTGTTTAAAAGAGAATGAAAAATGTAAAGGATTTATAAATTCAACAACCCAATTCTAAAAATATCAGCTTTGTTAAGTAGTCTCTTGTGTATGCGACTACATAATATACATTGTCACATACCTCATTTTAAAGAAAGCACAAATGAAATAAGCTGTGTTAAAATATACAGAATAGATACCTACAGTTAAAACAGGTATATAATCCCAAATTGAAGTGTTCTGCCTAAATAAATATTTGTGAATCACTGAGTCAGGGTGGAGACCTGAAGGGGAGGCCTTAGAGTGGCCTTCCAGTGCCTAAAGGGGGCTACAGGAAAGCTGGGGAGGGACTCTGTGTCAGGGGGTGTAGGTATAGGGCAAGGGGGATGGCTTTATACTAAAGGAGGGGAGGGTTAGAATAGATATTAGGAAGAAATTAATTACTGTGAGGGTGGTGAGGCCGTGACACAGGCTGCCTGGAGAAGCTGTGGATGCCCCATCCCTGGAGGTGCTCAAGGCCAGGCTGGATGGGGCTTTGGGCAGCCTGGGCTGGTGGGAGGTGTCCCTGCCCATGGCAGGGGGCTGGAACTGGGTGGGCTTTAAGGTCCCTTCCAACCCAAACCACTCTGTGATTCTGCGGTTCTATAAGGACTCCAAGGACAAAAAAAATACAGAAGCAGTGGAACGGTCCGTGTGGCTTATGAGGAAAGGAGTCATGACTCACCCATCTAGTAAAGCTTTTTCAGAGGAGTTTATGCCCATTTTTGTAATTGGATCTGGTCAGCAAAGTACAGTTCAGTTCTCAAAAGCCCCAACATCAAAGACCTTTAGAGAAATAAATTACTGGGAGGTAAGAGGTATTTCCCTCTTGCAGAGTAATACCTGACTGAAAGGAGGTAGAAATAAAATGTTAGCTTTCAGAAAGGAGAAAGAGCTCTGTTAGGCTGCCCAGCCACATTTTTGGAAGACTTCAGGTGATCGCCTCACTCAACATTAACCACAAATGGAGCAAGTAGCAAGTTGGCAAAATTTACTGGTGCCTACTCCAAGTGTTTCACATACAAACCGAAGCTGTGAAAATGTGACAATGATCTTGTAATAGGAAGTGCTTAAGTGATAAAACACCCAGTGGCATTTCAGTGCCACCAAGCACAGAGTAGTTCAGTGTGTTATGCATGTGCTTTGCATACATGAAAACAGGATCCAGATTAGTTATTTTCAGATCTGCAAAATCAAATCAAGATAATTGAAGCCTCAGTTCAGTACCCAGGCGCAGTGAGAAGCACTGAGCTGCGGGCTGTAGGAGGAGAACCAGAAGAAAATATCAAGGGGTCTGTGTTGTGGGATGCTGCAGTTGTATCACACTGACTTTTGTAGGCAGTTTTGGGCTTCTCGTCACAGGAATGATGAAGCAGGATGAGAAGAGGGACAAGAAGAGTCACGGCAGCCTACATCCTCAGAGGTATTAATGGTTTTTGTGCATGGAGGACTCTTCAGATTGGAACAAACTGCTGAGGTAGGGTGTGATAAAAATGTATGAAAGCATCAACAGCATGAAGAAGGTGGAAGAAGAAAGGCAGAGCACCAGTGCTGCAGCCCCCAACACAAGAACCACGGTGTGCCCACAGGACATGATGGGCACACAGTGCATTGCCATTTGGGGGGGGGGGGGGGGGGGGGGGCAGAGGTGTAAATAAGTTCAAAAATGGGACTGGTAAGTCTGTGGAGGATCAGTCCATCAGAGGTGGGCAAAACACACTGGGCTGCATGCAGCTTTCTGAGGTTATTTTGTCTGGAAACATCCAGCCAAATGGCAGGGGGTGTTTTCCCTACAGGGTGGGTAAGCAGAGGAAGAGCTTCCAGTGTCCTCCACTGGTGAAGCTTCGTCTGTTTATTCCCCATCAAGGGCAGTTCAATTTTAGAAACTGATCAACCTGAGTAGAGCCACTTCCTTCTCTGAAACCTCATTTTCTAGGATTTTATGCAAGCGTAGATTGAATCCCCAGCTGCCACCATTCCTCCACCGCAACGAGAGGAAGGTTAATATGCTGCAAACATAACTGTGATAATCCTGAGCTGTAATTTGGTCTGTTTAGTGTATCCAGAGGATTAATTCTCAAATGCATTAAGCAAAGTAAGAAATAGTGCACACTTCATATTGTCTCCCTTACGCTGTAGTCTCATTTAATTAGCCACTGAAACAACTGACTGAAAGATTTCCCTCTGCCTTGTTGTTTGAGTCATGAATTTTAAAGACTTTTGAGAGAATGACTCAGGAGGTGAAACAGCAGGACTTCTGATGTTATTTATAAGATCCGTACAGGAAAGTATTTCAGTGTCTGTAGCCATGCAACTCGGGCAACTTAACCTGTAATTTCATCATTTGAGACTAAATGACAGGAGAACGAATGCTGTCAGCGCCTCACTAAACAGCATTAACATTCTGCATTGTCTCTGCCTGCCTGAAAAATGGGTAATGAAATAATTGACATTAAAGCCAGCTATCAAATACAGGTTGTCCCGTGAAAGAAGGAATGTACACTGAAATACATACAGGAACCATTTGCACTAATAGGATTTTCATTACAGTAATAGCTCTGAAGACTGCATGTAACTGAGGGCAGCCCAGAAAACATCTGGGCAACACCAGCACGAGCAGCAGGATGCTCCTCAGGGCTTGCAGCATGGGGGATGCAGTGGCATGGGGTAGCCCTCCAGCTAGCCCATCCTATGCACAGGTAATACTGAAGGAGATTTACTGCCTTAAGACTTGTGATGTCGCTGGGTTTTAGAAAGACACCAAATGAAAATAAAAAGTAGACTAAGAAGTTTTATTCCTGTTCAAATCTTTTATCTTTTTTTTTATTTCCTTGCCAGCTCTTTGACACATACCCTTTTGAGGAAAAATTGTGTCTCCCCACCTCTTCCCTGCAGTTTTGACCTTTCAAAATGTCTAGGGCAGCAGTGCTCCAGCTATGAGAAGCGAGAGGCTATTGATTCTGTTACTGTATGGGCATATACCTACCCCCCACGCCCTCATTTCAGAGGGACTGTGGGAACACGAAGTGGAGTTAGCGCTCTGGTGTAAGCAGGAAAATGCTCTTGTCTTCAGCATTTTGTATTTTCCTGGTACATAGCAGTTTTTAACTGCATAATGATTATGATATGTCCCTTTGCCCCTTTTTTTCTGAGTACTCAGTGTAAAGAACATATATGTATTTCATCAGGTCTTGCTTTCTTTCCAAGGCATTGTATTTTTTGTACATTTCTGAATAGTGCCATTAATGTTAAGAAGGTCTGAAATCGGAATAAATTTGATAGTCAAGGAGTTTTACTTGTGTCTTATGGAAAAACCAGGAAACAAAAGCAATCTTCAATAGATGAAAAAAGGAATCTGTCTGTTGTGGACAGGAAAATCAGTGCAGAAATAAAAAATAAAGTTTCAGATCAGGTATTTGTATTTACATCTTACTATCAGCAGTTCTTCTGATAGCTTGTAGGTTTGTCTTGACAGTAAGATGAAGCTAGAAGGAGTAGGTACGTGGAATATGTGAGATGTGCACATATGAGTAATCTTGCAATGCTGTTTTTTGTGTGTTTTTTTTTAGCTTCATAAACGTTTGGAAACATTGGGCAAAATATCCCTTGTTGAGGCATTTCCAACTTTGCTGTTAGGAGGAAGTATAGCTTGCTCAACAGGGCACTGGTCTAGGCTCAGATGTTTAACATTTATTCCTTTCTCAGCTGCTGTGAGAAAATGAATGTGCCATTTCATCTCTGCGTGCCTCTCTCACCCTGCAGTCCCTCTGGTCTATTTTGAGTGTATGCTCTTCTGAGCTGGAGTCTTTCTTTCTTTTTTTCTGGAGAGGTATATATACTGTGTGAAACAGTGGAGTAGCAATTCTGTCATCCCCTCTAGGGACTACTGTAAAGCAAAACCTAAAAAAGTTACACATTGCTTATATGTTGTTGTAATTCATTAACATATTAACTTCACTATATATGGCCATGTACACGTAGAGGTCAGTATCCCAAAGACCTAACTATGGTATTGAAGACCCAGCACACCCAAGAGACCTTACACAAACAGTGGGGAATTTCCAATTTTATCTGGAAGTTTAATGGAATAGTTGTGTGGCAAAGTTTTCCTGAAAGCAAAAACAACTGTGAGGTCATTGACAGGGCTGCACAGCAGACATACGGACTTCAAGATTCACATTTGGCTTCCTCTGCCCAAATTCTGTTTGGTGTATTACAAAGAAATGAAAACAAATGTAGGGAGGAATTTAATGCAAAATGTTTTGCATTGAAAAAAATGCTCTGTAGATATTATTTGCTTTCTCCCTTAAAGATACCTGGGTTTTATGGAAACTGCCTTTCAAATCACGCTCATAATAACTAATTTTCCAGCCACTGTTTGCACAAATGAAAAATAATTTTAATGCTTAAATATCTGGCCACATAGTGCAATTCCATTGATGACTTGGTACAGCAATGTATATGAAGGCAGCAGAGTGTCTGACTGTGACTGACAAGCAGCAGTGGTCAACACTCACCATTCGTTTTGTGATTCATTCATCCTCTTCCTGCTACAGCACCGTGTCATCTTATTAGGCTGGCAAGAAAAAAAATGTGGCATACACTTTATTAACACGTGAAGAATTGGTGTTTAATGTAGGTACATTGTAAGTCAGGTAAATATTCCGCTCAGCAGCCAATTAATATTCACAGTGTGCATTTCATGCTGAGATCAGAAGCTAGAAAGGCTGGGCTCTTTTTCAGAATTCCTCAACGCATGTTTGTGGACTTTCATCAAGATACTCTTACACAGCTGATTACTGAAAATACGTTGTCAGTATCAATTACCAAAGCAGCTGCTTTTACTTGCCTTATGCAGCGCATCAAACTGTGTGTAAAATAGCTGGTTATGCAGAGACTCGTGAAAGGAGTTTAAGACATGAAGGAGAGAACTGAAGAATTTGTTTGTGGTGTGTCCATCGTAGAAGATGTCTGAATTAGCCAAGGAAATGTCACTGAGGGTTACAGAGTCATAGAGAAAGGGTCAGTCTGGAGGGGACCTCTTGGGACCATCTGGTCCAACGCCCCTGCTTGAGCAGGGTTGGCTACAGCAGGTAGCCCAGGGCTGTGTCCAGTCAGGGTTTGGATATCTCTGAGGATCTCCAAGGTACTCCAAGGATACTTCACAACTTGGCTGGATGACCTGTGCCAGTGTTTGAACACCCTCATAGTGGAAAATAAAAAATAAAAAGGAGGTTCTCATGTACAGGTGGACTTTCATGTGTTTTATTTTTCACGTGCCCATTGCCTCTTCTCCTGTCAGTGGGTACTATAGGGAAGAGTCTGTCTCCCTCTTCTGCATCCCCTTCCATTTGGTGTTTATACCCACTGAGGAAATCTCCTGAACAGTCCCAGCTCTCAGCCTCTCCTCCCAGGAGAGCTGCTCCAGGCCCTTAATGATCTCAGTGGCCCTTCCTCTCTCCAGCAAGGAGCTCCAGATGGAGAGATGCGGTTGCTAGAGATGATGCCCCCGGTGCAGCAGCACAGAAGGAGGCGGATATTACTCCTGCTCCATGAGGTAACCACCATCTGGGAGCAGGGAGCAAGATCCTGATGGCATATTCATGACACTACCTTAGGCAAGCCACAAACAGAGCAAACGGAGAGGGCAGTGGGGTTTGCAATGGTAGCAGCAGCAGGACGGCAGACAACAGTTGTTATATTTGGTTGTTGCTTCTGGTAACAGTGACTGTAATTCACATTAATAAAAGGAAAATGACTGCTTTGGTGCAGTTTTACACTGTTGCCTTATTTTTCTCACTACTGCGTGACAGTGATTTTGATTCATGAAGAAAGGCTTGTGCACGGTGGCAAAGCGTGGGAGATGGCTAGTCTTAAAGGAAGGTGCAGCACCTGGGGAAGGTAAGCCAGATTTATGTCTGAGGGGCTGGCTGAACTGTGTGTAGCAGGCCTGCAACAATTAGGATCAGTGTGTTTCCTAGAAGTGGGGTTGGATTGCAGGACACCTGCCTGCTGTGCTCAGGGGACCCCTGTGATTAATGATTTTGCCAGCTCGGATGACACCTGTATCACTCCAAACCCTCCAGCACAATTTGGGTTTTCAGCATTTGGTCACAAGAGAGCATGCACTGGTTGCACATGTTTTTAAAAATATTACCTTTGTGGAGTAAGTTGGGCAAGTGCTGCACAAGGGACTCTGCTCTGCAACCGAGCACGGAATCAGGTTCAGCAGCATCTTGCTCGCGCTCACTAATAGGCCACGTATACGGAGGTGATCTCAGGAGCTGAGAGCAGCGAAACAAAACAAAAAACCACAGCCCTCACAACAGAGAAACCCAAGCTGAAAAGTTGGAGGCATTAGCTGGTTATTTGCATCCGACCAACTTTTGCGAGCACTTCCCACAAATGGCAGAGAAGCGAGGCTTTGAGGAGAAGCGGGTCGAGTGTGCTGTAGTTCCCTAAGCACACGCGTGGTCCTACCAAAGAGCAGGCTTTTTGATTTCCAGTATTTCTGATACAGTCGAACAATAAGTACAGCATATTTGGCAGCTGCTTTTAACATTCCCTCTTTTCATGCCATAACATTTACTACAGCCAGCTAGAAGTAATTTCTCAGTAAATTCTTTATTGGCCAGCAGCGTTCCTCATGTGATTTGCATCACTGTAAATGTGAACAGACTGCAAAGGGCCAATTAAAGGGGGTTGTTTGGCAAACATCCCCTTTTTCTTTATGGGTGTTCTTGCTCTGCAATCTGGAACACAAGGAAAGTAGCAAAAGACCGTAAAATGGGATAGTGGAGCACCAAGCCCATCGCTTGTTTTTTCTGTTTGAGTATTGTTTCCACCTGGAAATCAGAATTAAATACGTGATGCATACCTACATAACGCCTCCCTTCTGAGGATTTTTAAGTACTTAATTAGACCTTTCAGCGCTCTTGTAAGGCTGTGTGCTATTCACTTTGTAGGTGGCTAGCATGGAGATGGGTGAATAATTTATTGGCAGATTTATGAGGCATGGCTACTCATCTGTTTTACTTGACTGCTAGCTTATGCAGCTTGCAAAAATAAACCTCCATTTGTTACTATCTGTTGTTCCTGAGGGAAATGTCACCATCTAAACAGTAACAGCAACAACAAAAACTTAAATCATTTAGGTGAAAAAACAAGAGCTGGAGAATGGAGTTTTGAACTTTATATCTAGATTATTTTTTTCTGATTTCTCACTATGCTTAAAACTTCTGGAGGTGGCAAATTTGGCTTCCAGGTAGACTTTGTTGAGTGGCTGTGTAGGATCCAGTGTGGTCAGCCAGCCGATCTATGTTGAAATCTTACTGTCTGAAACATTATGCAGAATTCTTCTCTCCCTTTCTCCTAAATTCTGTAGGATGACTGTTTATATGCAAAGATTTTTTTCTTCTGTTAGTGTTTTAGAAAAAGGGCTGTAGGATCCTGCTGACTTTATTAGGTAATTCGACGTGACTGCAGTCTGCAGAGTATCTCAGAACTTCCCTCCTCACAGTCATCTGCACAGGTTCATCTCAGTCGTGGATGCATTTGCTGGAAAAGGGACAATATTCAGCATCTTCTCACACCCTGGCGACCTCTGGAAGCCATAAATATCTGCTGGCAACTCACATTAGTACAGGGGAGCCTCAAGTTTGGAGTAGGAGACATGAAAATTGCTTGCAGTTATATCTGTGCCTGAGGGTGTTTCATGTCTAGAGGCTTTTGTGGGGTGCTTGCCTGTAAGCTTCTCTTGTATTCAATGCTAAGAATATAGATTTTCACTTTTGTTTCTAATTGCATAGTATAAAACTACTTTTGTGGGGTCTTTTCATTAGTCTCATAAGATGTTTACAGGTCAGTGACTTAAATGATAGCCTAAGACATTAAAGAGACAGTGTGGCCAGTTTAGGAACCCTTCCATATTTTCTCTTCTCACACACTCCCTGACAAATCCTTCTGCCAGAGTTCTTAGTAATTGCTTATGTCAAAGTTAGATCATTTTCTGATTATTAAATCAATTTAGAGAAACAAATCTATTTCATCATTTTGGGGAGTTAAACATTACAAAGGGAAGGGTATTTATCCTTGTACCATTCACAGAGAAAAAACACTACTTTCTAAGTTCATAATTACTATGATTAGTGGAATGTCTACTACAAATTCCAGACAACACATTTTTACTCTAAGTCTTATAAAAATGTTCAAAAACTATAATGGATTTTCCTCAGTGACTTAACTCATAATGCATCTGTAGGGCAGGATTCCATCAGTTAAAGAATTTATCATAGTTCAGTTACTTTATGGCTGTATATGTTTAAAAGAATTCAGAATAAAATTTTAAAAGTGAGTATGAGTTGACATAAATTCAATGCTAAAATTATTGGAACATAATTCAGCACCTGTAACCAACCCAGTGACTTCAGTGGGATTGCATTGGTTCAAGTCAGTGGCAAACAAGTCTCTTAAGAGCAAGAAGAGACTCTTAAAATGAAATCACAAACTGTATAACCATATGCTGCAGCATTTGGTCTTTCTCTCTTATGAAGGGATCTTCATTCCATATGGGATGGAACTACAAAATGTGTTACCTTTCTTTTCTTCCCCCCTAAAATAGCACTGAAAGAAGCAGTCCAGGTCAGTTCCCATCATGGCAGTAATTGCGTAGTGAGAGCTGGACTGAGTCCAGAATGACTATGTGAGCAATCAAAACATATGTGTTGTAGGAATGTACGGTTATGCTGTGAGAAATGTTGGTTTCATTCTCTTCAAAGGCTTCAGGCATCTCAGTGAGACCAATAAGGATCATAACAGTGAGTCTTACGAACACACGTGAATTTATCAAAGCCCTCATCATCTGATGCTGATTTTCTACTGCTTGTAAATAAATATATGAATATTTATTTATTTGAATGATTTATTTATTTCATCTTTATAATCAAACAATCCTAGTTTTTTTCTGTATTACTTGACACAGTGGGAGTAATCTCAGTCTGTATTTCTGCCTGGGGCCTATACCCTTACTCTCGGGCTTGTATCACAATTTGTTTTCTCAGTTCCATGACTGATCAAGGAGCGGTGGTCTTTTGTGCTAGGTGCTTCCCACACAGAGAGCTGTGGACCTTCTAGCCCTGATCAACTTGCAGAGTTAAAGAATCAACACAGAGAAGTTAGAAGCATTGAATCAGAGTGCTGCTGGCAAATAGCACGTCTTCAAAATTTTGGGTGGAGTTTTGTTAGGATGGGAGGGTTGTTGAGAGAAAAACAGATGAAAGCTGATAAAATGGAAAGATGGAAGCTGTGTCCAGTAATGGGCTCTTCGTTATGTGAGACATGGACATACTGCAGAGAGTTCACTAAAGGTCCGTGAAGGTGATGGAGGGCCTGGAGCAGCTCTCTGAGGAGAGGCTGAGAGCTGGGACTGCTCAGCCTGGAGAAGAGGAGGCCCAGGGGATCTCATCACTGTCTGTACATCCAGGACAGGAGGCCCTGGGCACAACCTGGCCCCCAGGAGGCTCCCCCTGAGCACCAGGAGCCCTTCTGTGCTGTGCGGGTGACGGAGCCCTGGCACAGGCTGCCCAGAGGCTGTGGGGTCTCCTCCTTGGAGTCCTTCAGCAGCCGCCTGGACGTGGTGCTGGGCACCCTGCTCTGGGTGTCCCTGCTTGGGCACAGGTGGCACCGGGTGACTCCAGAGGGCCCTACTGGCCTCAGCCACCCTGGGTTCCTGTGATAAAAACACAAAGAAGAGGCAGAGATAATGAAGGAATTTCCAATTTGAATTTCTAATTCAAAGGAATTGGAATGAGAAAAGGAGTCAAGGAGGGGCATAGGTTGGACCAGGAGAATGGCCAGAAGGAAAAGCGCAAATACCACACCGGCATCTCTGCTGCAGCCTCTGGTGGGGCAGCAGCTTCTGCTCCTCTTGCGTTCGGTCTACTCTGAGGCTGTATTTGTGCTGCCTGAGCCCACACAGCTCGAGGCAGCTCGGTCCTTTCTGTGCCCGTGGGCCCAGGGGGAGGCAGCTGTTCCTGACGAGGCAGAACTGTGCCTTCACCCAACTCGCTGAGCCCCCGTTTGACAAGGGCTCCTGGCAGCTGCTGCAAGGTGGGCCCGGCTTACCTCGGGCTATCTGGAAAACTGTGCTGAAACAGCACAGCATCGTCACGAACTGAGGCTCAAAAGTAGAAGCAAATTCCAAAAGCTTTCCTCAGCAAGGATACATAACGAAGCAGTCGCTAGCCATCTGAGCAGGCATAAATATTGGTATTACTTCTCACAACCAAAGACTTGGTTTCTGCAGGATTAAGAACAGAAGGAAGTGCCGCCACGTGGGGGTTATTGCTTGGATTTTGCTGGTTGGGCTCTGGTAATCGTAGAGGAAAATGGATGTGTACTGTTACTGAGGAAACGAGCCTCTCGGGGAAGTGCAGCTTTTCCCCGGTGTGAATTTTTGCTGCCTCGTGCTCCGTCAAGTCAATTAACCTAAAACCTACAAATGGCACATGCCACGGCTCCACACAGTTATTATATGGAACTTTATACAGTTGCATGTGGATTCAATAATAAACAGTGCAGGAATGGATTCAAGTTTATATTCCTCTTTAAATATTTGTATTCCTATAATGGAATATTGCCCATTTTTCTCTGTAGGTGCCAGCTTGCGTGATGACCTCAGTAAATACTTCTGGTTTCATCATTCTCAAGGGGACACGATGACAGTTCAGGATCCAAACCAGATGAATCTCTGTGCTGCTGTTTGGACTGTTGTCTCCTATGTAATTGCTGACATGGAAGAGATGTTGCCAAGGTAATAAAACAGCAAAAAAGAAGATTTCTGTTCTTCGGTAAAGATTGTGAGTCCACTAATGCATGTGGTCTACAGCTGTAGGAAATTCCTTTTTTTCACCCTGATTTTGCACGTTATTATATCTGCTTTCCTCAAAGTTACATACTCCTTTACACATTCCTGATTCTTTTTGCTATTTTAATGTTTTCCATTTGTGATTTTCAGTTCAAATTTCCTTTTTTTAAGTACTTTTTAAATTTCTGATGAAAGTATGATAGCTCTCTGTCATAGTAAAATACTCATTTATATACAAACTGATCCAGTGCAGCAGGAAAAAAATATAAGAAAATAAATTAATTGCATCAGAATAATTATTGTATTGAGTTAGTGAACATGTTTATGTTATGAGTTAGTTTTCTGCCTTTCAATCTATGCATTCATATGGTATCCTATTAACAAAACAGCCTTTTCTTCTTACGTTTTTAAGGTAATACTGTAGTTTTCAGTCTCTAGGACTTATTAATCATAGAACCATTAAATGTCTTGGGTTGGAAGGGATCTTGAAGATCATCTAGTTCCAACCCTGTCCTGCCATGCACAGGGATGCCACCTTGGCTGTTCTAATGGTAATATATAGTAAAATGTTCAGTTAGTTTACCATACCATGGTAAAATGGTATGGCTTTAGATAGCTCCATCAGCCCCTACTGCTGAATCTTAATGAAGGTTGCTTCATGCAAGACTCAGATAAACCAGGACCTAGAGGATAGAAAGTCAATAATGGGATTTCCAGCTCTCCAGACAGCAACAGCTCCTGTGTTTCTTTGGTCACCTCCCCATGGAAATCTGTGCCTGTCCTTTTCTTTCTGATGGAAAACTCACAGTCGTGACATGCAGAGAATTGCGTGTGGCGGTTTTTCTCTGAAATGCCATGATGTTTCAGAGACGGCTATCACAGCTGTGATTTGTGACCTTCACTACTTGCCAGCTGATGTCCAAATGAAGTGTAAGAGCAGATATTGGTTCATGGTGCTGAAGCCATTCACAGAGCTGCCCCTCTCACTTTGCTGGGTCTCTCCTGCTGGAATTTAGGCAAGAGGATGCTGGAGCATGGGCACTTTTAAGGAGGAGTGAACTTGGGAATTTGATTATTATGTACTACCCTGTGGTTTGGTTTGGTTTGGTTTGTTGTTGTCTTCTTTGTTAGTTTGGTTGGTTTGGTTTTGCTTTGTTTTTGCTTTTTTTTGTTTGTTTTGCCTTCCTGCTGCAAGATGATGTATATTCAGAGTTTTGGAAGTTTCCGTAAAGCAGATAACAACTGGTGTTGGGGAACATTTTAGAGCATATGATTTCTTCTCATTTCTTTGCAACATGGTGCTTGTTTGTGGTTTTAAATTTTACAACAAGCAGACTTGCTGATGTGACTAACTGCTGCAATATAATCAACGCAAAACAACGGATGTAACAAACAACACAGAGTATTAAACCAAATGGCAGGCAATCTCGTGTGCTGTTGATCAGTTCTGTAGTTGAGCAATAGCTTAGTGATGAGCCATTCATTTTTATGGAATTAATAACTGTGATACCTGTTTACAATGATAAACCCCCTAATAGTGGTTTTACATCAAGTTTATTAAACATTTCAATTTTCCCTCCAAATCATTTCAGGAACATAAAAGCTGCCTGAGATACTCTGCTATTTCCTTTTGAAGAAACAGTATTGAAATAAAGTTGGCAAAAATGTCCTATGCTTTCAAGGCATGTCGTGTGTGCGTGTGTTCATTTTTCCTTGCTTGTTTGGCAAGAGCAAAGCTAGTGGTGCTCACTGCTGACATACCCTCAACTATCTCTGAATCCAGCCTTTTGACCTTCATAGAATACATCAACTTTCTTCTGCATCCTTTTTCCTCAAGGTATGCTGCTCTCTACATCAGAGGTTCAGAAGGATTTTCAGTGAGGTTACATTTATTGGTACAAGTCCTCACCTGTGCTCACTTGAAAACAGGGTTTATTTATGTTTTTCTCCATTGGTGAATGAAATCCTTAATTACCTTAAGTCAGGTAGAGCATCTTTGGAGCCAAGAATGCTCGCTGGAGCGAAGAACAATGATGCTGTATGCACATTGACTCCAAAATACATCCCAAGATGTGCTTGTTGGCTCATAGGTTGAATAAGATAGGCCATAAAAGTTAAGACCATAGTGCCCCTGAAGAAAATTTAACCTTCACAACGACTTCAGATACATAGTTCAGGAGTGAATACTTGCAGAGCAGATTTTGAAAAAATATATATTTATCAAGAATCAAGATCACAATCTTATGTTAACTGAAATTAAAACTTTTATTTCTGAATTTGATTTTCAAAAAGATTTTTTTTCTTATAAAATCTGTTTTGGATTAAAATAAGACACAGTCTTTTTGATTCACCTCTTCTATTTGGTCTGATCTACAATAGTTCTCAGATCTTAAATTTTGGCTGTTCACAGTGCTCTCCTGATAACCTTGCCTGTTCAAAAATTTCCATAAACAGAGAGATGTTAATAAATTTCTTTCCTTTCCCACTGGGTTTTTGTACCTGCTGTGCAGTAGCTCATCATTATCCCTGCTCTGTGAAGCAATTCTGCTGTACCAACTGATGGCAATTAAACATATAGAAGTTGATCAATTTTCAATACAAAGCACTTCTTAAGTGATATAGGTATACCAATGTAACTTTCCCTTCCACTTGGTCGCCACCTCTCATCTTTGAGTAACCTGGTTGTCTTACTTCTGCTGAGAAAATAGTAGTTGAGAATGTTACGTATATATCATTGTCAGGGTCACCTGTCATAAATTTGTGCTATTCGTAAGTATTTTGACATCGTTCTAAGATAAAGAGACCATGTGTATGTTTCCCTCTGATAAAATAAAATGCTGTCAGCTTTGGGCTAGATTGCTTTTTGCCTGCAAAGGTCTGCGAGCTTAGAGCTGAAAAAAAAAAAAAAGAGCAGTAGTATTTAAATATGTGTCAAAAAATTTAAATTTCAAATAAACATTTTCCTGAAGGTATTACAAATCTCTTGCATCTGGTGAGAAGAAGGGAGGCCCCTGGGTAGGCTTCCTTTCTGCTACAACTCAAAGCTTTCAGACATAGTTACAGAGGGACGAGTCAGATACATAATTCATTTACCCGACCAGACTATAGCACAAATGCTGATGAAAAGTCTCTTTTCAATACTGCATAATGTAACGTAGGTAATTTTGCCAGTAATAAAAGAAAAATTACAGGATCGGGAACAAAGTTGCTGCTTTTGTCCTTTGTGTGTCAAGACATTATTGGAGTTTCACTGCCACTCTTTGAATGATTCAGTTTTATATGATCCCACAAGAGTTTTACCTCCCTTAAAATAATTAAAACCAAAGGAAGGGAGTTATTTCTTTGGGCCAAGAGATGAAGCTGTGCTTCTTCTGCTGTTACACTGCGAACATCTCTGGCTGCATATTTAGTTAGTATGCTTCCCCCATGACAATTTGAGACACTTCCATTTACCATGAGTAAATATCAAGCTGATCTTGATATCTATATCTGTCTCATGAAATATACATACCATCTAAATGTGCCCAAATGATTAATTTACTGCTGTGTAATGATTAGCATAAAAATCTCATCACTGCACAGGATAGAAATGTTACCACTAATTGCTGGTTGAAGTGAACAATGTTTTCTGCATAGAAATTAACGATGCATGCATCGCAGCTCCCCCTCGAATGGGAAAATTCAAGACTTTCTGGAAGAGAAGCTTCTTGAATTTGTTTCTTCTCTTTTCGCCTAAATGATATGCGGGCCGGATCATATATGATAGAAAGGAGTAATATTTTGTGCAGTTACTTCTGGAAGCTCCAGCCCCTTTGCATGAAGGTTTGGCCAGCTACAGAGCTGTGATACGTAATCACAGTTGTTTCATAAATATATTGTGCTAGCACCTGATGGAGGCCTTTAGGCACCTCCTTTCTTATTAATCTGCTTTGCCCTTGGAGCAGGGACCTCCGTGACAACTCAATATCCAGCTCGTTTTTTGGCTTGCAGTTAGATTTCACTTCAGGACAGACCAGCCTCCTTTATTTATATTACGTTTTTCTTTTTCAAGGCTTTTTGGTCTTTCACTCTGTCTTTCTCAGTGTCTGTACAGTGATATGGACACTAGGAATGACTGCCTGACTGAGAAAATCTGCATCTTTTATTCCCTGGGGCTCAGGAACTGCAAGGTATGATTGAGCTGACCCTGAAGAGCACATGGGTGAGAGCTCCATCAGGGCCACCACTTGCCCTTATCACTGGCTATGGTACTAGCAGGCAGAACTTTGTATGGAAAATGAAGAGGGAAGCTCCAGAGGAGAGACCACAAAAATCTGAGCAAGATAACACAGAGACAGGGACGATGGCTTCAAGTACTGGTTTTTACTCTGCTGTGCTGGGTGAGCTGAGAAGCACTACCTGAACCTGCCTCAGATTCACTGCTAAATGGTGGCAAACATCACATTTGTCCTATTTTCTCATGCTTGGGGTAGCCTGAATTAACAACCCACTATCAAAATTCACTATGCATGTAAAATGCAAGTTCATAACAGAGTTGAGGTCCCATTGGAAGACGAGAATAAGACATTAGGGATATTTAGCCACAGGAGAATTCATCTGTAAAACGTGTGTGTTTTAGGAGTTCCTATTTGCATATACATTACTTGCATTATTTGCATTTGCATTGCTATTTGCATCTGCTATTTGTCATGACAAACAATAAGAAACATTCCTGGTAATGCTATTTCAAAAAAGAAAGTGGCCATTCAGTGTATCTGTTTTAAAGCAATGCCACTTTGCATCCAGGAGGGACATGGGACAATTTTGTATGTGTCCATTACACACACACTGCTATTTATGTATTTCATTTCACAGCTGTGCACTGTCACACACAGACCAAGTCTCTTTCCCAAAGCCACCTCAGACTACTGGTGATTTTTCAGTATTATTGTGGGAAGCCTTTTTTAATGGGAAAAGAGAGCAAGCCTTTTTTATTTTTTTTTACCCCAAAAACACACAGCCAGTCAGTCCTAAAGCTAAGTTTAGGGTACAGAAGTTCCTACATTACCCAAACCGTACTGCCTGTAAATGAGATGTCGCTCTCTTTCTATAATGAGATCATTTTGAAGCTGAGGTGTAAGATTTTGTGCAAAAATGATGTTTTTGAGTCAGCACACACATTCAAGAGAGAGAGATGAGAAAGTCATTTTTATGTTTTCCATCATCTGACAAAGTTACTAACTTCTGGAAGGAAGATAAGGAGGTCTACACCATTTATATGAACCTTAAAAGCTATTCAAACATAACAACACCCCTCTCCCTCTCTAGGCATAATACAGGAAAGCTTTCTTATCCTGAAGGTTACATCTTTATTTCTGCTTTTTATCAAAGCATATATCTTACCTGCAGAATTTGCCAAAAAATACAATAAAATAAAAATCTGGGTTAAGAGAGTGGCAACTACATTCTTTAGTCTTAGTTGGAGCTGAGATAAAAGTACTCGCATGCATCTTGATAAATACAAAAAGTCTTGTGAATGGACTGTACATTTAGGAGTCTTTGAAAATGTGATTTCACTGTGGTTCTTTGTGACTTGTGTTATAATTTCTGGAATTTTTTTACTTCAGTTTTGTGAATATGATTATTCAATATGTTACTTACCCTAAATCATCTCTACCCCTGCCTTTTCTGGGTATATTATGTCAGTGATACAGCTGCAGAGAATTTGTATCTTACTGCCTGTACTTAAAAGCAACTTTCCCAGTTCTTTTATACTTCAAGTTGTCATGTTTGATTTTGCTTTAAATTTCTATCACTAGGACAGAAAAGTATCAAGGCTTTTAGTATCATATACAATGTAGAGAGGCTAATGATTGCTCAAAAGCAGATAACAAAATATCTACATTTTTAAATAAAATTGCCATGCTGTTATTGCCGTGCCGATTATCAAGATTTGGCTCATCAGTAAGTTGAGTTTAATAAAAGGAATTACTAGAAAGCGAGTCATGGGACATTTAACCATGCAGAGTTTAACAAGCATAAATCACTGCATACTTTCTGAATGGAAATAAAATGTTGACTGCTCTACCCCTCCAAATTGCTCCTCGTAGAAGCAGAGACGGCTATAAATATCTACAGGGAAGTGCATGCTTCTCTTCAGCAGTGATTCTCAAAGCTGAGCTCTGCATTGTATTTATTTTAAGTCTTTATAATGTAGCCTGAACCTCGACCATGAAATGTTGAGAAGCAAATGCACACTAGTTGTGAATTCCTGTGTGCCCTTTTTGGCATGGTAAACAGGATATAGCTCTGCTGGGAACAGAGCCTGGCTTTAATATTGCTCTCCCTCCATGCAGGGGTCCTTTTGGCTGTAAGGGAAGCTTATTGGAAGGATAAGTATGAGCAGTAGAATTAATTACCTTAAATTTTTGTCTTGTTAGTTTTTCATAAAATGATGAAAATGCATTTTTATGTACAAATACCTTTAGATTGTTAAAAAGCTGACCCTAGTTTTTGGCATGTGAAGTTGCTGAGACCTGTCTTTGTTCATCTCATAAAAAGTAGTGTTTCCATAGATATAAGATAAAATATTTCAGTGAACTCTGTGTAAGCACCACATGCATTAAACAGTGACCTATCAACGTTGTAAAGATGAGACTGTATATTAACAGAAATAAATTTCTAATTATAAAGAGAGGATTCATTTGGCAAGTTGATAGAAGGGACCGGACTTGATAGAAGGAAGTCTAGGCTTTTGATTAAAATCTTCTTTCAGATGTGTCACATTGAGCATTCACTTGAACTTAAAGTACAAATTAGAGCAAATATAGAGCATCTACTCGTCTGCTGATCAAACTCCCAGCAGTGCGTGTTGGTATCAGCAGGGACTGCTCCACAGGAGGCTGGGTGGTTCCAGATTACTCCATCCCCTACATGTTTGATAACACACTGCGTGTGCTATGTTCCTGGATATAAGTACTGTGGAAGCTTGAATTTATGAGCTGAGGACCAGAGGCATCTGTTGGGAATGTTTTGCAAGAAAAGAGTGACACAGCTGTGCCCGACACCGGGTCCTTGTTTATAAATAATAAACCAGCTGTTGGTAGCTCAGCTAGGGTGGTTGCCTCATAGTCCCGTGGTAAGGGCGACCACCCCAGGCCTCGTGTAGAGAAAAGAGAACTGAAGATTGGTTGACCCCAAGCTCCTTCCACACAGCTAATATGGGATCACCACAGAGACTCTGCTCAGCCCCTGGATGCAGAGGTCTGTTGCATCCATGGCACTGAAATGAGAGTTTTCATGCTTGGTGACTGTGTGTAGGTGAATATATATATATATGTTATATATTTTATTTTATTTTATTTTATTTTATTTTATTTTATTTTATTTTATTTTATTTTATTTTATTTTATTTTATTTTATTTTATTATTATTATTTTTTCCATTCTAAATGGGTGAAGTTCAGGAAGAGCTTGGGGTCACAGACTCTTTTTTTTTTTCCTCCCAAACTCCCAAATAGCCTGAATTACAGTTCAAACTGCAGTACTTGTATGTGTTTTAAGCTTGGATTTGCAATGGATTTGTAATATATAACATTGTCATCACACTGTGAAATCACTGAAGTCGAATACTTTTCATGTTCCATATCTCTGCGTTTCAGGACTGTGTCTAAACAAGGGATGTCTAAACAGGGATGGCTGTTGGTGGAGTGCTTGACGGTATCTTCAAAGCAGAAGAACTGAGTAAACATTTGCTGTGTGTGCTTTATTAGGTGTCAACGAAAACTTTATCCCTCCCATCCTCATCTGTGACGTGATGGATGGGGAAAACCTTACTGCTCTGTGTTTCTGCCATGGTTAGCCTTAGAGTTGCTGCTGCAGTACTTCTAAATCTGTTTGAGGTGTGAGATTATACAAGACATCAGGATTTGGCAAACATCAGAGAGGTTGCAAATGTACTAACGTTGTTTATTGCACAGTGTTTATGACACAGAAGTGTCAGAGTTTTGCACTATCTGCAGAAACATTATAGTGACCAGCTAAAGCTTTGGGAGATCTCTGTTAGTTGTAAAATAACAAAATGAAATGAAGACCTATTTTTTTAAAACTTACCAATTTTAGATTTCTCTGTAGAAAAAAAAATAAATAAAAAATCATCAGCACAGTTTAAAATAACTGTAGGAAGAATTCCCAGAGTTCTTTTGATTTACACTGGCTTAAAATATGAAGAAATGAAGATAGAAGCTTCAGATAAGCATTGGTCACGTCAATAGGAATTTCTTCTAAAATATTTGCAAATGTGCACAGATGGCATTGGGTGTTCTGCACTGTAGCAGGGAAAGCAGTTTTCCCAAAGTTATTGTGATTTCTACAAAAATCCTTCTGTTTCCATTAATCCCCAGCATTCTAACAAGCTCCAAATTTACTGCTATGCTGTAAAAGTTTGCATTCTGGCCCACTTTTTTTTTTTTTTTTTTTTTTCCTTCGGATCAGCTCAGTCTGGTGGTTTTAACATAGGACAATGAAGTGGGAACTCCCAAGCCCTAATCCTGACTCGGTAACCATCTTGCTGGGTGGTCTTGGCACACCCTACAGGTACGTCTCCTGTGTGGATTTAATTCATGAAAAATAAATCTAAAAAAGATCGATTTCCTAGACTGGATGCTATCAAAAGCACAGAACACTGTTTGTTCAGATGAGGAATCTTTTATCTTTGGTCGTAGCCTGAAAACAGCTGAGGTTTTGGCATCACATAATTACAGTCCATAGGTGAGTTAACTGTGCAACTAAACAATAATTCAGCTTGGCTGGAATCTGAATACCATTGTGGCCTGACTTCACCGTGACTGATTCATAGTTTGGAATGGAAAACATATCAGAATTTTGTGGCTTTTTGTGACCTCAAAACAGATGAAACTTTGGAGTTGTGTTTTCTGTTGGTTAAAAAATTGGATCCTCTGCATGTGAAATTGTAGACCTTTCCCTTCAAAGACCTGAGCAGAGACTTCAAGAAAGTAACATCAAGAGAAAAAAAAATAGAAACTTTAGTACAAAAATCATCATGCATAGTAATATCGTGCTCCTGTGAAGGGGGAATTTTTTCCAAAGTTGAAGTGTTGTTGGTTGGTTGGCTATTTCCAAAAATGAGAGTTAGGTTCCACCCTTCTGCATTATTCTGGACAGAAATGCACACAAAGCTCACATCTTCTGCTTCTGTTCATGGTGGTTACTGAGCCTTCAGTACAAATAATTAGGAGTCATCCCTCATAAAGTATTACAAGTTAGTGAAATGTCAGAGGATTTCCCTCTATGTTCAGTTTTATTACAAATTCTTCTACTTTCCTTTCCATTTGCTTAGTAGATACAATTAATGACACTGAAGGCTTCTCAGGGTATAAATTAAAGTGAGAAATTTGAAGTAATGCCAGTGGCTTAAGAAGACTGTTTACTGATAACTCTGTTTTCAAGCTCCTGAATACATCAATTACTTGCTTTTTCACCTGCCAACCCCTGGCTCCAGGTTTGATCCATGGTTTTAACTGCATCACTTTGCTAAAGGAAATTACAACAGAACTTAGTTATATAAAACTGCTCTTTTACTTTAGGTGAAACTAAAATTCAAAACGACTTCATTGCCTCAAATACTTTTTTTCCCAATGCTTTCATTAAAAGTCGATTTCAATTTGTGTCACTAGCAATGTGCATATTCACAATTCACACAGCCAAAATAACAAAGCAGCCTAAGGAGAATTTATTCTTCCTGCAGGCACTCAGGTAATCAAAAAGTTTGGGGGAATAAAGTCGAACCAGCAATTACATACAGTGGATCTGAGGTGCTGCTCCCCTCTAAACTGGAGTCAGGCTCCAGATTTCAGAAACCACATCAGTTTGCCAGCAACAACCACCAAAACCAGTTTAATGTCATATGAAAAGAGAAGGAATGAACACCATATTTATGTCTTGCATTCAGTGTGGAAGAAAACTAAATGTCTTTAGGGAAATGGGATGTATAAAGTAAAATACCAAAAAGTGCAAGTGGGAAGATGAGAAATTCGTAACGCGCCCACGTACAGAAACATAGCACCAGGATACCTGAAGCACTCAACTATTCCATGAGCTGGAAAAAATAAAGAGGAAACTGAAGACCAAAATGTCTACTTTTAGTGCAACTACAAGCAAAGTAAGAAGTTTGAATCCAGGAAACACTCCAGTAGCCTCAGATGTTGTTACAGGACCAAAACTTGGGCTGGCTGATGGCAGGCTTGGAAGTTTAAAGCAGCTTTAAGCAGACCTGAGCCAGCTGGATGGAAAAAGTGTGTAACTGATGGGTTCGTTACCGTTCATCACCCAAGTAGGTGAAAATCAGCTGATCTCGGGGCACTTTTATTAGGCTTCTGGTTCAAGGGAAATTGGAAACAACAACCCTTGGTGCCAGAACTCTTGTACGAAGTTGTGGTTGGAAACTGCAGTGTGTAATATTGCTGTAGCAGGGCTTTTCATCTTTCTTTTTCCTTTCACAGAGGATTGTTTCATGCAGTCAGTTCTGAGTCTTTTGTCAAGGTTTACTTTAAAGTTTGAAATTGATGGGCTTCCCACTATTTCCCCTGAGCGAGTTTTCTTTGCAATGAATCTTCTCTGTAAACTTCTTTGGAGCTTGTAACTGACCAGTGGGATAACATTGGTGGTCACTGTGCTTGTACAGTCTTCAGGCATAAAAAAAATCTGCCCTTTGATTTGTCATCTAGGAGAAAAAGGACTTAGTGCGACTGCAGATGTTGATGATTTATTTATGTTGCATGCAGTGATTCTTAATTGAAGGGAGAAAGGGAGAAAAGCCCAACTGTTTTGCTGCTTCTCCAGCTGTCTGAGGTCAGCTGCCTTCGTGGGATTTCGGCAGTAGCAGGAGGATAACAGGTGGAAGGAAAACTGCTGCATGGATCATGGGGGCAGCGCTCTTCGGCCGTCATATCGCTGTGCTATTTGCCTTCAGTATGTCACTAAAAATTCAATATCTCAATAACGCATCCAGAGCAGGCTTGGGAAATCCAAAGGGCATTTCTGGCTCACCTGTCTTTATAGAGGAGACTCTGAGATGTCCAGATTTGCCTTCCTTCCCCCCAAAGGGCTTTAGGTAGGACTGTAGGTTGCTATCTAATACTTCAGCGTAAACAACAGGAATAAGAGTGCATCAAAGACCGTTTTTACACTTTAATCTTTAGAAAAAACAATGATTGCACATTTTTGATCATGGGTGAAGCAAAAGATACTGCACAGATGAACTGACACGTTTCACGGCAGGAGAAAGTTGTGATTGTGGGAGATAAAAGGAAGGTGCACATTTTCTCACTACTGAATTTTTCTGATGATGTATCTTATAGCAAATCTCTCTTTCGTGTTTTAAGGATTCATAATTCAGGTCAAATTAAATAGCGGATTTGCATTTTAAAGAATAGTGTGGTTAATAAATAGAAAGAAGATCAGAGAGCTATGATGTAGCAAGTCCTCTGAAAGTCTCTTAATGGCAGTTAATGAAGAGAACTTCGGAATCAATACATGACTTTCCTGGGAGCTGATGTAAAGTCATTAAAACAGGAGTAATATGATGCAAGCTAGGGTGCTTGCAAGAATTCAGGCATTTGCATCCTGGGCACTTTGTGTCTGGGGTAAAAGATCAAAACTTCTGCAAAGCAAAGTGTTACAACAGTCTAATTTCTGCAAAACAAGAGCTTTCACAAGAAATAGAACATCATTCCCTCAAAGTGGCTATATCATTTTGGCAACATTTCACAAAAAGTTGCATTCTCTTCTTGACTGGCTGCAGAGAGATAGATGGAGTTTTGTTTTGTTTTGAGAAAACTTGCTGCTGTCTTCCTTTGTGCTGTGTGAAATGAAAGGACTGTTGCTGGCACAAAGGCCAGCCCTGCCGTGAGTGCTGTATACTGTTTTTCATTGTGTCGCTAAAAGTCTTTTATTTCCCACCTCTCCCCACCTCCTAGACCTGGCTTCCAAAGCCCAACAAGACCTCAAACCAAACAAGATTTTAATGCAACAGAAACAAAACCCAGCTATATTTTAAGACTTTAAAATATTTTTCTTTCTCCGTTCACACAGCTACCTATTTACCCTCAAACCCAGGCAGACCCTGTGCTTCAAGTTGTTTACATCAAGAGACTCCTCTCCATCCCCATCTTCCAGTGGTGCTTTCTGGGCACTGGTATTAACTGGCATGTACTGGTGAAGCTTCGTGGTGTTCTGGTGCAATGTAGCACAGTCTCATTAGCAACTAGAAAAGCTCTTGAAATTTATTTTTTAGAGTTTTTTGCATTTTTTTTTCATGTTGCTTCCTTTGGGTTTGAATGGTGATAGGCAGTGAACATCCCTTTAATCCTGACTGTGTCTTTGGGGAAACCAAAAAATTATAGTAATTAATAAAAATAAAAATAAAAATAATTAAAAAAAAAAAAAAAAAAAAAAAAAAAAAGAACAGAGAAGTTGCCCAGAGAAGCTGTGGATGCCCCATCCCTGGAGGTGCTCAAGGCCAGGCTGGATGGGGCTTTGGGCAACCTGGGCTGGTGGGAGGTGTCCCTGCCCATGGCAGGGGGCTGGGACTGGGTGGGCTTTAAGGTCCCTTCCAACCCAAGCCATTCTGCGATTCTGTGAGTCTTTGAAAAAAAACAGAGGAAAGCCTGTCCCTTGAGACTTGAATATAAACAAGTGCTCCGTGGTGGGACTTACATTTGGCATAGCACTAGTGCTCAGAAACTATCAGCATTACAGCTTGGGAGCCAGTGACTGGCATGTGTTGCATCTCAGCCTGAGGGAACTTCCACTAAGTTGGACACTGAGCACAGCTTCCTGTGCTGTATTTTCCTCTGAGTCTCAAGTCTGAAGAAACCCCATACTCTCAAAGGAAACTCAGTTATAAAACTGCTGTTTCTCTTGGCTTCACAGTGAAGATGTGGTGGAAAAAGTAAGTTCCTCAGTGAATTTAGGTTGTTGCTATATATAGACCTAGTTCTGTATAAAAACATAGGAGACTTGGGAAACCTGATAAAGAAATGTGAAGGCACAAAGCCAGTTACAATCATTGTGATTTTGGGTTTTGTCGAGGAGACCCTATAATGTATTTTATGGAGTATTTAGAGCTGACATTTTAGTAAAGCCAGTTGCAGATCTTAAATGCACACAGCCGGGCTAGCTCCACTCACTGCCAAATTCAAACACCTCCACAGCTGAGCTTTCTCCACAGTCATCTTGCACTAATGTACTGTGATGCTCAGCCTTACACAGAGTTGTAGAAAGTGGTGCAAGATCACACTAATATCTCCAAAAATCAATATCTGAGTGCACTGTATCCATTTAGTGGTATCAGCTACCCCTTCCAGCTGAATGGTTGGAAGCGGCCATTTATAACTGAAATCCACGTTTACGCAAGAATTTCTACTTGAAAAGCAATTGTAGGTTAACAGTGCCTTTGGCTGGCCAGCCCTGAGGCAATCCCAAATGGCCAGTGGCTTCTGGTCCTTGGAAGGACCACAAGTGAGGGCTACCATCGCCCATGCAGTTTCTGAAACAGGCTACAGCTGTAACACACCAGGGCTGCTGAATAGAAGTTTGCAGGCTTCTATCCAGATTTGTTTTCCTAATAGGTGAGGGGCTGCTTTGGCTCCACATGGAGGTGTAGGGACAACAACGGGTCCTTCCACTAGCCCTGAGATAATCCGTGCCATCACTGTGACAGACCAGTGGGTGAGGCACAGCCAGCATCCCAGTCTACCCGTTTGTAGTTTGAAAGATATTCCTTGGCATCGTTTCCTTTCCAGCACTGGTAAAGGGAATGTTAGCAGTTTTGGTGTTAATGAAATATTCAGCAAAGTACAAAAGTACCCTCTGTTTGTTAGACAATGCTGTAAGATGTGGAGTGTTCTTATATCTGGCGTATTAAACATAAAATACAGATTTTGCTTGCAAATGCGTATTGCGAAGATTATCATGTTTTCTATCCTTTGATAAAGCTTATTAGATACACAAGGAAGATATTTAGAGACACATTCCTGACTTAAAGTCACTGGTACCTACATATGGGGGGAGGTAAAGCCTGACAAAAATCGGACCATGCAATTCCAGAAGTTATTAATCGCACAAATTGCTTTAATTTAAATACATTTAAAAAAAAAAAAAAAGTAAAAAAAAAGTTTTTTTGTAAGAACATTAAAGTAGGTCTACCCTTTTATTTATTTACGTATAGGAAGAAATTAGTTGAATGTAGGCAGCAGCTGCTTTGACTGGCCTAGTAAACTTTTTTCCATGTGTAAAAGGCAGTGTAGAAAATATACTGGGAAGTTCTTGGAAAAGGAAAGTAGCAGGGAGAGGCATTGTGAAGAGAAGCATAAAAAAAAGGGCCAGAACAGAGTTTATTTGTCTAGTTCACGTAGTTCCCTGAGCTACAGACTCCTGCTTTGTGGATAAATAAAGCCAAAGTCTTCATTCTTCCCCATGTGAGCAGCAAGGAGCTATGCACCACACAGGGCCGTCAGCAGCATCCCTGAGCTCAGCTGCACCCACACCACATTTGTGTTTTGTTGTTGCTGTTGTTGTTGTTGTTTTTCATATACAGATGAGAGAAGAGGGTTTTCCTTCTGCCTTCTGCATTTGACTTTTTCTTGTATCAGTGATATTATGGACATCTAAGTGAAAACCAGGCTGCAGTGCAAGGTGATCGCTGTGTTTATTAAAAATAAGTCCTTGGTTTTTCTTTTTTATTATACTTGCTCCTAGCAGATGCTGTAGACATTGCAGTATTTTGACTCCTTCCAGTTTCTTCTGCAGTCCTTTGGAGAAGGAATAGAGCAGACCCCTTCACACAGCTTTTCTGTTCTTCACAGCAGGAGGCCCACATCTCACCGGATCATCTAAGAAATTCTGCATTATCAGCTCCTAATCATCATTCTCAAGTAAATAATTTATCTGAGAAGTAACTGAACATGCTGCAAAATTTTGGCCTGTGCAGTGGTTGGAAATACAGTCAGATCTTATTGGAGATCTCTAGAAGATGTGACATTTTATGTATGCATGTGAATCTAGGCAGTGACTCCCAAATGAATGTTGAATTCTTTAAAGGAACAAGCAGTATTAGTTATAATTAAGTAAATGGGTCTGCAATGTGTTAAGGCCCAGTGTTTGGGATTTGGAGCTCAGAATGGATGCTTTTGTTTGACTGCTGATTCTTTATTTCCCTGTCGGGAGTGCCCATGACTGCCCTGGGAAAGGATTCCCAGCTGGGGAGAGCCCAGGCTGCTCGTTTTGCTGGGCTGAGGTCAAGAAGTGTCCTCTGTCTTGGGCGTAGGTCAAATCCTGGAAATGAAGGATGCTGATGAAGGAGAGTGGGCAGCTCTTCCATCTGCAGAGCAGTTTTCCACAGCAATAGACGTTTCTGGAAGAAAACAGAGGTTATAAGCCTTTATCCAGGTACCTGCCAAGAGCCCATGTTCTCATCGCAAACTCCAAATTTCTTTTTGTATACTCTGGAAGTGGGAATGGAGTGTATGACTGTGATGTATCGCATCATGGGAGCAGTGTTACTTAACATCTTTGTTGGTGACATGGACAGAGAAATTGAGTGCACCCTCAGCAAGTTTGCTGATGACATGAAGCTGTGTGGTGCAGTTTACATGCAGGAGGGAAGGGATGACATCCAGAGAGACCTGGGCAGGCCTGAGAGGTGGGCCTGTGTGAGCCTCGTGAGGTTCAGCAAGGCTGAGTGTGAGGTCCTGCATCTGGACCAGGGCAATCCCAAGCACAAATACAGGCTGGGCAGAGAATGGGTTGAGATCAGCCCTGAGGAAAAGGCCCTGAGGGTGGTGGTTGATGAGAACCTCAACATGAGCCGGCAATGTGTGCTTGCAGCCCAGAAAGCCAGCCATATCCTGGGCTGCACCAAAAGCAGCATGGCCAGCAGGGCGAGGGAGGTGATTGTCCCCCTCTGCTCTGCTCTCGTGAGACCCCACCTGGAGCCCTGCGTTCAGCTCTGGGGCTCCCAGCAGAAGAAGGATGTGGAGCTGTTAGAACGAGGCCAGAGGGCCACAAAGATGACCAAGGGGCTCTGGGCAGACCTTACAGTGGCCTTCCAGTGCCTAAAGGGGGCTACAGAAAAGCTGGGGAGGGACTCTGTGTCAGAGGATGTAGGGATAGGGCAAGGGGGAATGGCTTTAAACTCAAAAAGGGGACATTTAGATTACATATACAAAATAAATTCTTCACTGTGAGGGTGGTGAGGCCCTGGCACAGGCTGCCCAGAGAAGCTGTGGAGGCCCCATCCCTGGAGGTGCTCAAGGCCAGGCTGGATGGGGCTTTGGGCAGCCTGGGCTGGTGGGAGGTGTCCCTGCCCATGGCAGGAGGCTGGGACTGGGTGGGCTTTAAGGTCCCTTCCAACCCAAACCATCCTGTGGTTCTGTGATTCTCCGATTCTATGCATGCACTGATCAGCTGGGACCATGCTACAGACAATAATTCTGTTCCAGGAATTTGTGACAGCATTTGTTGTTGTTGTTCATTTTTCACAGTTCTAACATATTAATCGCATTAGGGATTGTAACAAAAACCTCAGCTGAATTGACCCAGTCTTCCTGTCTTTTCAAATCTCTCCTACCATAATGCATTGAAAAATAAAATAATTTGAAACAATAAACTTTCATCTCCTTCCCACACCTGCATTCAAAATTAGAGTAGGCCTGCAGGTCTTAATTATTATGATAAGCAATAATTAATTTAGATACCTATGAGTCACCATTAAAACTTAGAGATTTCTAGCACAGTAAGTTTGTGCATGTGCATATAAATGCCATATGGAAAATCCAGTCCTAGCAGCACTGAAGTTGTGTAAGCAAGGGGAAAATTTTTAAACTCAAATGATCATACTGGACCTGTGTTTTTTGTGCTTGCTGTATAAGGTAAGCCCTTAAACAGATTGCATATACTTCTGGCTGTACCTGTGAATAGCTAGATACGATCTCAGCTAAGTTTCCAATTTGCTTCTAGCCTCCCTGTTTATTTTACTTAGACAAACATTTCATTAACTTCAGTGGGTGCACAGTCCAACCTTAGCATCAGGCCCCAGGATTTAAAACTGCAACTCCATAATTAAACATACAGTAAAACATCCACTCACCATTTTGGTGGTGATGGTTGTTTTGTTAATTTTTATGATTTTTTTTTTTTAACGTTTTGTTGTTGTTGCTTTTGTTTGTTTGTTTGCTTTGTTTCTAAGTAGTTGCACAAAGAATTAGAAATCTGAAATGTCATTGATCTGAACACTGTTTGGGGAATGATGGGTGGAAAAAAAAGATTTGCAGTGCAAGCTTCACAGTGTGTACTTCCTGGCTTGTACAGTACAGGCCTATAAAGAGAAATTGCTGTGGAATGCCTTTCCTGCAAAATAGCTCCATTTTCATGCATTGTAGAGGTTCATCATCTTCTCTTCCTGGGCTGTATTACTTTACATCCATATGAAATATTTTCAGTATGTAATTTCAGCAGGATCTCCACAACCGATTTCCTTTTTATTTGTCAAGACAGTACTTTTTTAATCATCTCTGCTAATGAAATATTCCTACAAGATGATGCAAAATAAATTAACCTGATATCAACTTGTAGTCTTGTATGCGAATGGCTGAGTTCAAGGTTGCATTCTTTGTATGACATAAATATCTATAAATGGATGTAAGAATGCGGTTTGATTACATGCCACTTAAAATAGCAAAGATGTTACAACTGGACCTGGTGGAAATTTTCTGCATGAATCATCTTCTTTTTTCCCCAAAGAAGGAGTGACATTTATGGAAAGAATTCATTTCCTTCTGAAGTTTGGGAAGGAAAGAGAATTATCACAAATAATCACTTAGGTATTTCCAAATTTGAGACTTAAATGGTTTTTATTCTTTCATATTTTCTCCCCATTTTTCTCCTCCTTTGCAAGTGGCAGACTAGGTCTCTGGGCTATGAGATTCTAAGGTCTTATTCCCCTCTAACCAACTTTTCAAACTATGAGGGAAAGTTCAAAGATAAAACTCTTCAGATATTATCTATTCTAATGAGTTCAGGAGAAAACTCACAAATTCGTTTTCAAAATTTGTATCTCTCTATATATATTGGTTTGTGGTGTTTTCAGATGTTAAGTTTATTTGAAACTGTTTTGTTTGTTTGTTTGTTTGTTTGTTTGTTTCCTTTATTCAGCTCAACCTTTTGACAGTACCTTGAGATACCAAAACACAGCCTAGCAATAAATTATGTTATGGTGAAATTACAAATATAATACAACAGATTAAACACAGGTGGACTTAGAGTTGCAGCAAATCTCTAAGCTGGATTTCAGTCATATTTAGAGCTGTGATTTGGGTTGCTACATGATAGGCTAAACTTCTCCCTGTTTGCCATCTCGTGCTGCCTGTTTGCAGTCTGTAATTACCAGCTGCATCTCTGCCTGCCTCTCCCAGCCGCGTGGAGTCTGAGCGTATTGCTGATTCTTCAGAGCCAGAGCAGTCACAAACTTCAGGCTATTCCAATTCCCTTTGCCCAGTACCCAGTTCATCATCTGTGATGACCAGTTGAAATACTGAGTCCCAAAATGCAGCCTCTCCTCTTCTTTCCCTCCCATCTTTCCCTGGGGATCCCTCTCTGATCAAGCAGCCCTCTGTACTGTCCTGGCTCTGAACTCCTCTACCCCCAGGTCGGACCAAACCCATGCTGGCACAAAACAATCCAAAGCTGTTTTGTTTTTTTCCTGACAGTCTGGGCCCTTTGCACACAGCACAGAGTATTTCCATTGCAACTTATTGATTTCTGGTAAAGCATGGCCTCAGTTTATAACCCATTGCTGTTTAACAGCCCACATTAAAGGCTGTGTAAGTTCCTTCAGAAGGAAAAGCCAGAGTGTTGATTTATCCTATGGAAGATACAGGGAAGGGACACAAGCTGCCTTCGCATCCTCTGCAGAGGAACCGGGCACAACCTCTCTGTCCCTAAAGGGCAGGTCCTACCACCACCAGCAGAGGCAGAGCCTTCAACTGCTCTGAGACATGGATGCCTTGTAGAGAAATACTGGAGCAGAAGAAATTCAGGAAGGGGGATCGTTGCTAAAGGACTCAGCCAAACCATGCCCAAGTGAGGGTGTGATGTGCCCATGCTGCCCCTTCCAGGCACCAGCAAGCCCCAAACCTGCCCCCAAATCCAAGATCCACATCTAAATACACCATGGAGCCTGCAGGGAAGTCTGTTGCCTTTGCCTATATTCCAATGTGTTTCCATTGTTTAAGTTCCTGGACTCATGACAATTTTCTGTTGATGTTGGCCTTATGGCTGGTCCAAGAAAGGGCCCAAGGGACTCAGTCATCCCTCGGAGCTTTGGTTTCAACTGGATGCAGTAGAAGCATGACATGAAGGTCTTATGGACAAAGGCAATGCTTATGGCTTTAGTCTTCACTCTGCTGTAGCCAGCACCTGGGAGGAGATGGCAGAAACCTCCCTCTCCCCATCCTGATGGCTTCACCAGTGGTCAGAAACAGGAAGACTGGAGGAGGAGACCTGTAGAGCAAGGACATGTCCACTGTCCAAAAAGTACTACTACCCACAGAGGCCATTCTGTCCACCAGAGAGGAGCAAATGTGGCATTTGGAGATGAAACCACATGTTCTGAACTGGATTTCTAACATGGACTGAAGACCAGGCTAACCAGTGCCTCATTCAGTGCCTCATAAGACAACATTTTTCTTGTTGCATGGGACTGCACACATGCACATCACTGTGGTTTATCAGCATTTGAGTTGGTCAGAGGGATGGGAAGGGGAGGCCAGGATGGAGCAATAGGATTCAGAGATGCCAGTACAGCCAGAAGAATGGTCCATGAGCAAAGCTAGATGCTGTTGGAGTCTTTTGGTATGCTGTCTTCTGGCAAATCACAATCAAAACCAGAAGATGGTGGGCAGCCTTGCTGAGCTAGCCAATTCCAGCATCTTCTGATTTGTAGCTGTGACCGCACTGTGGTAGCTCACGCATCACTTCTGTGGAGGGAGCATCACCTGGGCCTCCGTGTGGTGGTGGAGGGAGCACGTTCCTGCAGGCAGTATAAAAAGGGGGAGCCAAAAGGGCAGGCTCTGTCACGACACCCTCAAGAGCATGGTGAAGACAATGTGTTGTGTTTGGCCTCTGGGACACCGCAGGGGCACTCTTACTGTGCAGCCACAGCAAAGATGGGTCAGGGTGGGGACGTGACTTTGGGGTAGGGTGGCAAGAACTTGTGCTGATGGGTGGGACACAGCAGGGGGTGGAGGGAAGCCGTACAAGCAAGGAATCAGAGCAGTGTTTCTTTTTAGGACTGTCACAAGTGCTGAGGAGGGCGAGCTCTTTTGTGCCTTTCACTAAAGTGCTGACAAAGTATTTCAGAAGCAAGCTAAGCAAAAACAAACAAACAAACACTGGGAACTAGGAGATCCTTATGGACTGGCCACATTTTTATTTCACCCAGCACTTTAGCACCCAGATATCTGATGTTTTCTCAATATGGATGGTCCATTGGACATGGAGGGAGACATAGGTGGGGAGCTCAGCCTGGTGGACAGCCTGTTCTCTCCTGTGTAGCCATGGGCAACTGGTTGACCTGAATTCCCTTCTGCCTTAGTGGGGGACACCTCCTAGCTGAGTTATAGGGCTCAGGTCTTGTAGACCTTGTAGAAATGCAAACTATTTTTATTTCATGTTTATAGGATGGCAGGAGCCTTCACTGTTACGTGACCAATATGAATGGTGGCTCCATGGCCATGGGTTGCCTGAAAGGTGGGTCCGTTGTTGACCACCAGCAGCACTTATAAGAGACTTGCATCTTGAGAACAAGATCATTAAGTAAATCATAATTTGCCCTTTTTACCCTTGGTATAACACAGAGTTGTGTGCTGCTATTTAAACATGTTTAATTTTTTTTTGTTGCAGTAGATTCAACTTAAAACATAGCGAGTTGCTCTGAGGGTATGGCATGAAAGGGAAAGCCAGAGGCTTCCCCACCAGCCCAGTGCTGTCTATAGGAGGCAGCTCAGGAGAGGAGAACCTCGTGCTCTAGCACAGCCAGGTACAGAAAGAGGTCTCCTTATATCACACTTTTTCCTGGGCTTTTCTGGAGCCCTCTCAGGTTTTGCCACTAGCCTCATGCTGACATCCCGGGGGATGCAGAGGAGGGGAGCCTGCTCTCCTGAGCATCCCCAGCGCTGGGTGGGGAGAGCAGTGGGACCTTCCCCTGTGTTTCACTGGGAACTGCAGCACTGCAGTGCCCAGCCTCCAGGTTGGACACCCAGGGCCCAGTTTGGGCTGCAAAGGTGATTTGGGGCAATGAGCTGGGCTGTCAAGGTCCTGGCTGGCTCCCTGGTATGCCCTGTGCTGTAAGATGTTTCTTTCCTTCACATGAAGGCTCTTATTAGCAATGAAGCAATTAGTCTTCCTTCGTAGGTGGGAATAGACACCTGGAAGAGGACAGGAGGCTGCAAACCACTTTTGAGTGTCTTCAAGGTAAAAAAATGCTAAGGCAGTGAGTGTTACCTGCTGCTAAAAGGACATAGAGGGAACACAAAACCAAGCAGATGGACAACTGCACTGAAGTCAGCTGAAAGTGCATGAGGAAATAGCTGCATAGTTATTAAAAGACAGATGCACTGGGGAGTCCAAAGCCTAAAAGTCCCTTCATTATCAAGCTAAAGGCTCCAAGGAGCTGTGGCTAAAATATGTGATATCAGCCCAACAGGTCTGTTTATACAGACTCCTCCAAACAGATCTCCTGTCAGAGCTTTTGCTCCTGCAAAATCTTTCTTTTCTCTTGTGTTTTGATTTCTTTCATCTTAAAGGACATTCTGCCATTTCCCAATCTGTAAATAAAACTCGCTCTGATAAAGGTCGCCAGCTCAGTCTCCGGGAAGAACTGCCCTGCAATGAAAGGCAAAGCCAATTCGGGACTTGCCAGCGCTGCCCTTTGAAGCCTCTGCTGCCAAGGTCTAATGAACATTGTCCAGCTCCTGGCACCTGCTAAACCTGCAGGAACAGCAGATCTTCCCTGTGCAATTATTCTGTGCAGCAAAATCAGGATTTCTGGAGCTTTATAATGGGTCAGGAGAGTGCCATGGTGGGCAGAGTTGAAGTGCACCAGGAAAACATCCCTAGTGGATTTGGTGGTGCATGTTTTGCTTGCCATGCATGCTGCGAGTGTGTATGCTGGCATGAAGCGATCCCCTGCCAAAAGCCAGCTCCTTTGGCAACTCCTGCCTGAATTCCACGGGAAAATATTTGGCAAATCACACGTTGACATGTTTATCTTGTTAGCTGTCAGGATGAGTAAGTGTGCAAGCTGAATGCTATCATTCAGCTTGAATGGAGAAATAGCTACTGCTCATGAAATCTGACACAATAAATATATTTTCAAACATGGTTTTTGTCAGATGCATATTTATCCTTTGTTCAGCCCCTGTCATAAGTGACCCTAAATGGACCTGTGCTCACTGGCGGCCCCAAGACCCAGCTTAGGGCTCTCTTGGTGACACTGTGCAGTCCTGGGACAACAAAGTGACCCTGTTGCTTGCTTATAAATGACGGATTGAGTTAGCTCCTGCCCCGGCAGATATACATTTACATGTCTTCTAGCATCTAATTACACAGAAGCATCCCACAGAAAGCTCATATTTGGGCTTTTAATGCTAATCCAATAAAAAAGCAATGCAGCCATTTCAAGATAATTATGGCATCAGCAACCCCCTGCCTGCTTGCAGGCAGGCATTCATGGGAACCCCTCGTGGGTGTTCAAGCAGTGTGAGAAAATAGCGAGCGCATTGAATCCCATTTCTGCGGCACAACCATTTCAGTGTGTTAGAGTACCTCAGAGCTAAGAAATCTCTGAAACATCAACATTTGGTTTCCTGCTTGATCTGAGCTGGCCTCGCCTGAGGCAGGGTGTGATACCATACTGCTCCGTTGTTTTCCAGAATTAAGAATAGCGGAGCTTGTCCGATCCGCTCCCTCGCCAACAATATCAAAGTGCCCCATTCACATTAAAAGCTTCAAGCTTTGGCCCATTTCCCTTCTGATACTGACATAAAGGGGACCAGGAGGAGGAAACAGAGGATTGAAGGTTTCCCCATCTCTGGCCACTTGTTCTTGCTCTGCAGGAACAGTTTGTAAGGGAGGGTTCAGTGCAGCGTGTGCATGTGAATGCATGTGTAGCTCAAAAACCCGGGCCAGTCTTTTAGGGCTGCCAACATTAAGCAAGCAAGGATGGGTCTAAATCAGAGGTCTGCACAATAGGATAAGACCAGGAAATCAGCACAAGCTCTGGGAAGGCAGCATGGGGTCACACAGCTCCGAAAGAAAAACGTGGCATACCGATGTGAACTGGCAATGCGGTGAAGGACAGACATTAGCAGTGCTGTGCTCTACATCAGCAGTGACAAAGACATGCAAAAGACAACATTTTTTTCTTTTTTTCTTTCTCAGCACCAACCACATCTGGTGTTCTGAGAACCTGAAGGGTGCGAGACCAGCACCTGCAGTCAGAAGAAGCCAGAAGATGGCATGGAAGTCATAGCTCCTCCCAGTCTACACCAGTAGGGCCTCCCTGCTTTGTTACCCCATCACACACCCTTAGGTCCCCACTTGGATCCTCCACAAGGTGAATAACTCTTCCTGAATGAGCAGCTGCTCCATATTTGCTTTTATCTGCAGAGGTCAATGTGAGGCCTGCACCATGCAGCACTGCACACCACATCTCCTGCAGCTTCCCTTGTGAGATGTTCCTCAGCCCAGGGACAGCAGCATCCACATGAAGCAGAGCGTTACTAGAAACTCTGAGAAGCTTTTTTTTATGTTTGCCCACCTCAGTAAATCAAAGATAGCACAGTTCCTCACAGGGATCTCATTTAAATTAGGGTAAAGTCATGCGTGGGGTTTCTGCAGTAGATGACACCATGGTTGCTTCTCATCCCCTTCTTCTCTCTGTTCTCAGCAAAGTCAGCAAATTTACCCAGCTTAGCTTATGAACTGCAGGACTAAGCAGCACCTACAACTTCACATCGTTCAAACTCTCTTTTCTCTCTCTGGACACAAATGGTAGCCCCTTGTGTGCTACTGAATGAGCTGCAGGCAGGAGACTGTGGCCGAGTGAGTTACGCCAGTAGTCCTGATGTCTGAAGGCTAGTTTGGGCTTCAAGGGAAACAGTGGGTTGTGCTGGGACAGGAGGACAGATCCGATGGGAGAATCTGCTTCTTAAGCTGAAGGAACACGGGTTAACATGTCTGCCTGAGCCCAGGTCACTCCTCGGTCCAGATAAAATGTTTTATGTGAAGTAAAGCAGAAAGCAGTAAAGCCAATTATTTCACAAAGGACTTCTGTGACTAGCGTGTTCGCTCTCCTCTTCCAGTGGAATGACCTATATTTGCTTTTGATATAAAATTTTTCATAGGGAGCAATCTCACCTTCAGGTGTTTTTACTTGCACTCGTCACATGCATTTCACTGTCAGAAAAGTCTTTATTTTAAAGTACGCCTTCTGTCTATCTTTCTTTCTGTCCTCATTACTCATTCACAAAGCTTAGAAAATCTTTCTAGAGCCACAGTCAGCTCACTGGCATTTGAAGAATGAGCATTTTCCCAACCAAAATTTTCACTCTACATTTCATTTGTAATTTAAGCTAGGAAAAAAAAAAAAAAAAAAAAAAAAAACAATTACTGTCTTAAAATTCAGCTGCTTTTCTTTTCCTGTCCTATGGCATTCCCAGGAGCATTAAGCCATCCCTCAGCTTTCGTCCAGCAAGTATTGCACCTGTGTTTCGTGCCCTCCATAGATGTATGGTGAAGAATTAATCCCAGAGGTGGGCAGGTATTTCTGTTTCTAGTTTATGAATATTCACAGCTGAAGGACTACATAATTAAAAAGCAACGTCAGTACACCAAGGGGAAGAATCCCCTTGTTGACATCATTGATAAGGATACTGAAGAGAACTGGCCCCAGTACTGAGCTCTGGGGACACCAGTATTGACCGGCCTCCAGCTGGATTTAACTTCACTCACCACGACTCTTTGAGCCTGGCCACCCAGCCAGTTTTTCACCTAATGAGGCATACACAGCTCCAACCCACGAGCAGCCAGTTTCTCCAGAATGCTGTAGGAAACAGTAACAAAAGCCTTACTGAAATCTAGCCAGATCACATCCACAGCATTTCCCTTGTCCACTGAACATGTCACATTGCTGTAGAAGGAGACCAGGTTCATCAAGCAGGACCTGCCTTTGATAGACCCACGCTGACTGGGCCTGATCTCCTGGTTGCCCTGGTAGTGCTGCATGATGGCACTCAAGATAGTCTACTCCAGGAGCTTCCCAAGAACCAAGGGCAGACTGACATGCCTGTATTTTTCTGGATCCTCCTTCTGGCCCTCCCTGTAGATGGAGGTCACATTTTCTAGCTGCCAGCTGACTGGGACCTCCCCTGATAGCCAGGACTTCTGATAAATGATGGAAAGCAGCTTGGTGAGCACTTCCACCAGCTCCCTCAGTACCCTCAGGTGGATACCATCTGGCCCCATAGACTTGTCTACATCTGTTTGGTTTAGCAGGATACTAACCATTTCCTTGCGGATGATGAGGGTTTCATTCTGCTCCCTGTCCCTACCTACCAGCTCAGGGGACTGGGAATCCATAGAACAAACGTAGAACAACTGCTGCTAAGGACCGAGGCAAAGAAGGCATTAAGTACCTCAGCCTTTCCCACATCTCTTGTCACTATGTTTCCCCCCACATCCAATAAAGGATGGAGATTCTTCTTAGTCCTCCTTTCGGGTTTGTGTATTTATAAAAAGCTTTTTTAACATCTTTAACAGCAGTAGACAGTTTGAGCTCAAATTGGGTTTTGATTCTTCTAGTTTTCTCCCTGCACAGCCTCATGATATCTTTGTAGTCCTCCTGAGTGGCCCACCACTTCTTCCAAAGGCCGTAAACCCTCTTTTTTTCTTCCTGAGCTCTAGCCACAGCTCTCTGTTCAGCCAGGCTGGTCTTCTTCTGCACTTTGCTCTCTGCAAAGGAGCAATCCAAACCCAGGCTTCCCCCCACATTCTCCAAGCAGCTCAAATGTGTTTTGAGTCTCTTGGGCTCAAAATTCAGCTTCTCTTTTAAAGCAGCAAATGTGCACCCTTCGGGGCAAGGCCTGTGCCGCTCTCTGTATGTTTACAGACAATCAGTGGCAGTCTCAGCTGCAGTTTCAAACAATATCCAAGTGATTGAGTGGGCTGAAACAAATCATTTTTTCTGTACATTCATATCTAAAAGAAAGAGACATCCTCAGATATCCTCAGCTTCCCAGGAACCTTCCTTTATGATCTGTTTTGATGGTAATGCATCTGCCCAAGATGAACTGCGCAGCCTGGATCCAGCTGTGGGGTCCAGCACACTTCAGAGAGAAGCGATGGTCGTACTCTGTCACATTAATCTGGCTAGCAAATTGATGCAGTTTCCAAAAATCCTTGTAAAATGCACTCTAATTAGGCAATTTTACAAAGTTTACAAATGGTGCAGGGAGGTTGTGTGTTGTTGTTTTGTTTTTGTTTTGTTTTGTTTTTTTAAACCTGCTGGAATATAATGGATCCTAGCAGGGTAGTTATGCTTTAGTGTTGCAGTCTTGCTTAGTTAGCTGAATTTGGCTTTGTACTCTAAATGCACCTTCTGGTTAATCCATCAGCTGCCGTTAATTTATGCTAACTGAGCAATCTGAAATATGCAAACATTTTCATAGGAAGTCCTAGGCAAGAAAAATTCAGTCAGGTTGATGTTCATTTGGTACCCACCAGACTGACCAGTGTGTTCACAAGAAGCCCCTGCTGTGAAGCATCAACTCTTGGACAAGCGTGCTCTGGTACAGGTCTAGGGAAAACCCAGACACAGTCAGGGCACCTGGGGTGGAAACGCAGAGCAGCTGAGCTCTGCCAAGTCTCTTAGGCTTTCCCTCACAGCTCTTCCAAACAAAGAAACCTGAAAGTGTGGTTATTGGGCAAACCCAATAAACTGAGTAAACCAAGTTTGGGGCTGATAGATGCTTCTGAAAAGGGTGCCTCATCCTGCTGCCTCGTCCTGCTGCTATGAACATCAACATCATGAAAGTCCTTAGGGCTTAGCCACTACAATGATCCTATTGCTCTTCATATTTTCATTTTTGGTAGGAACATTTCTTTGTCTTTTCTTCTTTGTCTTGCTAAGAAAGAGCACACCAACTGTGACAAACCAGGCAGGTCCTTGCTCAGCTTGCTCCCATTGCCCAAGTAAAAGGCAATCGTCAGCTACTGCTGTTCCCAGCTCTGCTCTCCTAAACCTTCCTTGCATAAGGCATAAATGCCACTTTATATTTGAGGTTTGGCAATAGTGTTAGTATTTCCTGTCAGGGAAAAAAAAAGAAGCAGCATGCTCCCACGGCTCCCAAATCTGTCATGTTTTGAAATGAGAGCTCACCTCTGGAAAGACAACTGCCTCCACTGGTGTTCAAGTGCAAACTTCACAACACGTTAACACAGAAAAAATACAATCATTCTGTTCCAAAACAGGGGATAGTTGGTGCTTCACTCACTGGGCCATTGAGTATTTTGGGCAAGTGAGAAATCCCTCAGGTTTTGGAGGAATCCCTGTGACTGCAGCTCATGTAGGTGTGCTTGAGGTCAATTGTGGCTGCTAAAAATGCTGTTAATGCTGATACATAATGTAATTGTGCTGATAAAAATTACCCAGTGTTTGTCTGTCTTCAATCTACACCTACCTGGTGACCTTGCTGCTATCCTAGCACAGCTTGGCTTCAGTTTTGGTGGTGGAAGGGACTGTTCTGCCCCAGGCCAGGGGGAGAGCTGGAGGCAGCTCTGGTCTGGGGCTTCTAATTGCAGCTCAGTGCCAGCAGCCCTCCATAGCTCCTCGTCACAATGGTACAGATGGATTTGCTAAGCTATTTCCTTTTTCCTTTTTCACTTCTGTAAAACTGCTAAATCATTAACATGTTAATGATTTCGTAAATTGGCAAGCACGTTTTAATTGAATTGCTCCTCAAGTGGATGTGGAGAAGGGGAGCAGCATTAGAGCAGTTAGGAATGGAAGAAGTCTATCAGATCTTGCTTTTCCCTCTGGGACACTCACTAAATATAAAATTGGATTCCACTTGCCAGTAGATTGGTGGCCATAGAGAAGACGTGGTTTTGTGAAGACAGTGTTTTCACTTGCCTTCAGAGGCCACTAATTTATTTATTTATTTATTTATTTATTTTCAGTGGAGATCTAAGACACCCTCTGGACAAATTTTGGGGGACTCAGTGGTAGGTCAAAAAAATGATCTCCACATCTGATGGTCCTGGAGGTCTCTGTCTGGGAACTGTTGGCCTTGTGCCCCTGGTCCTTCCGAGAGCAGGCGGTGGTAGTCTCCTCTCCATGGCAATGAGGCTTGAAACCGAATTAGGGCTGAGCTGGGGCATAGGTCTCAGAGCAAAAGTTGTCCCCAGCTCTGCAGCTCCGGGCTTTGGTGGGAGGCTTGGCGTGGGCTCCTATATCCTGGCTTTGAGGTGTCCCTGTCCCCGTGGCCTCCCCATGTGGCTGGCCTGAGTGCTGAGCTGATGGAAAGGAGCTGACAATTTACTTTATGACTTTCATGAGCAACTATTAATCATCCTATTTCTCCTCATTCTGTTATTTTCAGAGACTCAAAAGGAGCATTAAACAAATAATAAACTTCTTATGACTAAGGAGGATTAGAGTCAAATGCTCAAACAAAGGACAGCAGGGACTTAAGCAAAATTATATTTTCCATTTGTCTTTCTACACCAAACCCCAGGGCAACAATCTCAGACTGCACATTTTGTAACTTTAAAGGCGCCTCAGCAGTTTTATTTCATCTCAAGCATGGTGGAAGCAAAACTTGTGAAAACGGACCCAGACAAAGCTATTGAAGTTCAGTTCAATCACGTGCTTTGGAGGAAAGTTGTGTGATACAAAAGGAAACTTTCTCAAAATCATCCAAAAAGGGACTCGGGAGTCCAAAACCATGCTGGGGACCTGTCCTTTACAGCTGTTTTGGAGCTTTTGGAAATGTTAACCATCCAATTTTGTGTGCATATTTCTCCATCACTCAGGACTAGGAGATGTTAAAGGAAAAGTGAGAAGATTGCCTTCACAAAGCTCTCCCAAAGATGATCTCAGACTCAGAAGCAGGAAGCAGCCAGGGATATACCTTTCACCTAGAGAAGAGGAAGGTATCATCCCAAGCTGAAGCCTCCAGGCTGCCTGCAAGCATGTGCTTTCTGCAAAAGTCCACCTGAACCTTATTCTCAAAGGAATTCAGCTGATATCAGAAATGCCACACCAGCCCAGAAAGGACATTCCTAAAGTAATCAATTTTTTAAGAACTTCCTGCTTCATCAATTTATTGGTGGTGGATTGATATAATAACATGCCTGCATAGCTGAAGAGCTTTCAATTACCATAATATATGCCAACAGAAAGAATGAAAACTATGAATTGTATGTGGGAAGGCTGAACTGGGATGAGTCAACAATGAGTTGACAAAATGTGAGTTTGTAACAGGGATTCACACACCTCTGTTTACTACTGCTGGGTCTGCTTGTTGCCATTCCTCACACTGCCCCTGTCTTTTCCTTGCATGTTCCTGCCTGGCCAAGAGAAGTTCAAGGGCAACTGCTTAATGGTACAAAAGGGAATGAAGGAAGTGGAGAAGGAGTTTGAATGTGGTTGATCCTGCCAAAAGGATGAGCTCCGTTCTGGAAACAAAAAAGGTGCAGAGTCACCAGCCAAAGGAAGAGATGGAGGAGATGTCTTCTTCATCCTTTTGGCATACAGGCTGGCTTAATGCTTTCCTGCCTTCCTTTGCATAATGGCACCGGAAACCTATAATGTATTTATTGCCATTGGAAGTGCTGAGCCTGAGCACTGGGGATGTGTGGGACAATGGGGACACCACGGAGCTGAAGCTGTGAATGCTGACACTGAATGAGTTGCCAAAGCTTGCCATGAATAATGTAAGAATAGCTCCAACCCTTTTCCTGCCCGAGCGGGTAGGTTTGAATGAATTCAGTGCTAATGTGCTCTCTGACAGCATATGCTGCCAACTGTATTTTCATGGGGTATAGTGGGAAAACTTAAAATCAGCCATCAGAGCTAAACTGCTCCCCATTTCTCTGCAAGATTGTTACTGCTGAGCATAAATATGCATATGATAAAAATGGTCTTTTTTTTTTTTCTGGGCAGAATGACTGTAGGTAGCTTACAATCAGTGCTGGATGCTGATAGTGCAGTGAGAACTTTCCCTGCATCTCCCCTGCTGGCATCTCCCAATAGAAACTGTATTCAAACCCACTTTTGCAAACAAATTGCTGTCGCTCTGTGAGCAGCACTTTTGCTGGTGCTTTCAGAGCGTGCTGTGGCATGCTGTCATCTCTGTGGAAATATACAGAAAGGGGCTGGTGTGCCTTTATCACACTCTGCCCTTTTTCACTGGAAAGAAGTGGAAAGTGGAGAAAAAATATGGAGAAATCAAGATTAAGGAAGGTACTCCAGGTGTCATGGTTTGGCAGAACAGTGCTTTGGGTAATTGATGTCTCTAGAATTGGCCAACTGCTCCCAGACCAGAGGAATACCATTCTGGCCATGTAGGGGGTCAGCTGTATTCATGCAGTGAAATCTGGGCATGCTGCTTTCAGGGGGGCATACAATGAAGAATTAGCACTGGAGGGAAGAAGTGGTGCTGATCCTCATGGGAAGATCCCATTTCTCAGTGTTTTCCAGACAGATTGAGGAGGGTTGGACAGAATTCAGTTCCTTGCTCTTCTTGTTGGCTGAGCATTATTGTAAAACCTGATTGGTTCATACAGTTCAAACCAAATCAAGGTTGGAGTGGTGTATTTATTTATTAATGGTACATAATGAACTGGAAATCACTGAACTACATGTTCAGGACTGGTATCAGCAGTACAACAGATAACCACAGTGCCAGCCACTTATAAGGTGCAACTACATGCAACGACAAATTTCCAACCCTCCTTCTGCAACTGATCGCAACATGCCCTAGGTACACACACAGACCTGTGATGGTGGAGGTAAGGTCACTTTAGCACATGGCATCTTGCAAACTGATTTCCTAGCTAGCATAGTACACCACAAAGAAGACCCAGGACCACTTTAGGTTTGGATTCTTGAACATTGCACTAGAAGTGGAAAGGTAGAATAAATGACCTGCCAAGGAAAACTCCAAGGGCTGCTTCACGCATTTGCAATAACTCCTCCAGGCCTTGAAAGGGAAGCCCCCTCCTCTTTGTTCTTTGTGTTTTCTGTTGTTGTTTTGGCCCTACCCTTATAGCAGGCGCTCCCTCCCAGAGAAACGTGTTACACCAATCCACTGCTGAAGTTTAAAAAGCGTCTATGTCTGCCTGACCCTCCAACCCCATTACTGCGATATGACAACTTGGAAGGGGTTTGCTCATCAAGACAGCACAGGGCAGTAGACAGTCGTGTGTCAGAACGTGCTGTGACACTTTTGCTGTGTGTTGGTATAACAGGCTTCTGGGAAATCACCTTTTTAATGATCTGTAACAGGCTTAGGAAAGCATCGGGTTTCTCTGAGGGGGTGAAGAAGCAAAGAGCTCTGACCTGCACACAAAGTCAAGAACATTGCTGTTTGAGAGACTGTGAACTGATCTGACCCACATAAATAAAATACCTTTCATCATTCATATGTCATCTTTAGGGATCCCTCCTTTCTGCTAATAAGTGTGTTTTCAGATGCTGAGTTACGGATTACCAACTTTTAAGCTCTGAAACCAAGATATATTTTAACAGGTTTTAAGCTGTGATATTTGATTCTTCAGGGGGCCCAGAGTCAGAAAGTCAAACAAACTAGAGCACAGTTCTTTCTGCAGAGACCTTGGGTTGTGGTTAATGGAAACAGCAGAGTTTGCAATACGTACGTACTGCCCTGGCCAAATTCTACATTTTGTTAACGTCGGTGGTGATGGGGAAAAATCATCTGATCTCCAGAAAGTTTGTCTTCTCTGCTTTTGGAAACACTCGCAGAAGTTATCACAGTACTATAAAATATCAAGGTCTCAGTCTTATTCCTTAAATGAAGAATAAGAGCATAGTGAATTTTGGAACGAAACTAAATTTTACAGCACATGAACTCATGTTGGAATAAGAGCTTGGATAAACATCCCCTTTTCCATAAGCTCTGTCATTTTTCAGAAGGGAGAAGGGACAATAATGCTGTCTACTTCTTTATGCAGACCACGTTTTACGAGAACAGGTAATTCATTAAATTTAATTTTAAATTTGTAGTTCATTAAATCCTAGTTTTACTCACAAGAAGGCAGGGGAGAGAAAACTCATTTTGTTTGTCTTTTCACTTCAGCTCCCGTGGGCTAATTGCATTGGAGAGTCTGAAGTAATTCAAGTATTACCAGGAGCACAGTGGGTGAAGAGCATCATATTTCACAGACGAGAAGGAAGAAATTCACCCTAGGCTTGAGCCTTGAGGATGGAAAACCAGGAGAAACACACAGTAGCTGTTACACTTCAAACACCCTGACATTTCGGTGCCATGATAGATGTTACAGCTTTTATAAATAGATACCAAAACTGAAAACGTCTTTCCTTGTGTGAAGAGTACTTGTTCTCTAATTCAAATGAACTAAAACAAACACAAAACATGTTTCAATGAAGAGCTAAGTCAGCAGTGCTATTAAGCTGTTTGGGATTTGCACCTAGCCCTAGCCTGGGATTTAAGTGAATAATGTGGTCCAAAGGAGTTGTTAATCTGAAGTAAAAATGTGTGAAAATGAAACATTGCATTACTTTTCAAGGAAAAGGCCATGTATTATAAAAGATCTGTTGACACTTATTTGAATACTTTTCTCAAAATATCCTGGAAGAAATTGGCTGTCCTAGTGTCTAAAACCAGCAGTGTCAGTATCAGATGTTGCTGGATTTATAATAAAACCAAGTTTTAATAATATAATGAAAATAACAACTTTTAAAGCATAACACTTGTTGCTTGCTTTTTATTCCACATGGAGCAGCAAAATCACATTTAACATGCCTACGGCTTGGAAGCCAGTATCTCTGACTGTCCTAAAAGATAATCAGATTGTGTGTTTAAAAATCTCATGCCTTGTTTCTGCACCAAAACTTGATCAGGAACTGTACTTAGTCAAACTTTCTAACATCTCAACAAGTCAATAGCCGTCTAATCAGAAACACTTTATAAAAAAGGTTTCTTTATGTAGTTCAGATCACCTTTGTGGTCTTCCGTGGAATAAAAATGGAGACTTCCAGGTGATGTTAAACATACATCACCGCAGCTGAGTTTATTGGCAAGTAGCAAAAGCTTTTGAAATGTTTTGTCTGTATCAAATACAATTTATGTGACCTCTTCAGGATGAAGTTGGCCCTGACCCCAAATCTTATCTGAGCTTTTCTGAAGCCTTTACCTTCAGGCTTAAGCTTCTTGCAGGTCTTCCTCATAGTTCTTCCTAGGACAGCTAACATCTGTCTGTATTAGTTCTATACATCTTCTATAGACTGAAATGTTGCCAAGCAAGAAAAATAACCGTGCTTTATCACTCTTGCTTCTCTTCACTATGAGGCCCCTGAGTGATGCTTGGCTTCTGGTTGAGAAGAAAGAAGCTCAAAATGCATTTATGAGGCATGTGAAAGGATGCTCTTGTGACTGCTCAGTCTGCTGACGTTAGTCTTGCTAAACAGGCATCTTAATGCATAGATGTGAACCCTGGAAATTATGGGTCTGGTATTCATTCCAAAATTCAAACTGGAACTTCTGACAAAAGGATTTCTAGTATGGACCCATTACAAAGTGGGCAGGCTTATGAGTGTAAATAGCTTAATGGTACACGGCTGATCAATGGCCAAACAAACACACAGTGGTCTTTGTATTTACAAGGAAAACTCAGCACTCTACCTTCTGATTGCATAAAGAGCAGCCCTACACCTCAGCATCACACTATGTGATCACACACCTCACTCAAGGGAAGAGCTGACAGAGGGCTGAATCTCCCAATGATCCAAATGTCCTAATTCTCAAATGCTCCAAATATCTTCCTTCCTCCAGGGCTTTGCTAATACTAGGATTTGTTTGCAAACAGAATCCTAGTAATAAGCCTCACCACCAAATTCTATTTGCGGTGAAGCAAATATCTGTATAAAATGCAAAGAACTGAACAAAACGTAAAATAGAATAAAACTTATTTCAGAAGTTAAAAATAGCTACTTTACAGGGTTCAGACTTATCCAGTGATGTAAATCAATTTAATTTAGTAGGATTATGTAACAGTAATCTAGACTAATACACTACAGTGATAATACTTACCAAACCCCTAATCTTCTGTTAATTTTCCTGATTTGTATTCATGTAATTTTGTATTTTTGTTAGCTATTTCTGGTATACCGTCTATGTAATATATCAGCTTTCTATGTAGTACATCAATTTTCTGTTGAGCTAGCTACTTATTTCTGCAGAACACAACAGCAATAAAGATAGATAGTGACATATTTGTCTAAATCTTGAAAACCAAAATGTGTCATTCAGAGCAAAGAAAAACCTCAGTTTATGGCCTTTCCTTATTAAAAACCATCAAAGTGTTAGCTTTATTGATGTTTTCCCCAGAAAGAGAACAGTTTGAAAGGGCACATCTGGAAAGCTTGGTGATGTTCAGTGACAGCAGGTTCTCAAGGGATTCCCTATGAAAAAGCGGTGCCCACGCTGGGATCATCCTTCTGCCAACATCCACCACTTTGCTATAAAACCTGTGTGGCGTTTCCAGGAACGGCAAATTGCATGTGTCCACCTGAGTGTTCGTGCCCCACGTCAGTGACTAAAGGAAATGAACATTTGCTGTTATCCAACCTAGCTGAAGGAGTTGTTCAAAGGAACCCGTGGGTTCTGCCCAGGCTGAAAGGTAGCTGATGAAGTAGCTGGACATGGTGGCTGAGCAGGAGGAGGAATAATGTGCTCTCCCCAAGGGATGCGAGCACCACTGTAACCCGCACAGAAAGCTGTGACAGGATTTTAGAAAAGTGATATTTCTTTTGATTAAGAGCAGAATCAGAGAGTTTAGAGACTACAGAGGGACTGAACAGACTTGATTTTTGTCTGTTTCAGTTATGAAGAACAGCTTAATCAAGTGTCATGGGTAAAGCTGACAGGGATCCAAGACTCCTGCAGTTATAAACCTGACTCCACCTCTGAGCTGGGCAACTCAGGCAGACTCTTGACTCTGCCAGATAATCTCAAGGTTGAAGTAGGAGCAGCAATATAGACAGGACTTGGACAAATGTATTCACAGTGATTAAGCAGCCCATCATTTGCATTCCCTCGTGTGTCCTTTGGCAGCTATTTGCTCTGGAGTCTGTCAGCTGAGATGAGATGAGGTGAGACCCATCAGCAGCTTCTAGATGCTATCAGTGACAGTGAGGCCTAACCCAACCCACATCGGGGTTGGAGAGTACTCAGCGAGGTGGTGATAGACTCCAGAGCAAGCGTGCACTTCCCTGGCTGGCACGCAGCTTGATCATCACTGCCATCCCTTTCTCCCCAGGTCAGTGCTGCCTTCGAGACATCATCCTGGAGATACCATACAGGAGAGGGCCCTTCCTTGTTGGGTTTGACCCCTCCAGGCATTTTCTCAGTCCTAAATAGCAGCCTGTGCTACTTTGTCAGGCTTTGATTCTGCACTGATACGGGCAATAAGCCGCAGAATAGTTGCTCTGCAGTTGTAATCTTTCCTTTCTTATCTTCTCCCAGAAAAAAATAATTTGCACATCTTTGCTCAGCTGATTTCCCTGAACTTACTTCAGAGTCTTATCTGTGTTGAGTCAATACATAACCATGCAAAAATCTAAACAGAAAGCTGCCTTCTTTGCTGTGTAATTTGAGGAAGGGGAAAGGAGGGTTAATAGGTAATTTGCAGGACCCAGATTGGAGGGCAAATCAATTCTTGGTAGAACTCCATGGTTCAGCAGCCATGGATGAGATCTGACTTGTGACAGGCAAAAATGTTGATAAAGCTGAAAAGCCAGCAGGAGGCAAGTGATGGGTTTCAAGGCACAAGGGGAAATCAGCATCCAGTTGCTAGGTGATACGTATCAAGCAGGCCATGCTTTCTTCCAAAGGGATGAACATTTTTTTTTTCTTTGTTTTGTTTTAACAAATATGATTACGTCTAGCAAATCACAGTACATGCACGTACACACAGCCCTTTCTGCTCTCGTGCTTCTCCTGGCTGACGGATTGATATTTTTTTTATAACCCAAGCTTCTCTTTCTGAGCTGTTCTCTACAGTTAATGAAATCTAAGTGAGACCCTTGTAGTGGCTGAAGAGGAAGTTTTGTGTCAGCAACGGAGACAAGTCCACAAAGTTAGTCCAAATCTTCCCACTCAGCCAGGCTCTGAAGAAGCTTCTGTGCTTTCTCTCTCAAGAATACCCGGTAATAGCAATTTGGTAGTAGCTGTAGCTGAGCTGGCTTTCTTCTTGTTGCTGGAAATCAGAGCCAACCTTCAGCACAATGTAGATATATTTACACTTTGTCTACATGCTTCTACTTCCCTCAGTTGCAGGTAGGATAGAACATCGGTCCTGCATTTTTTGAGTTGATACCATCAGGCGAAGTTAAGTTAAAACCCAAATCATTTCACCGACTGTTGGTTTAACTTAAAATATCCAAAATTTACTCTTTTATTCAAAGTATTGTCTTAACTGTGGGGCTGTTCAACATTAATTAGTGTAGTTGTAATAATTCAAAACTTCTGATAGGAGGAGAGGATTATGAACAAAAACACAGCTCCAGTTTCTTATCAGCACGCTTGGCTTTCTTTGTGTGGTCGCAGTACACAGCGCAGTGTATCTGTCTCTTCCCAAGGGTGTGCTTTAGGAGATAATGTCTGTGAGGGCTGTTTTTGGCAGAAAACTCCAGACATCTCCTCGATTTGCCTGGGAATTAACCCAGAACTGAAGCAAGCCTAGGCTCTTCCTGAAAAGGAGATGTCTTCCTTCATCTCTCATATGGTTATCCATTTTTTCAGGCTTCCTTGGTTGCGTAGTGCTTATTATAATCTAAGTCTCACTAACCAAGTCTGGCTAGGTCCCACCAGCCCCATAAAATTAGCCTAAAATTCATCTACTGAGTTGGTTTAGGAGTGCTGTGCCCCCTGGCTCCATGAAGAGCCTGGGAGAGCTGGGTGCTTGCAGGCTCACCACAGCCACCAACATGCTGTGCGAGGCTACGCGACGTCTTTCTGGCTTGACTCATGTTGACTTGTGTGCCTTTGTCCATACCAACATAGTGCCCGCTTTCCCTATCATAAATAGTTCTAAATCTGCGTTTCCCTTTGTTCTTGGTTTAAATTCCTTAAGGAATGGGGCACTGAGCCCTTTATAAAGAGGCAGCCCACTGCAAGGTTTGGAAGATGGCAGTGACACGCTTGTATCCAGCAATTCATGTGATTTTCCTCCCAGGTCAGGCAACAGAGATTTCAGCAGAGGCTCGCCGGCACCTTCTTGAGATTTAATCCAAAAGCACTATTTGACTTTTTAAACTACCAAACGTGATTATCTCTCCTTACTAAAAGGCAGTTTTCTCTGTGCATGCTCATAGTTTAATGCGGAAAATGTGACATGACAAAGAGCAGTAATATGCCAAGAGCTCTCCTCAGGACAGAATACAGCTTAAAATTCCTTTTATGTTTTTTGAAAGTTAGAGTGTGCCTTGATATTTCTATGATATTGAACCTACTTCTGACTTTTTGTTCTGGAGCTCATCCCTGCAAATAGCCTCCTTCTGTTTCAGGTTAAGGTTCACAGCATCACTGGAAACATCCTGATAATAGGGTACAGCACCATCCATCAGGGCTGAAAAGCATCGTGTCACTCCTCATGCAGCAGCTGTGGCAAACCCTGCTGTGAAAGTGCATGTTTGCCAAGGACATGCAAGCATCCACGCAGCATGACCACATGGGACATCAGCTCATGGGGCTGTGGGTGCTGTGGAGTTTGAGTCAGCAGCTTGGATGGCTGCTGGAGTTCCCAAATTTTACCTTCAGGGCCATCAGCAAGTCTGAAGGATAAAGCATGGTGAAGGGCAGAGATATCAGGAAAGGGAATGATGGATGGTCCCACAAGCTGCTGTGGCCAGCATGACCAATGGTTGTCACACAGAGCAAGTGACGCTCAGCAGATCTGGACAACTTGTTGCAACCATTCTACTTGGTTTATTTTAACAAATCCTGGTTCTTGTTAATGTGATCCTCTCCTGCATCTGCCCCTGTGCTCCAAACCACAGCCAGCTGCCCAAAGAACTTCAGGGACAGCAGAATTGGGCCCAGGCAGTGCACACACCACCGTGAAACAGAGCATCCCACATCCACTGAGGAGGATGCACAGCCTGCATGATGTTTGATTGCCCGTACCCCAGGGGATCAGCAAGGAAAACTCTCTTTGTAGGAAAGAAACTGTGTTAGAGGCTTAAGGGGGCATTTTCACAAAAGAAAGCTTATTTAAACGGCTTTCACCACAGAAAAATGACAGGTATATTTTCAGTACCCTTTCTTGTCTGATAGCATCTTTTCTCCCTGCAGTCCTCTGGCTCACATAGGCTGTGTCTGTTCTGAACCGAGCCACCTGGGCGACTCTTTGGTAGCCCTGTGGCACAAGTGAGCTTGCTCCCCTCTGCCCCGTGACAGGGAGATTTTGGCAGTGGTCCTTGGCACACACCATCCCCTTGAGTCATGGCTGGGCAGGGGCCAGAAAAGTGTTCATTGGCATGGCCAAAACTGGTGCTGGGGAACGTGCTTGGAGTTTAACTGTAGGGGAGACGATGGGAGAATGCCCAGCCCAGGCTCTCCACCTGTTTTATGTGTTAATTTAAGTACAGCCACACCAACCAGCTCTGTCCTTCATTGCATCTGCCATGGCTTCCAGATAGAGATGGCTGGAATTTCTTTCAGAGATGTTTTTTCTAAAAAAATATATCTTGCATATTCCACCACCACCACCACATTTAATTTTGAACACAATAGTTTAATTTTGAACATTTACATCATTGGGCATTTCTACTAGCTTAGGAAAAAAAAAAAAAAAAAAAAAAGATGAAGCCCCTGTAGCTGAAGTATTTTTTCCCCATTTTGAATTCATTCTTAACTTTCTGAAGAAAAAGAGATGCTTCATTTGACATTTTCGCTTCACATTTCTACTGACAGAATCTGTTTTCTGAGTAGCTTTAGTTGTGTTTTTTCTTTTTTTCTTTTTTCTTTTTTTTTCTTCCTGAGGAATTGTCAGATATAACTTACAACTTACATTAAACTCTCATCTTCAACAGACGTGATATAAGCTCCTTTAGCTGTGAAAATGGAATTGGTTTTGCCTGAATTACAAATATATTAAAAACACTTCTCCATTGCCTGTGAATCAACTACTTTATTTCCTATTCAAGCAAAAAATATCCCACTCACATCACACAAGCAGGGCAGGGATAGCAGTATCATTATTTAGACTTGAGATCACCAAATGGGATCAATTTTAAGTAGTCAGTGTCAGGAGCTGATAACTCCAGCAGCTACTGAAACTGCTTCTAACAACTTACAAATTCAGAATTTTTATTGTTTTTTATGCAAAAAAGGTATGCGACTGTTTCAGCTCGAAGACTTCTTTCCCTGAAAGTCCTATCTGTAGCAAAACCAACAAACCTTTAGTGTGAATTGTGTATGCCTTAGGTTACCTTGTTCTTAGTCTGTGCTTTTGTATTTCCACTCCAGCTGAAGCCATAATCAATGGTTGTAGGGACCAAGACTTTCATTAGCATAAATTAGACTGGCATATTGCTTTGTTGTCTGTTTTATTTTATTTTGTTTTGTTTAATTTTATTTTATTGTATTTGTCAACACATTGACAAACTTTTCCTCAATTCTCTTTTCAGCTAATGAGCTCAGAGCAGCAGGAAAAAAACAACAAAAGCAAAAACAAACAACAACAACAACAGACGAACAAAAAAAAAAAAAAAAAAGAGTATGGAGACCAGCCACAGTCCTGGGACTCACACATACTCCAGGATCTAGAATTGCCAATCTATCAAGGCCAGCAATGTTTTAACCATCTACTGTGCTGGAACCAGCTTCATCCTCCTGTAATTCCCTCTACCCCAGTGTAATTACTCCAGGGATACATGTGGCTCCTTATGCTATGTGTAGAACAAGCTGGCTGGGTTCTAACGTGTACAGACTCTGGAAAAAATAATAATAATAATAATAATAAAAGACCTTAGAGGAAGATGACATATATTGTAGCAGCTACTCTCACTCAGGAAAAATACAAGAATTTATCAAAAGTAATGAGTTTATTCAAGATTACTGTATCCTAACATTCTAGAATGAGAATTACCTAATTATTTTTAAAATAACACCACTGATTTATGGAAAAGTCCATGTGGCCTCTAAGAGTATAGTTCCTTTCTGGATGGGGGAGAGAGGATGTAGCTATAAGGCCAACACATGCAATTAAAAAAGAAAAATGATAAAAACATGCTTTCAGGAAGGGGAAGGAGTGCTTCTGTGCACGGGACATTTGAGATATAAGGCAATAAAAGGGAAATTAAGAGTCTACCGCAGCAGAGGCACCGCTCCCCCACTTGCCCAAGAGGAAAGGACAGGTTTCCTGAGACAGACATCAAACAAGCTAAAAGAGACCTCATGAATGCTCTGTGGTCTAGGGGACATTTTCGTGCTAGAAATGCACATCTCTCTGCCCAAGGGTACCAGACGGCATTTCCCCTGCAGCAGAGCAGGCAGTGCTGATATCCCAGAAGGTCTGTGAAAAGTCAGTGGCATTTCTGGGCAGCTTGGGCTTGCTGAAATCTCTGCTTGGTGGGGCTTTTAAAGCCTCTCTCCTTTCCCTGCTGGCATCAGAAGGGTCCATCTCTAAGGACAATGCTTACACAGGTTCCCCCATAAGCATTCAGGGATGTGTTAGCTGGATGCAGCCTCCTGGAAGAGCAGGAGTTATGGGCACCTTCAACCCACCACATCAGCATCTCTGACCCAACCCATCTGCAGGCAGATTTTCAGCTGCTGGGGCTCTTATTCATGCCTGCAGCACTATATTCCAGAGCTGAACCCAGCTAGGGGCCAAGGCTCTCATGGTTTAATGTAATGAGGCATTACCCTTTTGGCTACAGCAGAGAGATGACCTTGAATGATAGCAGGAGTGCTGAGCCACAGAGCGGTTATGTACAGTACTGAATCAGATTAACATTTACTTGTATTGGGTTGTTTGGTAAGGATCTATCTATCCCCTTTCCAAAAGGGAGCTGTAATGGCCCTGGTGATTTTCTAAAGAACGCGTGAAGTGATAAACCCAGAGATGGAGCAGGATGCTTGCAGAAAACCTGCTGTCCCAGAGACTGTGTACTTATCTTTCACATCCCCTGAAAGCAGGCTTCAAAGCTTTTGGTGGGTTAGCTGTATTGCAAAGACGGCGGACTCAGTCTACAACATACAATTCATGGTATAAAACTGCCAACCTGATGAAGAACTGACATCTTGGTCATGAATAGCAATTATTGTGCTGAATTGTTTAGGTTAAAAAAACCTTCAGCCTGACTCTATCTCTTAAGGTTTTGTTGTTGTTGTTGTTGTTGTTGTTGTTTTTTCTCAAGGCTTGGAAAGACCAGTCATTGTGTTGTGCTGCTTGTAACGTGATGTGGTCTACCATTGTATGCAGCAATATATCAGTGTGAAAGGACACCCAGATAGCTGCTGTCCATTAGCAGTAAGAGGCCACATAGAGCTGTCCCATAAGTGATACTTGCATTTCCCATGGGAATAGAGCAGGCAGTTTGATAAGCTGTCCTGCAAAGCACCCTAACACTTTCAGACAACAGGGAAAGGACATGTTTAATTTTTTGCAGCAATTTCGTGATCTCAGGAAGCGATAGCCAGAGTGAGCAGAGGTGATGTGGAGCTTTAATCTCACTGCTGTGTAAACAGTGCAGGGACATGCTATGAGGAGCTCTGGCAGTCACTGCCACTGTCGGGGTGGCACCAGGGTGCGTTGGCTTGGAAGTGATGACACCACGTTTGAGTTAAGGATGCAGTGGAGACCTCCAGGAGGTCACTGTGCAAGCCAGTGGCTGCCTGAAGATGGTACTTGCATGGAAACTTTCTGCCCAGACCTCTGTGTCTGCCCAGCAGGAACATCTGGATTTGCTTCTTCATGTCTCGTGAGTTAGGCGCTGCTCAAAAGGCTCTTGATGCGGCTGCAGGATTTTTTAAATCAAAAAACATGTGTGGGATCAGACAAAACTGCCTGTGCCTCTGTCCTGCATTTGGTCTTGTACGATCAGTAGTGGCTCAGCCCTTTGCTTTTTTTCCCTCTGCCTTGTACCTTGTCTCTCTTACATACCCTTTGAGTGATGGCAATTTTCTGCTACATTTTAGTACCAAATTTGCTACCCAAGAGTTTTGTGACAGGAAGATCTGAAGATGAAAATCTCACATTTTTAAAGTGAGATTTCTAAAATCTCACATTTCCATTTTTTAAAAATATAAAAACATATCATATGATTTTATTTTATTTTTTTTTTAAATCATATTCCAGCAGCTCTTGACAGGACTGCTGCAGTTCATGTGAATTTTTATTCTCTTGCCTACCTTATTGCCTAAATAAATGGTAAACAGAACACAGAGAAATGAATGACCTGAGGAAGACAGATTTCTGTGTTGCAGGAAGGACACACATACCCTTCCTTTATTCTCATGCTCTTGCAAGAGTGGGATGGACATGAAGAGAGGACAGATCTGGGAGCTGTTTCTTCTTGCCATGTGACATGGGTCACATACTGCTTTCCTCTAACATGAAGCAAGGAAGATCATTAGCTTAGGGAAAACAGTGCTGCCAACACATTTTCCTGCATTTCCTCCTGTTTCCATGCAAGACTCCTAGTTTTATTTTCATTTTTCCTGCCTTCAGTTTCGAAGGGGGAACATGTACATCCTGCTGGCTCTGAGATGTAAATGACAGGCTGGTGGCTCACACAGAACACAGGGCAGCAAGGCTACCGCAGTAGCAGAGAAACCCCTACACTTCTGGGTGATCAAATATTTTCACAATTAAACTCAAGCTAGGCAACATTTTGCTCTCACAGAGCCATTTATTTCTCCCACGCTGCCTTTAACAGCCTTTGGGCTCTTCAGCCTTTCACATGTGACTCCGACTCTTTCCAAACAATTGCTGACACCTGCTTCAACAACAGGATCTCCTGGGCCACCTAAAGACTTAAAGCTCGCTAACCCTGCAGCAACTTCAGATTCTTGGCTTGAAGGTAGTGCTAAATGCAAGTGAAGGAGCCCAGTTGTAACCGAGGTGCCGCAGCCTCGCTGGCTCTATTCCTATCACACCACAGTCTTGCAGATCTCCTTTCAGAGCATGCTTGCCTCTCCCCTCATACTTCACATTTAAAGCAAACCCAGAGGTTTGTTGTTACAGCGTGATAGGGATATTTTCTCAGGCATAAAAGTCAAATGGAAAATAGCATTGGTGGGTCCTTCCAATGCAGGGAAATTCAAAGGCACACTTAAAATAACTTCTGCAGTTTATTCTAGCCTCTGTGGTCATTTCTGTGGGTTTTTAGAAGAATGCATGAGCGTCCATAGGACTTGCAGCATCATGCCAGAGCTTGAAATGGAGCACATCGAGCTCTTCAGAGAATCCATCCCAGGAGAGGGTGTTTAATGTCCAGCCTGCTTCTGTCGGGCTTCAGTGTCTTTATGGCTCTGTTTACAAACGAGCGAAATCCCCAGCCTCCAATTTGAATGCCACTAGTCATTTGTAACCTTAGAAAGCACAGAGCAGCAAAACATGAAATTTGCTCCTTTTTCATTTCCACTCCGCCACCCCCCTCTTCCTCTCTCCTTTGAAATGCACTCACCGCTTGCCAGTATGGTACAGCCTGTTAACTGGCTGCCACTCTGATTTTTCACAAGTTTGCCACGTCGCAGTGACAAGACCATGTCGGGGCCCAGATGCTTCAGAGTAAATAAATAGCACATCTGGGATTTGGAAATGGGCCGCCGCTATATTGTGGAAAAAGCTGGGGTGGAATCACATCCAAAGAATACACAGCTGGAAACCGTTAAGTCTGGAAGGAAAGAGAGAGAGAAAAAAAAAAAAAAAAAAAAAAAAGGAGGCGAAAACTCAGGGATTACTACCGCTTGAGATCTTGTGCATTATAATTGCTGAGAAACAGAAACTCAGTTTACACAGCAGTTAAATTAATGGCATTCCTGAAAAATTGATAGTTTATAATAATTGACCTCAAGGAACATAAAGGCAGCTCAGGGTGGGAGGCTCGACTCCTCGCTGTCTGGCTCTCCCCGGCGTGTTTGGGAACATCGCAGCTCTATGGATCCGGGAACGAGCTGGTGGGAGCGCGGTGCTGCTGGAGGGAAGCGAGTGCCCCATGGAGCCAGGCTGCTGAGCATCGCTGCCTCCCAGCCCTGAGCATCCCACGGCTCTCAGGCTGTGCCCGAAGGCAGGGGACCGCCACCGGGATGGGGATGGTCGCGCTCCCCACATCGCAGCCACAGCCGGAGGAGCAGCGTCCCCGTGGATGATTCATGAGGGTGAATCAGCAGCCGCTGCTCCCACCCACTCCCCGAGCCAAAACCGTGCGCTGCTTCCACCAAGGGCAAGGTAAAACCAGGACAGGGGAGGCAAGGAGGAACCCGAAATAGAATGAAACTCTATCTCTGGGCTTCTTTTTTTTGTTGTTGGACAAGCTTCCTCACATTAGAAAAAAAAAAAAAAAAAGCCGAAGAAACAAAGCCCTCAGACAGTAAAGCAACTGTTAGCAATTATTTTAAGCACTGCTCCAAGGGAGGCACACATCATGCAGAAAAGCTCCTACGTCTCATGTGGGCACCAGTCCTAGTGTAGAGCTGTCGATGGAGCGCCAGGCGCTGCCACTGCTCCCATGCTTGGAGTGCCTCTTCTTCCAGTAACTCTTTAATAGCTCTGAGTGATGCTGTTTTCCTCGGATGAAATAACCACTGACTGCAGCTCAGAGCCAGCCAGGCTATGGCACCAGATATCCTCTGTCCAAAGACAATGCAGCAGCCTCTGCTTGTGCAATAGGTTCATCGCACATCAGAGAGGGGAAAATATTTTTTCACTTACTTTTGTCCTCTCTCGTCTACCAGGTTCCCTCCCCCGATAGGCATTAATACAGATTTGTCATTGCATAAATTTAAAATGTGCTAACAGAGCAAAACCCAAATTCTAAATCAAAATAGTCCCACTTGTGCAGCTTTGGGTCTATATCCTATGCATAAAATAGGGTTAATCTGCAGTGGAGGTAGGTGGTGCTACAGATGCTTCACTGTAGTCTTGTATGTTTAAGAAGCCCTTTATTTTGCCAGGACAGATGTCATTTCATTTTCTTCATGCCTCACGATGAGGCTTGAGTATTTCCTAGCATTTATTTTATTTACCCTAACATAGTTTCTGTGTTATGGTTAAGAAGTAGGATATTTTGGCAAAACCCTTGAAGGTCTTAGGCAGATTAACCTAAAATCTCTCTCTAAATGATTCTGGTGCTGGAGTTGTAGGGGTATGAAGTGAAGAGCCCCATGTTTAGTGCCTCTGTCCCTTACATGGAGCACAGGAGGGATGGAGGCTGAAATGTGAGCATGCAGCCTGCAGGGCATGGTGCTGCCCATGGCTGGCTATGGAGGATTTGGGGATCAGGCAAGTCCTCAGTGCTGCCCCTTCCATGGGTAAACACCTGAGTCGGTAGAGGGGTTGCCTTCCAACTGAGGATGATAAAATTGATTCTCCTGTCTCCAGGAATTTCCCCTTCCCACTCAGACTATCATGCCAGCCACTGAGGCAGTCCCCCTGAACGCATCCTCACCTGCATTTCTGCTGTGCCCTCATTTATCCCTTACTTAACCCTAAACCCTTATTACATTAAGGTTAGGCTGAAGGCAAATGCTGGGCTGCATGCACAGAGAAGAAACCAAAAGCCCAAGGCTAAGAGTGTGATATTTTGGGAGAGCCAGAGTTAGATCAAGCAGACTTTGTTGTGTGTGCCCACGTCAGAAAACCAGAAGTGTTTGCTCACTCTGCCACAGCGTGCTCTGTGTCTCATCTGTGTACTGCAGTTACACTTTTACTATAGTTATTTCTTGAAGCCCCACGGAGGATTGGACATGAGCTGCTCTACAGGCTTAGCGGGTTATATGCCAGGTTATTGGGTTCAGTTGTGTTATTAAAAATTAACTGAAAGAAATCGCATGGCCTGGGCAACGCAGGAAATACATACCATAAAACAAATCTGCAGGAATTTCTGAGGCTGCATTAATCCAAACTAAACAAACTATCCCACAGAAGGCTGGAGGCAAGTCCTGGCTCCCCAGCCACTCAGTGTCCTCTCCCCCAGAGCTCTTTTGAAAGTGACCCTGTTCACCTCCCCCAAAAAAGGCCTGGAGAGCCCACTCTCAGGAGGGGATGCAGAGGGATGCACAACTGCAGCAGGACCATGCCTTCCATGCCATGTGTGCACAGCTCTGTACTGCTACTACAGGCCATAGGAGGGAAGGGCCTGGTTGTCACTGGTTAGCACCATCACAGCCCCACTGCAACCACTGACATGCACGGTCCCCTCACACACCCTCCAGCTGTGAGGCCTTAGCTCCTTCCTGCACACGCAGGTTTGTTGAAGACCCCTTTGAGGGCCTACAAACTGAGTCTTCTCCAAGTTGTCTGAAGAAGGCCTCATCTACTTCTTCCTCATCAGGTGGTCTGTAGCAGACCCACCACACTGTCACCCACATAGGTCTGCCTTCCAATCCAGCCCCATGAGCGACCAGCAGGTCACTGTCCCAGCTACTGGTCAGTGGCCCAAGACCTGCTGTCAGAGAAGAGGAGCTTGCTCACACCGTGTCCTGATTCAGTGCCAAGCACCCAGAGCATTTCTTGTCCTACAGATCCTGCAACGTCAGCTCCTCAGACTGGGAAGATCAGCCCACAAGGTCCCCTCTCCGCAGCCCAGAGGAGGAGACTGGCCTAAAGATGAGCACCATAGGAGCTTGGGGTCCAAGCAATAGCTGGATCAAGGGCACAGTGGAAGGGAACATGTTGTCTCAGAGAGCACCAGGCATGCTTCAGACATGAATGTAGTTTGTATGGTCCAGATGAGTACTAGAAATGCCCGTGGTTGCAAAAGGTCATGTATAGCAGCTGTGGCACACTGTGTGCGCTCCGAAGTATCTGCTCTGTCACAGGGTCCTAACCTTGAGTGTTGTGTACACAGGCAGTTCACAAAAGATCTCAGCAGGATTCAGTGCTGTCATCACAAAAGCCAAGACTGGTTTTGATTTGCCAAGCAATTAATTTTAGCAAGTGGAACTTTCTCTTCAATCAAATCCTAAATATTTTTGTGTAAAATACTCCTAGACATTAGAGGACTCACTTATTTTTACTCTGCTAATCCCTACACAGTGATAGTAAAAATAGTCTTACTTAATATAGATTAGTATAAACAAATAAATAAAAGCTCAGAAGCAAACAACAACAACAACAACAAAATGTGACTCTGATAGTGCTAAAATCATCTCAGAGCCACCTAGAAAAGTCAGGGCTGGTTTTGCACTGGTCATGCATCTTCCAGATGCTGAGTGTTTGCAGTGGTAGGTCACATTGACACACTGCATGGGCTTCACATTGACACGTTGCATTCATCTCGCATTCATCTCGCAAGCTGAGCTATTGCTTTCTAATGAACATTTAGGTTTTGGAGCACTGTTTTCAGCTAGTTAAACTATTGGAGAAGAGTAAAAATCTGAAGTCCCTCTGAAACGTGCCAGTGCCACTCAGTCTGAATTTGTTTGTGCTTATTTGAAAATATGCTTTTGGCCCATCTGGCTTTGTTTGTTTGTTTCTTTCTTGGGTTTTAATTGTTGTTGTTGCTGCCCATTTGTTGCTTTTTAAGGATGATGTGGCTTTAGAATTAGTACAAAATGGAAAATTTTATGTCAAGCATTTCATTACGCTTTCAGTTTAATCTGTTAAAGATGGCATTGATACCCTGATTGTTTTTATTAAAAAGGGAGAGGCCCCTATTTCTAAATTTCTCTAGAATTCTATTTTGTTTATTTACAAAGTCCATTATAATAATGAGGGCTGAGAAGACTCTCAAAGTATCATTCTCTTTTTAAAGCACAGTGTTTTTCATTTTAAATCGGGTAGATACGAAAGAAAAGAGGGGTCAGCGGAGGGCTCGGGCAGTTGCCCACACTACAGGAGCTGCTGAGAGAGTCTCTGGATTGGTGCAGGACAAGATGGGTTCTTCACAGGCTGATAGCGTCCTACAAATGTGCAGACTTGCAGAATCAGAGCACGTGTCAGAAGCACTGAGCATTTCGGACCCACAGCTTTGGGAAGATTTTCGCATGACCATTTTGACAGGTCACGTCAATCTGTCTCTCTGGCACGCTCAAACAGGCAGGACTATGTCTGTCCCCAGAGGTTGACCAGACATTCTCTTGGCCAAATAAAATGGTCATCCTTGCCAGGTTTCGAGTGCATCATATGGCTGTATTATTCCCATCCACAGTCCCCTGTTCATTAGCATATGCTGAGTGCCAGTGTTAATTGCTTTCTCATCCCATGTCTGTGTGGTGGGAGAGCTCATCCCTCACTGTGTGGTGGTCTGCAGCTTTTGTCTGGGTTTCTACCAGGGTTTTTGGTTTTGTTTTTTTTTTTGGTTTGGGGAATATTAATTTCCCAGAGAGGATCTCTTAGCTTCTTGTAAAGCTTTGCAAGGTTGTGTAGGTCAGGATAGTACAAGAGTTTCCTCAGTTGGGTAATTAATTTCTGTATTTAGGATTAATCTTTTCTCTTGTTACTCTCATGTCCCTTTTTTCTACTATTAGACTTCTGAAAGTGTCTTATCAACACAAGACTCTTATTAGCTTTGTATGTAAATTTACAGTGATATATCTGTACCTGTATCTTCTACTAATCTATTATATTTAATTCTCACCTTGCCTTTTGTAGCTTTTACTGTACATTTTTCCCCTGTTGACAGCCTAACCCTACTACTTGAACTGAATCAAAACAGAGTATTTTGGGGGAGAATTGGTAAAGCTGATGGAAGTTTTTGCTTATGTTACCAAATTTTCTGGTTTTGCTTAATTTTTTAACTCAGGTTAATTTCTTTTCATATTTCATAATACAAAGTGAAAAGTTTCATTAGGAAAACAGATGTGTTAAACATTATAGCAGTAAACATTTCATGTCAAAATGGTTCTGCATTGATAGCTTTATTCCCTACTCAATTCTTCTTGACCTAAAAACCTTTCACCAAACTCAACCCAAGATCACAGTCACTGTAAGTTCCATTGATATTTTATTTTTAGTATATTCACCAGTAATTAATATATATATATATGTTCCGTCTCTGTTTCACACATCTTGCATTCAGACAGTCTTTTCCTGTAAGCTTTTTTCTGCATCTGCTGGTCTTAATTCTTTGGCAGGTGTTAGAAACCTTTATTCCAATGCTGAAATCTTACACTGAGCCCATGATGTTTGCCCACCAAGTATTCAGCGTACTGCTTGTTGTGACTAGCACTGTTTTTCGTGTACATTTCCCAGAGTGCTAACCAAAACAAATGGAATACTAGACAAAAGCACTGCCATGAAAGAGCAGAAAAAATAGCTCATACAAGTCTCCCATTCTGCATGGGACCAAAATTGTGTTTTAAACAGTAACTGGCTGTTGGTTCAGCAGGCAGCTCTCCATCACCACCAGAACACTGGCAGGCACGTCTTGAACACCATTTCCATTCCTTCTGATGTTTCTTTTCAAAGGGAATACTTGTCTCTGGGCATTGTATTTTATTTACTGTGTCTTAACTGTCTTCTTTTTAATGTTATTGGTCCATGCTTACTTCACTTCAAAAAACATCTTTTTTTGATCTTTTTTTTTTTTTGGTAAGATATTCAGATCTGAACTGGAATGGACAACCTTATGCAGTTATATATCAGGGGTACACTTTTTGAAAGCTACTGATGAGAAAGTGGTTAAGAAAATATTTCTGGAGGCTACAGGATTCCTTTCAAGAGAAGAAGAGTCCTTTCTTCTTCATAAAAACTAGAAAAAGCAGAGAAGAAAGAAGGAAAATATTCTCTTTCTTGCTAAGCCAAACATATATACATAGGTATTAAAATATATCTGGCTGATATTAAAATATATTTGACTATTCCACTGAGTGGAAGAGGGGAAACATAACCCCCATGTCTAAAAAAGTAAAAAAAGGAAGACAGGGAACTACAGACCAGTTGGTCTCACCTCTGTGTCAAGAAAAATAACTGAGCAGATCCTCCTGGAAACTGTGCTAGAGCTCATGGAAAATAAGGAAGCAATTGGTGACAGCCAGCATGGCTTCACTAAGGGCAGATTGAGCCTGACACATCTGGTGGCCTTCTACGATGCGGTTACAGCATTGGTGGGTAGGGGAAGAGTAACTGACATCATTTACCTTGACTTGTGCAAAGCACTTGACACTGTCCCCCATGATATCCTTGTCTCTAAAGAGACATGGATGTGATGGATGGACCACTCTGTGGTAAGGAACTGGCTGGATGGTCGCACTCCAAGCGTTGCAGTCAGTGGCTCAGTGTCCAGGTGGAGATCAGTAACGAGTGGTGTTCCTCTGGGGTTGGTATTGGGACTGGCACTATCTAAAATGTGCACTATCTAACCCACTGTCCATACACCCCAGTGCACCCCCAGCAAGTTTGCTGATGACTCCAAGCTGTGTGGTGATGTAGACACACTGGAGGGAAGGGATGCCATCCAGAGGGACCTGGGAAGGCCTGAGAGGTGGGCCTGTGTGGATCTCACAGAGGGCAGATTTAGATTAGACATTAGGAAGAAATTCCTCATTCAGAGGGTGGTGAGGCCCTGGCACAGGCTGCCCAGAGAAGCTGTGGATGCCCCATCCCTGGAGGTGCTCAAGGCCAGGCTGGATGGGGCTTTGGGCAGCCTGGGCTGGTGGGAGGTGTCCCTGCCCATGGCAGAAGGTTGGAACCGGGTGGGCTTTAAGATGCCTTCCAACCCAAACCATTCTGTGGTTCTTTGATTCTATGATATTTTTCAAAGATTTCTCTACTCTTGGAAAAGTGTCTAGTAAAAACATTTTCCCAAGCTGGTGTTCTTTCAAGATGTATTGAATCCTCTGTGTTATAACTCCCTGTCTGAAGGACAAACCAGCTATGTGTTGAGATGCAAACTCAGTCACCAGGCTCTCATTTCCATATCGGGCGGTGACAATACCTTATTTTCCTCTCCCTGATACACTGATAAATAGTCAAGATAAACAGAGTTATATTCTGGAGAGTCATTGCCTGACAAAAAACACAGTGTTTTGGATCCCAAACCACTCCCTACTTAAATCCTTTCTCCTCTTTTAATTTATCTGTATCCTCAAGCCCTGAAAATTTAATTAAAATACTTCGGTACTCTGAACCTTTCACTGGTTTTCCTGTACCACAGAAGGGGATGCTGGGTGTTTAAAGAAATACTGGTCTGCCTTACCTGGTAGTGATACTAACTGAAAACAATGAATAATATATTGATTGAAAATTTACCCTTTTTTTTTTTCTCTCTGTTGCTAGCATTAATTAATATTTTTAGCTCCCAACACCTTATAAAAATTAATATATAATAGGTTGTATGAGCACCATATCTTCTTTTCCTCTTGCAAAGACTGGCAGTATGGGCCAGGGTAGTTACGTGCACTTCTGCCATCCTCGCCAGTTACCTCCCCAGGGTCCCCTGAAACCATGGTCACATTGTGGGAGGAGGAGAGGATTCCCACAATGCTTACATAGCAGAAATTGTCCATCTGATGAGCACAAGTTTCAGTCTCTGCAGAGCAAGATCAGTTCAAGTTTACAAACAGAGATTTGAGTCACTGAAAAAGAAAAACATCACAGTCAAAAATATCTTGAAATGCATTTTTTCTTCCGCCCACTAGTTTTCTTGTTCCTCAGCACAAGGGCTAGGTAGAATTCAGTCATTCAGTGGGTGATGCCGGGCAGGAGCCACGCATCCGTCTGTCCATGGCTTCACAGCTTGCTGTGGCAATGTCTCCTTTCAAGGCACACCTTCCCCAAACCAAGCTTCCCTTCCCACACAGTGCACCAAAACATTCTGGCTGCAAGGAAAAGCCTTCAGAACATGTACTGATACAGAGCAAAGTGCCACACCCCACAGGGATTCTAAAACAATAACTTCCAGACTTGGGAACTGCCTTATAGTGTCATGAGACTTTAGGTCAAAGAGCTTCATTGAGATCATGACTAAGATCTTACTGGAAAAGGAAAACAAAGTGAGAGGCGAAAATTAATATGACAAAAGAAATTCTAGAAGTTGCCCTAAGGTAATTGCACATTGTCATAGTTAAATCATTAAAAGCTATTCTTGCTATAGCTTGCTTTACTGAAATAGTGAAATGCACACTCATGCACAACCTTGTATTTTTTATAGCATTTTGAATCTTTTTCCTGCAGTCAGAGATAGCTATAAAAAAAAATGCAATGAGTAAGAAGCTATTCCCAAATCATTCAGCCTGTCATTCATGAAGTTACTTGTACACTTTCAGCCAAGAAAGAAGCTACACCATGCTCTGCCAGATCAAAAAGTCTAGAGCTTTCAAAGTAAGGGAAGACGGGAGTTGGCATATAGGGCATTTGATTTCTCACCTCTAAAACACTGTTGCTATTACTAAATTGGTTACTCGTAAGATTGAAATAGGGGGTTTTGACAGGTCGACTTTCTTATGTAGCTTTCTGCTTTTCTGGAGATGGAAGCATAAGCAGACTTAATCTGCATTTGTTACAAAGAAAAGCATTTATTCTTGTCAGAAAAGTCAGAGAAAAGAAGACTTGAAGAAATATTGAAGTTGTAAAAAGGTTTGATCAACTGAAATAAGATGATAAACTCTTCAGTCTGATGAGAAGTCTGGAAAAGCAAGAGACTCAGTCTAAAAACTAGGAAATTAAGAGTGAAAGGGGAATTCAGGCACAGCTATTTCAATCAAAAAGTAATAAGCATGTGGAATAAATTATTGCTAGGTGAAGCTATTGAAGCAAATAACAGTAATGAATTTAAAAGACAGCTAGACATCTTTATGGAGAGAGCAGAAACTTCACATTTTTCCTACTTACATACTTTGGGTTAGATCCAATAAAGGACTTAGGTGTATAAAGAGGGACTTAGGATGACTTTAACTGCTTAAATGCAGAAATACACTCAAAAAACAAACAAACAAACAAACAAACAAACAAAAAACGACAACAACAACAACAAAAAAACAGCTGACTCCTGCAGATGCTGGAAGCACACAGGTTATGTACCCCTTCCCCCACCTTATCCCCCCAAATACAGTAGTAGCAGCTGCTGCTTTAACTTTACAAATATGAGAAGTGTAGCACCAGTCTGTTCCACCTTTGATACAGTGATTTGATAATAACACTTTGGGAGTGGAGGACCCTGCTACTTTTCGGCTGTGGGGGACTGAAATCTCCATGTCCCATGCATCAGGAAAGGGTGAGTCCCCTTTCCTGAGGGAGTTTAGTTTTGCAGAAGGGCATTTCAGACTTACTGAATCAGAAAAGAAAGAAATAAAAATAAAAATAAAAATGTGAGGGGTTGGATGAGTACTTCCCACTGCCTGGAAAGACGGGGGAAGTCCCAAGATCTGGTTGCTCTTTCCCAGGACTGTTGCTGTTGTTTGTATCACACTGCCTTTTTATTATTGGTGAATAGCCTTGATGGCTACAAAATTCTTATTATTATTCTGGGGCACTACTACCATGGCTTATAAAAGACTTTTATTGGACTTGCAGGTCTTAGAAAAACACTCATTTCTGTATTTGCTGAGCAGCTTGAAGCTGCCAGGGGAGGGCACCACTGGAAGCCCACGAGGTAGTTATGGTTCCTGATCTGGAAGGCATGAGTCAACTGGGCAACGTAAGCCTCAGATCATAAATACATGCTGAGCTCTGACTAACATTTACACAAGCCAAAGAGAGGCCGTGGGCCCAAATTCAGAAACTTTCGGGACATTTCAAGCTGTCTGCAAGATGTCCCCTTCCCTCTCCCCAGCTTCCCACCCACCTAAATTACAATCATATGTTATCAGAGTGACTCCGACCCGGCTACAAAGAGAAACCATGTTGTTTTTCTCTCAGGCTGAATCACGCACTGCTGAGCTGTTGGGATGGGTGATCCTTGGGGTGCTGCCTGCAGGGGAGATATGATGTGTTCAGGGACTTGGGGCTCCGGGCAGCCCCGAGAAGGTGGCACCCCCATTGTGCCAGGTCAGAGCTTCCTAAGGACTTGCTGTAACTCACACTGTGCTCTGTAATCTCTGCAAACCCACATAACCAGTGCACAACTGGGGCTATTTTGCAAACCATCCCATCTGCCAAGGGAGTTAAACCTCTCTAAGGTTTACACCGATTTACACCCCTTCCCCTCTTGCTTTAACACCCTAAAAAAGAAAATCCACCTTGACAAGATTTGAGCTGATAATGAAGTATCCTGTTAAAATTTGTAGTGATAAGCACACTGCACTGATTTTCTGAATTAACTCCCTGCACAGCCCAAACAAAACGTGCTCAGTGATATAATTATACTGTGCATGGATTGCTGGTAAAACTTTCCTTACAGCTGGTTTGGGGGCGACAAGTGAAGGGAAAAATGTTGGGGGGGTTATGCTGGAGTTGGGAAGGTGACTTGGTTACTTGGATGTAGACCTAGGGATGGCCTGAGTGAAGGAAAAGGCGGAGGCTGTCACAAAGCAAAGGGAGTGGTCTTGAAAAGCAGATGGGCAAGCATTCCTGACAAACCGTGAAACACGGCAGGCTACAATTTTTAAAGCAAGAGGGCAGTTATAATTTACAGGAAAGGTGAGAAATTACTTCTGAAACAGCCAATTTTTTCCCCTTAAAGAATTTGTTTTGCTCCTGTATCTGCATTTCTGTGGAGGTGCAGCAAGTGGTTGCGCAAGTAAAGATCATGGGTTAAGCAGAGAATGAAGAGGCAAAAGTCTGCTCCTATCTAATCCTGTCTCTGAGACTGATTCAGGCTTTGACCTTGAGAACATCACTTAACCTCAAAGGAATAACTTGCAGATTCATTAGCTGGTCTTGGAGGAGTGCTTTGAAGATGAAAAGGGCTTTATAAGTGGCAAATATTATTATGTGTTCTGGGACCTGGAAATTTTCAATGTTTGTATATATAATCATTTTTACAGAGGATTTGCTACATAAAAGAAACCATAAATTTTGCTGGAAATTGCAAGATTGCAGATAAGCACTGTGTTTTCCAGCTGAAAGGATTTTTCATTGAAATGGTTCTCTTCCCTTCCATAAACCCTTTACAACACGATCCAGGATGACCACTTTGCTCAGCTGTTTGCCTGTGTTTTTTTTTTCTAAGGGGACCGACTGCCTGGTTCAGTGAGAGCAAGACCAAAGGAGGCATTTACGGGGATGATGCTCTTGAGCTCCACGGCGTGGGCTCATCTCCAGCCGTGGGCTGGATGGGCTGTGTCCTCCCCAGTGCATGAGGAGCAGAGACCCTGTGCAAGAGGAAGGCAGACCCACAGTTGGTAAAGCTTTAGCACCCTGTTGGCAGCAGAAAAGAAAGCGAGAGCACAGATACACTGACTGCAAAGAGGTGGTTTGCTCCGTAGGCTTCAAAGGAAGATTTTGCATTACTGTCATGTTAGGATTTCTCCTTTGAATCAGCTTTCAAAGAAGACAGCAGCTGCACAGAGCTGTTCCACGTCCTGTACTATAAGATAGATTTTGATACATTTATGAACAGGATTAGGTGGCATGATGCTTTCGACAAGATGGGATTGAACTGCAGTCCAGGAGGTCCCTCACCTTCACGTGTCCCATCTTGCCATGCACAACTGAATCTGTGATAGTGCTATTGACAGCAGCAGCATGAAGCTTGTGTGCTGATGAAAGGGAAGAATTATCCCAAAAGGGCTGGCTCTTTAGGGGTATCCCAGCCCTACAGAGAGCTGCCAGAAGCGTGGTATTGATCACCCAGCTGAGCCCACATCACATTGCCAAGGAAGACTGCAGTGCACTCAGAGGCAGAACTTCTTTGCACAGCTTTTAGGAGATCTGTCAAAGACAAGACAGCTTCTTGCCCATGCAGTGTTATCAAATTTTTATTAACGTTGATACAGCATGCATCATACATACAGGTTGTATATGAGTGCACAATGGGCATGAGCTTGCAACTTCCATGTCAATCAATTTCAGGCATGTTATCCCCTTAATATGGATGAAATTGGCTGACTCAAATCCTACAGTCTCCACTTAATCAAATTGCTTATTGAAATCAATGGAGATTCTGCCTGAGCCAGCACTGCCACTTTGTCCTATTGCCTCTGCAATGGCCATGCGCATTTGTATATGTGAAACAGAGACGGGCATAGTGTAAAGATGTACACTGCTTTAGAAATCACACAGAGACCCTTAAGGAATAAATATAACTGAAACTGGTTGTCCCAAAGGTGAGGGCACTGAACATTGGCTCTCAGTGAGACCTTTTCACTTTTTTTTTTTTTTGCTTGGCTGACAGTATTTAATTTGCTATAAGCTTCAGAAAACAGTTGTTTTGGGATCATGCTGGAAATGCAAAGCTGCCAATAAGACAAATTAAAGAACCTTGAAGTCACAAAGCAGGTCAGAAATGTGAAGGTACCAAGCTTTAAGCCTTTTCCTCTGGAATAACCACAGTGACCCGAATATCCCCTGAGGAAATACAGTGCTGTGGGGGAAAATGCAGGTGGAAGACATTACCCTTCAACCACGTCATGGTCTTCACATGGAAAACCAGTCACTTCACTGCAGCAAGAAGGTTGGTTTAGTCCTATCTCCTAACATGAAGAAATCTCCAGCAGATCAGACCATGTGTTTAATGCTCAAGTATGAATATTAAGCAAGACTGAATTCCTGGACAAAATGGGGAAAAAAAGTCTGGAAACTCCTCCTGAAGTTGTCCTGCCCTCTCTCATCTCATGGAGTTTTCTCACTGGCCAGCACCAGGGATAACATCTCAGTGCAAAAGTGTCTTCTGCTCCCCTTGCTATCCAGAAGTAAGACGTGCTTGTTTCACAGTAGGCAGAATTACTGGCACTAGTATGAGTGCTTGGACTCTGTACATACTATTTTCCCATTCTCGCTCCTCAAATATCCCCAATATCTGCTGCAGGATGCTCTGAGCAGGTTCCTGCTCCTCGCTTGCACAGCACCCACCACGGTGGGGCTCTGCCTTTCACCAAGGGATACATCTTACTGAGTAAAACCCACAGACACACTCACAACAGCACTGCAGTTACCTCAGCTTACCACTGAACGAAAGGGAATTTGTTGGAGAATCACATTGTGAACAGCAGGATGCAGGAGTAATCCAGCATCTGGCACAAGCAAGCTTTAATTACCTGATCTGGTTGGAGAGAGAACCGAAGCATGGAGAACATTTAATTACCCGCACTATCTTTAGCATGTCCAGAGTATTTTTGTACTTCCTATTACCTCTGTAGCAGAGATTTCATTTTTTCCACGTAAAAGATTTTAATTACATAAAATGCTCAATTAGAACGTTAATTTACATTTAAAACAATAAATACACCATTCAAATCACTGACTCGCTCTTAATTTCTCTAACAGGCCTTTCAAACTTTTCAATAGATGCTCCCAGTTCTCTTCCCATTAAAAGAGTCTGTGGGGATCCTGAGCATCAGACTTATTATGGCCGCTCTCTGCAGCTTTATTTAAAGGAGAGAAATCTGGATCCTGTGCCAGGCCGTCCTTCCCTCAGCTTCCCCCTCCAATATCTGTCCTGCAGACAGCCTGGAGGACAGCCAGACTACTGGTTGGAAAGGTCTGTGCTATAGGAACTGATTTTGGCAGCCAGTAATTGGACATGTTGCAGTGAAGTTTGTGTTACAGCAAATCTGGTTTCAGAGGAAACCATATTGCCACAGGCACCGGACAAAGGTGGGATTGTACGAATCCCTCCCAGCCCTGAGGCCCTCTCCCCTCACAGCAGTGTAAGGGATGCCTCCTGCTGCTCCCTCTCACCAGCATCCGTGCCCACCAGAGGAAAAGCCTAAAGATGACAGCCTGCTCTGAAACTGATGCTATAGCTCTCTTTGAAAATTGTGTAGTAGAAAATAATGAATGAGGAGAAAAAATGGAGGACAGCCATCAGAGGTTCCTATTGAGGAGAAAAGGAGACCTTTTGGTTTCTCTGGTTCCCACAGTGGTTCCTGCCTTTGGGATCTGGACCAGGAGACCTCTCTACATTATTTGTTAGTGTGGGATCAAAAGCACTACTATCAGGAGGGTTTGGGGCAGAGGATGGGGCAGGAGGGACCCTGGGGACTCCCGGCCTGGAGAGGGGTGCAGGGAGGGAGAGGGACCAGGGGGGTTGTGCTTGTGAGTGTGCTTGGAGGTTGAGGCTACAGCTCCTTCTCATGGGATAGAGAAATCTCTCCGTTTCCCTGAGAGGGGACTAAAGCTAAACGACTTGGTGAGAGGATCCAGCATCCACTGGCATATTTTTTAAATAGAAAGCTGTGGTTTGACCACACAGATGTTGGCTTTCTTCAGCAGACCTGGAATTTTGATTTTTCAAGGCTGTTCTCAATCTCCCAGTCTCTGACATTTTTGACTGAAAATTTTAAATGGAAAAAAAAAAAAAAAAAAGAAAAAGAAAAAGCCATTGAAAACCCTTCTTGCACCATCTTCCTTCCAGCTCTTGCAGGGTGGCTATAGTCACTCTGGAAATCTGTGGCCATGCTGGAACAACATCCCAGATTAATGTCCTCTTCCATAACTTGCTGCAGCAGGAGCAGAAACCTATCACTGAGCTCCAGCAGAAAGAAGAGCCCCAGCACTTTGTGCCTGTCCATAGAACATCATGCAACACCAGGCCCAGAAACCTGACCAAGCACTGAGCCATCTTGCAGAGGTTCTTTGGGCAATGCTGCCCTTTTAACAGCACCTTTGTCTTGGCTTCAGGTATCCCACCTGTCTGCAGGGCTGATTAGCTTGGGCAGAGGCTTATCAAAGGCATGAAACCTTGCATTATGCTATTGCAAACCTCCTGCTACTGCTCAGAAAACAGCAGACATCAATCTGTTTGGGGATGAAATTATAAATAAGCAGATAAACAGTACATGAATAAAACAAAGTGAAAGCAACCGGCATATCACAGAAGTGTGCGACAAGTGGCACTCTTTCCCATGGATGATTGAAAATGGGAAAAAGAAAAATGAGAGGTGAAGATGAAGTACAAATGAATGAGCAAACTAGTGGGAAAACAAAAAAAGAAAAAAGAAACCAGAAGAGGTTATTTCAAACTAGATATTAGGCAAGCTAAAGAGGTGACTGCAGTAGGATAAAACATTTCCTTGATGCAATATCACTGCCTACCCAGGATTTGCATCAGGGACTGGCATGGCCCTCTTATTTAATTACATGCTGATACACCATCATGAGACCTCATGGGAAATCTTGCAAGGTCTTGTGACAGGTATTAAATTAGTATTTGCCTTCACCATAAATATAATCTGATCAAAAAACACTTCATGTGTGCAAGGAAGCCAAGTCTGAAAAAGAATGAGCCAGCTGTAAAAAGAAATAGCATCTATAAAAACACCCATTGTGGAAGAGAAGTTGCAGATGATCAGATCATTTTCTTTCCTTTTTTTTTTTTCTTTTTTTTTTTCTTTTTTTTTTCTTTTTTTTTTTTTTTCTTTCTTTAAATATGCAGCACAGAAGGAGTCATGTGCATCATTTCAGATGTAGACAACCCCTACACTGTGCACAGTCGGAGTGAAATGGGGCTACTGTTCCTCAGCTATGCGAAATGTGAGCTGCCACCCAAAGAAGTCAGTGATGTTGTCTGTCAAGGACTGAAGTGAGGACCAGCCAGCCAGATGTTTCCACCTCCTCCCCTGTACCTGTGCTAGGGTCTGCACAGCTGAAGCATATCTATCTCAGAGCACATCTTCTTTCTCAAGAGTTTCTGTAGTGGGATCAGTTCCCAGAGCTCTCTGCATGAAGGCAAGGCAAGGCCAGGCATGACAAGGCATGGCAAGGTGGCAGGGGTTGCTCAAGGCTGTGCATTTTCAGAGCTGCAGACAAACATGTCCAAGTCCAGCCCTGAGTCCTAATGAGATCCCACTCAACACCCTCACCTCTGCAGAGGTAAAAAGCCAGGACACAGAGGAGCATGTGTTCTGTGGTGATGTTACTGGTGAATCCCATGAGTAGTAGCAGAAGGACAGATAGTATTTCCCTTTAGATGCTTCTCTTCATTTTCATCATTTTCTGGAAGGTTAATATTGGACAAATGTCTGAACACATAGCTGTTTATTCAAACTACACATTCAGCCCTTTCAAGGTTTTCTCATTTTTGGGGGGATCGAGTTTACATAGCTTCACCAAGAACAAATGCATACAAATGCATATAAAGGTTCTGGTAAGCTTCTGCTAAGGTCTGGCCAGTTTTTGCCAGGAGGGGAGTCAAGCTTTTCCACTGAGTGATCAGTGAATCAAAGCAACACTGTTTTGTTGCTGTTGTTGTTTGTGTGGTGTGTTTTTTTTTTTTCTCTGATGCATCATATGACTTAATAAATGCATTCATTTTTTATTGGAACTGTTTGCAAACAGAAGAAAAATAAACTGGAAGAAAAATAAACAGGAAAAAAATGGACTGTTAAAAGTCAGTGACCTTGAAAAATAGATGATAAATACTTTTAAGACAGAAAAGAAAGGAGCAGTACTGAAAAGTTTATGAAACAAGTAGTGTCATACTCTAACATCTAGCTTCTTTAAACTAGCCTGCCATTTTTATGGCATTTCACATTGTGATGATTCTTCTCATGCTGTATTTGTTATGGAGGAAGTTTAATTAGATTTCCTAAAGACAGTGATTACATTCCCTCTCTCGGTGGTACCAGAAGCTGTACCCTGTGAGAAACAAGTTCCTTATGACCTCCTACACCATGCAACCCTCACATTGCTTCCAGATGGAACAAGAAGTGAGGGCTCCAAGAATTGGGTAAAAGTTTGGAAGAAAGCTAAGTGTTTCTCTTCTCTGCATTTACAGCAACAACACAATATTTTTTTTCTCCAGGATTTTGTCCTTTTCAAAATACAATGTTGCCCATAACCCCCATTTTCTTATAAACTGGAGAGGAGACACCAGAAATCTAGGATGATTGCTGTGTCTGGTAAAAGAAGTGTCCTACAGCAGCTCAGTCGCTCCAATGAAATGTAAATAAGGTGTTTTTATTGATAGCACGTATGTTGCCTTTGTGTTATAAATCACTGCACTGGGACCGACTGCCCTGATTTGGAATTCTGCGGGCAAGAGTCTGAGCTGCAAGTCCAGAATAACTGATGGGATGCAGAAAACATCTTTCCCTTAAATCAACTTAATATCTACATACTCCTTGAGTTAATGCTGACGTTTGACACATCTTTGAGAAACCTCTGGGCTTTTCTAAATTCCTTTCAGTTTTGTATGATCCTAGAGGTCATGCCAGGCAGAGGATCTCTGAGGTGTGGGGACATCCAGTTCATGCTTCTTCTCTCCAGCATGGGAATTAGGAAGGGCACAGTTCAAAGCTCCCAAGCTTCACACAGCACCTGGAAATCTCTCTGCCACGACTTTGCTTTCAACATACAGATCTCAACATACAGGTCTCATGTTATCTCTTCTAGGATGAAGGACACCACAAGGACAGACAAAGGGCAGCCAGATGCCAGATTCCTGGTGTTGTCCTCCAAGAATTATAGTGGTTTGTTTTTTTTTTTTTTTTCTCTGTTATGTGACGCTTGAGGTGTGGCTTACCTAATACTACAAATAGTATTGCAATGATCCTATTGGAAAAAGGAAGCTGAATTCACTTTCAGTAGTATGTGTCAACTTCTTCATGAGCTGTGCTGCATGGTTTATCTCCCACTACACGGAGAGGGACATGTTTGGCTACTTGGGAAAGGGAAGTTGAACCAGGGAGAAGTGTTTTAGAAGGAAATGAAGACTTCATTGTTCAGTTTTAAGACATGACCAAGCACTTCAGAAAGTATTGACCACAGCTCTGTGCAGTTCTCAAGACAAGGTGATGGGCCAGCAGAACACCACTGTTGGGAAAGAGAAGCTGTCTTTGTGAAGAGGTCCAAGTTGATCAGAGCAGGTACCACATGCCTCCCCTCTCCTTACTGCAGGTCTGTACAATCACCCCAGAGCTGTCCCCAAAGCTGCTTCCACGCCTGCACACACCAGGTAAGGTCTCAGCATGGGGCATACGGTGTCCCCCAGAGCCTGGGATGCTACACACCAAAAATGCAGACTTAGCGAGGAAGTAGTCAGATGAAAAGTACATTCATATGACATCTTTTGTGGCTCTCACAGGTGTTTTCTTGGCTGTGAGTGTGAGGAAACACGTGGGACGTAAGGTAGTGTTCAGGGAACTTTCTTCATTCCTGAAAAAAGATACCAGACGAACACTTTGGTAGTCTTTTTAAACGGTCTTTCATACTTGTTTCCTGCATTTTGCCTTTGAAATGAATTTTCCTGATGCAGTTCTCATTGCCGTGGTTTGTGTACTCACTTATGGCTTTGCCATCTGCAAACAATTTTGCTATCCAAATCTTTCTACACCTTTTGGCCACACATACTCTCATTGCATAAGCAGTAATTTGCTCTATGCTTTTTGAGGCCTTGACCTGTTATTAATAGCTTTGTTTTATAAGTGCAACTTAAAAATCAGGACATTCTTTGTGTGCTTACTCACCACACAGGCTCCTAGCCCTCAGATCCTTGCACAGGAAAAATGCCAGTGAGTTTGGAAGTGTCATTTTCTTTAACAAAACATATAGATGGATCTTTCAGTATCTCTGCTTTGAAAGGGGTTTGCTTTGAAATCCTTGATACATATTAAGACAGGATTGAAATCTGCTATGCTGTTTTCAAGCTCTGCAAATATATTGCATATTCAAGTAATTAAATACTTTTTTTTTTTTTTTTAGTTTGAGAGGGAATATAAAGATAGAATATTAGAATTTTAGATATGATTTTTAGCTTTTTTTTTTTTGTTGTTGTTGAGAAGAAGAATTAAGAAGCTGACAAGGAAATTTCTAGGGCAATAAGTCATTGTAAATTGTGTGTGTGAGCATTAGCACTGCTGACAGAGTGCAACATGTATGTCCTTGTCTCATGTCATGTGTCAGATTAGGACTGCACCCTCTCTGCTCTGTGCATGCTAAGGGTTAATCAGGAAAGGCAAAAATCTATCTAGGCTAATTGAAAAAGAAGCAAGAAGATTAATGACCAATGACATCCATCAAAAGAGAGAATACACTGTTGAATAATTAAATTAAGAGTATCCATAATGCCATTAATTATAAAAAACACTGAACAAATTCAGCTTTGAAAAATTGCTTTGGCAAATGACATAACTACTTTTTGTAATAATACATGCTACAAAATAGTATATTCTAGAAAAATTGCAATCAAACATAGTAATATACACATTGTATGAATTTCACTCCCACCCAGAAGACCTCCGAAAGGTCAGTGTGCCATTTAAACCCTCTGAGTGAAATCTCAGCCCCATTGCAGTAATAGGAATTTTAACACTGACTTCAATGGAAACATGCTTTCCCCCAGATATTTTGAGAGGTAATTGAGCCTAACATGATGAATAGACCATCTGTACAGTCATGAATCTTAGCCACAGAAAACATTCAGAGCTAATGGAGGAGGAAGATGTAGGACCTCTTTGAACCAGGCTCCAAAGGGCTGGTGTTTCACTGTCACAGGTAATAAGAGAGGACTTGTGATATCTAGAAAAAAAAAAAAATGCATGTTTAATAAAAAAGTTGAAAAATGCTTCATTATTCCTAGAAAATTTCAAAAAAGTGCTGAAAAAGAACTTGATTTTATCCCAGTGAAATGCTCTTAAACATGTGTGTTTGTGTCTGTGTAGTTCAGCAGGAATTACTGCACTTCTTTTCCCAACCAAATTCTGTATCTGGAGAAGAACCTCAAGTTTTTACAATTCTGAATCAACACATGAAATTTAATCACATAAATAAAAGTGATTCAACAGAATATCAAGATGAAGATATTTGCCCTTTTTCTTCTATCTTTTGCATTTCTAAATTTTATCTTCCTGATTATAAGCAAAATATTTAAACCTTCACTCTGAGTTTTTACAATATCTTCCTCCTGTGAGGTGCTTATATTTCTATAGGCCTTACTTTAGACCAGAATTTGGCTTGTGCCCATTTTATGGAGGAATGTGTAATAAGGCTATTTTTCAGCCATGTTAAATATTAATCCAACCGGCAGATAGTTTATGTTATCCCAAAATAAAGCTTCCTGATGAGAACTACTACACTTTCTTCTGAGAGCATGTTTTTGTTGTGTTTTGTTTTGGTTTGGTTTGTGTTTTTTTTCCCCAACTTCTTCCAGTTAGGAAGAAATTTCCATATGAGCACATTTTTTTTCTAAAGCTGCCCATATCCATAAACTTTTATTTTCCCTTGGTTTGCCCTGTGTTTTTGTCCACACAGAAAAGCTATTAAACTATTTAATAACATTGTCCCCATTTTTTTGCTTCTCTATTCATGCAGATGAGCTGGTTGTGGTTAGTAGGAAAACACGAGTCTGGTCCTCATTTATGTCAAGACGCTTGGTGCCATTCTGGTGGGGTAAGGAGCGTTTCTGGAGGAAAGCAAGAAGAGTGCCCAAGCAGCCCCTGGAGAAGGCATTTCCAGTGCAGGGGCAGCATGGAGGTGGCCACGGGGTTTATAAAACTCCCTGACAAGGAGGGAATTATCTCAGCAGTTAGAGAACATCTGCTGGGGAATGCAGCTGCAGAAGACAAAAAAGACTGAAAAGGCAACAGGAAGGAATCTGTAATCTTATGATAATGCATTAGGAAGGGTTAAGGGGTGAACAGCATGACAGGAAGCATGACATAAAGACCTAGAAATGTCCCAAAAGTAGCTGGAGGACCTTGAAGGGCCTGGTGTGGGACGGCTAGGAGCTTGGGAGCAGCAGTGGGGCCTGAGGGCACCTGGCTCCTCCTTCTGCAGCTGGGAAAGAGACCCAACATTGCCTTCACCATCCAGGCAGGGAAGGGGTGTCCTTGCGCAGTGCCATCTCTGCAAAAACACCTTCTATTGCAAAACCACAACTTTGTTTCTCACACTAGGCAGATGTGTGGGAACATAGGGCTGATCAGCCAAACACTTAGGCTGGTCATGCTGCTTGTATATGGCCTGCCACATGATGCTGCTGTGTGACATGTACTCGCAGCCCCCTTGTGAAGGATGTCTGTAGGGTCTTCTCAGAGCAGGCAATGAACCTGCCCATGGGCCTGGGCACCTGCTCTGGGTGTCCCTGCTTGAGCAAAGGTGGCACCAGGTGGCCTCCAGAGGGCCCTGCCAGCCTCAGCCACTCTGGGATTTTGTGGTTTTGTGATTAAAATGTGTGTATTTCATTTCCAGGTTTGTGCAGAGATGGGTACTGAAGCATTGGCACTGCCTAGGGGCAACACCTAGCATGGGGCTCAGCATCTGCTCCTTCCCCTTCTGCTGCCAAATGCCCTGTCCTTCAAACCATGGCTGCATGCAGCTCCGCACTGTACTGTGGGAAGCTGTAAATATTTACTTCCTCACAGCTTCTGCCTCACACATGCCCCAAGAAAAACAAAATAAAATCACCATAAACCCCATCCTGCTATAATGGACCCTGCCTCCTAGCAGGGGCCCACCTATCCTGCTGGAGAAGGTAGTTACAATATGTTTACTAGCCCTGAAGTGGATAATATTAGGAGGATATAGTACCCTGTAGTTTTGCAACCTTATTTTTTAGTAGATTAAATCTGAATTATGTCAGTTTCAGTGTATTTTTCTGCATGCATGCTATGTTAGTACATAGAGCTAGCAATTTAGAGAGCGGGGAAGATGTTTAGCAGTGCAGGGAAGCACGCACATAACTGACACCTGTTTTATACAAACCTCACGCTCTGTATACAGGCAAAGTTACAAGGGAGGCATTTGTTGAGATCTCTGTTTTTATTACATAAACACTCTTGACAGCAGAAAAACCTGCTTTGATAGGCTGATTTGGAAATATTTTTAAATATCCTGCAGGCATATAAATTTTGGAAACTCCACAGCAAATAGCAGCTTCCGTATTAATCAGACAGGAATTGCTCTGTTTAAAAAACTCAAAGGCCGTGATACAAGTCCATGTGTGTCGGGAAGGCAGAAGCTAAGATGGTGATAAAGCATCCCTCTTAGCTTCGGTCTTGGTTGCTCAACACAAAGCGCAGCACAACCCTGATTACATCAGTGATGGCAGCCCAAGCACGGATTTCCCCTCCGTGTATCTTTCTACCAAGTTTGTCTCACAACTTCCAAGTTATATGAGCTGCCATCTCTGTGTTTATGACTGTAAGCTTTATCCTAGTATTTAAGAGGAGGCAATATCTGGTGGCAACATGTAGGGATGTATGTCCTAGTAAGGTGGTATATTTATTACTTCTTGCAGTAGCCAATTCAGCCTCTTTGAACTTCTTGTAAACAGATGCTTGAGTGCACCATCTAGCTGCTGTGGCTGAAATCCTACTGTAAATATTGTTTTCTCAGTGCAGAATATTGCTAGGTTCATAGTCACTGCTAAGATTTTCCTTGGCAGTAGAAGCATCATCTGAATTACAATCGGATGTCATTATATCATCTGCAACATCTGTAGTCAGGATATATTTGGCATGTCAAGGTTGGGGGGAAGGAGAAAGCATCCTCAGTAACACAGCAGTGCCGGAACTTGGGAAGAGAGCCACGGGGGAATTAGGTTGTGTCCAAACACAATGCTGCTTTCAAACACTTACTGTGTGGTGGGGAATGGCCTCTGGAAACTATTATTTTAGAAGCAACAACAAGAAACATCACTGTTTTGGGGAAACTTAGGACAGTCAACTGTTAACTGCAGGCTCCATTGTAACAGCGATACTGTGGGGAAGGGAGCAATGGTTTCAGGTCGTGCACTCCAAGCAGACAGGGCTTCAAAGACCATTCAGGGCAGAAATTGGATCATCTGGGCAGGAAGGTGACTGTATCAGAAGAGGCTGTGTCTGTTATACAGATTAAAAGGCCCAGCTGATTCATCTTTTGGTCTCCTGCTTCTGCACCATCCATGTACTCCCATCCTATGGCTGAATCAAAGGAAGTAATGAAGAGCCTGGTCCTGCTCCTCTGGATTTATTGCTGCAGCGGGATTTCTTCCTCCTGCAGTCAGAGATAAGATTTTATTTTTGCTTGAGGCTCTTCGATCATAAGTCTGGCTTTGTGCTCATCTTTCTGTGTCATTCATGCCTGTTGCTTTCTCTATCCTAATAAATAACAAGGGAAAGAGAGTGACTTGTAAGCCTAAATCCGCCCCTGTGACCATTCATGGTTAGTGATTGCCATTAAGGTATATTGAGCTTCTCTCTCGAATAGATGCAAACAATTATTATCATGCTGTTTTCTTCATTTTATTGATGTCTGTTTTGAGTGGCGACTGCAATATATATTTTATAAGGCTCACTTCATTTCTAACCAGTATTAGTAAAAGCAGGATAGGAGAGCATGTGAGGAAAACGGGGGAAGGAATGAACTGTCAAGGAGTGAAGATGAGAGGCTCTCCCAGACACTCAGCCTTGCTGCTGTCAGGCAACAACCTGGTATATAGCAGATTTTTTCAGGAAATCTTCTATAACCCTTAGGGTAGAACATCCCTGCAAATAGCTCAAGTCACCTAATCTACTTGTGTTATGCTCTTAGTTTTCCAGACATACCAGAATTAAAAACATATTTTATACTTTTTTTTTTTTTTTTTCTACTGAGCCCTTTCTTTTTCCTTATGATGCTGCTTGAAAGACCCAAGCCTTCCAAATCTGAAATATCCCCTCAAAGCATACCTATAGAGCTCCAAAGATGTTACAAAATGAAGCAGAGAAAATGAAGCTTTGACATAATGGGGGGTGGGGGTGGGGACATAATGAAGATGTTTCTTTCAATTAAGCATGTTTTTCAAGGAATATTTAATGATTTGCTGCTGGGCAAGATAGCTTAATTATTTCTGATGCTTGTTAACAGCAGAAGAAGTGCATGAAAGGAAACATTCTGCTTTCTCAAAGGTGCTCAAGTAAAAAGAAGGATAAGAAACAGTGATAACTCTATGCTTTGGAAACATATTTTTTAGCTGAAACATCAGGCTCTGCAGGATATAGCAAAACTAACCCTGTTATTTATGAAAAAGTAACTAAGTCTTTTGCCACCAAATTTCTTTCAATGAAGAGCCACTAAGGCTCAGTTCCACACCAGACATGAAGCTCTGAGGACCTCACCTGCCCCAGTTACTTAAAACAGGTCCCTTCCCCTAGAGTGCAGATGTTCAATGTTCTGTCCTACTTGGTAAGTAAGAGTTAGAGCAAAACTCCCAAGCAATTAAAATATTAAATGGGCAAAAGAGCATACACCTGGGGACAACCCTGAGGGGATTCCTTTCTAAACCAGAACCACCTTTATCTGTATTATTTCTAGTGGGTGTTTCTCTAGATCCTCTGTAAGAGGTGGAGACTCCATGATTGGCTTATTGCAAAACAAATTTCCCTAAGTCACCTCTGTGGTAACTCAGTCACATTACTCTTTTTCCATTCCCACTGAACTCTATCACTCTTCAAATCGGTTTTTTATTTATCTGCAGACTAACACCAGACATCCCTCGTGCTTCTCTTTTTTAGACTAATTTTTTTCCAGTATGTCTTGTGGTGAATAGAGAGATCAGAGAGATCAGCTGGTCAAGAGAGGTGATTGTCCCACTGCATTTAGCATTGGTGTGGCCTAACCTTGAATGGCCAGGCAGTTGTACTCGATGATTTTTGTATCTGAACTATTCTATTCTATTCTATTCTATTCTATTCTATTCTATTCTATTCTATTCTATTCTATTCTATTCTATTCTATTCTATTCTACTCTACTCTACTCTACTCTACTCTACTCTACTCTACTCTACTCTACTCTATTCTACTTCACTCTACCCTACCCTACCCTACCCTCTGGGAGCCATTACTCTGCTCTGTTCTTTGTCCTTCTGCAATGAGGAAAGTGGATGCTTACTCCACTAAGGCAGAATTTCCAGTAGCAAAAGCAAGGTCCAAACTAAATCCATAGAGGCAAATAACGAGTCTAACCATCGTACAGTGAGATAAAGCACCTCCCCTCCCAGAGAGAGCACTCCCAAGAGAAAGTACTGGACTGCCAGCTTTAGGCTCAGTAGCAAGGCTGGTCTGCAGCTCAGGCACTAATGTAGGATTTAGCAGGCAATCTTAGGTGTGAGTTTAGGTGTAACACCACCACCAGTCATTGTCCCAGCACAGAAGGGGCTCTGCGCCATTTCCTCGATAATGGAGTAATGCAGCCTTGACAGCCATATGAATTTTTATGAAGTCATAGAAACCACAGAACTAAAATATACATGGATATGATTTTATATGTGTCTATACAGTATTTCCATGTTTATTTCAATTAAAGGAGCTTAATTTCTCAAATAGTGCTAACTCTACTCTCAATGTGATATTTTCTTAAACAGCTACTGTGCATTTTAACACAAAGTTCCTTTCCACATACCATACTCCCTTGCTCTGATACCATAGCAAAGGAAAAATAAGGAGGAAAGATGGAAGTAGATATTTGAAATGCATTACCCTGAGTATAGCTTTTTGTCTGTGCAATTTTTCACGAGTATAACTGTGAAGCTACACAGGGGAGCTTTTGTTGAATACAAAAGCAAAGGTTTTACAAAGTCCCTTTTCAGGCTGGGTTTGCTTTAAGTAGGCTTTGATGTTTATGGGATTGTCAGAAGTAGGCAGTGGTTCCTAATGAGAAGACTCAGATTTTGAACTGTGTTACATTTCTGGGACTGCTCAGCCTGGAGAAGAGGGAGAAGAGGAGGCTCAGGGGATCTCATCACTGTCTGCAAATCCCTGAGGGGAAGGAGCAGGGAGGACAGAGCCAGGCTGTGTGCAGTGGTGCCCAGTGCCAGGACAGGAGGCCCTGGGCACAACCTGGCCCCCAGGAGGCTCCCCCTGAGCACCAGGAGCCCTTCTGTGCTGTGCGGGTGACGGAGCCCTGGCACAGGCTGCCCAGAGGCTGTGGGGTCTCCTCCTTGGAGCCCTTCAGCAGCTGCCTGGACGTGGTGCTGGGCACCCTGCTCTGGGTGTCCCTACTTGGGCACGGGTTGCACCAGGTGGCCCCAGAGGGCCCTGCCGGCCTCAGCCACCCTGGGATCCTGTGATACAGACATATGAATGGCCTCAAATTAAAAACAGTGCTGTGAAGCTTTGCAGTGTTGAGGATGGCTTAACTTCAATATTTGTATGGTCTATTATTATGATATATTTTTAAGACTAGCTACAGTAACGATGTATGCAATGATGTGGTATCATTTCATCATCATGCATCCATATAAATTAATTAAATTTGGATTTCTATTTGATATATGTATTATATATATTTAAAATTCTAGTAACCACAAGAGCTCAGTAATTTCACAATTAATATCTTTAGTGAACACAATATTTCTCTTAACAGGATTTAATTTTCTCAAATTCATTCAGTGTCTCCAAGCATTCAGTTTATGCCTTTTGTTATGCTTTAATTCTACAAATGGACTGCTTTTCTCTCAACATGCACAATATTTTTAATTTTCAATTAAGTCAGATGAATCATATTGTTCTGAGGCCTTCTCCTGCTAATATAAGTACGTAAGTATTTCTGCATGAAGATGTTTTGGAGAGATTTCATCCTTGGCGTACATTCTTAGTTGAGCCTTTGAAAACCTTTTCCTCTGTGCACATACCAAAATGCAGATATAATAATTATACATGCATAAAAAATTGAGCTATTTCCTACATATATGTAGGAAACACTGCACACTCAAAGGCACGTTGAACTTCAGAGTCATTTACAGCACCTTTTTTTTTTTTTTTTATTATAACCCTATAAATCTTGAAAGCTTTTGCTGATGAAGAGTGGGCAGGAAGCAGTAGAGCAGCATGCATTTCTCTTTGTGCTTTGGCGAGTCACTGGCAGGTGGGATGTTGGCAGATATTGGGGTCAGGGACAGACAAAGCCAGCACCAGGCTGGGAAAAGGCTCCCTCAGCCTCTCTGCCCTGTTTCTGTGCCAAATGGGCCAGGGCAAGCACTAGTGATGGCCCTACAGGGTCAGCAAGAGCAAGTCCATCTCTGCTAACTCAGTAAATTTTCATGACCACTTAAGCTGGACTTTTTACTACCACCCTGACATTTTCAGTCCTTTCTTCTGTAGCCATTCATTTAAATGGCAGAAGGTTAATTCCCCAGTACCAGCAGAAGGTGACTTGGCCATAGAGCTATGACAGTAGGACCTCCATCAAGAAAATTTTTGAGCAGCCCCATGTTACACCATCCATTTTTGCTCCTGAGCCTTAATCACTCCTACAGTTCACCTGCTTTTTCACCTCTAAATGTTTTCCTGTAAAATATAAGTATCCTTTTCTTGATGCCAGAGAAAGCCCTTTGAAATCAGTAGCCCAAGCTCACCCCATGACACCTGGGCTCTATTACAGGTGGATCTGAGTGAGGAGCCTATCTCTTAAGGTTGCCTGAGGTGAGAGTAGAGCAGCAGGAGGTCCTGCACACCTCCAAGCTCAATGACTTTGTGCAACTCCCTGTGTCTGCACTGGTTGCAGAGGCAGCCCCCAGGAGTTCAGCTCCAAAATCAGTGAAGTCATCAAATGAATCTCTTGAATTCAGGCCTATTAATGGTCTCAGGTTGCACCAGGGGAGGTTTAGGTTGGACATTAGGAAGTGGCGGAGTCCCCATCCCTGTAGGTGTTTAAGAGGTGCAGACACAGCACTTAGGAAGATGATTTAGTGATGGAATTCAGTAGGTCAGGTTGGTGATTGGACTTCACAATCCTGAAGGTGTTTTCCAAGCTAGATGACTCTATTGTGTTGTATCTTTGCACCTCGCACATTGTGTTCAGTTTTGGCCCCCTCATTACAAGAACGATATTGAATTGCTCAAGTGTCTGCAGAGAAGAGCAACGATGCTGATGAAGGGACAAGAAAACAAGATGAGGAACAGCTGAAGGAACTGGGGCTGATTAGTCTGGAGCTGAGGAGGCTCAGGGGAGACCACATCACTCTCTACAACTACCTGCAAGGAGACTGCAGCAAGGAGAGTATCTGTCTCTTTTCTCAGGTGACAAGTGATACGACCCAAGGAAATTGTCTCGAGTTGTGCCAGAGGAGGTATAGATTGGACATTACGCAGAATTTCTTCATGGAGAGGGTGGTCAAGCTTTGGAAGTGGTGGAGTCCCCACCCCTTGAGGTATTGAAGAGACGTGTGCATATGGCACTGAGGGACATGGTTTAGTGCTTGGACTTGGTAGGTCATATTTGATGGTTGGAGTTGGTGATCATGAAGGTCTTTTCTGGCATGGATGATTCTATGATTCTACAGATTTTAACGCCTGTGTTTTTGGCATGTGATGGAACATGATACTCCAAAGTACTGGAGTCTCAACACTGTGCCAGAACTGAGAGACGAGTGTATTATTTTGGGCTCAGCAGTATATACAGCTACACTGCCATAGAAAGCTGAAATTGCATTTTCTTTGCAGTTCATGCTTTGGTGTACTTTGTGTCTGTACAAGGTTTGGGGTTCTGTGAGGTGCCACGACACATCCTAAAGAAGTGAATGTGCATCCCTATTTCCTTTACACACATTTTTCTGAGCCTTTGTCCTTTCAGCCTGTCAGACAGAGCCACCAAACATCCTGCTTTACCATCTCATTTAATTGTATTCATTAGTTTGTGAAGACATCCATGCATTCACAGATATCAGCTAGTCAAGGCTGGTAAATTATGGACAACTGGTGCATCTGGATCAGCCTCTTCCAGGTGCCTGGGATGCCAGAGGTAGGCAGGAGCCTGCAGTGGGCTTTCTGGAGGTAGCCTGCAGAGCCTGGAGGAGGCAGGATTTGTATCAAATGGGCTTTATCCTGGCTCACTTGAGTACAGGCATTGCAGAAAAGGACACAAAACAGCAATGAGGAGGATCAAGCAAGACATATCAACACTACCAACTTCACAGCAAATTTATGCTCTTTGGAGGTTCCTGCTCTGGCAGACAGCTGTTGAGGAGTGCAAATGCCATAAGAAACAGCACTGCCCTGTTTCCAGCATCCCTTGCCTGGTGCATCTGTGATGACTGTATTCTCCAGCATGAGGAGTATCAGATGCCTTCACCTTACTCCAGAAGTGGTGGGAGCTGGAGACAGGAAGCTGCATTACCAAGGACCTGCTGACTCTGACGAAGCAGATAATCAAGAGGATCTGGAACCCCATGTACGCTGTAAAATTTCAAATAGAAATAATACGTTGTAGGAAAATATCACAGAAAATTCCTCCCTTGAAGAAACTAACACATGAATGACCCCTGCCCCTTGGGACCCACCCAGATCTCCACCACAGAGAGGAGCACAGCTGTCTGCCATCACTCCTCCTGCACGGTTATTCATCCTCCTGGTTTTCTTCCATGGACACGTCACCCCCTGGTAGCCTCCCTTCAGCAGATTCCCAGCGTTCCTGCAGGCATCTTTCCTTAGCTCGGCATCCTTTTTCCAGGCTCTTTGGGAACATTCTCCTGACTGTTTTTCTGTGATTTTCTGTGGCAGTAGCAAACCCATTAGTGCTTCTTGTGTACTTTCTGTCCTTTGTCTGGGAGCTCTGAGGTGAGAATTGGCACTGCTGACCACAACAGAGCTGGCACCCATGGACCTTACTGCATCTAAACATTTATTTCAGATTACTCACATCCATTGTTTTGCAATGTCAGAGAAGTCTGAATGCAAAATGTGGAAATGGTGCCTAGTCACTGTCACGTTTTCCTGCCTGCCCTCTGAGTCACAGCGCTCTGGTTAAAGCGAAATAAAAAGCACAGGTAAAAGTCAAGCTGGAAGAAGCAGGGTGCTGCAGCAAAGCATGCTGTGTTTGGTACTGCCTCCTGTATCAACAGGATCACCGGGAGAGCTCCAGTTCCACGTGTCCCTCATTTCAATGCAGTGCAATGCAAGGAGCACTCTGCCTGATTTTCCAGGTGCAGGGGTGAATCGGCATTTAGCAAAGTGCTCTGCCTTGTCTGATGGAATACCAGAGATCTGGAGAGCATGGAAGAGGAATAAACGTAAAACACCGCTTATTTTTGATGGGGTCACTTTCCTGACCACAGCCACACAGGATCCTCTATGGGTGACTGTCAGCTTGGCGGGGCTAACACATTCTGCTCTCCCACAGCCTCCCTCTGCCTCATCCCTCCTGCTAAGCATCTGGTGCAGACAGCGAACCGTAAACTATCCTGTGTCTGCTGGAATTTGGATGCTTCAGCCTAGCGACTGGTGCAGAAAATGAAATGAGCACCTTGGAGCTAACAGACATTCGGGGTCAGCAAACTGCCCGCCGGCTGCCTTTGGAAAGCAGAGCGCTGTTGTTGCCTGGTGGGGAAGAGCAGGAGTAATTGCAGGAAGTCAACTAATTCATGCACAACAAAGCTAATCATTAACAGGGGGCTACACAGCCCTTCTTCTGCAGTGCTGACCAATTACTTCCAAGTCATGTTTTAAGGCTAATGTGTAACAAGTGCTGCTCAGTAGCTGGAGCAGAAGGCATCTCACTGGGTGTGTGGATGTCTGCTCCCTCCCTCATCCTTGAGCTGGAGCAAGTCCCATTCCTCGTGCTGCCAGTGCAACATTATTGATTACTGAGGGATATATTGTTATTAAAAGCAGAAAGTCAAAGGGGCAGGCCTGGCTGGGATTTCTGTTCACTAGAACTTATTGTGGTTCAAATCCTTTGTTCCCATGTTCCTGGAGAGAGAAACCTATAGACCTGGCCTTAAACAGGGATGTGCTCACACAGGTCACAGCTGCAGTCCATCTCTGGCCCTATTACCGGTGGCAAAGATGCAGAAAAAGAGCACACCTGAAAGCCGGGGGGAGGGAGGGGGGTAATCCAGACAATGATCTAGTTTTGCCCCACAGCTCTTCAGTTCTGATTTATCTCCTCCTTCACATCTTCAGGTAAAGTGTTGTAGGTGCAGTTCAGTGCTGGTTGCTGCTGGATGGGAAAGAAATTTTTCCTTCTGGCTAATTCCTATTTCAGCAGCCAGTGTGAAGAAGAATGACGGTGTTAACAAGATGAGCTTGGCAGGAGATTTGAGTAGAGAACAAAACAGCACTGGCTAAAGCAGGTGCCATCAGTGAATAGCAGGGAGATACTGGAATATAAAAGGGATAAGTTTTACAAAGAGGTGAAAACTTTGAATCTGGTCTCAGTGTCCCAACATGCCACCCACTTCTATAAGTGACTGGGTTCGACATATGTATTTGTGTGTGTGTACGAAGCTGCAGTCACCAGGAAGCAAAACAGTAACTGCGTGGGCTTTAATGGGTTTTCAGTCTTCTTCCATGAGGAAAACAAATCCTAAAATTAAGCTTCCACTTGGCACTTAAAGCTGCAATTTTTATGTTGCATTAGCAGGCACCTGGCACTAACATGGTGGATGTGCTGGGGGACACTGCTATTTAAGCCACGAGCAGGTACGACGTGACAGTGCCTTTCTGCTGGGTGCCTTGCTTATACAACCATGCAAATACTTCCTGGAGAATAAATTACCCAGCCAATTTCCTCTGTTTTCCTGTTTGTAAATTGCCTCTGAGTAGCTCCTGTTTTTCTTGAATGTGCTTTTAGTAAATACATCAGGCTATGGACAAGCAGCTTATTGTGAATGCTCAGTGTTTAAGAGTCAAGTTGGTTTCGTGCATTTTAATTTTACACAAAAGCGATTTCTATTTTCTGGATGGATGAAAGTTAAGTCCCACAGAGTCTGGTTTCTGGTGTGAACACTCATTCTTAGAAGTCAACATTGCATTTGTGTGTGCCTATTTGATGTTTTTCATTTTAAATTATTTCTTTGACAAAATAGCTCTGTCTGGGAGCTCAGTGATCCCATCAGAAAGGCTGTGCGAGCTGCAGTAAGCAAGAGATGCAGCTCCCTGGGGGGTTCAGAAATGGCTGTTTACCACCAAATATTTGTGTTGGTCTTCACAGCATCTTTGGTGGTGCTTTGGTGCTCTGTGTAGCTCTTAGGAGCAAAACTTGAATGACACCAGCTGGGCATAGACCAGGTGCTGGGACAGAGGCCACGCATCTGTGAGTGCAGAAAAAGATCAGGTGAGGGGTAATTCAGGTCGAGATTGCTACACCAGATCTTACCCATTCACAGATTACTCTGGAGGGGAGAACTGCAGATGTGAATGCTACCACGGTTGTCTTTGCTGACTTGGATCATCTTTAACATTGTAGACTACCATTACTGCCAGTCCTGTGCCTAAATCCTTGTGTGTGTTATCCAGTGATGTGCCTGCTCCCCTTTCCTATGGAAGTCACTCATTAAAGTGCTGCAAGAGGGAGTTTTGGACTTTAAACCAGTCCCGTGGCGTAGGACATGGTTTTCTGTTTCACTTACATGAGAGGAGGTGTACCCATTGCAATGGGATTTAAGCTGATCTGATTTAAACTGGAAAAGTCCCCAGCACCACTGGTGGCATTTTGCCAACGAGTGTGTGAAATGTTGACATCTTTGATGTCTCATATAACCATTTGAAAAACATTTTTTTTTTTTTAATTCTGGGAAAAGGTACAAATTCAAACTATTTCTAATATTTTCCCCCAAAGCTCTTACATACAGTAACCAATGTTCAGGAATATTTTAACAAGAATATAAGAAGACTATCCCTTTGAATAAAAACTGAAGACTGGTTTTATTGCTATTCGTTACGCCACTCAGCTGCATTCCACAAACACTTGTGTTTACCAGAATGCTTGTAAAAAGAAGAAATGTTATAAACATTCGAGTGAATGTGGATTTATACAAAAACTTTTGCCCCCAGAACATTAAAGTAGCTGCCTTAAAAAGTCTCTTTTGATTTGGGAAGGATCTGGTGAGAGAGTAGAAATCCTGTATAACACTGATTGTTAGTAGTAAAAAAATCTAAATAATTCCATTGCATTTGGTGTACTTATTTTGGATTTATAGACATATGATGAAACCAGATCCAAGCTTTTATTTTTACAGACTTTTTTTTTTTTTTTTTTTTTTTTTTAAATCTAATATGGCTTTCAGAGGAAGTACTTTGAATCAAGTTCTGTGTTTGTTTGTTCTGTGCTTCATGAAATTGTTTAAAGTGATTTAATCTCTGTCTGATCGTGGGACTGAAGATAATGTAATAATAAGGCTTAGTAAAATCGCATCAGAGAAAATTAGGCTATTTTGTAAGGTCAGAGAAATGTTACTTTATCTGTGAAGATGTCTAATTTCCAATGAAGTCTGCCAGAAAGACAGCAGGTATAGGCTGCTGCTGTGTGGGGGCTTTCCTTATCTGCAGCCTTGGCACACATCCCTGCGCTTCCTCTGGGTGTCCCCACACCAAAGATCTCTGTGCATCCAACAGCCACAGGTCTCTGTGTCACCCCACTTCTGTCAACTGCCTTAGGTCATCCAGGACCTGCAGGACATTGCAGCATTGCTGACTTACTCAAAAGAATAGAGATGTATTTCCTAGGCTGTAAGGTTTGAAATGGAAATGTCCAAATCTCTACAAACCATAGCTCAGGCAGGGACACAAAGATGTAGCTCAAGAGAGCAGGGAGACACAGAAATTAATGCACCTCCTGTGTAGCGTCTCGTCATCCTTGGGACAAGGAATCAGCAGTCCAAAAAGCTCTGAGAGAACAACCTCTGGCTGCCAGTGATGGACCTGGATTTGATGGGACTCCCTCAACCAACCCAAACACCTGGGAAAAGGCAGAAGATGCTTGGAAATGGGGACACAGGCCAGGAATCTTTCAGATGAAGGTACATTCTTTATTTCCTTAATGAAAAATGGATCAAATGTTTTCAAAACAATGAGCATTTGAAACCCTTTTGCTAATTTATAAGTTTCTCATGATTTTTTTTTTCCTGAGTTGGAAAAGAGGATTTTTTCATTCTAGCAGAATTACCTATCCAATGTGGATATCTGAGTTTGAATCAAAGTATTCCTTTAACAATTCCAAAAGACAAACTGCCCTCTCTTCTTTCTCCCAAATTTGTTTTTCCCCACTGCTCCACTAGTAATTTTGCTGTGTCTCTTTGCGATGATGATGCATCGTGATGGGGAAAAGGGAACTTGTAGCAGGTTTGCAGACTTTGGCATGAGAGATTTTTACCTGGCTTTACAGTACCTTCAGGAAAGTAGCATATGAGCCTTACTGCAAGGAGTAGATTTTGTTCAGGTGACACATGATGGATTCCAGCTTTCTCCATGAGAACAGAGAGCATTTGATTCTGAAGAGTACAGAATTTCCTCAGCTGTTAAATCTGCTTAATTTTATAGGCCAGGATGTTTGCCCACAGGCTCAGGTGTAACACCTACCCCTTGATCCCCTGTGTGAGTGGCAAAGAACTGTAAAGCCTGAAGAGGAGCTGTGGCAGGAAATCTGGAGGGATTTTCTTGTCTGAACACTGGGAGCAGAAGGGTTGATCAAATCAGTCAAATTTTGAGGGCTGCAACACTTGCCCAAGTTGTTGCTGCTCTGCTGTACTGTCTGGTCCGTGAAGATGCTAAGTTTGCCTTTTACATTTAGGTGTGTGGACCTTCAAGGGACATACTGGAGGGATGGATTTTCTGATCTTGAGGATCAGGAGCTGCAGTATTTCACTGCACTTTTATTTTCATTCTAACCACTAGAAGAACAGCCTGGCATGAGTTGGACTTAAATTATCTACTTTATTACCTACACCGATCATTGACTTTGCTGCTGAAAAGACGATAACTATTGAGATTCACTAACCACAGCATGAGAAAGCTATAAACAGGACTCTGCAAGAAATCCTTCCCAGATTTCCATACTTTCAATTTCTTTATCAAAGCATTTGCAATTCTCATTTCAAAGTCATGGAAATAATACCCAATATTGAGTAAAAATGATGATAGATATTTAATCAAAAGTTAGAAAATGTGATGAATAGCCACCGGCAATGACATTTCTGATTACCTGACTGTGCCAGAACAAACAATACACAAAACAAAGCTACTACTCCAGAGATTGCATATTCCCAGGTGAAAACTGAGGCAAATCAAAAATGGGTCAGTGAATAGTAGATTATTTAATTTCTTTGGATTAATTTTAAGTAAACCCACATGTGCCATGTGACTGTATCTATATACATTATTCAGTGGCTGGGATGGGCAGTCAGGGTGGTAAGTAAAGAAATCTACTCTTAACCTCAAGCCATTAACAGTTGGTTGATGAACTGAATCGCAAGAGCTTGTTGTGCTTCAACGAGCCGAACACAAAACCCCCTGTGTAAATATTCACTCAGATAAGTGAATTCACTCTGGCTGCATTTCTGCCATTTCCTGTCACTCATGCATGTGCTCTAGCTGCTGTGTTTTAGCCACACCTGGTATGAGGATAAAACTTGAAAATAAGAGTAGTCACACAGACAACAAGCAGTCATCCAACCTTCAGATAGAAAGAACCATTCTATCTGGCCATAGGTTGTGAAAACTGATCAGCAGACCTGGTATGTCATGATATGGGAACATCAGTAAATTCTGTGTATGACAACTAACGGGGAGCTTGTCTGCCTGGAACAGACAAAACAATCCTAACTGTATCACCACTGTATTTGTCCATGCATATCACCTCAACATACAAACCATGATGGGGAGACTAAGCAAGAAGACCAGCAAAGCAACAGAAAATGCTACTGATGAGAGAATAGAAATGATCTTCTGTTTTCCTGGTACTTATCTATTTCTGCTAGAAATCCTGGTAGAACCAAAGATTCTTTAAAGAATTGGCTAGAGAGAGGGGAAGATTCTTCTCACCTTCTCTGAGAACGAGTAATCTGCACGGAAGGAACCACAGAGGTGGGTATAAGATCTCACACATTAAAAACATTAACTTCAGCAGAGCTTTACATTCTCTTCCATACTATAGCTATAAGAATGTATAAGAATGACCATCATCACAGGGAAGAGCAGAGCATCCCACCCTGGCTCTTTTTGGCCACACATTGTGTGTGCTAGGAGAAATACTTTAGGATCAAGAACTATTGGATTGCTTCTGCTCCTCCTATACGTTCAAAACATTGATTTGCTAATTGGGTTTGGAAGGCCACATCTGTCAGCTAAGATGTGGGTTTTAATCTTTGGATTTCCCATCTACTCCTTTTTAATTGTATCTTGAACTATTCTTGTTTTCAACGGGCAAAAAAAAAAAAAGTTATATGTCAAAATAAAGAAGCAAGATTGACAGTTTGGAGAAAAAAAAAGATAAGAAAGAAACAGAGAAAAAGAAAAAAGAAAGAAACCTCATGTATGTATTTTTACCAGTTATTTGCATTATTCTAACCTAAAATGAGAGAAAAAGAAATGGAAGAAATGGCCGGTTTAATCTAGGCTCCCCACTTACATCATAGCAAGGTTAATCAAAAGATCTCGGTAGGGACTCCTTTCACAGTCTGCTCATGTTACCATTTTAGGGTTACTCTGCAGGAGCTTTGCTATGTTTTTTATCTCTTCTCAGAGGCAGCAGGTTTTTTCCATCTCTGTGTACGGTACCACTCAATAGACTGAGGATGTAAGAAATTTCCTGGCATGTAAACAGAATGCTATAGTGAAGATAGTAGATTTTGACTTTTAACACATTTCCACTAAACGTTCTGAATCTCAGTTCTTACAGCATTTTTATTTTACTCACAATTTACGGTCTGCTAATTCCTGATGACTCCTTTCCCGTTTCATTATCACCTATTTCTTTCACTTTTCTTTTGACCCTTCGTTCCCCCTTGACTCCTTTGTCTTTCACTTGTATGCCCTAATTTTCTTCTGCCTCTAGTTCCTTTCATTCCATTCTCTTGTATTAGCTTTTACTTCCATCTCTTTCTTTGTGTTGTCCTCTTCCTTGCCCTCACATCCTTCATTTTCTAGAAAATTGCCACATTGGCATGAATTACTGAGGAAAGGTTGGAGATATGAGTCTTTGGGGATAGAGGAATTTATCAACAATCAAGTTTGTGAACAAAAGCCAGCTTCTGCTTCAGACAAAGCTAAGCCATTAGGAGAGAAGGAATTATTTTTGAAGACTACAGAAGGAAGTCAGCCTAGGAGTCAAGGTGATAGGCTCCACGTTGGATATACTGCAGGCTTGCCGTGTGACCTTGAGTAAATTACCCAGCCTTCATGTGCCAGGATGAGCAATTTACCTACCTGTTAAAATTACCATAACAATATTTCTGTCTTAGGAGTGCTGCAAAGTTTAATTAAGCTTGGTAAGCACTCGAACATTCTTCATTTAGTATAATTATCGTCATTATGTATTAACCCACTACGACATTCTAGAGGCAGTAGATGTTTTAACTACTCCCTTTCAGTCTTAAATAAGACAGTATCCTTCCACTACATTTAGCCAATAATTAAATTTGTTTGGAATATATATTAATTATGTCTGGAATTACAGTGATCAGTTGAAATCTCTAGAAGGTCTCTGAATACCACAAAAGCCCTGAACAAATACACAGATGCTGAACTCACCCAACTCTTCTGTGTACCAGAGGCCCAAAGTCCCCAGCTGCCCGAGGAAGGCTGCCTTCATGTGCCTTCACTAACCTTTACTTTTAGCATAGAATATGCCATCTACAGTGGCTCAGATGTTTCTTGATTGTTTACCGTCAATGAATTTAGTGACTCCTTGTGGACAAGACTCCTCTTCAGCAAAATTCTCTCCCCAAACCACTCCAAAATACTTTGAAATGTGAGGAGATGCTTCAGCATCTATAGCTGGCCAGTGCTGTCTGCCACTTTCTCATGGTTGCTGGAGAATGCACAGGGGAGGAGATTCATGCCAAGAATGAGATGGCAGATGCCAGCCTGCTGCACCCAGTTGGGATAGATTTATGTCAATGAGGGTAGTGGGGAACACCCAGGTCTCTCTGGACAGCTCTTTCATGAGTAAAGCACACCCTTTGACTTCATGGGAGAGTCAGGAGAGTGGAGTGCTTTGAAATTAGGCTAGCTATCTGTTCTCTGTCCTGTATAAGCACCTGTTCACCTTCATTAATTTATACAAATCTAAGAGAGAATGAGATTTCAACATAGCTTTGCACACGAATTTTGCACAAAAGAAATCCAGGTAATTCTTTTTATCAAAAGTGGATAAACCTCTTTTGATTTATTCTTGCTAAAAATGCAGGCTGACATTTTGCTCATAACTCTAAACCACTCCCTTTAAGATATTTCCAAGTCACTTCTTTCCACAAAGACATGGATAAGATCTCATTTGCGAGGCACTCAGCTGACATGGCTTTCATATGAAATCCTCCCCCCTGACAAGGGAAGCTAAAATCTACTTCTCCCATGCATCTCAAAGTGAAATTCAGTACCTTTTTGTCTGACTGTTTATCATTTCTTGCAAATACTCAAATCCATTTCCTTTGGAAAAGGTTTGTCTTTGTATGACAGGCATACAAATAGGTTTTATTATAGTACTCTATTCATTGGTGCAGCTTAGCCTGGAGATAAAAAGGAATTCATTTTCTAGATTTTCCCTGAATGTCATCTTTGCATTATCAGAGTTCTTAACTCAAGAAGAATAAGCTAAAGAAAAAAATATGAACCGACATATTGTATCTGACTTCACGTTAGTGACCAAGAGCCCAAGCTTCCCCCCAGTGAATTAAATCAAAGTAGAATCAAGAGCGAGAGATTAGGCAGAAAAGCACCAAGTCATCTGAATTTCAATAATGGTAACTTAGAGTAAGACAGTGTAATCTTTTAAATATTAATAGTGAACTCTGCTTACTTATCCATAATGTTGTATATGCCCTAAAGGTCAGAAAAATTGTATTTCCTTTTCACTTTTCTTTTTATTTTTTTCCTGACAGACTTTGACATGTATATCTACGTTTCTCTCTAAAAACAAAAAATTACCATATTATCATACTGCAGCCCTTGCTGGTAAAGCAAAGCAGCCTATCATGACTGTGAAGAATCCATGGATAATAATCTCTCGATTATTATCTTGCCTTTTTTTTTTTTTTTTTTTTTTTTTTCTGCTGAGACTTGAAGAAAACCAGAGCAGGAGTCCCTGCAGGCACATTTGCTGTAACTGTTCATGGCCATTAACCGTCAATGTGAGTTGGTCTTGTAGAGCTATTTTTCGGTGCTGTACAACCTGTGCCAGATGGCAAAAGGTACATATGAACATAATTCTCACTTACCTTCTGCAGAGCATAAATCAGGGCCCTGAAATCCCAGCTGATGGCAGCTGATGGCTGTGGTAGCTGCAGTGTCCCCTCATGCTCATCAGTGGGTATGCCTGCCGTGGGAAACATTCACACTTTCAAAAACCCTCCTTGCAGCACTCTGTCCAATGCTCAAAACACTTCTGCAAGTTGTGCTGACTGGGAGGTAGTCCAGCAGTATGATTTGTGGCACATCGAGGGATTTAGATATGTATCAGCAACTGCAGAGGTTGTGCTGATTATAAGAGAAAGACAGAGGATGGGCTGAAAGCTTCATTCTATCAAAGTCAAGGAAAATATGTTTAGAAACAGAGTAGAGAAAAAATAAAAAAGCATTACTTGGAGAAGATTCATATTGCCTATCCCCACCAAGTTTATCCTCTTGAAGAGCTGAGCTGATAAAATGAAGAATGACTCCCTTTAACAGACAAGCCTATGGCCCAGCCACTATGTCCATCAAGGCATGGGCTCCTGGCATGGTTATATGGTCTGGGCAGGTCACAAGCCCCATTCTCTAAAGGAAGACTCTCTCATCTTGTGGAATCATTATATTCTTTGCTGCCCTGTTTCCACAAAGGAGATACAAAGAGATGCTCCTTGGAATTTGCCCCTTCTTCTCATCTCGCTACTGAATGCCAGAAAAATTTCTTGAATGACAAGTGTAAGCTTAATTAATGATAGCTGAGTTGCAAGCAAAACACAAAAATCTTAGTATGCTTATCAAAATGTGAAGTAAATTAAACAGTGTGGCTCTGAATAGTTAGGGTACCGCCCATCATGCTGCTTCTCTCTCTCTTGTTGCTTCCTAAATTCACTTATTGTCTGATTCAGTCTCACCAGCAGCCTTGCTTTATAAATTATATAAAATAATTTAAGAAATGAAAATTAGGACAAGAGCTTCATCAGAGGACAAGCATTAGCATGACGATAACATCTAAACATCGATCATGAGGGGCAAGCATGATATTAGAAAGGGGTTGATCAGAGTGCCGCAATTTCCAGGCTGGTCCCTTTGCTAGGACTAAGATCTGTAGTAAAGGCAATCAGTCTGTGGCCTGATCTGATTTTGTAATGTATCCATTTAGGACAGCCAGTAGAGCATCTTTACTCAAACTAAGGATAAAGCTAAATACAAAGAGAATATTTTTGTTTGTTTGTTTGTTTTTTAAATTGAAGTCTGTTTCCATGTTTAGTGAGCCAGAAGCAGTTTTATCAAATGTTCTATGTTTTCTGACAAAAAATACCCAGAAATTTGCTTTAAAATGCATCATGTAGTGTGGGCTCTGGTTCTTCTGTTAATGTATAATTGAGCTAGAGTTATTTTGCTTTCCTTGTGAGAAGCAATGTTGTCTTATATGCTTTTTAAGACTTGTGTCCCTCAGCATCTCGTTCCTCTAAGGATCAAGCAGGAATTAGGAAGCACTGATCTCAGGGGTCCATGGGTCTGGGTGGAAGCCCATCCCACAGCCACTCAAAGATCTCCTGCTTTTCAAGATCCTGATGACATGGTGGTCCTGGAAAGAGGGCAGGCAATGCTTCCACATGTTTAAATATACATCCCTAAGGTGGATGGAAGAACCTAAAACCTCTCAGGGCTGCCCCAACGGAACCTGAAATAGACAACTTGGGACTTTGGTGACAGTGATGAACTTTGATTTCTTGAGCAGTACTGAAGCTGATGAATAAGACAGTGTTGTTAATGATTTAGGTAGGTTAAGACTGGCACTGCCTTTTGAGTTTCTTTCTTCTATAAACATTACTGAATGAGTCTGAAAAATGATAATTTTTCAGACACATGGTAACACTGGCAGAAGATTTTCAAGCAAAACTTTGAATATAGATAGCAGTGTGTGTATATGCACATGTAGATAAAGGAGGCAGAGAAAAAGACTGTTAAATATATTCTCTGTCATTCTGTCTCTTCTTTTTATAAAATCTAATTTGTAAAGCATCATTGAACTCCAAGTCATTGCTATAACAAAGTAGAAGGTTTGATCTAGAACAGCTGATCCACGAATATCTTAAAGACTAATTTGTGGCTTTGAATTTTTCCTGACCATTAAAACCAGGTAAAACTTTTTTTTTCCTTAAAAAAAAAAAAAAAATCTCCAAGAAGTTTTACCACATTATCAGACCTATTTCTAAGGAAAAGTAAGTGTCTCCACTACTTATTCTTGAGGCAGTGCTTGTAATCCAAACATAAACATGTGGTCCTAGATTCTGCAGTAAATGTAAAGCTCCAGAAGACCAGAAGATAGGTATGATCTTGAAGGCTCTATGGATCCTATTAGACATTTAATTCTGCCTTGAACTGTACAGGAACCCTAAGAACTAACCTGAACTGTGCATTTCAGTAGATTACAGTGTTGAAAAGTGCCTGAAGTCCTGTTGTGAATTCATCCAGCTAAGTATAGAAAAGCTTTGAGAAAGCTCTTCATTGCATATGATAGAATCTATTTGCCTCATAATTGTAATACTGGTTCCATAAAGAGACCCCCAGCAGTTGCTAATTGCATCCAGAAAACTCATTACATTATACCAATTGGATTTTTAATTAGAAATGCAGATGGCAAGTCATTTATTACTGTTGTAAGATCCAACTGGGAGAGAAATCTCAATTCTGTTTTGGATTCATTCACCTTTTGGATGCTGGAAAAGAATGAGGAGTGAGAATGGTGAAATTGTGACTAATTGTATGCCTTCCAATAAAGACGCATTATTGCGTGGAGGTTGAAGGTCACAAGAAATAAAAGGAAGAAGCATCTAGGAAGGCAGTTTCAGAAAAATAAGGAGCTCTACAAAGAGCTCTGTTGGGACAGCAAGCTGAGAAGTTGAGAAGCGAAAAGTTAACCAGACTGATTTTGCAGAGTTACTGACACACCCTTCTCCATTCTCAGTGGAGAGAATGGAGGTGAGCATCTCAACCTATGATTAAAATTCCCTTGTCTGTAAGTCCTTTTCTCCTTGTGTAGAAGAAATGTGCCCCATGCTGGCAACGGTATGCAGCCTGTTAAGGAAGCAGTGCTATGTGCTGAAGTGCTCGGAGCCGGTTCGGATCCTGCTCCTGACGGTGGCAACTGCAGAACCCAGCAGTCTCTTGACTACACAACAGCCAAGGTCATGCCCTTGCACCCTTGAGGACTGATAAAAACCAAGACTGACATTTTTCTCTGTTTGCCTTGTCCTTTTGGACTGTGAATTCTTTGGGAAAGCATCTCACAATTATACATTTCTGCAGCCTGGAGCAATGCAGTCCTTGACTCAGCATGAACAGACAGCAAGCTCAGTGCTGCCCTACTCTTTCCTCTGGTAGTATAAAAGGTGTGTGGGAGCCTATGTCGTATTTCTGCACTCAGTTCAGCTGAGTCTTCTAATTTTCTCCTTTTTGTTTAGAAACACTGTGCTCTGTCTCTTCCACTCGTATGCCATCAGGAAAAAAGACAAGTGTTTCTCTTCCGCTGTAATAAAATCACTTGAAGATAAAATACTGTTAGCCCAAGTCAACCTGAAGAGGTGAATGCTATCAACTTGTTGGTTACTGTTTCCTCTAGACACACCTTCTTTTTTGTGAATCTCTGTCAAGTGGACAAAATAACGTCTTCTTACCTGCAAATCCTGTGAACACTGGGCTGTTGCCTTAGGTCATCAAAGAGTAGCACAGCAACAAGGACATGGATTCTCTCTTATAGTCTTCTGTTGCCTGTCAGAAAACTGCAACATTGCTACAATTTCTAATGAGAACTTGGGGGTAAAAAATGCTTGGAACCTTTTATTGCAATTTTTAATTTGTGAGTTATTAGAACTACATATTCTAATTCTACTAATATTAGAATATTATTATTCTGAAAGTCGTGTTTCAGAAATACTTTTAATCCTTTATGAGTACATGTCAGAGCCTGCTACATGTTGCTCTGGATAAGTGAACAATTGCTGGGCTTGCTTTCTGTGATGCCAGAAAATCAAATGAAGGCACCAACCAAGAAAGCAATCCTGCTACAGCCTGAAAAGGTGCTTGCTTTTTCCTTTAACTCAGAGGGCAGCAGGAACAGCCTCACTGGCTGCACAGGGCCACCTCCTTTCATTCATAGTTGCTCATGCTATTTCATTCCGGGAAAAGATCAAAGTTCCAAATATAATTTAGCTCACCTGGTGCATCCCATTTTAAGTTCCTGAGTTCATTTGCTTTAACGAGGACAAATTGAAGCCATTCAGGCTGTCTTTTTGCATTACATTCTTCCTGACTTCTTTCTTTAGTTAAAAAACACCTGCTTGCTGTAAGGTCTCATGCCAGCACAGTATTTGAACTTTACCAAAAGCAGCCCTACTGTTAGCAATCCATTTTGCTGTTCTGATAGAAAAAGGTATCCTAAATAAAGCCAGATGATGAACTTCTGCAATAAAGTTGTTTAGCATGGTCATGGTGGCCATGCTAAATTTTGGCAGCTATATCTACCACACTCTTTGTCGGTAGTAGGGCTGTAATGATAAAACCAGTATAAAATTACTAGTTCTGCATTTTAAGAAATTTGTTTAAGAATCCTGATAAACAGTAAACTACATTTCTCTTAAGTGTCTCATGACTTGGTATGTGTTTTCCAAAGAAAATAAATGACCTTGATCAATGAGGATGGTTACAAGCCTCTCTGATGGGAATAATCTAAGCAGGAACTACACACCTTGGACCTAGAGGCTGCAGTAGCAAGTTGACAAGAAAGCCAAGGAGTGGGGTTAAGTGTGTATTTTTACAGACCTGTCTTGTCCATTGTCTTGATTTCCCAAAAGGTCACTGGTACAAAACATGCCATTTGTCTGTGTGCTATTCCAGCTAAATACCTAATTGTCACAAATATCATCCTGCATCAGTGAAGTCCATCCACCAGGTAATAGCTCTCTTTTTCTCTGAAAACCTTTGTGAGTAAAAACAAGAAAATATAAAGCATAGATATTGGTATTGAGTATGTATGTGTAAGTGTTAGCATGGTGGCTTGGGTTTGTTTATTAGGATAATTTTGGAGCTGTAGCATGCTGTGGTACAGTTTAGAAGCTCACTGATGCAGCATGAATTGATTTACTGACAATAACTGGGGAAATGGGCTTAGCCCTGTTGATACTCTACTATTTCAACTACAAAAAATCAGAACAAAGTGAATGGATATCTTTTTCGGGTATAGGAGGCAGATAGCTGCAGGTAGGCAATTATATATGGTCTTCTTCTCTACAAGTTTCAACACTGGAACAGGATTATTTTTAACTTTGGAGGAAAGGATCACCATGGAAACATAATGAAGCATGAGAGTGATCTGACTGATTGACAATGTTAGAGCAAAGGAAGATTGACATGAAAGGCAGAGATAAAATTCGCACTGTTCTAAGATACAGTTCCCGTAGTAGCTGAATCATCAGGTCTCGTTTTCCAGACAGTGATATTACGTGAGATTTTCTTGTGCTTATACAAGAGGAACATGTTGTAGAGGTCACATTTTCTCTCTGACACATTGTCAGTCACAGAGATGGTAACAACACTGAAGACTTCTTTATTTATGTAACAAAAGGTTAACTCCTGGAAGAAAATGTTTAAGCACTACCTTGCTATAAATCCATAGATTAGTTAGGGCTTCTCTGTAATAAAATTATGAAGCTTTGCTCACATTTCTTTATGCAAAAATATGAGGTACTTTTAACCTTGAAATGTTTTGCAAATTCATTTTGGTTTTATCAAATTTTTCAATGTATGGAAAGGGCAAGAATGGAAAATGCTCTTGCAGAACAGTTATTTCAGCCTTTCAATTTGAAATTAACTTTTGTTTTGGAATGATAAATCATTTTATTCTTATTTATAAAACACTCCCATGACTGAAATAAATTATTCTGAATGATAGTAAATAAAATATTTAATTCCACTTGAAAGTATGTTTTCAACTTATTTGTTCACATTAAAACAAATCCAAAAACTTATGACTATTTTAAATTTAGGTTGATCTGATCCTCTTGAACTGTCTGTGCAAAGAAAAAAAGATATTTCGAAGTCCTGAATTCACTATTTCAAGTGCAAACCTTCATTTTCTCCCCTTTCTATAAAGCAAATTTTATAATCTTTTGTAGGAGTATTTTAATATCTCATGGTAGTTGTAATATCAGGAGATGCCTTCATTTCCAAGAACAACTGAGCAGGGGACAAATACCATCAACCTAGTCTGTGATCTGCAGTCTTGCAAAGAGGGTTTTCACTTGTTTGTTCTGTGCTGCTTGCTCAGCCTAGCTCACTTTGTCCCATGGCTCCCTCTAGCTCATGCCCTTCTGCTCGATAACTGACTCCCTCATTCACTGGCAATTTTAAAAGTAAATGTGTGTATTTTTCTTTATTCTATAGTATATTGAGTGTATTTTTCTCTATTCTATACTGTTTCTTTATATATTTATTTACTGACCTATTTTTACTCAGTCTACTCTTTGTTCTGGAGGATTTTTCAGCCCTAAATCCCAAAGCTCTGGATACATGCTAAGTCTTTAAATTGGCCTAGAGCCACAGTTGGCAGAGTCAGAAAGAGTTCAGGAACCCTGTTTTCAGTCATCCTCCACGATTTAAGGACGAAGCATCTGATCTAGAGTGGTCACAGGAAAGCAGCATAATCACTTTTAAGATAGTTCAAGGATGACATTGATGCAGATGTTAAAATAAGCCCTGACCACAGTCACAGAATCACAGAATCACAGAATTTCTAGGTTGGAAGAGACCTCAAGGTCATCGAGTCCAACCTCCAACCTAACGCTAACAGCCCTCCACTAAACCATATCCCTAAGCTCTACATCTAAACGTCTTTTGAAGACTTCCAGGGATGGTGACTCCACCACTTCCCTGGGCAGCCTGTTCCAGTGTCCAACAACCCTTTCAGTGAAGAAATTCTTCCTAACATCTAACCTAAAACTCCCCTGGCTCAACTTAAGCCCATTCCCCCTCGTCCTGTCACCAGGCACGTGGGAGAACAGGCCAACCCCCACCTCGCTACAGCCTCCCTTGAGGTACCTAAAAAGAGCGATAAGGTCACCCCTGAGCCTCCTCTTCTCCAGGCTGAACAAGCCCAGCTCCCTCAGCCGCTCCTCGTAGGACTTGTTCTCCAGGCCCCTCACCAGCTTCGTCGCCCTATATATTTTTTTTTTCTTTTCTGCGGGCAAGAGGCCACAGCACGTGACCCTTCATGGCCATTTCTGTTTTTCACTTCAGCACAAAGCAAAGAATAAACTCCCATTACCTCATTGAAAAGCCCAAAGGGAGCCAAGCCTGATATTACATCAACTACAGACGTTTGGTGGTTTATTGTGGTATGGAGACCTATGCGATAGTGAACATTCTTCCTGCAACAACGCCTTTGTCTCATACTTGGTGCCAAGTCCATCATGGGGTGACTAACAGTGGATTGCCTTGTGGGGGAAAAGCTTTCGGCTGTTTTGTATCTGAGCTATGTTGATTCTGTCAGGAGAGCCAGCCAAAGTGCACCCTTTGGACTTTGCAATGTGGCCCTTTGGGAACACGAGCAGATTTTCTGTTCTATTAGCAATTACTGTACAATAAAAGAGCCTGGAGTGGGAATCCTGGTGTCAGAATTTGTCACAGGTGCAATGGGAGCACAGTGGGAGGAACTGCAGGGCTTCTGAAAGAAACCCACAGGACAGCAGGAAAAGGAGAGAAGAAAGAAAGAAAAAGAAAAGTAAGAGAGGAAACAGAGCAGGAAAAAAATAGTAATTGTACAGTCAAAAAGCATTCAGTGGGAAATATTTATTTACAAAGTCAGAAGAAGAAGATTGTTCTTAATTATAATGACTACTTTGATAATTAGCAAACTCTGCAAGCTGCTGGCTACTGTAATACACACAGAGTAGCTAGGGGTGGAAAACATCTTCTGGTCATGGGTCTCATCTCTCCTCTTCCCCAGACTTTCTACAAGCAAACCTTTCAGGAACAGATTTTAAAATGTATTTGGATAACTATAACCTGAGAACATGGTGTTTAAATACACTTGGTGTTTAAATAAAGATCTGAGCTTTAGAGACAGACATTTAAAGTCTTTCTGGAAGCTGGAGACTCAACAGCACCAAGTTACTGAGTTGCCGTTGAAATCAATGGGAGTCCTTGGCTTTTATCTTTAAAATGAGGAAAATAATAGTTTAATGAACACGGTTGCCAGGGCAGCTAGAGATACCAAGTTCTGCCTTTTTGTAGAGAAGCAGGCACATTCGATTACGTGTCTGTCCTGCTAATGCTCTCTGCCCTGCTAAGAGCTGGCAGGTTTTCCTTTGCCCTTCAGGGCTGGTGCCTGTATTGCTGGGGCAGAGGGTTCCAGGTGCCCTCTCCTCCTCCTCCATCAGTTCAGAGGGGCCAGATGTGTAGCACGGCATCAATCAACCTGCAGTGGCTACCTGAGGATACGTCAGAAAACAGTGGCATTGTGATGGCCCAGTTTATTCACGTCTATCAGACACGTTGATAACCAGTATTATAACACCATTCAGAGACTTGAGATTAGCTTTTCTTGTTCCCTGTGCCTGGCTTCACTGGTATTGATGAATAGATCAAAAGTAATCATATGGACTGACAGTTATTGAACTGTGAAAGATCTGGCGAGTTGCTTAAAGAAGGATCCTAAGCGTATTTCCCAGACGTTTCCAGGCATGAAATCACCTTGCACTCTCACCATGTATCAGGGGTAAAATGTCCTGAAGAGATTTCTTGTTACAGCTGTGCTGTGGCCCAGTAGGTTTGTATCTCCTCGTATTTTGAACAGTGGTGCTGCATTCTTCTGAATCAATGTCACCTAAGAAGCCTCCAACTGACATTTATGAAAAACAGTGCTTTACAGATTTATGGGAGAAGTTCCCTTCAGATGAAAATTATTAGTGTGAAGTTTAGTTAGAATCTTGGTAATTTATATAGATAAATCTAGGTCTTTAAGCAGTTTGCCTGCTGCCAGAATGAAAGAAGGAATGTGCATTAAAGCTGCTAACACTCCTTGATAACCCAAATCCATAATTCTTCCTGAGGGAATATTTTCAGTCTGTAAACAGAAAATCTACTGTAAATGCCACACTGATGTTAGCTCAGTATGGCACTGAATCACTGAGTAGAGTACTGCAGAAATTAAATGGCTATTATGTTATGAATTAATTATATATCCTTGGTTGATTTTTTTTATGATTGTGATGGGTAATAATAATTACACAACTGCACACTGTGTTCAGGTATATAACGCTAAGTAATTGCTTTATTTTCCTTGTGTGTCTGTGTTTCCAAATCCTAATCTTTTTAATGGAAATAGCTGGTGACATCTCTGATGGATGGTGTTTCGTGTTTAATAGAAATGAGAGATGAAGAGAAAGAGCAGTGGCACTAAGACCTGACTGAGGAAGCAAGTGTGGAGCATGTAGAAGCCAGCAGGGGCAATATTATTAACAGAGGATATGTGGCACAAGGTGAGGCAAAGAGGTTTTGAATGTTTTGCGTTATCACCGATATCAGAGTATTTAATTAGGTGACAATGAATAAAAAGAAATGTAACTATCGAGATCATCTTTCTATGAACCAGAAATCAGCAGAGGGAATGGCTGCTGATTGTCAGGATGTTTCATCCCGTATTAATGTACCTAGCTATACATAACAGAAGAATATTAACAAAGGAAAGCTTTGAGCTGAAAAGTTGAATGAAACACCCAAATACATAATGCAGTGAAGAGCAATCACCTTTTCTTGATACAATGACTTTAGCTTGATTTTTTCCTTTAAGCTGACGTAAGAGGACAAATTAGCTCTTGATCCTATATCTGAATCGACAAGACTGTGGTTTCATACAGTTTGTCCTGGGATACTAGGAAGACTCACAAAATTGCCTTCCCTCCACTCCCACACTGCTGGGAAGGAAATAAGATTTCCAGTGATCTAGTGCACCCTCCAAATAGGTACTGGCTTCACAGATATTCTCCACATCTGATGGATTATTTATCTAAGATGACCTTGCTACCAAAAGAAGTTAAGGAACCATTATGTTCCATCCTGCTCTCTGAGTTAAATTTATGGCCTGTGGGCTAACTAATTGGGAAAATCTAGGGGAGGTAGAGAAAAGCATCCTTCTGGTCTGACTTGTGCATCTTCTGCAGCTGGAGAGAAACCCTTGTGCAGGGGTGCATTAAGCATACCAAACTACAGAACCTGGTGGTTTCTCCAGAACCTCTCAATTCTGGATATATTTTTTCTTTCACTTTTTCATTCATATCCATCTGTAGTGGTTTTACTCAGTTGGGCAGCTGAGCTCCACCACAACTGCTCTCATTCCCCCTCCTCAAATAGAAAGGGGAAGAAAATACAATGGAAAGGGCTCAAGGGTTGAGATACGGACGGGGAGATCACTTAAAAACTATCATCACAAGCAAAACAGACTCAGCATAGGGAGACTAATAAAATTTATTGCATATTGGTGACAGACTAGAGTGGTGAGAACTATAAGCAAACCAAAATCACCTTCTCCCCCAATTACCTTCTGCTACCTCCTCCTCTTGAGAGGCACAGGGGAATGGGGAATGGGGGTTGCAGTCAGTCCCTGACGCTTCATCTCCACAGCTTCTTTATGGTCCCTCTCTGCCCCTCACAGAGGCACAAACAACACTGTTTATTGGCTCTGCTCTGGGCAGTGGCAGGTCCTTTTGGAGCTGGCTGAAACTGGCCCTAATCTTCTGGATTCTTCTCACAGAGGCCACCTGTGCAGCACCCCACTACCAAAACCTTGCCACATAAAACCCAATACACTATCCCACCAAGACCTCACTGTGTCACACCAAGACCTCACTGTGTCACATACTCTTTTTGTTATTTTCCCTTTGGGACTGTCCAAGCTGTTCCTTCACAGAGGGTTCACTGGAGATCCTGGTGAAGCAGTTGGAAATTTGTCCTCAGCCTGTTGCGTTGCTAGATAGAGCTTCTTGGTCACATTCTTTGAATAGCTGGCATTCTCAGGAGTATTCTGTTTGGTGTATGACCTTCTATGTTTTTGATCCTTTAAAACACTTGAAACACTGCTCCCCTCCCCTTTTTCATTCATTATTCATTCTTAGAATATTTTTTCCCAGCTCTCTTTTTCTCTCACCCCTGCATTCTGAAGAATAACCCATATTTTGTTAGGGACAGGCTGAGGCTTATCTTTAAAAAGAAAAAGTAGCAGAAACACAATTCTTAAGCAAATGCTTTGCTAAGGTTAAGAGCAGGGCAAAAACATACACCTTCCCATAAATACTTTCCTTACTGGCGAAAAAATTCAGCTCATAAGATTTCCTTTAATTTTGTAGTTAGAAACACTCACAGAGTCTCTATACCTTTAAAATATTTGTCAAGTCTTCCCTTTATTGTACGGAGATTTCTTGCATCCACATTACCTAGCAAGGAGTTCCACAGATCTATCTCTACTTGCTGTGTGAATAACCAGGTCCTATTTTTTACTCGGACCCTGGCTCCCAGAAGCAGCATTTTTTGAGCCTTACTTTCTAGCATGTGAAGGGATGGTGAACAGTAAAATTACACATTTCCCTGTGATGATTCTGTAGACCTTAAATATATCTGCCCTGTAAGTTGGCATCTCTTGATGTTGAACTTTCAGCCAATTCAACTGTTGCTTTTTCAGGAGTTTTCCATAGCTTTGATTATTTCTTTTGCCTTCTTCTTACCCTTTCCAGTTCCTTATATTCTTTCTTTGAACATGAGTGCTTGATTTGTGTTTCCTTAAGTACCATAAAACACTGAACTGATGTTTTCATGCAACTGTCAATAATAACACCAAAATGTAGCTGCTCAAGAAAAGTGATGGTTAGTTTAGAGCCTTTGCATGAAACTAGAATTACTTTCTTCCCCATGTAAATCACATTGTATTGTATGCATGTTGAGTTTTGTCTGACATTTTATTGCTCTGTTTCCTTAGGTTGTAGGCCTTTCTGCAGCTCACCTGGCTGTGCTCATCTGTACTGTCCTAAATAACTGTGCATTACCAGCAAGCTTTGTCACCTTGCTGTTCACCACCTTTCCAAATCACTTGTGAAAACGTTAAACAGCAGAGATTCAAGTACAGACCCTTCTATTGACGACTTCCCTTTATCTTAAGAGCTGGACGTTTATTGCTCCCTTCCATCTCCTATGTTTTAGCAAATTATTTATCCATTCTATAACCTATCCTTTTATCCCAATGGCAACAAAAATAGAGTGAAGGAATAGCAGAGTTAAGTAAAAAAATATACATCTCTGGAGGAAAAATACATGAGGGAAAAATAGAAAGAAAGAAGTGCCAGGAAAGAAGAAAGCTCTTTAAACAGCCTATGAAAGTTGCTGTTTGTCTTCTTCCACTTAAACACATAAAACAAAAAACCTTCCTTTGTCTAAACTGCTTGTATCCAATTCAGTTCAATTGGGAATAAAATGTTACTGTTCTGAGGATGTGGAGAGAAATTGAGTACAACAGAGAACACATTATTTTCTTTGAAGACTGTCTTCATCAGCCCTTACTTGAAAAAATAAAGGAGAAAACCATAGAGAATAAACAAGCAGCCTAGAAAAATCTATATATTAAAGAAACGAGTACTTCTCAAGAGGTTCTTCCAATATTAAAATCTCTTCTCCCAAGAGCCATGAAGGATCTTTCATTTCCAAGACTGACACTGACTCTGAGTGAGCAGCCAATACACAATAAAATGGGAAAAGACACACTTGTCAGCTTCCCAGAAGCTGACATCAAGAACAGTGTTTCTGAATCATAGTCCACAGAGCCTGAAATTCAAGGAGCAATTAAAGAGTTTAAAGATGTAGCAGAAGAACTAGCAGACCAAAAGCAGAATATTGCACTGCCGAAATAAATAGAGGGTGTTGTTTTTTTTGTTTGTTTGTTTCTTTGTTTGTTTGTTCATTTTTTTCTCTAGAATTGTAGAAAAGTTCTTCTTGACTTCCAGTCACTGCCATAGAAACAAACCGGAATGAACTTAAGAAGGTCATATTATAGAAACCGGGTATAACAGATTAAATTCAAACAGCTTTAGAACAGTGGGACAAAAATAAAAAATAATAGATAAATAAATAAATAAACTGTCCAGAAAGGATAGATGGGAAGAGGAATGTCTGTAGTACCTATGGGATGATGGGTTGCATACTGCAGCAGAGGTGAAATTATTCCCTCTGACAGACAGTTTGTGTCTATACAGTCAAGACTGTAGTGATTATATGTCCAGTTTTTAATAAGTATCTAAGTATAATCATCTTTCCTTTGTTTCCTGTATGAGATGTAATGGCTAGATTTTTCTCAGACCCTCCAGCAGGTGTATCAAGGCTATTTGCATTGTGGTTGTTTGGGACCTGTGCCTGCTCTTCAGTTCTTCACAGGATATGGAACTGTGACGATTGCTACAGAGATACTGCAGGTCAGAGACAAAGGATGCACAACTAAGCTCAGGAAAATAAATCCATACTCTTATAACTCGTTCAAAATCTGTAGTCTAGTGACTCCAAACCTGGCGTACTTGCAGACTGAATGCCAGTCCACAGTCTGTTAGCAACTGATACACACCAGCTACTTAATGTAACCATTTCTGAATTATTGTCATCTGATATGGTCAGTGTAGAGATGAGAATAAAGTGAACAACTATTACTCAAAATTTCCCTAAACTGAGCTTAAAGGAAACCAAGTCATACAAATTCAGTAATAAGAAGTGTACACAGTCTTGGAGTCATGCACATATTCGTACTGAGTAACTAATTACCAAGCTTGATATCTACATTAATAATGTCTTGCATATGCTGTCCCCACTTGTAACATGCCAGAAGCTTTGTAGAATGTGTATATAACCAATAATTTATATATTTAATGTGAGTATACTCCTACTGCCAAAGGGCTGTGATCTTCTTGGCAGAACAAAGTAGTTTTTGTGTCTGCCTTAAGGACAAGCCAGCAGTACCTCATAAAACATTCAAATACCACTAGGATAAGCAAGAAAAGAGGGGGATCACGACAAGTTTCTACACATAGAATCATCATTTATACCCGAATCCCAAAATTGAATGCCTAGAAGTATTAAGAATGAGGACAGCAAATAAAATAAAATTCAGAATGTGGCAGGGCTTCCTAGGAAGTCATGGCCCCATCCTGGCGGACAGGATCCCAGGTAAGGTTTACATTTCAAATCAAGGGTAGCTCAAAAGGTAAGCAAATACTGCTCTGAACACTGAATGCTTACATGTGAAAACAGGCCAAAATCTCAGGTTTCTAGGTAAAAGATAATGAGTAAATAGTATTTGATACATTTAAATTGTGTTGTTCTCTGCATGTGACCTTTGTATCCAATCTTACAACTAAAATCTGATTTTGGGTCTACCTAATACAGCTTATCTTTGCTTTACTATTGTGCTTATCTAGTGACAAAAGCAAGAAGATAGAAAGAAAAAAAAAAAAGCCTCATCTCCCTGGAGGCAGTGGATGCAAAGAAGTATATATAAACAGCCTCACTAACTTGTACTGAGAAATATGCTGAGGAAAGAGGTAGAACGGAGTGTTTTCTACAAGGCTGTACTGCCAGGTGCTGAGCTGTGGGAAGACAGAAGCTAGTGATCATTATACAAGGCAGAGATGTTGATGGGTACTCCATGGCTCAAGGCTATCTATAATCCCAGAGTAGCACAAAACCTGCAAGTTATCTGAAACGAACAAAATTGGTAGTCCCTCCGGTATCATTGACTGCAGAGTATGCAAGGCAGTCATAAGAAGTCTCTTAGATGTGCTTCTGAAAAGGAATACTGAGAAAAAAATGAAAGAAATTTGTGCCAAGAAAAATAATTTCTTTATATCATAGAAACATAATCTAAGGCATGCCATGAAAGAAATTCTCTCTGGCTAGAAGGCAACTAAACATTATCTTCTCTGGTCGAACAGAATTATTGTAGACTAAATAGTGAAGCTGATGTTTGAAGAGTTTGAATTGAAAGAAGCAACAAACTTCCCCTCACCCCCCGCCTTTCGGGGTTTGTTTGCTTTTAAAATCAGAGATAGATTTGATAGAATCTGATGGTATCAAAGAACTGTTTAGCAGTAGGATATCTTTTTCTCTCTAGCTACAAAGAGGCATATCTTACAAGAGAATTTGTGTATTCTAGGCATGCACGTATTAACGAACAAATATGCAGACTCAGAACCTCCAGATACCTTTTTGCAATTTAATCTTGCTGACTTGGAATGGTTCAAAGAAAGAAAAAGTTTTCTTTTGTAACCATTACTTTGTACTTGCACAGAATAAACAGGTGCAATATTGACATGACAAACTAGAAAGCAGGTGTTTTAATTAAAGCAGCTATAGGAAAGATCATTTGCAACATCTCTACAACCACAATTAAGTGATCTCAGTGTCTTGGTGTTAATGGAGCTCATTTAGGAGGCATCAGAACATTTAGAAAGTACTGCAAGTCAATTGTTTTCTATCTCCTAGCTTGCAGGGCTACCATGGAATATTCATTCCACCTCCAGCATAGCTTGAGTCAACATTAGAAAGTCCCCTGCATTGTAGCTATAGAGTTAATTGGCTTCATTCGCATTCAGTAGTTATTTATTATGCAAAGATGTGAACATTAAGAAGACTTCACCATGGCAGTTAGGCAGTGTATAAGCTTCACAGAGGCTCCTTACACACTGAAGAAGTTCACTCTTAAGATGCAGGTCCCTGGAGGCATTCCAGCCCCATGTCAGGGATGCTGTCCACAAACCAGCATGATGTTCACAGCAGGTCTTCTGGAAGGCCCCTCAATGACAGTCTTAGGTTGTCAGGACATGGTAGCGATAGACATGGTAGCAACAGGAAGAGAGGACAACCTGGTTGTGAGGACCTCACAGACGGATTTCAGCTGCTCCTTACAACTCCAAGCATGGCTAAAGGTGGTGTGAAGAGCCGGACTTCTGTCTGCCAGAAAACAGGCAAGCAGGTGAGCTGTTCTGGAAAGACTGGACCAGAGATGGATATAAACCTACAACCAAAAAGAAAAATGGTTGTTATTCTAAGGTTTTGTTTCAAAGAGCAAGAGACTTTCGCCAACTGCATTTTTTCTCAAGTATTCACTCTTTTTGTTGGTCCCAATCCAAGCTGTAGTAAACAGGCTTCTGTGCCACAAAACCACCATCACTAACAAAACTCCACTGAAAAATCTCAGCATGGACAAGCTTTGAATTAGCACAAAGACTGAAATAATAACACATTCTGAACATTGCATTTCTATTAAGTAACCAATTCTGACAATACCAGTGAAAGAGAAATGACTATGGAAGAAGTCTTGTAAGATTTACTCAAAAGCAGAAAGCTGTCCACCATGAGAATCAAGACAATGAGTTCAGATTCCCGAGTTACTTGCTTTGGGATGCTGTGGTGATTCTGCCACGAGCTTTCCTGCTGACCCATCTCTTAGGGACTCATCTCAGTGAAAGGTCAGGTCTTGGTGAAGTGGCAGCAGAACTCCAATTCTTACAATATGCTGTCTTAATATAAATCAGTGTTAAAATTTGATTTTATTTAATGTGTCAGAGTAGTGGTGGCAACAGTCCAGTAACTATTACATGAGGTGGAGATTCACCCATGGAGTGAGGCGGGACAGCTAGCTGGGGACAGCACCACCATAGCTGTCCCCAGGGAAGCCACTCTTGTAGCAGAAGGAACTTTCTGAGCCAGGCTTTCAGAGCTGGCATATCACTCTTTGGGTGGGAAGGAATAAAAGGGAAAGTCATCATTTGCCATCTTAGGGTACTTTGTGGGTTGCGGGTGCCGTTGCCTGGAAGGTTATTCTCATTAGTTAACCACCAGCGGTTCAGCCATCCCTGAGCTTTTAGTGGGAGGCCAGCTGGGAACAGGAACCTCATCATGGTCGTGGCCAGCTCTGCAGTCCTCCTTTGTCAATTAAACATCCTAGTAAACATGTAGCATGTTGTAGCCATTTAGGATCTGATTTTTTGGCATGGCTGTCACCTGCACTTCCCTTGAGTTTCAGCATAAGAATGATTAAATATTCTTCCTACGGAAAAGTGGTGTTTCAACTTAAGTTAAAATGTTTGGAGATGGAACCTTTTTCTTTGAAAAAAAAAATCATTATTTTTGCTGGGAAAGCAGTAACATTCAGCTGTAAGTCTTTTTATCTAGGTTATTTGATTTTCTGACAAAAACTCAAAGCTCTCTGTGGGGCAAGTTCTCTCCATTTTATAACCAGATCTGATTATTTGATGCCTGTCTTTTCTGGAAATGTAGTATATTCTTTAAACCCTTTTGTCCCACAAGTATTTCTTTTGCACTTTAAATTATCTTCCTTTTGACTGCCTTTTACTATAGGAGTTCTCAGTGCTGTGATGCCCATCTCACCGTTCTCATTCCAGGGTTGAGATCCATATTAGAAACTTCCATAACAAGAACCTTTTATGTAGCTCAAACATTTGTTACCCTCTGAATCTCACTTTTCTGCTTTTTGCAGACCAGTGTTGCTTCATTGTCCCTTTCAGTTGTACACCTCCACAAGGATCTCCCTCCTATTATAGCTGTGCCACCTGGGTTACTTCATCCTCCAAAATCAAATGGTGTGATTTCTCTCATGTTTTTCCTTCATTAATATTTATTGGTGATCACCAGTATGTGAAGTGACATACAACATAGAAACAAATTCATTCAGTTTAAGGTGGTAATCTTATAGACAAGTCTGTATTTATCCTTTCATAATGTGTTGGTATCTTGAACTGAATGTATACATTCATGAGTGTATACACTCATACACATGTATACACTCGTGTATGAGTGTATACACTCATGTGTATGAGTGTATAAACTCATGTGTATATAGTTGCTCACCTGTATAAGAGTTCGCAAGATTCTAGCCAAAATAAAGGAAATAATTATTCAGACTATTTGCAACAGAACCACAACATAAAAATCTCCTGAAGCCTACTCTTTCTCCTTCTGTGTTTCTTCCTTCATCAGCTGCCACCTTCCCATTGCATTGACTTTTAATTAGGGCTTTCTGCCTGTGCAGGTTAGCTTACCAGTTTTGTAGAACTTCTTGTATGAGTTACTCTGCTGTGTTTCCAGGATAAGGGGATACTTCTTCATTAGGTTGGGGCCATCTTTCCTTTTTTGTCCTCTAATATGTTTGAGAAGTCTCAGAACACTGCTAAAACATTCATGAAGAGACAAGACCAGGGTATAAACCATACAATTTACACATATTTTCAGAACAGACTTGCCTAAAATCTGTGTCCCGCATATCTGACACTATCAGAAAATATTTCTTTGTTTAAAAAATGTGTGATAAATGACAATACCCAGCTGGGAAACACCAGGCAAAGTATATTGCTATCACCATCCAGGGGTACAATCAACCACATGCAGAAAAATGAGAGGGAAACAGAGGGTGTTGTGTTCATGTGAAAGCAAATGTGTGTGTCTGCTTATCCACCAGCATACCTCTGACTGCACTTCAAATCATCAAATAAGTAATATGACCCAAAAGGTAAATTAGTAAATAAAATATATCTTCAAGTGCACTATTTTTTTTTTTCAAATGTACAAAGAATGCAGACCAAGCACCATCTCACTAGGACAAGACGAGCTCAAAGCAAGATTTTCCTATCTTTAAGAGGGTAAATGATGACAATCTGTGAGAAAATGTTTTTTTAAAGCATCCTTGACACAGCTGTCCTTGTCACAGTGGTGGTTTTTTTGTTGTTTCTCTTTTTGTCCAGAACTTCCCTGCATGTAAAGCAAAACATCTGCTTATGGATGTTTCATCACTGATGACACCTATAACTATTGGCAATTACTCTTTTCCTGTTCATAACTGTTTGGCATTTATTTTAAAGGTGGCAACCTTACAAAAGACAAAAATGACTGATCTCTTGAGCAGGCTCCAAATGTCACATTGTGAAAGATGTTGTTTTATCATCAGCATATGGCATCTGTCTGGGCTCCTTAAAGAAGTCTCTAGCTGGAAAAGAAATGCTCTCTTAGCAGGATCTTTGTGTCTCCAGCTTTTAGGCAGCCTTGACTGAAACACCATTCTGAACATTATTTACCTTCAACTTAATTTGATCCTCAGGAATTTACACATAGTTTAAAGTTTCAGAATAAATTCCTCAACTAACTCCTCATTAAATTTACTTGAAGGGTTCTTTTATGATTAAAACAAGCTGGTTCCCAGAAGACTGTATCTGCATAAATGTACACATTAGTCTTTAAGACTACCCACATCCTGGTACTGTGGTTGCCTGTGCTTTTTAATGAAGAGTGAACTCCACAGTATATTTGCTGTGCCAGGAATCAAGATATTTTCAGTATGCTGCCAGATAAGGAATTTATTTGAGCCTTTATTAGGGCCTTCTTATTTTGTATTCTGTGTTTCGTTCAAAACTACTTTTTTTTTTTTTTTTTCTCAAAAAATTTATGGTTATAGTTGATAATGAAATAGGGGCAGAAGAGTTGCAGGACTGTGCAGTGATGGATGCTATGGCAACTAGAACAGGTCTGAAAAATGCTTTCATGCAGAGTATTTAAGTCAGAAAAATTATAACAAGAGAAAGCTAATTAGCAATTTAAGCAGGCACCTTTGACTTGAGAAGTTAAGGGCTCTGGAATGCTAGCAGCTGATATTGTTACAGCTTATTTGAAAGTGCTTTTAATTTGTTGTGGGTTGTTTCACTGCATTTCAAGGAATACAAATTGAAATTCATGCTAGCTTTTTGCCAGTTTCTTCCAGGGTAAATCCAGGCACCTACAGCAAAAAGTCTGCCAGGAAAAGAGGCTGTGGTGATGGAAAAAAACAGCCAGCTATGGCCACACCACCACTGGTGAGCCAACTAATGAATAAAAGTTGTAGTTCGTTCAGGAAAGAGCCATGGGCAGGAAAGCTGAAGGAATGGTGGCTTTAATGTGTTCATCTAACAAATGCAGCCCAAAGATTTTCTAGCTTCTTTAGCTTCAAAAAATCCAGTTTAGTGTAGCAGCCTGACTCATTTGCTTTTCATGTTTTTTCCAAGTAACAAGTGACCAGGTTAATCTGCAGAAGTATGCCTGAATCCTCCTGATATGACTTGGTCTCCTGTATTTTTCTGAGAAATGATCTGTTTGCTTCTGGGGAGCAGCAAATTCTGTCTCTCCTTTGGACACATATATGTATGTGCCATTGTGAGTTTGGATTCCATCACTACTTGATTTTCAAGATGTGTAGGGCAGCTATCCTGAGCTGATACCCAGTTTAGCTTCCTTCCAAATAAAACAACTCTTATTTCTTCTTTCTTCCCCTTACAATAGCACTCTTGACTGATAGACTTTAATGCCTTGGCTGAGCTACTGGAGACACCCTCCAAGCATGGCCACCTTGGCGTGATGACATAGTTCTCTTTGCAGACCAAGGCACAGCTTGCAAGGGTAGTTACAGGTGATGAAAACGGCCTGAAAGCAAAGGGCTATTCAGAGAAACATATACCTCTACTTCCCATTGATTTTGTGTGATGAGGGTCTGGGATGCTCTGTGTAACAGAAAACCTCAGAAATGGTTAAAAATGTTGCTGTCAATCCTGAGCTTTTTCCCTGAACCTGCCAGGATGCAGGATGCAATGCTGTAGGAATTAGAGCAGGCAGCCAGGGGTCGGTGCTGTCTCTGAGATGGTGAGTCCTCCAGGAACCTGCCCAGAGGAGAAGCCTGGTGCAGAGCCACTGTGTAGTCCTTGATGAGACAACTCACTGAAAAGGGTAGAGCTGACTTCTGGAGGAACACTATCCTCTAGCTTAAGTAGACTGAGTCTGCAGTGGAAGAGGAGGAATTGATTCCAGGACTTGGAATGTCTTTGTACCTTTGCTATAAGGCTCTAAGACCTCTTTTATTACCCCCAGATTACAGTGAATTGGTTCTCAGTGGTCCTGCAGATTTTTAATAATCACATCCCATAACATGCGGCAGCACAACACAGATCAGGTGAGCCTTACACAGAGGGTTTGCTGTGCTGGCTGAAATATTTGCTGGTTCGTGTCAAAGTCACAAGGAACTGTTCTATAGTCAGTATCTCAACAACAACAAATTACAAGAGTGTTTCTGCAGAGTCCTTGTAACTGCATCAAATTTGGCCTAATATAAAAGACTATGGAACAGAGACAGGATTCTATATAGATCACAAGCCCCTCTAAATTAGATGTTGACCTTTTGCTTCCAGAACTTCAGAGACTATTTTCTTTAAAGTTGCCTCAGCGGCTACTCTTTCTAAAGAAAATAAATGTTGTTTTAGTTCAGCTCCTGGGGGCTGCACACTGCTGAGGTGGTAACAGCTAGCTCAGGTGACACTGAGTGAAGGTGAAGAACTAAAATGCCGTCTTTGGTAAGAAAATGTAGGTGATAGATGAAAACACACTTCTTGATCGTGTCCTGTACTGAAAGTACATGAGAGTTCAGTGATTTGATCCTGGTTTATTAAGAAAGCAATATTATTTTTAGAGGCAAAGGTCTGAAAAACAGCCTCTCAGTCTGGTTCTGCAGTGACTCAGAGGCATGGAACAGAGACCAGCTGGAGACTCTTTGCTGTTTTACCATCGCAGCTGCACAGTCCCATGCTGGTTGAGAGTCATGGTGCACTCAGATGCTGTCCTGAAGATTTGACTTCTTTTGCAGTTCAGCTGGAGCAGTTCAGGCAGTTCATGAGAACAGGAGAACATGCATGGGCTGACTGGTCACCAGCTACTATAAGCTTCCAGCCAGGGAAAACAAGGGCCTAAATGCATACAGAAGCACACATAGGAGGCCAGACCCAGGATGAGGGACATCAACCGTAATGCCAGGGAGAGCATTAGGCAAGGCAGCTTGCAGAGTGGACAGGGCCCTTCCAGAAGCAGAAAGCTGAACCCCACTTTTTCATCCTTCTCACACACTGAGGTCAGTGGTGACCAGGAGATGCTACCCTGGAGAAGTTGTTAGCTGATTACCACGCTCCAGCTTTCAAGGGACCGAAAAAATCGGTCAATCCCAAAAGCAGTGAGGCTAGAAAAAAACACAACAGTACACCTTTTTAGCCAGGTATATTTCCCTTTAGCTAGGTGCAGACCAGTTCTTTCCCCACAAAAAAAAAAAAAAAAGGTATTGACATGTAAGACAACATGTTGTCTCTCACAAGCCATGGTGACTCTTAAGTCCCCCACACCCTGTGGTTCACATGTCTTGATTGCTAGTCTGTGTTATTGAATCCATCTGTCACACCATAACATTGAACTGGAAAGGGTGGCAAATGGCCAAGGAACTTTTCCAGAGCTGTAACACAAGATATTCAGCAGTTCCAGTAAGAAACTCCTAACCCTCATCTAATTGACGTATGAAACCAACGAAAAAAATGTAGGACTCAAACCAAAATATGAAACCACAATTTGTTTGCTTTTGTTTTTATCAGTTCACCATACTGATTCCTTTTTCATTTTTATTTTTATTTTATTTTTTCTACATGGAGAGGCAGAGGTTTTACAAGTGTGTGCCCAAGACACCTCCTGGGTCTAGGCAAAATATTTGCCTCCAATCTTGCTGAAACTGAACCTGAAGTTTGCTTTGGGGTGTTTTCCTGAATGTCAGCTTACAGACATGAAAATCTGGCCAACAGATCTGTTGGTCGTAGTTCCGTGCTCTCAGGTTTATGTCTACCCTGTTCCATGGAGTATGATACCATGTGCCAATGGCAGTGGCCTAGCTTGGAGCCAGGGGCACAATCATGTTAACAAACCAGCACAATTGTAGTGCCACACTGACACATCTCCCTTGTTTTCAGCAACTAAATATCTCTTCATGGCTTTGTGCTGTGCTATGTAGATACAATAGCTTGCTCAAGGCCTTATGGCATTCCTATTATCCTATTATCCTATTCCTATTATTATTCCTACATCATTCCTATTTTCCAGCAACTACTCCTCATTTTCTCTCTGCCTCAAAATATGAAGTGGAGGGAAGAAATGCAAAGGTCTGTTGAAAAAGTGCTGTTTATTTAAGGTTTCTGCTGTACCTCCATCCATTGAGGGAGAGATTGAGAGCAGATTTGGCACAATGAGCTTCCATAGACTGTCTCAATTCCATGCTTGCAAGAAATTCTCCTGGGTGTGATCTATTTGTTGCTAGTGTTTAACTACTTTTAGGTTGTTGATGTGTAGTTACTGTTGACATTTGTTTCTTTCCAAGATAATTTAAAGTTAAAATTCCAGCTATGTAGATGGAAGAGGTTACACACTTCTCCATTCCTTACTCAGGTCAGGTTTCTAGTGACAACTGTGGAGATCTGCATGTGCACTGGCTGTTGGGCTGGACCCACTACTACTGGCTTACAACAGAGTCTGTTCTGCAGTGTTTACTGGCTGCTACCTGCTGCTCAGCAGCCAACTGAAAACGTGGAGAACACAAGGCCAAGCTCCATTCCTGGTGGAACCCCAGTAGATTTACGTAAAATGAAGTTGGCTCATATGATGTTGTAAAATCCATGAAATGAATGGCTGCTGTTTCTGCAGAAATACTTCAGCAATGATGATACTTTGTTAGTTAACAGCTGCTACTGCCGTTTCAAGAACCATGAGCACTGTGATTTCTTTAGACTGTGCATTATTGAGGGCTCTTAAGTTCTTTTGAAAAAGCTTTATTGATCAAATCAGTCTACTTAATGCACAGTAGTTAGCAGCTCTGTATTTGGTTTCCACATCTTAATACATTTAAATTACATCTATCATTTGATTAAGATAATGAAGTATTCTCTGGAAGGGACAGATAATAACTTTGGTAAAAAAATATTGTTATTATTTTTTTTAAAAGTCCTGTTATTAAATTCTAATATCACTCAATCTCTGGGATTAAAATACTGTTGATACCAACATAATACTACAGTAGTCATCTAGCTTGTCAGCTCTCTATGATACTGTGCTTTAAGATCTGTCTGTGTGTGTCTTTCTGTCATTAATTTGTCAAAAATGCCTTTATTTCTAGGCTTAATAAAGTTGCTTATGGAAAAATCTTTCTCAGAGGAGTAGTTAATTTGATCCTTTATCTTAAGCCAATGTTTTTCATTTAGTTTTCTAAGCAAGTAAAAGGTCAATTAACACATATATAATAATGGAACAGTGTCCACATATCTTCCTTGAAATCTCTAAGGTATCATTGAATGTGATTATGTAGGAACATTGCTAATTTCATTTGAAGCTCTCTGTTATCCTATTTGAAATGTTCCTTAAAATATATCTCAAACTCCCATGTTTGGCCAGTAATATTCTATTTTAACACTAAAGTATAACTCAAAATGTTTATCACACACTTACAGTCATAATTAAGTTCTAGCTACAAACTGGTCTGTGCACAGATGTCCTTCTCATTTTACCAGTCAATATAAAACTGGAATGCTATTCCAGTTTTATTTTCAATCAGAATGCCATTACCAAATACTTCAGGAAATAGTGTTTGTTAATTAAAAACAAATACTACCCTTGAATGCTGAAAGTAGTTCTGATTTTCTCTCTTTTTCTCCCCACAGCTTAGTATTAAAAAGTAAATATTCTGTAAAAAGAGCAAATATATATTCCTTTAGTGATGTCCACACCCACTCACCTATTACAAAGAGCTCTCTACGGGTGTCTTTACTATTTACATTTATGACTTACATTGATTTAAATCTTAATTGCCAATGTTTGGAAGGAAAATAGCCTATCTACCAAGAAGGAAAAAAAATATTGTGCTTATCTTTTCTTATATATTCTTTGAAGAACTTTTTTCTATCTGACAGGGAAAGATTGCCTAGCTTTAGTCTAACCCATTCTTTATATTTATACTCATAGGTGATTCACAGCTCTAGTGCCAATGAACTAGAGCCAATAGCAGGTAATCAGCGATTGCTTCGCTTTCTTGTACAGGGCTGACTTCATTGGTGGTATTACTAAACACAGTCTCTCCAAAGTCTTTCCAGTTTTATTTTTGTGCTGTTCCTTCTTTGTTATATTAAATCTCTGACATCACTGCATTTTCTATCCAGGACAATTGTCTTGCTGAAAACAGTGCTCTGGAATTGGCATCTGTGTTGTGCGTGGTTAACTGAAAGGCTTCAACTCTTGCAGGAATAGTTTATGTATACAACAAGCAAATGTTGTAAATGAGAAACTGGAACCAAATCAATACTGTAAAAGGAATTTGAAAAGTTTCATCAAGTTGTCTGTCAGCAGTCTCATTCTCTCTAATTCCTTTATTAAAACCAGCATTTTGTAGTTTATTACATGAGATCATTTAGGTTGAAGCACTACCCCCATTCATCCTGTGACCAGAGAGTCTCCAGGAGTAGCAGAAATTTTACAATTCCACTTTAGATAGGGAAGAGCTGAAAAACAACAAGGTAGCATAGAGAAATCCACAGCTTCCTTTTGAATCCTATACCCATGTCACATAAAGGCATTTTCTGTAAGCATGTGCTCTGACTATGCTGTAAATCAGTACACAGCTCTTTACTCTTTCTTCTTGAAATAAGATGGATTTCATCCTTAGATGATGATTAGTAGTTTATTTATTCATTCCCTGCCATCTGGGAATATAAATCCTTTCACACTGGCATTTGAGTAGCTTTTCAGTGCTTTACATCTTTGAGCACTTAAGAACTAATCACATCCTCAATACGGTTTTGTGCTCTGGATTATCTATGGCAGCAGAAGAGGAACTGCTTCTCTCCTGGGAGGTGGGAACACCATGTTGGTCAGCTTTTATTCCCTGGTAGGAAGGTGAAGCAGAAATATTTGGCAGTTTTGGCCTTTATTAGTTCTTCTATTCCTGATCCCTGAAGAAACTACACTCTGGGTATGAACTGAAAGAAAGCTTCCCTTCCTCCAGGGCACATCCCAAGACTGTCCAGACTGTCAAACACTGGTTGGGTTTCTAATGCTGCCACATCTCCCAGTAGAAACTGTAATATTCCTTCAGCTGCTTTCTGGGTGGTGACATTGTCTGTTTGTCATGAATATTGATGGACAAGCATCACGTGCCCAAGAAAAAAAGTACTGAGTTTTAAAAATGTTTTATGCTGGCTGGGGACAACCTCTCTAGGAGGCTCTGGGAAGCCACAGAAATGAAGAGAACATGTAGAGATGGGCCCAAAGACATTCAGGATGTAGTTGGTGACAAATCAGATATTGTTACGCACATTTTATGCCAAATCTTTGATGGCTTCTGGAGAGAGAGGAGATAGACCATGCTGGCACTCACAACTGCCAGGAACTGGGGCCAGCTTGGGTCAGGAGGTGGTGGGAAAAGGGAAAGCAATGCCCTTGAGCTGGGGACATGAATCAGAAACAAGAAATTAGAAAGTTCAGAAGGCTAGTGAGTTACCCCATTTAGTCCAACAGAGTGAGGAGCATGAGAAGAAAAAAGGAATAAAAATAAAATAAAATAAAATAAAATAAAATAAAATAAAATAAAATAAAATAAAATAAAATAAAATAAAATAAAATAAAATAAAATAAAATAAAATAAAATAAAATAAAATAAAATAAAAGATAAGACTAGCATTTTCAGGTAAAAAAAGAGAGAGACTGTTCAAGAGAGGCCTCATGAAGCCAACTTGAACAGGGGAATGTGATCTTCAAAGGCCAAGGAAGCGGCATGGTAGTGTGGGAGGGTGCAGGGCTGCTCTAATAGACATTAACTCCCATTTTGTCTGAAATTATTTTTTCCCAGGAACAAGAACAGGCGGCTCACAGCCATCCTCTCCCCCACCCTCAGCTGGGCTGAGCACAGCCTTAGCACAGCTGACAACGTAGCCCTTAATCTTGTTTCTCCGGGCAAATGGATGAAAGCCATGTATCATCCTTCCCTTGTTGACTTTTACTTCTGGCACCATTTGTTTCCATTTCATTTTAAGGTCAGTATGAGTTGTCTTGGGCAAAAATGACTTAATAATGAAATTAATAAAATGAAAGAATGTTAAAGTAATACTATAAACACATACTTTGGCAAACCGTTCAGCAAGAGAGGCCTTAGATCTGATTATTCTGTTATTGTGTTTTGTAAATATACCTAAGCCATTCCTCAGCATAAAGTTTAAGATATCACAGGCAACTAACAGTCCCTTCTAGGCTGCAGATTCATAACTTTCATAAAACTCATCAAGGTTTGCTGCATGAAACCCTCCAGTCTAGAGGCTGTGATATAACTGATTGTTTTAATATAATTTTCTAGCAAAACGTTCCATGAAACACTGTGTCTTGAGATACCATCTGAAAGTTGTTTGGGAGAAATGTGGCAGGACCGGGAATCAAGATTGTATGGCAACTGACAAAGTAGGGTCCTAAAGTTGTAACAAAAATGATTCCTTGGAATAGGAAGTTCTGTTTGCTCTTTGAAGCTGAGAGTAAGAGAAGCAAAAATTATATTTGATATTTAACCAAACAGAGCAGGTGGGGCTCTTTACATTCCAGTCAGAGAAAGCAAGTATGTGAATCATCCTGCAAGATAGCAGGTTAAGGCAACAAACAGAAAAGAAAAATAGTCCATGGAAAGAAGAAAATAACATCACCATAAAACATGACTTTCAGGGATACGTAGGCTTCCTAGGCAGAGACACGGCAAAACACAGCATAGACCATGAAGTTACTAGTAACTAGTAACACAGGATCATATGGAGGAAATGAAGACAACAGGAGGCTGGGGACACATCACTTGAAGAAAAAAAAAAAAAAAAAAAAAAACACATGGCAACACTTCAGTCACGGATAACTAAAAATCTGGATCTGGAAGGGATTCATGAATGAACAAAATATGAAATTATTTTCCAGAGCTTTGCAGATTGAGCATGATCTTATGCCTACACTGAAAAGTGCAGAAGGTTTTACACAGATGACTACCTGAAGAGCAAAGCCCTCGTCAGGCCTTTCAGCGTGACAGAGGAACAGAAGAGATCTGATGATTTTCTACTAACGCCATGACACAACTTTTTCTTCCACAGAAAAAAATGTTAAATTCACTCTGTCAATTAACTTCTACCCTTCTCGTAATAAACAGTGAAAGACTAATTTAACTAAGCACAGCAGTAAATCAAAGATGTGTGTATACAGAGTAAAATTGCTTCTTTTCTTTTTTCAGTTACGAGACAACCATCTGACTCCAATGATAATCAGCCACTCCACATGATCCCCATTAGCTCAGTCCATGGAACACCTGAACAAAAGCCAAAGGAACTTGGATGTGTTCCTCATTCTGCCTTTTCTTTATTTTATTATTTTTTTCATCTAAACATCTGTTTTCCCATGTTGACACATGAGCTCATAACTTGCAGAACAAAGACAACCTGGGCCTTCGTGTAACAGCATGTTTGTGTAGGTAGCATTGGGCTTTCTGATGCTTTCTAGATACCAGTCCTGCCCTTTATCCTGCTGCCCAAATTCAGTGGCACTTTGTAAGGAATGAGCAAGAGCCACTGAACACTTCTTGCAAGGGGTATCATTTTCAAAACATAACCAGAAGTTACAGCATAGTTTAATGAGGGGTATTGGTTAAATATAGCATTATAAGGAAAACATGACCGTGATTACTTCACGAATAGCAATGTTGTGACCACTCTCACAGATCACTTCTATTTAACTGCACAGCACCATAGCATTTTCAAAACAAATGGAACACACGTGCCCCAATCTGAAGCTCTTACATTTTAGGGTCACAATCCTGTAAAAATGTGCACTTTTCCAAGACCTCCTGCAACACTCAATGCTAAGTATGTGTGGGTACCATCTCAAAGGATCAGGGCCTCAGCCTCCAGTCTTTCAGTCATGTGTTCTCCATGTGGAGAACTATGAAAAGTGTAAGTGCTTGCAGATCGAATAAGTGAATTTAGAAATGAGATGAAAGATAAAAAGCTAGGGATTACAAAATGGAAATACAAAGATGAGTTGCTTTGGAGCATGACGCGTTTTTGTGCTCATCCTGCTGGTGTTGGCTTCTCGTTGTTTACATTACAAACTCTGTGTACCAGAACACAGTTCCACCCCCGTACATGTATCCCAAATGAAGGTGGATTCAATGTTAGGCACTGAAACATTTTAAAATGTTTAGCAGTTTACGGTACTAAAGATCTTCTTGCACTAAAGCAATGAGTATTATCTTTTAAAATAAAGTTTGGATAAAGGCAAATACTTTCATTTCATTGCTTTGTTCTTCATTGCATACAGAGAAGATGGAGAACTGGAATCAGGAAAGTGAAGGGGACACAGCAGTTGTTGCAGGAAGATCTTGGAAATGAATGAAAGAATGAGTACCATCAGTAGGTTAGGATCAGTAGTGGTATGGTTGTATGGATGGTGGTCTTTTAGGCAACTTAGTTAACCATGTCAGGGCACCAGCACCAGCTCCAGAGAGCTGAGAGGTTGAAAGCTCCTCCAGATGCTGGTGGCACAGAAGTGGAGATGATCCTTGTACTCTGAGTGGCTCTGTATCCATTGGAAGAAGTCCAAGCTGGGGACCAGCAAATGTGTTTTCAGTGGACTTTGGGTTCATTCTGTTTTCTCTGTGTTGTGATACTTCAGGCACAATTTTATTTCTCTCTTTTCAGCTCACTTCAGGGAGCCTGGACTTGCCACTGTGGATTTCTGGAACTGTCTGTTTCCATCATGTTTATTGTTCAAAGGTTAAAGATGTAGCCACAATTACTACTGTTTCAGCCACAAAAGATAGTCGTAACTTCAAGTATTAGCCACCACCACCCACCAGCTACAGGAATGATCTCACATTTTTTTCCTTCTAGGAAGAGTGTTCAGATGCCAGTTTTATCTGACTCCAACCCTGTGACAAGCATAAATAACAAGAGTTGTTGATTCTTAGATCCACGTACAGCAGAGGCAAAGGAATGCAGTTTGTGTCTATTCGTGTCAAGATGTGTTGCATCAGAGGTAAAAGCTACGTGCTGTCTGTACAGCACAGACTGGACAAGAGTTCCTGCTGTCCAGTTTGAGGGGAAGGCTGGGGAGGACAGGGAGTTAAAATCAAGACAAACAGGGTCCACTGCAGGTTGCTTTAGCTGCTGCACAGGCTCAGTATCTGTGCAGCACATCTGGCCAGCTGCTGCTGAAGAGGGCAAGAAAAACTTCTCGTCTCCCCCAAATTTCTGGAGCTGCTTTTTTTCATACCTTCTCTTGCACTGATTCTCTCTGTTACCCTGTTATAATGAACCATGCCAGGGAGCTAAACCAGCAGCCAACTATTTGTGTTTCTGCTAAGTTGGGATCCAGCTGATCCAGCTCCCTGTGAGAGGTCAAGGGATGTCCCACTGCAGTGGTGGTGAGCCTCTGCACATCCTGGGGAGACCCTGGGCCACCAAGCTATGCAGAACCCTAAAGAGCTTTCCAACTGGTTTTCCAACCTCTCAATCTGCAAACAGAGACTGGTTTTCATAAGCACATCTCAGACCAGAAGCTGCTCCTGCCCAGGAAGCCCTTGAAGGATCCCCAGTCCGCACCAGAAATCCCCATCAGCATGCTACAGAGTCACAGATTTTGGTCATATGCAAATGCCAAGTCCTTCTGCAGGATTTTCATGAAGTTCAGGATTTTCATCTCAGTTCTCAACATGGATATGGATATGGATATGGAAGTAGGAAGAGGCTGTAGCTTTCTCCTAGGTTATCTGGCAGGGTCAGGAAGGATTTCCCAGCAGTAGTGTCAGTACCGATTTTCTGCTGTGACAGGAATGCAGAGCCTTGGTGGGTCAAGTGAAGATGAAAGCCACCTCTCTGAAGGCCCAGAACCTTCTGACTGACCCATCTGACTGGCTCACTACACAAGCATTTCCATACGATGATAAACTGTCACATCATCAGCTAAGCAGTGTTGCTGTTGTGCTTCTGACTCAGGGCTCTTCTGAAGGACTTCTCTCGTCACTGTGCAGGGTGCTGAGATGACTCTTCATTATAAGGTCTTTCAGAGAAAAAGTGTGATGGCAGCAACCGGCCCACACACCAAGATACTTAAGAGGTCTTGAGTCATGTACACACAGCTATAGAAACCTATCAATCTGCTAGTAACAGGCCCTGCAGAAACACAGGGCTGGATGCTGCCCCTGCCCTAAGAGACTTGCAATCTAATTTGGGAGAAGACCAAATGGAAAAGGAGAAGGAAAAACATTAAATAATAAGAGCAAATGTTTATATAGCTGCTTGCACAACATAGTAACTACAAGCAGCTAAAGTCTTAGAGATTCAAACAAGATTAAACACTAAGAAGAAACACTTTACAACTGCACAGAGAATCTGGGGAAGGTTGCTTGGAGAGATTGCTTGGGCAGAAAGATTGTTTCTTGCAATTCCATGATTCTGCTGATTTGTATCGTGCTCAGTTGTCCCACAGGTTTCATATCTGAGATCTTCCTTCAAAGAGAAGAGTCATCCTCAGAAATCCAGTTAGAAAAGATATCCCAGCCCTAAGGTGCAGATGGTAAACAGGCAACCACGACAGACTGGATGGCTTAAGGAAGAGTAGTGTTACGCTCACAAGAGACTCAGAATTATGAAATGTCTTCATGGGAAATTTGCATGCAATGAAATTCAACAAGAACAAGTTTTACAAATCTGCTTTCATGCTCTGCATTTACATTTAGGGCAGATTTAAGCATGTATTTCAATTATAGCAGTTGCAGTACAAATTCATTCACACAGCTTGGTTCCAACTGCTTTATTTTGATTTATAAAAACAACATCGTAAAGAATTAGGACTATCTTTCTAGGTCCTTTAAATAGCTTTCTGTATTGTAAACTGAGTGCCTCAGAGTTATCCTCACAGTCTTATTAATTAAGAAAATGCTGTTACCCTCAGAACCGTGAGAAACCAAGGTGATGATACAGAAGACACAGACCTTTAAAGTTTTCAGGTACCCATCTCCTATGGGAGCTCCCAATGAAAGGGAATGTGAGTGTTTGATGATCAAAGTGCTTTGCAGCATGGCCAAGAAAATCAAGCCTGCCTCTTTGCAAACTCAGGGACCCTAACAAGAGTGTCATCTTTCCTGCACACAGCATTGTTCACACTATATGCTTGGTCATAAGAGGGTTTAGACTTCCCTTTCCCCACCCTTCCTTGCTTTTATGTACATCTACCTGAGAAATATTGTACATAAAGTGCCAACAATGCAGGGATAGAGGAACCTTGTGCTTAGGAGATCCTATGTTTAAATAAAGAGTCCAGGACACAACCAAATTCCAAATCACTTTTATAAATCAGATAGTGTAAGCAAATTTATGTAAAGTAATGCTGATTGTAATCCCACAGAGTGGAACTGCCACAGCAGTGCTAAATCATAGTTAAACCTCAATAGTTTCTCTTTCTTACTGCTATTTTTCTGCTGTATTCTTTCATGCCATGGTCTGTATAGATGAATAGAGGTGAAATGATACATGTGCTACATACAGTTTTATTTATGTCATACCAGGCTTATGCATTTTGATTCTAGAATAAAGAAAAATTACTTCTCCTAAGGTCGAGATTCTAAGGAGAGGATTGTTATTTCACTTGATGCATGAAAACATTTATGTTTCAGACTGCCAATACCTACAGCAATGAAGAGGGAAAAAGGTAAGATAAGAAGTGTTTAGTCAGGCTTTATCTTTTCCCCACTTTTGTCTTTCTCTCCTTCCAGATACATGAAAGGGGAGCACACAATTAGCTCTTAACAAACCAGACTAAAACCCAAACAAGTCTCCCAATTCTTATCAGAGCAGTGACACAGCAACAGTGTTGAGAAGAATGAATGAAAATATTTTGCAAATAAGTATACTTTCTCGTGGGACACCTGCTTATGACCAATTGTCATTTGCTTCCAATTCTTGACAGAAATTTTATCGTACAAGAAATTGTATCATACAAGAAATTATATCATGCAAGAAGACCAACACTGCATTCACTGCCACTTGAGTCACCCATCTGACTGCACAGATAATTTGGAAATACTGTTTGTCTTCTTATCCATCTCTGAAGTCTAGCAGTCCAATGTTACATTCTGATGTAAGTGCTACTAAACACTTCATGCCATATTTCGCATTGGCCTGGAAGCTAACCTTTGCAAAGTGTTAGATTTTCTCCTGGATATACTTATCCCTTCTAGTTACAAAAGAGGAGACAACAGGACTTGCTAAGGGACAATTTCAACACCTAGCCCTTGGCATACACCTTGTAGGAAATACCTTTAAACCAGAAACAAATTCTGAAAGTTTCATTTAGATTAAATTGCCTTCAATGTGAATAGCTGGTGTGTCACCAAGGGTTATGCTGGATAACCAATGGAAAAAATGGTCTTATATTTGCTTTATGGTGTATGGAATGGCTTCACAATTAATTGTGGGTAGAACTTCTATCCACTTGGTACTAACATCAATAATAGTAATAGTAAAAATACAAATAAAACATCATCTATTATTATCTAGTTTTGCCAAGAGACTAGTTATGAGAATTAAGAACTTCCAGATCTCTTTATTTCCAGGTGTTCATTGAGCACTTGAATATATAGTCACAGAACCACGTCAAACAGCAATGCAACATTTCTGATTAGGAGTGAAGATGCTGCCTAAGAATGATCCCCGCCCTGTCAGAAGCTGATCATTCTCTGAGGAGTGTTTCTTGGAAGAGAAGATCAGAAACAGTAATGAATAAATTTTAAAATGAAATACTGGAAAGAAATGACCTCCTCAATCACCATGCAATCAAGAGAACCCAGCCAGTAAAGAAAAAAGAAATCCAACTCCCTATCAATAAAGCCACAAAATGTATATAGTTTCCTTAGCATAACATCTTTAGGGTACCAAACAAGAATAGTTTTAGTCTTCTCAGCTGAACAGCTCTTCAGTGAAAGCCTAGGTGCTGCAGCATCTCCCACATGGGAGTTTAGCAGTTTTGAGTTAGAAAATGCCAAGAAAAAATTAGTATGAAAAGATAATTTGATATAATTCCTACAGAAGATGGTCTTTGATACTACTGCTCAGATATGGAGAATAATTTGGAGTCTGCAAGAAAAGCCACAGGCTTTTGACTGCAGATACCTATCTGTCTCCTGCTATTTCTTTTGTTTTTTCTTTCCCTGGTTGGAACTTTTTTTTTTTTTCCTTAAGAAATAGGCAAGTAATAATAGAATGAAGCACATGGCACTGAAATTAGAGCTCTCTATCAGCTTCTTATATCATGAGGTGAACTTTACTGTAACTCCTCTGACTATCTGGACTTACAAAAAGGAGAGAGGGAACTAATGAGTACAGTAGGAAGAATGGCAGTAAAAATAGACTCGATTTCAACATTTACTGTGAAGCAAGTCAGGATTTGAAATTCGCTGTATGTTGGCCAGACTCGTATGAAGTGCTTCTGTTACAAAATGCCCAGCTGAATTCTGGTCTGAAAGAATTCAGACACAGATTTGCATTATAGGTAGCAATTCACGTGATTCAGTAACAGGAAATGTTAGTATTCAGATGCCATAAACACATGCCAAATGAGAAAAGTTGGTTTTGAACAGCTAAATCACTTATAGTTGTTTCAGTTAATATTGTTTTATTATTATTATTTTTATTTTTTTTCCTGAAAAGGCTTTAGGAAAGTAATCATAAAGAAAGAGAAGTATACATCTAGGAATTGACCTAACACATAAGAAATATGGGAACCTTTAATCAAGCTACTTAATATATTTTTGAAACACATGTATCTTGAGGATGTGTAATTCAGGCTTTAGCTCCTGCTTTTATCGATGTTCCAGATCCCATAGCTGACATCCTGAACTGGATGTCAGGGTTACATTGGATAAGCAATATCTGCCATCTGCTGGAAGGACGTTTTCTAGCAGTGATGAGGCTGACACGATTTGGTCAGGTGGCCAAACACAAGAAAACTGAACGAATAAGATTCTGGAAGAATCTGTAAAATTAAAACTTAATCTGTGGCACAACAGAGACCTTTAGATGTTATTTACCAGAGCGTAAATGAGCCACAGAAAAGAAGAAACAATTTACAGTGCAATCCGTGAAAGAGGACTGGAGACTCAGTCTAAGCCCTGGCCCATTGCTCTGTGCAGGATCCCACACTGCACTCGTTTTAGCTCATAAACCCCACTAAAAACATGTTTGTATTCATAGTATTTTGACGAAACAATCCTCCTCTATCCATTCTGCAAGTATTTGCCAGAAATAATGTTAACAGCATACACCAATACTGTACATTCAAAGAGAAAAGGGCCTCAGTCTTCTCTCTCTCTTTTTTTTTTTTTTAGAAAAAAAAAAAAAAAAAAAAAAAAAAAAAACATGAGAAGCAAGGTATTTAATTTAACCTTGGTGATAAAACATTTTAAAAAGGGAATCATGTTATTAATAATACAGATGGCTGCTGTTACATCTATATTGCACATAGATAGACTTTTGCATTAAATTTCTCGGGGCTTTTGACAGAACACCATTGTTTGGCTGTGCTTCGTAGTGCATTTGAAACTGTTCCAGTTAGACCTCGAATTCATATTTCCATGATGTGAATGGATGGAGAGAAAGGGCATAACCACCTCTGAGCTAAAAGAAATAGCACGTTGCCTTTGCTGCTCTTTGGTGAGCAGTGGTATACTACCTGGTTAATACACGAGTGGGTTTTATTGAACTGGTAGCACTGACTGCTAGGACAATTACCCAAAATTTCCCAACCCACAGGCTTGTTATCAGTTGCACACACTTTTGCTACGCATTAATTGCTCAGTCTGGAATTTTCCATGCTGGATGGTTGCCTCGGGACAATCTTCTGGAAAACTTCAGTGAAAAGCTTTCAGCTGTTTCTGAAAACACAACTGAGAAAAAAAAAAATACATTGTTTTGACCATGTTAAAAAATTCTGGCAGACTTTTCTCTGAATAGCTGCAGTGCAGTGATCCTTTGGTACAGGGACTTCCTGTTTGCAAGCTGGGTGGCCTATTTATTGGAGATTAACTTCCTGCTATCCTCACGAAATTTTACCAAAATTTGGCCACATTATAGAACTTGGAGCCTGTGCATAGCAGATGTTTTCAGTAGAGACCCCAGTTTTGAATTAAACTCTCCAAGACCCCATCCACCACAGCAGGCTCCAGTCTCCAGCTGCACACCGGACTTTCCCTGTGTTTCTGTTTCTGAGCTGTTGTTGTTGCTGGATGAAGTCTGGGCATGTGATCTGAGAGCTAGGATGTACTCTTGTAGTCCCTCAGTCAGTCCTGTAGTCTCTCAGCAGTCAGTACTGGGTCTTGATGGTGATGGGAAAGATAAAGGGGAGCTGCTGAGGCCGTGGTATAGGTGGCATGACATGGCATGGCAGTTGCAGCATGAGAAAGGAAAGCTGGAAAAGCTGCCAAGGTGCCATATTCATGGAAGATAAAAGCCTGAAGTGGGCAATTTAAGATCTAGTTTGAGAGAGGATTCAGATAAAAGTCTGGAGGAGTCTGAGATTGAACAATATGTTGTCAGGAAGGAGGTATGAAAAATAGGTGGTTTTTATTAATGGTCAGATACGGTGGAAATAGTGAAAAATATCTAGGAAAAGAGGCACGAACCAGAAGCTAAGATTGCATGAAGAATCTAAAGAAAGAGATTGGAAATCGTTGTGAATGGGGAAGCCGAGGAAGAAAAACTAGATGAGGAGCTAGAAGAGAAGAAACAGAGATTAATGCTGGCTTGAGAAATCTGTCAGACTGAATGTTCTCAGCCATCACTTATTTCAAGACTCCTTGAGCAATATGGAATGGCCTTCTCAGTGGACTATGTATGAGGCATGGGCAGAAGGCTAGATATCTCCACATTACTTGAACACATTTTATCTTTTCTTCCCGTTTCATTCACTGATCTGCTCTTTGATGCATTTACTTCTAGTGTAGTAAAGGAAACTTTGTTGTTTGCTGGACAAGGTGTGCTGTGAAGTGGTGGCTGTGGCATTTCATTTCATTTCATTTCATGTCATTGCATGTTTTGCCCACTTCCCTCAGGAAGGCTGTGCATTCTCTCTTTTCTTCACAGACTAGGAGGGGAGGTGTGATGGGGAAGACACAGTGCTTGTTTCATTCTTACAGGCTGCCTTAAAAATAAATCTCAAGTCTTTTCATGCTTCTTCTGGTAAGAAGAGAGCTGAAAAGCACAAGCACATGCCCAGAGTGTCAGCGCATGGGGAACCACCAGCTGGAAAGGCCAAGATGTGCAGGCAGAGCTGCGAGCAGCTGGCAGCGAACACCAACAGGACTTGAAGTTGCTGCAATTCTTATACTGGGTCTTGAGAATATCCCGCAACATCCTTGGCTGTGTGCTAATTTTTCTGAGACATCTAGTCACAGGAATTCCCCACCCGTTTGCTCATAATTTTGACGAACACCACATCGGTCTCAGGAGCACTCCACTGATAGGCAGTTTGCAATCTATTATTTTTGGATTTTCACAGTCATGGTTAGAATACGAATTATTTTGTGACTTCAGCAATAAACAGGGTGTCATCTTTTAATGCAGCTGAAGGGGGAGAAGTACCACAGAGACAAACAGAAGCTGTGTCCCTACCCACTGAAGACTATAGTGGAAAAGCCAATTTCCATGAGAGCAAGTAAAAATATAAAATACATGTCAGAATAGGAAAAACTTAGTCATGTGTATAACACTATGGATGAGTGGATTTAGAATATTTACTGACTCACTGGTCCCTGAAAAACTGCACATAAAATCTGTAACATCCTGTAAAAATGTGTGTTTTGCTAGCTAGCTAAAAAGGATTCAAGTATTTAAAATATTTCATGTATATCTGGGTTACAGTTTTTTGAGAGCCTGACTAAGGCTACCACAACTGATCTTCAGTCTCTTTAGACTGGATTTAGAACAAATATGAAAGAACAGCCCATGTTATTCAGTGATAGACAAGGAAGTCTTTTAAACTAAGTGGGTGATGTGTGTACTTAAAGGCTTCCATTGCTCTCTGGTGGCAAAGGTTCCCAGGCACCAAACCTTTCCTGAGTGGTCAAAAACAGAGGTTTTTTTTTCAGCCTCCTCTAAATTCTAAGCTGTTTTCTTTCATCTTTTTTTCAATCCACCCTTGCTTGTTCCCGTCTTGGGTTCATGCGAGTGCAAAGACAGTTCTGTGGTATTGCTGCCTGGTGCCCAGAAAAAGTAGAGCTGTGCAATAGCTGCTCTGTCTTACGTGCTGCAGCTAATTAGTGTCAGGAGGAACAAAATCAGAAAGAAAACAAAAAATGCATATTAAAATATACCTTTTTTTTTTTTTTTTTTTTTTTTTTTTTAAGGATCAGAAATTGATTTTACTGCCCTGGACTGGTGTCAGGAAGACATAACCCAAACCATGCAAATATACTTCAAATGTGGGGTGATGTTTTTATTCCTCGTGTACAACATTGATCCCTCCCCCTCTCAGCTGGCAACTCAGAGGCAGAACTAAAAAAAAATCTTTTGAGACTCACTTGGAACTTGCTCCTGCCTCTCTGTAGCCCAGTTTCTGGATGTCTGAGCTTCAATTCACAGGCACATGCCAATACAAAGCCCCATATTGAGCTCAATGGGATCATTTGTGACACTTTTCTTCGTGACATGATTTCATGGTTTTGGCAAGTCCTTAAGCTTCTCCGCTAAAGGAGCATTTCAATCCCCTGGTCTCTGGGTAGTTTGTCTTTGTTTAAAATTCCTTCCACTTGCTATCACATAGCCAAGTTTCCAAAGCTGCAGAGGTGCCGAAGTTGGGAGAGAGGCACAAAAGGGCCAAGGGCATGGCAAACATTTCTGAAAGAAAGCACTGAGCACCTGGGGGAGAGGACTGACTGTGTGTGCAAAGGGTCCCAGCTCTCTGCACATTGTGCCTACAAACCCAGAACCCTTGGATACTGACCAAGAATTACATGGTCAATAAACACTTTCAAACCCTGTAGGTGGGATAGGAGATATCTAACAAGACTTATCATAAAGTAAGTTTTCAGTGGCAGGAACTGTCTTGTTGTACACTATTTATCTGAGTGGGTTCCCATGATGGAAACTCACTGCACAATGCAATTAATAAGCAGGTGAAGAACTTGGACTATCCGAGGATTCTCTAAGCAGTCGAATTCTAGACCAGTTAAATTCCCCTTGCAGTTCTGCACCTTCAGAAAGCAGAAAAGTAGTCTGAAGTCCTATTCTTTTGGTGGCTTCTGGCTGAGAATATTAGTGCACAGCATGGAGAGCTATGCTTGTCCAGCCTCAGCGTATTTCTCCAGGTGCTGCTCGCCTGTTTTTTCTACTTGGCACTATGGTGAAGAGCTTTCTGGCTGATCTGCATCATTCATCAGTGCTAGATAAAGCTGTTGACATTCTTACAGCAGACAAAATGAAAGGGATGCAAGCTTGGGAATCCTGTTTTCTAACACTTTACTGCGGTGTCTTAACAACCACATGCAGTGCTCCTAGTCAGTGGCTTTTCGTTAAAATGTCACATAACTAATCAGAATTACAGATAAAACAAGGAAATCAGCCATTTTTAGTGTCATCATTACTATCAATGTAGCTCTCACTTTTCCCTTGTGCCCTAGTGGATTGCAAGTAGTTGCTATCATGGTTGAGGATAATGAAGGGAGCACAGGGACCAAATGAAGGTGTTTGTTTGTTTGTTTGTTTGTTTGTTTGTTTAAGTAATCCCAGACAATTTCCTGACACTGTAAGTCCCTGACTATCCTTTTCTCTCCATATCTGCCCTTCTCCAGCACCACAGCATCTTTTCCTCTTTTCTGAGCATTACATACTCCAGTTCTCACCTTCTTCAGGAGAAGACGGTTCCAGAAGATCATTCAACTTCTGCTGTAATGTCTTTGATGCTTGGAGAGTTATCAGCTTACACAGACATTTCAACCAGGTTGGAAATGGGCCAGGTGCTTCTTAGCAGCCAAGACAGATACAAGATCTCTAAGGAAGAGCCAAAACCAGAGTACATTAAGTCAAATGTTCCTTCTTTATCACAGGATGCTGTTCTTCGCTAACAAGTGGAGCAGATGGAGCTTCTTTCATGCTTTTCCCAGACTGATCCATTCAGGTATTTGGGTCGTTACAGCAGTAACTAAAAGCAACAACGTGCCCCATAGCACATCATCAACAGGACTCCAGCGTACCAGACCCCACAAACAAATAATAATGATACAGTAAAAAAGTAAAAAACATGCATATTTTGCCCTGAAGAGTTTGCACTGCAACACAGTCGAGATAAAGCAGATGCAACACATATATACAGTATCTGTAGTAAAGGACAGCAAACCTTTTAACTGTATTAAATGTTAGTTTTTGTTTCATGTTCAGTTATCTAATGTACTGGGATATGTTTAATGAAAAATAATTAGTGAGTGATTTATATGGAGTATGGAATTAGTAAAGGGCAAGAGTTCAGGCATAACTTGGGAATGAAAAACAGGGCAGGATGCAGGGAAACAGGATGGGATAGAGGGCAGATAGATGAGGTCATGGAAAAGACAGTAGAAGGAACAGGTCCATAAAGTTGGGGGAAAAAAAAACTAGTGTCCTGTGTAGAGCGCACAGTATATTATGTGTGCCCTGTCGAATAAATGTACCATCTACTGGCCTATTAAAAAATCCCTTCTCTTCATTGCTCTGAGTGTTACTGCAAGAAATGCAGTGTTTCAGAAGGATCTGTCCCACAGAACTTTGAGAAAAAAAATACTCCCCATAAACAGAAATACTTTAAAAGATTATCCAGACATCAGCATTAGGAATTGCATGTAACTATTAGAGGCACTTTGGCATCCACGTAATTGTATCACCTTGGATTTTAATAGGGATCCATTGTCTTGTAAAGATTTTTAAGCATCTGTTAGTTCTTCCCTAATGCACTCAGACTGCTGATATCCTGAGAATATGTTCTTATTATTGTTCAGTATAATTCCCCAAAGAATACCCCACACTTCATGAGAGGATTTGAGTCTGATTTTAATACAGGAAATAGAGTATCTATTTTAGACACAGTAAAAATGGGGCAGCAATTGTTGAACAGTCTCCATAAATGACATGTAATAAAACTAAGTATCATAAAAGCTAGCCTTTAGGCTAGGCGATTGAATATTTTGTATAATTTCAAAGGGACTTTTAAAATAAAACAGAAGAAAAGAAGACACGAGGACATGCAGAAGTTTGTTAAAGTCAGAGGCCAGAGGCTGCCAAGACGTGGTGATAGCACAAAGTCAGCACAGCTGCAGGTAGAAAGCTAGGATGGTGCTCGCAAATTTGGTGTGCATCCTGCAGCAGCTCTATCATAGCAGTTCATGATCATGGGGAAGCTAAACACCTGTGACTTCTTAGGTTTTCCTTTTTTTTTTTTTTTTTAAATGAAACACTGAGGCCAGTTCACCTTTTTGAAGCTATAAAATGCTTCTTAAAGTTTTCAATATATAGAAGAATGAATTAATAGTGAATTTGGTAAAAATAGAACTAAAGGAAAGTGTTCATGAATTTGAATCAAAGTGCTGACTAGCAGTTTTAGCTAGCAGACAGGGTGGAAAATCCATACAGGTTGAAACAGTTCAACTTCTCTGCAATAAAATGTTTTTGTTCAGGAATGCCAAAAACTTTAAAATATGAATTTTTGTTTCAAAAGAATATTTTCTCACATTTTAAAAATAGCCTAAGCTAAATTGAGAAGAAGACTAAGCAAAAGTCGAAGACTAAGCAAAAAAACAAAAGTGCTGATCTCTGCTCTCTGGGGACGGTGACAGGACCTGAGGGGACAGCATGGAGCTGGGACAGGGGAGGGTCAGGCTGGGGGTTAGGGAAAGGGTCTGCACCCAGAGGGTGGTTGTGCACTGGGACAGGCTCCCCAGGGAAGTGGTCATGGCACCGAGCCTGCTGGAGTTCCAAAAGCTTTTGGACAACACTCTCAGACATATGGTCTGTTTTTTTTTGGTGGTCCTTTGGAGACCCAGAAGTTGGACCTGATGTTCTTTGTGGGTCCCTTCCAACTTGGGATATTCTATGGTTCTATGAAAAGAGGTAACTCTAAATGGAACAGGAAAAAAGTCACCTTTCACATTTTGGCCAGTATTGTTTCTACCTTTTCTGAACAGAATTTTTGCCATTGTCTCCATTGTTCTGGTTTAGCTTTCATCCCCAAATACCTATCTAATTACCAGCTTTTGTTTTATTTACAACACTGATTATTTACTGATTTTCAGGCTCTATAAGTCTATTTTCTCAGTGTAAAATTCACAATTTTCTCAGTACTTAAAAGACTGGAGTGTACGACATGGAAGGAGAGTTGGTTTTGGTAGGCTTAGTCTGTAGAAGAGATGACTAAGGGGGAATTAAATGATGCCTTCAGCTAACTAAAGAAGAGTTATAAAGAAAACAGAGCCAGACGCTTATCAAATGTGTGCAGCAGAAGGACAGGAGGTAATGGTTGCAAGCTGCATCACAGGAAATTCCAGTGCAATATAAAGATCACATCCACAATGAGTGCGGCCAAGCACTGAAATCCAAAACCAGGGATCCCAAAAAATCTCCATTCTTGGAGATTTTCAAAGCCTGATAGGGCAAGGCTGAGGAACCTGGTCAAACTTCATAATTAGACCTGCTTTGAGCAGGGAATGGGAATAGATGGGCTCAGCCAATCTAACTCACTCTGTAACACTAAATGTGAAGGTTCTGCATAGTACCGCTCTGGTTTAGATCCAAACCACACATGGAATGATTAAGTAACAACCACATGGTTCCCAAAAAGTCCCAGTAAGGCTAGAAATCACACTGGGAATCAGGTCTGCATGAAACTTCATAGAAATCTAGATGGCCTCTTTCATGCCCTTCTTCAGACTTCCAGGTTGAGCTTGCCTAATGTCTAAGAGGAAATTTTCAAAAGCAAACACTTCTTCTCATTGTCTATGTAAGACATATGAATAGGTTGAGTCCAATAAAAAGAGTAAACATGAATAATTTACTCTGAGTATTCACAGTCCTTAACTATTAGTTTGTGTTGGACTACCGGGTTTGTGTTGGACCACTCCAATCAAATTTCCAATGACAAAAAATTGCTGTAGGTTGCAGCCAGCTCCAGGTTGCCCCACTTCAGCAGTCGAGTTGGACCAGATGACCTCCACAAGTTTCCTTTCCTCTGCCCTACAGTCTTCATGATCTAAATGTCTTCACAGAACCTTATGGTGCACAGCAACACACCTCTCAACTTCATTCTATAAAAAATCAGTCTGGAAAGCTGCAACACAGCCTTTGCATTGTTTTTAGAGTTTGACCTTAAAAAAAAAACATAATAAAAAAATTTAGTAGTTATGTCTTAACATCACATTGTTCCCAAATGAAACAGAAGCATGCCCTAGTCAGTATGGCCACAGCCCACCAGCTATAGGAGAGTAGTGAGCAGTGTGGGTACAAGTCAACTCATGCCACCCTAAGGCCAGGAGCTGAATCTATCCCTGGGATTATTTTATTGAGCACTGTAGATATAACCTTTAGAGTGATCTTTCAGGAAGCCAAGCTCCAGGGAATTTTAAATGAGGCTGAGTTTTTTAGTAAGGCCCCTCCATAAGAATATATTCAATCTGAAGTAGATTTTAGGATCAGTTAGATATTTTTTTTCCTATTTGATTTTCTAAAAAGTCTAATTGGTATGTAAATTCTCACATTAAGAACAACTAAGAATGCCAAATCAAGTACCCAAAAGTTAGGAAATGCCAGACTTAGCATTGACAGTGCAGATTGAATCCACATATGCTCCATGTATTATTCATAGTTTTATGGCTGCTTTTTCTCCTCCCAAGGGCCTATGCAGCTTTCACCTACGAGAAAAGGGACTGAAAACCCATGATATCCTAGCGCAAGGAAAGGTTTTCAAGAGTACAGCTCCCCAGAACAGGTCTCCTCTGTGGCAGTCCTTCCTCACAGCCAAGGGTGTTCAGGATTCACAGCACCCTGACCCGGACCTGGCTTCCTATGGGAGCCCCAGGTGTGCTACATCAAAAGCTCCCTGAAACGGAAACATTTCCCTTAGTGACTGTCATTTCCTTGAACAGGAGCTTTCTGATAACATATTTTGGAATATTCCCAATGACCTCTAGGTCAGAACTGCAGAAACTAGCCCGTGCCTATAACATAGTTATTTGGGGTAGAACCCAGAGGAACAACTAAAAGAGCTTGAAGAGGTCTACAACACACTGATGTCCCTGCCTCCTGTTCCTAGCTGCCTCAGGTACTGACAGCATAGGAGACTCCACTTTGCGGACTGTAGTGCGAAAGGTTAAATGCATAAATGAGCCTGCACACTTTGCTTCTGTAATTGCATTGCTAAAAAAATGAACCAGGCAGTTTCAAGCCAACTTGGTTCCATCTGTGTAAACAGCAACCACCTCTTGATTGAAAGGCTGTATTAGGAAAACTGTCTTGCCTATGAAATGAAGCTGTGAAAACTCTCCAAAGATAAATGTTAGAAGACCTATTACGTGGGATATTTAATGTACACTTCACAAAATACAGAAAACAATTTTGTATTACCACAGATATGAGTTAATAGGCCTATAATTCTGTGTTTGCATTTTGTTAATTCAAACTTTTTTGTTCCCAGCTGGGTAGCAAGTCTTTGCATATTTATTTTTCTCAGCGCTTAAGGCTGATAGAAATTTGAATGCGAACAGGCTGCCAAAGTGTTCTTCACCTCCCAAGACACTCATGAGCTCCATCAGTCATAACGACAATTTAGCTTTGATGGCTAAGCACTATTTATGTCAAAAGTTTAATGAGAACAGACTTGCCCTTCATACAGGGAATTAAGATCATGATTTTTATGAGAATGTTTCTACATTTGCATGATATGGTTATACACAAGAATGTGAGCAATAATAAAAAAAAAATAATGTAAAATGAATAAATACTTTGAAGACAGTATTCCTTAGCAGTGAATTTTGATTTAGGATTCTGTGTCAGCTCAAGAAGATGAACATATCAATGGGAAAAATAAATAAGGTGAACTTACAAAGTAAAAGCAAAGCATGGATTACTCATCTTTTAACTGAAATGTCCTCTTCCTCTCCCCTTAAGTGGGAGAGAAATCTTTCCTGAGGCTTTGCAGTAGAAAAACTTAAATTGTCCCAAGACTTGCTGAAATCATTCACTACTGTGAGAAGAGGAGGTCACTGAGTTAGCCAAGGACAGCCAACCACAGCCCAAATGAACAAGTCCTCAGGGCACTATTCTCTTTTTTTTTCACCCTATACCTTCCTTCAACAGACCCTCTCTCCAAACGAAATCCTGTGCTTGGTCTCTCTCCCAACCCTAAACCTATATGCTGATTGAGACATAGCCTAAAATACCCCAGCTATGGCCCAGATCAATACATCCTCAGGGGAGAATTCTGTTTGTATGTCCCTCTTCCCTCTAACAGCCCTTTTCCTCTACCAGTCCCTGCCTCCTTCCTTTACAAGTAACTCTCTTACCCTAAAACTGTGCCACAGCTGACTACAGCTGAAGCTTAGCACACCACCCCTAGGCTTTGCCTGTTGGAGCACAGTCTCAGGCATTATATTTTATGCCACCCAATCCTTACCTTCACAGCCCTTTTTGAAGTGTATTCCAGCAGGAGCTCAGGCTTTGTCTCTCTACCGATCCTAACCCTAACCTAAACCTTAACCTCATTTAGTTGAGTGAGATCTAGCCCAAAATATCCTAGCTTTAGCCCAGATAAATATGTCTGCATGCCAACTGAGGCTCAGCATAAGATCTCAGCCACAGCCCAGGTAAAAAAGATCTCAGAGGAGAATCCTTTTGACAACCCACTCTTCCCCTTGGCAGCCCCTTTGCCAGACAACTACAGCTGGAAATCCCACTCCTTGTATTTCTTCTAATCCCACTCCTTGTATTTCTTGTCAGCCGAGCCCTAGCCCAACAGACCCAGACAGAGCCCAGATGAACATGTCTTCAGCAAACAATTCTTTCGACCCCTGTTGTCCTTCAACAGTCTCTTTTCAAACCCTAAACAAACAGATCTTTAGACTTTCTTCCTTCTCTGAAACCAAAACATAACCAAGTCCCTAAGCACAGTTGTGGACTGAGATTTAGCCCAAGGCCCCTAACCACCACCACATGAGAAACTTCTCAGAAAGTAATTCTTTCTGCAGCCCCTTTCCTTCCCTAGTCCAAAAAGAGATACAAACTTTGTCTGTTCCCTGTCCCTAAACCTAATTTTAGCCTGAACTCTAAAACCCATGACCAAGTTCTCAGAAGAGGAATTCTTCAGCAATCCTTTTTCAAGTTGACTCCAGGTGGAGCTCTAGACTCTGCCCCATTAAAACTCCATCTTAGTCTGAATGCAAAGCACGGGTTGAGCCTTAGCTCCAAATTGTGTTAATGGCATACTGTGATCACCTTAAAGTAATTTGGGGTCATGATGTATGTGAGATAATATAGCAGCCAAATCTTGTCCAAGATTTGTCAGTTTCCTGACATGAAAAAAACCTTACATTTGTCTTGTTGGGATTCTTTCTATCTTCTCTCTTTAAATGCTGAGAGGCTTAATTTGCTTCTGCTATATCCACCTGGCTTCTAGTCTAAAGAATATCCAGAACTGCAAGGACATATGGCTTCCATGCTCATTTATGATAATCATAAAATTTCATTGAATTAATATTTTTGAAGCATTCGTTTTTCTTTTTCTACATATCATATCAAAGAATAGGTGCTGAGATTTAAATATTTTTGTGCAGCTTCTGTATATTCCTTCATAAAACTCTTCTGGCAGCTCAAATTTTGTTGAAATAATTTTCCTTTTAGGCTTAGAGCCTAAAAGGAAAGGTATTATACAGGGTATGCTTAATAATGGTTGTAAAACAAGGAAGGAAGAAGAAAATGAGGAAGAGAGATTAAAAAATAAATAAATAAATAAATAAATAAATAAATAAAGTTTTATCTTTATTCTTTCTGGCTCTGTAATTGTATTCTCTTTTATAATGAGAATAATCAACCTTCTGCTCTGATTCTTTGGAGAATGATGTAAGAAACATTTTATATTCCGCACTGCCAGAAAGTGTCCTTAGGATACCTTTGGTCAGATCCATTAAAAGACATGAAGATTAACATTAAACTGCTGTTTGTATCGAAATTAGTATGAAATAGATTGCTTGCTTTATGTGATGTTTATAGTCTCAGTAGTATGTTCCTGCCATTTTTAATGTTACCAAAACACAATCTTCCTGCTAAATATTTCAGTGGCAAATTTTATGTCTCCTTATTGCTATATCATATTAGCTCAGAATAAAAAAGATAAATTTCAGATTCATTTGTTTCACCATCCCAAGCAAACTGAAAGAGGCTATGTTCAAGGCAGATCTGCTACCTTTTTTACACAAATCTGTTTCCTACGACTGCGCTGCTATTCACGGTGGTGCCACTCGGTGGTGCCACGGGGCCACAAAAACTCAGCTGATCTTAAATTCAACCGCTTATATTTTGCAACAGAGACTCATCAGGTTCTTGCAGTGTTTTCTTGCCTATGCAAATTTAGAATTAACAAAATCTATGTTTTGTTTATTTGTTTTTTAAATAAATAAAATAAATAAATCGTAGCCAAACAATGCTTTCAAATTTGCATGTGCTTTTCAGATAACATATTTTGTACTAAAACTACATGATCACTGTTCTGCCACCCCTATCTATATAAGGCAGTATCTAAAGTAAGCAACTACTTACAGAATAAGAATTTATTTGGCATGTTAGGGGGGCTCAGTTGTGCAACTGCCTGCGCCATGATAGCTAACACTTCCCAATACATGTGTATAGTCTATGCTAAAGCATAAAAGCACAGAAAACAAAGTATTAGGGCTTTTAATTAAGTTTACCTTCTAAAAATATACAACCATCTATTAGTAAAGTGTTCTGCCATAGAAAGTTGCTACAACTACTTTCAGCAATACCTTTCATTCCAACTTAATTAGACAAGTAGCACTTGACTGCCTGTTTAAAGGTGGCATAATAATAATAAAAAAATCTCAAGGGCTCTTTTGAAATACTTTACAAAGAACTCTATGAACTTTTAAAACATAAATACTTGTGCATGAAAAATATACTGACATTACAAAATATGGCAAAGTTACCAGTATACAAAAACAGTGTAAGCTATCACTGTGCTGTTTAAACAAATGTTATTTTACTACATTTCAGATTTCAAGAATCCCATGCAGGCTTCTTTCTGCCAGACAATGAGAGATGAACACCCTTTGTAAGTACTGTTGCAAACTGAAAGAGTGGGACATGCCGTTAGCTTCCAGCAACATCCCACTGCAGAAGACTAAAGCTGCAGTCACTGTAAAGCTTCTCGACCGTGTCAGCTCTGGGGGTCCAACATCTAAAATTCAGCAGGAACCCTGGATGCTGTGAGACCAGGTTTCTGAAAAATAAAAATAAAATCAGGACATGCATTCGGGATCAAATTTTTGAGAGCTCATTTTTCAAGTGCATGGGTAAATTAAGTTTTGGAGTTCCAGCAGTATTTTACATAAAGCTCACTAATTCATTCCACATATTAAGCCAGCTGTGGGAGTTGAGATCTTAGGAAATAAGGCACTTGGAAAGCATCTACGTTGTTACGCTACCTTGGCTAGTATATTTCGAAATTGCACTGAATTTTCACTGACATGTTTTAAAAACTTTCTCTGTGAAAGAGAAGGCCTCTGGAGGTCCACGATGTGGGCCTCTGAAGCGGGACGGGAGGCAGCATCTCCCTGCCCGCCCCAGGAACCCGTAGGTTGCCTCATGGCCAGCTTTGGCTGCTCCTTGTACCTGTCACGCAGGTACGTGCCGGTTCGCATGTTCTGCGTGGGGTGTGCGAGGCTCAGGACCAGAGGTGCTCGCGCTGGGGCGGCGTTGCACAAGCACCAAGGCCCTGGGGCTTTACGTGGTTTGGGGAGGCTTCTTCAGGAAGGCTTCTCCCTAAAAAAAGCACAAAACCCCCACTGACATCTGCAGGCCGAGAAGAAGCGGGGACGGCTGTGGTGTTGCTAAGAGTGGAGACAACCCATTAATTACCACACACACTCATCATCAGGGGGACTAAAGCAGCGTGAAGGTGCTTTAACACCGGTGGCAAGGCTGCTGACGGAGGGCTCGCTGCCTTTCTCCCTGCCTCCCTCCCTCAGCACCACGACCCCCGAGCCCCTCGCAGCCCCCTCGGAGCCCCCCGGGCGCCTCCCCCCCGCCGCCACCGGGCGGCGCCCGGCCCCGCTCGGCGGCTGCCACGTCGAGGCCGCCTCCCCGTGCTGAGGAGGAGGAGGAGGAAGGAGAAAGAAGAGAAGAGGAGGAGGAGGAGGAGGGGGCGGAGATGGCGGCGGGGCGCTGACGTTGCGGGGAGGAGGAGGAGGAAGGAGGAGGAAGAGGAGGAGACCCGGCTGCCTCCGGGGCAGAGGCTGCCGCGTCCCGCGGAGGCTCCGCGTCCCCCTTTTCCTCCTTCTTTCCTTCCTTCCCTCCCCACTCCTCGCCCCCAGCGGGCAGGCGGCGGCTGCGATGCGCTCGGCGTGAGCGCCCGCCTCGGCTCCGTGTCACCCCCCCCCCTCCCTCCTTCCCCTCCCTCCCTCCTCGTCTCCGTGCCCGTGAGGGGCGGCGATGGCCGCGGGCAGCTGGCAGCAGGCGGCGGCCCAGCAGGCCGAGGAGACGGCGGCCCGGGTGCGGGAGGCGCTGGCGGGAGGCCTGGGCTTGCTGCGAGCCGAGCTGGGCCTGGAGCTGGGCCTGGACCCGCACGGCCTCCCCACCTGGCTGGCCCTGGGGCTGCCGGCCGCGCTGGGGCTGGGGCTGCTGCTGGCCCTGGCGTGCGGCAGCGGCCTCCGCAGGAAGGCAGCGGGCGGCCGGGCTGAGAGGAAAGGCGACGAGGCGGCGGCCCTGACAGGCGGCGGTGGTGGCGGTGGCGGCGGTGGTGGCGGTGTTGGGGGGCCGGGCAAAGCGGCGGGGCAGCTGGGGCTGAAAGGAGACGAGCAGAAGAAGAGGAGCAAGAAGAAGCTGCCCGAGAAAGCGGCGAGGGTGAGAGGGGGAGCCGGGGAGTTTTGGGAGGGTGAGGGCTGAGGTGGGGGGATGCAGCCGGGGGGTGTCTGCTGGGATCCCTCCCGGCTGCCGGGGGGGTTGGAAAGCCAAAGAAACAACATTTAGGTGAAAATGAGGCTTTTTTTCCTCCTGGGGAAGGAGGAGAGGTCTCCCTGCTTTCTCCCTGCTTCTTTTCATGAAGCTGTGGGTTACGAATGCACGCCGTACTGTTGCATTTTTACTCTCAATATTGTCTTTTTACTGCCAGTCAAAACCTTACCAGACCAGGAGCTGGTAGCAGAGACCTTACCGTGGTTCAGCTTCTCAAGGCAGGAGTCTCAGCCCAGGCAGGTACAGGCGGTTCGAAGCCTCGTAAAGGCTGCGATGATTCAAACTTGAGTAAGGCTTTCTGCTGCGCCTTTTCGGCAGGACACGTTAACACCAGGCGTGTGGTGAATTTGCCTCCCTAGGAACACGCCTGGGTCGTTACAGTAAGGATCATCTCCTTTAATAAGGAAATCTGTCTCTCAGCAGCCCCTTCAAAACAGATCGTGGCTGTCTTTTGTTTTAATCCTCGGTCTGTGATGTAGGAATCGTGTGTCTTTGACAGCGTTTTCATGAGAAAATCAATTGAATGCAGAAATTATCAGCTGTCCTTTTCAAGCTTCCATTATCATAGTTTTGGGACTTGAAGGGATTGCTTCAATAGCTTTTATGTTGTTGGTATGTTTGTAATCCTATTTACGTCCAAATGGATTATAGGAATGAAAGTGCAGCAGATGTCCCCTGCCTTTTACAACTATGTCTTTTAATTATATAGTGTGAAATTTAATGTGAATTGTTTGCCTAATGACCAGAAAAAGGAGGTACAGAAAGGGGTTGTACCTTCGTTTGGTTCTGTGGCAATACTGAGACTTGCGAAGTTTTGTTTAAGATATTTTAGCCTTCTCTCCATTAAAAAATACAAAAGTCTGTATATAGCACCAACCTGTCTTTGAGCAGTGAACTCCTGAAACTCACTGGAGCTGATTCTGCAAGTTGCAGTAGGCTAATAACTAGGCACCAAGAAGAGGAAGCACTGTGATTCAGAATTTTTCAAATGTTGCTAGGTCTCCATTTTGAAGAAGACACGTTAAAGATGCAGTGTTTTGTTGCTGTCCAGAAAGGGACATCCTCCAAGGCCTAATAGATCTGTTATGCTTTCTAGAAAACAGGCTAATCCCAGAAATAATCCAGATTTTTTCATATTTTATTTAAACTACAGGATAAAAACAAAACATAAACTCTTGCAAGTCATCTTTGGAGACACTGAAAAATGCCTGAACAGAAGAGAGAGTGAAGAAATAGATACAGTATTGACAACGTTCTGCAGTGTAGGGCTTTATAAAAGCAAGCTTTGTATTGTGTATAAACTTAACTAGCTGACATTTTCTGTGAATATAAATACTTGTATTGTTTCCAGCTTGGTTTACTCAGGCACAAAATAGCAAAAGTGAAGGCTATGGAAGAGCAAATAGTTTCACAGTCAAAAAAGAGTAAAACAGTTTTTCAGCTGTTAAGGTATCGTTCTGTATTCTTAAGATTTGGAAAGTTATTTTCGTATTACTTTGTATCCATTATTTCAATGCAGAGATAAGATTAAAAAAAAAAAAAACTTTACAGGAAAGAAAATGAAAAAACTGAATCATTAACTACAGTGCAAATAAGTTTGTATCAGCAGTGAACTTAAATAGGCCTGCCTCGTGCTCGTTATCCAACATTAGTTCATGGGGACCTGTATTAGCACGTTCCAAGATTTTCTGACTTGTTTCACCATGAAAAACATTTAAAATCACATTGGAAATTGAGAGAAGCAGCAAAAAGTCCTACCGAAGGCTGTAGTGGTTTCATCTTGTATTTTTGTACACTCGTGCTAATAATGAGGTCTGTGAAGGAAAAAGAGTAAGCCTATTATCAGTAGATTTACCAGAGGGTTTGCTATGCCAGGGTCTAGATTTCCATTACAGGCATTACAGAAAGCTTAGAGCAACTGGTCTGGAGCATTAAAAAGCACACTGCAGATGTCTAATTAAAAGCCGTAGGGTTACTTTAATGTAGGGTTACTGAGCTCATTGTGGGGCGGGTGATGTACGCTGTCATCAGTCAGGATCAGAAACGTTCTCCGCTGTTCCCTTTCCGAGGAAGAGTATTATTGCTTTGTTTCTTGTCTTTGGGTTTATTTGGTTCCTTCGTAAGTACGGTACAATTTAACTGAGGTTTTTAGTACGATGTGGAGTTGAGTAGCAGGGAGTTGCCTGGATGCTGGAGTAGCTGTGGCGTTCTGTTTATTGACTTGCTGTGGGTAGACTGAGATCAAATGAATGATTTAGCGTTCACGAGCACTAAGTTCAGAGAGCCAGTCCTGGCTTCCTCCAGCAGCTTGGAGCAAGGTAGCGTCATGGTAGCCTCACTTTAGATTCTCTCTGTAGATGTGCAGTAAACCTCAAGCCCTCTTTCCTTAGCTCCTGGCAGGGGAGAGAGCGCTTTGTCTTCCATCTCAGAGCTCTTTAGCCCCTATTAAGACTTCTTTTCCTTTCCAAAAATCTCTTGATCTTTGATTTTAGTTCTTTTCCCTTGTGAATAATTCCTGTGCCTCTCTTCTGCTTTTTAAATCTTCAGAAGAAAAAGGTGAAACTGATCTTAACATGGTTTCTGTACAATCTGGAAAACATCATTGAAACTTAAGAGTAAAATTCTTCTGTATTCAGCTACAGCTTATAGAAAGCCATTCATCCCTCTATTTATAGATGCAGAAAATACCAAGCTGACAATATATTTCCTATTGTTTGAAGTACACCCGAACAGTAAAGGCCGCACACTGAAGTTTAATTTTGGTACAAGCTTTGGCATTCATTTGAGAACGCGTCTTACTTGGCCTCCTTCAAAGAACTTTTCAGGCTATGCTTATTACGCTTAGAAATAGACTGCATAAAGACTTTTTCATACTTCTAACTGATACTCGCGTGTTGTACCTGTCAAACTGCAGCAGTAAGAAGGCTGTAGGCTTGTCCAGGGCTTGCAGAGAAAATTGCTTAGTTTCTGTCTTAAGAAAAGCTTGCAGAAAATAGTAGTAAATGGATTCTTTCATTGGCCAAAAAAAAAAATGAAAGTAGGTGTAGCTTTGTAATGTGTAACCAAGGACTTTGGCTAATATGGCCTTGTAAAACTATTTGATAGCAATTTCATTACTGCTTTTTGCAGTGTGAAACTGAGGTATCCGTAGCATTGTACTGTATTTAAAGAACAATAAGTTTCATTTCAGCACTTAATGTCAGCACAACCTCTATTCTGCTTCTGGATTACCTTAACTCCCTCAAAGAGGAATGTGTGTGGAAAAAGGGTTGTTTAAACATTGGAGTTTTAAGATCAGGCAAGTCCAGGAGTGTGTTCAGAAATGGATATTGTTATTGACAGCAGTATTTCTGCTGTCACATCTTCCCTATTTCTGTTAGGACAAAGAAAAGAAAAAAAAAAAGATGGCATATAGTAACTTGCCCAATCTGAGTGATTTAATACCATTGGTGGAAGTTTAGTATATTACTGCAAAGTTTTAAACTTTGTCTTTTTAGCTGTAGTTGTCTTTTAAAAGAAACACTTCTCAGTACTCTGGAAAAGCTTTTTTCTTTCCCGCTTCTGTTGCTATCTTTGTTATACCCAAAAATGGTCACATGAATTTTGGTTAAAGTCTGTGATTCATCTGCGGGTAGAAATCAAATGTGGAAAGCTTCCACCAAAGAGGCAAATATTGCAAATATTCAGGGAGAAATGTATGACGGTTCAGGCTTTTAACCTGATTTCTAATGGTCATGGTCTACACGATCAGATGATCAGACAGTGTTTTAAGCAGTCATGTGGATGAATTTTTCCAGAGGGTTCTTAACAGATATGAATTAGTTTATTACTTAAGAGAAATGGCTGAAGTTTTTACAAATTCCATGTGTTAAATGTTTTGTGTTGAAATATTGAGAGGGATAAAGACTGGTGTTCAAACTCATAAGTTTATATGTTTTATATCAAAGAAGCAAAGCAATGTATAGAATTAAAAGAAGTTAGCTGGCTGTGAACATTTCTGACACAAGTCCGATAGCAATACTAGAATACTGCAGCAAATCCGTTATTTAGACATACCAGTAAATAACGTAGAGATTCTTTTTCTACCTTACAATCTTAAAGATCATGGGTTTTAAAACGACGTTGCACCACTAACAATGTAGCTGTCTGTATGGCATCTGGAAAAATAGGTTTGAGAACTGATTTTTGGCAGCGGGTTATTGTCAAGATTGAACATGAGATCTTTGGTATCCCTGTGGAGTCTTGCACTGTGAGCTCTGTTGAGAGGAACTTCTGGACAGGGTTTGGCGAGACAGATCTATAAAACGATTTTTCAGAAAGCCAAGGGACGGAGTGTAGCATGCTAGATATAAAAGGTCTAGTTCAAAGCCAGCTGTTGCAGGAGGAGAGGGGTTAGGTGATCTGATCTTTCAATTTCTATTAATAGCTACAAATAACAAGTTGGCATGCTAGCTAACTACAGTAAGCAATACTATGCTACGCACTGGTGCCAGGGGTGCTCTGTAAGCATAATATAAAATGGCAAGAAAAAATTCCCTTCACAGTTAAGCAGAGGAGCTGGTATTCATTACTTAGGTCACCCTAAGTTTGTAATGTAGCCTTTTGCTTCAGAGCAATCAGGTTGGTTTAATGTGAACTTAAGGTAGCTCATGTTTTTTAATAAACAGAATAACTGAGAACAATGTATGTGGTGGTTTAAACTTTATTTAACTAGATGTCTTGCACAGGAAATACATTTGACCCAGACATAAAAGCAAATATGAGGTAGAGTGGTTACTTATGCTTAACACCCTAAATTAGAGTGAAAATTAAATACCTGAATCATTATGAATAACAAGAAACTTGTTGTGTGGACCTAGTATCAATTAATACCTGTGGCAGTTGCATTTCTCTCGGTGAGAGTAATTGCTAACAGCAGTATAAAACTTCAGGTAGTTTAATCCTGTTCAACACAACAACTTCACTCTTCATTTTTTTGGGAACATTAAAGAAATTATTGTATATTTGCATTGGGAATATGCAAGCTGAGACATATGCCTCTGCTGTCAAAGTGACGATAAGACTTAGGACTGTCCAGATTTTTTAACTTCATTATCATAGAAACTTTTGGAAAGTAATACATGCTAATTTCCTTCCTTTAATTACTCTGGAAGGGAAAATAGTTGGCTGATGCGATGACTACCCTCGAGTCTGACCATCTGAAAAGAACAACAGGATGTTCTTTGTTCATGCTGCATGTTTAACTTGTAATTTCTGTTCTACTATGGAAGTTTAACTTGTCGAGCAAGTGAGCTGTGAGGGTTACGCACGGGTACTTGGGGAATAAAGTGAAGAAATTTATTCCAGATCGAAATGATTTGAAAAATTCAAGCTGCCACAAAGTGCTAAATGTGTTCATTTAATTAGATAACTTATGGCATGTACAGATGTAGCTGGTCTCAAGGCTGGTAACTTACAGAAATTTATTTCAATAAGTAATTCCTATATTGAATAAGATTCAGATGAAATGAGGGGAATTCTATTTTCTTTCCATTCTCATTCATACATGTAGTAAATAGAGAACTGCAGTTGATATTTCGAGTGCTTATCCAAAATTCTGTGGGTTTTACTCAATCTTGCAGGCATTTTTAAGTCAAGTAGTTGCATTTCAGTCATTGTGTAGGCTAAGCTTTGCTTCATCTGCTTTCTCCAGTTTTTTTATTATTTATACTTACTGTTTACACAGCCTAATGGACGGTCTTTCCTTGATGTATCTGAGGATGAAATAATACAGCCTGTCTGTAAAGAAAATACAAAGCAACCTTTGGATGCAGAAAAGAAGAATGAAAAGGTCAGTTATGTACTTGAAAATGGCGAAGTTTAATGCATGTTGCTTCAATATCTAATAACTCTATTTGTGGTAGGAAATCCAGTTATTTATCTGAGTTGGGGGGGGGGGGCGTGTTTTTAATATGAAGAGTATTAATCTAATGCTCTGTTGGAAAGAGCTAATGAATTTTCTCAGCTTCTGAGATCATGCCTTATCGTGGAGTGTTTGCATCAAGCAAAACAAACCCCCCTGCTAAACACTGATGGCATTGTTTGCAGTTTGAAGATGTTAAACCTACAGAAATCAAGTTTGTGTTTAATCTTTGTGGGCTTCTGTGGAGATGCGGCATAATGATAGTATTGTTAAGTGGCTTGTAAATGGCCCAACAATCGAGGGACTACCATTGAAAGGATTAAGAGCATGTGCATACTTATTTCTTTTGTCAGATGTATCCATTAGTGATTAGAGATCTTAATTTCTGATGACAAACACAGGCTTTGAAGTCTAGTGTGAGCTTTCTTGTTGTGCAAATTGAACAGCTGCATTAGAACATCTTTTTAAAGCTTGATCTGAAACTGTATGTACTAGGTAGCCATACTAAAGACAATGTTATTTTTTTTCCTCTGTGAGGACTGATCTCTTCTAGCTTTGCCATAAATGCTCTCTCTTCTAGGCAACATAGGTATATTTATGATAGGCCCCTGAGCAAAACTTTATTTTGGTTCTTTTGCTAACATTGTGCATGAAACTTTCTGACTGGCATGAATTTCTGAAAATACTTAATATATTTCCTGGCTTATGCTACAGTGAAGACTAGCTACCAGTTTTGTTCTGGTCTGGTAAACATTGCATTTTTTATTTTAATTTTTTTACTATTAGGAATGATAAAAATTCACTCTTAAAAACCTTTAAATATGTACATACATATATTTTGACAAAGTAAATTGACTCAAATCATTTGATATATTTGAGGATTAACTAATAAAATTTCCTTCACAAAGTGCTTTTGCTCTAACTGCTGAGGAGTTCACGAGAAAGAAAACACTACTTCATAACTGGAATTTGTTTAGCTCAGTCAAGCTCTAATTAACTTACTTGACTACCCTTTTTTTTAGTTAGTTTGTTGGTGAAAAGAAAACTATCAGAAAGTTAATTGTATCGTGTCAGTTGGCTATAGTACTCTGCAAGCTTTCATCATTGACAAATAGACTTAAAAGGTGAAGCCATTTTACAGAAAATTTCATGCTGCACGCTTCTTTCTCTTCTCCATGAGTCACATATCAGACTGTTCTTTTCAAGAACGGAACAAAATGTGATCCTGAAGGAACAACCACATTTTTATTCTTAACTTTCACTTTACCTTAAGCATGTTTCCAGGCAGGTAAGGTGTTTCAATACTCAACCTGAGCTTTACCTTAAAACTGAATGTTGAAATGTTAAATGAAAGCTGCAGGAGACTGGTACCACCACATGGATTTCTGATGCTCGTTCAACAGATTGTTTTCATATCACTTTGGGGAAGCGCGTTTGCCTCTGGAGTTGATTGTTACCCTTCAATTAAAAACAGCCCCAAGTACTTGCTTTAAGCTGTGGGTAACTTTGCAGGCATCTAATTATTTGGTTAAGCCTCTCGGGGCAGCTGTTGTGTTTGTAACGTTATAAGCCTGCTAAGAAGAACGTTAGGGGTCCTGTGTAGGTGTTCGTTCTTTGTATGGCTTGAGGTGGGCGGTAGGAGGTGATGGGTAGGATTTAAGTAGTGCATGCATGTATACAGATATATAAATACATATAATCTGTGACCTGAAGGGTATGATTTTTTTTGTTGTGCTTAAATATTTGCTTTTGATGAAAAACAGAGTTCCATTCGTGTTTCTGTATTTCTTAGCTCCTTCAGCCTTGTGAGTTTCATGCCTGTTTTTTTTTCAGGGTAGTCATTTAGGTTTTGTCCTCTTGTTCTGCTTTGTGTGGAAGGGAAGCTTTGGGCAATGTCTAGGTTGTGGCTGATTCATATAGTTCATCATTCTCTTGACACAGAACAGTTCCTTCCCTTTTTTCAATTTCAGTGACTTGCGCAGTACAGGGTTTTTAGTCGCTTAGTATATGGGACTCTATTTAAAAAAAAAAACTTCTCTGGATGAGACTGTAGAATCTTAAAATTTTATTGCCAGTTCTTTTTTTAAAAAATACACAAAACTGCCTTGTCCTGGATACTAGAAATAAACAGACCATTAAGAATGCAGAAGAAAGGCTTATTTCTCTATAGCTTGTTCTTGCATGGGGGACCATGTATCTTACAGACATAAATTTTGGCAAGCCTGCCAAGTTCCTCATGTGCTCCTTGGCTGGTGACAGACCCAACACTGGCAGCTTTCTGTGTTGCAGAAGCTGACACTTTGAATGAATAGGGCTTCTGCAAAATGGTTGGCTAGGTTGCTTGAGACACTTTAACATCTTTAACCTTTAGCAGTCAGTTTGTTACCAGGATAATGATGGGTACAGAACTTGGTTTGGCAGGTGTTGAATAAGCTAGATACCTAATTATAGTTCCAGCTTCTTAGATTAAGTTCTAGTAACTCAGATTAGGAAAGCAAATGTATTTTCAGTATTTGTATTCCCAGTTGTTGTTGCTAACAAGGACTGTTTTTAAAATCTTAACTTTCAAAACTATTAAGCTTTGATGTTTTTATCAGAAATGTAATGCTTGATGTCAGTTTCTCTGTAAAAGTGAATTTCTTAAGAAACTGCAGTTACAACCTGGAGAAGCAGTCATCTTAAACTGCTATCTGAAAGACCTGTGAAGTCTTCTGACATGTTCTCTTCATGTCAAAGACCAGATGAGTGGTGATGTCTTTGTGGATGTGAGATTCTAAGACCTCAGTTTCCGTTCTCAGTGTAGCTGAGACTGGAGGATGAAGGTGCACGATCACTAACCTTGCCTTTGCTTAACTGGCAAGAAGCAAATCATAATCGTCTTTCATGCTGTCTGCTGTCATGCTTAATCCTTTAATTGGAAGGTGCTCTGAGAAATGATCTGGCTTGTTCATGTTCTTAGAACCAATTCTTCTCATGTAGCTTTTGAAACAGGCCCTTTTCTTTTAGAGACTGTTCTGAAGTTACCCAGCCAGTATGTGGGTAAAGGTAGTTTCCTGAGCAAGTTTGTGAAATAACTCTGTTTGGATGCTTGCATATTGTGGGTCCCCTAGTACAGCAAGTGGTGAATTAACTGCTCTAGTCAGTTCTGTGTTACAGGTGTGCTGGCACAGCACTGCATACAAGCGGTGGCATTTTTATTAGCTGCACTAACAAGCTATGCTGCTTTCAGGACCTATGTGGAAGCTACAAGATGCTTTGGGGGCATGCTAACTCAAAGGCACGTACACTGCATACCGTGGTGGACCCATAGGGTTTCTGCTACAACTGTGGTGATAACTTATTTGTTACCAGTCCTAGAGAGATTAGTGTATGGTACTTAGCCATCTAAGACTTGCAAATCATAGTCTGAACTCAGGTAAAAAGCTGGTAATTAACTATTACCCAGTTGCTAGTCTTGCTCTAGACATCCAGAAAGACATTCGGTATACTTGAAATACCCCTGTTAGAGTTGTCACGTACAGAAACACTGAATCAGTGGAAGTTGTGATGTAAAGTGAGTAGATAGCCTTCTTGCTTTAAAAACTTAAATATTTTTTTCATTTAGGTTTATCTAGTAGTTCTTAGACACCTCTTCACTAGATCAAAAAGCTTTTTAGTACTGTATTTTCTTTGTAAAAAGGCAGGCAAGTCATTTTGCCATCGCTTTAGCTTATCAAAAGGCTAAACTCAAAGGTTTTTCTGCAATGTACTCCCTCCAAATATCTAGGGTCATTTTTCTTTTTTTTTCTTTTTTGATAGTATCTTTTTAACATTTTATATTATTACCTATTGCACCAAAATTGCTTGCAGGGGTAGTTATCTCTGTTCCTATTCATTTATCTTTGCCTGTATAGCGAAGGAACAGTGACAGGTGGAATCGTTTAAAATAAATAAAAATGCATATTGCTCTAAGCCCAGTTCCTGCTTTGAAGTAATTTTCCGTGCTGGAATTCTTACCAACTTGTTTTTTGTTTGTTTTGTTCCTGTTTGCTTGTAATTTAAGGTATCACTGTCATTCTTTGTTGCTCCATGTACATGTATAACTATACAGATTTTACCAGTGGGATCTGTCTGTCAACCAGTTCATATTCCTCTGTGGTTGTGACGCTATCAGCATTGCTTCTTCCACAAGAATTTGTGTTCTGTAGCATAAATACTTCTTCCCTCCATCTGCCATTTGTGTCCTGCACAAGGTTTTAATGCCCTTTAACAGTCTTAATTTATGCTTAGGTATAAGTATTGGTTAGTAGTCCTTTAATTTTCAAGGGACATACAGAGGGTTGTTAAGAAAAAATCTGTTTTAAGTTTGCTCCTGTTCCTTTGGTTTTGTTTTTTAAATTCTAAGTACATAATGAGTAATCACCAAATAATTAATAAGATAATGTTTTATTTTTATTCTAGTCAAAGAAAAAAAAGAAATCAAAGGGAGATGCTAAAACGGTTCAAGATGCATCACGTCTAGATGGAAAGGAAGTTGATGAAGGTACTGAACACAAACAAAAAAAATCGATTAGATGTACTTTGATTTAAATGCTATTACTTGTTTGTGACTCATAAACAGAAAACTCATTTTGTCCTAACTCAAGTTGTATATTAGATCTGGAAATCTGATCTGTGAAATAACGTTTAATGATTTTAACTGTATTTCTTACAGTTAAACTTACAGAAACTGAGAATAGTCATGTATAATACAGTAACTTGTGTTATTCATGTTTGCTTTGGGAAGCAAAGTGCTATTGTATTGCATCCAGGAAAAAACTTACCTTCTGCCAGTTGTTCATTTTCTCCAGCTAACGTTGAAGTTGCCTGCTGGGTCTGATTTTTAAACTGAAGCTTTTTTCAGACTTCAGCTTGATATGAGACAAGGTAAAGCTCTTTCCTGTTTGCACTCTAACTTAATCATGTTTTCATTTGGGGGAACATATTAGGAACCTGGGAAACTAAAATCAGTAACAGAGAAAAGCGACAGCAGCGGAAGCGAGACAAGGTGTTGACTGATGGTGGCTCGGGAGAATCAAATCCCCAAGGGTCAGAAAACACAGCTACTGTATCCATCGAACAGCTGATGCCTACACCATCACTTCCCGTTGGTCTCAGAAAAAATAAAGGTATGATAGTCAAGAGGTCTGTGAAAGAATTCTAGAAAGATGATGTCTTCTGAATGCTTCCAAAACAGTCACTGTTTAGGCATAGCGGATATATTTGGAGTTGTAACTCTTGAGGAAATTATTTCAAACCACAAAGACAATTTTCCTTGTGCAAAACTCCCCCTCTGTTTGAGCCACGGTTTTGGGAGAGCTCAGGAGATGACATCATGGAGCAAATGGCTGAGGCAATGTTCTCCACGCCAGAGCTGTGTCAGCACCAGTATGGTATATCAGTTGCTGCACAGTTGCGTGGCCGTCTGTCTCCATTCCTGCCTTCATGCTCTGCTGATTCTGCCCATTATGTTCCCTGGAAAGTTCAAACTCACCCCACAGCACTCTTGCAGGCAGTACCAACTCAATTTTTTGAGTGCTTCCTTGTAGGAAGGTTACACCTACAAGTTCTCTACGCTGATTATGTTCATTGCTTAACATGCAGACTTTTTCATTGTCTGGTTTATTAGTACATGCGTTAGCACAGTTCATGATGGTGGGACACATCTGGCTGAAGTTTGGTAATCAATTGTAGCAGCTGAGGTTTCAATAAGGAAATAGGCTTTAGCTCCAACGGCTGCTGCTGTTTCAGGTAGTCTCAGGTTTAAGCAGCATGTAGGCATAGGAATTCATATTTGCTTGTAGATGAGAAGTGGCTTAAGAAGCTAAAAGAATCTAAAGACACAGTTTAGCTTTCTGGAGTATTTCTAACCTGTTGATATACTCAGCTCTTTAATGAAATGATATTCTAGCTAAACAGCAATAAGACTGAGCCTAGCTACTATCTGGTACCTTATAACAACATACTGAAACTTGCAGAACTTAAGTTCGTTGTGTTTTTTTTTTTTTTTTTTTTTTAATTGACTCTTGTTTGCATCTTGACTGAGTGCTTTGAAATTGGATAAATTGTTTCCCGTTTTCTTTTTTTCCTACTGTTTGCATACAAACAGCTTCAAGGAACAGTAATTCCAGCTGTCTGTATATTCTGTGGCTATCCATGACTATTGTAAACTCTCTAGGCAAATTTCATTACGCAGCATATGTTTTGATGTATTACCTAATATAAGATTAAATTGAAAAAGAATCAGCTGTTTCTAATGTTTTCATGGGAAGGTAAAAGTCAGAAATATCTCTAATCATTACAGAAATGTATAGCTACCCTTAGCTGGAAAAGGACAGCCTCTGTTTTAGATGTCTGCTTGCCATTCTTGGGAAACTAGCTAGAATTCTTTGGAATCTGCAGCTACTCAGTTTGTAGGCTGTAAATCATCTTTGAGTTCAATTTGTCTATAAGAATCACCACAATGAAAGATAGAGTATTAATTTTGCTCTTAAGTTTACTGGAGATGGCTTAATTTACTTTGAGGTACTGATTAACGTTAGTGTGTGTGTGTGGTTTTTGTTCTTGTTTTTAAGTACCAGTAGTGAATATTCTTAAAGGAATTCTACAGGTGTTGCTGTCTGCAGAAATTTACTCTAGCTCTGTCTCCTCCTACCTCTTCACCAGGTGATACGCTTCTGAATGTGCAAGTTAGCAGCTCCAAACCTTCCAAAGGGGAGTCATCAATTCCACAAGGTAAAAGGCTTTCATGAATAGGAATCCTAATTAACTGGAAAAGTGTTCTACAGAAGCGAAAGCACATTGTCAGTGCAGGGTGTTATGTGGTTACTAATCTGGAACTCTATTATGCAGCTGGCTCTTTTTGCTATGCAAATGTTATACTTCTAAGTTGCAGTTACTACTCAACAGGTTGAAAACAGTCTCTATTACATCTGTTGGGATGTATAAAATACAAAAAAAAGGATCTAGTGTCTAAAATTTTCAGCCAGATTGCTTGCTGTACAGATCATTACTTGCAGAATGCTAAAGCTTATTCTCAAGCTCCAGTTAAAAATCCCTCAGGCTAGCTTTTCAAATTTACTTTTTTTTGTTAATAAGTTTATTTGCTCAAAGAAAAACAAATATAGATAATTGATTTCAAAGATAGTTGATTATTGTGAAGTTTGCACTCGTTGCAGGTTGTGTACCTGTGGGTTATTCAGTTCTTTCAATGCTCCTCTGAGGGGTTTACTGTAAAGGCATTAATTTTGAGGACATTATTTGTCATATAATTGTTAAACTATTTGGCTATTTTTAGACTATGGTTGACTGATGAATTGTAATGGCTTTTTGGTAAGAGATGGTGATAGAGCAGTGCTTGAAGTGAATTAGTTTGGCATAGTGATATGCAGGTGGTAGTTTCTTATAGCCAGCATTAGTGGCATTTCTTTAAACAAGAGTAGTCATTTAAACAAGTCAACAAATGAGTTATTAAGAGCACCCAGGTCCAGAAAATGCATCACTGCCACTTTTTGAGAGCTTTGATTCACACGCTAACTTTCTGGACCATAGCATAGAGAGAAGGGAGCCGTGTACTTCAGAGATGCATAACGATAGGATAGGAGGCAGTGATTAAGTTGCACTAAGGGAAATTCTGTTTGGGCGTCACCAAGGAAGCTCTTCACACGGTTGCCCAGAGAGGCTTTGAACTCTCAAGTTCTGGTAATCATAAAGACTGAGTAATGTGACACAATTTTTAAGTAAGCTGTGTGGAAGTTAGCAGAAGGTAGAAGTAGGTTGCTTCCAGAGATCCATTCCAACCTTAAGTTTTCAGTGATTTCTATGAAAAGTTTCTGGAAGAGTGGTTTATTAAACAGAATAATCAAGCTTTGCTCCAGGACTTCAGCTGTCTTCTTGCAAGATTTCCAAAGAGTTGTTCTACCAGCTACACTAACAGTTCCTGTGTTTGCTGGTTTTGTTGTTGCCGTCCCCTAAGAGGACATGTTACCCACAGAGGACATAAATTGACGCAGTGTAGCATCTCTAGAGTTGTGAGAGAAAGGATGGTGTTTTTAGGTACAGGGGTTGTTACATTACAGCTGGCTGTGTTTGGAAATAGGATTAATCTAGGAACATGTAGGCGTATCTCAGCAAATCATTTCTCTGCCAGTGAGGCTGCCTTGAATTTGGTATGTTCATGCTGCCTGAGTGGAATTCATTTATGAAATAACAACATTTCATCTGTAGTTTTTGTGGACATATGATTCTGACTTAATTATGTGTCACTTTTTAGCTGAGTATTTATTTAAGTGTAACACTCATGATACGTAGATACTTAATCATTTGTCAAATGCAGCTTTTCTGTTGTTTACAATGTATTAAAAGAAAAAAACGATTTGATATGCAGGGCCCTTTGAGAAAGGTGTGTCATATATAGGTCACGTTGGGTGTGCCAGGGGATCGTTAGCCTTTGTTTTATGGGGACGTTAAAAGAAAAGAAAATTTATAATGGTCTTTGTCTTGGTGTAGTACTGAGTCCTTTGAAAGTGTATATTAAACTTGCTCTGACTAGTAGTTCCTCAGCAACGTAGACTGCAGATAAAGATTTGTGGTCTCTTACCGTAGTATAATGTAAAATACATTGCTTATGAATTATTTTGAGAGCTTGCCATGGGGTTTTTTGTTTGTTCCCCCCCCTTCCCAAGTTTGGTCTCTGTAGTTAATGATAGCTATGTGCCTAGTAAATTCCATGTAGCACTTGGGAAGCATTTTCTACATGTCATTTCTTCTACTTAGTGCTTAGAGGACTATTGTATGCCACCATAGTTACAAAACAGAAATTGTTCTCCATTCAATACATAGGGCTCTCCACAAGCCATTGCATCACCATAGACTGACAGAGAAATTGCCTTGTTTTTTAATCTAGAGGCACCGATGAAACAAGTTATAAGTCTTATAAAGAAAGGGACACAGGAAGAAGGGTGCAGTTTGGTGCTGTTTTTTCCCCTCACTCTTCAAGTTAGTTGACAGATGGTGTGTATCATCTGAACTGGAAAATCAGCTGAGACAGAGCAGCAGCTCTTCTATATCACCCTGGTGTAGCAAAGCTGTTGTTCATTTGTTCTTTTTTTATTGCTAAGTGTATGTGCGTGTAAGATTTTAATTCTTCATCCAATTAGTATTTTATGTAACGTTTCATTATTCTTATGTTCAAGTTTCTACAGGATTGAGTGAAAGCCATACGGTAAACGGTGGAAGCTGGAATGAGAAGTCTGTAAAAATCTCCTCACAGATTGGTGTAGGGGAGGAGAAATGGACGTCTGTTTCCTCAGCTACAGCTGGGAAGAGGAAGACTGAGACATCGGCTTGGGGCCAAGACGCTGGAGATGCTAATGGGAATGGAAAGGACTGGGGCGTAACCCTGGTGGGCAGGCCCTGGAAAGAGCGTTCTTTGTTCACTCCTATTGGTAAGCTATTTTGAGAAAAATTTGCTTCACTTAAGCATTTCTACATAATTTTTGGTACTGAATCTCTGGAATAGTTTTGTTTATGTGTTCAAAAAAAAATCTTGGAATGGTCTAGTGAAATGTGAACTAAGCATTTTCTGTTTATTGCAAGTTCTGATGGCTTATCGTCTATGTTTCTCATTAGTTTAATGGGGTTTTCAGTTTTCATCTGAAATAAAATGATTTCTGTAAGGAAACCAATTTTTTTTTATCACTTTTCTAAAATTCTGAAGGTGTATATTAAGTCACTGAAGTATATATATTTTTTTTTTATTTTTTGAAATTTGTCTTAGAACCCAGGTTATAAGTCTGTTCTGTTGACACATGATCAAATCAGTTGTGTTGTATTGACAGACATCTGTTTAGGCTTCAGGAACGAAGATTGCTCAGCTCTTGTGACAGTCTCTTTTTACTGCTTTTACTGTTTGTTTTTTTTTCCCCATTAGATTTTTTTTTTTAGTTTTTGCCAGTACAATTTTTAGCTTTTTTTGCTTATATTGTCCAGATAAATGATGCAATTTTTGTTTGTCTGTGCAACAATCTTATTAGTAGATACTGTAATATTGCCCTTTCCATTGTTCAGTCTAAATGATCATGGTCTTTTCTGGAAAGCAATGTTCTGCTATAGTCAGAAATGCTGCTTTTGTCTAGACTGGTTTAATTTGTCCCACTTTTCTTGGATTGTGGTGCCAGAGACTGGACCTGGTATTCCATTGAAAGCTTTTTATTACTGAGAAGAAGCAAGTGTTTTTGTTGTTGTTTCTATTTTTTTTTATTTTTCCATATTCTCTGCTTCATATTCTGATGTGGTATTTCTTAGCAACTAAACAGCTTGCTCTTGTTTTGTTGCTGAGAACAAGTCACGCATGACCAGACTGATCAGCTTCTGGTTAAGTGACCAGATTGTGGATGAACAGAGGGTATATTTTTACCATCCATAACTTTAGTAATGTTTTCAGTGCTGTCTCTCTCAGCATTTTTCTATCAAAATTAGGGTGGTTTGTATCAAAGTTAGGCTGGCTGGAGAGGAGCTCTGTGGGAAGGGCATCCTGCTGGACACTGAGGTGGACATGAGCTAGCCAAAGGCCCTGGCAGCAGAGGATGCCAACAATGTTCTGGGCTGCATTAACAGGAGTCAGTGGATTGTGGCAGTGATTGTGCACTCTACTAAGCACTTCTTGGACTGTATCTGGAGTACTATGCCCAGTTTTGGGGCACCCTATACAGAAAGGATGTTGATCAGCTGGAGCAAATTCAGCAAAGAGCCTCAGAAATGGTCAGTTGTTGGAGCCCTGGAAGGAGAGGCTAAGGGAATGGGGTCTGTCAAGCTTGGGGAACAGAAGACTTCAGGAGAACCTGACAGGAGCCTGCCAGAACCTGTGAGGTGTTGCTGGGAAGGCAGAGACAGGCTCTTCACAGTGGTGTGTGGTAGGAAGACAACAGACATAAATTGAAACAAGAGGTTCAGAATGGGTATAAACAGAAACTTTTTCTTCACAAGGACAGTCAGGCATCACAAACGTACAACCTTTGTGGGTAACCAGTCCTCATCCTTGGAGACTTTAAAGATTCAGATGGCTAAAAAACACTGTGCAGCCTTATCCGACCTTAAGAGCTGTCTGTGAGTTGAGGAGAGGAGGATGTACTAGGGACCTCCTGAGGTTTTCTTTGTAGCTCATTATAACTCCTAGTAGTTTCTCCTTATAATCATATAATCGCATTCTAACCAGCTGCTTCTTTTTGACACATTTATGCCACTGGTTATTTTGTCTTGTTTTCTACTTTCCACTTCACAGAGTTAAGTATGTTGTAATTTTTAATCAGCATCTCCTATTTGTCAAAAATTGTTCTGAACTCAGTTCTGTTCTTAACATAAAAGCAATTTGCTTGAAGCTAGGTGTCATCTACAGAGCTAACAAATAGGCTTTTTCATAACTCCAGTCTTGGTAATAGGGGGGAAAATACAGCAATATGGGTGTCAAAACTCAATCTACTCACAAAAGAAAAGTTTATATATAGAAGAAAATCTAATATTCTGTATAGAAATAGCGGTAGAGGGAGAAAATGATTTCAAGCTAAATGTTCAGACATTCACACCTTTGTCAGTGCTGATTGTCTCATGTAATAAGGCAAACACTGCTCTCAGCTGTATGGAATGTTAACATGGCTGGAACTTCCTCTGTTTTACTGACCCTATTCGTCATTAAATAGCTAACTTTTTCAACATTGCCAGCAGTCTGAAGCTTTGCTTTCTCTTTCTTTTTTTTCCCTCCCCCCACAGCTGCTTGGAATGTGGATGCACGGATTAATACCTCTGAACCAAATTCTACTTCTTTCTCTTCTTTTGGATTAACTCCTGGAGTTTCTGGTATGTATGCCCTTCCAAAGATTTTTGGCTCTCTTCTCCTATAACAGGTAGAAACAGACTTGCCAGGTGTTATTTCCATCGATTGTCCTTTGAAAATAGTAGTGGTAACTGTAAACAAGTAGAAGAGCTGTTTTGTGAAAGTCTGCCAAGCTTTTTGCTGTTATGCTGAAATAATGCAATAAGGTAACTTTGAAACTGATAATCAAAAGCTAAATCAATGAGGTATTTCTGATTGATTCTGTGTTGAATCTAAACGATTGGCATAGGAAAACAGTTTTTACCCTGAACTTTCAGGGGTTTTGTTGTTTGTTGATTGGAGTTCTTTTTTCCCTTCAAGGATCTGAAGCACTACTTTCAAAATGTGTTATGTAGGCAGGAGTTAAGTCCTGAGGTTTTCTAGGATGGGTAGGAAAGCTGAACTCCAGGGTCGTCTTGTTTTGAAGGGTGAAATTGCTGTAGAATGCAAACCTGGCTTCCTAACAGATCTTGTATGTTATACTACTGACATAAGTGCTACAGTGATTTATTATTTAATAAAGGGGTCAGGTTTTCTTCTCTTGCTTATTTGCTCCCAATCTAAAGAGCTTGGCATGTCTATTTTCTTCTAGCAAGTAGCTAGCCAAGTGCTTATGCATTAAGCTATGTTTACTGGGATTGCAGTTTGTGGTCTTCCAAGTGTGAAACTAGCGTTCATTGTCCTATAGCTCACAAGCGCTTCATTCTCTGTGTGCATCTGTGCCAGTATAACAAAGAAGTTATAAATGCCAAGGTCTAATTCACCAGGCTCTCCAAAGAATAGCTCACTTAATGAAAACTTATCTTAAGGAAAAAAAAAATAGTAATTGTACAAAAAATGTTAATGAAATTGGATTTCCCGGAGGGATCCACTTGAATTTAAGTTCAGTTGCCAGACTGAAACTTAAGAAAACTTAGTTAATAAAATGGGAAAGATTGATCTGAGATTCAATGTGCAATACCATCATTCCAACTTGAATTCAGAGAGAAGCATGAAGACAGTGAAGTATATTTATAGTCTTTGATGCACATAAGCCACATTAGTAAATATTTACTGCTTACTGTAATGGCTAGTTAGTAAAAGATTGAGAATGTGTTAATATTCCTGTCATTTGAGAGATGTTTTTTGCAGAGGCATTTATAAATAAGGGAGAACCAGTTAGCTATCTATGGTCCTAGTTAAACTTCTTTTCAGAAACGTCTCATAAAGCAGTATGTTGATTTCTTTCAGTCCCACAAATGAGCCTTTTGAAGTTTTTTGTGAAATTTTCTCTTTGCTGATGCCTTATTTTTCTTAAAATAATGATGTTAGATGTCTAACACTTTTTACTATCATAGCTGGAATTAGGCTTTACTGTTCATCATGCTGCTTTTATGTTCCTGGAACTTTTTACTTGAACTGGTTGTTGTTGTTGTTATGCTCAAATAATGCAACAAAGTAACTTTTAAAATGATAATCAAAAGCTAAATCAATAAGATTTCTGCTTGATTGTGTGCTGAGTCTAAATGACGAGCATAAAATTCACTTAGTAGTAAATAAATTGTTATATCTGTGATATAATCAAGTTTCTTTCTAGTAGTCTTCTAAGCTGATAAGTGTAAGAGTTTTTACTTGCACATGGTGAATAATTTTATCACCCATAAATTTTCATTGTTTTCCAATTAGAGGAGACTGCTGTAAGTCTTGTGGAATGTTGTTAATCTGCATTACCTTTATTTTTTCATATTCTACTGTTAACTTTGTCTTCCTTTTTCAGTTCCCTTATTTTCTGAATAAACCTCACTTTGAAGAGGTTGGTAGTTTTCCTGTACTGTGCAGTCTTTAGAACCAGATATTTATTTTTTTTTTTTTTTTCCTTGGGCCATTGCTATTTTGTTTTGAATTTCTTTACCTAAGAAAACTGAGGAAGCTTGTAACTTACAAATACAATTTCATTTATTCCCTTTCAGGATCCAATAGTGAGCCAGTTTCTCAGGCTGGTACTTCCGATTTTCAGTGGGATTTAAGTCACGCTCAACCCCCTGTTGATGACGAATGGTCTGGGTTAAGTATGTTCCTCTAAAATGTTCATTAACAAAAATTGCAATTACCATCACTTTAAAGCATAATTATTTGAGCTATTTGCATTAACCAGTTGTGAGCATATGAAGACAAAAACTGAAATGTTTCGCTTCTGTAAAGATAAGTATCAGTTTGAGGAAAGCAGGAAAAAATATTTTTGGTGAATGATGATAACTGTTTCTTAGGCAAAACACTTGGTATTGAAACACAGAAGTGAAAGCTCATGCATTTTAGTGTAGTTCTGACTTTTGCTAAAAAAAAAAAAAAGATAATTAAAACAGTCTTAATTTACTACAAATGATAAAAAATCTACTGCAAGTCTGCAGAAGTTATGTTGGTATTAGTAGATTGTATCTGAGTAACTGAGTTTGCCTTTACATGTTTGTATCTTACTGAAAACATGACATTAAGACTCCTATATTCAGTCTTACTTCCTTGTTTAGCAAGCACTAGGGAATTTTGTGTGTATATGAAAAGCATATGCAGGCTAGAGATCAGTGAAGTTACTTGGGAGTTGTAGTAAGCTTGGTGTTTATTTTCCCCTTTCCCCTCCTTGCTGGTTTCAGAATATACTTGTAGTTCTTACCACAGTCAAAAACCTAAATAAGGGCTGTAGTATAGTTAGTAGTAGTGTAGTGACTTACCTAAATACCTACCAGTGAAACTGTACCTGTGAAGAAAGCTTACAGCCTTAAGTCCACTTTTTGAATTGCCTTGTAGTTGATATTCTTACATTTGACTGAATAAAGATGTTTTTTTCTGAAATAAACAATGTAGTTTCATTAGCTCATTGGCTTAAAAACTTGGTCAACAAAGTGACCAGCAAGGCTGTTGTACATATTACCTTTTAAGAACAATGTCGTATTTAATGACTGCAGGATTAGAATGGACTGATACAGTCATTGACTCCATCATTTTTTGTCATGATCATTCTAATACCAGTTTATATAAAAATTATTTTGTCTTTTATCTGGCTTAAGAATAAGGGAAGCACATTTTCGGTTAATGGTTTGGAATTGATCAGTTTTCCATTATAAGAGCATAATTTATTCACATTTCTGAGCATAAAATGTCTGTATCTACAGCTTCTGTTAATCGAGTCATTTTTTTCATTACTGTACCTCCATTACTTGGTATCTATGAGAAGGGGGAAATAGGCTTGAACTTCCCTTAAGTGATATGCAGATACACCTTACTGATATAACAGGTTCAGTGCATGGGAATTAACTGTATGTGCAAATGCTATGAATTTCCTATTTAGAAGGATGGAATTTTTTTTAAAGGAACTAGTGACAGGGCAGTAGATAATAAGCTTATTGAGTGTTACACAGTAGTCTTTTTTTTTTTTCAAATCAGTTAATTCTAGTGTATAATGTTTAAAGTATGTAATATATATGTAATATACCATGTAAGTTGAGGTAATATTTTTACAAGAAGGCAAGAGATGAAAAAGTTTTCTAGGTAATCTTAAAATTCTTGTGTACTAGTAAAACACAGTGTTTGCTAGTAAATATAATTGGCTTTATCATTGCTTTTCCTTTGGGCATAAGTTTTTAAATGTTTAAATTGAATTCTGCCATGGTTGGCAGAGCAAGTTTGCACAATAATTGATTTGGCATAGGCAAAGGGTAAAAAAAAAAATATATATTTTTGGTAGTCTTTCACTTTGTGTTTATATCATCTTTTAAAATTGAACACCTTGTGAAATCGACTTGCTGTAAGTTTCTGCTAAACTGTAGGGCTTCCCTTCTAGCATTTTTAACTTTTATGTAATTGACACTGTCATTCCCTATCACAGCATAAACACATGCCATTGCAAAAGGACAATACTAGCAAAATAGAGTAGGGACTTGAAAGCTTGGGAAAAACACAGTATTAAAGAATGTCTGTGTTACAGGATGACTTCTGGCTCAATGAGATTTACATTTCTCAGATATGGCACTTGTAAAGGATCCTTAGTAAGCATCAGTATTATTCACAGTTCATCCTAATGTCTTCACAAACCAGGAAAAAGACTTGAGATGAAGAACAACCCTTAACTTTGTTGCTCTTTACATAGTTCATAAAAGTATCCCAAAGCAATTGCATGTGGCTAGCTGCTGCTGTGACTAGTTTGTAATCCTATTGCTTTGTAAAATAATTAAAACTGACTCATTACTTACCAAAGTCTTCATCTTATCATTAAGGTATTTACATTTTTCAGAAATACAGGAAACACCTGTTTGTATCTTGGTATCAAAGGTGGCTTTCTGCATAGTAATTATTTTCATTTTTCAACTGTTAAAGAGTACCTGTAAAGTCAGGTGACATTCCTGAAAATCTCTTCGATTTTTGTAGATGGACTTTCTTCTGCTGATCCTAGCTCTGATTGGAATGCCCCTGCAGAAGAATGGGGAAACTGGGTAGATGAAGAAAAAGTTGTTTCCGTTCCACAACCTGAAGAGGCGTTATCTGATGTTCAGAAGGTAAAAGGTGATATTTTCCCCTTTAGCTCCAAGACTTTGCCCTTACCGCTGCCATTTCTTAAAGTAACTTAAGGGTGATGATTAAGGTAATCTCTCATTTCCTTTATGCTGATAAGAGCAGCAGCATTTTGTTAACATGTGGTGCTGGATGTTGTTATAGGGGAAAACAGAAGCCTGTTAGCTCCATGTCAGATCTTGTTTCACCATACTTTAAGGTATTATCTTTTATTGTGTACTAACAGAGGATTTGGATCTCTCCTCATAAACACTACTCAACAATATTTGTGTGTGCAAAAAGCAACGTTTCTGTGTACATTGTCTGTGTTTTTCATTTCCCAACTCCTGTACTTTGTTTCCAGAGTGTGTGTAAAGAACATAGCCTTTCCAAAGTGAACTGAACAGATAAGATTGTGTTCACTTCCTTTTATATGCCATTAAATCCCTGATAGTTAGTATTTTATGTTTAGTTTAGAGGAAGCGTGTTTCATTGCCATCTTAAATGTTTAATATCTTATATTTCCATATTTAAGGCTTCAGATAATGAAAGAGAAAAAGCAGAGCCAATTCTTCAGAGTTCAACAAGTGGGAAGTCCAAGAAAAAGAAGAAGAAAAAGAAGAAGCAGGGTGAAGAAGCTAACTCTCCTTCACAGGTAAATGGAGCAAGATCTGGATTGTCTGAAAATAAATTTATGAGGAATTCACAGAATCGACTTACTTTTGTGACTTAAGCAAAATTATTTTGGGGACAGGTAAAATTCATTTCTTTATTGTAAGGTCCACTACTGTTTTTACAAGTTGAGGTAAATGTATGAAGGATTCCCTTATTAATATTTCCTTTATTTTAAATGATTCTCTGATTGAATATAGAGTGGTTCTGCTGGATTTCTGGAAAGCATGAAATATATAGAAAATACTTAACTTTGAAATATTTTCTTTCAAAGCAAGATTCTGTACCATAGGGATGCTTCTACAGGGACTTTCCTCTGCGTGGGAAGCTCTCTGTTCCTGTTTCGAAAGACAGCTGCCTTGTGTGCATAGCTACCTAGGAGAACAAGAGAAATTGAAAGTCCCTTTCTAGGTGTTCTAGAAGTGCAGTTCTACTAGGATATAGTGGTTTTCTAAAGTTCTTCTGTAGTTTATGTGAAATATTAAGTATCTACGACTTTAACTCCACAAGTACAGCTATCCTATGTGAGTCAGATTTGAATGAGATGGATACTGTTTGCAAACTGAGGATGGCTGGAGTTGCATGTGATATTTTTAAATTCTTTTTGAAAAATTACATTGAAACACATTTGTTGTAAAAAGGAAAAAAAAAGGCAAAATCAGATTCCACTTGGCAATTGGAACATATTTGAATAGATGAAAACAAGTACTTTCTAAATAGGAAAAAAATCTTTTGACAGCTCATACTCAGAATACATCCTGCTTCTGCCTGTGGTGACAGACATTCATAAAGGAGGAGGAGGAAAGCATTACTTCAGTCATAATTACTTTGGATTTGCTGCTTTTTTTAATTGTAAAAGATAAAATTACTGTCAAGTAGAGTTGCTTTAATATTGTGTAAGTAGAGATGGTTGATTTGTGTCAATTTGCAACATTTCTTTTGAGGTTAAAAATAAAAAGGATAGTAGGAAGCTTTCCTATGAGTTGAAATCAGTGATGTTCTGGTATCTGCAATAACTCTAGACATAAGTCATGATTAGTATGAAATGGTTAACAGCATTTTCATTGTTTTGCATGGATCTTCAAGATAGAATAGTAAGTTTAGTGATTTAACTTGCTAGTTCTTCTTCAAAGTCATTTAAAATTTATATATTTAAACTCTGAAAGTTGAATGTGTTCATTGATGAGAAGTATAATTTAAACAGTATAATCTAAGTGTTCACGTCGTGTTTGTTGACTTCAGGCAGCAGAAGCTACCATCAGAGCTAAATGTAAGACAGGATATATTCTTACCTGTTAGGAGTCAACAGGCTTTGACTACATTTTTCACAAGGTTTCAGGGGAAATAAGGAAGGAAGGAATGTTTTGAGAAGGTACTTCCAGCTTAAAACTGGAGATTTGTGTTCTAGTTACTGTTCACCTTAGTGCTTTAAATAAATTTGAATACTGTAATTTCTCATGTAAAAGAAAAAGTGTTCAACATCAGTGCTTAAGGAGTAAAGGTTGAGACTCTTGGAAACTTAGGAAATGTTTTCAGTTTGTACATAGATATGTTTATTTTATGGATATCACTGCAAACTACACTGAGTTGCAAAATATTGTTAAAGCATAATACATGAAAGAAAGCTATACAAGTTAATACCTGAAACTTCCACGTATTAAGCAAATATTAGCCAACCACTTTAATCTTTTTTTTTAGGTTTTCTTAGTTATAGGAGATAATCATGGCAACTAAACTGATGCGCAGGGAGAAACAGTTGGAACTTTACTGCACATACAGGCTCCTAATTGTTTCCTCAATTTTGTAGGACACTGAAGAACTGGATAGAGAAGCTGGAGAGGAATTTCAAGAGGATACCTCAAAAGCTCAACCACAGCAGGAAATAGCTTTTTCTCTGAAGACCATAAGTACTAGTGAACCAGCTAAGGTAGGGTTATAAAACTGTGTTTAAGTAATAATTGTCATTTTTAAATGCTCAAGATGTACTGAAACATTACTTGTGTATGGTAGTGTTACAGTAGGGATATACTTCAGGTTATGTTTAATTTGAAGGTGATCAAGAGGTTGAATTTTAGATACAGGCCGGTTATGAGTTTTTAAAAAGGGCATCCACTCTTTTAAAAAAAAAAAAAAAAAAAAAAAATTAAAAAAAAGCAGCATTTGCTAAATTGTTAATCATCTTTATCATGACCAAGTTTGTGGATTTTTTTGTTGTTTGAATATATAAATTCTAAAACTTTGAGATCTGGAAACCTAAGAATAAATAGGTAAGAGTGCAAGACTAATATCTTAGCATATCTTACTGTTTCATTGCAACTGAATGAAGAGTTACTGACTTACTATATTTTGATGTTATTGAACCAATTCACAAACTGACCATTCATTTCAGTTCTCAGTTGAAACAAGTACTATAGAAAATACAGGTTCTATTTGGTCTTTCTCCAAAATAGGTTCTTTAGATAATGTCCTACAAGCATCACACTTTGAGAAGTAAAATATTTAATATTTCTAATGGTGTTGATTTTGTTCCATAAAGTATGAACAATATCAGTGAGACAGTACCTTAGAATTGAAGAATTTACTTCAATAACTAAACATTTGTTACATAAAGATAGCAAGGTTATAACAAGGTTGCATAAAGAAAAAAATTCAATGAAAATAATAGAATGGAATCTTCCACAAGAAGCTACAGGTCACCAAAGTACAGAAACTGTATATTGAGAACATGCTGTGAAAAACAGATTCAGGCATGTTTTAGAATATTATAAATATTCTGCATCAAAGTATAGCTTTTACTATGATTATTCAGTTTAGATTTACTTCAACTTTTATTCGAGGTTGGTATCAACTATTCTGCTTGATTCACCAGCTCAGATGTTGACCTATACTATGCGTTATTATTTTTTAGACTGGAGCAATCCTGTTGCTGTGAGTTTTAAGTTCGTTGTGTTTGTATAGGTTGTGCCTATACATAGCTGCGTTGCAGCCAGTGGCAGTTTTGTGAAACAAGATCAAATATTGTATTAAACTTGTTGTGGAGGCAAAAGAAAAGAAAAGGAGAAAAAAAAAAAAACTGTTATTGACATTCCCTGAAAGTTAGTTGAACTTGGTGAACATAAAGGGAAATTTGTGAATAGTTACATCTGACAATGCAGATAGCTTATCAGTTGTTTTTCCAAGCCTCTTTGCTATCGGGTTTGGCTTTACTGTAATTTCACGTGTACAAAATATTTTCTGATACTGAATTGGCTGTCCCAAAACATTTTAGAAATGGTCTGCAACTGATGCCTGAAAGGGATGACCTAAGTTTCCAAGCTAGGTAATTGAGTCTTAAGCAAATGTTCTGAAACATGAAAACAAATATGAGGAAAAAATTAAATTTGAGTGCCTCACCACCCTCTGAGTGAAGACTTTCTTCTGAATCACTAATCTAAATCTGCCCTTTATTTTAGTTTAAAGCCATTCTCCCTTGTCCTATCGCTACAGTGCTGGAGAGAGTCCCTCCCCAGCTTTTTTTGTAGCCCACCTTTAGGTACAGGAATTGTATTTTACAATTGTACTAGAATGTATGTTTAAATCTTCATCAAGTTTTTACATGTGGATGGAGAGTGACCCTGTCCTAAAAAAAACTGTGAGTGATGCCAGCAAACTGAATTGGTTACCTTGCACAACTAAGAACTCTCCTGAGTCCTCTTTCTGTTTGAGGCAACGTTGATTTTTGTTGAGGTTAATGTTCTTGTGTAGCTAGTTGTTGCCAACAATTAGACAACATTAGAATTGGCAAAGCCTGGAAGCCCTGCAATATGGGAGTTCATTTTATCAGCATAGACAGTATTAAAAAAAATTGTCATACTTGCAGTGTGATGTTAATTATAATGCCAGTAGTTCTCTTATTAAACTTATTTCAGTTGTGTAAGAACACAGGAAAGTTCTCTACCCATAATAGAGAACTTCTACTTTAATTTATGTTTTTTCTAATTAAAACTGTTTATTTTCTTGCTCAGTATTATATGGCTTTAAAATGTATATTGCCTTATTGTATGTTTTGACTAAATTTTTGTGAGATGCTTACATTAGTGATGGCAACAGTACAAGCTGGTAACTTATAACCTAGGACCTGTGTACATCTGCATCACGGGATGGATGTAGACATCACTGTTAGGTTCTGTTAGTTTCACATCCTTGCCACTGTAGGACAACTACAGCCATGAATTCTAAATAACATCCTAAAGTTTTGGGTTTGTTTCTTGACTGATGCCCTGTTTTTCCAGTGTACTCTTACCTAAAGCCTTTTGTCAGTAGGTTGCCTGCTATGGGATCATACAGTTCTTTTTTTGTTCTGACTTTCCTACTAAATTTTTTTTACTTGCATTACAACTTGTGTTTTACTGTACTTTCATTCTAGTAAGTGCTACATAGTAGGCTACAGTTACAGTTCATCTCTGTAGTGGGAATCTTCAAAATATAGCAGATAATTGGAAGACACTAAAACTATCTTTCACCTGGTTGTTCATCCTACAGTAGTTTCCACTGAAATAGTTTTGACTACTCTCACAAATACCTGTTCTAATGTAAGCACAGAATGTGAGCAACTACTAAGTCGAGCACATGGTAGGAACAACTGCAAATGCTTTCTGAACCATATAAAAGCTTTTTTGAGTTGTAGATTTTGACCAAATCAGTTTGCCATTTTACCTTGAAACAAAATGCGTATGTGTCATTGTCTTCCACCTATTCTGAATGCATATTCTAAAATCGTTTTCAGATTTTAGTGACTTTCAGATTGTATTCTCTTTCTCTGCATGTTATGTGTTTGTTAAGATGAATTAGTTTACGTGGCTACTTTGATTGTATGCAACTAAAAAGTTTTGGCACTAGATGGCAGTCACAGTCTTGTGGCTTTGAATACAATTTTAGCAGGTTTTTTTGGCTTAATTTTTCAGTGCCATCTTCCCAGCACCTGCTAAGTATGGTTCCAAAATAACTGTATAAGAATGTCTTACTGTTATATGATTTAGTGAACTCTTGGAATTTTTTTTTCCTATTTTTTTCAAATAGCCTGAGGAGGCTCCTTCACTTGCTGTTTCTACTGAGCCATCTGTAATTGTATCAGAGAGCGATTCTGACAAGATCGCTTCCCAAGTGCCACAGATGCTGCAAGAGACAGATGTTTCTAGTCCCAATATTAAGCAAAACAGTGTGCCTCCTCCACAGAGTAAGTATTTTGGTACGATTTTATCTGAATTCAGTGTGGTGTTTTTTTTTCCATAGAGCATGTACAGTCAGAATGCTTTGCCATGTGGTTTGGATGCAGAGTAGCACATCAGATGCTTCTGTATTTCATTGAGGGATCTTATTTAAATGAAAGCTAAATGATAGTATTTTGGCAACTGTCCTTTCACTGTGAGGAATAACAAGCTTCATGTGCTTGAATGACTGAAAACATTTGTCCTTGTCAAGACCTTAACAGACATTTGAATGTACTCTTCCCCATCAGGATGGGAGTCCCATGCCGTAACTATGTAGTTAATATATCAATTAACTTTTTTTTGTTCTGGTTCTAAAATAAAAAGGCTTTGGTGACTAATTCCCACCTTGGAAAATGGGAGAATATCTCATAAAATATTTTACCTGACTTACTGCCTTTGGCAGCCAGCACGTTTTAAGGCCAATTCTATTTATTCAAATAGCATAGCGATTCTTTATTCAATTCTGGATGCCATGTAACTACATCTTTATGTAGTTCATTATTTTAAAAATTAATCTTTTGATGTGTAAGTGTAACTCAGTGGTTAAAAATGGTGTAATCTGATACAAGTGAACAAAAAATGTAACCTATGTACAAGTATATTATTTCCAGTTATCTGCAATGAGGTCATTATCAGCTGTTGGCTGTTATATTAACAAAAATGAATGACTTTATTTATGGTGTAAGAAAAATAGGTTGAAATTATCAAACTTTGTTTTAGAGGCACTTCAGATTAGTCTATTCGTTACAAACAGGTAAACGGGAGGTCTGCAAAAATTGTGCTGGCTGAAGAACAGCTTCATGGTGTTATGGAATGTACTCTTTAGGATTTTAAGAGTCAGTTCTGTGTAAACTTCCTCAGTTGTAACTCTGTAGTTATGCTTTGTTTTTAGCAAAGTCTGAAGAAAGCTGGGAATCCCCCAAACAAGTTAAAAAGAAGAAAAAAGCAAGAAGGGAAACGTGAACTTCCTGAGATGGACATGTGTTGCTGAATACTGTCATGAAGATTATGCTGTTTATGCAATAATTTGTGAACATGTACAGAATTTTATATAAGTTTCAAACAATTTTTAAAAACAGAACTGCTGTGAACACAAACATCTTTAAAAAAGGAATCAAAGGAAAGTAACTTTATGATATAGAAAACAGAACATGCTATATTTGAAAGACATTCTGAAGAGTCTGTTTTTCCAACTTTTGGAGAGAGATCTTAAAATAAAAAAACAAAACTGGTTTTACAACACAGTGCCCTGTTTACAACAGATTATACTCTCATCTACAGCTGCGGATAAAAGGTTGATTTCAAGGAAGGGTTTTCTGTAAAATATTTGTCTGTATAATAATGGGTGTTTCTTGCCTCTCTTTTAAGTGATGCAGTAGAAGCACAGAATGTCAACCATTTGAATTTGTTTCATGCCTAAATCAAAGTGCTTTGATAAAACACGTAATCTGCCATATCTTTACAGTACGTTGGTTAGCAAGTCTGCTAGCTATTACAGGAATCAAGTGCAAATCATTAACCATTTGTACAGTCAGACCTTCATGGTTTATTATATGAAGTTAACACAATAAAACTGCTTTGGGTTAAAAGTTTGAGAATGTGATTTGAAACTTAAGTATGGTTCATGAAGTTATTTTTGATAATGTCTATTACCTTACTTGAATTGCTGAAGATAACAATATATTTTTAAGAATGCAGTAATGTGCATAAAATTGGTTTTTCTGCTTCATTCCCTACAGTTCTTGGTTGATTCAGACTCCCATCTAAAATTGCACCCCTTTAACTTCTAAGCTCATACAGTGAATTGAAATCAAATGTTCCCTTCCCTTAACACTCTCTAATTTGCCATACCCAATTCTGTTTTGTTCTCTGTCACTAAAACTCCGAAGAAAACAAGGTGAACTTTTTTCACCCAACAAATTATATGGGATTTCAGTGATTTGTTGGAGAACTGGAGTGGCTTCAGACAGCTTTAATTGACATTGTCAAGACCAGTTATCAGGAACACATTTTTTTTACTGCCTTAACCTGTAGTATGTAGAATGTGTCTAGACTTCTGGACAGGAGTTAGTGTTTTTATAAAAAATAAAATAAACATTCATGCAAGTATAGCAGTTGTAAAAAAAATAAAATAAAATAAAAATAAAAAATTAAAGAACATTTCCCGCTTGAAACTGTTAATTAAAATGGTGTTTAAGATGTGTTGTCATTTTCAGGCACTGTGTAATTATGTGGTATCAAACTGACAGATGTGTTTGTCTGTAAGGTGCATGCTCAGCCATGTACACTGTAAATAGTCTTTACAAAAAAAATTGTTTGATAAGGATGGTAATTACCATCACCTGGTAAAACTGTTAAAGAGCCAACATGTTTTGTAAATGATTTGGTTTTGTGGCACAAATGGAATTGTTAACAGCTGCGGCACATGGTACTGATCAACAATCTTTCACTGTTCTACTGTACGTAAGTGCAGTTCAACAGGATTACAGGGCAAGAACAGTTAACGCAGCAAGCTGGCTTTAATTGTACTGAAGATGCACCTTGCTAATGGACAACTTTCCTAATAAATGGATACTAATTTGCACAGGTATTAATCCCTGTATATCAGGAACATGTGACGCTCTAAAATGATGTCAAAATAAATTGAGCATATTGACAGTACTGATTTATTTACGGGGAGCGAATGATGCCTGGGACCGATGCCTGTCAGGCAGGATTCATGTGAGCTAAATTTAGAACCGAAGTACAGTTTTCAAGGAGTATGTTAAGGCAGACACTCAAATGGGATGTTACAAAACAGAGTTATATGCATGTAAATAATATTTTAATTTTACTTATCCTTTTCTTGGCAAAAGTAAAAGAATTTTACTTTCAATTCAGGTTTGTAATGTATGTCCAAAATGTGTTTCTAACTTGTATGTTGAGCTATGGGCCTTTCTTGTAGGGGGGGGGGGGGGGGAAATGAAGCATTTATGCAATGAGGGTGACTGCCCCCAAGAGTTTTCACTGCATAAATTTATTCTTTTCATCTCTTTGGGATAAAATTGGTGGTATTTTGGGGTTATTAAGCTGTAGCTATTGGAAAGTTTGTCATTCTGGAAAAAAGAAACTAGCTACCAACACAGGAACCCTGCTGATTAACTGCTATTCCGAAGCAGGAGCGTATAAATACATAGCCTTCCTTTCAAAATGTTACCCATTTTAGCAGCACCTCTTACTGTTTTCTTAATGTGCAGTTTCAATGTCTTAGAAAGCAAACCTTGCTTTATTTGACATTTCATTAAAGAGGTAGTATGGCGTGTTGTCTATAAATAGAAACGTGGTTATCTATGTATTGTCATGTTTCTATGAGTCAAGCAATGGTTATTTTTAATGATACACTGAATCCAGACTTTGGTACTTGGGTAGAGAAAAATGCTATTTAAAGAAATTTAACAATTTTTTTTTTCTTTTATTTGTTGTTGAATGCATGGAATGGTTTCATAAATCCGATATGTTGTTTTTTTAAAAATACTCTGGAATTATTTGTATGCGTAATTTAAACTTGTGATGATGTGTAATTGGGTAGTCATGGCATAGTTTTCTTTTGTGGGGAGGGAAAGATGTACAGAATTCGTATGTGCGTGTTACAAAGGTAACAACCTGTGCATTGGTTCGGAGGGGGATGAAAACTGTATTTCTGCTGCCCTTTTAGAAGTCTAAAGAAAAAAAGTGCAAGAGAAGAGCACTACTTTAATATTTACTAAGAATGTACATATTAAAAACATTTCAAACTTTATAGAAATACTTCTAGTACTGTTGTGTTGTAACCGAACTGTATCTCGCTGGAAACTGCCTTATTAATGGTTATTAGCCGTGGGATTGGCCTGTGAAATAAGGCTCTTATAACTGCAGGTGACATCAGAATACATCATTTGAGCAGACTTTGATCTATTATTAACCATAGTGGTTTTGCTTTTACATGTCTCAAGTTGGTCTCCGGCTAAGATTTGAGTTGTTAAGATGCAAGTCTTTGCAGTGACCGTAACGATAACCACTTCTCCTTGTGAATTTATTTGTAGTGAATGCTGCAAACCAGTGAAGGACAGGTTGAGTTTTCCAGGCCGACTCTAAAAGCTTTCAGCATAGTTCTGCTGTAGGAAGGAAGAAAACAAAATGCAAACTGGAACTACCTTTATAAAGATACCGCTAAAATATTTCACTGTTAAAAATTGATTAGCTTGTGGGTTTGGGGCAGAGGCATGAGGACCAGAAGAGGTTCCATGGCTGATAAGCCATATGTTGTCTTCCCTGTAGGGTTAAGAGAGCCGCCGCTAGTTGAGGTCTCAGGAACCAAGTAGAAAAACTTGTGCGTCATCAGATGGGTGGGGGGCACTTGGTGTTTTCTGTACTAGCATCTTGCTAGTAAAGTTTCAGAGGTTGTTCTTATTGAAGAAAAACAGTTGAATTCCTAAAAATTATCTAGTATCTTTATAAGGTCCCTTCCTCTGTTAATGAAACTTGACCTTCCGTTTCTTAGATACCAAGTTAGTTGTACCAAACTGAAGATTTCCAGTTCGTTGAAGATCAGTTTCTTATTGAAACCATGTTTTCTAATTTTGGTGTGTTCTGTGAAGGAACATTTCGCAGAAAATTGCATTTGAAACTCTTAATATGAAACTAATGGTTTCAGGATTTCATACGGTGCTGTTAATAGAGCAAGCTGGCAAACACCTGCAGTTTAAGCAAGTAGATTTTCTATCCTTCATTCAGTGACCTCTGAAAGTGGCTCAGTATTTTTAAGACAGTTCTGTTTCCTTAGGAATATCACCTCTTCTGCACACGCAGTTTTCATGTAGCTGTTCGATAGGTGGCCTTTGAGCTAAGTGAGTTACTTCAAATGTCTGATGAAGCATAAGCCAAGGACTTTGTCACTGAGAGCTTTGTTTTTTCGAGGCCACTGACTGAAGCTGCCACCAGACCAGTTCACAAACACCTTTTCCTTCCTAATTTTCCTGTTTCCTTGACCATCTTTATCTATGTAGCTGACCAGTGAAGTCATGCCTTGATCTATACCCACAATTGAAGCTGCATGTGGGAGATCCCTTTTGATGTTTTTACTTATTTGCAATTCACAGGTTCCAGAGATTAGTTCAGAGCAGACAGCTTAGAGCCCATGTGATGATTTAAAAATAATAATTTAAAAAAAAAAAAAAAAAAACTTGGGAGAAGGAAGCTGACTTATTAAAAAGCAAAACTAATGTTATTTGACCTAGAGATCGATGGTGAATTAGTGTTCAAAATTGTTCGTTTTAGAGTTAAACTGCATTTTTTAATAACTCGGGAAAATGAGTAGCTACAGAGGGGTGTGCAAATTTTGACCAAGTATTGCATTATTACGGTTACCTAATTAAACGTTGCATTACTGATCATGTGTTTAAAGGGAAGGAAAAAAAAAAAAAAGATCTTGAGATTGCTGCCGTTCACATATAGAAAGGGATGTCCAGACAATGAGTCTGGGCAGTTGTGTTACTCCAGCAATGAAGCCACAGAAAACAGCTGAGAAAGGCCTCTAGGTTCTTCTGAAAAAGCTGGTAGTAGCAGGTTGTCAGCCAGGGGTCAGCAGCTTGTATGGGCACTCTGTCCCACTGCTTATATGGGAATTTGGGGGGAGAGGAGCCGTGCATGTTCTGTGTTTGCTGATGCTGGTGTCTTCAGATTCCTCATCTCAGATTTTCTCTAAGCTATGAAAGGGGCAAGGTTATGGATCTCATACCTTGGCTTCACCTAACCTATTTGCATGACTAAGAATGTTTTTAAGTGTTCTTCTGGAGTGGGTTCAGGATGCTCGGCGCTGGTAGAATGGAGCTGGAAAATCAATACCCTGCTATTTTATGTCCATATATTATAGAGGTGGTGTTCAAAGTCATCCAACTCATGCAGCCTGCTAACATAGCAACTTCTTTATAGTATTCTTAAAACATTTTAGGGTGTCCTGCACTGAATATAAAAATATTTGGTAGGCTGTGACAGAGATACATGATTGAAGGCTTCAGAGTCTGGCATGTCTGTGACTGAGAGGGGCAGATTTTTGTGTATCTGGTGATTGCCATTTTGGATTTCCATAGTAACATCACCTGGGTACTAGATAGGGAAAACCGAGGTCAGAAGCAGTGCACATCACATCAGAAAATAGCTTTTTGCTTGTTCATTTCTAGGTAAAATATCTGTCATACAGCACGTGATTAAGACACAGAAGCACTACAGCGAGTGCTTTGCTCTATTAATAATTCCCTTGCTAATGACCTTGGCTTTGTGCTAGTATGCTGCTGGTGTCATCCTTCTGTGCTGCCTCAGAGCATCTTACGGGAGCAGGATTTCTTATGTAAGGACTTAACGTAGTGCTAACAGCTCTGGAAACCACTGTGCCTTTTCTCTCATGCAAAATGTTTTGCTTCTGCTTCGTGTTGCTGCTGCATCGAGAACATGATATACTGCAAGGCTTTCAACACCTTAGATTTTACGGTTCCAAGTATTTTTTTTGGCCAGCCCACCTCAAAAACAGTGTTTTGCCAGCTAAACTGGGGGGATAATTGCTACCTGCAGATGATGTTCATTATTTATGGTGCATTGGTGGCTCAAAGGGAGCTGTCAGCAGGTCGTTCCCCCAGCACACTGGGGACATCTTGCTAGGCATGGCCAAAAGTCAGCACCCCGTACTGAGAGGGTATTGAGGTGTCACCCGTGGTAGTTAAGCAGTGTAAGTGTTCACGTAGACTAAAAATCAAAGGAAAAGGGGAAAAAACCTGCAGATTTACATTTTCAAAGTACGCTTGGTTTTGAAGGCAGTCCTGCTGGTGATCAGTTACTTTTATGTTAGAGTGGAAAAGAAAGTCAGGCTCTGAGCAAATGCCAGGTATTTTGGTACTAGAGTGTGAAACAAGGAAGCTGCAGGATGTGTAGTAACAACATTATACAGGTACATACCTACTGACCTGCCCCAACAAGACTGACTTAATTTCAGAGCACTTTCAGCTTCAGAATTAGTTTAAACATTGTCCAAATGTTCATCAGCTTGCAAAGTGGGAGTATGCTGATGAACACCCCTAATAAAGCTCAAGCTGAGTGCAGCATTTAAAATCCCAAGTCCATGCACGTCATCTGGGCTCAGGCTGGAAAACAGCATAAATCATGATTAAGCGAGGTGCTGAAATGGTGTAAAATCAGAGGGGCTACTCTGTAAAGTGTCACTAACCTGCAGAGATGGGGTTTCCACATGCCATGCCTGAGCCACTGCTGTTCCAAAAGTTTGCATGTAGATGCTTGATTCTAAAGATGCAATGAGCTGTAATTGTGTGTTATTGCAATTAAACTTTCCAAAGTCAATGGGGAGATCTTCGCAGCATTAGCCCAGTCAGGATTTCCCAAAGTTGCCTCAGACTATAATCAAACATGTTCAGATGTGTACGCCTATAAAATGTTATATAGCGGTAGTACAGTAATAAACTTTGTATTGATAATCTATGAATGTACCTTTACAAAAATATAATGATGAGAATGAGTGTGAGATGTGCTTTTGAAGTGGTGTTTATGCTACTCTTGGGGATGAGTTGCCAAATAATGCAATTTCAGTAGGATTATATTGGTATTTATGAGGTCGTTTGGTATACAAAGTGGAGAATGAAATATCAGGCACATTATTTAAAACATCAATCTTACTTCTGGCATGAGGGATCCTAAGAACTTTGATCATTTGGAGGAGCTTGTTATACAGAGAAGCCAGGAATATCTTTGGTTTCTGTAATTGGAAGAACATTAGCAGCCTTGACCTGTCTCCCTTTAGGAGAGACAACATAAAATATACAGCACTAGAGAGCTTCAGTCTCACACCCCACACACATTGCTGTACTGGTGGCTGTGCTTTATGTTTTACTCTTTTTCCTAGCAGTATTTTCTGATACAAACAAAAGTTTAATTAGAAGTTTAATCCATTTTATAAAACTTTCTGTACCACCAATACTAAAAAAGAAGTGTTTTCCTCTCTTTTGAATTAACAAATCCATATGTGCTGTGTTTCAGGAAGGATATACCATGACCTGTAATACATATGGTGTATATGAAAGGTATTACACTGCATGTATAGTACTTGCAGCTTGCCTCTGCATGGGCTGTAAGAAAAGGTGAGTATTAGCTTAACTGCATCCAAATCACCATCAGGTACTCAGCAAGTCAACCATGAAGGGGGCTTTTCCTGGGGATCCAGAGCAGATTGCTGAAGGGGGCAAACCTCATTGGCATTTTCACTGTAAGAAGCCAACAGCTGCTGTGACACATTCTCCAGGTTTGGCTGGTAAAGGAATCAATCTCCATTGGTGACTCCTTATTAAGCAGTAGATGGGTAAATTCTCAGAGGATGATGCTAAAAGAAAGTCAAACACTCCTCTTAGCAGAGGGGGAAAATATATATACATCAGTGAGACTGGAAGCTTCTGTAAAGCTCTGTGGCAAACCTCTTACTGCAATGAACACCGGTGAAAATTGTACAGTGTGTCCTGGAGTTTGCTCAAGAGGTCAGCAAACTTCAAAGAGAGCATGAGAAGAGGAATAACTTCACAGATACTCAAAATAATGAGGGAGGTGGTATTTAGTTGGTTTAAAACTGGTGACAATTCAGAGCTCAGGTTTCTGTTGTGTGTGGCTTAATATATGGACTAACAACATGCATCTGGGGAAAAATCTAGGCAGGCTCCAAGAGGTAATGTGTGTAACACAAAAAGACAGAACTGGAAGTGTTTGCTGTGTAAGTTACAGAAAGTAATGAGATACGGTTATGGAAGGTGTGGTGTTTTAGTTTCTCCTGATGTAAAATTAAGTCCTGGTTCTCGATAGGGTGGAAGAAGACACTTTATCACTACACTGAGATCAGTATGAAAAGACCAAATTGTCATGATTTCTGATAGTTCTTAGGTCTTTTATTTTCTTATAACTATGTAAACATAAGACTGATGAGTAAAACTGGGAGGAACATCTATTCTTTTGCATTAATAATAATTAAAAATTGAGTCTTTAAAAGAAGGGGAGAAACCTGCTATCACATAAAGAAAAAGGGAATAAAATTTGGCAAAATTCCCAGTGTTGAGCCATATTTGAAGTCATAAATTAAAAATTAACTAATCTAACTAATGGAACTAAGAGGAAGTAAATACTCTTTATGTACATTAGCTTTTCTTAGAAGGTCTGCCTCTCCCATCAATAAAAGGCTTGTGACCTCTTTGACCGCAAACTCACCATGATATTAAAAACTGTCACTTAAATTTCCTTTGTTTAAGCAATCTGGCAAGCAGCAAGGCACCGTTGGCAATGTAACAACCTATTTATCCAACAGCTAGAATCTCATCCTAATATGCTGTATGTCATCCTTCAGAATTGGTTGTTTGCAGTCTATGGATAAAATGTAGCCACCTATACCAGCTGGCTTAATACTGTGTCCAGCATAACTGCTCAGGCTGAAAGGAGAAGAAAAAAAAAAAAAGCCCTAAGTGTGACTGTCCACTGGGTCATCATAGTAAAAGGTCAAGTGTAAACCCTGAGATGTTTGAATTTAAACAGTGAAGAAGAATGAGGGCACAATACCAACGCTGTGTCCATTTGGTAAATAATGTCGTGCCTGATGCCTGCAATTTGTAAGGCTCTTACAACACTGTCTAGATGCAGACTTGAGAGAAGCAATAAATACATGTATGTACTTAAAGGACTGGAAGCAGTGTTTGGTTGGTAGAAATTTAATTCGACAAAAAAGATTTGGAAAAAACTTTGTTGTAGAGTAGAAGTTACTAGACATTAGGTGCTAAAGGGCTTACTTGCCCTGATAGAGAAAGAGGTGATGAGTTTGAGTGGGATAGAAGACATCTGGGCTTATCAAGGGGGTTGATAATGGGTTGGAAACAACCTTCCAAGATCAGTGGGGGTGTCTCCATTTCTTTCTGTCTTTGGATGAAGACTGGTTCCTTCTGTTATAAATTCCAAGTCAATTTAGCTTTATAAGATTTATTTATGAGGTCAATAAAAGGCACGTGAACAGTGCTGGGTGCATGGGGAGTCTGGGCACACACACACGTTATATCAGGCGGCTGTTTTTTATGCTCCTAGGCTGATACATACATGTATTCATTACTACTTCTAGAAAAGGCAGGGTTATTATAATTAGTTCCCGGAATCCAAACCCTCCCTCTGGCGCGTGCATATCAGTTTCCAGTGGTCCAGCTGGGGCTCTCTTGTGCTGAAGACTCGTAGTCTTCCTCCCAGGCTTTTTCCTTGTCCTTCTCCTTTATCCATCTTGGCTGGATGTCAGAGACTTGTGCAGCGTCCCCTACAAGCTTTGTCTTTTAGTCATCCTTCAACTTTCCCATTCTCCTTAATCTCTTGGCTAGATATCAGAGACATGTGTAGTGTCCCACGCAGTAGTCACAATAGTTAGCGGTTATTCTGAAACCCCCCAGATATCAGAGACTCAAGGTTTACCCTTCAAGCCCTCTATTGACACAAATTGCTGAAACATTCCTTACACTTCTCAGCGAGCTCTCAGGAGGTGTGGGTACAAGTTACTGGTTTAAATACAGGGGCAGCTAGATGAGGCTTGAAGGCTTGTGCAAGAGGAGCCAGCACACACTTCTGGCCATATGTTCTGCAAATGGGAGTAGTCCACATGTGACAAGCGTACCCACAGAGGTGACTGAAGTACCCATTGAACTGGGTTGGGACAGCCAAGCATTCTGAGCCAGTGAAGGGGAAAAGTCAAAGCTGTTCTTCTCCACTGGGCATGAGATGGGGCACAAGGTTCACTAGCTCTATTCAGCCAAGAGAAATAAAAATATTAGAGAAGTTCACAGACTTCCCCAAGGTAAAAGGAGAGAAAAAATGATGTTCTTTATTGCTAAAGTACTGACTAACAGCATAAAACCACTGCAGCATGGCAAGGTACAATGTGTAAACATTTCTTTTACATATTATTGTGCTCCATCTTTAGATGTACTTTTCAGACTTTTTTATTTATATTCTTAACTTCTATGTTGTGGTGATTTAACACCGATGGGCAGCTCAGCATCTCCATGCCACACTCTCGCTCCTCCTCCTCAACAGATCAGGGAGAAAACAGGATGAAAAAGAGGTTCATGGGTTGAGATAAGGGCAGGATGATTGCTCACCAACCACAGAGGCAACACAGACTCAGCAAAGAGAGATTAATGTAATTTATTGCCTACTCCCAACTGACTGTAGCAGTGAGAAACTGAAAACAAACTAAAACACTTTCCCCCCATTCACCCTCCTCCCCCTGAGCAGCACACAGGAATGGGGAATGGGGGCTGTGGTCAGTCCCTGATGCTTCATCTCTGCTGCTCCCTCACGGTCCCTCTCTGCCCCTGCTCCATGCAGGGTCCCTCCCACGGGATGCCGTCCTTCCCCAGCTGAGCCTGTGGGGGCTGCCCAGAGGCAGCAGCTCTCCAAGCACTGCTCCCACACTGCTCTGTCCCACGGGGTCCATCCATCCCCCAGGAGCAAACTGCTCCAGCACGGGTCCCCCACGGGTGGGTGGAAGTTCCCCCCAGCCCCCCTGCTCCTGCGTGGGCTCCTCTCCACAGGCTGCAGCTCCGGCCCGGGGTCTGCTCCTGCGGGGGCTCTCCATGGGCCGCAGCCTCCTCCAGGCCACATCCACCTGCTCCACCAGGGGCTCCTCCACCCATGGGGGGGCTGCAGCGCGGAGATCTGCTCCATGTGGGACCCATGGGCTGCAGGGGGACAGCCTGCTCCACCAGGAGCCTCTCCACAGGCTGCAGGGGAACTGCTACTGCCTGCCTGGAGCACCTCCTGCCCTCCTGCAGTGACCTTGGGGGCTGCAGGGCTGCTTCTCACTGCTCTCTCCTTGCTGTTGATGCCCAGCAGGTTTTCTTTTTTTCCCTTTCTTCAATCTGTTCTCACAGAAACACAACCAATGTTGCTCACTAGCTTGGCCCTGGCCAGCAGTGGGTGCCTTTTGGAGCCACATGGAGGTGGCTCTGGTCTGAGCTTGGGAGACTGCTGGGCTGTGCTCACAGAGCTCAAACCACACCGGGTTGAACCACTTCTTCCTTGGTAGCTGGCATCAGGGGTCTCCCTGCTGGTGAGTGGGTTCTTGTCCACAAGCCAGCTGATGGAGAGTCTGAGTCCACACAGGGAGTAGGTGATTACTTCTTTTATACCTTTTCTCATGCCCTACCTTCAGCCCTTTCGAAACAGTTGAATGTGAATCTGGTGCTGGTGATCAGCTGGTGCTCAGCTCATGCTCCAGGCGATGTCTAGCACCTCCTTATCCTCAAGATTATTTAACTCTTGCATTCCTTTGTTCCCTTTATCCCCTTTATCTCTGTTTGTGTGAGCCTGCAGTGTCACTGGAGATTTATGGGGGTGGGGGAGACCACCAGGCCTCTGTCTGTCACCGTAGGACTTTGGTCAGCCTACACTGTGCAGTGACATAGCCAGGAATCCTACCCTCTGAGAGCACCCCAAAGCTATCTCCTTCTTTATGGCCATGCCACCCCTAGTCCTGCCCTTGCCTATGCAGTGCACTGTTAGTGTGGCATCCTGTTGGTCAAGGTGGGATCCATGTATCTTATACTGGGGGAGCATGCTGAAGGAACAATGCACAGTAAGCTAAATATGGTGTCAAAATGGGCTGAAAATTATCTGTGCTCCCATCCTACATACTAAGACTTACAGGTCTTCCAGAAGAAGAAATGGAGAAGCAGAGTGGGATGGAAGGTCCTTTACAGATCTGTCACTGTGAGCCAAAGATTTGTGCAGAAAAATGCCAGAGCTCAACTAATGCTGTTGAGGAACTGGAGCAAGCTATAAGAGATCAATTCTATCTGATGCGTAATTTAACTCCACAAACAAGGAAATGCCCACACTATATACTGCTCTTTTCAGGTCTGGATAAAGCCCTATACCTTTAGGATTTATGAACCTATTTGTACCTGCAGCAGTAATTTTCATCTTGCTCATACCGTCTGAATCATTTGCTTGCATTCTAAAATGTAGTAAATGACTTAAACAGCCATTATGCTCTTGTTTTTGTGTTTTGTGGGGACAAGAGATGTAAGTAGGTGCATGTTCTGTTGGTTATGGTGTTAACCCCTGTAGCCTTGTCAAAAGGTATGTGCATATTCAGTGTGTAATAGGGCTGACCCTTTTCTTGGAGAATTTTTGGGCTCTGGGTTTTCCTGATTTACAATGGCAACATATCAAAATATTTTAATGATGCATATTTTTTGTGATTCTGTAATTCTGTGATTTTAAAACCAGTGACAGAGAGAGAGAGAGAGAAACAATAAAAACAGGTTAATAAGCTTATTAGCCTATTATTCATTTTTTGGTACTGGAAAGGTGAAATTTGGCTAGCTATGTGTAAGTGGTTGTACATCAAGCTGTGTTAGTGTGATGTCTCTCTTACATGTCTCTAAAATGTATAGTGAGTTGCAAGGTGTTGGAGACAAATACTGTTCTCACCTTGAATTGTTTTACTCAAATCAGGAGAATGAATGACCTTTTGAACTCATTTTGAATTGCAGCAGCAGTCCTATTTTATTGCCTGTTGTCTTTTTGTCTTTCTCTGTGAAACAGAGATGGTGTCTGGTATTTATTGGAAGGTGACTTTTTTTTTTTTTTAAGTGGTGTTTTGTTTTTTTGTTGTTGATTTTTTAAATGTTATTGCATTATTTCTGTAGCCCTGGGTACTTGAATCATTTGCAGCCATCCTGAAACACAGGCTCTGGACCTGGCCAAACAAGAACTTGAGCAAAACTGCTCTTTAATACAATCATCCAATTTCCCAATGTTGTCACTGCCCTGTGCTCAAGGACAATACCTAGACCTTGGTTTCTGGACAATATTTAACCTTTTTTTTATCTTGTCTTAAACTGCCAAATACAAAACAATTAACAACCTCTTTGCTCACAGGAGCACAGGGCTAATCCTACTGAGCATCATCAGTGCTCCCGAGAGCACTCCCTTCAACCACCCCTCTGTGTATGTGCTGCAGGCAACACCGGGTGCAGTGTGATTGAATTATTCAAGGCCAATTGAACCATGCTCCACCATCTCTGTGGACTGCGAGCACAGACAGAAGGTCTGCAGCTTCCACGCCACCTGTCCAGAAGCAGATTTGCTCATGAAAGTATTTAAAAAGTTGGGAGGAGGAGTACCAGCAACTAGTCCTAATGAGTGAAAGAAAAGTGGATTGTTGTGTGTTGGAGCACAGTAAACCTCATGTTGTAACCTGTGTTGCCATGACCCACACTTTTCCTTCTTTGCATCTGTTTTAATGCAGTTTGCAGCTATGTCCTTGCCACCATGTCTGGTAGCAAGGGGCATGAGATGGGGTCACTTGGTGGGGTCTCTGCAAGTGCACCCTGTCAGCTACTGACTAGAGCCAAGGACTATCAGTGCATCAAGGCAGGGACTAGGTGTTCCATCTGCAAAGTGTCTAGGATGCTACAGAAATATAAATAGAAAGGAGCAGATTGGGCTTCATCATTTCTCCAAAACCTGCCTACGATTTGTACTTCTCTGGACCCCCTAGAGATGATTATAAATGGGGAGTGTGATATAAACCCTGATGTTTCCTGATCCTTCCTATCAGGCTATTTGAATGGAAATTTATAACTGCACAGGAAACTGCTTTGAAGTAATTAATGATCACTTTCTCATTCTTCCTTTTTCTTCAGAGGATATCTGGATTACAGCCATTGACGGGAAACCACGAGAACCCGCTGGCTCCAGCCACTGACACTGCAGGCCCACAGCCCCCCCTTGAATATCCCAGCTCCTCAGGTCCCTTTTGTTTCCCCTTCTTATCAGTAACAAAGTCCAGGGGCCCCTCTCCAAAGCAATGCTGGAGCTCCTCAATGGCCCATCCATTTGTAACTGGAGACTTTGGGTCTTCGGCATTGTCTCTGTTATCCCTTGTCCTCCGGGTTTGTGCCTGGGTGTCCTTGTTTATCACACACCTTTGCTTATTATCCCCTTTGCTTTGAAAAGGTCCTTGCTCAGATAACGTTAATGAAGCAAATGCTCTTACCTTCCGCATACTCTCACAAGTTAAATATACAAGATTTTAATCTTTCTGACTTGCATATCTTTACCTTCTGGTATTAAAGACAGAGGTCTGTCAAGGCTGTTGGCAAGACAGAACAGAACACATTGCTTGGGATTTTTCTCTGGTCTCTTGGATTTTATTTTTTATTTTTATCAATTATGAATGTTTCACTTTAATAGATTTTAGGGTCATCTTTGAATATGAATCTTGTGCCAGGTGGTTTTTCTATTTTTGAATAATAATATTTATGAATAAGATTTTTTTTTTTTTTTAATAAGGACAAGCTAAAAACTGAGGTTATAGAAAGTTCCCGCTTAAGGGATTTTTAACTTAATTTACTACAGTGGTTTTACAAGTAGGGATGAGGCATAGTTAGAAATGTTCCTCTGTGCCAAGTTAGCTTTTATCTGGGAGTTACTGTTCGGTGCAGATGTATGTATGCAATAAAAAAAGGGCCCCAAAGCAACCATATAGGGAAACATCTGAGTACTTTTCAGCATTATATTTTGATGATAAACTGCGCAATTTGGGAAGTAGCCAAGATAAGATGTCAGCGACTGAATTATTCTCAGGGTCAGGCTAGGCGTGCAAACCTCCAGGTCGCATCTTCTCCCTTATTTCCTCTAGAGAACAAATCTCAAGAAGAATAAGAATAAGAATAAGAATAAGAATAAGAATAAGAATAAGAATAAGAATAAGAATAAGAATAAGAATAAGAATAAGAATAAGAATAAGAATAAGAATAATACGATGATGATGATGAAGAAGAAAAAACTGTCTGCTAGGTAGGAAGCTCAGCTTCTACCTGCATGGGGGCTGCTGTTTGACCACCAGAAGGGGGTCCTTTCTCCTGCTGCAGTTCCCCCACCACCAGTGCACCGACTACAGCCAGCAAGAGCGAGGTTGCTGCCACTTGCGTGCCAGTTAAATCTCCACCACAACGCCAGCCCCCTCGATGGCAGCAGCTATGGGAGCGGGTTAGGAGGACGCCGGGCAAACCCCAGCCGCTCGTGCCCTCACAACCCGGAGCCGATGCTGAGATTTTCCCCATCGTCTCCGGCCCTATCTAGCGGGGAAGGAGGGGGATGTTTCGTCCTGGGTGCCCGGCCAGGGGGGTCCCGCCCGCCGGGAGGGGCCGGCCCGGCCCCGCCTCCGCCCCCGCGGAGCGGTGCGGAGCTGCGCGGAGCCCGGAGGAGCCCGGAGGAGCCGCGGAGATGCTGAGCTCGCCCTGGGCACGCTTCTACTCCAACAGCTGCTGCCTCTGCTGCCATGTCCGCACCGGCACCATCATCCTCGGCGTCTGGTACCTGGTAAGAAGGGGTTTGGGGGGGGTCCCGACACGGGCAGGCGCGGCTGAGCCCCGGTGAAGGTCCGGCGCTTCCCCGCCGCTCCTTGGCAGTGCTGGTGGTGGGAATCTGCCGACGGCAGGAGAGGAAATCCGTGGGTATTTAAGGGTGTGCAGGGGTCTCGAGCAAAAAGCAGGTTTGGGGGTGAAGATGTGAGAGGTGAGGGTTTGTCCCGGCTCCCCAAACTTCGGAGCAAGGGTTTGCTGCTCACTGCAGCACTGGGGCCCCATGGATGCGCTGGATCTGCCGAGGCTGCTCGGGTGCTGACCACACTGCACAGAAAATCTTGTGCTCTCAAGATTTTTGAGACGCTGCTTTGCAAAAAGGGCAGGTGCTCTCGTCACTGCTGCTCCGCATGTACCAGATAACTGGTGGTCGGTGGCATCTGAGCCAGGCTGACAGGGGACTGGAGGCTTGCAGGAGCCTCCGCGACATATCAGGAAGACTTCTTTCCTCCACCAGGCTGGAGGAGTGAGGAACTGACCCTTGAGGCACAGCCTTAATGGGTCATCTCCCATCCATCCAGAGGCTGTTGGGCACCTGATGTTGTTGGACACCCAGTTGTCCAGCTAGGGAAAGAGGAGGAGACGCACCAAGACCCCATCTCCTCTCCCATCAGTGACAATCCTTCCTCAACCCCTCGGGTAGCAGGGCAGGAAAAGCAGCTTTCCCAGAGCCAGCCCCGTAGTTGTGGGGTTTGCAAATGTGTCACAGCAATAAAAAGAGGTGGTTCGTTGTTTTGGGTTATGTGGATGTGTTGCTTCTCAGCCTGTTTTGTCTTCCCAGTCTCTTGGTGCAAGAAATCCTGATGCCAAGGCCACGCAGAGCTGTTTGCCAAGGGTCACTGCAGACGGAAGCAGATTAGACCCAGGCTTGTTTGCTAACTGCTGAAATTCCCTTCAGAAGGAAGTGAAAAATGCTCGGCTGTCCTCCATTGTAGGGCAGCTCATTAAATAAATTCAATCAGCGTAATTAAAATGCTAGGTTGACAACTATGTCCCAGAAATCACATAAAATATGATGTCCTATAAAATGCATATTTCACCACTGATAAAATGGTGTTTCAGTTCAGCTATTTCTTGCTCCCCATTTAATAGTTAAATGAAATATCCACAGCCTGTAGTATCCAGAATAACCACAGCATTGAAAAAGATGGCCTTTTTGCCCACCTACAACAGAGTTTCAGTGGGTCTGAATATGACCTGAAAGCTTTTGAACATTTCTTCCAGGATTCTTGTTATTTCTTTCAGTCAGCCTTCAGCTGAATGAAGGCTCTTTACATCAGCTCCACAAAGACAGGGATACAGATACTTTAGCTTTTCAGTGGACCTAAAAATATTCAAGGAAGAGGGAATTAAGTGCATTAGCTTAGCTTTAGTTACAAAGAAAAGGCTGGGGGCTTTTTTTTTTTTAAGCTTTACCTACCATGTTACTAACATTTAAATGCCAGTGCCCCAGTTTCACTTAGTACATTTCTGCAAAACCTCTTTAAAAATGTTCTATTCTAAGTATTGATTTTTTTCCTGATTTATACCTCTTCCTATTTTGCTTCCTTCCTTTTTATACATGTTTCAGGGAAGATTCCTAAATGACTTCAAACTGACAATAGCTCATAACATGCCAGTTAACTCGTAACACTGCTTTCTACTCTTTCTCATATATCACACATACTTTTATTTTTAAGGTTGACTATTATGAACAGAAATTTTGCTGCATGTTAATAGTAAGTACTAAACCTTTTTGCTAGCTTACCAAGTTAGGAGGTAAATAAAGGCTAGCCGCCTAAGTCAATAAGCCCCTTAAGCCCTTGTTTGTAAGTTCTAGTTTACAAAGTCATATAAGAAAATATCGTTTTATCTCAGATCAATTGTGTTCTGATACCATATACATAAAAATTGGTGCTGTCCTGCTGGTGATTTTTCCTCTTCATTCATTCTGTGTGGCTGTATTACTCCAAACCACAAACGAGCTATGAGTGTTGCCTCAAATAAAAGTTTTTTAAAAAAAACACTTTGATTTTTCACCACACTAATATGTTTTCTCTATACTGCTTGCCATTAATCTTTACAGGAAATTACTTGAGAAATAAAATCCCCCTAGAGAAAGAATAGCTTTCTTTTTGCTTTTTGCATATCTTGCTTCTTGTGAAGTGCAAGTCTTACTAATCCCCTGCCTATGAATATAATGATTCTGTATTGCAGAATGAGTTTCTTAAGAAGAAGAAAAAAATAGTAGCTTGTAAGCTTGGGGAGGTTTTTTAAGTAACATTTTCATATGTTGAACAGGTTTTCAGTTAGGATAATTTCAGGAGGCAGAATTTCTGACTAAATGTGGAAAAAGCCGTGTGTGTCTCTGTGATGATGTTTTAGCTCTTCAGTTTTAATGTTTTAATTGGATGTTTGGGATACTCCAAATAGTGGAGAGTGAAGGGAGGTGAATGCAGGTGGGGCTGTGGGGTGATCAGAGCACTTTCCCCTGCAGGTAAAGGGCAAGAACAGTGGTCTCATAAAATATCAATAGCTGGGAAATAAATATTTAACTTTGCTTCATTTTAGAACATAATGGATCTCAGAATGCTAATGTTTCTGCAGCTGTTGTGTTTCAGTAGTTTCTTTCTGGTAGAGCCATAGGCACCACATCTAGACTAATGTAATACAGCGTAACGTAATATTACACTATAGTATGCACCTTAAAATATACTATCAAAAAGTGTACTTCAATGTAAAATGTAACTTGTAAAGGGTGGAGCAGCCAAATATCAATCAGAAGAAAATTCCTGACAGCAATATCTAGTAGGGCTCCAGAGTGGCCTGCACTTCAGGAGCTGATGTGCTGCACTGGGGAGAAAAACTTCAGGCATGCTGTAATGTTGAAGATAAATGTAATGTTCATAAACTGGCAATAATATGGCTGGCTGGAGGGTAATATTTATTCAGAAACCTGGGGACCAGTTCAGTTCAGCTGGTTATTGATCTTTGTCTCTCATCCCACTGGCATGGACTTTATACCTCTTTGTGTTACACCAAACACAAAATCTGAGGCCATAAGTAATAAAGCAGAAGACTTTGGGGCACAAAAGTCTTAAAAGTGTCATATATGTAGGGAAAAAAAAAGAAGGACAATGAGAATGAAAAGCTGGCGTTTTTGTTAGCTCCAAGTGATCCAGTGGGTAGTAGTGAGTCAGAGTAATATCCTCTTTGGTAACAGCACTTGTAAACACAGCATGTTGTCTTCCCGAGTAAATGCACTCCCCTTTCTTTATCTAAAAAACAAAGAAGAAACAGCGTCTGATGTGCTGACAGTGCCACAGAAGGGTTTTCCATTAGCTCGACACATGGCAGCAGGGGCTTTGTTTACACCCCGCGGCTCCGCCGGCACCATCTGGGACAGCAGCAATTATTTTCCATTGACTTGCGCGGGGCAAAGATGAAACTTTCATCTTTCTGGAAAAAAATAATCCAGGAGGGGTGGTGGTGGGGGAACACGAGGAGAAGGAGCTTTGCCTCTGTGGATGCGGGGCAGCCGGGACCCCACAACCACCACGGGAGCTGTCCGGCACGGCCCGTGCTGAAGCTCTGCTCCGTTTCCTCAACCCAGGGCCCTGCGAGGGAGCCTAAAAATAAAAAACTAATGGAAGAGCAAGAGCCTTTTATGACTGCCAGTTATTCAGATTGCTGAGGCATTCTCTGAAGGACATGTGGTATGAACATAAATAGAGCAAGCCTAAGTTTTTAGCCGGGGTGGCTTCGACGTTCAAGCTATTTGTGGAAAGCTCAGGACAGATTGCTAGTCGTGATGTTTCAGTGCTAGATTTTTCTGAGCGGATGGTTGAAAACTTGAATGGTTTCTGTCAGCATTCCAGTTGTTTTTAATGAAGGGATAGAGTCCTAATGGATGAAAAAATGTATTGGTAGTATCCTTTCTATATGATAAAGCAAAAGAGAAGTACTGCTTACTATAGTCTCATTGTGCAATGGATTTACAGGATGATCACTCTGCTGAGATCAGGAGAGTGCCCTTGGCCTGATGTCAAAAAGAGATTCAAGGTCTATGTTTTGTGACTGGGCCATGCTTATTCCCTTGTCTTTTCCAAGGCCTGTGCAAAACAGCATGTATGGCAATGTGCGTAAATACCCATTAGAAGATTACTGAAATCTTGGCAGGGAGCAGAGATCAGCACTGGCTGTTCATGTAAACAAAATATACCCACACTGAGGTTCTTCTAACGTGCTCTGTCCTCACTCCTGTAACCTTTAGACTGTCTAGGACTGCTCACATCACCAAGGAGTTGTAAGTGTGGGTCACCTGAATGGTGTGAAAAAGTCTTTTCAGGGAAGGCAGAAGAGAAAAAAAAAAAAAAAAAAAAAAAGTTATAATTTTCAAACCTGTGAGAATTGGGAGATTTTGAAAAATGAAAAAAAAAAAAAAAATGAATTGTGAAACTTGTGAAAAGGGGAAAATTGCACCATTAGAAACTTTGAGGTTCAAGGTAACTGGGATCTTTGTTATCTTAGAGCCACGTTGTGGGAATTTGCATGACTGCAAGTTTGAGGTCTTGTGTTTTACTTAGAAATTTCATAGAATCATCAAATCATTAAGGTTAGAAAAGACCTCCAAGATCAACTGGTCCAACCATCATGCTACTACCAATGTCACCCACTAAACCATGTCCCTAAGCACCACGTTCAACTTCCCCTTGAGCTCCCCCAGGGACGGTGACTCCACCACCTCCATGGGCAACCTGTTCTAATGCCTGACTGCTCTTTCTGAGAAGAAATTTCTCCTAATTTTCAACCTGAATTTAGATTTCTTTGTTTTTATATAGAATGAATTTGGCTAAGAATACAGTTTCCCCAATTCTATGTGCACACAAATGGTCATACTGAACTCCCTGTTCCTTCAGACCAGCCAGGGATGTCACTTTCCATGTTGTGGCAGTGTGATGTAGCTGAGCTGTTGGGTCGGGTTATCCTGCAGGCACTGCTAGTCCCTCTTCTACCTCCTCTAACAATACAGTACTGGTGGCAGTATCTTGCAAAATGGGGCTCGCTGTGGGTTCACCAGGTGATTACACCTCAGTGGCTCAGGCCTGGGCAGTACATTCACAGGAAAGACATGGGTGGTGCCAGTGACATGGCTAATTCCCGTCCATTAGCAGGAGATGCAGTGTCAGCAGCAGATGAGGGTTCTCCACCATCAGGTGAAGGGGTCAGCACATAATCTGAAATGACTCGAGCTGCCTGATTCTTGTAGTGGAAATAGCTGCAGTGACTGAATATTTATGCTCCAAGTTCCATGCCTACAAAAATATTGTTATCTTTTTTATTGTTTGTGCTTTCTTTCATAAAATGAGATCTTGGAGGGGGAAAAATATTCCCAAGTAACTCTTGGTGACTTTCTGCTTTGAAAACAAACAAACAAACAAACAAACAAACAAAAAAACATGAGTGCTACTTTCAAAGATTTCTACATATCATTGATGTACGTGTTGAATACCCAACTGGCACTAGAATCAGAGGGGGATCAGGGTATTTACTTTGAGTGATTCAAGTCTATTTCATTATCTTATTCAAGAAGAGCAGGGAATATATTAATGATCCTGCACATAAATGCCTACTCAGGACCTGCATGGTACATTCATAAGAAAATATATGTCTGCATTTTAGACATGATAAAACAAAGAATAAAGACCAGCACTGATCATTAGACAAACAAGATGCATCTGCTCTGGAGGACTTTCTAAATAACTACATTCTGATTGTAACTTGTATAAAGAGACAGTTTAGAATTATGCAATAGCTAATTGGCAGCTTCATGAAAGGCTTCTGGTGAAGTCCTTAAATAAATTCTTTCCACCATGCACAAACCTAGGCTGGTTTCTACTGTGCTGGTCTTTATCCCATTTCCTTTCCTTCTCAGGCCAATTAATTCCTTGGGACTCCTTCAATTAAAATACTGAATAAAGTGCCATGTGGGAGAAATTTAAATTGTACAATCAACAAGACAACTTGAAAAGACCCTAATCACTCACCTGTGGGTGGTGGAATTAATGCATGAAGAGGACAGAAAGTTTATCCGAAACAAAAAAGAAAAGGGTGGATTCATAGGTACCTGGTATCTAACACTACCTGTGCTTTGTGTCCTGAGTGAAAATCTCCAGGTTTGCTTGTTTGCTGTAATGCATAGAGGAGCTGAAGCAGCATTTTGGCAGTCCTCCCCAGACTTTGTCACGTATCAGCATGTTGATTAATGTTTCTGTTTTAAAAACTTTTTAAAGCATTGGACAGCTAAAATCCCTTGTAAGTATCTTTTGGACAGCCCGTGCATTTACTGAACACAAGGATTTCTAAACATTTCTTTAAGCAATAATCACATTGTGTATGCAGGTTTCCTTATATCCCCAGATGCCATGCTGGGTTTTTTCACAGAGTATGAATTATTGCAACTAGAGCTGGTAATCTGCATCAGCTGTCCAGAATAATGACACATTTGTCTTTTCCAATTAACATAGCTATCAATATAGAAAATGCAAACTTTTGTAAAATGCATTTTTTTAGTAAGGCTTTCAATCGGGTGATAAATTCACTGAGATTACAAGGAACAGTTTTCTCCTTCCCGTGAGAAAACGGACAGTTGAAAGAGGAGCAGAAATTAGATAAATGCTTGTTACTGGAAAGAAACACATTAAGAGTACAGTACACTATATTTACTTTCTTTTTAAAGATGGCATTCAAAAATCATGAACATATTTACAGAAAGGAGAGAAGGTATTGCATTAATCAAGTAAAAGGTGTTTAGCAGTTCTGTTGACAGTTAATGTATATTTCCTGTTGAGCCAGACATTAAGCTTTGTAAACTGATCATTGATTAGAGTGACGTCAGTGAAAATGCAATTAGTCTTATATATTCCTGGACATATGGAACGGATGTTGCAAGATAGGCAGGAATTAATCTCCTCTATTGCCTTCTTCCTCTTTCATTTTATTGTGAGGCTCATGACTTGACTATAAAGCTATGGATATTCAAAGTGGCCAAAACCTGAAAATGCATGCTCTGGTGTTCAGCAGCTGAGCTTGGGGCTTAAAGGCCCATATCTCTGGACAGCAGAACAGGAAGGGAAGAGCAATGATCATTACTGAAGGTACAAGAGTACTCCTCATCCATCTGAGGCATTGTCTCTGCCAGCAAGACATCACTGAAGAAATAATTTGGACTTGAGCCTAGTGCAATGTTCTGGACCTCCTGTGGATCTGCTCTCATTCGTGTGTCTGCAGTCAGCTCCAACTCCTGTGATCTTAGTCCTCTGGCTTAGAGAGCTTTTTAAAGTGCTTTGGATGCTTTTCACTTCACTTCTGGCTTGTGCTGAGCATGGTCTTGTTCTGTCAGGAGATACTTTAAGTAGTTAATTCAGACAGGACAAATGCTTTTGGCAGAAACAGATTTGCAGGAAATTTTTACCTTGCAGAGGTGCATTTTCCAGCTGTGAAACAGCTGGGCCCAGGCAGATTGGATAAATGTGATCAAGTTGTTTACTACTTCAGTAATTATCTGTAGTGTACCATCCTTTGTGGTATGCCTGCTTCTTTTTTTACACAACTAAATTGCTGCCTGGCTTGCAGAGTGATGTGAGGATGCAGTGTACTACTTGACAGCCCTTTTCCATTGCATGGTCTCTGTGGAAATTGCCTGTGGTGACTACGTAAGAATAATTGATCAAAGCTTTGGTGATTTTTTTGTTAGGTTGTTTGTTAAATAAGCAGGCGTGTGTGGCTTGCTGTCAGAAGCTGGGACACTCCTCTCACCATTGCAATAGTTCATGCCCAGAGAGGCTGGAGGTCGGTCTGGGCACAGATGTCATGAGCTGGCATGGGATAAGGTACTCCAGCTGCTAGCCAGGGCAAGCTGCCTCTGGCAACCCAGCCTTCTCATTTCCAGCTGCAGTGACTGGGTCATCCTCTGTCAAGAGTCCAAATTAAGGTTCAGACTCATGGGAGGTTCCCTAAATCACCCCAATGCTGACACCTGAGCAACCTTTCACAGTTGTATTTCCAAATCTGTGTTTGGAAGTGAAGAATGACTACAGAAACCAAACAAATCCCAACTGACTATTTGAAACTCTTTTTCTAACAAAGTTTTAATGCATGCCAACTCATTTTTGGCTCTCCACAGCATCCTGAGCCAAGGTGTGTTTTAGTACGAATTGTGAGTTGTTCAGGCAATGTTGTAACCAGAACATTGCTATATGATTAAATTTCCCCCAGGCTGGGCAGAAGACTTCAGCAATCATTTTCAGGACCTTGATCAGATATAGTTTCAACTTTCTTTAAATGCAATGCAAAAGTAACAAAGAATCCACCAATAAATTTGAATGCAAATATCCCATTCCTCTAAACCACAATAGGACTAAGATTAAGTATGTAACAAATTAAACTCTATCTCTAGGGAGGCAGAAGTCTCTAGTGTGCATCCTGTACTGCCTGTCCATCTATTTTTTCTTTTATATATTTAGTCATTACCATATTTCATTAGTGACAGGCCTCTTGTGGTTTGGGTTTTAGGACTGTTTAAAGGCTGGCAGCCAGCAGCAGTTGAGTCATTTGTATAGAAGGGTGCTGATAAATTATGCTGGACTTCCTCTATCAATTTAATCAGCATAGACTTTAAAGTTCAATGCTCAGTGTCATTATAATAATCAAAGTTGAGATTGCATATAAAGTCTGATTAAAATATTTTATGCACCTTTCTGTTATATGCTGTCTATAATGGGCAATCTGTATTATGCTAATCTGAGCCTTCCTGGATCATTCTTTGAATTCTCATGAGTAATAAGAAAAAACAAGCAAAAAGAATTGCAGACTCTATGCTGTCTTTTCCACACAGATGAACAACTTAGTTGATACTTCTGGTTTGACTAATGTTCTCCCTATTCCAGTGCAGTGTTTCAGGTAGCAGCCAGAAACATGTGCTTAGAAAGGATTACTTGTGCAGGGAAGACATTTTCGTTTATTCTCCTACTATTTTTAAGTTAGGGCAATAACCTGAAGCTTGAGGGCTTATTTTATTTTATTATTTTTTTTTAATGTCTTGAAATATGACTGAACATGTGCACTTCCTGAATAAACATCTCAACCTTTCTGTATTCCTCCTTCCAGTGTCAGTAATAATGTCTGTGAATAGATACCACCAGTGAAAGGGATGAAGGATTTCCCTTTAACCCAACTTCACTTGGCCATCTTTGTTTCCCTTCAGGCTGTTACTCTTTTTGTGGGGTGAAAAGCTAGCCAAGTGTGACTGGGTTTCCTTCCTTGAACCGTTCATTATTTCATGCATCACTTGCAGCTTGTCCCTAGCCACATCACTGGAGAGTACATACATTTTAAATAGCGTGAAGCAGAAGGCTTACAGAGTGGAAAAAAGAGTGAGAAGTATCTGCTCAGACAGCCAGAACTGTCCTGATCCTTCCTTTCCTAAGAGTTCAGGCCACTGCATGACGTGTGCTTAGACGTGTGCTCAGACGTAGCTCCTGGCTTCTCTCTGCCCTGAGGGGGAAGACGATTGAATTAGTGCCATGAGATCTGTAATGAAACTTGGGCACATACCAACACACTTCTTGTCTTCTCACGTCATTTGCCTGCTTTCCACAGCAGTCAGACAGCTGTAAAAAACTTAATTTCTAAAAGTGCCTCCTTTTTTCCTCTTTAGTCAAAATTCAGAAAAGAAAAACATAAACTTTGCCCAGCAGGGAGAGGATATAAACAGGTAGAAAATTCTGCCTGTAAGGTACTATAGATCATAAACCTTAACTCATCATCAATGCTAAAAAAGAAATTTGTGAAAGGAGCCCCAGATGGCACAAACCTACACCAAAAGGTTGTTAAATCCTGAAGACTTTTTTTTTCTATTGTTGGATTCTTGTGTTCTCTTGATAAACAAAAGTTTTCCTGGTGATGTCTTTTATGCTAAAAGTAATATGCAACAAAAATGCAAATAATATGCCCAATGGGATGGTAAAAGTAGGTAGAGAGAATTAAGGCTATTTGAGTTAACTTACCTAGACATCTTCCACACATTCTAACTTTATCTGATGGTAATACTGACTTCAAGTATCCACGTATCATAAAATATTTACAGACCTGTTGTTAGTTTAGTTTGGAGGAGCAAAAATGTTGTTTTTGTTTCTATTTTGTTTTTGTTTTTCTCTGGAGAATGAACACCATGGAGTTTTGCTTGAGACTCCCTTCATTTTTATTAAAAACGTTTATAATTTCTTACTAGTGAAATTAAGGTAATCATTGACTTGCTTCAATAATAATTCCGTAGAGAGCAACAAACTAAAACCTACCAGTTCTGCATGTTTTTAAATGTACTCTAGAACTGTATTTTGAAGTCTTGGCCAGCAATGCCCTTCTGATGGCCCACTGGTCATAGTCCTTATAGAAATGCACTGTTACTTGCTGCAAGGTCGCAACCATTTTAGTTCTTAAGCACCACCTTCTCTTTCACCTGGTAGATCACACTGTGTCAGGCAGGGGATGTAGAGTAAACTACAATGGTGTTTTTGGTAACTAGCTGCTCATAACTGTCCCAGCATTATAATTCACTAATACAGATCACAGAAAGTTGTGGGGAGTAACATGGGATGATTGCATTTTCCTGAAATCCAATTTTTTGTTATTTTCTACGGCATAAAAATAATCTTAGCTTTGCAGGTTTCTGTTTTTATTCCCTTATCTAAACATAAGTTCTTATCCCTATGTATTAGGGTGGTGTTCACTGCCTTTACAGCCTCTGGAGCTGTAGGGCCCCCAGACAGGGTGCTGGTGCTTCACCAGAGCTGGGTTGCAGGGAATGTGCTGCCCTGGCTCCTCCTGGAGCTCAGTGAGGCTGCAAAAAAGCTCAGAATTAACAGCCTATGGGCATCTTTCACAGCACAGTGTGCAGGCTTTTACATGCATGGATCCAGTTAAATTTAATTCTCAACATAAATAAAGCAAGCTTTCTTCTTTTCCTGTAAATATAAGGAACTCTCTTCACTGCATCAGGAAGTCTTGGGAGAAGTGAAGAATATTTGTAGAGCTGACCCTATGGGGTTCAATAAAAACATCAGTGTATTTTTAATGCAATGTGCCAATTTAAAGTAAGCTTTATATTTCCTCTTCTAAACTCCTCTATCAGAGCAATTTTATTTCAACTCCTGACTGTAAGCTGGAGGAAGGCAAGGAGAAATTTCATTATTGTCACTCCTGACAATTCTGTTAGTATTTACAGGCATCTGTAAGTCACTAGCTTGAATATTGCTCCCTTTGCTTCAGTTAGGTATCAGCAGAAGATCTGCATTAATGGCATGCTCTTTGGAGCTACTGGAGATATTTTTATTTTAGGTAAGCAGGGATAGATACCAATGCAAACTGCAGCTCTGTGAAGGGTCTGAAATTATAGCAGTACTCATTTTCTTATCACCTGTTGATACAGTGCTGATACTCAGTGATATATCTGCTCTCTCTCCTCTGCATTTCACCTCCATGGGTCACTGCAGTTCACTGCTCATCTCTGGAGCAAATGGTGTGGAAGAGAAGACAACTAACTCACTGACGGCAGAAGTCTCAAAGTGTAGCACATTATATAGGTTCTAAACTCTGCATGCTGTCTGGGGTAAACACAAGGTTGCTTCCTTTCATCCTAAAACATTGCATGTTCCTTGTAGCTGTGCTGCCTCACATCAAACACAAGCGGCTGGTTCCTTATCCCTGTACAGATGGGAGGTGCTGGTCCTGATCTCAGCACCTGTTGCCTTGCTCCCTGCTACCTGTCTACACATTCTCTTACACAGTTGTTGCTATTTAAAATCTTCCACTCGTATTTGAAATTGTGTTTAGTTAGAAAAATCCAAGCAATGCTCCAATATTTGGGCTCCATGCCTCCTCTAGAACATTTCCTGTTTTCATTACATATTCTGGGGTCTCTACAAAGCAGAGTATTTCTATTTCCCTACATTGAGCAGAAGGGGGATGTATTTCATCTGTTTGCCAGAGCAGCAAGAATTTGAGATTTTTTGATATATTTTTTTTTCTATTACAGTGTAGGAGGACAGTTGGACATTTCTAGGACTTTCTGTGGGAACTGATCTCTTTTTAGGACACCCCAGGTGCCATCCTGTAGGGGCTGAGCCCAGGGCAGAGCTGGAGGCTGGTAACAGGGTCCATCAACAGCCAGTGATGAACCAGGGCTAGTGGCCATCCAGGGAGCCCAACCAGGAGTAAAAGAATGAAACCAGGAACGCAGCTGGAGACAAGCTCCAACAGACTTTGGAAGGGGTTCACTAAGGCTAGAAAACAGCTCTCCTGTGGTGTTTCTTAGGCAGGGACTGACAGTTCTGGGCTGAGCTGAAATAGGGTCTTTGGTCATGGGTACACATGGCAGCAGGCCCCAGGTGGGGTCATTAGGGCCAGCAAGGCCTGTTGGTACCTCTGGGGTTCCCCTCCTATAACTCTGTGTAGACCTACGGCCATAACCAGCAGCAGGACCTCGTGGACATAGCTCTGACTTGATAGTGGGAACTCTTGAATTTTATGCTCACCACCTAACACCAACCACCCTGCTGCATGATCATCAACATGTTTCTCTTTCTCAATCCACAAAAGCTCCTTTGATGATGTTTCATCAAGGGGGCACACCATTTAGTTGCTGACTGAAACATTGCATAATGAAAATGTTTTCTAAGGATTGTTAATTCATTGTTACACCATTTGTTGTTGAAGGGATTAAAAAAAATCAAAGAAATCTTGGCTGTATTGAGAGAGCAGTAAAACAACCTTTGCTTTTCCTATAACAGAGATTTCAACTCTTATAAAAACTGCATATGTCAACAGGGATTCACTTTATGCTCTTTTCCTTGATGATGTGTCCTTAGAAGATGCTACATCAGTAAGTTTTTAGGCACATTAAATTTATGCAGTAAAGCATTATTCAAAATTCAATGGTTGCTTCATATTTGAAACAAAAGAAAAACCCTAACAAGGTATCCAACTGTGCATATGTATCTTCCCTTGAGAAAAAGGTTGAGCAAATAAACACTTGGTGTAATTTTTTTTTTTTTTTTAACTTTTCGTTGCTAACAGCACATTTGGAAGGGGCTTGGAGATCGTTATGAGGATCTCAAGACAACAACCTGGTAGGTCAGGAAAGTGATGTACTAAAGAGCCTTGGAGAGATGCCCACTGCCTGCACTAGGCTTTAGATCAGACAAACACATCCTGTGTCTTTATACACAGACTTAAAGACTATGCTGACCAACATGTAATCTGAATCTGGACATATCCATATGAAGAAAGTAGACTGCCTAGGTCAGTATTTTATGAATCTTCCTATCTATATCTGTACAAAAGATTAAACTGGCATGCCTTTAAAATAGCAACACTATGCATTTATAGTTTCCGATTGCTTGATTATTTTGAGTACTCTTCTTAAGTAACATTTATTTATTGCTGATAGCTGTCCTCAAGCTTTCCACAGAAGAGTTTAAAGCAGTAACTGGATTGAAACATAAAGTTATATATAATGTTAAAAATTGAGAGGATTTATAGAATATTACTTTGAGTCCTGATGGTCATCTGATCTGCCTTGGAAGCCAAGCCAAGCCTTGAAATACAAGCCAAAACTATGGCAACAGCATTCCCAACACAAAGCTACCTAACTGCTCTGTGAAAAAAATGCAGCAATGAAGATTCCTAAACCCCTCTAGACAATATCCTCTATTGTTCAGCAAGTTGCATAACCTAAATTCCCTTTTCCTGTAATTTAAATTTGTTACTTTACTCATCTCTCAGTGGATCTGAAGGAGTTTATTGCCTCCTTTTCCTTGTCTTTCATATTCAGCATATGAAAGGCTGGGAGTATCTCCCTCCACCTTCTCCTCACTAGACTAAGATCTCCCGGCTTTTTCACTGTCAGTCACACATTCTGGATGTCTGATCACCCTCTGTTCTGTTGTAGGATCCTCTACAGGGTTTTTCTTGGTATGTTTTTGAAGGGCTTTGAACTGTGCCCTTCCTGGAGAACCCCTGTGGAGGGCATGTAGGAGGTCAATTTGCATCTAATACCCAGGATCCTGCAGCATCTATGGGACAGTGCTGAATCGTGTTCAGTTTATTCACTGTCACAGCCAGGACTCCTTTCTGAGGGAGGAACTGTTACCTACTCAGTTATCTCTACTCTTGTTCTTCTGTAAGTGTTTGTCACAAATGAGGTGCACTACTCTATTTGTCTGACTTCTGCCATAGTTGGTCGGTGTCCGTACATCTTGGCATTGGCTGAAATGGAAGAAAGACACAATTCACAAGTTACTTGAAATACCAGGTATTTGAACAATACTGGAGAACCCCTAGCCAATACATCTTCTGTGAGTCCTTGAGAGCTATTTTTCATTCCAACCATCCAGCTGGCTGTGCGCTCACCTCCCTGCACTTTCAACCTGACCAGGTTTTTCTAGCTCACTACTGTGAATCTCATCATGTCAAAAGGCCTGCTAAGGTGCAAGAAGTTACCTGCTCCTTTTCCCCTGCTCACAAAACCCACTTGCCTGTCAGAGAAGGTGAACAGGATGAGATAACGTGGATTGTCCTTGACAAACCCATGGGGATTGTTGCTTATGACCATACAAATTTTGAAGCGTCAACAAGGAGACCTGGGTTTATTTTATTCTCAAATTGCACAGCCTAGCCAGAAATTCTTTTTATGACCTTTCTGCTTTGTGAAGGTATAAACTGGACGTGTTCCTTCCCTGTTTTGTAAACTCAATCTATTCTTAACAATTTTTCTCAGAACATTGTTAACAAATCTGATGTCAGCTAAACACAGTAGAATTTGCCCATCAAAAAGCATTTATCTTACCTAAGAAATTCTCTAGCCTGTTCACATCTTATTATAGCTCTTTTTTTACATCTTTTTATTGCTATTAGTAACCTGTGATCAGATTGAGATGACTTCAAAGTGTGAACCAGGGCAATAAAAATCCATCTTTCCCAGCATATTCTATTATCAGCATTCTTTTCTTCATTTTTCCTGTTGATCAGTTATCTTCTCGCTTCTGTATAATAATCTTTTAGCCAGACGGTGTTATTTCATGCTGAGCAATCTTCTTCTCTGCAATTAGTCTCCTCATCACTTCAAAGAGCTATAAGAATTTTGTTCAGATTTCTTTTAAAGTACAGCTCTTCCCTACCTTTGCATTCCACTCATACCTGGTACCTGACAATCTGCTTCTACAGAATTGCTCAGTCAGTCTTATATTCTTACATTTAATTCACTTATTGAGCTTCATAGACCAAGTTTTACTGGGTGTGAACTTCTCCCTGTGCCACGTGCCACAAAATGTGTTCATCAGGCATTAGGCTCATGGTGCCACCTATTCCTGTCCCCCCAAGGCCTCCTGATTTAACAGCTCACGTGAACCTGCTCGTTACTCACAGCCTCTTCTCAAATTCAGCCTCTTCCAGCAAACGAGCCCTTCTTTGATCATCTAGCACATTAATGGGGCACATCAACAATTCCAGCACTGCCCTGCTAATAATACTTTGCTGCAGCACTCATTTGTAGTAATTGCAAAGTTACTGCTTTTAATTTTCTGGAGTTTCTTGACAGAAAAAATGAATTAAAAAAAAGGCTGTATTAACATGTTTTGTAATCCAAAAGAACAGAGATAACTTGTCTGATGTTGTGGGAGAGAGTCCGAAGGAAAAGGAGTGACGCACGTTTTGTTTAATTTTCCTGCCACTTGGGAAAGAAATATATCCTGCCCACACAAACCTAGAAGAACTAATTCTGGTGTTAGTGAAATGCTACAGTTTTGCAGCTGGAAAACAGCCAGCGCCTCAGTCAGCAGCAGAGCCTGCAGTGGGACGTCCTGCCCAGAGTTTTATTACGGTTTACTCTCACAGTCTGACCCTTCTCCTTTCTTCTTCTTCTCCACAGATCATCAACTCGGTGGTACTGCTGATTCTGCTGAGTGCCCTGACCGACCCTGACCAGTACCACCTCACCAGTGCCGAATTAGGGGGTGAATTTGAATTTATGGATGATGCCAGTGAGTACAGGCTGCCTAAGCACTAACATTTTTTGCTCCAGCATTCAAGTAGCTGTCCTATTGTTTCAGTAATTATTGTCCTTTAATTATTTATTCCCCTTGGTATCTTACGGATGCATTTTTATTGTGAAAGATGTATTTGTGGCACAGTTCAAGCTGGCTGCCGATTAGTAGCCTTACCTGTTCCCTGTGCTGTTTTCTGCCTTACCAGGGCACAGCCAGTCCCCAGATGCAGACTTTATACCCCAGCACAATGCTGAGAGCCTCAGGGGGGGCTGCAAAATGCAATGAATGTTTGGCCTCTGATATGGCTGCACACACGTAAGACCATGTGCTGCTGTTTCTGTAACCAAGTGAATGCAGTCACTCATGTTGTACATTTACACCCCCACGTGCACATGGCATGACTTGCCCCAACCTGTAGTGATAGATGCAGATGTAAGTATTAACTGTACAGTCATAGATGTATAGGGATAACACAGGGCTGTTATCTCTCACCAAAGGCCATAGTAATCTTCAATGCCATTTATTTCTCCTGCAAAAGCCTCCTGCCCTTTACAAATGCTTCTTTCTTCCATAGCAGTTTTATTTCCAGGGCAATGATTTGGTGGCGTTTGGTCTGCTTGTTTGTTTTAACTGTTTGAGCAGTATCTAGAAAATTTTCCCTTGTATATGGTTCTGATAAAAAATGTCTACGTAATTGTTTTTCTGTTCACAAGATTGCTACGTTCAACATTTCCCACTGCAATCTGAAATAAGGGCTCCCATCAGTCCCACTGGTGCCTTGCTGCTCAGAGCCACACATCTACAGCAAAAGGTTCCAACTCATTCCTGCTGAAGCCAATAAAAATATCAGCAGGAAAAGGAGAAGCTCTACGCATGAGAAAAATAATTATGACCATGGTGTATCAGAGCTGCTGGGTTATTTGTTAAGGGATGCTTATTTCCACAAGTTCCTTACTGCAAATATGCCTCAAAGGCTTACATTTACTAACAGGGGGCAATTGCTACTTTATTGTGTCTTCACTGACAAAGCACCAACAACTTTGGACTAAAAATCTTTTTATATAACTGGATTTAAGGAAGTAGGGACCGTCATACATACAGATGGGCTCCTAGCTGATTCTGACATATTAAAACTGACTGCCGTGTCCTAATTCTCAGAGATTAACCTTGGTAATGACTGTCTGTCAGTGTGGTTTTATATAGCCGACATCAGAGGCCTGCCAGTGCCCAAGGCTTTAAAATAGTAATTCTGTTTTGTAATGCAATAGCTGTCAGATCAAGTACATTGGGGATTTCCATCTACACTTGAAAATTGTATTTTCTGTATTTTTTATTCAGGTTTCTGAAGTGAGCCCTGAAAGGCTGTAAAAGGATGGCTTGTGGGCCAGGCAACTTCATTTCCATTCGGTAGAGGGAACATTTCTCAAGCAGTTAAATTATGAACGAACATGTGAATTAAGGTCTCCTTTTATTCTTTGACTCCCTCTAGCTTAATGCCTTACCGAGTAAGGCAGCTGAATCAGGCTGCTGACTTTTATAGTCATTGGAAATAGCTGGCATGAGAGATTTTTATTTTTATTTTTTTTAATATGACTATATTTGTTCAAATCAGAGGAAACATTTTCTTGTGAGGTAAAACATCAAACAAACTTTCACATGTTCTTCCCTTGTCCCAGTTTTGTTTGTCTATTTTTCAGCATATATTTCCTAGGTTAGCTGCATGTGCTGAAATTCTTAGATGTGAAACCATGCATACAAAATACAGTAAGATACATTGACTTTTACACATATAAATGTCCCAAAGTTGTTATCTGCACTTGCAGCCCAGAAAGCCAACCATGTCCTGGGCTGTATCACAAGCAGCGTGGCCAGCAGGGCAAGAGAGGAGGTTGTCCCCCTCAGCTCTGCTCTCGTGAGACCCCACCTGGAGCCCTGCGTTCAGCCCTGGGGCCCCCAGCACAAGGACATGGACCTACTAGAATGAGTCCAGAGAAGGGCCATGAGGATGATCAAGGGGCTGGAGCCTCTCCTATGCAGACAGGCTGAAGGAGCCGGGGTTGTTCAGCCTGGAGAAGAGAAGGCCCTGGGCAGACCTTACAGTGGCCTGCCAGTGCCTAAAGGGGGCTACAGGAAAGCTGGGGAGGGACTCTGTGTCAGAGGATGTAGGGACAGGACAAGGGGGAATGGCTTTAAACTGAAAGAGGGGAGGTTTAGATTAGGCCTCAGGAGAAATTCTTCACTGTGAGGGTGGTGAGGCCCTGGCACAGGCTGCCCAGAGAAGCTGTGGATGCCCCATCCCCGGAGGTGCTCGAGGCCAGGCTGGATGGGGCTTTGGGCAACCTGGGCTGGTGGGAGGTGTCCCTGCCCATGGCAGGGGGCTGGAACCGGATTGTCTTTAAGGTCCCTTCCAACCCAAACCATTCTGTGATTCTGTGCTTGTGCTGACAAATAATAATGATATTAGTAACTTTTATTCTCTGCTACTTTGGTTGCCCCTATCAATAGCAATCAAAAGAAAAAGAAAAGAAAAACTAACAAACAAAACAAACAAACAAACAAAAGCAGATTTTGCATGTAAAATTGTCATTCCTTTTCCCTCCCTCCTCAAATAGACTTGTTGGTCAAACCTCTGCAAATAGTAGCTGGAAACAAACTTTTCAGCTGAGTCACAGTAGTGGAGGTAAGGCTCCCCTGACATTGATGACAGATTTTCCCTTGTCTCCCAAGAAACCAGGATTCTCCTCATATTTGTATTCATATTTCTTTACGACTGTGCTAAGGCCTGCTTTATGGACAATTTTCAGTTTTCTATTCCAGCAGTGTCACAACTGTCTGTCACACTTAGAGCCAGAGCCAGTCAACTGGGAAAGATTTGAAAATGCCAGTGCAGCACCAGTTCTTATGCAAATCAAATGGCTGCTTACCCTTAACTTCAGGGTTTAGGCTGCAGCATGGTTCCCAGGGCATTGCCAGAGGCTCTGCACCAAGTGGTCGATTAAGCAGAGGAAGTATCTACCTGAGCACTTGGAAAAAGCTGTAGGGCAGAGCTTTTTCTTTCTATTCTAGAAAGGGAAACAAAGGGGGGAAAAGCATCTGCCAGGACTTGCCTTGTGGCAGATGGATGTACTGGGTGACAGGGGCGTGTGGTTTGGCTGCCGCCCGGAGGTGTGCATCTGGGAACCGGCAGTGCTCCGGGCTTCCTCTTTGCTGGCTGCTCAGCTGAGCCCTTTCAGCCTCATCTTTCTTTCCATTATTTCCTCAGGGCCTGGGGGAGTTTATGAACTAGAAGCTGGACTGGGAAAAATAAGAAAGAAACACGTGAGCTGCTCAGTGCAATGCTTTTGCTGGTAAAAGCATGATGATCCCTGTATGGGAGATGGAAAAGCCCTATAAGTCACTGTGGCTTCCCAGAGGGTTTCACCTGAGACTCCTGCTCAACTTTTACAATTGTACAGGCTATGATATTGATGTGTTAAAGCCCAAATGAGCAAGGAGTGTTGCTTGTTCTCATTTACTGCCCTCATGGTGTCACAGGTGTGTGTGATCCTTCCTAACCCATATGACAACCAGTACTAAAATCCTGCCAATGCCCTGTGGGAACCCATGGGAACATTGACACCAGTGTCTGCAAATCAGGCCAAAATCAGCTGATATTCCTGTCCAGGATGTGCAGACGGGGTGAGGGGTGTCTGTACAGGATTGAGTGGAACAGTGGGCAGGCTGGTGGGATGGTCTCCTTGCAGAACGTGACTTGCACCCCAGGGTGCAGAAAGATTTAATTCAAGTAGATGTATTTTTATAAGGAAACCTATAGATAGCAGACTTGGACTTCAGCTGGGATAGTACGATGGAGCATGTACCCTTCCTGCCCCTCTGCATCAATATCACTGGTGTAGTATGAGCCCCATGTTACAGGGAGGGGAAAAAACAAGATCCTTGCCCCAGCACAGCATATTTGGGGCTACATCTTACCCTCTGAAGTAAATGAGCTGGGCTCAAAGGTGCAGAATGCTCTTCTCTCTTTCCTTCTCACTGACCTCCTTCTTTTTCTGGAAAGAAAATGTCACTGATGCAGGGGCTGGACCCCAGGAGCAATGCTGGGAGCAGGGGCACAGAGCTCCCACAGGCAGGCTGGAGGAGGAAGAGAGTCAGTAATCCTCAGCAGGCTGTAACAAGACCAGGCTGCCAGATAAATAAGGCTGGGAGGGCAGATATAACTGCCTGGGGATCGTAGGCTGCTGCTCAGCATCTTCTTGGTTCCTCCAGGGTGGGCAGGGGAGGAGCTGGAGGATGGGAGGTCATGGCCTTGCTGCGGCTCCTCGCTGTCTCCCTGTGAAGTTATCACAGGCAGAAAGATGTCTCCCCACAAGGCTCAAGAGAGAAAAATCTAACTCAGTTTCTTTAAAACCAAACAGAAAGCTCAAGAAGCCACGTAGAGCAGCAGGCTATGCAAACGCCTCAGTGGTGCAGGTATAGCTCATCTAGTGAGTGCCACAGGACGTACAGCGTGGCTGGGGAACAAATCACATGCCTCTGCTGGCTTCTCATTCAGCGTGCTACATATCTGGTTTCACTCTCATTAATTGAAGCTGACACAACCCAAAAAGCCCAGTGAAGCCTTAAATGAGGAAGGATGAACTTGGGCCAACAAAGGCTTGGCACGGCTGCGCACGGCTCGAGTGGCACCAGGGACCAGGCTTGCTGAGCTCTGGCCATGAACCAGAGCTGCCAGGATCACCAGCACAGCCAGGCCCTAACTGCTGTGTCTGCTGCAAGCAGCAATGACAGCAGCTTCCCCTTGAGACAGGGAATAGGGACTGGGATTATGAATGAGCAGAATAAATAAGAGCACAGTGCCTTCAAACTGATGGCTAAAGTGAAAATATCGATCCAATAGGCTCTTTTTCAAGAGCTTCAATTGAGGCTGGTGGCTACAGGTGGCCGTTCCCACATCTCGCCTTTCTTTCATGATCTTGACTGCACCGGGAGTGCTCAACATCATTGTGATTTCACAGGAGGTTTGGGGGGCAGTCAAAATAAAAACCACACAAATAAGAGCATACAAACAGACTGCAGAAACTGTTGTTAGCACAGGTTCATTTTTGTGCGTGCTTCTGTCTTGAGGACAGAATACCAACCACCTGCAACAGGTATAGCACAGGCCTTAACTCCTAAAAAGCTGGAATCTGCTCGTGGTAGTGTAGCTCAGGTGTCCAAGCTGGATATATGAGATGAGTATCAGGAGAAGAAGGTGCCTCTGAAGAGCAATTTGGGTTGAAGGGCAATTTGGGAAGCACTGAGATGTCATTCCCTTCTGCATTACAGGGACCCTGTGTGTCCTCCCCATGGCATCCACAAGCCAGCATGTGTGAAGTTTTGGGTACGAGGCACTGTGAGTAAGGAAATGGGGACTCCAGGCCCTTGTCACACTACAGGGGCTTAAAAGTGCCCAGAAAAGAAGCTCCATCCATTAAATCAGGAATTAGCCTGCAGTAAGGTCTCTTCTGCTGCACTGGAGTCCCTGTCCAGATCAGGCCCCTTCAGGGACCTTCCTGCAGGCTCCTGGGCACCTTTGCAGGGCCACATTTGGATGCAGACAGGGAGGTGAGGGACTGTCCCTTGCTGTGGGATGCTCCTCAGAAAGTGCTAGAGTTAGGTGTCATGGCAACGCTGTGGTCAAATGGAGGCATCTTCACACTTCAAACGCCTCCAAAGTCAGGCAGTGATAGGTAGTGAGCAGCCTGAACACAGCATTTCTGTGTCTCAAGTCCCCCAAATACCTCACGGAGGCAGGCAGTTTCCACTCACATGGTAAGAGCACTGTGAGCAGCAGATATCTCACAAATACTCACAGAGCTGGGACCTCTACAAGTCATGTCCTAAATACCTTGCCTCCTCTCTCCTCTTTGTGCTTAGCCTCTGAAGAGCAGTAGCAATGTTCAGTTGTGCTCCCAGACCTATTGTCAGGGCAGGGTCAGAAATACAGCCTCTCACTTCTGGCATCCTAAGGCCGGTGATTATATCTAGGGAGGTGTATAGGAAAAGACCAAACATACTTGATTTTTACCCCCCAGGATCTCCTTCCAGCTGTCTGTGGCTTAGAAACTTCTTAAATCTAATGAAAAGTTAATTGAAAGTTCAGCAGCAATATAAGAAAAAAGACAGGGGTCCTGTAAATACTCCAATCAAATATGTAAAGAATATTTTACTTCCTTTATTATTTCACCTTTACTGACAGTTATACTTCTTCATTAATAAATCATGTATCTCTGTACTATTCCTGGTTGAAATGAAAGTTTGGAGTACATTATTTCTGTTGTAAGATACCCCTACTTGCCTTGTCTACTTCTGCTTTTAAAAATGTATTTCTGCTTCTCCAAAGTGTTTATAAAGATGTGAGCAATGATACGTGGCAGCTGTTACTGCAAACACAAGCCACAGTATTCATTCTGTCCTTTCTTTTTCTCTCTCTCTCTTCTCTTTTTTTTTTTTTTTTTACACACCCATGGGAGCTTGGTCATTCTTTAGGTTAGTTGCAGAGTAGGTGTGGCAATAATGAGAAGATCCTGATCTCCCCAAGGTTAATTTAAACTTATCTATCTAGTTCAATGCAGACATCCTTTCCAAGGCTATAAACTTTTGTAGTCTGGGAGGCATGTCTGCAACCATGGGCGAAGATGTGACAGTGGTTCCTGCTGACTCACACAAGACAGATAGCCTTCAGCTGCCTGTCCTGATACCAAAAGCCGTCTCACAGCAGGCAGAGCAGGGTACAGGATGTAAAGGTACCCGAGGGGCTGGTATCAGCCAGGCATCCGGCTCCTGCTGAGCTCCATGTGTCTGGCAAGCTCAGATTTATCTCCAATGGTCACATTTTGATTTCAGCACCGACTCTTTCTGACTACAGACGTCATCGTCCCAGGCAAAATAGTCTTCTAGCCATTCTTTCCCGGATGTTTGAAAATCTTTCAGAAAAAAAAAAAAAAGGAACAATTCACAGCATCTCCCCAGCCTTATCAGGGCTGCATAGGCTTGTGCAGTGTAACCACTGCTTTAGCTTCTCATAATTTGGAGATTTCCCACAGGAGCCAGAGATTTCCTCCAGCAATGGCTGCATGATGCACCTGGCTCATCCCCACCCACCCACGCTTCCCATCTTGCCCTTTGGGATGCTCAGCACTAAGCAGATGGCAAAATAACTGAACCAAGCTCTGATTTTTTCCTGCAATCACTCATATGTGTTTCTTTTTTTTTCAGATATGTGCATTGCCACAGCAATTTCTCTTCTAATGATTCTGATTTGTGCAATGGCTACGTATGGCGCGTATAAGGTAATTCATTACATTCCATAAAGATGTGAAGCAAGTGAACTATACAACTGCAAATAAAATGAAGAAAGTTGCTTTCTAACAATTTTGTGTTTATCTGAAAATTGAGGGGAAAAAAAAAAACAAAAACACACACACCAAAAAACAAAACAAAACAAAACAAAGAAGTGGCAGAGCTGGTTGTCTAGATGAGTGCTATGACACAGCCCCACGCTGGAGGCTGCTCAGATGTGTTTGCTCTCTGTACTTTCAAACAGGAGTAAGCTCTGGGCAAACTGTAAATTCAGGGAACTGAATCTTGTTCCTACCAAATTTAATGGATTTTTTTTCCATTCCCTCCCACATGAGTGGTTTGTCCAGATATTAATCCTATTTATTTGGGAAAAAAAAAGTCTCATGTGGTTTTTAAATGTCTCAGTATAATGAGCTGCGGGGCTTGCACCACACACACTGCAGCAGCTCAGCAGCCAAGCTGGCTTGGCCAATCTTTTTGGCTGAATATTGTATTTCTTTTAGCCTATTTTACAAGTTATTTCCTCTTACAGCTTCATGAAATGTAACATTGCATTCTGTCAAATATTCCTTAGGTTTCAGTGCAGAAAGATATATATCCTCCCATTTTAGCTTGTGGTTGATGTGTTTTTATTTTATTTCCTTTCTAGCAACATGCGGCTTGGATCATCCCTTTCTTCTGTTACCAGATCTTTGACTTTGCTCTCAACACATTGGTTGCCATCAGTGTACTTGTCTATCCCAGCACAATTCAGGACTACCTCCGCCAGCTGGTAAATTACCTGACTTTCACAAACCTTTTGGGGCGTTGGGGAGAACCGTGTAAGGTGCCCGGTTTGTCCCTTATTTCTAGCCAGTGGTTTACTGTTGACTTCCTATGCAGTCCTTGAACAGTCATCTCAGTCTGAGCTTGCTCATCTATATTCCACACCCTTGCGAGCTGCATTGCTAACTTACATTGCTTACACTACAGTATCTGTGCAGATACTGTAATTACACAGATACTGGAGTTTTGTGATGCTGTGGAAGCTCTCAGCACCATTTCATTAGGAATGAGGATGATAGTGCAAGAGAGAGATCCTAAGAGATTGCTTTTGGATTCAGAGTTACTGCATTCATATCCAGTGACTTATTTTTGTTGCTATACCAAGGATGTTTTGTTGCTCCTTTGAATTTATGTAGCGGCTTTAACACCTATTTCTTTAGACAGGAGTTAGATTCAAGGTAGGTTTGTTTTTGCTAGAAAATATTATCAATCTGTCTCATCTTTGGGACAATTAGAGGCTCCCTTCTTGACAGGTTCTACTGTGGCCAAACATTCATAATCAGTACTATGTGAGCTATAGTATGCGACTGCAACCACCTAAAGTGAAAACAAGCAAATCTTTCACCTCTGGTCCTGGGCTGTGTTTGGATGGGTTCAGATGGAGTTGCAGAGCTCTGGGACAACTTAACGCTGTGGTTGTCTCTGAAAACCTGCCTTGAGAACTTGAATGCAGATTAGTTTGGCTGTGAACTTTGTTATGTGGATGGAAAACCACCTAGGGCATTATAAATAACAGGTAATGAGCAACAGCAGGCAGATAAGTGGCTGCACAAATCTCTGGGAAGAGGCAATGTGTCAAGCCAGCGGGAGCTGGGATGCATCAGGGACCTGTTATCCTTCACCTTACTTAACACCCGCCCACAGTCACAGCTGGTGCTGCACTGGAAGAGAAGCAGAGGAACAATTCAAAAGGTACTCAGAGATAAGGGTGGAAAAGAACAAATTAAGGCTGGAGCCCTCCTCTTCACCCTTTTCCTGCAGCCTCTCACCATGGGTCGGTGCCAGCCCCCCTCCTGTGGCAGCACGAGGACCAGCTGCAGCTCTGGAGCTCACACTCCCCATCCCAGGGGGCTCACTGTAACCAGGTTTTGTTTAATCTTGGTCCTTGAGGGAAAATATGAGGGAGAAAGCAGCAGTCTGGGGCTGGGAGCTGCATGCTGAAGAGCTCCTGTTCTTGTTGGTGCCACATTTGGAGCCAGCTCACCAGGAGGGCAAAGGATGGCCAATTCCCTCAAAATGTCTGCTAAGACATCACTGCCTTTGGCCCTTCGATAGCCAAAATACAAAGAGCAGACCCTGGAGGACACTGGAAATTGTGTAGCAGAGCTCTTTGTGAGCCACGTTCCCGTTTTGACCTACATTTCTAACAGCAACTCCAAGGTGTTATCAATAACTCCAGGAAGGACATGTTTTTCCCTCCCGGTCAGTGGAGCCACCATCTGCCTCACACATATATTTGGGTTTTCTTCTGTGATGCTTTTCCTGTGGTACGCTGAGGCATGGTGCTGACTTCAAGAAAGCTGGAGATTTAATCTCCTTATAAGAATTTTCCACGCTGTTGAGATGTTTTATTTCTGGCTAGCTCAAATTAGTGAAACCTTCATTAGAAGTTACCGGAGGTAAAAAAAATAACTAACAACCTCAGAGAAAAATCTATAACTGCAAAAATGCCAAAAGACTACTTACAAGTATATTAGAAATGAAAAAGAAAAACTTCTAATGCAAGGAGAGGCCATTTGTTGGGCAGAGGTGATAAATATACTGATGCAAAGAAGGCAGGAGTGTTCACCAGCTATTTCTGCTCTGCATTTGGAAACAAGCAGTATAACATGTTTATGTAGCTGGGGTTTTGGAAGTACTTTCTATTCGTTGACAGTCAAGAAACATATTAAAGAGTTTTCACTCTGAACACACCGTTTTAAAATGAGCAAGCCCAGATAATGTGCACTCTGGAGTGTTAAAATGTCTGATTGCACAGATCCTTTCTTGCTGTTGTAAATCACCTTCTACGTGAGTAATGAAATTGCACAAGGCTTCATGAGCGCTAAACTGTCTGTGCTCAGAAGGGCAAGGGGAATTTTCAGGATAATTATAGGCTGATTAGCCTGACATTGCTACCAAGCGGAGTAACAGAAATGCTGAGATGAGAGTCAATTGACAAAGGATTAGGACAGAGAAATATGATTAATGACTGCCAGCATGGTTTCACAGCAAATCAGTCCTGCAGGGAAACTCATTTTCTGTCTCTGACAAGATTACTGACTTTGTCAATAAAGCTGGGCAGGGGCACAGTAGACCTTTGTAAGACATTTGACTTCGTAGCACGATGCTCAGAACATCAGTGAAGCACTAGATCAATAAAGGATGTAACAAATGCATTAGATCACGTTAGATGGCAGATGGAATAGGTTTGTGGTGCCCAAGAGGCCATTCACAAAGGTAGTGCCAACCTTGGGAGAGCTTTCCTAGGTCACTGTCCAAAGGAACCAAGTCCTCTAGAGGAAGGCTGAGAGCAGGAGCCTAATCTAGTAGTGCTGTGTCATCCTCTGAAAGACCGTACCCTGCATTGCCCAAAGTGAGCACATCTCTGCATTTCCCAGAGTCAGTACTTGTGGCTTTTCCCAGCAAAATCACTTCTAGTAAAACCTGTGGCTGACACAGAGACTGATGGAGATGTAAATAACATTATGGACAGAACCATTACTCAGAGTGAGCCACATTGATTAAGAAGCTGAGTTCATTCAGCAACCTGTGTTACATTGCTAAATGTGAATAAATATTAAAAAAATAAAAAAATATATTAAAAAATACAGATGAGCTTATACCATGGCAACTGCAACTAGAATGCAGTGATTTTGTAAGCAGCCTGGGGGGAACTAAGTGACAAAACAAGAGTTCACTTTTTTTTTTCTTTTTCTTTTTCTTTTTTTTTTTTGCTTGCAAATACTATTCATGAGATTTGTGGGCAGAAGAAAATAAAGCAAAGAATAGTAAGATAGGAGGCTCTCCTTCTCTGTTGATCACGTAGATTGTGTCTATCTACTTCTGGTGTCTCCGACTTAAAAGTCAAAGTACATGCAGGGAAGCTCCTCTGTAAATCATATAAAAGCTAGATAAATTGTAGTATGATGACAGATAATCAAATTTCCTGCTTAGTTTGTCAAGGAAGGAGACCAAAAGGTGATGCCATCATGGTTTTTGTATGCATAGCATCTAGGTTTAAAGGCTGTTTAAATTAGATGAGAGGTGTAATGATAATGAGTAGCTAAAAGTTATTCCAGGTAAAGTTCACTAAGAAGCAAGATGTTTCTATTATACCATTTACAGCCTTGTAATCTTCCTTGTCTGGGCTGTGGTCCCTAGAAGAAGTAGCTCAGCAGGAATCTCTGGGACCCCCACACAGGAGCCCACATCAGCTGGCAAAAGGTTGCCACGTTTGGTTCAGAGCAAATACGCTCTAAGTAGGAAAAAACAGATGCAATGAGTGAAATTCGTGTCTGCTGGTATCTGATATTCAGAGATGCTGAGATGCTCTTGCAATGTCAAGGATTTAGGGGCAGAACAAGATGAAACTAAAAATAAACTTCTCCAGTTTTTAACAATAATATCACCAATGTAGCCATACAGCCCAGGTACTGCTATGCAGGCTTGCGCCCATGGACGTGCTCCCTTACCTTTAAATGATGTTCATGGTAGATATGATAAATACCACATTAAGAACAAGATTGCAGTTAATACCCATGTCCCCACAGGTGAGATATGAGTCATGCCAATTGGGTGTGATTGCTCCTGATGATTTATAAATCAGCCCTAGGGACATCTTGCCCTCATTCCCTTTGCAGGGGGCCTGCTAAGCAAGGCAGAAAGTAAGGGAGTAAATTGTGTTTCTTCCTGGCGTTCTCAGTTTTTGTGCTTCTAAAACTGCTTTAAATATGGGGGTTGGTGTTTTAGGGAGAACAGCTCCATAAGGGAAATGAAAAATCCCAAACATTCTTCAAATTCATTACTGAATATCTGGAAGAGCATATACCTCAGGTAATGGAATGTATTTGGCAGTCACAGAAGAATATGATTTCCTTACCAAAAGGTCAAAACCCTGTATTTTTAATCACTTCTACTTCTCTATGCTAGTACCTGGAATTATTTTATCTATTCAGTTTGGTGCAGATCTAGCAGATTTAAGTCTACCAACGGTGAGTTGCAAGCTGCTATAAAACCCTCTAAGTACTTTTAGGCAAATAGGATTCTATCAATACGATAGGCAGAGCCCTAGCTAAAAGTATTGCAACTCCAAAACACTAAGCATGGTGTTCACAAGCTGTTTTGTAACATCAGCCTACACTGACTGTTTCTTTCAGAGTCTCTAAGTATCTTTGGAAACTTTGCATTGCCATTTAGTACCCAGCTGCACACAGGTGTGTCCCTAAAATCCCATACACTGCAAGAGCATCTCAGCACAAAGGGTCATGTAAAATAAGTAGATGTTACAAATCTGTCATTTGAAACATTGCAGGGAGATGACGTGTCATAAAACTTTCTGAAGGTTATGTTGAACGTCTTGGTCATTATCACTGTCACTAGGAAAAAAAAATCTTCACATAGAGCAAATGTTGCATGTATAAAAAAAAAATCTTCTTGGTTCTTGGAGCAGCAGGGGTCTGAAGTAGTTTGACCTAAAATGCATTTGATTTCTTTACCCCAAATAACACTTTGATGTATGTGCTTTCTAAAACCTTAAAATTAAACACTTCATCTTCTGTCATCTGATAACAGTATACATAATGAATTGAACCAGAGGTGCAGAACAGGCTAGTCTGCAACTGAGTTATGCAATACTGTTTTTTTTTGTGAAAGTACAGAGCTTTCTCAGGTCATCTAAAGAAAATTTCAAAGTATATTAAGTAGCTGCGATGCTGCTGTCTACCAGCTCGTTGTGCCAGTCGCGCTTTTCAGTCCTAGAGGTGAGGTCTAGAGAATGTAAAAGATTAAAACTAAAAAACTGATTCCTATAAACTAAAGCTTAAAAAGCGAATATTCTTTCTGACATTTTAATGACATTTCATAATTCCAAAGAAGTACAATTAACTTCCTAGCAGGGTTTTAAAAATTCTACAGATGCATTCCTGTTTTATTTCAATTCTGTAAGATCTAATTTCAGAGTATTGTAACTGTTGAACAAGAACCCACACCATCATATGAAGTGGATTATTTTGTGGTCCCAGAGGAAGGAAAGCATGGGTGGTTGTACAAGAGGGAACAAGAAGAAGCTTCAGGCTTGGGCTTTCTGTTGTTGTGCATTTGTACAATGTCAATACTATATACTTACCATGCAAGATTAAAATTCTTTTGAAGTCTCTAATAGAGCTTTGCTACATATAAGCAGTAATTATTTTTAATTGAAAATTTAAGGGCATATTACCATGCATGCAGTGCACTCAGTGTCCATGACAAGGTTATGAATGACACTTTAATTAAGACTTCAGCATGCCAGTGCCACACCACTACAAGTACTTCTTGTCTGTGCATGAAATTTCACAACATCTTCCCGCAAAATCCCTCCTGCATTTCCAGTGACGGGCTGGATTTTTTCCCACCCAGCCATATTTCTGTCTGAGCCTCATCAGACCTTGCACAACATTTGACGCTGAGCTTTTCCCAGAAGTTATGGCACTCATGCATTTGCCAAACCTTTGGCCTGACCCTGGTGTTCAGGACCATCCCTGCGGCAGGCTTCCAGCTCCTGATTTCCCCCATGGGTGACAAACCCCTTGCACGGGAACAGAATTTGTCTCTTCCCACTTTGTACAGCCACATCAGTGTTTGAGCTCATCACTTTTTGCATCAGCAGAGGGCAATGGGTGTTTGGTTCATCTGAGCCGCTTTTGGTACTTGGTTACGGTGGGAATGAAGGAGACCTTCCCAGCACAGACCAACTCCGCAGCAGTACCTGCACTGGGCAGCCAGGACACTTCCCGTAATTTTTCCTGCTTCTCTGCAAAATGAAGGTTTCATAACTGTTTTTCCTACTGCACTGAAGGTGTTTGTGGTTGTGAGTCAAGATCAGGTGGGTCGTCGGCCAGCCTGGGCAAGCCAGCATTAAATATCTTCTGGCTGGCAGGTGCAACCAGCCTGGTTAGCAAACAAAGTGAACTTCTTCCACGTTGACCCACAGCCCTGGGCCATCCATCACAGCTTCAGAAGCCTTTTGTCCCACACAGCAAGCAGGGAAGCCCCAGGAGGGGCCTGCTTTGGTTTTCATACAGCATGCTAAGATCTCCCAGGCACCACTTGGTGGGGACAGCCACCACATGGGGCTTGCTCCCACCTCACATCTGTCTAGGAAGGAAACTCCAAAACCTGAGCGTGGAGGACAGAAACCACAGAATGTGCTCCTCACGTACTCTCCCAGCTTGTTACTTTCAGTGCTGATGAGGCCCTTTCACTTGAAGTACTGCTGACGTAAGGGATGTGCTGCTCCCAGACTTGGCCAGGTCTCTTGGCTCCAACAGATGTTCCTGCTCTTCAAGGTTGCAGGAACTTCCTTGGTCATTTTCCCACCCTCCTCTTGCCCCCATGCAAATCCCAGTTGCTTTGTTGTTTGGAAACAGGCCATCAGGTTATGACCAAAACCCCAGCATACTGTTGTCTAGTCTTTGACTAGCGAATGGTTCCCCAAAACCAAGCTAGGAAGTTCCTATTACACTCATGAATTGGTTTGACTAGTTTTAATGGTAGATCAGTACTAAAAGATAACCTATTTGAGTAGTTTTACTGGGACTGACCCTAACTGACTGGGCTTTCTAACCAAGCTGATGGCCTCACTCCTGCAAGCAGTAGGGTGGGGCTGTGGTCATAGTACTTAAATGTTCTCTACATAAGGGGTTTGATTTTGCTTTGCAAAGCATCTTTTCTTGGCATACACTCTTGCTTTCTTGGTCTCTGAGTGACCGTATCCACTATATTTAGCAATAACCTTGTGTGAAAAAAAAAAAAAAAGAAAAAAAAAGAAAAAAAAGTAACTCGTTAAATTATAGCAAGTTGGTTTCCTACAAAAGCTGTGCCTCGACAAAGAAGATAACACGATAAAAATCTCAGCCATGAAATTCAGTACATTAACAGAAACGTTGCTGTCAAGAAGCGGAAAATGTGCTTATGTAACCGTTATCTGCATTGGCTACAGCTGCAGCTGATGTTAACCACCCCGAACAGTTCATGGAAGCACTACATTAAGAGCTGTTCTCGCCAACGGCTGTCCAAAAGGAGAATTTCCTGAAGCACTGCTCTGACTTCTGGTGTAAGGGGCATCAAGGGGTTAGACTGGGTTTTCACCATTGTTGCCAAGAGTACAGTTATAGCTTGGGCTGTTTAATTGTCCTGACAGGGATTCAGAGCTGGCCTGCTTAAGTAATTAGACCTGTAAGGAAAAAGGGGGTTGTGCGTGGAAGGAGCTAATGCATGCAGTCATAGTGGGCTGCTGCTGCTGCAGTGGAGCTATCGTGTGTGAAGAGCAGCTCTGTCTGCAAAAAATGGTTTCTTCCATCTGGAACAGGAACCCTGGTGCTGCCATGTTTCAAAACAATTCATTTTAAAGGGTGTTTTTTAAGCGATACTAGATATAGCAAAACATGTTTAGAGGTTGTTTTCCAGCCACTGATCCTGAAGTGTCTCACAATCCTAATCGCTGCTCTAAAAAGATGAACGTTGTCACCTCGATTTCACATACAAGAAAACGGAAGGGCCTGGAGCACATTCAGATTCAGTCATGACTTTGCTCCCCTGGAAGGCCCAAGCCTTGGGGAACAGCAGCATTAACAAGTGGCCCTGGGAGAACTAGTCCAAATGTAGCTAAAAGAAGACGGATTTGAATACAGCCAATGTCTTTTAATCAAATATTTAGGTGAAAGGATCGTGCTGTCTGGACTTTTCCTCTTTGATTCTTGGAAGGAGCTACCACTGGTCATTGGCAGCCATGGCTAGAGTACTGTATCTTGTAAGACAGTGACCACTTCATAGGACCAGAATTTTCCTGCCTTTGCCCAAGAAGGCACGTTTCCTGCTGCAAAGTCCTCAGAGGGATGCCCCTTGTCAATCTGTGTCTGTTACAAAACCAGCATGCACAAAGGGAAAGAAAACCCACCACACATATAGAGCAAAAGCAAACCCCTCGGCCCTCTAGGGAACATTTGGCAGGCTGAGCCTTTGTAGCACATGTTCCAGACAAATTTACTGAAATTGGTTATTGGTGCAGAGAGTTCCCAATTTAGTAGATCACAGCAAGTTTTTTAAGCTATTAATTATAGACTGCTCTAATTGAATGGCTCTTAAATGACTCGTGAGATTAACTTACAGTGTTTTGCTTATTTTTGCTTGTGCAGCCCAGCAATTTTCCCTACAAGGAAGAGATCATGTCTGTGAACCCCACATGTCTGGTTGTGATTATACTCCTTTTCATAAGCATCATTTTGGCTTTTAAGGTAAGTCCATTACTTGTATGCCATCTACTTCTGGTCATGGGTGAAATGCTCCCTCTGGGAGTCCTGGCCCCAGAATACACATAGGGAGCTACTGACCAGGCAGTCTGATAGCTGCACAAAGCAAAGTGGTAGGCATTGTGGAAAAAAAAAAAAAAAGAGAGAGAAAATGTTACAGAAGACACGTGAACATGTAGACCCCAATGGAGAAGCATAATGCTTGTAGGGGGAGCTCATGATGCTTAAATCCATTGAAAGAGTGGACAAGAAAGGGATTGTAGATACAGATTTCTTGGTTTTTTTTTTTCAAAGGTATTTGGTAAAGCCTCTCATTGGAGGCTTTAAAAAAAACACAAAACAAACAAACAAACAAAAAACCACCCTGAGAAGTGTGAGAAGTGTAGGGACAAGAGGAAAGGTCTTCTTGTACATTGTAGCTGGGAAATAGAGGATAAAGGTAAATAAGTTTTTACAACCAAACTCCATGGTCTTCATTCACAAAAGATCTGGGAGAGGGAATGAAGATCTAGCGACAACATTTTTTGCAATGTCACCCAGAATAGGGAAGCAATCAGCTGAGAAGGCTTTGGAGAAGGGTCTCAAGGCTCTGAGTTACTAAGCAATAAAACAGTAGAGAAACCCAGTGGTGATATATTCTAAGCAATGGGCACAGAGAAAATACAATCCTGTTTCACAGACACTGCAGTTAACTCTGAACTAAGCATGAGCACCTGAAAAGGAGTCTTGTAGATGTAATAGCACAGGTCCGTGGAAGTACTAGTTTACTTCTCAGTTCTGGTCAAACAATTAAATCAATTAATAAGAATATTAGATTTTAATAAAATATCATATATATATAAAACCTGAAATAAAGAAATAAATAGGAAAAAAAAATTAAAGAAAGAAAAAAAGAAGTCTAAGGGTTTCTGTGCCATTTGTGATGTCTGCCACACACTGGCATCGTGAAGCACACGTTCACTTCTGTGTGTCCTGTCTCAAAAAGAATGCTGTAGAGCTACAGAACCAGCAGACACAGAAGGAAAGTGATCTGAAGGATGGAAGAGCTCTCATATAAGGAGCAGTTAAATAGATCCAAGCAGACCCTCCTGGGAGTGCCAACACAGAAGACTGTCACATGGGGCAGAAAAAGGAAACGGGGAGTAATTATTTAATTGCTGTTGGTTTGGTGACAGAATAGCTCTTGCTCTTCCTCTGCACATTAGGTTAGAGACATCCTGAAGAGCCAGGACAGGATGTTTCTTCTATACAGCACAAACAGGGAAAGTTATTGTGACCAAAAAAAAGGTGGATTAGGTTATTAGATTATAGAAGCTATTTCTAAATTGGAAGGAAAAGATAAAATATTTTAAGGTGCAGTTGGAAGTGATACTCTTTTTTTTTTTTTTTTTTTTTTTTGATTTAGAAATATAATTTAGCCTTCTGGCTTTGTCCATTTATATGTTCACAGCAATAGAGGTTTGTGGTGTTGTTTTTTTTTCACCTTTGAATATAATAAATGTGTAAGTCTGCCAGGTGACACAAGCAACATGCTTTTTAAATGTCTTAGATGCAAGCATCACCTTGCTTTTATCGCAGGCAGGTCAGGTGTTTCATTGAAAAAGTATGACAAAGATGTCTCAGGCTTATAAAATAAATGGAACAAAAATTGGAGTGGCAAAAAATACTTACTACATAAAAAAAGAAATCTCAGAAATTAATAGTGTAAAATAACCATCCTATTTTAAAGCTGCTACCAATATTTTTCCAAGAATATATGTGACTAGTTAGATTGAAGTATTAGTTAATGTTCCATTCCTGTATTCATTCGAGTTCTTTACAGCCAGGGTTATTACAGACTATTGCTTTTCTTAATGTTCATTCTAGCAACACATTATTGTGCAAATGAGTCACAAAAATATGACTCACACAGAAACACATGCTAAATTCCAGTTAGCGTTTTAATTTGGATTTCTTGTGTTTCCAGAAGAGCTGCTATGCAGATTTTTGGAGTCTGCTACATGAAAAGAAAGCTGGACGCTATGAGACGCATCACACTTTATCACTGATAGACTTAACAGATGGCACCAGGTTTATATACCAAAAAGGTGCTGTGCATAAAAATATGCCTGAGCTCCCTCTCCCTCTGGAATAGAGAGAAACCAAAACATTGTAACCTAGGAAAAGCTACAGCAGGAAAAGCTGCGTTCATCTGGTCGGAAACATGAAACAGAATCACATAATTTGTCAGAAACATTTGGCATCAGGACCCTTTTATTGTGGGTGCAGCTACATGCAAATGAAAACACTGTTGAGGAGAAATTGAGATACGGATGTGTCAGACAGAGGTACTGTGCTTTGTACATAAGACTGTGAAAAGCAGGGGACAAAGGAGGGCAGTAAGAATGAATGAAAGCCAACCACACACCAGCACTTGTCTTTATAGCCCTCAGGATTCACTTGGATCCCAAGCAGCTAATAGATATTTCAGGTGGATGGATGGATGCATGGACAGATAATTCATGCCAAAGCAGAACCTTTTTCAGAGTAGACCAAAATGTGTTATACTGCTTACCCTGTTTGTCTAGAAGCTGAACCAGAGCTACATACCATGAAATATAGGTGTTTCCTATCTGGCTGAGGAACATCCAGCAGCATAACTAAATGTACTCAGCACTTCAAACGGCACAAAGCCGTTTTTGCACACTGGAACAGGCTCCCCAGGGAAGTGGTCACTACACCAAGCCTGTCTGAATTTAAGAAGAAATTGGACTGTGCACTTAGTCACATGGTCTGAACTTTTGGGTAGACCTGTGCGGTGTCAAGAGTTGGACTTGATGATCCTTAAGGGTCCCTTCCAACTCAGGATATTCTATTCTAAAGCCAACGTGGTGGCTCTTGAATCGTGCCCTTCTCCGCATCTGCTTTGGGGAACAGAGCCTTGTTTTCCTCCGCCCAGACCCAGCTGCTGGCACAGACAACCTGAGGCCTCAGCCTCTCCCTCCCCAGCCTGTACAAAATCCCCCATGCACAAATGAGGTAGAGTCCAGTGAGCACAAACACAACCAAACTAAAGCCTTCCCCCTTGCTGCCCTGGAACTCTGCAGCTGCAGACTGTGGCCTCTTCTTTGCTGGCCGTCCTTTTGATGGAAATTAGGGAGGAAGAGGCAGCTGAAAGGTATTCCAGTTCAGTGAGGCAAGCTGAGTGTCACCCTGGTCCTCGTGGTATACCTGTAAGCTGTGGGGGTGTACTGGTGAGCCTGGGAACAGGACCATCCCTGGTGGTGCTCAGCAGATGGGATAAGGTGGTGCTCACTCTGTTTTGTGCTCACCAGTTCAGACCCAGTGTCTCAGCCCAGTGGATGCTCCCAGCAGGGCTAAGCCATATGAGCCTTCTTATACTCACAAGATACATATTCAAATGTGCTGGTAAGATGGATTTAATTGCAGATTTGATCAGTGCAGCAGCCCAGTGTGTCCCCTCCTGCAGCACTATGTGTGAAATACACGTAGCCAACTGCTCTGGCGTTAGCATTGCTCTGAAGTCTTCATATATATTGCAGCTTGAGCAGAAATCTTGTGCAGCTAAACATCTGTATGAAAAAACAAAACAAAACAAAACAAAACAACAACAACAACAACAACAACAACAACAACAACAAAACACTCTGTCAGAGACAGATTTATAAAGTTTTGACAGTTTCAGTTCCTTTTGGGCTAGTGTCATTTGTCACCATACAAATGGAGGGACCGAAAGCTGGTAGGAAGAGGTGCGGTGCTTGTTTCCCTGCTCAGCCCTTCTGGCGTCCTCATCCTCCAAGTGGTGGTGGCATCACCGTGCTCCTCTGGAGTGGGGGCTGCTGCCCCAAAAGAAGTCTGTCAGCAGCCTGTGTTGTGCTGTGCGAAAATACCTCTCAGTGTGCATTGGGCGTTTACACTGGGTCGACTATCGCCAACTCTAAGGTGTGTGCTGACTGGAGGCCTCTTCACACCAGGTGGCTGGAGCAGGCCACCCCTCTGAGAAACAGCTCATGCATCCAGGTGGGCTGGGAGGCAGAGAGGCTGTGTGTGCACATCGTGGGGTTAAATGGGGCTTATTCAGCACACGTAGCAGAAGGAGAGAATTCAAAGATAAATCAAGTAGCTTCTCCCTGACAAGGCTGCGTTATCTGAAATGGGGCTTCCCTTGCTTTGGATTTGAACAGAAGGAGCATAAAGACTGGTTTGCAAACAGGTGGCCTTGCTGTGCACGGGTTTCTTATGAAGATGGGCTGTGTCCCCAAAAGAGTGTCCTGCATTCAGTACTCTTCTCTGTACAGGCTCACACCTTTCTCAGTGCCTGGCATCTGAGTGTCAAAAGCTACTCAGCTACTTATTACCATTTATTATTAACAACAGTGTCACTGTTACTCAATTCTGGGAAAAAGAAAAAAAAGCTGTAGTTCTTCATTTACATGCCTCTACACCACTGGTTCCAGTAACCTGTGTCAGGTTGACATAGCCCACAGCTCGGGGTGCAGAGCCAGCCTGCCTTGCCCTTAGCACTCAGCTCGCTCCAGACTTCTGTCATCCTCCCCATTTGATAGTAGAAAGTATTGTCAAAGCCTGTGACACCTCCACGTCATCCAGGATCTGTCATTAAGAAGAGGAAGAAAACTTACTGGATTTCAGCCAGCTTGGCTTGGGTAGAAAAAAAAAAAAAAACACTCTTCCTGATCTGCAGGCAAGCAATCTGTGAGTCATGTGGTGTCCTGAGAAACACAGCTCCTGTGTGACAGCTCTGGGGAGGGAGGAAGCACAGGGCAGCTGAAGAGGATAAGAGGCTTTTGGAAGGTCATCAGTGCAAGTGAGTCACAAAAATATGACTCACTCCGAGAGATACACATGCAAATCCAATCAGCGCTGGCAGTTCAATTTGCACACAGTAGGTTTGTGGAAGGACTGCTATGCAGAGCCCGCTGAGTAAAAATATAATCTGGGTGCTATCAAATCATGTTGTTCACCTCATCACTGTCGTGTGTGGCTGTGTGGGAAGCAGAAAGCTCCACAGGGAGCTACTTAATCCCACCAGCCTTGTCCGTGGCATGCTGAGGATCTGAGTCCTGCTCCTCCACGTGTTCTTGCCTCCTGTCTTCCATCCAGCCACTTTGCTCCTTGCTGCTGGCCAGACTGGAACCTCTCCTGCTGGCAGAGGAGATGTGAGCGTTTTGCCTAACCAGTTATAAAAGAAGTGCAGACTCCTAGTTCTTTGCCAGGCAGACTCCTAGCTCTTTGCTATCTGGAGCCAAGTGAGCTCCAGGAAAAATAACACAGAGAAGTTTATGGTCCTGCAGTAGGAATATTGCTGCAATAACATTTTTTTCTTTATACTGAAAAAAAAATAAATATGTATTTGCAATAAGGATTAAAAGGATAGAAGTAATTTCAGATTTCAGTAAAAACTTGTACACTGGCAGTTTTCTCTGGTCAGGCAAGAATAGGAAGACCACAGACTATTCCGGTCATATGGAATACGTTGATTTAATCTCAGATGAAATGAAAAGGAGTATTGAAACTATGCATGTGATGAATGGAGTCATCACATAGTCACCAGCTAGGCTTCCAACCACAGGACAAGGAGAGGTTCCTGTAATTTTCTTGATGATATTTCAGTCGCCAGCTTGCTTGTGCTCTTTCTACTGGGGTTTGATTCAGCTTTCTGAAGACTACTGCCACTCTGTGATAATACTTAAACAGCCTTACCATGGAGGAATCTAGAACGTGTTTCTGTTTATTTTTTCTATTGTACCTGAGGCATTCTGCATCTTCAACACCTTCTCTGTTTTGTCATGATCTGGTTTGTATGCTCATTTTACATTGTAAACCTCACCCCTGCTGGTGTGCAACATCCTATGCAGAGCAGCGAGGTGTCTGACTGAACTCACATCTCTCTGTATTTAGAGAGGCATGAGAAAGAAAGCTTGCATATATGACCTTCTCATTTAAGTAAAAGAGGGGTTAAAAGGTATCGGATCACTTACAGAATCCCTGCACAAACTTATAGTCACTGCAGCAAGCAAAGTGACTGTCCCAAGCTTCTCCCAGGCTCATATTCATATTTATATTTATATTAGTATTTCTTTTTTTAAATACCCTGGTTTGTGTACAGAGCCCTGAAGAGCATGACTCACTCCACACTACTCTGCCTGCTCTTTCTACTCCTTTGTTCCTTCTATCACAAGACTGAGGTGAGCACAAAATTTACAAGGTGTCGTGGAAAGGTTCCTTTATGTTATGGCCTTTCATAAAGGCACAGAACAAAAAGATAGGAGGCTGAAATTTCTCTAGCAAAAGAAAGTTTGATAATCATATATTTTTTTCCTAGTAATTAGCTTGTTTATTTGTTTTCATGGGGCTTGAAGTATTTACATGTATGCTCCCCTTCTGTTTTCAATGTCAAGCCAGAGCTCTCAACCAGTCCAGGTTCAAGAATTTGCACAAACCTATGGCAGGAAATTTTGTATGGCTTATCTGCTGCACATAATGATAACTGCCTTCTCTTTGCAGGGTTACTTGATAAGCTGCGTGTGGAACTGTTACCGATACATTAACAGCAGGAACAACTCGGATGTGTTGGTGTACATTACCACCAATGACACTGCGGTAAGGACGTTAGACCACAGAGAAAATGTTTGTCTAATATTGTGCTAATATGTCTATTTTCTATTAATTTCTGAATCCTTAGTTAGCCATCTTCATTTCTTTGAGGGTCCTCATCTGCTGGTTATGTTTAGACTTGAGTTTTACTGACTTGGGGTGCTGTTGTTGCTAAAAGTACTGGTTTTATTTTATGCACAGTCTGCTAAAGAATCTGTGTTAGGCATAAACTACAGCTGATCTCATGGGCCCAGGAATGCCCCCAGCCCTGAACTCTCCAGCTGTGTGATAATCTCATGTTAAGACGTGAGATGGCAAAGCCCCCACTGTTGTGTGGGATGAAATGGGTCATTTAGCCTGGAAGGCCACACCATGGGATGCCACAGCTGGAACTGTGATCAGTTCAGGGACTGATTAGGACCCAGAGATGCCATGCTCTACACCTGCTGTGAAATGTGAATTTAGCTATAGAAGCTGTGATTTAGGGCACTCATCACTCAGTGTAGTGCTTTGCACCATCACAGAGAGGATCTAAAAAGCAACACAGGTTCAGTGATTCATCTCCCAGCACACAATGGTTTTGTAAAGTAAGGAGACAACGAAACAAAAAGCAACATGAGAGAAGTGAATAAACAGATTTTAACCACAAAGGATGGAATATGTCAGTTCACTTTATAGTATCCTAGTGCTGACATGCATACATGCAGGATGCTACGGCTAAGCAAAGTCTTGCTGGTTGTAGAAGGCACTGAATGAATGCATTCCCTGGAAAGAGCTAGTTCTGTTTTCAGTGATGTCTGTGGAGCTGACCCACACTGAGGGCAGTGTGTCAGATCAGTCCATGGGTGACACCACTGGTTTATGGAATGAGTTTATGTAAATTTTATCTTTACATAATTTATATAACTGAATGACAGCTGCACGATCGTGGTTCTTGGGATCATCTAAAATTTCAGGACTGCCCTCCTCAGGTTTTCCAGAAGTGTGGGTGGTCTACACATGCTGAGACATTAGATCAACCACTTAAAACCATGAGAATGAGGGACTCCTGTGTGGATTCAAGGGCTAGAAAACTGCTTTGACGTGAAAGCTGTAATTCTCACATGATCACTTGTGTTCAGCATCTGTAGTTCTAAGAGAAGCATAGGAAGTTTTACAGGCTACGATCAGAACTGGTAATCAGGAAATTTAAGTATAAAAATACGGGTTTATTGAAAGCTAAGACATATATGTACATTTTTTTCACATACTTTATTTACAGGAATCTACTTTGAGTAAAAGCAGGAGTTTTCTGTGAAATAATTTCGATAGCTCTTTTGTTCAGCCTGTAGGTCATTGTAACTCATCTTCAACCATTGCTAACTACACAAACCACAGCACTGGCAGGCTCAGCAGTGGGAGAATGTCAGCTGAGCTATCAAGGAAACTAAATTTACCAAGGCTTTTTAAATCCTGTGTTAAAAACACATGCTCCACTGCTTCCTTTACAAAGCAGAAGACTTTGGTTTTCATGCATGCGTGGCTATGAGAACTTATCTCAATACTTTTGTGTTCACTATAAAATTATGTGTTTAATTACCAAAGTAATCTAAGATGCCTCCTCATCTTTAAATTTCTTGTGAGTGTTTCCGTGGGGAAAGGAAGCCCTTTTACCCTGTTTTACATATGGCATATGCTTGCATTGAGTTCAGTTTAACTTTGCTTATCTTGATCTTACAAGACAGCTACAGCACAGGCAGGTTTTGAGAAAGGCTGTGTGTCCCTGGCTAGTGCCCTGACCATTGGACTTGTCTTCCTTCCCCAATATTTACATTCTCTTCATGTGAACATAGCCAGAATCTGTTGCTTTCAGCTACAACGTATATGTTGTTCATTCCTTGTAAGTTCAATGGAATGATGTTAGGTCAGGTCCTGTAGAAAGTGCTGTGTGGGAATTTCTCCACTAACCATCTTCTTCACCACAAAATTCTGGTTCAGGAGTACAGAAAGGCACAGGAGCAATGCCACTGGAGAAGAGTTTCTCAGGCCCTGCCAGAGAGGCAGGAAGGGAGAGTCACTAACAGCCTGGTTTTTGAACTCATTACTTGGGATGGAGGCAAGCCTCATGCAAAGCCATTTCTGACGGCTTCTCTCCAACAAGGATAAGTTCCTTTACCTCCAGGTGATGCAGTAACTCTCCACCTCTTGCACATCTTTCCCTGACAAACTCCATGGATGCCTGCCAGTGCCCTGCACTTAGGGATGTGATGGAGGAGCTGATGTACTACTAAGCAGCCCTTCTTTCTTATGTTCAGTGTTAAGCTTTAGCAAGGAACAACAGAGTTTGTAGAGTTAAATATTCATCCTCTTCCATTTTGAATCAAAAGATTGTTTTTCCTTCCCTTCACCCCCAATCTGAGGACTGAAAAAGTTTTTTTTTTTTTTTCTTTTGATGCATAGGCTGAAAGAGATCAGCAAAAATCCTTTTTCACATAATTTTTAAAAAGTGAACTCAACACAATTGGAAAAAAGTGGTTTGAAAACAAAGTGTGGAAGAATAGGGCTTAGAAAGTCGAGTGCTGAGGACCTTTGAGAGTTTAGGATTCTTGAGGAAGCCTCATAAAAATTTGAAATGTTCTGATAGGTCACTGCTGTCTGCTGAATTCCCTCAACACTCAAGTGTATTTATGTATGAAACAATGGGTTTGATGATAGGAAACTTCTTTTGGCAAGGCCCTTTACCCCAACATGCTTTTCAAGTACAAACTACAAGTTTCTGAAAAAATGTGGGTCAATCTCTGCCCTCTACTTCAAAAGAAATGTATAATTTTTAGAATCAATCCTGCTGCCTGAATTCCAGCAGAGCTGTAGGTCCTAGCTGTAGGGCAGATTCTTGTATTCAGGGATTTTTTTTTGTACATACTTGTCACTATCACTAGCTAAAAGAATAACAATCCATACAAATGGAAGTAAAAATCTGAACTTAAATATGGGACTAGGCATAATAGCTACATTTTAATGTAACAAGGTTTAAATATGTCCTGATACTTCTAAAATCTAGAGATCAGGTCCCAGCTATTATTTCCTGATATCTCCTGTGCCATATACAAGGTATAAGTAATGCCTCTTATCTATATGCTGCACCCAAGATTATTTTTGAAGTTATTAAGTTTTCAATTGCTAGACATGGCATTACCAAAAACATTTGGTACTTCATAAAGATCAACTGTATGAGGTTCAACAGGACCAAGTGCCAAATCCTGCACTTGGGGCACAACAACCCCATCCAATACTCCAGGCTAGGGTAGAATGGCTGGAAAGCTGTGCAGAGGAAAAGGATATGGGGGTGTTGGTCAATATCTGGCTGAATATGAGCCAGCAGTGTGCTCAGGTGGCCAAGAAGGCCAACAACATCCTGGCTTCTGCCAGGAATAGTGTGGTCACTAGGACTAGGGAAGTGATTGTCCCTTTGTACTCGGCTCTAGTGAGGCCGCACCTCGAGTACTGTGTTCAGTTTTGGGCCCCTCAGCACAAGAAGGACATTGAGGTGATGGGGCATGTCCAAAGAAGGACAAGAAAGCTGGTGAAGGGTCTAGAGAACACGTCTTTTGAGGAGCAGCTGAGGGAATTGGGGTTGTTTAGTTTGGAGAAAAAGAGGCTCAGGGGAGACCTTACTGTATTTTACAATTACTTTAAAGGAGGTTGTAGTGAGGTGGGGTTCAGGCTCTTCTCCCAAGCACCGAGTGATAACATGAGGAGAATTGGCCTCAAGTTGAGACAGGGGAAGCTTAGGCTGGGTATTAGGAGAAATTTTTTCACTGCAAGGATTGTGTGGCATTGAAACAGGCTGCCCAGGGAAGTGGTTGAGTCACTGTCCCTGGAGGTCTTCAAGAAAAGTGTAGATGTAGAACTTAGTAGCATGGTTTAGTGTTGGATTTCAGTACTAGGTTAAAGGTTGGACCAAATGATCTTAGAAGTCTCTTCCAACCTGAACAATTCTATGATTCTGTTTAATATGGAGTTTAGATATAGACTGGAGCATGGGTTTGTTTACTGTGAAATTTGAAAGATTCAAAATCTCCCTGCAGTTACATAAATACATGTATATTCAATGAAGCTAAGAAATTTACTGCTACAAACATTATATTACTTTGTCTTACAACTAAGTTGGTTGAGCTGTCTTTGAAAAATATGTTAAAAATGACATGCACCTTATTTCTATTGTTATTTGCACTCAGGAAAAATAAGTGTCAGTAAGAGATCAATAACAAATCATCAGCAAACTCATCCTTGCATTCAAAATTCAATGCACCAAAAGGATTTATCCTGAAAATGGAAAAAAAAAATGGATAAACCCATGTTCTCTAATAACTACAATTACAGAAAATTGAATTGCCATAGAAAATCACTTGAATTACATTTGTGTTATGATTGCTTGATGACTGCTATGTGCCACATTTTGAAGGGACACCCATGCCTGTTGCAAGAGAAGACATGTCAGCTATTATATTTATTATTATTTATTCTCTGGTCTATTAAAATCTTGGAAAAATCAAATTCTTCAATGTTCTATTGGCAGATAAATATGAATTTACTTATAGCTTCATAAAGATAATTATTTTCCCTCTTCTGATGTTTGAACAGGGAGTTGCCTGTTCTACTGGCTTGAAAATATATCTAAATTCCAATTTAAATGGAAATATAAAATTATTGACTGAGATTTTGTTGAGAAAAACAATCAAATCCATACTAGTTGGGATATCATGACACAAGAGGTAAAAAGGGTCCATAGTTACTTTCTGGCTGCACCAGCTGCGAACCCTACTGAGATGATTGGATTACAGGTCCCGTTCTTACAAAAGGAGGAAACATCTTTATTATAAAGCAACAGTATTTTGTTCAAAAGAGTAAGAATCTGTGATTTTATTTAAGTGGCTCTCCAATCCAGCAAGTTGTTCTGAAAATAATAACCGGATTATCTTTTGTTTTACTGCATTTCTTAATTTACCAGTGGCAAAACACATAAGCACACCTGCATATCGCATCCAAAAGTGGTTAGAAGAATGGACAATTCCTTAAGCACAGTAGCGAGGGCTTGTTTCTTGTTACTTACTTGCTCCTTGACTCTGTGCGTTTGGAAGTCCTTGGTGTGTCTCACAATGAGTTACTCCATTTCTATCTAAGAGCAAGCCCATCAAGAATCTGAATTTATGTTGAGAGTGAATAGGTCTCAACAGCAATACTCCTTCATCTTCTTGGCTGGCCTTATGGTGGAAAGCTACAGGTGTTACCTTCCAAGAGACAAGCTTTTGGCTTGTCTGCCCTCACACAGAAGTGCTCTGCCAGTCCTGGTCACCAATACTACCATGCATATGCTGTACCTTCTTCTCTGACAATCCTCCAGAGATCCCCACTGCAGAAATACTTTATTTTTTTAAATATTCAGTTGTCTCCCTCTCTTCCTACTTATTGTCCAATTCTCGCTCCACTAAAAAACATAAGAATAACTTCAGTGTGGACTAATTTGGTGGGAAAATTCACAGTGCAGGAATTTCCAGTTAGTTCTCCCTGATCAAACTGTTTCTTATAAATAACACTCATAGATCTGAACTGTAAGTAACCTGATAGCTATAGTTATTAGCTCCCAGATAATCTGATTTTTGTCACTCAGTGTAAGTGGTTTAAGCCGTAATTTTTGCAAGCGTGCCATCTGGAACAAACAAGCATTCTTCCCTGCTGCTGGCTGTAAATGGGATGCTCACATTACCCCTGTGAGGTGAGACATCCTCCTTCTGTGGCCTTCTAAGTTCAACACCAGAGCTGTGTACCCAGCTTGGCTCCATGAACAGTGTGTGTTATGGGGTGGGGGCACCAGCTGGTGCCGGGCTGGGGAACAGCCAGGACCCCAGCCAAAGGGAAGACATGACCCTGTTATGTGCCTGGGGTTGGTAATGGCAGGACCTGGAGATCCAGCTGTGTACCTTAGTCACAGAAGCCTCAGGGTTGCTCGAGAATATGTTATCATCTCACCCCCCTAAGCTTTATTCCAGTACTGTAAGAGATTTTGGCATGGCAGTAAGGTGGCTCCCACGCAACGAACCATAATAACCTGAAGGTTGCTTTTTCTACTTTCCCAATCTGGGATTGCTTTTTCCTGCCAACTGCTTCGAGCACTCCATGGATGAAGATCAGTTTTCTACACTGATTTAAACTGTGACTGCAGTGCCATGGAAATGACTGTCCAAATTGGAAAAACTGCCAAGTTATGAGTGTGGAGGATTACCCAAAGTTAGACATTTTGTTCTCCATAGGAGGAATGGCTCCTTTGTGCTCTTGGACAACTGGGGAATTTCATTATTTTATTTTTAACACTCACCATAGCCAATCAGTGGAAGCCAATCTGGTCATGCTGCCAGCGAGGATAAAATATAAAGCCGTAAATCTCTCCTCAAATTGGGATTTAGATTCTTATGTACTTTATCAAATTGCTTTAAGGATCCTATCTGACATACGTTTATCTGTAACAGTTAATAAGTTACTTGGTAAGTTATTCATTTTTGGTTTTGTCTTCAGCACAGATACATTCCTTTTGTGGACATGACATCAACCAAGTAGTCTGAAATTAATCTGCCAACACTATTCTTTTGTTTGTTCTCCCTTTCCCAGAGCAACAGGGACCCATTTGAGAAGTGCAGAGTTAGGTCTTTCATTCCTGCTGGATGATTCCTCTGAGCAGAGGCAGGAATATTCTTTGGTGAGGTTGGAAGAGCCATTCTTTGTGTTACTGTCTTATTCTGCATGTGTGGAAGGTGATTAGTTTGTGTACAGAAGGAGAGAAGGATCCTTAGACTCTTTCCAATTAAACAGACAGAAGTGTGAGGTGGAGCCCAGAGGCAGACAAACTGTGCCCAAGAGTTCTTGTTTCTGATAGGCTCTTTGGGACCTGTTATTTCCAAATACTGAGCCAGTTTTGAGAGAGTACGTGTCTGAGTTCAAGGTACCTTTGAGAAAATTCCTGCTTTAAAGGTATTTTCCATAACGCGGCATAAAATTCCTAGAAACTTGGCAATGCTCACCAAGGAGTTGGTCTTGCATGGTGGTTCGTATGCATACCGTTATGGCTGGGCCACTACATCAGAGGCATCTTTTTCCACTGAGTAGTAACCATGAGCATACTTTGAAGTGAGCACACACCACAAATGAATACCGCTGCCGTGACTCACTCTCTGAGCCCTTCTCGGAGCCTTCAGCTGTGTGCAGGCAGAGGAGTTCCCACCTTCCCTGGTGGAAACTGTCTGATAAAGCCTGCAAGAGGGAAAGCAGGAGGCAGAGAAGAGGAAGAAGAAGCAGATGCAGGAAAAAAACACACAGTATATAAACAGAACTACCAAGCACTTGAAATAAAGGTGGTAATTAGCTACGTGTAATAGTCGGCATGAGATCTGGAAGTATCATTTAAGGGCTGGATCTGTTTCTCTTCAGAATGGCTCTTATACGCTCGAATTGTGAGTTCCCACAGCAAAGTCTTTAATCAGAGAATCTTCAAAGGGCTCAAGTCCCACGTGGATGCCAGCATTCACGTCTCTCTCATGTGTGCGTGCGCTTCCTCTTCTAATTGATTCTGAATTGCAGGAAAGTATCCTAACAGTCTGCTTCTGCCAACAAACATCTATACAGCTGCTCCAGCACTTCACTTTCTACCTGAAGTCTCATCCTTTGTCAGTTGTCCTTTAATCTTAATGAGGAGATTGTGTTGCTTTTTTTTTTTTTTTCAGCCTTTCACATCTTCATATCATCTATACGCAGCTCTTTCTTCCACTGCTTCCTTGTTTATGCAAGGATTTTCTCTTAAATTCCAGCATTCCCTGAGGTCAAAATTGCTTCATGCTGCCTGCTTGCTCTGTTTCTTAGGGCTACTTGTTAATCACACTTTTTGTTACAGGTCTCACCTATTACTTACTGGCTGATGTTAGAAGCCAGCTGTGCTGCTCAGATAGGCTATTAATGGTGTCAATTTTGGGGCAAACGCCCTTTAAAGATTAAAAATAAGGCTTACAGAACATTTTCAATTGTCATTACAGTCATTACATTTACACTTACATTTACATTTACATTTACTTAAAAGTCGAATTACAAATAAAAATGCATGTTTATCTATTTTCCCCAGTGTAATTTAAAAGTAAATAAATAAATAGATATCTAGAGCTGTTTGCAACTCAAATACTGGAATTACTCTAACACATGAAAATCAGTAAGAAGTTTGATACAGAAAGAGATAAATCTGTTTTCACTGTTCATAATTAAATTTGAAAAGACATAACATAGAGATGTGTAATTTGAATCTTTCAAATCTTTTTCAATTTACTAATTAGGAGTGTTGCAATGTAGGAAAAAATACAGAGTGTTTATAAAGTTGCAGAGTTTCTTTACAGACCCTTTTTTTTCCTAACAGGCTCAATTCATTACCATCTGGCGGCTGCTGTTTTGTGGGCTTGAAAAAATGAGTTGACGTCCTAGGTATAATTCTGAGGATATGTATCAGTGCGGCTAAAGCCGATGACAGCTTAAATCCTTATTGCCAAGGATATACGGGTGTACAAGCTGAGCCTTGTGTGAGTTTTCCAGGACAGGCTCGAGTTGTAGTTACACTGTGCGATGAAGCAGGGGGAAGCCTGAATCCACCCCAGCAGTATTGTTCAGACCGGAAAGTGCAGCAGGATGCGAGATGCCAAGCCCTGGCAGCGGTTAGACATGTTGTGGCTCTCCAGCCACAGAACTGGCCCATGCTGGAAGCCCTGCTCCTCTGCTAAGCTGCCTTTCATCTTTAAAGCTAGCTCAGCCTTTGCATCACACCCCCTTGCACAGTGCGAGTCAGGTCATAGCCAAGTGGAGGAGCAACTCTTTGCACGTCCCAGATATTTTAGCCCCGAGCCTCTGTGCCAAAACTCACCCATCACCCTAAGCTATGTAGATACAGAAATAACATCCTCTGAAACTTGGGTGGGAGGGAGCTGCCGTCGCCGGCAGTTCAGTAGGTGGCATTGTTCTCCTAGAGATTGCGCTGAGGCAACGCTCAGCACCATATCACGGAGGAGTACACGCAGCTGCGGCTGTTTTGCCGAGGGTGTGACAACAATCCAGAAGGCTGACTTCCTGCAGTTGTTAGCTTCTGGTGATTTCTGGACCATTCTTCCAGTCTGCCTTCGTTTTCCGTAAAGACGATAGCTTCCAGTAGAGCAACTGCTTTCTTCCCAAGCCTCCCTCAGGACTCTTTATGGACGTAGGACTTCCTCCACTGCAGCCTGCCCTGGGCTGCACAGCGCTTACGGTCTCAGTCCTTTGTCTTATGAGCAGTGAGAAAAGCAAGGTCTGCTCTAATTGAACTCCGTGACAAACCCTCCTTAACTCTGGAAAGAACAAGGCTGAGCTGTCAGTCGTGTGCCAAATTTAGATGTGAAAAAAATCATGAGAGCTTCTGTTTGACAGGTGCTTTACAAATGTGATTTACTAACATTAACAGATTTCCACATAAACATACAGCTTTTCCCTCAAGCTGTCAGTTCATCACCTTTCATGACACCAGTGCTTTGTAGTTTTAACACAGCATTACAATAATTCTGTTATAAACAAGGGAAACATTCAGCTTTCACTAGGAAGTGCCTACATGCACTGTGTAATATATAAATATATATATATATTAATAAAAATAGTAATTAGTGAAAAATAATTGTGGAAGACAGAAGTAGGCATCTCAAAGTCCCATGTCTTACTGCCCCCAGATGTTATGATGAGATTTCTACCCCAAATTTTACAATTGGCCCATCTCTCCGTTGTGGTGCCAAAGACCCTTGTTCAATCACCCCACATCCCTAGGCAGATAGGGAGGGAAAAATGGTCCATCTGGTGAGATGGAGATAAAATGGAAGCCTTTCCAGCAGTATCTGTAATGCAAGAACGTCTCCCACAAGATCACCACGCCTATTAAACAATTTGGCTGCCCTGTGTGAGCTATTTATAGGTTCCCATCTTCTTAACTCTTGAGTGGAAGCAAAATGTAATCATACGAGGAGACAAGGTTGGAGATGCATGTTAGTAATTAAAAAGTCCATCAAAAGATTAGTGTGCTCTCACAGCCTCTGCACTCAGGATGACACACCAACCATTTGGTACACAGAGTTGTAATATGCTTCTCCAAGTCATCAGTACTGGTGACATGCAGTCAAGTACCCCTTAGGAATCATATATTCATCCAGCAAACGCTCATTTTGAAAGCAAGAAGGATGTGCTCTGTCCGCACAAGATCATGATGCACGGCAGGAGGTGCAGCAGAAGAGGGCTGGCCAATGTGTAGGAAAGGCTTTTGTGGCCTGAGGTGAACTATCACTCCGTGCCTTTGAATGGGGAGGGTAATTACACCATTATTCTGGATGACTTTTATGAGGTTGCACACGATGAAAAAAAGACAATAGTTTCCTCAATCCAATTTTCTTCCCACGCAAGAGCAATCACAATCTGTCCCTAAATTTTGCTGTGTCCTAGTAATATATACATTTATTCATCTATCTGTAGCGCTGGAAACATTGTGCTGCTTCATTACCGAAATCCATAAACTCATGTAAAGTAGCAAAACAGTGTCTTAGAGAGCTGGTGGCTTGGAGTAAATAAGCAGTTTTGGGAAAAGAAAAAAAAAAAAAAAAAAAAAAAAAAACCACCACAAAACAACATACCAAGTCTAACTCTGTACAGATGATTTTTCAGCATTGAGGCTTACTTTTTGTCTGAATGGAATTATGAATTATCTCAGAGCTATTCTGCTTCCAGTTAGTCCATCTGTAATCATTCTAGTGTGGTTTCTAATGGAAATGCACACATATAAACATACAAACTTCCTGTCCATGTCGAGAGGAAGGTTTCCTGGGATTTATTTAACAAATAACGAATCATGAAATGCTTAAACAAATCATAATTAACTAGCACGTTTGGGGCAAACTTTTCAAGCAAATGCAGCTGTAAATAAAGCAAAGAAAAACATTTCCTATTTGATATTAAATATTACTTGGCTCTGACATAAAGCTCTGGCCCTATATCCAGGGCTTTTTAAACTGGGGATAGGGGAAGGAGAAGAAGGCAGATGGGAAGCTTTTTTGTAAACATAGCTCTCGTAACTTTTTTAAAAACAGTTCCTTTGATTGCACTCATGTGACCAGGGCAGCCATTTACACTGTAAACAGGCACCTTGAAAGCAGATACTTCTAAGCAGCAGAGAAAAAGAATTGCTTCCACAGGGCTGTTGATCTCATCTGGAAGAACACAGCTAACACGGGTCAAGTGGGAGAAAGTGCCTGGTCCTCTCTTGAGCATGGAGAAAGCTTCATTCAGGTGGAGGTCAGCTCCCTCCTCAGCACCCCTCCTGCTTCTCTAACTTGCCTGATCTTGACCTTGCCAGCCAAGACCTGTCCATATATGCCTGCACTGCTCTGTCTTCATTTCTTTTACTGTTACCTCTTGTACTTCTCTTCCTTCAATATCCACCACTAATCGCTGCGGTCTGCATGGACCTCTCACCTCATCCAGCAGAGCTGTCCGTACATGTACATGCACAGCTGCAGCTAAAAATGCTAAGCCCTACTTCTTTCTCCAGTGCTTACCCTGTATGAAACTTTTAATAACTGTTTCTTGCCTTAGAATTACCCATATTTTTCCTGGTTCTCCACTCTGAGGAAAAAGCTCTTCACCAGAAGGCTGCCAGTCTTTTCATACAGTCAATGTAAAGTGTGTTTTCATGCTCATGGGTTAAAAGGCTTTTCCCTGAATTCTTAGCGGATTTAGTTTTAATACTTCCTGATTCAGTCAATCTCTCTCTCTTGACAATCTCAGTGTGTGTAATCCATTGTTCCTCCAGGCCAAATTGTCCATCCAGTTATATTTTCACCCCAATCTGCTAGGTATGCTAATAATCACCCTAAAAGCTCATGTTACCTCATTTTAATTTTACATTTTCTTCTGTCATACTCAAAAACAAAGCAAGGAGACAAACAAAAAGCACACATTACCAATTTGACAGGAAAACATTGCAAAGAGAGAATCGTTCTCATCCTTTTCTGTGTGCAGAGTGAAGCGATAGGAAATGCAGAATCTGCTTTCCCCAGGTGACCTTCATAATATTTGTCTCCAACACAAGGAGAGGGCTGTTGGGATTATCTTGAACCGGACAGGTCATGTCAGCAGCCTTCCCTTCAGAGCTGTTTGTAGGCTGTCTGCTCGCTCCACTACAGCTGAACGTGGTTTAGGTTGCGGTTAATGGCTTCTCACGGCACCGCAGCTGTGGAAGGAAATCCCTCTCCCCTTGGCCGGGTGAATGACAGGAGAGCAGAGAAGTGAGCATGGAGTTAGACAATGTGATTACACACTGTGAAACCCACTGTGGACCACAGAACAGTAACACCTGTGCATTCATCAATGCCCTGCCTCCGTTGGTACAAGTAGGTGCTGGGTCTCATGCTGGGATTACTGAGATGAAAGGAACCCAGAGCAGAGGATTTTTGCAACTAGGCTTGTGTGGCTGGAGGCTTCATATTGCAATCAAGCTGTCCCTGAACCTGATGCATCAGCCCTGTGCGACATCGAGGAGAAATTTTATCCTGAATTTGGAAAGGAAGTGGAAAAAAAAAAAGGCTAGCCACAGTAGGGAAGACCTTCAGTAACTCTTTATTTCAGCCTGCAGCTGTGCCAGCACTCCTCCTGTCAGCACACCGGTGCTGCATGTTGGGCAGAAGTTCCCGGGCGAGGAAATTCCTGTGGTTCAGCACTTTTACCCATGACTTGGTCCAACAACACTCTGGTGAATCCTGCCTGGGCTCTGCCATACTCTCCATCACTTTGTGGTTACTCTCCCTCCCTTTTTAAGTAAACAGAGAGAAAGGCCTGTACCCATTGACACTCTGTACATCAGCTGCATGAGAGAAAAGCTCCTTTTGCCCTCTTTTTCCTCTCTGTGTATCTGCATGGGCCTCCTGTAGGGATTCTTGTTAATGGTCTGGGTGTCTGGGATGCAAATGTCACTTCTGCAGGAGACTGAGAAGTGCTGCACACATAGCTGTGGTGGAGAGTGTGGGGTAAACATTTCCAGGCATAGGTCAAATATCTAGCAAATATACATTTAGTTTGTAAGTATTTCCACAATTTAGTCCATGTTTCATACAGTCATATGCAAGTTTCACCCAAGAGAGTTTTAAATCTGTCTTTAGGTCTGGAACACTTTTCAGGATGTTTCAAATAATGTGCCTGTTTTACAAATGTGAAATCCTTCTGCAACCAAGTCAAACAAATTGCTAAAACTCAAAATGTCAGAGACAGGACCAGGACTGAATTGCAGTAGTGATGACCCTAATCCTACTCAACCATTGTCATCTGTCCCTCTTTATATATCGTGTATCGATGTAGTGTGAAGTCATTTGGCGTGAACGTCTGGAGCTTTTATTGAAAAAACTCTCAGGTGGTGTTTGCTGCGACCCTCTGCAATGTGTTCACATTGCTTCACAAACTCTCACAGTAAAGCTGGAAGTTGCTGCACCATGGAAATGCTCACCCAGGTTATAGAGAGCTGGAAGATGATCGCTTGTTTATGAAGTGCTAGAGTTCAAGCACGTATTCCTCCCAAATTCATGAAGTGATACACTGTGTTTCACAGCACAGTTGAAGTACAGAGCATTCATAAGGCTGATCCCAGAACAAGCCTCTCACTTCAAGAAGCTGGGATGGGTCTTGTTCATGGCTGAAGAGTTCTCAAATACTAGGCAGCAGCTTGCTCCTCTGTATTTCATACATAAAAAACTGAATTTAAATTATTTTACAGTAAATCTGTGTTGTTTTTTTTTTTTTGTTTTGGTTTGGTTTGGTTTGGTTTGGTTTGTTTTTTTACAATTTTTTTATCCAACGTGATTGATGCATAGGACTTTTTTTTTCCTTTTTATTTTTTTCCAAATCTATTCTGTAATTTATAATCCTGGCTTTACAGACAGGAGATTGAAGGGCTGATGCATCTCCAAGCTGAAGTTTGAGAGAACATCTTGAATGCTGACTACCACCATCAGCACTTACCATAGACATTTTTAATCTATAGCTTTTTTGGGCATTATCAAGTACATTTCTGTGCTAGGAATTGTCATAAAAATGAAGTGTTTCAGAGCTGTCTCTAACAATGTTTGTTTCTAACAAGACATCAACAAGGTATTTTGCCATGGGAACTCACAAAAGCCTCACATAGCTGCTGCCAGCCAAAATATTGTTCAAACCAAAAGCTGTTTTGTGACAATTGTATGATTCCACTCAGTGAAGAGTACAAATGGCTGTGGGAAAATGTTATTCAAAGCTCCCTCTGAAGACCCAGCAAGACTGCTGTTAAGTTCAGTGAGTTATGGGTCAGATCCTCAAGAATGCAGAAATAATCAATTCATCAAATATTTAAGTTTACTCACACAGGACTAAGTACATTTTGTCCTGTAGAAATGTACTAGACACCAAACATATCTAAGATCTTGAGTTCAAACAGGAATACATGTAGCAATATGAGAGAACTTGCACATATCCTGAAGAAAGAAAAATTTCTACTAGAAATTCAGCTAAATGGGGAAACAGCTGGAAAAATATAGAAGGATTATTGAAATGATGCAATTCCCTACCCCCCCAAGGGGAAAAAAAAAAAAAAAAAAACACCTTTGGGCCAAGATTAATTCTGAACTATTTGAATATACAAGTATTTGCCTGTGTTTCTTTTTAGGCATATTTCTAAGCAATAACTGTATGAAATTCCACTCAAAAACAGATTAACCAGGATGTAAAAAATAAGAAATGACATATGCTTATACTAACTGAATATGTTATAGCCAGTGGGAAACTTATATGGTAATTATTTCTTCCAGAGAAGGTCATTCTTTATCTTGCACTTTAAAATAGAGAGAAGCTTATGTAATACAATTATCCAAATAAGTTGGATGACACCAGCTAAGTCAGGACCAGGATTTCTTATGGGTCAGTTCTGGATTATTTCTGTGTATTATACAAGACTGCTTATCACAAAATGATTAAATGGTATTGGGAGCAAAGCCCAGCATCCAGGACTCTCTGTCCCACTTAAGCACTAACTGTGAGGTTATGAAGCCACACTTTCTCTTATTTTATTTCCTTCCCGATGGATTATTGCACACTTGGCCTTGCTATGACAACAGAAGGGTGGAAAACGGCCTTCCAGCCTACCTGATAACCTTCTGTCTGAGGCATTCATACAAGAGATGGGCACTTTGGGTTTGAACTGTCTTGGTTTGGGAGCCCCTAGACTACTGATCTCACAGTCTCTGGGCAATGATTTTTATCACTAATTATACAAACAGCAAGTAATATCAGCTCTTTTTTTTTGGATGCGTATTAAAGGATGATATTACAATCATTCATGGTTTTTAGATACCATTATAAGGATTGTGAAAGAATTTAGGTACTTCTGTCCTTTGGGTTTTAGGCATCCTGTAGGACTGGACCCTAATCTTCCAAATGTGCTAGCTGGTCTAGCCATAAAACCCCAGAATTTTGCTTCACAGAAATCACTGGGTTCCATAAAATGGGGGCCCTTTATCTTTACTCTTTATAATAACTTTCAAGTGACAATCTCAAACGCTCTGTGAGCATTAGTCCCAGAGCATCCAGGGGAACAAACGCGCATTTTTCTCAATTCACAACAAACAAACAAGGAAATGCTCTAATGTAGTGCCCAGGAAGCAAAATGCTTCAGTTGTTTTAGTGCATATTCTGCCTTGAGGATACCATGGACCTAAAATATTTTTGACATTCAGTAATTATTCTAGACTGTATCCATTCTATTTAGGTTCTCAGATAAAAGTGAGTAGTGAGTTTCTGTCTACTTTTCCAGCTTCTGAATTCACCCTTTGGCTCAGTGACTGGTTTCCATTTTAAGTCTCTAGAGAACTTAATGTTTTTCCAGAATAATTAAGCAGTTTTATGTCCAAGGAACTTATCTGTTTCCATTAAACCATGTTGAGATTTAAAATTAAGACGATAGATGAGAAAAATACCATCATCCAGATTTTCATCTCAGCCACTTTGGTGTAAATTCATCCATAAAAATTCTAATGGAATTCTCTTTTTCTTGAGATTTTTGTAGGTGTTTAACTGTTTTAACAGTAAAAAGTTAAAAGCTGAGATAATTCAGCTCTTATCTTTTTCCCTTTGTCCAAAATATACTTAACTGAAAGGACAGAAAAAATTGTAAGGGAAGTAATGGCCTGAAACTCTTCCTGTCAAAAACAATGAAAACGTACTCTTACAGGCAGAGTTGCAAGATTTGTAACTATAGTGTTTTAAGAGTTATTAAAATTGTCTTGGAAGCTGAATGATGACTATTTATACTTACAGTTGACAACTGATTAAGTAACAGTAAAAAAAACACACATTGACTGAAAGATAACCAGTCCATATTTTCTTTGTCTAACTCAAACGCTGCTAAGCAAAAGTAGTAATTTTGAATACTGCTTATTCTGCACTCATTGTTTTTTACAGCTCACAATTCTGTTCCTGTCAAGGAAATGGATGATGAGGGTACTCCAATATTTAAACACAAAAATGAGTTGGGAATAAGCCTGTAAACTCATCACTGATGGAACTATTCACCAGCAATAATAACCCTTGACAGCAATAAAGTGACCCTAGACCTTACAGAAATTTGAAAACACTCTTTAGCCTTCTACCACAGATAATTTATTGTGAAACTTATGGACCTCTTTGGTGATCTCTCCAATTCATACCTCATACACCTTGAATTTTCCAACAGAAGTCCGTATGCCTTAGCATATCATCAATGACTTTTACAATATGTCTCCTCTAGGCGTTCCTATCTTCCCTTTCTTCTTGTGGAACTGTTGGGAGGTCAGAAAGCATTTTCTGAGGCTCCTTGGGGTCACTGACTTGATAATTTTGGGGTCCATGGAGCAAAGCAGAGCATTCACCTCCCCAGAGCCTCACGAGGAGGCTCTTCTCCTACCTGAAGGATTTCATTTCACACGAGTGAAGGCAGCCAAGAAGCTCACTCGTATCAGCAAATCCTTCAGGAGACCTGTTGCAAATGACAGTAACCACAGTGCTGAAGTAGTAAGATTGATGTAACCACAGTAGTTTTAGGATTCATTGATCTAAAAGAGAGAGGATCAGAGCACACTGTTCTTTTTTAATCAACTGGTAGACTTGGGAAATGGACAGCTTTTTGGATTGAGTCTGCTGTCATTTCGCATTATGCCTGATGAAATGGACTCTAAACCTGAAAGAAATAGACGACAGTTTGGAGCTGAGCATTACGAGAATGTGAAAAGAAAGCTAAATCATCACAAAGTGAACTTAATTCATTTTAGGTTATCGGTGGATTAGATTTAATTACTAATTATATTGTTTTATATACAACTAATGAATGTGTTTCAGTATGTTTGAGAAACTAGTGTTTTTTTCAGAAACACGAGGATTTTACTAGGGATCCTAGAAAATTCTTAAACTGATGACCAGCACCAAGGATAGGATCTCAGTTTTAATGTTCTTCACAGTTTAAATGTTCTAGCAAAGTGATTTACTGAGGTTACATTGTAACTTATATTTATGATTTTTTTTTATCACAACATTTATATGAAGTTCTATAAGCTGTACTGATTTCAAGAGATAAGTATTCTGCCTTAAGTTGTTTAATTGTTGACACCATTTATTAAATGCTTATTAAATGCTTTCTAAGACAGAGCTTTTTAGATTTTGCCATGGATGTATGCATCATATATTACATTTACAAGCTCAAACGTATGGTGTTCATAAGGAGCAACAACTCCAACAATTTCCTTTTCTAAATGATGAAACTTTTTTGATTAAGGGCTGAAGATGCGAAGGTATCTGTTTTGTAATCCAACAAACGTGCACAAATATACTTGAACACACAGTGCATGTTTGTAAACTCACATAAGGACAATGTGAATCACCCTTGGAACCATCCTACAAAGGACTGATCCAAAGCCTATTTAAATCTATAGAAAGATTGCCACTGACTTTATTATGTTGTGGCTGAGGTCCAAAATAGATGAACATGGATGTTTCTTCACAGGAAATATATTATCAACTTCTTTAAAAACTGGTGAAATCCTCTCATGGCAAAACTCCCATCAATTTTAATGGTGTCAGGGTTTTCCCTGTACACGTTTAGACATTCAGCCTCATGTGCCCTTTAATGACCAAGAAGTGATGCTGATATAGCTGGAAATTCCACTGTGAATAATTGATTTTCAGCTGCATAAAGTACCTCTGCCAGTGCACCACAGCTGATATTTTTACACGCTATTGATAGATTTTAGGGAATGCACACTCATTTTTCATTTAGACATCCATTTCACTCTCAGTCCCTGCTGGGATTCACAGACCAAGTGCTCTTTCACCTTTTCACATGCAAGCTACTTAATGTCAGTGCTGGTGACTTTAAAAAATGGCATGGTAGCTAGCATGCTGGTTTACAGAAGTAGAAACTTTGGTTCAAATCCCTCTGCCCTGTGTGGCCTAAACTTGCACCTCCCATGCCCTAGGAAGCTGTCAGGCCTCCCATGAATGGGGATGATATATGATTAAAGCTGTCCTAATTTCTATCAGATGTTTAAGTATTTACTGAAGAGCTTATGGTAATGTATGTCTTCCCTCTCACAGCTGAGAGCCCCTAAAGCACAAAACTGGAGATTTATTTAGACGTTGGTAATTTGTTCTCAATTTTCTTTCCTTCCGCCTACCCCAACTTCTTCCAGTGAGACCTCAGAAAGAGAGGTTTGGGGGACATTCCTCACTCTGGTTTAGCAGCCTGAGCACTCCTCCAGGAGACATGGTTTAAGCACTGTAGACAGAGACAGCTGTGGAATAAGCATCTACTGTCACCGTCAGATTGAAGAAATTCAGGTACCAGCAATCAGTGGCCTTTGGCTGAAATCATGCTGCCACTGGAGTCAATAAGAATGAGAAGAAATATTTTCCTTCATTATGAAAACCGACACATAAATTGAAAAGGAGGAACTTTAAACTAATACTGTTTCATTTTCTAACTAATCAGCTCCTGATGGCTCTATTTTGTTATTTTTTAGCACAAGGCCTTTTTATCCATTTTTTTTTCCTTGTAATTTTTATCAGCTGGCTTCTTTTTAGAAAATATAACCTTGTTTTTTCTTTTTTTTTTTTTCTCTTTCCTGCAGGTGCTGTTGCCACCATATGATGATCCTGTGAATGGAGCTGCTAAAGATCCACCACCACCTTATGTGTCAGCATAAGTGAGAGAGTGCTGTGTACCTAGGGAGGATAGCTTTACTTTTCAGACACTGGAGCAATAGTTTGATAATTTCACTTCCAGGATATAACCTCTATGGGTTATACGTTGCTGTTTTGCTGACATATTGAAACCTAAATTGTATGATTAAAATTCTGTAGATAGTTTTAATAATTTGCTGCAACCACAGTAGTGTGCTGAACTAGTTTCAGAACAATTCTGGGTAGCGATAAGGTTACAGTAGTTGCTGAGTAGCTTTGTCCACCACGCCTGACATGCAGTGCTACAGGATGGAGAACTTGGCATTCTCAATCATGTTTAGAGTGTGATGCCCTTTTTTTTTTTTTTAATTTATAAAACTTCCAAAGCATTACAAATGTGTTTCTCAGATGCCCACTTCGACCTTCAGAATACAGACCAAGTCCAAGAAGTGACATTCAGCTTCATTCCTGTTCTGCGAAAATCTATGAGTAAGCATGCTTACTCATATGAAAAGTGATGATTGCAAGAAGGATGAAAGTTATGTACTATTCTCATCAACCTGGCTAGTGAGAAACCAATTTAATGGGGAAAAATAAGTATGGAAATTCAGAGTGGACAAAAGCACTCTGTGATGTGTAACAAGCCAGAACCTGCGGTCTACAAGGACTCAGTCCCAGCCTGTAACCATTCTAATGGTCAAAAAAACCACCCAAAACAACAACTTCTTACCAACTTCTGGTAATTTTCTTTTCCTGCCCGTACACCATTTTCCTCTCCAGAAACTTCTCAAGTAGCATTTTGAGGTCAAAAACTGCCTGTTTTTAAAGTCCCATGGTTAGGTGGCAAAGCTGCATCTTTCACACTCGATATGCAAATGTTTTCCCATTGGAATGTGCCTGTAAATATCGCAGTGTTTTGCTGGGTGTGAAGTAAATTATGCAGATTCCAAGATATATGTTCCCAGCCTGTGGGAAACTTATGCATGCACCTTCCTGGAGCATTAGCAGATACCTTTAGCGTGTTTCGTATACGTCAGCGTGAGGATTTCAGATTCCTTTTATAACCAAACTGGTTATGCTGAGAATCTTCCTCATGGGACTCATCCATCCACGAATGCTTGCGTGAGGTATTTTTTTTTTCTTCCCCAGAGAAGTGCCTCCTGCACACGTAACTTTTTGTTGCTGATGAAGGTTCTACTTTTACTGAAAAGGACAAGGAAATATAATGTCTATCTCTACCTCTCACTGCTCCCCCCCTGTGGTGCCTCCTCTGCATTTGGGGTGATTAAGTAGGCTGAAGCAAGGCTGATGCCACTGCACAGAGGAAAATTGCAGTGCAGAGCTGAGGGATGGTTCGGAGGGGCACCAGAAGCACCCAAGGGGCCATCCCTCCTTTGGCTAGCTGGCACGTGAGCCCACACCCTTCCCAGGGAGGATGCCTGTTCTCACCTGCAGTGCATTGGCTCTATCCTGCAGACCGAAGAAGAGTGGAGCTTTTCCTGCCTTTTTCTGGAAAAGACCTTTTCAGGGGAACACGGGACCGACAACTTCTTTTCACAGAGGTTCTCACCGTGACCTGTCCTTGCAGAGGCCATGGAAGGAAGGGTAACACGCTCTTTCTGCCTGTCTTTTCCACACCCCTGGAAAAAGCAGGTCCCAATCTGCCTCTTGGCATCTTACTTTGTGGTTCATTCACTCTGAGATCAAACTAAGCAATGCTTTTGACTGAACCAACCCTGAAGTCCATCCATTGATCCCTGTCACAGTCCTACTGCTTCCTTCAGAATAACTCCATGTATAATGATCTCATTGCAGTTGTCTTTGGGAATTAATCTGAATTTAGGGGGTTGGGCTGGTGGGGCTTCTGAGCTTCGTTTTCTTTCATTCTTGACAGATTTGTGAAGGATTTTAAATAGTCATCTGTTTGAGAAAAGCTGGTTGTAAATACATCGCATCTGTGTATACAAACTTCTCTACAATAAAGGGTGTTTCCTCAAAACTGTGGAAATCTTTTTTTGTTGGTCTCCCAAGCACAAACCTACATTGATTCCTTTCCAGTCAATCTGACACGGCAGGATTTTCTCTGTAAATCAAGTAAGCAGCAGGTTTTCATCCAACTTTCCATCCATATTGTGTAAGAGGAGAAAAGAATAGTAAATTTATCAGATAATTTATTGTACAATAAAAACAAGAAATAATTGAAGTTTCTATTTTGTTGTCCAGAACTGCAGACAGTTTCCCAGGTCTGATGAAGTGTGTGATGCAGAACAGGGATATACTGAGCTCTACTGAAAGCTATGGCTTCTTTTTTTCCACCTCATTACAAGGGATAACGTTGTGCTAATTCACATGAAATTTCTGTAGACTTTAGCTTGTCCAACTAAGAAGAATTCTCTACGCATACCATACGTGCGTAAGTGTGACTGCATGTGTGCTCCTGCCAGTTCTCCTTGTGTCTTGGAGCTGGGCCAGTTTGAGTTAAAGGAGGCAGGGTTGTGGAGGGGGCAGATAATGCAACCTATGTTCAGCTCTACTGATGTTCTAGAGGACCCGTGGGGGAAGACGAGTTGCCCTGCTCTCAAGGAGGCCAGATTCTCTGGGTCACATGAAAAGAAAGAACCCCAGAGTAAGTTTTTTTTTTGTCCTCAGTTGTTGAATTCGTTCTCCATTTCTGTGTCTAATCCTGGGGAATTCACACTACAGCTTTTCTGTAATTCATTTTTATTACTCAGTCATCTGTGACACACAAAGCCATTAAAAACCTGGCTTGTTAAGTTGTTGGGAGCTTTGGGGACTGCTTGCTTTTCTCACTATTTCTTGCAGTTTTCCATGTCTCCTAGATATTAGGAGTGTGTACTTACTCAAATTTGCTCCTGTTTTCTTATCTTAAATTCTGTTGTGGCAGTTTATAGTAATAATATCTGGTAACTTGAAGAGTGAAAAGAAAATATTTTCAGGTATGTTCATATGGAACATCATAAATATGGAGTCAAGGTCAGCAAATAGCAATCTAAACCTTGACAGTACAAGAAATGTAAGTAGATATTTTGCTGAGATTTTGTGTTGTTGTTGTTGTTGTCTGTTTTTTGATGTTTGTTTGTTTGTTTTAGTATTAGTTGTAAGGCATTTTAGGCTTCACCAAGCCAACACATGCTAAAGCACAAATCCCATTTCTCTCATCTGTGCCTGATGCTCTTATTCCTGATGGAACAATGTAGCTTCCCTTTCTCAAATACACATCCGTGCATCACGCTGCAGAAAGTAAAGAGGTATTCAAGAAGAGATGTATTCAAGAAGAGACGTATCATGCATGTAGCAGGGCTGGCTACTTGGCAGGAGAAAGGAGGCTGGCCACTTGGCTACTAGAGGAGAAGCTTGCTAGCTAGCAGTGTGGCACTTGTAAGTACATGAAATTTTCTAAAACAATTATTAACTATTATTTTAGTTGCTAGTCTGTCTGTATTTCTTTGGGAAAGCCCTTGGTCTCTAAAAACAGCCCAGACTTGATATTTTACCAAAGGCCACATCAGATGAACTCATGGCCAAGAAAAGCTTGGCAAGGAAACAGAGGGAAAAATAATGTACATCCTTTAAGCAACACAGAGAGACAGGTGTCATTGCGTTGAGAGGTTCACCACAAAAAAAAAAAAAAATGGTTGGCTGATGTGCTCTCTTTCTCCCATGTTATGGTCAGGAGGAAATATTGCTCCTGTAACCCGTTACATTATCTGTAATGCCAAGTGTGATTCAGATTTTCATCACTGGAGTGGATGATGCCTTGATTCCTACCAAACTGTCTGGTTTGACAGGACTCTGAGCATATAGTGGCTGCTTTTTCCAGAGCTAACTCATATCCTTGCCATTTATATGTCTATACTGGGTATACTAGGTGCAGAATTTGCTATCAGGTACCACAAAAAGGTATTTCACGAAAAATTTTGGTGCCTGTGGCTATGGAGATGTTCCAGCACTATCTCAGTTCCCAGCTCTGAGAAACCCCAAACAGCAGCCATAGCTATCTAAAGGGAGGCTTGGCTCTGATAAATCGGGATTAGAGTTCTTTCAGGGAAGGACTCTGGTATTTGTAAATGATGGCTCCACACCCATGGATTTGACCCAAAATGGTTCTGCAACGTGGCCAGTTTTTCAGCTGAATAGCTCAGCAGGGTGTGGAAGCCAGATCTGTGACCTTCTGCCTGCATCCTCCGTCTACCTCCAGCAGGATACAAAGCAACAGGAGTGAAAACCCCCTTGTCACTCCGCCAGCAGATATCAAGTCATTTCAAAGCAAAAAGGCAGTCCTTCAAATATACCCTAGACAATGATCTACTATGGTAGCTTATTTTAAATGAAGAGTTTATGTGAAATTCAATACAGTAATTCATTTTGTTTTCTTTCAGTTTATTCAAACCTTGCTGATAGAAGGGCTTTCAGACAGTCATGAAACATCTTTGTCCTCTGTAGCAAAAGCTGGACTTAAGCAATTGGCCTGAGCTGAGGACACCAGGTCACTTGGAAGGCAGAATAAACAGCAAGGAGATGAATCAGGCATGTAGCAGGGCTGGCTACTTGGCTTCATGGAGAAGCTTGCTAGCCAGCAGGGAGAGGAGCTGTGAAGCTACTCTAAGAGAGGGAGCTGCAGCATAGTAGAGGCTTTGCAGCCATTCCAGGTCTTCTGCTTGCTCTTCCAGGTCAGCGTGACCAGGAATATCAGGGACGAGTAATCTGCAGCTTTTTAGCCCCAAATTTGGGCACCATTCCAGTACCTAAGTGCATCCTGCTAATAACTCTAACACAATTCTGCTTTCATGTAGACTATTTCTGAGTATACAAATTTATTTTTTTTTTTTTGGGGGGGTGGGGTGGGGCAGAGGTGAGAAATATTGAGCTTTCTTTTACTTCATCATCAGGAACTCTGGGGAGTTGATTGCCTGCAATTTTGAAATTGGTTCCCCCTCCAAAGTGCCTCATTTCAAGTCCATTAATGACAGCAGGGGAGAGGAGGTGATTGGAGCCAGAGGTCCAAAACTGGTAGACTCTTAGCATCAAATCCTCTTAGCACATTCAGTGTCAGGATGAGCTCTCAAATACCGACACTGTCCTAATAAGACAGCTGTGTTCTACTTTATGGACAGCAGATCTTTTGGGCTCCTCTCTGAGCCAGGGGCAAGCACAAACAGATGCCTCATCTCTTATGGAGAAAAGGTGGCTGACCAGACAACTACTTTTACAATTACGTTTTGCATATCACCCATAAACCAGTCTAAGACAGGTGGGACACTGGGAAATTGATGCTATTTATGTTAATGGGGTCATTCTCAGCAGTAACAGGTGCACCCACCTGAGGACAGGAAGGGCAATAAAAGTACAGGAACAAAGGTGAGAGCTGGCAATTAGTTGCCCATATTTATCCTTTGTGAGTTCCTGAATTCCTCTCCTCACCAAATCATTAGAAAATTGGAATTGGTTTCATTTCCTTCATTGCACTGGAGCCAAAGATGAAATTAACTTTATCAGTTGCACAGGCCAGCTTAAATTTCCTGCTATTGTGTGATCCTGCTTCTTTGCTTTTCATAAAGAAAAAGCAACTAAAGCAGTTCAAAATGCTGTTAATGAAGCAAACTAGTTGATACAGCAGTTTGTTGTTCTTTTTCCCCCCAAATAAAGAAGTCTTCTTTTTCTAATGGAAATGTTTTCCTTTTAACTAGAGATAAAGTATCTGTGGCCAAATTTTCATCTTATGAAAGCTGGTTGGTTTGCACTTTAAAAGTATATTTTCTATGTGTTGTTTGTTTGTTTGTTTTTTATTTCCCATTTTATTTCGGTTTGCTTTGTTGTGTTTTACCTTGTGAATTAACAACAACAACAAACAAAATAAGCCCATAGCACAGCACAATACATAATAGATGGTTATCTTCTGGTTGCTTTTTCCTCACTTTGCAATTCCATTTTTCAACCTGGATATAAAGCTCTGATCCAGCGTTTTGCAAAAAATAAAGTACAATAAAATTGATGCATCATTATGCTGAACAGACGCTATGAGCACCCCAGGGATCTAGAAAAGTAGACCCAGAGAAACATAGAGCTCAGAAAAAGAGAAACGTGACTGTTACTGCTGTACTCCTATACCACTGGGCAGCCACATTTAGGTAAGTGCTATATCTAGTCCGTAGAGCCACCTTGTCTGTGGCCACTTGTGAGAGGTTACTGGGGCAGCAGAGCCCATGGGTGTTGAGCTGGGACCAGTTTATCTTGCACAAGTACCCTGAGGATGGCATACAAATGCTGGTGTCTGAGAAAAGCAGGGAGGTGAATGTGTCTGAGGAAGTACAGCTTCACCTTCACCAGGTGGAATCTCAAGCTGGGAGAGTTTTGAGATATGATCCTTGATCATGTGTTTGTTATGCACGTGTACATCCAACACACGATGTCTTTTCTGGACAGTTTTTAGTTCATAGCTAGCTTTTCTGCATTATACTTGACACAGATAACAAAGTCTGTAATTAATTCTACTTTGCTTTTGAAGCAGAATGAGTTTATTCATTTTATTGTGAGTCTGTGACTTTTCTCTTTGGGTTGGATTGGATTTGGGTTGGATTCTGTTTACTACCCAACAAGGTTTACTACAACTACAAGCTAAGAGGTTACTACAGATCTTCTCAGAGCTTTTATTTCACTGTAATTTTGCTCTGCTGCCATTTTCTGTGAAATACAATCTTACATTTGGATAGATTTTCCAGGTATTTGGGGGTAGGGAAGTTGAGGACTTTTTTTTACGTCACTTGGAAAACATAACATTATTTAAGATATGCTATAGCTACAACTGTATAGTAGTATTTCTAAGAAATCTTTCATCTTCTGTGCTTTCACCAAAACGAAGTTTTCTTTTTCTTTAGTCTTTAAAAGCACAGTGGTCCTGTGCATAGCCAAAACATTAGCAAATGCCACCATCGCCAGTGGTGGTACTCAAAAAGTATGTTTTGGAGAGTTCCTGAATTGGAATTTTTAGTCTTCAGGTACAATGGGAGATTCATCATACATAACTATAACCTAGAGGGGCTGAACACAATCCTTGGGGATTTTTTCAGGTCATCTCCTACCTAAATTTGTCTATAATTTTGTGATCTAGTGCACACAAAAAATAAAAAAATAAAAATAAAAATAAAATAAAATAAAAAAATGAACACAGAACTGCTTGTGGAAACAGACATTGTCAAACTACCCACACTATTTTTTTTCCTTTTTTTGTTGTTTTTCTTCCTCCCCCCCTCCCCCTTTTTTTTTTTTTTTAATGGGTTATGAAATGGATCAATATGGGTTTGAGTGCAAACATTATACACTTGGGCATTTCTTAGACACTTTACTTGATACAATATAATATTTTGACCAGGGAACTAGAATGATATAGCAACAGCATTGCACATATGCAATAGATTGCAAAACAGCTGATAAATCTCAGCTGTAAGTAAGCAAAGAATTCTCAGCGAGTGAGTGTTTCAAGAGAAATTCTGCAGGGATCAGTTTTTGACTCCACCGTGTTTAAAATTCTTAATCTGTGACTTTAAAGAGCATACATCATCAATAAAAAGACCAGATTATATTTTGCCTATATCTTAAGCCTGTAAGTAATTGAAGCAGAATGTTTATAAAAATAATAGAATGGGTTAGCGAAGAGCTGAAGGAGCCACTAGAAAATATGCCATCAGGCGAAAAACTCAGGAAATGCAATGTCTTTAATAACTCAGATTTAAGAGGTGACTTAAGGACACCATATAAGTAAGTGCATAGGGGACAAAACTTTAATAAGAGAGTCTTAAATGTAACCAACAAAAGTGTAACAGAACCCAATGGCAGAAACCTGCAGATAGAAAAATCAGACTAGAAACAAGCTGGCTTTCTGCTATCCTACACCTTATCCTTCATATTTGATATGTTTTGTAAGGACTTTTTTTACTTGTTAGCATTTTTTTTTTTTTGAGTAATAAAGGAATGTTCTTGCAAGGCAATTCATAAATTAATTCAGGAATGAACTAATGCAGGGAAATTTGGTCTCTTTTGGTGTGTAGGAGGTTTAAGCAAGAACTTGGATGTTTTATTCCAAAACTGATGTCTAGACGTGTTCAATGGCTGCGTATACTTACAAATATTTAAATTTGCTGGATGTTTTGCTGTTCCCTTGCAGTCTGCAGTGCTGCATGGTGCGCTGGGTTTTCTGCAGGCTGTGGAGCCAGCATTCACCTTCTGCCTAAGCCTCAAGGGGATCCAGATAAGGAAAAAAGACTGATAATTGTGTTTAACTCACCACTGGTTTGGACAGAGACGAGTGTACAAGCTCCTGTACAAGCTCCCCGAAGCCATTCAGCCACCTGAGTCCCATGTGTGATCTTCCAACACACCCAGCACAAAGAAATTTGCCCCCCACAAAATGCAAAAGTGGCTTCTAGTTCATTATGCAGTGTAGCCCAAGGTAAAGGTGGGACTTTGCTATGGCTAAAAACTGCTATTTACACAGAGGCTTGGATCATCTGCCCTGGAAAAGTGTCTGGAAAGTGAGCAAAGGGTGACAAGTGCAAGGACTCGCAGAGAGCAGGGTAGACCTCTGGTCTTCTTCTGGCAAGGAGTACGGGACCAGCCCTGGCAGCAGACACCTTCCTTCTTCTCTCCTCTTACCATGGAACAGGTTTGGTAGCACCTATGTTTCCTCATGCACTCTATAAAGCACCGAGTTATCCAGTGGCTGTTGCCACAAACCTATGTGTTGCAGGGCCAAAGTTTCAGGCGTAAAATCTGTCTTAAGATGATGATTGTTTTTAAGAAACCACCATCTGAACACATTTATCTTGAAGACTGAGCAATCTCTTTTGAATCTAAGTTCAGCACAAGCTTTGATTACTCCTGGATGAGGCCCTGTGGACATACCTTCATCTTCTCAAGATGGTTGACAAATCACACTTAGCTGGGGATCAGCATCATAGCAGTACCACAGCTGCAGGATGTTTTCAGTCTGCAATGTTTAATTGACACCAGAGTGATTCATAATAGCCATAGTTCTCTGTATCAATTAATGTGCCTTACCATAACAGCCTTTTAACAAAATATATTTCTGTTAGGTCACTTAGAGACAGGTAAGCTACTCTAGTCATATTTTTTGTATTAACAATTAAAAAACCCACTACTCTGTACATGTGCGAGTACTATATTTTTCTTGACACCTGTTACAAGACAGTCTGCTTCAATTTTATATTCTATGATAACAGAATATTCTATGGTTTAATACTGTCAATTAATTTCATTAAAGATGAAATCAGGGCAAGTCTCAATGGCAATAACAAGTCTCAATGGCAATAACAGATCAGCCAGGCTTGTATTTCTGCTGCAAATGATGCCACAAAAGCACCCAGGGGTAAGGCTGGATTGTCAACTCTTTATTTGCTTGGCACCTAAATCATCACAATTTAAATGTTGTTGGCATTTTCTTTCTTTCATCTTGGAACTACAAAGATCTGAACAAACACCACTAAGAGCTAGATGGCTTCAATTCTGCCAAAGTTGTAGTTTGGATGAAACTCAGGTGCCTGTTTTGAGCATAACACAAATATTACCTAATATTCCCAAAGAACCTTATTATTTTGCTTACAGTCCAGAAACTGCTGAAAACAGGTGGAAAAAAAGAAAAAAAAAAAGTTGGATTTTTTTATCATTGTGCAGGGAGCAACTTAGAGGTAGCAACTTGCATGCTTTCTGGATCATGTTGTAGCCCAAGTTTGGCTCCTTGTGTATGGTGATCTCAATTTTATCTAAGAGCTGAATAAGCAAATACTCAATTTGTCTCTGAAAAAGATTTTTTTTTTTAAAAAAAGGGGGGGGAGAGGGGGCTGAATTTAAGCATGGCATGGCTTAAGTTACCTAGGGAAATGTTGCAAATGCAATTCTACTGTGCACATGTTGAAAGTTACAGCAAAAGTAAAGTGTGTGAATATAGTTGGCCGAGTGGCAGTCCCGGGGCAATGTTTCAGCCAGTTAAAGTAGGTGAGTGCTTTCTGCAGTTGAATACAATTTTCCTGAGGATAATGAGGAAAGGACTTAGCCTACATATGACAAATATTTGCTTTTCAAGTGCCAGCTGCAAGAGTTCTCACTTTCTTCCATAACATTTGAGGGAAACAAATGGATTTTCCAGGAGAATTTCAGTAGGAAAAACTTTGGTGACTATGATATCTGAGCTTCAAGAAACAGAACTTTTGCCTTTTGCCCAGTTCTCTGAGCCACTGCAGGAGACTTCAGTTGCTTGCATTTGCCATCTGTGGCACCTAGAAAGACAAAAGCTTCAGACTGCTATGGTGAGGAGAGATAGGAAAGAAGAAAAACCAAAGTGTATAATGTCTGGCCAGTGAGTTACTTGCCTTTCTCAGATGACTTAAGAATGTGAAGTGATTCTTAGAACTATGTACAGAGCCAGACAAGATCCTAATCCTCAAGCATCTGGACCTAAAACACAGCAAAATCAACACAGAAGTGTGGGAGAGAAGTAAATGCATGATCTCTACAAATTCATACTCCTTCAAACCCTTTGATCCGTGTCACTCTCGCTGGTTTTATATATATATATAAAATGAAGTGGATAGAACAGAACCATACATCACTGACCCATTGCTAACTCTCAGATGAATCTTTTTGACCAAAAGTGTGAAATAAACATTTTGTCAATACATCTGTTTGAATCTGTACTGAATTTGTTAACCAGCAGCACATTCCTGGAATTATGGGAAGCATCAGCTGAATGGAAAGGACCCATGTAAGGAAACAGTATGGATTTTCAAAAAATATCTTTCATCCTTTCTTTTTAGAGACTATATAATGTACAAATAAGAATCACACAAGCATCTCAAGGAGAAAGCTACTTGTGGATGCTCAAAAAAACACAACACCAGATGCTCAAAACAGCAAAGAAAATAAGTTAAGTACACACCACAGCAAAATGATTTTTGCTTTTTTTTTTTTTTTGAATGATGAAATTTAGCATGTTATTTAACTACATCTTCAAGATACCAGATTAAATATAGCCTTGAACCCTATATCCTTGTCTTCTATTTTGACAACTACTGGCTAATGTACCTGCTCTACATGACAGAGGTTATAATTTTAACAGCCATGTAAGCCTAAAAAAAAAAAAAAAAACACAAAACAAAACAAAACCCAAACCTGCCTTGTCTTTATTTAGGAAAAGTAGTAGAGAAGGGAAAGGATGAATAAAGTTTTACTTTTGAGCTGTTGTAGAAATTTGAAAATCCCATTGTAACTAACACAACCTTAAGTTGCATGTTTTTTAAGATACTAATTACCAGCAGAGCCAGCATTTCAGGAATCAGTGCAAACCACTTAATTTCAGTGAGCACTGGTCCCAGGAAAGGGCATCTCTTCTAATTATATAATTAAGCCTGGTGCTTCCATTGATGGACTTCAGTTTGCATATGCATTGTGAACTGTGCTTGATTAGTTGCAGTGCAGCATGGCTTATAAACCCTGTTAGCTACTCGTACATATACATTACATTTCCAATCACAGGACTGTCAGGAATAAACTTTTGAAGTGACTTAAAAAATCTGCTTTGATTTCACTACAGATTAATACAGATACTCAGTAGCACAACAGCTTTATTAGCTCACTTATGAGCATTTTGGACCTTGTGGGTCAATAAATAAACCACTGAATTCCTCTGCTGACAAAAGCCATAGACTTTTTATTGCACTGACAACCATTTTAATGTATTTATTTCAACCTTTTTTTTACCAAGGTCTAAATATTTTCTTGTTTGTGATGGAAAGTATCAAAACCATTACCTAGTTCTCTGAGAACCCTATCTTCCTAAAAACTTCGCTGTTTATAAATATTATATTATAGCCAACATACCCAACAGCAGTTCACGTCAGACATTCAAGTCAAAGGGAGCAGACCATCTCCATCCAAATAACACTACAGTTTTCATACCAAATTTTCTTAACAATTCTAAAGAGTCTAGAATGGTGCCCAAGGAAGAGCAATCCTTACCTAGGAGGCACTTAATTTTAACAAATGCAATCTTAGCTTTTATTCTGACCCAAGTAGTACTAAAGATCTTAGAGGACAAAATAAATAAATTAATAAATAAATAAGCAATGATTAATTAAAGATGTTGCAAAACATGGGCTAGTGATAAATGCAAGACTGGTTTCTCAACATTAGGCTGTGCTCATCTAACCTGCTTTTTTTTTTTTTTTTTTTTTTGGCAAAGGAAACCTAGTAGACCTAATCTGTCTGCAGTTCAGAAAAGCATTCCCACAGGGGAAATTACTAGTTTAAATAGGAACTAGGAGAAGGACTGTGAGCTAAGTATGGACCTAGCTAATGACAATAGAAAAATGGGATGCAAGACTGTTCAGAGGGGGAAGGTAAAGAAGAGTTATTAGTGATATCTAAAAGATCAGTTTAAAAATCGTGTTAACATTCAACTTTTTCACTCGTGAAATTGGCAGCCAAAAGTGGAAGTTTTCTAATAAATCATGAGAGAGTCAACAGACATTGCAAATGGAATGGAAAAGGAGGATCTCATTTGGAAATGACTGAATGATTTTAAGAAAGAAAGAACTAATAGAGAGATGAAATGCCATAGTATAAAATGAAAGATCATATATTAGCTAGGATTCATCCACTGGAAAACAGGTGCAGCTGCATATATTAAGGATACAAGGATGACCATCTGCCAGCAGTGGTAATGCAGCCAATTAAAATGATAATGAAATCCTAGACCACATCAGGCAAAGTACTTCCAGTAAATAGAAGTGTTGTGGTGAGAATTCATGTGGTGTATCGTGTTCAGTCACACGCGTTCACAGGAACCAGCTCAGCACATGCACAGTGAAATCTTGCTTGTTTAGTGAGACAAGGAGAAAGGCTGAGAGAGAAAATGATTGCTGTCACTACATAAGCTAGCTAGGAAAACCTTGGAGAAGAAAAAAGAGCTGTTCAGGATGAAAGACAACATTGGTACTGGAAAATAAGTATTAAATGGTCATGAGTACTTTTAGGCTACACATCCATTGAAAGTGTCCAACTATCAGGAAGAGGAAGGTCTGGAAGAGTCCTGTAACAGCCGGCACAAAACTAGTTCCCTACTGTTTTTAATAATTCCCTATTCATCTGCTTTTAAGATGGAACGTACTTTCTGGAATGATTTACATTATGTCATGGCATGTGATAACTAGAAAGCAGACTACATCACTGGGAGTTTCTTCCAGACTGAGAACTATCCTTACAGATACTGAGAGAAGCCAGGAAAGGGAAGAGGAGACTCAGAAAGCCTCTGATATCTCATTGGCAATCTTCAAGAAGCTTAATAATTGCTGCAGATCAAAGCATAACTTAATAAGAGCTTTTTTCCAGGTTTTTCTAACATTGTACCTGCCAGCTTTGCTCTGCCTATCTTCCAAAAAGTTGACAGACTGAGCAATGTCTCTCCCAAAAAAAGAAGTAACACAAGTGGGAGTGGAGGGCAGTAGCTCAAGAAAAGACAAGTAGTGAAGAGACAGTGAGAATCTGCAATGTGGAAATACAGAGAATTTTGCATACCTTATTAAATAAATGAAATAGTTGATCAACAAAGTCAAATGAAAATCTAGAGAATAAAATGCCTTTTTATGTGGAACAGGGACCATGGAGACATTCTTGCTCATGGCAGAGAGAAAAATAAGGGTTGCAAATGTCTCTGATTCTGGGAGCGGGATATTTTGGAGCATCAGCCCTCAAAACAAAGACACAAAGCACAAGAGCTGTTTGAGGAGCTGGGATGGGGAGATGCAAGAAGTCTCTGGTGTATGCCATGAGCCTGACTACACACGTGGTAGAAGGTGTGACCTGCACAACCCCAACAGAGGCCATGTAACTGCCCCGTGCCAGGCTCATTCATCAAGCTGCTTGTCCAACAAAGGTCTCCCTGTCTTCTAAGCTCTCTCTTACAGAACGAATCAATGCCCTAGCATGCTGACTCACTGCCTTCATACCCCTGCCCATCTTCTCCAGCTGTGATACCTTGTGTGTGTTCAATCTGCCAAGAGCAGCAGGCTGCACAGCGTCTGCAAATAGCTAGTGCTGGGATTTCTTCTGTGCAAATTGGAGCTGAAGCTGCCAAGCTGAGCCTCTGCATGCTCAAGTCATCTTCTCATCACGACTCTTGCTCTCCTGCTTCGTGTCTCTCTCTAGCAACCTGGTAAATCAAGCCACAGCACAATAAAATCTTTGGGATACAGATTGTGTATTTTGAGCCTACAGAGCATTAATTGGCACTCTGGCTGGGGCCTCTTCCTATGCTGCATTACAAAGGATGAAACAGAACATGCAAACCGTTCTGCACCTGGCTTCGCTGAGTTTGTTGTAATGTCTATCCACAGGACTGTTAGTTTAGCTGTCTTTTTATTTTTACTTTTGCCTTTCTTCTAGCTACAGGAGAGATTCAGGAGACAGTGCTCAGCAGGAAAGATGGGGTGAATCTGGCTCCTCTTGGTTTGAGATATGCTCGTCATTTACACCTCTCTTTCTGGGGATTAGATTTCATACGCAATTATTGTGCCTTGCCAAACTCAACAAAATTAGCCCAGCTGATTTCCAAAGTTTGTTCACCTCCCGAGCAGCACTGGGAGGTACAACCCGTCTCTCTTTGACCTGCCTGGCACCCCATGCAGCGTGCATTCTTGTAACGTGGATTTGCAGGGCTGAGAGGTTTCAGAGCTTCTTGTTGGAAGCAGCGAACCCAGTTCATCTTTGTTGCGCTTGCTTTCGCCGTTTTCACTTGTTTGTTAACCTGAAAAAAATAAAATTAAAAAAAAGAAGAAGTAACAGTTGCTTTGGAACAAAGCTGAATTTTTTTGTTCTTCACGCATGATAAAGCTGTGTTGATGTAAAACCCATGCTTTGCTGTTTCCACCTGGACTCCTGACCGTGCAGCTGCAGGGCCAGCAAAGCAGCGCCCGTTCCCTGTTCCCGACCCCATTACCCCACCAGCTCCCGCAGCCTTTCCCCCGACGGGGCTGCCACCAGCTCGCCGCCGAGGCAGCCGGCGCGGTGGAGACACGGCATGATTCACCAGGGACTGTTTGCCTTGGCCCCGGAGGCCCTCCGTGCGGGGAATGGGATTTCCATTCCCCAGCTTTTCCCTCGGTAGGCGTCCCTGGAAAGGAGCACGGCCCCGGCTCTCCTCTGCCGCCGGCTTCGCGTCCCCCTTGCTGCGGGGAGAGCCCCCGGGACGGGGCAGGGACAGGTCTGAGAGAGGAGGAGGACGGAGGGAGGGGGACGGGGACGAGGTGCAGGGGGGGCTCGGGGCTGAGATTTCAACCGCTGGGGAGGGACGGAAGGAGGGAGGGAGAGGGGCCGGCAGCCCGTGTCCGTGAGGGGCCGGGCGGCGAGGAGCGGGTCCCGGCTCCTGTGAGGACCGCGTCCCTTCGGGTGCAGGCTGAGGAGAGCGGCTCCCCGGCCCCCCGCGGCTGCCTCCCGGAGAAAAGGCGGCCGGGGCGGGTCGGGCAGCGAGCCTGGTTCCTCCCGAGGGGCCACCCCTCCGCTGGACACCGCTCGGGGCTGCCCGGGGCCGTGGCGAGGAGGAGGAGGCGCTGCCCTGCTCGCAGCCGCCCCGAGGAGCGGCCCCGGCAGCCCCCCAGGTAAGGGCGGAGGAGCCGGGACCCCCGGGGTGGGCAGAGGGAGGGCGAGGAGAGGGGTCCCGGCTGGGGAGGGAGCGGGCAGCGGGGTCCTGCCGGGGGGATTCACCCGGTTTTAAGCTCGCTGAGGAATTGGGGGCGCTTTACCTGGAAGGGCTGATGAAGGAGAGATCTCGCAGGTGGCCCCCCCCCGGCTTCCCGCAGGACGGGGCTCGGCCTCCGGGGTGGGGAAGGGGCGAGGGGCAGCGTGCTGAGGGTCGTGTGCCTGCTCCGGGAACCCGGCCTAGGTGGTGCTCCTAATCCTATAAAAAATTGCTGTGGCACCCCTAATGACCACCCAGTCCTGTTTCTGAGCACAGTACTTGCAGGGTTTGACCGACCCGTGCCATTACGCTCAGCAGCGGGGTGGAGTTGGCACAGAAGGAAGATTGTGACCCCCTGGTTAATCTAAGGCTTCCTAAATGCCTGGGTCTGCTTTCTGGGCCATCACTCAGTGATCCTGACTGAGATCCGAAAAGGGGGCATGCTGCTTTAGGTGTTACAGCTGTGCTGCTGTCAGGAAGCTGACGACTTCGGAAGAAATTAACATACCGAGTCTCATCAAGATCTTAATAAACTACACATTTGTCTTTTTCACAAAATCCTGAAACTTTTGATACAAAATAATTTGTGAATGGTATGCTATTCTTATATCAGCCTTAAGCACCAGCTTTCTCAGCTTTTTCTCATGTACTATATACCAATATCATTATAGGCATATCCATCAAATTAAATTTGATTTATTTTACAACTTTAGGAAACACAGCACTTAATCACATATGGCTAAGATCCTAAATCCTGCAGATGATATTCACATAGTTTACGTGAGTCTTTCCATTGACTTCTCTGGGATTTCTCACAAACAAACCCCGCACACAGACACACTCTAGTGCTTATGAGCTGGGACCCAGCTGTAATTGTAAAGATGCTTCAGTCAGTCTGTGCAAACTAGGGAAAGGCTAATCAGCTCTAAATGCTCTCCCATGACTTATAAACTATCTCCATGGGAAGGTAAAGCACTAACCACTGCTATTTAATTATGATCTGCACATCATTAACAAGCTCCCTTAATACAGTGTACTCATTGTGGGGTTGTGCTTTCTTAATGAGTAAGGGGTTTTATATCCCCAAATTATTGTTCTGCCTTGCTGCTGGTACTGGGGTCAGTGTGGGTTTGCGAGTATGTTTTAGAGCTACTGGATCTTTTTTGTAAAGAAAAACTTTCTGTTTGCAATTAGGAGCAGTCCATTATGGTTTGTGACTGTACTTCACGGAGGCAAAACTAAGCAGCCCGCATACATATTATATGTCATATAATATATGCTTTCCTATAATTTCCTTCTCTGAGTTATAAAAGTGAAATTTCTCAGCTTTGCCATGCTACTCTTCCGCGAACTTAGTGGAAACTCTGATGTGTCGATCCAATTCAGTACCAGAAAGTGCAAATAATCCTGCCCCTAAAGAACAAGATAATGAAAAGGTCTGTTGTCCAACTGGCAACTGAAGAAAACTGTAACATGGAGATTGATGCTGTCATAAAGCAAGAATTCCCACTGCTAAAGCTTGCCGTCTGACCACTGGAAACTATGCAGAGTAAACCATACTATGGGTGCACTGTTCTACAACATCGCTCTTAACTTTTATATGGCAAGCCTCTGAAATGATTGTAATGATTGCCAGCTTCTGCTCCAAGCAGGGGTTGAACCTGATGACCTCCAGAGGTCCCTTCTTACCTCAGTTTGTCTGTGATTCTGTGATTTTGTAGTTATTAGTTCTACCACAGTGGTACTGGGAAGTCTATATGTAGTTTAGATGAATGAGTTAAAAATAAGATCTCCGAATGTTCCTTATTTTGTTAGTAGAAGATTAAATTACACCTGTAGCACATGTACTCTAAGCCCTTTAGATAATCAAGTCCATTGTGCAGAAGTCCTAATATGGTATTTATACCTCACAACAAAATGTAACGCAAACTTAGAATATTGCTCTTTGGTTTTTCTGATAAGCTGTGTGTTCTGGTGTGCATACTCATCATATGTGTGTGTTTCTGCCCTCCATGCTTGAACAGGCAAGCTGTTCTCCCCCCATCCACAGCACTTCTCTGCCTGCTGCCAGAATGTGGCTGCCCTTATATATTCTATATTCTGTAGCATCTTCAGCCACGCTGCATATGGGAACTCAAGCACAGTGCAGGGTTTGTGGCAGTAGCTGGCTGACCACCTCATGTCATTCACCTCCCTTCTAGGAACTGCTCTGGAACGTGGTTTGGGTCTTCCCATTTCTGTTTTGAGACGTAAGTTTATTACCCTGCCGTGATTTATTTTATTAACTCGGGACATAACCTGGGTGTGAGCATTTGCAGCAGCAGACAGAATAATTAGGTGCACAACTTCTGGTTCTGAACCCACTGAAAACTTGGGTTGCTCTTACTGTCTGGACGCTCGTTATCTTAGATTGGCAAGGGACTGTTTGGTGTTGCTGAGTCAGCAATTAGTTTTATTCTGAGGCGGCTTGCAGTGCTGTTATGGAAGGTCTTTGCATTTGGGTTGTCTGTCTCAGAACACACCCAAATCACTAATTGGCTTATAGATAATGGTTTTCCCAAGTTCTTCTCATGCTCCTGACAGCACAAATGGCCAAAGTTAGCCCCTTAGAAGGAGCTACTGAATGTGTTAACAAGGGAGTGCTGCTCTGCCACTCTCCAGGACTTGGTTGCATCCTAGGTAGGTTCACGCACTCTTCTGCAGGTAGTGCCTGCCATCAGGACTGGGGAACAGACAAGGAATTTACAGATGTGGAGCTCCTACAACCTTGTTCCCTCTCAGCGGCTCAACTGTATCAGTAACTTGTGGTTGACAGCCATGGTTTTAGGGAAGTTGTACCCATGCTGTTCTCCTGAGCCTAATGAAGACCTGCGTGTGCAATAAGGACTCATAACAGATCCATTTCATCTGGGGGAACAGCATTATGTAGAGTGTTCCTTTGTAAGGACTAAGGCAGGATGGTGCTCCTTGCTGATGTGCTAAATATCCTCCTGATTGTGTCTGGCTGCAACCCACAACACCTGCATAGCTAGGGACAGATATTTTCCAGTGCAGGGCTCTGAGGAACTCCACAGCTATTTTTCAGAACTGAAAAGTGCCTGCATCAGCAATCTGGTCCAGAAAGATGGAGGAAATTATTAATACACTGTGTCCTGACACCCATGCCACACACAGTGATTTCAGTGAGTAATGGACCAGTAATGCATGTGCTGGCTTGTGGTAGTGGAATACCCTGGAACACGTTCTAACTGATAGTTAACGGGGCCCTAAAGTGCCTGCAGTCCTAGTTTTTATCTTATTATTATTTTTTAATTTCTGAGGTGGTAGAAATGAGGTATTTTGTGTCTTGCATGCAATAGGGGCTGATTGGTTTTCCAAGTAGCTTGCAATGCTTGCTGACCCGATTTTATTGACTCACGTTGATCGGTTGCAGGTTCTTTAACTTCAGGAAAAGCTTTTGGATTTAACCACAGTTTGCTCTTATCTTAAAAAATGGGTGGATGATGAGGAGTGCTGAAAGGGCTTCAGAATGTTCTTGCTTTTATGCACTTGTGATCTTTACATCAAGAATACTGAAGTTAGATCTGCAGGCAGCTTAATGGAGGTAAATGTCTGTCTTAACTATCATACAAGGAAAGCTGAAGGCAGCCTGTAGCAGTCATAACTGCTGTCGGTGGTGCTTTTTTTGTCCTTTTCCTTCTCATATATGATGAGAAACTATATAGGGTTCAAGAGAGGAGATGTTATCCACAGTTACTAAGGGTGTTGAAGTCCCACATAACTGCTGTAAATTGCCCCTTCTGTGCACAGAGCTGATTTCAGCAGCAGCTGGAGAGTGGGTGGGGCAGGGGCTTGTGGGGTTAGAGGGTCTGATTTAGCCTCGGGAAGGAACTTGTCCCACACAAGAAGGAAGGAGACCACCCGGAAGAGTGGGAGGTGGAACATCTTACTATCCAGGTTTCCCGATTTCTTTTTGGACGTGATCTGCCCAGCAAGACCTGAATGAAAAAGCGGTGGCCTTCAAAGCCAATGGAAAGTTTTCCTAATTCCTGTGTGAAAGAAATTTCCCTATAATGGAGTAAGAGATGGAAGAACTCGGACTTTAGCACGAGTCACAGAGTGTCTCTCCTCCCTTGACATTGTTTATGAGATATCACAGGAAAGAGGACAGATCTTAAAAACATGCACCGTGTGATGGAGAAGGTCATTGATTTATCACCACTGGCTCTGAATATCCAGTAGAGCCTCTACTCAAAATGCAGCCATTAATCCCTTGTGACAAGACTTCCATGGAAACATATTTTAAAGGATAGAAACAGGCATGTGGTGTTTGAATATTGTCCAGTGGAGGAAGTATGTATTTTAAAGATGAAGTCACGATTTCATTTTTTCAATATTCTTATACTGTAATTCGTGAAAGTTGAAAATGCATTAGAGGGCTTAAAAAATAATCTGGTGCTCAGCCTGGGTGAGCCGCATCTTGCCACACCTTCTCCTGGTGCCTTTGGCTTTTGAGGTGTTTGGGATGGTTGTCATACACCAGATTGGTTTTTGTCTGTCCCGTTGAGTTGTCTCCTGATAGCACAGTCATGAATATTCCTGCTGTAGCAGCCAGAATTGAAGGGCTTGAAACATATTTTCCAGAGAGCCACTGAAATTTGGTGTTTGTAACTTTGGGAACACACTCTTAGTTTGGTAGAGCAAGGGTTAGCCAGCACTGTGATGCTACAGAGAGCTGTGCCAGCAGCCTGGCTTAGCCTGCTGGGAAAATGAGGTGTTAAATACCAAGTGTGGTACAATAAACACTATCCAGCTTCACCAGTGAAGACAGCAGACCTTGCAGAAGACCCAGAAAATAAACAGAGAACCGTGGGAGGGCTATACACATGGAAGCTGTGTGACCACAGTGCAGGCTGGTCGTGTGAAAGCGCAAGCAGCAGTGGGCACAAATATGTACCTGGAACTAGAGCAAAGCACCCGAGTCTGGAGTGCCATCCCCGCAGGGAAGAGGTCCAGAAGTTTTCAGTTCAGATTCAAGGTGGCAGGAGAAGAGCACAGGCTTGGATCGGTGGTGCCTTCTATCACGTATACTTATATACTCTCACGTATACTTTATATACTATACTTTACACACATATCCTATATAGCTTTTGGATTTGGGAACTCGTTGTTTTTTCCTCATTGAAAATTGATGCAATTTCCCTTTGATTTTTATTTTAAATTATCCTTGTACATCAAAACTTGGAGATGAGGCTAATAAATCTCTCCTCTTTTAAGCACTGTACACTAAACAGTAGTGTAAAATGCTTGTGAGGATACAAGTACTTTGATAATAGGGCATTTATTGTTGGAACTGTAAGTAGGCTTATTTTCCAATTATCAGACTGGTAAAGGTATTGAGATCTAAGGAGCTGTGTTTTCTGAAGAAAAATGAAATACTATGAAGCAGGAGAAGCTATGCTAAGCTTGAATAAAAAGATCTCCAGAAAACTAGGTACTGTTATTCAGTTCCTCTATCTCTTTAGTACCCTTTACTTGTCACCACTGACTTGTAAAATCATGCAGAATTGAACTTTTTTTTTTTTTTTTAATACATCTCATAATTCAGTGAAAGCTAATGAATGATCACTTAGGAATTTTGGTTTATCTGGTCAGCTAATCATATGATATTTGCATGCTTTATAAACATTTTCCTAGTAGAATTCAAATATTTAGAACCGCAGCAAACACTTGGTTTTTCTGATTTCTGAAGTCGCTTGTGGGCAGAGTTGATCCTAGTGAAGTTGTCACCAAATATAAAAGATTGCTGTGAAGGTATAAACTATGTTAAGGGGCAGATTGTAGGAGAGTTAGGTTGGCGGTACTTTGCATAGCTGGGAGGATGGTCCTTAATTCTTTGTCACAGTTTTCTTTGGTCACAGGACAGTTCAGTGATGCTTTCTGAAGGTGCTCTGCCACAGCACTCTTGGTTCTCTGCTAATGCAACATCAGGAACAGGTGAAATGGCTTTTCTTACAGAACTAGCATGTCCTTGAGGTTCGTTTACCTACTGGTCCTAACCAGCAGGCCAGAAGAAAGGAGACCCCCTTGCAGAGCCCCGTATTTGTTGCTGATGGCCTTGAGAAGTGAGAAGACAACCCGGGAGCAGCTTTTAGCAGTAACAACTGTTGCATCCAGCAAAATATGGTCCCGTTTTCAGCAGTGCATGCTGTTTACAGAGTCCATCTGTTTCTGACTAGAGCACTGGAACTGCTCTACCCATAATACCATCCAGCTGTCCATGCTGCTGGGGCTCCAAAATCTTACTGCTTAGTGGCAACTATTTACATAAACTCTGCCCTATTTTGAATGTTCTTAAATCATATGTTACTGAGTGATATTAAACATGTAAACGTGGTTGGGCAAAAGCCCCGTTCATTTTGCCCTATGGCACGTACACCAGAACATTGTGTACGTATTTGGGGGTGCCAAGTAGGAAACACAAAAGGAAAAATAGATTGGTACACAGAAAATAGTACCATGTGTATACGGTTGTGTGGGAAAGACTTAAGAAAAATTGATAAAAACGTCTTTATTAGAGAGAAAATATTTCCATAGAATTTTGTATCCTACTAGTGGGTGCCTCATGGTGGTGAAAAAATGTAATTCTCTTGCTGAAGCTGGGCATTGAGTTGTCTTCTGTTATAGATCTGTGGCTCTGTGTAACTATGCTTTTCAGGCTTAGGACCCTATTAAAATTGTTTTCATTATTTTAGTTATTTAGCCAAAAATTTGCACTGCTTGTGAGGTTGCCACTGCTTCAGGTAGAACAGTCCTGTTTTTGTTGTGAAATTGGGTAGCTTTATCCATCTCTTGGATATCATCATCTTTTGACCAAGCTTCATCATATCGCCAGTTCCAAGGCTGAGCTTAGCTCCTACTGAATGCTCTCTTCACAACACGTAACAATCAAGATTAAAAAATTTAAATCAAAATAGTTTTGGGGGAAGGTAGAAGGAATAGACATCTGAAAATGCCACCTACAGGGGACATGGACAGAAGATGGGTCTTTAGCATCTCAGCTATCTGCTTGTGGACAGAGTCAGCCATGGCTTTTGATGGTTCCTTAAGAAACTCCTGGACATGAATCATCTCTTAGTAGAGGGATTTTGCTGGTTAATTTGTTCTTTGTTATGAAAAAATCTTCTTAACTTGGGGCAACCTCATTGTTAATCTTCAGAAGTCATCTTCTTGAGTAAACAAGGCTCATTCTGTACTTTTACCTTCATGCTAACAATCAAGAACAGACTTTTGAAAGAGAAGCACAAGCTGTTTCCAGTTCATATTCACAGTTACTGTTTCTGGAGTATATTAATTTCTCTTGTCTTATTCTCCAAAATGTTCTGAAGCAAGTATCTATCAGACCACAAGAACCATTAAACATCTGACAAAATGCACGCTACATGGACTGCTGAGTAGAATAATGAAAATTTATTTGTGGCCTCATATCCATTTGTGCTAACAAGCTCACTGAAAGAAAGTTCCTTTCTTGTTTTAAAAATAATTGATTTTTACAGATATGTCTAAGAGTTGATAGATTTACAATTTTAGCTATGAAATTCAACTACCAATATGCATGAAGACTACGCAGGGTCTGCTAACTGCTGCTTTATCATATAGATCTTCTTTCTTGAAGGTGTAGGCATACCAGTATATCTACGTGTTGGTGTGCAATGGGTTGGAAGCAACACATCTGGGTGGTTGACGTGGTTGTAGTGTATCTTTTCACGTAATCACAGAGCTCATCTCCTTCTCTCCTTTATTGCAGTTTTGCATCCTGGAATGTCCCTCTACTTCTTGAAAATGCAGAAAATGGTTGCATGCTTCTTCTTGCTGTTTGGGCACATGCTGCTTTCCACTGGCTCTGTCATGGCAAAAGATCTCCCCGGAGGACATTTCACCCGAAGGGATGTTAACTCACAATCTCTACTAGGTAAGTTACAAAAAGAACAAACCAAAGCAAAATAACAACCACCACTAAAAGCCATCTCAAGTATAAAGATAATAAAGATAAAAGGCATGAGCATTGGCCAAACCTTGGCTGAGTTAGTTTGTAACAGTTTTCAGGCAGGAATATGAGTTGACCTAGCAGCTCTTGAAAGAAGGTGTTTACTTTTGGGATATTAGAACTACTTTATATATAAGTGCCATGAAATAAATATTTGCTACAGGACTCGTACTGGAAAAAAAAAAAAGCCTTGTTCTCAGTGTTTAGAGAAAATATGTTTGGTGCATGGAGGTTTTGTCAAAGCTGTTTGTTTGTTTGTTTGTTTGTTTGTTTTTTAATCATGCAAGCAACCTTTAGCTTTTTATATGTGCTTTGAGTAAGGGTGACTGAACTAAAATCATTAGCTATTGAAATGGGGTTTCTCATTACATTACCTGATGTTAATTGTTTCATTCTGTCGAGTTGATTTTATTTATAATGAGTAGCTCATTTTTCCTGTTTTGCCATAAATCTGAGGACAGAATTTGGCAGTCAGCTTGTGTCTGTCATATTTTAAAACATAGGTTCATCTCTCTCATTGATCATTGCCAGTTCCCTTTCTTACTGTCTCTTTCAGAAGTAATAGATGTGGTCTTGAGATGCTTGGGGTTCAGCAACTGGAGGCTGAAAACCACAGCTGTAGAGACCTAGTCCATCTGAAGGCATGGATGTGGAACAGCAAGGAGAAACGCTCCTATTCATGCGTTATTCAACAAGACTTTTAACCTTTCTAAGATCTTAAACTCTAAAATGAGATTAAATAATAGTCTCTCCTGAAACTTTAGAGTCTCCAGCAAATATGTTATGTTATTATTTCAATAAATGAACTGTCTCCCTACAAAATGAATGCAATAGTAAGGTGCAATGTGGAGAAACTAACAGGTGTCATGTTTCTCAGCTTGCCTTTTTTTTTTCTGTGATTTTTTTTTTTAATTCTTTTATAGTCTCTTTTCCATATTTTAAATGATAGAAAATACATTAAAAGTATTAGCACCAGATATGAAGTCAAAATGTACAGATTAAATTATTTCTTTCTTATTTCAAAAGCCGAGAAATTCTGTGGGCCCTGCATTTGGAAATTCCTGTATTCCTCTTCAGTTTGGCATGTGCAGGATGCAAACAGTATTGGCAGCTCTGGCTGAAAGAACCTTTTTGAGACATTAAATGATGCAAGAAACTTGGGACACTCTCTGGTCCAGCCCATAAAACTACGTGGCAGTTTGGAGTCAGCCTCTTGGACCTTGCATTCTGTTACAATAATTTAGGTCACCTGCTTCAAATTCTGCAGTTGCATACATGTATGAGCAGTGGCACAGTTAAAACGTGCTTCTCTGCAAAGAACAGAATGTGTAAAATGCATGCCATTCTGCTCGAAAGCTGCACTGTTCTTTAAATGACATGAGGAAGAGCTGGGCCAAATCGTGATCTCAATGGCATCAATTATATTGACTTAATAAAATCACTCAGACTTAGAGAAATTTAACAGGGATTAGAAGCTGTTCCATTCTATATAATATATATATTACAAATAGTGGCAATGACAGTTGCTGCTGTTGTGGAAAGACTTGGTTGGCAGGCAAAAATGAGCAAAGAACCAACAGATATATGGAAAAGCAATACAAGTTAAGCAGTTTTTGTTGGGTGGAGGTCTCTGTTTCTAGGACAAAAATGAAGGATTATGTGTTGTTAGTATTCGTAGCATCAAAATAATTTTATTCTTTTTTTTTTTTTTTTCTTTTCTCTATTTTACCAATTTTTAAAACAAAAGTGCACTACCGTGACAGGTATTTACTGGTAAAATACTAGCAGTGGCTATGTGCAAAAGAAAAATGCCTTGCTGCAGGAAACTGGCAATATAAATAAGCAAAATGGAACAAATGAAAAATCCTGTGATATTATCCAAATAGAGATACAAATACTTTGGGATCCGGCTTCAGGAGGATTTAGTTTTTTGGCAACCATACACTCATCCTTCATAGATTTTTTAATTATCTTGTTAGGGCTAATAGAGTATAGGAAGGAAATTCTAAGGAAGCTTTCAGAAGGAATGAGCTATGTCTTTTCTATGTTTTTCTTATCCCCAGTCTTTCTGCTAAACCTCAGTGTGTACTGTTTTCGTTTTGTAGAACTTTGCTTAGCTTCTGATTGTTTAGAATTATCACTATAGCTAATAATTTCCATTAAAATCTGATATCTTGTGTGCAATTGAACACAAAGCTTTTGGAAATCAGTGTGGCCTTTGAGAGCCAAACTGCTTCGAGTGGATTTGACTTTTTGCACTTCTCTTTCCTTAAACCCTGAAACAAACTCCTGAGTATTTAAAACCTGTCAACTATACTGATTTGGTTGACTCCATGAACATTTTCCTAAATCATTCTTGCAGCATATTAGCTGTAGAATGTGAGTAGTTTGTTTAGAGATAAAAAGTATTTGTCTATTTCTCATATTCACAGAACATGTATTACATTGTTGGACAGTAATGTGTTAATGTAGGTATATTCATGTTTGGAGTGGAGCGGTGTCCTAACGACCATGTGAAATAACAGAAAAAGATGGGATGGCCTGTGGAAATCTTTTTTTCTGAAGCAGAGGGCAGTCCCTTCTCCCTTTAAATGACAAACAAACTAAAACTTACCTTCTCTTTCCTCTTATCAATAATCTGATCCTGAGTATTGGATCTTTTGGCTTATCCTGATACCTCAAAGGAAATTAATCTTTTTGCTTCAGAATCTTCTCTTTTAAGGGTTTTACAAGAGCTCTGAAGAGTTTTTACTTAGCTGTCTGACGAAATCATTGTTCCTGCTGAGTGCAGCTGTTTTGTTAGATTACACACAGATCAGTGAAAGCACAGTTTGCCAAGTTAGTGTTGCTTTTTGGATACTAAAGAAAAGCAGTGATGGAAATATAGTTGGCTACATGTTTTTAAATATAAAATTAAGTCTATTATGTTAGCTAATTTCCTTCAGGTATAACTGAGATGTACTTCTGCACTTAAATGGATAGACTGGCCAAGCTCTGTATCAGTTGCCCAGAGAAGTGATCCCAGTACTGGGATTTCAAGGCTGTGGTCCAAAATCCACAGCACCTTTCAGCAGGTTCCAGGTTCAGAAGTTGCACATACCCAGTCCTTTTAAGATGCAGCCTTTTTTTTTTTTTGTGCTTGATGTTGTGTGTGAGGGGAAGATGAGGGAGGGGAGCAACATCGTACTGCATTTTAGGCATTTATTGTAAAACAAAGCAAAGCGAAATTTCAAAACTGTGCAAAACCCACATGTTTTTTGGAGGTTGGCTTTTTTTGCGTGAGCTCTGTTCTTGTAAACTGTGTGTATATTTCATGTCACATCAGGGGCATATTTCTTTGGAGAGCTTTGAAGTTGATGCATGGGAATAATTGAATAAGCTGTGGATTAATATTATAAGCAATGACATTCCATCCATTCCCTAGGAATATAAAATGTGCACCTACCTGTTTTTGAAAATAACTTAAGTGAATGAAAAAAATAATCTAGGGAGCATTTCTTTATATTTTACATGATAGTAGAAGAAAGAAACTACAAGAGATTTACTATACTGCACAAAATTGAAACAAAGGGAGGGGAAAGGAGGCCAAGAGGGAAATGTTCTTGGCCCTTGTTCAGTAGAAACTGCGGCTAAACTCAAGTGTTCTTGTCTGTGTTGAATTATATTTTGCAGCAAAATATATAATGATTTATCTCTTGGTTGTATGTATAGGGTTCCACTAATAAAATGAGGGGAAGTAATTTGAAGTACACATGGCTGACTGAATTTATGAATCACTGCTAGTCTCTTAAAATTATTCCAAACATTCTTATATCCAGATCAGTTCATAAGCTTATTTGTATGCAACTTCAGGGTTCAAGAGCATTATCCAGTTAACTTTTCTGGGTTAAATTGTAGCCACAAGTGAGAAGGAAAAATACATGACGGAAGTGTGTACAGTCTGTAAGCCTTCTATGGAGTACAGAAAAGATTTCTGTGTAGTTTTGATTGAGTTTATTGGACATTTATACCCTCAGTGTTGGCATGAGTTCTCTAAATCCTGCTAATGTGGACTGCTGAACCACGTGATAGCAGCTGTAAGAATCTCATTCACAGCCTTAACATAGTCACGTAATTTCTTCACATAAATGCAACCCTGTCAAGTTCTTTGGTCCTCAGAGACATTAAGCAGGGTCATTGCAACTGAAGTCTGCTTTGGAATTGAAGCTAGGATTGTGCCATGATAACTGTAGCATGTTTGTGACATGCTATGATGATATTATATCTGGGTAGATCAAAACTATTCCTGGTTATAGATAAAGGCAGGAAGAAGTTGTGAATTATATCTTCTGAGTTATCACATATTTAGTTAAAATGTAATTGAAATCCTTTTCTAATTAAAAGGTAACTAAACTTTTATAAGGATATAAGGTAATCAACTACATGCAGTTCAGATTCTTGCTAATCAAATCATAAAATTGCCATTTAAAAATAGGCATGTTATTTGTAAAGTGAGAGCAAAGCATTTTATAGTCTGCAAAATCACTTGTTTCTTCCTTCTGAGTAGTGTAGGTACAATCCGTGTGCTGGAGTGGAGTATTAGCAATTGCATGCTTTACTTTCCAGCAGCTGGGAGGTCTGCTGAGGCTTCAAACTTCAACTTTCGTCTTAACATCTCAGCTGTCAGCCTCTTCCCAGCAATAGCTGGTATCTGTTATCTACCTGGTCTGAAGCAGCAGCAGGAGTTTCACTTGCCCAGACCCCTCCACTCTTTTAGGCTCCTGTGTTTTGTTGGCAGTGAAAGGCCCTCTCCTCTACCTGTGGCTCTCAGGCTTTGTGGTCCGCCTTGTGGCTGTGCCTCCCAAAACCCAAATAGGAGTCTGGGGAAGCAACAAGTGAGTGGTTGCCATATCCCTGCCCAGGTAGTTGTTCTTGCGGAAGTTGTTAGCCCTAAAACAGCCCAACTAATGAGCCTTGTGGCTAGCTGGGGCTGTAACAAGCTTCAGGGATTTGTGTCCTGAGTCCGCTCATGTGCAGCCAGCTGTTAGGGAGATCAGAAAGCCTGGGTGCTGATTCGTGTTAGCAATTCTTAGCCACATAACAATGTTGTGCTTGCCAACTGTTGTGTTTGGATTTCACAGTTAATTTTTAAGTCATAAAATAGCATTCAATTTTCAGCCATTTAAAGAGCAATTCAGTAATTAATTTTGTATGTGATATTGGATTTCTAGTAGCACAAGGAATTTTCATTTTTTTCTGCAATAATTATGTATTGCATAAGTATAATATGTAAGATTTCCTCTGTATAGTTATTACCTCAAAGCATTTGTGCTTCTCACTTTTTTTTTAATCTCCTTCATTCTTCCTGTCTTCTCTTTTTGTTTCATTTTCTTATGCTATTACCTTTTTTCCATTTTTTCCCTTTTCCCTTTTTTTCTTCTCCTTTTTTTTTAAGTGATTTTTAAGTTTTCTACGTGGAGGAAAGAATATCTGTTGCTACAGAAAAAAACTGAGTCATGTACCAACCTGCAAATGCTCTTTGTATTTCTGAAATTTTGTTACAACCCCCACAAGTTACTGTGAAAAGCCACTTCTGTTTGAAAAAAGAGTTTGTCCTGACAGTAATTTGCAGAGTAAAATTACAGACTCCATTTTATCATGTATATTCTCAAAGAGTGCAAAGCCTCCTTTGCATATTTTATCTGGAAGGGAGATCAGGCCAAAAAAAGAACACAGAATTTTCAAAAGTGTGGTGTTTTTGGCTTCAGTGTGAGTACTTCAGCTTAATAATTAAAACAAATAAAGAAACACAACAGAGCCCACATATGTACAAAATTAACTTGAAAATCCTGGAAACAGCATTTGCATAACCTAAGGGATAGCTCATTTTATAGGCGTGTGTGGGTAACCAGACGGTATTGTGGCTGAAGAGGGGGATTTGTTCTTTAAAATGCTTTGAAAGCTGGAGAGGACCTTATTTAAGTACTGCTGAAGTGGTAGGACTAATGATTTGCCAGTGGGTATGATGATTGCCCTATGCATTTTTGGGGGTAGTGGGAGATGCTATACGTCAGTGTCCCATGGTGCTGTTTCTGAAGCTATTCTGGAAGAGCCTAGTACTTACACTGTTACCAATGGATAGAAATATGTGGTCTCGAGTCAGCTGATCAATGAGTAATGTCGAGGTTGCTAACAGCTTTCCCCATAAACAAAGACACAAGTGGCTTAAAAAAAGTATGGATAGGAGTTTTTAAAACATTATGCTAATGTCCTGAAAGGAGGACAGCACAAACTAATTAGTCAACTCTTTTCACTGAATTTTCGACACTGCTACTAATAGCTATTTACTTGTTCTGTCTGTTCCTTCTGTAGTAATTTCTGTGTCCCTTGAGTGGCATCCAAGGTAGCTGAGCCAAGACAGAAGTTTCAGATCTTCATGGAGAAAGATATGAAGATCTCCTATAAAGCCACCTTTTTTGTGTTGGTTATGACAGATTTTTTGTTTCACAGATGTGCAGGAAACAATGGTCACAGGCAGAGTAAATGCATTTAGGTCGTTTGGGAGAACTGGATTAAAAGTGGCATTACCTCTGTGTACCACAAGGCTTCTCCATCGTGTCTCAGCAGATAAATTCCTCATCTTTTATGTGTACGAGCTACATGCAGCTGAGAGTATACAACATTTGATTCTGGTAGGATGCAGTGGGTAGATGTTGATACTGTTAGGATTGACATAGGGATACCAAGGTATTTCATTTCTCTGTCCTGGTGTTCCCCTACTGCAAGGGAAAGCAACCCTAGTTCTCTGTCCCTGGTCCTTCTGGCTATGACATCAGGGAACCAACAGTTTCCATCTAAGAAACAATAAAATCTGGAAGAAGAACTGAGAAACTTGAGAACATCCCTACAACATACTTTATTTTCATACCAGAGACAGCACCAGTCTCAGTAAAGAAATTGGGATAAATTAGGAGTCAATTTGGGACTTGAGTTAAAGAGACTTCACACTGATAATGACCTCGTTACTCTGGAAAAGATGACAGGGAAGTAACAGAAAAAGTGAGGTGAAATGAGAGCAAAGTAACGCACCCTTCTCCTGTGACTGGTAGTGGAGCACTTGCATGTGGAAGGAAATGGAAATGTGTGGACAAGAGCCTACTGCTGTACAGTTCTCCCAGAAGTTTTGAAAGTTCCGAAAAAAAATTGTCAGAGGCAACAAAGAGATTTCTGGAGGCTGTGTTCCATTTAGAGAGTGTTCCCAGATGAAGAAATTTGTAAGGAGGAGTGGGTGAGCTGCCAAACTCATAATGAATCTTTGGGTTGGGGCCAGAGGCCAGTGAGTTTGGGAAACATCTCAGAGCAAGGATGGTGCCAGGGAGTATGGGGGCAGGTCTTGGACCCATGGTCTGTCCCACAACTGGGAAGAGGTGGAGTCACCTGCAGGACCAAGTGCAGCACATACGTGTGCCAGGTAAGGGGTACCTAGCAGTCCCCAACACCTACTTCAGGAGCTAGGGATGGTTGTATCTGAAATCCACCAAAACACCCTTTTCCCTGTCTTTCAATTAGAATGAGAAAAGAGGTGAAAGTAAGCTTGCAGAAGGTATCTCACTAGAGCCAAGAAGTGCTTGGAATTATTGCTATTTTTCATTTATTCCTGGCAACAGCCACAAAATGTGTTTTCCAAACAGGAACAATATCACATTTACTGCTGTGTGCTTCATGCTTGAGTTTTGCTAAGGAAGCTACTGCACTTTCCTAGAAGGTGTATGTAGAGAGTACGTACATATGCCTTTCTTCCCATTACAGTGTCTTACTCCTGGAATATACGTGAAAGAATTGCAAATTTGAGTATAGTGTGCTTGCTGAATTGTAACAACAAGACAGTCAAACCTTCTGATTGAACTGAGAAATCTTTTGGAAATATCTGTACCTGTCAAACCCTGTCAGATTAACTTTCTGGATGGATACTCAGCCAGGGAAAACCAGAATTCTGGAACTTTAAGAAGAAATAATTGATACCATCAGGTTCACACATTTTGCAACAAATTTGGTACCAAGGTTTGTAAAGAAAGAAATTGTAAAGAAAAGAAAAGCAAGTAAGGTTGAGGGAAAATGAAATAATAAAATGACAAAGAAAGAAATGAAAGTTAGAAAGAAATTTTATAATGTGCTAGCTGGGAGAACAGTCTTCTCCTGATATTTAATTGAGTGAAGACTTTGGTTCTGTTATTCAGATAAAGATAAAAATCTAAAAATAAACCTTGTTGTTACTGGCAATCTCACACAACATGTAATTTTTTGTATCTACATCAAAGTGAGCTAAGAAACACAAGCTATTGAACCTTAAAGTTGTCACTAATGCATTGCTTGCTCAGGCAATAATTTGTCTATGATCTCATTTTTTCTTAGCTGATCTCATCCTTCCTTTTGCTTAAATTGTCTTAGTCTATAGCAAAAGTCTTCATGGAACTAGTATTTACTTGTTATAAATTGCATTTTCAGTGTCTAAATGTCTTAACACTGGTGTAGTATTTACCAAATAGAGTAATTAAGGAATTGTAAAAATGTAGGACAACAACAGAAAATAAATAACTTCATTCTAAACAATCTTTTCAAGGGAGACAGCTTGCAAAAGCTGTTGAAAAAGATTACCATCTAAAACTTGGAGCCTTTGAGTGTGTTCAGCTTGAATAACCCAAAATGGAAATGTTTGAGGATACCGATAAATTAAATAATACCAAGGGACATTTTTGGGCATTGGGCCTCCACCATTATTATTGTTAAATTGCTAGAGCTGTCTCTGGCCCATGTTGATTAGCACTCCCCAAGCAACTTCTGTGCATGATGCAGAGGACATGGGGGACAGGGATTATTCCCGGTAGGCTGTTTGCATGTCGCCACTCTGTTTTAGTAGGAAGGTGAATTTAATGCTGTGAATGTGGACCAGCTGACCTCTGAGCTATCGATTACTGAAAGTAACTTCATCAAACTTTAGAAATGTGAGATACTCCTTTAAGCTGTATTTTATGCATCTATCTAACTGGATCCCAGCTGGATTCTTCCAGGGAGAGCCAAAATCTCCTTGCATTGTTCATTTTGCGGAGGTGGCATCACAGTAACTGTCATTTCTAGAGAAACTGGGTATTGAGCACAGAAGGACAACATGTTTACTCTTGACCTGACCTTTCCTTTCCTGGCTTTGTCTTTCCTTGTCTTGCCTTGCCTTAGGATAATATATCTCACATTTTGAGGCTTCTTTTTATAACTTCTGTGTTGGCAATACAAAAACTGTGCTGACTTAGATATAGGTTTCTGGATGAGTAGCTCTTCTCAATGAATGTGTCACTTCACATAAGAATTGTAGAAGGGAGTTGCTTTGTGGTTTGAAGACTTTTGCCAAACTTCTGAGAAAGTTCTCTGTTTAAACATAAGAGCTGGTAGGAGGAAGAGATTATAGTTTGCAGGGCAAGTGTAAAACCATGGAGCTGCTAAAAGGGCATCATTGAAAGTTTATCTGAGGGGATGAGTGTTCAGATCTGTTAGCCATTACTGATTGCCACTCCTCAAAATACCACCCAGCTGGAGTTCTTCTTACTAAAAGAGTTATACTTAATATTTCATGGAACCCAGCTCAGCTCAATCAACATTAATATTTACAAGTTTATTAAAAATCCCCAGAAGACAAAGACTTTAAATATATATATATTTTTGAAATGTCTGGCATTTCTATAGATAGATTTTTTTCTATTGAAAGTGGTTTTGAAATATACTGTATTACATCCTTCTGCATTACTAATTTAGCACAATAGGGGGTATTTCTGGTAGTACTATTTACTAATGCTCTCCAGGTTTCTTCCCATTTCCATTCATTCCTGACTTCAAAATAAGGAACTGAGTCTCTTCAGACTGAGATCTGAATCTATACATTCAAATTAAAAATCCACCCTGAAATTCAAAAGAATTCAACAGCAGGGCTTGTGTTTTGAAATAGCAGTCACTTTGCCCTTCTCCCTCCTCTGTCAATGCCTTCATAGGCACACACACATTCTTGGCCTTCTTTCTGAATCTTTCTTTCCCCTTGCCCGGCTCCCACAAGTCTTATCTTGCTGTTATCTTTGTATTATAACTGTGCTGGAATATCCCATATTAGTAAAAATAATAATTAGATATGCCATTGATCGAATAAGTTGGAAAACAGTTAATGTGTCAGGATATATGTGTTCCATCAGAACTCGGATTTTTATTTTTCTGCTCAGTTTGGCTTGCATTCAACACTCTCTGATTTTGAAAGAATAAGCAACTCGAGCATATTCCTACACTTCTGAATAAAGCCACACTGTAGACTGCAGAGAAATAAATCCAGGCAGTCATTTTTATGTCATCAAAGACCATTTTCATTCTGTGCCCACAAATGTTCTTGGTAATCTATGAAAGAAGCTTCTGAGTTAACAAGTGAGAATAGGCATCTTTCTCACCCCTTTCGTTGGCAGCAATGCATGGTTAGCATTCATCAGCAGTCACAATTGAGCTCGTGTAAAGGCTTGTGGAGAGGCAGATGTTGTTCCAATTGAGTCTTTGATTGGCCCACTTGTACTTGTGCTGTATGACACGGCCTTTAATTATACAATCAAATAACTACTTTTTCTACAGGGCATCTGCCTCACTCAGCGCACAAGATGGGTAAGAGTGTTCTGGGAATTGAATTGGGTTTGGCAGGGAGGGATGCTCCTGGTTAAGGGCAACTCAGCTTAGTAAGGTGAGGATGCTACTGCAGTTTGGTGAGCTTTCTCTCTACCTGTAGTCTTTCTATTAAACCTCAATTCATTTCATATCACCAGCATCCCAGGAAGACTTTTAAAGTCCTTTTAAATTTCTACCATACACAGCCTCCAGTGGCAAGGCTCATAGCTCGTGTCCCTCTGCTTCCCATAAGCCTGCCATGTGCTGGTTTTCTGTATAGGAAAAGCCAGTGAACAGCCAGTCCTTGTCCATTCCCACCCTATAACTCGCATATGTCAGCAACAGATGCTGAGTAGAAGCCAGAGGGTGTACCCAGGGCCTTGGGAAGCTCGTGGCATGCCCAGAAGGGGCAGCCTGTGCTTCTGCTGTTACCCACGATAGCTTTGTCTGTCTGTTTGTGCAGTTGTCATAGACATACCCTGTGGTATTCCAGCTTCAGTGGCTCTTGGAAAAAAGGCTGTGTTGATGACTGAAACAGACAATTTCAGGAAGTGTATGAGCGGTCTTTTTTCCAAGTCGATCGCCATTGTAGAAAACTGGATTTTGTCTCTGGTGCAGCCACAGAATTTCAGTGTGATGCTAAGCTAGTCCAATAGACTCAACTTTTCCCAGATGGCCATTAATTATGTGTTTGAAATCATGGGGTTTGATTTGCAGAAGTGCTGAGCACTCACAGCTGCAGTTGACGTCATTGAGAGCTGTACTTTGTACATGCAAAGCGCTCTTTAGTGCCAAGTTCCCTGAAAAATCAGCCCCTCCACGTCTTGGATCAGTCACTCCAATTAACAGATGCTTTTGACCTGGATTTCTCTGTGTCTGTTTCTTTGTTTCTAACGAAGAACTAATACCACCTTGTGTCGTTGGAGTGCTGTCCCGTTAGGATTTCTCAGTTCTTAGGCCCTACAACAGCCATCATCAACATGCAGCCCTCTACAGTAATAACTATGTAATTCAGAGAGGGTTTCCATCCTGCATGGGGTATGAGGCCAAAGTCTCAGCAGTGCCCATTCTGAGCACTGATCTCATGAAAAAAAAATATACTGATCAAGTAACAGGCAGCTACTGTTATTCACCAGAGACCAAATTCAGATTGCCCAAGTAGCTTTAGTTCTGGCATCTCCTATTTTTCCTGTATTTTGCCAACACTTACCAGGGTATTTGTTTAGACAGCATGTTTGACATTTCAGGTCAAGCTAATCTGATCTGCATTTCAGAATTCTTGTAAAGAATTGTTGTTTTCATTTTGTCCTCTAGAAAATACTTGTAACAGAAAACGTCTGGATCTTGTCTTCATCATTGACAGTTCTCGCAGCGTACGTCCTTACGACTTCGAAAAAGTGAAGGAGTTCATTTTAACCATCTTGCAGTTCCTGGACATCAGTCCCGATGCCACCCGAGTGGGCCTGATTCAGTACGGCAGCACTGTCAAACATGAATTCTCTCTGAAGACATTCAGGAGGAAGCAGGAGATTGAGAGAGCAGTCAGGAGAATGATGCACCTAGCGACTGGCACCATGACTGGGCTGGCTATTCAGTACGCCGTCAACATCGCGTTTTCAGAGTCTGAAGGGGCTCGACCTCAGAGCCAGAACGTGCCTCGCATTATTATGATAGTGACAGATGGGCGACCGCAAGATCCAGTGGCAGAGATTGCTGCGAAAGCTCGCAACTCAGGAATCCTGATTTTTGCCATTGGAGTGGGAAGAGTGGACATGAACACGCTGAAGTCCATTGGGAGTGAACCGCACGAAGAGCACGTATTTCTGGTTGCTAATTTCAGTCAGATTGAAACACTGACCTCTGCCTTCCAGACAAAACTTTGTGGTAAGTCTTTTATATGTAGGTTTGAATGCACAGATGAAAGTAAAACACGGAGAGAAAAAAAAAAAGTCATGCATTGTCATTTTTTTTTTTCCTGTGGAACCTATTCTGTTAGAATATATTTGCTGAAAAAAGGGAGGGTATCTAGACAACATTCAGAACAACAATCATACATATGGGGAAAAGCTAATTCTACTGCAAGTGCCATAAAATGTGATGTAATTCCTAATGGTCATAAGCAGAGAGGCAAACACACATACCATGATTTTCCTATTCATTGCATAACAGTAGTTAGTTTACAATCCTCTGCTATTTGAGCATTAGATAAGTTGTTTCATCTATCGATTTTAAGTGTGATTTCACTTAGTATTGAAAATTCAAGCTGATAAATGTCTTTTGGTTATTAAAAATATATATATAAATAAATAATAATAAAAAACTGGGGAGTTCATGCTATTCCTCTTCTAGAGTTTACATATATACAAACAGTTATCTCTGAGCATGCCTTGTCACTAAAAGTGAGAGACAGAAATATGATAGTGTTTTTATTCCACCCATTATAAATGCAGAAAGTTAGGAAAAACCTTTGTCACGATATTATTCATTCATACCATAAAGTAAATAATATTTTAATAGGTATTAATTTACAATAGAGAAATCACTTCCATCAGTAATTCCGTGATACACAATTACCTTTTACAAATATTTTGGCATGTATAATTAATTTTATTCCAATCTGTGTAGTTAATATAATGGCATGAAACCGAGGCATTTTCAGCAGAGTCCAGGGAAAGAATGCATGGTGAGACTGAATGCTCACTCATCTCTTATGACGCTTTTGCCAGGAAAGAACTGAGGCTTATTGTCAGGATAGGCTGGAGAATTTTCCTTACTTGGTCTTTTCCAAAACTGTTTCAAAGAGCAATAGAGCTCCAGATGAACTGCATCAGCACAGAACAACATCACAGACATTCATCAGATAATAGATTTTTTCCTGTTTCTTCCTTGCCGTGGTATTAGCTGGCATAGTAAAATACATTTAAAAACCAAGAAAGAGTAAACTAAGCATGAGAGTTTCAATGGAATGAACAGCAAATGCTACAAAACTCCATTTTATGGGATTTTTAATAGCATTTTAGAAATGAATCCAGTACAAGTACTACTTAATCTTTGTCTGACTAGGCCATACCCAGTAAATGTATTAAAGTTTTATAGTTCATCTTTAATCCAAATACACATGATCCTCAATAAAACCATCCCCCTGCAGATGGAGGAGTATGGAGGTGACAAGGATTGCTGCTGCCTCCTTTACTCAGTGAATGCCTCCACACCATTTGCTGTTTCAGGAGCTGAAGGTGAGATCCAAAAAAAAAAAAAAAAAAAAAAAACCAAACCAAAAAACAACAAACCACACTTAATAACCCAGGCCAGATTCAACACAGAACTTAATGTGCTAGCATCCTGTGGATTTCATCTTAAGGAACTAAACATCAGATAGGATCCTTAATGTCTGTTTGAGCGTGGGCTGTGAAGCAGCATTCATCTGTCTAAATTTGAAGAGAGAATCTAGGCATCTCATAGCGTGGAGCACGTAGGTTCCTCCTGGGAAATGGGGTTAGCTTTTAAAAGTTCTCCCTGCTGTGGACCTAGAGGGATTATCATTGTAGCTGGGTCAAACATCTGGACGCCTTGCTTCTTTCCTAGAGCCATCAAGGCACCCCGCTCTGGTCAAGTCTCCCGGCACGCAGTCTCCTAGGCTTCGTGCCTTGGGAAGAGAACTTGACTCCTGATTAGTCTTTGGGTATGGATTACCCTTCTGTCTGTGGGAATGTGCCTTCATGATTCCAATGAAGATAAGAGAAGAATTTGGCCAAGTGATGAAGCTCAGTGGACAAAACAAAAGTAAACTGAATTAACCACTGTTTCCCCATGGATAGCAAAGATGGCCCAGACCTTAACAATCAAATTCTTAGAAGAATCCATTTCAACTGACTGGGTTTCATGCCCTGCTAAGTCAGACTGCAGTTGCTGCCTCTGGCTCCTAAAGATTCAGTAGTGTCAGACACAGCAGTTGAGGCCTGGGGCCCAGGGGCCTCTTTTTATTACCTTGCAGGAAGGTAAAGGAGAAGGAAGCAGTATCTTGGGAAATCAGAGCCATGGGGAATGAGACAAAAGTTGGAAACTCAGAAGGGAAACAGAAGAGGGGACAGAATCCAGGAATGGAGATGGAGAATGAATAAAAGAAAAGTGAGAAAGAGACAGAAGTCAGGCTGGAGCCATCAGGAGCAAACAGTCCTTATTATTCTCCTGAAAAGCAGATAGTGTTGTTATCCCCATTTCACACTGGAGGAATGGTGGCACAGAAACATGGCTAAAACTGTCAGGATCATCCACTGACTTTAAATCTTTGACTTAGTACATTCAATGGTCTGATTTTCGCGAGCATTTAGCATTTTAACGTAACGGGATATATGCTTCGGATATACCCTTCACTCACAGCTGAGAGAGGTCCCAGCAGCTCTGTTTTTACATGGATAAAATACTTGAGGAGTTTTGTTAAGGCAGGATATGAAGAATTCAAAAAAGCTGTTTGGGAGATTTGGCAATTGTGGTGGTTTGTTTATTAGTAATAAATGTATAACTCTGCCAACCATTCTAAAGAGTGGATACATAGCATGTATCTCAAAAAACACTTTTTTTTTTTTTTTTTTCATATGTTCCACACGTACCACATGTTCTTTTTTAGGCTTCTGTTGTAGCTGCTATATTGCCATTGAATATCTATTCCATAAATTTTGATGTTTGTCAACCTAGCACAATAAGGAGCACATCAATCCCTGTTATTGAGCAGAATATATTATTTTCCTCACATTGTTCTCTGAGAAGTAATTCACCTGCTCATTATAGGAATGACATACGAGCAGTGCTCTAGTGGAAGGAAAACAGCAATGAGATTTAGTAATTCCCCAAAAAGTGCTGATATGGGGGAAAATAGTTAAGTAATGAATTTGACAGAATAAGCTCACTATTCTTTTTATTTTTTCTTCTTCTTCCTAAGTCTGTTGCATTTTATTACTTGCTATTAGAGACATAAAATACAAACAGATAAAAAAAAAATAGAGTCAGGAAGAGTTATACTCTAGCATGTAGCTCAGCTCAGCTCAGCTCCTCCTTACTGAGTCTTGGAGATGCTTTACCTCATCATAGTCATACATTGCCCATATGCTCCTCAAAATTAATAACTAAGCAAGCAAGAATCTTCATTAAGCTGTTTTCCAGTCATTATTCTTTAGTATTGTGCTGTGGGGTTATTTTCTTAATTCAGGAAATCAAATGTTCTCTAGAACAGTTTGTACTTAAATTATAGTTATTTTCTAAATTTGAATGTGGTAGGTTTGTTTCATTGTTTTCAGGGAACCACCAAGTAATCAGTGTTTCCAGATACTGTTTTGTAACTTTTTTGTTTGTTTATATCTCCATTCCACATGTAATTTCATGTCCAAAAGCATGCCACCAACATCAGCTAGACAGCTAATATATAAATTCCTATTTTTATTAGGACTAGACATATAGTACTATTTGGCAAACCTACACTCAAATGTAAGCTTAAGCCTCCATTTTTGTGTTGACCGTTGAAATTTAATTTGAAATTTTTAAGTAGCTTTTGAAACCATATATTATTTAGTTGTGACAAGCAATTAATAATCTCTTACTTTTTTCTTTCAGTTCCCCATATGTGCAGTATAGTTGAGCATCGCTGTGATCACTTCTGCATAAACACCCCCGGCTCCTATGAATGCAGATGTAAACAAGGATACATCCTGAATGCTGACCAGAAATCTTGCAGCAGTATGTTCTCTTTTTAACTTTTCTCTTTCATGCTCCCAAAAAGCACTTAACATTCCATGCTCTTTGAGCTGTGCTCATAAAAAAGGACTGAGCTCAGTATGTAATTAATGCTAATCATGGCAAAGAGTCTAAAAATGTGAAATTGTACTTTTTTTTTTTTTTTTGGTAAATGAAATTTTCATAAGCCTTTATGAAATACATCAAGCTAATTTTTATACATGACTCTGCAGAAGTAAACTGTAACTACATGAAGTTGCTTTTGAAATTTATTGGTGCAATAAGGTCAAGAATGAAACAGCCAAAGAAAGAAGTTTCATCATCCCACATGAAGTGAGTTGAGTCAAACTAATTTAGTAACCTGTCTAGATGCAACCAATACTGAGTGGTACAGAAAGGTGGAATAAACCCCATACTAGAGAACTGGGAAATAACTTGACATTCTGGATAATTCTTCCTAACTTCTGCTTGAAGACTAGCCTTAAGACCTTTAAAAAAAAATAGTTTCAAAAGTCTTGCTTATGCTCTCATTTCCTTCTTTAAAAAGATCAACTTTTTTCGAGTTTAAGTAATTGGCTTTAACTATAGTTTATAGTAACAAACTGTACTTCAGTTTAATTCTGATTTTTGTAAGCAGTATTTCTTTTCTCCATTTTGACTTGCTTCCTAGTAATTAACAGCAGACTACATAAGATGGGTGTGCCAAATTTATTTCTGTATTCACCATTATTTTAAAGCAATTATGGGATACTGTGTTTTACCACTTGGGGAAAATGCACTTGCTAAAAATGCAGTTTCTTACCCCACAACATTTCATGGATTCAAGCCAAATTTGCCAAACTGATTTTAGCCAGAAGAATAATTTTGGAAAATGTTTTTTTCAAAAAGCTGAAGGAAACTGTCATGGTGAGAGCATAGTACGTCTCCATCATAATAGATAATTCAGAAGTGAGGTGAAGGATGCAGGCTCAAATCCTGTTCTTGTGTTTGGAACTCACATGTTCAGCATCTTAAATAATCAGCTAGTCTGTGATTAGAGTTTTTTGTTGTTGTTGTTGTTGTTGTTTTTCCTCCCTTGTTTAGTGTTGTATTTTACATCAAATACTTAATGACAACTGAAACAATGGGAGTATGTCGGTATCTGGGAGGACTCTGCTGCTTGAAGATTAGAGTCCTTACTTCTGCAACAGGACACAGTTTCAGCCAGAGCCTCGGCAAATAGAAATGAGGACAAAAGGATGTCAGCACTGCAGTGATGTGGGCATTTTTGTCAGTGTGTGGGAGTGTGTTCAGACCCCTTGAGCCCAATAGGAAACTGCTTTTGAATTGTTCACCTCCCATGCTGTTGAGTTATGGGATGAGCTAGATTTAAGAATCTTTGTTTTCATTGCCTTTCGCACCAACATCCCTTTGTCATATGCATGTGAATTATAGAGGAATGTTTAGTATTAAATTTAACACTTTATTCCAGCTTTTTTTTTTTCTCAAGAAGAAAAAAAAATCAATCTGAAATGTATTTTAATTATTTATTACTTGGCTTAGCAGCTAAGCCAAGGCAAGAACAGTGACAAGAACAACTCTTAACACAGCCTATTCTCTATGCTTCTGCACATTTCTTGTAGCTCTCCCAAAAAAAGGGTGGTTAGAATCCCAAATGAGGCCTCTAACTGTAATCACATTTCAGTAATATTCCCTAATCTCTTCTTTCCATTATTTCCCTTTTGAAATTCTTCTCATTTTAAACTTTTGTATCCTGTAAACCTTTCTTTTAAACCTTCCTCCTGCCTTTGATTTTCTTGTACCAAAGAATTTTTAAGGAAAAATTCTTCTGCTTTCAATTTTCTTAAATTTATTTTAAATACAAATTTTCTCTTTTTCTGCATTTTCTCGTATACGTTTTTCCCGTCCTCACCCATAACGTCACTTTGGACAATTGAATTTCAAGAATAATACTGAGGGAAAAAAAATAATCAATTAGATTTAAATAATGGAGAAAATTTGAGAGAATTTTAATTGCAAATATGAAAAAATGTTTCTTTATTGTGTCTTCTGGTTTGTTGTGTTATATTTCCATAGTTTTTATCAGCCAGTAGTTCAGCTTTTTGTTCACTGCACTGCTTCATGTTACAGATTAATTTTCAAGACAGTTTTGGAATTGTGCGTGGTTTTCCTACTGGTGACCCATGCACAGTAGCCCATGATGTGTTACTTTGTACGGTTTTTCAAATTCTACTGTTTCATTGCTCTACTTTTTTTTTTTCTTTTTTTAAGTTACAACTCAGTCTTACATTAGTTTTCTCTGGCTACCTATCACACATGATATCACACAGGATATCCTATCATGTATGGTAGGATATCACGTACTTGTTCTGAGTAGGTTTGAGTTTCCTAAATGTAGAAAGGATGAGTCATTCAATGTGTATGTAGCCTACTTCTAATGGATATTTTTCCACGTCACCAAACTGTAAGCTAATTTTAGCAATAGTACTGGAAATCTAATATTGAGAGCCATCAAACTGACCATAAATGTTCTAGGATGCTGCAGATCATTGGTAAAGGAGGGAGGTGATGTGGTAGCAGTCTACCAAGGTCAGACCATTATTTCTGAAAAGTCCCCAGAGAGGTAACAGCATTCATGAGCAAAGGAGAATGAAGCTGGACAAACTGGACAGCTTATTTCTAGAGGGAAGCTGGAGAATGCTGATAGAAAAACTCCCAGTCTGTGACCATTTTAGTGACTTTCATTGGCTGCATTGGATTTTTTACACATGCAAAGAGACAGTATGTTCCTCACTGGACCTCTAAGTAAAATAAATCTTCATTATATTTATGTTTAGTGCAGTACATGGTCAACATACAACAGATGTATTTATCTAACTTCTGGATGCACTTGTCAACTTGTTCATGAACAAATAGTTTCCTTACATATACATGTTATCACTTGCTAAATTAAGCAGTACATAAAAGATGAATGTTATGACACTAAAGATATACTCCTTTCATTTTTCTGAACCTTTTTTTTTTTTTTTTTAATGTTGTGAGAGTACAGCATATCAGTATTCAGTTCTTAAAAGCCCTTAACCAAATGGCTTAAATCAGCAATGAATTAACAAGTTTGCTTCAGGCTGGAAAAGGGTGCATTTGTCTTTTGAATGGATGGCAGTTTTGTTCCATAATGCATTTCAGTGTTGCACTGATGGAGAAAAAAAATGCTATCTTGGTGATTTGTTGCCTTCCACATGAAAATCAAAATAAATAAATAAATAAATAAATAAATAAATAAATAAATAAATAAATAAATAAACTCGAGCATCTTCCAAAACAAAGCCAGGAAAAAAAATATTCCTTTGTTCAACTTAAAATATTCTTTATTTATGTCATTTAGCTGGCTTTGCATCCATGCAAAGGATGGAAATCATTAACATGGCTTTACATCCATGCAAAGGACGAAAACCTACTATAGCTCATTTTACCAACTCTCATCTAAATTGTCTAGAGAAGAGTGGTTTTGTCAGATAATGGCTGTTCTGTACTCATTACACTGTTTGTGTTATTTAATCTCTTTCATTCTTCTCTAGATATACTCAAATCTTATACACAAAGTAGTACAAAAGAGCAAATGTGGATGAAAAAATTATTGGTAGAGTTTATATTGGAACAAGAGAGTTAAACGACTGTTTATGCTGTTCATCATGCCGCATGATATGAAGCAGAGCACTATAAAAGAAAATTCATATTTGCTTGGCTAGTTTCCTTAAATGTGTTCCAAAAGCCTTTTTTTTGCAGCTGTAAATGATAATTATGTGTTGAGCAGTCTCCGGGCCTGATCCTGAACAACACAAAGTACTGTTTTTCAGAGGTTTCACTGATGAAACTTGGGGTTCTCAGAAAGCTTCAGTCTATTGTTAAGAAAGCCAAATGTGCTTCGTTAGACCAGGAACTGAACTGACCTCATTTGCTGTAGAAATTTTTCCCAAGAGGTTTTTTGCTTGGGAGGGGTAACTTGCGATGGTATGTTGCACAAAACTGAAAAATGATAAAACTCGGAAATGAAAGGCTTTTGGTGCCCTGTTTTCTTTTTCTTTTCCTTTCTATCCTTATCATAATTTATTAGGGTTGACTGTACACAAATTTAAAAAAAAAAAAAAAAAAAAAAAAGACACAAATACAAAAAAAGTTTTATTAAAAAAAAAAAAAAGAAGTACACCCATTAAGTTTTTCAGAGAAATATTCAGTCAAGCAAATCCACTAGACACCGGTGTCCCAGTAACTGTTGTTGCCTTCAGCTGAAGGAGTGAACTCCTCAGATTTGAGTTGTTGTTGCTGTTATAAAAGTTTCACTATGTAATAGAATATCAGCACATTCTGTGTGAAAATGAGCTCAACTCTAAAGAGCTGTTCATAGATTCCTGAAATTTATTTCCAATATGTAGTCTACCTGTACAGTATGGAAGGGCAAAGAACTTCATATTCGTGCAATTATGTCTTGTAGCTCAGGACCTTTGTGCTGTGGAGAAACACGCCTGTGAGCAGATTTGTGTGAACACACCTGGGTCTTACGTCTGTCAGTGTTACGAAGGGTATGAACTTGATGCAAATGGAAAGAACTGCATTGGTGAGTATGAGTTTAGCATTTGACACAAACCAAAGGAAAATTAAATGTAAATTAATGTCCAGTTTGGCCATAAACAACAATTGGAAAGTTGTTTTCTTCTATATGAGGGGTAGGAAAAATACATATTGACATGTATGTAGGCCTTTACTCATAAAAATGGTGACTGGGAAAAATTGTTCCAACTAATTTCACACAGAAAAATAACATCGCTATCTTGAAACTAAGCATCTAGTGTTTTATTTTAGATCCATGCAGGTGGCCAGCATGGCACTGGCATGTTATATATGGCCATTCAAAAACAAACAAAAACAGACAAACTTGGTAGTTCCTTTTCAGACAGAAATTAGACAAAGAAAACATGGGAGTGGACAATTTATTACAATTTCTCACTTGGTTTTGTGGTTATGCCAAGAGAACTTTCAAACTCTTTGAAAAGATGGCTTTAAGGAATGGTTGGTCCCCATTAAAAGAACCCACCCAATATGTGTCTTTAACTTTTACTATGGGTAGTACAGAAGCAAACATCAGGTCTAAGACAGCTCAAAACTGCAAGCATGGAAACACAGTACAACAATTTTTGGACAAAAACATACTTCCCTTTCTATTAGCATATAAGTATCTCACTTTTTACTTCTTCTCCATTTATACACAGTAAATATTTTTAAGATGATTCTGGTACATTAGGCTATTGCCCTTCTTATAAATGTTTAATCCCATACTACATTTCAGGAAAATGTTGTCTTCTGGAATTCACCACAAACATAATATAACCTGTCTCTTATTACAGAATCACACAGAATCACAGAATTTCTAGGTTGGAAGAGACCTCAAGATCATCGAGTCCAACCTCTGACCTAACGCTAACAGTCCCCACTAAACCATTACCTTCACAGTTATTATATTGCAGAATAATCCTATTTTGAGGTGCAAAATAGATGACAGTTTATGGAACTGAGCATTCTGCTTATAGTTTCTCATGGGACACACAAATGAGGTTTTGAAGTTTTTTAGACTTGGAATAATAAATGCATTTTTAAAGAACATTGACACTGTACTTCTCTCCAGAAATGTTTACCATACATGTAGCCTCTTGATCCTCATAGGAGTGTTTACAATCCTTAACATAATTTAGGATCAGCATAATTTGGGCACTAATATATCCCTTTAAGAACCTGCTTTCTCAAATTGAATTGTTTTGAAAATGCAGCTAAAAATGGTTACTTAAGCAAGAAGGCATTTTAGATGATATAGCCCAAATTTCTACATCTAACACTCCACAGAATTTCATCCAGTAACCTTAACCTAATCCTCATGACCTTCACAGTCAGACTTTTCTCTGCTATTGATATGTCTGTATCCAGAAAGAGAAAATCCATGACTTCTCTTAGCAGGCTTTTGCATCCCTACTTCTTTTTTACCATATATTTAATCTGAGATATTCATACCTAGTGTCATCAGCTGTTATTGCTATTTTGTTACATTCTCCTCCTCATTTCTGAAGGGCTAATTTCTCTAGTTAAGAATCAAAGGCAATGCTAATTGCTTTATTGACACACCTGTCAGCTGGTTACCTGGATGGCAATAATTAAATAAAAGCTCACAACCAGCAGCTTACAATGTATTCATTTAAAGTAATCATTGAATGGTGAAGTAGCCTGAGTGTTTGCAACACACTGGTTATGAACAGATTTTCAGATTAAACAATACTTGAAGCTATCTATTCAGTGATAATTGTGGTTAGCAGAGTACTACCATTTTGCCTTTTTTTAAATAGCTTTTCATGTTAACTGTCAGCCTTTCATATGAACAAAATCCTGCCAGTTATAAGTTTGGTGGCATTGAGCCCTTCTTCCAACATTATGCTGTCAAACACACAGCCCTCTCAATCTTGGTCCCGCTATCCCCATCTTCTTGGTGTTGCTGGCCATGGTGCCTTCTCTTCCCTGGCACTGGTGCTGAGCTGTCTCCATACTGCTGCAGCTGTTGGGTGTGGGCTCTTTTCTCCTGGCAGTGATTTGGCTGCTGGCACCTGTCTGCAGTCCTGGTACTGCTGCATTTTTTGGCTGTGTTCTACTTTTTAACAAGTCTTCCATAAGCTTTCTCTTCTCCTACCCCACACTGTTTTTCATTCTCCTTATGCCTTTACTCATTCTGCCACGTTTTCTTCCTAGGCTTTCTTCTACCCTTCTCCTTAATATAATCATTTCTCCTAAAAAAAATGAAAAAATATATAAATATCATAGTAGTAAACCAGCAATATTAGAGAAAGGTAACCTGTGCTGCTCACAGATCTCAGAGGGAAACATGAGCACCTAGGGTGTGAAACTGGTAACTAGATGTAAAAGATACTTCTAATCACTTAGCAACTAATTCCAAGGAAGAAAAACATGGTGGAACAAACAGGGAGATGACAACTGAATTCATTGCTTGCTTGCTTAAAAATATCATTAATTCAGAATTAATTAGAAGAGTTTCATATTGAAATAGGCGTGGGCTAAAATTTAAAGTTCACATTCTGATGTCTATCCCATGACTCTTGTGACAATAAGGAAGTATAAAAATAATAAAACTTAACATAAATGAAGAAAATATTATTTTGCTTTGGTCTTATACAGATGTTATGTATTTTCTGCAGGATTGCAGTGCTTCAGTATAAGAAATGTAGATTTATCATTCTTTTCAGTCGTTTCAGGAAGATTTAAGTCCTCCAGCAACTTACTTGCTGATTGACATGCTTTCCTATCTAAGGATTGACATAACTTTCCTATCTAAGAAAGTACCACCAAAATGAAACATGAAGCTGAAAGTGAAATTAAATTGTAGGTAGATTACTAATGCCAGTCTGCAAGGATAAGCCTGCATGGAATAAGGGACTGGGGGAGGGAGCAGAAATAAATAATACATATCTCCGAAAGCAACTGTCAAGAGAATATTCTGACTTCCTAACTGTCAGTGGAAAAGCACTATTTAAATTGATATGCTCATTATTGGTAGAGGCCAACAAACCTACTTCTATGAGTAAGAGGTTCCCAGAATTAATATATGTGAAGCAAAGCAAGCCTGGTAAAATCAGTGTCTTGTATGAATTATTTATTTTGAGGTATTTCTTTTTTTTTTTCCCTTTTGTGTTCACAGTACATTACCAGCTGCATAGGCCTAAGAAGGCACAGTCCTTCCCCAGAAGGGATTGTCATCTGAAAGTGCTTGGGGTGATAGTTACTCAGATGTTGATAGTAAAGCATTCTAAGACCTGTTGAACCATTCAGTTGTCTCTCAACTTCATAATAATTAGCTGGGCAGTTACAGATGTTGTGGTAGAAGTGCATGTTCATTAGGGTTTAAATGTAGAGAAGGAGGTGACTTTATGGAGGGATTTAAATAGGCTATTTCCCAGGTATGATGCTGTATAGAAAGAAATTGTATGTTCTTTGACTTATTTATTATGGTGTATTTAAAAACACTTGAAAATGTGCATGTGGTTAGAACTAATTTAAGGGGAAAGCTGACTAATTATATGACACATTATATCCTTGAAAAATATATTCAGCAAATACATTTTTATATGAAGCTATTCAGTGTGGAAACAGGAATGTACTTGCCAGGAAAATGGTCTCACATGGTAGACAGTAAGTAATCTAATTTGACTTCATTCAACACATTTATTCCTAAGAATAAATCTTTCTAAAAAAGCTCTTTCAAGGTCACTAAATGGATTATCTGCTTCCCTGACCAGACTTTGACTAAATAGCTTAGCACACCTGAGTGTGCATTATTTGCAAATGGAAGGCTATTAAAGAAAAAAAATGTTTTAATTAAAACAAACTTACAGCCTCTTAAAAACAGTTTGGGAGTATCCACAATATAGAGCAATAAAAAAAAATAAAAAAATTAGTCAGTTGGCAAAGATGGGGAAGCTGTCTCATTAAATGTCTGTAAAGCTGGGCACATTGCTGTCTTCTGCAGAATGAGTTAGGTAAACTTGTCTAATGTGGGCCTGGAAGCTTTTGGGGGGTTAGAACACCTGCCTTGTGACTTGTCTTTGATTTCTTCTAGGGCTTTCTGTGTAAAGAAACAGATCAAACTGCAAAGAAATAAAATCATATAATTTATTTCACTCCTTTAGCACTTTTAAATGGGCTCGTCTCAGTAAACTCTGAAGTGTTATATTATTACCTTTTTGGCAATCTATCTTGCAAATACAGATTTGTGTGATAGGTGACCAGACTTATGAAATACGTGACTAGACTAACTATGATGTTTGATTTCTCTCACACAAAAGGCATTATATAAGCAAAATATCAGTGGTGAAAATCAGCTGAAGCTGTCAGATTTCATAGCTGCACTTGATTTCTACAGGATGATTCTGGAGCAAGGTAGGGGGGATAAATGTACCGTGACAGCCTTCAGTGTAGGAGGTATTGCCATAGGTTTCCTATGCATTTGGGCTACTGGAACAAGTAATGATAACTAATACAGCTGAGGGAATTAAGGAAAAGCAGAACAGTTCCAGGACTGGACTGGGAGAGACAGAAGACAAAACTAAATCAAATAAACTTTGCTTTGCCCTGGTCTCTGAACAGAGTTGCTGACTGAGTCATGGTTTTCAGATCGGAGAGAACACATTCAGAAGGTTCCTGACAATAAGTGAGTTGATAAATGTTCACAGGATAGGAGAAACAATCTGGGACTCAAATGAATGTGATGTACCAACTAGTAATTACACTGCTTTTTGCAGAAAGGTTCTTCAGGAGAAAAATTATGTCAGCTTTCCCTTTTTTTCTTGTAACTACTGTGTGTAGCTAGTACCATAATCTCTATGTGTAATAGTTCTAATTTTGTTTTTCTGATTATATATGTTGCTCTTGTTCTTTTGCAGTTGTAGACTACTGTGTTGTGGATAACCAGGGTTGCCAACATGAATGTGTTAACACTGAGGACTCCTATTACTGTAGATGCTACCCAGGGTTCATTTTAAATCCAGACAAAAGAACTTGCAGAAGTAAGTAGCGATAAGCTTTAATTATGCACAGTATGTACTCTTTCTGTCCAGTTCTCAGCAGTAATTCTCCCACTGTGCCTGGGAACACTGAATAATATGTTAGGTATAGAAAATGTTGGAGTGCCGTTGAATCCAAAAGTCATAAAAGCAATGAGAGTTGTTTTTGGAGGTAGTTTGGATTTTAGGGAGAGAGAGTAGGTGGAGGGGCCCCTTCTATAAACAGGAAGCATTTAACATGAGACCAGGCTCCTTTTTCAATAGTAAAAGCCAAAAGCTTTGTCTTGCGTATTCTCTTTGATTATCCAGATATTTCATTTAGAATATCATCCCCCTAGCTGGATAAACAAACTGGTTTGTACATGACAATTTATAATCATCTTGGTTTGTAAGACAACCTAAAATTAAACAGAGTGAGTAGTTCCACAATCAGAGGAAACACTGCAGCCTATTTTGCTATGGATTTTCCTCAATAGAGAGTTCTTTGATACTTGTGCCAAAGCTCTGGGAAGATCAGTAGCCTCTATAAAGTTTCGATGTTTCCACCAGCTTATAATAACTTCAGAGGTTTCCTTGTTTGTCAAACTTGATTGACACTGAACTAACAAGTTCAAAAGTTACCAGAGCTGGGGGGGATATAAAGCGGAAGAGAACTAACAGACCAGAAAATACTCTTGCTAAAGCTTCCCTTAATTGGGAAAATAAGCTAAAACCTCTGTAGTATGTAATGTCATAACTCACTTCAGGAAATGTGAAGGGAAAACTTTAATGTATGCTCCTGGTTACCTTTTTTCATAAATGCAGACCTTGGTAATGAAACTTTAGTGTTGCAGCTGTAAGCAGACAAAACCCTTTAGTTTTTAGGTGAGTGAAACTGCTGATGCCATTGATGAATATAGTCCATATTGTCTAATAAAGTGAACAAACATTATTTCTGTAGCACTGCATTTCTGTGTTTTTTTTTAAAGGCTTGGGGGCATTTCAACATTTATTGAAAGAGATGAAGTTAACCTATTGACTACAGTGCATATTATGCTTGTTATGTCACTTAATTTTAACATTTAGAAAGAAAGCATCTAATTCAGACGGCACATCTGACCTTATGATCCAGGGAAAGAGACATACCCCCAAGCAGTTCTTCTTGCTGAACTTCAGAAGACTTCTGTTTGTCCAGTTGTGAAGTTTATCAAGGTTCCTCTGTACTGCTGTTTACTTTCAGATAATGTCCCTAATTTAATGTCACCCACAGACTTGCTGAAAGTATACTGATGGAGTATTGCAATGGATGGCTACAAACCATTCAGAAAGCATAGGCTAGGAAGGAGAGGCAGGAGGTTAGCCCTCTATGTTAAGGGGGTGTTTTGATTGTCTACAGCTGAAAAATGGTAATGACAGGGTTGAGTATTTATGGGTAAGAATCAAAGGGAAGGCCAATGAGGCAGATGTCATAGTGGGAGTCCACTATAAACCACCCAGCCAAGCTGAAGAGGCAGATGCAACGTTCTATAAGCAACTGGGAGGATTCTTGTAGTTGCTAGTGCTTGTTACGGTGGGGAGCTTCAACTTATTGGAAGTCTGCTGGAAATCCAACACAGCAGAGAGGAAGCAGTCTTAAGAGTGTGTGGAAGATAACTTCCTGACACAGTTGGCAGTGAGCCAACAAGCACTCTGCTGGATTTTTCGCTTGTTAACTGAGAAGGACTTGTTGGTGATGTGAAGGTTGGAGGCCATCATGAGCTTATATCCAAGATGATCATGAATTAGAGTTTTCAACTCTTGCAAAAGTAAGGAGGAAGGTTAGCAGAACTGCCACCCTGGGCTTCCAGAAGGCAGACTTTGGCCTTTTAAGGCAGTCCTGAAGGGCAAAGGAGTCCAAGAAGGCTGGACACTCTTCAAGAAGGTAATGTTGAAAGTGCAGGAGCAGGCTGTCGCCACATGCTGAAAGATGTGCTGGTACAGAAGAAGATTGGTCTGGCCGAAGAGAGCTGTGGCTAGAGCTCAGGAAGAAAAAGGGTGTTTATGACCTTTGGAAGAAGGGACGGGCCACTCAGGAGGACTACAACAGTATCATGAGGCTGTGCAGGGAGAAAACTAGAAGAGCCAAAGCCCAGTTTGAGCTCAGTCTGGCTATTGCTGTTAAAGACAATAAAAATGTTTTTATAAATACATAAACAAGAAAAGGGAGGACTCAGAAGAATATCCATTCTTTATTGGGTATGGAAGGTGAAACATAGTGACAAGAAATGTGGGAAAGGCTGAGGTACTTAATGCCTTCTTCTGCAAGACCAGTTGTTCTCTGGGTACCCAGTTCCCTGAGCTGGTAGGTAGGGACAGGGAGCAGAATGAAGTTCTCATCATCCAGGAAGAAATTGTTAGCAACCTGCTGAACCATGTAGACATAGACAAGTCAATGGGACCAGATGGGATCCACCCGAGGGTACGGAGGGAGCTGGTGGGAGTGCTCACCAAGCTGCTTTCCATCATTTATCAGTAGTCCTGGATATCAGGGGAGGTCCCAGTCAAGTGGGGGCTCGCAAATGTGATGTCCATCTACAAAAAGGGTTGGAAGGAGGATCCAGGCCTGTCAGTCTACTCCTGGTGGCAAGGAAGCTCCTGGAGCAGATTATCTTGAATGCCATCACAGCACTACCAGGGCAACTAGGAGATCAGGGCCAGTCAACATGGGTCTATCAAAGATCAGATTTGTTAATTTGTTAAGCAGGTCCTGCTTAACAAATCTGATCTCCTTCTACAGCAACGTGACATGCTCAGCGGATGAGGGAAAGGCTGTGGATATGGTCTGGCTAGATTTCAGTAAGGCTTTTGATACCATTTTCTACAGCTCAAACACTTGCTAAGCCACTTTACCTTACACTTGACATCTTCTGAGCCTTGCTAATAAAATAAATCATAAAGAAAAGAACAGGGTAGATTTTGATGCTAACGAAGTTGAGACATGAGAGCTCTTCAGAGCAAAAGTGTGTTCTAGTTCCCATATGTTATGAATCACACTGCCTTTGAGTTCACATAAACAACATGAAGGAACAAATTTCAGAACACGGGATTTAAAATGTTTGTAAATTAAAACTTTTAGCATAAATTTCTACATGTTTGGCCTATGTACTGAATCTCAGTGACAGTTGCCAACTAGCCAAGACTCACATCCATGCCAGACCAGATCACTGTATCAGTAAGCAGGCCTGGGCCAAGGGCTCCAGTTTCCAAGATCTTGTGATTATCAAAGAACTGTGGCTTTCTGCTCAAGAACAGAAAGTAAGCTTCAATGCTCAAGGCTACAAAAAAAAAAAAAAAAAAAAAAAAAAAAAAAAGGTTTGAAAATGTAAATGTTATCAGTACAGTCTTACATGTCTTACATGTAAGACAGTCTTGCATGTCTTACAAATTTTCTCTGGGAATTACTCCAAATTTCTCAGAATGAAATAAAAGGAAAATGGCTCGTTAGGGGAATCCTGCCAACACCAGCAGAGTTCTCTACGTGTGGCAGAAAGAGAAGAGGGCAGTAAATTTAGATTGTCAGTGAGGAAGGTAGAGGTAATTCCCAGATGCGGAGTTAACTGTTAAGAGGACTTTTGCCCCTATTGCTGCTTGGTCTATTATTAGTGAAGGTTTTCATCACATATAAAGGCCTGATTGCATTAGGTTACCACATGTACTAGAAAAGACAGTTCCTGCTTCAGGAAGTTAATTATCTCTTGCAATAATAATTAACCACTGAATTTTGGTTTTCAGGTTGTTTAATGAAGTGTTCAAAAGTGCCGGATGTTATTAAAAATGTAACTTATTTGATTTCTGACGCATCTATCTATTTTTAGCAGTGAAGAAGGATTAAGACTGTTCTTTCCCTACAATAAATTAGTGAATTCCACTAGTATACAGCTAAGCGATGGCCAGACATCACATCTAAGTGAATGTCAGGTTCTTTGACTTAATTCATAGTACTTAGTGCTACAGGGTAAATATCCCAGTGCTTACTGCAGAATTACTTTCCCTTCTCAGGTACTTTGTACAAAAGTAGCAGCTGTTTCTAGAGTTTGCTCAACTTTCCTTTGATGAGCATTTTAAATGGAAGAGCCATGTAGCAAGCGCTTAAGGCTTTTAAAAACACTGATGCTCTTGATGACCTGGTTGTCCCGTTTTGATCTGATGAATAGCATTCAGAAGCTTGGTTGTGTATTTATTACAGATCATATCAAACTTGCTCTGAGTAAAATAAATAGGCAATTTTGATGCGGCAGTGTATAGCTGTGAAATGTTGAGAAATATTTAAGGTTTTAACTTCTGTACTGCACGTAGTACATGTCTTCTCCAAGAATTCATTAAGAATACATATCAGGTCTACCTTAGTATAACAGATTATTTGTCAGAAAGGTAAATCTTATTTTCACAGTTTGAAACAATATGGTAAAAGTTCTAAATGGTACACAAGGAAAAAAAATAAAGAAAAGAAAATGACGTAATTTTTTTTTCTAACTTATATCTGAGGAATTATATTTCTCACTGACGCAATTTTTTCCATTTAGGACCAGACTATTGCGCTCTTCAGGACCATGGCTGTGAACAGGAATGTGTTAATACAGATGATTCCTATTTTTGTCAATGCCAAGAAGGGTTTAGACTTAATCCAGATAAGAAAACATGCAAAAGTGAGTAATCCTTTGGACATAATGAAGTTCATCTGCTTTTATTTCTTAAACCAGCTGTGAATGGTTTCCTTTCTGAAAGGATGAAATTTTTCTCTATTATAAAGGTTGAAACAAATCTTTCTTTATAAACTTGAATTTTAACTGGCACTGTCTTATTGGAAAAATATATAGTTTGCTGTTTCATAGACTAGGTTGTATATTACACATTTTTTAAGAGATTCAGGAAAACTTAAGGCATAATACAGAAACCACAATGGCTTAAAACCAAAAAGTTTGTTTCTTATTTTATGACTTTCTGACATTGTCCTGTAGTTGCACAATTTTTTTTTCTTTTTTAATTTTTACCTTGCTTTGCTGCTAAGTTGCATTAGCCAAGGACAGATGTATTTCATTAGTTTTGAGAAAGTAACGGATTGGTAATGTAGTTATGAGAAGCAACTTAAAATCACACATGAAACCCATACAGTTTCCTTCAAACTGTATCAACAGCCTCAGCAATGTTAGGGTTCCAAACCAGTTGTACATGTTATTTCCTTCACAAAGCCTTTTGTGTTACAGCTCTTCCTGAGTTGGGGTCCAGAAACTCAGCAAGTTTTCAGTGTAATGCTGTTAATAAAGAACTATCTTGACCTGGTGACTCAGTTCTAGTGGGGGAGGAATTGTGCTGATACTTTATGAGTAGGAATATTGATTAGAGCAACATAATTATATTTCTAGACCCTCATAAAATTTATCTGTTTTTACAACTATGTCTTCTTTCAGTCTTAAAGATGTTTTCTCATCAAGCATCATTATATACACTGTGCTGTTTTTACAGCAATCCATACTACTCTGGCTTTTAGTATCTGTATCGTATTTTAATACATTCAGGGTTTTATAGAATGGATGTACCTTGGTGAGCATAGGAGTAAAAGAACTATAATGCCTGGAATACTTATTGCCAATGATTTAATTTAGAATTAAAGACAAATCATAACTCTCATTTTGGATACTTTTCCTTAACCTTAGGGGACTCTGGATTTGGCTGTAAATCTGGTGACATTTTCAGGATTGAGCTCCCATTCCAAAACTTGTTATAACAAATCTCATGTGAGATAAACTTGTAAAGTAGAACATTTGCATATATGCCCTTTTTATAAATCAGGAAGAATACTGGTGACCAGCACCAGGCATTCCTCCTCCACCATGCACCATGTTTCATAAACTGTAATGACTACAGGAGTGGGGGTATGGAGTCAAAGTGCAGTCTTGCTAGCTAAGTATTTGCAGTCAACTCACAGATCCACAGCTCACTATCAGATGTGCAGTTTCAAAAGCTGTCCAAAGCATAGAATCTGGTACCATTTAACAAAAGTGAGTTTTTCTAAGCTGTTTGACTTCAGAAACCCTCACGACTGGCTTGAATTCTTTAGTGTTTTTCTCTCTACAGAAGTAAACTTCTGTGCTTTTGGTCAGCATGACTGTGAACATGAACGCGTTAATATGGAAGAGTCACTTGTGTGCAAATGTCATCCTGGATACACCCTACAACATGATGGCAATACGTGCAGAAATTAGTATCTCATGAACAGCAGCAACTAGTTACTGCAGTGGGGTGAGGTGTGAACAGAATGAGAAAATGCTCCTGAGTCCCTTCTGAGATCTTTTTGAGCTATGCAAACCTATGTTTCTGTAAAGACAACCCCAAGCCAGCCCTAGTGAAGTCATGCTATAGCAAGATCCCAGATTGAATATGGAACTAAAGCATCATCTTCTCCAATACAAATAACTGGGAAAAGGTGTTCAGCCATGGTGTCAAACACAACGGCAGAGCTTACTCTGGAACATCTGTATCATTACTATGTGCTACTTAACTGCAGCACACTTAAAACTAATGTATGCTGATATGTGGAGATGTGTAGAAATCTCCCCCTGCTATATGTTTGCATTTTCATCAATCTGTTTAATAAAGTGTCCTCTGCTAATAAGAATGCTACTAAAAGAGGGACCAGTGTTGCACCAGAAAACACCAACAGCACTGCCCACTTGCTGTAACCTAGTTTTTCAGAAGATACTGTTGTTGTTTTTTTTCCAGAGAACCATTTTTCTCATAATCTAAAATATTGGTATCATTTTTGCCTGATGTACTTATGATAAATTTCACCAAAAGAACACTCTGTCACTGAAATTAAAAATAGTTTATAGACTAGGGAGTAATTATTTTTAAATAAACTATGTGTGATAAAGCTATATTTAAAGACACTTGGATGTGTTGCAAGAACTTTTTAACAATTATGTTTTAGGCTATCACAAGTTGAATATCTAAAAATAAATATTTCCCAAGACACTATTTTTTTTTTTAAATACAGACCTTTCCCCTTTTCCCTCCCCTTCTCTTCCTTAAAAAAAAAAAAAAAAAAAAAAAAAAAAAAAAAAAAAGTAATGAAGCAAATATGATGAACAAATTTACAGTTATACTATTTCTTAAAGCCTGGAAATTAGCTGCTTTGTGAGTACTCCACTCCTTGAGAGCATGTGTTAAAAGATTCTGCATTAGAACCTAAAGTATTTAAATGTTAAAATTCACATTAGTGTGGATGTTTGTATTGTAAAAGATGGTGCCAAGATGCTACAGATGCATTTTTTCACAAACTCTTTTTTTTTAATTATTATTATTTTCTCCTTTTTTTCCACATTTTTTGTGTGCTCTGAGAAGTTACACAAGCCTCTTCATGGTGATGTAAACCCTTGGAATAAGGAGACTGTTCCAGCTGGAACTTGCTTCAGCTAGTAAAAACTTACACCTCAGCTTCACTTGTCCTAGCCAATGTTACCTCTCCTTATGTATAATGGTAAATCTGGACTGACTCCTGCAAACTCTTTGCCTAGTTAAATAAACTAATAAACAGCAATATTTAAAACTAAGTAATTTTATGTTAAGTATAGGATTTTTTTTTTTTAAATATAGACAGCTACAGACGTGCCTGTTCACATCTGTAAATGATTTGCAAATAGAGACATGAGACTCTGTTTGTGTCTGAGGAAACTCCACTACTTTTGATCAAGTTAAGCTAAAGTGATTTGGGCCTATATAACTAAAAATAGCCATTAGCAAGACGTGAATAAAATGTTATGAGAAAGTTCAGTATAAAGCTTTTTTCCTAAAATGTGCTTTTTCTATACTTACAGCGTCAGCAGATTACATAGTACATTTGCAAGTGCACGTATCTCACTCTAAAGCTTTGCTGTCTGTTCAGTGGACCAGTTTCATACAAGAGTCAATAAATATTCCATTTTATCTGACTTGGAATCAGAATAGAAATAGGAAAACAAAGCAAATGGAACAAGTTAAGACACTCCCATACTCATGATTTGTATCTTTTCTCCACTAGGCTTGAACTGCGGTAACCTGTTGGCAGGATAGTGTTAATTTGTGATTGCTCATTTGTTGAAAAAGAATGTACTGTTTATGAAATAACCTGGAAGCTATAATTTCTTTTACAAGAGTTACTGGTATTCCTACTTCTCTCTGAGAAAATTTTATGGTGAACAAAAGAGTCTTGCCTTTTAAACAAAGAAAGCATGATCCTGTGGGTAATACAAGGCAGGACACTGCCTCCATTTCCCTTCATGACATTTGGCAAGCACTTTATCAAGTTTGTTGTCTGCTGTGTGGGGTTGTTTTATTAATTTCACTTAGGTTTTGTTAATTAACTCAGGTTGTTCAAATAGGTGGGAATGCTGCATAAATAAAAAGCTGTACTGATCTTTTCCCCTTGCTCTGCCAAGGCATTGTGCACAAACTACAATGTCATAATGTATGTACCTAAAACTCCAATGTGCTTTCTTCAATTATTAACACAAATCAATAGGAGTGGACCACTGTGCTGAAAGCAATCATGGCTGCGAGCATCTGTGCCTAAATACTGATGATTCCTATGTCTGCCAGTGCTTTGAAGGATTTGTCATTAATGAGGACCTAAAAACCTGCACACGTAAGTCTTCTGAGAACCTATTTTATCTCAGCTCACCTGGGAAAGGTTTCTGTTTTCATACAGGGAAAAGGACACACCTTCAGGGGAGGGAAGTGATACCATCTAGAGGGACATCAACAGTCTCAAGAGGTGGGCCTCTGTCAACCTCGTGAAGTTCAACAAGGCCAAGCACAAGATCCAACACCTGGGTCAGGGCAATCCCAAACTTGAACACAGACTGTGTGATGAGCTAAGATAGCAGCCCTGTGGAAAAGGATACGGGAGTACTGGTGGATGAAAAAAACAACGTGAGCTGGCAATGTGTGCTTGCAGCCTAGAAGGCCAACCATATCCTGGGCAGTGTAGCAGCAGGACAAGGGGTAATAGTTTTAAAACTAAAAGAGATTAGATATAGATTAGACCTTAGCAAGAAATTCTTCATTCAGAGGGTGGTGAGGCACTGACACAGGTTGCCCAGAGAAGCTGTGGGTGCCCCATCCCTGGAGGTGCTCAAGAACCAGGCTGGTTGGGGCTTTGGGCAACATGGACTGGTGGGAGGTGTCCCTGCACATGGTAGGGATGTTGGAATTAGATGGTCTTTAAGGTCCCTTCCAACCCAAACCATTCCGTGATTCTATGATTCCATTTATTCTCACAGACTGAATTTCAAAAACACCTTAATAATGTTTTGAAAACAGAGACAGAGAGAAAAATGACTTGGAAAAAGGCACTTGTCAACATTACTGTAAATTCTAGTGTTTTCAGCAAGTTTTGGAAGAAACACCCCCAGTGGTTGAGGACAGTTTTCCAGTCACATGACACATGTGTCTGACTGACATTTTAAGATTTGTGTTCCCCAGGCAAACTGCATCATCTGATCTGGGGCAGAAGTGTGAATCCCATAGAGCTTTACTGCTCACATGGGAGCCCTTAATAAGCAAACAAAAGTTGTCCTGACAGCTCTCCACCCTTTATAAATCTAATGATCACTGAGAATCATCGCAGTTTCACAAATGGCCATATTGCCTCCTTCACTGGAAAAAAAATACATAAAAAGAAAAAAAAATACATTAAAAGGGCCAGGAAGAGAGGAATGTGATTATATTTTGCCTGGTTACTTTTCCTGGACCCGCCGTCTTTGATGAGAGAGTTTTGGCCACCTTTTCTGCAGATTGCAGAGGTACATTGTTTTTCAAGCTTGTTGAATGTTGGAGTAGCTCCAGACTTAGCTCCTTTACTTGCACTTGGGCAAAACAGTTTTAACAGAAATCAAAATGATACAAAAATAATCTTGGATACAAAGATAATCTTGGGAAAAATGAGGCAAATCTGCAAAGGCAAACTGCCTTTGTCTTTAACCTTATCTTTGTCTCTGTACTACCCTTTTTAGCCCCACTCAATGGCAGATTTTGCTTCTGTCACTGCAAGAATCAAAAAAGGGACAGTAATGCAAAATTAGTACTCTTGTATATACAATAGAGGTTGGGGTGTGCTAGAAACAATTTATCTGAAAATTCATCTAAAAGAACCCCTGGAAATTCAGAAACAGCCAAACTATGTTTTTAATAGTTTTATCAACTTGCGAATGGAAAAACCCTTTTCCTTTGTAGTAAAAAGAGGTGTTTTATTTCACTCAGTCATTTTCCTCCAGGCTGTAGTTCGAGACTCATCAGCAGCATTAAAACTGTGCTGTGGTTTCTGGAATCCCTCCATGCAATAAAACTGAGAGATTTTGAATGGTGGTTCTTCTTGCCAGTGTATCCCTTCCCTCATATTTATTTAGGAATAAGATTTGTCCTATTCCTGAGCTCCAGATGAGTTGCTGAGACACTGTGGGTTTTTTAGACTACCATGAAAATAGTTTTGGCACTTGGGATGTCTTGAATGAGTGGCTGAGTGGGGTTAGCATTTAACATATACCACTCCTAATGGAAAAACATCGGGGACATGACAACACTGGTGTCATATATAGAGGCACGGTTATCTTAAGACAGCTGGGAGATCACCTGAGTGGTAAATAGATTTCTGCTTTGACAGCTTAGTACAAAACAATGAGTGGCACTGTGTGTGTCGCCTATAAAGAGTAGTGAGTGCTGCTTGCAGATTCCTGGGGGTATTGTGTCTTTGTACTACGCAGAAGAAACACTCAGGAAATTTGAGATGAAAAAATGGACCACATTGATTGATTGTTCTTGTCATTTTCAATTCTTTGCAAAAGCTTGGATAGCCTAAGCTAAAGACCACTGAGTTCCCAGAGAGGTTTTCTGCTTGCTGCCACAGCAGCTAGGTCAGGCACACAAGCAAGTCTGGGGAATGCCACGTTTACATCAGATCATTTTGAAACCATCTTTAAAGAGTGTCCACAAGGTAGCTTTTCTGTCTTTTCCACTGTCTTTTATAAAATCATTGTTAAAGTGATTTTTTTTTTCTTCTTTTTTTTCTAAAATTCAGTTTGTGAGTATATGGACTCTCTTGAGTTATGCTAAATGTTCTCAACTCTGCTTACAGCAGGCAATGCAAAGTGTACCGCAAAACCTTCTTAAATTATATTGAAGCTCTATGTATATTATCGGATAAGGAACAGGATTGTTGCTTAAGTGATTCAATAAGTGTGTATTTACTTTCTTATATGCAATGCAAATACTAAGGATGAAAATAATCCTTTAATTAATTATTAATATATTTTTTAAAATAACTTTCATTGCTTCTGCAGGAGTTGACTATTGTGCTCTGAGTGATCACGGCTGTGAACATTTGTGTATAAATGGTGACAGATCTTACACTTGTCAGTGTTTTGAAGGATACAGGCTTCGGAATGATGGGAAAACATGTAAACGTAAGTTATTATTCAGCAAGTCAGTGCTAGATTTTTATTTCATACACAGAAAAAAAAATCTGTAGGGTAGGATTTGATTGCCTAAACATGGCTTTCATTTATGTCATTTTAAATGCTCCAGGATCACAAAAGTTCACAGTTACCCTTTTGGTGTCCTATTTGCCAGCAGTATGTCAATGTCTTGGATACTCTAGGGCATCTAAAGGGGCACTGGGTAGAAACTTTTAGGCACCTGAATGACTCCCTGAATGCCTGGGACATACAGAAAGTAGATCTGATGCTGGTCTGTCGTGGATCCAAAATTATTTTACCCCAACTTACATCCTTATATCAGACAACTGTAATTTTCTTCTCAAATCGAGGCAAAAATATATAGCATTTCAAAAGATTTCTACAGCACAAAGAAGCCTGCAATACTAATGGAATGTTCATTTTTCCCCAACGTGGTATAAGGGTCATTGCAAAAGAGGTATCATAATTGCATTATACATTTGGCTATGTTACGCAGTTCTGAAGAGTGACAGATATAAAAAGGAGTTGAAAATTTCTCTCCAGTATAAGAGCACACACTAAGGGATCAAAGAAGAATTGTGGATAAGTCCTTGGAAAACACAGAGACATGAAATACTTCATAACTATAAACCAAATCATATCCAAAGATCTCATCAACATCTGCTGTTAAAAAACATTTACAAAAAAAAAAAAAATAATTAAAAGTCATCCAGACACTAACATGACAAATGAAAATATCCATATTACCAGTTTGTATTACACATACCACATCAATAACCTACTTTGTTAGTCCATGCAAAGAGACAAATTTTACCTGTCTCAAAAAGTACTGGCACCTTAACCTTGCAAAAAGCTAAAAGCAAGTGCAATCTTGTGTTCATGCAATAGTCTTGGCAAGAAAATAAAGGGTGGGGAGAAGAAAGTGTAAGTAAGAAAGATGTTAGTTTACCCAATGTTAATAAATAGACAATTTCATTTTATTTTTAATATAAGTTGTAACTAAATCACCTATCAGGAAAGCCCATGGAACATCAGCTTACCCAACTATAGCTGGCAATTTTCAAGAACGCCACAGCAGGATTATGCAGTTGGTCTTTCTCATTACATTTAAACACTACATAAACTGAGCTTTTGTAATTCTTGTTTACAGAAAAATGACAAACACCATCTGAACTTAACCACAGGGAAAGACAGCATAACTACTTCAGGTTTGAGCAGGTTTATTACTGAAGATAAAATGATGGTGATGGAAAGATATGTTTCTCACCAGAAAGTTTACTTGAAATGTGGATGTGGGATTTAGGTGCCTTTGGAAATCTCTGTGGGTTACTAATCTTCATGCTGGGGACACATGAAATTATACAAACTCTGGAACCAAAATAGCGCACTTTTTCCTAGTAATAAGGTTATAAAATTGTACAACAAAAAGGTACCTTTAGAAATTGACAGCAGGTACTATAAATGATTTGCAGAATTGAGTCAGGAATACCAGCAAGAACAAGAATATTCAGTAACTGAACATCCTGTCCTTAACTAATATAATTCTTCATCTTTTAAATTACTCTCAGGTAAAAATGTCTGCAAATCAGTCAACCATGGCTGTGAGCATGTTTGTGTTAGTGCTGACAATTCCTACACCTGCAAGTGTCGTGAGGGATACATACTGAGAGAAGATGGGAAGACATGCAGAAGTGAGTAACCAATATACATGTATATTGAACATTTTTGCATTTGCATTAGGCAAGAAAAGAAAGGAGTTTATCACTTCTCACTAGAAAACATCATTTTGATACCTACATTTTTAACGTGTTCATTCAAAACTATATTTATATCTGAATCATTCCCAGGACAGGACATCTGCAAATCAGTCAGCCATGGCTGTGAGCATATTTGTGTTAACAAAGATGACTCTTATGCTTGTGAGTGTCATGAGGGCTTCCTACTGAGAGAAGATGGGAAAACATGCAGAAGTAAGTACTCTGGTAATTACTGGTAGACTTTTATCTACAGAACGTAGATCTCTGGAAGTGTTTTATCTAAAAGCACTTTTGTAGTTTATTCATGATGCACTATTGTTATACCTGCCAGAACCTTGTAAAAGACTCAGTGGACAGAAATAATGTATTTTAGTAGCTAAACTGATATAACTGTAGACAAAAAAGACACACAGTTTTTCAGGTACTAAGAGTTAGAAGTGTTAGCTGCCTAAATTTTTGTCCATTTCTTCCAAAGATCTCAGTAGACCTAATAAAAGCTATTACTTCTCCCTGCATAATATATTCATTGTAGATGTGCTTTAACCAAAAACCGTCAACTATTCTCAGATAAAGACATTTGCAGCTCAGTTGCCCATGGCTGTGAACATGTTTGTGTTAATGCTGATGAGTCATACATCTGCCAGTGTTATGAGGGATTTGCATTAAGGGAAGATGGAAAAACATGTAGAAGTAAGTATCCTTATCTTTAATAGAAATTTTCCTTAAAATCTGTGCATTTGTAGACATGTTTTAAAGTCTGGCACCATTCTTTTTTTCCCAGATAAAGATGTTTGCAATTCTGTTGACCATGGCTGTGAGCATGTTTGTGTGAACACTGATAATTCATACATTTGCCAGTGCTATGAGGGTTTTGTATTGAGGGAAGATGAGAAGACATGTAAAAGTAAGTTACTTGATGTTAATGTATTTTTTACATTCAGGGGTATACTGGAGAAGCAAATTGTGCTAGAGGTAGGTCTTATTTATAATTTTACCTGACAAAAAGGAGGATAAATTCTTTATTTTACTAGGAGTTTTTTACTGTTAGCATTTATATTTTTGGAAATGTACTCATTTATTAAACTGTAGTAAATAAAATCTACATTATTCTTAGGTAAGGACATCTGCAGATCAGTCAATCATGGCTGTGAACATCTTTGTGTTAATAATGATGACTCATACACTTGCCAATGCCATGACGGATTTGTACTGAGGCAAGATGGGAAAACATGCCGAAGTAAGTAGCTTATGAAAAAAAGGAGAAATTTCATTTCCCTTTTACTTGGAAATTATTCAGTGATTCACAGTGGTCAGAGCAGAATATTGTCCTCTACAGATCATAAGATTTTTAGGAATCAATTATTGTTTGAACCAAAGCTATATTTCAGAAAATCAGCCAGTTTTAAGTCTGAATGTGGCTTTTAAAATGTGAACCTAATTTCTGGACTATGCCAAAATTTAATCTTGAGCATAGGATGTTGCTACATTTTACTTTGATGAGTTGATTGCCACTGTGTTGTTCTGTGTATACTCATGTGGACCATAATTTAACTTGTTCCTTAGCTTAACCTCTTATCATGGTACATGATAAGCAGATGAAACTCCTTCAAGCTCTTTATATGTTTTCCAATCTTTTCATAAATCTCTTCTTGCTTTCCTAAAGCCTTTTTTATGTATCAGCGTCCTTGCGGGGACACCACAGTGGTACAAAGTCTTACAATACAAGGTACAGTAGGATCCAGGGTATAAGAACTATATCCCTCACTCTTTTTTGAATCTACCCTTTTATTTTTATGACCAAAGATAGCATTAGTCTCTGACCATACAACTCTGCTAAAGCTCATGTGTAGCCAGTTATCTACCATGACCACAGCCATATAAGACTCTCAGTCATACAAGTGTCCCACATCCCGTGGGAAGTACAGCCTTCATTCTTTTTTTTTCTAAATATGTTAAGTCTAATTCTGGCTATTTAAAAATATATACGGCTTGTTGTTACTCAGCCTGCAAAAAGATTCCCGTCTCTTTATATCAGCAGCTGCTCTATTTTTGTTTGCCATTGCTTCAACTTTGGAATAACCTACAAACTTTGTCAGTGATTATTTTATATTTTCTTTAAGATTGTTATCTGTTCCATTATCTGTTCCATTGTTTTAATGCAGATCAGTGTCAAGCTGACAGGCTTACAGTGAATTAGTTATCCTTTTCAAATGCTGTGTGTGTATGCACTAAGAATAGAAACTCCTCAGTGTTTTTGGGTATTCCCTGGAGTTCTAGGAGGTAACAAAAAAACAACGCTAGGCATCCGAAGTGTTATTCAGCCAGCTCTGTTACACCTCTTGGCTACAAGTGATCTGGAGTTACTACTGTTTCTTCAGTAGGCGCTGTGTGATGTACTGCTCAGCTCACAAAACATCATTCCAACAGTATTATTAGTAGCCTATTTCATAAATTCCAACTTGAATATACTAAATATTTTTTTACCTTTTCTGCTTTAAGATTTCTAATTACAATATCCTGTTAGAATGTTGTTATTTTTTTCTTTTCCATTTTCTTTTTCTTTAAATGACTTACTCATACTGCTCTTCATTTTGTTGGTCATGCATTCCCTTTTCCTTTATCTTATTATTTCCATGTTTTTGAATTTAATGTTTTCATTTTTGGTAAATAATATGAATTTTCCTTTCATTCATTATTCATATCTTATAGCTGTTTTCTGTTTCAATTTCTAATGGAGGTTGGTTTCTAATTACCCTGGTACTTTTGTTTTGATGTTGTGACTAAGTTTTTGTTGTTTTTTCTTTTTTTTTTTTTGGAGGTATCTAATTACGGTTATCTAAAATAACCTTAAATAGTGCAGTCATCATTACCTTTTTTTTTTTTTTCCTCCCATCACAAAATCCTTTGGCTCATAATTGCTTTCAGCTATGTAAAATTTATCCTTCTGAAGTAATAGCTGTTTGTTGCTGGCTTGTATTTCATTCTGTTTGAAAACAACAAATATTGCACACAGCTGTGCATAAGCTGATGCTAACTGATGCTAATTTTGACTTCCATAACCATTTCTTCTTTACCTGCTAGAACAGGATCTAGTCTAGATTATGTCTTGAATGTTGTTGAGTTAGAAGATTGTCCTCTGTAGTATTTTGGGGAATTTTTGTATTGGCAGCATGAAACCTCCAGGTAATGTGCCTCAGGCTGAAGTTCTTGTGAAAACATAAATGTCTTCTCTACACATTGAACTTACTTGCTCTGCTAATTGCTAAGAACCAAGAGAAGCCAGCTGATGTAATCTGGATTTTGGCAAAGCTTTCAATACAGTTTTTCACATTATCCTTCTGGACAAAATATCCAGCATACAGCTAGACAAATAAATAATACAATGGGTGAACAGTTGGCTGAAGGGTCAGTCTCAAAAGGTGATAGTGAATGGGGTTACATCTAACTGGCAGCGAGTCAATAGCGAGGGTCCACTGGGCTGCGTTTTAGGGCCAGTTCTCTTCATTTTGTTTCTAAGTGATCTGGATACAGGATTTGAATGCATACTAAGTAATGTTGCAGATGACACTACATTAGCAGGAGATTGTGGTGGGCTAGGCAATTACTAACATGAAATTTAACAATAGTTAAGTGCTCGATTCTGCACCTGGGATAGGGCAACCCTAGCTGTATGTACAGACTGCGAGATGAAAGTCTGGAGAGCAGCCCTGAGGAAAGGGATCTGAGGGGTTTTGGTCAACAGCAAGTTGAACGTGAGCCAGCAGTGTGCTCTGGCAGCAAAAAGGGCCAACGATACCCTGGGAAGCATCAAGCATGGCAATGCTAGCCAGTCGAGGAAAGGGATTGTCTCACTTTGATCTGCACTGATGTGGCCTCCCCTCAATTACTGTGTGCAGTTTTGGGTGCCACAATGTAAGAAGGACATAAAACTATCAGAGAGTGGCCAAAGGAAGACAATAACGATGGTGAGAGTTCTAGAGGGCAAGACGTGCAAGGAGCGGCTGAGGTCCCTTGGTTTGCTGAGCCCCAAGCAGAGCAGGCTGAGGGGAGGCCTCATGACGGCCTGCAGCTCCCTCACGAGGGGAGCGGAGGGGCAGGTGCTGAGCTCTGCTCTCTGGGGACAGCGACAGGACCCGAGGGAACGGCATGGAGCTGGGACAGGGGAGGGTCAGGCTGGGGGTTAGGGACAGGTTCTGCACCCAGAGGTGGTCAGGCACTGGGACAGGCTGCCCAGGGCAGTGCTCACAGCACCAAACCTGCCAGAGTACAAGAACAGTTTGGACAACGTTCTCAGACACATGGCCTGATTTTTGGGTTGTCCTGTGTGGAGCCAGGAGTTGGACCCAGTGATCGATGTGGTTTCCTTCCAGCTTAGGATATTCTATGGTTCTGTGATTCTGACCAATCTGAACTTTGCTGTCAGAGGTATCCACTGTTATATTTCCTATGTAAAAGTAGTTCTGCATTAGCAGCTGGGAATATATATATATATATATATATTGTTGTTGTTGTTGTTGTTGCAGTGAAAAAGCAACAGAGAATGCTGATAGATGGCTTGACTTCCTCCTGTACTTTCTCCTCCTCTATCCTTCTTGAACAGGTTATGACCAACTGGTTTTAACACTGCACTCATACAAATTCCCCCATCAGCTTTTAGCATTTTATTTATCCTCTTAAATGAGTAGTTTCTATTCTCCTGGATTTTGCTTATGCAGTTTCTTGGCATTGATGTAAGAGTCCCAAAGAATTGTTTTGCTTTGTGTCCTGTGGTGTTTTGCTTAATTTTGTTTTCACTAGCATGAATTTATGCTAAATGACTATGCTAAATTACTCCTTCCTTTTTCTCTTACTGCTGTCAGTGTAGCGTCCTCCTCCTTAATCTGGTCAGATTAATCCTAAAATAATTCATTGCCAGTGGGAGACCATCCAAACTGTGCAGTTCTTTCTGCTCAGATAGTAAAGAACTCATGCCTCATGTGAGCTAAACTGCCAATCATTCAACTAGCCAGAAATTTGCTTTCAGCATGCATGCTTTCGTATTTCTTTGCTCATGGGATTACCCCTACAGTCTTTATATTTATGTACATATATATAAAAAAAGTTTAACTAGCAAATCACATTAAATATTATCTAACTATTGCTAGGCAAGGATATTTGCAAATCAGTCAACCATGGCTGTGAACATGCCTGTGTTAATGCTGGTGATACATTTATTTGTAAGTGTCGGGAGGGATTCCTGCTACGAGAAGATGGAAAAACGTGCAGAAGTAAGTAGTCTGATATTTATCAGCATACTTTTTATCTGCAGTTCATGCTTGTGTGGAAACATATTAACTAGCAAGAGCTGTCATCTGTTCTCAGATAAAGATCTTTGCAAAGCAATCGACCATGGCTGTGAACATGTTTGTGTTAATACTGATGATTCCTATATCTGCAAATGCCATGATGGGTTCCTGCTGAGAGAAGATGGGAAAACCTGCAAAAGTAAGTAGCATGATAACTTAATTTGATGAATTACACATATAATCAAGACCCCTGCTGATACATGTTAACTACCAACTCTCTTGTTTGCAGACAAGGATGTTTGCAATTCAATCAACCATGGCTGTGAACAAGTTTGTGTGAATACTGAAGATTCCTACATCTGCAAATGTCATGAAAATTTCATACTGAAGGAAGACGGAAGGACATGTAGATGTGAGTAGCCTGAGTCATAAGAGTATGTTTTTTTTTTTTTTCTTGAGGCTTTTAAGTTTTGTGCCTGTGAGTGTTTCCACATGTGTATGTTTATTTGTGATTTCTAACTACTTAAGCTACTTATTAAAGATGTTATCTCTCCCTAAAGAATCTCATCTAACAAACTCCATCCGTTCTCCTCAGATAAAGATGTTTGCAAATCAGTTGACCATGGCTGTGAACATATTTGTGTTAATACTGATGATTCCTATATCTGTGAGTGCCATGAGGACTTCGTACTGAAGGAAGATGGGAAAACTTGTAAAAGTAAGTTGTTTAATCTTCATTATGTATTTTCTGATCTGTTCACGAAGTATATCATGTAGTGTGTTCTTTGTGTCTTTAACATGCAATTAACTTCATAAAATAGCATGCAATAATCTTCACGGAAATGAGCTTTGTCATGGAAGATTATTGCTCTAATTTTTATATTTTGTGAAAGTTATTTACCTGAATAACTGTGCTAAATATTATTTTCATTATTCCCAGGTAAAAATATCTGCAAAACAGTCAACCATGGTTGTGAACATGTTTGTGTTCCAACTGGTGATTCATACGTGTGTCAGTGCCACAAAGGGTTTATACTGAGGAGAGACAGGAAAACATGCAGGAGTGAGTAGCTGGAACTTTTATGGGGAATGTGTTCTTTCAGTCATAAAAGTGATGACAGCCTAAATTTTTCTCAAAATTGTTTTATACCAGTTTTGCTTTTGAGAGCAGATTTAATAATGAAATTCTCTTAATAATTCTCAGATAAAGACCTGTGTAAGTCCATTGACCATGGCTGTGAACATGTGTGCATTAATAATAATAATTCATACAGCTGTCAGTGCCATGAGGGTTTTGTCCTGCGGCAAGATGGAAAAACATGTCGAAGTAAGTAACTGAATAAGTCTATCAGACACTCTTCTCCAGCATTACTACATAAAAAACTGAAAGAAGTCCAACTTCTTTGTCATATGTTCTTCAAATGACATTTGAAATGTTTGAATTTATAAATATGTTAAATAGAATACATATAAATATTTCAATTTTTCGTAGGCAAAGATGTCTGCAAATCAGTTGCCCATGGTTGTGAACATATTTGTGTTAATAATGATGATTCATACATCTGCAAATGTCAGGATGGATATGTACTGAAAGAAGATCAGAAAACATGCAGAAGTAGGTACATTTTATTCAGAAAGACTTTGTTTCTTTGATTTTTAAAATTTCTTGACCTTACTTCAAATGCCTCACTTCAAAACTGATGTATTGTTTGAAAGCCCAAACCATATGTGAGTGTGATGGAATGTCTTGAACAATTTAGCTTGATGTTCTTGTAAGCAAAAAAATAACAGAATGAATGGTTGTTTTAATACAGTATCAAATACAATAATAATCCCTTCCAAACATCAGGAAAAAAGTCAGAACAAAATCTTATTATCGAGGAATGTGTACTTTAAACAGATTCATATACTGTGGAGCTTTTATCTTTATATACTAAATTGTAAAATATCATTAATTCTATTTTCTTATCTTCTAACATGACATCCTTGGAACATGATATGCATTTTTCTCATCACCCTTCTAATTTCTGGAGGAGAAACTCATCTACTGGAGCTCAGTAAAAATATTTATTCTGCAAAAATGGATGCCTTACTTGAGGAGAGTATTATTACCAAAAGAATGGTAACATGTTCATGGCTGATCTCAATCATAATTAAAACAGTTCACCATGAACTGTTGCCCTTTCTTGACATATGCAGTGATATTGAGGTGGTTCTGATATTCAGTGCATTTCTATTGCTTTAGTAAGTGACACATTTTTTCCTCAGATGACTGCAGAAAGGAATTCTTGGACACCAGTTCTAAAAAGGAGCTATTGTCCAGGAAGAAACATCCAAATGTTAAAACTGAAAATTCCATATCCCTACTGACTTGCTAACAGACAGCTTCAGTAATTGCTGCAGTCAAAGCAGGGTGCTTACAGCTGCTTTGATTTTTGCAAGTGCACTTGACCAAGTATGAGAATTCCAAGTTTGTCAGTATCTCCTGGATTGTCTCGCAGCTTCAGCGGGTAAAACAGAAAACGTTAATTTCAGCAATAAATAAGGCTTCTAATTACAAGATTTTAAGAGAGTTACAAGCAAAACAATGTATATAAACCATTCTGATCCAACATTATCAGCTAGGCACCCTTCTAGCATTTACTGTCTCCCCTATAATTTTTTAGCTATTTGCCAGTAGAGGCTTAAATTTGTGCTATAAAAACACAGGCATCATCTGAATTTTTCCCTAGACATGAGCCTCATCCCAAGCTGTACCTAACCCTTCTCTTTCAGCCTTCCCCAGCTCTTCAGCTCTTACCTCATTCTTTCCTGCAACTCTAAACACAACTTCTAAATTTTCAACTTATATGCAAGTATAGCTTCAGCAACTCATCTCTTTGTACCACCTTTATGTTTTTGCTACTTCTGCAGTACGAATACAGCTTCAGTGATTCTCTTCCATTTATTTCAGTGTTGGTCATCTACACAAAGGTAAAGTTAGCCTACAGGCCCATCCCTAGAAAAAAATGGTCAAAACTGTTTCTATATCCTAGCTATGTTCTTCAGTTACAGTCTTCCCCACTTAACAATCATTCTTAAAATTTGCTTGAAAATCTAATTTACTGCAAAATTTTAAACATTTGAAGTATTTTTAAGTGTCGTAGTATTCTACAAAGCAGCACATATTGATAGATATTCATCTTGATTATATTTTTATTATAAACTCCAGTCATGGGCACACTCTGACCTTTTCATATGAACTGTATACAACATCTCTAGAATCACTGGCAAGATTGTCTGAGCCAGGATCAAGGTATTCTAGATGGTACCTGAGTTCACATAGTCCCTATGTGTCTAGGTCCTATTTTCAACTTTGTCAACTTGTTCATGGTCTAAACACTGCTGCTTATTTCATAGGATGCACCGAAGGCCCGGTTGACCTGGTGTTTGTGATTGATGGATCGAAAAGTCTCGGAGAGGATAATTTTGAAATTGTGAAACAATTTGTCTCAGGAATATTGGATACGCTTGAGATTTCACCCAAAGCAGCTCGAGTTGGTTTGCTTCAGTATTCCAGTGAAGTCCGCACAGAGTTTACATTAAGGCAGTTCAGCTCAGCCAAAGACATGAAGAAAGCTGTATCACAAATGAAATATATGGGGCGAGGATCCATGACAGGACTGGCTCTGAAGCAAATGTTTCAGAGAAGCTTCACAGAAACAGAAGGCGCCAGACCATTTTCAGCAAATGTCCCTCGAATTGCTATTGTATTTACGGATGGACGAGCCCAAGATGAAGTCTCTGGGTGGGCTGCTAGAGCAAAGCAAACTGGTGAGTGGAAGTGTCGTTGATTCTTTCTTCAAGGCAAATATTGTGATAAAGAGGATGTAGAATCATAGAGAATCAGAGAGTAGTGATAGTATAGTGATAGCACTGAGCATCACTTGCTTTGTGTATTTTATTATTGTTGTTGTTGTTATTTTTCTTCCTTTTCTGTCCTATTAAACTATCTTATCTCAACCCACAAACTTTTACTTTTTTCCTCCCAGTTCTCTCCCCCATACTCCACTGTGTGTGCCAAACATCTGTGTGGTACCTAGCTGCCTGCTGGATTAAACCACAATGATACTGCACATATTTTTTCTGGTTTTGTTTGATTGACTTGATATGACAGTCATGGTGATGTATGAGTAGTGTAGCCCTGGTCAGGACTGGACTTCTTTGTGCGAAGAAAAGGATATGAAAAGAGTATGTGCTAGCAAGGCTGCTACTACAATGAAATATAAACCAAGTGCTTTTAAAAAAAAAATAAAATGAAAGATTTATACACTAAATAGTGAGATCTGGGTAAGTAAGTGGAGAATTTACAGGACTGAAGGAAAACAGTACTAAGCCAACCTTGCTTACTTACTGAATGAAACCCCAGCTCCAGACTGTTTATACTGATATTTGTAGCACTACAAGCCAAATCCATCCCTTGTGTAATTGCAGTGTAGGCAATGTAGTAACGTTGAACATAAAATTGGCCTTGAATGCTTTATCACTGATATCTCCAAGTCTTTAAAAAGCAACAGACTTCAGCATGACTGGTTCATTCATTAAATTGAATAAGCTTCTGGTGAATGTTTTGCTTTCCTGGCTGAAGTGCAATTGTAGGCAGATTCATGACAAAAAGTAAGGAGATGCTCGAGCAAAATACTGAAGAGTTGGAAAATGCATATTTTATGATGTTATCAGGCCCAGGATTCTTCATCAATAAGGCTAAAGTTACAATTCAGTGAGTGTGTAGCTGTTACTATTCAGTGATAATAGAGAGACACCAAACCTTCTTATCTTAAGTTTTATCTGAAACCTAACAGCTGAGAAGTCACTGTTTGCTCTTGGAACTTGCAAAAGAGATTGAAGTACTACAAAGCTAATTGCTGTATCATGAATCAGAAAATCAATACTAGCTGTGGACAATTTCTATGCCAGAAATAATGTAGAGAAATGTTGTGTCAAGTGATAGGTTTGCAAGAATAAAGAAATCCGTGGTTAGTTGCTAGCATGTCTGCAGGGGAGATGCCTGTATGAAGCATCCCTGCTGTGAGGGCCTTTCTCTCCTAGACCCCCAGGATTCCTTTCCCATGTTCTTACCCTCATGGGTTTGGGTACCTTTGCTGTGCCACCTAACCCATCCCTTAGAATTAAAGCATCTACTATCGTTTTGCTCTGAGGATTCCAGTGAAAAAAATAATTATTTATATATTTTTTAAAAATTACTGGCATCTTTCAAGAGTCTGACCCATTTGCTGACAGATAACAGGTCTCCCCACCATCCCAGTAAGTACCTTTATCGCACACACCCTGCCTGCACAGACACACACAGACCAGGAACTCTCAGTACAACTGGGAGGCTGACTTGTATGATTCACAGAACCACAGAGTGGTTGAGGTTGGAAAGGACTTCTGGAGGTCATCCCGTCCAACCCCAGAGACAGTTGCCCAGGACCACATCCAGATGGCTTTTGAAAATCTCCTAGGAGGGAGACCCCACAGTCTCTGTGGTCAACCTGTGCCTTTTCTCCATCACATGCAAAGTGAAAAACTTTCCTGGCGGTGAGAGGGAAGCTCCCGTGTTTCAGTTTGTGCCCATGCCTTCTTCTCTTGTCACTAGAACCACTGAAAAGAGCCTGGCCCCATCTTCTTTGCATCTTCCCTTTGGATATTTAGAGGCATTGATGAGATCTCCCCCAAGCTTTCTCTTCTGTAGGCTGACCAGTCCCAGCTTGCTCAGCGTTTCTGTATAAGAGAGATGTGCCAGCGCCTTCATCTTCTTGCTCCTTTGTTGGACTCTCTCCAGCATGCCCAGGTCTCTGTTGTACCAGGGAGCCCAGAACTGGACACAGTGCTTCAGGTGTGGCCTCATATTCCTCTAGATAGGAATATGGCCCTTGGGTGAGTCAGCCAGCCCTGCCAGTTTTGTGTTCTCTGCAAACCTGCTGATGGTATGTGCTGCCTTATCATCCAGCTCCTTAATGAAGATGTTGAATAGGGCCCAGTGTTGACCCCTGAGGTATACCACTAGTTAGTGGCTTCCATCTAATTCCCTTGGGTGTTTTACAGTGCTCTTTATGGGTTCATTTACTGTTAGCAGTGGCCAACCAACCCTCATCTCTTTATCTTAAAAAACATCTACCTGTTAAATGACAGCAGAGCAATTTCTGCATATCTTTTAAATAACTGAAGCATATTAAGCCTGTTCAAACACATTTTTGAAGATATACAGCATGTAATATATACATTTCTTGTGCTCTCCCGCTCTCTCTCTAAAATGACTAATGCTCACGTTTTCCTTTCATGGAGGAACAGGGGTTTAGAAATGCCAATATAATAATTATATGCACTTTCTTTTGAACCTAGGTATAATTATCTATGCCATTGGAATAGGAAAAGCAATTGAGGAAGAACTGCTGGAAATTGCTTCTCAGCCATCATATAAGCATCTCTTCTATGCTGAGGATTTCACAGCTTTGGAAGACATAAGTGAAGAGCTAAAAGTCCAGATCTGTGAAGGTAACAGTATTCCACTTTGAGCTAGAAGAGGAATGAATGCTTATAGATCTATTTTGCAGGCCTGAAGTAACAAGGAATTTTATTCATGGTGACCTCTGTCATAGTAGGTCATTGGTGTCAGACATTGCAAGGCTCAAGGTAATTCTTCTGCTCTTTAAAACGTGAGGAATATATACACCTAATCTATCACCAGGTAAAGGTATAGAATAATTTCATTTTCTCTATTTTCGTAATGCTCGTATAAAATGTATGCTTCTGCGCTTAGAAGGATCGATTGCTTTCTTTCTGTTACACTGAAGTCAGCCATGCACTGAACCCCACCCTGCTGAAGCAGCATGATCTAGTTCATTAGGAATGTGGGAAAATAATAATGGATTTATAGAGCCTAATGAGACTTGTAAATTGCTCTTAAGATCAGTAGCAAAAGAAAAAAAAAAAAAAAACAAACTCAGCAAAACAAATTATCAAGATCTGTTGTGCATATTTATAGAACATTAAAAACAGTTCACTGAATGTATATTCAAAGCTACAAGGAGTGGATCTCAGTTGCACGTAAGCTCCAAGTTTTGCTTCACAAACGTGGAAGGTTTGCTGCAGAAAGCACCCTTCCTCATTCTGGCACAAACTGCCTCAATCTAAACATTCCCAGCTGACGTTTTGCAAGGTACAGGGGGAATGTGAGCTGGGATGGAAGCTGTTCAGCTAGAGGAAGGACAGTATGTTTCTCCCACTCACACGTTCCCAGGACTCAGCATTATTTAGAACATTCAAATTTATACCTGAAGCAAAATCCAGAAGCATCACTGTAAATAAAATTGAGCACAACACTAGAATTGTACAGGATGGTTTAATTTTCAGTACTTCTGTTTGTTTTTTTTTCTTGAAATTAAATGCAAACAGGTTTTACTTTGTTCTTTAGCTTTATTGTATAAAATTCACTGGCAAGCAGTGGTGCGTTTCTTCCTCACACAGATGTCAGGGAAGAATCTGAAAAAAAGAATGTGAGAACGTTTCCTAGTTTGTATATTTTGTGCTTCTCATTGTCATATGAATCTTCTAGCTCCATCTTTCTGAAATTCAAAATACTGTGATAGCATAAACCCAAGTCTGTTCATTAACCTTCTTACCAGGCAGATAATCTACTGATGACAGCATGTCATCTTAAAAGCTTGGGGAGATGCCAAGGCCAAAATTAGCTGGCAACTGGTATAATAATTCTCACTCATTAGCAAACCCCAGAGCTCAGTGATGGAAATGCATCCTTCAGGTACCCACAACAGTGTTCAGCAGCCATTTTTTTTAAATATATTTGCCATCAGATGAAAAATAAGTAAATTCTGCCCCTCTGTGGCAGTTTCTAAACTGCACCTTTAGTAACTGGTTAGAGGTGGTGCCTCACAGCTTCTGTCCTTCTCCTCTCTCACCTCTAAGCAGTACCTCAGCTGTTTGTTTGTTTTCCTGGACACTCCAGGAATTTGCTCATCAACTGTTGCTCATCAACTCAAACCACCAGAAATTCTGCCTCCATGCCTGTTACACAAGCTGAAAGTTTATTTTTCCTTTCAGTTTTTCCTCTCAGCCTACTTTTTTTTTTTCCCCTCCTTTCCAACCGCAGTAATTTCATTTTGACTCTAGCCTTGGTCCTCAGCTGAGGACTTTAAGGCACGAGCCTGAGGGCAGGGATGAGCTCTCTGAACTTCGTGCAGCTCAGATGCGGACTCCACTGACAAAGCATCTTATCCCCAGTCCCAGCTGTCGATGTGCTGCATGTGTACAAGTTAAAAACAGAAGTCATCCAAATCTCTTTAGGGGTAAGGCTTTTTCCTTTTATTCTGCAAGAAAACCATCAGCTCTGTGGAACAGTTGCTGATTACCATTAATTATTCTTGATGACTAGTAATTTGGAGAAAAAAAATGCTTTTCTATTATGCTTCTTAGTAAGAGGAACTCACTTGGAGGGTTCTCATTCATTGCCTTGGTTAACATTAATTTCTCAAGCACTAACAAGGCTACAGTGATGTCATATTTAATAGGCACTCATCACGATGGCCTCCATGTTCTGAGCACATGCATTACGGGAGCCTTTAATTACATGGCTACATGTATTTTTGTCACAAGGCCCCCCCAGCCCCGATCAGATGGCACCTGTTGGTTAACACTCTGTTCTTCCAAATTGCAGATCATTATCGCTGCTGCAAATAGTCAGACACTGCCTTTGAAGATACATCCTCGGAGGCTTTTTTCTAACGTAATGTTTAGATTTTGTTCCAAAACAGAACATTAAAAACAAACACCTAACTTTAGCGTGGCTTCCCCAGCAAATTTGAGTGTTTATGCTGACTGCACTGACTTTATCAAAGAACTTAGAAAGAAACTAGCAGCCTCTGTACTTGTCTGATTTGACAGAGGTGGTGAGATCAGAAATGTTTGGTTCCAAACCAGTCTCTGAAGCTTGAATAAGAGTTTCTGAAGTGCTCAACTACCCTCCCAAACTGGAAGCCCTCCTGCCCCACCAACATATCTCTCAGTCTTGTTTCTTCTCTATCCCTTGCATGTGAATCCTCAACTCTTTCTCTATGTCAGCCCAGTGTCGAGATCTCAAACTTTTCACATCAGTTCTTCTATCCTTCCTAGACAGTCTTGTTAGGCTACAGATCCTTTAACTACTTCTAGAGCGACTTCACAGAATTGTAGGGGTTGGAAGGGACCTCCAGAGATCATCAGGTCCAGCCCCCTGCCAAAGCAGGTTCCCTAGAGCAGGCTGCCCAGGTAGGTGTCGAGACGGGCCTTGAATATCTCCAGAGAAGACCTCCCTGGGCAGCCTGTCCCAGAGCTCCATCACCCTCACCATGAAGAAGTTCTTCCTCACATTTGGTGCCAAGCTTCCTGCGATCCATAAAATTGCACAGAGCCTCTTCAGCTCCGGCCGTAGTCGGCAGGATTCGAACCTGCGCGGGGAAACCCCAATGGATTTCTAGTCCATCGCCTTAACCACTCGGCCACGACTACACACGATTTACTACTTCGTGTCAACTACTCAAGGCTCACCTTACCTGTTTTGTCCCACCTACAGGGGGAATTTCACCATCCTTGTTCCTAGGTGCTTATTATTTTACAGGACACCTCACCTAGTTTGTTTCCTCCTTACTTTGTGATCTCATCCCACACCTCTCTGGACTCAGATCTAAGCTCTGAGTGTTTCCTCCACCAACAGGCCCCCAGTCATGCTTTCTGATGTACTGAAATGCTGTAGTTCTGCCTGTTGAACTCTGGTCTTGCTCCACCACTCATCTCTGTTGATGCCCTGTTCCTTGTGCTCAGCATTCAGCCCCACCCCAGCTGCGTCATCTGCTTCCCAGTGCGACTTAGTACACCTGCACATTATGTATCCATTAAAATTCACAATTAATTGAAAGCAAAGTATTAATTTTCTAGAAGAGAACTCACTCCTAAGAATCAAAAGCTGTCTCTCCATTACCCTCTAGCGGCAGGAAGCAGGTAGTGTGCAGAACAACCCTTGAGATGGTTATACCTGTAGGTGTAAAATAGGGGGTTTTGAAATATGTTTCCATTTCTGTAAAGACACCCTTTGACTAAAAATTGGGTATATGGAGTCTGAAATAAATTCCTACAGTCTAAAGTCTATGCTTGATGAGCTATAAGCTTGTACTTCTGCTAATAACTGTAGCGTGTTAAAGAAATTCAACCCTTCATACCAAACACTCCCAAACTCCCTGATCCACATTTCCCATTATGGAGAAAACCGAAGGAGAATGAGACATCTTCCTTCTGCAAGCAGTTTTTATTCTTACTCAGTTCACCCCAAAAGGGCCCATAGATGACAGTGAAACACACAAGAGGACACAAATTGCTGTAATTTCAAATTGCTTTACCATCATGAAGTATTTGTAAAGCACTTCCAGTTTTGGAGGAGCTCTGGTGGTCAAGATGAAGGGTCAGTCCTGATATGTATCACACTGGACTTCTTCCAGCCTGTACAAGTGTGATGTATTCTCAATGTATGGTGAGAAAGAAACATGTAACATCTCCACTTCTGGGGAATTTTTATTTCTTCTTTTGTGACCTCTCTTCTTTCTACCAGCCATGAAAAATTCAGCTCACCAGCAAGATCCGTCATCTGGAAGGCTTCGTAAGACTGGTCCCCAGTCTTCAGGTTGGCTGTTTTGACTCAAGTGCCCTGCTGTCTCCCCGAATTGCCGCTAAATTAGCTGCCTTCTCCATGGCTGCTTCTGGAGAGAACCCTAACAGTTCACCTACAGGGGAATTGTTCACTCATTTCCCACCCTAACCCCCTTAAAATCTACCCTCTTTTCTGCAATCACATCTGCTTTTAGTACAGAAAATTTGAGAGCCACCATAACAGAGGCATGGCTGCATGCTCCCTTTTTACACCATCCAAATGAATTTCTTCAAGGGGAAGCTTGTATTCCAACACTCTGCTTGATTTTTAAAGCATGTTCAGCTTTCAATCACTTCTGTTTCTCACAGGAACCTTCACAACTCCCTTTCCATTCTGCAACCCACACCTTAAATCATGTATACAGTAAATACAGCCTAACAGCTTGGTTCCTTCACCTCTTTGTATCGCTAGTCCTCTCCATGAATGATCCTCACTGCAGTCAGTGAGATTACTCACTAATTAAGGAGAACTCTGTGCATGTGAGTAGCAAAGATAATGCATAATTACGTGCAGTGGGTTTCATTTTTAGACTTTTGGGGGGGGTTTCCTGCAGGACCTGACTCAACCACAATAACCATCACAGATGTCCTTGCCTGCCCCAATCTTGCAATACACCATAAGTATCATTTTGAAGACAGTCACACTCACTCCACAAGAACAACAGGTAATTAGGTTACCTTTGTTTAGATAATCCAGACTGCTCTTTCATTATCTAGGCTAAGACATGCTGTGTACTGTTTCTCAGTATACAAACTCTGCCCCATAGCATTCCTTTGGATGTTGACCTGTTTTCAGAACAGGGAGCTGTATTAAACCTGCTCTACATTTAAAATTTGTCTTTCTCTCCCTCAGCCCATCGGATTTATTCAGCATTTAAATCTATGCTTGCCTATTTCTGTTTTTCAGCAAAAGACAAAGACCAATGCAAATGTGAAAACCTTGTGACATTCCAGAACTACGCAACCAGTGAAGTAAGAAAACTCACACAGCGATATATCCTTTCTTGTATGTAAATCAAGAGGGATGGGTTAAAAGAAATTATAACTAGCAAGCATAAGCTGCCTTCGTGGCACAGATCACTCTACTGAAATGAAAAGCTGAACTACTTCGCAGACACTGTTAATCTCCAAGAAGCAAGGCTCCTAAGACTTGAAATCTGTTTCTCCTTCATAGAAGGGATCAAATTATTAATATGGATCTTTTAATAATCTGTAACAATTACCACCTTCAGGATCAGCAAAGAAAGCACTGGTTAAAGTCAAGACCAATACTCTCTGCTTTGCTTTACTTCAGATGTTAACAACATTTAGTAGCAACAGGAACCATGAGATATTTCCCTTCCTAGCTGCTATGTGAAGCACCAGAGGCAGGAAGGTGTGTAAGGTAAGATTCCCAGTGAAGAGGAAGCAGAGGACATAAGGTCTAATTATTTTCACATGAACAATTATTCACACAGAAAAGAAGCATAGATTGATAGATTCAAATTCCCCAAATTAAGCTTCATTATGAGGTTGCAATGCTACACATGCTAACCTGAAACTGTCTAACTTGCCTGCCCAAGAACTCCGCTATCGGGTGTGAGAGTGGAGTGCTGCTCTTAAGCCAGCTCAGCCATCAACCACAGAAGCATTTGTCCTATGTCCCATAATTTCCATCAGTAGTGTTCTTTGCAAGTCTGTCAGATTCCCCAAAATACAGATTTCAGCAACTGATAGACAAGCAAATCACAGGGTGCTCTACAGTATGTTTGTCCACCAAGCCCGATTTAGTAGGTTCTCAAGAGTACCCCTACCAGCTCAGACCTTACATTCAGCTATTTTGTGGATCTCAACAGCCAGCCACACTGCTATTTCCCATCTTCCCAAGAACCCTTTAGTGGCAAGACATCACATTTTGCTCATTTCATTAATTATAAATCATTCCTTGCAAAGCAGAATTATTTCATAAAGTGGGGAGGGGGTTGTGAATCTGTCACAGTGGGCAGGTAAACACCACACCTTTCCCTTCCCCCAATTCCCACTAAGACAGGGAAAAGGAAAGGAGGAATTAAAGCAAGAAAACTTGCAAGTCATCATAAAAAAATTGTTCAAGAAGTGGAAGGACAGAGAAAACAAGCAATGCAAAGGCAATTGCTTACTACCTCCCATGAACAGACTGATACCCAGCCATTTCCCAAGCAAAAGGTGACTAACCTTCCTAAACCCTCCTAATTTCCAATTTTATTCCATGCTATGTGATGTCATGCTCCACAATACCTGACTGATCAGACAGCTGACGTTATTTTTTATTTTTTTTTTTAATACTGCATATCATCATTAGCTCTTTCCTTAACTTTTGCCTACTGGAAGAAATGACAAAGAGAATGGAAGACTTGGAAAACAGGCTAAAATACTGACCAAAGCATCAAGTGTACACTACACTGTATATTTATACATACAAAGTTGGGAGAGCTATTTTGTTAAATCAGTTTAAAGTAAAGTAACAAACCCATGTCTCAAGTTAAATAAGAGTATTTTGGACTCCTGCATCTGTAATACTGTGTGTTCTGTCTTGCATTGATTGCAGATAAGAATTTTTTTTTTTAAAGTTTTATATATAAACAATTTAGTAACTAGCAAAAATTCTAATTCAGTAGAACTAAACTGAAATAAGCCATGCAAAACATTAAAATGCTGTTATTTTTGATGTGAAACCTCCACGTTTTGAAGTATTTTTAAAGGTATGAATTTATTTGGGTTGCTTTTCTGTACTTCCCTCCTCCACTCACTCTGCTCCTATTTCGAGCACGCCGACTGTGCGCCTACGTGTAGCTGTATGTACGTGCATGTGTAAGAACAGAACAGTGGGATGGCATTCGCAGCAGTTAGATTTCATACATTCTTTCCAACAAGTGCAGACTACTGAAGTCGGTTGGAAATAATGAATTTATACTGTCTGTGTTGAAAACGCAATGAATGTAAATGAGCAAAGCAGGGAGTCTGCTGGCTCTCTTCTGCTACACTTTTACATTGACAGCAGCACCAGAACCATTTCTTGAACTAAAGGAACTAAATCTGGGGTTTAATAGGTACAGGCACCAGCAATTCCTTCTTTGCTTTGACACATTGTTTTGCCTCTTTACTGTCTGCAACCTGAAGTACACAACTTGATCTGTTCTGCTACAAAACCAAAGTAGTTGCAGCAAAATTAGATTAAATCATTGCAGACAAACTAGTAAGTGTGCACATGTACAAAGCAAAAGCTTTAAAAGGTATTCTGTGTTTTAGCATTCTTTGGCAGATAGAATGCAAGTTTTGTACCAGCAGTCTCACATACTGCCTGTTGTTAAATGTTCCTTTCACTGAACGTCAGGAAAGTGCCAACACCCCATTTATTAGTCACTAATACTAAGGAACATCATGCAACTGTGATCTCACACAAAAAAAAGGATAAATCCAGAAAATGCCAACATCCTCAACAGTAACACATGTACATATTTAGGAATGAATACACAGTAATTTGCATTAGTAGTTTGTGACTGATAAGGTGAAAAAAATACTAAAATCTATTCACACTTTTTAGTAAAGTCATTGGGATCCCCTAGCAACATCCCGAATTTGCTACTGTGCCTCACATGATGACTTGTTTTCCCATTAGCACCCCAAAATCCAAAACCTAAGGGAGTCACAGCCTGTTGGGATTTGACACCATGCTTACTGTGGTCAACTCCTGCTCCGCTTACCTCTGAAGAGCCCCAACTCATACAGAAAGCAACAGGCAAGTTTTGTTCCGCCAATGTTACTTCTAACAGAACCAAAAACACAGCGGTGATAAAGAATCTTCGTTTATATAGTTTGTTCCCTAAAACCAAAAATATATAATACAAGTTTTTCTTAAAACAGATCTGTAACCAGTTTTATTGTAGAAAGAACACCATTACAGCATTTACTTCTCACTGGTTTGTTCTGGCATGCTTCTAATGATGTCAGAGTCACCTGTAAAACAAAAATACATCGTTACAAGAAGACCTACAGAAAGATCCATTTCCAGAAATAAGCAAAAAAATAAAAAAGATTCTACAAACAAAACGTAAAAGTAATGTGGAAACAGTTTATTTACAAAAAAGTAATTTTGATGGCTTGATAAAAATACTTTTAACTGCATTTTTGCTAATAGATACTCAGTATGGTTATGATAATTACATACTTGTCACTAGCATTCACAAAGCCAGTACTAGAGCAACAATCTAGTCCTGGAGGACACAATGCACAGCTTTAATATAGCGAATGTCTAGCCTCCCCTGATCACGAGAATATCAGGACAGCGAGAATATTCGCATTGCACTACACAGCAGGAAGTTTCAGGTGCAGTTCTTTATCTTACAGTTAGCTTAACATAAAGCTCTTAATATGGCAGCCAAAAAAATAAACCTAAATGCAGTGTTTTAAAAACAAAGTTCTACCTATTATTTTTATACAAACAAGCTAAATAAAGGTTTCTAAAGAAACAGTGAACTCAGACGGATGTCACTTGGGGAACATTTGATCAAAGTTAAGAATCATTAAATCCGTATGTATGCATTCAATTAAGACAACTCTTGGTCAAACAGAACAATGGAAGGTAATTAGATTCTTCTCTAGAAGACTCAGGAAATAAGATAGGAAGCCCCCTAATTAGCAGACTCTACAAGGAACTTGAACAACTCTGAACAAAGAGTGCTACTAAGCCATAGAATTACACACCAATTTACAGTTTTATCACTTAATATGATTTTCAGCTCTGGTACTGGACTAGTATCCACTTGCACGTTGCTTTTTCTTTTATAGCTCACCCTGGGAAGCAAGACAACTCATAACCCAGCAATTTGTTTTGCTGAGATCCTTTGTCTTGGATTAACAAAGTTCAAACCCAATTGATACAGAGAGCAGGTGACACAAGCTCATGTCCTAGCAGTGGTCTTAGACACATGTCCCATTAAGTTGCTTCCCAGCCACTGAAAGAAACCTCATTACAGTGACAGGTAAGCTCCCAAGGTTTAACAGTGAAAGGAGCTATATGCAAACGTAAGGAAGAGCAACTAAGTTCTAAGAACCTAGGACTCCTAAAAACAGAATATTGAGCAGAAGAAATTGAGAATGAAGCCCAATGGAAGTTACAGCAAAGCTACATCACACCTGCATGTTACATAGCAGTGAGTAGAAGTGCTTGGAGAATGAAGGAACCGCTGATACACACCCGTCTGGGTCATTATACAGCAGCAGACACGTACCTGGGTCAATGATGGCCAGCGTGCACACTCTGTAGTATTTGCCACAGGCTGTACCCAACTCAATGTTGTTGCCGCTGTAATGGTGGACACCGGTCTTTGCGAGCATAGCGTAGTACTCGATCTCTGATTTTCTGAGATTCAAAAACTTGGTATTAAAGCACTGACAAACAATTCTGATCAACCATAATACACCAGAAGCAGGGCTAACTCCAGCTACGCTTAAACCCTACAGTTTTCCTTTTCTCCCAGAAAAAATCATCTTGCAAGCAAATGTAACAGTGCCCTATGTTAATTCTGCATCTACACTTTCTTTAACCTCTCAGATACTCCTTAATGACAAAAAAGGGCCCCAAAAATTCAACAAGGAACATGTCAGGAGATGGAAACCACTAAAGACTTTGTTCTCAAAAGAATTATTTCTACGGCCAGGAGCTTAAAGTTATAACTTAACTTTGACAGCATTTTTTTTATGCTTCAAATATATTTTATATCAGTATCAACTACCAGTTTTTCCTTCCTGTAAAATTATTTCCCAATATATTACTTTGAAAAAGCAGGGACTGGGTCACACTACACTTTCAGTGAATGCTATCACGGTGTGAAAAAACTTAAAGTATATTCTCTAATGTGAACTCTTGGTATTAGAAACCTAAAAAACAGCTGGGAAGAATTTTAACATGTCCAGACCTGAAATTTGTATACACCAAACAACCCACCATGTTTAATTCATAGCAGCAAGGAACAGGCCAACAAGCTACTCTGTATTACCAATTCACATGAAGCACATGCTGTATTTATACAAAGCACTTGCCTTAGTTTAAAAAAGTAATAATTCACACATCTGCTTACCTCAAAGCCGGGCAGTTGTTGGCGAGGATGACCAGCTTGGCTTTGCCCTGCCGGATCATTTTCAGAGTCTGTTTGTAGCCTAGCACATATTTACCACTTTTCATAACCAGCTGAAGCCTAGAGTTTATGGACTCCAGGGACTTTTTCTGAAGGAAAAAAAAAAAAAAAAGAAAGCTTTATCATATGCTACTTTGCCTTTCGCAAAACGGCATAAGACTTAAGGTGAAGAAATTTCAACTACCAGCAATCTTTTCATGATATATTATTTGGAATGTGGAATAAAGAGCCAGCACAGTATATGATTGTGGGTAAGAAGGATGCTGATACGATGCTTGCCCAACTTTATCAAAGTACCTCTTACCAGTTACACAGGAAAAAAGTGTTATTGGTGCTACCTATGTTAATCGACTGCATCGTGGTGTAAGCAACGTGCCTTTGCAAAGCTCAGCCAAATTGAATCGATATCCATACCACCTCCACCTTGCAAAGCTGAGCTAGGCTCGGCGTGTGGCACTTCCCAGGGCACGTGCTGACAGCATTAAGCAGGTAGGCAACGCCAAGCAACCACATGCTAAACGAGCAGCCCCCCCAACACGAGAACGTGGTGCTCATGCAGCAGCGAGTGCCACCACCTACGAAGAAACCCATATTTGCTGGAATAGACTTGAAATCATAGCAAAAAGATGGCAGAAACGCAAAGTTTGAGCTCCACCGCCCTACCACCCACACCAGGACCACAGCACCAGCTCCCCTTTCCTCCCCCTACCACAGGGGCCCTGTGAGCAACCTGGGATGCCCTGGGGGGGAGGGAGCCGAGCCCACAAGAACCGGCCTCAGGCCGTGCCCCTCAGAAGCCCCCAAAGTCCCCTCAGAACCCCCCCGGGTCCCCTCAGAGGCCCGGCCGCCGCCTCACGCGGCCACGCGGCGGCCGGCCGCCACTCACCGTCTTCTTGGCGGCCACCATGTCGCTGGCTGGCGTCGGCTGGGGGGGGAACTGGAACACACAGAGGCCGACCGGGGGTCGGGTTAGCGCCCGTTAGCGGCCCCCCGAGCCCCCCCGCGCCGCCCGGCCCCGGCCCCACTCACCGCTGAGGCGCCGCCAAGATGGCCGCCGCGAGCCAAAGGAAGGAGCCGCGGCACGCGCCGCCTCTCCCCGCCGCGCCAGCTCTCGCGAGAGGCGCGAACGGCAACCAGCCCCGCCCCGGCCCCGCCCGCCGGCTGTCAATCCGCCCCCGCGCGCGGCTCCCATTGGCTTAGCGCGGCCAGGGGGCGGGGAGAGGGGGAGGGGACGTGAGGGGGACGCGCTGTGAAATGGCGGCCGCGCGTCAGCGGCCCGAAGGGGTGGTTCTGTGCGGTCGCTTTTCTCGTCGTGTCCTTCATCCCCAGCGCTTTACGGTGCCCTGTGCATCACGGAGCGATTTTAAACGCCTCTGTTTTTCCCCTCGCAGCCTCCGGGAGGCTTCAGGCGCCGCTCAAGGAGGCACAATGCAGAGGAGAGGCCCAGGCGGCCTGCCTTTCCCCGTGAGGAAGGGGAAGGGACAGTGTGGGCTTTGCAAACAACTGTCTTTGAAAATACCTTTCTGAGCACACACTACTGGAGAATACAGCTGGGATGTGAGAAAGTTACAGCTGTCACAGTGTTGTCTGTAGGTTCGTGCCCAGTACAACCTGCCAATAAGCACACAGAGTCAGAATCCACAGGAAGGTCTTTTACATAAAAGCTTTGGGACTACAGTAGGTCCTGTGGCGCTGCCTGGCATGGGATGATCGTAGAATCATAGAATCATTAGGATTGGAAAAGACCTCCAAGATCATCTGGTCCAACCATCACCCTACCACCAATGTCACCCACTAAACCATGTCCCCAAGCACCACGTCCAACCTCTCCTTGAACACCTCCAAGGGACGGTGACTCCATGATAGATTAACACCCCACAGATTTCCTTCTTCCTTACATTTCAAATACCAGCAAGCCACCATGCACTGTAGCACCAAAAAGATATTTAAACAAGACCATAAGTTTTTAAAAGATGTCCCAGAGTAGCATAGAAAGTGGGGAGAAGCGGGCAGCACGGGTTCAGGTGATGCCTGCCTGGACACTGTGGGGACTGAGGTGAGGTTAGGAGCTTGGGGTGTTAGTTTCGAGTGTTCCCCTGTGAAAACCTGCAGCAGCTGAGAGGCCCAGCCTGTCCCAGGGGGCTGGCCCAGGACACTTAGGGATGAGTCCAAGTCTCTGTACTCTCCACAGCACTTTGTCTAGGAGCAGATGCTTGCTTTCTCTGTCCGCAGTCAGACACCGCCTTTGCCAGTACTCACTGCATCTCAACAGCACCCTAAGGACTGATGGTATAAGGGAGAAGGCATCCATCATCTCCTGCGGATCTTTGGCACCTCTGCATGCAGTCAGTCAGCCCAACTCATCGCTGCTGCAGAGGTGATACTAGCTACACTACCTCTAAATCTACAGACCAGCTGAATCATGCCTCGTCCACATTCAACCCTCTTCAAAATTATACGTCAGGATAGGAACATCAGGACAGGGAAGTCTGCTTGCAGTACAGTAGCTCTTCTACTGGTATGACTTCATGCACCTAGGACATACTGCATCGTGTTCGTCTCAACGTATATGTTTTATGATGAAATTACAAAACTAGCATAAAATCATTTATAGATTTGCCTAGGTTGGCATAAGCATAGGAGAGCACTGTATTTGTTGGCTTTTGGAAGTTTGATGCCTTTGTCAATGTGGGTTATGTAGCACCAAACTGAAAAGCAAAACATACTGGAATCAGTTACAGTAGGATGCTTATGTGAATATACTTTATGTTGATTAAGAAAGGAATTAATTTCTGGAAATATATTGAATGCTTTTCTCCTGGCATGGATGCCTTCACACAAGTTTTTTGTTTGTTTGTTTGTTTTGTTTTGGTATATAGTCACACAGCTTATCAAATATTTACAAAAATAAAACCTTTTCAGTGGGAAGCAGCCTTTGGTCAAAATGCACACCATCATCCCAATCCTGTGTAGAAACTAGGTGACAACTTTAATTTTTAGCAGACCAGTTTAAGAACCTAGATAAAAATCCAACCTGCTAACATTAAGATGAAAATGAAATAAAGGTATATAAGGGGAAAAAATCACCAAATTCAGCTGACCTTAAATTTAACAACAGAAACTCAAATATTGGTCCACCACTAATTGAAAAGTCCTATGGGAATAATTTCTAGATTAAGCACATATAAATAGTATATGTACTATTTAAGTCATAATAAAAAAAATACATTTTGATGGCTTCCCATAATCCAATTTCTCTTTTTGAAACAAGTTCATTTTTAGCCCTTTACAGAGCATAATTAAATTAATCTTGAAGCATATTTCCAACTTTTATTTGGCAGCTGTGTCTCATTCTTTTCTTGTTCCTCGAATTCTTTGTGTCCCAACACTCAGGTGCACTGCTGTTATTCCTACAGCCAAGTTGTGCCTTCTCTTAATTCTTTAAATTTTTACCTAGTTGTCTGTGGTCATCTCAAATATTATTCTTGCGATTTGAAATTACTCACGAGAGAGTGTAAAACTCAGTGGGCCTAGTGAATTCCTCAGTGCAGTTCTGTTTGAGTATGCCAAGTCTTAATGGCATTTCGCAAAATTTGGGAGTCCTGCACAGCTCCTGAAGAGGGAGCTGTTTGTAAGGGTACTCTATGCAACATCAGCTCAAATAAGGAGAAAATGTAGTACTTCCCTTAAAAGCTTGTAAACTAGTTCTTTCCAGTGATATGTTTTTACAGAAAACAAACAAAGAAATGCCTTTCTGAAAGAACTTTCTGTCAGAAACCAGTCACTGGGACCCAAACTGTGACACTAATTCTGGATATGTGGGGAAATAGAGTCAGAAATAGGCTTTCACACTTGTCCCTCACACCCCAAATCTCCCTTCTGTGGTCGTGCAGGCATCTTCTGAGAGTCTGTGGTTCATAAAATGTCTCTCATAAAGGCAAAGGGCTGTCTCAAGTCAGATGAAGTCAACACTAGTAGTAAGAGAAGGCTTTGGACCCTTGAAAATTCCTTAAACAATATTACATGGCCACTAAAAATCAGTCAGCAGCTCGAGTGCATGTGCGTTTACGCTGCACTGTTCTGGAATCAAAACATGGGGAAGGCACTGAGGCTGCGTTTGGCACACAGGCCAACTGCTGTTCCCTCTGCAAGGGTGCTGTGCTTCCCTCCATGATTAGGCCACATTACAGCAGAAATAAAAGAAGGTGACAGAAGTGGCAGATGCCACCATTTCCAACAACAACAACAACAACAACAACAAGTTTCAAGGTGAAGAGAACCAGGGAGCAGCTGCCAACATCAGGAAAAACATCATTACTTCTCCCATCAAGGTCTTCCTGCCCTAAAGGAGTCATCACAGACACATCCATCCCTCCTGCTCGCCCCAGTGGCCAAGCTGGGCCAGAAAGATCAACTTCTTCAGGGGTGAAGCTGGTCTTTTTTTATGGTGAGGGTGACAGAGCACTGGAATATGCTGCCCAGGGAGGTTGTGGAGTCTCCTTCTCTGGAGACTTTCAAAACCCGCCTGGACGTGTTCCTATGTGACCTGATCTAGGTGTTCCTGCTCCAGCAGGAGGATTGGACAAGATGATCTTTCAAGGTCCCTTCCAATCCCTAATTCTCTGTGGTTCTGTGAGGTCTCTCACCATCTTCCTCTTGTGTGTATGTAATCAGGTTCTGTAAGAAGACACCAGTTAAAGGTATTTGGAGGCATAAATTAGGAGCATGAAAGACATAGGAGAGAAGTCACTGGTGGAACACTGGCATAGCTAAAAAAATGAAGAGGAGCTTCATCATTTGTGACCTGGAGGAAAATGCAACAAACTCAGCATGTGAGAAATCCTAAGTGATCTAGAAGATGAAAAACGTGCAAGATCATTAAAAACAAAAACAAAACAAAACAAAACAAAACAAAACAAAACAAAACAAAACAAAAAAAAAAAACAACCACGACTTATTTCCTTTGAGTCTGGACACGCGATCACAAATTACTGAGTCATGGCGGGATTAACAGTCTAATTGTCCTGCTTTGGCTGGGATCATAATTTCATGATACATCAACTTCAGTAGAGATGGCAGCTAAAGGAGTTCCCACCCTGAGCCTTTTTTTTTTTTTTTCAGAGTTGTTTTTTGCTTGAGCCAGTGATTCATTTCATAATGCCATCTCAGCTGTACTGACACAGGCCATGGGATGACAGGTCCTGCTGTGGGTGGGAATGAGCTGGGACCTGGGGAGGGGAGAGGCGAAAGGCAAGGCAGGAAGCTCTTTAAGCTGCATCACCGACGGCCAAAGCTATGGCACAAGCAGAATGTGTACAGGCTTGAGGAAAGCCAGGCAAGTAAACAGCTTTTGCTTCACAGTGTGGGCTGGCTAGAATCATGGATGTGGTCTCTTGCAAGTTCAGCTGCAAGCAGTAGGTGCTGACTGTACTCTGCAAAGGCACATGCATTTCTGCAGAGAAATCCCAAAACAACTTTCTCCCCACGTTGTAGAACTTCAGACATTGTCCCCTCAAATGCAGCAGTAATAACACCATCGTTGGCTTACTAACAGAGTCGTCTCCCTCCCTGATCACCTAAAAATTACATGTAATCCTATGACAGTAAGAAGAAAAGTGCACTAATTATGTATGCTATTGCAGATGATGTATGATCAAGTGGGAGGAAGTAATGGGAAGAACTTACTTGAATGAAGAAAGATAGATACTGAAGTCTGAAAGACAAGTGGTACATGGATACTATTTGGCATAGCCTGGGATGGATCATTCTGTTAAATTCTCTGAACTCTGTTTTTTATAAAGCTGAACCAGCAGCGCTGATGATCTTTAGAGAAAGCGTGGATCTCCCTAACAGCCTGGGACTCGTGTGGCCTCTTCAGACATTCAGCACAGAGGAAGGACTGAAGCTGTACCCCTGCTTGCCCCCGTTCCCTGCACGTGAGCTGGGAATGGGTAGAGCTCACAACTTGCTGCTTGTCAGAGCTGCTGGGTGACTGATGGGATCGACCTTTTACCAGCAAAGAACTGGGAAATTTTGTGTGATGCAATTCAGGGGTGGGCTTTGAAGTCATAACCTCTTCTAAACCCACGGCAAGGCTGAGGCTGTGTATCTTTAGCTGTGCTTCAAGTGCCAGAAATCACATTCCAGTCCTGAAAGACAAGATCCAATTCGAAAAAGGAGGTTGACCATTTGAAAAGCTAGGCCCACCCCTTTATTTCACCAATATGACCAACACATACTATTTTGATAGGATACAATATATAATTTCATAATAATGTATACAATAAAAATGCAACATATGCAAAACCATAATCCTTTCTTATACTTCAGTCCCATTAAATTCTCTGCACAATTATGTAACAACTTTGTGTGAACACCTGCGTCCATTATTTTCTCTTTTTGCACTTGTCAGGGCTATTAAAAGTGACAGACCGTGTTCTCTGACAATAATCACATTTACAGCAAATGCAAACATGTTCATCCAATTTTCACAGGGTTGTGCACTGAACTATCCTCTTCATTGTCAGGCAAACAAACACAGCTCTTCGTTTCAGACCATTGGGAATTTGGAACCCAAGTAATGTACAGGTCGCTTGAATCAGCATTAAAATCTCTTCCCAGCCATCCTTCCATTCCAATGACTTTACTTTGAGGAAGGAAGGAAGGAAGGAAGGAAGGAAGGAAGGAAGGAAGGAAGGAAGGAAGGAAGGAAGGAAGGAAGGAAGGAAGGAAGGAAGGAAGGAAGGAAGGAAGGAAGGAAGGAAGGAAGGAAGGAAGGAAGGAAGGAAATAAATGAGCTTTCAGTAAGTAAAAAGATGCTAAGCAGTGCACGCATGTGTGTATACACGTGTATAGATACATACATATATAAATATATTCATATATATATGTATAGCTATCTTGGAGTGCCAGTACAAGAAGATATTTACCCTTTCTAAGGGCCAAAGTGTTCAGAAATCCAGAGATACAGATTTCTAAAAATAGTAGGTAGTCTGATAAGAAGACCTTCATATTCTCTTTTTTCCTAGAAAGCACGAGGTACGTCTTAGAAGCTAAGTTTCGAGGTCATTGCCATCCCAGGCAAAATAAAAAGCTGTGTTTCAGAAGGCAGTTTCCTGCAGGTCACAAATCATCATCACAGAGCAGCTGTAAATGGAGCTACACAGATGTGCCTCAGTGGAAAATTTGGCCTGAATTGTCTAGCACAATAAACTCTAGGATATTTTATTCTGTAAAGAATAGCCAAAGAGTTGAGAAAAGGAGTCATAGTTTAAAAAAAAGAATACTCCTTATTAATATCACATTTTGAAAAGTCTACTGTGATATGGTAAGTCCCAGGCTGTGGGTATATATTTTCAGGGATCAGAAAGTAGGCATAAATTTACTAGTTGGAGTAGGACTCTTGTCCAAAATATTCAAAATTATGAACAGCCAGTGAGCTCCAGAACGAGTTAAAGGAGTTTGACCATGTAGCACTGATCTGTGGAACTTAAAAATTGCCAGGACCTTACAAAGGTTGCTTATGGAAGTGTATTTTTACCTGAGTAAATAGGACATAGGCATTCCTTGCTTTGCCTCTGGAGATACGGCTATCACTGAACACTCACAGTTTACATTTTATTTTAATTTCCCAGTATATATTTCTGAATAAAATGAAATGTTTTCCTTTATAAAAATAACTCGTTCAAGATGATTGTTTAGTTTGTGTAGTGCTAATGGTAATTTTCTGGCTATTTGGCTACTGCCCTCCTTTAGGGAAGCACCAGGGTGGTTCAGGTTAGAGATGGCAGGAAACCTGTGGAGAGGCGCCCTGTCCAGGGGAGAGCTGTGAAGCATTTCCATCTGCCAACATCATGCTGGGTCACTCGCAGTGATATTTTTGGGACTGCCCAGAGGCTGTGGCGTCTCCTCCTTGGAGCCCTTCAGCAGCCGCCTGGACGTGGTGCTGGGCACCCTGCTCTGGGTGTCCCTGCTTGGGCACGGGTGGCACCGGCTGGCTCCAGAGGGCCCTGCCAGCCTCAGCATCTCTGGGATCATTGATTCACGGCTCTCTCCTACATGAGCACGGTCTCTAAGTCTGTCTGATATCCTTATCAAGACCCTGGACCCTCCTACCTGGCAGATGGGTCCACATATGGATCTGCTAGCCCGGCTCAAAGTGTGCCAGCGAGTTTTAGAGACGCAGGATTAAATTCACCAGACCTCCAGCTGCTGTCACTCAGGAAAAATCGCTAAGGGAAGGAATCCCTGCACTTAAACCTCTCTGCTATCCCCAGCATTTCATCCACAGCCCCTAGAGGAACTGCTGCAAGCCCACAAGCCCCAGCCACCTCCTCACCCCCCCGGCTCCATCTCCCTGCTCTGCCCAGCGGCAATTTCAGCCCCTCCTCGCCCTGTCCCCCCCCGCCCCAGCACCCAGCCCCAGCACCGCCCGCCCCCTTGGAGCTGGGAAGAGGCTCCAGCGCCATGGGCTGCTCCAGCAGCGCCCGCAGCCGGCCCCAAGAGCACCCCCCTGGCACCGGGGAGCCTCTGCGGGGTGAGCTGGGCTAGGGGACAAGGTGGGGGGCAATAGGGGCAAGGAGCACGGGGGTGTCGGTCTCTGGGGCACGGGATGCTCACCGTTTCGCACAGGTGCTGCGGAAAACTCGAGGGGCTCTTAAGAGCTCAAGAGCCCCTCAGGTTTTCTATAACACCTTAGAAAAATTCCATAATCCCTCACAAATCCCATGTTTGGGATCTCTCCCATCCCCCTTATAATAATAAGGGGGTTGGGGAGCTCTCACTGTAAGAACCCAAACGCTGCAGATAGCGATGCCGAGCTCTCCAAAAGGGTACGTCCTGGGGATGCACACAGGTTGTTTGCTTTTCATTTTGCTGCATTTCTTTCCCGTATTCTCGAGTTTATCCTTCTGTTGCTGTTATTCTGGCTGCAGCATCCAAGTTTTCCGTGTGTATTCATTTTCTGTTTCTTGCCTCGCAATATTATGGTTTGTTGTGATTGCAGGGGTGCTAGCAGGTTGCATGGGGTGAGTGCTGTGTGTGCCACTATAGAGACAGCATACAGGCAGCCTTGTGGAAAATATCATCAGAAATCTTTTCATATCGTATCTGCTGTCTTGTTCACCTGGTCAATGTACTGAATTCCTCTGCCTTTTTGTCCTCTAGCTGAAAGATATTAATGCTTTGTGCAGGAATGCTGAAAGGCTCAGGGAAATAACTGAAGTTATTTGTTCTGAGTACCTCAAGAATTCTGTCTAAAGTCTTATTCATGTTAGTATAATAATTTAAAGTCCTGAATACATAAGCCAATGTCATGATAATGTGTAATTAATTGTAATTACATCTGAAATACTTCAATTATTTGGACTCTTATTACCAGCCAGATATGTTAGTTGTTTTCTAATTTAATTTAGTGGGAGAAAAGAATTTGAAATAAACTTCTCTGAATGTGCCAGTGGAAAAAATGTATTTCGTTTCATTCCATTGATGTATAACTCAGAAAAATTTGAGGCTCTTTCAAAAGGAAAGAAAGAAGGCAAAGGTAAAATATTGTACCTGCGGTTCACTTAAATTCAATGTGCTTTTTCACTGCTCCTCCAGCTGAAATTGTCTACAGCAGGGAAAATAAAAATTATAAATTATGAACAAAACAAAAACTATAGTTTATAAACAAAACAATAAGGCATCCTAAGAATGCTGACTGCCACACAATTTTCATTCCTGTTGCAGATGAAGGTATTGAACAGATTACCAGGGGGGTTCATTTTTTCCGTATTAGAGAATTCTTTGCATTTAATTGAGAGCAGAAGAATGCTTCGAGGCTTTCCAGCAGTGCAAGTCTCACATTGCATGGGAGCATTTTATAATACAATTTATAAAAAATATCTTGATGAAGAGAGGACCAGCTGATGTTTCTAGGAGCTGCAGGAAATTCCCAGTAATTTTTTACTGTTTTTGTGGAGTTAAGTTTCTGTTACTGGTAGAAACAGCAAGTTTTCATGTCTCATTTATTTCTGCCTGTGGGTTTTCTATGCTCCCTGTCCACCTGTACTAAGCAAAATGAAGGCATGAGAAGTGTCTAAAGGGATAAAAAATAACACGTGAAAAGATCAAGCCTCTTGTCTGTTGGCATAGGTAGTCGCTGCTTAGGGTAGCCAACGTAAGACTCTTCGAGGTGTGTGGCTCTGACAAGATGCTGGGGACCCAGAAGCTATTGGGACTTGAACAGTGGATGGACACTTGTGCTCTCACTGATCCCTTTGGAAAATATGGGCCATAAGCCTAAAATCACCAGAACTCTGTGCACAGAAGGAGCCTTTCTTGTGAAACACTGCGAGCAGGCTCTTGCCAAGTTTAAGGTTTATTTACTGTTACTTTGACTAGCTATCTGTTTGCAGAAAGTGATTCCACATTGACTTTCATGTTAGGGAAAGTTGTACCTGGCAGATAAGGTGTGATAGAGATCTTGAGAAGGTAAACGGGGTAACACATTTGCTGTATCCTGTATCACAAGAGCTGTGTCATTTGATGAAATTACTCGTAGCAGGCTTAAAAAGAGCAGCAATGTGCTTTGTGAAACCCTCTACCCACGGAGAGAGGACACTGACTTACGCAGCTCATCCTACCTCCTTTTCTTTGTGTTGTGTTATACATAACCGTACCTCTACATAGCCACAAATCCGAGGTGTGTAAATGGGCCTTTCATTGACTTTGTGTTCTTCTCGTGCCTTTAAGAGGTGTTGAAAACCCTGTCTACTCCTTTCTTTAAACCACAACCTCAAATTCTTAGAATTTTCACATTTTTTGTTTTTAAAACATTACCGGTTGGAAAAAATCACACAGAGGAGTTAAGCTGACAGGTTGAGCTATTGTGTGATCGTGCTGTAACACGCATAATCCCCATGCAATACTATAAGCAGACCATAACACAGCACATTGCAATACCCTAATAACATTTCCAACAAACGCATCGAGGACCTGGGGTTCTACCCTGTGGCTGTCAGCCTTGCTGACACCCAGCTGGCACACAGATTAATTGCATTGCCAGTAATGAGGACTAAGACCACAAAAGCAGCTCAGTGCCTGCTCTCTTCTGACTGCTGCTGTAGGTGCTAAATGGTCAGAAAAGGGCATCTGAAGTCACCTGTCCCCGAGGGAGTGTGAGGCTCTGAATTTTGAGTGGAGGGAGATGGCTGGACCCAGCTGGAGCTGCAGTTGGCGACTTGCTCCTTGCCAGTGTCCTAACTGATTTGCTTGAATGCCTCCAAAAAAATGAGATGTATTACATTTTTCTTCACTGTGTTTGCCTGTGTATAAGAAAAATCATACAGTTCTGCTCAGCCTTTGATACTACAATAATGATTTTCCCCAAAAATGCAATTCATCCAGATCTTGCAATTATTACCTAAACAAATTTTGTGCATGACCTCCCAGTGTTTCCATCCTGACATTCCTTCTGACAAGGTCAAGTACAAGCTCGTGTCAAACTGAATTTAATCAGAAAGGGATTAAATCAGTCTGATAGGTAGGTATAGCTCAATTTGAGTCTTCAACTTTCATCCTTAAATGCCTGTCAGAGTAATTTCACCATGTCTTTGTTCATAAATTTAGTCTGCCAGAAAGGCTTTAAGTGAGTTGATGAGAGACGAAAGGAGCGGAAGTTTTCTTGAGGTGAGCCTTCCTGTCATCAAATGGTTTGTTGGACAGAGGAATATGAATAGTAACTTAATATTAAAAAACAAACAGAGCTGTCCTGCAGGAGCAGCAGCCCCAGTGAGCAAGTATTATCTGTAGGTGTGAGCTCTTTGACAGGTACTGCTTGTGTGGCCCAGTCCCCGCTGGGTCTAGGCCTTGTCTAACCTAAATGGCCACTCATCCATTATCTGTAACTCTCTTTCTTTTCCTTGCTGTGTCTAACAGCATCACCAGGTGAGAACACCCCAACCGCAGACGACTATGAGACCATAGCTGACCAAACCCAGCTGGGCCTGGCAGAGGCGGTGAGTCTTGTCTCTGAGGAGACCAACCCAGGCGAGTGCCTGCCAGGGGACAAAGATGAGGCTGTGAGCCCAGCTGAGGAGGAGAAGATCAGTTCGGTTCGGGACAGGGAGGAGCCGGAGGGCACAGAGCCGCTGCCTGTGGGGTCGGAGGAGAGCTCTGAGCTGCCGTCTGTGTGGCGAGAGGAGAGCACAGAGCCTTCACCACCACCAACGCTGGGAGAAGATGCTGGGTCACTGCCACCAGACCCGGCGGAGGACAGTGGGCTGGTAGAGGGCAGTGACAGCTCTGTAGTGGAAATCGTCAACAAAGCGCATGTTACTGAAGAGGACCACTTCATTGAGGGTAATATTTGTGCTTGTGTAAATTCGGGAGACCAAATTCTGCCTCCAGAGACACATCAAGGGGTCCCTTTGAGTTTAGGGAGAGCCTCATGTGAGCTTCTGAAGTCAGAATTTGGCCCACAGAGTCTGTACGATGTAGAGCATAATAAGGCACGGGTGGGGAAGCCTCAGACTCGCAAGTCCAAGCTGTAATAAATTCAATCAGCATTTCCAGCCATTCTCTGCTATTTCATTTCACAACATTTGTGTTCTTAGCGGGTAAGATGCCCCACCATATCCCTCTTTCAATGTTGTGTTTCTGTGTAGCTCAGACACAATGCTTTGTATTTGCAGAGCCCAAAAGCTCTATTCCTTAGTTACTTGGGTTAACTCTAAAGCAACGTCCCTGTGCACATGAAGTTGGGGGCTGGACGTCTATCTGTAGAGGAAAAAGCAGTTCTTAGGTGCACCCTTGGCATATCCAGTCTGTCCTAAACAAGCTATTAAACAAGCAGAATAGAGACAGCATTGGAGGGACATGGGGCTGGGCTTTCCAAAGCCCCTTGGAGATGACCAGCTTGGGACAAAGGCTGCGTGCCTGAGGCAGGAGGGATCTCCACTGCACCAGGCAGCTGTCAGAGGGACCTTTAGCGGGAGCTATGCCCATTGCCAGAGATTGCAGGCTGTACTCTGCTTTGGGTTAATGCCCCCAGGATGTGTGTCTCTGTCTGTACATGCAGAAGGTGAACACCTCACAGGAGGAATCAGCTTTCTCCTAAATGGTACAAAGCAGCTCACTGAGGAATTGGATACTTCCTTGGGGAGCAGTTCTTCAGGGAATAAGCAGGTGAAGCACATGAAAGGCATTTCTCTGCAAGGAAATGAGATAGCAGCAGCCTTCTTCACTCCACATTTGCCCTGAAGAAGTCCAAAATGCAGAAGGACTTCTCTATGGGATGCCCAGAAGCCATTGCATTCACTGCCTCTTAACCCCGTGGCTTTGCTGTGCACACACATGAAATGGCTACATAAATCCAATTCCCAGTAGCTGAAGGTGGGCATTGGCTTGTCCTCTCCCGTGTCTCTTTGTAAAAGAATTTTGAGCTTTTCTTCTAGATAAAATGGAGATCTATCACTTGGAATTAAGTCTTGTTTTAGACAAGCAGTAAATGATTTACCTGCAAAACACATGGTCCCACCTGGCTGAAAACTCCAGTGTCATTAATCACCATCTATAAGCTTTGTGGTGCTGCACTGGGGGCAGAACAGCACCCCCTGAATGATGTAGTGGGACCTCCTTTACATGAAAGCATGCTCACGACTGGACTGGGGATCGGTTATTGGGTTTTGTCCACTGAGCTTTCCATGCTGCTTGAAGGGCGAGCAAGCAATGTTTTGGGGAAAAGAGTTTTCCTCTTATTTGTACCAAGGTAGAAGTAATATTCCAGTGTCTTAACTTGCATACATCTTCTTCCCATGAGGTATGTGATGAAGAAGGAACTTTTCTTTTTTTATGCTGTGGTGCATAAGGACTTTTGTTTTCCTTTAGTAGCTGTGTGAGTAGATTAATTATGTAGTAGCTTCCCCGCTGCACAGTTTGAGCCAGAATGGCATGTTACTGTTTTGTTCCAACTGCAAATAAAACTGCACACATGTTAAAAAAAATCCATTACCTAGGAAAATTAATTTGAATAGTGATCATGCTTTTGATGTATATTGAATAGAGCGTCAAGGGCACTTTATGAAAGTGTCAGGAGGATTTCACAGGCATGAGGCATGTGTGTACCTGGATGATGGGAAACGATGGGGAGCATCCTGGTTGATCAGTTCAGCTGATACCTCCACACTGTGCCCCTCTAAAGGGCACTGGAGAGCTGAAGGAGCAAAATCAGGTGTGCAGGAAGGAGCTGGGGCCTGTGGTGCTTTTTCAGTGGATCCTAATTTGATCTCCATGGTTACTGTTCCCAGGTGAGACGGGAGAACAGGTGGAAACTGAGCTGCTCAGTGAGATAGTAAGTGGAGGGCCTGAAACAAAAGAAGAAGAAACAGGAGAAGCTGTGGATGGTGCAGCAGCAACAGAGATAGGTATGTTGACAGAGGAGGGAAGGACTGCACGGGTTATTGTTTAGGAGACAGAAAAGCTCTGCTGTCCTCAGTGGGGTACAGTTGCTGCTTTTTGCAGTTTAAGACAAGAAAGAGGGAGGGACATAAATATTTTTATTAATGTTAAGAGATATTTTTGCTAAAGACACTGCCACTCTTTCCATGGGTCATCTTATTATAATAAATGAGTCTTACCAGGGATATATTTTCCCTGTTTGGAAAGAATGCTAGATTGTAGCACGCCGTCTTGGAAAACAGAAACCAATGTTAAAATCATGACTCTGCTCATTATTATTTGCCAAGCTTGTTTTTATGGGTTAATGCCTTAACACCGCTGTGCGATTTCCATCCTGTGCCGGACATTCATTTTAGATCCCCTTATTCTCATTACCAGCTGAAATCAGCAGTGTAGCACTGGGGTGAAAGCACATTGCACAGTAAATGCAGTCACATGGTGGGAAGGAAAAAACACCAGGCAAATAAATTGCCTTCAGAGAATTATAACACCAGTTAAGAGAAGAAGGTGAGGGAACCGGACTAAGCCTCCATCAGACTTTGAAATTACATTCACATTTTCATCATCACAGTATTTCTGCAAAAGTTATTTCTCCTTCCTCAATATTCGCTGAGGACCCTACACTCAGAAGTGTTGCTGGGCAGGTCCAGAAATGTGCATTTGAAAGTGCTTTGCAGGCCACCTTCTGTGGCTGGTGGAGAAAGACACATTTGCACCAACTGTAGCAACCCAGCATGTTCCACTCGCCACGGGATTCAGGAAAACATTTTTCAGCATGAACATCGCAGCCTAGAAGATCAGTAGGTTGCTGGCCAAACAGTTTGGCCCAAGCATACATGCCTTCATGACCTTCTGATTATTCAAGTAGAATTAGATACGTAGTGACTAAAAAATGCACTCACCTCCTTGTTATTTCTCATCCATTTAAAAGTTTATCACTTGTATATTTTTACTTTTTTTAAGCTGGACTGTATAAAAAAGCTATTTTTGGCTGTCAGCAGCTATATTCTTGCAGGGTCTTCAATTTTATGCCATATAGCTTTGTCTGTGAAGTCTGGAAAAGTTTATTCACTTGAATGGTTTTTCGTATCTTACCCCTAAACTTTTGCAAAGGGTCAGAATTCTCTTTCTGTGCTGTGAGTTCAGCAAAGCACTTATTTGCTTCCAGAAAACCTCAGAAAAACAAACAACAACAACAACAAAACAACAACACAAACAAAACCAAAACAAAACAACAAAACAGAACCTGCTTCTGAAGAGTAAGAGATTTCATCATGCGATGATTATAGCTTTGATGAAATACTCCCTTTCTGCATTTACCTGCCCTGACAACATTCTCCCCAACAATATTTCTAGAGAAGCAGAAAGAGCAGCCCTGCTCCTGTCTCTGTAACACATTTCAGAGGATAGGAGCACACGAGTGCATACAGCTCAGTGAACAGCTGTGAGCGAGCAAAGCAAACACTGTTAAGAATGGAACAGCGAGCCTTTAAATTTGGGATGCTGTTGTGTAAAGGAGCAATTCTTCCATCTTGAAAGGATATTGAAGAACTAAAACAAGGTTCTGGGCAGGGAAGCAAGATTGCTGAAGGGAATGGAAAAAATTCTTGCTCTAAGAGAGATCAAAAGCATTTGAAGTCTTGCCTCTGAGAGGAGATAACTGAAAGGATATGAGTTGATCACAACACAAAATAAACAGTGCTCTAAAACTAACCAAGGCTCCTCTCTGAACAAAGGAATGCTTAGTGACACTATGTGAGCGTTGAGTTCAAAACTACTAAAAGGATTTGCAATATTCATACAAATTGTCAGCCTCTGTGTTGCAGCTGGACCCTTCTTTCCTATCACCTGCATTTCCCTGCAAAACTCCACCTCCCCTGTGTTCCCTCCCCAGCCTTGTGGCAGTACCACCATCCATTACAAGAACCCCAAGTCCCATTTCCCATCCTATCCTTGCAGGGTCTTTGTAAGAAAAACTTGTTCTTACGTTTAAATCTCGTTTGAATTTGTACCCATTGCCTCTTGTTCTTACACGAGACTACTTTAAGTTTGATCTCTGTGAGAGCTCTGCTTCTGTGTCAAGCGTGACCAAAGCTATCCAGTGATTTCAAACATTGTTAAGAGAACAGGCAGCAGGGTGGGAAGGAGCATAAAATCATCCCAGCATAACTGGATTTCACATAGCGATGTTAATTCCTAAAAGAGGAAGACTGTAGGAATGGGATGGGGGATGAGGAAGCAGCCAGAAGCTGCTTGTGGCTGTTTCAAGTCCACACAGAACATCCTTACAGATTTTGGAGAAGAGCAACTAGCCCCTTCATGCTGTGGTACTTCCGGGGAACTTCAATATGGAATTCCTGTGGGTTATATTGAATATCAAGACCTATTCTAAAGTAATTATTACGTTATTTTTTTTTTCCATGTGTTTCAGAAACAGCTAATAACAAGGAATAGAAGCTATGTCTGTATGAACATCCTCTTCGTGGGCCGGCTCTTCTGTCCACGTGGACATTTTTAAATTTTATTAAGTTGGGAAAATAGAGCTTTTGTAGAACACAAACATGAATAAGAGACATCAGAAAAAGTTTTATATAATATATATATTTTTGAAGTCAAGCTGCCAAGACTTCAAGTATTTGGAATACCTGAACCCTCACCTCCCTGCCACAGAGTGCCTTCTGTACACTGCTAGCACAGTGGGATAATTTTCTGACAGGAGTACAATAATTCAGTTTTCAATTAAGAATATGTCTAGGTTCACACAACCAACTTTAATTCTTTGAAGCCTTCAACCAGCATTATATAGGATAAAGAATACAGTGTAGCATTTTATTTTATTTAATAGTAGTGTAAGTAGGTAGAAATGGAAGTCCTGCTCCAGAGAACTCTTCCACACGCAGGCAATTTCTCTGAGTGCCTGAACTACCAGTTTATGGAGCTGCTGAAGTGTACAGCACACAGAGGACTGGAAACCCCAGCTCGCCCATTTACTAAATGCAGAGTCTAGTTTTTTCACAAAATGGAAGATACACAGGGTGCAACGTCCAGGAAGCAAGTAGGTGTCTTTTGCTAACTCTCCATTTTTAAACACATCTATTGAAAGGGTGGTAGTACAATATATGTCATAACTTCTGCATAACTGGAAGAAAAGGGGCATTTTAAACTAGGAGTAGGATGTTTTAGTCTTTTAAATTCTGGCACACTTAAAATATAAATTCACAGCAGTTAAAACACATGGTGATTAATAAGCCATCTTTAGCCACGTAGCTCCTAATATACACTTGTGGCTTCTAAAATAGATTTCTGACTAAAACATATAGAAGCCTGTTCCTAAGGGAGAATTCATCCATTAAATTTCCCTGTAGAGCTGTCCTCCAGAAGAAACACGCATTCAGGGACTGTGTTATTTTCCAAAATGCAAAGCAATCATTTTGGAGCTGAAGCAGAATGACAAATCCTTCAGACTTCCTGTGGAGTAGATGAATATAACCGATGTCATGGATCTGACAGAGAGTAGAAATTTGCTCTGACAGTGAACGTTGCAAAGGGAGTATATGTCTTTATTGGGGACTGTGTTTACAGGATTCTCTGGCATATGGAAGTAGACTGTGGAGAAAAGGTCAAGTATCTAAAAGGGGCAAGCACGTGTTACTATTTTTATTAGCTTTATTGTACAGAAGGACTGCACAAAATATTTTATAACCAGCAGCAAATTACAAAAATCAACTTTAAGATAAGTGTTATGCTGCACATGCACATCTGACTCTGGATGACTTTCGTTTGTATTAAACAGTATTCATTGATAACCCTGGCCTACCAGCTTTTTACTTGAGCTGATATTTCTTTGCTTCATCACCGCATCTAAGGTTTTCTGATTATCAGCAATCTTTTCAATCTACAGCTATCTTGTCAACTTCACTTAAGGTTGCCTTTCTGCAGAGAGCAGCATAAACTTCAAAAACCAAAAAGCATACTGTCTTTTAAAGGATTATTTTATTATGGTAGGTGGATGCTGCAACTTTATTTTTTATTTTTACTAGTCTTCTGTAGTAAGAAAGTCAAAACAAGCAGCTGATTCTATTAAAAATCTGTTGACATTAAAGTGGAAATTAAAAATTCTAACAGAGGTAGTCAAACCTTTTGTCCACGTCAGAATCACTCTTGCTGCTGCTGCTGTTACAATGAAGATGGGTGACAATATACAACCTTACCTCATTGTTCAACTTTTTCAAGTCATTAAAAGCAATGCTAATTGGAAACAAGGCGTGTGAGCCAGTTATAACTCAGGTCAGCCCTTCTCTATCATCTTCAGTCCTTGCATATTTTGTGATTACAATAAATGAAAGCTATTTTACCTTTTCCTTCCCAAAAAATGCAATATGCTTGATATTGTGTTAAACGTGAAATGTTAATTGGATAAATTACCACAAAGTCCACCAAAATTGGATAAATTACCACCTGGATGCTGAGCTTAAACTGAAGCTCTCTGCCTTGAGAAATAGGACAATCACTGTCTCACTGTGGCCTAGTATTTACAGCCTGTGAGCTACCAAAGCACATACCATGCATAAAGGGACAGAATACAGGCAGTTATTTGCTTCCACAAACCTGTGGATATCACCAAGATCACCAAGGGCAGAAATTGGTCTGTGGATCAAAGAGCTTTCTCATTTAAAGGCTGAGAAGAGGATGTGCTCTGATGTCTCTCCTTACAAGATATACCTCCAGAGCTAGGACAAGGTACCTTAGTTTTTTTTTTTTTTTTAAATTTTATTTTAAATAACTAAAATAAAAACCCATTTCCAGAAGTGTCCATCAATATCTATACTATCTTCAGTCCTTACCTTCATCCAAGCTAGTAGTTATCCCATGCTGCAGAGTGCTGGGCAGGACCCCTGAAGTAGGAAATTTCCAAGCTAACAAGAAAGTTCTGGTAAGAATTTTGTCTGAATTACCAAAAAACATAGCCCTAGAGAAGGTTAATTTAGGACCCCAGTGGCTCTGTGCAGACAAACACACATAGTGTTAGGATCCCAGAAGACACTCAGCAGTCTGCCTTGCTACAGCTGGCTCTTTCACTTAATGCATAACTTCCCTCAGATAAAAACTGCAGCAAGAGTTTTAAATTAAGAACAAAACACAAAACAAAACATAACTTTAAATTAGTCTCTGGTTTAACAGAGAACAGTTTTATTAAAATTATGTACTGAACTTTATTTTTGTGTTGCTTAATCCATAGACAACATAATCACTAGAAAAAAAATCCCAAAGTACCTGGTAGAACATGCAAAATTAAGAATTGCTTTGCTTTTATGAAACCAGAATGGAACCAGAGATTTTTTTTTTTTTAATTATTTTTCCTCTCTAAAGCTACATGTGATTGAAACAAACTTTAAATGGTGAAATTACTGTCACAGGCTGAATGGCAACTTCCTATTTTTCATGCTAGCAGCGCAGTCCAGCAAACAAAAAAAGCCACCTTTGTTTAACTTAGTTCCACTTTAAACAAGATTTCTTAAGTATTTTATACTTTGCTGAACAGGAGATATCCACAATACTTGCTTTTCATATTAGAGAATTATGGGGCTTTGCCTTTTTATTTAAAAATAGAATCAAGAAATATAATTCTACTTAAAAATTTAAAAAAGTTTTAAACATGTCTGTGGAAAGTTGATTTTATGTTAAGAACTGTTGTTACAGTTTTAAATAAAAGTTTACCTATTATTCAAGATTTTGTGTACCTGAAGGATACATATTTAGGTCTGAGACATTCAAGAAGCCATGCAACTGGAGTTCAGCTAAAAGCTAAATGATCTTATAGCTAGAAGTGAATTTTAATTCCTGTCTGTTTGCAGAATTTTCCTTACTTACTGATACAACCATTTTTAATGGAAATGGTATATTGACTCTTACTAGTTCCATCCAGCGTGCATTTTTTTTGGGGTGCTTCACTTACATTTCACTCTCAGTGTATACCTTACTGGAGACAGCAATGGTATATTCACATCCCTTTGTACCAGTCAGCAGCAGGAAAAATAAAAAATAAGAAGCAATTAACTAACTACATACATACTGCCATCTAGTGTTAGGTTTAAGATTGGCAGAGAGGCAGCACAGCACAAGTAAAGCAGGCAGGCATCATAGTAAAGAATGTTGTGAGAGGTAATAGGGGGATAGCTCTTGCTATTACCTAAGACTAAACTTAGGTCACGTTCAACACTACTGCAATCTGCTTGGGGAAATAATTCTGCAACAAAAAAAAGTTAAAGTACCGCTATGTGAGTAAAGTTGTAACAAACAAACATAAGTTGGGAATCTGTTTAAATAATTTAACTACATTTAATAACATTATTCTTAACTGACAAAATGAAGTAACATTTTCTGTTTCTTAGAAAATCATGTCAGAAAGTAGCTGGTAGTAACATGAAAACATCTGTTACTGTTTATGCTTCAGTGGGATTGCTTCTTAAGTTAGAGATGTATAATATAGAAGATACCAGTAGTATAGCCAAGGAGAGAGAGAAAGAGCAGAACCATGACTAATAGCCTTTATTTGTAGAAAGTTTGTATGTAGAAGAGCCAGATGCTTTTCTATGGTTATTGCTTGATAATTCAGATAGCAAACAATGTATATTCATTTACCCTGAATAAACCAATATTGTGTTTAGATACATGGCTGCGGGGGAAGACAGGGAATCATCTGTACAATGAGGTAGCTGACTTTTCAAAGTAGTTCTGTAAAAACATGGTATCCATTCCTACTGGCTTAGATAGAAAACGAATGCAGAGGGATAGAGTAACTTACTATCACCACCAGTATTGCTTAAACACCCCACCAAACAGATGCTTCTGTTCTTGATGGCAGAGAGAAAAATGCCAAGAACTGTAATGCTATGGTAGCGGAAAACTTTGTCTTGAAGGATTTTTCATCCTTTGCTATTAGGTAATAGGTAATTCAAACCAAAAGAATAGGTTTATAATTTCTTATTGAAGAAGCAAAATCAGGACTTCCTTTGTAATAGAGCATAAAAGCATTATCAGGAGAACAAAAAAGGTTGTTCCTAGAAAAGACAAGCACATTTTTAAAGATATAATTATCATTTATTGTTATTAAACAGGATGTTTTCCCTCATACAATTGGAATGTCTTTTTTTCCCCTCACCACAATATAGTAAAAGTTGAATTAGTATGAGAAAGACTATGAAAAAGGCTGCAGGTAGATTCATTTGTAGGTGATTTACAACTATGAGGACATTACTTCAGAGAAGCATCATTTTCTTCTTTCTGAAATGAATATTCACCCTCCTAAGAAATCACTTCTTTATGAACAAGATGTGAGCAACTTCCAACACTAATCTATTCTGTAAAGAAAGCGTTTAAGATAGTTTAGAAGTTAATACAACAGAATTCTCCAAAACACGGAAGTGAAAATGTATACTAATTCAAGTATTCTATTTTTCATTTCTGACCTTTTTCTTATTTAAAATAATTACTAAAAACCTACTGTTACAAGTCATTAGTTTTCCATGTCCAGATCACCCACAGTGTAACTGTCATACATCCACCTAAAATGAGTACTTTAGTATCTGAATACCTTGTCACCATCACAACATAAGGCCCCTGCTCTACGACCAGGCTCAATGGATTTTAGTAGTGCTTCCATGTGTTTCTGGGTAAGCTTGTATTTTATACAAGCTTGTATTTTATAGACCGCAAGGCCACGATCTGGAAGAAAGCACCTGTCCTAGGTGTAGGATACTCAGCCTTTCCTTATAGGGAGGCTGAAACATCCTGGATGGGTCCTTGGATGGCAATCGCTTCAATCTCAACTCGGGCACCCTGTGAGACAGCAATAAAGAAACATATTAGGAATTTAAAGCATCTATTTTACGAAGCAATTGGATATATAACATGACCTGATAAGAACAAAGAGCGACATTTTAAGGGGATTATATTTCTGACAGTGGTATTACTGATTTAGCAATGTTACCATTGAAAATTCACTTTACTCTTCCTTACATACCGGAAACCCTTACTTCTACAGTTGTAGCCATCTTCCATTACAGAGCAAGGTATCTCATTTCAGAACTCTTGTATGGGGGAATAAGACCAGCACACTTAAAAGAAAATACTATTTTATTCAATAAAATAATCATAATTGAAGCTATTACAGAAGAAAAGTTGCCATAATGTTTCAGAAGCAAGTACTTAAAGTGACACTTACTTTTGGCAAAGCAGCAACTTGATAGGCTGCTCTGGCTGGGAAATTGGACTTGAAGACTGTAATTGAAACAAAACCATCCACTAATCATTTAACTTTGCTTGATAAACCACACGGTTCTAAGTCATCTGTATAAAATGCAGTCACTAGAATGGTTTCAGGTTCAATTAGACAAGACAGATAAGCTTCTGTCCCAGCTTTCTTCTCCATCCACATCCTCTTTTTTTTTAAATTATATCACTGACTGTTCCAGTATCTCAACAAGCTACTCTTCATCACCAAGAAGGCAGCTTCAATTGTGATCTAGTGGACAGGGATAACTTGCACTCTGCTGACACTACATGGGTTTGACACCAACTTGGCTGAAACAGCAATATTGAACCAGTATGGTGATCAGCCAGTGCAAAGACTGGAGAGTGGGAGAGGGCTCTTTCACAGATAGAGCAAGAAGGAGAAACAGTGGCAGGAGTCATGAGAAGAGATCCCAGATTTGTGTAGAATTACCAGGGGTAAACCTTGCTCATATCAAAGGAAGGCAGACAAAATAGGCCCTGACTTAGTCCTCCATTCCCAATTAGGCCCGGAGCTCAAGCATACTAAAATAACAGGAAGAAAAGGCTATCAGTCAAGATATGAGCTGAATTTGCATAATTAAATATAAGTTTTTCTAGTGAGAGTTAACGCTAGGCTCAGAAATGGCACTTCCATGCTCCTGCACTAACAAAGTTAATAACTCACATCAAAGAACAGCAACAACAGCTTTCCTGAACAACAGGTAGGAGGTCTGTTTGGCAACAAGTAGCTAAGTATCCAGCTGGTCTGTTTTTCCTCCACTTAAACACACACAATTCCATCTTGAAATGCAGAAGACTGTACCGATAGCTCATGAATAAGAGACTTTATTCAGGACCAGGTGTTACTATCTAATTAAAACCCAAACCTACATAAATAAGGAACTTATGTGCAGAGCCTCCCAAATTCTTCTGCACAACATGGCTCACAAATCACCTACTTCAGCTTACATTCAGTTTAACCCAGCACTATTCTTGTATTCTGAAGTGCAGAAGGGTGACTCATCCTCATAAGTGAGCTTTGTCCCATAACAATAGCACAGAAATTATTAAAAGATAGAGATTTAAAGAAATAAAAATATACAACCTGAAATTAAGCATTTTAAGGCTGCCTACAACAGAATTATATTAGGAAAAACAGACCATCTATCAAAGCAAAAAGAAGTAGAAGATTAACTTGTAGGGTTGATTTTCATATGAAAAGTTAGTGGGATGGTAGGACATGAGTCCATATGAAATTCAGCTGTACTTGTTTGGGTGTTTGCAAGTAAATTGCTTTGATTTAATGTTGTATTTCTCATGAAATCCCTAATAACGTGGAACTAAATCACCTGAGTCATTAAAACACTGCTTACAGCAAGTGTAATTAGTTCTACAAGCCATAATGGTAAAACAAACAAAAAAAACCACTTACATTGTTTGTAAATATCGTTAATATCATTGAAGTCCTTCATGTCTGCCATCAAAACCGTAGTCTTCACAACTAGAAATTACATAACTGCAGTTATTTTGTGAGTTTCTTGCTTTTATTCCATGAATGTATCTCAAATATTATAAACATCTTGAAAAGTTTTCCAAACAGACATTGACCATTAGAGCTACCACCTACAGAAATACCTAAAAAAAGTATCTTAATAGCTAGTACATAAAACCATAAGGAATTATATATTCCTGGCCTGCTTTGAAAGTGACTGTTTTAAATTCCATTATGAAGCCCAATTCTAAAAGGCACCTAACTGATGAAGCAGGTTGATTTAAGAAAGCTATTGTAAGCCAACTGTTGGCAAAAAAAAATATATATAATATCTGCTGCCAAAAAGAGTCCATAAAATGACTGAAGATACAGTCTATGCTAGAATTTTTTACCCATGACTGCCTAAACCAATATTAATCCTGATTTGGCTCCACTATCAGATTCCGCTTCAAAAGACCAGGTAATGAAAGTGCCTAGAACATGAACACAACAGACATAAACCTGCTTTTACCAGAAGTAAGGTCTAGGACATTTAAAATGCCTGTAGTCAATTGCAGCTCTATCTACACCTGAGCTTCTTCAGTTAGAATCAAAAAAAGTTAGTATTATGGTCAGAAACTCTGGGGAAAAGTTAGTGTCCCATTGATACCCATCACATAAAGACTTGCACGTTGATTTTTTCCCTTTATAGCTATTTATAACAACTGTATATTTAGCAAAAAGGTTTATTTTATTTTAGAGGTCACTTTTTTTAATTGATGTGAAAATAATGACTTGTTTGCCATCCTCATAACAGCACCTACCATTGCCATAGTCACAGCCTGCAGCTTTCAGGATTTCTCCCATGTTCTTTAGAGCCTAATGAGAAATCAGATAAAAATATTTAAATATCAGCAAGGTTGTATTTAGGTAAGTATGTAAACATGAGTTGTAATCTAGCTACAGATCCACGTTGTAGTTCACCCAGCAAGCCTTCAACAGTCATCAGTGAGTAAAAAAAAAACAGAAATAGATTAAAAAGTAAATTAATGAAAGGGAACATCTAATAAACCCCCATCCATTCATTACATGCAAATGCAGGATGCAGCTCAATCTCATCCTAACTACTCACACAGCTTCTTTGCTGCTGGGGGAACAAATCTTCCCCCCACTCAAGCCACTGGGGTCAAACCTTTGTTCAAAACATTGATTCTTTCCTACTTGAAATAGATTCCTCCCTTGACCTCCAAGGTTGTTTGGATGGAAAATGACAGGGATGGGATGAAATTGCTTCTTATTTTACCTCACCTTGGAGGATGTGCAATGTGCTCTTTAGGATTCTACAATTTTTCATCAGTCTACATTTAAAAAAGCACAAGCCATTAAAAGGTTATTGCCAGAACACATCTTACCTGCTTAGCTTCTTCCTTTGCACCTCCGGAGACAAGCTGCCCACTGGAAGGCTCTATACCAATCTGTCCTGCAATGTACATGGTCCGGTCTACAAGCACTGCTTGGCTGAAAACAGAAGAGACATTTACTGTTGAAAACTTCCCCACCAAAAACATTTAACTATTCAAAAGCATTCCCTTGTAAGCACATTTCACATTTTCTTCAGTCATTTGTAAGATCTTGGAAATATAGGTTATCAGAGAACCATCTAGGTTGGAAAAGACCTTCAAAAATAGCAAGTCTGACCTGCTGAGTTCCATCACTAAACCACGCTGCTTGGTGCCATGGGTTACGCGTGCACAAGTTTGGACATAAACTGCATGTACAATCTGTGAGTGTTTGGTTCAGCTGGGACTGAACCACCCATGGAAGACAGCATAGCTCTGTCTTTGAGCTAACAAACCCTGGTTCTCAGGAAAGGATGAGTGCCCAATACTAACACAGCACTGCAGATAAATGGTGGGAGGCAGAGTATCTGTCCCAAGAGCAATCCCTCTCCTTTGCACCACATAACCCGAGTGACCCATTGGCTGGGTTAGCTCAGAAGACTGCAGAATTCGAGCTATTTGCTAACCATTTCTATGTAAACATCAGGTATGAAGTCGAGTTAGCAATTATTAACATCTTTAATTACCACAAAATTAAGAGATTAAAACAAAGACTTAAACCATCAATTACACAAGAGACATAGTTTACATCCCTCCAGCTGATAGCTAAAAATATTTCATAAAGAAATTAAAGAAAGGGTCTTCTCAAAATGTTTATGGTGTGTCAACACCATTTTTCTTATCTCTACCCATTCCACAAGAAAATTTATTGTTCTAACAGCTGAACAAGCCCCTGAAGTTACACAAACCAGAGATAGGCACCTCCCTGAACTACCTAAATTAGCAGCTTAGCTTCCCTTTTATGTCAGTGGAGAAAGAAAGCCATTCTTTCAGTTTTTACTACATCTCTTAATTGCTCAATCCATTGACTTTACATGGGCCTAACCTAATTTAGGGACTCAGTAAAATTATTACGGTTAAGCAATCTGAACAATGCCATCACTCCCATCTTCCCTGTCCAGGTAAAAACCCCTGTCCCACATTCCCCTACAATTCCATTATGGAAAAAAAGCCAGTAATTTATCCGATGGAGTAACATATCTTACATTGTTATTATTCTCTGCCATCAGCAACTACCTAAACTGGGATAAGACAAAATTATACCATTTAAAGAGAAACTAGCAAAAGAAATAGTTTTCTAGCTGATGCAGCCTAGATAGGAAATGCGTGCATGAGCACAACACAGATTCTTCTTTAACTGTTTTCTTTCTCAGCATATCGTGCTTTGTTTGAGGAACAGGCCCTCAGACCACAAGCTCGTGCTTCTGTTTCCTGTGTGGAGAACCACACAACAAGGAGATATTAGCTCTCTGATAAAAAATTGAGATTGTCTTAACCTGCTTATTATAAAGCAAATGACACCACAAAACATTTATCCTAACTGACCTTTGGACAATCCCAAATCATGTATAACTGGGTAGAAAAAAAAAAAAAAGCAGCAGCATCCTGAAGCCTTCCAATACCACTGCCAGACCAGCAGCATCCTTACAGATTCCTCTGCTCCTTGACTTTCTTTTCCCTTGTACGCTTCGCAGTGGAACCCCCTATTCACTGACACCAGTAACAATTCACAAAAAAAAAGTCAGGTTGTCTTTACCCAAAGGGCTGTAGATTAATATAAGAATAACATCTCTGCTGCTCAATAAAGGGAATACAAAATATGGTAAAAGTAGCACCCTGGAAGGCTGCAGCAGAACCAGGAACACAGCCCATAGACCCCAAACCTTCCCTCTACATTAAGCCCTCCTTCCCCTGTTCCCATGCTCAGAGCAGAAACACAGCAGTTTTTTTTCTTGTGCAATTTTTGCTCGCTGGACTTTGAAAAGCTGACTGGAACTCGATTAACTAAGTTAGTGATAAACTTATTGATGTTAGACCCACCATACCAGTAGCAGGCTGCATAGTAAGAAGCATTTCAGCAAGAACTACGAAGAAGCACAAAACACAGGAGTGCAGTTAATCCACAGCAGAAGTTGAGGGCTATGTTAAAGGCTAAGCCAGTGGGTGTGTGTGCAGCTGAGGAGCTGTTGCTTTCCCTGTCCCAGGTGCCCTGCAGAAGCGATGCCGAGCCCCTGGCTGCCATCCACCAGAAGTTAACCTTTAGGTCGTGGGGCTCTCTCTGCCTCTACCCTTGGTACTTTTCCATCTTTACAATTCCTATCGGGAACATCCAGCTTGAGGTTCAGAGCGTTCATTTTCACAGGAATGGAGACAGATAATGCTTTTGGAGGCATCAGGATGCTACAAGTAGTTTTAAAATCTAAGGAGCCTGTGTTTAGATGGGAAACCAAGCCTAACATGCCCAGAATGCATGACTAGGAACCCTTAGAAAACACCGGTAAAACCCCCTCAGTACCTTAGGAATAAGACTACAGCAATAAGTTTTCAGATTTAAGTAGCAAAGACAAGCCTTTTGGCGGATTATTTTTAAAATCTATGAACTTTGCCCCTCCAGTGCCTCCCAGGCAGACATTTTAGGGAGCCCCGCAGGCGGGCTGAAGCTCCCAGTGCCATTCCAGACCCACTCCCCTTGGGGGTCCCGGGACCCCACCGGCCCCACCACCCCCAGGGACAGGTCCACCCACCCCAAAACCACCCCATAACCCCCTTATAACCCCCCAAAACCACCCCATAACCTCTCAACCTCCCCACAACCGCCCCAAAAACCACCCCACAGCCTCCCACGGGGCAAAGCCCGCTACCCCCAGCCAGGGCACACCTGTAGGGACCCATCGCAGCGGGAGCCTTGGCAGTACTGATTATTTTCTTCACCAGACTCGCCATGGCTGCCCCTAATCCGTTCCTCTCCTCTGCCACCCGCCACCTCCTGACCCCCCTCCCCTTTTACCCTCCCCTTCTCCCTTCTCCCCCCTCCCCTCCCCGCAGCCCGCCCCGCGCCGCAGGGGCTTCTGGGAGATGTAGTCCGGGGAGGGTGGCTTTGGCGCGGCGCGCATGCGCACTCACCAGGCGGAGTGTGGTGAGGCGAGGCGGCGGCGTGCGGCGGGGCCGGTACCGGCACCGGCACCGGCACCGGGTGTTGTCCTCCCCCCCTGCTCCGTGTGTGTCCTTTCAGCCCCCGCGGTCATGTCTGGTGCGAGGGAGAAGAAGCGGGCCAAGAAGATGAGGAACCAGCCGGTCAGCGTCACCATGCCCGCCGAGCCGGGGCCTGTGCCCGCCGGCGGCCCCAGGCCCTGCCCGCCCCCAGGTACGGCCCCCTCAGGGTCCCCTCACGGCCCCCTCAGTGCCCCCTCAGGGGGACACCTGCCCGCTGCCCCCTGGTCTGCGTGTGTCACCTCACAGCCTGGACCACGTGCCTCAGTCATGCTTAGATTTTTTTTTTTATTTTAACCTATGTTATTTTGGGGAAAAAATATACAAAGAGCGCAGCATTCAGAGGTTGAGGCGTTGCCTCTCTGTTTTGGGGTGAAAAAATGATGTTTAAGTGCATATCGAGGGGATGGTGCTGAGGCAGACAGCATGATGCAGCAAATTACGGCCGGCCCAGGCTGAGGGGTTTGCAATGTTGTTAAAGCAGTGCTATCAGATTAAGCCCTGCCTTCTGCCTTTCTCTTTTAGCACGGAACTTGAAAGATTATATGGTTATAATCTTCAGTTCTGCTGAAGAGCATGCACATAGCATTATTCTGTAGTGTTAGTGAGTATCTTGGTTTCTTGGTTTTATTCTGCAGTGTTAGTGAGCATCTTGGTTTTATGGAGCTAGTTCTGTAGAAACTAAGAAAAAAAATACAGAAGAGTTACATATAAAACGATGAGTCTATGTAATTCCTGAAATCATCTGATTTTTCTTTGGGTATTAAACCAGTCACTACCTTTTGAAACACTCTTCTTCCATCTTACTAAAATACTCGGTGTCTCCATTTTTAGGCTAACTTAACAGTGGAAGTTTGTGATATGAGTGTGTTTGTGGTACGAGTTAGTTGCCGTTCATCTCTCTTTCAGTTGATTTGTGCTGTAGGTCTCCACAAATCTGCTGACTCCAGCCTCCATCCCTCTCTTCCCAGCTACTTCCTCCCCACCCTCACCTCACTGTCTGGATGGTGCTGCTCCCAGCCACGTGGCAGGGAATTATTCAGATCAGACCAGATCAGGGAATTATTCCACATGAGAACTTACTTTCTTTCTATCCCAAAGTGTATATATGTATGTATATATATATATTCCATTTGAATTGCTGTGCTGCTGTATAACATGTGGTTGCTTCTTAGCTAGTTACAGGAGCTGGAACAGCATTGTTGCAGAACGTGAAATTTCAGCTTCGCGATTGCTTGAAACAGAAGAGGGAGGTTCCTTGCTGCTCTAAGCTCATTTAAATTGAAGCTATGGGAGGTGTATCTGTTTCTGGCTGTGTGTTCCTCATGCCAGTAGCAGAATTTATGGGACAATACATTAACGTTGTTTAAAAAGCTCATCAACCTGAAAACTGATTTTTTTTCAATCTCCTGCCTGTTCGCCCTGACACACAGGGTGATTGTCAGTGGAGGGGCTCCCTGAACTGTATAGCCCTGCGTTCCTACTAGTACTTGACTTGGTGCAGTGATTTATTTGATTTTGATGTTGATTTAGATGCCTGTACCAGAAAAATGTACGCTGTAACTTACTGCACCAACATAAATGTATCCTGCTGAATTTATTTACTGCTGTAACGGAAATACATGCATGAGACTTTCTTAAGCTAGAAGATACCAGACAAAAATCGTATGGTTATGGGTAAAATATTACCTTTGTTGGTGTCATACTAAAACCCTGACTAGACAAAAATAAGAATTGCTACTGATGCAGTTGCATAGGCTGATTTTGATTAGATCTTTGTGTTATTGGGCCTGATAGAGTATTGGAGGCGAAGTCTGTGTTGGGTACCACTCTTAAAATGTGTAAAAGCTCCTTAATCTTCTGCTGCTTGCTGCTGGGCAGCATAATTTTTTTGTTTCTTCTGGTGAAAAAGAACTTAATTCTGTTTCCTCATGGCTTTTTCAGTACACGTTAAATACAGTTGGAGGAATGTGTAGTGCAGTCGTACTACAAAGGATGGTTTAGCATTTATCTGTTGACTGTGTGTTTCTGTGCCCTCTGTTCGTTTCTAAACCCTTCAGGAGATTTTCATTCCGAGCAGCAGTATCAACAGCAGAAATTTTCGCATCAGACATCTGGGCCTCCCTACAGGAAAGACCAGTATTTTCCCAGAGAACAAAACAGAGGAGAGCGAGGCAGAGGAAGAGGAGGATGGCAAGGAGGACACCAGGGTGCTTCTGAGGAAATACCTAGATACATAACAGGTTTGTATATACAAAAAAAGGCCACAATTTCCAGGGCAACCTGCTGTTATTTGTCTGCTGTCTGCCTTTGGTTTTGTGAAATAGCAAAAATCAGAACCGATGCTGTGTTTGGTGTGTTCACTTGGACTTCAGTTTTTCCTGATTTTCTCCAAAATACAGATATACTTGTGTACCAGAATGAACGACCAGATCTTGTTCAGTGAGTCCTTTCAGACTTCCAAGTTGAAAAATTGCACTTACTTGTGATGAGGGGTGTGCATTTTGCTTTCTGTTTACCAATAAAATGAGTGCTGACAGTCATCTGTTTTTAATGTAGCCAGTGAAACTGTTTATGCTCACGATGTGAGTTAGAGACAGCTTTTCTTCAAACAGAATATTTGTGTAGGAGAACAAAGAGACAAATTAGTTTTTCAAAATGTGGCGGTGCTATGATAATGAATACATTTCTGTAAGAATAAAACAAAATCAACCTCTGGCTCTGTATTTGATCATTTTAAAACAGTATGTAATATGATTACTGCTTCCTGTTTTTCCATGAAGAAGTTTTTACATCTCTTTGAGTACCATCTGAAAACATTGCTACTCTAATCTAGTAAAGAAGTACTTGATACAAATAAAACTTGTTGGTTACACCACGGCTTTTTAGATTCATTCATGTCCAAGTATGTGCTTAAGTAAATATGTAAGCTTCAGAATATCTAAAGAATAGTTATTACTTCAGCAATAGACAGTACACAGTATTTTCTTTTATTTCAGCAAGTCATCAGATGGATGTAGCAGAAATACTCTGCTGGAGTTCAGGAATTTGTGTAGTGTCACCTTTGATTTTTGCCATTTGTCATGCTCTGATACAGTTCTTTCCATTGCAGTGTCTACCTTTGCTGAAGCTCGTGCTGCTGAGATGAAAGCCATGTTGAAAGCAGTTACGCAGAAGTCTTCAAACTCTCTAGTTTTCCAGACGCTACCTAGGCAGATGCGAAGGCGAGCTATGAGTCACAACATTAAACGCCTACCCAGGAGGCTGCAGGAGATTGCCAGAAAAGAGGTATAAGCGTGTTCTGATTGTATTTGATAAACTGTATCATGGGCATAGCTGATGTATGGTGTTCAGCTGTACATTTATTAATGTTTAAACCTGAGCTGGTCAGCAAATTTTCTGTAGGTACACAAACTTTGGCTGATACTTGGATCCAAAATGCAGAAACATCTCAGTTTTAGATGGTAGCTCAAGTAGATCTCACTAACAACTCGGCTTTGTGATTATTGGACAACTTGAAAAGTTACTGGACTAGTGATAGAACCCTTACTTGCAGGAGGGTTTGTTTGGGCAGTGAATCTAGACCCCCAGGAGTCCTGAATAACACCTGCCTAGTTTGCACCCCACCACTGCTTTGAGCTGTGACCCTGCCGGACTCAAACCAGCACAGCTCATTCCTGCAGTTGTTCTATTTTACAGCTCAGACATTCGCTGGAGTAGTTGGCAGCTGTGTGCAGCTTCAGACCTGCTAATGAGTATTCCTGGTTGCTCATGAAACTCATTTTGGAGCAGCAGTATCTCAGCATTGAGTCAGAATGCTCCTGTGTAGCTACTTGCTCCTAATCCAGTATGGCGTTCATATGTATTTTAAAAAAAAGGTATAAATCTGACTCTGATGTTTTTCTCTGATCACTATACTTCCTCTGGACACTTCTTAAAATGATAAGATGAGTTTGCTTGATAAGTTTTCTGTGTGTTAAGGTTGAGACCTTACCCCTTCCTCCTGAGTTCCTGAAGATTCATGATTCAGAAATTGCTTCAAGTACTTCTGCTCATGTTCCTTAGGGTGTGGTTTATTAGATCTTCATAACCTGCATGTCTTTTTTTTTTTTTTTTTTTATTGCTCTGGTTGGCATTCTTTTTGCTTTGTTGGTCATGATGAGATTTTATGCAGTTTGGCATAAGCAGCATGGGCTGCTTTGCGTGGTTACTGCTCTGTCCTTGTTAATCTAGATTTCTTTCATGTTTATATTTGGTTCTTTTGTGTCCTAATTCATTAACTCATTTCACGTGGAAGCATTTCTAACTTCTCTGTATATACTCACTGTTACCCATCCTTATTTTCACTTGTATGATTCATGGATTTTTGAGGTCATGCAGCTGCATTTCTTCTATATTCTGTCTCTTCAGGTCTTTTGGCATAGTTTGTGTGCTTAAAAAGTTTTTTTTGTTTCATGATTTCATGGAGCTTTTGTGTCTTCTGAGCCATTTCCCTTTCTAAAGGTTCTGCCTATTAGTTTTCAGTGCTTGAAGGCTGCGTCTTCAAAGTTACTGTTCTGATTCTGCAGCACTTTCTTTGTTTCCTTAGATCCTTTAACGTGACCACTTTCATACAAAAACCTACCTCGACTATCTCTTACCTCTTCACAAGCTTGAAGACATACATTTTTTGTCTATGGTACCACATCACTTTTTCCTCTAGCTGTCTTTCTGAACAAATCAGTTATTTATTATTGGCCCAGTGGCTTCTATTGCCTTTTGTGCAGGCAGTCAGATGAGTCTGATCATGACTTGGAACTTGGTTTATTCTTCTGTGCCTTTCTGTCTCGACATCGTGGGTCATGTCAGTGTTCCCTCTGCTCAGGGCAGTGACTTTCTAGTATTCTCTTTTCTCTGCTGTTACCCTTAAAACCAGTGGTCTGCCATCAACCATTTCTTGGCAAATGCACAGTGGACATCCTAAGAAGCATTTATTTATTTATTTATTTATTTAGATTAATTTAATTAATCTAGTTAATTAATCTAATAATTAATTAGTTTGTTCGTTTATTTATTTATTTATTTATTTTTGCCCTGTAGTCCCTATTTCTTTCTGCCACTTCTCTTCACAGAAAGACAAATAAAAACTTGAGAGGCAAGGCTTCCTCTTCAGCCATGCATTCGCTCTTAGTGATTCTGTTCTTGACTGGGTTGTAATCAGCAATTTAGTTTGATGTTACCAAGGGCCTTTCCTTGTTTGCTTTTACACATTGTAGAGACTCTGAGTATCCTCAGGTCCTACCTGCCAGTATTTGAGTACTGCTTCTGTACAAGCTCAGATTTTGAGGTTTTCCAAGTATCATGTTCTTTTGTTCGTGTGGGTATACTGATGTTGGCCAAAAACTTCACGCAGGAAGTAGCAGAATCACAGAACGGTTTGGGTTGGAAGGGACCTGAAGGATCATTTAATTCCAACCCCCTGCCATGGGCAGGGATACCTCCCACCAGCCCAGGTTGCCCAAAGCCCCATCCAGCCTGGCCTTGAGCACCTCCAGGGATGGGGCATCCACAGCTTCTCTGGGCAGCCTGTGCCAGGGCCTCACCACCCAAGAGATCTTCCTGTTCACATGTAAGTTTCTGAATGTCTGGGGATTTTGGTTTAACTGTGGGTTCAAGTCCAACTTTGATATTCTCATATGGATGGGGCTTGCATTAAAATTTCCATCTGTTAGTTATCCTCAAATGAGAAGGTAGAATTATGGAGAAATAACATCAGGATAAAGTATAGCTTAGATTATGGTAGTGCTTCCTGTATCCTTGTATATGTTAACCTTTATCTTCAACAGAAGTTTGTCCTTTTGAGATTTACTTCGATGTTCTCTCTTTTAAAAAACAGGCGGAGAAGGCTGTACATCAGAAAAAAGAACAGTCGAAGACTAAATGTCGCAAAGCTAGAAGGCGCCACGGGAATTTGGTATCAGAGTTTAATCGCAGGCAAAGAAAGAATATTTGGCTGGAAACACATATTTGGCATGCAAAGAGATTTCATATGGTAAAAAAATGGGGATACTGCTTAGGAAACAGCCCTACAGAGAAGTGCTACAGGGCTTGCTACCGAGCCATGACAAATCACTGTCTTCTTCAGGTACCATGTTTGCATCTGTTTTCTTTGTTATTTTGCCAAGTTGAAGTAATCAGCTGTTCAGTTACGAGTGTTTCTGTCTCTTTGAAGTAATGTTGTGTCAGCTGTTAATAACTGCTAGCTATGAACTGAATAATTTCATAACTGCAATGAAAGGTGGAGAGCATCAAAGAGACCAAGGTGAGCCTATGGAAGAGTCTTATGTATTAAAAAGGTAACTATGACTGAAATACTCCATTTTCAACCATAAAAGCTTAGAAATTAAATGAATCCCTGTTTCTCCTTCCTGAGAAGGGTGCTGTTGAAGACAGATGCTTTATTGTGTGACCTTTTTGATCCCTTGCTTCAAGGGGAAGGTTGGTCCTTGAATGAGAAATGCCAGACAGCTGTCCTGTGACTATCAATGTTAAGTTAGAAAGGAAAATGTTTTCTCGTTGATTCAAATTTTAGTGAATGAAAAAATACAACTGCAGTGTAAATCATAAAGCTCTATCTGATCTTTCCTTGCTGGCTTCACTTTCAAGAGTTATTCTCACTTCACTACTATCCTGTTGTTTCAGGATTTATCATATTATTGTTGCCTGGAGTTGACTGGTAAAGAGAATGAGCTCCTGAAGCAACTTGCACGAATATGTAGTGTTGACACAGGTAAAATTTAATTCGTTTGAAATAAAGTTAAGATTCTGAACAGACTAAAGGTTGACTCATGCTTTTTCCTTCTTAATGTACTAGCAATCTGAGAAGTAATAAGAGTTGATACCTAGTTGTGATTTTTTGGTTGAAAAACCTGATTAAAATGTCCTCTCCTAGGACCACAATTTCTTATTTTCATTTGCCTTTTAATAAACTTATTATTATTGTCTTCTTTATTTGGTACTGTCCTAACAGCCAGACTGAACTTCCTTTTTTGTTTCTTAAACAAGAGGTTGCTTTGTTTTTCATTAAGTATCTTCTTCTTCAGGATTAACATTTAGAGTGGCACGTTGCCTGTCTGGAAGATTCCAGGGTTCCCTGAATCTTTACCGAGCAGATCGCTATCCTGAGGATGCGCTTGGTCCTGTTACATTTATTTGGAAACCCAGGGATGGGTCTGAAAACAGACAGTTATGGATCTGGATGCATCCAGCTCTCAAACAGGTATTTTGTTTTTTTGGCGTTGAACTCCAGTTTGTTCATGCCTTGTCTATTCCGTATGCTGGAGATACTTCCTGAAAGGTGTACAAGAGAGAGATGGAATTAAAAATTAAGAATTAAAAATTATGAATCAAAAATTACAGCACTGTTTCCACTCTGACTATATTTGTGTTCTGTAACTTCTTACAAAGACGGTATGGGAGGTTCATGCCTCTGAGTTGTTTTTTTTTGTTGTTGTTGTTGTGAGCTTGTTCAGGGTTTTCTAGTGATGCTTTATGGGGTACGTTCACAATGTGCTGTTGCTTGATTTGCTTCCTTCCCACTGCCACCCATGACAGGCTTTTTGGTTACTGTCATCACAGGTAGTCATAATCTGCTTCTTAGCTATGACCTTCAGTAAATCAACTATACATTTGCAATTTTTCTCCCATTAATTTGAGTGACAATTTTCTAGCAACAATATTACATACAGCACTTGATAGTAAGGCATGGACTTAAGCAGAACGAAGATCATTCCCTTAAATCCTTATAAGAAAATAAAATGCTAGAGTGTAATTCTTAAAATTGTGTTTAAGCTTTGTAATGCCCTGCTCATCCTCCTAATCCAAACTTTTGACTTTTCTTTAGGACATACTGAACGAGTTAAAAGAAATTTTTCAGTGTTCAGAGCCTGAAAAAGTCTATATCCCTGAGCCAGCTACAACATCAGCTCAAGAGGAAGAACAAATGGATGTCGTTCTGAGCCTTGGCAAAAAAAGAAAGAAAGAGGATAAAGAAGGAGAAAAAGCTGTGCCAGTGAAAAAAATAATTGGTGATGGCACTAGAGATCCATTGCAGTCCTACTCATGGATCTCGCAAACTACTGGTGTTGTGATCAGGTTTGTTCACAGAAACTTTTACCTATAACCAGTTAATAGATGGATTATAGCTTAACAGTACTGGGGTAAAAAGCATGCTGTACAAGTGTACGCTCAGGTGAAACTTCCCTCTGTTTCAGTGATCGAACTATGGAGATTCTCAGATACCGACTGATCGGCCCGCTGTCACACTGTGTCCTTACAGAGACCCTGAAAGCTGCTTCGCTCCAAACAGTAAGGAAAATAGCAAGTTGGATACTACTGTAGCTTTAATAAGGTTGTTGGGGCATGCAAACTTCTTTTGGCTAGAAAGAATCATAAATTGTCTAGCATTACGCATGTTAGCCTTTAAAATAAGTATTTTCACTCTGTTAGCTTCTCTGTATTGAGCCCCTTAACTGATACTGATCTGAGGATGAACACCTATATGGATTTCAGGTGTGGGTAGGAGGAACATAGAACTAGAAACAGGATCATATGACACTATTGAGTGGGCCCTGAAAGTTTAGTAGTGACACACTGTGTTGACAGGTCTAGAATAATTCACGCTCTCCTTGGCGTTCTATAGATCATGTTTCTCAAGCAACAAGCTAGAGCGCTCTGTAGGGCAAGACACGAAAAGTATAGAAGACTTGCATTTTAAATCAAATGCATAATTCCTACAGGATTTAGTATCTTGTGCACCTCTTGGCACGTAGCATCACTGTGGTTTCAATGTGGGAGTTTTTTTGTCTCTTGCAGCAAACATGAGGAGGCCATGAAATCTCTGGCTTTGTATAAAAAATTACCGACTACAGAGTTAGGAAGGATTGTGGATTGCTTTGTTTACTTTTGGAGCACAGGTTAAATTGAACGTGCTTATTGGAGGGTATTATAAAGTGGAATATAGGAATAAGCTGCATCAGGAAAAAATGATTTTGGTTTGAAACTCGGAAGAAAGTAATCATAGTGATTAAGGCAAACTGAGATTGAATTCATACTGATAGAAAATACGAAATTACTACTTGAGTTAATTAGATGGTGTTGTTTTCCAGGAGATGGCAGATTCAGAATCAGAACTGAATAACTGGTGGGTAGAAAACTGCAAGGACTCTGAAAAAGTATCTCTTCATCAACATCAAACTTCTATCTTTGAGCTATTAGAAGGTATTTGGGGATTGGTGATATGGGAGGAAGGGAAAACTCTTAGGTTCTAGCGGTCAAAACTGGCATGCTAACAAGCTGGCATAGATTTGGAGAGGCTTTTTTTTTTTTTCTTGATCGAGGGAGTGATGCCAGTGAGCATGTACTTAGGTAATTACCCTGGCATGTCAAAGATTTGAGGATAGCTATGCTGATTTTTTTTTTAAGGGAACATTATGTCCTCTGTGTAGTCCAAACTCTTAAACAAATAAGTCTTGTTTCTTTTCTTTGTGAACTTAGATTGGAAATTGTTGATGGGATATATTTATGTTGGACTATACCACTCACACATACAAACACTTAAGACAGTAAATTGTAAACTGCCTCCTCAGATAACATGGTAGACTCCTGCTCAAAGTGAAAGCATTTTGTCTTGCTTTGCATGTTTTTGTTCCTAATAAACAGTTGTTTACTTGGCTGAGATGTAAAATACAAAGTAAACAACATCTTAATTTCTAGCTCTGAAAACAGATAAAGAGCTGGTGATGTTAGATCTCAAATTATACTCAAGCTCTCCAGTCCAAAGCAGTTAGGCCTCAGATTGGACAAGATGAGGTAAAACTTAATTACTTTTTTTTTTCCTTTCTCTGGAAGAAAAGTAGAAAAGAAAGGTTTGTTGCTTAGGAGTTGTGCCAAACGTAAAGGATGAATTTGAGTCTGTTAATTGAGCGAGTGACCTCATTTCTATGCTAAGCGTAAGTATAATTGCAGAGTAACTCTTATGCTGCTATTGTTGTCTTTTGTTATTGGACATTGGACAAGCATTGGTGAGTTTTCAAAACATGCTAAATTGAGTACTCTGGCTTGCATCTCTGGCTTCTAGTGGTGTCATATCCCTGCAGGCAAAAATGCACAAAATAACAGTGCAGAAGAAGATTGCAAATTTATTTGCGGTTTCATGGCAATGTTCATCTGTGTATTTTTAAAGGGATAAGTTCACCATCAGAAATGCCACCAGGTACAATACTCGGCCTCACTGTTGGAGATCCTCGAGTAAATCTGCCAAAAAAGAAGAGAAAAGCCATGCCAGACCCTGAAAAATACCAAGGTAAAATGCCTTGCTTATATTGTGCGTGAAACTGCCAAAGGCAAGAGATACAGTTTCTTTCTACACTTCTGTTTTCATTTACTGTCATATTCTACTGATGTTTTTTTTTTTTTTTCTTTCTTGCTGTTTTCCTCTAGCATTAGCTTTTAGAATGTTTCCTTCCTCTTTCTATATGCCTTGTTAGAACAGAAACAGCCTGAAAATAGGTTGCATAGGTTTTAGAACAGCAATTGTGAGGGAGGGATCTGCACCAAAGCTGGTCTTGTGCTCAGTGGAAGCCTCTGTCTGACCATACAGATGATCCAGGTTCGAATCCTGGCAAGGCCAACCAGGTGCTAAAAGATGCTCAGTTTATGTTCAGTATTTAGTCTTCCAGGTGCTGTCTCTCTCTCGAAGATACCTGCTGTTTCTGGTTTATAGCCTTTGAATGATGAAATTCGCAAATTCACTAGGGAGGAAAAAAATAAATAAAATGCAAGGTTAGTATTTCAAATGGCCAAGATGGTAGTCTTCCTTGAAAACAAAAGCTGCATGGGTGACTACGTAGACTTTCATTTCAGTGCTGACTTGCACAACATTTCAGTGCAAAATGCAAAATCAGTTGGATTTGAACATCCTTGAAAAATGTGGGGTTTGTATACAGTGCTGTGTAGGCATTTACAATTAGGTTGACAGGGCACAGACTGCCTAACTTAGTATGAGAAACAGAATAGTCAGCTAGCAAACAAGAGAAGTGAAGTTTCCAGAGACTTCAAAATACTTCGTTTCCTTGGTGGTGTGTTTACTGGAATAATCTAGCCTTAGCTTTCACTGAAAACCAGGTTGAATGCTGATTTCAGTTACCATCTTCTAGCTCTCTTTTAGCACAACTCTTCCTATTCAGATTTTCTTATATCCTCCTGTTTTAACCTCTGTATGTAGAACAGCCTTTCTCCTGTTTATTAGTTCTGCTTAGCTACATTCTCATCGTTAATGTTCGTGTTGGAAATGTTGCTGCATGTGTGACCTCTGCTTTGGTTCCTTCGTCCTGAGGAGTAAGGTGAGCTATACACCACTTGTTTACAGAGACTTGTTTGAGCTGGTAAAGGAGTTAGTGACCACAAGAAGTAGTCTGTTCCCCATCATTCTGCTTGTCATGTCTGTGAAGATGTGATCAAGAAGGCGAGTTCAGTGGAAGGCTTCTAAGCACTGGAAAAGCCACGTAGTAGTTTCTGTCCCACTGCCAGAGATGATTGTCCCTCAGGAAGCAGGGACTTGGTAAAGAGGTAATGATGGAAGGCAGGGAAACAGTAGGAAATAGGTACATACGCCTGTCGTTCTTTGGCTGGCTAGAAATGGCCATCTTCAAGGTCTTTCTACTTATCCTTCAACTTGCAAAAAAAAAAAAAATCTAAACCACAAACATTCAGAAAATCTGGTGTTGCTTTCTGGTTCCTTTCTGAGTTTTTTTTTTGTTGTTTAATTTTATTTTATCATAAGCTTAAAATGTTACCTGCCCTCTCTGACTCTTACTCAGGTGAGGGAGAAAGCCCTTGATCAGCTAGCAAGAAAAAGTAAACTGTGTGTGATACCTCTTAATTTAGGTCCTGCTAAAGGACTTTATGTTGCACAAACACATTGCTAACCAGATAAGTTAAAAGTAAGCAGAAGAATGAAGGAAGATAAATAATACAGCTGTCTTCTAATCTAAAATCAAAAGGACATCATGGTAAGGGAGCCGAAAGGGAGAGAACAGCCCTGCTACAAGAAGCAATAGGGAGAGAACAGGAATGGCTGCTGTTCTGTTTCCCTCCTGAATACTTCCTAATGCTGTGTGGGGTGACTTAGAGGGTTATTCACAGTCTGCTGCATACCCATTACATGTGCAGTGGCTAAATCTTATGGTGTGGTAGTTCATCTCTCCTACCTAGAAGCCTCAAGACTGAGGTACAACTGCCACTCTCATACTTAACAATACTTATCAATACTTATCAATACTCATTAATACTTATTCCTAAGTATTAGTTGAAAAGAGAGGCCACTGTTACTCTCCAAAGTCTGTTGTTCCTATCCTGACTTGGTAGTCAATTGTGTGACAGCTACCACTGGTGCTATATCTCTGCCGTAATGGGCTTACTTGTTCAAGTAGCTAAGAGAAATTACATTTTGAAAAACGTTAGAAAACCTATCCATGTTAGTTTATTAAACTTAGATACTTTTACAATTTTCTAGTTGGGGAAAGCCTTCACATGCTTTTGATTCTTAGTGTTTTTGAAGAAAAAGTAAAACTGCATCTGCACTAATAAAAGGAAGCCTAGGCATAATCAGTTACTGTGCAAAATAGGTTTTGTATCTGTTCTCTCTCTGCCAGCATTGTGCATTCTTCACACTGTTTACTGTTTCAGGACCTGGAACTGTGCAGCTTAGTTTGTGATCTTGTTGGAACATGTGGTCCTGTTGCACGTTTCGTTGCCTTTATCTATCAAATGTATTTGTTCTTTGTTCCTATCAACCTCCTTGATTACCTGGCTGATTTGCAGGAATTTACAAATCCATTAAATAGACGGAGGAGAATCTATTGAAGGCCATTTGATGCAGAAAGATCGCCTCTAACTTGAAGTTTGTAAGCCATAAATGTCTAGAATGACATCACTGCATACTGATCTTAGTGCTGCACTCTTCCCCAGAACCCTGTTATTGTCCACACTTGGAGTCAGATTACTGAAATATCCAGCAAGAATGTCATCAAAAGAAACACATTCCCATGGGTTATTTGAGTTTGATTTACCAGTTTTACCAGCATTTTTTCCAAATGGTTCTGTCCTGCTTACACTGGTTCTTTTGTGAGGAGTGATCCAGGAAGGGATTCTATCCTCCTCTTCAACTTTATGAAGGGCAATTTGTTTAAACAAAAATAATGAGGGAATTTAATCTTGGCACATAGTATATACATTACTACAGCAATGATATTACCAGTGTTTCCACAGTAACACCCACAAAAAAAAAAAGTTAGGCTTTTCTTCTAGATAGTTGATCCACCGATGGAAGATGAGGTCTGTAATTCCATTGAAATGGTTTTAATTTGCTCCTTCTGTAAGAGGAAATCTTTTTATGAGCCTTAGAGCTACATAAACTTTCTGAGCCTTGGTTTTGATATAACCTTACTCAGATGTGGTAATGTGGTAAGATGACCTTTATGTAAGAAATGGTACTAGCCATTCGTCTTAATGACATGTCACATTGACTGGGCAATAAAAAGGAACCCTTGCTCTATTCCACACTTTTTCCCCTTTTTGCTTCCTGGACATTCAAATGCAATTAGGATTGATATTAGGAAGATGAAAATGACACTGCTTATGGTAGCAGATTCTATAGTAGTCTTTTGTTCTTCATTGGATAAAAAACGATTGATTTTCTTAGCAAATTCTTACCAGTTTAAAGATGCATTATTTATCAGATGTGCAAATAGTTTAGGTAAGTTACAGCCCTCAGCTCTGTTTGTGGATTGTCATACATAAAATCTGTGAAGTGACATGCATCTATCTGTATCCCCTTTTATTTTTTTAAATTTTGTTTTCAAAATGCTGTTCTAAGATAATGCCTGTGTAGTTTTCCCCCGGTGGGTAACGTGTTAACCAACGGTAACTTCAGTCTTTCCCAGTTACTCACACACGTGAATGCATATGCATGAGTTCAGGCTGTGTGTTTATACACGGAACTGACCTCATTTCTTTAGGCTGTGGGATAGAGAGTTTGTGAATAAATCACTTCTCACTGCCTTCTCAGCAGGTTTATGCCATCTGGAAGTCGAGCCCCCCAGCAAGCGGTCAGTACTTACGTGACCGCAAATTAGCGTTAGTCTTCTCTCCGTTTTAAAGTACTCTTCTGACATTTTGATACACTGCTGCTGTCTTGTCATGGGAGAATACAAATTCTCTTGCTCAACACGGGGTATGGTGGAGCCTCTAAACAGTCAATGAATGAGATGAGTATAAGGAGAATGCATCATGAAAGATAAGTGAGCTAAAGTTACTTCTGCAAACACAGAGCCTGATTCTTTGCCAATCAACACATTCTTGCAGTGATTTAGGTATCCAGCCCTTTGCTATGATTCTCCTGGTACCCCATGCATACATGCTGTGAAACTGTTGCCTAACACTACTTTTTTTTGCTTCTGATGATGATTCTCACAGACAGACAGAAATTTTTCAAATAGAAGCACTCTTAACCTTAGGTATGTCTTCTAAGATGGCTAAGGTAATCAGCTACACGTGTCAGAACAACAATTTGAACTGAAACAAAACCTTCCTTTCTCTGTCAGTATTGTCTGAGCACCAACCATAGACATCAGCAGAAGCAGGTAACGTGCTGATTGTCATTGGGCTTTCTGTGCTTAGTAATGCAACTCCCTATTTCCTGTACTAGCTGTAACATCTTCATTAGCTGCTTGTTGATCAGTAGGGTTATTTCTCCAAAAATTTTACATTGTGGACTGAAGAAAACAGGAAAAAGCGACAGTTTGAATTACAGCATGCTTTGCAGAGAGATGGGATTCTCCAGGTGGAATGGAGAACAAGGTAAAAGAAAGTATGAAGTTAAAGATTTTAGGGTAGTGAGGAGAATATTGGGTGGAATGTAGGGATGGAAAGAGACAGGCATTAAAGGGCTTTTTAATGAAAAGAAAAAAAATTACGTCCTATAATATACGAATTCTAAGAAACTCCAAGAATATGACAGAGATAGCATTATCTCAGATGTGGTAATAGGAGGCAAAAAATAATTCAGAGAAAGTTACAGTGAAAAATTTACAGTTAAAGGAACTAGAATGTGTTTAAATAATGTAACCTAAAGAGATTCTAATGTTCACAAATACTTTCTGTACAGAAGATGGAAAAGCCCCTTTCCTTATCCTCTATTTGCTTGTAATTATGTGCCCTTCACCTTGGTTATCCCTAAGAGTCAGGAAGAAATTCCCTACCGCTGCTACTTGTGTTTTTGCTGTCTTTTTCTCCTTCCTTCAGTTCAGTGATATTTGCTGTGTCTCCAAACAGAACGTGCTTTCCCTCTGGGAACACAGAACCTTTTCAGGTTCCTCCTCAGGTTATTGATTTAATTTTGGATCACAGAAGAAATTCTTGTGGCTGGATTGGCAAGGACTAAAGATTTTCTTTTTAGTTGTCATCTATAGCATGGCTCTTTCTGTGTTTGGCTTGTTTGTTATAATAAACTGGAAACCTTACAAAATAAAATGCTCTGTTTCCACTAGATCTTGCTGTGCTGTACATTGCAGTTGTAGGCTTTCCTCTACAAACCTTAATTCTGTGCTGTATAGAGGAGAGGTCTGTGCCCAGTGGGTAGAGAAGAAGATCTGCTGGCTGTTCTAAATTAAACAACTATTAGGTGATTGCCTGCTAGTGCAGGCACCTGGAGTGGATGCCCCAAATGACATTTATATTTCGGATCTTTATTTTAAATTACAAACTGCAATAATTTATTTGGAGTCTTTACATTAATTTTGTGAAGATGTCCACAGTAAAGTGCAGAGTCCTTAATTTGAAGGAATGTCACCCTAATCTGATCATTGTTTTAGTATTTCTTCCTCATCATTGTATGTAAATGTTACTTATCAGCAAGATGCTTAGCAAGTATCAGGTTAATAGCACCATCAAGCTATCAGGAGTGTTGCCATATTAAAGGTTTCTGTTAATTTTTGTAACTGTTATTACTATGGACACTTTATGTATTTTTTAACAATTATTGCAATTCTGTTTGGTAGTATCTATTGTATAGTTAGGACTACTGAACAATCCATATCTTCTGTGCACAAAGTCTTTGTCCTCATTAATTGGAAAAATTACCTAAATAGTGTCTTTCAAAAGACTACATTACTTTAAAACAAACAAAAAATGTATGTTCCTTTAATATGTAAGACTTTGCAACCTACAAGGTGAGCAGCAATGAGTTTTAATCACATAGCTATTAATAACTCATTGTGTCATTTGTTGGTAAGGATTATTTTACTCAGAATATGGATTGGCATGCATTGTGTACCATATATGGATTGCTGAATGCTTTTAACCCATGTTTTTTCTCTATTTTGCTTGGACTGGGGAGTTGAAGCAGAGATAGGTTTAATACCCCCAATGATGAATTGTTATCGTCTTCAGTAGTACACACAACTGTGGGACTGTGCAGACGTGCTCAAATAAGACATACTCATACCTTCCTTGAAGTGCAGAGCCTGAAAAGATCCAGGGAGTGGAAAGCTAGTGCTAAATAAGTATTGCATTCTAGTCATATCCGTAAAAATATTGCCTGTATGTACATTTTTTAAAGGTCATCTTCACTTATCCAATAAGTTTGCTTAGGACTTATTTCAGGCTTTGTAACATTGTTCTTTTTTTTTTTTTTAACCAAACTTGGGTGAACTTCATACTTTTCCTGAAATGCCAAATTCCAGAATATTAAAAGTTGCTTCCTAAGTATGTAACTAACATTGCCAAGTGTGATGTCACTTTTACTAAGAAATGTCTGTCTGTAAGAAAACGCAAGGTTAATTCTTCTAAGACTAACAGGTAGTTTATTTCATGTTCTGTATTTGGAAAAATGTATGCTAAGATATATTCCAGACACTGTGATGATTGTTAACCTTTCAGTAGTGATTTTTTTTTTTTTTTCCCAGTTTGCTCATAGTACTCATGATATTGGAGTGGTTTTGAAAATCTGAAATTTAAACCACAAAAATGTGAATTTTGCTTGAAGGTTCTCTTCTTTTGTAGATAATGATAAAGTTAGGCAGCTGTACCTGGAGGGTGTACCCGTTGAGTGTGCTCACAGCTTTATCTGGGACCAGGACATCTGTAAGAACGTCACTGAAAATAAAATTTCAGAGCAGGTAACTAACAAGGTGGATTGCCATGGAGAAAATGGCTAACGGTCCGCATACGAGACTCCTGAAACTTGTTTAACTCCAAAAGTGGTAGTTTACTAATGTAGTAGTTATCCAACTGCTGAGTTGAACTTTCTGTTCTGTAGCACTTATGTAATGTTGTTCTATAACCATTGTTTGTGATTCACTTAAAAGAAAGCTTTACTGGATTGTCTACAGGACTAAATCATCGTAGGTTTATTTACCTGAAAGATTTGGAACTGGATTTTCCTACATCACTTTAACTCGTGTATAGCAGATAAAAGGGATGAAGTGGTACAGAGAGGCTCTGTCCTTTTACTCTTCAGTCAAAGCTAGGTGGATTTTCCTGAAAAAAGAAAGGAAAATGAGACTAAGTAGATCCTTCAGGGCTTGAACTACAACACACTGTGTTGTGTCATTCTGGGTAATACCTGTGATTTCTAGACAGCTTTAGATGTGCTTTTACAGGTTTGAAACCTTGTATCTTGACATTTCTATTGGCAATGGAGGAGCAACCCACAAGTGAATGGGTGAAAAGGTGATCTAGTCACAAGAGGTGATAAATTTTTGGCACCATTATAACCCAAAATAGAAAATGTTCATATGGCAGAAACATCTCTCCAAATATTCTTGTGTTGCAAATTAGTTTTGTGTTCTTTCAAATTGACCACCACAGTGGAAAAAAGCAAAGTGCTTCCAAAAAGTTACATTAGCACATCACAGGATCAGCACAGTCTTTGTGGTCTTCCTGCTGTTGTGAAATGTAATGTTTACCTTACAAGAACAGCTGATGCAGAAGGGATGTGTAAAGTTGCAGTCTGGTGTTCTTTTTCTCGTAAATACATTTGTAATGCTGTACAATGAAATATAACAACCAATATTGACAAAGCCTTGGTGCCAGCATGCTTCATGCAAAACCGATTCATGACTAAATGCTCTTTTCATCTCCCTAGTTATAGTTCAGATTTTATCTAACTATCGACAGATTTTCTGAAAGCACCAGCTCAGTCTAGTCTTGTGCACAAATCTATAAATATCAAGTTGGACTACTTTTCCTCCTCACCTTTGCTGTACATTCTTGCTCTTGAGTTTCAATACCTGCTATCCATCAAGGAATATGGAAATTACAAGAGAGGGAAAAAAAGGTTACTTAAATACTTTTTCTAAAGGTGTGTTTTATGCTTCAATGATGGTCTGTTCAAATGTGTAGCATGTTTCTTACTTATTTTTCCTTGTCATAAGTTATCTCATGTCTGTGTTTCAGAACATTACTTGGAAAAGGAAAAAAGGTTACTAACTTATGGGAAATTTCTCCTCCTTCTCAGGATTTAAACCAAATGAGAGCCCAGTTATTGGTACCTGGATCACAGCTTGATTTGGGTCCTTGTGAGTCAAAGATTCCCATACTGTTGGTGCAACAGCCAGGAAAAATGGCTGGAGAAGATCGCCCAGGATGGGGGAGTGGCTGGGATATCTATCTCCCAAAGGGCTGGGGCATGGCTTTCTGGATTCCTTTTGTAAGTGACTTTCCTTGGAAACGGCAAGTAAATACAAGAAATGATGTCATTTGGTGTTAAATACTGATTTCAGCATTGTGTAATCAATTCGCTATCACAGGATCAAAATCCCCAGTAGCTTTCCATATCTTCTGTTGGATATAACTCTGCCCACCTGGCAGTTTGAAGCTTGAAGTGTGGGGAGTACGAAAAGACAGCTAATGCTGTAGCTCTTGGGTTTTGTGTTTCCAAGAGCATGTGTCTCTAAAGAGAAATCATTTGATGCCAGCTGCTCATTCACTTCCAGCTTGGCTATCTCCACTGTTCTGACAACATTCTGTTGCCTCTGATTTGAGGGGAGCTTGAAACACAAAGTTTAAGTTAGGCTGAATATTTTCCTGGTGCTGTTAGGAGTATCTTACTTTGAATGTTTAGGTGGTTTTTATAGTGCCTTTCTACAGTTAACTGGGCAACATGCTTGAGTGCCTCACTCCACGCACAGAGTAAAGAATTTCTTCCTGACATCTAATCTAAACCTCCCCTCTTTTAGTTTAAAGCCATTCCTGCTTGTCCTATCACCATCTTTCAGTGTCACTATCCATCTTTCTTTATAAGCTTCCTTTAAGTACTGGAAGGCTGCAGTGAGGTCTCCCTGGAGTCTTTTCTTCTTCAGGCTGAACATCTCCAGCTCTCTCAACATTCCTGGCAACATATAAGATCGGAACCTGTGAAATTCTATTTATTTTTGTTGATTGTTTTTCAAAATAATCTTAAAGAGCATGACTAATATTCTTGTTGAAGTCATCATTTAGAACTGTGGAAATCATATTTAAGTTGATTTTTTTTTCAAAAGCTGAAGCAATACTTTCAATTTTTAAGGCAGTAGCTTCAGCAGTATTAATGTCTCATTTCAGTTAGTAACCAGCAATCAATACAAACATGGCTTTTTTGGGGTTTGGTTTTTATAACAGATATATCGAGGTGTACGAGTTGGTGGCTTGCAAGAGGCTGCAAAGCATTCTGAATATCAAAGAACACCTCACACTCCAAATGATTTCCCAGATTGCCCAGCGGGAATGCAGTTTGCCAAAGAACTGGAAGCCACCCTTCTTGAAAAATTCAAACGGTAATGCTGACTTCAGGATTGATCATGAGAATGAGAAAAGAAGTAATGCTGCTTAAAGTAGTCTCTTAATTATCTGTTGTTGTGTTCATTTAGACTTGGACTTTATGAAGAACTTTTACTAGAGTTTTAAATTCCAGTATTAAAAGAAAAAAAATCTAAGCTGTACATAACAGAAAAGCTCTGCTAAACAGGCCATATAAATTAAGTAAAACCTATTTCCAGAGATAAGCTTGGTTACAAGGTGGTAATAAGGCTTCATGACAACTTATTCCAAGCAACCTCAGCAGCAAACGAGAGGCAAGAGGAGAAGGCAAAAGCAGAATGTTAGAGTATTCTGTGGTAAAGAATAAAGTGAACAAAGGGTTGTATTTCAGTGTCAACTTTTTAATACTATTTTTAATACTAGATATTCTGCAGTTTGCCTTTGTTTTCATTACAATAAACACAAAACTCTTAACCATGCTTATGGGTCAGCTAAAAGCATCTTCTGTACAAACAGGTGTCAGCTCTCCTTTGGACTAGGAAAAAGTAGGAGAAATTCAGAGGAAATGGTGGTGGTGTCAGTTGTAGTAAGTAGAAGTATCCAGAATGGCAGAGAGAATGTAGAGGGCAGAAACAGGACAGTGTTGTCTAGAAGTGTAACTTTAGAGTTATTGGTCAATGAGATTACCAAGTGAATGCACAGACAGCTTTCCATTCTAAATACTTGTTTACAAAACACTGTAGAACATTATGGCAACGTAGGCAATTAGCCTTTTGATGCCCTAATTCGAAATAAGGGCCTAAGAAAGAAATATCCTTACCTACTTGATTTATCATTAGGCGTCCACCTGCAAAAAGAGCAAATTACATCAAGCTGGGCACTCTGTCCCCTTTCATCTGTCCTTGGGAGCAGCTGACGAAGAACTGGGAAGGAAGAATGAACGCTTCGGAAGAATTTATCTGTCCTTCTTCCCCCGACACTGAGCACTGTGCGACTGAAGGGAATGGCTTCTGTGACCCCGAACCAGAAGTGGCCGAAGAAGCTTCCCCTGAGACTGGTGAGGTAGAGGAGACCATGGAAATCGCAAGCTCTGAAGGTGCCATAAAGAGAGAGGGTGATCCAGGCAGCCAAAACTTGGGTGAGGGAGATGAAGCTACGACAAGAGGCTTTGTTGTTCTCAGGTATGTCAAAATGATACGCAAGGTGCCATTTCTTTCTTGGGAATAATTGAATCGGGAAAAGGAACAGCTCAGCTTTGATTATTAAGTTGAGAGAATGAATTGATCCAAATACAATGAGGAGGAGATTTAGTTTTGCTGAGGACCAGAATTTTGCCATTAAGTGAAGTCCTGCTTTTCTCCAGCAAACACCATGACTAGATGAAGTAAGGAATTATCTTAAATGTCGCAGTGTTGAATTTAACATTTTGGAGTTGACATGCAATGTCTGCTTTTTAAGTTTTAAGTTTTGCAACTTAAAAATTGTTGTATATATAAGCTTACATACTCTTTTTCTAGTGCATCATCTCAGGTGGTTCTTGCACTACTTAAATATCTGCAAAGAAAATAAAATCTCCTGCGTTTCAATGCAACACACGAGGGCAGCAACAGTGTTTGGAAAGTGTCTGACTGCAGGTCTTCCGTTCTTGTGTAGTTACTAAAGGAAGAAAATACTGGCAGTTCAGGACTGAATGTCACTGAAGGTTTTAAGGTATTTGAGATTAAAGCAGGTTTTAACAAGGAACATCTCCTTAAGAAGTACCCTAACACATGAATTCCACTCGCCCCTGTTCTTTTTGTGCTGAGTAATACATCAGCTTGGAAGGTTATAGAAAGAAGCCCCAGGGCTTCCTTACTCATGGTCTTGCAAATCAGTGAGTTTCTGGATTTCTGTTGTACTACTTGTTAATAACTATCCTTGATGTTTATTTTTAAAACTTTTTAATAGGAGCAAGAAATTGCTAATGCAAGTAGCAGCCTGGTGCTATCCCACTTCTGGCAAAGATCGTCGAATCCGCCTTATTTCCCGACTTGGACAAAAGGAAATGACTGAAGATGTCTTTTTGCCGATCTTGATGCGCTATCCCAGGGCTCTCGTATGGGTCAGCTTGTCTCTCTTGAGAAAGGGGAACCCTGAATTACATGCCATGATTTGCATCCCAACGGAAGACGACTTGCTGCATTTAAGCAAAGACAAACTCTTCTGCGGTCCTCAAGAACCCAAGCATCGTGACGTATTCAAGCACAGGGTACAGGAGCTAAAAGAGGAGAAAAAGAAAAAGAAGAAGAAGAAGAAGATGGAGAAGGAAGAGGAGAAAGATAATGTGGAGGCTCTAGAAAGTGACTCTCCCAGCGTTCTAGATGAAGAAACAACTGAGGAACATGAAGACCTCATACTTGGTCTTTGGCCAGACACTCTCCCAGATGTTACTTCACACTGCTCCAGAACTCTCCTGGGATATGTCACTCGAGGGGATTTTTCATTGGCTGCAGGCTGTGGAGAAGCCCTGGGTTTTGTTAGCTTGACAGGTTTGCTTTATATGTTACACGGCCAGCCAGCAGATAAAAAAGGGCTTGTTTTGTTAAGAACTCCAGCATCGTTACAGTACAGATTTGCCAGACTTACTATTGAGGTTTAAGTATCATTACAATGCAGCAGAATGCCAAAAATACCAAAGAATGTCTGCTATGTCTTCTGTGGCCTTTCTGACATGCCTCAAATTTGAGGAGGTGTTTCTGAGTCCCAGAGTCTTGAGGAGTATGAAACAATTGAAAAGCTTTGTGACTTGAATCATGCAAATAACTGATGCATAAACAGACCAAGTATTACTTCTGATGTCTGCGCTGCTAAGGATTTATAACAGTAACTTATCAGTTGTAATCATCCTTATCTCTAAGAAGCACATAGTTCATTTTTCACCTCAGAGCAGTGGCTGCTATAACAGTCCTTACACAGCAAATCACAAATTTTTCCTTTTTGTGGTCAGATGGCTGATATGTTGTAACTTTCCCATTCACTGTTCGCCTACAAGCGAGTGCCATCTGGGCCTGTGCGTATAGCAAGGGGGTTTTACTACTTCCTTGGGTCCGTGGCTACAGTGGAATAGAGCTAAGTAGACAGAACTAGCACAGAAAGCAGGTGAGGTACTTTGGAAAAGCTCTGCGCTGAAATGAAATGCAAATAAAAGGTTGTCTGTTTGTATAATCTTAAATCATAGTAACCGAATCTCTTAAATTGGAAAGCATAATAATTTCTCTCTCAATTTTGAGAGGGAGAACTCTTTAAAAGATAGTAGAAGCCTTTCAGATGTAAATGGCTCTTGGTGGGTCAGCGTACATTTTCTGTTAATAAGTAGGGATATTTTGGTTCCTTAAAACATGAATTTATTTTTGTATGGAAATGCTGGGGCTGAGGTTTTCCTCAATTTACAATAGGGTTTATGAACGTTGGACAAACAGTCATTAAACCTGTAAAGTGTGCAGGGGGCGGGTAAGGGGAGGAAGGTATTTGATTTGGCTGGGGAAGGGGGGCTAGTTAGTTGGGTTTGTTGTGGGTTGGACTTTTTTTCTTTTTCTAATGATAGCCTTAAACTTCCAGCCGTTCTTGAGTTAAGCAGCTTAATAACGAGTTTACAGTAATACATTGTAGTTTAGTAGGAGCATGATACAAATATATACCAGTTGGTAACGTTTACCCTGAAATGATCATGACAAATAAAAATGTAATCTATTCGTGATTCAGAAATCTTCTGTTCAGCTTGGTTCTTTGAAAAACTAAATACAATCAGTTAACGGTTTTGTCTTTCTAAGGATCAGCCTGTAACTTAGTTCCTACGCTCACAGCTTCGTTTGAAAAAGTCTGAGGTGAATAAATTAATCTTGGGTGGAGTTTTTTTGTTGGAGGAAGGCTTTAGAGTACCTTAACTCTGTGAGCACCCTCCCTCAGTGCACCTGATGAAGTGACCATGGCAGAAACACGCCGAGAAGCTGGTCCAGCACCGTTTTGCTTTGCTTTGCCGGTAGATGGCCCCAGAGGAAAAGGCTTGGTGCTCTGCGGGTCCGGGCTTCACATGCTCGCCATGTGACTCCGAGCTCCGCAGCACGTAGGTATGTGGAAATAAAGAACCCCTTAAACATTACAGTCTGGCTGCTCTGATCAAGTTCTCTCATGGTAATAATCCTGGATTTAATGAACCTTTTGAATTGTGAGCTCAATTGAAATATTTCTAGGATCAGAGTTTCCAGAGCTGTGCTTCATGGGAAGAAAAGAGGGGAGGTGATGTTTATATGGCTATTTCCCCCTTTGCCTCCCCCCATCTCCTCAGATACATATTTTCTTGCCTCCCTAGACCTCACTTGTACATGAGAAAGAATGAGGAGAAGCCCCCCACCCAAGCTATTATTTTTGCTTCTTTTCTGCTTGTAGATCTTTTGTTCACTGAATCTTTCCTTTTTTTTTTTTTTTTTTTTTTTTTTTTTAAACATCTGGAGTCTTTTTTCTTTTCCTCCTATTGGTAATTTCTGCCAGGTTTTCATTTTGACACTTCCTGTTACTTTTCTTTGATTTCCATTCTCTCTTTCTGATTTATGATCCTCCTCTCTGCTGAGCCAATGAACAGAAACTGGAATCCAAGTGCATCCTGTTCTGTATATCTTGTAATATTGTTACACAGTTGTTTTCCTTTAAGTCGATGATTTATGCCTCAAGACTTCACTCTCCTTGTAAAATGCTCTGCGAGCCCGATAAGTTAAAAATGCTCAAAACTCTCAGCCAAAGTTTGTCAGAAAAACACTGTGACTTTATGTAGCTGCAAGGAAATTTTTATCTGTGGTTGGGATTTCCAGATTCGGAGTGTCTCAAGGGTGACTTAGTCATAAAAACCGTGTCAACACTGGATAATCAAACTGTGGATAATTAAGCCTGTGTTATCTCTTTGTCAGCTGGACACTACGTCTGTGTTCATCATGTTGAATCAGGTGTAGGTTGTGGCACACATCTGTTCTTAGGCTGTATCTCGTTGCAGTTACTACCCTTTGGTTAATTGCCCCGGAGCATCTGGATCGGCTCCCATGAGCCCTGATACACAGGCATTTTCGGGAACCCAGGAAACTCAAACCCAGTGAAAAAAAAAACAAAACAAAACAAAAAAAAAAAAAAAAAAAACACACAACAAACTCATAAACTGTCCGGCTCCCATGCTGTTCTCCAGATAACTCTCTCAAAATGGATGCCAGCACAAACCCTTAGCTCTCATTCCTGGCTTCCAAGAGCTTTTGGAAGCCGAGGGGAAGCACAGAAGGCAATTCTGGCGTTATCTGTAGCACTGAAGAGCTTGACTGCTACTGCCTGGTTGTGTAGCTTTGCATACCGCTCCCCTAGAGCATCTGAACAAATACTGTGCTCGAGATTCACCTGGCAAAGGGTTTTCTCCCAGCCTGGACCAAGGTAGTTGCCTGGTAGACAAAGAGAGCCTGCAGGGACTAATGGACCCACCAAGCTGAGTGCCTTGCGACTCTGAGATGCGCATACCTCACCACTGCAGATCCAGAAAACGAGGCTGCAGAGGAGAGTGGCGATTACTGAGGGGAATGAGGTGCTGTGGGACCACTGCCAGCCTGCCGTGTGTTTGTTAAGGAAGTTCAGAGCAGGTCCAGGGCAAAGGGTTTGTTTAGCAGCGTGTAAGGACTGGAAGAAGTTACCTGGCAGAAAGGCAGCTGGGGTTGCTGAAACCAAGCTGGGAAAATAATCGGCAGGGTGACATGATGGAGGTGTAAGCCCCGGGGGCTCGTGGCACACACACGCACAGAGGGTAGTCAGATGCAGCAGCACGGTTTGCTTTCAGTGCTCCAAGTCTGGAAGAGCCAGACATGTCAAACGTGATCCGCTCACGTGTTTCTGTGAGGTAGGTAGAAGGAACAGAGCTGGGGGGAGATAAACTACCAGAGGCACATGGCTGAAGTGCTAAGACTGAGAAAAGCAGAAAAGCAATAGCTTTGTTTTATTTCCCCAAAATAAAACATTTTAAACAGTCCCCCACAGTCCCCTGCTTCCAAATGCTCTTCCCAGAGGTCAGTACCTGACCGAACAGTACCTGCAGTTTACCTCTTGCAAATCCAATTCAGCTGTACTAAAACTCTTCCTCGGGAATGTGGGTCTCATCAAATCCCTGCAAGAGGATTGAAAACTGAAATGAGATGTGCTGAAGCCATTTTGTGGCAGCTTTGAAAGTCAGAACCTACTTGTCCATGGACAAAATAAGATTAACGAGTTCAAGGTAGTTTGTAAAGAAAGCAGGGTGACAAATAGGATAGACAAAATACAGCTTTCATTTATTGCATCAGGCCTTGTCTTGAAGAAAGGCAGTACATTTTGTAGAAGGAAGAACACCTATACAAAATAATGTTTAAAAAAAATTCAGGATACTCTTAAGACATGCAAAGCTCGTACTATCATCAGCTCATCTAACCCATTCTAGCTGTCTTTTGATTCACGGGCTCACTGCAACACTGCTAATGTGGCAGCCTTGCACGGCTAAGCCAGGTTCTCAACAAACAGAAATCAAAAGATGGCCAGGACAGAGCAAGAATAAAGCAGAGACTGAAAGAGCAGTCTGAATGAAATTTCATGATCTAAATATGTGAGGATTTGCTGTGATTTCTAGAGAGGATGGTGTAATTCATTATTTCATTGACGTCAAGAAGCTCAAATAATAGGCGTGATGAGAAAGGCCATTTCCTTCAGCTCAGTCCTTTTTTCAGCATCCTATTTTTTAGCCCACAAACTGCTTTATTTTAAAAACAATGCAACAGTTGTTATGGGTCAGAGGGCTCACGCATCCATAAGCCACCATGCCCGTTGGGACTCTTTCACACATTATTTCTGTTAATTTCTAGTTTTGTTCTTTTGTCACACTGGGTAATACCAGAAAAGCCCTTCCTTCACTCTTCTTCTTTCCTTTTTCCCTTCCTCTTCCCCTCTCTTTCCCCCTCTTCTGTCTTTTATTAAAAGCATGAAGTGAAAACAATTCTAGCAGGCACAACCCATAATATAGAACTTTATTATTCAAAAGATAAAAGCTATCTCAGAAATAACCTATAGGATGCATAGGATGCATCCTACTTGTCTACTGTTGTGATCAGTGGTAAATACATATCCTCATCAGAGATTATTATATCATATATATACTTCCCCCGAAAATCTCCTTTGAGTTGTAACAGGTGTCATCCAAGGCAATTTCACTCGTGCTAAACGTGCTCAGAGGCTTTGAATGAGTTGGGTGAGAAAGAAAGATCGCACACATCAGTTTGATGCTCTTCTTTGGTGCTCAACAAATCCAGAATACATGCAGAGAGGAGAAAATTGTAAATATTCAATTAAAAGTACACTTTTCAAACTAATATTTAACACTGATTTTTTTATTAATTTATTTTCTAAGATGCATGTGGAAGTGCTTTTGATACGGGCCAATAGGGATTAAAGGGTTAACTATAGATCATTTATTTTCCTGTAAGACATTTTGTCTTACAGGAATCAATTGCATCCAGGTTCTCGGGATATTTTTACAGTGCAATAATTCTTGTGAATTTATTGGCAAATATATCAAGGGGGTTCTAACTGATATCACAAAAAAACACATCAAATTAGCTAAGAACTGCAACCAGATTTTTTTTCAAAGGGAAGCAGATGAAAATAACCATTAGTGCGTTAATAAAATAGTAGTCCGGTGAAAGTCTTAAAAGTAAATTAAATGTAGTTTCTGTTAGTCCTTTAAAGACGTTCTCTGAGCTTCTACACTTCAAGGTGTCAATGATTCGTAAGCATTAGAGAAAACTAAAAAAAAAAACACTAGAGATAACTTCTATTAGTCCCTTCAAGAATTTACTGTGGGAAGCACAAGGTGACATGACTTTTAAATAGCAACTCCAAGTCTATACATTTCTGTAGCTCCTAAAGTGTCACCGTGGGATGGAGGAGGTTTCAGTACCCAAGCTGGATGTTGCCCAATGGTGCATGCAGGTAGCTGGCCCCAGCTGAGATGGGCACTGGAGCATAATCAAAGAATTTGTATGTGGAGCAAAGCAGCTCTCTGCTGAAAGCCGTGGAAACCCAACCCTGCTGTGCTGATGGCGAAGCTCCTGACTCCTCAGATTTTGGAGAAGGAAGGGTGAGTCTAACAAGTAGTACAAAGATACTGATTCAGGCATTCTGGATTTATTTGCCAAAAAAGAAGGTTAGCAGACACGCAGAAGGCTAGTTTAACTCCTTTTTAAGTTGTCCAACACAACCAGAAATAGCCAGAAAATAGGAAGCCTGCCCTGCCTGCAGGCTAGGTTCTCACGTCATATGCGTTCAAGCCCTTTTTGCTGTGCAGCCCACTGGTGTGAGGCAGGAACTCACCATTCTCGCCAGTTGTTACTGTGCAAGTGCTTGCACATGGGAAACCACACGTGCTGCACACGGTAAGAGGCTTTCTAATGAAAGTACATTTAAATCACTTCTTCCCTTGGAGTAGGCAATGCAAATAATTCTTCTCTTTGATTGCCTGAGGAGTAGAAGAGGCTTGACACAGCTTTAAAATTAAAACCTCCAAAGCCAGAGATGGTTTTAATCTCCCTTGGTAAAAGCGCTGTGGTTTGAAACTTGAGTTTTCTCTTTATTTAGAAAGGTAGTTTGGACAGCACGCTATGTTTTAACTTGTAAAAATGCCGCAAGTTCAGCTGCTGTGAAGGAAGGTATCCTTGCAGCCTGTGGCTGTGCTGTTGAAATAATGGTGCAGATGTAGTAAAATAGATCACAACAGAAAAGCAGTAGTCCCAAGAAAGGCCAGTACAAATAGTGTGCTATCTGATAGCACAGAACATAAAAAACAAACAAACAAACAAACAAAAAACAAAAACATTAAAATACTGTAGATATCTTTCTTGGGGAAGATGTTCTTCATTTAGATTTTTAAACCAGACACAAAGATGCACCAGGTCCTGTATCCTGGTCTGCCTGCAGTGCCTCAGGCATCCCAGCTAGGGTTTGAAAGGTGGACTCTCATTTTTTTCTTTTTTTTTTTTCTTTTTTTTTTTTCATTTTTTTTCTACTTATTTATTCACAATGCTAGAGAACTTGAATTGTTGAAATTGACAGATATTTTTCTCTTTTAATACAGTATTTCAAACCAGCAGTGTGCAGCTCGCCACAACCCCAAAGCAGACCTCATGGGAGGTTTGGGTCTGCTGCCCCTGCTGTGGTTGTCCTCAGGTACTTCCTCTAGGTTCTCTGCTGAGTTTTCTCCAGCCATGCAGGCAGTGCCCGCACCGTTCAGTTTCGTGTGGGATGGTTTCTTTCTGACAACTTTCCTGTTCCAGTGTAGTGGAGACCACAGCGGAGGGAAAGGCCATGTTTATGCTGTAAAATCCATTTTGGTTCTACTCCGAGTAAATCTTGGCCTTCATTTTGAAATACTGTGTACTTTTTAGTCAGACTTCCTTTTGTAAAAGGCCATCAAAAGCTGAAAGATTACTGTCCCACAGTACGAGGAGGGATGCTGTTAGTCTGGCCAAGTAGCTATCAAAAATATGCAGGAAATACACCATAAATTCATTTTTCTCCAAATGTTTTCTACAGGCAAGATCCCAGGCTATTAGGTTAACTCCAGGGACTACAAAGACAATAACTTGAACTAGAAGTCCCAGGACAGTAGCCAGGTTTCATGTGGTCTTCGGGGACGGGAACAAAAAACCCCACCAAAAATAATAACTTCCCTTTCGCCATTTGAGACGCTGAGCTCCACTGTCAGCTGGATTTCAGAATTTATTAAGAAGCAAGAGAGGTGACCTCCTCTATCTGCAAGGTCATTAAATTGATGACCATTAAAAACTGATTCTCATCCAGATCCATTTGTAAAATTAATTTACATATTTTCAAGAATGTAAATTAGTCTATGGGGACCCAGGCTTGGAGAAAACATTCAAGTTGCAGTATCTGTTTCCATCTTTTCAGTCCTCAAAATGTTAAGACCAGTGAGTATGGAAACATATTAAAAACTTCAGCCGATCTCCTGACTGAAGTTCAACTCTCCTTCTCAAACGGGTGCTCAACATGGCTTCTGACCTCGAGGACAGGATATATATTTTATCCCGCATCATAAAATGATTGAAAACCCTTAAAAGAATCCCCCTTTGAACTTTGATTGTCATCATTAAAAATTCATTCCTTTAGGGTATTGCCTATCTTTGCTGATAGACTGCAGTAGGCACGCTTTAACTAACTGGATGTTTTTCTGTACATACCTTTGTTTTGTTATCAGGGTAAAATCATTTCAAGAAGAAAATAAAAGGGTGGGAAATGAAAGGCAGACATTTTCCCTGACCCTTTAGACCCTTTAAGTATTTTTTCCCCCAGATATGAAGCAATATATCTTAGAGAAAACTCAATGAGATTATGGTTTCACAATAAATTAAAATAATTAATTTAAATTTAAAATGCAAATATTTTGAATAAAATTTTCTGTTTCCATTAAATCCAGCTGGTTACCACTTCTAAGACCTCGAATATCCTTGGATAAACTTGCTGGATGCTCCTCTTCTCTAACTCTCTTTTGGGCACCAGCATGTGCTCTGAACTGACTCCTTCCCTCTGAAGAATAAAACCATCCATCTCCATTTCCTGCCACTTCAAATTCAAGCCGGATGCTGAAGGACAAAAAATAGCGATTGGCAGAGCTGCGAGAGGGAGCCAGGACTGAGGAGTGCCGGCTCATCCAGCAGAATACGCTCATGTGAAACAATTCCTGGTCCAAGGAAACCAAACCAAAACTCTCACTATAACATCAATCACTGATAGAAACAAAAGCTGTCGTGCTTCTGAGCATACTCCAGCTTAATGAAGGGACAAGCAACTCGAGAAAAAAATGAGGAACCCCCAGCTGTGACAGCACATATGAGCAACATCTCTTCATGAGGGAAATAAAGCACTGAATTAAAATTTATGGCTTCCCAGTAGCATTACATACCCTGGGAACAGTGAATATTTTGTTCCTTCCCCAAATGACAAGTGTTAAGATCATAAAATCAAACTCAACTGGAGTAGCAAATTGATTCTAGACTATCTGGTTCTTCCAGGCTGTGTCACGCAGAGCAGAGTCAGTGGTTGGTTGCCTAGGGTTGCAAAATATTAGGAATAACACAGTATTTAGTGACTGCTCATTGCAAGCGTGCCTCTGAGAGGGGAGGTGTGTTCATGTGTTACTGTGCTTAGCGCAGCAGAAACCCTAGAATGGAGTCAGTCCTGAATGTTGCATTTCTAGCCAACTTTCCAACAGCAATGAACTAATAGCATTTCCAAAGGTTAAGGTTTCTGTAACTTTGCCAAATGGTAGGGTCATGCCCTGTTTTTCTGCTATTGCAATTTTCTTCCCTCATTTTTTTTTTTTCTCATGACCTTTTCCCCACTATTTGCCACCATCCATTTTGACCCTTTCCCGTATTGCTGCAGACCTTGAACATATTGTGGAAATTATCAGCTTTGTATTTGTGTTTTGCTCAGTCTGCAAGTAACTGCTGTAACGAATGTGCCTGAGCCTTAGCTGCTAATCATGCAACAAAAAAGGTTCCCTCTTAACTTCAGACATGTGCAAGGTTATTCATGTCTCGTGTGTCTTGAAGGCTTAAGTCTGGCTTTCATGGAGTGTTAGCTTGTCAATAGTAAGCACATAAGCAAGTGGAGACATTGCCCTGGTGTTCACCCTTACAATTTGGTGACGCATCCCCCTGCCCCACCTTTTATTTTATGAGACAACGCTATGTTCTCCCTAGAAGAGCGTGTTCTTAAAAACCTTGACTCTTGATAAGGAGATCATCAACACTTTCACTAAACTACAATTTCTAGATACAGGCGTTCCTGCCCTTTGCACTGGCCACCTGGTTGTGGCCAAAGACATGATAATGACCTGGTTGCATTACTGATGATTGCTGATGTTGCCTGTCTTTTGCAAATTTGGTAGTTCACTGCTGGAAGATATCCAGAACATGATTCTCGGCCCCGGAAATTCTTCTCACTGCATCTGAAACTTTCGTTAACTTTTTTTTTCTTTTATTTTTTTTTCACAAATGTGGTCTTTTAATCTTCCCCTTGGATGTTGCATGCTATTCCTAGTGCAGCCGATGAGTCACAGTGATGGCTCAGAGGTCTTGCAGGAGATCAGGGTTTTTGTGCCATCTCCTGGCTCAACAAAGCCACTTAGTGGCACATAGTGCAGTGTGGAGAAATCAGGCATTTAATAAAATGAGATACTACACTTGATCTGAGCCAAAAGAGAGTAAGAGACACAAATAAGAGATGATCCCTGTACAAAGATGCCACTCTTCTGTGTAAATCCCCCTAAAGAGCTATAGTGGCCAGTATTTATTGTGTCCTCGTGTTGTTTATTGGAACCTATTATTCCCAGCTTCCCAGAAATAAGCCTTCATAACTATAATTCCACTGTGACTATGTTGTCTGACTGCAAGTCCAACTTGCTTCCCTTTTTCTTGGGAGCACAGTACATGTTGTGCAGCCCAACAGAACCTGCAGATGGCACCTGCAGAACTTAGTCAGGGAGCAGGAGCTGGCCCACACGCTTCAGCCAAGTCCCCATCCACCCCAAACGGATGGACAAACGTGCTGTGGGGAGACTTACAGCACTACTATACCATTTTGAACTCGGCAGGAGCTCTCCCAGTGCATGGGATTTGTCTTTTCCAGCCCTTTGGCTTCCTTGGACCATGTCTGGAGACAGCAGTTCTGCACGTGGCTGTTTGCTGCACATAAATGCTCCAGGTGCAGGTTTAATGAGTTTGCGAGACAATAACACCCTACTGCACATGCTCATTAGGCGATTTCCAAATCCTTGTAACTGTCAAGTCAACAACAAAAATGTCCTCCGGGACCCAGCCCCATGCTGCTCTCCACGAACATATTTCCATGGCAAGTGTCACTGCCTGAGACTGCCTTTTGCTTTGAAGTCTTGCTTGAAGCATGGGGGAAGGCAGGGAGAAGGTCTTAGTATATTTTTATAATGAGGAAAGGATTTTTTTTTTTCACTTCCCGCTCACTCAGTAATGGCTGAACTTTGCTTCCTTTCTTCTTGTTAAGGAAAGGTGCCAAAATAAACAAAACCACAGAGTTGCAAGCAGCCGCACCGCCTGGAGATCTGGAACCAAGAGGTGGCAGTTTCATAAAGTTTGGGACTGAAAGCAAGGTTGTGATCAAAGCCGTTTTACCACGTCGACCTCTGTTCTCACCCTGGTTTTTCATGGAAGGCATTGCCTAAATAACTGACAAGAAGCCAATGTGAGGAGAAGCAACAGAAGGAGAAGGATGTGTTGGGAGAAAAGGTACATTTCAGATATCGGGGGCTGCCTGCGAGGCGTGAGGTGAGCTGCAGGAGCCCTTCTGCTGCACAGCAGAAACTTGGAGGCCTCAGAGGCTTGGAATGCTCCAGGGAAGACACGACAATGAAATGCAGGAGAGGAGAAGGAGCTGGGAGCGCTGCCGCATGGTCATCCACAGGAGTGGAAGGATGAGGGAAGAGCAAGGCAAGAGCAAACTGAGAGGCTAAGGGTGATGGGGTGAGCTCACGGGGCACCTCGTGTGAGGAGGGGCTTTGAGATAGCTGGGTGGAGGGTACCCCTGAGCCTGGGGAGCGTGTCTCTCAAGGACGTGAGGCTGCACAGGGATGGGATGAAGCAGGTCCCTGCCCACCTCTACCCGGACCGTCTTGGCTTGCCCGTGGCCCCATGTGCACAGCCCACCTACCACTCCCCAGCACTTCAGCTGCGCGCCCTTGGCGCCTCACTGGGGCCAAATGTTTTTCAACTGCTTTTCAAACTCAGACTTGGGACCTGTATTTTAGCTCTAAGATAAACATTTTGAAAGCTGTCTTCTTTCTCACAATGAAGGCATGAGGTGTTTTTAATTATCTTAGGGAAGCTTTCCTTGGCCAGGCCGATTTGTTCACTGTTTCTCTTGTATAGCTGGTCTGTTTGTCTTGTAGAGCTGGCCTATAAACCAGCTATTAGGAGTTTATTGTATAACATTATCAAGAAAATAATCTTTGGAAAAACATGAAATCACTTGTTACAACCCTTTTTTTCCTTTGCAAATAACTTCATGGGAGCCAAATGAACTCCACAGCTGACCACCCAAACCTGCTGCAGAATGCTTACTCCAAATACAAATTAAAACATGTTTTAGTACAAAAATATTTTAAGTGATGGTTTGGGCAGGGAAAAGAAAGTTCTTACTACAGGGAGATGGATAGCATCATTAGTAAGGGAGAAGGATGAATTCTCTTTTTCTCAGAATTATATATTTTTGAGTCATCAATGCATGATCTGAGCAGAGACAAGCAAGGCCTGCTCTTTACTAGATTTATGTCTGTTTTGCGCGCGCACATACACACACTTATATAGAGAAAGTGATGGGGAGAGAGAACAGCAGTGATTATTACACCTACTGGTTTTATTATTGGTTTTGCTGTTCAGACTCCTAAACCGTGTGGGTGTTGATGGTTGACTTTTGAAGAGACTTAATGAAGGTTACCATTGGAAATTTTGACATTCATGATGATAAATGCTTTATTCGCCTGGAGGAATTCAGTTATCTTAAACACATAGCCGACTATAACAAAAATTTCATTTTCCCCTTTTATTCTTTGGCATACTTTTGTGTGATCCCTTTTCAGAGATACTGCCAGTATTTTTCAGATGACTGTAATTTTATTGCTTTCTTACTGACAAGGGGAAAAGAGTTATCTTTCATAAGCGCTCCTCAAAAGGAACAGAAGAGCAAGACCATTGTAGGTGCCGAAAGGAGACTCCTCAATATTTGCATTTTTTTACTATTCAGGAATAAGAAATTTGTCAACGTTGGAGGAGTACTGATTCTAGTCAGACTATCCTTTTATGTCTCTTCCATGAGGCACCTCTCACTCACGTACTAAGAAAATGTTCCCAGACTCTCAAAAGGCCAATGAAAAAAAAAAGAAACCAACCAACCAACCAGCCAAAACCATTAAAAAGCCTGGCACTTTTTAGGAGTCCATATCTTTTGTTGCCCACCTACTTCTCTTTCTTGGGATTCTCTTACACTGCTGATTGCTAATGCAACTTTTCACAGAAACTATACTCCCACTTCTTGCACACACTGATCAACAATGAACCAAAGTCAGCCTGAGTGCACAAGGCATTTAATGTATCAGCTCTGACTCTACTCTAGTTCATACTTGCAGCTCAGAAGGCCAACTGCATCCTGAGCTGCACCAAAAGCAGTGTGGCCAGCAGGGTAAGGGAGGTGATTGTCCCCCTCTGCTCTTCTCTCGTGAGACCCCACATTGAGTGCTGCATTCAGCTCTGGGGCCCCCAGCACAAGAAGGACATGGACCTGTTGGAGTGAGTCCAGAGGACGGCCACAAAGATGACCAAGGGGCTGGAGCTCCTCTCATGTGAAGACAGGCTGAGGGAGTTGGGGTTGTTCAGCCTGAAGAAGAGAAGGCCCTGGGCAGACCTTACAGCGACCTTTCAGTGCCTAAAGGGGGCTGCAGGAAAGCTGGGGAGGGACTCTGTCAGGGGGTGTAGGGATAAGTCAAGGGGGAATGTCTTTAAATTAAAAGAGGGTAGGTTTAGATTAGACATTAGGAGGAAGGTCTTCACTCAGAGGGTGGTGAGGCCCTGGCACAGGTTGCCAGGGAAGCTGTGGATGCCCCATCCCTGGAGGTGCTCAAGGCCAGGTTGAATGGGGCTTTGGGCAACCTGATCTAGTGGGTGGCATCCTTGCCCAAGGCAGGAGGATTGGAAGTGGATTGTCTTTAAGGTCCCTTCCAACACAAACCATTCTGTGATTCTATAATTCATGGGAACACCCAGGAGATCTTCCATCTCAGGCCTTCCACTAATGCTTGCAGAAGAACAGCATGGGTTACATTTGCATTGGGATTTAAATATTCCCTTCACTCTGACAACAATTAGAGCAGTATTTTCTGTTTAGCTGTAAAATTAGAGCTGTGAATAACAATGGAGAGGTCCAACCACCCCCCTGCTCTCTGAGCAATCCCTCATGAACTCGGCAGCTTTTGGGAACAATGCAGTTCTGCTCTGAGATTTTATTTTGCACAAGTGTCCTTGGGATAGTATTTCTCAACCTGTGCTCTGGGGACCATTCGTGGTCTGAAAGGCTTCAGAAAATGGCTTGTGAGATCACTCTAAAACAAAGCAACTCTCCCCACTATCTCACCCACCCCTAAAATGCCCAAACCCACACACACATGTTGTCACAACATTCAAAGGGTGGCCTAATTTTTAGTTGATTATTCATGAAGACCACTGCATTAAGACTGCTCAGGCAGCCTGCAGCTTAGTCTTTCAAAAAGTCTGGGGATCATTGGATTAAAAGGCGTGGAGAAACGCTACTTTGAAGAAGCATGTCTACTATTTTATTTGCTTGGGAAGTCTCAAAATATCTGCCTCATACATTGTCTGGACTCTTTAGAATACGTCAGGCTTCCATCTTCCACCAGGTACTTAATGCTCATGAATGAAGCATACTAGATGTGACAGTGCTGTAGTGAAAAACAGCAGTTTTATACGATCTTGCTCCACTCCTGGACACCATCTCCGATGCTGCTGGAGTCCTTACTACCGCTGTTGCAGTAGGCTGGATTGGCTCTTCCAGTATAAACATTGCTCCTGGAATACCTCAGCTACTGTACAGCCTGGGCTCAAGGGCAAGTCTTTTCCCTTCCCCACAGCTCTGCTATACGGAGAGGAAATGCTTTCTGGTATGCGCAGAGGTTCACATTGCAGCTTTACAGCTGCAAGAAGCCAAGGCCGAATGTAGCAGCTACATCAGATTATGGAGCGTAAGACTTCCACAGCAGAGTCACCAGTCTGGCTGGAAGCTGTAATTCCAGACACATTTGTACAGTAGATCTAAACCTATTTAATCCTGGGTCTGTGCTGCCTTTTATCTCAGTGAATTGTTTGCGCTGTGGTCACACCCGCGGGCCCTGCCCAGCCACCACCGAGCACCCAACGCACAGGTCGTGAGCGGAGGGACCCGAAAGGATGGAGGGGAGCCTCGACACAAGAGGTGCACATCAAAAGTATGTGCTGAAGGGTCAAACTGGTGTCCTCACTGCTCATTGCTCTGGTGCCTTTGCCTTCTCTGGGGTCACAGGAATGGCCCAAAGCCCTGCTATGAAAGGCAAACAGAGGGACTGCAGAGCCAACAGGACTGGTCACTCCAGAGAGATAAGGTTCCTACCAGCCTTGTACCTGCCAACATGTGCTGAAGCAGAGTTACAAGCTTTCTGCAGAGCAGAAACTCTTCCTATCACATTTCAGCACATTCCTATAGGCTTCTGTTTAGATAATCTCAAACAAGGCTTTACTGCAGTGTGTTGCAGGAGTTACCTGACTTCATCCAGCCCTGCTGGTGGCTTGTTGTGCTTAAAGCCACCACTTAGCTTTATTAATTAATACAGGCTTGAGTTCTTGCCAGCCAGACTTAATGCATACTTTAGCTATGATTTTGTCTTAGCTGATGGTTAATGATGACACATTTTAAATCTGTGATTATTATTATTATTTTTTTTTTTTTACATTAGAAGGATTACTTATGCATAGCAAATAAGTATTTTTTTTCTACTCCTGGTGATATTTACTGCACGGTGCACAACTTCTGGCTCTAAGGAAGAAATGAAAAGGTGTGCTCTGAGCACAAAGTGGCACGACATGTTGCACGCCCATGAGCACGTGATAAGGCTGGTATCTCTGAGTTATTAACCTGGCCAAATGTTACATGAGTACCCAGTTAAATAGACTAATCCAGAATGCTTTTTCCTCCAAATGATTTTATTTCAAGAAGGCAAATATCCTGATCTGAGGCACAGCTGGCAGCACTGCTTTGTCCTCCATTATAAGATCATATCTTGAGCTGATTATAAAACTCTGCCAAATTTTTACCTTCTGAGCTGAAATTTTTCAAATGAGGTGAAAGCAGCTGCTGGTGGTTATTTATATTCAGTCAATTTAACAATACAGTTTAGCTTCTTTAGAGAAAAATGTAATGAAAGCTGTATATTTTTAACAAAACAACAGCACTGCATCTCTGTTCTTTCTAATGTAGGAGGAAAGACGCATTTTAATTTCCATGCAAGAGTGAAGCACCTTCGTTTTGGAGCAGGGGGATGCTGTGAAATCTTCACCATGTTGGGGACTCCTCAGTCTGAGGTGGAGAATCTACAAGCCTTTCCAGGGACATGTTAGCATTTGGCCACCTCAGTCTCCAGAGGAATTACCCACTGGGTTTGGGGTTGCTTCTCTTCACATAACTCTTTGACACTTAGTGCTACCACAACTGAGAAGATTTGGCCTGTTGTGTCAGTGACGCCGTCCCAGCAATGTGAACCCAGGCAGTCCAAAGACAAGACCCAGCTGCTACATGAAGTGCCACCACAGCACCCTCTGGATGCAGCAGCAGGGACAGGGCCCAGCAGGAGTCCTCGCCCCCCAGCTGCCCCCCAGTTCGTCCAGTTAATGAAGACATGGCTAGCAGTCTCCAGCTCAGATTGGGATAGCATTTCAACCCAGACTTCTAAATTTCATATCAAAGTTTTGACCACAAAGAGGTTCTCTGGAGCAGAGCATACCCTGACCTCTCTTAGGACGCGTTTTTAAGCGCTGTGTCCTTTGAAGTCTTGCCCATCGCTGCAACCCAGGGCTGAAGGGCACTTTCCCAATGCAGCTGGTGGATGGGGTGACATGAAAGGTCTCTAACCTGCTCCAAGCAGCAGTGGTTACACCAATGTGAGGATGCTCAGAGCCCACTGTATAATATTTGGTTGCAGTCTGTCCAGCGTGATGGCAAGCAGCTGGGGGAAAATGCCATTTTTTACTCAGCACAGCCCTTGCAGAATTACAGCTTGCCTGTGCTGCAAGTGTCTAGGTAAAGCATCTGGTAAGCCTGGGATACTTCTCAGATTCCTGCAAGGACTGATTTCACACGAGTGGGATTCGTGTAAGGCTCAGCTGAGCTCAGTGTCTGCAGTATCAGGCCCTGAACAGGGGATGGGGGGATGATGGTCCTTGGCCAGGTGCCCCAAGACTTCTCTCTCCCCTTTTCCTTCTGTTCCAAAGGTGCTCTTTTTGGGCCCTCAAATAAAGACTTTGCTGACCACAGCTGAAGAACAAGGAGACATGATAAATAGGAAAGTAAGAGCCTATTTATCTCTGGCGCAGCCTGCCCTTTTCTAGTCTGGATGGAAAAGAAGACTAAAGTCCACGGAGCCCTTCAGCGAACAACAACCGGCACGACAACAAACGCAGCGAAAGGGAATGCCAAGGTTGTCATCCCCCATCAGCGGTTTGGATGGATTTCACCCTGGGAGAAGCTTTCAGGAGGCTCGAGGCGGAATCTTGCGCAGGAAACAGGTGGTTTGCTTTACCGAGAGGCATGCGTAATGGTCAGGGAGCTGCGCCGTGCCGCGCCAAGCTACAGCAGATGGGCTGCAGCTCGCTCCGCTCTGCTGAAGGATATTTTTCATGTTATGTGTGGAAAAGAGCAGTAACCCTTGTTTGTTATATGAGGCCTTGTAGGACTTTGTTTGGAAAAAAGCCATTTTGAAGATAAAAAAAAAGCCATTAAAAATGTGAGTCACTGTAATCACATTCAAAGTGCTCCAGCATGGCCTTTTATTTGCAAAGACTTCACTATAAAATCAGCCTTTTTAAAATTTTATTTATTTTTTTTTTTTAATGAAGAATTCCACCACAGATTACTTTGGGTTAATTGAGGTGACTTTACTGATTTGTTCCTTTTAAATTACTAAAAAACCCAAACAAACAAATAAACAAAAGACAACCAAAAATCAAATACCTCAAAACACTGAATTCAAACCATTCACAGTGCAAGGGTATCAGCAAAATAGCTGTGCCTGCTCTGCAGTGTAACACAGGACTAAGAGTGATAAATCCATCCCAAAATTCTCTCTAACATGAATGCATTTCTTCTCCATACCAAAACCTAGATTCCAAAAAGGGCTGGAGGCGTCCCCTTTCCTGTGCTGGCATCCAGAAGCAGGAGGCACTTAGAGGAGGGACAACTGAAGCCTGAGTGATTGCTGGTTCCCCAAATCAGCCAAAGAAGCTGGGGCTGGCACTCGCCTCCTGCTGCCCTTTGGGGTTTGGATGCCCCATTTGGGGTTATCAGGTGCTCACATCCTCCTCTTGGAGAGGAGATGCCCGAGCTGCTCCTTTCAAAATGCAACCTTGCTGCAAGACTGAGCAGCAAGGGGCAAAGGGGGCCAAAGCCTTTCTGTTGTGTATCACAAATATAAGCACTCACTCTCTCTGGTGAGCTGTCACCATCCTTGAGGCAAGAGCAATTTATCTGGGCAGGGTGTCCCCACATCCAGAGCCTATTTACTTACTGCACCCCAACCCCACGGCAGGGGTTGGATGAGCTGATATTCAAGGGTCCCTTCCAACCCAGACCATTCCATTTTTCTCCTTCTCTGTGCCACCACAGCTGTGTCCATCCGTTGGCCACTTGGTTTCAGGGTTTCCAGCTGTGCTGAGCCTCCCGGGGACCTCTTTGGACCATCACTGATCTCAGGAATGAGTCAGAAGTCAAATTGCTGAAAACTATCTAGGCTGCTGTATCCCTGGGCATGCAAAACAGCCACTGTTAAATCACAGTGAAAAAATAAAATATTCAGGCACCTCCTGGGAGAGGTGGCAGCTGGGCTGGGCTCAGCTTTGGGAAGAGGGGAAGCCAGGCACCCTGACCACTGCATTTTGGCTCTGGCCCAGCTCTGTGCTACTTCCTCAGTGGTGCTAAGATCAGATTCTTACTCGGTTTTTGGCACTCATAAAGCCAATTTTCGACACTGGAAAAATGGAGATAGAGCAGAAAACAACCACGGAAAGCAACTTGAGGGCTGACCAAAATGTCTGATGGTGAGAGACTTAAAAGGTCTGTCTGTTTGGCTTAGCAAAAAGCCCAAGTCATCTTACTGTATTTTACTAGAGGGACTTACCGAGTGCTTTAAATCACTGGTGAAAGACAAATAGCTGCGAGCGAGATCCAGACACTTTAAAATAGACATAAGGCACAGTTCAAAAGCAAACAATGAGTCATTGCTAGTACACATTGTTAATGGCATTGGTGGATCCTCTCCTTTGACTCACAGGAGAGGTCGGTGTGCCTTCTTCTGTAGGTGGGCCAAGGGGCTTACACAGAAGTGCTTGGAGAAGGCTGCCTGGCCAGAGCGGTGCAGGAGGCCAGGAGAGATGACACCAACCTGCCTTCTTGTATCAGCAGCCTGCCCTTATTCATACGGCGTCGAATCCTGCCACACATCCATGATCTCAGGACCCAGCCAGTGTTTTCAGGACATGGCTGTTGGTTAACTGTTAAATATTGTCTGGAAAAAATAAACACATGGGTAACTGTGATGCTTAGTAATATTAAATCATATTCCTCATCTCCTTTCCCTCGTAAAACACAGAGCAGCTGTTCTTGGAAAACAAAGTGGATGCTCCAATACTTTGTTGTTGTACTCTATTGCTGTATGATGCATTACCAGCAGTAACCTTCAGTGACAGGTAAGAACTGCCTAACGAGCAGCCTCTGGGCCATGCAAGCTTTCTCTCTACTTCTGGGCTGAGTGTACCAGAGTTTGTTCAACAGCATAGAGCTCTGGGCCTGGTGCACATGCTATTGAAGCTCAAGAAAAACATTTTTTTTCTTTTTTTTTTTCCTTCTTTTTTTCTCTTTTTTTTTTTTTTTTTTTCAAATGGAGAGAAAAGTCCTGATCTTGTGTTAGTGCTGCTCTGGATGTATGCCCACTAGCTATCAAACAGAAGACAAATGACAGTGCTGTTCTTTCAACCCATTTAATTATTCTGGCAAAAGACCTGGCAGCAGGCTCCAAAGATTTCATCTAGGCAAGGCAATGCCTATTCCAAGAGTGGAAATCTCCAACTGGAGATCTGGCAAGTCCATGTTTGTGCTGGAGGCTTAAATCAATCATTTCCATTTTCCCCAGTGTGACCTAGCAAAATACAGAAATTGGCTCCTTCATCAATGGCCACAGGCCACTTTTAATGTTTAAGGTATTAGTGCCGCGGGCTGCAGTGATACATTAACTTCACGTTAAACAGTCCGTGTTTAAGCCACCTGCCTGGTCATTCTTTTACAGTAGCTCTGCTCTGAAAACTGTCAACATTCGCCTTGTTGACACTGTCAACAAGCAGCCCAGAAGGCCACAGTAGCTTACCAGTCTCCTGATTTCATTCCTCTGTGTCCATGCAAAACTTTCCTGCCACTTCAGTACGTTTCCGATTCTGCTGCACAACACTGTCCCCCCTCATCATTACCTTGTGAAATGACACAAGTTTCCCTGGCACCAATGGCCAAGTCCAACAGCAATCAAAATGTTACTGCAGATCTTATAATATTAGGTGCACTTTCTCCCTCAAAGGCTTGGGCTAACTTTAGGGTCCTAACAGCAAAACTGGGATGTAGATCAAATAAGAAACCTACTGAGCAGACACCTAACTCTTTACACAGGGTCTCATCTGTTGAGCCTGAAGTTCCTGAGGTGACAGTTCTGCTCCTGCAGATACCCAGAACTGACCTTGCATACTTCAGTGGGAATCATGAAGTAAAGGGAATGTAATCCAAATCTGTAGGTTTGCACAATATCCTTGTAGGCATAAACTCTTCTTATGTCAAGGGAAACATCCTGTCAATACTCTATCTTCTTACTGAGTGAGCCCGTGGTATGTGTCCACCACATAGTCTGATTTCCACACAGAGAGGACCTGGCAAGAGCTCTGCATGGGAGACAGGGTCTGCCAAAGAGACATCAATAGGATGCTCAAGGGGCCCAGACCCTGTAGACTAGCTCAGCATGTTTCAAAGATATGTTTATGTGCAGCTGAAGAAGCCAGATCAGCTACATGTCCTCTGAACAGGTTTAACACATGACAAAAGGACAAAGATCCTTTATAAACAGTCATGACTGCTTACTATGTAGTGGTGTTATTTGCCAGTGCTGCCCTTCTGTATGTTACAACTGAATGGTTATTACAGCCAGGGAGCTTGGAAGGTGCCTCCATGCTTCTTCCAGCTCCAAAAAGTTGAAACATCTCCCATCTGCCAAGGGACTGGCTTATTTTCTCTTTGCTTCTCTAGGCAGAGAATGGCCATCCTTCACTTCCAAATTAAAAAACAAAACAAAACAAAACAAAAACAACACCTTAAAAACACATATAAAAATGTATGGAATCACTGTCTATTCACTAATGTCCCTAATTCTGCCCCAGAGCCCAGAAACATTGCAAACACAGGATTTCTCAAGCTCCTGCGAATCGAGAGCTAGGCTTTTCTCTACCTTTTTCTCCTCAAACAACCTCAGGTTGTACAAATTCCAACTTGGCCCTCCAATAATAATTATGGTAATTAGCCTCTATCTCCTTTGGGCCAGTTCCTAACACAGACCAGCTGATTTCTCCAAAAGGGATAAACAAACAAAAACATTTAAACAAGAAAAAGGCCAAGTCTCAGAGGACAAGCGCAAAAGGGCAAGCTGAAAGACAGCTCTGCCTAATCATTTGTACCTCAGTGTTATCAGAGGTTTCTCTGCAAGCGACCTTTCAAGAAGTGAGTTGGGAGGGAAAAGTGCAAGGGGAGAACATTTTGAGGTCAGAAGTGAGGACATTTTGTCCCTGTCTGTCCTTGCAGCATGGTTTGTATGCAAACTGGAGAGAAAAAAAATCAGTCCTTATCACAGGTTGTGTAGTGAGATGCATGTCCGTGCTCCTCACCAACTCTAGGCCCTTCCTTGCACCACAGGCTGCCCATCTCAGCCCCACATGGAGCCACGCAGTGGTCACCACCCACAGCCCTGTGAGTCTGGCCCAGGTCTTTGTGTTTTCACCAAATGTCCAAGTCAGCCTCCGCTGTGGGACAGCCCAGTTTGATAACTCTCAGAGAGCCAACACAGCAGAAGAAATAAATGAGATGGTTTTTGTGGGGTGCACAGCGAGCCATCAGCTGAGCAGGACCCCACAGCCAGGGGGTGAGGTTTTAGCAGTGTTGAACCATCCAAGCAGCTCGGCAGGTACATGTAACCACACCTTCAAAGCACAGAAACTCAAGCCTCTATGAAAGCTGACCTCCCTTCCTTGGTTTTGGGTGACCACTGCAAAAACTGAGGCCATCAGAAGCTGGGTGGTAGCGAGGAGCAGGCCCTAAGCCTGCCAGCTGAATGCCAGGCTCCTACCATTGGCAGATGTATGAATCCAGTCCAAGATTAAACTATTTCTTGCTAGCTGAAAACACTTGGTAAAAAGCATCTTGATATTTTATCACAAAAGAAAATAACTGCCTAGCTGTACTCCAGAGTTCCCATTTCCAGGCCTGTGGCCAGCTAATACTTCATCTTTTACTGCAGCCTGACCAGCAGTGGAACAAGCACAAAGTGAGTCCTGCTGGTTCTGGTCTGTCAGAAATCCCAGGCTGGAGCCAGCTGGGACCACGTGAGATGCTGACTGTCCTGCATGCCTTCCTTCAGCATTATTTCCTCAGATCCCATAGAGCATCTGCTCAAGAAAGCTCAGTCTGCAGGTGCAAGCTTCACAGTTTGTATCTGGCCCATGTATATGATGTCAGGAAAAATACTGCGAGAAAATAGCTCACTGGTAAAGAGAAGGCTTCCAAGGACTTTTCTCTGTTCCAGTGAAACATTTTTTTTTTTTATAAGCATTTGTCTGTGCTGCTTATCACCGAAGTGTCACAAGCAAAGTCTGAAAATGGCATTGATTAGAAACTGATTCTTGAAACAAATCATGTCCCTGTCTTTGGAGAGCAGTAATAAATTCTCATCACCACGTTCCTCTGACCCTGTGATATGTTAATTTGTTGGAACATGCTCACATCTCAAAAATTCTGTCAAATCACAAGTTTTAATTGCACATAATTCCTGCCAGTGTTTTGCTCTATAAATTATTTTTAATTACATTCAAGTTTACAGAAAACATTTTAACCCTTCAATTTTTGTATAAACCTATAGGAAGAAAGGAAGTGTTGCTTGAGAAGAAATAGGGTAGCTTGAAATAAATAATAACTTTTGCCATAGATTTTTACATTCTGTTTCCTGCTTTGAAAAGAAATTCCTATACCTGATAGACCTTATAATTTCCTTCAGCCCTCCTAAATCATGGAGACAGATTTTAGAAAGAAGCCCAAGGCCAACAATTTAAAAAAGAAACAAAACTAAATCCTTTCTCCCACCAGCCCACTTTTATTTCCCAGATCATCGAATGAAAAACTACAGACATCCTATTTCCATCTTTAGCACATGGTCTCACTTGAGAATTAGAAAGTGACTTAAATTTGACTTGCAAGAGGCAAGTGGCATAGAGGGCATACAGGCAGGCCCTTATTCCCTGGAGAAAGCATACATAATCAGGTGTGTTTTGCATTGTAAGCTTTAGAAACTTGAACTCAAACTGTAAGAGGGTAAAGGAAGGCCACGGGCAGGCAGCTGGTACAAGCAAGGTGCAGACCCTGAGTCTTGTACTGTGCCAGCTGGAAAAGATCCATGCTGAAAAACCACTTCACAAGTCCCCCAAGCCCTGGCTGCCAGGACATCGCTGCACAGGAGAAAATACATCTCTGTGTGCACTTTGCTTGAAGTCAAACTGTCCTGTGGTTCCTTGACTGCACCATTTAAAATACCATTTTAAAATGAAATAATAATAAACTACACTAAACAAAAACAAAACAAAACAAAACAGAGAGCTCGTTTCATCATATCCCACTGAAACAAAATGCACACAGCCTGTGGCCCTTATCCATTACAGCAGATCAATCCAAACACAAAGGAATTATCTTGTCCAAGACTTGAAGGTTAGTACCAAATGCTTATCAAGAGCACTTTGTTTCTACAGTGGAGGTGTCTGAGCGTTGATGTGCCGGCTGAGGTACATCAGTGTCACCAGGCAAGGGTGAATGGACCCACACCTAAGGCCCAGAAGCAGCTTTCTTTCCAGGAGGCTGGGGCTGAAGGATGTTTTGACCTCCCACTCAACCACTTCTGCTACAGTCCCCATTGCTGCCAGCTTTTCAAATGAGTGTAGAGAGAAATTACCATTTAATGAAGGAAAAAATGTGGTGTGACTCTTGTGACCCTGTTTTTTACAGCCTTTCCTCATGCAGGATAACCATTGGTTTAGCAAGGAGGTGGGATTTGTCCTACTTTGCTATTTTAGGAATATTTTTCAAGATGGATCAACAGAGGGAGCCTGGATCCCCCATTTCCTCTACAGAACTTTGCACTTCCTTCATTAAAACCCCCTTTTCCTGAAAACAGTGACTAAACCTTGGACTAGGTTGTATTAACATATAGTACAGCCAGTGCACAAGGCATGGGGGTATGTAAAATGTCACACGAGGTTCCCCAGCTCTGTTTTGGCTGGGCGCCTCACAAATGCATGCACGTGTGCTTGTGCCCATGTTTGTGACAAATGTTCTTGTCCTTCCCTCTTCTCACACAAGTGTTTATTGCCTTTGAAGGTAAGAGAATGTCTGATGGCAGAAGATAATCATGATTTTGCCTCTGCACATAATAAAAATGTATATACATGTTTAAGCATACTGCATATATGCCTACATTTTGGACTCATGGACAGGAAGGATCAGATTTTTAAAGGTAGTAGACATACAGCAGAATACTTTGAAGTCTCTTATGAAAATCCTCCTCATTTCCCATCTTTGTCTTTAAGCATCTGTGCACATCTGGGGGTTTTCAAAAGCAAATTTTAAAACCCTTTTATGTACCTATTTGCATTTCTAGGCAATTAAAACTCTAAAAATATCCCCAGTCATCACCAAGAGGCATTTATACTATAAGAATATTCAGATTCATTAACGGTTATTTAGTTTTTCTTAAGGCTTGCTTTATCTTCAAACCACATTTGGGACAGCCAGGGGATAAATTAAGTAGGATTAAATAATGCTATGACTCATCAGCATGCAGGAATTGAATTCAACGTCGACTCGAATATGTCCAATGAAAAGGTGCTGCTAATTCTTGTTCCAGTGCTGTTCCTCTCATTAAGTGGAAGGTAAGGTGCTTTCTTCTTTCAGCTCTGAGTTTTCACCGAGTCATCTTCATTATTCAAAGTGCCATAGCATGAACTATAAGAATCTGGTTGTATTTTGCCTGTCAATTTTTGTCCTAAGGAAATGGGGTGAGAGAAGGGAAAAACAACAACTCTGTGAAGAATTTTAATAAAACAAATCCCCCACCAATCCATCATTTAAACATTCCTTGCTCCAGTAATCATTGTTTTCATTTGACTGGTTGTAACAATAGCTTGGAAAAACTCTGAAAAATTCTTTGAAAAATCTGTTGGGAACAGGAATAGAAATTAAGGGAACAGTATATTTTTTAAATGCAACTAGAGCACATTTCTGACTCAACTCTCCCAGGTCATTCCATTATCTGATATCTCATTTTTAAACAGAGAGACAGAAAAAAAAAAAAAAAAAAAAAGCCCTACTTACCAGGAATACGTCCACAGTCAATATAAGGAACTTGTAAATGCTCCTCTTTTTTATTTCTTGCAATTACAAATACACCAAGGAAAGATAGGAGACACCTGCAAAATAACAGTGGCATCGTATTATTAGAAACAGCTCACTGCATCTGAGATGAGAATCTTTTCCCATGTTTCTTTTTCAAGGACTTCCAAACCCGAGCTGCTCAGTTTTTAAAGAAACTTTCCTTCCTGGCAGCTGTATAAATTCATCTTGGACTCTCTGTCAGACTAGTTTTTGCCTCCCGAAGCTTTACAATCGGTTCCAAAGGCTCCGCAGACAAAATTACACTTTCAGTAATGTATACCTAATCAAATGCCTGCGAGTGTGAGACCGCAGCCTTTGAATCCCTGAGCAAATCTTCTCAGAACATCTAAACTAGCACTCCAGCACTTGCAATTTCATCAACAACTCAGGCTTGTTGCAGACAATCAACATCTCTCTTGTTTTTCTCGTTCGACTGCATGTCTCAGGGGCAAGCTGTAAGCCAGGAGCAATGAGAAACTGCTACGCTTGGATAAATCTTCTATCCGCTCTGTGTTGGACACACGATCGCTACTTCCTGCCTGCCAAATACCTGGGTTGAATTTGCTCATCTCCATTTTCTGCCACTTTTCCTGCAGCCAAACAGCATCGCAGGTCTGCGCACCTACCCCTGCCTGACTGCAGAGGATGGAGATGTCTGCAGCTGTCAGCCCGAGCTGTTTGACAGCTTGGTGGCAAGACAGGTCCAGCGGTTCTGGGAGGTGCTTTTAACCATCTCATGCCTGTCCTTGAGTAATGTTCACCTGTTCCCTGAGTTGTTACTGTGCTGGTAGCCAGCAGATCTCTGCTCTCACAACACTTGGGGCCTTCTTCAAGCATTGTCAGCAGCTTCTTCACATGCTCTGAACCTTTCAGCAGACAGGCTGTGCCTTCCTTGGCACAAGACCCTTGTAAGCAAGCAGCTCCTAGAACTGCCCGTGCCTAATGGCAGCAAAGGGCAGCCGGACACGCACGTGGAAGGTAACAGGGGAGGAGATTCCTTGAAGTTGTATCAGCACCCCCTAAAACATGATCTTTGGTAGAGAGCAGTAATTTCTCCTTCCTGCAGAAGGAACACATGCTGCTGGTTTTTCATTCCATCATGGGATTAGTAGTTCATAAGTGTCTCACATTTTTACATATTTGGATTCAAAACCGGGCCTCCAAACCCCCGAAGCACAGATATTAATCTTCCCTTTAATGTTTTTTTATCCTACTATAATGGCTATTCCATAATATTTTAATAACAAGACAGGTTTCTTCTTACTGAGAAAAGAAGGGGTTCCGCGAGGCAGTGCTGTTGCAGTGGAAGCGTTAGTGCAGATTTTAGGCCGGCACACTTACCCGAACAGAAACATGAACACGCTCAGCAAAGCTGCACTTTGGAATTCCTGATAAAATATGACCCCTGGAATGTGACAGAAACAAGAATTGCAGATCTTGACTGGATTCCAAGTGATATGAATTACAGCTGGGAGGGTCACAAGCAGTGTCATGCTCAAGTGGAGAAAAAAATCCCAAATATGGTATTAATACACGTAGCTGTGGGTTCACATTATGTGCCCATATTCCATTATCTAGGCTTTCTTGAGATACTGCAAGGGACTGGAGAAGATTTAGTCTATCAGGCTGGAGCACGTGCTGTGTTAGTAACTGCACAGATGCAGGTATTTTTTTGCATTGTCAGCAACAGTTTTTATGCAGGTCAAACTCAAGGTCTTATTCGCAAGCAGAGTCATACCAGTACAGCTAACAGGTTCTTCATGGATTTAGTTAAGCCACTCCAGCAGACCATGTGGACATCTTAGCTACAATTGGGAACAGGTTTTCGATAACTAGCTCTGTCCCTGATGTTTACACCAAGTTAAAGGCTCCAGCAGCCAAGTTTGCCAAATCTCTCCGGCTGAAGGGATCACTAACTCTTCTGGTCACCCCTCTAACAGGAATTAGCACCTCTGCAGTGGAGGTGACAGAACCAGATGTGTATCTGGATCTCAGCTGCCCCAGTTCACAGCCAAACATATTGGCTTTAAACCACTGATGAGCATAGTTTTGCTTAGAAACACCAGAGTGTGAACCAAAGCCACTGAAGCATGACTGTATCTTCAAAGGCTGCAACTGGGGATGGAGGAATCACGAGAGGAGGTATCTTCCACAAACACCCCACCAAGATTCAGCAGAGCTTGTTCTTCTAAGCCCCACACTGGTTTAACAAACCTGGTGCAAATGCATGTGTATCCAGTCTCAAAGCTATTAAGCCATTCCTGAATAGGTACTTGATCTCTTAAGGAGGCACAAGGCCAAATTCCCCATATGGCTGCAAGAATGCAACCCCCTTTTGGCGAAAGTCTCTTCTCAGTCACAAAGTGTAGGTCTCCTCTAACACAGGTGCCGAGGCAATCTGTGCACGAAGCTAACTCCCCTTCTCATTAATGGCAGCTCTGCATGAGAAACTCCTGCACAGCAATGACAGGAAAGCCCCCAGTGTGTGTTAAAATGAGTCATAAATGTTATAACAACACAATCATTTTGGCTCGTTGCTGATACAGCATCTTAGTCGTCCTCCCTGCTCGTGCTCTTACACTCCGCACCATTTCCAAGATTTGCAGTCCCTCTTTAACAGCACCAAGTTCAGAGTTCTCACCCAGAATAAAATGTTAAATGCTTAAAAGGTCTTTGGAGTCATTTTATTTCCTTCACTTAACCTAGAATTCCACCTTCTGAAACTGAATATACACTAACTACTATGAAACACAGCTGGTTGTCATTTGAGTAGTTTGCCAGGCTGTTAAAATTACTCTACCAGTTCGGATACAGGGAAGCTGGCGTGCACATGGTAAATGCATTTGCTGGATGTCAAGATGAGGCTAAGATAAATGCAGGTAATTCTAGTAAGCCAGCAAGGCATAGCAAGCTGTATGTATCAATTCTGGAAATGCTAGAATTTGATGATTTTTATTTTGCTTTGAAAGTTGTGAGCTCACTCATTTTTCAGGACTTAAACACCTGTCATTTAGGAAAAACTTTTGGTGAAGACAAACATGAGTGGTTTGTGGTCCTGTTCAGAGACGGTGATTCTTTGAAAACCTGGTGTGTAGAAAATCATTTTGTAGAGACAGAAGGTCAGGAACCAACCTGAAACAATGGCGCTCGTGGTGAAGAGCATGAAATTAATGGGCACAACTGCTGTTGCTTCGTACAGATGCATTGCTTGGTTCAAGAACCTGGAAAACAAGCGTTATTGCACCTCATGGCTGTAGGATGTTCATTGCACTTTAAGTAAAGTTAGCCAGTTTCTGTCAGTTCAATAAGTGTGACCATTTCTTACCAGGACAGCAAATAGCCCTTGACAGAAGGGTGTGTGTATTGAATTTACTTTCTGGTTTTGACTGCAAAATACAAAAAAATAGGGCAAAGCAAGAAGGTTGGAGTGGAGTCTTCTGGCCACAGACTGCCATTGGAGAGACCTTTGAAGCACTGTTGGAAAAACCGTCCTCCACAGATAAGGGAGGAATGCTCGGGTAATGCTGCCGCCGATGGTGTGCCTCAGCTCTTGGAAGCGGTGCTGCCTGCAAGCAGCCAGGGACAAGTCACTCTAAATTAAACAGGTTGTGTAAGGGTATATTTCCAGTGTGGACATGTGTATGAGTCCTCGTAGGACATGCTTCACTTAGCTGAAACCCACATTGCTGTTGTGGCTCCATCCAACTTGGCTAAAACACGTATTTGTATGTTTATCCATGCAATCACACCCCAGACACACTCTGTCCTGCCGGGAAAGTCCAGGGAGGTGGCTGCAAACCTTGGGTTGGAAACTCTCAGCCTTCCTCCTCAGAAAGGTGACACAAACCCTCAGCAGAAGGGTGAAGCAAGAGTGTGCAGGATCATATGAGCCCAAACTACACACAAATCTGCAGGACTGAAACATTGGGCATGGAGCAGCCCACACAGTCTGCATCAGTGGACCAAAAAGCCAAAGCATTAACCCACTTGTAAGGAGACCAGAGCTATCAGCATTTACCCACGAGGTGATGAATCATGAGGGTGAACTCTCGGATGCACCAACAGATACTCTGTTATAAGAACAGGGAATTTCAAACCGAAAGAGAAAAATCAGGGGACTGCAGAGTGTATTCAAAATCTATAAAAAGAACCACACTTAAATGTTTCACTGGTACAATATATGTGAACAGTAAAAATCCAAGCTTGGATCTGTTTTAGCCATTAAAGTAATTGCATGGTTATTTTAGCAACTGTTGAACAGTCTCCATGGTGCTTTAAAAATAAAGAAATCCTACATATCCACAGGATAGTCAGGATTTTGAAGTCATTGAAAACACCTCATTATTTTCTCCCATTTGCAACAAACTCGGTCACAGAGACTAAAATAGTGATACCAAGGCCCAGCACTGAATCCAAGAGGATGTAGCAGCCCAGGCTGCTGTAAGCTAACCTGACAGTCAAATAAAATAAGACAGGAAAGAAATAAAATGAAAAAAATTAGACTGACAGCACTATCTCCATTAGAAAATGTGTCCAACAGAGAGAGGAAGAGACATTGACTTCAGGGAATGAAATGGGCACATTTTAATTTTGACCCAGCAAAAGAAAGAAAGAATTGGCAAGAAGGAGAGGTTAATTCAGCAGCTTCCTATTTACCAAACTTTTATTTCCTATTTTAAATGCCCTGAGCCATTCTCCCAGGGCAAAGACAAGCTGGATGTAAATCACTCCATTATCTGTTACGGCGGAGTTCCTGAGTCAGCCATGGAGAGTCACTGCACAATAACGCACGGGCTTTCTGATCCCACATGGGAATGGTGTGTTCTGCCACGGGAAAGCTGGGCTGGCTCTTCTACCGGAAAATAATTATGCAAGTAAACACTGGAGCAGTCTAGATGGGATTACTGAATGATGCTATCAGCACCTGAAGCGCAGGGACCAGCATGAAGGGAATGGACTCTCTGTTCAGCTGCAAGTCATATTTTACCGGGCTGCCACCCCCAGCAATCTGCAAAGGCAGCATAAAACAATCACTTAACAGGCCAGAGGCCAGCAGGGAAAACTCCGATGTCCCCCGCTCACCAAAAGCTAACTATTTCCTAAAAAAAATCACAGACATACAGGATAGCAAAGAGCAACATGCAGATTTAACAGAAGCAGGGAGACAGTGAGGGTAAACTCTCTTCCAGTCCAGTAAGTAACATCAGCTAGGGAAAAGAGGTGCATAATGAGGGTAAACGTGGCCATTTGAGTATTCAACAATGAATATTTCTGAAAGTAACAAAAAAATAAAATAAATCAGGAACATAAATTTCATTTAATGTGTTCAGTACCTGTGCCAAAACAAGAACTACTCTTGGGAAAACCTTGTATAAGGTGATAATGAGAGGAGGTAGCATCCGTGTAATTAATCAATTATAAACTGAGAAATAAAGCCTAAATAAACAATATAATCAGCTGCAGGCAATTCATGCATCTGTAAAGGCTCTGTCAGGAATTTGTTACCCTTAAGTGCAACTTGTATCTGGAGTTAGTATCAGTACTGAACAGCACTGACAGATAAACGGGTACAAAGGTGAGGAGATAAGTAGAAACTCACTTACTTGACTTGGAAAACACAAGAAGTTGCCATTAAAATCAGCATGATATAAAAAACGGGATAAGTGAGCTGCATTTTCCCCTTCACAGACAGTGTTATCATGCTGGCAACAGCCTTTACAGCGATGACAGTGAGCGATGCTGAAAGGGAAAGGGAAAAATTAGCAGGGCAGGATTCACAGCAGTGACCTCAGAGCATCAGTGAGGGCGGTGCCACAGGCCTGATAGCTTAAAAGATGCTGAGGTAGAGTTTGGGCACCTAAAAACAAGTGTGTGATGTTATCAACACTCGCTGTATTGCTTCCTAAACTCAGAGTGACCTTATCTCCATGTGTGCTGTGCTTTGCAGTTCTTTTAGCACTGGGTCTGCCACCCTGCATCTGTCCCAAGTTTCCCCAGACGGGCTGAGGTTAGAGCCTGATAAAATCTTGCAAGGTGGCACTGTGTATATGTGTGAGAGAGAGGCTGAGCTGTGGTCGAGGCAAGAACTGCACCCATTTCCCACTGTTGGGCACATGCTCAAAATGCTGGGCTACCAGGCAGAGGTGCTACAACAGCCTCCACATCTCCCAGACACATTTTATTTAGCCCCAGCTGCTAATTTGGAGCCCTTACTGCATTATTCAGCAGAGGGGCTGAGAGGTCTCATTACCCATGCCGAGCAGCAAGGACACCTAATTGCACCCTGCCTGTGACACCAGCAGCCAAAAATAGCTGCTCACCCTCAGGAATTCTCTGCTGAGACAGGAGATGGTCAAAGCAGGTCAGAGCTGATTTTTGGGGTCACGTCACCAAGGACCTAACTCTAAGGACCTAAACCCCATAGGTTATACACAGATTTCAGGTAGAAAACACAGGGGTATGCACTGCATTTCAAGGACCAGGCTCTTAAGACCATCACTGGATCTAGCCCCCCAAATAGTGTGTTTTCAATCCATTTAATCACTGTCAGTGCATCACCACAAAAAAGTCCACTATAAAACAAAGCAGACAATGCTTTTGATATGTATGTCACCAGGGCAGAGAAGTTTTGCAGTGCACATCTTTCGGAAAAGGGGCTGACAGCTGAGCTCAGAGTTACTTTAGATTTCCTTTTGGAGAGCGCTCTTGGCTTGTTGAAGCAAAACCAAGTAGGCTGTGGTTACTGCAAGGAAAACGTAACAAATTCAAAACAAACTGAAAATGGTAAGAAGAGTCAGGGTGCAGAGATGACCTTCGAAGGGAGGTAATTCATCGTCAGGAGCACCGTCCCCCAGCTGGGATCCAGTTCCACCCTCTTCCAGAGCTGGGGGTGTTGGATTTCGGTGTCTGATTCATCCTCCTGTCGCTGCAAAAATTCAGATTGGCAAGGAGAGCTGCACTGTGCAAAGAGTTCAGGCCAGGGGCTGGGAGAAAAGGTGTGGGAAGAGGAGTGGATTCAGGTCTGGGGTTTTGGTTTCTAGCCTTTTTCTTACAGCTAGTCCAAAAGTTCAGGAGGAGTTTAAGAGTTGCTTATAGCTGGTGATGATCCTGCTCCCCATCATGAAACTCACTGCTTTAATGACAACTTTGCACCTAGTGCTTCGCCTCCTGCATGGTAATTGAAATAGGTGGTGTGGTTTTCCAAACACAGCAGTAAAAGTGAGCAGAGTAGGTCAAATCCTGGCCTGCACTGGGGCTAATGATATGATAAAAAGCCAAAAAAATACACCCAAGCCTCACCTCCACAAAAAAACAGTATTTGCACTGTGACATGGGATAGTTATTTACTTTAAAAGAATACTTAGAGGTAAAAATCAGTGGTTTGAATTGTCCAACTAAGAGGAAAGATTGCTGAAAAATTCTTCCTGATGAAGGGGCAGTTTCTATCCCTTATAGTTAAAAATAAAAATAAAAATCAGAAAAAAAAAAAAAAGGATAAGGATTTGTTGGCTTATGTTGTTTGTTGTTGTTTTGGTTTTGGTTGTTTGAAATTTGGGATGCTCTTTTAGCTAATGTTGCCCTGGAACAGGTTTCAAAACCTAGGAAATGTTTTTTCTATCTCTGATAGAACAATCCCCCCAAAGCTAGCGTGACAAATGATGTCACTTTCCAGCTGTTAGAGCAGGAAACTCAGAAATCCCACTTTAATCTGAAATATTTCCCTCCAAACTTATGATAACTCCCAGTATATACATGAGGTAAGATAATTCTCACCAAAGGAACTTGCAGGCTTACAGTAAGCAAAATATTTTCAGGTTCTACAATCACCTCTGTACTTTCTTCAGAATGAAAGCTGCTTTAATATCCACTGAAACACAAATCCTTCTCCTTAAATAAACCTTTCTACATTTTATTTACATCTGTATGAACCCTCCACTGGGAATGTATCTATTCAGATGTTAGAAAAGGAAGAAATCCCCTTCCACAAGCTGCCACTGAGAATATTCTGCATGGAGGCTCCCAACCTTGTCTGCCTCTCCTGCAGCCAGGCCCTCCAAAGGCAGCGAACGTGTTGGATGGTTTGGAGCCCCCTCTCAGCATCCCATAGCTTTGCCGAGCACGAAGTCAGATACGAAGCAGTGTGGCTTTGCAGGGACTACCAGGCACCAAGACAGCTGCGAGAGCTGGAGCCAGCCACAGTTCTGGATTTCCTGCTCAAGGGAATTGTCAGGATTTCAAAAGTTCCCATGAACCCGGATTTGTTTGTTTGTGTCTTTTCTAATAGAGCAGAAATAATGACACATTTTTCCTGAAGCTGCATATGCTCACCAAAACCTCAGCAGCCACCAGCTGAAGTTGTTGTTTTTGCTTGATTTCAGCCTGACCACTGAGCTGCAGTCAGTGCCTGCTGGGGCATGGGTTTGCAGCTCGGCTGCTGTTCAGCAGCCCCACGTGTCCCTTTGGCACCGGTGGTGTCAGGGCAGGCAGGCTCCACAGCAAAATAAGCACAAGAGGCTTCACAGCCTGAAGGACCAGGTCTCCTAGACTTGGCCCAGAGAAGCCTTCCTGGCGGGTCTGCCCAAAACTGCATCAGCTGAGTGTGGAAATCCATCCTGAGATCTTCAGACTCATCGCCCAGCAGCACGTCAGGGCTGGAAAACCTGCAAGCTCTGCCAGAGCTGCCAGGCTCCGTGCTATGAGCTGAGGGTTGGCTGGGCTCTCTCTCTTCTAAACCAAGAGCAGTTAAACAGACTGATGACAGACTGATGGCTTTTGGGGGCTCTTCAGTCCCTTCCTCATGCAGGGAGCAAGAAAATCCTTCATGGGTCCTGCAGAGCTACTGACCTTAATGTTCTCAGTGCTGGGAAATTTAATGGGTGGACTGTCCCAAAAAGGTAGATCTGAAAGAAAGTCTGAGCTTTTCAGCTGGGTAAGAAAACAGGCAGGGAGCTGGAAGAAGGTGGTTGAGAAACCTGCAAGGGTTTTTCACATTCAGTTAAATCTAAATAGTGTAACTGGTAAACTTTATTGAAATTTAGTTGAATCAAAACAATTTGGACCACCTCCACTAGAAACATGCTCTGTAGTTTCTTTGCAGGCTGATACATGCCCCCACTGAGCTCAGTGAAAAAAGATAACCATTGTCTTCAATGGCACAGATCAAACACCATAAAGTTTACAAGACAAAGGTGGGAGAAGATATGGGCTCAGCAAATTCTTAATATACAAGCAGAACTTTAGAGACAGCCTCCTGACACTTTACAAAACAGGTTCAAATTTGACTTTATTGAAAACTGCCTGGTAAAATGACCTCCCTTGTTTCTCTGGGTATTGATTGTTTTCTGGTGGCACCATGAATCAGAGGGAAAACTTCAGTGACCCACTGAATTTTTGGTTTTCTTCCAGAAAGGTGGTAAAGTATAAATGTTGCATATGCAAACAGGCAGAGATACTTCAAAGAGAAGTTCCCCTACAGACACGGGGTATCACTGCATATGCTTACAGTGTGCTTACAAGGTTTTAAACTGCTCTAGTTTACATAACTGATTTTCACAGCTAGGCCTGTTCTACAAAACAGTTTCAAACAACCCGCTTCCCTAAGATCTAAAGTTGAAGTGGTAGGTAGAAAAGGTTCAGAGCACCCTTGCACACACCGTATTCATATAAGGAAATCTGTAAGAAGAAATAGCCCCAGCAATAAGCACAGAAACTATGTTCCATAATTGGCTTTTCTCTTCAAAAAGACCACAGCAAAATGATGTGAAATGTTTCAGTGATTCTCCTTCAGCACACTCCTTTGAAGTGGCCCTAATCTAAACTAGCTGGGGGGGACTGAATGACAAGGAATCATCAAGTAACAGACAGGAACATTAAAGTGAATAATGTGCTCTTACCCAGTAGTGCTACCATCATTAACAAAATCATGATGTGCTTCACAGCCTTTCTTTTGTAAAAATAGAGGAGAATGCAGAATGTTATAATTTCTAAAATCTGGAAATAAAAGAGAAGGAAGTTAGAGCTGTAGAACTGTGTAATAAATGCTTCATTCAAAGTCTTTGAAATGTCTCATTTTTGCACTTTGAGCTGTATTTTCTCACTGGTAGCACTGGAAGACTTTTTAAGGTGACAGTAAAGATATCCATGTTTAGTGGAAACATTTTTTACAGAACCTCTGTGTGTATAATTCCTACAGAGTAAGAAATTATAAAGCAAATTCCTCCTGCTTACCTGGAGGAACAGCAGCCCCTCCTCCTAGCTATGGCATTGCTAGCATCACTCCCTTTGACAAGCAAAATTATTTTTGTTACTTTCTTGCCCTTCTCCCCCAGCCTACTCAGGAAAATCCCCCAAAGCACTGTCTTTTTGCTCAGACTTTCTGCCATACATCACGAGGGAGAAAGCACTTATTTCCCGTGGTGGTTCTCAAATCGCAGGCTACCTGTCAGGAGCCTACCTGGAAAAGCTCAGTGGCACACTAGCAGACCACACTGCAGGACATCTGCAGCTGCTGAAGCAGTTTTACGTACACTGTGCACGGTCCATACTTGCTCCCTCAATAACATCTGACAGACGGCTGAATTTACTGACTCGCTGTTAACGTGTCTCACTGCATCACCACCTCAGCAGAAGCTCCCTGCTATTATCAGCTGCCCAGGTCACCACTACGCCCTTCTCTGTGCTGAAAGGCTGGGCAGATGAAATGGCTCCGGGGATCAACTCAGCTTCCGGCTCTGAAATGCTCAAAAGCGTGGGTATTCCCCCTCCAACCCACGGCATAAGGCAGTTGCCCAAATGCCTCTCTTTGCCTAAAGGAAGCAGGGACTGCAAGTCCAGAAAACTCCTGTGAAGCAGGTTTTGAACACTGGGACTCCATGGAGAAGGAGAAGTTTGGTGGTGCACATCGGGAGTAACCAAATGGGGAAAATTAGACAGAAAACGAGAATGCCATCATTACTGAATCTGGTTATTTTCATTGTTTTACCAGGGAAACAAACCATAGAAAGTCCTCATATCTCGCCCCTTGGTTCCGTCACCAACATGCCATTCTGTTTTTTATAATGTCTCTCCACTCTTCACCCATCACTAGAATAAAAAAGATCTGGGTGTTGCACTGCTGAAATCTCAAAAGAAGCAACTGAGCGGTTCGCAGCAGCGGTTATATAATGCAACATAGCTGATTTCTCATTTTTGGAGAATGAGTGCACTAGGAAAGCAGTCATCAGCTACATTTAGCAACTCACATTCTCTACCACACTCACACCTCCCCCAGTTTAGTAGTGTACAAAAATACGAACAGAACATAGCTATGCTTTTGATTTGCATAGCTATTTGCTTCTGATTTACCTTCACACTGATCTTTTGCTCCCAAAGGCAGCTGAGAGACAATTGCATCTCAAAACATGACAAATGCAAATTTGGATTTTATACCAACTTCCTTAAAACAGACAAACAAACAAAAAACACAAACATTTATCACAAAATAAAAACTAAATGATTTATTTTTGTTTGTTTGCTTTTGTAAACTGTTTGGATATAAGAAAACATTTTGCTGCTGGTTAAAAAAAAAAAAAAAAAAAAAAAGCATTCCTGGACTAATCATAGCTCAATAATATTTGTAATCTCCTGCTGAGTGCTGTTCTTTCCCTCCAGAGTGACTTCCCTTCCCCTCAGGCTTGCACCCAGAGGTGAAAGGCAGGACATCATGTGGTACAAAAGTCTCACACCAAGCAACTTTGCCAGCCTCTGCATCTTCATTCAACAGCACAACACTGGCTATGTCTGATTTGGGAAACGACGTAGAAGTCATGTTAGGAACTGAAAATTTGTGAGTTCATCTTGGCCTCCCCGTGAAAAACTGCAACAGGGTTTTGAGGGAATTCAAGAGGAGAAGTGAAGGTAGCAGATTTGCTGTTTGTGCCCCTGGCAAACACATCTCAGGGCCAGAGGGGAATATCATGTTACCCAGCTGCAGCTACAACAGCCTTCAGATTGCTTCAGTTGCTATTTTGACAGTGAACAATTGCTAACAGAATGGGAGAAAGCTGTGCTAAATAAATATCCCCCACATGGAAAGGAACCCATACTAAGCTGCAGAGATGTCCTATGTGTCCTTTTCCATGATGGGCATGTGGGGTGGTGCTCTGGGGACAGGGACCCTGCAGGACCTGCTCCCCTGGTGCTGGTGCAAACCTGAGCATCCACCACCTCTCCCAGCCCAAATCTTCCACAGAACAAGCCCAGGGATCATCACTAGCCCAAACTGCTCCATAACACCAGCTGTAGCACTCAGCACCCTCTTCCCCAGCCCCCAGAGTGGCAGGTAGTGCTGAGCACCACCAGTCACAGCTGAAGCAGGTTGCCACTGCTAGCTGCATCCATGTTGGTCCTCACCCTGTCATCAGCTCGTCTCTTGCCAATGCTAGCAAACCCACCAAGAAAACTCTGCTCTTGCACTCTGAGCATAAAATTCAAACAATTTTTTCTCACGTCACGCTGCCCAGAAGCCGAATTTCTCCTCCCACCAACAGGTCACCTTGAATCAGCAGACAAGGGAGGGGACATTGCACTGAAGTGGAGTGTATGGCTCCTGACAGGACCTCCTGGGGTGTACTGGCTGTTACCTGTGATTGTGTCTTGGGAATTACCCGAAATGGTGTTAGGTCTCATAGCTGATAGCTGTGGTCGTGTTAAATATAGAGACCAGGAAGGGGAAGCGTGTAGATTGTATCAGCTTCATGCATTCTGCTCAGAGGAACTGAAGGAACTTGACCTGTTTACAATCATTTTTACTATTATAACTAATCTGTACCGAAGTCTCCTCAAGCCCACATCATCAACATTTTTAGAATTGTGATGTTTTCCATGTTTCTAAGCATTACCAGAAGGCACCAGAACAAATTCCACATTGTCTGCCTCGACAGTTTTTCTGGGACATATAGCAATACAGGGACCAATGTACCAGGACGGTCTTCTAGGCACTTTGAAGAAAAAGCAGAAATGCTTTGAACCTGATTTTACAGAGATTAAATATTAACAGCCCACTGTTCGCTACACTACTGTTTAGGGAAGCCTAAGAGCTACATCCATAATTGATGTCTTCTGTAGTGACTCAAAGTGCACATAAACAAAAACAAAACAAAACAAAACAAAACAAAACAAAAACAAACAAAAAAAGCAAGCTAGGACAGTGATTCTTGCTCAGACATGAGTATGCTACTGCAAAGCCTCAGAAGGTGACTCAAAGTTGTCTCATGTGGGAACTACAGGCTATTTCTGCAGAACTCCTCTGATGCCAGTGGAGTGCCACATGGGGATGGTTTATCACCCACACAGAACATTTTGTACCACTGGGGCTTTGTATTTCTCAGCAGACCACACTTCAGGGCTACTTTTAGAAAGACTGTTGGACTGCATTATAGTGCTGTACTGTCTCCTTTCTATATATATTTATACTGGAAACTCTGCAACTTCTGCTGTGCTTTTTTATATATCGGCAGTCAACCTGTGCTGGAAATTTTACAAACAAATATGAAAGTTGTTCTCTGTCCAAAAAGCATGTTTACAGCAGGGTTTGCTTGAACTTCCAGCAGCATATCAGGCTAATCAGGCTGGTATCTTAGGGTCTCTTGTGGAGCCTTTCACTCCTCCCTTTTCTTTTGACACAAGAAGCTCAAAGCAGATGAATCCAGGGAGCAGAAGGAACAAATCAAGCTTGATTTGTTGTTGAGACAACAAGACTTGCTGTATAGTTGCTCCATTCTCCCCTGTAATCCATGCTGTAGAATTGGATGCTCATTAAGGCAGGCAAAGGAGAGACGAGGGGAAAGAAAGTCCAAGGGTTACTCATCACCTCCTTATACTTTCTCCTAAGAAGAAGACAGGACAGTCTTCCCAGGCATTCAACTGTGTTCTTCCTGAAACAAAGTCAAAATGTCCTCAGATAGGGAAAAGCTCTTTTTCAGCTACCTGTTAGCTTTAAGAAAATGTGAACACCAGACAGCACAGAAATTTCTGGTGTAATGGGTGTGGATGAAGAGTTGTCTCCCTCCACCATCTCTACGCAAAAGCATGAAGCAGCAGTTTAAAGTCTAAATGACAGGCTGTTTTGGTACCTACAGGTGGAAGTGGATGGTAGAAGGGTATATTTAGTAGGAAAAAGATGGGGTCCTCCAGCAAGCAGCAACTGAGCCTCCTGTTGTGAACCACCTCCTAAAAGAGTCCCTCTCCCTCTGCTAGCTCCATGGATTTTTCTGAAGCTCTTGCTGAGGCTGAAGATAACCTTACTGAGCACCCCAAAACTTCTGGGCATTGCTTGATTGAAAGTGCGTGCTATGATCTGGGGAGCATGACCATTAATTCTTTCATTGAGCTGGATTGCCAAATTACAGGAGCTTTAAAAATACACAAAAATAGAGCAAGAGGATCAACTTTTGTTTTGTGTTAGCATGTACTTTCTGCTTAATCAGTAGTCTCATGGATAGCTAAGATGCACTGAAAGCCTGCAGGCTGGCTAAAAGATTAAGATCCTAAATCTGTCTACTCAGTGGCTTTCTAACTCAGCTTCCTACTGAGAAAAACCTGTGTGCTAATAATCTAACCCACCTGAGGAAATGTATTGGGAAAAAAGTAACCACTTCTGAAACTCCCATATTGCATCTTCTGCATTCAGCTGGAGGAGCAAATTTTCAGCATTCCAGAGGGGAAGAGAGGGAGAAATTCCTCCTACTCACTCTTGTCTTGTTCCTGATGTTAATTAGATACATCAAAGAAGATTAATGGAATTTGAAGTTTGTATATGGATACTTTAATCAAAATGGTATTTTTGTGTTTAAATTCAAACTCAGTTTCAGATTAACCTGAGTGGCAGTGAAGCAGTCCATCTCTCCACATTTCAGCTCCATACAAAACTCCTTTTAGGCAGCCTCAGCAATGTGGGGATAAAACAGTGATATGACAGAATAAAGCAGGATCAAGAGGATACATAACCTAATTTTCAAAGGCAGAATTTCATCAAATTCCAGGAAAGCACTGTAACTAATATGTATATGCAGCCAGTGTGGCATGAACACACACATAGGAAATATAAGCAGTGCCAATATTTAGGTTTTCCCTCAAGCCCACTAAAAAAATAAAATCTTCCTTTCTCATCAGTTCTGCACAACTGTGACTTTCCCCTGGCTCCAAAGACATCGTTTGGTTCGTCAGCTTGGCAACTAGGACGATGACCCAAAGACTTGCTCTCTTTCTTATGATAACCACACAGGGAACAATGTGTGTATCTTCAGCAGCAGTTTTTCTGCCACTAATTCTTAATGCTGCAAAAAAATCACAGTTCTTGTTTAAGGAGAAGTGTGAACCAAATACTCACCACATATACTAAGAAAGGCCAGCTTACTAAGTTATTCTGTACTCGTCTTGCTGTGAGCTCTTGGGGTACATTTGGAGCGAATGTCACCAACAAGTACGTCCCTGCTACTGCCAGTGTTCCTCCTTTAAAGAAAAAGGAACGTTATTTTGGTAATACACATAATCATGGTCATCTCTCTCAAGATCACTTGGAAATAGCTTCCAGAAGAAAATTGGAGTCCGTTTAATCAGATCTGAGCTTAGGTATTTGGACTGCCTGGCATTTGTAGGTCCTGTCTATTATAATTTTTAATAAAGACCCAACGTATCTGGTACAGTTTTTATTAAAGACCCAAAGGATTCTGGAAATATGAAAAAGGCTGTCAGTAAAGCCTCATGGATTAGGGTTCCAATGCAGCAACACATTTTCCAATATGCTCAATTCTAATACCAAGTGCATGACAAAAGAGAATCTATCCTTTGTATTTCTCACGGACACAAAGCCGGTCACATAAACTTCTCCTAAACTGAAAGGACAAGTTGCTTACCAAGGCAGACAGCTAGATCATTAACCAACAAAAATATTCACTGCTCTCCTGAAGTCACTGTGGTCACAGAGGTCTGCATCAGCTACAGACCTGCCCTAGAAACATGAAGTGCAACAGATATGTTCCAGTCCAATGCTTATGTGAAGCTGTCACAAAGCCAACATCTTGGCCACTCCCTGATGCAGTTGCAGACCTATGAACTGATTTATAAAAAGCTGATCTGCAAAAAAACTGTTCAGCCATTGGGTTGCTGGGGCCCCTTTTCAAGGTCGAACTTACATTATTGTGCTTTTAATAAAAATCTGGAAGTTCTGCTTTGTGGACAGCCAGCTGACAAACACAGATGTTCATTGAGGTATCTAGATAGAAGTGAGCTGATCCTGAGCTCATAAGCTGTATTGGATTAAGGGAGATATTAGATAATCAATTTTTTTTTCAACTAATCTTTAAAATTCTTGGCAAACCTATAGATTGGTATGGAATACAATGCTCAGGAATACAAAACAAAGCACATCCGGAGGACTTTGCTGGCACTGCTATTGCACACAGTTTCTTTGGAAAAGCAGAACTGTTCTATATTTATGTGCTTGCAAAAACATCACCATATTTCCCATCATACAGCTCATTCCTATGGAATGTAGCAACATTGTTAAATCCTTCTTGCAAAGTCTAACTCACAGAAATAAAATAAATCAGTGCTGAACGCTACTTAAAGAAACACACAATGTATAAGGCCATAAGGGAAACATGATCAGGTTGGGGGGGGAGGTATTTTGAATGTAGCAGCTGAGTTGGCAAACCTGGATCCCAAACCTAAATAAATATAATAGAGTATTCTTGGAACAATACTGAACAAATCTCTCCAAAACATTCATGAGAACAGCTGGGATGTCCTTGTTATAGTATGGACAAACAAGCCTAGATGCTAGGAACCCCACAGTAACACCAGGTGCCCCATGACCACATCAGGTGCATTGTCCCTGTCAAGATGGCTTGGTGTAAGACCTTGAAATCTGCTTGTCTCTCACTATTACAAGCAGGGCAGTTTTGATATGCAAAAAAATCTTGGACACGCACAAAAAGTTGACATGCTTTTGCAATGAAGACCATGTTTCCCAACAAAACTCTTGACAACATGATTATTTGCTCTTTGAAGTGATAAAATTAATACCAAAAGGGAAGTTGTCACTTTTAATTGGGCTTGAATTTTTGTGCAATGTCTATGCAGTAAGAAAAAAAACTCTTATATTTGAATGAATAACTCAATAGTATCATTGCTTTTATTAGAATTGTGTCGTAGTCATAAAGATAATACTAAATACAACCTCAGAGGCAAAAGCAGACAATGAAAATAAATTTGAGCAAAAGGACACATAAGGAATGAATTATGGTTATAGGAGCAGAGGATTTGGGAGTGCAGTCTTTTTCACATGCATTGAAGATTCTCCCTCTTTTTGTCACCTCTTCCCAAATTTGTAAGTATCTGCCTCGAAACACTTGCTTGGTGAAGTGGGAGTGTGAAGGTGGGGGGCTGCGTGAGAGTTACAGCTTGCTAAGCATATGGCAACACACATGTCCATATTAGCAAACGCTTTACTTACCCAATATATCAGCAGCCCTCACGGTCTGCTTTAGGAATAAGACAGAAATAACTGCAGTACCTAGAAGAGAATTATAAAGACTTTTTTTTTTTCTTTTTCTTTCTTTTTTTTTTTTTTTTAAATATATGATAGAATATATCAAGTGCTATAGCAAAAACTGCCCTGGGCCAAGTATAAATATATCTTGAGGCTGTTGTTGTTGCACCATACCATGATATAAACAGACATGAGTCCATTCCAGCAACCAACCAACACTCAGTTTTTGTAAGATTTTAAACACATCCAGCAGGCTCTTTGATGGTTGCAGGGATGCAATACCCTTCCCATCTCCCACACAGGCACTGCATAAACTGCCCTCATTCAGTCATACTGGGAAGCGTCGGGAAATGGGCACTGAGCGGCCCTACTGCTCCTCTCCCTCTTTTATCATCAGCTTACTGCATGGACTTGCTTAAGACAATTTTCACCACAGAGATAAATTTCTGCTTCTCTTGACTTCAGTGGATTAGAGGCTTACAAGTGAAGTAACAGCAGTACAACTGAGAGGAAGAAAGCCACTGCAAAAACTTTATATTTGTAATGAACTAAGAGACTGGTCTTGATGTCTGCAAACAAGCAGGTGGGGGAGCTAGCATATATGCCCTACAGGAGTGCTGCTCATGGTCTTCTAGAGTGACTTCTAACGAAGAGGGGGAAAAATGGAAGTGAGCCCTGGACATGACCTTTAGGGTCCTGGCAACCCTTTCCATTGACCAGGTCCCACATCTCCCTGGTGCCTGCTCCCGGCCCTGCCTCTTCTGGGTGGGTGGGTGAGCAGCAGCACAGCGATCACGACAGGGTTTCTAGTAAGCAGCTCAGTGTGGATACATGCTAGAGAAAGAAGAAGGGGTTTGGACTTAAGATGGGTGAGACTGTCAGCCACCTGCAAGAGGTGGCTCTCTTCCAGCAGACAACATTAGAGCATCTACCTCTAAAGAGAGGCAACAGAGGCTGAAGAGTTCCTGTCCAGAAGAGGTGAGGAAAGGCCTTTGGCAGAGGTGTGTTAGTAATATCAGATTCATTTAGAAACATCTTAGAGAATGACTGTGCTCAGGAGGGATTCTGAAAGGGTACATTGAACCTAAATCATGGGAAGCTGTTACAGGAACTCTGTTCCTGCCTACAGCATGAAATTATTGGTTTATTCTTGAAATAAGAGATCTTTTCTTCACCATCTTCACTTCATTATCTCTATTGTTCTGATGCAAAAATTAATCTGTTGTTAGCTACTAGATGTACTCTAGATATATAAAAAGAGGTTCAGAACAAGAGGTAAACAGAACTGGAATTCAACATCATGTTGGTAGAAAATCAGATAAAGCGTAAGTCATAAATTTAAACTGCATAAAGAGTGATGGAGACCTAAGCAAATGAGTAAGAGCAATACAAGAATCTCTATCTGAGAGCACCTCACTGAAAGTAAGCTACCTGACACGGTTTCCTTTATTCAGTGTTTCAGTGGTAACTTTCCTTGAGAAAAGACACTGGTATCCAGGCAACACTGGCAATGCCAGAGCTACCTAGATTCAGAAAAGAAAGAGGATAAAAGCCAGGAAAGAAGCAGCAGCAACCCAAGTTAGTGCAGGAATTAATTACTGCTCTGTCTCCTTGCTGTCAGAGCTCTCCCGAACCACATCTCAGACCACCCCTGCAGGCAGCCACTGTAACAGCAAAGACCTGTTGCTTAATGACCTGAGTGATTTCTTTTTTTTTTTCTTTTTTTTTTTTTTTCCTTCTTTTCTTTTTTCTTTTTTGTTGACTGCCCCATTGTCTGGGCTCTCAGTGCGTTCAGTGGAGATCTAGTAAATGCAATTTAAAGCTCAGTTCCAGTACTGGCATCCAATTCGGGGTGAGATGAGTTATGCCCCAAATTCCACTGCCTGCTTCTCTGGAGATGGCAGCCTGGGGAGATCACAAGCTCTCAGGCTGGCAGTGGGCACAGGCAGGCACTGGAACACATCCAGATAATGAAACTTGTCACTCAGTCTGTCATCCTCTTTAATAATGCATTCAGATGCTGCAAGCTCTTTCTCCAGAGATAGCTGGTAATGCACAAGAGATCATGAGCTTAACAGAATATATGCATAATTAATGCACTTTACGATGTGTGGTATGTAGAGGAACCTAAAAAAAGAAGAGGTTTTGAGGACATGCATTAGGCCATCTGGGATGGGAGGAATTGGCAAAACCTGCAGTAGGAGGGGAGGTGCAACTGGGAGAGGAGGAGAGCAAAACCCAGGGGAGAGACTGAACAAAAAAGGCAACTGTTCCTGTGGGTAAGCCACCAAAGCTTCGTATGCATCCAAGTCAAGCAGAAAAGCAAAGTGGTATATCCAAGCAAAGAAGCAGAGAATGGTTACACAGAGTGGCTGAGATGCTGGAGGACATGCATGAGTGTGATCAGCATCTGGCAAGTTCTGGCTACTACATTCAGGACTGAATTCCAAGCAAGCAACATTAGCACAGCCAAAATAGCACTTTGTTATTATACACTGCCTAACGCATTATTTAAATTTTATTTTTATTTTGTAGTTTTATGGGTTTTAAGCTCTGTGAGTGTGACTTTTAAACAACCTTTTATGTTCTCCAGTTGGCAGGGTGGGTTGGAGCCAGGTTAGATCAAACAAACCGAGGGCAGATTGTTCCAGCACAGGCAGTGACTCGCTAGAAACAATGGGCTAGAGGAGAAGGGGTGTGAAAGGAACCCGTGAGCCCCAGGAGCTTGGGGAGAAATGTACAGGCCTCACAGCTGCTCTGCCCCTCTTCTTGAATTCCTCTGGGCTCCAGTTCACAGTCTCAGGTGCATTGCACTGCTTAAGACATCAGCTTCTCAAGCCAATATGTTGGTTGACAAACACATTGATTGTCCTGGCTGTCTCCTCTGTGCCTGGTGGCCTCCAAGCTGCTCCTGCTGTGTCTAAATCCTTGGCAGAAGAGTGAGTGGGCAATCAGAGGCCACAGCTAAGCCCACCAGATCTACAAGTTAACACCTTTCCTACTACCCAGACCCCATTTTCCCTTTCCTGTGCCAGGGTTCTCTTGTTCCCCCTCTGTCACAGGAGCTGTGGGCATCCTTCTCCCCTTTATACCGATGCGGGAAGTAAATCACTGTACATTATGTTCAACCCTATGAATGAATAGACCAAGGAAGTTGGGCAACTGCTGTGCTGAAAAGTATTAATGTGTCTTTGCAACCCTTCATTTGTTTGCCTGTTTTTCTTTAAAAAAAAAAAGCTATAGACAGTCACAGAGAACGAGATCCATGTCAGTGAGGAATAGCCTCTGATTTTTTTTAATTGGTCATCAATTGAATTCAACAATGCAGAAAGGCAAACAAAAAAAAAATTGTGTCAGAGCATAAGCTGGCAACAGCTTGGCAACACAACAAGCAATTTATCATTGTTCTACACTCTCATTGTTTTTGAATGGCTGGTTTTAGCAATACTACACATGTACAACACTAAGCCTAAAGGATCAGCCTGTAAGTCGTTGAAGCAAAGACTGTATCCTTCTTTGTCTGAGACCATTTGTATGCTTTCAGCTGAATCAGAATATTTTTAGCCTATTAACTAATTATTGAGGCAAAATTTTCAAAACCAGGCACAGATTTTAGTCCTGCTGAAAGCAGTGGCAGCTAGCCTGCTAGACCAAGAGAAGGGCAGAAAAATCTGGGAGGTGTTCTGTTAAGGACTGAACATTACAGATTCAGGCCTGGGCAAAGAAGGACCATACAAATGAAAATACATCCTAATGAAGTCTTTAAGTTATTTTCTTGGTTTGATTGCATCATGTTTACATCAATATCCACAAATCGAGAAGTAAATAGGTTGCTAAAATATCTGTATCTTTATAGTTTAACCTTTCTGAAGGCTCATGAAGCTCTTCAATTTGGAAATATGGAATTAATATTTCAAATGAAAAATAAATTTTAAAAAATTATCATGATAAAAACTATTGGGTAGAAAATGGGAAAAAATGGGTTTGTTCAGGAGCCTAATCATTATGTTGAAACAACCTTGCCTTCTCACACATCTGCATAAAATGGTCTGTTTTGTATTCATTGTCTGTAACTACAGCACGTGAATTTCAATTTAATTTAAAGAAAAAAAAAAAGTATAGGAAACATCCATTTTCTGCATGATATGCAATTAAATGCCTTAAGGGAGAGGTGTAATGGTGCTACACATAAATTAGTCAGATGCTGATTCTCCTAGGAGAGTGATAGTGTGAGATTATCTCCATATGCAGGTTTTCTCCAGCAGAAACATAAATAAATAGCATGATATGTGGGTTTTGCCAGTAGCAGACACTGAAGGGTGAGAATCCAGCTCACAAAACAACTCCTCTGCCTCCTAGACATGAAATCTGTGCTTAGGCTTTTTTTCTTGTTTGTTTGTTTGCTTGTTTTTAAGAAAAGAATAATATACAAGAATAGAAGTTAAAGACAGAAGATACATACTGATCCTTAGAGTGCATTTTTTGCATTTTATCCAGTCCAAAAAAGTGTTTACTACTTATTTTTTCCACCCAAAGCTATTTCACAAATATTTCATAATTATATACATATGGTGTATATATATATATGAGAAATATTTATATAATATTTCATTATTAAATTGTGTTCCTGGTACTGAACCTATTTATGAATCTCACCTTTTTACCTTTGTTTCATAACTGTCCATAACTGTAAATGCTAGTATATTTGTAATGCTCTTTTTTTTTTTCATTTCAAGTCTTAGGTTAGCTTTGTATACTAGTTTAAATAGATTAGTACTGTCCTTATAAATACACAGACTACCTATGCTGCTGCTGTCTTGTCAATAGCCACACAAAATGAATATTAGCCTCTAATATTCATTCTGTTAAGCTTGACTGATTGGTAGCAAAGCTAAAATCACATCAATTTGTTAAAGGCTCTCAAAGCCATCCATTTTGCAGAACTCTTTTCTACTCATTTCACTAACAGTCTGCATAAAATACCAAAGGAGGAGCATGATTTGAAGATTTGTTTACTGTTTGCACCTCTCTCAGTTTGTGAAATAGGGAAAACATTTCACTTTGAGTCCAAGCATTTACACAGTTTTACGCAATTTAAGGGTCTGCCTCCATCTTATGAAGCAGTTTAAGATCATCCAGCTGATTTCACACAATTGCTGAGCAGTGCTCACTCTGTGAGCATGCCGTTGCTGCTGGGGAAGGTCACATTTTAAAATGTGACCTTAAATTATGCTTTATATAGATGGACCCTCAGTCCTGCCTAGCTTCTGAGCTGAAGAAATTCCAGACCTTCCCCATAGAGAAGCAGTAGGAGATGTTTTAATCCATCCAAGCTAGTGTAGCGTGCCACACAGTCAGGAAGATATGGAGAGAAGATGAGGCAGGTAGTACATTTGACCACTGTATCATGGTTTACACTTAATCATTGATTACATTTGCTCAGAGCTTTGTGCCAGAGGAGGAGTAACACAAATCTGAAGAAATTGAAAGAATACCTGCATATGTAGCTTGGGTTAAACAGAGCACTAACTCTGCCCAAGACATATAGGAACAAATCCATCACAGCTAAATGATCACTCAAGCCTATTCTTAGTTTATATTGTGGATATTTTCTCCTATGAAGACAAGCTGAAGAAGGCTCCAGGTAGACCTTTAGGCCTTCCAGTGCCAAAAGGGGGCCTACAGGAAAGCTGGGGAGGGACTCTTGGTCAGGGGGTGTAGTGGTGGGACAAGGGTGAATGGCTTTAAACTGAAAGAGGGGAGATGATTAGATTAGATTAGATATTAGGAAGAAAATATTCACTCAAAGGGTGGTGAGGCCCTGGCACAGGCTGCCCAGAGAAGCTGTGGATGCCCCATCCCTGGAGGTGCTCAAGGCCAGGCTGGATGGGGCTTTGGGCAACCTGGGTTGATGGGAGGTGTCCCTGCCCATGGCAGGCGGCTGGAACTGGATGGACTTTAAGGTCCCTTCCAACCCAAACCATTCTGTGATTCTGTGATATTCATGGCATACTAAATAAATAATAATAATAATTAAAAACAAACAAACAAACAAACAAACAAAAAACAACACAGAATTTAGTCAGTTGGTGCATGACATATTGGTAGCTATTCTGCGCACTAAACATGTAACATTTCTAACATGATTAAATATCACTACTGGAAAAGTGGTGGACAGGACACTAAATGTTCTTCCCCATCCACACTGTCAATATCCTAATAAAGAAGTAAGCAAAAAGTCAGAGGAATTGCTCAAGAGAAGTACCATTAAGGCAAGCTTAATTCTGGAAACTGGATTTCAGAACATACACTCTGCAGAGGGAAGGAAGGACCCTGGAAATCCTTTTGTTCTATCTTCTAGACAAGTACAAATAGAGCACCTTAAAGAATAGTCTGGTGAATGTTTCCCAGTCCTCATTAACAAGAGTTCGCAAAATCCCACGGTCTTGGACCACAAAGGTGTTACATTACAGTGAGTGGGAGAAATCAATTTCCATAAGAATATCTGAGAATCTTTTCCCTAAAGCACCATCAGAGATATCAGTTTTCAAAGTCTAAAGCAATATCTTGCCCCACAGCTACATAGAAGGAGCATACCAAAAATGTAAAGGGATCTCAACACTGTCAGTCTAAGTGAGTTGAATGTAAAAAAAAAATCTCTAGAGAATGAGGAAAACTGCATAAGAACCCATCTCTGATACCACTGGCCTCTCCTCATCCAACCCCCTCTAAGTTATTTCTGCAAGCAAAAGCAAGAGAATGAGCAAAAAACCACAGGAGTCTAAAATTACCCAAGCTACATGTAAAACATGATTTTTAATTTTTAAGTATAAAAAGCTTTTTAATGATCACATCAAACATGTATTACTTCTCCATTTTTAAATTAAAAATTTACCAATTTTTCCTCTTGAAGAAAACAACTGCTGTCTTCTCAAACTATTTAAAACCCTGAACAGATGTAGAGCTTGCATCATTGCAACCACACACAGAAATACTTCCACTGTGTAAGAAGAAAAATATAGTCTTTGTAGCTTAATTCTAAGAAAAAAGAAAAATCTGCTGGTGTCATGCCAACTCATGGTCTGTGGTGATGGATTCTTTCTAAAGCATCCATCAGAAGCACCCAGCTCAATAGGACAAAGCAAAAACTTTTCACTATTTAATTGATACCGGATTAAACACAAAATTCAGTTGGATGCAGTTAAATGTGGTAGCAGAGCATAATAGATGTTGGCTCCATCTATTTTAAGACCCAGGATGCTTCCGATTTCAGAGGTCTGGAGATACATGATGGGTACAGCCCAAATCTGTTTTGGAGAGACTGTAGTGTGCCTTATCCTCTCCCCACACCCTGGTTTCCAAGCAAAGAAAACTTTCCATGCAGACCCAGAGTCACAAAGAGCTTCAGAGAGTCCCCTTGATGACTGGGCATAACACAAAGCACACCTCCCCTCTGCATGGCCACAGGTACTGAGTACCCAACATCAGCGATGGAGCCAGCTCTAACCATCTGAGATGTGCTGACACCAAACTCAGAAAAAAAAAGTGTTTATAAGAAGGGCAGACTCAAGGTTCAAACACAAATTTGGAGACTGTTAACAAGTGCTTAATTTCTTCATTTTGAAAAATAACTTATGAAAAGTTGCACATTCAACAATACCTCAAAAGAGCAGCCAACTAGACTGTGCAAAGTCCACTGTCCCCCACCTAAAAGATGTCACAGCTTAATGAAAAAATATTTTGTGATGTTTGAAACTGGAAGACCTGCTGCCAAACCATCCTCTGCACAGTTGTTAGCAGATGAACTGCAAGTGTCTTGGTCAGTTTGTCATTGTCCTAAATGGCGAACCATTAAAATTAAAAGGATGTGTTCTCTTTCTCTCTAGCTCTAATTTTAGAAGACTGGGAAGTATCTAGGGGGTAGGAAGTGTTACTGGGAAGTTATTGTTGTAATTGGCTGTCTACATCATTTTTACTTTTCCTTCCTTAAGGGAATGTTTGCTAGACTAAATACAATTTTAGATATCTCTTGTTTGGGCTATGAAAGGGAAACTGACAATTGATATGTGGGAATGGAAAATAAGATATTGAAGTGCTTTCTGGGGTCTTCCAGGATAAGCATTATGGGGTCAGTTTAAAAAAAAAAAAAAAAAAAATTGGGTGAGAGTTTTGATAAAATATAACAGTAAGGAAAATGGCTTCTTGATACTTGTTGTAAGTAAGGAGAAATGGAGAATGAAGGAAACATATGCAATGTTCCTTCACATATTGCAAAGGTAAGGAAGAAGGAATCTGCCCAGATAAAAATCATCTTAAATATGACCTTTTCTTTGTAGTACCTTAATAACCAACGTAATTTTTTGACTTCCCAATGCTTTTCATTTCTTCCTGCTAGATGTATATACATTTGCATTTTCCTCAATTTGGGCAACAAATTAGATCAAGTCCCCTTATGTTCAGAAACATCTGGAAATGTCTACAATTGTTAAAGATAAAACTACTGCCACCAAAATCACACTGGGATATGTCATGTTAATTTACATTTTCATCTCAGGTAATATCTCATTCCTTTCCTTGAGAAATCTTTCCTACAATGGTGAACTACAGCAGTTTTATATCTCATTCTGCAAAATTCTGCAATAGTTTAACATTAAAGGTTACAGTAAATTGCCTGCAGTTTCCTTCCCCCACTACTTTATTGCTAAATTGCACCCACATATGTTTGGCTGCCTCCTTCCAATACAGCCAGACAGTCCACAGGGAAGATAATTCATCTTTTCTACCTCCCCATGCAGAATCGCTCACCACAGTGTTGCTTCCAAGCCTGAAACTGGTAGCTAGACACAGACCATGAAATGTTATCACTTGTCAATAGCAAGCAAATGAGCTCCAGCGTGTGCGGAGCTGTTGTGATATCTCAACCCTGGATGTTTCAGCTGTGGATGTGAAGCGACTTGACCAAGGGATACAGCTGCACCTTGTATTCCAGTTTTCATACACTCTATATATTGCCGTGTCTACTCTGCTCTGCATTAGCACGACATGATAACATCTTTTAAAACGTACATTTCTTTATCAAAGAATCAAGACATCTCATACCCAAGATAATACCCAAATACCTTAACTACAAAAAAAAAACAAACAATCATGAAGTAAAGAGTAAGATTGCATCAAATGAGCCCTAAGGATAGGAATAATTCTGCTAAAGGTCAATTAATCTGCACATGAAGGAACAAATGAACAACTTTGATAATGTCCACAAATAAGCTAAACCATTTCAGGAAATTTCTAGTCCCTTTTGGTCCCACTCTGCCAGCTCAACTGGCAGGGATTAGCACAGCACAGAGTGACAAAGTCCACAAAGACAAAACCATAGAAGAGGAAAAAATATTAGAAGAGTCTCCAAGTTAAGTAGAGGGTTTGTATTAAACTGTCAGCTCGTGTAATTATATGAATCATTTCTTTTCAAACCACAACATTAACATCTTCCCCTTGCATTCCTGCTGTGGTTCCCCTGGTATTATTCCTCCAGTCACAAATAAGCATTCAATTAAAGTATGTACCCAAGCAAAATGTGGCAAACCATCTCACCTATGACAGATACACATCCTAGTGGAGCGACAAGGGCAATGGGGGCAAATCCGTAGGCTGTGAAATTGCCCACCTCTCCAAGCCCCAGGAGGATAATTCCACACCACCACAGCTTGCTCGTGTAGTAGGGCTTCGGCTCTGTTTGGCAAGCTAGTCGGAGATGAGCACATTTCTAGAAAATTAATTATTAGGAACAGGCATGAAAAGAAAGGCTCCCATTGTGTTCTTATGTATAATAAAAGTGGAGTAATTAAGGGGGCTGTCAACTTCAAATTCCAGGTGCGTCAAAGTTTTCTTTTTAAACATGCCTTTCAGCTTGCTGTTGCAGACAGACGGCTTTGTGTTAACTCAATGCTGCTTCAGATGTGTGCTTTTTCAGCCGTGGTGGAAATGACTGAAAAATTAGACCTCTGAATAAATCTGAAAAAGATTAAGTGAATACTAGCTAATACTTCCTAGCTATCCCTGCACGCCTCTGTTCTTCTCTCAAAGCACAGCTCAGTAGGTTGTGCTGTGAATCTGGAAACACTCAGAGGGAAGAGATGGGCCATAATGAGAATGGTGGCAACAAACTGGGAGAAGGGGACTGGACTCCATGGTGTTCCTGCCCCTGATACGTATCATAGTCAGAAATACAATTTCAAGATGAAAAAGGCAGTACTTAACCACATATGTTGTAGGGAGATCTTTAAATTCAAAAGGGAGAATTTAGGATTTGGCTACAATCTCCTGTTTGAGCTTGGAAGAAGAGCTCAGGTAAGGCATTATTTTCAGAAGGAAAAAAAGCTGTGTCAACAGGTTTAATATATATTTAAGTAGTATTTCATCAACACTTCTAGTTGGATGGAGAAGGTATCATTTATGCATGTCACAATTGCTTTCCCTCTGGCTGTACAGAAAGAACCTGTATATAATGGGATAATTTGACTTTGATCACGGTGGACTTCTGAAACAGTGTCCAGGCATTCACCATCAGGAAGGTGTCATTATAGGGAAGGATGCAATGTTCTGCACTAGCTCTGCAGAATATAATTTCCTTTCTCAGATTTCTTACCAGCCCCTCTGCACAGACAAATGAGTCAAAAAAAGTTGGAAACCAAATGACACAGCTATCATTGTATAAATGGCTGTAAAATACATTTTTTACTCCACCATCTGATACACGATTTTGGAAGTGCCACTGCAGAGTCACAAGGAAGTTGTAAATCATTGTCCTCAGGCTTCCATTCTACTCTGTAAATTATGCTGGAGAATATGGGCCAAAGAGTAATGTCTGTGATATACCATAGTCTCGGTCATTTCCCTCAGTGAGACAAAGCAGAACATTATTGCAACTTCATGCTGTGGAACATGCTCGGGGGTTGAAATACTAGAAAGAAGTTTAGCCCTTGAAGGAAAATGGGGAGCATAATGAAATCAAACTTCCCTGATCCACAAACCAACGATTTGCAGTGACATCCAGCATTTTGTGTCTCTATAAACAAATAAAAAGCAAACAAGTTTATGCTTATGGGCATTTAATTACATTAATCACCCCATTAAGTTACCCCCAAGATTTTTTTAGTCACTTCCACTTTAGATTTGGACATACTGAGACATGTTCACACGATGTCCAGTGGGACTATATGTAGGTCACAGCTGGTACTTACTTATGGCACATTATAAGGAAGAGTAGGAGGAGTTATGAATTTTTATTGTGTTCCCATATGAGAATCACAGCAAAGAACAGCCTGAGAGCTATCATCTTACTGAAAACTACTGCACAACACTAGTTAAAGAAAGAGTGGGAATGTTTATTAAATGTAACAGAATTTGTGTTTTGAACTTCAGCATAAAAACAAATTATAAAAAAGTTATATGCCAAATGTAAACGACAGAAAATAAAGACCAATAATTTCATACCTGTATACTCAAAGAGACACTGATCAAAAAATTTGAAGCTGCAGCAAGTAGAACTCCCAAGAGCTGAGTCTGCAAGATCACAAAACAAAGAAATACAAAAATACTTAGTAGTTTAAGAAAAAACATAGAACAGTGGTTTTCTGATAGCACATTTTAATGGAATCAAAACCAAGTTATTGAACTTTTCGGTCACTGAGTTCATGCTGCGCTGAGCAAACTGATAAAAAAATCTCTCTGCATAGTGGGCTATAAGAATAATGAAGCTGGTGCATTTTGCCTAGGGCTTAAGTAGTAAGCAACTGGAAACTGAAAGGGCATCCCACTGCAGGAGGTGGATTGCTGGCCTTTGGTAGAATACGTCCTCAAGTCTTGCAAAAGACTTAAATAGACAGGTCTCAGCTGAACACTACACACATGTATTCTTCTTTTCAATAAATTAATAAATAAATAAATGAAGACCTGAATTATTACAGAATCCAGAAGGAAAACCAACAGCAATCAAACTGTTCATATTAGAACACAGTTATTTTATGTGTTAACATATCCGCTATTTGACAGCGCAGCTAGAAGCACAGGTCTCCTGACAGTCTCCTTAATGTATTGTGTTATTTCACCAAATTCTTTTCTAATCAGCCTGTCTAATTTTCAGTAAGATTTGCAACCTTTCTATGAAGCTGAGCAATTAAAAACATTCAAACGGGACTCATTATTTTGGAGAGCAGCCACTGAAAGACGCTGTCTCAGCAAGTTTAAATAACATGTACAAGGAAGAGCTCCCCATTGACATTCAAAATGTTGTAACCTCCGTGCGTTGTCCTAAGCGTATTCACCCATCCGAGGCCACCGGTTTAGTGCCATGAGAAGCCCCATTAGCTTGTAGAGAAGAACTGTACTACCAGTGGGCTCTTACAAACAAGGTCAGGGTAACATAACCCAGCACAACTATTGCTTGCAAGCTGTAAAGCAGCATCCAACCAGGCTCACAGTTTCAGCTGTTATGACTCTTCTTCTGTGAGGCCCCTGGGGACCTAGGAACAGGCAGTGCCTACCAGAGGCAGAGAAATGTTGACCTCAATATTTATAGAGGTTTATAAATATGTGGTCCAGAAAGGCCTTGAAGATGACAGTAGGGGAGATTATTGGTATGACTACATAATTCCCAGATGAGGAAAGAGCATCTCCAAAAGTGTGAAGAAACAGCAGCCTTCTTACAAAAGGTCTAAAAATGGATGATAATCTTAAGAGGCACAGCTGAATCCAACTGTCTTCATCTGCATGCAGCTGCAGTGGCTCAGATTCAGGAGAAGCAGACCACAGAATCACACAGGGTGAAATGTTTGGCAGATTGCTGGGTCTCACCAAGAGGAGACTGGCAGGAACAGGAGGATGCAGTGAGGGGAAGGCAAGAGAGCTCCCTTCACTCACACACTCTCTGTGCTAAGTAATAGCACCAGTGCCACAACCTGTATGTGAGAAGCATTCAATAACAAGCTTAACTCCAGAGTTTTGCCCAGACCATCTGGTGCTTGGCCACTACAGGTCCTTCCCATCTTACATCCACTTCTCCAGATCCCAGTATGCCCCAGTGGATGCTCCAGCAGCAGCACACCCTGGGCTCTCATGTGTGTTGTGTTTTCCATGCTCTGGGAACACCCCTCAGAGTGGAGTGCATGACAAGACATCTAAGCACACCTTGGCATGGATGTCTCTACTGATATCAAGGACTAACTACTACAGGGACATGAGCAGCATTGCAGCCTCCTTACACACTGGGGAACTGCTACCAGATAGCCCCCACTCATAGAAGCAGAGGGGCAGAATTTCCTCCCCTGGGTTTTGATGCTGGTGCTACTATACCTTGTGCAAAGTTTGACCACTTCACAAGGGGATTATTTGGCTCCCCTCATCATCCTGCACAAACAACGATTTCAATAAAACAGCAGTTAAATCAAAATTGTTCTCTTGCTCCCATTCTTTTTAAATGACAACATGTTCGTTTTGTGAGTGGGTGGAGAGGTGACCTTGTCAACCTCATCATGAAGGGTTTACGAAAAAGGAGACGGCAGGGAACAGAGAAACAGGAACTGCCACCTCATTTAATCCATCATTTTTTTGCTTTCACATAAGTAATTTTAATATATCTCCCCCCAAGTCCCAGCAGAGAACCAGGTCTCTCTGTGGCTTTTTCCATTTCAGCAGCCAACCCTGCTCCTACAGCTGCATCTCTGGGCACCTCCTTGCATCTCCTTAGACAGGAGCCCTAACTCTTAAAGGCAGTCAGTGGTCCCCATGCATGGCACACATAAGTCATGGTAGCAAGGGATGAGCCAAGCTGTCAGTGAAAAAGACGATGGGTGGAAATAGGGAGGGCTCCAAGCTTGATCTGCATGGATGGGCAAAACAACATCCCCACGTGTGGTCTGATATCCATCCCTAACGCAGTTGCTGAAAACCCAGGTGAAAGGCACCCTGTGGAATGGCTGTGATGGCCCATAATAATTCTCATAAATGTCCCTTTCTCTTGATGTAAAACCTGGATACAGCTGGTGGGCAGAAGGTGAAACTGTGTTCAATCTTTAATTAAAAAAAAAAACAAAAAAAGTGTAAAATTAAGCCCACTTATGGCTTCTAATGACGATCTGAGCATCCACTTCCAGAAACTGTAAATCAAATGTCCCTTTTATGGCTCTGTGTGCTACACGAATAGGGACTCCAGCAGGAAGTTTTCCCCTGCTGAGCATTACTGGTGTCCCCTCCAGAACTGACTGCTTTCATACTTCAGTGGTTGCCTCATTAGCTACATGAGAGCTTTGCTTTGTTAGGTGTATGTGAGCTTTGCTTTTCGACACACAAGATCTCACCTGATGATCACCCCCATGTCTCAACAGAAAACTTCTCCTAAAAGTCATTGCTCTTTTTGCACATTCCAGAAATTGTCAGGAACAGAAAGCAGCTCAAAAATTTAGGTCTTCTCAGTCTCCTAATTTTCTGGGAAATACTAAGACGTATGTGACCATAGTTTCAGGACTTCCTTACGAAGTTCTGGGATCAGCATTTCTCTCAGCATTCCCCATGACATGTCCCAGGAGCCAGTAGTGTCAGAGGCTCCCCACAGGGGTGATCAGGGAAGGGCATCCCATCCCATCCCATCCGAGTCAGGGACACCAGGCACTGGTCACCTCCCTGGGTGGGGATGGGATGAGGCCAGGCCGGGATCTGGGCCCACAGGTGGGTCTGGCTCAGCAGGGCCCATGGCTGGGCAGGGCAGAGCTGTGGGGACCTGGCCTTGCTGTGGCCTTGCTGACATAGGGTCCTGGTCCATAGCCCAGGTTAGGGATCCAGGAGAAAAACAGTGCATGTGTATGATCAAGGGTAAATTTATGGTCACAGTCTGAGCTCAAAACTTACCCTCCCTGCTCAGGTCATTTTATTGTATTGACCACATGGTTCACCTGAGCATTGCTGTTGGCATATATATGACGCTGACTGCTCCAGACTGTCATTAGTTAATGAGCTCTGTTTAACAGGGTGATAGTGCTGTTCTTCCAAACTCAGGGGTTGGACATAGCCCTAAAGATGAAAAGCAGAGTACGGTGCATGAAGGAGGTCAAATATCACATAGATTCCTCCAGGGAGATGAGATGAAAGTATAGTCACACCATGCAGCTATAGCATGGCAAAACTTTCTTGTGCAGGTTCATTCGTATTCAGACGTGTCAGTGTTAAAGAAAACAACAGGGAATAAAAATTTGGGAAAGAAGAAAACTAGGTTGTAAATTTCACAAATCAAAATGCATCTTAAGCTAGCAGGGTTTTCCTACTGCACGAGAGCTATCATTTACAGCAGTGCTCAAAGCAAGAGAGGAAAAATAGGATACCAAATCTCAGGATAATAAAACTGGGCATCAATGAAAGATGATGCCCCACAACAGGAGATAGATTACACTATCAAACTAAAATGTTTGCTGTATTGCCCCGAAGGCCACCAGAATCCTTCCATTCCTATCTTGTCATATAAAAGGCGTTATCATTTGTGCTGTGTCTGCTATTCAACATCCTTTAGAGGCTAGAGGACTGGTGGAACATCCAGTTTTATAAGTAATAAACATGATACTTTCTGAACACAGAGCTTCCAGTTGTGATATCCAGTTGTGATATCATCCAAAGCACTGCAGGGCTTCTCCCACACAAGTCTTGAGACAAACCTTGAAGGAATTCAGTTGCATACACAACTCCAGAGCCATGGTGCTACTTCGCTCAGCTAAGACCTTCTCCAGGAAAAAGACTGAAATACTCAAAACTGTTGGCATAAAACTCAAGTCCCTTCATCTCCAAAACATCAGTCTGAACTTGCAGGCCACTTTGTTGTACCCCAGATTTCAAACTGTTGACACATTCTTCCAATGCTTCCAAATGCATGAGGCTCATCCCAGAAAAATCCTGCCCTTAAATTTGTCAGAAAGTAAAAAATCACTAGAGAAATTTGATTTCCTTCACCATAATTAGGTTTGGAACAAGCCATGAAGGTCACTTGCTGGCTTTGTGGTCCTTTCTAGACAGCCTCCAAGCACACAGATCATGGACTGAGGCTGTGGATCTGCTGGCATTTCCCTTGGTGGCAAAGCTGCCTTGAGGAATACCTTTCCCTGGCCCTCCGTTCCTAGGTCTCCACTCCTCACTGCCTCATTTGCGTTAAAAAAAAAAACTATTTGTGAGGCTGGGAAGGCACTGTTCCAGGTTTGAAATAACCCTCCCAAAATATACCCCATTAGCATTATGTTCTTTATAAGCCACCTGCCAATGTTTAACACTGAAGGCGGATTAAAATTCACAAGCCACAGCGAGGGTTTTTAAATGGTGACCCTGCGTTGTTTGCCAGGGGTGACAGTAACGGGATGTGACTGCACAGGAGCCTGCTGTGGGGGTTCGAGAGGTGGCAAACTTAAGCAAGGTGCCCCCAGCAGTCTCCTGGCACCCCCCATGCTGGCTGCATGAGGCTCTCGCACAAGCCCAGGCGTGGGGAAGGGAGGTCTGAACAATCAGACAGAAGGCACCCATTTGCCAGCTGGAGTGGCAACGCATTGCTCTTCAAAATAAATGAGCGGCAGCACGGCATATTGCTGCATACGGCCCTGCTTCGAGCACTCGTGCAGGGCCTGATGCTTATTTATCCTAACGCCTTTCCACATCATTCTGGAAGTGTTTTAAAAGGGTCTTTACATGCAAGGTCTCTTTTTATTGTCAAAGTAAGGCAAGAGACTTATGATAAATGAAAGCCAGGCTGAAATCTAAATCTTTGGCACTAATTCTAATAAATTTATCCCTTGCAGAGTAAAATCTGCATTGGAGATTCAGTTATACAGTGAGATGCAATTTACCCATATTACATCTGTGTTTCCTAATGCACATTAAACTGCAGTTTCCAGGCCCATGAAATGAAAACTTAGAAAGATTAACTGAATTTGCATTGAGTAAAAGGTATATGGCCATTATTTATGGGAACTTTCTTTGCTGGTAAATTAAACTGATGAACAGAAAAAAGAAAAAAAAAAAAAAAGAAAAAGAAAAAAGTTTCAAATGTATGTTCTCTTCTAATTTACCAAGTCTAGTTAAACCATTCCTCCTATTTTTTCTTTATTTCTGTATTTATTTGTGATCTAAAGGTGTTCTCAACAAATGTAATGACCTATATAGCTTCAAATGCTACATTTGGTTTCCAGTAATTAGGTTTTTAACAGATTTCAATGGATCCTATAACAAAATAGTCTTTGTGGAAAAATGCCTCCTAATCTTCCATTTCTGTGTTAAATCTGAGGCTAGAGGAATTTAGAATCCTTAACAAAAAACATATTTTTGGAATTTGGAGAAGCTTATCATTTAGCTATTATTATTTATAGAGCTCTGGCTGTATTCAGTGCTTTACAGATGTATAAAGAATATAAGGTCCTTGTTTCAATGGTTTTCACAGTGTAATTCATATATTCACATGGTTCAGGCCCATATGAAGTACTGAAGGAGACCTGAAATAACAGTAAAAGGGTAATTACCAGTGTTGGAACATGTAATGAAAATACATTTGGTTTCTTCATTGTGACATAAAAGACAAAGAACATTGTTCAATATACAGGAAAGAGAGAATTAAAATGTTTGTCACCATTTTTGTTAAGAACAAGAGAAGAGAGGAGAACTTGGTAACTAAGCCAGGGAAAATCTGAGTGGAGACAAGACACTTGGTGTAGGTTTTACATGAGTCGCCACACTGGATTCCAGACGAGTAAATAAAGTTCCTATCTCACAACTATTACAATGCTCTTGCCTTTACTAGGTTCTATCTTTCATTAGTTCATGAATTTAGAATATTTCTTTTTCCAGAAAAGAGATAAACTTCAAAGGCTGGAAGAAAAGCTTGTTAGGGTATCAAAAGGTGTGGGAGCTTGAGAGGATAAAGCAACTGCAGAAGTGAGCCCCTTTTGTCCAGCTCTGTGCTTCAATAATTTTCATGTATTCTTATTTATATTCCTCAGTCTGATTAATTAATGTCCATAATGGTACCAAACTGAGATGAAGAATATGATTGGTAAAAGTTAATAAAGTCACTTTCAACAATGCTCTCTAAGGCTACATACAAATATAACCATCCACGATAATGTTACAAGCGTTATGAGGGGTAATTTCTTTCCTTCTTGAAGAGTTACAATCAAATCGACCATCTCCTAAATTTCAATTTCTTATACTGAGGAATCAAATCTCAGAATTAGAAATAAATGGGAGAATGGGAAGGCGCAGAATGGATTTTTACGCTGTTCTTCAAATGAGTAGCCTAGGATACTGTGCCACATAATCAGAGAGCATTTCACGTTTTTAATATTGCCTGTTAGATTGCAAATAAAAGTGTCTCCAATGAATGTATAATAGAGGCTCTAAAAATTTCAGTCATAGCTGGTAATACCTTAATAGAAAGATTTTCTCAAGGACCATCACGTAACATCTCCATGGCAACTATAGACATTACATACCCAGAAAAGCAAGAAAAGGATTGTTAAACTTTTGCCAGTTTCCAGGTCCCTCAGGAGAGACAAGGATTGCAAGCAAGCATTGATGGACCAGCTTCTCCCACAATAGGGCCAGGTGGCTCAGGGATATTCCTCCATTGCTGCCCAAGAACAGGCTTCCTAGATATTCCAGTTTTATCCTGTCTAGTTTCTGGTATACAAGTCAAGGTATAAGCCAGACCACTAAAAACCTTGGTATATTAATTCCCAGAAACTATAGCCAGACTTACATGTACATTGAGAGGCTGCACTGCTCCTCTCCCCACTTCATGTTGCTCCCCGGACACCTAAATGGAGAGCCAGGGAGGGTGCAGCTCCTTGTTCCAAGGAGACACGAGGTTCATGGGGAGGCAGAGTACCCCAGGTTCTGCTCTGGAAGATGGAACTAGCTCTGCCTGTACTCGGAAAGACTGGCAAGCTCAGAGGAGACCTATCTAAACAACTGAGTAAATCATGCTGTCAGGCGTTATGTTAGGTTGCAAGACAAGGCAGAGAACACTGTTGGAGAGATGACTCGCTCTGTGTGTACACACAAACATGCCTCTAAATAAAACATACCTAGCTTGTTCCCTTCTGTTATTTTAGTACAAAACTTGCTGGAGTACAAACGAGCTATTTCTAATCCACTTAAATCAGATACACAAAGTCTCAACAGCAACGTAGCCAGCTGAATACATTATTTACCAAACCCGAAAAAGAACTTTTGTATAAAAATCTCCCATTACAATCTGCGAGGAGCAGTGCAACGGCATACCTTTTCCAGCATGCACCTCTCCAGCACCACTTTCCAGCGAAGGCAGGCTTGTCTTTCAGCCCATCTCAGTTAATCCTGTGTTATCTATAACTAACCCGTTGGTTAATGTGCACAGAAAAGTCTTTTCCATGTCACAACCTGAATGAACATGCTCAGCTGTTGAACTCCATTGTCACACGTGGGTCAGGGGTAAACGTGGGCTGGAGACGAGGACACTTGAAGTAACTTGAGTACTTGAGTAACAAGTGAGGAGAGGAAAAAAGAAGAGATCTGGCTGCATTTAAAATGAAGTTTGATCCATCTGGGAAAAGACTTCTGTGATTATACAGTAGGGAATGGACAGCCCAAAGGCCCTTCCAGTCTGCTGTTCCTGCAGAGGAGGGGTGCTACGCATTAGGTTCTTGCTTTCCTTCTTGCACCTCACGCACTTGGCTCTCCTTGTTTCATTTCCACAAGGAGTGTTAATCATTTACAGATAGCTTGTAATGCGAAAAAACAGGACTGGACTCCAGAAGGCAGAACATTCTGGTTAGCAACATCCTTCATTTAAATATAAACAACTGCTGGATTATCAGCGATGATTTAAAAACAAGAGGTCTTGCACTCACTAAAATATTCACACACATGTATGTGGGTGCATACACACACAAACACAACTGGATGCTTTTAATTTACAGATGCTTCTGGTCAAAACTGTACGATGTAAACCTGGGGATTATGATAATGAATAAACTTTTTAAAGAAATGATCTCATACGCAAATTTCTTGCAGGGGCCTGAGATATAGGCAATGGCCTCATTTTTCCCTCCAGTTTCCATGTGACACATTACAGTTGTGCATTTTGATCTTTTACTTTGAACTGTAACCCAACTTAAATTATTGGGAACCATTTCGTAGTTCCTGATGGGTTGCTGGCATACAGACCAAGTGTCTAGTTCACAAGAAATCAAAACAGGCATTGCACTGTTGCCTTCTGTTGCAGAAAACAGAAGTCAGTGTAGCTGGATAATCCCTTCTAGGTACTTTTATCATCCTTTTATGTTCTCTGTTGCACTTAAATAAGGAGATAAAAAGAATTCTCCTTTACACTTAAATAAGGAGATTCGAAGTATTTTCTCCTAGTTGTTAGTATTTTTCAGCTTATGTGGATTCTCCAAATATACAACTTGCTGTTTTTTTTTTTTTTCCTGCTATTTAAATATTAACATAGAATATAATAACATGACAATTTCTTCTTGACAGGGCATAATATAGAGATGGGGCCTATGAAGAAAAAATCTGTCCATTGCCTTTTAGGCAAAAAATAATGAAAGGGTTCTGAGCACCCTTTTCCTAAATCGGATGCTATTAACTTTATGTTCTTGTAAACCACACAATACTCTAGTTTGTCCTAGCAGCTTCTGATCTATAGCCAAGAAATGAAGCTAGAGGCCTGGTCAGATAAAAGCTGCTATTCTTTATTTGACTGAAACTTCTGCAGACACTACAAGCCTTGCTCTCCATCATCTTGACATGATGAGTCATTGCTGCATGATAACATAGACACTGAATGATAATGTTCAAGGTGCTTTAGTCACTGCAGGGAGCAACAGATTGTCACTGAATTAGAGAGAAAAAAGGCAAAGAGTCATAAGAAGTCATTAAATGCAAGAACCTCATGACAAGTCCAAAGCAGAAAATTGTACGAGAGACAGAGAGATCAAGAAAGAGTAGATTAGAGTTATAAAGCAAAGTAAATGGAGTCAGAATCTGTTTACTCCCAAGCTGGAGCCCCAGAAACTTAAAGCAGCTTTTAATTGACAGTTAACTATCTGGGTGCAAGTCTGTTATGTACACAAATCCCACATTTGATTATTTTTCATGGGAACCTCTTTCCAGTGCATATATCTTGGCTGTTGATGGCTTCAAGTGCAATCCATATCTGCTGACAAAATGACTTCATTTTGATGAGGAAAACAGTTACATTATTGAGGATGCCAGCTATAGCTATATTGCAGATTTTAGCTACCATTCAGCTGACTTGATTCAAGGAGATTAAATGTCAACAAGTTAGACTTGCCTACAAGAGGAGATATACTTCTGTGTTACCACTTTGCCTCAGCCAGCAAGAAGTGGCCACGTCCAAGCAGCCAGCATTTTCTTGTCTCTGAGTCAGTCCTTCCAAACACGGAGGATTTTCCTTCAGAAGATGTACTCAGCATGGTGGGCCAGCACCCCATAGGTCTCTGCATCTCAGGGTTGCTTCCACAGAACACAGCACAGGATACAGAGAGAATTATAGCCCTTCTCTTGGATAGTCACTGAGTGCCTCTTCCAAGTGCTAAATTCCAACAGTCCCATGATTTCTGTCTATCATGGTTCCACAATCTCTCTTGATTTCCCCATTATGGGCAAAACAGTCCATGTCACCAAACAAGGCCAAAGCTTCCAGCCTAGATGACGTAAATCAACCGTGAATGTCATGGAGAAGAACGGAGTTACACTGGTATAACCTCAGTTTAAGCAGCACACATCTGTTTGGTTTGATATTGATTATTTACTTTTGAGCATACTCTGCAAATATCCCTGCCATATTTCTTAAGATCTCTGCTCCAGGCCTGGCGTTGATTCGCACACCAACTGGCTGTCTTTTGAAGCCACTGGCAGTACATTTCAAAGTCCAGATTAGTCACAGAATGAAAAGCATATCTCCCAACTGTTCACATTAACAAATGTCATTCTTCTGGGACAATTCATGGTGACATTATAAACATGAACAAAACAGTTTATACATATCAGCAAAACTCCAAATGGAATAATCACAGCCTTTGGTTATTAGGTGAGCCAAAGGTCCTCACCTCCCTTATGACTGAAGAGCACATTCTGGTGTTTGCTCATTTTTATAAAGCCTTATTTTTCTGAGTTTGGTCAAATTTCTACTTGAGTCACTGGGATTCTTTTGATTTTTTTTCAAACAGGAGTTAATCAGACCCAGAAGACTGATGAAGACATGTAAGGGTAAGATTCAGATGTCTATTTTTTTGATGCCCAGAGCAGACTACCATAACATAGGTAGGTGAACATCGTACCTCTGCTTCAAAGAGCAATAAAGTCTTCTTTAAATCACAAAATGGTAAGGGCCCATACTATCACACATGAAATTTTATGAAAAGGGGAACTTTTATTTTAAAAATAAATAAATCAATTAGTATTTTCCTGTCCATTTAGACAGAAAAACTGACTCACCAAGGATTCAAATGAGCACTAAGGCAAGTGAAACAGCAGAAGCAGATTCAAGATGGGAGCAGCACCACCCCATCAGGCAGCAGCGATGTCTTAGATCCACACAGCACCTTCACAAAATCTGACTTGCAGGCTGGTGTTTGCCCGAGCAGCCAGACCTTCACCCTCCTTCACCTTGCAACTCTGAGGCAAGGCTGTGAGACATCAAAATCAACACAGGAGCTGTGGACAATTTAACTTTGAGTCCATTATTTGCAGAAAAGTCTACAGGTTGGTGGTGGGGTGGGCAGAGCAAAGCACTGCACTGAGCCAGACACCTCCAAAGCAGGATAGGGATTGAGACTCATCCCATAGCTGGTGTTTCCTACTCAGTGCTAACAAGGGGAAGAGGAGCACTCACGCTGCTCTGCTGGCTCCAGAGTAAATCTGATTCTGCTGCCCTGAATCACTGTGCTAACGAGCAGTGCCTGTTTTAAGGCTCTGCAACTGGGGGCTAAGTTGGGTATCCAACAGAGCCTGAACTATACCCCAAATCTTTCTGTAAAATACCATTTTGAAGCAGTCCAAAGCAAAACTAATTTCTGCACTAGGCAGAATATGTAAATTTTGTGATTCGAGTTTCTTTGCACTTGTCTTTCTGACAAATGATGAGCCTTTTAATGTTATTATTGCCTAGAAAATTCCAAATTACCATTCTCAAATGTCCTAAAACAAATTAGCATAACTAAGAATCCTCTATTTAACTCTGTCTCCTCAATCATTAAAAAACACCACAAATGCACATATTCTTCAACGTCCTCAGAAGAAAACAAAGACTCATTTCACCATAACAGGGATGTGAGGGGAAGCATTGAAAAGAGCCTGAGATTTGGGAAAAATAACCCAGTGAGAACCAGGAAACAGGCATGGCTTTGCTCACCATCTCCTGTTGGCTGTCAGGCTAGGAAGCATCCATTCGAGCAGCTGTACCAGCAATGCTGAAGAGATGAAAGTGTCCAGAAAAGGTGAGGGATGAGCTCTCCCACCAGTGCCATTCACTTTGGGTCTGTCTGCCCTAAACCCAAAACGTGGAGTTGAAGCTGCTGCCCAGCACTGCCATGCTGGGCTTTGGGGGGAAACTGCCTGCAGGGCCCTGGCTCCTTCCAGCCTTGGCAGGGTGGAAGGGGCCTGCCAGAAACACAGCAGTGCAAACTAGGCACTTCTGGGACCCATAGTAGTGCCTGCTGGAAGCCAGATAAGCAGGTCGCTCCTCATGCTGACTGAAAACTGAATGCTACATCCAGTCTTTTGGCTATTTTCCCATCACACCAACGTGCCTATGGTGCAAGTGCAAGGGAGACAAGCAAAGGGTAAAGCTCTCTAGTCATTATTCCCCTTATCTTTGACTAATTAATAAGTTCCCATGCTGCATCTGACCCTGCTTTAACCTGAAGACTACAGCTTTCATAAGCTGCGTGCTCATTTCACACCAGACATGTTGGGATCTTTACCTCTGCAGGGACAGCTGATTTTTGGCAGGGCAGAATTCAGGGTTATTCAGGTGGCAGGAACACTGCCAGCAACTGGTTGCAATGTTTTTTAATTATAAGTTTTGACTTTTGGATTCCCTATGATTGATTCAAAAAAGAGGTGTATTTGAAAGACCGAACAAAGTTAAAGGAAACTGGGACTGTCTGAAGTCTGAAACCTGACGGGTAAAGAATCATATGATGATGCAGTCAGTGTTTTGATACTTTTGTTTTCAACAAACAGTTTTAGAATATGGGGTGGGGGGAAATCTTTCCTCCATAGCCTTCAGAGATGAGTACAGCAGTAGAAAGCAGGGTGAGGGCATGTTTGTTTCTACTCCCCTCATGCTCAGGGACTGGCTCACCGGTTAACCTGAAACAGTTAACATCTGCAGTCCATCAGGGACCAGGCTGCAGCATGAGGAATCCTACAGAGACTGGGAAAAAGGCATTAAAAAAATCAACTACAAAACACTTGAAATGGAAAATAAAAAGAGGAGAGTTTGCATCATTTGCCTTCAACTTGAATAGCCTGATAATGTGTGGTGTTTGCTTCTTGCAGGGGAAAACCACGGCTGGAAATTTCATTGTTCAAGTGCTTTAAGCATCCTGGTGAATGCTTGTAGGACGTGCTCTAACAACAGTTTTCTCTGGTGGAAGTGCCAGCTGAAGAGGCTCTCACTGGTTCTGGGGTGCTTCCTCAGCCAAGGGAAATGAGGAAATAATCTTCAACTCCAGGGTGGCAGCTCCCTTTGGGATCAAACCATGCTTTCACCTTGCTGAGGCCACTGAGTGGCTGCATCAAGCCCACAGCAGCATGGGGTGAGTTGAACACTGAAGATTTCCTCCTTGAACAGAATGAGCTAAAGCCTTAATTGTGGCACTTTACATGAAATCTAGCTTTCATGTATGTGACAGAAGGCAGCATGGAAAGGCCTCACAGCGATGCATTTAATCCTTGGGATTTCTTGTCGCACCTGATGGTAGGCACCACTGCCAGCTGATTCAAGCACACAAGGATTGGGTTTCCTTGCTGCACATACTGGCCACCTGCACAGACAGCCTGCGACAGACGGTGATATATAGTCATGGGACAGGAGGCCACCAATCTGTCTGAAGGAGCTGTCAACGTTTTAAGCCTCAAGGATAGAGCCAAAGTGATTTATTAGCACAAATCATGAAATAAAACAAACTCTCGAGGTGAGTGTCTGGGCAGCCAGTAATAACTCCAAGCTTATTAAGAGACAGGCAAAGGAGGAAAAAGACACAGAAATGAAATTAATTTCCCTCTCAGGCTCAGCTTCCGTAATTAAACCACCACACACAGTGACAACACACAACAGCCATGTGAAATACTGAGTTATGGAGGAAGAATTTCTTCTGAGTTTTCATTGACTGTTTCTACCCAGCTCTTTCCTCCTCCTCTGACAGAAATTCAAACCAATATTAATATTGTAGTTAATAATCTCAACTAATCTTGCAAAATGTTTTTGTCCATAAACAATAGTATTGGAAATAAATAAACAATATTTGAGAAGTGCCGAGGGAAATAAAAAAAGGATTAAACTGAAGCAATTACACACACTTTATGTTAAGCAGAACAAATCCACATGTGGTGGCTTCTTATGTTCATTACTCCAGCAGACTCGAGATATTACAGTAATATTAGTTTGTCAGGAAATACTTCAGGTAACTAAGTACATATTTCATCAGGTTTTACTACATCATTAAACACGTCTATGCTTCACAGCACACGATACCGGGCTGAGGCAGGGAAGGCTGTCAGAGCTGAGCCTTGAATAGCATCAGACAATCATTGCCCATACTGATGCTAAGGAGAAATCCCACCTCCAACCTTTGCCTCATGACCACACATTCCCCCTACTAACCTTGTGCCAACAGCTAGGATCAATAGGCTTGATCAGGGATATGACAGGAGAATAACCCTGATGATAAATAAAAAGTAATGCCAGCACAAGCAGACATTAAACTGCACAGTCACATGAACACAGGCTCTTTAGCTTCTTCCAGGGAGCTGCATGTTTACAGCCATCATGTAGGGCTGACTGTAGTACCATGGACTTCCCTAATGCGTTAGAACTGCTAGGCCCGCATGGATGTTCCTGATGTCCACATGGCACAGAAAACAAACAACTCCTCTTCAAAACCAAACCAAGTGGACAAAACAGCCACAGGAACAGGGGAAAGGACAGAGAGAGCCTCTACCTGCAAACCTGAAACTGGGCTCAAACCACAGACACAGCCAGGACAGTCCATTTGCTAGGAGTGGAGGAAAGAAATGGTTTCTGATGTATCTAAATACATAAAATGTGAAAATGAGAGTGCAGAGAAGAAGCTAACACTTGGGAAGATAAAGGTTGGTAGCAATATATGGCCTGTAGTTACCCTTTGCCTAGTCCAAAACCTTAACTCTGCAAGTAAATGGAAGCACAGAAAACCAGAATCAGAAAACTACCATGCTTTAAAAATAGCAATCCTCACTCAATCATCCCAAAATGCAGAGCAGGGCTAGGAAGTTTTGCAAGCAAAGCTATAACCCCATCATGATGTGCAGGCAGGTGTTTCAATGACAAGGGACCCATGTCACCAGGCTCCCCATCAGCTCTGCAAGCACTCCCAGACCCAGGGCCCTAATTCTCAAACCTTCACTAACCCCCTGGCTCCAATTCTTGCCTCCATAAGAGCTCTGGTTCCCATAAGCATCTCCATCAGCCATCAGGCAGGAGTGCTGCAGCTCCAGGGGCTTAGGAGTTTATTCAGAGTTCAGAGTAAATTCAGAGTTTTCCTTTCCTCTGAGGCTGAGAAATGCGTCCTGCCACCTGGATATCCTGCCAGTAGCACATGCAGAGTCCAGAGGGGAAGGTTTTGGGGACCCTCCCTGAGTTATGACCTGCTACTGGGCTGCTCGCAGAGAAAGGAGAGCAGTTACTCGCAAGCCATTTTATGCACAATTTATGCCAATACTTTGCATCATAAAAAAGTGGTTTGCTTCTTGTGCTGCAGAGAACAAGAATGTTGAGTATCCTGCCATGCCTCCTACTTTGTGAAGCAAAAAAGCAGGGAAGAGGTAAAGGGTTTAATCAGCCTCCAATTCGTTTTTATTGTTAGCAGATGCTTCAACTTGCTAGTTCTCGGAGGCCGCTTCAGTCTCTGCTTTGCCATCGCCCAAATACCAAATACATTGTCAGCACTGACAACTACAGAAACACTGCTGGCAGACACCAGCAATGCTGTAGCACAGAGCAGCACAGCTCCCAGCCCTGTTAGTGCTCGGACATGGCTGTTTGCAGGGGGAAGCTAAGGAGGCCTGGGATGAAGAAGGAGCAGGTGCCAGCAGCAAAGGGGTGCTGGGAGGGGCTCTTCAGAGGACTGTGGGGAGAAGCTGAAATGATTTCCCTGCTCTCCCTGAGCCCACTTGTTCCTCCTGGTGCTGCAGGGCACTTACCTTGTGCTTGCTGTACCAGGGGCCGGAGAGGGGCCCCTCAAAGAACACATTCTGCTCCGAAACGGGGAGGATGCCCATGTCCCTGCCCTCAGCCCCCTGTCACGCCAGCGGGAACAGGTGGCCAGCAGCAGAGGCGAGCAGGGTGAGGACGTGGCACTTGCTTCCTGGTGTGGGTAAGGCTGTGCCTGTGGGTCACCCTGCACCCAGGGGCACGCAGCGTGACCAAGGGCAACAGGAGACCCTCAGCTGGGGAAGATTTACATCAGGGTGCATAGGAGAGGAAGGGGAATTGGTCAGCAGGTTTTGCTGCTCCTTCCCAGGGCATTCAGGTGCCTTTTTTCTTTGTTTTTCTTTTTTCTTTTCCTCCCTCTCTGACTTCCCCAATGCCCCACCCTGCTCTTAAAAGGCAGCTTGGGAATTTAACTCCTTCAAATCAATGCCTAAATTTCATGACCAAATTGTTCACTCCTCACAGATAGCTTACCAGAGCTGGAAGTTGTTGTTTCCATATTCATATAGTCACTTGCATAAATTCTTATTTCTGTCATGCATTCTTTGCTCGTAGACATTTCCTGAATAGCTTCTTTGCAGAGATTTCAGGCAATGGGTTTGTTTCCAATCTGTGGCTTTATCCATTCATTCAGTTAGTTTTGATTTAATCACTTAAGCTCTCCTGAGGAAAACAACCAGAAAAGCTCCTTAAATGGGAGATTAGGAGCTAGTCAGATAGGAGCTTGGCTGAGTTACACTGGGGGACAGAAATGGGCTTCTAAAGAAACACAGAAAGCAAAAATTAAGCCATCGCATCTTCAGGCTCTGGACAGGATAACTGCTTGTTTATCTAGAGAGCTCATGTGATCCTCTACCTTCTATCTGAAGCATTGGGATGTTGGTCAGCTGGGCTTGAAAATGTCCAAAGCCCTGAAAATTTCTGTAAGAGATGAGGCTTGGGGGGCAGTTCTTGTACCACCTGCTACAGCAGAGAGTTTTGTCCTGCTGTTATGTAGAAGAAATTGGATTGATTCTTGGTTCCAGTGTGCCTGGTGGTCCTACCATCAGTGAGATGCATGAGGAGAGAAGAGAACAAGACAACAAGCAGCAGAGGAGGCTGGGGAGTGAGCTTCCAGCAGACAAGGAGGTATTATACCTAATGGACATAAGCAGCAGCAAAGTTGACTGCAGAGAGACAAATGAGGATACAGACTCTCAGTATGATTAATGTATTTGAAAATGGAAGGAACATGTAATTACAGGAAAGAAACTGAAGTTAAATCAATACTCTCCTGCTTTGCTATATAAACAGTACCTGTGTTAGCTACAGGGATGTTATTTGGATTCAGCCAGAGGTGAGCTGGGATATGGGAGAGGCTGAGGTGGCAAGGTCAGTCATCTTCAGTCAGATGATGATATAACACCGCAAAATAGGAAACTTTGCCTTATAACAAGAAATGTGTTGTTCGTGTGTGTGGTCCAACTTGAAGTACCAGTTTCTCTGATCACAACTCCAGTGAGTCCTCTGTAAATACTGGAGCTAGCTGAAGCCGCATATACATAGGTACACTGAAGGGGAAAAAAAAAAAAAAAAAAAAAAAGCTCCAATATTTCATGGCTATGTAAATTGCTGCAGACTATTTTTACAGTGTTGCGTAATTATTCTCTGGAGTCTAAGCTTACATTAAAAAAAAAAAAAAAGTTTCTAGGCAATTTGGGTTATGGTTGCAAAAAAAAATAAAAAAAAATAAAAAAAAATATCTTTAAAGTGGAACTGGAGTGTAAACTGCCGCAGTGATATTTGCCCAGTCTAGAGAGAGTTGAAACAATAGCTCAGAGGGAAGTGTGAATGGACCCATTCTTCTAACTGGAGCGCTAAACTGGAAGTCTGCTGACAATTTAAGTGTCAACATCAGCTACTTCAAGGCGGATCATTTTAGCAGAAACACCAGGCTAATGTTCTTATTTGTCATCCTCAATTTGCACTTGTTGGATAGCAGATCCTGGGGAGAGGAGGAAAAGCAGCAACTGGTTGTCAAAGGTTGCTGGTCTGAGGAAAGCTCTCCCATTCCTCCATCACCTACAGTCACATCTGCTCCAGCTCGAAATGGGGAGAAAAGAGGCTGGCACTTCCCCAGGCCAGGGTCTGAAACCTCCTCTGATGGCCACGAGCCACAGTGGTCCCCACCAGGCTGGCAGTGACCTATGCAGTATGGTCCTCCACTGCCAAAAAATGCACAAACTAGTAAGAGATCGAAAAGGAATCCGAGGGGAGTGGGAGGAAGGGAGCAGCCCAAAATATCTCTTGGGGATAGTTCTCGTTGTTTTGCTTCATTCTCGTTGGGTCGCTGCCTAAAATACAAATGTGACTGTGGTTTTCTCTTGCATAAGAAAGCTATTGGAACAGGTTTTCTGTAATGCTGTCTACGTGGAGCCCTTGTTGAATTGCTTTTGAAATTGATCTAGCAGTGATGGATCGCTGTTCTGCACTGGGTCCAGACATGCCCACTCTGTCTAAACACTCCAGGGGCCCTTATGGCATGCTTTATTTATTAAAATCTCAGATTGTCTTGCATATATAAGAGCTCAAAGTTACTCAGATGAATTCAACCTTTCTTTAGGTTTTAAGCCAGCCCTGATAGGAAAGTAAACAGCATTTTAGAAGCTATTTCTGCTCAGTTACAACCGTCCATTAGTAAAACCAACTCAGTATGTGCATAGGTCCCTGTACTTGTGCATTGCAGATTTCAGGCTGCAAGTGATACTGAAGTGATGGGCATAAAGGTTCTAAATCCCTTGGGACTGATGCTCAAGGTAGTCTGAAGAAATGTTCCATGGGGTGGAAGCAGAAGGCAGGATCTGTGGGATGTTGTGACTGAGAGCATCATTTCCAGCCTTCAGCAGAGCTCAGCTGTGCTCCAGGCTTCTGCTCAGAGTTGAATTCTCTTTGAGAGTCCTTCCATGCAGGTGTCTCCTCTGCCTGGTGAGCAGCTAGAATAAACTAGAGCCACTGCGATGCCACACACAAAAAATATGAGTTGTTTTCAGTGGGCTCCACAATATGTTAACAAGACAGCACAGCAGTGATCTGGCCTTGGAGTGAGACAGGGTCATAGCACCAGGGATAATGCACAATGTGTGATCTCCTGCACGTGTATCTTCAGGTTTTGTCCTGATTTTGTGGGGAATTTGGGGTAACTCAAGAAATACCTCAGGGAAAATATCTTTAGAAAGGTGACCTGTCTTCCTATTGCTGTCTCTGTCTTTACCCCAGGCAAAGGCAAAGAGCAGTACAGGTTTGTGTCTGGATGGTGGCTAATCCGCATCAAATCAAGCCAGGACTGAACCACAACTTTCACCAGCTCTCTCCACAGCAGACCTGTGAAGAAGAAATAGATGCTGCCTGAGTTGGTAGCATTGCTACAAAAACTCAAGGATTTTTAAACCGAGCCATGTGCAGGACGGCAGTCTTTGACAGCTCCCATTCTGTTGCCAGTCATTTTGGGGTAGGAGAGAAAGGGTTGCACAGCCTGGGAAATGACATTCAATTTCTCTGTTGACTCTCACCAACCACTTGGGTTACTTCCGAGCAATGAGCACTTCTAAGTGCAAGAGACTATTGTGGGTTTTAGTTGCACGACTTTGCTTCCTTGGATGCTGTATTTCTATCTGATATTCCTTGGCCAACTATGGGTCTCTGTTAACAGAAGATGGTGTTACCCTGTTGGGTCACAAGGCTAGTCAGACTGCAGTGGTTACTTTGTTGACCTCAGGTCCAGGCGATCTGGGAAGGTCTTGATTCCTGCATCTCCCAGAATTTTGGCTTGTCTGATACTGGGACCGCATGAACCAACAGGGCCATCATGCTTCAGTTTCCTACCTCTGGTTGCCTTAGGCTCTTTCAGTCATCCATGGATAACTTGACCTGACACCTGGGTCACTTCAGGCATGCAGTGCACTTGGGTGTCTGAAGAGCTTTTGCAAGAAAGCTTACACTTCATCACTGTAGATGAACTACATTCTTAGCTAAGAAGAGAACACATCCTTCACTGTTGGGTTTTGGTCATAGCTACAAAGACACCTTAAACCAGAAAATGATAGAGCTTATGGTTTCTTCTTCTGTCAAGTAGGAAAGCAGCCCTTCCTCCAGGGTACATAGGTGTTCCTACACCCATCCGCTCTCCACTGTGAAGACAGAGCCCTGATGATGGGAAGTTCACTTCTGGGATGGGTGGTCTCAGCTGGGTAAAAAAGGAGAAGGTCTAGCCCTTGGCTTTGACCTGCTGCTCAGAGGACATGGCTATCAGCAGAAAATGTATAAAACTTGTTCAGGATAATCAGAAATGTTTCTGAGTCAATTGTCCACCAGAAGGCTTTTGCTGGGTCAGTTAGTGTGTGTAAGGTGGTACCTGGAGACCTGAGCCTGTGAGCTGGGGTATCTGCCCAGTGCAGGTACATGGTGCAGTGTTAGCATTGGACATCTTCTGTAAGATGTGGGCAGACAGTCCACTGGTTTTTACAAGCATCTTTCATCCCCAGCACCTTTACAAGTCCACGGTGTGAGTATGTCCCACTCCAGATGTTGTCAATTACTGGAAGTTACTTTCCATCCTGAAGTCTACAAATGTACGAAAAACAGGAGTTCTGGAATCAAGATGTACATTACAGACCTTGGAGAAGGCTTTTGTCCTTCCTTTCTGGATGGTGGATCAGTGGGAGATTTGTAGACTTTAGACATTTTCATTTTTGCCTTTTAAACCCTACCAATTTAGGCTTAATCCTGATCCTTTTAGAATCAATGGCAAAGTTCCCACTGACTTCAAAAGACATGGCCTGAGCGCTCAAATACTTTAAAGAACAATTTAAAACAAACAAACCTAAGATGTATAAGAACTGCATTTTCTCTCTCTATTAGGCATGCAACTTATTTTCTCCAAATGTAAACGTTACCTGGAGAGCTAAGCAGTGATGTGTTTTTTATTATTTCTTTAGGAGGCTACAGTACCCAAAGTATATTCCATACATACTTCTTCATTTAGGAGCCAAACATAGCTATGTAAAGTGAGCAGCTTGTTTACAGTAGGCCCTTATGGCTTGCTATCAAATTAGTGGCAAATCAGGACTGTAGTAAACAGAGGTCAAAGATCAAACCCACAATTTCACATAAAATTCCAGACCATGTACACAAAATTTAAAATGCAAAATCTTCAAATCACAAGACCATCAACTGCTCTTAAAACTAATCAAAAGCAGGATAAGGACTGGAGGAAATGAAATTTAAACATGATTTTAATCCAAATTTTAATGGAACAGCTACATCGTGGATATCTTTTAAACCATGACAGCTGACTCCATGCTACTTATTCTCACTTGCCATGAAACAAGGTTTTGGTACATCTCACTCACTCTTCATACATGTTGTTTGCTTCTTTTTCTCCAATTTGAAATAAAGATAAAATATGTGAGAAGTGTTTCTGCCTAAGAGCTTACAGTGTCTGTTCCTGCTCATGCCCATGGTAGTTTTGCATCACTTGGTTTTAGTGCAGTGGTTCTCCATGTTCAGAAATGGCATGATGCCATTTGCTCCATTTTGTGCTGGAATGACTGTGTCTGAAGGTGAGCAAGTCCCATGTTGGTGCTGCCTTCCTCACCGGGTGGCCAGTGCCCACGTAAGTTTCTCACAAAAAATCCAGGACCATGCCAGTCCTGTAGGTGTGCATGAGACTAATCCCCAACCTGAAACCATCTGAGAGGAATCCTTGCTTTCCTGATCCAACTGAATGAAAATAAGAATGTGCACTCTTTCAAGCCAAAACTTATTTGTTTAATAAAGATTTGGTTACTGAATGCCACCAGATGTCAGCATACACTATATGATTGAAAGCAAGTGTCTAAGACCTCTTAGAAAGGAGCAGTGATAAAACTGCCTTCTGTCTCGTGAAAATGATGTACCGGGTGTACAGCTTTGCTGTGTGAAAAATAATGGCTGGGATTAGCTGGAAGAAGTTGTCTGGGAGGTTTTGTTTGAGGATCTGCTCGATTCTTCCTTCCTTAGGGTTGCCCACCCGCCCCACACAGCAGGGTGTTGGTCCTGCCTTCCCTCACCCCTTCTCCCCAGCTGCGGGCCTACGACAGGTTAGTCCCATCTTCAGGCCCATCCACCATCTACAACTCCTCCCAGGGTTTCCCAGCACAGCTCCAAAAACCTGCATTTTCCTCAGATCCAGGGCAAAGGGAGGAACTTGCTGTGGATCCAGAGAATTGGTTTTTGTACCCATTGTGAAGATTCACCTCAGCCCTGAATACCAAAGCAGTATCTGTGCTGGCACTGTAGGAACACAAGAGCCCACCAAGGAGGTGGGAACAGAGAGTGACGAGTGACAGCTTAGGGAAAAAAATAGGAGTAGCAGGAAAATTGCGCTGTGGTTTTTTTTCCCCTGACATACTCTTTCCAACTCTGGCAAGTGCCAGTAAACCAAAGCTGTCCTCTGCATCATCCGGTTTAATGCCTGAGCAGAACAAGTTATGCTAGTTTTAGACTCTAATTTTTGTATATGAGGGCTTTATTTTCTCCTACTGAAATCAAAAACAAAGCTCTTCAGAGTAAGGACAAACCCTCGGGAACCTTCAGCCATGCTTCTTCTGTGTCTTTTTCTTGCCTGTCTTATGACAAGACCTGTAATAAAAACAAACGTGCCCAGTCTATGTCCTGATGACTTGACGATTTAGATTTCTATGCATTTTTTTAATGAAGATGTACAGAGCTGAAGCTATTTTTCTGCCACCTTAGATTTTGCCCTCACTCTGCCATTGACCACACACGTCCCAAGCAGTCAGATCACTGATCTATCCAAATGCACAAGTCCAGATAACATAGCCAGAGCCCAGGGGGCAGCTGAGCAAGGTTCATCTGGACTTGGCAGTCATAATGCCATACAGCTGGGCTTCCCAGGACGTAGCCTCTTTTTCTCTCTTGGAGATAAAATTTAGTTGTGAGGATTTTCCTGTGTTTGGCTGATTTTCTGGGTGTGCAGCAGCTTCAGCTGAAGGCCAGTACAAAAACCCCAAGAGCATTGGCACCCCTCCAGACTTTGCAGCCGTGGCTACCGTGCTGCAGCAGATAAATCCTGCCGCAGGCACGTGCTGTTGTCACCATGCACCGCCACAGCAGGTCTGAAGCTTTGGGGCAGCTTAGAGGTTGCACGTTTGTAGGGAAGGCACAAAAAGCACGGTGCTTCTGGACACTATCACCACTGTTGCCTACGTGCTGTTCAGCTGCTTTGCTCCTGCTCAGTCTGGTGCATCCCAGAAGCATCAGATGTCCATAGCAGAGGCATGTGTATGCAGACCATCTGTGCAGCAAGCTCACTGCACGTGTGCAGGCATTTACATCATGGATACTCAAGCAGTCCAAGGGCAAAAGATCCATCAGGTCTTTCAGTCTCACCCACAGCATGAGCTAGAGGAATGTGAGGATGGCTCTGTTCACATCAGTTAAGTCTCACCTGAAGAGGGACATGTTCTGCATATGTCTTATGTTGGTGGCCTCGCAGTAAGGCTAGGGGACATGTAGTCATGAGATTGCCTGTGAGAGCCTCAGCAACTGTTTAAACAGGCTCTAGCTATGGCCTGGGGAATTCCCCCACCTTTGGAGGGGATCAGGCAGGCACCTCGCTTCAAATCAGCAGAATATCCTTAAACAGGATTTGGGTGCCTATGTGCCTTTGAAGATTTAACCTGTGCCTTGGTAACCTTATTCCACTGAATAGCCCATTGACTTCAGAGGAAGGAAACTGCATATTATAAAATCTGTATTCCAAAACCACAGTGAAACCAGCCCTGGAGCCAGATACTTTATATATTATAGCCTTGACAACACTTACATATGGTGGCAGTGAACTGAAACACAGTATGATAAGGTCTGATCTGGATTGGATATATCTGGGGAAAAAAAAAAAAAAAAGGCAATTTAAAAATAAAAATTATAGCATTTTGGTAAATCCATAAAATCCCTGCAATATTAAAGATAAAAAACTAGACTAACCTGAGGCAACCTCCAGGAGAACTGGATAGAGAAAGCACTGGTTTCTTCCCTCCAAGAAATAAATTGTTAACATGAATATCACATATGTATGTACATGTGTGAGTGTGCTGGGAGCACGGGAAGAGTTCAAATATGTTTAAAAATGAGTCAATTGATATTGCAAAGCTTGTATATACACAATATTGCTCGTTAAAATATTTGGGGAATTGGAAACAAGCTTTCTTCATAATACAAAGAACAAAATCATTTTATGCCTTTGCATTTTAAATTAAGATTCAATAAGTTGATTTCCTTAGAAGTTCTGATTTCATAAATGTACCATTTTGCCTTGTAAAATTAGATAAGATGTCCCGATTATAAAATAGATTTTTTACATGCCAATGATCAAAGTCCAATGTTTTTTACATTAACTATAGAAATACTCACTGGAGTGTTTTGGAAATGCTGCTTTAATCCTTGTAAAACCATCCAAGCAAACAAAACCTGTACACATCCTCAGAGATGTGGATAAACTCAGATTATTTGGACAGCACAACGTTAAATAACAATAAATCACAAGCATGGTGATAGATTTCTTTCTCAGAGAGCATCCTCACCGAGGTGTGTCGACACAGATGTTTCCTGAAAAAGCAAGTAGAGATCCCTGATGCATTTGCTGCAGAAGCGTAGATGTTTACTTTGGTGAAGTTTACACCAGGTGTAAGCAAACAGGGCTGTCAGATGTTGCAGGGGTATCTGGGGCTGGGGGGGGGGCTACATTTTCTCCAGGCAAATGATGGATTTTAAGTACTGCACAGAAGAAGAAACTAACTGCATTAGTGCAGAAAATATATATTTTGCCTGGGATTTGGGGTTTCTGTAGACCTAGACAGTTTTATTAAAATATGTATTCACATTCTTAAAAAACAACTTATATAGAAAGTACCTCCATCAGGGCTGCTGTATGAGATTTATCTTCTTTGGGGGAAAGCATTTCTTTTCTTGCCAGAAATATAGGCCTTTATTTAGAGTCTGTAGAGCATTCCTCCTTGTATTTATTACATTTTTACTATATTATAATAATTTTAAGATGAGCAGATCTTTTTTCTTTTTTTGCACCTCAGTCTCTGTGACAGTGTCCCTTTTTCAATGGAGTCATGAGGAGTTGATCTTTCTTTTGAAAATAACTTTTTTTTTATTATTATTAGAAAGCCATTTGTGATACAGAGTTTACAGACTGTTTATGATAGTTTTGAACATGATGGAAAGAAAAAAAGGACAGTATAAATTGAAATCAAGCTGTACCAGACAAGGAAATGCATTATATAAGGAAAAGATTTACAGGATTTCAATCAAGAGTGGCTTATGTGTGTAACACATGGAGAAGTTTCAGTTTGGTCATTGCAGATCTTCCAATTCCTCATCCAGTCCTTGCACATGTGGAATAAATGGATTCCACCCAAATCTCAAGTCTGCAAGGTTTTCCTTTGCCCTATAATATACTCTCCTAAGCGGAACAGGTTTTGTGGCTTTCTCCTAAAGGTCGGTGATCCAATCCCGCATGCATGTGTGGGTGGAGAGAGCCCATTTCCAGCCCATGGTGGAGCTGTGTTTTCCAACTATTACCAGAGTTTCTTGCAGAAACCCACTCATGTCTTTATAAATCAAATGCGGCAATTTCTGTTGTTTAATAAGCACAGTTTCAAGTGTGCACAGATATCTGTACTTATTACCACAGTTATCTAGGTCAGTGTTGTATCCACTGGTTTGCTAGCTCAGGACGTGTGTAACTGAGCTGTATGGCAGAAACCGTGGTGATTGGCTTTATAAATAGCCGAGATATACATAGAAACTATAAGCCGCGGGGATTTGAGGGCTCTGACATTTTGAGGAATTTTGATTTTTTTCCCTATTTCCTTGAGGGTGATTTAGATTCTCTGTGAGAAATGGTATTTTAGAGTTTGAAGGCTATAACAGGTTTCCTCTAACTTTTTACATCAGATGCAAGCTGCGTTTGCAATTTGTGTAAGGTCTTGTCTCATCCCCCTGACTTTTCCATTTATGTATTCCCCTTCAGGATGAATCCTTCATATGAGCATATCCTCCCTTTTCCCCTCTCTCCTGAAACATGGGAATGGTTAGGCAGGGGTTATGCCATTAAGCCTGTGGTGGACTTCTGAGATCACATTTGCTTGACTTGCACGGCTCCTGAGTGTGCTACTTCTGGAAATCTAAATGTAGAGACTGCTAAATAATCCAAATAAAGACTGCTAAATAGAAGAAGAAATAAAAGTATTCTATTTTTTGCTAAAAAGATCACAGGGTTGGCTTGTGAGACAGAAAATCCTGGTGAACAGACAGGCATCAGTGTTGCAGCCCAGCCCAGATACAAGTGTCCATCCCTGGTGGTGGGAGGAAGGGGGCTTTGGGGCACGCTGCCTTCCAGCTTCTGCTGCTCTGTCTGCCTGCCACACTGCAGATCTGCACAGCACTGGCAGGGATCAGGGCAGCAGGCTGCTGGGTTTCACCCTAACCTTAGCCGGTTTTGTGGTGCTGCACAGACATTCAGGACAAAGCTGTCTAAAATAACCATCAGCTATTTTTGCCTTACCTACCACTGAAAGTGAATTTCCTACTGTTAGCAGCATTATCACTGAGAGAGCTGCTTGGAAGATGCGTATTTGTTCTTTTGCAATTATACTTTGTTTTTTTTTTTTTTAAACTTAATAAAAAGCACGACTCAACCTCAGTTTTCCAAATGAACATTTGAAAATTGTCCTGTAAAGACAGGTTTGTTACCAAAAAAGAAAGAATAAAGAAAAGCAAACTTTTCATTCGAAAATTTTTGATGGAATATATATTTTTCAGGCATGTTAGCTTTTGTAGGTCACTCATCTGCCTCAGGTATGGCTTGCAAGTATTCCCTGTGTCGACATGTCAGTGTTTTTAAGCAGCATGTTGCAAGCATCAAGCTCTTGCAATAAATGACTTCAGTGCTGGTAGCTCAATCTTATGTTGTCTGGAGATATAAATACAGATTCCACTAATCCCACTGTTTTCAACAATAAAAGGTGTATTTTGTGTGTGCTATTGCTAATAATTTGCATTCTGGTTGTACCTACAGTTCCCCAGCACGAAGACTCCACCATACAAACACAACAAGATGCTAATGCTTTCCCCTAATAATTATTATCACATGGGGAAGAACAGCAACTTCTATTTGCTCCGTGCAGTTTGATTCAATGCTCCAAGGTACTGAAAGCAGCTACTTTGAAATCATGTTAGATCTCCGTGTGCGGCCACATTATAGCCAGTTTGTTTGTTTAGGATTCCCCATGTGTAGCACATGGCCTAGTGGTGCATGCTTAGTTTCCAGCACATGCTGGTGCTGCTGAACTGTCAGAGACAAATTCCTTCCTTTGCAAATGCATCATTATCTTTGAAGTGGTTCTTTGTGAGCTTCTTCCCAGCAGAATTGTGTGCGAAACTAACCACAAAGGGAACAACACATAGGAATTGAAAGGAAGGTGTTTTTGAATTAAATAAAGAAAAAAGTTTCTCTAAGAGATAGCTTAAATATTGTGTCCCTGCAAGGCCTAAGCTCTTACCCACAGTTTCCTACTTATCATGCCAATGGAGAATAACGATAGACGAAGACTTTCAAGTGGCTAGAAGTTTTGTAAGTTTTCATTCTGCGTAGTTCACATAGAGTCCCAGAGCGTCTGAGGCTGGCAGGGAGCTCTGGAGGCCACCCGGTGCCACCCGTGCCCAAGCAGGGACACCCAGAGCAGGGTGCCCAACACCACGTCCAGGCGGCTGCTGAAGGGCTCCAAGGAGGAGACCCCACAGCCTCTGGGCAGCCTGTGCTCAGCAGTGAGCTATAGCAATGCTGTGTGGGGACCTGGCTTTGTAGGAGCTTTGTACTCTTCGTCTTGAAAATCCTGTCACCTCAAGGCACTCCATCCAGATGTTGAGGACTGAAGTCACTCTCTGCTCTCCCTGGGACCTTTAGAGCCACAATGTAGAGTTAAGTGACAGAGGTGTATAGCAAGCCCAAGTGTTGTGCTGCAATAGGAGAGCCTTCTGTCCAATGTGGTCTTCCTGCCATCTCAGAAGTCAAGGCCTTCTGCCCCACATTTACCACTTTCCAATGTCTGAAGGTTTTTCATTCCAAAAACGACCCAGATTTCCTCTGCTCATCTCTTCAAAATCTCCAGGCTTTGTCCTTGAACAAAAGTTGATTCTAAAAGTTGAATCTATCTGACTGAAGACTTTTTATTATTTTATTTTATTTTAGTTTAGTTTAGTTTATTTTAGTTTAGTTTAGTTTAGTTTAGTTTAGTTTAGTTTAGTTTAGTTTTGTTTTGTTTTATTTTATTTTATTTTATTTTATTTTATTTTATTTTACCAGGTTACTTTTTCTTTTTACAGTTATCCTTACCTTGATGTAAAAAATCTCCTGCTTCACCCTATAAATAATGTACACACCACAGTACACAAAAACAACATGTTACTTCAACTTTGCCCAAGAATCTGGTGTGTGAGGTCCCACAACCACCACCCCTCACCAAGGCCCTGCTGGGAGTGATGCAGCACGTGCGCAGGATGCAAGAAGAGAAGTGAACGGGGCCTTTTGCATGGCTTTGGAATGAATAACCTAACCTAAAATACAACCAACTGTCCTCTGGTGTTTACCTTTCCTAGTCCATAATTAAACCATAGGTTCCCAATTAAATTTGAAATTAGCAGTTCATGTAGGTGCTATTTTTATATTTGTCATAGTTGCCTAATGGCAGGGAGACAATGAACCCATGTTGTTTTGGAGCAATTGAGTTTTAAGTAGTGGAGCCGTGAAGCCTGCACAGCATTTTACCACATTTACCATTGCCTAAAAGCACTGACACCCTAATCAGTCACAGAACAGAGCATGCACAGCCTGTTCATCAACACTTTCCTTGGTCGCAGCCTGCCAAAGTTATCAGCAGAAGGTTTTGCTTGCTTCAAGACTGAAAAAAAACCACGCCATAAATAAATAAAAATGCATCTAGCTCTCTGAAGGCTATTAAAAAAGAAAAAAAAAAAAGAATAAAAATAAAAGGAAGAAAAAGAAGCTCATAGCCAGCAAACCATACTGAAGAGCATGCCTGCACCATGCTGTTGGGGTGATGCCGTGGGCCGGGGCCAGGCGCTGCCCAAGGAGCTCAGGCTGGGGCAGGATCAGCCCAGCCTGCTGGTGCTCGGCCTCCCAACAGCTGTCTCCCAGGCCTTGTTTATGTCGGGAAATTACACTGTGGTAGTCACCAGGAGTCCCGAGCAACATGTTCTGACATGATGTAATTTCCCAGTGTAAACCATCCCGCTGGTGTCTCTTTCCAGTTGCAAGGCCAACAAACAGCACTGACACTGGGCTCAGCTGCTAGCGTTGCAGAAATGTCCAAGAATGCCCGTGCAAGGAGGTTACAAGCTCTTTTCTTTCGTGCTTCAAATCAAATTTAATGTGACTGTAGGAAACACAGGTGAGACTTCACACCTGTTGTGCATGTACAGGGATGCATGAACTTAATTATGGCAGCTTTGAGTGGATTCCTTTAAACACTTTCTCGGCACCAGGGCTGCAGACTGCCCTTTTGGGTGTAGCTGTTAACACTGAAGGACATGTGAGCACCCCTCCCCTCCAAGTAGTCCAGTGTTTTCTACAACTCAAGTCATCCTGGGTGACTTACAGCAGATAAAATTGCTAGTCTAAGCTCTTGATGGGGTTAGGCCACAAAACATGCACCTGTGTCCCTATGAGCAGGCTTTGGGGATGAAAAACAAGGACCCCTACCAAAAGCATCTCTGCCAGCAGCACAGCTGGACTAGACCCTGGAGAGGACATCTGCCTGTGCTGAAGAGAAGCAACTTTTGCTGGGCACACACAGAGGTGCCAGAGTGAGCAGCAGCAGGGACTGCAGCAGCAGAATCTTCCTGCACAGTGGATGTGCTCACACAGTCCCACAGTTTAAGATTTATAACGTGTACATCAACTGATAGTGACATTCCCCCTGGCCCTCTCACTGACCAGGGGTGCTTAATGATTTCCTACAGGCACACGTGGATACTTCAGAGCCATGAAATCTCAGCTTCAGATACAATTCGACATTTACACATGACAAAAAGTGCTCTCAGGACACTGTGGGGAGGGACGGGAGGGCATAGAAGGAAAGGAACATCTCAAAAGGCTTCAATATACCCAGCACAGAATCACAGGATGGCTCAGGTTGGAAGGGAACTTAAGGATCATCTAAACTCCAACCCCCTGCCATGGGCAGGGATAAAACACTGGAGAATGCGGGCATCGATCCCGCTACCTCTCGCATGCTAAGCGAGCGCTCTACCACTTGAGCTAATTCCCCCTCTTTTTACCTAATTTCCCCCATCTCACCACACAGATGCACATTGCAGGAAGAAAAAGGAGATTATGATTATAATCGTAATAATATTTTGCATTTGATGTGTTGCAAGGGCTAAAGCAAGCACAGACCTCTCACGCTGTCAGCAGGGAGACCAAGGAACTTTCTGATCCCGTGGGTCTTGCTCGTGACATTTTTCCTTACATGAAGCTCCCTTGGGCACAACTGCTTTATACCTGAGTAAGTAAAAGCAGAAGCTGTTGTAATGCCCTGCTCCTCAAAGCATAGATGAGAATCTATAGCTAAGAGCCTTGTTTAGGAAGCTTCTCTCTCTCCTAGCTAATTGATGGGAAACCAGCATTTTCTGTCAAAATGAAGTCACAGTAACATGGCAAGAAACATTTGCAGAACTGGACTCCTCCCAAGCTAGATGGATCACCAAGCACATCCTCAGGAGATAAGAAATTAGTTTATCCTTCTTCTTTTAGAGCTGGCAGGCAGAGTCACAGCAGCCTGAAATGCTGCATCTCCAGGGAGAGCATGGAGCTCGAATACAGCCATGATCTCAGCTGGAGAACACAGGAAACCTAAATTGCCATCCTGTAGCATAGACAGCAAGCACAGGAGCCACAGGTGGTGTTTTCCTCTCCAAAGGCACGTTGATACTTCAGAGCTGACAGCAATGATCTCTTTCTTCAGCAGGTATCAGCAGGAGAGAAGGTAAATACACACAGAGGGAAAGTCATCCACCTGCAAAATCCTCGGTGCTTGAATTATGTTTGAAAACCTCTGCACAGAAATGAGTTTCCTCTGCAGAAAGGGCATCTTTTCAACAGCAAAGGCAGTTTTAACACAGCCACTTGCCAGCACACAACCACAATCCACTTAGAACAGCCAGTCGTGTTATCATGAACCTGAGTCTCTCTGGGTGACAGCCTTTAAGATACTGATAATTTAGATTAACTAAACACAAATATATAAATACATGGTAAAATATTGTCTCTGTTTTGCCCCAACAGCAACATGACAATGACAAAAAACTGTCATTTTTTTGAGAAGAGGATGGATTTAATACTGAAATTATTTGGGCTTTTGGTGGAAACTTTTCTTTTAATCAACTGCCATCCCTGAAAGAGAAGGCATTAGGTGCTGAGTGGCCACAAGTGCACATTAGCATCAAGATCTTCAGCTTGTTTGTGAAATAAACATCAATTTCTCAGAGCTTAGAAATGTAATGTTATGGTAGCAACCCAAGTGTCCTGTGTAAAGCCACAGATCTCCTCGGGATTTGCCTGTGTACCCACAGAAACAGCACTAAAACTGTATGACGCTGGAGGCTGTGGTGCCCGGGAACAGCATGCACACTGAAGATGGCAAGAGTTGGCTCAGAGTTAAAACAGTGAATTTATATTTATTTTCTTTTATTGCTTACTCATTTACTAAGAGGGAGAGAATTTGTCACTTGCTCAGTTTTTCCAGCACTGCATCGTCTCTCCCTTCCTCTCTTTCTGCACATTCTTCAGCCGGTTTGTGTAGGACTTACGCGCTCTCTCCTACACCCACTTAACTCCCAAGGTCTCTGAAATGCCTACACCCTTTATATCCACAAGAAAGCTTTTTCTTATAAATGACAGGAGAAGTGGAGACCCCACACACAGCATGGGGGAGGCAGAGGTCACTCTGTCTACAAAGAGCACATCCTTCAGCTGCCTCTACAAAGCCTCCCATTTTACCCCATGCTCCGTGCAGACCAAAGGAGCACTGTTAGTGACAACTGCTTTAAAAACCAAATCAGCCCACAGGGAGAGCTCGGTGACATCTACGTTGGTCCAGCACCCAGAAGTCTGGCTGCCCCGGGGCTGTGTGCCAGCAACCTGGGAGGGTCGATCCTGAAGCCAAAACCAACACCATTAAAACAAAGCTTTATGTCTTCATTCTCCCAGAGCTGCAGAGCAGCGGAGGAGAGTGAGACAGCCCTTCTCCTGCCTCCTTGCTCAGCCTCTTTCCTCCCCGGGTGGCAGGCTGTCTGGCAGTGGCTCTTTCCAGATGTCCCTGCCCACACCAGTATCCTCCTGGCCTGAGGATCTCCTTGGATCCTGTACCAGGATCCAGGCAGAATTTGGTGGCAATAGTGCCTTCCCCCAAGGAAATGAAATCTCCCTCCAGCAATAACTATCACATGCACTCAGAAAGCATCATGGAAAGGGCCATTTTCCCATTAGCAATTCCCATCACTTTTTGGGGTACTCCTGGTATTCTCCATGATAGGACCTTATTCATTTATGCTTACTTCTACCTTTACATCGTTTCATTTCCTGCTAGTTTCCCCCTGACAGCCTGCTTTGATTTAACTCCATGTGGCCAGGCAGGATATTATCAGCTGGGAAAATTGAGAGGCTCTTGATATTGATATTGATGTATTGATATTTATGGAGAAAACAAAAGGCATATATATTTTTTTCCTCATTCTTTGCTCAAGCGGTTTCCAAATGGACCTTAACTTATAGCAATAGCACAGTAAGGAAGGGTCCCAGTGCCAGGAGAGAACAAAGCTGCCCTTTTGCCCTTTCCCTGTCTTTTAGGAAATGGAAACGTAAAAACTTCTGTGATCTTTTGATCAGGTGGAAAGTTAAGGCTGAAGCCTTAGAGGAGTGCTCATTCACTACCTGACACTTTAGTGGCCTCAGGATTCATGAAAATTGGACTGCAATTTTACATGTAAGTCCTTTCTGCTCAAAAATTGCCTTACTTTTAGAAAGAGACATTCCTGCATCTATTTTGTCTTGGTGTGATAGATTTTTCCCTTCCCAAGTCTAGGACTTTGTACTTGCCTTTATTGAATTTCATCTAATTGATTTCAGACCATTTCTTAAATTTATCAAGATCATTTTAAATTCTTCTCCTGGCCTCCACAGAGCCTGCCAGCATGGAGTCATGTGCAGATTTCACAAGCATGTCTCTTCTTCCATCATTCAAGTCATTCATGAAAATACCAAGCCCAGGACAGATTTCTAAGAATTCCCATGCACGCCACTTGTCCAGTTTGTCAGCAAATTCTTGAGAACTTCTTTCTTTTAATTACATTTTCCAACCATTTGTGCGTCCTCCCCACAGCAGTTTCAGCTGGACCTGACTGCTGAACCCCTGCATGAGAACATTTTATCCAAAAATGTCAAAAATCTTACCAAAGTCAAGATAGATCACATCTAATTCTGCCTTTTCCGTGATGTCCATTTCTTTTCAAAGAGGGAAAGTAGATTGCTTTGACGTGATCTGTTCTTGACAATTGCACGTTCCTGTTTCTTACCATGTATTTTCTGTCTAGTTTCTCCTAAATAAATGCATTTATTTGAATAACTTTAAATCATCACGAAGTTGTCTAAGTTATACATTTCCAGACTCTTCCCCTTCTCCTCACCCCTTTTAAATACAGGCATCTTCTTCTATCTTAACTCTGGGATATTGCCACAATTCAAAGTCAGTTGCTTCTGATTCAAACTTTGGTTTTGATAATTCTTTGTCTCTCAAGCTTTATTAAGCCCTTCTGTGTGAGAGGTCTAACCCAACAAAACAGGCTTCTTATGTTTCACCTTGCTTTCTCCCAAGGCACTGTCCTCTTGTTGCTATTAATTACATTGTGCATCTGTTTACAGCTTCTTATTTTCAGTTATTTTTTGGTAGAATTTCCTCACCTGCATCAGGTGCATTCTTCGAACCCTTTTCTTTATGCTCTTTTTTGCTCTTTTTTTTTTTTTTTTTTTTTTTTCCCTACATCTCTTGCTTTTGGTTACTGCGTTGGGGTTTCTAAGTCCCTCTCATGGTTATTTTGTTCTTATGCTGTAGCTTCTATTCAACTTAGGAGCATGCCCTTGCTTTCTTTGGATTTCCAAGTGAAGAGGAGCTCTCAAGTGCAGTCAGGAGTCTTCCTCCCCTGCCAGACTGCCCTGGTGCCTTTGAGCAGTGTTTGTTCAGTGCAGAGTGCTCTTTCCTGTGGTTCTTGTTAGAGCTCGTGACCTATTTGCATGGGGAGAAGAACAACAATTTGAGTTGTAAAGTAGTAAAGGGCACATGAAATCCACCTCCTGGAGCTCCCACAGCTGCTGGCCCCCACCCTGCCCAAGACCCTCACCCCTTGAAGAACATGGGGTTATACACAGGCTGCTGCAGGGCACCTCGCATGGGGGCAAGAAGGTGCAGGAACCCCAAAGCAAAGATTTGGGTGAAGCTGGGGAGGGTGATGCTCTGAAGAATGGTCTGATGCTGCCCACAAGAGAACCTGGGTGTGGGAGTTTGGATGGTGGTGGTGGGGAAAGTTGCTGGGTCAGGAAGGACAACTTTTGGGGGCCTAGTGATGTCTTTTAAAAAGGAAATTGCAATTCAGGGCTCCTGCAGTGACATGCAGGAGGCTCCAACCATCTATCCAGAGGGGCTGTGGGGTCTCCTCCTTGGAGCCCTTCAGCAGCCACCTGGACGTGGTGCTGGGCACCCTGCTCTGGGTGTCCCTGCTTGGGCATGGGTGGCACCGGCTGGCTCCAGAGGGCCCTGCCGGCCTCAGCCCCTCTGGGATCCTGCCGATCTCCACCAGTGTTATTTATCCAATCACTCCATTAGGAAAATACAAAACTTGGTCTGGATCAGGGAACTGATCCGGTGGAAGCAAAAGCATACTTTTGCAGAGCCTTTCCTCATTTTCACTGATCTAGTTGAGAGCACAAGTACACAAAACACTGAGCCAGTGCCACAGAGGCAGCAGTAGCGTAGCTGGAGGCAGGGAACAGCAGGAACCTCTTAACTCCCCTCCCCGGTGGGGACAGGCCAGCTCTGAAGGGGAGACCAACTTGCAGATCTGAAGCAAGCGCCAGCAAAATGCCATGCGGAGCAGAGCTGGTCAGGATTTTTTTTCGCTTTAATTACTTTTCCCCACACACACACAGCACACAAAAGTTTACGTTGCAGCTTTTGGCAGGAAGAGGGCAATGGCCAGAAACCTTCTTTTTGTAATGTTTTGTAAATAATTGAAATAGGATAGTTCAAGGGGTTTTGGTTCAAAGCCAGCTTTTTTCAATTGTAAGTTAATTTATAATTTTAAAAATATGATATCAACATCAGAGCTATTTCTAGATTATTAGCTAGACTGTGCAGATGAAGGGGGCTCTGTGGATTAATGGCTGTTCCCTGAAAAAGCAGCGCGGTGCCTTTAGGATGGAGTTTCCATCTTCTTCTTCCTTCCCCAAACACTAAATATTTATCCCGTTTTGAGGAGGAAACGTAGGACAGGAAGGAGTGATTGCTGTGGGGCACAAAATGCAGCAGGGTGAGCTGGATCAGACTCCAGGAGCTAAACCTTGCTTCTCTGGGCTGCACCCTGATGAAGTGGGAAACCTTCTGCTGGTCGGTGATTTTGAGATGAATAATAATAAAAGCTTTAACTCCAGGCAAGGCTGCCTAAACTTGATGCAGCAGAGAAGGGGACCGAAGTAGAACTGATCAGCTGAGGGGGCTGAGCAATTGGTGACTTACCCTCGCAAAAAAGTGAATTATAAATACACAAGGTAGGTGTTCTGGTGAACAGCATCCTAGATGGGGACAGTGAAGGTTTACATGTGTCCTATGTAGCATCAAAAGGCTCAGCAAACTCCTCAGATACGTGCCAGAGAAGGAAAGCAGGGTCTGGCCCTGCTGGAATGTGATGACTTTTAAGAAGTATAAAAGTCAAACGCATTGTTGGTAGTGAAGATATCTTCCCAAGATGTAATCATGGAAAATTCCTTTCAAGAGCTGGTGTTTAGACCTCAGAAAATGCACAGCAAATTGCATTGTGATTTATTTGTCAGTGTCTTTATAGGTTGGGCGTTACTTTACCCCACAGCTGGAGTCAATTTTTAATATTTAAAAGTGGAAAGAAAGCAAAACCTAAACACATACAGATCTGTCTGTTTTAGATTGTACTTTTCCCAAACATTACTGTTTAGAATTGAACCCTGAATAGATTTCTGCAGAGGCCAGCTGGCAACACAGAATTAAAATAACTGGGATTGGGTAGACTATAGAAAGACCTCCTAAACTGCAGTTAGCTGATCTGGTATTCATAGTCACTCCAGGAATAAATCTAATCTTTCCCTTTTTCTGATAAAGGACATGGGATTTTTTTTTTCTTTAAAAGGTTTTTAGCTCCATCTCTCTCTCCCTTTGTCTGCCTTTCTATCTTTCTGCCTTTTTCTTTCTCTCTCTCCCTCTTCCATAGCAAAGCACTGTGCAGAGTAGGTGTGGTGCAGCGCATTCTTTAAATACAGTAGTTGCTGGTTACCATGAGAGCCTGCTGAGGAAACAGATAAATAGAGTGAGGTGGCAGTGATGATTTACATCACTCTTGAATCACACACATTCGGAGCAATTAATGGAGAAATACACGATGAAGAAATTTTCCGGTGCCCATCAGCTTTTCCTCCTTTAGCCAGGAAAGGCTAACAAAATAGCAGCTGCAGTAAGAAGCAGATCCTATTTCAAAGCCCGTACCGTACCTACACGGGAAAATTCAGTCTGCTGTGCTTCATGCTCAAGCTTTGTTACAACCCTGCGCCTGTTTTGCTGCAACGTTAAATGAACAGTGCTCAGAGCGCAGCTCTGAGGACCAGGATTTGGGAATTGTATTGCCTGTCCTGCCAGGTGATTTCAAAGCTTAGATGCAAAAGTGAGCTTCTGCGATGTAGCAGATAGCCAAGCCACCTGTCCATGAGGTTGTAACCTCAAACTCTACCTCTGAAGACAGATCAAAACACATACACATACGTTACCGTCAGCCTTGTTACAGTCTCAGAGACTCTCAGAGTCACGGACATGTTCCTGTCACTTTATTATTAAATGTGGATCCACCGTATAAAGAACCCAAAAGTCTGGGTCTGTTCCCCACTTCTCTGCTTTGTTCAGGGTGAGGTACCTGTGGAAGGACCATGGTGCAGGCTGCTTCCAGCTGCTGAGAGTCTGTGCTCCGTGGCAGTGCACAGATGGAAACGAGAGCATCTTTGCATGGCATGTTGGACTTCATGCACAATTTCAGTCTCAAAGTTGCTGGTGAGTGGCCCTGGCACCCCTGCAGGGAGCCATGGATATGTTTACCAACAAAAGGGCTCTGTAATATGCAACATATGGAGATAGGAAAAACAACTCTAATTGGGAAAGGCACAATCCCATTTGGTAACATTGTTGTACCTCCTAATAGTATTTTATTTATTCTCTCTTCCCTACTGAGTCATGGCGGATGCCAAAAGCCAGGACCACCAAGCAAAGCTGGCCCCTTCCCAAAAATATGCCTTGCCTGAGTGGATTTTCTCTGTGAAGGATTGCAGGGAGATGTTCTCCTTCAAAGATTTTTATATGATTGGAAGGGATGTTGTGAGATAGGCAAAGAATGCTTCCAGCTGAGAAAGGTTTTAGCTTCCTGCCTGTCTAGTCCAGAGCAAGAAACTTTTTGGCTGTTTTCATGGAGCTGCTGTCTGCAGACCACAAGGCTCTTGGTTCAAGCCTCAGCTGTGAAAACGTGCACAAAAGGAGCATTTATTCAGCAGATGGGGGACATGGCTGCTTGAGGAAGGCAGCTTATTCTGCGTCTGGCCAGCAGCTGGCAGTCCTGGCAAGTGATCCATTTTTTTAAAATATCGGCTCTCGTGGCTTGTCGTCTCCACCATGAATTTTCACGTTGCTTCTTTGAAGATCAGCGCAATTACAAAAGGTTTCCATTACAGGATCAGAAGGGATCCCGAGAGCCACTCCTTGCTCCTAAGGGCATCTGGTCTGAACTGGCCAGGCTCCCTCATGATGGGATTAGTTTTTCATCCAGAAATCTGCAGGAGGCGAGAAAGGTAATACAGATTGCTGTAGTGGCTAATAGGAAACACCAGTGAGCAGGGCTCATTGCTTCTTATCTCAGACTAATAAAGTGTATTCTTTGAAAAGAAGCATCTCACCACCTCTTGGGGCTGCCTGCAGTCATAGGAAACATGGCATAGTTTTCCCAACAGAACTATACTTGATGACCAAATCTTTTTTCTTTTTTTTTTTTTTTTTTTAATCTTTTTTTTTCAAGCTTCCACCAAACTGAACAAGCAAAACCCAGCCTCAGGTGGAGCTGCCTGCTTCCCAGCCTCACAGCCCAGTCCCTGAGGACTGAGACAAGCCCCGGCATTTCTGTCTGTGGGACACATAGTAGGGTGGGACTGATGCAGCTCCCGAACTTAAGTAGGAAAGACAGAAAAAAAAAAAAAAAAAAAAAAAAAAAAAAAGAAAAAAAGATTTCAGGCCAGTTTGGCCCAAGCCAATTTATTTTACAAGCTTTTCTCAGATCAGGCACTCTGGTTTTGGACCACCTCTAGTGACACAACGAAACTCACATGTTATAATGGCTCGCAGCACTGAAGTGGGGAACCTTGTCCAAATTGAAGAGGCCACCTAAAGGAGGCCATCTCCTTCCCTGGCATACATGCACTGTTATTATGGGCTGTGTTTGAATCTTACACACATGAATTACATGTTCAGCTATCTGAATGGAAATGAATAGATTTGTAATAGATTTGCCTTGGTGCAAGAATGATCCAGTACTTACCCAGCCTTTGCAAAATCTTCATGTCTGTACAAATACTCTCAAAATCAGGGAAACTAAAGAAAAATACTTTGAGATATGTTATTAGAACTCAGGAGAAATAAAAGAGAAATATTTAATATACAAGGAAAAACACACACGCACAAAAAAAAGTCAGACATAGAAGGGTTCTCTCTTTTAGATTCCAACCCATTTGATCCACTGTGAGCACATTAATTTTCTTCACATATTCAAACCATCTTTATCTTTGGGGTAAAGAAAACATAGAAGTGGAGTCCGGGGATAGAAGGATACCTGAAAATCATGTAACTGGATCTCTTGTCACACAGACAATACCTGGGCTGATGTCTGCATCATTTCTCAAACTTCTCATTGAACACATCCATACCCAGACTTGACCAAGAGAGAACCTGACACATCCCTAAATAAACTGATCCAATGTTAAATTTTTCTCAGTAGTAAAAATGCATGCTGTCAGGTATTGCTACTCTGCACGTATTCTGCTAGTGAGGGGATCTGTTTGAAAAGTTATGTGACAAAGGAAGAGATTTAAAGGAAGTTACCAAGTTTTGGTCAAGATTCAGCTATAATGACATTCTCAGCCAGTTGGGGTCTGAGGAGGTTTGGCCTGGGTACGTTTCTCCAGTGAAACCAGATGTGTTTAGATGGCTTTGCATAGCCCCAGGGCTGAGTGCAGGACACTGTAAATGTAAGCCAGGACACCATAACCCTGCCCATGTTTCCTCTGTTCAGTGTCACTTGAATGCGATGGTCTGTCTTGCTGTAGTCACCTCAGTATCTTAGCCATTCTGGTGTCCATGGTGTTGACATGTCTCTAAGCTGAAGAAAGCAGTCTCAGAAAATCCACTTCTATATCCTGTGGTGAGACCTCACTTGCCAGGGTCATGTATACTGATGGAAAGGAGAGAGAATTTCCCTTCATCCTGTTCTAAGCAAAGCACTTCTTAACCCTGAGAAGGTACTACCACCAGTGACTACAAAATCAGTGTGCAGGTAAGCTCTGCCCAGTCTGAGGAACTTTTACAGAGGCCCTCTGAAAAGATCTCAGGGCAAGAAGCTATGGACGAGAAGACAAGAACAGTCTTGTCCTCCCGACAAAGTGCTCAGACAGATCAACAAAAAATGTGATTTATAGGACAAACCTTAATGGAGGCTCCTGTTGGCTTTACCCCCAGTTGTAAATACCTGCCATGTGGCACAGGTGATCCTCTCCAACAGGCAAAAGACATCTCTGTACAAGAGAAGGCATCCCCCAAAATATGTCCTCATCAGCACAGATGATTCAACAGCATGCAGGGTGGGAGCAATTCCAGCAGAAGCAGTGAAATCAGCCTTCCTAGTCCTGGCAAAATATGACTGAGCTACTCTCCAGAGCGGCTTCTCCAAGCAGTACAGCACTGCACTATTGTTGGGCATGAAGGAAAGAACATTAGCCTTCAGAAACAAATCCTTCTGCTTCTCTGTGTCAGATTTTTATAGCACAAATGAGGAACATGCCCGAAGGGTCTTAGCAACACTCTGATACTCCCTTTCAACAGTTTGTTTTTAAATATGCCCAAACAAGCTGTTGTCCAGCTCTCTGAGTTGTCAGGAAAGGAAGCTATAATGCTGTAACACTTAAATTCCTGGGTGAAATCTTGGCCACACTTAGTCATTGAGGTATTTGCTATTTACTTCAACAGGGTGAGAACTGCACAGCTCTTACTTGCCTGAAACCACAGAGAGGGACTATCTGCAAAGTTGGCTGCAGGAGGCTTTCACAGAGCCATTTCATGGGATTTTGAGATTGCTGCCCCAGGAGATGGATTCTTTATGGTTTCTCATTTGGCAATTTTGTGCTGCTTTTAAATTCTGCTATCAGATACACAGGAGTAATCTCCAAAGTGTGAGTTGTGAGCGTGTACCCTGGGGCAGAAATTGCTTTTTTTGATTAAAAAAAAAAAATTACACATGTTTTACGTGAATTCCTGGACTTGAGAGTACTTTTGAGCATCTTGGTACACACCCAAGTTATGTTCCCCTTCTATACTTGGGCAAGGCCTTCTTACAGATGATTCCTGCATCCCCCTGCACCTCAGAAGGACACAGAAAAGGGACTAGGCAGAACCCAGAGTGTGCCGTCAGGTACCTGGTGTGGGTAATCAGTGACAATATCTGAGTTATACCACAGAGCCTCTTAGGTAACACATGCATAGATGACCAGTGATGCTCCTTTGCACTTTGCCATTTCGTTATTATTTATGTCTCAATCTATGGGGCACCTCACGTGAATGCAGATGTGGTCTGCAGAGCCTTCAAAAGCGAGAGGTCCATTTTTCTACAGTATGAGTTATTGATTTACTTTTGGACCGAATTGGTAGTTATTGATAAAGAAAATAGCTCGTAGCTTGCATATAGAACACTCCAACAATTTATCTCAAAATGTTTCATGAAGTTACACAAATCCCTTTTATTTCTGTTTTCCTATGGTATCTCCATGTTCCTAATTTAGCTCAATCCTTTACACAATCTGATACATCTCAGGAAGAAAAGGCAAATGGGGAGGCCTTTACTTGCTGCTGTTATCCAAGAGAATGTCACTGGTGCTACACATGCAAGGAGAACCTGCAAGAAAGGGTAGGTGCAAACAGGTTAGTGCAGAGGGAGCCAGCAGCCCCAGGGTCTTAGCCCCACACTCACGCACAGCTGCACTGAAATTGGCCTCATCTTTGAGCAAGCGTAGAAAAAACGCTAGTCTAAATGTCACCTATCTCCTTATGGCAGTGGGAGAGCCTCAGGGAGTGAGTCATAGGACCTGAAGGAGGCAGCAAGCAGGCAGCTGCCTGGAGCTGGTCACCAGGAACACGAGGCACAGCAAATGCAGATGAAGTTTAGCCCCAGTGGTCTAATACAAGAGATCTGCCAGGGACCAACCCGCTGCTTGGGTGGTTCTTCGAATGGCAGTTTGTGGTTTTGGTTATTACTTTCAGCAAAAGAATGAGGATAATAAAGATTTTTGAGTCTAAATTAATCTTACGAGGCTTGTAAAAGTTATATACTGTACCAGCATTGTGTTAGGCACAGTCCAGTGGCTTCTATTTGCCTGAATGTCCTCAGCTTCTGAAATGTGCACAGTACATAGAGACACCACATTCAGCAAGAAACACAAGGATGAAATTCATATTTATTCTGCATTGAAACACTCGGTGTTGAATGTCAGAGGCCTGTCAGGAGAAAGTGTTTCTTGCAAACAAAACACCTCAGATAGAGTAGAAGCAAAGTTTTACTAAGAATTTAGAATCAGATGCTGTATTTTCAAAAAAAAATAAATAACTATGCTCACATGACTAACAAATAGGCCAGAACAAAATGGGTGTTTTTAGATAAATTATGCTCTTATGCCAGCTATTGTGAAACTCTGAAAACCTACGCATGCTTGTAAATAGATCACACTTACAGGGAAGGAGATCTCTAAATACACTGTGATTCATGCAGTTTGAATATACACGGGTGGATCGTACATTGCATAGTGTTGGAGTTTCTTTCAGCATTATGTATTACCAGACTTGTGGTATGCAGCATTACAAGGAAGAGCTCTGCGGAATGAGAGTGGCTGTTTACCTGGCAGATTCTGAGGAAGAAAAGTCTGACCATCATTTTGCTTTCCCTCTCAGTAACTACTCATCATCCTAATAATTACCAAAAGGATGTTGTAAAAACTTTGGAAGGTCTCATTTCACTCAACGAGGAAGGAAAATATATGGCCATCTGCAGAGCATTGTACTGCAGGCTTACGAGTATGCTCACCAATGTAATATAGGACTTTTTTTCTTTCTTTCTTTTTTTTTTTTTTTTTTTTTTGATTCCTTATAGTTATGAACACTCAGAAATGAATTGCTTACAGGCTTGAAGTTAAGTGCATGCTAAGTGCTTTGCTGGACTGCTGCTTTGCTTAAGTGCTTTGCTACGTTCTCAGTAGACTGTGGGCTCAAATCCTCATCTGTCTTCCCTGTGATTTTGGCATTTAACCTCACCCTCTATGCCTGTGAGGCTCCACAGGATGATGGACTCAGCAGCCTGTGCACCTCCAAGTCACCCGATGGTCGTGGTGACCACCAGCCAACTCGGTCTGCAGGACCTCCTGATGGTGGGTCAGTGTGCAGCTCTAGCTGGACACATTTCCCACATCTCCTGGTGTGTGTGTGCGGGCTGTGCCAAAGAGGGTAGGAGCAAGGGTGGCTGGCACAGCCCCTCTTGATGGGGGTCCTGAGGCTGCTGTTCGGAGACAGCCGAGACGCAGTCCAAGACACGCAGATCTTGATTTGAAGCTTGTTTGAGCAGGGAGGAATCTGTCCATGGCCTTCTGAGCACTCCGAGTCTCAAATGAGCTCCGCTTGTCAAAAACAAAGGCTCAAAGACAGCACTGACATGTTTTATACATTTTTCACATTATTCCGCAGTAATGAGGACTATAAACATCCTTTATTCAGAACTGAAAGATGAGATTTTGGAACGTAAATCTTTGGCAAATTTGGTAAGGAAGCTGCCTGGAGCACTGACTTTGGCTGATGAGTGTACTTGCAGGGTTGCGAGCCAGAACGGGGCAGCGTCAGCAAACACAAGAGGGAAAAGCACAGAGCTCAGCTTCGCACACATCTACCCTGGGAACCTGCTTTCGGCCCCGTCCATCGATCAGCACATGCTTGAATGCTTCCTTTGACTGGTGCACTGAAACAACGCAAACCATGTGCTCCAAGGGAGGAAAGGAACTCCTGAGACTTCTGCAGCCTGAGTTTTGGGCATCAAACACTAACATCATTAATTGCTTCCAACCGAGCTCGCAAAGCCAGAGCGATGCACAGACATCTGTGCCTGAGCAGCTCACATTGAATGCATTTAGGAACACTGGGGCAAGTCTCTTTGGAAGGCCAGCAACATTCGCTAGGCAAATCAGCCGCCACCAATTATTCAGCGTGCTGTAATTCAGAACACCGTCCTTATGTTACAGATTTCATGATTGTGGCCCCAGTTCAGAAAGCCTTAGAAGCACAACGCACTCTGCTTATGGGCTCTGGCTTCTGCACGGGGTTTCTGCATGTGAAGGACACCTATTTTCATTGGAAGAGACTCGCCAGCAGCAACTGTCAAATTTTGGCCCCGTGAATTTTATTTGTGAAAGGAAAATTTTAAATCCATTCTTTGACTTGGAAAACAACTGAGTCTGAGTTTGTGATTCATCTTGCCATTTGAAGAGACAAATTAATGAACCCTAGAAATACATTAGTACAATCACCTCCTTTCTCCTGTTGACAAATAATAATTAAAAAAAAAAATAATAAAAAAGATGATAAAGAAAGAGGTTAAAAAATGTTGTCTTCCTGAGTTTCTTGAGTTACGAGGTGCATACATTATGAGCCTGCAGGGATGCAGATTTCTGAGTGCATTTCGATGCCTTCCATTCTCTTTGCCATTGAGATGTTTGCTGACAACCTAAAAGGGTGGAGGCACCTCTGCAGTTCTCTCTGGGGGCTTTTAAGGTTTATTTTATGTTTGTGTTGTATTCCAGGCTCACAGATGTAATTTTTCTACTGTCCATTTGATATTATTTCTGACCATGAGTTCATTTCCTTACCCAAACAGGCTCAGACCTGTTTGTAGCCACCCCATTCCCTCACCACATTTAATGCCTGAAGAGGGATCCCACAGCCAGTGTCTGTGTGGGAAACGCTCCCCCAGCAGCCCCACTTTCCCCTTGTCATGGACAACTGTCCTCTATAACCCCAGGAGGACCGTGCAGGCCAGGGACAGTGGTGATAGCACTTAGAGATGAGAAATGTGCCCGAGAGGCAAGCAGGACCACCACCATCTTCTCACATGGAAGGAAAGCTCCAAAAGACTCTCTTAGCCCAGGCTGTCCACTCAGCCCTTTCCCACTCTCACTTTTCTCCATCCCCAAGGTCTGATGTGAGCTCCCAGCACACCACATGTGCACCAGAGAGGGTACAAGGAGGAACCAGATTCGGTTGGGTTTGGCTTCAGCGAGGGCCACAGCCAAAGCAGCCACACCCTGGCCTGCATTCAGCTGGCATGGACCTTCTCCCAGCCACCCATAAACACAGATGATAGCTTGAAAACAGCAGGCAAGCAAAGCCTAACATCCCTTTCACCTGGGCTGGTGGGAATGTCCACTACAATGCAGCTCCCTAACTCAGTTTCTCATTTCTTTCCACCTGGTATCTTGCCAAAGTATTTGAATAGCCCAAAGCTGTCGAACACTCAGGAGAAATGTCTACAAAACATAAATCATGAAGCTTGTGTAAGACAATCATGAAGTTAGTTTATGACATTTTTTAACAGATCAATCAATGCCTTCACTATTTTTTCTCCCTGTCTTCTGAGGCATTAGGAAGTGTGTGCATCATATTTTGAGTGAGTTTTTCTTCTACTGCCCTTCCTTCTTTAAATATACCCTAAGTTTCTCACTCAATTACTTTTCTCCACAGCTCTAAGAAAAAAACCATAAATATGATGACACTTGTGTTAAAATCAGTGTTGGCAGCACTGTTTCTCAAGCTGAGTTTTCCCATGGCAGAACATAACTTTGCCCAGAACATGGAGCAACGTATAGTTGAGTACAAGAATCACAGTCGGGTAGCCAACTGCCCCTTAACCTAGGGTTTTGTAATAGTAGTAGATAAGTTCCTCTGGCAAGTTGGTTGTCATAGATGAAGAAACCAAACCATGTGCACAGCTCATGTGAAGAGATAAGCCATCAGCAGACATCAGCATCAGGTAAGAACCTGTTGCGACCCCTCCAAACCTCTCCCACAGCCCTCACATCACACTCCCAGCTGAAGAAAAGCTCTCAGCACTCATCAGAGTGCTTCTGCTCAGAGCTGAGGTCCCAGAAGAAGTAGCATGTTGAATTCATGCATACATAAATATCCTGTACTGTTATCATGTAGGTAACTCATCCTCTACTGAGGACAACATTCAAGGCTGAATGTCCTCTGTCAAAACCAGTAATTTCAGACTTACTATGAGGGGGGAATATTTTGAATTCCCCAGTCTTTGCCAACAGAGAGATAACCAGCCATGGTGTAAAATATCCATACTTTAATGGTACCTATTTTATATTCAGGCCCAGGACTTAGAATAATTGAGTTAGTGTGGTTTCTGTTTATGGCTGGTTTCTGCTCAATTTCGTTTCCTGCTTTTCCCGCAGTAACTCAGCGTGGCGGGGCTTGGGCTGTAGACTGTGCAGGAAGATGGTTATATCCAAGTTAAAATCTGCGTCACTAAAAATACACTCGCAGTTCATACAAACCTATTTATTGATCCCATTTTCAGAAAACTTTACCTGTGACCTAACTGAACTTAACTACAACCCTCTAAGCTTTTGATGATATGAATTTTCCCAGATATTCCTTACTGTCTGTTTCTAATTCATATGCATGTTCCTGATCTATGACAACTGGCTGGTTTATTTTTAATATCATTTCTGCACATGAGCAATAAAGGGTGACACTTCTTCAGAAACCCACAAACTCGCAATGAGCTTCTTCAGTTACAAAGGAAAAAAAGCAGAGCCCAACCATCAAGGAGAAAACGCTAAATCTGGGGGAGAAGTTGCAAAGAGGAGGAAAAGGTCCTCATGTGATTTGCAACCCACATACATTTTTTTGGCCACTCATATATTTTATTTTTATTTTTTGCAATTGGCAGTCAAATATAATGCAGGAAATTCCAGCTCCACTGGTGCTATCAGAACTGCTCCAGCTCTCTGAAGTTAATCTAAAGCTGCCCTATGTATTCAGGTGTGTTTTTCCCCATCCCTGGGGAAGGATAGAGAAGGTCACCAAATGGTCACCTGCAGGTCTACCATAGCCTGTCTAAGGCTCCCTGGCTCTTGGGAAGGCATTTCACATGGAAGAATCAAAGTGGATTTTCAGAAGAGGCAACCACTGTTGAGAAAGGGGCTCACCAGTGATCTGGTGATCGTGGGGCTAAGCAGACACTTGGAGGACAGCACCAGACTGGCCTAAAAAAGCCATTTTTCTTCCTCTTCTCTACCTGAAATGAATGTAACTACAAGCTTTGTCCCCAGTAGCACCACCTCTCCAGCCTGTTGAATCTGACTGGAACGAGCAACACGAGTCTGAAAGCTATCAGAGTTGTTCTTGGATGAGCTGTGGAGGGAGAAGCTGAGCCCTCACACTTACCTTTTCTAGGTCTGATCATGGTTTATTCAGGGAGTTCATAAATACACACTGGTAAAGATCAGTTTTTTCCCAACAACCCTACTTTATTTTTCTGACAGCATCACATCTTTGCTTGGTAAAGGCAAATCTGTGTAAATAATGCATTTCCACCTCTGCAACGTACCAGACCTAGTGTTACACAATGCTTTGATAAAAGCATTAGAAGATATCAATAAAGTGAGCATTAAGCTGATGAGGAACTGACATATCATAATGACAGCTATTATCAAATCAGGCTGGCTTTATTAAGGCTCTGTCAGGGTGGGTGCTGAGCCTGGCACTGCTTGATATCTTCACCAGTGATCTAGAAGCAGAAAATCATTGCTAATAAGATATTTGGTAACTAATTGCGTAAATAATTGCAAAGGCCGGACAGTTATGCAAGACTGAGACTCTGCACTGATTCTAAATACCTTTAATACAGGTAAATTCTACATTATATATTACTGAACAAGGAATGGAGACCAAATCTTTGCAGAGGGAGGGGATTTTAGCCTTGGATGGGTGACTTGGACTACAATGTAGGGGTCCCAGTAAACAAATACCTTACTGGAAGCTCCCCGTGCAACAACATAGAGGAACTCATGGAGAGCAAAACTAAATTAAATCTGCCACTGAGTATGAGCATTAAAACCATGGTACTGTATATCAGCAGCATGTTCTTTCTCAAGCTTTTTAGAAGGCTTTTGGGAAACTAAAGATGAAGCAAAGACAGAGAAATACTAGAGGACTGGTGAAAAGATCTTATTTTGGTATATTTAAAGAGCTCAGTTTGCTAAATTGGTTTTAAAAAAATAGATAAAGAACTAATCTGTAACCACCTTAATGAAATATCTGATTTGAAGGGGCACTTTGTTTTCATGGAGAAAAGCATAACAAGAACCATGGATGAGAGATGAAGCCAAATGAATTCACATTGGAAATAAAGTACAGATTCTTAGCAGCGAGAACAATTAACCACTGGGAAAAAAAGTTGGAAGGAATATATTTTCCATAATTTTCTCATAATGTCCCCTGTTCAAGTCTGGATGCCTTTCTGCATGCTAAATTTTAGTTAAAAAGCAAAAAAACAAACAAAAAAAGGAACTATCTGTTGGACTCAGAAGCAATGGGAAGTAATTGAATAGCTGGAGATACGCAGGAGGCTGGGCTCAGCTGGCAGTCCCTCCTGGGCTTAAAAATCCCCTGAATCTACGAGCTGTGTTTCTGAAAATTTGCCTCATCTCATAACAAGTGTAATAGGCAGAGAAATGTTCTTGGAATGGGTAACCGTCAGCTTTGATTGGCCAGTGATACATATCACTTAATGAAATCTAAAACGAGGTGACAGATACTATCAAAAACATCACTGATAGAAATTGTTCAGATGTTTGTTGTAAGCCTCTGTTGTTGTATTTCTTTGTTTGTACATTTGCCGAAGGATTTCTTGGCCTGCAGAGGTGATTATGTGCCTTATTGTACGGATGGGAAGAAAGCACTCTTTTCATGTGGATGATGCAGACCATATTGATTGCAGTAGTCAATTTATTAGAGAAGCAAGCTCCAAAATGCATACCATTTAGTTGCTTGGGGATTATAGTCAGTTGCAATTTTTCTGCTAATTTAAGTTATTGTAGAAATAAAAATATTTCCATGTTGATTTTATTTCAATAGCAATGAGATTGCATGTCTAGTGCGCAGCTTTATTTGACAGAGAAACTTGCATCTGTATTATATCACTGACAGCTAGAGCATTTGCCTGCAGAATACTACGGAAAGGTCATGATTACCAAGAGAAGCATAAATGTGTATGCACTTACTAGCTTATTTGACTTGGAAGCTTACAGCTAGATGTAGCTGAACAGAGTACTGCTATAGGTAGGGATATTTCTCAGAGAAGGGTGTAATCAATTCGTAATTTTTAAAGAAAGCCATGAATGTGCAGTCAATCTACTGTTCTTGCCTTCAATGGGCTTGTTGGTCTGTGTTACATTATTTTAAGCAGCAGCTGCCTATTACAAGATTTGTGAAGGTCCTGCTGATTCTGAAAGAGCAGGTTTCATGCAGACAGATTGAATAATAATACTGTGTTAGGTACTTTGCTTCCCACTCTGGTTGTGATCAATTTAAATTCTTCAGGAAAAGAACATGTTCTTGTCTGTTGGTATCTCGTGCCTCTCTCCTCCCTCCGTGGATAATAACAAATATTTCCCCAAAGCTGGCTTTGTTTAGATTTTCAGAAGATGTAGCAGTGATTGCACTGAAAGGCTAAAGCTCTGGAGAGGGGGAAAGTTCACCTCCCTTGGTAAAATTCAGCACGCCTCTGAAATCATCCAGGCTCCCAGCTCAAACTGCCTTTCTCTCCCCCACATCACAAAAATAGCCCTTGAGTTCAAAACGATCACATACTCATCTTACATAAAATGCACGGGTTCCTGAAGAAGCTTGTGTCCTATTTGCTGAGGTGTTTACGGAATGATTTCAATTCCTGCACATGATGGAAAAATTCAGGGCTTGTGCTACTGTTTCATAGCTAATACATGGCTGGTGATGATGAAAGAAGGAATATTATAAATAATAAAGGGAGCAGTACTCTTACTGGTTGTCCTTCGAAAATAAAACTGACAAAATTAATCTCTATTTCAAAAGAAATCTGGAAGCGTAGGTTTTATGCCTATATCGCTCACCAAGTCTGAGCATAATACTGTGTTTTGGGCCCAAATCACATGCCATATAGATAGCCTGGACAGATACCTCTTCTCAAGTATGAGCTTTACGCAATCAGTGGAGAGCATTTGGAGCTGTCCTGTCTTTGAGTGTGTGGGTCACACGTGAATGCCTGAAACATGTCCATTACTGTACATTTATCCCAAAACTGTATCCCATAGCTGGCACCAGGTGGAAGCTCTGTGAATAACCTTTCCTTTCAGCTTGCAGGGAGCATTAGAGGGAAATCCAAATCCATCCTTTTCTGCCCCGCTCCCTAGTAGCTCCCTAGCAGCTCCCTAGCAAGCTGAAAATGGCCTGGTTGGGCAGTGCTGACCCTTGAGGGTGGAAATCACATATTTTGCTCATGTTGGTAAAGAAAGTGAAGAGAACAAGCCACGGTGAAAGGTGACACCTGAGCCTTCGCGCATCGTCTTCAAACACTCCAGGTCTCTAATTTTTTATGTGTCCCAGGACGCCAGAACATCTCTCTTTATTCATGAGCACAGGATTTGCCATCAGATTAGACTTCCCAGTCTGTCTTCTGCTGGTAAAGGTCCTCCTGCAAAATACCTTGGACCAGGGCACTGCTGGTCACTTAGCTGCATGGGGCATGGAGGAAACCTGTCCCTGCAGTGGTTGTCTTCTCTTCTGCCTGGTCAGGGTGAGCTGCTAATCCTAGCTCTACCAGAAGGCATCTCAGCCAAGAGCCTGGCTCTGTGGTACAGCTCCTGGAGAATGCTCAAGGAGCCCACAGAAGGCCCGGTGATGATGGGCAGCACACTGTTTGACGGCACTCTTTTGGTGGCATACCGTGTGGTTGTGGCTCGAAACCATCAGGGTTTTCAGGGTTAGGACCTCCTGGTTCAGCTTTTCCAACTCACCAGCTACAGGCAGTGCCTGACCCCAGGTGCCAGCTGGCTCAAAGCCTGTGTCTGTCTGTCCAGGCAGGCAGGCATTGCCATTGCTCTGCATCCACCCTGGTTTTAGGAAGCTGATGCTAAGTTCCAGCAAGCATTTCTACCTTTCTTGCAACTTTCCCAGAGGACTAAGGTATCTGCAAAATTAGACTGAGCTGTGGACTTTGGGAACCATACTTTGTGCTCTAGCTTTGGCTGATCCATACAGGCAGGAGGCATTTGTCAGTCACAGACTGAGACTAAACACAGCTCCCATCTGTTGATAGCATTATAGGTTTTTCAAATTTTCCAAGGGAAGGGAAATCCCCAAAGCCTAATAACCAATGCAATGTGCATTAAATGCAACACACTGAAGTCCCCCTAATTTAACCAGGAGAGACAATGTCAGTGCCCTGATGTGGTTCGGGAATTTATCCCAGTATGTCCTAGCAGGAGGCTGTTTAATCAGCAGGGCCCAAACTCAGAGTTTGCAAACAGACCTTTAAATAAAAAATGTAGAAGTGGGTTAAACTGAACAGGCGGCTTGGCATTCCTTAACACAGAGGCAATTTGTTTTCATAACTTCGGTAACTACAGCCTCTTGCCCCTAGGCACATAAGCACCAATCAACCTGCAGGGAATCATTAGCTTAAAACAATTACCAGCAGATTTCTTTCAGGTCTTGGGAGTCCTGAGGACTGTAAAGCTTATCATTTGGCATTCACTGCATCCTTAACCTTTCTGCAGGCAGCTAGAGAGAGCAGAAACCAACAGAGAGCCTTTCAAAAATCTTTTAATAGCTGCTTTCTCCGTTTGTGTTTATAGCGACCATAGCAGTTGCAAAAAGCTTTCTAAAGCACTCCAGGCCTCCCTGGAGCAAAGTCTGGCTGGTGCTGGGCATTGTAATAGCAGCACATTGTTTTGCAGGTGCAAAGTCACTCTAAACCCTTCCCTTTTCCTCTCTCCAGAGACTTGAGCTTGCCATAATTTTCCACGCCAAGCTGTCCAAGTCTGGTGTCATTACTGCAGATGTGGTTTCAGCACAGTGCGTGGGGCTGGGAATTGCACTGGCAGCTCACTAACCCAGTGCCTCTGCACTGGGGACCCTCTGGAATCACCATGCTGGCTGAGGAGTAACATCCTAATGACTTTTGCAGTTCAACTTTATTCAAACCATGGGTGGCTTTACCCTTTTAAATGTTGCACTTAGGTACGTGGCTTGGTGAAACTGATGCTTTGTGCCTTTATAAGCACAGTCATTGAGAACATTTTTCTCATGAACAGAAAAGTCCAGATCCTCCAAAGCAGCTGAGACTGCTTAGTGAAACTGAGGAGCAAGGACAGCAGGGACTAGTTAGTGACTTCTAATCGTCTGTTGTACTCTGGCTTCAAACTGAGTTGGAGGAGCTTAGTACCATTTAATGCTTTTAGCTCTTAATGGATTCACTGCAAGACAGAGCACTCCATCTATTCCCTTACCCTAGTACACTTATTCCTAATAAAGGCTTAGGTGGAGAATAAAGCTGAAAATCTGGTTCCTAAAAGTATCGGAAATATGATTTCTGCACTGTTATTCCCATGCTCTACAAGAACCAGGGCCTCTGTACAACATTTATGCTTCCTGTGCCAAAGATGAACAATTCCTGATCTCTCCATTCCTCAACAGGTGGATAGGTAGCTACTGCTGTCTTTGGTATGTGTGTTTTACATGAGGCTGACAAAATCACCAATAATCTCCATTCACAAAAGTAATTTCTTCAGACTGCAGCCCTTACCATGGGAAGCATCCTTACAAAAAGCAGTGACACCTAGGAACAAAGCAAAGAGAGGTCCATGAGTCACTGAGGCTTTTGCATCCATATATTTCTTTATATACCTGCTATTTTTCCCTGTATTTTATTTCTAAAACATGACTTTTGTAAGGGATTTCGCATGCTGCTTTGTGTCTGTTAAGAACTGTTATTAGAGAAACAGCCCCTGACCCAGACCTCCTGAGGACTCTTCCTAGGGTATGATCAGCCCCATGGGTTATGAGCAGCAATGGAAGGGCTCTCCAGTACATCTTATAGTCTGAGGGGGTAGTATGGGAATTATTTGGGGATGTTTAGAAGGACCACAGGTAGGGAAATGACGTGACAGAGGTTGTCTTGGAGGGATAAGCATGGGAAAAGAGAGGGACAAGGAAACAAAAGAGGCTGCTTGCATGCAAACACATGGCTGGTCAGTGTGTTTACTTGGCTATGGCTTGTGCCTGGTCAGCTCAGTCTGTCCTGTCTTCTCATTAACCTCCATCTCTATTTTGCAGCGTGAATGGACTCTCTTCTTGGCATGTATGAGTGTGTGTGGAGGTCTAAGTGCCAGCAACTGGGCTTGGACCACAAGCCATAAGGGACTACATGCTTGGGGGGCCAGCGGCTGGGTAGGTTAGTGGCTGGGTAGGTTGGGTGCCTGACCTTGCTGGGGATCCACAGTGTGCTTTGGGGAACGTGTGTCTGTGAGTGATGGAGTCTGTAGACCCTTGGGATTGGCCTTGTGGGCTCATATATCCAGCTGCCAGCAGCTGGGGAAACCTGGGATCTGTGACCCAGCTACCGGAGAGACAGAGAGTCTCAGGCCAGCTACTGGGGGGATCCATATCGTGTATATATTTGTGTTTGCCACCAGAGGACTTTTATCTTGATCAACCAGTGAAGGGGAACTGGATAGGCTTTTGGTGCTGTTTCTGTTTCTGTAAGTGCTGAGAACTTCTGCCTGTGTTAATCTATGTTAATATATCCTTGTGTCGGGGTGTGGGTGTGTATGTGTTGCATATGTCTGTTTGTGTGTGTGCCTGTTGAGAATACGTGTTCAGCCCAGCAGCTGGCAGGACCTGGTAACAGGGAGCTGTGGTAAATTTGTCTCCATCAGCCTGCTGCGTTCAGTCACTCTTCAAGGGGTCTTTCAGGGTCCTGGCTCCCAATCCTGCCTTTTGCTGCCTTGTCCTGCCACTTCTTTCTTGTTTCCTTCCTAGGTCTTGCTCCAGGATTGCCTGATCCTGATCCTGAGGCCCTGCCATGCTGTTTGGACTCCATGGTGCTGACCTTTGCTCTGAACCTTGGCTTACACTCTATCCTGTCCCTTGCTGCCTTGCTGTGTATAAAGCATCATCCATGTAAGTAAATTAAAAAGCACCAGAGACCGTTCCTAGGCACTGAACTCTTTCACAGTAACTGTAAGGTTGTAAGAACAGCCCTTGTCATGCCTTGGGGATGTGCCAAGAAACACTCCTAAACAGTTCAAAGGCGTGATTTGGGATGTAGATCAAGTCAGGGATTGCACGCACTCATCCTTTTTTGGAAGCTAAGCGAGCTAACAGGCATAAATAAGGCCCATCCTGTGCCAGTTAACATCAGTGCCAGAGATTCAGCCTGCGTGCTTTAATTTACTGAGTTGTCAGTGCAGAACCCTTCATTAGGTCCTGTGCCCTCTACTTGACCACTGAGCACGGTCCCCCTGTACGAAAAATCTCCTGGCTTCTCCCATCCTTGATATCATCCTGCCTGGGCTATGGCTGCTGGCCCTGCTCCCTACCCAGCTCTCTGCTGGATCAAACACTAGGTCCTACCATGCATCCCTCACACTCAGCCTTGGCCCACACCTCTCCACCCACACCACCCCTTTTGAATACCATCATTGGTTCTCCTGGTGTAGAAGTTCAAGATTTGTCTTTACTATCTACCAGTTTTTCTTACTCAAGATACAGATCTAGATCAAGACCAAGGTATATCCCTGTACCCTGCTCAACCTGAAAGCCCTCTTTGCAAACCCTCTGCCCCAAAGCCTATGCTTGCAGCAGGTAGGCAACTAACAGGCTGAGACTACCATTGGACAGGTTGACCAAGACTGTTTTATTGTTTTGTTGTGCTTTCCCCACCCTGTCCACCATCTGTATCCAGCTCATACTGTACTATAATGACATAGTTTCCTCCCCCAGACTCTTAAAACAGGGGGCACTTTAAAAGTATCACAGACCAAAGCCTCTAGAGCAGCAAGGCAGGAACCTGCTGTTGGCAAGCCATTTCTACTCTTCCAAATGATCTTTTGGGATATTTTCCAGGGAGAATTGGGCCTTTTTCCCACAGATCTTTGCCCACTAGTGACCCATTGTAAGGGTACAGGAATTGAGGGAGGTCAAGTGTCTCTTCACAAAGCAGAGAATAAGAAAGCAGAAAATGAAGTAGCAGAGAAAACCAAGAGCACTGAAAGACTTGAACTCTGCCCCTAAGATAATGGGCAAGAAGAGATTGGCAAGATGTTGAGATATCTTTCTCTTGGAAATAAATGAGTTCTTGACATGCTTTTCTCAGAAATGACGGAATTCAGAGAAATGAAATGTCCAACAGCGAAATGGAAAGCTTGCATGGTATTTCTCCTCATAACTGCATCAGTGATGTTAATTCCCACATGCAAGATCTCAGCAATTCCCATCATTGCCTTCTCTGCACTGACCTGTATGACTGAGCCACAGCAACAGCCTGCTGTGGAGCAACAAGGATAAGAGATGAGGTGCAGCACCTCCTGTTCCCTAATACTGCCTTCGGAGACCAGGTTTCTGCAGTCATATTGCATTGCAGGTCCAACCACAATGTGCAAAGGACATTGGCTCTGCTGGAGATGACATTTTAACCACGAGTCTTCCTCCTCTCTGCACCCTCCTTGATCAGTCACAATTTGTTTCTCATAATATGTCAATGACAATCTCGTTCCTCTTCCTACAAATTCAAGGCCTTCCTAAGCAGATGGATTAAATATTTGCTTGTAAGAGGCAGATGATAGCCAGCATGGAAGAGCAACTGAATGGTCATCATGACCCACATATTACACTCTTAAGGGACTGGATTAGTAAATACAATGGGATTAATGCATTCAATAAGCAGTGGGGAGCACAGGAAAATATCATACTGGTGGAAAAGGGAATGCATGCCCTATCACGAGTGATGGTGCATTTGCTTAGCATCAATGTGAAAGTCATGCCGGAGAGTCAATAAAGACTGAATTTTGTAAAAAAAATATATATGATCACTCCTTTCTTATTAATTTACAGGACCAAAAGATGAAGGGAATGAAGACCAGCCTACAGCCAGTTCTGAGAAAAGCCTCAGCTACAAAACATGCCTTGAAAATGAATGCAAGTTGGCTGGGAAGTGAGCACTGTCACAGAGATTGAACACAGGCTGTGAGTCCATAAACAAAGAGGGATGAAAGATAAATATAAAGAGCCGATGGGAGAGTATCTGGGGCATGGATTGGGTGTGGGGAGGGGAGGGGAAGAGGGCTAGAAATCTGCTCTAAGTCTGGTTTTATTTAATGTCTATTAATGATCTGGAAGGAAGCAGTAAACACCACATTCATTCAATTTATATTTGATGTAACGACTCCTATGAATTAGAGAGGTGTTGTGTAAACCAATGGGGACAGACACAAAACACAAAGAAACCTAGACAGGCTGGAAATAGCAAAGTGAGAGCTAAGTGGATGGGCAAAAGCAATGGTCTGCAGGAGGAAGCACAGCCTCAAATACAGACATGAAGCGGAGAAATGTGCTTAAGGAAGGGAGACAGAAGGTCTTAATAATGGCAGAGACCAACAAACTGGCTGTGAGCTTGTGGAACAGACTCATCCCAAAGGAAGCGAGAGGGTAAGTATCTGGACCTATTGATTTATGAGGAATTAAGACAATGAGATGAGTTTGGCTGCTTGACAGCTGAGCAAAGAGATCAGAGTGTGCTCAGGCGTTAATGCTGAGACAATCTGCCGGAGGTGAGGAACCACCCCGGGGACCTCTATCTATTTGGACAGTGTAAACACCACAAAAGAGGAGGAGGACTGATTTATGGAGTGGGGAGGAACAAGGGTTAGGAACAAGCTAAAAGAATTATAGGCTAGCTCAGTGACAGTGTGAGCTGTAGTGCCCCATGAGACAGCTACCTGCAAAGGGGTCTGACATTTCTTCTTTCTGAATCCCTTAAAACTAGGCTGCACAAAGACACATGAGAGAATGTGCTTTAGCAAACAGAGCTTTGTCTTTGGGAGGATGGACTGAATGAATATACAGGGCAATGGCAGCAAGGGTAACTGCAGTCCAGATAAAAGGGTTTGTGTGAAAATGCATCTCATCTGTTGTAAAATCCTAAGAAGTGAGCCTTTCTCTCCCCTAAACTGTCCACACAGCACAGTTGTCTGGGAAGGCAAAAATAATAAAACCTGTGGACAACTAAAGAAAACACAAGGATGAGAGAGAGGCCAAGGAACTAAAGTGCCAACAGGTAGCACCGAGAAAAAAAGTCAGGTTCAGATCAGAGACTTTGACACCTCAAACCCAGGGGCTGGACTATTCACACAGAATCACAGAATCACAGAATTTCACTGGGGACATGGGAGCCCTGAGATCATTCCCCCTTTCACCAGGCTGAATTTGAGCCCATATCTCACAGCTCCTCAGAGTGTCCTAACCACTCAGCCTAGCAGAAGGAATGATGGTTACCATCCCTTCCGTTGATGCTTGTATCCCCTTGAGGGTTTACTGGATGAGAAATGAAAATGATGTTCTCATCATGCAGGAGGCCACTGGTCTGGCTTTCAGTCCCAATAAAAATATTCCATCATTCAGCAGGAGTGACTGCTCTAACAGCAGAGCTAGAGGAAAGCATTCACACCATCTCTTCTTCAGGAGAAGGAAGGAGGCATGAAAAACCTTAAAGAGAAGAAAAGGCAGGGTGGCGAGAGTAGATTGTGAACTTCCAAGCTGGCTACTCAGTGTAATACAGGTTTGGATGGCTCTGGAGGCAGGACCAGAAGCAGATGATTGAGAGAAACTTGGCTGACAGACATGCAGATGGCTCAGGAATTTAGGCAATCTGAGGGTGAAGTGGAAAGGGCATGGGAATTTTGAGGTTTAGTTTTACTTATGGTGTAGGTTAATCTAGTACTAATATCTTACAGGATCAGTGTTTTAAGACATTAAACCTCTTACGTGCACCACAAGAATGTTCAGAATATACTGGAAAATTGCCCTTCATTGAGATAACTCCTTTCCCCAGACAAGCAGCTATAATGCATTATAAAATGAGATCTCATGCTCTGTGCTGAAGGGAAGGGAAAGTAGAAAATGAAAGAAGAAATCCATTGAAAATAATGTCTTCAAGCATAAGACACTGGGAACAGGCTTCCCAGCTGTCTGAGGAAGATAAGGACAAAAGCGAAAGTGAGGAACATTTTAATGTGTCACTGGCGATAGGAGCATTAGACTTGGCAGCAAGCTGTATTTCTTTACTTTAGCAATACTTAATGTTTTTGAAAAAGTACACAGGGATGGAAATTAATTTTAAAAAAATAAATAAAAAATTACGCCTTTCTGCAGAGAGCTGGGAAGGCACCCAAACTCCAGATCCTCATGAGCAAGGGAGGAGTCTCACCGTATAGATTCATAAAAGGTGTTCAAACATTAAGTATCTCTACTTTGATTCTCCTTAATGTACAGGCTGCCCATGAGTGAAACACCTGTCTCCAAGAACAGCTTCTCAATACCTTCAGTTCCTGGGAGAAACTGCTCACACAGGCTCGTGCTTTCTACACACTGCTGTAGTCACCAAACCATGCAGTGGCTGAGGCTGGCAGGTACCTGTTCACCTACTCAATCCCTGCCCAAAGCATGGTCAGCTACAGCAGATTGCCCAGGGTCATGTCCTGTCAGGTTTGAATGTCTCCAAGGATGGAGACTCCTCAACTTCTTTGGGCTAGTAGTTGACAACCTTTGCACTGAAGATATATTTTCTGATTTCTCAGTGGAATTTCCTGTGTTTCAGTTTGTCCCCAAGGGCATTGCTGAGAAGAGACTGGTCCTATCTGCTTCACAACCCCCCCCCTCAAATATTTATACACGTTGATGAGCTCCCTCCTTCAGGCTAAACACTCCCAGCTCTCTCAGTGCATGCTCGTACATCAGGTGCTTGAGTCCCTTAAACGTTTTAATGGCCCTTCACTGGATAAACTCTATTATTTCCAGGTCTTTCTTATACTTGGGAGCCCAGAGCTTGGCACAGCACTCTGTATGTGTCCCCTCAGTGCTGAGCAGAGGGGAAGGATCCCCTCCCTCAACCTGCTAGCCATGTGCCACCTAGCACAGCCCAGATCTGGGTCTGGCTGGGCCTTTTCTGCCAAGCTGCTCTCCAGGCAGTCAGCCCCCAGCCTGAGCTGTTGCAGACCATTGGTCTGGGGCAATATTTAAAACCCATTGGAAATAAAGGAAGAATCTCATTTCTTCGCCCTTTTACATGTAGACGGTGAGGCTGTTCCATAGGGAAACCTTCTTCCCTCTCCCCCGAGGACTGGGCAAGCAGCAGAGGAGATTACAGCTAGCTGCTGGAAAAGTACTTTTAATGGTAAAGAAAGTAAAGCAATGGAAAATCATGCAAGGAGATTATTAAAAGACTGTCACTTAGACAAGTACCTAACAGGAATGTATTAAGCCGAAATGATACTGCTCTCAAGCGGAGGACTGGATTAAATGAACTTTCAAAGCCTTGCCATGGATCTCAGCTAATTCTCTATATGAAAATAATGGCCTGAATATTTGAAAACAAAACAAACAAAAAACAACCCAACCCAAAACACTGTTATTCTAAGTATGGCACCTATCATCTGACACAGCACTGAAACTCAGCTACTTATTCCCCAAAAGTCATTTTATGGTCTTCTCCTCTGCAGTATCCCAATGTTCTGCAAACACTGATCATTTATCTTCCCAGGGCTCCTGAATACAAGGAGGAAACATTAACTTCCTTGTTTACCCATGGTAGCTGAGGTGTAAAGAAATAAAAGTCAAAATTGTTAAAAGAAACCATAACTTTGGTTTCTGACTTGAGGTGCTTAAAAGAAGAGATTTTTTTTTTTCAGGATCTACAACATATCTTCAAAGCACAGCTCCCATAACAGTGAGAATTCACCATATCCCAAACCAGGTTCCAGCTGACAGGGTTTCCAGAAAATCAGTTAACATCTGTGAAAAGTTTTGAGTTAAGTGACTAGCCCAGCATTTCATAGGAATGATGTTCAAGATAATAACAACAAAATCCATAATAGCAACAAAATCCAATACCAGGACAACGCTCAGTTTCCCAAACCACAGTACAATCCTTTCCTATCTTGAAATCCTCTGCCATCACCCTCCAAATTCCAGTTTCTGCTATGAGGTAACCATGATTCATCCCACAGCAGGTCCATCCTGTGCAGTGAGGAAAGAAAAAAAAAAAAGAAAAGAAAAGAAAAAAAAATAACAGGCTGTGGTCATGCATTTAGAAATTGGATGACAATGCACAGAGTGGACCTGAATTATAGCAACTTTAGTTCTGGCATTCTCTGTCTTGGCTTGACAATTATGGTGTTCTTTTATGGGCTTATTTTTTTACTGTTTCAAGTAGTTTCTTAGGTTTTTACAAAACCTAACTGGAAAGACAAATTCGTCATATGGAACCAGCTGATCCACAGCTGGGTAAACAGCAGAACTGAACCTTTTCTATCCTCCATGCTGCTCAGTGGTCTGTGGAGATACACTGGCAGAGCTGCTAATAACGATAGGCTGTTATCTTCAGATGGTTTTTGCATTTGCATATTTTCAGGTGTGGCTTTGGCATTCCAGAAGGAACTAGTGATATGTCTTCTTTTCTTGAAAAATATTCCTCCAAAAAGTTTACATCTCCTTCTGTCACTCCAGATTCTTTCCTTCAGGTTTTGTTAATTTTGTAGGTATAATGGTATGCTGGCTGCCCTGCAGTTATAAAAAAAATCAGAGCCGTATTGTTAAAAGAAGGTCAGTTGGCACATTTGTCTGTATCAATGTCAGGGACAGAAAACACACTGTGGACTTCTAACTGGGTAGGAAACCTTGTTACTTTCCTCCTGAAGCTGCGCATAGTTCCTGTGCTGATTTCTGAACCCAAAGAAAAGTTGACAGCATAGATCTCACTTCTGATCTTCCACAAGTTTTATATACATCCAATTACACTGACTCCTGTATAGTTATTTCCAGATAAGTAACACCAGCAAGTAACGATAGTGTTATATAAATACATTTTATCATTTAAGTGTGACTGCTTTCCCATGTTAAAAATTCAAGAATGATCTAGTACATATGTCTACACATAAAGGCGCAATTAATTTCTTCTTGGCAATGGAAATCTCTTACCTCAATCAAAGTCAACATAGAGGCACTAATAAAACAATTAGATTTGAAGTACCTCTGATTGTTTAATAACTTTAGACCTGCATACAAATGAGTCTTCCAGCTTTAAATGTATAGAATGACTGAAAAAGTCTAATGCGTTTCCCTGCAGAGGAAAAGAAGCCAAGGCTGGAAGGATTGCATTTGGGATGTAGAAGCAAGAACCATGGAACCACTCATCCAAATTAAATGACATTGTTATTAATATCACTCAGAAGCTGTGTGAAAGAAGACAAGCTGAAAGGATATATTTAAACATGCCAAATGTGTTAGAGATATCTTACGTGCATTTCACTGTCCTCAGGTATGCACTAATTGGCTTGTATTTAGGGCTAGCTGACCTGCAAAACACTTTAGTCAGTACACTGGGAAGCCAGAAGAACATATCAGAGAAAAAAAGGACATATTTTTGCCATGATCAGTGCTACTTACAAACGCAGTGACTTACAGCATAAATCTGGGGAACATTAGATTGCTACTATTAGATTAGTTTCTTTCTAATGACTGGGCAAAATCCCCAAATGACACAACTCTTCAGGAAGTCTTTGAGCCAAGCTGAGCTGATGTAGCCCGTGAAAGAGCAACAACAAGCAAAGGGGCCAAAATCGAATGTCATTGATAAGGCTCAGTGATAGGGCAGGAACATCAGTACTTGACCAGTAGTAAATAAAGCACAGCCAATTTGTATTTGAAACGCATCCCTACTAGCTGATAGCCATGCGATGTACCTTTGTTCACGTATATAATATCAAACATGCTAGTTCTGTTGTTCCACTAATGATGCTTGATCTGTAATTTAGGCTTAATGTTTGTCTTCTCAACAAAAGAGCAAAAGCCCCAACTCTCAACCTTTCCTCCTGTGTCAGGTACTCCAGTCCTTTAAACATCCTAATGGCCCTTCACTGAACTGGTTGTAGTTATGTCCACATCCCTGGTACTGGGGAGCCCAGACCTGCCTGACTGCTCCCCTTAGGAAAACTTTGCTGTCCTGGTCTGTTCCGTCCTGTTCCAGGTTCTCATTCTGCACCCAGCCAAACACAAAATGAACGTCTTTGACTTTGGGAAATAGTTAGCTTCTTCTACATGTTTACATTTTATTCCTTTCACAGGTAGAGAGTTGTAAATCTTTCTGAAAATCACCGTGTGGGATAAATTCCCTTGGAAAAGAGAAGGCCAAAGCAACATACCTGTGTTGAAGGTAGGCATGCCAGCTGCTTGTAGTTGAGCTGATGTTAGCTTTAACGAGTGGTCACAGCACTGTGGTCACATTTACATGGATTTGAGTATAAAACAGCAGTTTAAGTACTGTTCTGGGAATGTATACGAGTTGCCAACATATGCTGAAGTCCAGCCTGGTCTGCATGCTGTCATTATCCATAAGAGCCAGAGGACAGTGTGGGAAGGCCTCTCTGCACAGTAATCCCATGTCCATTTGGCTGTGTAGGCAAGCTCCTTGTGTCTTATTTCTTCTTCTGACCTATACTCTTGGGAAAACCTCCAGGAAAAGCCCATGTCCTGCACAGGGAAGCCTCACCGCTGTTGTCCCTCCATCTTTCCAAGGTTGTGTCTCTGATACAAATCTACCCAGATTAACACAGGAATTTAGCGAGGGGAAATGGATCTGTAGATAAGAGAAATTTTCCTGGCTTAGCTATTTGGCTACATTGCAGTAAGAATACCTATCTAGAAAGCGTTTCCTGTTACTAAAGGCATCATTGAGGAATGTTTAATTCTTAGCAGAACTGCAGTTCTTGTTCTACACAATCCAGATGATATAAATAAATAAACCATGAAATGTTCAGAGAAGACAAATCACCAGTCCATCAAAATGCCTGATAAATTAGTTCAGCAGACTGGACTACAGGCATGTTCAATGAATCATCATCACCGAGAGTAAATAAATTCAGATTAAGAAAAACTTGATTGAATCATGCTGAAGTTTGGCACTTAACAAAATAGATCAGTCTGAAGTCTTGCATTAGGAACACATAATCTCTTAAGATTTATGAGTGTTATTGCACACCACATATGTTTCTAGGTTACTGTTTGCTGTGTTGAGAACTGGATGCTCTGAGCATTTGCCTGCTATTACACATCTTAAACTCCAAGAAACTGTTCTCCTTGCTCTCCTCTTTGGGGTACAGAACGAACTTTTACAGTAGTAAACTTCCTGATTGCTTCCTTTCCCCCAGTCAAATTCCCAGTCTCTCCCAGACAATTTTTGGTTCCATCTGATTATTTAATGCTGTTTGCTAACAAATCTGCAGCGTGTTGCCACATAGCCAAAATGTGAATGGACTGCAAGCTGAACTCAGTCACTTTGGTTCAGCCAGTGGAAAGAATCCTCAGCTTTTTTAATCCAGTGACACAATCCCCAGACACTGGTCATTTCATTAATCTTTTTTTGGTAGCTGTATATTAGGAACAACACATGTCCATGGAAATCTTCTAAACCACGAATCAAGACAAGAAATGTCCACTTTTTTATCAATAATTACTTTTGTTTAATGTTTATGTTATGGCAATATCCAGAGGTCACAATCGGGGTGGAAATCCAGATGTGCTGACTGCTGTGGAGATGGGAAGGTAAAGCCCTTTACAAAGCAAATTTAAAAATCATAAACACTTACAAATCTGATGGTAAGTTTTTCTTTGGTGTAATAGCATACAAACCTCAAATATCTTTGCATTTAAGGTTTTCATTGTGCTGCAGATATTGGCTGGGGATAGAGTTAGTATTATCAGCCTTATTATACGTACCAAGAGGTATAATATGCAGTTTGAGTTCCAGACTAACACTGTGGGGGACTCTCCTCTTAGCCTTGGATAACAATCATATTTTACAGAATGCTTGAAAGAGGAAACTGGGATTTACAGCTAGCATTAGGGATTGTGGGTTGACATTGTCAGAAGTTGATATTTATAACCTGAGTGTTATCACACAGGCAACAAAGCCTCATGTCTTTATCCAAGTAACCAGGTGCATTTTCATCTGGAAATACTGATCTTCCCCATACCCTCCAACTCACATTTTAGTGAAGGAAGTGACAGAGTCTTTGGAGGGCCCAAAACTGCATTCCAAGAGGATGCAGGATAACATGGTAGAATTTTAAGTATGTTCAGTGCAAATCAAAGTGTGATCAGCGTAAGCAACCTCTAAAGCTACAGAAATAAACAAAAACTCATAAATACTAATTTTGTACCAAAGCCCTGTCCTAAAGACTAATTAATATTGATGGATACCATAAACATTGCAGATACACACATACAAATATACACAGATGCATACACACTAATAATATTTGTCGTATTATGACCCGCTTCTGAAATGAGTTTCTTCTGAAATACAAAAGTAATATTCACCAAAGCAAACATTTCCTTGGTTACCCTGATGCTCCAGCCCATTTGTAGGGCAGACAGGACCGCTGTACAAAGCAGCCTCTTCTGCAGGCTGCAGGATATGGCTCAGTCAGATGTTCTCTGTCTACTGACATGATCTGTGTGATGCTCAGTTAACACTTTAAATCAACTCCAACAACACTGAGAGCTACCCTAACTACCCTGCTACTGAGTACTAACCCTACTACCATGCCTTGGCTGGCTGAGGTACATCTAAGCAAATATTTTGTCCAAGGAACTGCAGAGAAACAATCTGCAGAGCATGAATCTATGACAAGTTCTCTGTGGAAAATGTGGCCCAAGGTGGGACACGCAAAAGGAAGCATGGCTAGTGTGTGCACTTGGCAGGGGGACCAGGGAAAAGTGAAGGGAAGAACAAGGAGCAAACTGGAAGGGAAGAAGAACCCCTGTAAGAGTGGAACAAGTACTGCTGCATCTCAAACAGCTCTCATTCCCAGACACAGCAGCAATTCATCTGCTCTACTTGGGGCAGATTGTGTGAGTCACAAATAGGATTTCACAGCCAGCAGCAAACTTGTGAGCCATAAAACCCACTCCCTACAATTACAAAGCGACCACCTCACAGTGATGTTGTAAGGCCTGATCAACTTATATTTATATAGCACTTGGAGATCCTCAGATGAAAGTCGCTATAAAAAGCTAAGGATTTTTCATAGTGTTCATAGACCACCTGCTCAGACCAGAAGCATTCACTTTTAACATTGCTTGAGCCAGCTACCAATCTGATATCTCCACGGGAATTTCCTAAAACAGATGTGGCTGTCACATTTAATCTCTCTTTTACTAGGAACTCTGAGAAAAAGGAACTCCTGGAAAAGGAAATAAAACAAATCGCATTAAAACTGATGGTGAGAAGAAGCCCCGTAATTCTGTTCCCACAGCTCATGGATTCTCCATCTGTACCTTTCAGAAAGCTGCCATTAGTGACTAACTCCACTAGCTCCACAAATTAGACCTGACCTAGATTCACTGAAGTCTTTGTTCAGCAGCTGGTTAGTGTAATGTTCTGACTGCAGCAAAGTTCAGAATTGCTCTACAAAGCAGTGGTTTGAAAAGAAAAACAAATAAAATGGAATTCATGTTTCCCTGCGCTCACAACACGCTAGCCCCACTCGACTTTATACCAAATGTATGTCAGTGAGCTGAGTGGTGAGGTTTAAATGACTGCAGTATTCTCATAACTCCATAGCATGCTCTTGAAAAAAAAAAAAATACTGCATTATTTCCTCTTACTCCTTATTATAGAAATAACAAACTCCAGGAGACCAAAGAAAAGCATGGTTCTGAAAACCAGAGGTGGTTATAATTAAGCATATCGTTAAGTGCTTTGTTGAATTAAGGTTAAAAAATCTGAAGTTTAAAATCATGTTAGCAAAGGATAAAACAGTTCAGAGGGTTTTTTAAAATCTGATCTGAACCATATGAAACTTTTCTGAGCATGGATCTGGACTGGCATCCCTTCAAAATAAGGTTTCCCATGATGTTTTGGACTTTCTGCATTGTGTGTAGAAACTGAGCACAGATGTCCCGACATGTTTCAGAGACTTTAAAACCTTTTGTTTCACGATAACAGTGGGAAACATTAATTAGAATCTTATTTAGTGATCCAGTTTGGTGGTGTTTTTGTTTTGTTTTCTTTTTGAATTGGCTTGCTCTTATTTTAAATATAATCCAAAAATATCAAAATGAATCCAAAGGAAATAGCTTCTTGATCCTTCATCCACTAGTGAGAGATTTCTTAAATATTCTTTGGGATATTTGGAGAGATAGAAGAATGTGCAAACTCCCAATCACACCCTCAGATGGGCAAGTCAAACCTTTAGGATAAATGACAGCCCAAACTGCATTTGAGATACATTTCAGGAAAGGCACTACTGTGGTAGAGTTACAGGGGGTGAATCAGAGATGGACCACTGCTGCAAACAGTTCAGTATCATTATTGAAGGGGCAGGGGGTGCTGTCCCATTCGATATGGTCACATAAGCTTTAAGCAGGCTATGGAAAAGTTTTTAAATTCTGTTTGCTGTGTAGGCAGTTATTAGAAAGTAAATGTTTGAAGTTGACTCTGTTTTCCACTAAGCAGATTTTTTTAATAGTCTGTAGCAATCGCAATATGGCTCTGTGTGTCACGAAATATTTCTCTTTCTGCTTTAGTCTGTTACTAAAAGAGGAGCAATCGCTGAAGGCAATACCATTAGAGAAACATATCTTGTTGGCTGAGCACAATGGTTACTTATCTCCTAGACAGTGCCCTTCCAGGCTGTGTGCTACAGACAGCTCAGGGAGAGAGAGATTTGTCTTAAATTGCCAGCTGGCAAATTTTGCACGTGGTGGTTTATGAGGCAGTGGTGAATGGTCCACAGGACAGAAACTGGGAGAGAGTATTCACAGCAGCTGTCCTGGGAAGCTTCAGGAAGCTGGCATGCATGACGAGCCTTTCACTCACTCCCTTTTGGCAAGGCTGGGCAGTGAGGATGTACATGTCCCTTTCTTGTCAGGCAGTTATTTCTTTAGTCACTCAAGGCCCTTCACCTTCTTCACTGTCAGGATGATTTTGGAGGCTACCTTTGCTCTTCTCTTGGTGGAGCAGCTGGTGCAACCTAAATAGAGACTGAAGAACTGTGAACTCCAGAGGCCATGATGTGCCAGCTCAATTCCTTTCAAGGAATATGAAGATAAAGCAAAGTCTCTGATTCTGGGTAGCTTCATAAAGAGCAGACAATGATGGGGTTTCATACTGAATAAGCTGAGAGCCATGCGCAGGAGACAGGAACCAGCAGCTTCTGATTCTGTGCTGAGATGGACAAAGGTTAGAGGTAGAAGTGCAGGAGCCTCTGATGGTCCTCTGTGATCAGAGCTGGGTCCCAACACTTGTTATCTCCCAAAAATCTTTCTACCCAAATCTCTATGACCTCAACCACAGAGGCATCCAAGGGCCTAGGTGAGCATTCTCTCAAGGCAGCATTTGGTCTTTCCTTCTTTCCTAGGAAACAGAATTGACCTAAAAGAGCCCATCTGACACCACACAAAATGGGCAGCTCTTCTACTGTGTCTGTCTTGAGATAACTCCTCCTGTTCATGGGAATTAATGATGCTACAGAGGACAGAAAGCATTTGTCTTTGGGGCTATACAGTGGATAATGTAATGGGCCACTTAAGGCACTCAGAAGGAAACAGTGCCTCAGTCCAGGAACATTGCACCCCTATCTGCCTTGCTCCATCCATATGGGGCAGAAATTACGGGCTGCTCACAATCGTTTACCTTCTTTGTTCCCAAAATTGCAGCTTTCAGGTGGCACCTAGTCAAAATAAAAACACAACGTGAGTCACTGACAGGAAATAACAGTGCAGGGGAATGCAGATTTTGCCAGGTTTTATGTGGCAGATTAAAGAGTAGCTCTGGAACTTCCAGCAGGCAGAGGTTAGGGAGCATCAGGCCGTTGGGGTAGCTAGTGAGGGATCATGGTGGCAACCCAGGTGTGGCACATGTATTTTCTGCTCTCCCTCTGCAGAAACACTTTTGCAACGTGCAGGGAATGTCACTCGTGTGCCTGCTTTCCACTTCCTATCATAGAACGGAGTCATACCATAGAACGGCTTGGGTTGGAAGGGACCTTAAAATCCATTTAGTTCCAGCCCCCTGCCATGGGCAGGGACACCTCCCACCAGCCCAGGTTGCCCAAAGCCCCATCCAGCCTGGCCTTGAGCACCTCCAGGGATGGGGCATCCACAGCTTCTCTGGGCCGCCTGTGCCAGGGCCTCACCACCCTCTGAGTGAAAAGTTTCCTCCTAACATCTAATCTAAATCTTGGACTTCTTCCAGTGCAACATCTTAAATCTAAACCTGCAGTCCTGAAAACCCTTTTTCCCTGTTGCTTATTGCTACTGGAAATGGTTTGCAGTTCCAAAGTACAACCATGTCTCTCCTTTAACATAGAATACCTACGGTACAGATACCTACACCTGAGCTAGGCATTGGTTATATATACACTCACAACTGGTGTGGCTCATTCAGAGCAGCTCAATAAAATGAAAAAACTTGGTGCTGAGGATATTATGTGCAAGCCATAGATGAATCAGGGTTTAGTTGGAGTAGCTCTAGGTTAGTCTTGTGGACTGAATATTCATTTGTTTTGGACTGCATTAGACATACTCCTGCAGCTTAGCTTTCGGGACATTTTTATCCAAAAGGAGTACAGTTCTCAGCCTCAGTGTAAACCAAATCACAGCACTGGCGCCAATCAGGAGGATGACTTCAAAAGCACAGCCCTAATCCCAAGCAGAATGCTCACGTAAACATACCCACTGCAGATCCTCTAATATTTTTCAGTCGGGTTTGTAGGCTTGGTTCATTCAACCCATCTCAGACTCTGGTTTTCAGTAGTGGACAAAAAGCTGAAATTCCACAGTCTGTACTAAGTGGAAGCCAGAGATCCTTTCTTGCCTTGCACACCATGACTCTGGAGTATGGTGATTTCCCCAAGGAAGACAGCGCTGCCTGCCCACAGGGCTTGCAAAGGTAAATATTATCAAGTGTCCCTTGTAGTCAAGCATCAGGTGCTGCAGGCACAGCGGTGACTAAGCAGGTCAAGTCTCAACAAAAGGCAGGGGACAGCAGAGTCATCACAGCAAACCTTCATTGCTCATGCAGTCTGATCACCACAAATGATCAGGATTTGCCACTGTAGAGCCACTGTCAGGCAAAATGAAATGCAGGCTGTGTGGTTCATTTCCTTCGGCAGCCAGATGGCCTTTCTGTGGTCCACAGGAGTTTCACTTTGTCACATCAGAGGTTTGTTTTCAGACATCACTGCCACTGCCTTGTGAACTTCGAGCTTAGTAATGCATTTGACTCACCTCCCTCCCCAGCTTTATACTGCAAATGCCACAACAGCTCGCAGAAAGCCTTTGCCTCCCAAGGAAAGCAGGACTGCCTGTCAGGACACTTACATAATGAGCAGGTTCATGAGCAAATGGCACTGCACTTCTGCCCAGGGTTACAGGAGGGAGGTTTGACATCGTTCTTCCAAGAACAGCTGAAAGATCTTACAGATGGGCTAGACTTGCCTTCTTTAAAACTTCAGTTCAAAAAAGCTGGCCACAGATCATCAGCAGCTAAAAGTTATGAGATTGGCCACCTTGCTGACATGAGAGGGTAAGAGCAAGGCGGATTTGGACCAAACCCTCCTCTTCATACCTCCTGTCAGATGGGGGCTCTGCCAATTCTGGCTGTACTCACATCATCTGTGTAAGCATCCAGAGAGGGATGAAATTCTTTAAATCCCTCATCAACTTATTCATTCTTTTTGACTTGGCAATATTCTGTAACACTCCTTTTCCAGTATTTAAATGAGCATTATGTGCAAAAATATATACGTAAATAAATATTTATAAATATATTTACCAGTTGGCCACAGTCAATGGTTGAGGTAGGAGGAATGATGTCAAGAAAAGATTTTAGCTTTGCTCCCAGCTGTCTGTACGGCTTTGAAAAGAAAATCAGATTGTGTCTATTGATCTTTAATACATCAAGACTCCAGGATTTTCCAATCTATCTGGTGCAAAAGGAACTGGTCAGCAAGAACGTAAGTTTCAGTCTGGTTCCAGGACCGAAGGGGGATGATCTTCCAGTAAATCTTAATTTCAGACTTCCCACCTCCAGCCTAATAGATGTTTGTGGCCTTACGTCCAAAGTGAATCTATCCACCAGCCAGTGGAAGTGCTGATTAAAACACTGACTTAGGTCCAATATCTTCATTTAGATCCTATTCAATATTTAATTAAGGCTGCAGAAGGAGCCGTTTCACTTCTTCCAAAGCTGACAAGGCACCCAGGTTATCAGTGCCACACGCCCCTGTCAGCATTAAACTCCCTGCAGGGTAGTGCAGGTGTGGGGCTGCCAACAGGGCCGGACGGGGACATGGGCAACGTGTCCAGGTGGCAGCTTCTTACCCCCAGTTTGTTGCCAGCATGGCAATAATTCCCCATTTTGTCACAGTTTGGGTAACTACAAGTCCAAGGCAGGGCATATAGCCATAGGAAGCATGCCACAGGTGTCCCAGCCAGGCACCAGCACCTTCACGCCTTCACATAGCGCTGGCATTTTTCTCATGTTCCTTAAATAACATGGTACCATGTGTATCAATAAAACAGACCCCGTCCCTCTCACATGGTCTCAAACAGCTTATGCCAAGTCAAAGCCATTTTTTGTATTTATTTGATTTATTACTAGTCCTTCCTGAACATCACTCTTTTCCGATACATCACTAGCTCATCTTCAGAAAAAAAATGACATATCTGCTTCCTTTTGACGTACCAACATAGATCATTTGCCTTAGATTCCACCAATGTGAGCGTGTCTGCAGTGATTTGTCCTGTTCTTAGGGCTGGAAAAGGCAAAAGCACTGTGTCAGCGATAGCGGGTGGCTGTGGAGCAGAGTGCATGCCTTGCAGGAACGTTCAGATCAATTTTGGATTACTACCTTGGGTGCTAACAGCATCTTAGCCTTATTATGAAAATGCTCCGGCTGAGCCAATTAGCCCTAATTACAGGAGCGGCTATATTAGCCTTGGAGGAGTTGTAGCCTTACACAGTGATATTACTTTGCTGTTTAAGTTATTTCCAGCATCTCTGCATGAACTTCGCTGTGCCATTTAATGAGAAAATACAGAAATATCCCAGGTTAGAAATGGAGAGTGACCGGTGACTTTTCCAGGGAAAGGATAAGAACAGAGGTGGATAAATGCACTTCCTGAAATGAGTATGAGGCTGCCTACATATATATATATTTAATTTTTTTTGTAGCCAAGTAGCTTGAAAGGAGAGGACACTGCAAAAGCTTGAAAATCCTTTAAGCATATCTCCACTCAATTTCTTCTAAAGCAGCATTAGGGGGCAAAAAATCTAATTTAAAACTAAGAAAGAAAGTAATGAAAAATACATCTTTTTCAAATTCAATATGTTTCAAGCCCCGCGAGATATCTAGGATAGTGCAGAGCTGGTGAAAAGACGTTGCTTGAATGCACTGTCAGCAGTAGCTCACTATTCCTTGCAACATCACTAAGGAACATGAGTTATTTTTGTTCTAATGGTGAGTGGGAAACTGAAGCAGAGAAGTTCTGTGATTTAGCCGAGCCCTGGGGAGCAACGGGGGGACATCCAGCTCAGAAAGCCCAATGTGGTGGTTCCCAGCCCTGCGTCCTGCCATCCCTGCCCCTGGGCATTAAGAGCCGGTATAATCAGTGCTTCCCCAGTGATGGGTTAATCAGCCCTGAGACGAGGAGGCTGTCACACACGGACTTAACTGTGCAGCTGATGGGAAGCAGGAGAGGTTCGTGAAATGCCACCGGGCATGCGGTGAAGCCTGCTGGGACCCAGAGCCCAGCCCTGGGGCATCTACAGCAAAAGGAGGGACACCCAGGAGAGAGGGGGGTCAGCAGGACAGCCTCCATCCCAGGGACCCACCAGCAGGAGAGCCAAACATCAGCCAGCAGAAGGCAAGCAGGGGCAGTGCCTGCAAGAAGCAGCATCCCTGGGGGGCTGAGGGTGCTGTGGCCCTGTGGGAGTGTCCCCTGAGGCATGAGTCTCCAGCCACATACAGTGTCAGTGGGACATGGTGGGGTGCTGATGGCACCCCATGTAGGAGGTCCGAGCAGGCTCTGGAGAGGCAACTGATGGTAGTTGCCATCAGTGACCATCACTGACCTGTCCCACCCCATATGTTTGAAGTTAATTGGGCTCTTACAGGGCTGTGCTTTAATACCAGGGGGTGTCTTGCGAGTGGGGCTCAAGGGAATGGCCTCATATTGTGCCAGGGGAGGTTCAGGGTGGAAATGAGGAGACATTTCTGTCAGAAGGAGCAGTGAGGTGTTGGGACGGGTTGCCCAGGGAGGTGGTGGAGTCCCCGTCCCTGGGGGTGCTCAAGGAGAGGTTGGACGTGGTGCTTGGGGACACGGTTCAGTGGTGACACTGGTGTTAGGGTGATGGTTGCACCAAGTGACCTCGGAGATGTCCCCAGCCTCAATGACCGATCCCAATGCCTCCTGGGGCTGAGCTCCAACCCCAGCCACAGGCAGTGGGCGGCGGCCAGGGGCGGCGAGGCACACCCGTACCCCAAGGCATTGGGTGTGTGTGTGTGTGTGTAGGGACGGGGGTGGGGGGGGAGGCTGCAGAAGACCTCCCCCCGTCCCCACAGCCGGCCAGGCAGCCTCACAGCCACCCCCCGCCCAGGGGCGGCTGCGCCATGCCGCCCCTCCCCAGGCGGTGAGGTCGGAGCGGCGGGGAAGAAGGGAGGAGAGGGCGGCCCCCGCGGGGGGTCGTCGCCATGACGAGAGGCAGCGCCGCCGCCGCCGCTGTCCCTTCAGCACCGCGGCGGGAGGAGGAGGCGGCGATGGCGGGACGCGGGCGGGGGCCGTCAGGGCGCCGCGGCCGCTGAGGGAGCACGGTAGGGAGGGAGCCCCCATAATGGGGTTAATGGGGGCGGTGGGGACCGGGGGGGGAAGGAGAGGTGCGGGGGGTGAGGAGGGAGAGGGAGGTGTGGGGGGAAAGGGGGTGGTAGGGGAAAGGGGCTGCGGGAGAGCGGGGCGCGGAGACAAAGGGGGAGCCCCGGGGGGCTTCGGTGGGAGAGGGAAGGGGAAGGGGAGGGAAGGGGGAGAGGGGGGGAAAGGGAAGGGGAAGGAGAGGGAGGAAAAAAAGGGAAATGCAAGGGGAGAAAGAGAGGGATGAATGAGAGAGAGATGGGGGGAGATGGAAGGAAGAGATGAAAGAAAAAGAGAAGGAGATGGAAGACAGATGAAAGAGGAGGAAAGAAGGAAGGAAGGAAAGAAAGATGGAGATGAAAGGAGAGGAAAAAGATAAAGATGAGAGGGAAGAAAGAAAAAGATGAAAGAAAGAAAGAGAAAGAAAAAATGAAAGAAAGGAATGAAATGGAAGGAAAGAAAGGAAGGAATGAAGGAAGGAAGGAAGGAAGGAAGGAAGGAAGGAAGGAAGGAAGGAAGGAAGGAAGGAAGGAAGGAAGGAAGGAAGGAAGGAAGGAAGGAAGGAAGGAAGGAAGGAAGGAAGGAAGGAAGGGAGGGAAAGAGAAAGAGAGAAAGAGAAAGAAAGAAAGAAAGAAAGAAAGAAAGAAAGAAAGAAAGAAAGAAAGAAAGAAAGAAAGAAAGAAAGAAAGAAAGAGAGAAAGAAAAGAATAAGAGAGAAAGAAAGAAAGAAAATAGGAGAGAAAGAAAAGAATAAGAGAGAAAGAAAGAAAGAAAATAGGAGAGAAAGAAAGGAAGAATAGAAGAGAAAGTCAATGGGTGAACATGCTGTAGATTTGCCCATTCTGCTGATTTTTTTGTGCAATTGTATCCTAGGTTTTTACTCCCTGTACCCCCCTGGAAGGAGCTCACTATGACAGGGCAGAGTCTGAAGGCTTTATCTGAGGCAAATTTCGAAGACAATGAGATCAGCATCAACGTTGGAGGCTTTAAGAAAAAGATGAGATCCAACACATTGCTAAGGTTCCCCGAGACCAGACTGGGCAAACTGCTGAGCTGCCACTCGAAGGAGTCGATACTGGAGCTCTGCGACGACTATGATGACACCAAGAACGAATTTTATTTTGACAGGAACCCTGAGCTCTTCCCTTACGTGTTACACTTTTATAACACTGGCAAGCTCCATGTGATGGGTGAACTCTGTGTGTTTTCTTTCAGCCAGGAGATTGAATACTGGGGAATCAATGAATTCTTTATAGACTCATGCTGCAGTTACAGCTACCATGGGAGGAAAATGGAGCCAGACCAAGAGAAATGGGAGGAACAAAGTGACCAGGAAAGTACCACATCGTCTTTTGATGAGATCTTGGCATTCTACAATGATGCCTCAAAGTTTGACAAACAACCCTTTGGAAACATCAGGAGGCAGCTCTGGCTGGCTTTGGATAACCCTGGCTACTCAGTCTTAAGCCGAATCTTCAGTGTCCTTTCAATAGTGGTGGTGCTGGGCTCCATCGTGACCATGTGCCTGAACAGCCTCCCAGACTTTCAGATTGTTGACAGCAACGGGACCCCCGAGGAGGACCCTCGCTTTGAAATCGTGGAACACTTTGGTATTGCATGGTTCACTTTTGAACTGGTGGCGAGATTTGCAGTAGCTCCTGACTTTTTAAAATTTTTCAAGCATGCCCTGAATTTGATTGACCTAATGTCTATCCTACCATTTTATATTACCTTAATTGTCAACTTGGTGGTGGAAAGTAGTCCGACCTTGGCAAATTTAGGCAGGGTTGCACAAGTCCTGAGACTCATGAGGATCTTTCGCATCTTAAAGCTTGCTAGACACTCAACAGGTCTCAGGTCCCTTGGAGCCACCCTGAAATATAGCTACAGAGAGGTAGGGCTTCTTTTACTTTACCTCTCTGTTGGCATCTCCATTTTCTCAGTCGTGGCTTACACCATTGAAAAAGAAGAGAACGAGGGGTTAGCCACCATCCCTGCTTGCTGGTGGTGGGCTACGGTTAGCATGACCACGGTTGGCTACGGGGATGTTGTGCCAGGGAGCACTGCTGGCAAGTTGACGGCATCTGCATGCATCCTAGCCGGCATCCTAGTGGTAGTGCTTCCCATTACACTGATCTTCAATAAATTCTCCCACTTCTACAGGCGTCAGAAGCAGTTAGAGAGTGCCATGAGAAGCTGTGATTTTGGTGATGGCATGAAAGAAGTTCCATCGGTCAATTTAAGGGACTACTATGCTTATAAAGTTAAATCCCTTATGGCCAGTCTTACCAATATGAGCAGGAGTACCCCCAGTGAGCTGAGCCTGAACGATTCACTGCATTAGTGTACAAGTTTGACAGCAGTTTGCATGAGAGCTATCAAGAGCTATGTTTATGAATGTTTTCCTATTTGTCCTTTTTTTTTTTTTTTCCCTAGAGGGTAATGTTGCTGACACTGCACTAACTTTGCACTTGAGAAACTAAAGAAATTTATATTACAAGTTGACAGTTTGCACATCCTCATCCTGTTGCATCGGTACTGAATGCTGACCTTTTCATACAAGTGTTACCACTGCCATGGCATTAGTGCTAGCAGTATAGTGATGATTTGCTACTTTGTGCACTTCCTCATTTGAGCAGAGAAATGAGCGTAACCGAGTGGAATAAAAATTCTCAGCTGTGAAACTAGGGATGAACAGATCACCTATCACCTATACTGGTATCTGTACTAGTTCAAGACCATCACGAGGCAAGTGCAGGACTTCTGATACATTTTATAACCATTTTTAAAGAATCACCTGTGAATCACTGACATGGGAACACTTTTCCCCTTCTTTCTGACTGGTAATTCTGCTCGTCACGTGTCTGAACACACCTCTGAGCTTCACATTTCAGTGGAAGTTTGCTTATTCTTTAGCACACGTGTTAAAAACTGGGTGTTCTTGTTTTGAAATGCTGTGTACAGTAGTACTTTTTAGAAGCTCCTCAGCATAGACCTACCTCTGTTTCCAACATTAGGTCAACACCAAGCCCTCTGGAGAAGCCCAACCCTCATATTCAGATAGCTGCATATTCAAAGACTTCCTCAAGTGACTGTAGGTGCGGAGGGGCATGAAGACATCTCAGGTTTCTCGTTTCAGAGGGCATGTGCTCACCACTTGGTTCCAGTGAAATGCTCTGCATTTCAGCCCATCAAAATGGTTCTGAGATTAGCCACACAAAAACGTGGGTTTTCAACAATTAGGAGCTCCAGTGGAAAATCTGGATTTGTTTAATGAAGAGAAATATTCCCACATGAACAGTACAGGCAGCATTTTAGGAACTGACATTCATATACTGCAAAAAGACTAATTATAAAGTTGCCATATGTGATGCCGAGATACAAAATCTAATTTTATCAGGAAAGCTTGAAAGCAGGTGTTGATGGCAGCCAATTCCATTACGCTTTCTGCCAGGGAAACTCTAAGGGGGAAAAAAAAATACCCTGCAAGTCACATTTTCCCTCTGAAAAGAACTCACAAGTTACAGCTAAGACTGTAAGGGCCTAAGAAAAGAACAGATACAGAAAAAGAGCTTAATACTGCACTCACTGTGGGCAGATCCTCCCACCCGGTTTTGTGACGTAGCCGGTTTAAATCCTCTCAAGGGCTGGCCTGTACTTTTTCAAGTCTTTTTCTTCTAAGAGAGCAGATCGTCTGGGTTCTCAAGAGTAACCGTGAATCTGCATAAACTTATTTTTTGAGTGATCAGCCTTTTCCCTTACGTAATTGTACAGAGATCAAACACTTGTAGCCAGCGGGTAGAGCCTTCAGATTGCTGGTGTGAGCTCTGCTATGAAACAAACTCCTGGCACTCAGAGGGCAGAGCGGCATTTCTTTTCAAGTCCTGCAATTTTTCTGCCTCATTTATTACACATTTTGCTACTTTTTTATTTATATTTTTTCTTGTGAAGACTAGAGATGTTCAGAAAAATTAAAACTGGTTAGGACAGAAAATACTAGAGCTAAATTAGTCCTGTTTGGAAGCCTGTGCTTACATACCATAACAAGGAGTGGCACCCAAATTAAAGCCACCCAACTGGCAGAATAAAGCAAATATGGTATGGATACATCCTTTTTTTGGACTGTTAAAGGTTGCTGTCTGGTCTGGATCTTTTGGTGGTGGTCTTGTATCAGCTCCACCTAAAACCAAAAAGCCAAGCACCCAGGATCAGATTCCAGTGATCTGTCAAAGGATACGCAATGGGAATTAACTTACACCTCACCCTTCTCTCCCCCCAAAATTCCCTTTGAACACCCTCCCTGGAGGTCAGCAAGCCAGGAATTGTGAGGAAAACAGGTCCCTTCTAGACTTACCAAAATAAAATGTGAACAGATTTCAGCACAGCCTGTACAAGCCGTGAAGTCAGTAGGCAAAAAGTTGCTCGGTATCTCCAAACGTCAAAAAGCCTTATACATGGCCCTGAAGATTGACTTGGATAACACAAATTAGGCATCCTTTTGGCTAAGATTTCTTACTTCTGGAAGGCTGGTTCAAGTTTTGTACTGGGTCTTCACAGGCACAAATACAATTGTCTCATCCCTTCTTCATATTGCTTGAGTCTAAACTATCATACAACTACAAATACCCACCCAAAACATGGCACAGCACCTGTTGGATTGAAACTCTGTGAAAGAAACAAGAGAAGGAAGAGAAGGGTTTGTGTAGCACATCCACCCACTCCAGGCAGGTTAAATACTGCCGGGGAGGCAAAATCTCCCATTGGTGTTGAGACCAACACGGCCCCCAGAGAACCTCACTAAGGTTCTCTAAACCCTAAGCAGTGGGTTTATCTCAGTTTCACAAGCAGTAGATTCACGGAGTCCAAAACCAGTAACTTTCAGGGAAGTTATTTGAGGAGACCTGTAAACTTGCCAAAGAGTCACAAATTTCCTCAGCTGTTGTGAGTTTAGCATTGCACAGGTTGATTCCAAACTTTGCAACACATCATTTCAATAACCTATAGCTTATCTTATGTTCTAGATTTATTACTCGTAGGGCTGATGCTCTGTCATTTCTGCAAGTATTGAATGGAATGTGTCCAAATTGCGTTTTACTAAAGAAAATGAAATACCCCAAGGAATTATGACTTTTATTGTACTGGTTGAAAGGAATTTTCATTATTGCTTTTTTATATAAGTGCTTTGGATCAAAGACACTAAATAAATAAAGTACTGAAATTTAATATGTTCTCATTATCATGACAATGACTTTATGCAGGACGCAGGAATTCCCTTCATAAACTTAACCAGCTCCATGTTAGAAGTAGTCAGACGTCGCTCCCACTACTCTGGAAGTGCATTCCAGAGCCGTGCTGCTCTCCAAGGCTTGTGCAACTTTTAGCATAATGTTATTAACAGCTGCTTTATATGAGGCCTTTCTCATGCCAGCACTCTTCTGTAGCTTAAATAATTCCTCTTCCTCCTAGTGGTTGCACGCGTGATGTATAGATAGACAGCCATCAGATGCACTTACAGGCTTATTTTCTGGGGGTGATACCTGCCAAGATCCTTTTAGCTTTCTTTTTGCAAGCCTCCTTCCTCTGATTATCCTAAGGGATGTAGCTTTTTTTTTTTCTTTCTTTTTTTTTTTTCTTTTTTTTTTCTGCCTTACTTCTGTTTAGATTTAATCTGAGCTGGCACTGCACAGCATTGTATCTTGAATGAGATCACTTTATACACCACTATCAATATTTGCTTAGGCTAACAGATTTTTTTCACTGAGGAGGATGACAATTATTCTGAGTAAAGTAATGTCGTTGTCTTAACTCACCAAAATTACCTAGGTGCTAGGTCCAAAATTATGAGGCCCATCCTTCCTGCCATTTTATGAATTAACCTATTGCCAGTGCTTAGTCCAGTCTGTGGTGGAAGTCTTCATTTCTTATTAACAGAAAAATGTTTATATTTTAAGGAAGACTTCAATATCTCAAAAGCTTTTATGAGAAGAGGAGTGCTTTTTGAGTAACCAGTACTCGCCCCAGGCATTTTAAATCACTGGTTTGTAAGAGCAGGGCATGTTCAGGTATAAAACTACAGGTCAGAATCAAAGTATTGGTATACTAATTGGCAACTTTCTCCAGTATCTGAAACTTGAACACCATTGTGGTCAACAACCCGCTTACTGTGGGTGTGCAGTTTAGTGAAAACGTTGCTCGTGGCATGTGCTCCTCCTGCCTGTTGATGGTCACCTGCCTGGCAGCAGTGAAAGTGCTGCTACTGCTCTCCTTGGGCTGAAAGTCCCGAAGTGCTTAAATGAGGATTATGGTAATGTTCCAAATGAAGACACTTACTTTATTGCCAGGAATGAACTGTTAGAGAATCTTGATTTCTCGTACAAACCTAGGCTATCATTCAGAGATGTCCCCGAGAAGCAATATGTTGCGTTATTTTCCCGAGATGTAAAATCTATACATAGATTGTGATTAAGCTTTTTATGTGTGTTCAGATTTTGTATTACTGCCTGTTTTACGATTCACATACTTCCATCACTTGCAAATTCTCTCTCCCTGCAGACTACCTTACCCACTTTGAAAGCAGACTGTCTTTTCTTCACATAGCACAGCATGGTCTACTTCACAAGGAAAACTTAAGAACAAAGAACTTTGCATTTAATTTTCCAACTTGAATACCTTCGGTATGGGTACCCATTTTTTTGTACAGGACTTTATGAGATGGCAGCAAACTACAGTATCTGGTGCTCTTTGTACTGCGTTTCTTGTCCCCCTAGTGTGCTACTCACTTGAGATCTCAGCATTGTGCCACCACATGGAAATTAAATGCAAAAAATATGTATATTAACACAGAGATGAAGACTTTATTTACATTTCAGGACATTGTTAGTATATATTATAATAAAAGAGAAGCCTTCATTTTCTTGTTTTCAGGTTTATTTTAAATACAGACATCAAGTTAAATTTCTACTTCATAAATGCAGTAAATTGGGGGGAGGGAGGGGATTGAAACACATTTTTTAGATGAGCAAATAGCACGAGCTTCTTGCTCTCTACTTCACAGATTAGGGACTAAGCAGCATACCAACAGCACTTGTAGGTGCTAAATCAATTTGACACGACCTTTCAACTCTTCCAAACCAAGCCCTGTCCTCGGAGGCCCCAGCTGTGCACATACAAGCAGGAGGAAGCCCCTGGAGTAACTGCTCTTGCTCGTATCCTGTGGTGAGGTGTTGTACCAAAACTAGTCTTTTCTTATGATTTTCGTTTTTTTGTTTTTGTTTTCTCCCCAATTTATGCACCTGGCTTCCTCCTTTGTTACACCAGAAATTAATTTTAACTCCTGTAACTTATTTTTAAGTTGCCCCACTATTTAGGCAGAGCTAGAACAGTATTCCCATCTGGTTTCTGAAGCATCTTTTACAGATTCTGCCTTTTCCTTTTGGGGAAAAAAATAAATAAATAAATAAATAAATTTAAAAAAAGATAAATAAAAGCACTAAGCTTTTCACCTGAGAATAATCGACAGGGTTTCCAGTGCCACAAGAGGCAATACATTACTCAAAGCACCAGTTCTCCACCCACTTGATTCGCGGTCATAATGGATTTGCAACTGAGCAACTGCTGAGCTTGTATCGCCCTCATCAAGGTTTGTTAATCCCTTCACCTCTCGTGCATAAAGGGATGGGTCATCAGCTGGAAGAGGCAACCTCCAAGCAGTCTCAAAAGTATTTCCCAAAATAGCGCGATGCTGCTGGCCAAGGTCTGGCTCTGGTGCTTATTTCTGCTCCTAGTACAGCGAACGGGGAATCATCTCAGCCTCTGGTTGAGAGTCAGACTGACCTCCCACTAGACAAGGAGCAATTTGTTTGCCTGACATCATCTCACCCCTTTCACACAACCCTAAATCATGGAAGTCTTTGCTTTGATAAACGCATGCAGCTGGCTGGAGGAGGCAGCGGCACGCAGCCAACCCTTCAACTTCACAGAAGCGTGGAGGAAACATCAGCACCTCCAGCTCTTCTTCCTTCCAAGGTACCAGTGGGGTTTGGCTTCTCACTGAACCCTATTCAGAGATAAACAGGGCTCGGGGTTTTTTTTTTCAGGGATTGGACAAATTCTGCTACAAACCTGCTGATTTGTTCTACTAAGAGTGCTGCTCACTTGCAGATACCCAGGCCAATATCTCTTGGTGGTCACCACCAGTGCAGGTGCTCTGCATGGTGCACGAGTCTGTATTTCTGAGCAGACTGATCCACCGCTCGCACTGCTGGCCTTCAGAGGAATTGTAATCACATTTGGAAGATTGGTGATGCTCTGAAGTCACGGTTGGCTTACCAGCAGCCACTGCTCTCTCCACCGTAAGCCCTGCCCTCTGGATTCACCCTCTCTATCCGTGACGTGGCTGTGCCTGCAGCCCCCCGGCGTGTGACAGAGGGGTGATGTGGTGGGGTCAAAGCACAGCAAAGCGAGTGGTCGGAGCTCCTGATTTAGGAATACGAATCCCTCCAACTTCCAGTGGAAATCCTCCTCCTCCATTACTGTGCTATTTTTGAAACTCACAGCCTGTCCCATTCCAGGTCATGTTCTGAACATTTATAACTCAGCACAGACCCGTTAATGACCAGCCTTTTAATTACCAAGTACGTTCTAATTCGTTTCCATTGTACCAGCACCTAAGCACCCCAGATCTTGAGCCAACACTCCTGTACATTGGGTTTTCCAAGCATGGCAAAAGATCACACACCGAAAACGTAATTTACTTTTAGGAAAAGCCCATTCATTGTGTTGCTTTACTCTTCCTTCTTCCCAAAGCAAGGCACAGCTTCTGACTGTCAGTACAGACCTTTCTGAGCTTCTTGATGCCCACCTGAAAGGGGCCCCAGATGCGTTTTACCCTGGTGCAGTGCTGTATTCATTGCAGGAGCACGCCTTGCAGAAAGCTGAAAGCTGGAAAGAGGCTGGCGATGCTCACATGCACCTGCAGGAAGAGCGGGGTCATTGCCACCTGATTCCCCCACTACGATGCCCTCTTGCAGCACCAGCCGACAGGGAAGGTCAGCACCACCACAAAAACATCGCAAACTGCCCAAATCATCAACCCCCTACGTTCAGCCAGAAGGTGAGCTACCTACGGGGCGGGACAATTGCTTTTATACTCCCTGAGGGTGAGGACCTCTGACAGACACAGACCATGTAGCAGCAGCACCCCCTACTCCTGCAGCTCCTCTGTGGGCATGGTCCAGAGCCCTGAGCCCTGGACCATCCATCCTATACATTGAAAATAAAAAATAAAAAGAAAGAAAAAAAAAAAGAAAAAAAAAAAGAAAGAAAAAAAAAAAAGGAAAGAAAAAAAAAGAAAAAAAAAAAAAGAAAGAAAAAGAAGAAGAAAAAAAAAAGAAAATAAACCTGAACGGAAGCAGCTTGAGGAGGGTTTGGTCTTTCCCTGCTAGGTGCACGGGACAGCTGTGTCTCACAATTTAATTCAAAGATCTGGATACAAACATCCGAGACCAGCTTTCTGAAATTTAGGATCCCACATGTGAAAGCAGAGCCAGAGGTGCAAGGATACCCTTCCCTCGCTCATGCCAGCAACAGGGAGCTCTAAACGTGAAGGTGGCAGCCTCACAATATTTTGGGGGAGGCACGTAAGCCTCTGTTGCTCGCTGTGATGAGGGAACCCAGTAGTTTGGGGGGTCTGCAGCACTGCACACGTTCAGTCCTGAGCAGCCTCGTTTCCACTGAACAGTACAGAAGGTGGAAGATGGCTCAGGAACACGAGAGTAATCTCTTCTTAAACACGACTTAATCACCGATCCTTGTTCTGGAGCAAAGAGCTGAACTAAACACTTCGTCTCAGCACGTCTGTCTACAAAATAAATTATTAGTCAAACACTTTGCTAATAAGACTCCCTCCTACTTCAGCGGCACGGTAAGGCCTAACTATTGTGCTTTTTGTGGAGGCAGTAGCTGAAGATAAGTGCTATGAGATGTATAAAAATTATGCCAGTTGATAGGCTGAATAAATCAATGTTAACCACATTTAAAAGGCTTCGAAATTGTACTCACTCTTGGATAAATTTGCATTAAGTCTTGGGATGTGGGGCTACTGGTCCTATGATTGGAGAAATTCTCAGTCCTTTATTTATCCCAATAATCATATACTTGAGGGCTGCTTAAACAAAACACAACTACACTAAACAGGAGACATAGGTTGCTTGAATCAAACACAACATTATTGCCATTGATTTCAGACACACGAAATTGTGGACTACAAATGACCCCAAAAGCTAATGGGCTTGTATGAAAGCCGAGCAGTCGGTGCTGGCTGCTCTTCCTTGGCAGTAAGAGGTTGCTGAAAAAACCCAAGAGATGCGGAGTCCACCAGCCCTTTCTAGCACAAACCCATAGGGGGCTACCAAATCCCTTCTGGATGCATTAGGGTTTCTAATGGGATCAAAGGGATTCTTGGAATACGAGCAGTATTTCAGAAGTACAGCTGTATTTATTGAAATACAGCACCAGTACTTACTGCATCCGAGACTTCTGCTTACTTTTCAGAGGTAAATCAGATTTGGGTTATAATTAATTAGGTGTGTGCATAAATCAGTACAGCGTTGAATATTCATCCAGTCACCCTGCTATTTTCTGGAGGCTCTCAAGAACTTTATTCTGCAAAGATCAACTAACAGAAAAAAGAATAAAACAGGATTTTAAGAGACTCAGAAGTTATTTTATTGACTGCATTTATAAGTACAGAGTTTGGTTTGTTTCTGCGTTTTTTAATGCAAAGCACTTGAGAAAATCCGTCCTTCTTCCACAGTTTCAGCAGGGAAAGGGTATGTGGCAAATAAATAGGACTTATCTACAAGCCGAATTAAGGCCCACATTTTAAAAAGAATCGCATGCTTTTGGATATGGTTGCTAAGAAAAATGGTAACTCTACTTAATCCTTCTTCAAATAATCTCTGACCTACATAATCTCTGGACTATGACACCTGTTTTCATGTGCTGTGAGAGATCAAAAGGACACCTCTCGCTGTTAAGTCTGTATACCCAATTGTACTGTAATAAAAATGAAATATCAATTGATGCATCACACTAAAGGCTTAGCGTCAGATAAATCAAATCAAAAGCTTTTGGTCTTCCTCTTTGATGTATTTGCTGTGCGTTTTTCCTTAACAGTAACCATGCAGGCTTTGGAAGTCCAGGAGGAGTGCAAAGCAGCAGAAAAATCTCAAGAGGGAAAGGCGTCGAGCCGTAAATATCCAAGGGCCAGAGACGTGGAGTGACCAGAAGCGAGTGAAGGAATGAGCTGGGGGCAGAGGGTGTGTGTTTGTGTGTGTGTGTGTGTGTGTGTGTGCACACCTGTGTACAGAGAGAGAAGGGTTACATCGATTACACCGGGCAGCTCCAAATATTGTCTTTGAGGGGAGAAACGTGATTAGAGGGCTGTGTTTCCCTCTGGGAGAGAAACACGTTGTAGGGTAGGGTAAGGAACTGATCCATACTTGATTCACAAGGAACTTTTCCCTTTCCAAAGATTAAACATCATTTTCTAACACCTTTGACAATCGTGTGGGCTTACCGACATCTGCACCAGGCCAGGTTGAAGCCCGGCCACCAAAATTGCATCAAAAGCCACTTGCCACCACAGCAGGGATGTGCTCACCCTAGGATGGTGAGCTGGCTCTTACAAGGCCTCCGCGACCACGGGCATTGGGTTTGAACACAGACAGAGAGAAAGAAAGGAAGAGCAAGAACCATCCCTTCAGTGCCTTCAATTGTTTTTCTGTTTTGTTCCCCCCGGTTTATTTACTTGCCATCGTTATGGCGTGTTTTCATTTATAAATTTAAACCAAAAAACAACACTATCTGTACAAGTGGCAACTGAATAACAAAACACAGACACAAAAAAACCAACAAACATTAATGGAAGCAAGTCAGAGGTGAAACACTGATGTGGAGCAGCAAGTTACATAGATGCTGATGTCGGCCAATGTTTTCTTTTTCCTAATATCCATAGTTAGCCTTGGAAGAAACCTGGCCAGGTGCAAATGCCATCTGCTTTTTCTTCTGTCCCCAAATAATTTTTTTTCTTCCCATTTTTATGACAAATCGAGTTATCTCCTCTAACCTGGAAGACTCTCTAAGGCTTGAAGAAACTAACAATGAGTCTACACAGAGGAATTTGTAAAGCAAACAATGGAAAGAAGCACTTAGTGCCTATTCAGTCTGGGACTAACAAATACTCTTAAAAAAAAAGAGTCTTGATTAGGATCTGAACACACCATATTTTCATAATGGGAAAATACGGCAGCTGAGACTTTGCTTCAATGATCTCTGGTCAATAAGGAAAAGCATAAATGTTGTTGCTGGCATTGGTGGGACAACATCCCCAAAACAGTAACACCCACACTTGTCTTCCTGAGCAGGGGGAAGGGGAGAAGCAAACCAGGAGGAATTAATGAGTATTCTTTAAGTACTCTAACAAAGGAAAACAAGAAACAGATGAGGCACACCATGTAAATAGGAATCCCTTTCCATGTGGAATACACTAAAACAATTAAAAGAAAACAGGTTTGTGAAGAAAATGTATTTTACAACAAACTTAACGGGGCAAATCGCCGTGTACAACATAACGTCCTTACACTGGGCCATTGCTGTAATTTTGCCTTTCCCAAAGAGGATTGCAATGCTACAACACCTGGTACAAAGCACTGGCAGGAAACATCACCTGCTAGCCAGGACTTGTCCCCTCCAAGGTTTTCATTGGCAATAGCGGACATAACCCTGTCACACCACAGCCTGGCACAGAAAATGCCCTAAACCAACTTCCCGACTCTCTGTACATTAGATAACACCCATTTTGCCTTCTGAAGTACAGAAAGAAACACCACAGTAAGACTGAGCCCTGAATATTTACAAATGCAAAGAAATAAAGGCTTCCACATGTTATAAGGTCTTTTTAATTAGTTTTATAACCAGGAGTACAATTTAAAAAAGAAAACGCAACCTTCATCATTTGATAAAACAGCGTGCACACGAAGTGCTGTACAGGGTTTGTACAGAATACATTCCACTTAGAAGCACCAATGCCTGTTAATAGTGACTAATGCTATCTCGTGGACCTGTGCATTGATTCATTCATCAGCAGCCACTCCTGTATTTGGAAGTTCAACACCGTGCAGATGGACACAGCCTGAGCCACTGTACGCTCCCCTCTAAATAGACCTGGGCAAATACAGGCAAGCTAGTATTTACTGTGGATCAACAACTATAATATCCAATAACCACCAGATTAATTAAGATTAGCAGTAGAATTTTGTCACTTCAAAGATAGCGTGGCTGTCCAAGGAGTTTTATTCACGAGTCCCTTATACTAAAGGGTCTTTTGGGGCAAATTCTCGGAGAAGAATAATTAAAGAAAAAAATCAGAAAAGACATAGGGTATGGAATCAAAATTGAGTTATTAAATGTTGTAGCTTTCCCCAGTTAAAAAACTATTCATCAGCTATTATTCTCATTACCCTAGAAAATCAAACCTCCAAGTAAAGGACGTCTACAAATACCTCCAACATATTGGGGTCTCTCTGGATTAGGCCATTAGGATGCGGAGATGGCAGAGAGACACCTCCACGAACAACTGAGGATTTCTGTCCTTAGATTGGCCTAATGCTCTTCCACTGAGATCCTCCTAGACTTTGCAGCAATGTCTGGAGCTGGAAAAATCCTTTCCAGAGCTGACTTTGAGAGATGTGGTTTTCTGTGAGTATAACAGAAGTACACTGAATAATATAGAAAGGAGACAGAAATATGAGAGATGGCCATGCAAATGAACATTAACGGTTACCACTAACGTTACCTTCAGTTAGAATGAACAACAAGACAACGTTATACATGAAAAATTAGCCTTTATTACAAATGTTTAGTAGTAAGTAAATATTCTTCTTTTTTTTTCTTTTTATTTTTTTTTTCCTTCCTAAACCTAAACAAAGTCAGAAACAAACAAGAAATCGCTCAATTAAAATCTCACTGAAGGTTAACTTGTCAGTAGTTCTACCAGATTTCCTCCAAGTCCTGCTTTTAAAATGTCCTGTTTATTGTGCTATCTGCTTTCCTTTAGGAAGATGCTCACCCTCCAGCAGAAATGTGTAGCTATCAACATGGATGATTTGATTCATTTGTATGAAAAGAGGGAAGAAAAAATAAGTTGTGTCCATCTCTTTATATGAAACCTATTTCTATATATTATGCTTGCACATCATTCAGAGCCTGATACTCTGGCCTTTGAAGCCAATGACAGCTTTGACACTGACTGCAGTGTGCACATCCCAGAAGGGCAACATCAATAATTTCATATTCATTGGTGGAAGTGTTCTTTGGTCACAAGCTTCCTATATCTACCCAGGTTACAGTGTCTCAGAAGCTTTTTTTTTTTTTTTTTTTTTTTACCTTTAAGTGGCTTGTTTCTTTCTATTTTTTTTTCCATGGCTTTCAGATTTTTCTCCTGCATGTGTGTATGCAAGTGCACAAAGTTTACACGAATTGTTTCTATGCAGACAGATCAGGAGTGAAGAGAGGACGTCCTTTATCTTCTGATACCTTTCAGATGTCAGACTGCAACACCTCTAGTCTAAAATGGCCTTTTATTGGAGTCCTGCTGGACAGTTAATTCATATTTAGCGCACTGCATTAAAAAGCTTTCACTGCATTAAAAAGCTTTCAGAATACACAAAATATGAAAATTGTGATCATTATATTACATTATACATTACACTGTAAAGACATTATTCAAAATCAAAGCCCTTTCTTGCTGGGAAAAGTTTCAGAGAATAAGGGGAAAGAAATCTGCTAATGATGCGAGCAAGAGTGTCTGGACAATGACACTTTGCTTAAAAGGCACACCAACAAAAGGCAGGTGAGGTTCCTCTCCTGATAGTTTAAATCTTCCTGTTCCAGATTTCTGCTTATATATGGATGCGTGTCTGTATGTATATATGTATACACACACACACACACCAGAAAGTTGAAGAATTAACAAGTTTTAAATAAATTAGAACCACACAAATGAGGGGGTTGCCGCTGTTATTTTTTTCCTGCATTATGATTATAATCTAATGATATGATGATATTATTATGCTATTTTTTTACTTTATATCATTTCATTGTATAAATGTGAGGCATAAGAATACAAGGTGCATTTATCTTGCCTAAAGGAATTTTTATGGATCTTCTGTGTTCTTGCTTCTTCATAAGGGACGGTCTTTATTTCAAGAAATATAAAAAGAGCTGAGGGTAAGGATGTTCTAACAATCACAATTAAAATTTATTTGACTCTAGGGTTTACAAATTAGAGCGTGGCATGCACGCAAACACACACACACAGAATGACAGTGACAACAATGGCTGTGATACAGCTCAAACCAAACACTGGTCCCAGCACGGCTGTAATATGCTGATCTTGTAGTATCTAATGTTTTCCTTTTGCATATAAGCTGTGTGATCTAATGCACCATTTCCAAAATCTGCACTGTTCTGTCTAAATGGTCCACGGATGATGACAGTAAATGTTAAGAGGTATGAGATGATTACTAACTTCCAGAAAACATTCAACAGAAGATGCCCGTACAGTAGTCACCATTAAAAGTTTAACAGCTGGAGGTTGAAAGTAAAGCTCTTTTCCGCTGTACTGTTTAAAAAAGTATGACTATCACAGTAAAGTTAATTACACAAAAGGCAACAATTGTAAAGATTGCAATAGAGAACACAGTAGATTGTTCGGAAAGTGGATCACATTTTCGGCTAAGTCTGAAATAGTTCTTGCAACGTTGTAAATTCTACCTACTAGAGATCACACAATATAAATCAGACAGAAGTTGTAAAAAGGTATTAAGAGCTTGGTCCTGCATTTCTGATTCCCCAAAATCTACCACAGAAGACTACAGGAATTTTGCATGTTCCGTGACTGCAGGACAGAACCCTCAGAGGACTGCAAGATGTTGCTTCTTTTCATGTGTAAGTATTCAATTGATTTTCTTTGGCTTTTAAATTACTATCCCTTAATGTCTATAATGTGAAACCAAACCAAACCCAAACCACTAACAACTCCCCTCTCCCCTCAAAATAGTGCTATAAAATTAAATGAACCAAAACAAATAATAATAATCCCACATATCCAGAAAGTGTAGCTGTTACTTCATTATAAAACTACGGTGCAAAACAGGGGTTTATACTGGTCAGAATTGCGATAGCAATTGAAAATTTACACTGCAGGAGTGACTGCAAGCATTGCTTCTCCTGAACAATAGAAAAATCAAAACCAATTAGGCACTTGTTTTCTTGTTTAGTGAGAGATCGTTCGGTGTGCGTAAAAATGATAGAAATATTAGTTAAAAGAATGGTCTCGAGTGTAGCAATTGTATTGCTCAACTACAGCTACAATCCCTGATTCAGAACAGAAAAACATGTGCTTATTATTTAGCTTACGCTTAAAGTTGTACTGATAGGAATGGACTGGACACATGTTCAGGTGCTGTCCTGAATTGGGACGATTGCTGAAACTGGAGTTTTAAAAGACAATATGGTGGTGAGCTTCTTTTCATTACACTACAATACTAATTTTATCTTATCTGGCTCTGCTCTCCACAATATTATCCTAACATTTCCTAATAAAAAGAAAACAGGCATAAAATAAATAGGATAACCAAAGATTACATAATAAATATGCTACTAAGTGGGAGAAAAATATATTGCAACATAAGGCTCTGTAGTGTTGCACAATCAAGAAATAGTTCCAGGTGCTCCAAAACACAACTCCTAATGTACAACACAAAGTTACCACGATACGCCTGAAAAAGATTGGGAAGTAACAGATTAAACTTCTATTACATTAAACAGTTGAAAACAGAGCGAGTGGTAATGTGTTTCACTGCCTTTGGAGAACACCACGTGTTCTTTCACTGCTCCAATTGTCATCAGTTGTGAAGGAAAATTGAAAAAGATTGGATTTTTAAAACTCTCATAATAAAATTCCTTCAGACTTATAAAGTTACCAGTGTCCACATTGACTCGTAGCATTATCTCTGAAAGTAAAACAAACTCAGAAATTTTGTTGTCTCCGCTTCTTGGCATCCATTGCATCTAGGATAGGCTGCCTCTTTGCAGTGTACCTCTGACGAAGCTCTTCAATTTCTCGTTCCATCATAGGGTCCAAAGCCTTTAGTCTCATCTGTAATTCTTCTAAACTTAGATTCTTTAACTGTAAAAGAACCAAACAGGCAAACAAACAAAAACAGGTTAAAAACGTATTATGATAAAAATGAAAAACGCTTTTCATAACCTTTTAATTTACAGTTGCAGTGTCATTTTTCATACTGTGTGTGTACATACCTATATCACTGTTTATGCAGTCAGAAGCCTGAGTATGCTCCACAGTAAATAATTTAACAGCATATGAAAACACACACGTATGCGGTAGAGTTAATAAAAAGAAAAAGCAACAAACACTTCGCATACCTTGTAAATAAACTGTGAATAGATATAGGCCTAGAGTTAAACTCCTTAGGCTGAAAAAAACGCATGCCATGCTGTACAAGATGATATTCACATCCATACATTATACTGATTAATCAAATACTTCTTCACTGAATTCAGCCTTCCGTAGGAGCCTTAAGAAATAGAGAACTGCTGGAAGGAATAGCCTGGCAGATTTGGAGGTACTTTCTGATAAGAATGAGAAGACACCTGCGTTCCTCTACAGACCACTGCCAGTGGTTAAATAATGCACAAAGCAACCTCCTGAATTCGTGGGAGGGAGTTACCTTGTCTGTTCCCTTTTCTCACAGCGTTCATCAGTTCATTACATTTCATTAAGAGCAATGGGTCATAAAACAAAGTAAATCCCTCCTCTGGCCACCTGGCTGCTGCAAGTAAAGGCTGGGATCTCGGCAAGTACCAGGGCACGTCGGGTGTCACTGCCCCATCTGCTCTCACAGGGCAGGATCTACATTTGAAATATCCTCCTTTGGTTAGCCTGTGTGTTGTTTTTTTTTTTTTTTTTTTTTTTTTTTTTTTTTTTTTGTTTTTTGTTTTTTGTTTTTTGTTTTTTGTTTTTTCCTAAGCAAGTGGAGTGCCTCTGCATTTCTCTCTCTTGTCGGAATTGCCTATGTGCCAATTACTCTTCAGTCAGCGATCAGCGTGGCACACATCAACGGATTGCAAACAGCACAGAAGTTCACCCCAGGAAAGAGGCAGTCTATATTTTGTTTGCAAATATGCTGGCATTGCAAACAAGCACACCACCTAACGCAGCGGAAAAAAAGACAACATTTTCTGAATCAACCTACTAATGAGTCAATGCTTCGTTTATGAATCTAGGGCAGTCTTCCATCAACACCGTCTGATCTGCTTTCCCTGACAAATGAAATGCTACTTTTGATCTTTATTTTTATCAGCTTCTGAGGCATGTAAATTAGCAGCACATATTGCTACATACGGTCCAAACCCCGGTGCTATGACTTCCACCAATACACGACGGTGTGCATAGTAAACAAATAACTTCAAGTCATAATCCACAGGGAGTGGAGCCCAGAAAATCATACGAAAACACAGAGGAAAAGACACCAGTTTTCATTCAGTGTCGTTTAAACAATAAGACTCCTATGAAAGAGAGAATTAAAAGCCAGAAGTCAAAATCTCTTCCAGGACCAAAGATCCTCAGACCAGCAGCAGCTTCAGACACCCCAGATGTGCTCAGCAGCTCATCATCACAAGGACAAATGGCACCTTTCACTTCTTAGGAGAGAAGGAGTTGCCTCCCAAATAATTAAATACCCATATAATTAAACAGTCTGGTTTACTACACTTCTCCCATCTGATAAATGCAAGGAAGGACAGGAGAAAGGAATCATAATGTCTTGGTCACCAAGACACTTACAGGAAAACACCTTTCCACTTTCAGAGAAAGAAGAGATTAAAAAGAAGTTCTCTTTTTTAGCCACTTGGTAAATGCAACCAGCACATTACAGACACTTTTCGGTGAGGATATTCTTTAGAGAAGTGAGGAACTTGTAGTATTATAAAATGACGTAACGGCACTGATTCCCCTTTAACCGACTGCAATCAGCACAGATGAGAGATGCAATAAAACCATGTTTTTTAGCATGTCTGGGAGGAAAAAGTCTACGATTCTATGATATGTAGCTTCATGGACTAGCAAATGGAGTAAGGAAAGCATCATCAATAACCACTCGTGTGTTTGTGACAAGTGTCACTGATGAAGTCTCCTGTCTGGTCTGGGTCAGCCACTTACTCCCTCTGAATCACTGCTGTAGACATCAGGCTTGCACTGCACGCAGTAGACTCGAATTCATGTGATCACATAATTATTCTGTGCTGAAAGACATACATATTTTTTTAAAATAAATTGTCAGAGAGGAATATGACGGGTACGCTTTCATTTAAATTTCAGTCAGGAAGCAGAGCCAGCAAACAGAATTAAATAATCTTTAAGGATCACAGACAGCTGGGCTGGAAATTAAAATACGAAGAGAATGAATTTTTAAATCCAGAGAATGAGAATTGTGCAGAGTGATCTCAGTCACGTCACCCAGGGGACCCAGGGAACTGCAGTCCTCATCTGTATAAACGGATGATGCTTGGGACACTCAGAGGAAGTAAATGACAGAAAACAGGGAAATGAAGGATCTGAAAACAGAGTTATGAATCTCATCTATCTGGCTTCAGATGCTGGAATAGACAGGAGTGGTCAGAGAGCTCTACGTATCATAGAAAACCACTTAATCTCATCTAAAAGCTGCAGCTCATTTTGGGATGTGTGTGTTTGTCTGCACGCATGTCTACGTCTCTTCAGCAAATTGCAGAATATTTTTTCTTGACTTCTGTGTTATGGATATTACCTCTTGAACCCGAAAGCTTGCAAAAGAGCAAACACTGAATGCAACAGCAAACGTTAAATGAGATGCGCAGAAACAACTCAAACAGGAAATGTAATTATCCCTATGCAATTTATTCCCCTGCATGATGAATATTTTGATTCGATTTCTTAAAGTGATGGAGCTTGGCACTCCCGTTTACTTTCACCTGCAATCAGCCTGCAATTTAAGCAGCCAGAACTGATTTCCCCGTGTAGTTTGTTGTTACAGGGGCAGCCTTCGGTGAATGGAGCTTCTGGAATGCAAATGGAGCATCTGCCTTCACTGGGACCCTTCGTATCACCTGGGAATCACTTTGGGAAAGCAACGGTCCCAGCTGAGCCTTAGAGCACCATGAACCTATCCATTACATACAACAATACATAAACACATAATATTCAGAAAAGTGCATGTTTTATACACTGACTCTTTTAGAGTGGCTACATATACTCAGATTTCCAGTAGAAAAACTAGGTGTGTAGAGAAAAAAAAATCTTTTTCTTCTATAAGGTGTATTTCTTAGCTAAAGGAACTTAAAATGCGTAAGGGAGGGGCAAGGAGAAAGATACAAAGCAAAGCCAGGTAACACAAGCTAAAAGATTCTCAAGACACCATCCCATCCAAAGAAGCCCCAGTGAAACTCTATTAAAGGATGTTGACTGCCTACAAAGAGACCAGCTAGAAGTTTAGAATTATTGTTTTCAGTTGCTAAAATTATTGTTTTCAGTCGCACAACACCACCACACACTGTGCACTCTCCTCTTAGAAGACAGAAGTGTGGAAACCTGGTGTACCTCATCTTACGATTTTAGAAAGTAGGACACCAATTGTCTGCCTCTTCCTGGCTCACTCTTCAACTTAATCATAATTGGGTCATTTTTCCAAGAAAGGCTACATGTAGAATTCAAAAAGCAGCAGAATGGATTCAGAACCATTATCTGGGTTTTTAAGAAGTGGTCATAAGTGCTGTAGCTAAAGAAAAACTAATCCAGTGGTATAATGCAAGGTAGCTGGATTGCAGTGCAGTTTACCATTTCATCAGAGGATGATTTTCTAGAAGAAAACATTCTTATTCTGGTCAATATTGGCTTCAGGTAGATTGATTTTTATTACAAGTCTTCAAACAAAGGCACAGAAGGAATTTTCTCCTCCCATACTGATGTGATCATCTCTTAGAACTGAAGTCCAGCAAGAGAAGTACAACAAATTTTATTTTTATTTTTTTCAGTCTAGCTTCTTACATCTCAAATGGACAAGCTTCATTTGGATTGGCGTTTTCAGCAAAGCATAATTACTTGCAGTCAATACTTCTGCCTGCAGGAGGACCTACAACACACCTTACATATCCTGTCTGCAATCCTGGTCAAATCATATTGATGAAGATTCAGGTCAAAGTGGTCAATTGGAAAACATACATGTGTTGCTGTCTAAATACCAAAGCTCTCTGGTAATACAGTGAGAAGGAAGGAGATGGTGTACAACCAAAAGTGGATTCTCAGAAGTCATCAAGTCCAGGAGCACAATGCAAATCCTGACTACCTGTGTCCAGCACAGGAGTCAGGAGGAAGGAAAAGTATCTGAGATACTTGGTGGTGCCTGCAGACCACAAATTGCAGCGAAGGGGTCTGGGAAAGAGTCTGGAATTCATTAACTAGTCTTGGCCAGCACATATCCGTAGCCATCCAAACGTTTCAGGGGGCGAAATCCAAAGTTTTGGTGGATGTAGCACACTATAATCTTAATCCACCCTTGACAGCTAACAGAGGTAAATAAAAGCTCTAGGCCTGTGATGTTTTCAATATGATAAAATTAGATTTCATTAGTAATTCCATAATGCATGAATTGCCATTACAAACCTCCACTCTATCAAACTAAATTATGGAATACTGCCATTAAGCTGGTGCAACGAAAACAAGCAAATGTATTTTCAGGGTCTAAATTGTTAAGAAAATAGATATTCAATCAAAAAATAATCTGTATCAAGTTTGTTGTGTTTACTTGAAAAAACAAATTCTTCCTAGCAACTGCTTAAATGAATCTTACAGATGCAACATGCCTTATTAGAGGCCTTTGATTAAAAAAATATGGATTGTTAATACTGTATTCTGAGTCATCTATTTTCCCATCTGCTAGTAATTCCTACAATATGAACTATCAACAGAATGGCTAACAACAATAATTTTCTATGGCAATTGCAAAAGTGGGTTGCCTATAGCACTTTCTAAGATTTAACCAGTGCATGCCTCGGATTGTTTCGTGTTGTTAGTGGCCTCGGGTAAGAGAAACTCTCTCTCCGCTGTAGCTGTTCCGTTACCTTTGCTGAGCAGCTTTCTTCTCTCTTTCGGAATGAGGTCCACTGGTGAGTTCAAAATCCTTTTTACCAATGTAAAAAGTTAGGCTAGGGTCAGGATGCAATTCAAGGCGAATTACAAAGATAAAAGGTGGGTCTCTCCAAATCATTTTTCTGGTCTCTGAATTTATACCCCAAACCCAAAAGCTCACTTATGTGGTTGTTTGTTGTTTTTTTTTTGGATAGCTTTTTTTCCTACATGCAAGGAAATATGCCACGGTTACTGTCAGCTGCTCCCGTGCAGTGACAAGGGGAGAACTGCTGTGCATATATATCAAAACATACTGACCTGGTAGTAGCATTGTCGAGCAATGACCTACTTGAAACACCCACTAGCCACACATCAGAGCTCTGAGCTGCTCTCTCCGCACGCCTGTTGTTGCTAGAACAGGCAAATCAGTCACAAGAAAAAAAACTTGGACAGGGAAGAGCATTTATTTTGGTACGTTTGAGAAACGAGCATCTTTGATGCAAAACAGAAAATATGGGGTTATATAAAAAAACATAACAAATATAAAAAAGAACTTAATTTACTGTCACTGTTTTTGACAATTTACGGGAGGGAAGAACCAGTAGCCTAATATATAATTTTCTTTTATTCCGCAGGACTACCTTAAGCATTTTGAGGGTTAAAATAAGCACATGACATTAAGAGAAAATTAAACAGGGACAGCTTCAATTAATTTTTAAAAGTCCTTTTAGGAATAAAATTGCATATAAATGTTCCATGATTAATTCCTGTCTTCACTACTAGAACCCTTTCTGTTCATACATTAAAACTGTGTATCATTTTAACAACACAAAGCTTAATCTCAGTTACTATCACCAGCATTTCTCAGCTCCATACAAAGTTATATGGAAATAGCAAATCACCACCAATAAAAAATCAGTTTTCTGTAACATTAGTGCATGCTACCATTTGCATACCTTTGTTGCATACTACTCAGGGCTTTTCCTTTAAGTACAGTAAGTGCTGCCAATCCTAAAATTCAAGAATTACGAGCTGGGTCCTTAACCTTCATTAAACTACCAATAAAAAATTAGATTCATAAAATGACAATTCCTTGGAGGGGGGAGGTGTCTTTTTACTTCCCTTTTTATTTCTGAGTCACGAGGAGGCAGCTAGAATCAAAGCATTTCTGCAATTGTAACGGCAAAATAGTTCAGGGGAAAAAAAATTTAGGAGCCTAAAACTTTAATGAGCTACCTTGACTACAGGAATTGAAATCTAAGGAAAAACACAAGTCATCATGAAAAGCAGTGTAAAAATGATACTGAAACTCTTGCGTATTGCAATTTTACAGTCCCTGACAACACTCGTCATGTAGTATGTGTTTATGCTTTATCATATCCTAAGCAGTTTAAATATCATTTACATTGTTTTTACTACTAAAGCCGCTGATGTTCATGTGGTTGGGGGTTAAGAATTTTCACTAAAAGGGATAAAACAACATAAATACAGAACCTGAACATAGGGAAACAAACGGCAAGCAATGTATCCCAGAAAATCTGGTATAAAAGATCTATTAATAGATAACTTTGAGATCAATTCTTCACTATCTGATAGATAAAAGAAAAAAAAAAAAAAAAAAAAAAAAAAAAAAGCCTACCAGTCTCTCTTGCTTCTGTCATTTGGAAAGTGTATTCTTACATTATACACTTACAACTGAGTCTCATGAAGCACAATATTTTAATTTGCTTTTGCCCTCTCTCTAGAATTGCATCATCCATCACAGACATTTTTCAAAATGACTTTTGGAGTATCACAAGCAAAAAAAATCACCATTTGAAATGCCTTAGAGGGAGACCCTAGTGGTTTTCTTTTTTTCAAATACTATGATTTTCCATATCGGGCATCTCAAGCTACAGTTAGCCATGAAATATACTATAAATGTTTAGTGGAGTTCCCAACAGAGTAAATAATCTAAAGCTTAGGAAAAGATACTCCATCTGGGTATTTATGATGATATTTAAGCTGGGTGGCAAATATCACACGCTGCTGATAGCAGAGCAGCTGCCACACCTGATCTAAAAGCACACAGAATCTCCCTCTGTCTCTTTCTGATTGTAGGGGGGAATTAAAAAAAAAAAAAAAAAAAAAAAGTTTTTCAAATATAACCCACATAGATATCAAGTTTTAAAACAAAAAATTAATTCTGCAGCTAGAGTTTTTAATGTACTAGATACGTAGTACCTAAAAGTTGGTATCTTATATTTATTAATGTGTGGATACCCAGGGCAAGCACTTTTAGTTGTCCTTCATAATTAGCTCAGCTATCAGCAGGTACATCACAGCGCACTGAAGGCTACAAGAACTCCGTATCCCATTTCAGCAAATTGCAATCATCATTCAGCTATAAAATGCAGACGTTACTTCAAAGTTTTTTCAAGCTAAGGCACTGCCTCTTGACATTTGATTCTTCCACGATAAGATTACTTATAAAATGCTCAGAAAACAACATTTTTATATCTTTTCTGAAGTTCTGTTTATCTACATGCAAATGCAACTTGCACTAACTACTGAGATACAAAAGATTTGGGATCAGAACCATTTAAAAAAATAAAATTCATTCAGCTAAGGACCCCCAAACATAGCAAAGATATAATAAAATATGAAGTCCCATTTTTGCTACAATATTTTGTAAATGCAAACCTATATTTGGAAGTAAAGGCATTAAAGTATGACATAAGTAAGTCCTGAAGTTAAGAAGAATTAAACAGCATTAAAACCTGCAAATTCCTGAAATACATGATGATATCATTTAAAGCTATTTTACTTTAACAGTTCACTTTAAGATATGAAATTTTATTATATTTAAGATATGAAAAAGAAATGAAACACATTAAATAATCAGGATTGCTGTAAGGCACACAGGATACATACATGCAAAGTTAAAGCCAGACACAGAAAAACGTTTAACCTGAAGAGCAATGGAAGAGGCTTTAAGAATTTTAAACTAAACCTTAAACCTCAGTGTCCTAGTGGATCAACCCGGGCGGATCTCAAACCTCTTAGAAATACAGAATGTCCGTGCCCCAAACTAAAACAAAAACAAATATAGCAAAACTAAATTTTCCTGACACGGAAAGTCTGCGGGAGAACGGCCTCCCCCCCGGCCCTAAATGCACACACAAATTCTTATCTTATTTGCCGACGAACCCTGACTCGGTTATATTCTTTATAAGGAAGAAAGCTCAGTTCGGTTTGAAATAGCCTGTTCAGAAAGGATTGAGAAAAATAACATATCATCTTTAATAAATGGAAAAATGATAGACATACTGTTTGCTGGTTTTCATTTCATGCAGAAAGCATTCTAGCAGTCACGTCTGACAACGTATAGGTTTCAAGTGCTTTGGGTACAAGACGGACAGGAAAAATCTTATGTCCAGAAATTTAGGGTAATTTATAGGCAATAACAGCCAGGTTTCTTTTTCTCTATGGGAAAGAAGAAAATACAGCAAAGACAACAAAACGACAGCGAAAGGGAGACATCATTTGATAGAGGCCTGAGATACACCAGAAAGGGCCGAAGCTGAACACGGCAACTGGGCAAAGCCAGGGCTGAGAGGAGAAGTTTAACCCAGCTGTTAGTCACAGCAGGGAGAAAAAGAGACGCCTGCCCCACAAAAACCACACAGATTAATGCCCTGGGGACAGGGGAGATGGAATGGAGGACAGCCAAACCCAGCTGAGGGGGGCACAGACACAGGGCCTGCGGATGCTGCACAGGGCCCTGCAGCAGGGGAACAAGGCCCAGTCCCACATCGCTGCCCTGCAACGACAGCTCTGGTAGTAGGAAAACCGATCGAAATCTGTCAGGAAACTTTCTTAACATCTTCAAGAGCTTCGAAGATTTTTGGAAATCTCTTTACAAGCTGAAGGGACGCTCTAATTTTTCCTAACAACACAGCTGTTTCACTGAAGTCTTATCTACAGATCGGCCAGACGCTGCGGAGTTTCAGCAGGCTCACTGAAGTAGAATCAGTTTTTCTTTCGATGAAATGCACCAGCCCCACGTTTATGAAACACAATTTTAATTAAAAAAACACCGAGCGTCAAATAATCTTTAGCCAACCTGGCGAAATCCACATTCCAATGGACTACATGTCAGACTAAAAGACAGACTCGCTGCTGTCTTGCTTCTAGTCCAGACTAGACTAGAGATCTAAAATAAATTAACAAATACAGAAATCGATAACACAACACCACTAAGCTTGCAGGTTTTCAGTGACACACAGAGTCTTATCCTTTAAAAACAAGTAGTACACTACTCTTACTACAAGTAACATACTAAGAAATATCCTGAAAGTATGAAAATATAGAACAAGATACTAATTAAAACACATGAATCAAAAGGCCCATGAACCAAAACACACGAGCAATATTAAATAACAATAAAAAGCACCATCATTGTAATGAACAAGAAATGCAGGCTATTTCAACACTGACACACAATCTAATTCGATTATCTAAAACACAATCCACCCTGTGAAAAGTGTGATGCTTGCTGTATTATTAGTGTAGAAACCTCGTTTATTTACTGAACAAGATAAAATGACTCAGTGGCATATTCACTTACTGAGTCCCAGAATTGCCAAAATCACTTGCCAGAGAAATATTTTATTATCAAATATTTTGTCTATGACTCAAACATTCATGTGATTAAGCCAAAAATGAGCTTTCTTACCTTCACAGTATTATCTCCTAGGAAGGTCTACAGCATTTGATCTACTTGCTTTGCCACAGAGTGCAGAACATTAGTTTGTTTAATCAGGTTTTTTTGATTACAGTTTGCAGATATAGTTGTGGTTTATTACGATGAGGGAAAAACATTAGACAGAGCCAACCTCAATGCAAACAGGTACTGTGGAAGCTTTTGTGACAACACTGTCAATTAATCCCAGTCCCGATTCATAGCACTCACTATTCCACTTCCGCATCTCTGGAGCAAATTACATCAATTATACAGCAAGGGAATGGTACAAGCTCTGCAAACCCTCCGGCCGTATGATGTGACCCCAGTCTCAGTAGAATCCTTCTGGCCTCTCTACCCACTGCTGTTTTTCAATTCATTTTACTGATTATCTACATTTTGGTTGTGTTTCAAAAAAAAACCACAATCAGTCAAGGGAAAAAAAAAAAACACACCATAAAATCTTATTAATTGTACAGTATCAGTAAAAAAAAAAAGGAAAATAATAATAAAATCTTATTAATTACATAGTGCATCAACAACGAATTTACTACATGTACTGCACTTGAAGTTGAGATGGCTGTAACTTCAAATCTAAGTCCTTCTCCTGAAAAACATTGTTGGAAATCGAATCTAGGTTTTAAACCTGGTTAGCATTCATAATTTGGAAACTGAAGTAAAACCAAGGGCCTTGTCTGCATTATTTCCAACTCTAACCATCAGGGCAGGAAATATTGAAGAGCTCCTATCAAGCTCCAACTCACGCCAAACAATCCATCCAGCACATTCCTAGACTGTATAAAAAGGATAAGGAAAATGTGAGCCAGACAAATGCACTTCTCAAATGCAAGGTGTCAGTACTCAGACAAAATCTGTGCTCAATTCAGTCAACTATTATGCAGTTCACAGGCTCATCTTTAAATAAAATTATGTTTCACAACTGCACTTTCAGAAGTAATTAAAAGCTGATTTCAATTTACATTGCCTTGTAAAAGCAGTTCAACTGTCAAGACCGTCTTCAGGGTAGTGCTTTTCCGAAGTACAGACAAAAATATAAATGTTAGAGTTATTAAATGCTCTTGCAATTTATTTAAAATGCATCACTGGGTTTTCTGCTCGCAGCACATCTATCCCTCAGTATGAATGGCATGCTGTATTCAGAGACATAACACTGAGCACACACAAGGTACAAATTAATGGGTCTGATCGCCTATTAAGTGTCATTGCTCAGAGCCTGAAGAACAGAGAGGGTGTGAACAACTCCCTCATCTCCAACAGATCTAATGCATATGCATGACTGCAAACGCAGGGAGACACAGGGTTAGTGTCAGACAGACTGCGTATCTGTCCTAGACTTTCTGTATTAAATATGAATTTAGCAACACACTTGGATTGCTTCTTGATACAGTTATTGCACATATCTGGGTGCAGACATTAGGACTTACTACTGAAGAAAAATTACTCAGAAAAAAACAAATACACACTACACATTCTTGAGTTGATGCTAATGAAATTCACCTTATGTGGCAGAAGGTTGCAATAAAAAAGCATCAGTATCTTTAAAAGGTTAACATATTAAATGTCACAAGTACAGCGCCTTATCAAGTAGTTTAAAAACTGGTTTTAAAATACAGGAATAAATTTTAAGAACTGTAGAAATGCAATAACTGAAGGAGTTCCCAACACTGGTCTCCTCTCCCCTTTCCATCTGTATAAAAGAGAGGGATATTTCCATTTGTAAGCTCGAATGATTTTCCATGTAGAATCTACAGGTGACAGAAAAATGGATTTTGGCTTTAAGCCACTATCTTCAGAAAAGCTATTAGGGTTTGAACGCAAACTGCCTTGTTGAACTGCCACACACATCGAATAGTGGACCAACTAGCTAATCCTCTTCTTCCAGAAGAAAAAAGCTGCCAGATCTGGTTTGGATGGGTGAAAAATTATACCTCCTTCTCTACTTACTGTCTTTGAGACTTGCACTGCTGCTGACACAGCTGAAGACCTTGCATTCTTATGGTCTGAAATCACAACGTAATCAAAGCCTAGATGTCCCAGCATCCTATCATCAGAGAAGTTACACTAACAATTTAAGAACGCTATGCACATGGATAAGGCAATGACAGGTTTTTTTGACGCCACTGAGAAGGTAAGGTTTTCATTATAATATTCCTAGTTAATCCTATCCACATACGTGCACACAGTTCAGATTACACATACCATATACTTTCTGAGAATTCACAATGTTGTAAAGTGAAATGTTTTAGAGAAAAAAATTATTTTGGCAAATTATTGTTACAGGTGAATGTCAAATTCACCAAAGGCTTTATTAAAAGGCACCATCAATACAAATAATGACTTCAAAATATTTTTAAAATTTCAACCATATCAGGAGATATTTTAAAGTTGCAACACAGTATACTGTATAAAAAAAATGGGCTTCTTTAACTTTTAATTTTTAAAAATAATTAATTTGATAGTTTTCACTCTCACTAATGATTCTGACTTTAAGCCCTCATTTGCAGAAGAATTGGTTTCTTGCAGCCCTCAACCATTTTGAACTCAAACCACATTCCTCTTTGCCCCATCAGTATTTCCTCTTGCTTTAAACACAATCTTCTGTTGCTTTTGACATTAGTATGTCCAAATATCTCCCATTCCGGGAGCTTGTGCTTACGCCATCTGATGGTCTGTATCACACAGGGAACTCTGGTAATTGGGAACCACACACCTACTAGCCTGGCTGATGAGGATGTTGCTAGAATTAACAACATTTACCAGATCTGGTCCATTAGCATAACAATAGCAAATGAGAAGTTTCAATAATTTAATGATTCTTTTTTTCCCCACAAATGGATTCTATTAATACGCTCCCAAATAGCATCTCAGTGCATAACCCCCTGTCTAGGCGCTGCAACATCAAAAAAAAAAAAGATAATTTAAATTATTAATCATATTAATTTGCTAAACTATGCTGAACATATTTCATCTCTTGCTTAGCAATTAATACCACAATATTTTAAAAAGTAGCCACGCTGCTTGAAAATTGACAGATTTGCTATTTATTGTTGCTATAACAACCATAGACAACTGTATAAGAAAATACCAAGCAATAAAGGATAAAACGCCATAGAAACAGATAAGAATAGAACAAGTTGTGTCAGCAGTAGCCTGAAGGAAAATTTCACGGACAAACAAGTTCATGGATAGACTTATAAAAAGGTGGGCAAACAGAAAAGGGCAGTTAAAAGGTGGGGAAACCAAAAAGGTAGTTACATGGAATATTACCAGTGTTCTCCAACAGAGATTACATGCAGATTAGTTGAAACCTCTGAGAAAACTAAAACACATTAGATGAAATTTTTTGAGAAAACATCCAGCAGAGATAATGATACAAACTCATTTCAGATTTTTTTTTAAATCTCTTGCTTATAATACTAGCGCTGCAGTGTCACACTATATAAATAGTTAAAAGCCCTCAAAACCAGAATACAGTAATAGCTAAATTGCTGCCAGTTCTACATGGTTTGCTAAAATTCCCTCCAGCAGAAGGAACTAACAATTGACTTAGGAAGTTACAAAGGAATTCAAATGTAGGGATCTATTTTCCTGTAGGTCAACCCACTACTGCACTGTATAATAAATGTAAACACGAAATGATATCATTTCATCTCTGCTCCTCACCTTTCCAACGACCTTTCCGAGAAAACATCCTGAAGCCTGAATTTTGTTTGACATGGAAGTCATACAGGCTGGATAATATGACATTCCTACCTACAAGCAAAACACCTTTAATGCATTAATTTCTCCCAAAATAAAAATGAATGTTAAACAGATACCTCTATATCAAAGCTAGAATCAACGCGCAGACCAGTCAAAAAATCAAAGTTTGGATACAGTAGAAGAAATAATGCATTTACGGCTCTTTGTTCAAAGAATTAACAAAGCCAAAATTGAACTTCCATCTAGTAAAACTCATTTCTGGATGTCATCCACTGATTCGCATTGAGAGCACAGTCAAGAAAAAAAAAAAAAAAAAAACACTTTCTTTTCACATATCTCTTGTTTCAAAGAAGGACAAAAAAGCAGATGGGATTAAAATGGAGCTCGAACCAAAGATGGTGAGTTTAGATTTGATTCAGCAGACATATGGAAACCATTACATAAAGAAGGGAATTCGTGCATTAAAAAGTTACTTCAGGTGAGATGCAACTAAACCACAGATGAATCTGAACAGAAAGGACGTCTTGATTTGCTGATAATAAAACAGCAGTAGATTTGGGGAGCTGTCTGAAAAAGGGTAGAGATTAAGGAAACAGCTTCATTTTACACTTAATCTGATCTAATGACAGGAGGTAGCCAAAAGGGTCAGTCCTACTGTGTGAAAGCCTCAGGCTCCTGACTGCTTCCTTCCACGAGCTCTACCAATTTGCAACTGTGGGGTGAGCTGGGATTGAGGGCACGGCACGGGGAGGCAGATGTTTGGTGAGCAAGATGGGCTGGCTCACCTCACTGGCTTCTGATCAACACAGGGAGAGTCACAGAAACCAGCAGTTTTCTGCCCTGCCTCTCACCCCATAACCCCATTTCATCCGTGCATGAGGGTAAGGTGTCCCCATCTATCCCTGCTTCCAAGCTACTGGGTTGAGCATTGGCCCACAAGCAGGCCTCAGACCACAACCCACACCTCACCACAGGTATTAATCTGTGTGCCTCTTCTCAGACACCAATTATTTCATTTTATTTAAGAAACTTACAGCAAATTAACTTCCTTCAACACCTCCACCTTAGTTGAATTTGGACAATAATGCTCCAAAGTTACTAGGACAAACAACACCATTGTGGAAGTCTCATTTCTTCAGGAAACAGACCAAAAATAATACACGGCTAGATTGCAAAAGATTTTTCTCTAACAGGGCAATTAAAAATTAGAAACACCAACATGATTAAATGTTAACAGAAAACACAAAGTAAAACTGAATATCCCATTTGGGATAAGTATAAGTTGGGGGGGGCAGTCAGAAAAACTTACGAAAGATGGTCATGCTTTCATGACAAAGTGAGTAAAATTGATTTGATACACTACAACTACTAAAGAATTAATCGTATAAAATATTTCCCCCAAAGCTTTGGCAACGGGATTGGTAGTTTCCTCAAACTCAGTCTGCAAGGAGAACTGCAAGCAAGTAACCTAAATACGGCAGCAAGGGATTCTGCAGAAGGGTGGGAATCAAAACAGAGGCTTTTCGCTCGTTCTGGTATTCACATCCCTTTCGAAGAAACGCAGGGATGGTGTATTCTCCACACATTTTGGGATTCATGTTACATTTGACAGTGGAATAACAAGACTGCCCTACATATACCAAAAATAGCAGGGGATCTCAGAACCAGTCAAGCGGTAGGTGAAAATGTAATGCAAGCAGGCAAAGCTTTTGTACCAATTATTTCTTGTGGCTTTCTAGGTGCTACTAAACTTGTTACTTACTTGAACAATATTTTTTAAAATGCAAGATACACACAGTAAATGCTGTGGTATCAATAGACTGTACAATGCCTGCTTTTGGCAACTGCTTTTTAAAATTCCATCTTACAAAGTAAGCCACTGCAATAATTTCTTACATTTTTATGTATCTTGATAATAAACTACAAATGTCATGAGCAAAATGAAAAGAGAATAAAGGCAGAAGAACAAGAGTCTAGGACCAGATTATTTTATTCTCTACAAATTTGCTCTTCTCCCATTACAAAAAGAATGCAAATTATGCCTTAATGGTGGATGTAAATTGGAATCCAACCAAACACTGCAGTTGTCACATAGCAATACATTTTCAAACATGATCTAACTCATCGAATGTCTTTCTAAAAAGCCTTCACACCCCTGAAGAGGAAGAAATACTGACTTTGAAGAAAAAGCCTAAGGTGTCACTGGGAGTCCACTGACAGCCTGTCCTTTATGTCGTGTTATCTCTGAAGTCCTGCCCTGCTTTCAATTAACTGCTTGGGCAGCCCATGGCTTAATTTGGAAGCATTCAAAAGGTTTTTGAGAAGTCTTCAGTGATTTGGCATCACATCTCCTCACCACTGTGCAAAAGCACCACTTTGCCTTTGCATTTTCATCAGAGCTATCACAAGAACTGCAGCTCTGCTATTCACACACTGCTTTTAAGTATGGGATGTTTCTGGCAGTCTTAACTCTTCAAAAAATGTTTCAGTTTAAATATTTCAGCAAGGAAACTACTATTTCACCTTTTACTATACATTTTGCTTGATCATTAAAAACGCAACTAATTAGAATAAAAGCTTAAGTCACAACCACAATCTCACTAGGAAACATTTCACCAGAAAATGCATATTTATTATGAAATTTTCTCTCCTATAATTAAATAATAATTTAAAATTAAATAATAAAAGGCATTTGTGGACATACTTATTTACATATATGTAGATAAATATACATACATATATATGAGCAGGGAAAAAATCCGTATTACAAAGTAAGCTACTTCATAGCCTACTACAACTTTCCAAATACTGAGATTTTACACCACCACAAGAAAAACGTATCTTACTCCTGAAGTAATTACTGTTTTTACTGGTAATGACTGAAACACTTCATACTATGAAACTTGTAACACTGAGGTCAAAAGATGTTACTAAAATGACATGCTAGGGCTATTCCCAGCCGAAAGTGGCAAACCCAAGCCAACAGGGAGGCTTTTACTCACTGCCATCCAGGCCAGCATGTGTCCAGGACCACGGGATGAGCTCTAGCAATACCTAAGCCATAAGGTTGATGGCTTTTAATGAAGAAAAGATTGAAGTGCAGTCAAACTGAATGTAGATTCCATATAGCACATCATCATCACACATCAATTTAAAGGATATGACTAATTTCAGGTGACTACTTAAAATTTCCAAATCAGAACAAAATTTCAAAATCTGAGTTGGCTCCTATCAATGACAAGGCTCTGACTGAGCACGTTGCTGTTTAACCTTAAAATACATACGCTCTGAAAGGAAGTATTTCTTAACATAAGCTTCCCACAAATAAGAAATGAAAACCCTTTTACACTCAATTCTGAAGTCACCTAGTAATTCTACTCAAGAAGGAAGGAATATAAAGGAAAACTTTGAGAGCAAAGACAGGAAGCTCCCTATTCAAGATTTACACAATTGTCCACCCAGATATTAACTTCATAAAGCATCAGCGCAGCATGAGACTTCCTACTGTAACATCACTGTAGGTGATCTGCATTCACTAAAAATCATTAACAAAACAAAAGCAGCAACACAGCAGACTTCACAATTTCCATAAAATAAAATGCAGCACCGTGTTATCGTTGTTTACGTTAACTTGCAGATCATGTTTAACAATCTAAGACATTTACCAACCTCCTGAGATGTTTCCTGTAGGCCTCCCTAAACTGATGTAAAGTCCTGCTGTATTTACAGCAAAATTCTCTCTCTTGCCTGCTTCACAAACAGACACGTCTGCTGTTAACAGCATTTTTACTTTGCGTTTTCCCACAAATCAACATATGCTTTTTTTTTTTCTATTGTACAAATGTCAAAAAGATTCAACAGCAACCACCAGAGCAAGCAGAAAAACTCCCTTGGAGAACGCACTGGGAACGAACATCCTGCAGAGAAGTATGTAAGACATTACACATACATAAAGATGTATATTGCATGTCCACAAATGTATCAAACACAGCAATTCAAGTTAAATTTCACCAAAGGTCAGTTGTGATCACAGACTGCTTGGCTCTAAGCACCATGTATTTAGAGGAGCACAAGCCGACCAAAGCATGAAGTTTGCTGGCACAGTCAGATCAAAATTAATATTAAAACATATGGATAAGCCAGCCAGCTTTCACTTGAATACCTGACACATACTCAACTGATAACCACCTGCATTCAAAGTCCTTGGCAGCTTTGAAATGTCTTTTTTTTTCCTTCCTCTCTTTGCTTCTTTCCTTTTTTTTTTCCTCCCTTTTAAAGAATAAAATACTCTTTAAGCTATTTCCCATCATATCAAGCACAAACATGCTTTCATTTAACTTCAGGAATGGAATGTGTCTTATTTTGATCTTTCACCTTTGTTCAGTTACAGAAACTTGTATTGCTGATAATAAGAGGCAAACCAGATCTTACTTAAAATATGATTTATGTGATGTGTTTGTATATTCTCAGGGACACTGCCTTCCAAATTGATAATTACTTACTTAAAAAAAAAAAAAAAAAAAAGTTTTACATGTAGTCAGTCCTGCAAAGACAACTGGCAGGATTGCCAGCCTCCTGAGTCAGTAGTTTCATACATCAGGCACTCATTTATTTTAATTTCTAGCTGAAAAACTCCAGCAAGCTTCCAACAAATCATTGCCTGGTAATAGACAGGGGCATTCCTGTGACTCTGGCACCAACATGCACTTTTACAAAGGGGACTGCGTATTCCCAGACAGGGAATACAGGAGCTGTACAGTTACAGACCCTGTATGTATAGCTGTAGGCGTGTGTATGCAGACTCTACTTCAATGCCTCATGAATCCCAGCAAAGAAAAGTGTGTGTGTGTGTGTGTGTGTGTGTGTACACACTTCTAGATGGACACTTACAGGATTATCATGTAATGAGAAACCAGGGCAATGGTTTGGCTGTAGGTTCCACAAAATACATACTTTTGCAGATCCAAGGTTGTCAAGACAAACTGAAAAAGGAATGAACATTTTACGGTAGAAAATAAGATCAAGATAAAAAAAAAAACACACAAGTAATGGGAAAAGAGAATTAGTAATGTAACAGTAAACAAGAGGAAAGCAAAGCTATGAAGAGAAATAATTTAGAAACACATGCAGTAATCTGACGTGAAAGTAATTTCAAACATCATTATATTCCCATAACTGCAACTAAAACAGCCCAGAAATACCACGGCTATCCCTCCTCCTCACCTGGGAGTTTAACAAGCCTGAGATGCAAAAGAAACAACAAAATACAAACAGTAGACAAGATACAAATAGAAGACTACGAATTGTTCTCTCATGCTAACCCACACTCTTGACAGCTTCTAGGCTTGTTGCACTTCTGGTCCTACCTCTGCAAGAAGAGGAATGGCAAAATGAACTTTCCAATTATTTTGAGCTCCGTGAAATTTCTGAGAAATTACAGCCTAAGTATGAGGTTCAGCAACTCCTTTCTGTTGACTGCATTTCTACAGGACTGAAAGAACAACTTCACCACTCCTGATGGTCCTTTGGCAGCACCTCTCTTCAAGTCCTGGTTGCCTATAAACGGGGTGAAGATGTTGATACAAACTGGGAAGAAAAGGGACCTCTCCCTGAAAAGCACTTCCAAATGCATTAGCATTCTGAAGAAAACGTGCAACTCTAAACAATCCATTTTTTATAATTTTAAGTACACAGAAATATTAAAAATATAAAGGCCCATGAAAGCAAGGTATAGGTCTTCCTTGTTTCACCTAAATTCATTGAGGCCAATTTACAGTGCCTCCAAGTGACCGATTTTAGAGCATGGACTTGATTTTCTAAAAACACCGACAGGTTGATCTCCAGTGGTATTTTCCAAAAAATCACTTGTTACTTCTGTAAATAGCAGCTTAAGCTTCGCACACCCCTGTAAACTCTGGCCTATTTAAAATTTTGAAGACAAATTTAAGGGATTTCACTTGCATATATGAAATCTAAGAAGCTAAGCCCTTGACTTAGCTTATCCCAAAATGCAGTACCAAAAAAAAAAAAAAAAAAAAAAAAAAAAAGGTCTCCCTGGTTGTACTGACTTCTGCTGGCTCTGCTCAGGGTGGGTCAGACCCCACTCCAGCTGCACGGGGCCCTCAGGAGAAGTTCAGGTGGGTCAGAGGTGCAGAAGCAATGGAGATCACCACTGATGAATAAATTCTGTACTTGCTTACTGTGTGTCAAATAGCAACTTTCCACCCCTGTACTACACAGGGCATTTACAGAGCAAGAAATCCAACCCACGAACACAGAAGTAGCCCCTGCAGCTTCCGATATTATTTCTACTGCTTTGAATCAGTTGCTTGGTACTGCGGCTATCACTGGAAGTGCACCTTAATAACATTTCGCAGAGTGTCTCCTACTACTTTCTTCTTTTTTCTTTTTTCTTTTCTTTTCTTTTTTTTTTTTTTTTAAATCTATGCCATAAAATTATGCCTCACATATATTTTATTTCCCTCCAAATTCAGCACTCGGCATGGGAACATACTTCTACGCTACAGGTACTTTTGTAAAAATCTGTGAGTAGTTTAATTTAAAAGCCATGGACAGCAACCTAAAGCAATTTTTAACCATGCAAAATGTTTTATAAATAGTTCCATGTGCTCTGTTCATCTGGAGTCTCACTAGAGACGAATAATGACCTTGTATTTCGTTCTCATTTACTCTGAATTAGCCAAACCTTGTGTTTTTAATTACATACTTAATACACCTGGCATGGTCTAATTACAGAAAACAAAACATCATTTAAACAAAAGCTGACCTTGAACTTAGTCTATCAAAATACCGGTTAACTTGAAGTTTTCAGTTTTTAACGAACTGCCAAGACATGCAATAGCAATTTTCCAAATGTGATCATATGCCTTTAGAGCACCAGACTTACTGCATTAGGAAACATCTGTACACACTCTTTATGGCTTTCTTCATTATTAATGCAAATCCCTCTTAGATTTCAATAGTGCTATAAACAGTTCTATAGGTAAACACCAAGTTCACACTACCGATATTTTTAATGTGTTAGACTATACTAAATCTAGATCTGACAACCAGCAGCCTGCTGGAGCTGAAGCAACGTTTTTCAGAAAGCAGAGATTTTTGCACGAGTATCACAGCCATAGGAACAAAGGGAATATGAAACTGTAGCAATGAAAATATGCTGCAGAAGAGGCAAAGGGCTCTGACACAAGAAACTATTTTAAAAGCCATGTTTATTTTAAGCACATTAGTTATCCTACTGCTGTAACGTGGTTACTTACAGCTTGAAATCGAGTATGTACTTTAATTCCTTCTTCAGTTGAAGAGTTTTAGTGAAAATTTGTTTTTATAAGAATGCTTCGGTGAACAGCCTTCATGTATTTGATGCACATTTTTTACTCCTATTTGTGTCCAAGTAACACTGAGAAATTAGGCACAGCATATTTAATAAAGCATCTGGGATTTAAAGTCAACAGAATGTAATGCCTGTACAAAATTCAATAATGCCTAGAATTTCTGTAACGTAACAAGAGCACGTATCATTTTACGTTATGTACTTTTTTGACACTGCAAATTCATTTTAATAAAGGAATCACTGAAGTACACGTTCTCCTCAACAGATTTCCAGTCATTTCCTTATTTTTGTGAATTTGGTCACCGTTACAGCTCTAATCCTCAACATGCCAGAACACTGAACATACGGTGCGTGCGAGGTAAAGCACCTCAATAACAGCAGTAGGGAAAGGCAGGAATTAAAATTTAAACACACTCAAGGATTGACCAAACTACTGGCTAATTAATTCATAAACACCTGGCTTTACAAATGCATACTCTCAGAATATTTTCCTATGTTCTGTATCACTGGCCATTGCATACTTCTAAAACAAAATACTTCTGTGCACAAGGGGTGCAGAAACTGGCTATTAGAAATTTTGACAGTGTTTCTGCATGAGAACAGACTGCTATCCCCACTGACATATCCAGTGTTTTGAACAGAGGTGATCAAGTTGGAAAGAGTGTTTTACATATTCAGTAGGGGTCGGTGCTTGTTGGGAAAAATGATTCTTAACCCATTTTTTGGTTACACAATTCACATGAAAGTAAGCTATGTGGATAAGCAAATATATTCAAGGCTCTCATGAACGTTGACAAACACCCAGGACTTGATTTGGCTGACAAAATGAGGAGAATAGTGATCGTCTAAAGGAGAAATGAACCCCATGTTTTAACATCCAACAGACAGAATTCAATATATAGAAAAAGAGGAAATAGTAGGAAAATGGTCTGTAACAGACATCATATATGTAATAGATGTTGATTAAATGTTGAAATACATTACTCATTATTTATTTGAGCTGCAACAGCATCTGAAGCAAGACTCCATTACATGGCATTTCCAAGTAGTAGTCCTGGCATTTCCAACAAAGCAGTAGTTCAGTTCATCTGGAAGTGAAGGTGAGCTACATGACAGCAAGAGGAGTTTACCCTTTACATAAGACCTGAAGTCCAAACTCCTGCATCTTACGGCAGCTCTGCTGTCAGCTTATCTTGGAAACGCTCATTTTCTGTTTCTGTGTCACCGTTTTCCTGGTGATAACAATTTATTCATTTTTGCTTTATACAAGGCAACAAAAGGCTGGTGAATAAACACTCGGATCTGAATCCTTTCAGTGTTGTCTGGCAACAAAATGGTCCCTGCCAGTGCAATTACATTGCTTTAGCTATCAGAAAATCCTATTTCTGCAACATAGGCTAGACCAAACACACAGATACTGCTCCCACTAAAGCATATTAGTGGCCAGAGCTAGCACCCTTCCCCTCAGAAGAGTCTTCCCTTCATCCCTGCTTATCCATCACTCTCGACTGTCTTCTGTTCAGCCAACACCCTGACATGACCTGGTTAGACAGCACAACAGAGTTTCAGAAGGGTGACAACCTGAAGGCATTTTTGTTTAATATATTAAATCTCTTCTATCATTTTGCACACTGGAAAACTACGTGGATTTATGATGTAGCATATTGCTGAATAAAAACAAGTCTCCCTAAAAACCACGGTATTTGAATCTTACAATTACTGTCTTGTTTTCGAAAACTGCAATTCATATACCAGGAAAATCATTCCTCAGAGGTTCAAGAAGTGTTTCATTCCCTTAAGCTCTGGCACAGCTATGCTAGTTTGAAAGGAAAAGAACGCTGTCTGTCAAACCATGCTAGCGACACAAACACAGCCTGGAGCAAAATGGGTGCGTTACATCAGCACAGAGGAGTAAAATCAGAACCAGCGGTTAAAAAGATAATCTGGGAAAAACACCTTGAGACCATGCAGGACAAAATGCTCTGAGTGCTCATGACCTCTGAAATGAATGGGCACAAAGAGTTAAAACACGCTTCATCCGTGAATCAAAAACCCTAAGAGTTTTTTTTAAGTCATTTCCTAAATAAACAAAGAAAAAAAAAGTCCCCATTTCACAATCACAACAGTAGCAAATTAATATAATTTTGTGTTCAATTAAATCTGATCCAAATAAACTGACATTATTTTTAGTCTCTCAATTGTTCAAAGCACGTTTCTATAGCAGGAATCACAGCACAATAAACTTGTCAAAATATTGCAAGAAGGCAAACCTATAGTGAAAATCAGGAGACAATCCTAAAAATCAGTCCACAAACATTTATTCTTATTTATTTATCTACCAAACTATTTATTTATCAAGATGCAATCTAAAAGTTTCAAAGACCATTTCCTTATGTTGGAATTCATAATTCTAGTAACGAACTTAATTAACCTTGCTTAATATACCGTACAGTAAAAGATACGGTCTTCTTTCAAGCCCTTAATACCAGCTATAAAGCATCTCAATAAAGTCCACTCACTCTAAAAAAAACACTCCTACAAACTGCTGGATTACATGAATGAAATACTGAGACTGAAGATAATGGCTGCATCCACACTTTCTACACTGCACAACTATTTTAATAACCCTGGCAGCATCCCTGAGGACAAATTCCTTGCTGTCTACCACTTGCTAGCCTCTTCCTTCTGTGAAACCAATAATTTATTTACATGATATCCGAAAACAGCTCACGCAGGAAACAACAGTGTATCTTATTTATTTATTTTTCATTTGACAGCGTTTTGTCTCAGTGCCCGGAAGGAAAGATTTTGAGTTCAAAAATCTTTTCTCTGAGTCTTTCTACAGTTAGTTTAATAGCAAGCAGCTCCTTTAGGAAGATGGCATACAGACTAACTCCCCCCTTCCTCCGCTTGCACAGCCTTGCTGCTGCCAAGGGGTTGCAAGGCACTTAGTGTATTTTTTCCTGTGCTGCTGTTCCAGAACCAAAGACAGACTGTCACAACTTCAAACCAGTGCCCCGCTGACAGATGCCCCTATTCCTGAAGAACAAGCTATTCCCACCTGTGGATGCTCAAGATGCAAGTACAGAACTGACACATGGGGGAACTGATCGGATTCTTGGCAGCTACCGACAGCTTGGTTGTGCTCCAGAGCCCTTCAAAGTAGAAACGAACTCCAAATCTTCATCTTAATTCCTGGGGTGGGTATTTATACACTCGCACATATATCATTTTATTTGTGCAATGTTCTCCCTGAGAAGGGAAGGGAAAATTTAATAACCCATACAAATTGAGAAAGTTCTTACTCCTTAGAGGAACAAGAATTGCTAAAAATTGTTCTAAGAGCTACAGATAGGCATAACATCCTAACATTTTTAACTGAAAAAAAAAAAAAAATCCCTTAGTGGCCTGATCTATAAAACTGTGATGCAGTCTCACAGGGAAAGTGATGAAAGTAACTTCAATTCAGACTTGTTAAACTACTCTGCATTCAGTAGCACAGTGTTGGGTCAATCTACTTTAGCAGGGATACAGAAAAGATCATTTAGTGAGTCATTTTAATCTCTCGGTTTTTGGATTAATGGTGGTTTGGAAGAAGAACTACCTCACTAAATAAAAAAATAATTCAGTAACACGGAGGAAAAGAAAATGTTGGAATCATTATTTAGTCGCTAATCTACTTTAGGATGACTTCTGCTTGCACTCATACTTGAATTACCAGGTCCACACATCTCAAGTATAAGTTCAGAAACCACTGGAAGAATAAAACATCATTCCAGTTACTTTAACAGATATTATCAGTGGATTCGTGTGGTTTTGTAATTCAATGCTTTCTTCCATTTAGGTGTTCATTTAAACATAAAGTGAAACTCAAGTTTATCTGAATTTCAAAATTTTGAAAGGCCAAGAAAAACACATAACAGTCTACAGAAGTCACCCTTACTTTATACCCTTTTCAAGAATACCTTATACTTACAATATTTTAGACCTATCTGCTTTTGATTCCAAGGAGAAAAATGACTTGTAGAATTCTTCCCCAAAAACTTAAGGGACTCAGAATTATCCAGATTATTTATGAAAAACACAAAAAACTAAGATCAGAAGTGGTGATGCTCAAGAAGCAGTGCATTTAGGTACAACATACCTTCAGAGAAATTCTGCCTGCCCAAAAAACTAAGAGCAAAAGCAAATTTTCCTCAAATACAAGGTGTCTTCAAGGTAATCCTGTCTACCCACAAGTTAGTGGCAGATGCAAACTACCATTGAGACCATCCAGATTTTCTCACGTAATTGCTTTAATTTTTCTTGTTTATAGCACCTGTCAAACTACTAGATACTCTGCAGAAAACATGTAGGAGATAGACTCCTGAGACTAAAGAACTGGTAGTATAAGCACAAATTGGAAACTACAGCTTAAGTAACACAAGTCAGTCAATAGCATACTAAATCTGAGGTAAAAGCTGGTATTTGCAAAGAAAAGGAATGAGAGGGTCAAAGGGGGTCAGTACAAATTCTCAGAGGGGCAAACACAGTGACTGACAAATATGTTGCAGAGATAAGAAAGCTTTTGCTAACTACAAATTACCGGTGACAAAATCTAACTAAATCAGAATTAAGTTTATACATTTTCCCACTTCATACAAAAACCTCCTGTGTAACCTGTGATATGTCACACATATGATTAATTCATCACAAATTCTTTGATTTAGCCTTTCAGTAACTGTTATCACAGTATTGTAACTCATCATTTATAGCAACTGGAAAGGTGGAAGGAGAAGACAGAACAAGGTAAGCGTTTGTATAAAAGAAACTGGATGCAATTCAAAAAATTAGAAAAAGCATCTAAAACAAGGGTAGCAGATACTATCATCAGTCTTATAACATATAAAATAATTTTTGACTCAGATCAGTGATTTCATTCACTAGTTTAGCTTTTTATAAATTAGCATTTTAAATTCTGAATTATAAGATACAAACCATTTAAAAAATACAGGGCAACACAAATTTCAGAAAGTAAAAGAGTTGGGGTCTGCAAATACTCTAAATGGTACCTGTCCACACCAACAATTTTAACAGAAACTGAATAAAATTCTCAGTGACAGCTATCATTAAGTGCCTTGCTATGGTGTGGTTATCAGATGATGGGGGGTTTATGTCTATTACAACAGAAACAAGGCAGCAGCTCAAAAAAAACACAACACTTTCCTCCCAATTAAAAAAGCTACTTTCTGCTTTATATTTTATTACTTTTAATATTTTCCATACTATATTGATATCCAAAGAATTACAGCTTGAACTGGAATAGCAGTAAGTGCTAAAATAAAACAATTTGAATGTCTTCTATAGTCATATTAACATACAAAAGTGTAACTCAATAGACTGCACTAGCTGTTTACCTCCACAACTCTGCTTCTCTAATATGGTTATAATTAGATTGTATTGTCATGGACAATAACCACAGTTCAAGCTTTCTTCTGATTTTGGTTGCTCCTAAAGCTTTTCCCTTCATCTTTGTCCCAGAATGCCTTCCGCCTGAAAAAAATCCCAGTTCTTCTAAATGCCCAGATAGGAAATCAAAAACATAAACCTGGCAGTGAAAAAGAATAAGCATTAAACATTTTCCAGTGTTAGCAGAAGACTTGTAGCCTGATGGCAGTTTCATTATTTTAGTTTTTTTTGGAAATGTGTGAAGTTAACAATCCCAAAACTCAAATGAGTAGTTGTTAGGTAAGAAACTACACATTTAGACATAGGATCCTTCAAGGAGAAAATTAAATAAGCATAGTCCACCCTGACATTATCTCATCTTTAAGTTATTTACCCTTTTCCCTCTCATAAACATATCTAACTGCATCCTTGCTTATATACTAAATCATCCTCTAGTTGTGTCCCCCTCTAAATGCTCCCCATATTAAGTTCCCTTTTTAAAACCTGTTTTGTTTCCTTTTCCTGTTTCTTTCCAATTTCTACTATTTTTCTTGCTCAGTAAGAGTTTTTTGATTGTTTTTGTTTGTTTTTTACTTTTTTTTTTTTTTTGTGGTGATTGTTTTACATTTTTAAGATGTTTTTATCAATTTTGTTACGTTTTGGTATCCCGTAATTCCACTTGTCTAATTGAACTAGTGGGTTTTGAACCATACTCCCTGAGCATGCTCCCTATTTAATTCCCAAATGGCTTTTTGCTTCTTTGTAAATACGACAATACAGCACCAGCTTAAAAAATGTTACTGAGGTTATTGAGTAGTAACTAGAAAGCCTTTGAAATGTATTGCCCTTATGCATGATCCCAGTATTCATCTGCAAAGGAACTCAAGGCTCTGCTGAGGAGATTGCACACATGAGGTACCAACCGGTCCATGCGCATCCTCACATCTTCATATCTACAATCCCACACAAATTTTAACAGGACTTTAACAGATAGAATTAAGAATACACACGTAAATATGGCTACTTGGAGAACTTCCATTAAAAGATGAACTGATGAAGAAACATGGTGTCTTCAGGAAAACAATGATTGAAGATCCACTTTCAAGAGCTGTATCACTCCCAGGAGCCCTCCGTGATGTTACTGTGCTTAGAAGATGATTGCATGGAATTTACCTAGACAAATCTGCAAGCCTCAATGATGAATACATTTCTCAGATATCAAAGCACACTTGTACTCATGTGGATGCACATGAATCACATTCTTAGTACTCTAAGAGTGTAATTTTAGTGAAAAGTATTTTGTAGTACTAGAAGAATCAGAATAGCGAAGAAGTGAACGTGTAGCCACAAGGTCATAGAGATGATCCGCAAGGGGATGTAAAGATAACATTAAAGTCTCAATAAAATAAAAATGGTTCATTAAATCAGCCAGAAAACTCCTTTTAAGCTATTGAGAAATTTTACTGAAGAATGTCATGAAAAGATTTCTAAGAGGTAAGAGCATTCCTAAAGAGTGCCTAAAGAACAGCTGCTACTTTTGGTTTCCAAAACTGATCTGGAGTCAGTGAGGGAGACCTCATCCTCAAAACTCAGTAGAAGAAAACAAAGCTGGACAGGCCTACTGAAACATATCGCAGGTCCTACAGAAATGGCTTGAACATCATCCTAAAGATTACTCCCTCACAGGTCTCCAGTCTCCATTGCCCAATATTAATAGGGATGTCAAGAAACAAGTCAATATATGAGTCTGACACTAGATGGATTAATTCCAAATATCTTCTTTTTTGTAGAGCACCAAGATCTGACGCTTCCTTGTGTGTTTATACAAACTATCATCGTGGTGTGCTCTTGGGATTCTTGAGGTACAGAAGCTTAGATTGCTCCTAATACTCTACTGCCACAGGGGCTGTATCTGTACAAAGCACGTGTCTGCCTGATGAAGTTCACCAGCTCTAAGACTTCAAATGTTGTTCCCTGGTACAGCTACTTGCAATCAGCTAGATGTTGCAAAACACCACCAGCTCTGAGCCAGCTCTGACTTGATCACAATTCTGAGGACAGCTAGTCACTCCAGAGACAAGCCAAGAAATTCATTCAGGCCACCCTGAAGTCCTTATACAGAAGACAAGACCTTCTTAGAAGTTTCAGAGAAAGCTGCTGACTTTAATGAGGAGGAATTTGGAAGCAGTACTTCTGTACACATGATACGGGGCAATCTGAGGACAGTTCTGTAAAAAGAAGTTACAGAGGCTGATTTTACTAGAAATTACTAGACTGATTCGCTGTGTCTGGCAAGTGTGAGCAGTTACGTAGAAACCCACTGAAGTGATCTTAACTGTAGGACAGATGGTATTTGTGCTTCAGATCACTGAGGGGGAACCAGACCTGGCGCTCCTTCCAACCAAGCAAGCATCTGCAGTGATGCTAGTTACTGAGCTGTGGCCGCACGACAGAAGTACTGTGTCACGAAAAGATAAAGAAGAGCTGTTACGGGCCACAAAACTGCTCCCATATGCTTATGTCAGAGATGGAGATGAACTTCTAGCCAAGGAAGATGGCTGAAATGAATGTTAGTGGGTGGGATGGGTTAACTTTGGCTAACCCAGCTGCTCTCTCACTCCCCCTCCTCAGCAGCGCAGGGGGAGAAAAAGGGGGAGAAAGCTTGTGGCTCACAGTAAAGTCTGGGAGATCACTTACTGATTACCATCACAGGCTAAACATACTTGATGTGGGGAAATTTAATTTATTGCCAATTAAAATAGGATTGGGTAGTGAGAAACAAAAAGACAAGCATTAAAGCAACCCTTTCTTTCCCCCTTCCTCAAGCTCAGCTTCACTCCACTTTCTCCACAGGCGTCCACCTGCCACCACCACACCCAGGGCAGAGCTGGGGAGATGCAGGGCCAGCCGTTACGGTCCACGTGTAACAGTTCCTTGCTGCCAGTCTTTCCTCCTCACATTCTTCCTCTGCTCCAGCACAGGCTCTCCACAGACAGCATTTTTTTCACAAGTATCTATCTGCTCCAGTGTGGGTCCTCCACACGCTGCAGCAGTGCGGCCTTCTGCTCTGCCACGGGGCGCTTCCTCCTCTGCCCCCTTTGGCTTTGGTCTTCCCTCTGTTGCCTCTCACTCTTTCTGTTTCCACCTCCTTGGCCCAACTGGTGGTTTTTCCCTTTCTTAAACGTGCTCTCCCAGAGGTACCACCAACCTGGCTGATGGGCTCAGCTCCGTCCTGCAGCAGGGCTGTTGTGGAGCCACAGGGCAGCACCTCACCTCTTCCCCCTGCTACCGAAACCTCGCCGCAGACACCCTGCACCGGGAAGCAAAGAGCTCTGCTGTATTTCACAAGGTGGAAATTTGCTCAAAATGGAATAAGGATGAAATTTAGTATCGTGACATCAAACCTTTTTTATGGAGAAAGTTCAGTAAACTGGAGCAAACCTGATCCAGAAGTTCAAACAAATACGTCTTTCAGAGTGATATATCTGAAGCAATTCTTGATACTTCTCACAACTGGAGACTTAACTTCTTTATAAATAGAAATTTCTCGAGTATGTTTTCTCCTCATCAAACTAAAACCAAGAATAACTATTGCGTTCAGAACAAATGGCTTAAGCAATTGTTGGCCAAAAACATTGGAACAAAAGAACTTAAATGAAATCCAAGTAAGGAACAAAATAATAGAATGACTCTGAAAAGGACCAGAAAAAAAAATAGAAAAAAGAAAAATACGTTCAAACACAGAAAAGGAAGACCAAATGAAACATACTTCAAAGAGCAATTAAAAAAAATTGGAATAGCTTAGGAATGAGAGCCCAGTGTCATACAGCCCAATCCCCTCTCCGGGGGTGTGCCACAGGACCATGGAAACCTCCAGAGTAAGTGTTCAAAATTCCCACCACCATCTGTGAACATGCCTATGGGTGCATTATTAGGAGGGGAGACTAAGGAAAGAATGCGGGCCAGCCTCTCCCGAGAACCTTCAGAAGTCAAATCACAAAGTCCATCATGTGGCAACACCCTGATTAAAGCAGATGACTTCTTTGATAGGATTCTTTGTTACGCCTGTTCAGGATGGTTGCAAACGTGTGGGTTTTCTTTTTCCTAATTATAAAAAAATGTCTCTAAGTCAGTAACCAAAACAGATAGTTCAGTATAATCTTCAACGTACAGTTAGCATCAGTTCTAACACCCTCGCCATTACTTTTTGATACAAAAAGAATATTTACAGAAAATTATCGTTCTTATCAGTATCATTTCATACCTGAATTTGTACACTTCTCTTAAACTACTTATTGCAATGTTAGTATGTTATACAAAGCTACAGAAGAAAGTGATCTGTAGCTCTTTTGCAGGTCTAGGAGTTCTTTCATAATTGAGCGTTTGTTCAAACTAAAACCACATAAAAACATTGACTTTTACAAAAGCAGTTGGCATTAGTTTAGGGATCAAACAACATGGGCACTTTGCAATATCACAGCCACACCTAATCAGAACCAAAACATTTCAAGCAATGTGGTTTAACGGGCAACCAGCAAAGCTTGCATATGTATACAGCTCTGACTCATGACTTTGGGTAAACTCCCTTTTATGGCATTTCTGTATGAAGCAACAAAAATGCAGTGGGGAAAAAAAGCCCTTCAAGACAAAAGGCAAGTACTAAATATAAAAAGAATGAAATCTGACATTTTTAATCAGTCTCAAGTACTTCCATGGCAGGCATTTCACTCCACTCAACCTAAGTTACTGGAAAACTTCATGCCTCAAAAACATTCCTCCAAGGCATGTTTTCCAAACCTCCGTAGGGCCAGACCCTTTACACACCACCGTTTATTCGGAGTCGTGTCAAAGGCAATAGTGTACTTTTAGGTACGACGTGAAATTTTTGTAAAATGTGTGATCCCTCTCCAAAAGATAAGAGGTGTGTACCGATACACATACACAACACAGGAATACATGCCCGTTGGCTTACATACACAGGTGAACATCTGCATGACTGAAACAACTTTATTAAACAAAGTTAATTATATATTAAATAAAACTACTTCGAGTCACGTATGTACTGCTAGATGACTACATAGTGTATTATCGGTGGAACTGAAGATGGTGAATACTTCAAAGTTCCTGAAGTATTTTGAATATCTGTTATGTTCACGATCCTTTCTAGTGTTTTTGAGAATCATTCTCTGCATTAGACATAGCTCAGATTAAATGCTTTGTGAGAATTATCTGACTAGACACAAAATTCAAATAGGTAGGAGCATCATTCTTTCTGGAATGTGTACAACACTCACAGATGCAAAATCTTTGAAGGCCAACAAATAACTCACAATAAATGGAATATGGTGACAACTAGAAATGCTTACACAGACGCCCACAAAAGGAAAAGGTATGTCTATTTGCATACCTTCACACACTCCAGTACACTGAGATAACTGGAAGCAATATGATCAGCTAGTGCCGTATCATGACCAAACCAGTACACCTGGCCTCTGAGCAGCACAATGTCAGTCAGGATATAGCTGGTCTGCACTCACCTGTAACACATTAGATACACATTCCAAGAAGCAAGAAGAATAACACAGAGAGGATCAACAAGCTATAAGCAGCAGAGGGTCTAAACTAGTTCATTCAGGTTTTTGGATAGTTTTCTCCATTGTTTTAACTGAGATATCTCTATTTGTGTCAAAGAGCTTTCATACTTCAATTCATAGTTAGTCTCAGCTTGTAGTCTTTATAGCAGGCTTAGGTCACCAGTGGCCTAAGTTTGTATTGGATTTTTTCTACATATACATGTATGTATGTATATATGCATGTTATTTAAATATGCATCAAAGAAAACTCAAGTTTATCACTGATCTCATCATTTTCCATTTCAGCATAAGAGGTCTTTTTGGCATGCACAGCAGTGATGACTCATGTACCACACACCTTAACACGTTGCACAGCTCTGGGCCTACCAACTTTGAACTTGCTGTTCAAACGAAGTGACTGGATTTGCATTACTATTGCCTTACCACACACAAAACCTTTCTTCCTGATTATTAAGAAAATTTTGAATCACTTGGTACATCCTACTAAGACATAAAGGAGTGATCCTGAATAGATGTAGCATTGCTTCAGTGAAGCAAAAAATTCTCTTAAGTCTCTGCTTAAAGAAAAACCTTACCAGACTCAGCCTGCATGGATGACAACTTCATCTAAAATTGTGGAAATAAAAATTTAATTTATAAAGCTGCTGAAAGGTAAGTAGTAGATTTTCAAATATATATGGTGAAAGGAAAAAGTGTAGCTTTTCTTTTCTTTTACGAAGGCAAACATTATGAAAAATATTGTACAAGTCACAATCAGGGTAGTGTGAGAGTGTTCATATACTGAACTGGATTGCCCAGAAGTTGTGGAGTCTCTACCCTCAGACAATTTCAGAATTCAGATATAAATAAAACAACTATGTATCTTCCTTTCCAATTAGCCCTCAACACCTTTTGATAAGTTTTATGGTCAGAAGAGAACATTAAGAAGTCTAGACATGCCAACAAAACTCTTAACTTCAGTATTAAATATGAAATTATGAATGATTTGAGATAATACATAACACATCAGAAAGTTATATAATCTAGGTATTTGCAATGCTTCCTCTGTTTCCTTTAGCAAACATTATGTACTGGGTAAACTGAAAATGCCTGGGGTTTATGAATGAACAACTGCTTCATTGTGCAAAATTCTATTCAGCTTCTTCTGGGATATAAACTATTTATAATTGACAATTTTCTTCTAGCACGTTTCACAAGAACTTACTGATAGCAGGTTAAAAAAATGTATAAGCATTCTGAGGCTAGTTCCATTTCTCATGGAAGCAGAAATAACTGACACCTGCACTCTCAAGTCTTACCTAATCAGCTCCTATCTCATCTCACAACATGCATTTTAATACACTCAAGTGGCAACTGTTACATATGCACTGCTGCACTGAAGGCTGGGTTGGGCTGACTCTGCCACAATGACTAAGGCTCAAAGCTGCTTGTTCAGAGAAAAACCTCTGCGGGACCAGCTCAGATTAATCCAATCCCATGAGCAGGGATTGGAAAAACTAAGCATGATCTTCCTTATTTCCTTCTCTTCCCTGTTCCTTCCACCCAGGCTCACAGTACTTTATTCCTCTTTTTGATTTCCTCCCTCTACCAGTCAATACTCAGCATCTGAAGACACTGATCTGGATCAGTGTCTAAACACAGTTGTTTGTTTTTTAACACTTTCTTCATTTAATGACATTACTTCAGTTAACAATCATTCACAATTGTGACATTGTTTGTCTGTGCTGCTTGCTTTTTGCTAACTGGGAAAAACAGCACTCTACTATCTATGCTTGTAAGCTGCTTGCTAGAGGTGGATGCAGGTTTTCAATCCATGGCTCTACACGGGCAAGCCTGAAATTTGAAAGATTTGAAAAAAAGCAGCTAGTATTCTTTCTTTTCCTAGCTCCCCGTCAGTAAAACAGAGGCTCTAGGATTACTGCAGTTAAGATGTTTTGTTGGACTCCCAACCACTCCTGGTTATCCAAATTGTAGTTACGACTAGGTCTCTTCTTAAAATTTGTGCTTGGCAAGAATGCCTTTTCCTTTCAGACATGGATCATGCTACAGTTGCTTTTCTCACTCCATAATAATAAAAAAAAAGCCATAAATTGAAAATTGGATTACACTTCTACTGAACAAACATTTCTGTTAGCATACTGTCTTGTTGTCCACTTACTCAGTGACTGTTTTCACAATACGCTCAGTACCCTCCAGATGTCAGGTGAAGTTCACTGCACTGATTTTCAATTTAAAGCTGTAAAATAGTTTTTTGAATTGGCCATCTGCAAAATCTTCTCTCCCCCATATGTTACAATGGCGACTGCCAGCAGCAGAGGCATTTCAGATAGCAATTCACTGATTAAAACTGTCAGGCTATTTTTCAATGAAGGCATCTCAGCTCTGGAATTAATTTCTCCCTAACCCATGGTCAAACACAGCTTACATTTGCTGACTTCCATAACACGGGACATGGAATTGCAGAACAATGATCCTGGTGTTTGGTGACAGGGACAGCTTGAGGACCACAGGATATGGTAACTACTGTTCTTTGGTGGTGAGCTATTTCGGGAAGCAGGCGGTAAGAGGGAGATGAACAAAGGAAGAATGAGTTGAAATCAAGCTAGATTAGCAAACTGCTCCATTAGGATTTAGGTAACATTTTCTCCTGTATATATATATATATCCTTTTTCCACCCTAGGTCTGGGGTAGCAGTAGTATGTGTAAAAGCTGTGGGCAGGGACCACACCTCGGTGTTGGAAGCGAAACACCCCCTCCACACGCCCATGACTGCCAACCTCAAACCCGGCAGCGCTCGTCCTCTGCGAGCTGCTGTTGCCGTGGCAACAGCTCTTTAAAACATGGAAAACAGGTCAGGTAGTTTCAAACTACGCTGTTCCCAGTGTGTTTTCCCCTGGAGTTTCGAATTAGCCCACCTCGGAGACGATCAGTGGGCGGCTGCTGTAGTGTCACCAGCCGTGAGGAGAAGGCCGCGGAGGCGCTCAGTAACACCAGGCCTGGCACACCCACCGCTCCTTCCCCACATCCTTCACAATTCCTCTTCAGAAGCAACCCCTCTTTCCATTTCCTTTTCCCTGCAAACTTATTTTTTGTTGTTTTGTTTGTTTGCTTTGCTGTTTCTTAACAAAAGGGCGCTGTACGATTTGAATCCTGTAAACCACCAAGTGAAAGGAGCAATATTTGGCCGTACCCTCATTCCTTCAAAGGGCTCTGGACCGCAGTACCACTCAAACCTGCTGTGCTTTGTCAGAGTACCTGACGTAGGGAAAACCAATCACAGCAAACCAGGCCTGCTTGAAACCCATAAAAAGGAAAGTTGCCTGGCTCAAGAGACAACACATAAAACAGTAGAGCAAAAGGATGAGCAAAAGTAGAGCACAAGATTACACACAGAGAGATACTTCAAGCTGTGAGGTGACGAACACACTCCTACCACTTTCTCCTCTGTTTCTCTCAAGTAACACTGCTGGTGGAGTGCACACAGGTGTTCACATCTCAGTGAATAATTAATCACAGACAAAATCCCAAAGGACCAGCATTAACTTCATTTTCTAAATTTAATGCCTTTAATTGAATTTGCCTGAATATAAGGCTTACTTACATCAGACTCTATCTTGACTCAGAGTAGTATTCTGTGAGTTAAAGGAAACTCTTCAGGAAGATAGAAATAGCCACAAAAATTCTATAGTTTGCAAAAGCAAACTAAAAAGCCCATTCCATCTTATACACGCACATCATAAGCACCACGGAGCTACCACTGGTCTATGACCAGGCATGGTATCTGGATACTAATTCTTATCTTTAGTTCTTATCTGTCTTGTAGAGATGCATGTTCACACGTATGGATGACAATCATGAAGCACAATAAATTTGAACGAAAAATAAACAGCCTTTCTGTGAAAGTAATAACAACCAACACTGCAGCTATGTGGACATTGTCCTATGCTCCGTTCTTAACATTAAGCTTTGCACTTTATATACACCAAACTTATAGTACTTTGAGTAAAAAAGAAAGGAAAAAAAAGCTCTTCAGAATGAGTCCAAACCTACTCTAAGAAGAGAGTCCTAAGTACACAGACTTTTGACATCATTTCACTTTGTCCCTCAGAATTTTAATGGGAATAAGTTCAACATAAATCCAATCCTGTTCACAGAGTACACATAAATTTTCTTTCCTTTATTAGTGCTTATTTTGGTTGTTACCTTTCATAAATTTTCCTTTTTCATACTGCAGAAAAAGAATGTTTGCTTTAGAAACACACGAACCGCCTTCAGAAAATTAAGTACCTCCTCCCCTACAGGTTCCAGTGGGACTGATGTCTAAGGAACTCCCATTAAGATAGCCTCCGCTTTCATTCATACACTTGTTAAAGTAATTCCTTATGCCAAAAAGCACAATCTTCAACGAGGATACAACAAAAGAAATGAGAAAGTAATTTTGGGACTAACAGAAAGTTTTGGATCCAAGAGAACTTTCTGGGGTGATGGGGAAGTCTGGTCTGAAAGCATCTTCAAAGAACATTTTTTTTCCATTCTTTCTTGAAAGAAGAACATCCAAATATAAAAAAACATCTAAATATATTGGCCTGTAGTGACACCATGAGGGAAAAAAAAATCAAACATGTTTATAAAAAGTTCAAACTAATTCACATCTATAAGCACTACAACATGCTGATGATAATATCATGCACTCAAGGCTTCAGTTTGCAAAATTCTTGCTTCACAGCTACCAGAGCCGTAGCCCATGACCCTGGTCTGCTCTAATGTAAATAAAATAAGTTAAATTCTTCAAAATAGTTAAAACTAACTTCTTTTAGTTCTCACTATGGCACACTGAAAGCTGTCAGGAAACATTGTTAGAGTTCTCAGCATCAAAAAGCTTTTTGAAACAGCTATAAACCATGTTACTCTAACTTCAGAGCTTCCCTAGAGCACTATGTTGTCCTCATGCTATTTTGGACTATTTTGTCCTCTTACTTACATTAAGAAACTAAGTTTTCTTACTAACATTCTTATGTCTGTATAAGTCCTACTCTCAACACAAATATAAGCATCAGTAATACAAAGATCTTGAAGTAGATGCTACTTAAGTGTTAGTTCTTCAGGTATTTACTTCCTAGGAACCAGGCACACGTACTCTAAACTAAGTAACACTAAGAGAAACCTTACAAGCTGTGTAATTTCCAACCATAGATCCAAATGCAGTTTCACATTTAGGCAAACAAATTAAAGTGATTTCTCTCAAACACTCTGGACATCTAAGTTAACATGGCTGTCAATAGGAACTTTGTCACTGACTTTAGCAAGTATGAGATTAACCCTTCAAGAGAGGGTTTGTCAATAGCTACAGCTTCCCATACTGGGCGTGCCTGGTTTTATTTTTGAATTGTTACTCATACAACACTAGAAAATAAGTACAAGAACTTGCCAATTTCATTCTGTATTTTTTTACCCTCTACTTGGGTGACTTTATATCATGTTTTTCACCTTACTAGGGACTGGTGTTGTCCACGAAGTACACTTTTTATCCAGATACAATTGACAACAATGAATAGGAAAAAAAAAAGATCAACTGTCCAAACAATCACCTTCTGGCTTTACACATCTCTATAAAAACCCTCACTTTCTTTTTTCTTTAACCAAAATTAAATTGACTAACACATAGCAATAGTACAACTCAAAACAAACAAAAGTAAATATGGGCTATGAGGTATCTCTAGGCAGAGTTCAAGGGTAAAAGAATGACATTTAGATGACTTTAATTTATACATTTCACACATGAATAAAATACAAGCAAATCAGAATTTTTATAGGAATCATTTTATAGAATATAAGAACAGTCTCGCAGAAAGATTTTGTTTTCAAGCTTCATAGGAATTACCTTTTTTCTCCTCTGAATTATGCAAATCATAAGAAAAGAATTAAAACTTTCATGTAAAACAAAATATTCTGGGCAATCCCTGTTTTTGGCACGTGTGTGCAAAGTCCAGTCTAATCAGATATCTATTGACATTAATTCCAAATAACAAAGAACTCCAAGTATTAAGAGTCCTCTATTTGGATGTCTTAATGCAAAAAGTCTTCCTTCAAATTCCACGTTACTTGCAAACAAAAACCACATAGAATTTTTTCAGTTCTTCATAAAGCTCAATAGTATTAAATATCAGACATTTAATTTCTAGTATTTTGTTTATGAAATATTGTTATCATCTATGCTTAATATGTAGTCTACACATGGTACTTATTGGCTGCCTATCAAAACACAAGGCACAGAAATCTAATACAAGCTTCTTGATTATTGAGAGTTGGCCACAGATACTGAACTAATCCAACATTTTACTCTTAAATTGCTAGGATGCTATCTGACAAGTTCTCATGCTCCTATTTGAGTCCAGTAAAATAAACAAACAAACAAAACAAAAATGCTTAACTGAAGAAAAGAAAAAAAATACCCCATGCTCTTTACCAAACCACATAATGAGGAAACCCTCTTCAAAACTAAGGAGGTACAAAAAATTAACTTAAAACAGTCTTGCAAAATTCCAGTCGCCCACTCTCCTGAGGCAAGTTTTATTTTTACCCCTTTTCATTATCATTAATCATCATACCAAAGAGTAGGAGAACAGATTTTGTTTCTTGGTGGTAAGTGTGCATGATGCTTTTATAGAGATGGTTTTAAGGAACTCAGCTGAATCCCACAAAGTGACACGTGCATCCCTCGGTGTCAGCACTCGCTCTGGGGATCAGACATTACCCACAACGGTGCAGTACGCTGTGCTCTCATTAATAGTCATTTATGCAACATGGAAAGTATTTGGATTAAATACCACCACCACCACCCCTTTTCTTTTTTTTGTGAGAGAGAAAACAGAACTACAGAGATCAGAAACCGAATTGTTTCGATGTACAATAAAGCATTTTCTAAAACTTATCCAACCAGAACTGTTTTTCCCCAAGTATTGCAAAGCTCTTTCTAGGCTGTGCCCATTACCAGGCCATCCCAAGGGTCTCGGAGAGGCACAAGCAGTTGGTTATTATGGAAACAAGCGCTCCTTTAACCAGCACTGCTGCCCCAGCTCATCGGATTCACTCATTCCTTTCATTTGTTCTCTTCAAACCACGCATAAAGTACAGGCATACTGTATAACTAAATATATATACTCTAACTACACTTCAGACTCTATTTGAGCTAATGAGGGGGAGAAAAAAAGGAAGTTAGACCTTTTTAGGTTTTTAAATTTAGTCTCTGAAGTAAAGCAGTTTCTTTCTTAACTCTAAACCAAGAATTTGAAAATTGGTTGAAAAATAAATTTTGTAGTGTATTGTCAACTAGAAGCTATTTTGTAATTAAAAAAAAAAAAATACATTGCACACTGAACCTATGATAAAAAGATGAAGATAGCAGGAATGCTTTAAGCTTTCAGGTTAAGTTTTAAGTTTTAAACCCTGTTCAGTTTTACTCGCTGAATCTTGGCTGAAATTTTCCAGAGGCAGACTCATGTTTGGAAACACTAGTTGACTGCTAATTGCAAAAATTGTCAAGGTTACCCAAGGTCTAGATCCTCCAAAATACTGAGACTCCTAATAAACAGATTAGGTATGCGACTATTTTTGAAAGCTTGAGCTTGTAGTGACCTATGTGTTCTCAAATTTTTTTATGATTATAAAGTTCAGCCACCAGCAGTAGCTTAAATCCTCATAGGATTTAAGACTGCTGGAGACATTTACAGGAGAATGTCATCCGCAACAGTCGTCTGCTCCAAGCATGATTAACTCCACCAAAACTATTCCTGACATGTTTATCTGACCAGGTCTTTAACAGGCAATAGCGACAACTCCTGCAACCCTCTGAGGCAACCTACTGTAGCAGTTTGTTGTTCCATCAGACGTTCTTCTCGCTGCTTAGCTTCAAAATACACTGCTGCAATTTAAGCCTTCGAGTTCCTGTCTCATCCTCAGAAGATGTGTGAATGAGAAGTAAAAATACATAATCCTGTTATTCACATGGAAGAATGCCAACAAGCTTTTTGTTCCAGAGAGGTGTCTTCTGTTCACTTTTAGGATACAAAATTCACATTCACCTCCTAAAACTGCAGAAGTACAGTGCCAGCACTTTGGCATGAATGATTTAGTGATCAAAGTAGCAACTTTAAAATAATGCTAGAAGTTAAGACAAACAGAAAGGATGGGTTCTGTTTACAGCCTAAATAATTCATTCATGTGTAAGACCAAATTATTAGGCTTGATTTTCCATTATTTACATCTAGAATAATTAGGAGCATTTTCAAAGAGAAAAGATCGTGTATTCAATATCACTCAGAGAAACACTTTGCTCATGTACTATTCTCCCCCACTTTCTTCTAATAATAATTCCCTTTCTGTTGTTAGAATATATAAACAGGATTTAACTAAATCAGTCGGTATTTGACTTGCAGAATTAAAAAACAAAAATTAAAAGTTTAATAGGTCGGTCTGTTCTCTTTGCCTAAGGGGGGAAAAAAAACAATACATTTTTAGTTTACATATCAGGCCAGCACAACCTCCCCTACTGCTCGCCCGCACAGCCGAATAAACCACGGCCGTGGCTTGCAAGCTGTCCACGCTGAACTCCTAGCACCAACAGCACTCCCACTCAATTACCCCCACACCTTTTATTATTTCAAATCACCACTCAACACACAAGAAGCAGAAAATCTCCACTGCTGAAGTTCACACTGTCCTCACACAATGATCTCGATAAAGCGCTTTATATTCATTATACTCATTTCACAGTCTCATCTTTGAGGTGTCTCTGACCAGAAGTGAATGAAATTCTGCACACAGACTAATTGCTGACACCAATTCATAATTATTTTGTTAACAATATGACACTGTAAGTAGTCTTCTACTTATCTCATCTGCATACACACCACATGAACCCAGAAACCTAAGTTTCTTATTTCCTCAGTTAAGAAAACACGACACAGATATCTCTATTTTCTGATGTTCTTCCTGTCAGCATCTGGAAATGCTTCATGATATACAACTAAGTAAAAATAAAGCAGAATGAATCTATGTTAATACTTCATTTAAATTTTTCATATGACTTCGAGAAGGTTCTGAAATGGTTGAAATTAAATGAATTACATTCACTCACACTAATTAGAAAGAAGACTGTATCAACAAACTCATCTGCTGCTTAAATAAAATCAGACTAAATACAGCCAAGATTTTGGATAAAGGAGCATTTCCAATGAAGATCAGGCTAGGCAAGATCTGCCTGGCTTCATTAATAAAGTTTTCATTATATTTTGTACAGCTTTCAAGTATTTTACAGTATTGAATTTTTAGTGAATAATTTGTCACATTGTACATTTGTAAATGATAACTAAAATACTCAGTATTTGCAATATTATTATTTCACAATGATTATACTCTGAAGAATTTCATCTGGTTAAGACTCAGGGAAATATTCTGCCTAGGGTAACAGATGGCTTTTCAAATTTTTGTTGCCGTTCCAGAATCTTTAAGTCACCCAAAATGCATCTACTTAAACACGATACTGTAGTTACTGGAAAACATGATCTACATGTTCACTGTTTAATATTTAACAATCTGGATACCATTCCTGTTTGGAAATAATTCTACTAACGACAGAAATCATTACCCTAGCATTGCTATAGTAAATAGATTTGCCTTTTAACATTTTATCATCAACATTTTAAAAATAAAAAGTAAGTATTTTTCTCAATCCAAATGAAATTATACATTGAATTGGTGCAAATTAAGTTTTGCACCTCATTCTAAGTAGTGTCCACACACAGGTTACCATCAATTAGATATCACTTCATTGTAATGCATGTAAATCCTTTGCTAACATTCTGTCCCACACTAACACACATCAGGAGGTTTTACACAGCAATTTCATATCTTCATGACAGGTTAGATGTTATGATACAGTAAAAATGTAAAAAGCATGTCAATTTACAAAACATAAATATAGAAGATTATTCTTGCAAGCTAAATTTTAACTGTTTTTCCCCAAATGATGGAAGTTGCAAATATATTTTTGCTAATTAAAAGTTCACTGTATTTTTTGGTGAAAACTTTCATATAAGGCACATTAAAAAAATGACAATAGCTATATACAAAACACCACAACATCTTGAACTGAGAAAAGCAAAAGGATAAATCTGAGCAAGCTGCTTCCAAGACACCTTAGTTATACTGCTCATTTAATACACCCTTCTCTCCAGCATCAACATATCTGATGGAAAACTACCATCATAATAGCAATAGGGTTATTCAAATGCCCAACACCTATAATAAAAACATCTGTTCCTAAAAGGACTGGTCACTTAGGCAGTCAGAACAAGCACCACATCATTCAGTCTAGGTTGGTATGCTGTTCCAAACAACTGTCTTGTGAGCTGTGAGGCAAAATGACTAGAAGTAGGCCCGTTAAATAATTAAGCCTCATTATGAAAAGCTGCTTATATCATACATCATTAACATTTCTGTGAATATCATTAGTACTTCTTCAGAGACGTTATGCCACTTCTCCTCACAAGGAGTAGTATATTGTTGACATCAAGGTTTGCTGTGAGTAAAATCACAGCAAAAAATCACTTAACCCCCCCCCCCCAAAAAAAATAAGCAGATTAGGGTTTAAAATACTGCTTTATTTTTGTCATTTGCTGCATGCCTCAAAAATAAGGGAGCATGTAAATAAAATGAATGCCTATAGTCAGAAGTAATCACTGAAAACTAAAACCCAGTGATGTTTGAGCATGAAGTATATATTCAAATTTTAATAAAGCCTGATGTTTCAACAAGCACTAGTCCCTTTTTGTAAGATTTATAGCTTGATTTATACCTTGAGCACTCCCCTTTTCTAAATGCTGAAGTGATACGTACAAGTATTTCAACAGAAATGCATTGACCTGAGATTCGCTGTCATCAAAGAGACATATTTTGAGGTTTTCAGAATTTACACTGAGACACCAAATGTAGACCATACAATAACTGAACGCCATGATTCAAAAATCCAACCCTACAACCCTATACAAATTCCTGGTCACAGAAAAGACAATGCTGAATAATGCTTTTTTTTTTTTTTTTTTTTTTTTTTAAAGCAAAAAGAAATGTAGTAAACAACACCAACACCAAACCCCACCTGTTGTTCATGGAAAACAACATCCATGTCCTGAAGCATACACAACGGGGTGTATTTGGAAGAACCTAATATTCCAGGTGACTGTACAGTTTCAGAATTAAGCATAGTTAGAAGTTATTTTATAATGTACCTGATTCAGTACTTGAAACAAAACTTGAAGGTCTGCAGTGGCAACTTTTTCTTATCAATTCACGGAAAATGACTTCAGTAACTAGCACGGACTGATCAAGAAACCGAGGGCCATCAGGACCAACAGTCAACAGGAGAGAGAGGGATCTCGAACTTCCATATGGCGTATCAGTTAAAAAATAGCAAGAGCAGCTTTTGATTTTCAAAGCAGATGGACTTGAAACAGTGAAAAACAAAGTGTAAATACGTACTTTCAGAAGAAAAAAATGCTGCTAGCTTTATTTTTTTTTAAAGCTCAGATTGGTGACCAGAGCATCTTATTTTCTTGGAAAAGTCTCCTGTTTTCATTGGCAAGTAGTGCTTAAAACATTTACGTTAGAACAGAAAACCACGCACACAAAAACTTTCAAACCAGACTCAGTGCTAAATTAATTTTGCATCATTTTATACATTCATTTATCTACTTTACAAGAAGAATTTCCTGTATCATTTATTTACATTATCTAAAAACATTAGCAAGTGCGTAAGGCTAACTGCCATTTCTGCATTGTATGTCTGTTTTAGCAAAATTAAATAACCGTTTATTGTTTTAATAAAACAGTAGAATATACTAGTAATTCTAATAGGATAAAGTATCACTGAGACCTAGAGCAAACCTACTGTTTGCCCAGAAGAATTGTCTCCCAGTTCTGCAGGTTTATACACAGAAAGAAGCAAACTGATTATTTGCAAGGAATGATAAGGATCATTTCTTCACCCTGTTACCTTCTCCCAGCTACCAGTCTCTCTGTATTATTTTTCTTCTCCATTTTATGCTGTAAGAGACCTATCCACTAATAAGCTTCAAAGTCTTTCTATGTGATACACTCAAATACCTCTTCTCAGCATGGCACTGTCTCACTCCAGGCTCTCAAGTGAAGTGCTTGCTGGCTGCCAGCTCTGGCACGCGATGTGTGGCTTACAAGGGTATATGGTTAAGAAAGCTTTCAGTGGATAACGGTACATTCAGCAAACAAGTTTGGTTACCTCCAACTTACAGACAACCCCCTTCTATACAGAAAGATAGAGTACAATGAGAGTATACTACCAGTAAGTTAGATTTTATTCATTTATACCTTCATTCCATTGTGTTAATACCTTTAAATAAAATGATGACTGTCAGCATTTAATGTCAGGATCCCTTTCTAGATCCCATTAAAGCCAGCTCCAACCAAAATAGAACAGAATGATTTAGTACAAAAAGTTTTCATTATTTATCCCTTTAAAGAATTGTTTAAAGACTTCATGTCAGCAACTTAAAACATTCATGATGATCTTATAAGAAGTAGACAATATATTATGCATGCTGCCCACTGACTTGGCCTTTCAGAAATTCTCTCGCAGGCCACTTACCAATATTGCCACTCACTGTCTAGAAGATAAAGGGAAGTCCTTCTAAAATGTATAAATAAATAATAATTGCCTATGGTTCAAACCAGCAGGCTGTTAAAACCAGTATCCTGCATCACATCAGCTGCTACCAGATGCTTCTGAGAAATGTATTCCTTTAGTCGGCTACTCTGAACAGTGCATCCATTATTGGTAAGTTTTTCCTAAACTCTTTCTTAGGCTGGTTTACCCATCAAAATATTTGGCTTTTGTTGTGCTTAAAACCAAATCTCCCCCAAAACTAAGTAACGTACATTGCCCACGTGAATAGCTATTCATTTTTTAAAATCCTAATTGTTCTTTGATCAGAATCATTTGTAGCAACAAATCTTACAGCATTGCCTGCCTTTTTAGGAACTCGAGGACAAACTGTACATCGTGTAGCTTCTAAAGCCTTGCACATGCCAGTCACACTAACACGACCAGCAAGGTTCGCCTACCACACAACAGCATCGTTGCTTCTGAAGATCAGACCTCCCCCAGCTTTGGTTCTAGGACAAACTCTTACTTCAGGAGGAAAACTCACATGTACAAGCAGTATCAACAAGCTCCACAGGATTATTCATGTGCAAAGTATTCATGAATAAGCACTTACAGAATCAGGATCTTTAGCATTTACAAAAAAAGAAACATTTTTGCTTGCATTTCTTAGCAAGTGATGGAAAAGATAGAATGAATTTTCAATCATTTTAAGGGCAATTTTATTGCTACTATAACAAACCCACTTAACGAACAGCCGGTTATTTTCCAATGAATAATGCAAGTAATTATTTTGTTAGTCAATTATCAGGATGACTACTACATCTAATGGTCAAAAAAAAAGGCCTAAAAAAAATACCCAAACTAAAATCCAGCTTAATCAAAACTCTGTCAGCAACAGCTTGTACTGTGCTGTTAAACTGGCTTTACTCCAGCAGCTTAAAATTTAAGAGTCAGCTTTATGTAGAAATGCAGTAAGTGAAAACTGGAAAAAAAAAATCCCACACCTACAGCTGTCACCTAAAATTAAACACAATGTTTTTCTCCAAATCCCAAGTGTACTTTCAAAAAGGTGCCATGTGATCATATTTAGCTACTGCACTGCAGTGAGGAACATGTTTAAGCTACAGCAGATAAACTAAATTCTTTCATTCAATAATGTTAAAAAAATGGCAAGAGTAAAAACCAGGTGTAATTATCTGCAAGTTTCTTAACAAGAGATATTTATGCCACTTTGAGAGCATCCTAAAATTAATATACACATATTAAAGCTTAGAATTTTTTTTTTATGCCCCTGCTATAACTTGCAATGTAGGCAAAAAGAAACAAACTACACATATTCTGGAGGGGAAAAAACCATTCTAAACAGATAGACTGGTGTTAGATATAATAATTCTACATAGAGAGATACATGCTCTTGGAATAATATCACTGTTTTGCACAAGCCAGGTTGTTAAGTGATCTTAACCATCTCCAAGGATATTGATTAGATGTCTCCATCCCATTTAAAACGTTTATCATCTCACTGGGATACTCACTAAACATGACAATATTACACACCTGTAGCAATTTTTCTTTAATGGACGTGGGTCAAATGTGAAAGTTCTTGGAACATAAGTTATAAAGAACCAAAAATACTTTTTAAAAAAACCTGTAGTTAGAAAGAAGTATATTTATAATGTCACATGGCACCCCTTATTAAAAAGGTCCTGCATAAAGCAAATGAACTTATTTCACAGCCAGTATGAGACATTAAGATTAGGTAATTGGGTACTATTCTTGAAAGATTACTTATTTTGCTTGTAATTAACACAATTTTAGAATGGAATTAACTATTTTGGCAAATATAAAACAAACAGCACATGTGAAAGTATAAAAATGTACTTACAAAATCAAAGTCTCCATCTTGAGGGACTTTCCAGTTATCAGGGAAAACATTTTTGGATATGTGATAAGGTTCGTGCATGTTCTGATTACAATTTTCAGGGCTTTTATTCTTGGAATCTTGTTTATCAAAGTAGTCCATGAAAGAAGGTCTTTGAACTTGCGGTGAAGTAGCATTTCCTTAGTTGAAAGGGAAAAAAAAAAAAAAAAGAAAAGAAAAAAATTAAAGATGTAAGATTTACTGCACTGTAAAATAAGCTCAATTTTTTAATTCTCTACAAGTTTGCAGAACCTAATACAGTCATCCGTATGTGGTGCATGCCTCCATTTGTCCCCTGAGGATCTTTTGCATAAAAGCTCATAGCCGAAGAATGATAATTTTGTAGCAAGATACAATGTGGAGAAATGTTCAACACATTTCAGAGTTGCACACGAATAATATTAGAAGTTACTTCATGCGATATCTATTTGTTGTTATAGAAACTGAATAACACAAGGTGCTAAGCATCCCTTTGGGTGCTGAATGCCCTTAACTTTAAGGCCTGGTCCTCATACACATGGAGGAAAGCAACAAAGTTCCAGTAGTTTCACGCAAGGTATGACTTAAAAAGTTATTTAGAACTTGAGGGGAAAAAAAAACACTAAACATGCAAGGCATGTCTAAATGCTACTCCATCAAATTCACTGCCAGTTCAGGATTCTCAGCGTATTATGGGATCACACTCTACAGATGGCTGCAAAGCGCCCATCTCCATGGAGTGGAAATCCTGGGGGATTTTTGTCATCATTTATGCAGCTGCAAGAGCTTTACGAATCAGATCAAGATCAGTGCAAACTCCCATTCTAATATCCTTTTCATGGAACTAAATTTTAAGAAAATATCTACAACCCTGAATGACTGAAATTTGCTTTTATTTCACAACAAGTTAATTACTAAACAGAACAATAAATAAAATGTTTTAATAGTTCTCCATAGCTGTCTCCTCAGAGCCTATATTCTGCATAGCATTATGCTTCATGAAACACACATTTGCTTACAGTGTAACACATCCCACAGAGAAATGAAACACATTTCTCCAAGTAAAATATGAAACAGGATGAGAAATACAAATAACCAGCTGAAAAAAAATTGCAGGTAGGACTGCAATTATAAATATTTACAAAAATTTTCAATTATAAATATAATAAAAGAATTAGGATTTCTTTTATAGAAACCACTTATTTTAAAAAGTGAAAGACACTGGAAATATCTTTTTGAGCCTGTTTCATGATCACTAGACCTTGCTATCTCCACATCTGGCCTTATGTTTGCTTTTATTAATTCATTAGTTGTTTTATACTTATTATTATTATTCCTTTCACCTCTTATTTCATCATCTATTCCTATGATGACCCTATTCTCTGTCCTGAGCTTTTTTTTATTTGTTCTATTTTTTCTGCCTGATTAATACATATCTTTTTTTTTTAATTAAAATTTCTGCACTACCCTCTTTTATAGCATGTTGATTTATTTATTCTTTTCCTTCTTCTTTTTTCTATATCATTCTGTATGAGTACAATTTCTCCTGGGTTTCTGAATGTGTTTGTCTGCCTTTATCATTAATCTAAGTTTTACTGTACAGGAGTCCATTTACTTCTCTTATGCTTCATGACGATTCCCCCATTCATTCTGCCATGTTTTCATACAGACCTTCTTCCCTCATTTTTTTAAACAGTTTTTCCTTCCATTGTAGTCATATTATTTTCTAATCCCAGATCTTAATTATCTCACTGGTCTATCATTTATTTAATGACAACTGTTGACCATACAGAAATATTCAGGGAACTAAACTCCAGGTTGAATTTAGCAGACCACACAGCAGATATCCTAGGCATTTCTTGATCGCTTGAGTATGGAGCAGCAGAAGGGATGAAAAGGAAGCAGCAGCAATGCCACACAACACAGAAATAAGCACTGAAGAGTGAAAATAGAAGAACTTACACTTCAACAAAGCATAAGTTCAGAAAACTTATCCAAGAGAAGGTAGTAGTATGCAGGGGAAGAAGAGGGTAAAAACAGAACACAATGCATTGTTTTAATAATAAAATAATCTTTTTCATTATTATTATTTTTTATTTCTTGCTGACGACTGCACAAAACCCATGAAACTATTTGTATGAAAGAGATAGGACACCACGCTGATGACCTTTCACATCCAATTTTTTTCTCCTGCTCAGACTGCTGCACTCAAGTTTCATCCTTGAGACATACATATAAACAGGATTAGCAATGTCTCTATAAGAAATGGTGAACTACCACTATGTTGCCCATTACAGGACAGTCTCCCTCCTCTCATGTAACAGAAAATACTAAATAGTTCCAAGCATTACGTTTTAGAGCTAGTTATAACTATATTCGCTACCTATGCAACAGAAGAATGCCTACATATGTAAAAGAACAACAACAACAACAAAAACCCCTCCAATTTCCTTGTTATCAAACGCATACTAAGGAAAGTGGGTCAGCAGGATTAGAAAATTAAATTTCCCTGAAATGAACAAAGCATATTTAATTTACACTTTCAGGACTTGTTTTACTTGACAAAAAAGAATTTAGGACTTGCTTCTGATTCTACTTTAGTACTCAATTAGTTAACCTACTTAATGGAACAAAAGCTGCTTTCATCCACTGCAAATACAAAAACTCCCATGCAAAACCCGAAATATTACTCCTGAAAAATGAGGTGTTTCAAAGTTTGTTTTTTTTTTTCCAGTGGGAGGAAAAAAATATAAATTTATTTTAAGATTAAGGTTTTATTTTATTGTTACAAGTAATTCAAAGCAAGGAGTGACTCCTTTTGATGTGCAGCTAACCCAACCTGAACATGTTTAGTTAGCATTTCATGGAAAATAGGACAGGTTGGCAGCTACTTGTTTAAAGACCCACCAAAGGCTCTTTTGTGTTGACTTTACAGAAGACTCAGATTCCTTATGCCACAGTAAAGCAACATAGGCTGTATACTGCGAAACTGCTTGCAAGTCATGGAATGCAGCGACTACCACAGACGCTGGAAAAATGTCTTCTACCTCTGTGATACCACTGATAGGAACACAATGAATTTGGCTGTCCCCAAAGACAGTATAACAAGATTTCCCCCAAAACATATGTTGGATAAAACAAATGTGGCAATGACTTATGTAACACAACACCAGCTCTGTTACCTTTTTTTCATAAAATACCGTAATTAAAAGAACTGTAACAGAGAAAATTAATTCTAAATAGACATTTCAAAATAAGAAAGAATACACGTTCCATTCTAACGTATATTTTGATCAAATTCAATTTACGTTATCTATAAATGATGATCTTCAAGGCCCCTTCCAATCCAAACCATTCTGTGATTCTATGATAAAGAAAAATGCCTTCATAGTGATGCATTTCCAACAGTAAAATATTAGTGTTAAATTGATTTAAAATCCTTTTAGAAGTCCTTCAATAAACTTCTATTATTCCTTTCTATGAGGAAAATCTGTGCAAAGAAGAGATTTGTACAGAATGTATAGGTAGAGCCTGAACTATTAAAAAACACAAAGTGTTAAAGTACATGCTTATATTATCTATAAAATGTAGTTAAGAGGTTTTAGGGCAACAATAAAAAAATAAATCGGGTTGGAAGGAACGACAATATTATCACTATACCTCTGCACAACTGGACATTGAACAGCTCCTCTGGTCACCCTGTTCAAACACTGAGCTACCCTCATGAGGAAATAATTTATCTTGGTATCAAGTTAGAACCTCTTTTGTTTCAATTTATAATTTTCTGACTTGTCCTGCTATGCACCAGCAAACAGCCCAGCTTCACAACCTTCTCACAGATACTGAAAGGCTGCTTTTAGGTCCCCTGAAGCCGACATTCTCCAGCCCCAGATATTTAGGTAATCCTGCACTGAACTCCTTCAATTGATGTTTTTCCAGTTTCAGGGAGTCAAAACTGGACGCTACTCTAGATGTGGCCTCACAAGTGCTGAACAAAGGACAACCACTTTGCTTGATATGCCAGCCCTGCTCTCATACAGCCCAGGTGCTCCTGGCCACCTGTACTCCTCCAGTGCACTGCTGGCTCATGCCCACAAAGACCCCCAGGACCTTTTCAGCCAAGTTCCCCAGGCCGTAGCATTACTGGGGTTCTTCCTTCTCGGGTGCAGGACTTCGCCCTTGTCCTTGGTGAACTTCCTCAGGTTCCTTCCTTGGGTTCGTGTCAGTCCATTCTTCCAGCCTGTCTAGGTCTGTCTGGATAGCAACCCTGCCCTCAAACACATCAACCACATCCTCATTCTGGCATTCTGGGGGTTTTATCTCAACACAAAGGGGAGTTCGTCTACATTTTGCTAATGGAAGCCTCGAAGGTTTCTCCAGGTAAGGCCTTCCCTCACTCCATTACCACCAGGGCACTGGACCTCTTCTGCAGCTGTAAAGCTACAGAGCAAAGCTTTCCTCCTTTTGCCAAAAGCCACAATCTTCCTCCATCCTTCCCCATCCTGGGGATCCCCCTCTGCCGCTCAGCTGACTTACATTTTCAGCTGCTGCCCCTTCTGTGAAGTCAGGAGAGAGGCTCTCCTAGCTGCAGTGCTTCTGCGAAGCTCCTGTCAGTATCTTTATTTCCTCTGAATACATTGCTTTGTCACTATGAGCGTGAGACAAAGTGGGCACATGTGAACCTCTTGAGGTTCAACAAGCCACATGCACGGCGCTGCACCTAGGTTGGGGCAATCCCTAGACATTAGGACAGACTTGAAGAACACATTGAGAGCGGCCCTGCGGAGAAGGACTTGGAGATTATGGTGGACAAAAAGCTTGACACGAGCCAGCTGTGCGTGCTTGCAGCCCCCAAAGGCCAACTGCATCCTGGCTGCATCAAAGAGGAGTAAGGCAGCAGGTCAAGGGAAGGGATTGTCCCCCTCTGCTCTGCCCTTGTGAGGCCTCACCTGGAGCGCTGCGTCCAGGTCTGGGGCCCCCAGCGCAAGAAGGATGTGGGGCTGTTAGAGCAGGGTCCAGAGGAAGGCCAGAAAGTTGTTCAGAGGGCTGCAGCACCTCTCCTGTGAAGAAAGTCTGACAGAGCTGGGGCTGTTCAGCCTGGAGAAGAAAAGGCTTACGGGGGTGACCTTATTGCTGGTTTTCAATACTTAAAAGAGGCTTATAAAAAAGATGGGGAGGAACTTTTTGCTCAGTCAATGACATGATAAAGATAAATGGTTTTAAACTAAAAGAAGAGAGATTTTGATTACAGGTTAGGGAGACGGGTGGTGAGGCCCTGGCACAGGCTGCCCAGAGAAGCTGTGGATGCCCCATCCCTGGAGGTGCTCAAGGCCAGGCTGGATGGGGCTTTGGGCAGCCTGGGCTGGTGGGAGGTGTCCCTGCCCATGGCAGGGGGCTGGAACTGGGTGGGCTTTAAGGTCCCTTCCAACTCGAGCCGTTGTATGGTTCAGCCATATTCTAAACAGGTTGCGTCTGCATTTCATGAGCAGGCCAGTTCTGCCAGTACGTATCAGGCACGTTTTATGAATGCCCATTAGGCAACCACCTCAGAGGCTTCAGGGTCAGTCCGCAGAGTTTCTGAATCACGAGGAAGTATCAGCAGAAACTTGACCGCCATTTACTTACACCAGAGCAGGCGGAAACCTACCAGAGGACTTAGAAACGTATCTAGGAAATGTTTGACTACAGATATCTGCCTAATAAAGTAGCTACTGATTATTGATTTTGCAGTTGTTGTATCAGTATGACTTACACACCCACATCTTTATTCAAACCCAGGCCTCATTCAGTGTTTGGGGCAGATATGCAAGAGGCAAAAATGAAAGTATACAACTTTATTATACTATTGAAAACTCTATCATACAAGATTTTTGTTTCATAACATACCTATTTATCAGAAATAATTGCATCTTGCATTTAAGTGGAAAATTCTGATATTTTTCAACCAGAGGAAACTTTCAAATTTTGAGGAGTCTGTGAACTCAACTTTAGAGGCTTTTTACAGAAAAAGTTTCCTGCACAAAGTATTTCTTTGCTTCCTGCGAATGAGACTTGTAAAACTAGTTTAACAATTTTTTTTTATATTTTTCCAAAAATATAATATGAAAATTCAATGACACTACTGTCATAAACTCATTACTCTGTTCCAGCTGAGGCACGCTTTATTTCTGCAAAACAAAGAAATCCACGTTAAGCCAGTATTTTGCAACAGCTCTTGAACCAGAACTGCCAACACTATTTTTCTTTCAAAAAAAAAAAATAAATAAATCCCATTTGTAAAACATACTCCTACTTGTGACATAAATGTACGACTTGATCACCAGTCACAGGCAAGGTCTCAAGTCTTGGAAAAGGCTTGGGAACACCTACCATACATCCTTTCTGTACAATCAGGGGAAAAACATTAGTACACCTGCACGTGGCATCGAGCAAACTGTCTTAACACGAGCACAGTAAGCATGCTTAAACAAAACTACATCAATGAAATACCAATGCCCAGGCTAAAGCACTGCTGAAACCAGCCCATAATTAAGTTTCCTTGCTGAGTTCCTATAAATTCATAATTACACTATTCAAGCTAAGACATCCTAATTGCCAAAAAGGGAAGACAATTTTAAAGAATTGTTTTAAATTACAAGAGAGATGTAAAATCCAAAGAACTCTGTGTCTGAGTCTCTTTTACAGAAGCAATGTAGTCTCAAGAGATTGGAAGCTAAGTGCTGAAGAGAAGTATTAGAGAAGTACTGTCTGAATTAGGTTGCTGGGTAATTTTAAAAGCCATTTATGTGAACATTTAGGAAACCAACATGGAATAATTAACAGTGCTACAGGAAAAAAGTCACACCTTACTTACTTCTATTAGCACAGCTATTCTATTCTATTACAATAGTAATGCACAAGGGGTATATACTGACACTGGATGACTGGATTTTCTCAAAGTGATAAAATTTTGCATTACAGAACATAGCATGCATTACAAACCAGCACCATAAATGGAGCATTCATTCATTCTTATAAATTACGAAAGAAATGCATAAACAGTAAACCTCCCCAATTCAGAAATAACTTCCAAAGAAACCTTGATTGAAAAGAACAATCTCTGAGACTCGTTTACGGTATGTATGAATTCAGTGACAGCATGTAATGAAGAGGACCATAAGGAACTTGTCCATAAACAGGAAAAGGGCAAATGGCTTTCAAATTTTGAGGTACCACTTTCATTACAGCACTTTTTTTTCTCCAGATACAAAGCACTGATAAGAGTATTCCATTTATTTTTATGATCAACAAGAGAGGAAAATATCACAGAATGTACAAAAACTAATGGACACCAAGATCAGTAATACTTGTTTGATTAGAAAAGGTATCTAAGTAGATCTTATTTAAAGGGTTGTATCCAGAGTAAGAAAATTGAATGCCCTGACAATACTGGTATCAAGTTAAGGGTCTGAAAAATAAATCTCATCCTCAAAGGAAAAAATACAATGAAATCAAGAACTACACTGCAAAACGTTTACTTCATTCAAGCAAACGTAGGTATTTATTCTGCCCTTCTTTCACCTCTTCTTAACATTGATCATCGACTCTTTTGCCCCATCCCATAAACATGTGTGTCCAGCAAGCTAACACTCGGAAGTGTTAGCTGAAGGCTAACTAAGTGTAGGCTTCTTGCTGAAGTCTATAGGTTGCACATGTGCCTGGTCCATGCCAAGGCTGTTACAGGACCTAGGTCATAGGTTGTTACGAAAAAAAATTCTTTATCTTTTGAGTTGAAAGTCCAGCTGTGGGTCCTTCCTAAGAAGTATGCATTTCAGAGCTACCCAAGCCCCCACCTCCTCGTACAGAGGACACTGACTGAACTCTGTCCTCCCACCTATGTGTGCTCTGCATTTTCTTCCCTCCTGTTACATACCGCAGAATCTCTGCTCAGAGCATGTACAGCCATACTAAGCAAGAAAGCACAAATGTGGTTTATTGCTGGGCTGTGTATGGTTTGTAGGGTTGGGATGACAGCCCTCTTTGTTCCAAATCCCAGTTTTATTTGGGCACAATTCACTATTTGTGAAAAAAAAATATATAGATGGTTTTAATTATTTTCTGTCATGGCTCCCAGAGGCCTCTAAGTATGGGCACTTATAAATAAAAACTTATTATTGTTTCTTATTTTGTCCTTGAGCAGGGAAACAAAAGGCAGAGGGAAACAAATGTGAAACTAAACAAGAGCATTACAAAAATGTTTGTCATAAATATTTTGTGTCTCTAGGAAGGAAATAAAAGCCCTCTTCCCTAGTTAACTAAGCTTGTTTCTCCATACTGCTTGCAAGTGTTGTTCAGAAGCATCAGAGAGCACTTTTAAGCTACCTGGTTAAGCTATCTGATTTATTACTATCAAGTCATGCAAACATGCAGGAAGTGCCCATCTCGCCTATACAGGTTGGAAACAGCAACCTGTCTCTAAAATCTTGTCTTTTTCAAGCAGAAAGGAGCACAAATCTGCATCTGCCTCTGAAGGAGACCAACAATTTGTACATCCATTCCTGGTGACATTTATTTAAGACACCTGCTAGTGCTCCTGCTTAACCCCTAACTCATGAATCACAAAACCAAAGGAAGAACAGCAGAAGTAAACATATATTTGAAGTAAACATATATATAAAACTTACATTTTCAGCTGAGAGATGTGGAGGCCCCATTCTTGAATTAGTTCTAACTTTTAAGCAGTGAGCACCTAATGCAAAACACAGTAAAGTTCACTGCACAAATGCAGGAACACAAACCTGTCCCCTGCCAGTCAAATGAAACCATCACTGCTATCAGGCTGCTTCCAGGGTGCTGGCTTTCCTTTGCTGGGGTTACAGGTGTCAAGACAGTCAGCTATGGGGGGAGGAAGCCTGCCGTCCCAGGGACTGCATTCTTCTGTCCGATAAGAGGGAAGAACAGCTTTAACAACTACACTGACAAAACACCAAGGTATAGAAAGGTAATTCCTTATTACAGATCGCTACTAGAATCAATTCAAACTGAAAGTGACAGTATTTAAAAAAAAAAAAAACAAAAAAAAAAAAAACAGTGTCTTCAGCAACACAAGAAACAAACATAAGAGATTTCAGTGCATATGTAAGGAAACTTTTTTGATCAGTTTGGTATAACTTCCACCACAAGAATTATTTTATTATCCTTTACTCTAAATTTGCTTGTAGTATATTTTCAGGGCTTTTTGCATCACTAATCTTTTCCTTAACTTGTTGAAATGTGTTAGTTTAAGATCACTTATTCTAACCTTCCATTATCCTCTCAGTTTAATAGGCAAACACTGTTTCAGCATGAAAACAAATTAAAGCATGTACAGAGTGCTTTCATGATGTGAATCATCCTACTTAAACTAATCACTAATCAAGAGGTATGTTTATTGTGAAGAACACTAAAAAAAAAGGAAAAATATAAATGAATAAATCACCCTTTCCTGCCCATTTGCTATAGACTGAACCAAAAAGAAAACAGACCTGATTTGCACTTGGAACCCATCTTTCCAGTCAAATTTCAGCAGGTGTACACATGCAAACAGAAATGCAACCTGATAGTTGCATTCAGCAAACATATTTAAATAATAGCCTGGAATTACACCTTACATTGTGCCTCACGGAATCAGGCATCTAGAGTTAGACTCACCTATTGATGCTGCCCATTCAAAGAAATAATTCTGTTTAATTCAGTGGGCCTAATTCTGCAGCAATCTTCAGCCAAACAATGAACACATCAAAAAGTAAACATGTAAATTTGCTGTTTAACAAATACACATTATGCATATCTCAGTGTAATTTATAATTTTATACCTTGAAACTTTTTTCCTCGTTGTTATATAATCAGTTATGCTGCTGAAGTCAATTTAGATTTTATTTAGATTTTGTAATTTTTTGATCATTCCTTTAAATCAAGCATTACTGAAATAAATTTCAACTAACATTCAAATAATAATGCTCTCTTCCAAGAGAAAAATCTGCTAGCTAATCACGAAATACAAAAAAACTTTGCAGCAAGATCTGCAGTGATTGCTGCACCCATAGAGAGTCATGATGAGTTCCCATGAACACTGACACCGAAGCAGCAGCTTCCCACACAATCACACCATTTCACTTTAGCTCCAAGGAACTGGTGCAAATGTATGTGGGACAGGAGGCAAAAAGCAAGAGGCAAGTAATAGAAAGGAGAATTCATGAAAGGCTAATTTCAGAGTCCTCCAGAGAGGCTTGCAAAGCACCAAAACTAGGTTTATGCTTTGAATCTCCTACTATAGCAGTGCCAAATACCCCTCTTTCCAGTTTTTAACCACAGAATTTGACACATAAAGGACACTGATGACACAACATTCTCATGCTGGATGAGAAAACATTTATTATTTATAGGATTAAGTATTAATAGAATAGGTAAGTAAAAGAACAACATACTTTTCATGGTCCCATCTTCCTCTTCATCATCATCACTATTTATTACCATGGTCCCCAAGTCTGACTCTAACATGGTACTGTTGTGTTCAATCATCGTCTGAGCACCTTCACTCATCGTGCTTGTAGCCCTCATGGTACCAGCACTCTCTGAACTCGTCTTCACCATGGTGTGCGAGTCCAGCTCATCTTCATCCTAGCAAGAAAAGTTTGGCAAAATTCAGCAGAGCATTTCAAAAAAAAAAGTTAAGTAGCAATCTGGATGCTTATTCATTGTTTTTTGTATCTTCACATGACCTAGTTGTACTACTAGACTTTCAGACTTAAAAATATTTCACAAAACATAAAATAAAAAAAAAATACATAAAGGAAGAATTAAAAACTTTCTTCTTTCTGCCAGCCGTATGGCAGGATGGATTTACCAGAAGTGTGTCCCACACACCCACTTTCCATCAGTACCCAGCTTTGAACGTCTCACTGGTTTTCAAGACCCCTTATACTTCTTTGGGATTCAAGATCAGTACCACATGTCTTAGAACGTGATTTGGTTGTTTTGTAGCAGACCATCACCAAGGATTTGTGCTGATCACCCCTAAATAAATACCATGCCCTGCATCTTGTATCACACAGCACCCAGATGACAGTTCAAACAAGTATTAAACAACCTTCTGAAAGTTTTGGAAGTCTACCCTAGGAATGGAAAAATCAGCTTGGCTTACTTCAAGTATTATTTTTCTTTTAAATAACACTTTCAAAAGAGCAAGCAAAACCATTTATACAGTGTAGAAAAATGTCTAAGAAGCCCATACTTAATAACCAAGGGTAGGAGTGAGGGAAGAGCTAACATTATGAAGAGATAAAATAGTATTTTCAATCAATGACAGTAATGTGCCAGGAACATAAAACAGAGAAATAATGACAATACGGTTAATGAATTATAAAATCTATATGGAATACTAATATTTGAAAACACTACTGGGAAATTCCAGTAAAATCAAACTTCTGAAGTTTGATTTTGAGGATATGCATGACAGTACAGGATTTCAGAAATAACGTGGTGGGCTATATATATTTTCTACAAGTAAATTTTATTACTCAACAACGACAGTAGTAAAAATAACTTAGTAAGTGTTTCCATAATTAATAGTGCAAGAAATAATAGCCCTCTTCATGAAGACACTGTATGCTTTTTTTTTTTTTTAATTTTCTGTATAAATGCTACTTTCATTGATTTTATAACCTTCCTAGACAAGGCAGAAAAAAGATCTGTATGTGCATGAATTCCCTCTGCTATGGCAAAAATTAATTTGCATTCTAAACAAACTCTATCCCTGATTAGCAAATTATTCTAACTACACAGTTCATCTTGAAAAAATATCATCTAACACTTTATTATTTACCAGTTACAAATAACAAGCTCATTGCAATATGTAATGTTGAAACAAGACTTGTCTTGTTTCTTCTAATTCTGTGAATGATTCTACTAAAATTCTGTGATTGTAAATAATTCTGTGAATTTTTAGTAGTGAAAATTGTTTCACTAATTTTCCCTTTTGCTTACATCTTTCTATTGCTTTATATATTTGATGTTTTAACTATGAAGCGACCTGCACAAAGAAAAAAGATCCCTAGTCCCCAAACCCTTCAGTTCTCGAACTTGCTGTTTCTTACTGAACCAGTTCCTTTCCTTTCCTGGTATTCTCTAACATAGCAGGGATTTGCCTGCAGTACAGATGTAATTTGAAGAGCCAGCTATGTTACACGAGTGCTTGTTTCGCCAATCGTTGGTCAGAGCAAATCCAGAGAGCTGCAGTTAGTAGCAATACCAACAGACCAGCTCCTGAAAAGAACCCTGCTACGTCTCAACCCTGAGACACAAAAATAGATCTAATTTCAATTCAGAGAGTCTAGCTGACTGCATAACATACTGAAACCGGGATACAGATCTAAATCTGTGAATAAAATTTCAAATGTCAGAAGAATCATCCTTTTCCAGATTATAATTTCTAAAAATATTAATTCATTTGCATTTTTTAAGCTGTGTTCTAAAACACTCTTTTTAGCACCCTACCTTAAAAAAGTATGATATTCCCAAAGATAGAGACAGTTTACAGATACAGCACTGGAGGACTGTGCCCTTAAATAAATAAGGATATTTTAGTAGTGCTCCTCCTGGTGGCAACTTTCATTTTCTTTACTACTTTTATTGAACGTTCTTGCTGACCCCGCTGGTTTCTATAAGTTATCTTTTACCTTTCCTGAGAAGTACTTTCTTTGGAAAATGAAGTCCTTTCATCCAATATTCTCCTTTTTTTTTTTTTTTTCTGTGGCATTTTAAAAGTGCCAAAGGTAAGTGTTTATGAGTGTTTTTCAGTACAGCACTACAGTGCCTGACTTAGTCATGACATCAGGCTGCTTCTCCTACTGAAGGCTACAAATGAAGCATCTCTAACATAGAGGCAAATCCCTGAGTTTAAAACACAGTAGCATCTGATTTAGAGGTTGGCTCGACTAGTATTAACATCCGCATACTAAACTTACTAAAGTTGAAAGCAGAAATGAAAAACCATTTTCCTGAAGTTTCAATTCTTATTTTACAAGTGGGGGAAAAAAGTGATGGCCAGCAATACGATCAAATATGAAACGGATTCATAAGTGAACCATTTTCATACCTTCTGCTTCATTAAAAATACTGAGTTTATAGTTCTTGAGTCAAATCAAGTATCTGATTTTTTTCAAAGAACAGCATTTTATTTTCCAATCCAAGAGTGACAAAAGTCTTTGTCTTATTATTATCTCTCAGCAGAGAACAGTTATCATCCAATATCTAAAAGACTGGGGACCACAGAAGCCAACCTCAGTACTAACAGAGTAGTTGCCCCAAAAACGGAAGCACACCACAATTTTGATCAGCGGCGTTTTCTCTAGATCGGGAATGAAATACTGAAAGAGAGCAATATCAAGTTTTTTTTCAGGGCCTGTGCCTACAAAAAAGTAATCAATTTTGTGGAGTAAGCCCAGTTGCTTCCAGATTTGTCATCCCAGTATTTCTCACAAATGTGAGATTTAGCTAATACTGCAGAAGAGCAGAGTGGACCTGAAAAAGTAACAGGATATTTTTTTTAATATAAAATTATGTAAGTGAATGTTTATATGACAGATGAAAGTGATTCCTTGAACAAATTACGATTCATACTTGAGAGTTCATAAATATTGATGTAGAACTTCTGATCTGTTATTAAAACAGGTAAACTCCCTGATTAAATAAAAAACAAACATAATATCAATTTTAATGAGGAAAGAATATAAGGTCTTAAAAGCTGAAGTGTCATGTTCTCATACTGTTTACAAAAACAGATCCAAAAATCAAGTAATAGAAACAGCTAGCTATGGTTTTAAACTGTCTGCCATTCTCTTGTGTACAAGTGACAAGCACCAAACTTTTATTTCTAATTTGCCAGTATACAGCAACTGGAAGTGTGCACAAGCAAGACAGCTAACATCTCGTGCGATGCTAACAAGATTACAATCAGCCACAGAAACTCCAAATAACATTATATCCTAAAGAAAGAATAAGTAAAAGATTGCCAATATCCTGCAACCTTATGGGACTAATTCTTTGGATCTCCTTATCTACCATAGTAAGTTAGAAGATTAACAAAGCAAACCCTTAAAGCACAAAAACATAATCGTGGAGACTCGATTACCAGGAGAGCAAATTGAAGAACAATTCAGTAGCAACACGCAAGACTCTAAAAATATGCTTCTTACATAGAAGATAGCATCAACACACAAGAAAAGTATTCTCAGGAAAAATGAGCTTACATATCACACGCGAACCTACATTAGAATATAATCAAGTGAGAAGTGATGAAGATTTGTGGATTGTTTCCTGCTGTTTTTAAGATTCATAGGAAAAGAAAGGGGTCGGAGACATGTTAAAAAAAAAAAAAAAAAAAAAAAGACAAGGAAATATAGCGTCTTGCCTTTGAAATCTCTTTAACAGTGGTTTGTGTGAATAAAAAAACACTAGATGGCACCAAAGACAGCGACTAGACTGCAATGCATTAAAGGAAGATTTACATGCTGGCAAAATTTAGTATCCTGTAAAATAATTTCATTTACTATTAACACCTCATCATCACCCTTGAAAAACGTGGCTGTAGTCACAGTTATCTTTTTGTAAAAGCACTATAGTAGCTACATAAACACATACTACAGTTTGGGCATGAACAAGGATTTTTAAAAGTTCCTAACACCTATAAAGCCCAACTACAACCTGAGTACATGCTTAATGCTGAGCACACACTGAAGTTTAAACACATCAGCAAAAAACACAAAGACTTGACTTGCAGCACACGCTCAAATCCCAGCAAATTCCAAGAGACCTATACATTCAGACTAAATTTAGTCATGAAAACAAGATTTAAACTTATTTTCTACATACTTTTAACCGATAAACCTAAACAATGACTTGTTGCTTACACCTACCATAATTTTTAGTCATCCTTTTGGCTCTAAATTGCTGAGGACTTGAGCAATATGCTCCTGAAAAGCTGTTGGTGCCCCTCAGATAGGTGTATTTCAAGGGACAAAATAACTGCTAGGTATTTCTTACTTAATTTCAGGACATTTAGAGGACTGTAGTCAAGATCAATTGCTATATATAACACATGTCCTTTGACTTAAGACGAAAAATGCTATGAGAACAAAGTTTTAACACTATATTTGTCCTGCAAAGCTACACGTATCATCTATAGATAGATAAACAGATGTAGCACATCATACACACAAGCACATACACAAAAAGACGCATTAAAGTAAATATAAAAACCTCTAAAAATACAATCTGGTGTATCAGATTTAAAATACAGAATAACTTAAATGACTCAGTAGTCTTTCAAACAATGATTTGAAGACTATAAACATATAAAAAGGATATAAACATATAAAGGAATAAGAACAACAATTATTTCCTAAGGTCTCAAAAGGCAGAAGATGTTTCATAACTAATATATGATTAATCAGAAGAACTTTTGAATGAATAAGCCTTAACATAGGAATAACTGATAACTCGGAGTTGTCTAAGTCACTGGTAGTTGCCAGCTGATAATCGCCTAAGAAAAAAGCAAAAATGGCTTACTGGAGCAGTAATTATTTGAGTACTCTAAAATAATTAAACATTCCTCACATAATAGAGACATTAAAATGCAAAAGAAAACATACAGGAAGAGCTGCTTAATAGCTCATTCCTTTAAAGATCCACAGAAATAAATATTTAGACATGTTTCCTGTGGGCTGCCAGGCAACAAGTGGGTTTGCATTCCCACATCACAGCTGCCCAACCTCAGAACCAAACTCGCATCACACTTCAAAAAACGCACAAGAGAAGAGCTTGGTCATGTTTAGCAATGCCTAAACTAACATTTAAACTTTGATATTGGGATTAACCTTCTGTAGAATACACCACTTGCAATTTTTGCTTAATTAAAAAAATCTGTACAATTACCTCAGCACCTATCAAAACATGTCAGTTTGTCAGAAAGCATTCTCATCACTCAAGCAGCTCTTGTAACAGGCATGAAGTCCATTCAGAGCATGCTATTTTTAATGATATTATATATCTCTGGGAGGATATAGACATAAAGACTGTATTTACACACAGCCGTTTATGTACAGCCGTATACTACAAAGTTTTGAAGAGCAAAAATTATTTTCATTATGATTGACAACTTCCTGTACTACAAAGCATTCACAGCAAGTGGTAAAGCCAAGAAGTAGAAAGTGGTTTTAGTGATGTGACTCTTCCTCGTTTGAAGGATAACAAACTGAATTGATCCTGAAAATTAAGTACTTCATTGTGAAACCATAAATCGTAAAGGTTGGAAGAGATCTCCAAAATCACCTGGTCCAACCATCCCCCTACCACCAATGTCACCCACTAAACCATGTCCCCAAGCACCACGTCCAACCTCTCCTTGAGCACCCCCAGGGAAATTCTTCAAAATCACCCATTCCTTCTCATTCCACTTTTCATTATCTATGTCCCTTATAACTCGGGTGTCCATTACAATACATATTTAACTAAGAGGGAATTAAATATCCATGCACGTATGCAAATACAGTTGCTAGGGCTAAATCCTGTTTCCTCCCTAAAAGAACATCACACTGCAAGTATTTTACACCTTCCTTCCTGAGGGGTCCCAACACCTGTACCAGTGAGCAATTAGCACGACTGCTCGAGCTTCGCATAGGAAATTCTTGGGGTTTAAGAGCAATAAATTCAAGCCCCAGATAGGTTAACTCAAACCATTCTTTTTCAACAGTGTATGGACTCAAGTCACTGCCCATGAGAGACCTTTAACACCGATAGACTGTCTGCTTACCATTAACACCAATACTTGCCCTTGCTGCTAGGTGTTACTACACGCACGTTTCTCAGGCCTGAGTCTGCCTTAGCACCTCCAGGTTAGGTCTTCACAGCCCTATTACTGGGACAAATCCACTTTTAAGGTATTGTTTTGCAGAATTTATGCGCTGGGTGGCTGCTACCTTCCAACTGAACAGTGATTCCGATTCCACGTACAATCTGAGAACATGTGTAGATACTAAAAGATGAAGAAATGGACTTGTAACTTCCCATCACTACACAAAGAATACGCAGGGACTGCCACAGCTCTTTGCAGAACTCCAGCCATCAGGGCACATTGGCTAACCAAAACCTATACTGTCATTTGAGCTGCTTGATCATGTAAAGAGCACCCAAGTCTACCTGTATTTTTCAGGATTGTAGTTTCCTAAAACCACCTGCGGCCTCATTCATTGATATCTGCCTAGTAAGCTTTAAAAACTAAAATCTGCACTGTCCAGAATTTCACTTGATTAGGGTCTCACACCTACATGGTGCTCCAGTCTTCCAACATGCCTTGTGTTGCATTGTGAACACATGAATGACACACATTCAGGAAACACTGTACAGAAAACTCCAGTTAAATCAAAATGTAATAGCTTGTCCCACTGTTCAGCACAATCTCTTATTTTTGTGCTTTCAGCTGGTCAGAATCTTTAACAAGTGCAACTGAAGATGTTGGTGTCATCTCTCAAATCCATCTGGAATTTCTTACAATGTATTGCACTAAAAGTCAGTGGCAAGATTTGGAAAGTCAGTGTCACAACTGAGTGATTATTAAAACCACTTTTTAACAAGATGAGTCATGCATTGTGACAGTATGAAAACTATTTGCAGGTCACTGCCTAACATGGACTTTCAACAAACTGTACTTGTCAATAAAGAAATCCCTCCTCCTTACCTCGCCATCAGTAATCTTCATTTTACTCACCTATAACTTCACTTTTTCTATGAAATTAAGTATTTACAAAATTCTATTTCTATGAAATTAAGTATTTCCAAACTTTTTTCACCCAAGGCTTACCAAACATTACAAAATGAATGTAGACATATGTTTACTGATAGCAAAGATCATGCCTACTAACAAATATCATATTAACAATTTTAACAAAAATAAAATTAGGTACTAATCACAGCTTTACAATCCTTATCACAGATTTTTAGAACCACAAAACCATATGAAGACATAAGGAATGCATCCCTCTACAGCACAGAAGAACATAAACCACAATATTTAACAAAACAGGATTAAAAACTCTTTTAACTAATCGTTTGGTAAATGCAAACTTTTGAAGAACTATTCAATATAAATCTTACAGAAAAAATACCTGGACACCCTTTCATTTATTACATGGTATTTCTGCTGTAGTAAATAGCTTATGGTAGCTTTTAGGTTTCCTTTGATAAATCTGATGGAGCTAAAAAGGAAAAAGGCACAGAACCTCTCCAGAACAGTTACCACCCAGAAATAATTAAATTTATTTATCCATCAACATGGGGGGGGGGGGGAATTTTCACATTGACAAGTGTCATTTCCCACTCTGCCAGCAGCACCAGCTACTACGTCCTTTGTTCACTCCACTTCACTATGATATCTTCTTGTTACATTTTCATGTGGTCTTCTACATCTGAAACTTTCCCCCAATCTCAAAGGAGATCTGTTCCTTCCCCACTAAAGGTTACAAAAATGACACAGACTAACTCAAAAAAAAAAAATCCATTTATCTACCACAAGCAATGTTGGCTTTTGCTGGAAAATTACACAGTAAAGCTCACAACCACACTACCCTGGTAATGCAAACACATCTTATGAATTACAATAGCTTCAAAAGCATACAAAGGTCTGTAATAAATATAAGGTAGCCTCATTTACCTTAGCCCACAATGAATTTGACTTCAGACTATTTGTGTAGCTTAGTCTACTGCTGTACTTCTCCACTTCTGTGTTTCATTATCATAAAGTCATACCTCAGTTCTAATTTTTCGACTGCCTTCCTTTTCTGAGTTGATGAGGCTCATTAAGACTTCTTTGTGGCCTTCTCCCATTCTGTTATTTCATTCTCTCCTCAGAAGTTAACTCCACCTCAAATTGGTCTCTTCCATGACTCACTTAACAACTGAGCTAACAAAGTAAAGGTGAACGCCTTTATCTTTTCCTCAGGTCCCCTGCTACTACTGGCAGGATTGACTCCAGCCCTCTGTGAGACTGTCATTATTGTCCTTTACAACTCCTCTATGGCATGATCCTGAAAACGATGGAGCAAAGAAAGCTAACACCAGAGCTTCCCATGCTGACTCATCTGCATCTCCTCTGTCTGTGCCTCCCAAACCACAGAAGTACATGGGAAAATTCCTATCTAGTGCAATGTAACAGAGGCGAGACTCCTGCTCAACCCCTATATTTGAGGTTTCCTTATACTAAACTTTGGGGTTAATCAATAAAGCATCAACAATGCCCAAATGTTTGAGGTCTACAATTCATAAGGCAATAGTACTGAGGAAAGCATGCTAGTAATGACATTAACTTTTCACATCTGTAATAATCAGTCTCTTCAGATGTCAACTATTCTGTATATTAAGCAATGAACATCAACACTGCATGTCAAGTCACACATCTCACAAGTAGCATTTCCTAACGTAGAAAAATAATCCCCAACCTTCCCTTGTTGATTTATTGCTAAGCAAACACTATCCAGGGTAAACCAACTTTAAAAAAGACAAGCTATATATATTTTCTTAGAATATACCCCTAGAACAACCAGACATCCAGCAAACCAAAGCTCATACTGTAAATCAGGATACAAAATACTGCACGGTATTTGTTTTAAAAGTATTCCCACATATAGATCACCACCTAACACCCCTTAATATATAAAGATTCTGTGTGATTTGGGATAGGGCAGAGTGCATTGCTGCCCTGCTCTCTTTTGTTTACTCAAAGCTGTAAGATTTCTACTGACATTCCAGTCTCCATCTTTCCTCTGTGTTATTCCTCAATGACCTTGGCTCTCATTGTGCATGTGGCAATAGGCTTCTTTGAAGCACATAGCGCTGCATTGCACAAGACTGCCCTAAAATAAATCATGTAGGGAGAGAAATAATGCTAGGAACACTGACTTATTGCCAACGCTGCCATATAATTACAAATACAACCTATTTATCACATGACCTGCTTCTCACCTCAAACCTATGCTAACAACAGCATCTGAGGAATTAAATGTTTTTGCCATTTTCACTTTATATGCACAACTTGATTTAAACTGTATCGTAATAGCTATTTACTGTGCTTCATAGATAACTATTTTGTGTATTAGATGTTACAAAAAAGCTAAGTAGTCTGAACTTCTGAAAATTATAGCATTTTCTGAAAAGCCCATGTGTGAATATGGGAGCCCAACAGTATTTATTTTTTTAATGTTAGTCTGAACAGCTGAAGTTCACATGGTTTCTTTTCCCACCTCCTAAAACTTACTAGGGCACCACATGAAATAGTGCTGAAAGGTGGCTCATACAGCATTACTCACAGAAGCATTATTCATTATGAATAAGAGTAGAACACTCAGACCTCACAGGCTAAAGAACTGGTAGAAACAGTAAAGAAAAGTATTTAAACATATAAGGACAAGAAGCAGGCAAAAAAGAACAGTAATTTGTCTATCAAACATGGATAGTTCTAGGGGAAGGAAAAAAAATCACTGACCGAATTTTCCTCTTCCTCTTCTAGTTCCCTCTGTTGCTCCTCATGTCGTTTTGCCTTTATCTCCATAGCTTCAGTGATCAGGTCCCTTAAAATTGAAACAGGCTTTGCATTCTTTATAAACGTGTGCTAGACAAAAAAAAAAAAAAAAAAGAAAATTATATAACATCATTACAATAGCTAGGGTTCAGATTTAACTACATGTATTATTCAACACCACAGACTTCAGTGATAAATGTGTGATAAACTTCACATCACACAGTAATTAAAATCTGCACTAACACAACTTGTGATAACTTTCAGCTGCTTCCTAACTAAGATTTTACTTTTACTTACCTTATATTAAAAAAAAAAAAAAGAGAGGGAAAAATCAGCAAGCCTTGGGAAATGTAATCATAAAACAACTGCTTTATAGTTAAGGACATAATTGTCCAAAGGAAATGTGCATTAAGTAGTAAATAAATAGAGTGGTGATTGTCTGACATAGAAAAACAAACTTTTTCAGATATTCAGTTACAGCATTTAATTAATCTTAACAAGCTGACAGCATAAATTAGTGGCTGTAAGCAGAGCAACTGTGGCTGTTGCTTACTTCAACAAACCTGTACTTTAATATGTCATAAAACATTTCTTCATCTAGGATGCTGAAACGTGGAACAAGCAAAACAAAATCCATTACTTTTAGCAGGAAGATTAATTCTAATTCAAGGCCATTTAAAGCATCAGTTCCTCCTTTAAGACAACCTGTGGACAATACCATTTACAGTCTTTTTACTCTCTAGTAAACACCTGCTGTTAGTAAAATCCTGGTTTTGTATCATCGTATGAAAACATGATCAAGGCAAAAAGGAGCTCTCAGAGCTTCAGAAATGTACTATTAAACATTAAAATATTGTTCCATGAAGAACATAACTGACGAATCCAGTCATCCTGTACCTATTTACCCATCTTCTCCTTTGATATAGTAATCCAATTACCCTCCTTTTTCCTCTGTGACCTTGCCCCACAAGCGGTACTTTTGTTCCTGCTCGTGTCCCTTAAACACGCCCACAGCACCTCCAGCTCCATCACGCACACTCCACGTTCCAGCTGGGGAAGAAGCAACACCTACTCGTGTTGAACGTAGTATTTGGTTAGCCGGCCAGTAAGTATTTGGAAAGAGTATCACTGATGCTTTTTTATTACTCGTGAGCACTAATGCAAGTCTCTTTTATCCAGCTGACAGCCATCAGTTAACCATGTGAATTTCTAATCTTCAAGGTCTCAAATACTGGTTCAGTCATCATACTAAAAATCATAAAGTTCCAGTTTTTGCTGTCCTTCCACTCTACATGGTGTTCTCAGGGTATGAAATATAAAATACTTCATACTATATAAATATACATATATTTATTTATAAATATAAAATACTTCATACTATGACTTATGGAAACTAGCTTGAAAACTTTTTGTTATCCTCATAGCGGAGTTGACTGATCTAAATTTAAAAAGAGCAACTTCCAACTTAAAGACAGAATAAATTTATCACAATTGTCTTAAAAGCAGAAGTTTCAGAAAATCAGATTCTTACATAGAATGGTAATGAAAATTAAGAATAATATTTACCAATAGCAGTGAAAAGTGTTAAGGAAGAAGCTTAATGAATTAGTAGTCAGGCAAGTAAAAGGAGCAACATTTTTCACTTGCCTTATTAGCAAAAAAAGCTTATTTACAGGAAATTTTAGATTCCATTTCAATCATCAAGGAACCTACTATAGTTTTTCTAGAAATGGACATACCTCGTTGTTTTTGTTTTTTTTTTCGTTAGTGATGGATTTTTTTTCTTCCCGAATAATTACCTTTGTTTTACAACATCCAGACAGACATGCTTTCCCTTAGTTATTTGAAGGCTGACTGTGGCAGCACTTGAAGGCAGGGGATAACACAAATAAGGGGCCAAAGGAGGAAACTTTCTTCATTTTTTTCTCTGTCCCACGTGCACCAAAATTATGTCTATTTCACAATACTAAATCCTTCTTGATAGATCAATCCATCCTGTTTCATTTCTGTAGTTCTTAGAAACTTTTCTGTTTTATTTATACTTTAGTGCCAAAACAAAACAAACAAAACAAAACAACTGTTAAATTTCCAAGCACTAAGCAGCTCCACAAGTGACCTGGCGCATAGGTCCGCACTGCCTACTGTGGCTCCAATTTAAAAGCTGGGGTAACTCAGCCCAAGAACAAATCCCTTATACTGTCCATCTGCATCAGACCCTTCTAGGGCACAGAACAACCTGTCTTGTTTAATTTGACATGACCAAAAGGGCAGATTGAGTATACTCCATGGGTGGTCCACACCGAGGGGTCACCTGGGCTCAGTTCCTTTACTTAACACGTGCCTAAACCCTGAGATCTACTGAAGGCCTTTACCCACCAAACAAGAATACAATTTTGATAGCAAGAACCAGCCCTAAACGGCATAATAAGCAATTCATTGTTTAGAAGCAACAAAGGAAAAATAAACTGATGAAGGAGCTGAAAGGAAAGGCTAAGAAACAGAAAAGAAATAAGGCACAATAGCTAAAATAAGGCTTGCTTTTAGAAAATTTCAGTTCTGATTTAAGACCAGGGGGGAAAAACACTGTAAAACTTGCATTTCCTCAGAAACTTAAATACTGACCTGTAGCAGCTGTGTTGCTGTAGCTCTTTGTTCAGGATTTTTCACTAAGCATTTCTTCACAAAATCTGTGAATTCATCAGACCAGAGCTCTGGCTTCCGAAAGGTTGGAGGAGGATTTGTAGGAATCATAAAAATAGCCTAGATAAAAAGCAAACAATAGCAAGTTAAACAAAACACATCAGCACAGCACCGAAGCCAAGGGAATAAATTGCTTTATCCACCTTCCTTATCAGGTTAAGAATCTGGAAGACAAATTTTAAGTAGGCTAGGATTTCCACTCAGATTGAGATTCAGGAAGCAAATCCATCTGCTACTAATGTAGCTACTTCCCATTAGATTTTTCCATTTAATCTGTATCCCACTGAGCACATCACTCTCCATTTTATCTATTTCTGTTTATCAGTCTTGAGAGATGATTCTGTTCTTTTGAAATTTCTTAGTGGAAATAACGGCACTGCTCATTGAAACAGACACAAGAAAATTACCATGAAAAGACAAGTTCACCTTCTCAACTCTTAGCTACATTTCTTTTTATATGAGAATTGCTCAGGAGGGTTGGCAGGACTACTATTCACTCCTGCATTCATGATTAGTCAGTTGTAGTTTTAAAACTTGCTTTTCCTAATATGATTTTGAAACAAGTGCGGTAAGAGTTAAGGCCTAAATGATGAGAAAAATAATCAAGCAGCTTGCCTATTAGCAATTAAATTTTATTTGAATTTGAAAAGGCAGCATTTTAACTATAAATAAAAATACATGCTGTTGAGAACCATACCCAAATTCTTCAATTAGAAAAAAAATGATTTATTATAAATATATGTATGTGTGTATATATATATATATATATATATATATATATATATATATATATATATAAATATATAAAAAGGTAATTGTACCATTTGTTTTTATGAGAGACCACTGTAAGATAACTGGAAATTCTGAACTTCCATCTGTAATACCAAATGCATACAGCATCACTTCTGAAGATTTACACATGACAGCAAGACACCTCTTGAAAACCAGGTCTGCTGACAGAAACAAACATTTTCTCCTCCTCCTAACAGCAGGCACAGTTTCGTCACTTTTTCAAAAGTGAAAGGAAGTGGAAGTTCTGTAAGCCTGCAGTCCTTCATCTGTTTCTCTCTACAAGCACAGACAGAATTACGTACTCAGTGGAAAAGTGAAAAGTGCAAAAAAATGAAATATGCACACCATTAACATAGTAGAGGCAGCAGAAGATTCAAACCATTTGAAACATGGGGAGAAGGAGGAGGAAAACTTCCCAATGATGTACCCATTGCTTCTTGAGAAGCTTGACTGGTCTTGAAAAAGTTTAACTTTTTTCAAAATCCTTATTCTAAAATTCTTGCATGTGCTGAAGAAAGGCAGGACCCATACAGAATGATACAATTATTTATTGTATCTTAATGATAAATTATTTCAGTATCGAACACTTTATTTTAATTCAAATACTTAAACGTACAGAACTTATTTCACTATCTAACACTGCCCAATACAAACATTACAGGACCAAATTCAGGCATTTTGTGTAATAAATTAAGATGCATGCTCCAATAGCTTCCTATTATCAGTGGACAGCCTTGCCAAGTCAGTGAATGAACCCAGAAGTAGCACTCCTTTACCTTGTCATTGGCCATAATTACTTATCCATGATACGAGGAGTGCCAGCACAAATGAAGTGCTCCTGGTAAAGCAGCGTAGAACAAATTCAGCTGCTCCTGTCCTTGAAAGTAATTATTTCCCTGAACTCTGAACCAATGATTTTAATCTTATCTATAGCTACTCCTAACAGCTAGCTCTGCAAGCTATTCAGTAGCTATTGAAAGCACACAGCTATGACAAAACTGGTGACTTCTGTTTGTGGGGCATCAAATGTACACCTCCTATTTGACAACAAACATTGACCTTCCTCAGCATGTAAGAAGAGTAGCTCTGGAGTTGTATTGAGCTCAACTGTGCAGAAAGTTTTCCAGAAAAGTATTTTGATCTACTGCACAGCAGCAAAGAACTGTAACAAATAACTGATTTCTTAATACCTTACAAAGGACAATGACAACTCAGAAAAAAATGAATCATTCTTTTATGGCAAGCAATACAAGTTATAAAGGGAGATACTCAAAGCTGGCGTCCTAAAACGACACTTATGTTTTGTACATTTGCTCTAAGTGCCTAATGCAGAAACATGTAGACTTATTTAATGCTTAAACTGCAGACTTCTAAAAATCTTCATATGTGATATAAGCTGTGTTATCTTAAAAAAATGGATTACATTAAAATTTTATAATACAAAAAAAGCATAGAAACTAGTTCTTCCGAATGCGTAGTCCAACTTGTTAATTAGGTCATGCACTTGCTAGTGCAAACTTCTCTCATTGCTCCCCTTTCTTAACCAGCCTGAAATGCTGGACATCATATTCGATCCCATCTTGCCTCTTTACTTCCTAATATTGGTTTACATGTTTCTGTGCATAAAAATTAAGCTTCCTTTCTCCTTCAAAACCATCTACAATTTAGCTTATATTTATTTCTGCTTCTTTCCAAGAAACTTGCAAAGGAATCACCAGAGGATTATAAAGCTAGTCCCAGACCTCCTGGAATAAAACCAAAATTCTTATCTTACAGGAATTCATTCCTTACTTTTTGCTTTAACGTCTTGTCAAATATATCTTTTTTTTTTTTTTTTTAATCCTAACAGAACTCCATCCTATTTTAAAATAAAAGATATTTCACTTCTTTCTTACATTCTTCTTTCATCTTATCCTACGTTTCTCTGCTTCCTTTGCTCTCCTAACATGCTACCTGTAGCAATTTCTTGCTTCCATTCAACTTATGATTTTCTCTAAAAGTTTCCTACAGCTATTATTAGTTAAGTACTTAATGCTCTAAAAATAAATAAATAAATAGATGTCACTGCTACAGCACCAGTTAGCACTTAATGCATGCTTCCACCCACTTCTGGCAGCACCACATCACCCACTGCAGGACACATCAAGGGAAATTGTTCCACAGACAGGGCTCTGACATACTAAGAAACAAACAGGGTTAATTCTCTCCTACATTCAATATCGCCTTCCACATTTCCCTGCGTATCTAAGACAGGCTGGCAAGCCTTACTCAAGTAATGCATCAAATATCGTCAAGGCAGTGGGATTGAAAAAGTCTCAATCTTCAGTTTTAACCCTTTAGTCATCCTTTAAATAAATCTCTAAGCTGTGGGATGTCAAATCTCAGGCCTTAGGGACCCTGATAGCTTTACCTGTGTTCATCTTTGCCTGTCTAACAGAGACCACGTGCTCTATCTGTCCTGAACTGCCCTTGCCACTCCTAAGCCTCGAGCACAACTCCATTCTGCATCGTCTTTACCATGGGCCTCTGAGACGAATTCTACGCCCCTCGGTGAAACCAGATGAACACAATATATACAACAATATAATATTTGACAAGAGAATAGGGCCGGAGGGACATTGGAAGTGCTGTGCTGAAGAAAAGAGACATTATCTAGGTCAGCTTTCAGTGGCCAGCTCTGGGCACTAGGCAACGTAACCCAGTTTCTACCAAAGCTATTGCCCAACTTACTCTGGAAGCACTTATCTGCCCACTAACCAGCTGCTGCTGCAGTTAAGCTGAATGTTGGACAGAGGGCCAAGTCCCTAGTGAGAGCAGAAATGAGCGAGTCAGCATATAATTTTCTTTTTATTATTATTATTAAAGGGCCCAGCGTTTTAAAATAAAGCCAGGCTGCAAACATTTCATTCATTAAGGTTCTCTTATGGACAATTTTTATTGGCGTGAAAATGTAATGAGATGAATTAGGAAATGCCAAAAGAAAAATAAGATCCTCACACACTGCATTTGGAATTCCCCGATCAGAAAACCCTTGCAGCTCGTTCCTCCTGTCAGTCAGTCAGGGTAACCCATCTGTATTTCGCACAGCCCAAAAACACATTAAGTAATCAACAGTAATTGATCTACCAATCGTGGTAGAAGTATATATATATATTTTTTAATAAAAAAACTCCTAGAATAACTTTTCTCTATCACATATTTAAATGACTTGTAATAAAGGCTTTTTATTTCTTGCTGCTTGTTATTTGTTCTGTTTCATTTATGTTACTGAAGGATAAGCAAACTTTTTTAGATTGCAGCAATTTCATTATTTTCATGGTGTGACATAGTATAGCTAGTATTTGCAATGATTTTTTATTATTATTTATTCATTTATTTTTTAATAAATAGGGTAAGGATAGGATACAAGACATCCATTGGTGGTTTGTGAATCCATAGATTTTGGCACCACACTTATACAAGGTTATCAGTCTCACGCACAACACAGACTCCAACATACATTTAAACACAGTAGTACATTTCAGATTACAGAACACCATTGAAGGCTGAGGAGGTGATCAGATATTGAATGATGCAACATTTTGTTGGTTTTAGAAACACAAGCAGCTGGGAAAAAAATATCTTCTTTTCTGATTTACATCCTAGAACTTGCTTCTCCTCTTGAACAGGCTTCACAAAGGCTACCAAAACCTGACTAATTATTCAATTATACACCTCAACAACTGCCTGGAAATGAACCAACAGCATGGACAAGAAGGGAGAAGTACTTGCAGGTCCTACGTGGGTTTTGCTTTGCTCAAATAGCTTCTCTATTTGTTTTGGCAAAAACTTGGCAACAGTGAAAAACAAGTTTACTGAACAACCCATTGTGTGCTTAACAACAAGGAAGTTGGTTCCTGTTCTGTTTCAGTGCAAGTTTAATGTATTTATTAGAAGCATCCTAATTACTGCCTTCCTTCAGCCCACAAACGCAGTTGGTGGAGACCTAGCATACTCACCCTCTTTTGCCCAGGATTACAAATTGGATCATCTATCAGGGAACAAGACCTAACAGATTTTCAGTATCCCCAAATTTTGATAAAATCCTTAACTGGAATTTGAATGTGTGACTGATTCCAAGTGTTTGAAAAGCTTATCTTTGTTTACCCCACAGCAATTTTTACCTTTTTCCCTCAGCCACATACCAATTCTCACTCATCCAATTACACACACACCCTCCCAAGTGCTGCTCTTTATTGACCTCAGTGGCAACAGAGAAGCGTTAACTGGAGACTGAGATGAACTACTCAAATCAAACCTGTGCATCCACTGGCTCATATAATGTCATTTTCTACATTTTCACTGACTCACTTACTTCTAACAGACATTGCTTGAAGAATTACACTGAAGTAAAGTACTCGCTTCATTTTTGTGCAAGAAAAGCTGAGCAATTTACCCTGAATTAAGGAGCAGAGAAATGCTAAAGCTATCAAATTAAGAAAATTGAATTCACTTATCACTAACATTTTTCCAAAACTGTGTCATAAAAGCATCTTCTGAATGCACTCCAGACTGATCCATCCACCCAATGGATAACTGCTTTTTCAATATCTTCGCAAAAGCACACCCTTGTTTTAGGCTATCAAAGAAGCTGTTCTCCATTTGTAAATATATATATTTTTTTCTCATTAGAGTTACTTTGAACATATCAGAAAAAAAAAAAAAAAAGGGGGTTCCCTATTGAAATCAGATTTAGTCTTGATCATCATTGATTAGGGCATGGTGGTATACATATTTAAAAAAATAATTTCACAAATTAGCATGCAAGTCTGTATGTTCACCTCCACTCAGAAAGCTGACATGTAGATGGCCCCACTGTGCAGGACATCATTAACTTGAGAAAGAGACCTTCACCCAGGTCCCCTGCTTGCTTCTGAATTGTTTAGCCATTGTCTTTGCTGGACAGCAAAAAAGAACAAAGACCACAGCCTGAAGACACCAACAGTTTGTTGAGGTTTTGGTTTTTTTTTTTCCTAGAAACACAGCAGGACTTGCAAAAATTAAGCTATTATACATCTGAATACCAGCTCATTGAGCCTCAAGCAGCTATTAGCCACAAATTAATAACAGCTACACGACTGTAGTAGCAACGCTTCTGGTACTTCGAGACACTTATGTCTCCACAGAGCTAAACAGAGCGCTTGCCACCTGCCAGCCTGTCCCAGTGACAATCCTTGAAGCAGATCACTGAGACCTCCTGGGAATACCCTTCATAGGCTCCTCAAGTCGAGGTAGCCCCTGAAGGTCCAAGTAGAAGTAAATCCTGAAGGTTCAGCTCCAGTTTCCTCTGCTAGCTCAGGCTGTGCCACTCTATGTTGTGACTCCATGTCCCTCTTCTACAGACACAGTTGTGCCCACCCTGAGCTCAACTCCACACGCGGCCTAGCACCTCCGCACCATTCCCAACGTCTAGCAGGGTAGAGAACACCTTCTAGGATGTCACATCATCTTTATCTGCAGATCCTTGCTGTGAAATATCAACTTATTCTGGATTTTGTTGCTTGCCGTTTTCATGATTTTTCTCAGGTCGTCAAACTCTCGCCTGTGCTCACTGTGGGCCTGCAGCCTGAAGCAGACAGACAGGAGCTAACAGGCCACATTCTGCTGGGATCTTGCTGGTGGAGTCCTCCTACATCTCACATTTTCTTAATAGTATATTTTGAGGTCTCACTTGCTCTGCTGAACTGGCTGAAAATTAATAAAGCAAGGAAAAAGCACTAAAAATGAAATGGGAGGACTGTTACTAACGTGTGACATTTCAGAGTACTGATACATGAATTGGTCCACCTACCAAACACAAAGAATACAGTAAGCTATCTTTCAGTCAACATTAATAATGAAGTACCGAAAGAAAAATGTTTTGAAATCCCATCTGAAATAAACAGCACTTAAATTCTTCTGAAAGCTGGACCATTGTAACGGAAAGGAAAGTTCTCCCCTTTCACAAAGCTTGAAAAAGGGACAGTGCCAAATGTTTAAAAAAAAAAAAAAAATACTTCCAGCAAGATTGCAATTCCAACATTAAGCAAGAACTTGAAGATTTCTATCACTATTCATTCAAAAAGTCCCTTTCTTCACAGAGTTAGCACTGGCAATTCATCAGACTGAAGAAGAAACCCGTAACGGGGTGCTGGCATACCCGCCTGCCTCTCCAAGCTCCCAGTGAAGCAGAATTATGAACACAGTCCTCAAGGAGGTGAGGTGTAGGTGGAGATTTAGTCCAGAGACCTTCTGGACAAACAATAATACAGATTTTTTAATACTAAATGGTGGGAAATCTAACATATGAAACACTTAACATTTATATTAACCACCGTACAGAACATTCAACAGCACACAGTGAAAACGATATTCCATTTATTTTATGAAAACATGACAGACACCTCACATATTAACACCAGTAGCATTATTAATGCAAACAAAAAAATGAAAACTGAGGGGAAAAAGAAAAAATGAACACACCACAGCTGTTACCAGTGGTTTAACAGCCGTTCACTGGAATGGCTTCTCTGCAAAGATGACCTTTGCTGTTCAAAGCAAAGTATGATGCATTTCAGATGTAAAGCAATAAAGTAATAAACACAGCGAGAAGACAGATAATGGAAAGAATAATCAAATGATTAACAACAAAGATGGGTTACTGAAAGATAAGACACACATTGACCTGTATATTTATTATTGCTAGTAAGTTCATAACATTTTGACAGCGTTACAATAGGTCAAGAATGTAAAGATACCGATCTCAAACATTTTGCAATAGCAGGTGCAATTGTAAACCCACTGCAGAGAATCAGCCTTCACCTTGATAACATCATCCCACAACAGCTGCTGCAAAAGACTCTACATCTAAAACAAATTCTTTCTACTTGAAGGTGACACTTAAAAAAAATTTGCTTTCAGTTTCGAAAGAATACTACAGATAATTTCTTTGGTGACAACTCGACAGTCACCACTGTAAAAACCACAGGTTAATCCAGACCAGGGGTAAATTCTTTTGTTTGTAAACAAGCTCACTCATACAAGCGATTTTTTATTTTATTTTTTTTGAAGTTATGACATGTCATGGAATTTAATTTTAGCATATCCTGAGACAAACCTGCATCAGGGTGCTTGAAAGGCAGCAATTATTGCACTGGCTGTTATCCAATTAGCAGTAACAAGAGGAAGTTCCCACTGCTAATTCACATAAAGGACTGTGCCACCTACATGTGTGCCCATTATTCAAATCCCTTTTTATGCTGAGTAATAAAAACATTTATCACCACCAATCCTTTCCCAGAAATATCCCTCCTGCTTACTGTGCAACTGTCAGTTAAGTCACTAATTTATCCATTTTTTTTTTGTCATTCTTTTTTGTTGTTTTTGTTTTTAATTTTTGATCTCTCTTAAATTATCACTTTTACCATCCAAAGAGATCTGGAAGCAACTCAATGAAGTACTTAACCAGGCTGCCAAGAAACAACTTGCGTTAATCTCCAGTGGCCTTATTTTGTTGCTTGATTATTCTTCTTACTCTCCGTTCAAGTCCAGCAGACCTATCCAGGTCTTTTCTCCAGGCAATGCAGTTAAATATTTCCTCATGATTTGGGGAAGTTTTCATGACTTTTGCCTGCAGGTTTTTCAGCCATTATCCTGTCCCAACTTTCCATCTTATTTTAAAATGGCATAAAGATTTTTTCCATCCAATTCAGCAGGGTTCAATTTCCTGAACCCAACTCTTCAGTACAAAATATTCTTGAAATCTGCCCTTCACATGAATTTCATCCTCCCGTTTCCTTTCTTTTTTTAGAGAAATAACATTAAGTCTCCATTTCACCTGCAATGCTACAAACTCACTGAAGGCAGTAAAGTTGCAACAGAAGAAAGCAATCTAACCCTCAATGTTCATCCCAGCAAGGTGAGATAGCAAGTCTGTAAAGCAGTGCAATAAAAGTCTTTTCAAAGCTTGTACAAATGAAAAATAAAGCATCAAAATATCCATAATCTAATGAAGGTTTCTGACTACATACTAACACTTGGTTGTGGATTTTTGTTTGTTTTTAAATAAACCAAATTACACAACTTTTAAAATAGAGGCATTCACTGAAAACAAAATCATTCCAGGCTACTCAAGATTTTTTTGCTTAAACTACCCCAGGCAGCTAGAGGTTTAGAATATATATAAAAAACACCATGTAAAGGATTTTTCAGAAAAATATAACTAACTCGTGAATAATTCAAAAGTAAGTACAAAACCACATAACTACTTAACATTTTATTGATTTTTTTATTGACACATTTTACTGAAAGATTATAGCACCAGTAATTACAAATCCACACATTTTTGCAGTGTGCAGGGACAAAAAACTCACCGTGATTTAAAATAATAATAATAATAAGCTGAACACTACCACAAAACACGACAAAAAAAAAAGTAAGTCATGCAAAAGCCCTCAGGAGTTTCAATCACTTGAAAGAAGCTGAAGCATTCAGGCACCATCTATGAGAAGATTCAATAGCATGTCCAACAATTCCACTCACCAAAAGGAAAACTCAAAATGAGCCACAAACTAATTCATTACCATCATTCTGAGTACACTGCATCAACACTGACCAAGAAAGATACACTTAACTAGCAGCAGCAGGAGGGAGGATGTACGTGCTTTTAGAGGTCTTTTCAAGGGTGGGAAGAGGGGTTTGGTCGGTTGGTTGTGGTGGTTGTTGTTCCTCTCTTGATGGAAACATCTTGCTATCACTTAAATTCCAATTTGCACAGAATTTGAGAGGTCTAGAACATGAGCATGGAACATTACCAAGTAGTTTTGTTCGGCATTGAACCTGAACAACTCGTTTCTTATCAGTTGCAAAACACGGGAATTGTTCTCAAAGTACAAGAGACTCAATCCAGGGAATATTCTTTCGATTAATTTGTTGTTCTTTCACTATAGTTTCCTTCTACTGCTGATTCAGTAGTATTTTGAAGTTCACAGACATAGCGTTATTGCCTATAATACATTGCCTTAAAGGCATTACATCAATTCTGTTATCCAGCCTAAGAAACTTACTTTCCATCCAAGAAAACCACAACAATATAGTTTACTTTAATAACAGAATCTTTTCTTTTCTTCCCACAGTCTTTTCCATAGTTTCCCAGAAAATGAGGCAGTGATTACATCCAGAAATACATTAACATTCACTAAGACATGAAGTGGAAAAACTGCATTTGCAGTTTTATTTACTAATAGAGGAGTCAAAAAGTGAGTAACTTATATTTGTGAGAAAAAGCTGCACTAAATTGCCTGGCCAGTAAACGTGAAACTTCTGCCATAACCACACACAGTAGTAACAACAGAAGACATTCAAGAAATATGCAGTAGTTGTTCTTTGTTTAAGACACGTTAGACCTCCAGCAGTAGTATTGTGTTCAGTTTTAGGCATCACACTTCTGGAGAGATGCTCACCAACTGAACGTGGTCCAAAAGAGAGCCACTAGAATGCGTGGATATTTAAAAAACCACAATCTGCAAGTAAAGCTTGAACGAATTAGGATTGCTTAGACTAAAGAGGAGGTGACTATAGTGTGAAACATGATAATGTCTCCAACATGTTAAATGCCACTTTAAAGGGTGAAAAACAATATTCTTCAAGTCTATAAGGAACAGAACAAAGAGCTAATGAGTTTAAGTTTCAGCAAAGAATATTCAGATTAGAAAGTAGGAAAGTCTCAAACTAACTGAAATTAACTCTATTCTACCAAAAATCACACACAAAACAGCTTCAGAATGGCACAATGAAAATTTGTGCATGATTGGAAAAATCTTTGCCACCATCACCTTCCCATTCTCCCAGTGTTCACACAAACCATCCGCACACATTCCCTAAACGTTCACCCAACAAAGCCTGAAGAGGCATGGTATTTTCCCCACATCTAACTTACAAATTCAGCAGAATGGCACATTACACAACGATGAAATGAAAGAACGAAGTCTTCCCAACGCTCCATGTTGTCCTTCATATTGTTTTCTCTCCCTGGAACAGCTCCTTGGCTTCTGATTTTTTGTGGATTACGTTAGGACCTAGATCTTAGATCTAAGAGTCAATACTTAAGAAGTTACACATAACACAGAAGAAAGCAGTCACTGAAACTAGCCACGTCACAACCAGTACAGAACCTTGCTAGAAAAATGATCTCCACACTGTGACTGTAAAAGCTACAGTGGCTGACTGCTCACGGGGATCTCCAAAGGTGATGTTGTTAACAGCAAAGGAAAATCATCACATTAGGGCAACCCACGTAGGCAAACAGAACGACCACACCCACCAAAAGAAACATAAAACACTAAGGAGCAATTCTTGAAACAACATTCGCTGTTTCCTACTTGATTCACGAATGGCAACCAACAGGAGTTTGGGATCGATTTTTGCTTTATCTCAAGGTGAAATGACTCATTCCTTTGCGGTGTTCCAACTACAAACAAAAATTTAACTACAAGATTCCAGATATTGAACACCCACAATCCACTGAAATAATCGAGGTGTGTAATTGATTACAGAAGATTTTCTAAGTCTATGACTAGACCACTAGTAACTGAACACTGTCTCAAAAGCTTCCATCTTCCTTCAAGCAAAGGTGGAAAGCACTGTCTCCTGCCTGTGCCCCACTAACACACAGTATTAGGAGAACACAAGACTCAGAAGTTAAGTGGTCTTTCCAGATACCAGGTACGTACAGAGAACAACATCATTCTCCTTACCTACTGGGGAGAGCATTGGAACTCTTAGCTAGTTTCTCAGAAATACCCTTTCCACTGTAGCCCCTTAATTTCATTTTTACATTACTGTAAATGTTATCTACATCCCTTCCTGTAAGGGAATGCAGTTGCTAGTGCAAATCTAGCTTTTTTTCCCCTCCTACTCTGTAGGCCATGATGCAGATACAAGCTGTAGGAGGCCTAATGAAGTACAGTCTGGACATTTGAATCACCAAATGAAAAGAGAAGTAGAACCATAATACAATATTACTTACACAATTACACTAATCTTACACTAATCTTGCATTTTAAAATATCACCTTTTAAAGCCAAACTGAATAATACAACTAAAAGAGCAAAGGCAAAGTTAAAAATTCAAATATACTATTGGAACTGATACTCGATGGCACTTGGTTATTTTGGATGCAAGCACTGCAGCAAGAATGAACCATGTAACAGCAATCAAAATTGATACTACCAAATCAGTCCCAACAGAGGTAAAATAAAACACCAAATCCTGGACAGTAATCAAAAAAGTTATCTTTCTGAAATGGCAATGCCTCTAATGAAATCTGAATTGGTAATGGTTGGTCGTGATTTAATAACTCACAGGCAATACAACCTAAGGAAGATTCTCCCAGAGGGGCCAAAGTTCCAAAGAGAAAACACACACAAAATCCAAATGCCATTTTTTATTTCTAAGAGGTAAGACACTAACAGGTAAAGTGAACTGTGAGCCAAAAGTTGGCTCCCCATATTTTCAGTTTTATTTATCAAACTGGAAAAATCTTTCCAACTTTCTCTTTTCCTGTATGAGACCAAAACTATGAGATGTTCTGTTTGTATTACAATTACACTAATTCAATGCAGGTCACTTGCTTTTTACTGAGTCCAGATGACATTTAGTAAACTAAACATTGGCCAATTAACTTAAAAAAAAGGTGGGGGGGGGCTCTGATTGCCGCTGGGTAGGTCATACAGTGGCTACAGAATACAATTGCTTGAATTACATTTTGACTAACATCAAAACATAGAACTGAAGCTAAAAACTACTTATTTTTCCTGCACGCCTTCTGGATTTCTCACATTTGGATGTACTCATTTAAAAGCTATCTCTTCTGCCATCCCAGTAGGTGATAGACAGGAACAGACTCACCAGAAGTTTGCTGTTTCCTCTTTCTCTACACATTTTTTTTAATGTGTTTTTATTATTATAAAAAATACAAACAATGTAGTTTCCACTTCGTTTTTAATATCCCAAGTGGCTAACTAACCTTCTCAAGCCTGCTCATTTGAACATACCGCAGTAAAAAAGAAAAACATAGCCCTGGAGATTTGGTGAACACTAAAAATAATAATTGTCTAAGCCTCTTCTATTTCTGCAATAACATTTGTATTCTTAAATCAACCTGAACTGACATGTAATTAGCCATACAATAACCTTTACTGATAATGCAGAGAAACTAGTTCCAGAGGGGTAGGAAAATCCTCAAACTTATCTCCAAAAAGCAAATAAACAATATGTCTTTGTTAATGTCTTATTCATGATCAAAGGCAGAGATTATTCTGACAAAACCACTAGCTATAAAATAACTAAAACTTGCTGTTTTATTTAGTAGTGCAGGCTAGACCTACTGTAACTGACTGTAAATCTATCATTGATATTGTTTCTACCCATTTCTGGATTTGACATGCTTTTTTCAAAAGTTTTACACTTTAAAATAGTAGTATCAACTGTTAAAAGTAGTAAGTATTTTAAAATAGTAGCCCAGTTAGTAGCTTATTCTACTCTGCATTGAATGATGTGAGTTTGTTATTATTTGCAACATCTCAAGGTGTTTCTATCCATCTTTACTTTCTCCCAGCGTGACCCACTTACTTTTTAACAAACTTCACCAAATACAGAAAACAGACCATAACACAATACACACTAATTAGATGGCATTACTGATCTCCAAACCTGGTCATTATCTTCACAGTACCCTACATCCTAAGGGAAATAACAGAGTTCAAGCAGATGAACTCCTTAGTTGCATGCACATGATGTCACTCTAAAGTATTAAAAAAAAAGTGAATTAAGAAAAATTTGTAAAAATTTCATCAAGAAAAAAAATCCAAAATTTAAAATGTAAAATTTTGAACCTAGAAAAATACAGATACTGAGATAAAAGGTTCGTAGTAGTAGGAATTGACCTCCAGGTTTCTTTGCTTAAACCAAGTTTTAAACAAATATGAAGGCAGAATATAAAAAAAATAAAATGCAGGCATCTATTAAGATTCCCGAATTACTTAACCTAGAATGTTTCATTTCAGCAGGGACAAAGTTTTATAGGTTTTGGTTCTGGTCCACGCTCAGTGTTGTACTGCCTTGTCCAAGCACTCTACTTATTAATCTCATTTTCTTAACTTTTCTAAGGGTCTCATTTAGCCTGTTGCATTTTGTTCCATTCAAAGACGCTTATCATAGCTTCCATAAGGAGATACTAAGGAGAAAAAAAAATCAAAAGCAAAGCTCCATGACTGTAGGTAGAGACAGAAATAACATTCCTTCACAAAGAAGCTTAGAGAGCAAAAATTTACAACCTGTGTTACTGGAAAAATTTCAGTTCAGTGATGCGGCTGTTGTAATCACTCAAGTATGCAAACAATACAGCAATGGCTCAACCAGTGACTAGAAACACTGGTATCATATAAATGGGCCATATCATACCCTTAATTCCTAGCAGCTTGTCCCAGGTTTCTACAAAAAGGCCTCAAGGCAGAAAGGCTAGGGAAGAAATCTCAACTGCAGAGGTTCTTCAAGACATGGCAGCTGTATACAGTTACATATAAATGCCTTCCTTCATCCTTGAAGAGATATGTTGATATTCATACTCCCGGCTCTTCCAGAAATAACGATCAACTTCCAGTCAACTACACAGTTCACATGAAAAGCAGCTCAAAGAGCACCTTGTCAAGAGTTACCTCACTTGAGCAGCCTCTGAATAGCATCATGTTTTGCAACAAATTCACGGATCTATCAAGCAAAGGTTTTGCAGATCTGAGAAAGACATGCTTTGAAAATGCTGAAGATCTCACCTCTCTCTTTCTCTCTAATTGTATGTATTCATTCATTCCACTCAAAGAGCTTCACAGAAATGCATCTATCCAACACGATGGTCCTCAGCTTCAGAAAACAGTATTTAAAGAGCTCCCTAGAGCAGAGACAATAGAAGCAAAAGAACTTGACAGGCAAATAGAAAAATAAAGCACGCCTGACATCTACAATGTTAGCTGTGGGATGTTCTGGAAAAACACCAGCTGGTTAACTTCACAATGTAAGAAAACAGCTTAATCCTAATGAAAGACGGCAGCAAGAGTAAGAAAATTAACTGAAATGTTGCATTCCTTTTTGCAGATCAAAGGTCAACAAAAAGGAGGATCATATTAGAAGGTGTAGATGGAAGCAAATGGCTACAAACTCAAAAGAATTTCTGAGAGAAACCACAGAATCACGGAGTGGCTGTGGCTGGCAGGAATCTCTGGAAGCTGTCTGGTCCCACCCAAAGGAAGGTGCCCAGGACTACGTCCAGCTGCCTTCTGAAAGTCTCCAAGGAGGAAGACTCCACGACCTCTTAACAACCTGTTGTACCAATGCTCTGTCACTTACACAGTTTAAAAAAATAAAAATTGAGTCCTTATGTTCAGAGAGAGCCTTCTAATTTCCGGTTTTGCCCACCGCCTCTTGTCCTGGCACTAAGAAGAGCCTGGCTCCATCCTCACTGCACTCTCCCTTCAGGTATTTATAAACAGTGATGAGATCCCCACTGAGCCTCTTCTCCAGGCTGAGCAGTCCCAGCTCTCTCAGCCTCTCCTCATATGAAAGATCACGGAATGGTTTGGGTTGGAAGGGACCCTAAAGCCCACCCAGTCCCAGCCCCCTGCCATGGGCAGGGACACCTCCCACCAGCTCAGGCTGCCCAAAGCCCCATCCAGCCTGGCCTTGAGCACCTCCAGGGATGGGGCAGCCACAGCTTCTCTGGGCAGCCTGTGCCAGGGCCTCACCACCCTCTGAGTGAAGAATTTCCTCCTAATATTTAATCTACATCTCCCCGCTTTTAGTTTAAAGCCATTCCCTCTTTCCCTGCCACTACAGCCCTTCACACAGAGTCCCTCCCCAGCTTTCCTGTAGCCCCCTTTAGGCACTGGCAGGCCGCTGTAAGGTCTGCCCAGGGATTTCTCTTCTCCAGGCTGAACAACCCCAGCTCCCTCAGCCTGTCTGTGTAGGAGAGGGGCTCCAGCCCCATGAGCATCCCCATAGCCCTCCTCTGGGCTCACTCCAACAAGTTCACGTCCTCTTTGTGCTGGGCCCCCAGGGCTGAACGCAGGGCTCCAGGTGGGGTCTCACGAGAGCAGAGCAGAGGGGAACAATCACCTGCCTCACCCTGCTGGCCACGCTGCTTTTGGTGCAGCCCAGGGTATGGTTGGCTTTCTGGGCTGCAAGCGCACATTGCTGGCTCATGTCAAGCTTCTCGTCTACCACCACCCTCAGGTCCTTCTCCTCAGGGCTGCTCTCAACCTATTCTCCTCCCAACCTGTATTTGTGCTTGGAATTGCCCTGGGTCCCGATACAGGACCTTGCACTTGGCCTTGTTGAGCCTCATAAGGCTCACACAGACCCACCTCTCAGGCCTGCCCAGGTCCCTCTGGATGGCAGCCATTCCCTCCAGCATGTTGACCACACCACACAGCTTGGTGTCATTAGCAGACTTGCTGAGCATGTGTTTCATCTCATTGTTCACATCACCAACAAAGGTGTCAGTGGCTCATGTTCAACTTGGTGTCCACAAGGATCCCCAGGCCCTTTCCTGCCAAGCTGCTTTCCAGCTGCGCAGGCCCTACCCTGTACTGGAGCACGTGGCTGTTCCTGCCCTGGTGCCTTCAACATCAGCCTTTGATGGTACTGCAGAGCAGAATCTCTCAGTACAAGAAAAAGAAGTTTACTGTACTCTTAACTCTAATTGTGATTGGGGACAAGACACAAGATACCCTCTCCACTTGCAAAGCTGAAATTTTTCACCTGCCACATCACAAAGGTTAAATAAGAAACAACTTTCCTTATTTCAGCACTCTAGAACTGGGGAATTGGGGATATATTCATGAAGAATACAGAAAAATCTTGTATTTTCAGCATCAAGAAGACAACGGGTACAGGCTCCTCAGGAGTATCTGAAGCAGAACCATGCATACGCTACCCCTGTGAATCTGAATCACATTTCAGAAGGATACACTGATCTATGAACTTCAGCAAACGGATCCAGAACATAAGGCCAAGACCACCTACCTGCACTGACAGAATCCAAGCAGACTGGGGAGGTAAGGGAATATCTCGGGTATGTTCCAGCACACTTCTTAGCTGACCAGGACTCCTAGCACTCAAACACAGCATGACGACTGAATTAAAACACTACCTCAGGGGAACCAATAAAGGGAGAAGAGATAAAAATCTAAAAAGAAGGCCTGACACAGAATAGGGAAAATTGTTGCTTTCTTTGCTTTTCTCCAGTGGAAAAAAAACAAAAACAAACAAAAAAAAACATACTATGGCAAGTCCCTAGTCTCAAAGGGTCAGTCTTGAAGCATTGCCTCAGATCTACTGTCTGAAAACTGTCAGAAGCTGATCCTGAGAAATATTACGTTACTGTATAAATCTGAGATGAAAAGATAGAAAGTAAGCATAGTGGCCCCACACTTCCATAGTGACTTGAACCTCCTCTGACTTCTTGCGTCTTTCTTTTGGCAACATTCCTCTCATAAAAGAGATCATATGTACATCTGACCAACAAGAGCGATGTCCTCAGGCCACAGCCGAGCTCTGATGTTGACAGTTTCTGGTGTTGTTGATGGGAGATGGAAGATAGTGGCATCCTTTTGCGAGGACAGGAATAGCACAGTGTACATGTGGATTCCAGACATCCAGTGCACTCATCCATACCAAAACAATACACTGATATAAACCAGAAGTCATCATACAACTTTGCATTAGGAGTGCCATGACTGTACCTACAATATCTACATCTTTCTTGGCCCTTAAAATTTTCTGGAACAGTCTTTCCTCTATCCCTGTTTTTTGAGCCATACACAGACTTGTATCTTCCTTCTGGAATCCTACGTGTGTAGCCTAACATCAGGATGTAAACTGCAATTTTACAAACCCATTTCAAGGCAGAGTAAGGAGAGCAACAGGATCAGAGGATGGAAAGCTGATGAGGACTACTGGCTCAAACTTCAGGGAGAGAAAGTCTGGGTGCTCTACCTGAAGATATGGCAGTCAGCCAAAAAGCACCAAGCACAAGTAATAAAGCAAGAGTTTCTCTAGAACAGGCAGCAAGACCAGAAAGCACAGAGCGTGACCGATATCTTGACGATTCCTCTTGCATTTTCTCTTAGCTCCTTACATGGAGCTACACAGGGCAATGTTCTAAAACAATGACTCAGAACCAGCATAGCATACCCCAACATGCCTTTCTGGTGCCATTGCCCAAGCCACTGCACAACTAAGGCACCAACAAACCAAATGGTTTTGGTGAATTAGCTTCTTTGTCTAAAAATGGATACAACCACTGAAGAAAGAAAGAAGCCTTTCTCAGTTAACAGGAACACAAAAACTCAGCTAGGAATGCTGTAAGGATGATTAAATAAGCTATCCGAGAAGAATAAAGAGCACTACCTTGGATCAAAGACAGCGAAGATCTCACTTATAAAAGCCTTTATTTCAAGCAGGAACAAATTCTGAAGACAATCCTAACCCAACTGACATACGAAAGTAAAAGGGAGATACGAGATTACTACAGCCTTCCTCTACATGCAGGAAGCTAGAAAGAGCATGCCTGTTACAGATTGCTAGGCTGAAATATCTTACTGAATTAGGCTGACAAAAGCACTTGAATGAAGAGAAAACTCCATGAAGAGAAAAGCAAGGCAAATAATGCAGTAGCATGAGTTGAAACTCAGAGATTCATCTAAAAATCTTGATTTTACATACATGCAAACTATGTAGCCGACCAGGACTAAATCCATACAGAGGTTCAATGCCTGTAATTATATTTTTGATATAACAATATCCAACAACTGGAAAACAAAAGTTAAGAAGTGTGAATTTGTGTAGCCAGATTAATACGTAATGATTTACCAGGAACTCCGGTGAATTGTGCTCCAAAGGAAATAGTTGGCATCCAATAAATGTTGGGAATGCGTAACTAGAAAGACCATGTAAACAATGAGTATCCTTTACATACTAGTTTAGCATTCCTGAGACACTCCATTCTTAGTAATAAAACAGACAGAGCCTCAGTTTAGATGCAGGTTTAAGTTAACTGTAGGTGTTAGGCACAAACATTTGGTAACAGCTATACAGACATTTCACAGTCTTGGTCAGTAACAAGAGAGCATGCACATTATTGAACAAATTAGCATTAGTAAGCACAGAAATTTAAAAGAATTATAAAAACTGCAATTCTTGTCCACCTAAAAATGCCCATTATGGGGCATCTGATATAGTTACTGTAGCATGTCACCAAAAAAATAATATATATGTATGCATATAACACGTGTACATGAGTATATACACATATGTAATATATGCTTATATTTAGTGTGTATATATATATGTATCTATACACACAAATTTCATAAAAAATTCATTGTTTTCTTCTCCTTCACTGAAAGGAGACAGGATTCCCCTTGTTTCAAAGTAGCTTGTAACCATGGGAAAGAAATGATCAAGTACACAACACTCATCCTTCTCTGAAAACCCTGAGGGCCCTGATCATCCAGATATCTCCTAGAGCTAGTTTTTGATATTCACTGGCTTGCTTCCAAATAAGACTTACACACATTTGTCTATCGAGGCTGCCTGAATCTGAGTTGAAGATACTCAGAAGAACATACACACAAGGTACAGCAGTTAAGAAAGGGTGAGGTCTTACAGTGTAAGAACTATATCACCTGATATACTTACACGCATACCCTAACCTTACAGCAACTGCTTGCTTTTTTTTTTTTTTCTTTAGGAAGCTGGCATGCAGTAACAATAAAATACAGCTGAAGCACATAAAACTGAAAAATTTGGTAGTAGAGGTTCCTGCAGTGAAGGAGATCACCAGGGCTGGATTCTCATATTCACTGAAGATCCTAACACAATGTATGATTATTTCATGGAAAAAAAAAAAAAAAAGTATAATTAGAGGCAGGTGTAGAATGTGTTCTCCCTGTAATATGCAAGCTTCATATATACATAAAGACCAAAAATTTTTCTGTGGTTCAAGAGTCATTCAAACAATGAATGACATTCAAATACAGACATGCACACGTTGTTTTCACAGACATTGATAAAGAAACTATGAAACAGAGCAGCAATCCTACAGGAAAGACACATTGGTTGCGATAGCCCCATCCTCTGACTTCACCTCTTCTCTATTGCCTCCCTTTGCATATCCAGAGAACCAGGGAAAAGAGAGGAGGTGAATGCGTGGAAAATCCACGTGGAAATCATCGAAACAGCCAGAAGTTCTGTGCCGATCTTGTCCGACTAACACAGACCAAGTATCAGAGTCTGGCCTTAAATTATGGTGCAGGACCAGCCAAGCTTCAACTCAGCCATTACCCTTCAAAGCAGGCTGTTTTGAAGGACTTGCTATGCCCATCAAAAGACAACCTTCTTTTGAGAAACACTGTTCTATGGATTAAATACAGTGATTAAAAGTCAAAAGTCAAGCATACATTTTTGAATTTTCTATAACAGCAAGTCACCTTCGTTTTTCACAATGGGTATTCATCCAGTGTCCTTAATTAAATTATAAATACACTTAACGATGAATTCAAGAAGCAATTACAAACAAACTTATCTTAGAAACCTGTCAGTTTCCATGAAGAACAGCATCTCAAAACACCACACATTGCCTTCACATGCCACTCAGCATTAGGTTTCTCTGCCATTTGGACTTAATAACACCTCATACATATAAATGACTCTCTAAAGGAAGGAAAAGCCATCTTTGGTTGACTATCATTTGAATGGTTATTTGAACCCAGTAATCACACAATTCTTTCAAATTCTTATCGTATTACCAAAATTTTATCGGAAACAGATGTTAGCAGCACAACTTAGTCAGAATTATTGAACAACTTTTCTTTCACTTTCATAACAAATTAGGCAATGCTTAGTTGATGCATCTGAAAAAAGTTACAGAATCACAAGCCCTCAGGCCAAGGACTGGGTGTCATAATTTAAACCATCACCAATTGAAATGCAAAGGCATAAGAACCATAACATATTACTTAGTAGAACAAATTTCTCTTGCAGATGATGATCTTCATTTCTGAATAAATTCTGAACAGCAACCAAAAGCCAATATTTTAGTGTCAAAAGCCTAGCAGAATTCTTACAAACTAACAGAAAATTCCCTGCATCTCTACAAATAAGCACACAAACACACAATTAAATACACAAGGACTCCTGTAATTTACTGTTAGGCATGGGAAAGGGGGGGAGAGAATAGCAGGATCACAAAAAAATAAAGAACAAGCAAATTCCTGTAATATTCTGTTAATACTTTTAAATGCTCCAGAATAATCCTACCAGCTAGCTAGCTGTCGAAGTCCAGAAGACCTAATTAGCAGCAAGAAGACGTAAAATAATTCAGAATTGGGAGAGTAGAAAACAGAACCATTTGTTATTCTTCTTTGGCAGAAGCAATCTTGGGGCGTGGAAGGGAAATGTAACTAACTATTTTGATACTGAGAAGCATCCGCAAATATGCAGAGTCCTCCTACTCATAGATAAAATAGAAGGATATAATGAAAGCCACAAGAAAAATATGTATGTATTTAACACTGAGATGCACCACTGTCATTTCAGGACAAAACTGTATTAATACAGTTTACACCAGAGTTATCTCTGATGGAAACAAAAAAAAATCTACAGCATTATTACTCACAGGTAACACCTAGTACAAGTTAACACCTTGTTTCTTTGCAAGTGGAATCTATTTATTAACCAAATAGTCTGGAGTTAAATATTCAGAAAGAATAACAGTTACACAGTTTTGTGATAGCACCTCTAAAGTTGCTCTGCAAGGCTATTTATAAAAGCATAATTGTAAAAGGAAATGAAAGAAGGGAGAGCATTCATCAGTCACCAAAATCCTGGAGTGCCAAGTCTACAAAATAAGTTTTTTGTAGCACGCACCTTTTGATCAAAGTAATGTTATAAAAGGAACAGGAAAAAAAAAAAAAAAAAAAAAAGAAAAAGGTTGCTACACAATTGCCAGAGTTACCAATCTACAGTCATCGCAACTCTTCTGATAGTTATGAGTTATTTATGTTACAAACCTAATTATGGCATTCCCTGTAAATGTTTTTCTTCCATTAACAGCAAATATTAACTTCATAGAAAACAAGTTCCCTTAAGATTTGAAAGAAAAATGAGAAAAGTGAGCCAACCATGTTTTTATTGTGTGCATACAAGTAAGTAAGCAAGGTAACACTAACCGGACTATCAAGCAGCAGAGGTAGAAAACAAACTCACCCAGTACATACAGTAGCACCTGAAGTATAAGCACAGTCATTAATGGCTTGTGAAAATGAACATTATACCTGACTGACTTAATCCATAATAAAAAGAAAATACCAAAGCTCAAGAACTAGTCTACAAAAAAAAAAAAAAAAAAAAAAAAAAAAGCCAATGAGTGAAAGTAGCCCCAAAAAGCCAAAATATGTTATAACAAAAATCTATCTATGTAAGGTTTGTCAAAGATGTAAGATCAGAAACGAAGTCCTAACAATTCTTTTAAAAATAATAATGACAAATAACAATAATCAATCTTAAGTTAACACCACAGTTCTAACACCATTATTTAGAAGTGTAATTTTACCACTGCTCTGGAGCTATATTGAAACCTTAATATTTACAAAGAACGAGGTCATAAAGAAAAGGAAACAAATGCAGGACAATTTTCATGAAAACTTTCTTTCCTGTGCATTTGTATGTAACCTAATGTTAAGCATATCCCCAGGGGCACCAAATAGTTGATTACTTTTATCAAATATGAGGAAATTGATTTCTATGATGATATATTTGCTGAATACAAAGCAAGCCTAATGGGATCAAATAGGCTTATTTGAGTCACCTACCAGCCACTGATATGCACCAAGAATACAACAACAAAACAAAACACTTTCAAGAAGCACATAAATCAGAAGCAGGCAGTTTGGTTGCAAACAGGACACTTGTAACTGCAGCATGTTTTGGGATCACAGACAATACAGGACAAACCCAACAACAAAGGGCAACAGTCTGCTTTGACCCCCTTTTACATAAATCAAACGTGCAAATGTGCAAAAGCAGGCCTGATGAGAGAACAGCTTTTGTGAGCAGTGAAAGATGTTAGGTCATTTAAACGTTATGCGTGATTCAGAAATAAAGGGTAAGATAGACTGCATCCTCATGGTCTATGTCTAATCTCCTCTTACTTTCTTTGATGGAGCAAAGAACACCAAAGGCTTTTGGTCAAAATGATCAATGCCAATCAAAAGAGGAATCAGAGCACTTCTTCCCAAACTTTTTATTTTTTTCCACCTAATTCTTTGACTACCATAAATACAAACATGTAACCTTTCCATTCTTTTGGGAGTCATTACTAGTGGGAGCTTAGGTACAAACATACTCTATATATGAGTTGTTCGTGCATCTCTGGCAGTATTCTAAAATAAATCACCTAAATCTAGAAACATTTCAAGACAGAAAGACAGCCTTTGTGGGAGCAGTTGCTCCACAAAACCTCCACCTGCAGACCTTTATGTTCATGTATGCTAGCGTTTCTTCCTCCATAAAGTTTTTTCAGCCTGTATCACCTCAATTAAACAATTTCTATTCTCTTTAAAAACAGCTGTCAGCACACCTGAAGTGATACAATTTTGCTGATGCAAGAGATTCTTACCCCTGAAAAGGGAGGCGACTTCTCCCATGCTTCCAAGTCCTGCCTTCCTCCAACTGCATTAAACGAAAGCAACTCATTTTGTAAGAAAATGGCCACAATCTCAAAAAAGTTTGCTATTAAAATCAGAGATTTACAATCAGTGCAGCGATGATAACAGACAAGTTTGTCAGCTATGGCAAGCCCGAGACATTATAAAACAGCGGGTGCAAAAATCCTTACGCATCTCAGAGCTGTTCCTTTCCATAACAGCTAGCCAGGTTAATTACATTGTACACTTCAAGTTGGAAGAAGAAGGTAGCAAAGACCCAACACAGGTGGTTAGAGTCTGATTATTTTCTCAGTTAGCACTGAGAAAGTTTTTGGGGTTTCTTTTGACAAGATTTGTAAGTGTTCAAAATTTTTCTCTATCCAGTTCAAACTCTGAAAAAATTGTCTTAAGTCAAAGCCGTGCTTTCATTTTGTTCAAGTTATCTGAAGAATCCCAGATGACAAAGGTTGCAGCTGAGGGTATGACTGTGCTATTTCGGGATAGCTGGAACAGATGGGGACACGTCGTGGCAGTATCGATCTTCTGCATTCATCAGGAAAGCCTGTCCAGGTCCTCTCCCATCCTGCCAATTCTACCACAATCATCACTGCTGTCACACACACACACACACACACACACACACACACACACAAGATAAAACATATCTAGCAGAGATGTGTTTGTCAATATTATTCACACTTGCACAGTTTAGCCACATTACAGGCACGTTGATCCAGGTGATTTTTAGCAAGGCTCGTTTCAGATGACACCAAAGCCATCTTCAGAATCCTACTGCCAGATAAATACTGCAGAATACTCTTTCCCCTCCAGGCAAGATACTTAAAACCAGAAATCATCAACTACAGCCCTAGACCCATCAGCTTACTGTAGGATTTCCAGTCTAGCAAGAACCTACTAGCTACTTTGTACTCAACATACTTTCCCACCAAAAACCTCACATCACATCCAGTTGCTCCAGTCTCACCATTTGTTCAAACTGAAGTCAAAGGTGACCTAACAATTCACACAAATAAGAGAAGTTTTAAGGAACTTGGCATTGCTTTCTCTACAGGATTCAATTACCTCTCAGTGTTGAGCAGCACGGTATTAAATAAAGTTCAGTTTCTTTTTTCTTAAATTAGGAAGTTGCACACACTCATTTTCACCCCAAAAAATAAGTGTTTACTCTTTCTGAATATGAAAACAGAAGTTTACACAACTGTGTTCCTCTGAATAATAAAGGCAAACAAAAACAAGATAGCGCTAACATTCTACCGTCTCCTGACATAAAATTAAAGCATTCAAACTCAGTTGCTCAAACTTTTCTCCAAAAGTGAAAGGACAACACAGGCAATGCTCACTTGTGTCTGCACGTACTCATCCAATGCCCTCTGTCCCCAGGCCAGGGTTCATCATTACAACATTCCTTAAGGAGTCATCTGCTTTAACAGGAAGGGTATTTCAACACATGCATGTTAGTCTCCCCGTAAGTCTTGGATTTGCTACCATGTGAGGCTCCAATAATGCAACTACTCAGTGTGCACAAAAAGAAAAAAAGGAAGAAAAAAAGCAGCAGCAGAGAATACTGGGCTTCCACCTCTATTGCCAACTCTACAGTCATGGTTCCAGCACTCCCCAGGTACTGGGAAGTGCTGAAAGGGCCAACACATGTTCCCTAGAACACCTTCAAAGTACATCCCCACCAAAATATTGTTTTCTTAGATCAGATCACCTCATAAACTGTTCTAAATTCCTGGGGAACAATGAAGAACACCGCACACCTGACACTTCCTAGCCTCTCACGTGTTTCTGTAATTCTCCCTAAATCAGAAGTTGTCTTGATAGTTCTGATTTGCTCCACGAGAACACATCAGGACGGCACGGAGTGCAGGAGCATGCTTGGCACAGGAGGCTTTTGTTAGCAGAGCTCTTCAGGTAGGCACGCAATAAGCACCACTTCCAAGAGTTAATGCAGTTTTGCTTTTCTAAAACACGGACCAACGCATAAAGCCCATAACACATTAAGATAGATATGGCATTCCAAACACCTCAAACAATCTTCACAATCAATGTTTATTCTCAGACACAGTAACGACGCACAGAAGAAAGCAGAAATCTGGAGGTAACGCTTGTGTTGGCTTGCTTTCTTTCCCAGGGGAACGTCAATAATGGAGAACTCACATCTGGAATAAGAACTTGGATCCATATAGTTTTGAAAACAGATCATGCTAGCTAACAAATGCAAACTTTCATTCCACTTTTGCAGGTAGACAATGCTGCTTTCTGCCATAGGATATTATTGAAAGTATTTCCTATACATTCTCTTATGGCATTTTTAAAATAACCTATAAAAACTGAAACTGATACAGAAAATTCTAATACAAAAAAATCACAAGTTGCATCCCCCGGTCAACGGAGTCAGTTCACAGACCGCTGACTGCGTGTTAGAGCTCTGTTTAAATATTTAGTCAGTAAAATAAAAGGCTGAAATGAAAAAGACAGGCTGGTTTCATTCTTCTCTAAAACCAGGGTGGTCTACGGGCAATTTTTTGATACCACTGGTGTTGCCGGGGAAACAAAATGAAAACAGGTGCCATCAAATACAAATTAAAGATTTAGTTCTATTTTAAACCACCTTAAAACAAAGTTTCCATAAACTTTTTAACTGATACTACTACAAATTTGACAATACTTTATAACAAGAAAAGGATTATAAGTTGTCTTTAGACCATCAAGTTTTAACTGAAACAAATTTAGTCTGATTGGCAACCTTTCCTTTTAAATAAATTTCTTACATTTATTATGCATCATCCTCTTTAAAAGTGACTGAGTGTACATTTTAAGGCAATATAATACCAAGACAGAAACTGGGTACATACAGTCTTAATAAGCTTTATCAATTCCAAATTTTACCTTCCTTTCAATTGAAGCAATTTTTATATATATATATATATATATATATATATATATATATATATATATATATATATATTTTTAAACTAAGTAAACAGTCAGTATAAATTTAAAGAACGACAAAAAAAGAAATCTTACAGTGAGCAGTAATAGAAGCCTAATATTTTACTCCTAATCTGATTGCGGTTTTCTGCCACATAATTCAAAATCAAATATCCCTCTAACCAAAACCCAAGTAAATACACTTCTGCTTTTAAAAAGTGTAATAATGTATTAAGACTTGTGCTATACACTAGTCAAGTCTCCTTGACAAGGACTCTAAGTCTACCAACTACACAGAAATAAAACATTTTAAAGTTTAAGAAAAAAGTGAACATATTCACTTGAACGAAGAAGCGTTAATTCAAGCCACCAATGATCTTTTAAAGATTTACCAAGTTCTTTTTTGGCTTAACAAGACACTAGTCACATGCAAAAATTCAAGTGGACCTATTTCAATTAAAAGCAATGCATAAATTCCCTCTTCTATAAAGGTAGCTGCCAGACCTCTGAATAATTAAAAAAAAAAAAAAAAAATCATCTTTTATGTTTTTTGTTAATCATAGAACTTGAAAGATTATGGAAATAAAAAGAAATTGATGCATGTGCATGTATCATATATGTCCATGTAAGGACATGTATATATTTGTGTGTGTGTGTATATATGTGCATATATTTATAGCTATTCACTTGAAGTTTTGAAATCCATGCTATACTTTACAATATCCTGCAGGGTACTGTAGAATTTTTAGTAAAAGGAGTTCTCTGAAGTCTGTGCATAAATACGCTGCCGAATATTTTTCCAAGTCCATTGTGCAAGGTAAAAATGAACTGAACAAACCACCCAGCTTACAATTATGCGTACAGATGATGGAAAGGCTTATTCAAGCAGGAATGCTGTAATGTTAATTAATAAACAAGTCTTGTAACATACAACTTGTGATTCTAGTTTCAATGCATCTTGATGATTTACTACTGGTTGTCTATTTCAAATAAAATTTTCTTGAGATCATCAAGTTGCAGAATAGTTTTGCTTCGCACTTTGATCTATGTTTACAGTTTTCCTAACATCACAAATGAGCAGATTTACAGTGATTTAAAACTTCTGAATGAGCTTTTTGGTGGAGGGTTTTGTTTTTGTTTGTTTGTTTATTTCCAGCATTCCTCCAGGGAGAAAGAGGCCAGCTCAGTAGTAGAGAATAACATTAACCCATTGCATGCTAGGTTGGTTCGCTGAATGTATTCCTGGCTTTAACCACAAGAACAGGTCCATCAAACAACTTTTACCAATGCTTTCAGATGTGCGCTGTTCAATGCAACATTCACTGAAGTCATCAAGAATCCTTACACCTATTTCATGGCTTCATTCAGTCCCCACTTACTGTTCCAGTGTCTTTGAAAAGTAGTATTTCCAGGTCAAACATTTCCCTATTAATGTACCTCGCAAATAAATGGGTAGTATCATGGTATGGTCCTTTTTTCAGATTAGCACTTCTAAGAATTCGAATCATACACAGAAGATAGACAGCATTACATGAAACTAACCAACATCAAACTTCCCTTACAGTTATTTTAGTTAAAGTTTCAAGTTAACTCACTTGTGTGTAATTATGAAATTACTGTACTGATCCTCCGCTTACTTTGAAAGTGATTAATCAAAGTCAGAGAAAACCAACCATCAACTCAAATATGTTTCAAATTTCCTATTCAGGGGTAAGTCTAAAAAGATGAACCAATTTAATTTTAATTAAATCCTCATTTAGAAGCATGAAATAAATGTTTTCCATTTAATTCAAATTAAACTCCAGTTCCAGTCCAAATTTCAAATATTCTCCATTTCTGCTACTTTATTACACATGACAGATTAACATTTCCTTTTTGTGCACAGATGCAACCAACAAACCTGGTATCATAAAAAATAAAGAATGCATACTTTTAATAGTGATAAACTTATTTATCCTGCGCCAAATAATTCTATTGATTTGAAAGTGCAAGCAATGCTTGGTATATAGGAACCTTCATTAAAATTCTATGCTAGATATGCCAAAAAGTGGGAAGAAATTATATTTCTTCATCACAAGAAACTGGCCTATACCAAGGATGTATTGTCTGAGTTGACCTTCTCACTCATCAGAACACTCCCAGTAGTCTCCTCCTCTACATTCAGCTCACGGTAGAGTTGGTGACGAGCAAGTAAGCAAATTAAATCCTTTCAAAATCTGCTTCCTCCCTGAATCCTGTAGGCATTAAATATTCAAAAAAAAAAAAAAAAAGTCATACTTCTTTGGAATTCAACTTTGAAAGAAGAAAGCTGTGAACAAAAAAAGAAATCAAGATACAAATCCTCGCTCAGTGATGGTATTAGTGTAAGTGCAACAACTGGTTTGAACCACAGAACACTACTACTGTCTTAAAAGCAAATTGCTACATATGCTGTTACTATATAGAATTGCATTTCTCATGGAGATTACGTGGGAAACAACTCCTTTGACATTGGACAAAAAAATGATATAAAGAACATTATTTTCTGTTAGACAGTACCAACTGTGCTCATTTTATTCTCAAAGTTAGTCCACCTATTTGAAATTGGGGTCCTATTTTGCTCCACAGGGGCAAATAGCTCATGAAACAACACTCTTCTTCAGCCACATGCTTGCCTAAGGCCTGCTAGAAGTTTACCTCATGAAGTTCATCTTTAAATACTGTTGCTGAGGTACCGCTCGAAGAGCGGATGAGGTGAGGAAGGAGGAAAGCTTTGCAGAGAACACATCTACCCTTAAAAAGTCTAGAAATCAGTCTCATTTTATTGATAGGCACCACTAGAAAAGGCCAAGAGGACAGGTAAGATGGGCTCCAACCTCATCCTAGCACCATGTATCAGTGAGAACTAATTCTTGTTCTTTGGTCAGTTTCTGAACCAGTTCATCATGTGGCTGCCTAAATGCTCTTTGCAACAGAAATGGCAGGAAGAAAGCCCCTCTGAAGCTTTTTAAGGTCAGTTTAAAGCAAACAAACTCCACACAAAGCTCAGAGACACCTAAAGGTCTCTCAAAACCTCTTTGCAAATTCAAGTCTTCTGCTTCAACCATATCACACCACAGAATTAGGTCACCACATATTAGCATATCTAACATACTATAGATGTACATTATACGGTGTATCACCATTTATTAAGGAACTTAGAATTAATATGGCATTGTGTTGGACAACACACGCTGAAATCCTGTCTTGAGGAATCAAGTTTTAAGAAAACGACGAGACACAATGGAAGACCCAGTTCGAAAAGGGGAGCCATTTTGTTGTTGTTGTTCCTTTAACTACATGCATTCATAACCCTACCACTGACAGAACTGCATGTGCTAGGGTCTCATGCTTTTTTCCAAGTCTTATGATTTAACTATTTTAAAATAATCTTAGTACTTCCAGGCACTTGAAAGCACACAGTTTGCCTACAGTTAAATATCCTATCATAACACAGAAGCCACAACAGAAATTCCACAGAATTATGACCTCCCTGAGGAATCCCACTCAGGGAGTCCTACCACAACTCACTGCCTTCTTCCACAAGATTTTGAACAGGTAGTAAAGTAATAAACAGTAATATACAATCAACAATCCATATTTAAATCTCTTTAAATATTAACTCGCTCTATCTAGAAACAGCAGTCAAGATCTTCAGTTATAAATTAACAAGTGCCTCACAGAAAGTTTTTTAAAAGGGAATGACTTTTGGAAGTTACCTCAAACTCTTTTCTAAAGATAAGCAGAAGCACTAAAATAAGAAAATAGTATAATATACTTTTATAATGCTGCTCTAAATTGAAAGCAGTAATGCTAACATGACCTCTCAAATAAAACAATAGAAACTGATGAGACAATTTCATCTGTTGGAGAAGGGGAAAAAAAGGCAAGCATTCCCCCTATTTGAATTGGTTATATAGAAAATCATCTGATAATGCCAAAAGGTTTTTAGTGTTCCCCCCACCCCCCATCCTCAACTTCTGGCATAAGAAGGTATAGAGGAAACCATTTACTCAATGATTAAAAACCAGTCTAAATCAGACAGTGATGCTCAACAGGACACCTTCCTTGGTTCTTGCAGCTTTACACAGCAATAATTCTCACTTCAAACTCCACTTTTAACACAGTATGCTGAGAATAAATAACTGGGAAATGGTAGATTGTTATAAGATACATCAGGCATAAAAGGTTATTACAAACAGATTAGTCCAGGATGGAAATGACACAGGCTAAGCAGGAGGCATGGATAATCTGGGTAAGTGCCATGGAAAAATAAATATCATGATTGGACTTAAAGCAAATGGAAGCAGTTCAAATTGGCTTCCTCCAATTCACTGTAGAACATGTGATGCCCACATGGTCCATTTCCAACAAACCTCACCAGAAAGAAACAAAGGCCAATACTGTGAAGTGTTGAAAAACGCATCTACCACCAGCTTCTTCCATACTGCAGCAACATGAATTATTGCAGCTGCCTGATAAGCATGAAAGAATTTTTTTTTTTGAGCTACCAGCATTTATCTGAAACGCTCCATCCTGTCAGTAAGTGTTGACCTTGCAAAGAAGAGCAAATTTTATGAAATACAGGCTGCAGTTTTACAGTCGGCCTACAAGGCTCAGTGCATAGCTGTGGCCAAAAGTAGTAACTCCACTCAAACCACTTCCCCCGTCCATCTACATGCTCCTACAGCTCCTCTTGCTCAGCTCCAGCAGGTTTTCTGTCAGGTTAGCTTCCCAGAAGACCAGTTCTTCTGCCCAACTCCTTGTGAGGCCACAAAAACGCCAGTGTTTGCTTACCAGAAAGGTCAGCAGGAGCTCCTAGCTAGGGACAGACATCTTTATAACCTGAAGCCCACACTTTAAGGGGCTTAAGTTGATCATGAAAATCACAGCCTCATGGCGGTAAGTGACCATTGCATTAACATACTGCAAATACATAAGGTAAGGGTGGTGGTCCTAGAGAAAGGGCCTCAAAAGCTGCCATTCTTGAGGTGTAAGATGAGCTTTATGGCAAAATTAGTCTACTTCTTAACAAAAAGAAGTGTCAGCAGTACATAGATGGTGATCAGATAAAAACCCTGCAGCTTAAACAATCTTCCACCAAAAACAACTCATTTACATAACAAATTTGAGATCACAGCTTGATTAGCAAACACAAAAGATCTATCAAAAGCACGTTACCAACTTGCACCAAAAAACATGATCAGAACTACTGTGGAAAAATAGGGCCAACCTTTGTCTTTCTACCAAAAGAAATAAAAAAAGAGGCCTTTAGAAACAAACAGACATTAAAGACAGATATTGCAGGAAGAGGAGAGACTACACAAAGCAGTTAATGGTTTGAATTAAATTCAGACAGTGGTAGGAGGAATACTTTATCAGAACAGCCTGAACATATGCTGCAGTCCATAGGAAACACAGAAGCACAGCTGTTAAAGCCTCTCAGTGCAGGTTCAGAGTAGGAGCTTGAGTCTTGCTCTAGACCCACACAGAAGCCCCCTTTAATTAGCTCCACTATAATAAATTCAGAACCGCTCATCCCAGCACAGGAACCGAAGGCAGATGCATACACCGTTACCCACATTAACCCTGGTCATTGCACTGACGACTGCAATCAGACTTCTAGCCCTGTTAAATTATCTAGGTTTCAGTGATTTTTTTTTTTTGAAAAAATTTTTTTTTTTTTTTTTTGACTCAACAGCAGACTCACTGCCATTTCTAGCAACAGTATCACCACAGTTTAGGGTAACCTTGAAAATGTCTGAATTTTTTCCCTATCTGAGAAACGCTTCTTTGAGGAAAATTCGGAGAAAACACAGAAGTTTCCCTTGCTAACAAAGCAAACCATTATTACAGCACCAGCAAAAGCACAAAAAGGAACTCTGACACGAAATATGCGAGGCATTCTGTAATTCTTACATGAACAAAGCATTAGACTACCAGGCTTGCAAATGGTCTTGACCTTTGAGCTTCAAACCAAGTACAACAACAGCAGGTTATTTTGAACTCTGATTTGCCCCAGAAACGAGTGAAAATATCACTGATGACACTTACACAGTCAAGTACACTAAGCCACTAATACTTGAACAGAGAGGAACTGATTTTTTTTCCCCCCACACCAAATTCCATTTTGCACCCCCTGCTTCTCATTCTTTCCCAGCTGAAACCAGCACAACTCCTCAGAGTAGCCAGAGTGTGGTTAAGCAGAGGAAGCTATGCTTGTTTGCATGGAATCTGCTATTTCCTCTCTGCCAAAACACTTGTTTAAAGAAGTCATGTAATATTTCTATTAAGCTGTAAATGCAGTTGACAAGGAAATAGCCTACTGGCAGTGCATTACCTTTGTGGCAGTGCCAACCAGCCTACAGCAAAATAGCGCACATGGTAATTTCAACATGCATTCCCAAGTAACAAAATTGTGCCTTACATAAATACCACAGAACTCCAACAACATCTAGAAAAAGCAATGAAAATTTGCCCAAGCTTTCATGCTTGCCTATATCAATTCTGTGTCATAACTAAAACAAAGTAGGAAAGCATCTACATATGTCCAAATGTCCTGTGAAGCTGTATCATATGACACTGGGAAAACTATTGCAACTTAAATCTGTGTATTTCTTGTTAACCACTGTAACAACTCACTAATAAAAATTAAGAAAAACTCTAGGTATCAAATACATAAAAGACTACTAACTGCATACAAGCCCTTAAAAGCCATAACGTAATTTATTAACAAGAACACATGTTCTATGTAATCCAGAATTGTTGTGTTAAATTACTTTGGCCTTTGATAGCATTCATTTGATTACACGAATTAAACAGATTCACAAGCCTTCAAACTCAAACAGTGACCTTTGATTTATAAGCAGCTATTGTCACGCTTATAAAATCCTCACTGATAATGCAGTCCTCACCTTTCAACAGCTAGTGCAACTACACACAATTATGTCAAATGAACTCAGCTGTAATAAGGACAACTTCACTGAAAGTACAAGCAACAAAGCCACCATGATAAAATTCAACTGATTCGTAATCAATAATTCTTCAAATATTTTTCCCCAATATGTCAGTTCATCTGAATTAAATTCCCATTGATATTGAAAACAAGCTACAGAGATGCTTATCCTGGTCTCCTTGGCTTTCATCTGAGTATTTTCAGTTTGGACACTAATTTTAAAATAGTTAGCTACCCAGAAAAAAAAAAAAAAAGTGGTGCAAGAAAAACACTAAGTTTTGCAGTTGGAAACATTACATCATTTTGGAAACAAAACACTCACTAGCTTTAGCTGAGCTGCACAGTGGAAAAAAAATCAGGAAACATCTCAGGTCCAAAAAGCACAAACAAGAACCCAATTGCACTAAATACACTTGAAGTTACAAATGTGGTACCTTACAGTAATCACATATGAACAGCACCTTCTCCCTGAAGACTGCTGATATACTTTTATCGTGATCCTGATATACGACACATGAGCAAAAGAAAACTGAGCAAGATAATCTAACGTGTATACAATTTTCACAGCAAAGCACAAAGGTGAAAAATAATCTGCTTTTAATTTTTAAAGTTTCTTTTTAGTACCAAATGGGTTTTAGGTGTAAACAATCCAAGAAAGGATTATTTATTGATGCTCAGTGTAGTTATTCTAGTGTTCATTTCAAAAAAGAAAACAAAAGCATGACTACCACTGGCAGCACTTATTCCTAGACAAGCATTTTTCCCTATGAACTTCTCAACTTCTCAAGAGCAATTCCTTTATAAATGCTATTTCTCATAGAGTGAGTAATTCTATTTACATTTTTATTTTGCAAGAAGTGAATTGGTTCAGCAACAGACTGTAAGGGCTGGTTTAAAAAAAAAAAAAAGAGCTGCCAAAGGTTACTAACACCAGCTGTGCTCACACACAGCAATCTTAAATACTCTTCTAGATGACTTTTAAGTCAGAACTTACAAAGGAGGATGGCTTCTTGGTTATGGAACTCTACAAAGTGCAGCTGTAGTCTGAAACTGGCTCTATATGTTGCCTTAAGTCAATTAAGCATTTACTGTTTTAGTTCTCTCTCCATTGGAGATAACACTCTGACACCTTACAAACACGTCAAAAAACAAACGGCAGCAAATAGGAAGCATCACAGCAAGTAGAAATCCCTTGTCATAAATTTCATCCATGAATGCACTGTTTGATGACTCCAGTATTGGCACTTTTAAAAAAATACAATTAGAAGTAAATGCTAGGGCATACACTTACCCTCATTGGATGAATATCAGCATATGGAGGCTTTCCTTCAGCCATTTCTATTGACGTGATACCAAGGGACCAGATGTCTGCCACACAGTTATAGCCAATCTCCTGTATTACTTCTGGAGCCATCCAAAATGGAGTTCCTATAACAGTATTACGTTTTGCCATTGTATCCTGTAATTACATTATTTATGCAATTAAAACAGTGATGTTTATTTTCACAAATTCCTTTGATATTAGTTATATATTTAAAAGCTAAAATTAGCTACTCTAAGCTCAAATGGTAATGACAGCAATTAAGACCAAGCAGATTCAGGCCACCAGCCTCTAGAAGCTAAACAGGTGACAACGATCGTAAATCTTTAACAAAGCTTTAAAGCATAATCAGCAACCATTTGAAGTACAATGGGTTATAACAGTAAAAAAATAAAAAATAAAAATAAAAAATAGCCTTCCAATACATGAAATACTCAACCACTAGTTTATTTTCAGACACAAAATTCAAGGCAGAGAAAGAGACAGAAGTATAAAAAAAAAGGTTAGCAGCACTAAAGCATTTTTAAATCATCTTTCCACATGTACTTACTGTTAACTGGCCAGCTACACCAAAGTCAGCTAATTTTGCATGCCCTTCAGTGTTAAGAAGGATGTTTCCAGCCTTGATATCTCTATGTATTTTTCTCATAAAGTGCAAATATTCAAGTCCTTTAAGAGTTGATTTCAGAATAGTTGCAATTTCATCTTCTGTTAGCTGCAAGAAAACAAAACCTTTTTCAGGTATATACATGGACTGTTTCTATACATTTAGGCTATTTAAAATACGATCATTTCATAACGTTTATCACACCATGTACATGATGTATTTTATAGACAGGAATAGAGCTTCAAGAGCTTCTCCAAGAACAAACAAAAAACACAAGGGATAAAGGTGTACAGAAAATAGAGAAATAAATACAAATAAACAACTAAATAAATATATTCTTCACAAAGCTTGGTAAAAAAATAGTCATCACAGAGCTTGTTACTCACTATCTGTAGTGAGATAATGGAGATAGTGTAGCTTGCAGAAATACAGGTAGTAATTGTTAGGAAGTTTGTCTGACTAACTGGTTTGCAGGACTCTGCTGAAGCCTGTCTTTTTAGATGTTCTTCTGTTCTTTTTGAGACTGGTCCTTTCATTTTACACGGAATATAAAGTAAATGCTCGTTTTTGAAGATAAACATTTCTCACTCTGCCTGTGCTCGAACCTGACACAAAGCTGCAGAACTACACCCACACAGATGTGCCCCTATAACCTTCCCAAAGCCCTACTCAGCCCAGAAAAAGGGGCAACTAAGATGTCAGGGTACTTTTATGCTAGAAGGTGCCAGTAACTATTATCACCTGTTCCTTTGATCCGTAGACAATTACAGAAACGACTGAGAATGGATGCCAACCAGATGCTATGCACTTTTTCTTCCACCATTTTTCTTGCTTGTTGCCATCTGATGCAGAGAACGAATTCTCCTTGAACTTTTGGGTTCTTTTTAAATTACCTACGTTATTCAACAATTGTTAGATGACATCCACACAGGAAGATATAACGGATCTTCCATTTCAACTACAAGCACTGTATCCTTTAAAATATCTTCCAAGGATGTTAATTATTTTGCTGTGTATGTGAAGGTTCCCTGTTAGTTCTTAGTGTGTAAAGAACCCATAAAAGATATGCTGTGATATACTGGACTACTATTACACTGCAAGATTGTATACCTGAACTAACATGAATCTTACATAGCTAGAGCTGGCCCTGAATAGATTTTATTCAATGATCCACATTTCAGTCATTACAAGTACCACTATGTGATGATAGTGTAACATGTGAGCCCATGGCTTTCAAAGTATTCACAGACATAACTCCTGATCTCCAAAAAATAAAAAATAATTATCCCCTTACGTAACATTTATCAGTTTATAACACTCTGTAGACTCAGCAAGTCTACAGCCATGCTGAATTTTTAACAGGTTTCTTTGCATTCTTAAGTAGCAGCGTGTCCTTCAACTACTTCCGAGAATCCAGGTACGAGAATTGAAGTTCTCTGCTGGTTTAGAGCTGCTGAAGTCAGCAATACAGTCAGCATAGTTGAACTGGCACTCTGTCACGTTTGTTGTTTATTTTTCAGTCAGGATGAATGGAAACGTATTCTCAAATTAGTCACAGTAGCATGAAAGGACACAGTAAGACTGAATACAAGTTGAAAAATGAAAAACTGAAGAATAAGCCAAACAAACCAGAAACTGTCAGCAGTAATATTTATTGAACTCCATGAGCATCACAAAGCAAACACTAGGAACTCTTTTTGCTTGATTTCATTTTTTTTTTCAAGCAGACTAGACAAACTTCAGTGTTAAAACCAGAAAAAAAAACGCAAAAAAGAATCATAATTGATTAAATATCTCCTATAAGTAAAGAAGCAGTATTAAATGCACAACTGTTTATCTTAATTGCTTTAGATCTGCACAACTGGAACACAACCTCCTGAGAAAGTTCTATCAGAGATCCAGTAAGAGTGAATCTTTTGCAGGTACCAGACCCCTTAAGAACACTTCTTAGATTTTGATCAACATCTTAGAATAAAAGAAAACACACCCATATATACACGATTCATCCCATGTGATGCAACTTTAAGGAAATACAAACAAACTGTTCAGTCAACTGAAATGCCATTCAGTTATAGCAGCTTGTTGGTACTTTAATACAAGAACTAAGCAAATAAACTTCCAAGACATGCTTGGAAATGCAAGAAGCTACAGAACCAAAGATGAATATCCTAATTTGGCTGCAACACCAGGTTGTAATTTCCCTCTATTTTCACAATCCTGTCCAGAAATTAAGTTAAGCAATAGCAACTCCTTCCAGTTTCAGTTCTGAAAGTGCTGGTACACATCTGCAGCTCCCTTCCAAAAACAAAACCAAGAACCAAAACCGCTTACAATCCCTCCGCAAGCCAGCAGGATGACTCAACAGAAATGAAAAAATGATGAGTCAGCAAGATGATCTGCACCTGAGTTACTCATAACTAGCTTTAATTATTTAACAAATAGAACCACTTCCCTATTCCTGCTTCACTCCAGCCTCATAAAACCTGGGCGTGGAGCCCAAGGGCACAGTTACACATGCACTTGCTTAGGCTGCAGTGCCAAGCTCCAGTCCCTCCTTTCGCTGAAGCCTACAGCAGTAATTCCTACTGTCAGCCCTTCCACTAAATGACTGGAACTGACCCTAGTTAAAAATAAACCTGCCTGCCAAATTATTTTTCCAACAAATCAGTCCCACAGTTCAATTAACGGCACAGTCAGTCAGCAGGGACATAGCAGAGTTAGGAGCTGCTCCTTCCAAATAAGTACACGCTACTACACCCAGAGATTTTCAGGGACTTGTATGAGCCTTTCCCGATGCAAGCAGACAACATACTCGATGGTGGGACAAACTCCACGCTCCTCGGCAATTGGTGACCGCCTCCACAGCGCATTATGCATGCCTTGCCTGCCATTTCTCTCCGAGATCTTGCACAGTGATTCTATTCAGTGGCATGCTGCTCAAAGCCTTTTTTTGTGCTGCTTCTTCGTGCTGGCTGCTGCGCTGCTCCAAATGATGTATGCTGTGAGAACCATGAGAACTACAAACCCTGTTGTGTACAGCAGCTTTCCTGGCATTGCTCTGTCCCTGGGGGAGTGAAACTGCCTACCTGCTCTGCAATCAAGATAGGACTCCAAAGTCAATTGTACAGTAAACTGAACTATGGTCAGAAGGATATCTGGAGGAAGAGACAGCCCAGAGTGCACGAGCCAGTAGTTTTCTGGTTAAGTGCAGTAAAATATTATCTGAAGACTCACACTGCATGCAATCCAACTTCTAGCTATTAACAAATTCAGTTAAAGAGTTTATGGTATGCTGAATGTAACACTTTCTGCTGGAGCTTCGCCAAACCTACCCCAGCTCAGAAACAGCATCCCTAGTCTCTGATGACTCCCACGCAATCATGAATATGCATATTAGGAAGACACCACCAACAACGAAAAACAGCACGGACAAACGTACAGTGAGATCATGCAACTCACTGCCTGCTTTCCTCCAGAGTCACATTATGAGGAACTGATTAAAAGTCTCTGAAGGGTAGGTCTCTGTTCAACATGAAGTATTCTTAAGGAAGCAAAGCCCTGCTTGCAGTTCTTGAAATACCAGTGGGCAAATAACATGGAGATCTCGGGGTCACCTCTAGATGGAGAGGTGCTTTTACAACTGCATAGCAAAGTCCAGCTCTCAAAAGAAGGTAGCACAACAGCTGTATCAAAAGCTCGACCAAGAAGCTAAGGATCACGAAACCAGCAAGTGAGAAGAGGGTGTACTGCAGCCTGCTACACCACATAGGTTGTGCAGTGCCTGTGTTATCCTCTTGAATGACTTTTGTCTTGCAATCCACCCACAATAATCCTTGTCACAGCAAACAACTTGTTATCTACTAACTCTAGTTCCAACAGTAGTTTGATGCAGAGATACTAGTGCCATCAATAACCAGCACACAGTACAATTAAAACTAACAAAGCTATTTAATATTTTAATACGGGGAATATGTTACAGTCAGGGTTACTATCCTGGTCCAGATGTGTGGTTCTCATGCTGTACTATTGCTAGATCGAGCCATATGGGTGTCATGTTTCCTGTTAAAACAGTTGATTTATTTGATTCTGAGGTTTTAGACATGCAGCACCATTCTTCTTCAGAGCATAGCATGCTCTGTACATTGCACCTTCGTGCAATTTCACAGTCGTCATCTTTCTGCTTCACTTCTGATTTCCTGTTGTGTCCAGATCCTCATTTATCTCCTTGGTATCTTTGGCTAGCTCTGGTTCTGTGTGCTATGTCTCTCTGATTGCTGGTGCTACCCTCTAAACATGAGTCACCCATGAAACAGCTTCAAATCCATCGTCATCAAAACCACATGCAAGTCACACATTCAGAAGTACGAGAATGAAAAAGACAAACAACTCCATAGCCTATGTAAAAGCATCAAATAACAAAGGCAATCATTAAAGTGGAAATTTGGGACAAATCAGCTCACAGCACACTCAGGTGTTTCACATCCATTCAGAGGCCAGCTAATCTACGTGTTTCTGTTCAACTGGCTGTGGATGTCACACATGGGAGACTGAAGGGTGCATTTATACAGCCTATCACACACTTCCTAATCCATGCAGCTGTTGAGACAACTCATCTAACCAGGTTCTCTGCTCACAGCCAGTCACTCTTCTTCCTGAGGGCCCCTTAGAAAGCTCAATTGCTTTAACTGCCTATGTCCTTTCCCAGCTGCTCTTTTTACACTAAGTAATACATGCACATTAAGCCTGATGCTTCCAGGAAGTATCACATCACTGCATCTGAGCAGACTGATTAGATCAAGCACACTGGGTTGGTCCCTTTTCACGGCAAATAAAGGGCCCATGGGATAATCATTCCTTCCCCAGAAGAAGCTATGACGCTCAGACATCAACCAATCTCATATCACCACTCTTCTTCATTTATGTGAAAATAAGGCTGGACTAACAATGATGCTGAGATGGGGAATGTGAGCAAATAAGCATGAGAATTGAGACACCTTTTCTGCCTGCAACAGTTCATAAATTACCCTTCGAGTAAGGCAGAAAGCTTCAGAGAAAAGTGTTATGGTTGCAGCTCTAGACTGAAGCCAATGTTAAGTTCTGGTTCCTACTCTGACTGCTACAAGCTTTAATGAGATTAGTTTCCCAAAGCCAATAATTATCTGAGTTTCACTTTCAGAGCAATTGCCTTTGAGACTTCTTTTATAAGTAGTTCTGCACACTCTATGTGAGGACAGTACTCTTCAAACAAATTCACAGCCTGTGTCTTGAGTGAGATACCACATCGTGACATTTAAATTACTTATGCTGACAAGGTGCAGTCAAAGACTGAGTAATTGCTCAAACTAAGGTATATAATCCCTTCTCTCTTCCTATATTATATATAAGAGGACAGCTCAATATTATGGTATTGAAGGGAAAAAGAACTCACTGCCAAAGGAGAATTACTAATTTTACAGAAGTAAAACTTAGGCACAGGATCATATGATAAAGAAAGGGAGGCAGCAAGTATTCTTCCTACTAGACCTAAATCATTTTGCACATAAAATCATATGGAAATTGTGCAGTAATAGACATAGTGCCTATCCACAGCAATAGCACTGCACAGGTGACAGCAAGCTCTTCAGATTCAAGGTTTTGACTATGTAATCCCAGTAGCAGGACTTCTGCAATGTATCTTGAATAAAACATGTAACAGATCCCATTTTCTTAAATTAGGACTTTTCAACCTGGATAGCTCAAAATAGCACTAGGAAAACTGCAGCACGTAGAATTCCAGTTCTACCTGTAGCTCAAAAAAGAGTAGAGCCCAGTAGCAACATAAAGTTATCTAATCATCATCTAATGGCTTGTATGGAAAGTTATTTCAGGAAATCTCATCCATCTCCCATGGTCACATGCTCAACAACAGCTGGCTGTAATTAGCAGACAGTGAGATCAAAAACTGATTAGAACAGGGAAGTTGGACTCAGCAGGCCTTATTCTCCACTACCAAGTTTCAGCTTGCTGAAGGACAGCTATGACGTACTCAATAAGTTTAGCAGATATTGATGACAGACTTGGAACTATTACAGAACAACACAAAGCCTCTACAGCACTGTACGAAGTACAGACAACATGGGAAAATGGAGTTTAACTACAATTCAGTATCACAATGTCACACAGAATCACAAAATGGTTGAGGTTGGAAGGGACCTCTGGAGATCATCTGGTCCAACCCCCTACTAAGCAGGACTACCTAGAGCACATTGTGCAAGGTGGCATCCAGGCAGGTTTTGAGTATTTCCAGAGAAGGAGACTCCACAACCTCTCTGGGCAACCTGTCCCAGTGCTCTGTCACCCTCACAGTAAGGAAGTGTTTCCTCATATTCAGCCAGAAATCCCTGTGTTTCACTTTGTGCCCATTGCCTCTTGTCCTTTTGCTAGGCACCACTGAAAATAGTCCGGCCCCATCTTCTTGACACCAGATATTTGTACACATTGATAAGATCTGCCCTCAGTCTTCTCTTTTCCAGGCTGAACAGGCCCAGCTCTGGGCCTGTCCTCACACGACAGGTGCTCCATTCTCCTGATCTTCTTCATAGCCCTCCTCTGGGCTCACTCCAGCAGCTCCATGTCCCTCTTGTACTGGGGGCCCACAGCTGGACACAGTACTCCAGGTGAGGCCTCACCAGGGCTGAACAGAGGAGGATCGCCTCCCTAATGCATTTTGTCATGACTACACACAGCTGTCATCAGCATCTATTTAATTAGTTTGGTTCTTCAAAGTCATTTTCTGACAAAACACTGTGATTAGAGTCAAGAAGCCCAGTCGAAGCCCTAGACAGAGGCTTCATAAAAGAGTATCACCACACGTCTTTCAAGCAGGAGCCACTTACTTGAGCTGTCACTGTTTAAAAGATCTTTACAGTGATATAAAACATACTTGCAAGCAGATCACTTTGCTCACACTCTACACACCTGTTCACAGCACCACCCTTTGCTGCTCACCCACACCAACCCTGAAAACGTTATGAAGAGAAACCTCGAGTCACCCATGTGAAGTGAACAAGGGGCAACATGACGGTTTTCTTGCTCCTGCCAGGGCAGGGAAAGGCCTCGAGCAGAAGCAAGTGCATCTGCCGATCACCACCCTGATAACACCAGCAGAGCATTAGGGTTTTTATCACCACAGGAACATCAGAGGATTGCTGGGGAAAAAGAGGATCTACCTCACAAAACAGGCCAATGGTGTCCTTGCTAAAAAGCTTGCTAACCTAGTACACAGCTGCAGAGCCGAAGTGTTGCTGGAATTAGAGACATGACAGGGTAACTCACACAACCAGCTCACTTTGAAAGATGAGTACAGGCACCTCACACAATATAAGTGGGACTGGGCAGGGGAGGGTTGAGCTCTACACAGACACACAGTCTAAAGGCACATAGCTCCGCTATGGGACACCCCAGAGCTCGCAAGTCAAAAAAAAAACAGAAGGGTAGCCCAAAAGGTGAATGTCATCATGCTGTTTGAAAAAAAAAAAAAAAAAAAAAAAAAAAAAAAAAAAAAAAAAAAAACCACAAAGAGAAAACGTGAAGCCATCCCCATCCACAGCCCTGGAAGAAGCGCCCCTAATTACAAGCTATTGTTCTGATGAGGGGGGGTTCAACCACCTCAATACCTCTTGATAGGGCAACACAGCAGAGTAGAAAAAATTCCAGGTGTGCACAGTAATAATTGTCACTGCAGGCACTGTACAGGCCCACAACGGGAGGTGTTCCACTGGCTCAGCTGCTCATAAGCAAGGATAACTCACCAGGCATGTCAGCATCTGCAGTAGCTTTGGCAGTGACAATGAGATGGCGAGCATTATGATACAGAGGCAAGTGACAGAAGCAAGTAGCAGAACCAGATTTCTAGATAGCAAACCTTGGCTTGCTAAAGAAATTAGTAGGTGGGATCCCAGCACATGCTGCCCTGAAGGGTGATGGAACCTTGGAGAGCTGGTTGAACACCAAGGGTAACCTCCTCAAAGCGCAAAAACAGTCCATCCTGATGGGCAAGACAGTGAGCAAGTATAGCAGGAGGTTATTTTGATTGAACAGTGAACAAATTTTGGCCTTCTGCCAAATGAGGTGGTCAATCTGTTAGCAAAAATGCAGAAAAAGTTCCTATCCATCTTTTTTTGTCTCCATTAATTTTGACTCCATTTATTAAGGTTTACTCTGGATCTTAGGTCTCTCTCCCTAGCAGCATGTTGGAATGAGTTAGAAACGAGTCAGGAAGCCCTTCTGTGCTGTGCAGATGACGCAGCCCTGGCACAGGCTGCCCAGAGGCTGTGGGGTCTCCTCCTTGGAGCCCTTCAGCAGCCGCCTGGACGTGGTGCTGGGCACCCTGCTCTGGGTGTCCCTGCTTGGGCACAGGTGGCACCGGCTGGCTCCAGAGGGCCCTGCCAGCCTCAGCCACCCTGGGATTCTGTAATTATTGTAATAAAATGAACAAAAGCAATTCCACGGGAGCAGATGAGATGCATCCAGAGATGCTGAGGTACTGGCTAGTGCTAACCTAAAGGCTACTTTTTATCATCTTTAAGAAGCTAGAACAACTAGGGGACGTCCCTTAAAACACCATATTGAAAAAGTGCAAGAAGGACGATGCGAGTAATTACAGGCTGTTCAGTTTGTCCTCACTCCCAAGACATTATGGAACCAATCCTTGCAGAAGCTGTTTTCTACACACGAAAAGGATAAGAAGAAGACTAGAAACAACCAGCACAAGTTTACTTGAGAGATGTCATGCCAAATTAACCTGGTCACCTTCTCAGAAGGATGAAAAGAGAACAGTGGATATCATTAACATGGACTTCTGGAAGGCTGTTGAAAATCTCTCCTATCTTTTTTTCATCCAAACTAGGGACTCAGAGCAGATGAGGATGAACAACTGGTTCAACTGCTGGGCACAGTGGTGGTTCAAAGTGTAACCAACAACCAGCTGTAAGGGCTATTTCTTAGGGGTTGATTATAGGGTAAATACTTCAACATCCTCATCAACAACCTGGACAGCAAGCTAGGACATACCCTCATAAAGCTGGTGGGCAACACAAAACAGGAGAAGTTTTCACTACACTAAAAGGCAAGGCTGTCACTTAGAGGGACCTCAACAAGCTGGAGGAAATAAATTGACAGCATGTCAGGTTGAACTCATGAAGTTCAACCAAGGTGAAGCCCTATACCTGGGACACACAAACCCCATACCATGCAGCAGTGTGGGCTGCTGCTCAGTGGGGCAGGTAGCATCACTGCAGGAAATGTCTGGGGTGGGGAAGGTCCCAAGAGAAGCTGAATGTGAGCCAGCAATACACCCAAGCAGCAGTGAAGGCTCACCATATATCAGTCGTCACTAGGAAAGCAGTCAGCAAGTTAAGGCACATAAATATTCCCCTTTATTCAGCACTTATGAAGCCAGATCTGGAACATCATGCCTGGTTGTAGGCTACTGTAAAGAAACACTGACAAACTGGAAGGAGAGTGGCAGCGGACCACTAAACTCTCTGGGACTAGAGCACATCAGTTGAGAGGATATTTCAATGCCATTTCTAACTAAGTAACGTGAGGATTTAAAAGAAAAACAAAAACACCACACTACAACAAAACCCACACACAGAAGAGGCAGACACTCCTCAGAATTGCAAAGAAAAAGCAGAATAGGCAGCAGTCACAAGTTGCCACAAGGAAAACTCCAGTTAGATCCAAGAAGAAATAAATCCAGAGAGAGATAAAAACTGTTGAACCTCCACCTTCACAGATTTTTCAGAACTCAAATAGACAAGGTCAATCTAATCAAACTTCAAAGTTTACTCTCCCTGAAGCAAAAGATTGGATTAGATGACTTCCAGAAGGCCCTTCCAAATTACTATTTGTTTCAAATCAGTGGCACGCTGTTCTCCTTTGTCACCATCTTTAAAACATCCAGAGGATGCTACACAACCACTCTTCATACCAAAATTTCTCATTTTCTGAATACTTGTTTTGCAGTCATATTCACATATAGTATAGGAATAGTTACTTTGGAAACAGGTAACAGTAGCTCTAACTTGTCCTTCTTTTGTACCAATTGACCAATATATAATACTCATCTCACTTCTGGCACACACATAACAAACACTTGTTTTCCAAGAGACGAACACTAATTTTCTGCTATGAACAAGTTTCCAAGCAAATTGATACTGTTTTATTGCAATGTCTCAAGAAAGGTCTATCAGTTTGAGATTCAGACAACAACCCATTTCTGAAGGGACTTACAATGCTATTCTAAAGAGCTAAGAAAGAATAATTCCTAAAATCAGGATAATGCCACCCAGAAGTTACAAACCAGCCATTTGATCAGAGCCATAAAAAGGATTTTGCTAGACAAGCACCTAATAGGCTGCAAGCCACACTGCAGAAGCTAGTAAAGGCTATTTTGGTTTATAAGGTTAAACATTGAAAGGGATAACCAAGACATCTAGGATCAACCCCTTGCATGCTACAGACAACTCACTTTGGTCTCCAGAACAGATGGGATTAGGATGACCCAGTTAATCACGAGCAGCCAATGAGTAAGGGCATCCCCAGTTATTAGTACAGAGGCAGGGCTGGTGTGTCAACAACCTCCCCACCACCACCCCAGGATGTTCACAGCAGCCAGCAGGACACAGTATTGCTTCACACTGTAATTATCTCCTCCCATTGCCAGCTGCCATTGAGAAGAGAGTCCCATTCCTTCTTTTCCCTCCCTTTCCCCACTACTCACTCGTAATGCCTCCCTGGCATCAGATTTGCCACTGTGCTGCCACAGCGGGTCTCGAATTGGCTCATAGGAGCTCATTGAAGGCTCAGACCTTCAGGCTTGTCCAAGATCACCCCATAACCACCCAATCGCTATATCTGAGGTATGGAAATGGCACGAACACAGCAGCCAGGTTGGAGGATAGCAGGGGAACCACCCTTCTGGCAACAACCCACTGCCTGACATATCAGATAAATGAACCGCCCGAATCAGCCACAGAGAAAAGCAGACGAAATGAGATACACAGCTCTGGACTGGTAAATGCCACACCTCAGGTGAGTTAGCAGGCATCATGAGCTTGCTCCAGTGCTGCTCATCTGCCTGGCACACTCGAAAAACAAAACCCAAACAAGCAGAATTATAAAGGTTGAATTAGCTTCTGAAGCAGCAGCTCAGGCTTCTCAGATGAGATGCTGCTCCTGTGAAGTTGAACACTTCTGAATACAAACAGGCCAGCAACAGTCATCAGTCAGAGCTTAACTTAGTAGTCTGCTTCCTTCATTTTTTATCCAGTAGAGCAAAGTGCAGGACTGTTCACTTTCTAGAAAAAAAACAGAACTGCTGAAGTATGGAAAACACAGCTACAAAAAAGGGAAGATCTTCAGGTTCTTAATTCAACTCTCTTTTCCTCAGTTTCTTTTTCCTTAAACATGGGGAAACAGGAAAAACTTTTCTTTGGCCCAACCGCAATCTTCATTTGATAACTCAAGAAAATTAAGCAACCTCTAAAACTCTTGGTGTTGGGGGCTATTCAGTACACATTTAACAAAGTAAGAATCAATTCCCTCCTCACTTCCAAGTGAGGACATCTGTGTTTACTTGTGAAAAAATACAAGTACAGTGAAACCCCTTCTTGTTTACATTAAAAAAAATACATAGAGGTAAGCAATAGAAAGCTGAAGTACTGCAAGCAACATCATTCAAATAAGTCAATCCTTCCATCGCAGAGTAGTCCAGGTAATCAGATCAGCATTTCACAAAATGAAGTTCTGTTGTTTTTCAGTCATCATTAAAAAACTCATTCATTCATTTACTTATTTTATAAATTATAGGAACAACTAAGGGAATGTGCACCAATTTCAGGTTACTAAGGTTAACTTTTTCATGCGGAGTTTCAATATCAACAGTTAATTTTAGTAGAATGCTAATCAAACTGTACAGAGCTTTATTAAATTATTTAGAGCTCTTTCAGACAGCCTAGAATTATACTCAGGGAGAATAAATGGAATTGAAAAGGGGAGACTAATTTCAGAAGAACACATTCTTAAAATAAGGTAATTTCAGCAAAATTAGAGCAATTACTTCTGTTTCACTAACTAGACACCATAGGAAGCAATCTTTTTTCATTTTTAAGTTTAATCGGTAGAAGAATAGATACTTTTAAAAAATATACCAATTGCAAAAGTCAAATTCTTGTTCTCTCTTTACAAGGGGAGATAACAGTATATTTATACAATGACTGATGAAGACCACCACCCCGCATGCTTGCCAGGGAAGACTTCGAACCACTTCACGTTGTCTGTTTTTGTGGCAGAAGAATATTTTCCACAAGCTTACAATACCAGAGGCTTGTAAAGACATATGCAAATTCAAGCTCATTTGGAGGTTTTAAATGCAGTGCATAGACAATAACAATTGTCAGTCTGAACTGTCTCACGCAGACAGAACACTGAATAGCTTCCATATTTAACGATAAAACAAAGGAGACTGGATGGCAACCCTCACCAGTATCTACAAATTAAGTACTCAGTCATATTCAACTTCCAGAATTTCAGCATCATATGATGCAGGGAGACGTTAAAATTATGAAACATTTTTGGGGGGTAGAGCAGAAGAATTCAAGCAAGTTCAAAGCCCCTGACTAACTCTTCCAAGATTTGTGAGACATAGGCACACAGTGAAAAATAGAGGATTTTGCTTGGCTGTTTTATTATTATACACACCACAACACCTCCTATTTAACAGGATAACAGTTCTATGTAGCCTGGTAGTCTACCTTCATCAGTGGCTTAGAGCAGGCAATTAGAGAAGAACATAAGAACACATCAAGTAAACAGTAATACCCCTCTGCTTCACCCTCCCATAAGCAATCTATAGGATACTCGATTTCCTACTCCAGATATTGAATATTTGCATTCAGCAGCAGTTATTTTTTTCTTGGTCCGGTTCAATTCCTTCTAAAAACAAAATCTATAGAATCTTCTGTAACTATACAGTGGACACATGGAGAATTTCCACAAGGGTAGAAAACATTTTTTGCTTTCAATCTAATAGAAGTGATAACTTTTAAAAAAATAAAATAATGAACAGCACAAGGGCACATCTTACTGACTTCATGCCACTCATGCTTTTCTAAACCTTCCACTATGCCTCCCCCCCGTTACCTCTGCTCCACACAACTATCCTAATGTATTTAGTACATCCTTATTGAGAAGAATTCCTTACTTCTGATCATTCCTGTCAATCCTCTTTTCTGTGATGTCCTTGACACTATTTTACTCTTTGGCAATTCCTAATATTAAGCTCAAGTGCTCTTGAACCTATATAAGATTTTGCCACTACCACCACCAAGCTAAATGCATGTCTTCACATTTACTTAAGCTTACTTTCTCAGTCACACGCACTCAGTTTCACAAAGCCTCTCAAGTCTTTCAGTGTGTTTCTCGTAGTAAAAACAGTATCTCATCAGTATTTCTACCCTCTTTCCCAAAGAGGATAGCACAGACTCGTGTTGATTTCCCAAAATGACTTCTTCCTTGCTTCCCTCCTTCCTATTTTTAAAAGGGTTATCCACCTGTGACAGAACTTTCCATTCACTCCACTACAGGTATATTGATTGAAGAGCCTCTGGTGTGGAAGTCTGTCCAAAAATCTTTTGATACCAAGCACATCCACACCAGCCAGCATTATTCACATGCCCAGTAACTCCTTTACAAAATTCTACTAGCCATGCACAGCATGATTTGCTTTTACAAAAGGTATGCTGACATTTCCCTCACTACATGTATCCATCTACTTACTGATTTTATTTCTTAGAATTTATGCTATTTAATCACATCAACTTGAACCACAAGAGTTGGTTTCTCTAATCATTGGTACATATTTGTTCCGAGACTAAAACATCTTTCCCTTAAATCTCTAATATCCTTAGTCTGTTAACAACCTAAAACAGATATGAGAAGCAAGATTGCCTGCTTTTTTTTTGTGTTTGTGTGTGTTTGCATTTTTATTTAAAAAAAAAAAAAAAAAAAAAAAAGCTTCATTTGAAATAAAGAATTCTAGCATTTTAAAGAGGTGTACACACAGGTTTAGTCCCCTCCATATCCTGTTTTAAATTGACTTTTTCTTTTTTTTTTTTTAAGTTGTGGTTTAGCTTGCACTATTTCTTACTGGAGCTACTAAACCTTCTCAGTGGATATTGTCTGCCTGGAATTCAGTAAGGCCTTTGACACCATCTCCCACGGGAACCTCAGCTGCTAACACATGAGCTGGATGAGTAGAACAGCGCAAGACCTAGTTGTGGGCTAGTACTAGCCACCTACCCCAAGGGTTAGCCTTAATTAACATCTTCATTAATGATCTGGATGATGGGGTAGAGCACAGTCAGCAAGTTTGCAGAGGACACAAAGCTGGGAGAAATGGCTGATACACCTGAGGGCCGTGCTGCCACCCAGAGGGACCTGGACAGGCTGGAGAAATTGGCTGACAGGAACTTCACCACACTCAAAAGGGAGAAATGCAAAGTCTTGCACCTGGGCAGGAACAACCCCAGGCACCAGCACAGGCTGGGGGCCTCCCTGCTGGGAAGCAGCTCTGAAAAAACACTGCCAGGGGTGCTGGTGGGCACCAAGCTGAGCAGGAGTCAGTGACGTGCCTTTGCTGCTAAACCACCCAACAATATTCTTGGCTGCAAAGTATCACCAGCAGGTAAAGGGAGGTCATCAGTTTAACATCACAGTAGCCCTCAGGCATGCCACCTTTTCTTTAGAGGCTCCCCCTACACTGGACATTACCCTACTTCCTAAGAAGTCTAACTCCACCTTCCCTTACTTGTTTTTTCTCCCCTAGGCCTAAACATTATTTTTCCTCTCCTCTCTCTGCCCCCACTCACGTGTGGTACAAATATTTCAGAGTACCATGACAAAGCGTAGAAAGCTAGCAAGCAGAGTGCCATCTCATAGTACTTGTTAGTCAAATGTTTGTCTTATATTACAGGCCACCACTAGAGACAATGTCCTCAAAGGATCAAAAGATTGTTGGATATCTACAAAAAGTCTTACTTTAGCAGATTCTATGAAAAAATATCAAAGCCTGTTTCCTACAGGTTTGCATCTTCCCCTACATTACTGCAACTATCACCACTCTGCAACTCCTCCCTGCAAATCTCCCTTTCAGTTCCCTCTCACATTCCCTAATTGGCATCCCTTTCCCTTCTCAGCCCTTGAATAATACCCAATTACTTTCCATGCTCCCTAATTACCGAGTAGAAGCAAGACAATCCTGTGCCTGCTTTCAAGTCATGCATATACTAAACGGCCTGCTAATAGGCCATCAGGTGGAAGAAGCCACACACAGTTCTACATTTCACAAGGTAGTAATTTTTAAGAAACTTACAGGACCTTCACATTTCAAGATGCATGTTCCACTTCTCATGATTACATCAGGGAAGAATGGATAAGTACTTTCCAAAAATACACAGTTTTGCACTGGTTGTGCAGTTGCTAAGTCCCATCACATCAAAGGTCTCATCTCGCAACTCTGACAGCTTCTAGTCTTAATTCATGGTTTATTTTAAATACGTGTTACATACATTTCTGGATGAAAACTCACCGTTTTGTTACGAAGTCTAATTATGTCCGAAACAGAGCCAGCTCCACAGTATTCCATAACAATCCACAGATCAGTGTTCTTAAAATAGCTGCCATAGTACTTGACAACATAGGGACTGGATGGGGAGAAAAATAATTAAATAGATGAACTCTTAAGAAAATCAGTACAAGTGCTGTTAAAAAAACAAAACAGTTTGACAGACACTAACACAACCAGAGAGTAAATTTAACTAAATACATTTTAAAACTGTAGTTAGCACAACCAATGCTTTGTTGAAACAATAACATTTGGCTGATTAAGAAAATGATAAAATACACTACTAAACATATCACAAGTTTTCAGTGATCTTCATATAGACACAGTTTTCCCAAGCATTAGTCTTCTGATATAAAGCTTGGTTTTCTCCTAACTCTAAGGACTTTCTAACATTTTTTTCTTTTTAACTCCTCTCAAAAAGCTACTGGATGTTTTCCTTCTTGCACTAGTGCCTTAAAAACAAGTAATCTTGTTTTCTTGTCTTAGTACTTAGCAAAAAAACATGGAGACTCCCAAGTGTTTGTTTTTTCAGGCATGAACTTACTAAGTTCAGATCTAGGCTACTTTATGGAAACAATCTAGTATTGGTTTGAACTGGACTTACGGATCTGCAAGTGTATTTTCATAGTGAAACATCGCAAGTTTATGACAGTACTATATCCTCACATTACACATTCATTTCATACTCTGTCATATGAGGCATGCTGCCTCTGAGGCGCATGCAAAGGAAAGGCATAAACAGATGTGGTAAAGACATAACAAGGATCTTCCTCCACAAGAGTGATCACAGATGCTGTATTTATTGAAGAAAAGAAATTTTTCCCAGGAACTTAAGCAAAGGAGGTTACAGTTAGATTGCAATCAGTCTCCTATAAGGACAGCAAGTAAAATACTGAGACCTCAGTAGCTTCTGGTCAGAACACCTGCAGCATCAGGTAGAACTGAACAGTTTTTTCTATCATGGAATTATTTTTCTGGATGGACATGTCTGACAGCAACTTGTTATTAGAAAACCAATATTATAAAGAGTTATTTGACTCCTGCAACTTAATGCTCTCTTTCTATACATTGATTAAAACCAACAGCAAACCACTAAAGAGCAACTGTTAATGCTATAGGAACTTGCCTTTACAGGAGGCAAGGTGGGCCCATTCCCTCCTCATCATTATTCCTAAGAACACAAGTACTACACACTGATCTTGCTCCTGGGAAATTCTTGATGTGAGGAAAATCACTATTATTTCTACGGAAAACTCACCGATTTTTGTGACCATCTCTTGTGAGACTTTCACTGTACTAGTATTCCCAGCAGAACTTATGTTTTCATACAAATCAAGGCAAGACAGTGCTATGCAATCTCAAAACATTGTTCATATTTACCTAACACTTTGTCCCATGTAGGTACATGGGACAGTCTTTTCCATATCAACTGCTTGTCTTAGAATATGCATTTTTCCCCTAGAAACTATACGGCACAATCAGTGTAGCTAGTTCTAGAAGCAGGCATGGGGGAGAAAGAAACAGTGTTAGGATTCGGGTATTTTATTTGAGATGCTGCAACAACAGCGCTTTCCTATAACATCTGTTGAATCATCCCACATGAAAAAGAGAGCCCTAAGACTTTCTGTTGTGCACAGTCCCTTCCTCCCACCAGGGCTACACATTACTGCCTCTGCACTGAGGAACAGGACACAGAAGCAACCACATGGTGTAGAGCTGCAGCCCAGATCTCCTTTTCAAACAGAATAGCTGCATCTCATCCGGTGCAGGAAGAGCTTGTGTTCTATAATTCTAAATCCTTATTCCAAAATACAAGAATTATACAATAGTACATGTACTACTACTAACAAAATGCTCTATGTTGCTAGAGGAGAAGCAGGGAACAAAGAGGAAAAGCAAAGAAGAAAGGAGCAGGACAGGGGATATGAGGCAGAGATGAGTAGGCTCACCTAGGAACAAGAATGAAACCTGCACAAGAAACATAGTACAAAAAGAAAGCTGAAAATTTGAAAAGATCATCAAGTATCACTATTTTTTTTTTTTTTGTCATAGCATGCTGTATTTCACAGACACTGTATTTCAATACTGATCGCAAACTAATGGCCACTGCTTCCCACCAGCTCACAAGGCACAAGGCTGTGCAGAGCCTAACAGCTGCTGTCCTAGCACTGACCCCTGACAGGACACCTATTTCTGAGAATTCACGAGGTGCTATTTTTCTACTCATTCAATACCTTCCTTTAAACAAGAGGAAAGACACGAAGCAGTTGGAAGATGGAATTAGGAGCACAGCAATGAGAACAATCCACGTAATTGTATTTTCTCTTTTCAGTATACAGGAAAAGCTGAGGATCTACTCTGGGAATCTTATCTAGTTCCACCATAAAGCAGACAAACAAGACCACTGCTTTCCTTTTTAGTATATGCCTGTTACAGAGCTTCGACTGTCCAAACAGATGAAGTCTCACAGGGACAAAAAGGATTAAGAGGCTCCTCAAACAATACTCAAGGGTCCCAAACCATCTCAATATCACCTGAAATAACCATTTTACACATCTTTGTGGACAGTGGGGAAAAAACATGAATCTTTTCCTTTTCCTTCCATTCCTCTGCCCACAGATTTAACACGCTTCTTGCGGTTCAAAGCAGTCAAGACCAGAAGGGAATGGATTAAGGTTGTATGTATATATAGGCTGCAGATACCAAGGGCTTGGATCAGGGCTTGCAGGCAGAGGTGCTGAAGAAGTCTGAAGAACAGCCCATTCTCACGTGCTACTGCCAAACAAGGTCAAATTTTTCATTTAAAGACCATTTCAACAGCACAAAAGCATAACCACAACTGAGAAATAACAGACCTCTTGCTATAATACAATTCACCAAGATAATAAACTACAGCAATCAATATTTTAAACAAAGTTTCTTCCAACTTGAATTAGGCTTCGAGTTGCAAACAATATTTTTTATTTTTTATTTTTTATTTTTTTTTTTTTACCAATGAGCAGACTAAAATCTCCTCCTAGCAATTCTTAAGATTGTGTTTATAACCTCTCAGCCAGATTATTCCAAAAAATTAGGGGAAAAAAAAATCCTACTTCAGAGAGAGGGAAGAAACAAGAAAGTTTCTGCATCTCTGAAGGCACTTTCTCTTCAGGCTTCCATTCCTACAATACTAAAAATCCTAAGATTTATTACTTGTGAGCCAGGGTAAGGTAACAGTCCTTCAGAACTACTTAAAGATTGCTCACTTTTCAAAAGATACGTTCCTGCATGAAAAAGACTAACAATGGCAGACTGTTTTGGAAGTTAACATCGAGCCATTAACCTCGTGCTAGAAACATTTTTATTGATCTTCTGAAACGGATAATTCAGAATTCGCATTGCCTAAGAGCATAGACAGGAAATATTAACCTTTTGGGCTTGCTAATGCAAGAACAGTGAAGCAAGCATGGGGAATTGTAAGCAGATGCAAGTACTTATTCTTTCAACAGTTTCTATGATGTACACTGCTGGTCCTTCCTTCAATCCAAGGTAAGGATAGGAGTCGGTCCTCAAAGTGGTTGCTTTATGTAGATAGTCCAACATAAACTGTTTTAAGTTTCCATATAAAAGTTCGCAGCTGCCTATATTTCAACTATATTACCAAAACATTACAAGTACAAATACATTTTCACAGAAGTCTTAGAAACGAAGCAGAATTGTTATACCTACCTGTCACATTGTTGCATTATAGAGATCTCTTTAATTATTTCTTGAAGATCTGACTCCACAGGGACCTGCTTAATTGCTACAACTTGTCCAGATTCTTTGTGTATTGCTTTAAACACGCTACCATAAGACCTAAAAGAGGGAATCAAAGTGTTATCCTTCTTACAATATAAATTGCTTCTCACTTCTAGCATGAAGAAAGTCATAGAAGCCATATGTTCAACTAGAATTTTGAGGCTTTTGTCAGGCTGCAAAAATTTCAGTTCCATCAGGACCTCAGCAAAGTTGTGACTCTGAATAATGAATCTTTGTCAAGATGTAGCACATCTCATTTCCATGCAGGCACAAACCGTTGCTACCTCAATAACTGAGGGATATCAAAAGCACATAAATAGATTTGGGGAAGCATGGAAGCTTATTGACGCATGCATTTGCTTTATTATTAAAAGTTGCCTAGAGAAGCATTCCTTAGGACACTTACTCTCTCTGTAACTTAATATTCCAACACATGCTTTATATACTGCCTCCCTCTGATCCCATCCCCTCATAAATAGCTGCACTTACCCTTCACCAAGTTTCTCCAAAACATCAAAGACTTCTTCAGGCTGCTTAGTTAAACTATCTTCACTGAGCTTTTTCAGTTTGCTAGAAGAAAGACAAAGATTTTTGTTTATTTTTTTTTGCAGGGGAGAGACACAGAACTCAAACAACTTTTTCATACAAGCACACAGACAGAGGAAAATGACTGTAAAGAAAAACATTGCAATGAAAATAAGATGTCTAATTAAAACGCAGTAAGATAATTTTATCAACCACCATACAACTTAGAGGAAGTTATGACAGTTTTTGTCATTATCACTTTCTCTCTAATTTTTGCTCAACTCAAAGCAGCATGGGACATATTCACTGTCTAAACCACTTCCTCTGCTAAAGCAGAAACAGCCAGAGAACACAGTAAGGCACACCTTTCATCAAAAAGCAGCCATCGTGCAAACACATGGTCATTACTGACTAGAGTACCCTATGTCGTCATTATCTGAGAGAGTATAAACCAGCCCTTCATCCATCTGAAGGGCTGGGATAACGAATTACATCAAGTTAAAAGGCAGAACCCAGAGTCAGGATGACCCTAGGAGCGTAGGGTGGCACCTCAGCCACACAAATGGTAGCAAAGCACTTCATTTCCATGAGGTAAGTACTCTAAGAGTTGTTGGTAGAGTCCTTTCCCCATCTTGGTGTATATACACAGGGACAGGTGCAACAAAATCTCTGGTTAAACACCACTGTGATTATTTTTTCCTCCTCCAGTCTTCTGTCAGTTGACAATCACTCCATATCACTCTTATTTCCCCCAGCATCTTCAGCTCACTCTCACTACTTACCCTCTGCCCCTTCCAACCAGCCCTAGTCTCTCCCCAGATGCCTCGCAGATCCAAGAACACAACCTGGCTGCAAGCTTTTGATGAAGCTGACTCCGAACACTGAGCAGGAAAATAGAACCACCCACATGGTGCTGCGAGGCCGTGTGGCTGCAATGTGTAAATCCCTCGCCCCGACAGATACAGGGGGCTCTGCTACAGGACTGGAATCACAAGTTAACTCTATGTGGTAGCCAGGGGTGCTAGTAAAGGAGGAGATGAGCCGAAGAATAATAGCTGGTGCTGTAGGGTTAGATAGATCCGATGTATTCCATATGCAAGAGGAAAAAACGGGGCACGAGGGGAAGGCTTTGAAGCACTGCAGATCATTGAGACCTTATGGAAAATACGTTATCCTGTGACACTTTCCTGGAAATGAATACGAAACAGGGGAAGGGAAGGAGGCACGGACAGAAGAGATTGACAGATCTAACATTAGAACAGCAGCACTGAAGAGCAATGCCTTCATATTAAAATATATATTTATGTGATAAACAGAATTAAAAAAATAAATAAATCAACAGGTGAAGTGCTTGATGAGGCAATTCCTGAGCCAAAAGTGATTTGTAACTGCTTACCATCTAAGTAAAGACAGAAATGTAAAGAAAGTGGCTAAGTGCACAGGTCATACAGACTGGTGTTAAGGAAAGCAAGCAGCGTTGGAGTGCTTACACGCCTGCATTTACACATCAAATACCTATGTGACAGATGTAGCAGTGGTTTGAGTGTGAAATTCATCCGTGATCACTAATGCAAAGCGTAGGAACTGCTCCAAAGACCATGCAGTTGGCTAAACTGAACAGGCAGGAACCTGGAAAACCTGCATGTTTAAGGGGGGATAAAAATCTCCAGAGCCAAGGAAATTCAGAACCCATGAACACAGCCAAAGCAGCTGAAAACTCAGATGAGAGCAGCTAAAGAATGTCTGCACAAGCAGCCTACAAATCAAACACAGGAACACACAACAATCTGCTTTCTTTTTTGCCCTCTCTCTGCTCGTTAGAAACTAAAAAGATGGAACTTAAAGTCTTGCAGGAAAGTGCAGATTTTGTTACCGAATGAGTAAGTCATAAATAATAAGAAATGGAGGGAGGAAGACTTTGCATGCAGGTATTAAAGAAACAAGTCATTTATTTTGATTCTTTTGTTCCAATTTTTTCCTGCCCCTCTCTGAACAGGTTGCCTGCATCCTTAAAGGCAGCAGTCACAAAAGGAAAGTTACTGCAGTCAGTCCCTGCTTGCCACCAGCAGAAAGCGTTCGCAGAATGTTTGCAATGCCAGTAGAGCCTCAAAAAAAAATAGAAAGCATGACCGCTTGCTGAGTCTGTCACTCGACTGAAGAGCTGCATAACAAAAACATACTGAGCAGCACAGTCCAGAGACTGAACTTGTTAGCAGCTGGAAGAAAACCCTGTGAGCTCTCCCATAACAGGGGACACTTCCACCTGCTCTAAAGAACAGTGCTTGCTAAAATAAGGGGGGCAGGAATCCGTTCTTAACGTCTCTTCAAAATGTGCTTCAAGTTCTCACTTCTAGATCTGTCTTCTGAGCAACTTTGCTTCAGGAAAGAGAGCTTTGGATTATGCTTAATACCAAAGGAGTTTCAACAGCACCATTAATGCCAGGGTGTTGGGGCTGCTTGAGAAGAGCTAGGGAAGTAATTGTGACCAGCCACGAAATGAACAAAACCAACATCCCTGTCAAATAAGAAATGACCTGGACTATTCAAGAAGCAGCCTAAAGACAACAAATAAATAAATAAAAAAAAAAGCATACTGCCATTAAAATTATTTTCCCATTACTCAACTCTGACAAACACATCATGAGACCAACACTGAGCACTAGCACAGCTAAGCACTAAGCCTCTTTCAGGAAGGAAGATATGCCAGCCTCAGGAACTTTATCACACACACTGCTCAAAGTACTCCACGCTGCTTTACAAAGATACAGTAAGAGTACAGATGCTAGGTCCGGAGTTCAGAGGACACTATTAGTTGGCACTGCAGTTCTTTGGGCTGCGGGAAGATCCTCGTGGCTCGGGCTGCTTAAAGCTGGGGATTCTGTTAACCTTCTGGAAACAAAAATCATCAAACAACAGCACTTGATATGGCCTGAAAGGGTTGCAATGGAGAAAGCCCTTAGTGAGAAGCAAAGCACTAAGTGGAATAGAAAAAAGGAACGTGGATATCAACATCACATGTTATTATCACTGTTCTTAAAAAGAAGCAGCTGGAAATAGGGACAGGAGAACACATCTAAGACTTCAGAATCAGCACGTGAGTGTGGCCATTCCCCAGCACCTGTCCATCCTGCCAGCCTCACCTCCTGAACACAAATACATAGGAAAACATTCAAAAGCATCACTGCTTTTTCCTAAGCATGAAGGTGTTCTGCATTAGAAATTAATGTTATCAGCCAGCTCCAAAGCAGTTTAACACAGGATCCAACTGCCATGTATAAACATAACCGTAAGAAAGTCTAAAGAAGTGGAGAAGTTAACCATATAAACCCTGGGGAAAAAGTCATTCTGTTTGTTTGCTCCAGAAAGGATGCCCAGAGCATCAGGTAGTGACTGTGGGCAATTTCAAGCTGTCCAGAAGGAGAAGCCTTCCTACGAGCAGGACAACCAACTGAACTACACGTCTGGGACAACAATTTTCTCGTTCCAAGCAGGTTTGACTTGCTGCATAAGACCTAATTCCTTAAAGAAGGAAAATACACCCTAACAAAAAAGTTCACTTTCCTAAGTCCAGCTGATGGGAGACAACATCCATACTTATTAGTATAACTGGAACCTGACACATCATTGAAGTACGCCAACAAAACTAAGTACACAGAAAAAAAATAATAGTTTTAGAAACAGTGAAAGGCACCCAAGAGTACCAATCCCAGCATAAGGACCATAAAAATCTGAATTGGGACCTAGGAGAACAAGAGATTCCCCTGCCCACCTCCAACCTATAAAGAAGAACAAGTTTGTCCTATGGTCATTATGTACAAATTTTACAAAATAAATTTGGGATGTGTTAAGAGAGGTAGGTATTAAGAAACAAGAAAGTTATCAAATAAATAAATAAAGCAGGACTAAAGAATACAGCTCCAACAATTACTGTCATGAAAGACTACTCATGGAGACTACTCCATGACACTCAAACGTGTGGTTTATTTTGCAGAAGAACTGGCACACAGAAACATTTAAAAAGAGTGGCTGGGATCAATTATAACAATGCACTAAAAGTGATTCTAGCAAGAGAAGTCCCTGTAGTCATCAGAAATAGAAGTGGCACGTGAAAACCTTCAGACATTTACACTGGTTTACCCAGTTGACACAAGGAGACTCAAGTTTAAGAGTTTACATTATTATACCGTGTGCTTATTCTATTATGTACTTCCATTTAGCTTTCTACCAATAAGACCCAAGCAAACCTACACCTGCATCCTACCATTTTTCAGGAAGAACTTGACAGTTGCCATCCACATGATGTTACACACCCATTCACACGAACATTAGCAACTGGGCATTTTTCAGACAGTTCTGGTTACTTTCCCTTGCATGCAGTCTATTTCCTTATATGTGCAGGTTAATTTAAACAGGAAAATGCAACAATAATAGCAGGGACAAATCACTAACAACTCAAAGGCAGACTCTGTAGCTGAAGCAACTGTCAATCACTTGTAAGTGACTACAGAAAGGATATTCACTCTTGATATAACGAGGAACTATAAATAAAACACATCTAAAACAGAAATTCAGATGCAAGAAAATTTGTTTTGTCAATCACCGTGACAAGAGTTGACTATGAAACCAGAACACCTACTCTAAATGATTAAAAAGTAAACAATTTTTCTGAAAAGAATTGCTCAGATGGCTTTTCTTACTGTTGCTTTATCGGGCAAACACTAAAAGCTTCTGATGCCATTCCCATTTTAAAAGCTCCAATGGCCTAGCCTGTCACTTGGACAGCATCTCTGCTCTCTGAAGGGCTGTTTTAAGACTTGCAAGCTTCTACACAAAGAATTTTTGTGTGTTCATTTACATGGAACTGGGAAATGAATCCTACACCTGTAAGAAAACACAGATTTTAAGATGCCTCTGTAGTTTTGCAGTGTTCATGTGCCATTCTTGCTACCTCTGGACGAATGTCTTATGTGAGACCTACTGCACGGGCCCTGTTGCTGCAGTAACTCCTCCCGTGGACAGCGGGCACCAACGTAAAGCAGCCTGATCCCATCCCTTCTGCCAGGAAAACACGTTTATCCAGCCCAAGTCACCACTGCTTCCCAGGCAGACATCGAAAACTCGGCCCACGAAATCAGGGAACAAAAGCAACCTGTACTCCTACGCTCGCAGAAGGGGGTGGCCCAGCAGAGCAAGAACTGTTGGGAACAGCCAGCGAACTGTGAAAACAAACAGATCAAGAGGATATACATGCACAGACCACAGACTTCAGTATCTCATAAAAAAAAAAAAAAAAAAAGCCTTCCCTCGCATTACAGAAACAAACCTACCACAGTCTCGTGACATTTAAGTTCCCAGACATAAAACATCAAAAAAAATCTGAGAAGCGTAAGAAGTGGCCAGAATTTAAGAGTTCCTTCATCAGCTTCCTAGTTCCTCCTGACTCAAAACTACGGATTTAGATACCTCCCCAACATCTGCTGGGCTAGCCAGACTTACAGCTGGGTAATAAAGTTAGAGCAAAGCCTAGATCTTCAAAACAAACATCAAAAAAGGAACAAGCAGACAAGACTCGCACACAACCCTGTAGGATATGCTAGCTTCGAGTTTTATTTTCAGTCCTTTGGTATCACTGGAGCCCAAGCTTTGCAGCAGTGCCTGTAACATTGTTTACTTCTCAGACACTCCCATTTCTCCTAAATGCTTACTGCTGCCTCTCTTATTCCCTTTATTCGAGGCATGAAGCGCTGTCAGTCCCAAACTACACTGCAGGCCTCTCCTTTCTCCCCCAACCTCATACCCTAAATTCATGTAAGCTTCATGCAGAGAAGCGGCTGAAGCCTGCTCTTCTAAGTCTCATAACTAAGCACCCTTACATCCCTCCAAAATAAAAGAGATTGCAGAAAACGTATTTGTGGGAAATCTTGTTAACAACGCCATTACCACTCCAGGAAAGAATTCAGCCAGAATCCCACCTGGCGGCCTCCACGCATTCAAGATCCTCTTGGTAATTTCGGTGCTACCCATCCACCCAAATGTGTTGGGTCAAACCCAAGACGAGGGGCTTCACCCCAAAGCAGAGTCGAACTCTACGTAGAGTCAAAGGCTCATCACTGATCCTCACATCAAATTAAGCCCATCGTGGTGGCTTCTTCTGAGACATTCGGTTTGGGGACAGACTGACCCTGAATTTGGTGCAGCTTCTGCAGCAGCCAAACCTTCAGCTTGGGCTCCGGGAGCACGATAAAGGCACTAATCTGCCTAATAACCACTAATCAGTTCCTCGTTAAACTTTTCAGGAGTAGATACTGCCACTCCACTTACTGCTGGAGAAAGACCGATAAAAGCTCACAGCTGCACTTTCCCCAACTCCTGTCATCCCACAGGAAATCACTTTAAGGAATTTTAAGGGCCCTGAACCCAAACAGACGTGCTTAAAGGGAAAAAAAATTATTTGTTATCTTCCGGACCAAGTTTACATGGAGCAGTTCCTATATTTTTCGTTACATTAACAGGAAGCGGGAGCAAAGCACTTGTAGCTCCCACACAAGGGCTGGGTAACTGCGACCTGGGCAGCACACGGCCGCTTCCCATATAGGATAAGGGCATCCCAGTGGGTAGTGCTCCACTTTAAGCATTTCCCATATAGGATAAGGGCATCCCAGTGGGTACTGCTCCACTGTAAGCACTTTCCCTATAGGATAAGGGCATCCCAGAGAGTACTGCTCTACTTTAAGCACTCCCCATATAGGATAAGGGCATCCCAGCCAGTACAGCTCCACTTTAAGCACTTTCCCTATAGGATAAGAGCATCCCAGCCAGTCCTGCTCCCCTTTAAGCACTCCCCATATAGGATAAGAGCATCCCAGCCAGTCCTGCTCCCCTTTAAGCACTCCCCATATAGGATAAGAGCATCCCAGCCAGTCCCGCTCCTCTTTAAGCACTTTCCCTATAGGATAAGGGCATCCCAGCCAGCCCTGCTCCCCTTTCAGCGTGCCCATTTGCAAACCAGTTCCTCGCCCTGCGCTGACCGCCACGTTTAAAGCAGGTTTCACCACGTTACACCGGGACAGCAGGCAAAGGCCGGAGGCTTAAATTAATAAAAATAAAGAGGGATTGGGGCGACCAGGCGGGTCAACACCGGGGCCAAGCGGGGTGCTGCGGGCACGGAGCTGGGTGCGGGCGGGCAGCCCCCACCCCGCCGCCCGCAAAGCGCAGAGCTCCGGGCCAAAAAAAAAATAATAAAATAATAAAAATTAATTAAAAATAAAAATAAAATAAAAATAAAAACACGCCCGCTCCCACCCAGCCAGCCCCAAAAGGCCTCCGCTCGCTTCCGGGAGGGGCAGGAGCCCCCCGGCCGTTACCTCTTGGGCGCTGCCTGCTCCATGCCGCCGCCTCCGGCCCCCCCCGGCCCCGCCGCCACGCTGCGGAGCGGCCCCGGGCAGCCCCCGGCCGGCGGCCGCCCCGACCCCGACCCCGCGGCGTGCGCGCTGCGGGCCCTTTAAGCGCAGCTCGCGCCCTCCCCCGGCTGCCGCCACTGCCGCTACCTCCGCGGGGTGGGAGGGGCGGGGGGCGGTGGCGCGCGCGCTCATTGGTGGGACGCCGCGGGGTGGGGAGCGCTGGTTGGTCAGAGGGGAAGTCGATCAAATGAGGCCCCGCCCGGCGCGCCACGGGAAGAGCGGGAGGGAGGGGGGAGAGGGGGAGAAAATGGAGGTCGGCCCGCGGCGCTTCGCTCCCGGCGCGCTCTGTGCGGCGGGGCCCCGCGGGGAATGCTGGGAGTTGTAGTCCTGCCCAGGGGCCAGGCCCCGCGGCCTCCAGCCCCCCCCAAAAAATGAAAAAAAATAAATAAAGCCCCCTCAGTGGGCAAGCAGCTCCAGAGCAGAGGAAAGCTGTATTAATTAATCATGGCTGTGTTAATCACGGAGCTGCTTTCCTAAACTGAGGTGGAAAGCACAGACAGCCGGCGCCTGGCTGCTTCTGGTGCCAAAGCAGGCAATTACCCCGCGAAGCCATAGGAAGCTGGCACTTAATTACTCAAACAGCATTTTTTTAAGGCTGATGACTGCCGTGGGACAGTTATCTGCAGTTTCTCCACAGTATAACTCCCAACTTTGGGGCTGTTTATGCAGCAATGTGACTGGCTGACTGACAGTACATCCAAGTAGGGCCAGCCAAGTCAACATAAGAAAAGTTGGATGTGTCAGCCAACATCCACAGCCGTCCCTGAAAGCTGGTCTATTTGCTTAACTAATAGGGGTTCAAGGTAGTAAAACACTTGGGTAAGACCCATAAAAATACAGAGATGCCCAAGTTCCGCTTTCAAGCTGGTTGTAGATTCACAACAATCACTCAAAAAAATAAATAAATAAATAAATAAAAATCCATGTACCACACCTAATGTGATTTCCCTGGTGTGCGTTAGCAAGGGAATGCTGAATGACTGAAGTCCCGCTGCTGTGAAAGTTGTCTGCTTCGCCTGAAGTCAATCCAGTCCAGTTGACTCACTGTGGTCAGCCTGAATACACAATGGCAATATTGAATGAGCCATGAAGCAAATCACACACCACCGTATGACCTTTGGGGTTTCTTTGTTTTTTTCTGAGTCATGGAAAAACTGCAAGGAAGTCTTCCTTCGCACAACAGATCAACGCAGAGCTCTTCAAGTATCATCCCATAAACCAGAGTGGCTTACCAAGCAGTACTGCCAGAGTTGTCTATGGTATGGATAACTGCCTGTAGGAGATGCCAAAATAAACACCCAGGAGAAGAAGCCAGCAGATACCTCAGAGCCAGTGTAGTATGAGTGCATTAGATAATGGTGGGGAGGAACCCTGCAAGACTTCCCATCTCCCTGTTCTAGGAATAGTGAGGTCAGGCAGGTAGAAGATGCCATATGGCTATTTTCCAGCATTGTTATACAGGATATTTGGCTGATACACTGACCAATTATTATTTTCATCAGTATTATTATTTACATTTCACCAGTTTCAGCAAGCAAAGGGCCGCCTCATATTTGGCCGTGTCACTCCTGGAATGCAGAGACTGCCTCCACATCCTTTAACACAAGACTTGAAGACAATATTTTGTTCAAGTTATTTCACAGGAGGAAGTTTTTTTCCAGTTTCTTCTCTTAACCTACAACTGTGATAAACAGCATATTCCAGCATAAAAAAAGCAGTCTTAGAAAAAGACAGGTACTATATTTTAGTCATAACACCAAGGCAAAGAAAGGGAGCCAAGAAATACTGCATCTCCCCATTCACACAAATCTCTCTCTCTTTTTTTGGGGGGGGGAGGGGAGAGGAAGGCTAAACAGCCTAATCTGCCACTCTTCCCCCCACATTAAAAACAGAAACAGTTGAAGAGAATAAGACTTAAGAAAACTTGTCTTAGAATAGCAGATTGAGCCTTCATCCAAAGTGATTTAATACCACAAACCTCACTACCCAAAAGTATCCTAACCACCAGATAATTGATGAAGAAGGGTATGGTGCTGCCTTCTATCTGTACCACTGAAGCAAGAAAAGCGTGAAAGAATTCAGGACATCTGAAACAGAATGAGTTAGGTAACCCAGCTTTATAACCTGGTGAGGTGGGCAGTGCCAAAAATACGGACCAATTCCATGCCTTACTCACAGAAGATTCAGTTGCGCCTTATGAACTGCCAGAATACTTTCTAAGTACATTTCTGCTGAAAATAAAATGTCAGTAGGAAGATAATATATATAACATGGTATTTTTCAATATCACTTTATTATCTCTTCTCCTTTCAAGTGGTATTTTTACATCTGTAACACTAGAATAAATAACACCATCTCAGTTTTTCCCTGCAATGTGAATTTGGGAACCTTGCAGTGAAATATGACACTGACTTGGTATTCATTACAAAACTGTACCTAGCCACTAGCAAAGAAGGAATTTTGAAAGGGAAAACAGGCTCCCTCTGTTCCTACTGCCTAATTCAGGCTTTCCAGTAAAGGGAAGTCTAAATGTTCTGGAGGCATGAATATATACTATGAGGTTGCTGGTGTCTAGACAACATGGAGATGAGGAAGTTGCAGACAATCTACAGGACTATTCCCATCATTTCTTCCAAGAGTGGAACTACATAACACTACTGAGAATGTAGGGGAGTAAGAAAATTCTTAATGTAGCCCAATCTTAAAAATATAGGAGAAAACTAACTGAGCTGTTCATTTTCCTCTGAAGTATTTCATCCATTTCACCAATTTAACGGCATGCATTAGGACTCCCTTCTCTGCAGAACTGGCATCAACATCAAATACAAGTCCTTAGACCAAAGGATGGATGAAGACCATACTTAGCTTTTGAGTACTATAATTATTTTATATTGAAATGTCATTTTGTAATCAAATAAAACAATTTACATTATAATCACTTATTCTACAATAGAATTAGAAATCATGACGGCATGGCCAAGAATTAGGTGGTGTATAACCACAAGCTAAGACAGTCCCTGAGACCCTAAATGTATAAACGAATATGTTCCAAGTTGTCCCTCCTGCCTCAGTTGTACAGAATTCACAGGAAAGCTGAGAAAGATAAAAACTACCTGGAAAGCTCACATCTGAGTTTCTAACAGGTTCCAAAACTAAGTTCCAAACTTAGTTCCAAAACTAAGATTTAAATTACAAATATGTACTTCAAAGTAATATTCCTAAGCACCATGTAAATAAATTCTGTATGCTATAGGAAGGACCTTATCTAGTTCCTTTGATAGCAAATAAAAGAAACATTCACTTCAAAAGGTATTTGATTGGGCTCATTTAAATAACATGCATTTTAACTAAAACACGGTAGTCTTAGGAAAACAAAAACAGAATTAATACTACATGTTTTCTTACTGATTGGTGTCACAAACACCTCATGCTCTTCGTACACAATATACATAGTCTTTCATCACATCCATGGTGCCATTCACAGCCCAGCTTCTTCCTCCATGTGTTTTCTACCCATTCACCACACAGGACCCCCAATTCTTTGGAAGGTGCCTCAATGTCCAATGTCTCCTGTATCATCCTAAAATGGCTCCATTCACTTCTGCATGCCAAACCCCACGATACACTTAGTACCCTCATAGACCCCCAGGAACTCCCTCCCCCAGCTCTGTTTTTCCTCCAACCCCTCCCCATCACCAAATATCTCATATTGCATTGACCCACCCTGACATTACCCCAAAGAGCTATGAGATGGCACATTCCATGTCTGCATTACAACTCCATGTTTAACTCACAGGGAAAGGCTGGCAGATTGGTCCGCAGCATGGTGGCAAATCCAGCAGCCGAACCCATAACTTCCCTTACTGTGGGGTGGGCAGCCCCACAAGCAGGGCATGCTCTCCTCTACCCATCACCTGTGGGTTTGGTGCAGGTAGGAACTCGGTATCATTACAGACCTGCAGCTTTCCATCAGACTTGATTAGTATGATGAAAGAGTCTGAAATTATTGTAAAGGGTTAATAAAGGAAAACAATTATATGTGAAGGAGTAATAAAGGAAAGGCTCAGCAGCAAGCACATAGGTGGAATGAAAGCAGGAGCCTTATTTCCTTAGGAACCTGATTCATAAATTCAGTAGACAAATAGTCAACAACAACATGTTTGCATGTCTGTCCGGGTGACTGCCTGATAGTGATCTGGTATGCTGAAAGTTAAGGGAAAGGCCTTGAATGAAATACCAGCTTGTTTATAAAGAAGATAAGAAAAACTGACTTCTGCCTGTTGTTTTTTTCCCCTACCTATCATGTCCAATGTGAAGTAACCTTGAAGGCTTATCTAAGAATTTGTTATATACTTTCCTAACCCTGTCAGTCATAAAATAGTTATAAATAAAATAAAAAGAACAGCATATTCTCAAGTTTGGACTAAAACTTACATTCTAAAAGCGAGTTTTTATGAAGGTTAGGAATGAAAAACAACTGAATTTGATTTCTTTTCCTGATCTACTCACAACTTAATAGGTAATTAATGTTGCATAAAGGGAAATTCACATTTTGGTAGTCCAGCAAAAGAAAGGTGCAGAAAATAAATAGTCAGGAAACAGAGGTACAGATTCTGCCATCTGTATTCACTCCGGCAAAATCAGTGATTCAGAAAGTTCCTAAAACATGGAATAATAAAATATTAGTTGTACTGCTACAGCTGTTCTCACTACCTCCTATACATCATTTTAGTATCCAAAATAGCCTCGCTAGACCTAAAGCCACTTGTTGATTAGGCTAGGATTTTTCTGTTGACTGACCATTTAGCTCGCAGTCTTAGTACCAGGCTATATATAGCCTTACCATTTGCTATTTTCCCTATTATAGCACACTATGGTAAAAATAAGCCATGGATACCGAGTTGCTATTTACAGTTAACCACAAAAGATATCCCAGTGCGTAGTACAGCTGCATTGATTGTGCTCATGGGATCTAAGGATTAGCATCCACTTGAAAAAAAAAAAAAAAAAAAAAAGACTCCTTTTTGGTTTGTAGAGGAATTACTGCTGCTGTGGTAATACCCCGAGTGACTCTGATTCCCATCTACATGAAAATATCCCCCCTCTTTCTAGAGGCAGCCATCTGCTCTCCAGTCTGCAAAGACATGTGCTCAGACACTGGAGAATAAATGATAATCATCTAGCCAGGCTTGATGCCCGCATTAGGAATGGAAACTAATATCAATAACTAGTGAATGATCGAATCCTCATGACTTGACTAAACAAGTCCTACATGAAACAAGCTTCAGCTGTGTGACTGCACACAACTTCATGCCCAAGGCTTTTCCCCACTGTGAAGGCTGCAGATTGTCTTCCTTTAGCTCCTGCACTGAGAGCTGATGGGACAGAGTATGACAGAATATGGGACAGAAGTGTTTAGGGATCCATTCTTTCAGCTTCATAGAAGGGAACTTTCATTGTCCTTGTGGCCCTTTCACAGAAGTGCGTGAAGAAAAGCATAAAAAGCACAAGTACAGACCAACAAAGTACAAATAAGGAGAACCCAGTACTGCTGGAAAGAACCCCTTGAGTACTGAGGGCTATAAAACCTATGCCATGATATGATCACAGCTTATTCCAGTAACAACTTTTCTCTATTTTTTTTTTTTTTAGTAAAAACCTATCTATGTATTTCTGAAGTTTATCTCCAACTTCTTCACAGCTACAAAGCAATGAAGCTGTTAGTATGTGAAAAAAATAAAATAAAATAAAATAAAATAAAATAAAATAAAATAAAATAAAATAAAAATCACTCATTCTAATGACTTCACAATCAAGAAGCCATCAAATTTCAGTTTCCTACTTTTTTTCCTTCCAACCTCTCCCAATCAAAACATGTCCGAAGATCATAATTCAAGTCCAAATAAGCTGCTCATGTACAGTCACTTTAAAAAAAAAAAAAAACACCTAAATACATTTCTAGTCTTAAAACTTCACAAAAAATGTTCAGTTCCATGGCATAACAACCATTTCATGACTGCCTCTGAAGTAACGGGTCTGATTACAAGATAAGATACCGTGGAAAGCAGGAATATATTCAAAACAAGAAAAAGATTAGGATTTGCACTTACATTCCCATTCTGCTCTTAAAAGCAGCAGGAAGCCTTCCTCACAGTGACCCATAAAATACAACTTTAAAAAAAAGGTACCAAAAAAAGGCAACACAACAGCAAAGCACCAAATAATGATGTTTTACAGGCTTGCTTTATGCAGTGCACTGATTGAAGCCCCTACTAATCTGGCTAAGTTTGGTTCAGTGTGGGAGCATTTCTGGCAGCCTCCCCTCTACCTAAGATGAGTCCTTTTGAGTACTGTCACTGTGCAGTGACACAGGCACTTTCTGCAAAAAAGGAAAGCTTTGAAATGACTGAGTATACATAGGTCAGGTTATAAAAACACAGCAAAACATATAGCAAGTTACTATCTAGAGAGCTTACGCACCCCGAGCTAAGCTTTTCCCGTTATTCCTTCACTAAATAATACATATTCTTAATTCTTAAGTTGCAAGCAGGGAAAGAGTGAAAGATTAATGGAATTACTGAATAGCAAAAAAGGGTTTATCAACAGCCATCAGCACTGCCCATTTTTAAGCAGACTGGGTTTTGAAAAGAAAAGAAAAAAAAAAAGAGAGAAAAAAAGAAAGAAAAAAAAAAAAAGAAGAAAGCACTTTTCTGGTGGCACAATTTTCTCTTCAGAGCAGAAGAGACCGATTCCATATGCTTGGAACTTTCTTAATGGAAACAGTTAATTTACCACATGAGGAATATCGCATGCATACCACTTCCACCTAAAATGAATCACTCCTTCCAGTTGAGAAAACTGAGGTCTTTTATCTTCCTCGGGGTGGAGTCCATCTCCTGCCCAAGATCCCTACAGAGCAAAGCTGCTAATCGTTTTAAGATTTAAAGACATTGCTTCTTTTGTGTTCATATATCACATTTCAATGTCTTCTAAACAAGAGAGAGTTTAATGTTTTCTGTAACCTTGAACTGGCTGATACACGGCTTTTATTGCTTCATCCTTGAGCTCCTCTGTAGTTCCATGATCTAATTTGTTACACTGGTGGTATTAAGCTGCTCTTACCGGATTAACAATGCCCGTTTTAAATTCCTTAAAGCTAATTTCTAAACGAATGTGCTAATTTGAATACTAGGCAATACAGTGAAAAACTGAAACAGGAGGAAAAAAAAGCCAAACTAGATGTTTTAATATATTGTGTCTCTCGGTAAGATGAATAGATAGAAAGTTCCTGCTTTATACAGTTCAGCCTAGGCAGAATATCTGTAGGACCTGATCCAAAATCTATTAGCATCAATGACATCTTTCTTTCAGACATACTCCTTTGGGGTCAGTTCTCAAAGGATTGTCCTGCCTAATTTGCTCACGGGAGTGTGAGCATAAACGCAGGCTTTTGCTTGACTGGTGTTTCCACCCTCAGCCCGATTCATCTTCCAAGAGGATGGAGGAAAGGTCAAAATCAGAGGCAGATCACATTAGACACAACCATTTCTTTGACATAACCTCTGAATAATGTGTCATAGGTTCATTTGATTAGAAATGATGCAGTCCAAGGAGATAAAATAGGCAACGTAAAAGCAGCCTCCTTATCACTGAATAGATTCTAAGAATTTGAAATTTTAGACAGTGGAAAAAAGTGCTCTTCTGAGTCATGGGGACACTTACACAATGCTGCGTTGGCTTTTTATATGGTAATTTTAACTAAAAAAGTGTGTTGGGAGATTAAAATCACATAAAGGAGTTAGAAAAAGTACCCACAGAAATGCATGCTACTAGTTGCACACTAAGCAACAGGAACAACACATTTTAAACACAAATGCTTGTTTTTGTGCTCTATTTTTGGCATTTATATTGAAGTTTCAGAATAATCTTTCAAAAAACAAGTACCTCATTTTGTGACATGCGTAGGATACTCAACAGCTCCTAATTAAATGTCCCAAATGCAGGATTTAAAGCTGCACTCTAACATACATTGAATTAGGCTCTGCAAGACCAGTTTTTGGCACCTGTTCTTAAAATGAGGAAAAAAAAAACAAAAAACACTGTACCAAGATTATGAATTATTTTCCAGGAATCCAGCAATTTCTTGGAGAGATTAAATTTACTGCAGCTTTGAAATAAGAGGGTTGCTGCAAATCCTGGATGGTTGAGCATCTCTGCAGGGCTGGTAACAGCTAGCCCAGGAGGGCTCTAAGGATTTTATCATAGCCAACCCATCCTCCTGTTCTGTTCCTACTTTTACATGCAAAAGAAAATGTTTGTGCTTAACACAATATTTATAGCCATAAGTAATAGCCAGTTCCTTTCTGGTTTTACTGTACCAGCATGTACAAGAAATACATAAAACTACATATATTATTGCTACTACTTTGCAAGATGTTGTATATATTGTAAAGCTGGCTCCCTAATAGAAGGCAGCTAAAGACCTCTGCACTTAAATCTGCCAAAGCTGATACAGCAATCACAAACATGTGTTGTTACACTTCTTGTGGCTCATCTCCACATGGTGCAGCTGTTGTGTTGGCTAAAGAAAATGCAGACCCAAGGGAAACAAATTTAATTCAGCTGGGGTGACTTCCACTAAAAACAAAAGTGTTTTAAGGAGAACAGGTGCCTTACAGTAAGGGGGATTGTTTGTGGGGGTTTTCCCCAAACTTGCTGTGCTTCTAGGAAGTCTGTTCTAAAGCGGTGAGCCTGCAGTAATGATCTTTTGCAGAATAATTTTTAAATAACTTCCTGCAGAAAGGCGATGGGTTCCAGAAATGCTGTTTTTGTTTGTTTGTCCTAGCTGCAGGACGGGAAGACCAGCGCAAGACCTTATCGCATGAGCTAGAAGCTGGAGGCAGCCTGGGCAGTGTTGTTTGGATTCCTCAGCCTTAGGAAAGGTTTCGTCAACCAAGGGCTCTGCTGGGGCAGCCCCGCAGCCGGTGTAAGTCAGCAGCGGACACCCCCGGAGCTGTGCTCATTTATACCAGCTGGCAATCTGTCTGTGTGATGTTTTCAGCTTCACTTTCACCTAATGCCAATTAAATATAGCATCCTTCTAAATCAGTCATTATTTATGCAATAAATAAATAAATAAACTAAAGTAACATTTAGTCTAATAAAATATTATTAAGTGGGTGACTTGTTTCTTTTCCAGAAGGACGTCATACGTTGCACACCATGATACCTCCTTCAGTTTCGTCACACCTGCCTGCCTCAGACATTGCAGCAGCCACCAAACCTTCCTCTTCCTGTTGTCAACCCTCTTTCAAAAAAAAAAAAATGTTACTCCAGGCAATACTCTCTTGTGTCGGTGTTTACATACTTCAGTTTCCAGTTTGGGGCCTGTTTTTTCTTTCTGCCCCCCACAAGGTCAAAATTCCTTCCCTTTGGTGAAGCAGGAGCCCAAATGAAAGATTTGTCCACACAGCCCCTTGTCCTGCATTCCTACAGCACTGGTTCTTCTACAAGATATATAGAAGCCACTCTTGGCTCTTCTTTCTCAGGTCTCATCCAAATAAAAGATATTATGGTAAACTTGTGGTTTTTTTCTTTTTACAACATTCAGCTAGTTAGCTATTGTGTCAGTCTTTATTGCTCATATGGTGAGTCCTCAGAGTGTCTTATGCAGAACTTGGTCAGAATTTTTTTAGGCTTCTTCTGAAGTTTCTAAATTGCAGACCCAACACCCTCACCGAATTCCTCCTTTTGAATAAAATCCAGGTCTCACCAAGGTCAATGGCAAAATCCAGGAGATTTTGTCTTCTGTGTGTGTCTGCACATAAAGACCTGCAACACATCTTGCATTTTCATAGACTTCTCCTTACCCAGGAGAAGAAAATTGTTTCATCCTTGCCACCTTTCTCAGCAGGAATTGTTACAAAGCCCCTGAGTCTCACTGGTTGAGGAGACGATGGACGCAGCTGTGCCTGCACTCACTCTGGCCTAATGTCAAAAGCCAGGAATAGATAGAGCAGGGGGTTGGACCAGAGGTCCTTCAGAGGTCCTTTCTGACCCCAACCATCCTGGGACCTGGAATATGCCACAGCGAGGGAGAAAATGATCAAGGTTAACAAAATGAGGAGAAGCAACTATAAAATGAAATTCATGTTCACGGTGAAGCTGTCATTGGGACGTTCACTCTTTAATGCGTTCATGTACAAGTAGCATCTTTTCCAAACACTGGAAAAAAATAAATATTATTTTTAGAGTGAGTTCAGTTCAGCACAATGTCCAAGTGTCACCGAGGAAGCCAGTTAACGTGGTATCTGAATTTAAGAGTAACCTCTTGCTTTTCATGACATTGGAGTATGTGCTTGTCAGGGAAGTTTTATGTTTGAGGTTCAGGGAGAAGGTGATGGCCATCTCCTCTGAACGCTTTCAGATGCCTCGTTTTCAGACCGCCACTGGCACTCTTCCAGGAGGAGGCCTGGCCATTAGATAAGCTTAATATTACGGGGGCCATTTGCAAAGCAGATGAGAGCAGAAATAGCAAGAGGAAATGAGAAACCTAAGAAACCTGCTGAAACTCCTTTCAAATAAAGATCCGACCTTAGAAGGAAAAGGCTGAAAGAAAAAAAAATTAATGGTGAGCATAAGTTTTCAGCTGCTAAAGCTGTAACCACTATCACGAGGGAGATAAAAGCACTGGTCAAAGAAAGACCACCGCAAGTGCCAGCCTCAGGAAACCTAGGAAACATTGCACTTGTTTCTTTGTGAGAGTCTGCACTGAAGTTTCCAGGTATTTCCAGATAGGCTCTGCTTGCATCTGCTTTCAGGTCACCTTTTAATGATGAAATCCATGGCCACCCTGGTGAAGAATCCTGTTCAATAATCCTTTTTTTTTTTTGCCAGTATTTAAAGAGTGGCATTATGCCACTCGGCGACTTGACAGATGCCACTTGGCAGACCCTGGCTGAGGCCCATTCGTTTTTTTTTTTTTTTTTTTTTTTTTTTTTTTTTTGTTCCTCTTTTAATAGCTGACGTCTCCTTTGCACGAGCAGTTGGGAATGTTGTGAGCAGCGCCCCTTGGTTACAGTGTTTTCACTATCAGGGTTTCACATGGAAATGTGGTGGAAACGGGAACGGGGCTCTCTCCACTGATCATTTCCTGGCAGAGAGAAAATATTAAGTCATCTTTTTTTTTAATCAAACAGTCTCACCTGAGTAAATATTCTAGCATTTCCAATTTTTAATTTTATTATCATAGCCCATTGCTCAAGCTGTGTTTTTTGACTTTGTGGCCGTAATAGAGCTATGAGCGCACGAACGTTTCTCAAACTGGCATTGTATTCGGGTCCTTTTACATTTCCACACATAATCTGCATAACATTATTAAATCTTTCCTGTACATTATTTAGCCTCTGGGATCAAATGAAATCATACATAACTGGAACTCTTTGGGCTTTGACAGATGTCCTCTGGCAGATTTTTTTTTGCAGAGGTTTAACTTCTTACCGCTCTCGGCTATTTTCTTGGCCTTTTCCTGGAATGGGGACATAGCTGCTCTGCTGGAAAATGGTATTGTCTTAGCTGTTAAAGATGATAAAAGTGGGCTTGAGTTACTGTGCCAGACTGAACTTGGAAAGGTTGAAGTAAAGGTTTGGTCCTTTTCGCCAGCTCACCTGTGGGAAGAGATGGAGATGCAGCCATGGAGCTGCCCGGAGCAGCTCTCACTGATTTGGGAGGGCTCAATCCTTGGAGGAATACTTATAGCATCTAGCATCTATATAGATGCTAGGTCCATTTTCCATAGGAGAGCACAGAGAAGCTGGGTATTCTCTTCAAGCAGCGAAGGTCAACAAAAATGCTTAACTTTTGGAGCTCTTTTCTGTAAGCATACAGATCCTTGGGCAATCTGTCTGCTGACTTCTACCAGGGTTCATGAAGGCACCCAAAGTAACACCATACCTAGATGGTAGAGGGTTTGCTTGCTTTCATCTATACACCTGCACAAGACTTTTTTTATCTGAGGGAGAGCTTTTTTTCTTCTTCTTTTGTATTTTCTAAACAACATCTATACTAATGAGAACCCTGGGCTTCAGGTCTCTACCTCTGCATAAGTTACCACCCTTTCTGTAGATTTGGGCTGAATACTAAAAGTCATCCCAACATCCCCCCCCTTTTTTTTTTTAAACCCCTATATCAACCATTTAACAGAAAAAAAAGAAAAAAGAAAAAAAAAAAACTTCTAAATGCCATCATGTTTTAATGAGCTCAGGCTTTTTTTTTTTTGAACAACCGAGCGTTCAAATCTGCGAATAAACCTAAGAATGTGTCAGTGCCTTCAAGAAGCGTGCTTTAGTTGTAAGAAACCACAGCTGCAACAATAAGATGGAAATTTGACACACGCTAGGTTGAAGGTGGCAAGGATTGAAGGTATGGAATTAGGAAAGGGGAAAAAAAAAAAAAAAACCTTGCCGTGTTGAACAGAATACAGCCCATAAATCAATGCCTAACTTTGGCTGAGCTTCGCGCTGTGGAAGTATGCAGCGCTGCAGCCTCGCAGTTATCAGTATTTGTCATCTCGAGTATCAGTACACATGCCAGATGCAAAAGAGGGGCCCGGAGAGAATATGGGGGATGAGGAAAAGAAAATTAATAATTTCGGTGACAATGTACGCTATTTTGATGCGAAACAGAACTTCTGTAATATTTCAAGGGACTTATATATATATATATATGTATGGGCAAAAGCTGTTGGAAATAAGCCTCCGACTTCAAAATGCCTGATTAAAAAGAATCCTGATAAGCACTGAGAAGCGACCAGCTGGAACTTTGATTGCAGCTATGTTTTCTTCTAGATGTTTATTTCTAGATCACTCTTGCAGCTGCTTTTATCTGTTCCTTAGAAGTTCTCGTAGATTTGAGGAACCATTAGCTGTAAAAGTAAACATCAGCTCTGCTCTGTTTTTCTACATCATCTTGAAACTGTTGGGGAGAGGGGGGAGATAACATTAGACTAATGCTGAACTAGATCAGACGTAAGTGGTGCTTTGAACAGCTTCTTAGCGTTTCAGGCTCCACCTGTAGCTCTAGCCGTAAGTTATTTCTAATATTCTCATTTACCAAGCACATGTAATAGCTCTAGGAATGACAATGTTTCTGAGAAGCTGAAATTCATGTCTCACTGTGTTTCAAGGGACAGGCACTTTCAAGTGTGCCTCCACTATCTGGGTGTAGGCACGGTCCCGAAAACCGATTCCACTGCCTTTCAGTATCTGTCATCTATAAATATTATGCTTTGAACAAAACAGATCCGCAGTTTTGGCTCCACTTCACTCTGTTTTGTTACTGGGGTTGTTTAAGTGTTCCTTAATAACTGCGGTTTTGTATTTGCTCAAGAGCTGTCTGCTTGGAGACTGGAGAAAGGTCAGGGTTAGCCCTGCTTAACCTGCTGCTGACCCTTGGTGGTGGTCCCCTTCGCAGAGCTCGGGAGTGCCTGCTCTGGCCACAGGCTGCCTCTCCCCTTACCATGCCTCTCTCTCATGGTAAAATGCCATGTTACGTGTGCTTGTCCCTTCTTCCCAGCAGATGTTCTCACCGTGCCACCTTGGGCAAAGCCCTCTGGCCAAAGTCACGGCGACTTCTCCACCTTCAGGTCCTGCACAAGATGCTTCTTGTCCAAAGCACCTTCCAGGTGGCACCATGAGCCTTCCTGTGGGGCCTTTCTCAGACTCAGAAGATGCTTTTTCATTTACTGTAAGCTTTGATTTCTCCATCATTTCCATTTCTGCCAATGATGGAGGCTTCCCCTCGACTTTCCATGGGCACTGTCTCAGGCTTCCTGAAAGTCTGGGCTCCTCGCTGCCCTCACAGCTGGGGGCTCTCACTCCAAAGCATTTTTTGTTCCAGAGCCTCTGCTGTTCCCCTTCATGCCTGAAACAGCCTGAAGCAGAGCTGTGCCTACACGGACAGCCTCTGACAAGTGCAGCGGGGGAATTCAACAGCCCTGGCTGTATTTGAGCAATCAGCAACCAGCAGGACAAATGAAGTGGAAAAGGGGAACGCGCGCTGCCCTTGGAAGGCTGTGGTGTGGCTGACAGTATCTCCTGCCTTTCTTCATCGATCTGCGAAGCTGAAAATAGCAGCCTGGAGGCACTGCTGTTTCTGCTGCAGCGCAGTGGTCCGGGCTTTCAGCACTTCTCTTGTGGCTAAAATAAGTTCTGTTGTTGAAATGAATGGGCTTTGTATTTTTCTTGGAAGCCGTTCCCAACGGGGCGTTTGGACGAGCACTATAACCAGCTAATAAGTTTCCCCAGCCTATCGTGAGGGAGCAGGTCAAATAAATGAAGCTGGCAGCGCAAACGAGGCAGATGTGCCTTAACTGCTGATGCTCTTTACCAGCCATACCACGCCGCCTGGCACGGCCGAAATGGGGAAAACGTCTGCTCACTGGTTTTCATCCTCCTGCTTACCAACTGGGGTGGGCCCCTCAGTTACTTTTGAGGGGTCCGGGGAAGGAAATTAAGGACAGGAAGGTGAATGCCAGTCCTCTGAGCAGGGATCTGTGCCACTCGGGAACAGAAAGCAGGGTTTGTGAGCAAAGGAGGTGGGAACACAACGCTTGGTCTCAGCTCAGATCTGTCCTGGATTTTCCTGCTTTCTGGCAGATCCATTCCCAAGCCGATCCATCCTCCTCCTCAGCCACTGCTTTGACCACGCAGCCTTTCCGCGCCCCAACCTGACCTTGCCCAGGTCTCTCCCAGGTGGCTGTGGACACTTAATTCCCTCAGAGATCGGGGCAAAATGTCTCTTTTTCCCATGCCACAGACTAGATCCAAACCTCCCTGCTCTGAACAATCTCGGGGCACACCAGCAACCTGCCTGCAGGCTTCATGGAGCAGCAGCTGTCCTGCTGCCCGCCAGGCCTGCGCCTGTGCTGCTGCTCTTGAACCTTGCCTAGAATGGTAGCTGCTCTTTTTTGTTGTTGTTGTTTGCTTCTTTGTTTTTGTTTTGGTTTGTTTGTTTTTGTTTGAAATAAACTTCTTTTCATGTCTTTATTTTGGTGAGGATCTAACTAGTAATGGCCCTGACTCAGAAGATCTTTAAGAAAACAGTGAAATAGGTGCTGAGCGCGGGACTTTGCCACACAAAGAAGTTGAAGCACCTGCTTAGGTACTGTCCTGGGTGTTGTGATGAACTTAAGCACACACTTAAGTGCTTTTCTGGCTCATATCCAATAGATACACAGGGTAGCGTTCAGCCTTAGACAATCCTCATCTTTTAGATGCTTCACATGCCTTTCCGGGGTAAATTTTCCCTCAATGTCCTCGTCTTTCAGAAACCTTCAATCCCCTATTTTTTTTTATTATTATTATTATTATTTCTTTTTTTTTTTTTTTTCTAATTTGGTTTCACCAGAAAGGTTCGTCCGCCCATCGTGGGGGCGAGCCTGCCCAGGAACAATGGGTACTTATTCAGGATCTCCCGTTATTGTGCTTTTCTTCGAACGAGATGCCACAAACAGTTGGGAAAGCACGCCGAGATTAATGCAGGCAGCGCGCACATCTGTAAGTGATGATTTGCATATGCTCGCACCGTGCTCGTAGCACTCGGGAACTATCCGAAATGCTCCGTAGCACCCTGCTTCCTAACATATCCCTCGCCATGGCTTGGACACGGAGAACGTGGGCTGCTAACGGGAAATGCACATGGGGAGGGTAGGTAAAAGGGGGTTGCGGCGCAGAAGTGTTCGATGGAATAGCCCCGGGTTTGTGCTGGCATAAACAAATCCCTGCTCAGCCCGCAGATGTATCCAATGACCACGTGTAATAAAGAAAATACTCCAGAGGAGAGCGAGTTATTTAATGTAAGGCACGGGACGAGACCTACGGGCCCCGTTCTCTGCCCCCCTCCGGGTTCTCCCGTCCTAGGTGAGTTACGAGGCACGAGCCCGAAACCACAGCCGCCTCCCTGAAACCAATTTATTCCGTTTATACGATATTTCCCCCGCATTTCCCCGATAACACTCGGCTCTGGGACTGCACACCTCGCCACCCTCCGAGCTTGGGGCAGCTGCTCACGCTGGTGGGTTCCCGACCCCCTGGGATCCCCCGACCCCCTTGGGATCCCCCGGCTCCCTGCCGGAGGCTGCGGGCAGCCCCGACGTGAGGCACCGGGCTCCGAAAGAGGGGAGAAAGGGGCTGCGGTGCCCCCCCTGCACACACACACACCGGGCAGGGGCTGGGGCCGTCGGGGGGGGACCGCCGGGGGTGGAGGCCGTGGGCGAGGGGTGGCAGAGGCTGAGCCTCCGCAGGAGGCACGGGGGTGCAGCCACTGCGAATTCCCCTTGCCTCGTTTCCAGCTCATCCCGGCGATGTTTTACCGGGGAATTAGTTTTTTTTTTTAGGGGGTGATGCTGCGAGGGGAATTTATTTTCGGGAGGGTGATGCTGCGAGGGGATCGCCCCCGCCGTGTCCCCCTCCTGCCGCTCACGCGTGGGTGTTGAACGCCGGCAGCTCGGGGCTGTCGTGTTAAAAGCGTCAATAAAAACATCAGCAAAAAAAAAAAAAAAAAAAAAAAAAAACAGCAAGAAAAACAACAACAAAACAGAATAATGCCGAGGGAAGTAGGTGCTGGCTCGGTCACCAAGAAACACCGGCGGAATCGGGTGCCACATAGACGGGCGGTCACTTTTTTTCCTCAAAAGAATAAAAAGAAAAATAAAAAAAAGAAAGAAAAAGCAAGAAAAAATATAATGACAAATTTTAAAAAATAGAAGGAAAACGAACTAAGTCCAGGGTGCTCGCTCCGAGCCGTTTAAGGCACCGGCCTGACCCGAGGGGGGACCCGACCACCGCCCGGTGCCGGGGGGCGGCGGGGGGACCCCGGCGAGGAGCCGCGGAGCCCCGGGGGGGGCCCGGCGATGCTGTCGCTGCCCCCGGGCTCGTAGCACCCTCGGGGAACCGTCGGGGCGGCTCCCGAAGCGGGCAGCACCGAGGCGGCAGAGCCACCGAGAGCCCCCCGAGGTGTCCCCGGTGTCGCCGGTACCGCAGCATCCCCGGCTGCGCTCCCGGAGCCCCTTTCCCCGACGGCTCGGCCCCGCATCCCAACGGGGTGTTTTTTTTTCCCCCGTTGCGGGTTTGGATTTGGGGAAAAACAATAATAATAATAATAATAATGCAATAAATCCGAATGAAGAAAGACAAGCGAGAAAACCGAGGGGACTGCGGCTCTGCCCGACGGCACACGCTGCCGGCAGCCGCCGCCGCCCCGGGGCCGGGGCCGAGCCGAGCCGAGCCGTGCCGAGCCGAGCCGGGGGGGGGCGGCGTGAGCCCAGGAGCCCCCCAGGGGGCGCTGCAGCACCGCGGGCCGGGTGCGGGGCTCCCGGGCCCCCGCCGCACCGCCCGGCACCGCCCCGGGCACGGCGCGGCCGCGGGCTGTGCTGAGCTGCAACAGCCTCAGGAGGAGGAGGAGGAGGAGTGGAAGGAGGAAGGCACCTGCTCGGGACAGCAGCCCCGAGCCCCACAAGCCGCCGTGGCCGCTGCCGTCGGGGCCAGCCGGGCACCGCCGTCGGGGGGGCGCGGAGGGGTCGGGGTCCGACGGGTCCCCCCCCAGGGGCTCCCCGGGGGTTGTCGCCGAGCACCTGCTGGCTGGGGACAGCGGGGGACAGCCGGCCCGAGCTGCCCGCGGGGTTCCCCGCTCTCCCGGACCGGCCCCGGACCGCCAGCCGTCTGCGGAGCCAGCGGCCCGGGGATTTTTTCGTTCCCCTCTCCCGTTTTTGGGTCCGGAGGCTTTTTTTCGTTTGGCCGGCCGGCTGGGCGCTTCCCGAGCTCGGGCTTTTGTTTGTTTGATTTTTTGTCTTTTTTTTAATTTTTTTTTTTTTCCCAACAAGTGCGGCTTTTCTTTCCCTCGCTGGAAAGGCGAGAAACGAAGGTGGAGGAGAAACAACCCCCTCCGGCCTTTCTGTCGACGGGGAGGGGTCCCCACGGCCCCCCGAAAGGCTCCAGCGCGGGTTGGGAAAGGCGAATCCAAACTCCCGTGGCCGCTTCGTTCTCGACCAGCCGGCCCCGGAGCAGGATGCGACCCCTCGGGGACCCGGCCCCCCCACGGCACCGCACCGCACCGCTGGCCCCGGCCCGGCCCCGTTCCCCGCGCCCCGTCCCGCTCCCAGCCCCGCAGCGGGCTCCGGGGGTCCCCGCTTCGGGCTCCCCAAAAGTGGAGCCTCCCCCGCCGGCGTTTTCGGGTCGAGGAGCCCAAATGCCGTTTGTTTATGGGGCCGGGGTTTACAGCCGCGCGTTCCTTTAGGATCAAGAGCCTGCGCTCCTGTCCCCGGCGCGGGGACACGTCCAAAGCTGCCCCTTGCCCACCCCAAGTTGGGATATTTTTTTCTCCTATATATTAAAAAGAGAAAAAATTCCCAATGCAAACGTCGCTTGCGTCCTTTTCTCTTCAGCGGGCTTGAGTTGAACGCCACACAGCCTACCTTGAGCCATTTTCAGAGCTCTTCGCACACGCCATTTCTCCTCAAATCTTTTTACACTCAGAGCCTCGGATCTGCCGGCCAGGTTGTACAAAAAATCCCTCCCCCGCTTGGGATTTCAGCAATGTATAGAGAAAGATAACCTTCTTATTAAAACTCCCCAAAACCCCGGCCCGAAGCGGTGCGGAGCGAGGAGCGCAGCGCTTTTTGGAGCCGAGCAATCCGGAGTGAGGCCGAATCCAGCCCCAACTCCCCGGGCACGAAAACCGAAACCGCTCCCCAAGTTCCCTGCCTGCCCCAGGTGCGGGGCTGCGCGGGGGCACCCCGCACACCGATGCGTCCCCCCCCGTACACACAGAGGGATTTTTTTCCGCTGCTTTTCGCCCCGTGGCTTGCTGCGGGCAAGCCCAGGAGCTTCCAGGAGGTGGTGGCCCGGAGGGCGACCTGCCATGGCGGCCGCGGAGCCCTTTGGACGTGAGCGCTACCTGCGCCTCCCTGTCCTGCCGGGCCCCCTCTCTGCTCTGGGGGAGTTTGGGATTTTATTTTTTTTTTAGGTTTATTTCACACCCGGTGCTGAATAGGGCACAGGGTTGCGGGGAGCCCAACGGGGCCGGCAGCGGGGTGCGCGCCCCCGAACCTCCCCCGGCTGCGGCGCTGCGAGGAGAAGGGGAGGGGGGGGGGACACGAGTCACCTTAGGTAACGCCGTGCTGGGAGGGGGGGGACAAGGAAAAGGGGGGCCGATCCTGCCCCTTTAAAGCCCAGTTGCTACCCAAACACGAGTAAACAGCGGGGCCGGCGCGGCGGGGCGGGCCGGGGGCGGGCCGGGGCGGGTGCGCGGCCCCGAGCGCGGGGCTGTGCGCGCCGCGGGGTGGGCCGGCGGCTGGGCGGGCGGGCGGGGACAGCGGCTCCTCGCCACCACTCACCGCTGAAATGTGATGGACCGGGCAGGGGGCGGCTCACACTCGCGCCGAGCCTCGCCGGGCTCGAAGGCAGGAGGCGGCTTTACAGCGGGACACGCGCGGACCCCCCCCTCTCACCACCACCACCACCGCCGCCGCCCCGCGACCCCCAGCTGCAGCCCCCCAGGTCCCCACCATGCCGGCCGCCGCCGGGTCCCGGCCCCGCTGAGCTTCTCCCCACCCCTCCAAGCTGTGGATGTAATGGCTCCGTGAAGGTGCCGCCTCGCTTTTGCCCCGGGAGGCCCGGCAGGAGCAGCCCGCTGCGGTAGGTAAGCGCTGCACGGTGCCGTCGGTGGGAGGGGAGGGGAGAGGAGAGGAGAGGAGGGGGGCGGCTCGGCCGTGGGGTCCCCGAGTGCCACGCTTTGGGCACCCCCTTTTTCCCTCTCGCACCCCACCCCGTTAAGCTCGGTGGTGGTGTTCACGCCAAAATCCTACCGAGGAGAGTTATTTTTATATATTTATTTTTTTATTAATATTTTTTTTTCCCCGGGGTCTCACTGGAGAAGCCCCGTGGAAATAGCCGGGGGTGGCCGCGGGGGGCTGGAGGTGATCCCGGGGAGCTCCGGGGCCGTTCCCCGGCCCTAAATCGGAGCAGGAGGAAGGGGAACGGCGGCTCGGGTAGGGTCGGGGGCAGGCAGGTAGCGAGGGGCTCGCCGCGGAGACAGCAGGCGTCGTTCAACGAAGCGCCCTGGATGGGAAGGGAAAAGGAAGTGCCAAGGTTTAAGTAACATCCGTTTTTGGTTGACTTTCCCCCCTTCACCTTGGTGGAAAGTGGCCTTACAAGCCGGCACGGGGACGCTCGGCGGTGGGATTTTTTTTTTCGATAGGTTTTCATGGGGCTCCCCCCCCCCCCCCGCCCCGAGAAAGAGCAGCGCCAGGGGTAGCGCGGCTGGGACAAGGGGGGCGCGTGGAAAAATTGGGGTTAAAAATGGGGGGTTTCGGCGCTGGGCGCGCTCCTTTCGCCGAGATTTGCGGGGTCCCTTGGCGGTGCCAAACGAGCCCCGGAGCTCGCCGAGGCCGGGAGGGTTTTTCCCCTCTCCGCGGTGTTCCCTGGTGGAGTGGGAGCAAGGAGCCGCCGCTGCGAGGTCTTTAAAAATAAGGGATTTTCGCGCGACCACCTCCCCGAAGAAAAAAAATATATATTTATATAAAAAGATAAGAAATAAAAACGTCGCCGTGTGCGCGGGGTCACCGCCATAACGCTGCGGGAGCAAACGGGGGGAGCCGGGCAGCGGCGAGCCGCGGCCCGAAGAAAACGAAAATGGGAGCGGGGAGCGCTCGGGGATGCCCCCCGAGAGGTTTCTCCGCGTTTCTTCTCCGCGGGGCCAGCCCGGAGCGCTGCAGGGGCTGGGGGCGAAGGGGTTTCGAAACCCATCCGAGGGGCCGAGGCTGCGGGGAGCCGGCGGGGCAGCCCCAGCCCTGCGGCGGCCTGGAGGGCTCCGTGCGGGGCCAGCTCGGCGGCCTCGACCTTCCCTTTTACTCCTTATTTTCTAATTGCTGTTTTTTTTTATGAACGCGGTGACCTATATAATTTTTTTTTTTATTTTTTAAGGATAAGGCTGTTTTTTTATTATTATTATTATGATTTATATATATATTTTTAATATTTTCTATTTTTGGAAAGCACGCCTTGCCCGCCCCTGCTCATAAACCCCAAGAGGAGCTGGCTCAACCGCGGCCCTCCCAAAATCCCAGTGCGGGCCAGGAGCCCCTTTCCCCTGCTTGGGCTCCCGGTACCGAAGCAGGGCGGTGGGACCGGAGCTTTCCCCCGGCCTGGAGGGAGCTGAGCGGCTCCGGGGGTCCCGCTGCAGGCCGCTCCCCGACGGTTTCGAGCTGCAGGGGACGAGCGAAAGCCACCGACGGCCGGGGAGGCCTCGGGGCCGGCCGCAGCCGGGGTGGCTCGGCTGGGCTGTGTGGGGCCATCTGGAAGGGATCTGAGCGCAAAGTGGATTTATTTAGGACCGGCAGCTCGGGGAAGAGGGGGGGAGGTGTGTGTAGGGGGGGGGGGGGGCGGGGGTAAGGAGGTGTGCGTGTGGGGGGCAGGAGGCACTCCGCTCTCCCTCGATTATCTTGATAAATGGGTTGGTGTTGAAGGAAGAAAAATAAGCAGCCGAGCGGGGATTTAAAAAAAAATAAAAAATAAAAATAAAAAGCCGCCCCCCACCATCCCGGGCCCTGCCTGGGCTCCGCGCTCGCACCCTGCGCCTTCCCGGGGGGGTCCCGGCCAAGGAGGGCTCGGGGTCGGGGCCTCCGCGCCCCGGGGGCTGCGGGAGGCCGAGCCGAGGCTGGCAGCGAGGCCGGAGGCCGGCTCGGGGCAAGGGGGGGACAAGGGGGAGACCCCGGGGAGACCCCGAGGTGGCCGCGCTGGGACCGCGGGGACCCCGCGGAGCGGCCCCGGCTGCGCGTCCTGGGCGCGTTTCTCCGCGGTTTGTCTGATGGGAGCCAGGCTTTTCTTTTTATTTTTTTTTTCAATTTTTTTTTTTTTAAATAATATTTTAAGTTTCGGTTGAAGGAGTGCTTCTGGGAGGGCTATTTTGATCCATGTTGTTATTATTTTTTTTTTTTTTTCACGCTTTCGTTTCTGCGGGCGCAGCCATCGCGCCGGTGGCGGCCGCCGGCGGGACGGGGAGCGGGGGCAGGAACACGGCAGCGGCCCCGGCTGCTCGCCTCGGCCCCGAGGGGGGGAAAAAAAAACCCACGGCGCTTTCAGTAAAAGTCTCTCTCCCCTCCTTTTCCCCTTTGCTTTCTCCCTAGGATTTCGTCCCCGTCTCCAAAGGCCAGCAGAGGCACCAGCTCCGCCGCCCCGGGAAGATGGGAAGCAAGGCACTGCCGGCCCCCATCCCGCTGCACCCATCCCTGCAACTCACCAACTACTCCTTCCTCCAGGCTGTGAACACCTTCCCTGCAGCTGTGGACCAGCTGCAAGGTCTGTACGGACTCAGCGCCGTGCAAACCATGCACATGAACCACTGGACATTGGGTTACCCCAATGTGCACGAAATCACCCGCTCCACCATCACGGAGATGGCGGCCGCCCAGGGCCTGGTGGACTCCCGCTTCCCTTTCCCCGCTCTCCCCTTCGCCACGCACCTCTTCCACCCCAAGCAAGGGGCCATCGCCCACGTCCTCCCGGCCTTGCACAAGGACAGGCCCCGCTTTGACTTTGCCAACCTGGCCGTGGCCGCCACGCAGGAGGATCCCCCGAAAGTGGGCGAGCTGGCCAAGCTGAGCCCCGGACTGGCGTCCCCCCTGTCGGGGATCAGCAAGCTGTCCCCGGACAGAAAGCCTTCCCGGGGCCGCCTGCCCTCCAAGACGAAAAAGGAATTCATCTGCAAGTTCTGCGGCAGGCACTTCACCAAGTCCTACAACCTCCTCATCCACGAGCGGACCCACACGGACGAGCGGCCCTACACCTGCGACATCTGCCACAAGGCTTTCCGGAGGCAGGACCACCTGCGGGACCACCGGTGAGGGGCAGGGGCAGAGGGGGAGGGTGGGCTTCGTTGAGCCGAGCTGAGAGGGAAAGCAGCAGGGACCCCCCCCACAAAAAAAAAAAAAAAAAAAAAAAAAACAAATCACCCAAAAGCTGAGCCCTGCGGGGTCCCGCGCTCTGCTCCGAGGGGGGTGGCTGGGGTGAAGGCGTCGAGGGGGCTGCTCGGAGACCCCTTTGCGAAGCGGGGTCCTGCTGGGGGTGGGGGGGCGAGGCGGGGACCCCCCCGGCTTTGCCGCCGGGCAGAGGGACGGGGCTGGGGCTGCGCTGCCGCCGGCGGAGCTCCCCCGGCCGTGCCCCGCGGAGCGGCTGCGGATCGCCGGCAACGCTGTGAGCCGATGGGGTTCGCCGTAAAAAAAAAAATAAAATAAAATAAAATAAAATAAAAAAGAGGGGAGAGGGGTTTGGGGGAGGGAGCCGCGTTGCCTGTCCCCCCCGCGGTCCCGGCAGCGCCGCTCACCCCCGCGGTTGCCTCCCTTTGCAGGTACATCCATTCCAAAGAGAAACCCTTCAAGTGCCAGGAGTGCGGGAAGGGCTTCTGCCAGTCCAGGACCCTGGCGGTCCACAAAACCCTCCACATGCAGGTGAGCCCGGCGCTGCCCTCCCTTTTTCCTCCGCTCGTGTGCCGCCGGCACGGCTCGGCACGGCTCGGGGCTGCCACGGGGACGGGGCTGCGGCAACCGGGGCGGCGAGAGCCGGGGCTTCAACTCCGCGGCCGCTCCGGGCTGGTTGGAGGCGGTGGGGAACGAGCTTCGCTTTTGTTTTTATCCTCGCAGCCCTTTTGGGGCTTTTTTCGTTGACGGCGGGGGCTGCGCGGGGGCTGCGCGGGGCCGGGGCTGCGTTTGGGGGGCGCGGGGGGCGCCGGAGCCCCCGAGGCGCGGGGCAGGACTCGGCCGATGTCGCCGTGTGTCCCCCCCCCGTCCTACCTCGGGCGGCCGTGCCGCTTTTCCCGACTTTTTCAAGCGTTTTTGCTAACGAAAAGCGCAGGCGATACGCGAAAGGCAGGTAGTTTGTGAAGGATTAATCCTTTGCTTGCTTCAAATCTGAACAGGAATCTCCACACAAATGCCCCACATGTGGAAGAACCTTTAATCAGAGAAGTAACCTGAAAACTCACCTTCTTACCCATACAGACATCAAGCCCTACAACTGTGAGCAGTGCGGCAAAGTGTTCAGGCGAAACTGTGATCTACGGCGGCACAGCCTAACTCACACCCCCCGGCAGGACTTCTAGAGCAGCCCGGGACCCCGCACCCGCGCCCGCAGCTCCGAGTTGCTCATTTTACTCAAGGACTGTATGGCAGAAAGTCACAGGCGTGCACCCTCTCACACACACACACACACACAACGCAGGGCAGGCTCAGGGGCCAATCTTTCCTAGCACGCGTCTGCAAAACTCGTTTAAGAGAGCGTGGACTGCAGGATCGGGCCCCTCTCCAAGCCACACCGAGGCGTAAAGCTACTCCTTGTAGATACTCGCGGCTCATTTTAGAGCTCTGTACAGAAATGTGGTTTTCGTTGTTTGTTCGTTTCGTGTTGTCATGTCAGATGCACGGCGATAACAAATCCGGGAGTCAAAGTATCTCTTAAAAAAAAAAAATTAAAAAAAAAAAAAAGTGTATTTCAAAATAAATCCTTTTTTTTTTCCAAATACCTCCTGCCTGGTTGTATTATTCTCTGAAAGTTTGGGCTTTTTTTTCCTGCTGTGTCGATGCAATGGTAAAGCATATTGAATAAATTTCCTAGTCGGGTAATTGTACTGTCACAACAATTTTGGTGATCGCTTTTGTTTGGCCTGTTTCACTGTTGCTTTTGTGTTATCTATTGTTAAGTAAAATGAAAGTGCCGTATTTGAGAGTTTATAGCTCTATTACTTAATACTACGAATGTCTAAATATTAACTTCTGTACTTTTATTATTTTCCCGAACGAAATACTTTTTTTTTTTTTTTTTTTTTCTAAAAAGAAGAGAAAGAAAGAAATACTCGCAAATAAACAAGATCTTAGGAAATAATGTATAGAGCCCTTCTTACGCCAAAGCGGCTTATTAGTAACTTATTTGCAATCAGCCCATGTATTGTAAAAGTCATCCCTTTCGTGGAGATTGCAGGAGATAGTCCCCTGCCATTTAGACTTTGGCCACGGGCAATTCACCCGCGTAGACAGGGACTTTATCCCGCAGAAGACGATTCCTTCCCCACCACTCGGCGAGCAAACAGCGAGCCCCGAGCACCACCCCGGGACCCCGCGGACCCCTCCAGGGCCGGGGGCGCTGGCAGCTCCCCCTTATGCCCCCCCCCATATCCTTCACCTCATTCCCACTGCCAAGCATGGGGTGGGTGGGAGGAAAGGGACCCCCGTGCTGGCTGCTCACCCCCTCAGGAGACCCTCACACCCCCCCATTCCCTCCTTCCCTTCCCTGGGGGGCCCTGCTCACAGGTAGCAGGGTGGAGGCACGGAGCTCCCCCCCTTCTCACCCTCACCAGTGCCTCCCGTCACCCCCGTGTTGTTCCCTCCCATTACCGTAGGGAGATTTGGAGGTGCACCCCCTCCTCTGCAACCCTCGTTGCTCCCAGCACACTCCTCCCCATAATTTAGCACCCCCTAGTTCATCTTTTCTAGGCTGGGACACCCATCCTGCCCCCCTCCTCTCCCAAAATCTGGTCCAGATGAGGAGAAATCTCCCCCCCTACCCCAGCAAGCTCTGCCCCTGTGGGGCACCCCCCTGGGCCCAGCTCAATAAGGGGGGCTCCACTCCCGTGCCCCATCACGGTGGGTGCCAGGCTCTGGGATGTGCCCTTCTTCGGGGACACGTCCCACCAGGTGTAGGTCAGCAGATGCTGATTGGGGTGGGGTGGCTGCGGTGTCCCCATCCCCGTCCCTCACCGGTCCTGCAGCAGGGAACCCGAACCCTGTTAACGAGCAGCAAGCCAAAACCAGCAGTGCCTGAGCCGTGGTTGGTGCTGAAAGGGCTGCGTTGCTGCTCCCTACCCCACATAGGGCTGCGGACCCCCGAGCCAGCCCCACTCTGCCCCAGGCTGAGGCAGCCAGGTGGATTTCCACAGATGGGGCAGGCGAGGCCATCTCAAACCCAGCCAAAATTTCTTAGGTGGACGAGGCCTATCTCCCCGCCTGCTCCTGTGCAGCAAGACGGGGAGGGAAAGAAATGCCTCTGCAGCCAGAGATACTGCTCTGCTGGCTGTAGGACAGCTTCCCTCATCTAAGTTTATTTAAGGGCCATCTGCTCTGTTCACCCGCCTTGACTGGCACCCCTTCCCTTGCTATCACACCCCAGGGGCACCCTTGGTCCCCCCAGGGCTGGCAGCTTGTCCTCCCTCCCAGCACACCCCCCCACCCCAACCTCTCTCTGCAGACATCGCTTGCTCCCTCTCTGCGGGCATCTTCCCAATATCTGATTTCTTCCTGTCTGACTGATTTTTCTATTCCCAGTGCATTCCCATTCTCCCAGTAGGTTATTTCCTCTAAGCTTCTCTACCCTTATTGTTCTCCGAGTTCCTGTCCCCAGGCCCTTTTGTGTCCCCAGTTTCTTGTTCTCAGAACCGAGTGTGCACAGCGAGGCTGGGATAGCTCTGCTCGAGTAAACACCCCTGTCAGGATACATATGGGCTTATTCTGCTCCTAGGCCAGGCTCGACGCGCAGTTTGTTTGGAAAGAACTTAATCAGATGAACCATATCAAAGGACTAAATTAAAGCGATCGCATATAGCTAAGGTTTTATTTAATTGTTTGGGGTTTCTTGTTTAACAGTCTTCCCACTGAGCAGACACAGACTGTAAATTTATCTTCTCGGGATTTCAAAAGTTCAGCGGACGGAACAAAGACCAAAGAGCTGAATAGGGGCAGCGACAAGTATCTCCACCAGTCGGTCCCTTGGCTGTACTTTAAATCTAAACCAGTAGCTATAATCTTAAAACGTCAGGGGTTGATTTAGTGTTTCTCTTTGACATCAATATACTTTCCAATGGCACTGACATGCTCCATTCACTTTTAAAAGATTATCTCTTGTTGGGAAACTTCGGAGGCAGCTATAAAAGACACGTTACAATATATATGTGGTTCATTGTGTTTAGCCCTGTTTGGAAGAGAAACAGGTTCTGTAAAGCTATCTGTGGGGCAGGGCTCGTTTTCTTACAGCCATAAAGTGCCATCCTGAATTTCCCAATGCAAACACTAAACGCAGTAATATCCCCGTTACTGCCATTTGTTTCTGTACAAAGTACTTTTCTCCCCCCCTGGAGCTCTGCTCCAGCACACGGCGCACAGCTACGTGCTCCTGGTGCTTCCCAAAGCACCTGCCTCTCACTTCTGCCTGCTCCTCTGTCCCTTGTTGTCCCTTCATTTCCCACACTGCAGCTCCTGCTCCTGCGCTGGCACTACTCGTTGAGTGCCTTCGGCTGCGTTACAGACAGCAGACAGCTGTGGTGGGCAGCAGGCAGAAGGGCTGGCCGCGCTGGGGACAAGGCGCAGCAGATAATAGGATACTGCAGCCACAGTCTCCATTTTGGGGGGCCAAATCAGACCAAAAAAAAAATATATATATATAAAAATCATGGTCCTTGAAGTTACATCTACTAACTGAGCTCTTTGTACATGAGTTTCTGGAGTGAGTGCTGTCACGGCTGATGGTGGAGCAGCTCGGTTCAGCTGCGTGCGCACAACGCTTTGCTATGAAGGCTTCTCCTGCTCAGCGCCTGCAGCCCACGCTGTTCCACACAGGCACTCCCAGTGCCACAGCAGCTTTGCTGAAAACACCATCCTCAGTGCCAGTCCCACCCCAGGACTACAGAATCACAGAGTGCCAGAGTGGCTGAGTCTGGCAGGGCCCTCTGGAGCCAACCGGTGCCACCTGTGCCCAAGCAGGGACACCCAGAGCAGGCAGCACCCAGGGCCGTGGCATGGACATGTGGTGCTCTGGGTCCCACTATTTGAATCCATTTGAGTAAAATGCATCCAGATTTTTAATTACTTGAACTTTTTCTCTCTCCCACCTCCTTCCCTTTCTGAACCTGTCCTTTCCAGCTTCCACTTGTTGCCTCCTCCAGCTACAAGCTCACATGAGCTCCCCTCTCTTCACTAACCCACACCTCGCTTTCCCTGCCTGGTACCTCTCACACTCTGCCAGTCCTTCCTTGCCCTCCCCAGCAAGGACAGATGCCACATCCCCATGTTGCTCAGGTGTGCGTGCAGGTGCCACAGGCAGACCCAGGCCACTTTAGTGACACCAGGTCTGGCACAAAGCCACCAGCGTTGCCCTGGGAGCCCCGAGGTCAAAAGGTTTGTGGTGAACAAGAAAAGCTGCGTGCCATCCCCAAAATGTCAGGAGAGAGTCAGTCAGCTGAGCTGTCAGTCAACCTCCACCAGCTCTGTGCTCATTGTTCTGTAACTGCATAGAGGCTCTTCGTGTAGAAGGGAGACTTTGTCTTACTAAACTATGTTACACAAGCATATGTAGCTTTTATATTAATATGTTTCCAGCTCAAAATTCCCTCCTCATAGCATCTCTTTTCCTCCCTGATTACAGAAGCTCTTGTATCTTCTTTTTCTTATTTATAGAAGTATAATTATGGCAAACACAGGGTGCCTATTAGCCGAAAAAGTTATTTTTGTTAAAGTTATTAAATACTTAGATTAAAAAACATTTGTTTACTTTCAAAATAAAGGCATGGCATCTGCATAAAGCATTAATTTAAAACTCTATTAAAAAAAAATCCAGATGCAGCTGTTTATTTACTAAACTTTGCCTGAAATCTTCTAGGAGAAGAAACGAGAAATGCAAAAATCTTTATGCCAAGGGCTGCAAAATTTTTTCCTAAATCCGTGGAATTAAGGAAACGGGAGGTATAGGCTTCCCCCCCGCCTCCTCCCAGCCTCTTCCAGGAGGCTGAGCACTGCTCGCAGGGTGCAATTTTCAGCCACAGCTTGTAGCCAAGCAGGAATTTCTGATGAGTGGAGCAAGATCCGAAAATGTTTGGTCCACAGTGCTGGGATGTCACACCTCCATCCCCACATGGCTGAGCTGGAGCTGTGCATGGCACAGCGCTGCCAGTGGGACACTGTCTTTCCTTTTTCCCAGGACAGGGATTAAATTTTGCATTGCAGATTGGCTTGAGACAGCAATTTAAATCTTTAAAAGCATGAGGAAGGTGCTGGGCAGTCCCCTGGCTGCATGAGAGCAAATGAGTCAGTCTCCAGGCCTTGGTGGCCCATCCACCACCACCTTGCTCCTGGCAGGACCGGGGCAGCAGCAGGACTTCTGCTTCCCTGAAATTCTCCTCAGATCCAGAGAGTGGCTCCATCGCCTCACAGGGCTGTGGGCTGAGCCTGGGAGAAGGCTGCAAACCCCAGTCCTTGCAGCTTCCCCTCTGTGCAAGAAAAAATCCCCTGGACTTCTGGCTTTGCAGAGGAGGAACTTCACCTGGTGCAGGCACCAAGCACCCTGCCGGCGCTGCGCCTTGCCGCAGGCACTGCTGAGCCTCCCGCTCCTTGGCAGCACGTCAGACCGCAGCTCCCTTGAGAGGGCTATTCTGCACGTTGGGGCATTTTGGAGACCTGCTCATTCATCTGGGGGGGAAGGAGACATTGAATGATTGATTGATTGATTGGTTTTCTTTTTTTTTTTTTCAAGCGTAAGAGGAAGCAAGATTTTTTTTTCTTTCCCCTTTTTCCTCTGAGCTTATTTACGAGGCATTGTCTCCGATACTGCCAGCTGACATCCTTTGGCACCACCACCACTCAGTGCACTGAAGATGCCTCGAGGTGTGTCAGTCGTGCTTCACGTCAGCGTGCCTTGATGCACCTCCTTGGCTGGGATTGAAAGGTACAGTTTCTAAATCTCCCGGTGACCCATTTTGCATGGATCACTGGTGTGCTAGAATGTAGCTGCTCCTTCCCATCGTGTTAATGCAAGTTCGCCCGTGTTCAAAGCAGGCACGTGCCATGCTGCGCACACGGGGAGAGCTCGTGCTCAAATCTCTGTGCAAAACCAGCACAGCCGCCCCAGGTTCGGTATTTTCAGCACAAGTTATGTGCATTAGGTGCTTTTTATTTAAACCTTGTAAATGCTCTGACATGATAAACAGACTCAGACAGCTGGCCTCTGTTCATCTGAGACTCGTTGGGGGTTCAGCAGCCAGAAAAATGCTCCCAGGCTTGTGGGCACCCCTCCTGCTGGGGGCCCCGCTAGGTTATGATGGGTGGCGATGCCCACCGCTTGGTGTGTGAGCAGGAAAAAGGCGATGGTGCCTGCAAACTCAGCACCACCTAATGTCACAGGCTGCCTGCTGGCCTGCCCCTGAGGCCTGACCTGGGGACGGCAATAATTAGCACTTCCAGAAAAACCCTGAGGCACCTGTGATGTGCAGGCACAACCCTGAGGCTGTGCAGGCCTGTCTGTCTCTTCGTGGGGCTGGTAAGGAGGGCAGCGGGAAGGCAAACTCTCAGGGGTATTTCTAGAAGGCTCCAAAGCCTGACTGTGATGGCGGATGGGATTCAGAGGCGGCTCCAGCCTCAGGGCCTGCTGAGGCTGCCTACGGGGCAATGCAGAGGCGGCTCACCCGCAGGCTGCCCCTGGTTTTCGGCTCAAATTTAAGTCCGTCTGACTGGGGTATAATGTAAACACCTCCCAGATCCAAGCCAGGAGCTGGTTCTGCTGGGGTGAATCATGCCACCATGCAAGCACCCCGTGCCTCTGCCTCCTATTTCCATGCTGCGGACTCCTTCTTCCATTCCATGGCAGAAGTGGTGGCAGCCAAGAGGCCTGGCCCCATCCTGCAGAGCAAGGGCATGGACTACCACAGAGAAACCCTAGGAAAACATGGAATCTTCCAAGATTTCATTTACAGAGATGGCAAAATGAGTCTGGGTGGACAAGTTAGATCCTTCTCTTCTTTCATGATGTGCACATTATTCTTTAATTCTCTTCCAAAGAGTAGGTCTTGAAATGAATGTTGCATTAAGAGGCATGTGGTGTCTAATGCCATCACTTCATGTTCTTGCTAAGCTACAACTGTGTCTTTGTCATGATTTAAAAAAAAAAAAACAAACAACAACTATCTAACTGAACAGTTCTTCACTGATTCAGCTATGGGCAACTCAAATGTTTCTGAGTCTCATTTGTCTAGCTAAATAAAAACAAACAAACAAACTCTAGAAACACAAGGTTTTTAATGGAAAATTACATAGTGCTGTAGTCGCATGGTCCTGTCCTTTCCTGGGGGCACAATTGGCTCACTTCCCTAAAATAACACAATAAATGACAAATGAGCTGTGATTATGATGCAGGAGCTTGGTCTGGAGCTGGAGACCTTGCAGCCTTCGCTGAAGACTGGCCCTAGAGATGCAGCATTCAATTTGCTTGCTTAAAGAGTGTTTTCCAACTGGGAAGTGAGGATATGGGCAGATGAACAAGTTACTGCAGGGAAAACAGGGGGTGTGAAAGTTCAGCATCTCAACTACTGCCAAGAAACTGCTCTTGTGTATTCTTTAACCCCCTCATAAACACAAATTAACTTTCCCTCTCCCACCCAAAGGATAAGATGTCTGGCTTTTGCTACCAGGTCCTGCCGCCTACAAGAGTGCACGTGGACGCTTGCCACCCAAGAGCTACCCAGCTGCAGGCTGCCGCTACTTTGCCTTGCAGAAAGTTGTTCGTGCCCCAAACTCTGGGGTACAACCAGTTAACTTCCCCAGAAGTCCCCCAGCAACATCCTGATCCAGGTGAGAGAGCAGCACAGGCGCTTCCCAGCTCCCTGGCCTTTGCCCTGCAGCCACTTGCGCACAGCAACGCGGCCTGACTGAAATTCTTCAAGTTTCAGCAACAGGAAATTGCAGATGAGAGAAAGCACTGTAAAGTACAGTTATACGGTTTCAGTCGCAAGCTGTGAAAAGTAGCAGCTCCCCAAGCTCTCAACCTTAACACTGCTATTAATGCTGTAATATTCTAACAGCACCGAGATCGATGGAGGATCAGGGCCTCAATGAAGTAGACACTTTACCAGAACCGCTTGAGAACCCCCTGTCCTACCCTCACATAGTTTGTAGCCAAAGTGTGCCAGCAAGTCGCTGAGCATGCTGCAATGCCCTAGTCACAATAAAGAGGGTGAGAAAGACTATTTTGTTTTAAAACTTGCTTTTCAGAAGCTATTTTTGCCAGGTAGCAGCTGAGGCGCTCTGGAACGCTCCTCACTGGCAGCGCGGGATGTTGGTCAGGGGCCATAGGAGGAGAAATTGAGTTTTTGACTGGGGTATTTTCTTCTCCTTGGGGAGCTCCAGAGACTGTGCTCATACATGTGTGGTTGAAGCACAGGTGGGGAGAAGGCCCCTGCCTCTAAATCAGGTGGGCTTTCCACTGACTTGAACCTGGTGTTGGACCAGAGGTCCTCCAGATGTCCCTTCTAACCAAAACCGCTCTGTGATTTCTGGGGGACTTGACAGCACTCTGTTTCCCACAATTCGGACAGCCTGTGGCAGCACAAAGGCTGGTCAAGATGTTTGACAACCCTTAGGTGAGGGACGGAGGAGCAGGGCCGGCTAGTTTCTCCACGGGCATGGCGTTGACCCCAGGGGTAACAGGCTCCATCCTGGGAGCGGACTGGCTTCTATACGGGACTCGCCATCTTGATCCAGTTTGGATGGGTCAAGACATGTAGAGACATGCCCTTTCAATATGCTGCATTTTATTAAAAACAAAGTAGCTGTGGGCCAGATTGTAAAACTAGGTGGGCCTCATTTGTCTGTCCCTACTGTAAGCCAATGAAACCTTCAACATATCCAAACTCTCACCTTTTTACCCATTTGAATGAAAAAGCATCACTAATAAAAGAAAATGACTCACCTAATGCTAAACCTGAGCTCTGCAGATCAGCTTTGATCAAATTCACTGACATTTGGATAACTGCGTTATTATAACTAAAACATCTTTTAAAGTTTTTTTTTTTTTTTTTTCCAGACGCTCATTCTTTAAACTTTGCTTTGATCACTACGCATATCCTTTTCAGCAGAAATTTGTCCACAGAGGGTGAAGTTTTTTCATTTGTTTTTCATATGGATTCTCTTTCCTTTGTTCGTATTTTAAATCAGTGAAGCTACCCTTCGAGCTAACCCTTATAATAAAAATGCAGCTACTGTGTGGCTTTTAACAACTCATTTAACCCATCTGTGTCTCAGTATCCATGTTGCCAGCCCAGGGAAACTAACATTTATGTAATGAAGTTGATCACAGGGCTTAATTAGATATTTTTTGTAGGATAAAGTAAACATTTCAGAAGGGCTGAGTTAAGTGGTAGTATTCTCTTACGGTAGTCTAACACCACCAATTTGCAATATGTTACTACAGCAGTGTTGCAGAATACTGTATAAAAGATTTTTTCTTTCAGAAACTACTTCTGAATTAGCCTAAGCGCTCCAGTTTCCAAATACTAGTCGCAATCTGAGATGATTAAAATAAATGGAAGCAGGAATGTGTCAAGGCAATTACAAACGAAAAGATTGAAATCTCTGGAGCTGGAAGGGCAAAAATCCATCTGTGTGTAAATATATGTCCATATATCAGGCTCAGCTTTAAATGCCAAAGAAGATAAAATTAGACTTTTCTTTTTTTTCTACAGAAAAAAAATTCACACATCTAGCTGTAAAGTTTTTAGGCAATACAATTCAGGTCGATATTAGGAAAATGCATTTATAACTGATTCTTCCCTCTCGAGCAAGAAGAAAGACTATAACAATTTTAATTTGCTAATTGTTATTTAGTGTTATTTAATTATCCAGCTGGGCGAAGTCGACACGGGTCATTCATTCCCAAGGTGGGCAGCTACCAGGCCCTTGAGTCAAGGCAGTTCTTAGTGGTGTTTTTTTACAGCATGGGCAGAGTTCTTGTTATAGCTTGCAATAGTGATAGATTAGCAGCAAATAATCTTCAAAACTTTCAAGTCTAAAGCTGCATCACCTTTTACTCTAGTCTAGAAACGAGTGAGAGTGTTCAGATAACATTTGCTGGTGAGATTCTTCCTCCGTCTTGCACCAAAGTGCCGTTTTTAAGGCTCAGACGGCTGCCTGCACGGCCATTTTGCAAACACGTTTGCGTGTCATCTGACGGGGTGAGCTGTTAAACTCTGCAAAGCTTCTGTCACAAATAAAACTATTTATGAGCGCACACATTTGCAAAGATCAGGCCCTGTGAACATGAGCTCCACATCAAGCTTCTTATGGATTGTTTTCCCAAAACACTTTAGGCTTAGGATCTCTATTAATATAAATCTGCTTTAAACAGGAGATAGTCATTTTTTAACACAGACATCCTCTAATATTTTCATGATGTGGCTCATACCTTAATAGATAGCAGTTGCGATGCAGATCTAGCCATGCAGCCCACAGTTGCAAAACATATTTGCGGTAAAGAGAACCCTTGCCGACATGGAAAATTAATATTAAGAAAATTAATATAAGGAAAATCTTTAATGGGTTTTTGTCTGTGTCTAACACAATTTAGCAGTTAGCAGAAGGAAGAAATTTAATACCAGGTGAGTAGCCAGCTCCTCAGAAACCATGCCTGGTTGACCACGTTTGAAGACCTGCTGTTTTGACCTACTGCGTCAGGAGGAATATCTGCTTGGTAAACTACAGCACGAAGCGTCTCACGCAGGAACCAGCCTGACAATCTCAGCTGTCAGAACCTTCCTCACAAAAAAAAAGGTCCCTTGTCATGAAAGATTTTTGTGTCAATGCTCTTTCTATCAGCGGAAGTGTTTTCTAAGAAGTTGTAGGCAGGAGAGCAGATTCCTACTCCGACCCACCTACAAGTGACGGAGAGGAAAGAAACATTATATTGACAATGGCATTTGTCAAGTCCTCTGGAAAAGCAGAAGTAGCAGCTATTCCAATTAGAATGGCTGTTCCTCTTATTCATTGTGCTTTTAAGAAGCGTACTGCTGTAGCAAAGGGCGTTACGTAGCAGCTCAACACAACACGGCTGGAAACCCCGGGTGGGAGAAAACCTTCTCTGCCCCAGCCCCTTGCTGCTGCCACCACATCGCAGAAGTGTCCTCCTGGCAGATAATTCTGCATTGGCTATTGGCTTCTGTTAAACGAGTTAGCACTTAGCTGCTTTTTGTCAGTACACTGTATTTCTCTTGAATCATGTATAAAGAAAATCTGGTGTGTTTTTCCCCATTTTGCCCATAGGAAGGTGCATACTACCCCTCTTCATTTCCTGGGGACTGTGGGTATTTCATATGGTGGAGGCACAAGGTATCTGAGATGACAGGACAGACATCAAGGAGGCAGAGAATTCTTGGAAGAAATTCCCCCTCCTTTTTTTTTTTTTTTTTTTTTTTTTTTTTTATTCTTTATTTAGACAGCTTGAAATAGTGGTTTTGTTTTGTTTAGCTCCTACCTAAATTCCTTGAAAACAATACTTAGAGAGAGGGAGGGCTTTCTTGGTAAACACTGTGTATTGTCTGCTTCTTTTCAAGGACAAGGCAGACTCCAAACAAGCCTTCTGAGTCCTCCCGAAGAGACATCAATTACAAGAGGAATGGTAGTATTTGATTAATAAGAAACATTTTTTTTGTGTGTGTGCAAATAAAAACAGCAGCATATCCGATTCCTTTCTCTCTCTTTCTTCATCTACACCAGATCGCTTTTAGCATTGGACCCCATCCTGCAGCTGCTGTTTTGAGGCAGGTCTCACTGATACCAGGGGTGGTTGCTGACATGCTCTGGGTACAGAATCAGGCCCCATCTTTCCAAATCCTTCCATTTCACCCTTTCATTCCTACAGCCCAAAGGAAGTGAAAAAATGAAAGTCAATTGTTTTCTGCACTTGTTTAAAGTAAAACTGAAACAGATGCCAGAAGTCCCCTGAAAGTGAAAGATAATTATTATTTTCTATTGCATTGACATGATCTTTTTTTGACAAAGCCTCTACCATTCATCTCTTCATTACTGGATGTGCATGTAAACACAGAAGATAAGGCTTATTTCATCATGCATTACAAGAAGGAGCAGTATCAGGGAATTTATTATCATCATGGAAATCCCAATCCAGAAATTTTGATAAGAATAAGGATGTTTCAGGGTTTGGCTAGCTAGTTTTACCTCTGTCAGAAATAATCTCTTCTGCGTAACTAATTCAGAGAATCTTTAGAACAGATCTATTGGCAAGGTGTTAATATATATCATTGTCTCAAATATTGGCATTAGCTTGATCGGATTGTTCAAAACCAACAGACTTGTAAAAACATAAATACTGGTGTCCATTGTGTGCTCTGCATGCCCATCTCAAATGTTTGCATCCCCAAATATTTAAGATAACATCATTTTGCAATATGTAGATGATTAGTTCGTAACCAGTTCATATTTAAAAAAAGAAACCTTTTTTTTTTTTTTTTTTTTTTTTTCCCCTTGGAAAACTGATACCATTAAAATCAACTTATGTTGTTGATGTATTTTTATATACAGTAAATAATACATAGCTATTTGGACATTGCCTCCCCGATACATATGTTGTTTAGTGACTAAAACAGTTGCATTCATCATCAATAACAGCAAAACACGAACTCAATCCAGTCGCATTACAGTGTTCTGTCACATAAATACAGTAAAGAAATGTTAATATTGTATATAATTATACTCACCATACTACTGAAGAAAGTTCTCTTCCTAGCTTTTGAACTCTCTACTGATCTCCCCTAGAAATCTACTCTATTTTATCTTGCTTAAGCTGTTTCTTTTCCTTCAGAGAACTGCTCGTATTCTCATAAAACATTCGGCAGACCCATAAAGATAAAAATGTGCACAACAAATAGATGACAAAAGTTTATATAAAACATTATATATTGAAGAGAAGAGAATCCATTTCCTTTTTGCTACCTCTACCCATATTTTAACATTAATCAAATTATTATTATTTCATTACTACTAGCCGCAAACCACTCATATTCATTTTCTTCTAATTTAAAATAATATTAAAAAAAAAACTTAATCATCACTATATCAAAATAATATGCCGATAAACATTTTAAAAAGCTGATAAAATAGCACATTTCAACTTTTAGTCCTTTAGTGAATCTGAAAAGAAAAACACATCAAAAGAGAAGAAAAGCTAAAAATTCAATTAATCTAAGTCAGAAGTTCAAGCAATGAGAATATCGAAGAAACTTCATAATACCTAATATTCCCTGAAAATGTTTAAAATCCACATGTGAACATAAAATAGCCTCTAGCTTTACATCTTTGACACAGAATTGTCAGTGGAATAAAAAGCTCAGTAACTCCTACAGGTAGTAGAGTGTGATTTGCTCTGATTTCAGCTTAAGTTATCTATTTATCTATTTCTGCCCTTTGTCTCTTTCAGAAAGCAGAGAGGATTTGTTCGTTCATGGTTTTTAAAAACACTGTCTTATTTTCATTAAGCTAAGCCCACTGCTGATGTAATTCTTGCATTACAAAGGTCTTAATTTAAACCATGACATAAATGCTTTTCATCAGTTGATTTTTTGTTCTTTGTGCCAAATTTCTTGCATTTTTAAAATAAAGAATATGGTGTATAATAACTGCTGCGGGACAGGCTGCTTTATTCTTCAATATGAAAGACAAATGGGGTGTGACATGCATACGTTTCAACATGCAGCACTTACTTCTTTAGGACCTTACTTTTTCCACTGTTTTCTCAGTAGACTATTTGACTTCCTTTGAATCGGGCCTAACGATAACACTGGATTTGAAGCACGGTTCTCGGCGCTGATCGCACTGACGGGACCAAGAGGTGAAAAGTGCTTCTAATCTCTCCTCTCTCTCCCCTCCTCTGCTCTCTGCCTCCCTCTTACTCCTTCCCCCCTCCACTCAAGGATTTGGGGTCTGCAGATGATAATTTGCAGAGCGTTGTGGAAGAAGGGTGGGGATGCATTCCTAACACCCCAAATCCTGGTTTGCATTACACATTAGGGATTTCAAAGCACACCAAGATTTAATCATAATCAGAAAGTAGGGAAATCATTTCTACAACATTCAGCAGCGTCGATTCTCCTTTTTTTTTTTTTTTTTTTCCTTTTGCTTTGTATCACTGTAACTACTAGAGCAAAATCGTATCGTCATCGTCATACTATCATTGCAATGATTGATGAGCTATGTTAATGCATCCTGGAAAACTGCATAAGTTGCTTAGTTTGGGTAATATTTTGAGCTTAGGAGCTTGGTTAATTTTCAGACGGAGACAAAAGACACCAGCTGTTTTTCTACTTAAATGTGAAAGTACAGGAGAAATTTTTCTTGATTAACATTGCTAGAAACCGAATCAAGATTACAATGGGATGCACGCAAATATTTTATTTAAGCCGAACTTTCAGTGTGATCTAGCTGTAGTATGCTAACACCAAACCGCAGCATTATTTCACTGATCTCTGCAAGATAACGTTATCAGATACAGAACAGATTTAGAAAATCTTGCATGCATTTTTAGAAACAATAAAATCTTTTCATTTACTCTGCATCTTCTGCATTTTAGTAGACACTGACCTGATTTTACACTCTGTCCTTAAACAAACACTCTGAAAAATTGCCAAAGACGGGATACAGTGACAGATTTATCTTTGGACTGTCAACTTTCTTGTATTATATAAGACGTTTAATTCAATGGAAAAAGTTTTTTTTTTTTTTTTTTAATTCAGATTAGGTATCTGTAATGAATTCATTTTTACTTGATGTATATTAACTTAAATAGCTATGCTATATTTCTTTTCAGTAAAATTGAAGCTGAGGAAATACATATTTTTCTATTAAATGCTCAGGACTACAACATGTAGCCTATGTTTAAATTGCAGAGTGTATCTGTAATGTTGTTGATTCTTTGCTTTGTTATTTTATCTTTTCTCTTTTATTCATATTATTTTATGTACAAAATTCTTTGATATGGACCAGAGAAGAACAAGAGGAAAGCAGGGCTGTTCTTTAAGGGCGTGTTCATCTTTACATTTTTTAAACCTTTTTTGATAGATTTATATCAAGGCTGAAGTAATTCATCCTGGGATGAAACTTGGCATCAAAACTTTTAAATACAAGCACATTTATTTTTCTTTTGATTTTTTTTTTTAAAAAGAAAATTTAAAAATCAGTCGGCATGTTCTTAAAGGCGAAGGTTTAAGTCGTGATCCATTTGAAGTCCATGGGAGTTTTGCCATTGACTTCAGTGGAGCCAGGACTTCCTTCAAATGACAGAAAACAATTACACTTAGTATTTTCAGATGGAAAATTTGTGCTTGTATAAATGAAAATTGTCTCTTTTTTTTTTTTTTTTGGGGGGGGGGGACAAAAGGGGGAGTGGTTACATATTGTATAATCCGTAGCGTGAACTCATCCCTAGATATCTTTTTGTTAAGTGACTATCTTTTTTTCATTAAGATAAGTAACATTTCAACATATGTGGTTACTTAAGAAATTCCTAAAGATCTTTAGTGGAGTCTTTTGGGATAAGATGTGAAATCAGCCGTTGTCATTCATGACAAAGATCCCACATAATTTTTCCTAGGAGTTAGGCATGCCAACTTGAGTGGATAAGTCTGGGTGATTATATTCTGCCCAGGCACTCTCCATCTGAAGTTTTGATCTGAGGTGGGAGTTTTGCCTTTCCTGCTCTCAGCTGCTCACCAGTATTACTTTGTATTCAACACATTTAGTATCCTGCACCTCTAGCCAGGCCAGGAGAGATGCATGAACTTAATTAAATTGCTTTACTTCACAAGAAGGACTGGCTTATCATTGGCAAACTGCTGCTAGCTTTAATCAAAGGACTAAACTCGACTCCCAGAGAAGTTATTTGGGATGACTTAGATGAGGCATGCAGCCGGCACCTGCAGGATGAGACCCAAGAACCAGCCGCTCTCCCTCCCAGGTAAAGCTTTTCAAAGGAGATTAATTGTAAAGCAAACCTGGAATTTCCAGCTCCAGTTGTGTCAATCTATTTCTGGTACTAAAGCTATCAGAAGCAAATTGTACAATGGTGGAGTCACCACCCCTGGAGGTCTTTAAAAGACGTTTAGATGTTGAACTTAGTGATATGGTTTAGTGGAGGACTTGTTAGTGTTAGGTCAGAAGTTGGACTCGATGATCTTGAGGTCTCTTCCAACCTAGACAATTCTGTGATTCTGTGAATTTCTATACAAGGAACAGGTGGTTCAACCAAGCCCAGCACAAATTCCTTACCTCAGTTCATCTGACCACTGGTGTTTCCACCCCCACGGGTTTAATCCCACCCATGGAACCTTTGGGAAGAGGGGGCTGCTGTAGAAACAGCTGCTCCTTTCCCATGTCTGCAGAGTGGGACAGTGCTCGGGTCTGTCAGCTGGACCAGTACCACACAGGTATTTCAGGAGGTTAGAAACTGGAAAAGGTGTATTGTCATAATTTGCTCTGAGAGGTGAGCCAGCATTTAAGTTTTTTGGGGGTGTTTCCTTTGGATGGGAGATTGATGGTGCAATTCTGTTTATTTAAATAGAATAAACAGAGATTCTGCTTTCCCAGACCAGAGAGAGAACCGATAGTGTCATGCCACTTCTTTGCTCAGCCTTTCCAAAGAGTTTTCTGCTTTCGGTTTTTCTCCAGCTCTGCTTTCTGGTTTTCTATCTGGGCTCTGCAATCAGCACTTTACCAGCTTCATCTCAGCTGTTTTCTTTCTTAGGACAGAGATTTTGTAGGCCTTTCTCCCCACTGCCTGTGCACCTTGCAACTTTTGCATCGCTCCAGGAGTGTGGGTCATGCAGCCCCACAGCCTGGCAGACCTGGACTTCCAGACATCCCTCTGCTCCCCCAAAATGCTTCAAATCTCAACAAACTGGGTCAGAAACATCATGTTACTGCCATGCCCTCCCATCCTGGGCATGGCTACACCATTACTGTCTGTGGTGTGGGTACCCAGCAGCCTGCCCTTCCCAAATGCTCCTCAGAAAATTGAGTGACAAGTGTCAGCTAACTGAATAAACAGCTAGTTCTGCTAGATTAACTGTGGCCTTCTGTGCTCAAGTCTATATCCTAGTGTGCTTGTGGTGAACAGACACTATCCCAAAGGTTCAGAACAAGCTGACAGTAAGCAGCGAGAAGAGGCTGAGCAGTGTCGGACTCAGCTGAAGTCAGCAATTGCTCTGTGACAAACAAAGAAACAGAGCCAAGATAGTGAAACATTCAGCTTTTATCCCTTCCTCCATGAATCACGTCCTCTCTCATCAAAAAACTTTCTGAAAATGGAGTCCCGGTACCTCATGGCTGTTCTCTGTGTGCAAATGTACCATCACAGTGGGTTGTTGCCTCCACACATACACTTTCATCATTATATTCCTTTTATCTTTCTTCTGGGAATAGCTATTCTGCTTGTTAATACTATCAATAGCTTGCGCTATGTTAGCATGCAGTTATGCTCCCATAAAATCTAATCATAATTATATTATATGTTTGAATTTACATAGGTGTGACCAAGCACCATTATTTGCTGTTTAGACAAAGCATTTTCTGAGATTTTAGATTTATTTTTTTTTAAATATCAACATATTGTACAAAGCCTAAAACAGATCCCACAGCAGCTAGATGTTGCAGGGACTGCCAGGCAGCTCTATGGGATTATGATGTTGCCTTGTCCTGCTGTTTTTTTGTGTTATAACATTAATATTACCTGGTTGTTAATTGTAGTATTTCTTCCACACCTGCCTCTGCAGAGAGCTATCTTCCCACCTTCTGTCTCCACTTTAATGATATGCTGTGTTTTTTATGACCAAATACATCTGGTTGATGTATTTGCAGTTTCTGTTAAATATAAAAGGTGTTTCATAGTGTGATGAGAACTTGTAATTCCAATTTTTATACAGAACTAACATGCTTCTGCATTATTCTCTTATATTTAAAATATCGTAGCCCTTTTAATTTGTTGTTCAGAGTAACCACTGGCCTCTGTATGTCCACCCTTATCTCTGTCCAGTATTCTGAAGCAGCAAGCAGTAGTAAAGGTGGGGCTTCAGACATCAAACATACTCATACGTCTTGGAACTAAGCACTGTGCTAAACTGCCTTTAATGCTTCTGTGGGAAAGTGTCTCCGTATGTCATCCCATGTATTTTCTTTGCTATTTAAAGGAGTGCTTAATAGCACACTAAGCTGGTGGAAAACTATTTGCTTCCTTGGGTTAGTTCTACTCTGGCTTAACACAGGGCTGGGTGAGCACGAGCGCCGGGGCATGGGAGCCGGGGTGGGAGGAAGAGGAATGGGGCACCCTGCAGACAGTGGGACTTATAGCTCAGGGAAGTAGTTATCAGCCCAGCTTAGGGGAGCCAAGCCTTCTCCCGGCTGGGAGGTGCTGAGGTTGGGATGTAACTGGACTCTCACTCCATGGCCATGGCACAAACTCCCCGTAAGTGAGGTCTGTTTCTGGGAACTATTTCCAGACCTCTCTCATCCTTGAGTCTCACTCCTTTCAGACTGTCCTTTCAACTTCATGCCTCCACTCTCTTCTCCCCCACAATTAGAGCCTTCTCCTGCAGCCTTGTCCTCTTGTTTCTTGTCTGCTCTCTGCCTTCTAGTGCTTCTTCCATCTCTGCAATCGCTCTTGTAACATGTCCTTTGGAAACTCCTTCTTACGCTCCCCTACAGATTTTCAGCAAGGTGTTTTGGGTTTGACTTTGACCTCCTTCCCCAGTTTCTCTACACTGCACTTCTGGACCATCTCATCCAGAAACATGATGTAGAAGTCATTATCGTGCTAACAGCTCACAGACCTATTGTGCATCTCCTGTCTCTTCCTCCTGCCTTTTACTTGCATAGTCCAATTTCAAACAAAACAAAATAAAGAAAGAAACAAACAAATAAAAAAGCCATGTTTTCCTATTTCTTAGATCTGGGCAGCCATACAGCCAGGAATGCAGAACTCACAAGACCAAAAGGACAGTCATAGCCTTCTCCTTTCATCCAGCTGTTTCTCCGGACTTTTATGCCAACTTCTTCTATAATCTCTATTTTTTAATTTTGGGTTTATTGTCATTCTCCCCCAACTTCCCATTCTTATCTACAGATCATGCAAGATCTTTTACTTCTTAGGAGTATTATTTCTTTTCCTTTCCAGAAAACAGTGACAGACCTTTGGAGAGGCAGCATCCAAAGGATTAAAGGATTCCCTTATGGTCAGATGGTCAGCCCTCTGATACATGGCCAAAGGGTCATCCTTTTGGCACCATTTGGGCTACTGTGCTTTCTTGGCTCCTTCCCATTCTCCTGCAAGGCACCCTGAGCAGGAGATCAGGTTGAGAGGTGGGTCCTCCAGAAAGAACGTAAGACTGGTAAGACCATCTTTCAATGCACAGTCTAGTTATCATTACATTAACAATTTTATCTATTTATCCATGTTATGACAGTAGTCAGGAGCACCACTCTTGCACGAAGACTGCTGTTCAATGAGAGAGTGTTAGAGTAATAAAAGTTTTTGTAGCCAAGCTCTTCAGTTTACCCCCAGATCTCTCTTCTCTGCTCTCTTCTCTGTCTTCCTACAATATGTGATCAAGGGGGGTGAGGCTGTTTGCAGGACTGCACTTGGTGAGTCCCTGCCTGCGCGTCGCAGTGTTATGTGATTTACCCTAGCTGCCTCACTCAACCCCACATGCATGTTTTTATCGCAGTATCCCAGGAATAAAAGTTAGAAGCTTTCAAAGAATATTTTTATGAGAATGAAGATGATTTTTCAAAGGTGACTTTTAAATAGAAGATAGAAAATTTCAAGGCTTCTACTAGTGTTTACCTGTAATATATCATTGACATGGATGCTAAATTATCAAATGGAAATGAACATGATGTTCATCCTAAGGGGCACATGTGGCTAGCAGTTACAGTTCTTCTGATGGTTTTGTTTTGTTTTTGTTTGTTTTATTTTGCTTTTGTTGCTTTGTTTTGTTTTATTTGTTGCTTTGTTTGTTTTTCAACTGCAATATTTTCCAAAGACTTGCACTTATGGAAAAGTATTTTTGACCATATACAAACCGAGTGCTCTCTATCTGTTACCCAAAGGATCTCACAGCAATGGAGTCTGAAAAGTTAGCTTTCACAATTCCTCACGAGACAGGCTGATATTGTGATATAAGAACTGTTTTGTATTTGGGAAGACTGAAGAAGAAGGGATTTGACAAGGCTAATTGTGTACATTCAAGTCTAGAAAAATGATTGTCCATAAATTAAAAATGTTCAGAGAAATCAAATTCTACTTTCACTTTGTTGGAAGTGCAACATTCTTTCTAGCCGAAGAGATGAGACCTTTGATTCCTTTACAATCAGTTTTCTGATTTCAAAATTTCAAGTGCAAGAGAAAGAGTGTCTCCGATTCCTCTATCGAGGGACCTTTTTCCTGCACTGATCTGAGCAGGGCTGCTCCAGTACGCGTGTGGATAGTACTTGACTTGACCCTTGTGTTCGTGCTTATGTTATTGCCCCTGTTCACTGAGTGGAAACTTGCTGGATTTTTTCCATTAGGAGGAGAAATTGATGATAGGAGTCAGGAATGTCTTCGGTTTATTTACAAAGCATGTACTCAGAATCTTGTTTCTCTGAACGCAACAGAAACAAACAACAGTCACTTTTCTTACTCAGAGTTTCCAAGCTTGTTTCTGGTGCGGAGTGTGTTCCCCGCAGAGCCGTGCCGTTCTGATTTGGGCCCCTTGCAGGATGTCTCCTCTGACCGCTGTTACTTACGGACAGGCACACACAGACAGACACACACGACACCCAACCAGTCACCTTCCCAGCCTCCGCACATCCCAGCTGACTCTCGTCGAGAGTAGCCTGCGTCCATATGGGCTTTGCTGTGATTTGGGTGGCACTGGCATCTTTCATCATCTCCGGGCTCCTGTGCATGAAGGGACTAAGCTGCTCTTTTCATTCAGCTTGAAGGATGGACACCTGCATTAGCTTTGCTGAAGTATGTGGCTGTAGATTAAAAAAATGCACTGCCGTGCAAATTCCGTATAGACACAACCTGCATTCGCACACAGCCTCCTAGACTTAGGAACAGCTGAGCAACTTGTAGTATGGCAGAATTACTAAACTGTTACAGAGATCTCTAAATAATGTACTATTCTCAGTTCCCTTATTGTAGGCAAACTTTCACACTAGCTTTACAACACCACAGTTCATCTCAAATCTGTGGCAGGAACTTTTGTCAGAGGAAAATCAATAAATGACGGCAAAAGATTTTGACAGTTAAGTATCATTTCTGAATGCTTGCAGCAGGACAATGTTCTCGTATTTCTAACAAGAGCTAATTTTTACAGTGTTGAGTAAGTCCTTTCTTAGCTCTACTAATCACGTTTTAATAAGAAGGTGCAGCATATAATGTCAAAAAGAGATTTTTCTCCCAGAGAGAAAATTTCCACCATATTTCAAACTAAAAAAGGTGGAGGATAAGGGTAGACACACTTGCACTGCATTGTATATTTTAGCTCACTGTCTTAAAACTCTTTTCCAAGTCAAGTAATATTTGCTTGTGGCAAAGAATATTGCAATAGTGTTTGCTGCAAGTGAAGCTGAAAGCAGCCTCTTGCAGAACCCATCATGCAAAAACTGGAGAGCTGCTGGCAGCAGTGTCCTCACAGAGCTGTATCTTTGTGTGGTTTCCATGCCTTCTTCACAGGACACACTGCTGAAGTGCACAAAGGTTCACTTTTTCTCTGACCTCTGTAATTCCCTGATCTCTGTAATTTAAGTGTTTTCATATGGGAATATGATCTGATTGGTTCCATTTTAGGTACATATACGCCTCTTTAAAACAATTCAAAAGCATTACATTTATCACATTGATAAAGTGATAAGCATTACATTTATCACATTTACATCAAATAACAGAAAAGCTAGTAGTTTATGAAACTGATTCTTTGAACTCAGTATAGGCCGATAAGAAAGAGATGTTTTCAGTGATTCATTTCACATGTTTATTGGATGCACACATTGCTTGTATTTGTCAATAACATTGAAAGCTAGGACTAGATAGGGAAAAATAAACATTTTTAAACATGAACAGACTGCATTAGTAGCAGTGGAATGCATCTAGTTAACTAAAGACATTGTCCTCAGGCACTAAAGAGATCATAATTACAGTTGCAACTCCACCTTCTGGCTTATTTTGCTCTGAGGAGTCCAAGAGTTTGGATTCTTTATTTTGAATAAATGTGGATACTTCCTTCAGGGTCTGAAAAAGGAAAAATTGACAGCTACATTCCAAAGAAAGCTTAGCTGGATGGAAAATGACTGCTTGCAATACTAATGTGCTCTTTGTTTAGTGGCGCAAATCAGTATCATCTCTTTAAAAGTGTGTAACTAGAATAAATATTGGATAGGAGACCAAAGAGTTCTTTTTATTTCATGAGTTAAAGATTTCCATATGAAAATAAGTGAATATGTGTGAAATCTTTTTTTGAAAAACCTTCAACAAATTTGTGGGAAAAAATACAGTGGAAAGCTCTTTTAGCTAGTGGTGTTTGGGCTGCTTCAAAGAAACACCGTGGGAGCACTAACATAAATGAATCAGATGGAGATGGAGAGCAAAAAAGCAGCTACATCCTTGACTAATTTTTCTCAGTGATATCAAAAAGCCTCAATTTTTCCACAGTTCTCTCCTTATTTGTCAAGCTAGGGTACTGCCACAGACAGTCTTCTGTACTAAAGAGAGTATTTTTAGCATTTAATATTTCTCTTTGCCACACCTATCTGTAGCAATTAATTTTCAATTTAGTCTCAGTGGCTTCGTAATAACATCCAAACTTTTATGCACTCGGGCAGAAGGGTTTGAATCACGTAGCTTTTTTATTTTTTCGCAAATAACGCTGATCTGGTTATAAACAACTTTCTGCATCCTTAGAAATCAATAGGGACTGACTGCTAGTCAGACATGGGATTTAATGGAAAAAAAGTTATAATCTTGTATAAAGACAAACACCAGCAGTGCAGCAGTGATAAATGAAGCTGCTCAGGCTCCCTGGCATGTAGATGCTGTAGAGTACATTTACTGAAACAGTTTCCATATCATGTTTGGCCTCATGAATGTTCAGTGATAGAGGCCAAATCCTGTCCTCAATCAAATCTCTGCAATTCCCTTCAACTACGTTGCAGCTTTCATCTGTTTTCTTGCATCAGATTCCTTCACGGGAGTTCAGCCTTGCCAAGCATCTTGAAGTTGTATTACGAAGAATGTTTCAAGCACAAATCTCTTAGCCTCATCACCGAAGGGCCTTTGCCCAAGTGCAGAAAGGCTTGTTTTACCCTAAATCCAAGGAAAAACTGGCAGTTTTGGACCATTTCGGGCTGTGATCTTGGCCTTTAAAGTTGTAGCATAAGCAGAGGCGTTAAAGCAAAGTAGGTTTTGGACTTTGGGAGAGGAATCAGCATTGGTAGGAATCTGTGAGACATTTCCAGGTGAAAAGAGCAGCCTCCACTGTGTCCCAGACCAGCCTGTCTGCAGGGCTTGGGAAAGACAGCTTCTTAATTTTCTCTACTACAACCCACATTTGGAGGCTGAAATCATAGCTGTGCCTTGGGATGATCACCATTTCCCCCCCACCTCCCCGGGGTGTCTACCCTTTCTTCCTTCCTTCTGAGCAGAAATGAATGGGGAGCGGTGAAGCTTTTGTTAGTCTTGGCTCGGGGCTTGGCTGGGGCACTGATGGGCTAACCAAAGCATCAGGGCCTCCCCAGAGGAGAAAAGACAAATGGAAAAAATAAAAATAAAAATAACAACACATGAGAGCAAAGGCAAAAAAGGGCAGGAGCACAGGGGTTGAGGGTTCACAGGCAGATCTGGAAAGTATTGGGGGGCCCCACTGAGTGGGAGATCCTTGAAAACGCCCACCAGGCTTCAGGTACCTAGGCCACCCCTCAGTCCTTCACATTTCCTTAGCTACACCTGGGCAAAAAGCCTTCCCTGCCATCGTCACCCGTGTCCCCTTTACTCACTGTGGCAATCTGCAAGTGCCTGAGGGGTGTCTCCCTTCCTCCTGTGCTGCTGCCCAGTTTGCTCCAGTGAGGGCTGCTTTCTTCTCCCTGGTAGCCAGCCCCAGGGCAGCCTGCATCTGAAAATGGCCCTGACAGAAATTGAGGGAGGAGAGAAGATTTTGTAGCAAGCTTTTGCAGTGCTGCCATGTTATAAATCCTAGTGTAGACCAGCCAATGCAGGGATAATGCCCTGCTGGCACTGGGAGGCTTACAGGGGCATGGATTGACTTTTGGGGTGCTCAAGCATGTCCCTAGGTGAGTGCTCTTCTGGGAGAGGCTTCAGGCTGGACATGGGAATGGGGGGAGGAGGGAAGGGGAGAAGGTGAGGAGAAAAGACAGCAGATGGCCAGCAGGAACAAGGAGATGAGAAAGGAGCTGTCTCTTTCCCTGCTGAAATTGGGACCGCTCATTTGAAAAGGGATCATCTGAGAAATAATTTTAAAATACTGCCTCAAAACAGCTCTGACTAGCAGACATCAGTCAGGGGAAATCTGTCTTTAACTTCCAGTCACTGGAACTGTATTTCTATTGTGTTTAAACCAATTCAGTCAACCCCACTTAATTTCCATTGTTGAGGAAATCTAAATGAGGCAGAAAAGAAGGAAAGAAAGAAAAAAAATGTCTACTGGAGAGATATGCTGAGGAAGAAAAGAACATTTTGAGAGGAGGAAGAAAAAGTGAAGAAGAATTGAAGTATAGAAAATGTAGCCAACGTAATTTTTTTTTTTTTTTCACTATGGAGATATTGTCATTAGACTATCATAACTATCCACCTGTAGAGTAACTATAACACACAGAGTGGACATAACAACCTCACCTGCCTACGTTTCTTTGCGTCACCTCCATGGGGAAAATGCCAGAAGAGAAATTTATCTGACATGTTGTCATATCTCTTTGTGTTTTAAACCTGTCCAAAATGAAAAAGTGAAGCAGTTTGTTTGACTTGCAGAAGGGGTTTTGGCTTACTCCCCATGAAAATATGATTATAAATTCCTCCTGCATTTACTGTTGGCATATTATAAACAATTGAGTCCACTGATTACTGGGTTATATAAGAATTCTTGTGTTATTTGAGACTTAATACATCAGACGTTGTATAAAAGTGACATACCTATTTTTTAACTTCTGAAATCCAAACTAAAGAGAACTTTTTCTGTTCTGCGGGATTTTTATTGCTGCTTGGGGGAGGAGGAAAGAAAACTGTGGGAGTTATTGCCTCATAGTCCCAAGCTGATGCTTTCAGTGCAACTTTTACCCATTTACAGCTGGGCTGTGAGTATTCCTTCTCAGTAACAGCGATGTCTACATCCAGATATTCAAAATTGCCAGTGTCCTTATTTAAACCTCTGGGGTTCAGCCTCTGTATTTGATTCAAGATTTTGAAAGTCCTGGCATCTGTCCTGATGCTTCTTGATGAATTGTAGGGCATGAAAGAAACTGCATTTCGACCATCCCATTTTACCTGAGCTGTGGCATGCCACATTATCTGTCACAGATGGGAAAAACACATGTGAATGAATGTAATCCATTTATTGGTTTATGGGCACAAAGTCCTCAAGGGAGTGTTCCAAATCCAGAATGATGGATTTGGTATTTCAGTGAGTTAGCAGAAAGATATAACTTCATATTCAGTGTATGTCCAGCAGTTTTTGGTAAACTCGTCAGAGGTGAAGAACAATCACATATAAAAGTATTCTTACCAGATTTTGTTTTGATAAAAAAATTGATTTAAACAAACAAACAAACAAACAAACAAACTACAATTTTCTGAGATCTTCAAAATGAAGTTGTAATAGAGTTTATCTGGTCAGGGATGACACAGCTGAAGAACACGTTTTCAGGAAAGAATGCTATCCCATAGCACAGAATAAATACTTCCGTGTATTCTATTGCATTTTATGCATGTTCTGTAGTATTTGTCCTATTTTGTTGCATTCTTACAAACTGTGTATTTTTTACTGTTACTGACACATCAGGGCAAACCTGAATCCTAGATATTTGGTAAGTGAGAGTGGGTGTTATATATTTGATTTTTTTCTGCAAGTTGCTCATAGGTTAAAAGCTCTCCTTAAAGAAAAATATATGAACAGCAAAATGCACTTACGTTGTCTCTTACGTGTGCTTCCATTTGATCATGGAAGGAACACTGTTAGTAGACATAATCTGAGTGAACTAGCAGTCTTCATTATTTCAGTTTGGCTTGTCGATTGTGGAACAATTTTGTCTGACATAGGGACATTTTCCTAATCAGAAAACTGTGGAGACTACCACATTCTTCTTCTGGAGTCACCGAGCATCCAGCAGTGTTTGGGTATCTCCAGGTCACACTGGGTTCCCAACATATTCTAAACCCGCAAGGTGTTTAGAATGGATCATAGATCCCATTTGATAAAATGTGCAAGTAAGGCATAATGTGTAACTTATTAAACTGATAGCTCAGGAATTGATTACTCATTGGCAAGAAGCTCATACAGCAAAGTAAGAACATAGTGAAGAAAAATGGTATTAAATGGATTTCTACAGGCAGGCTGTGTGGTCCTCAACATTAAAAGAAGAAACAGGAAGTCCTCTGCTCCACTCTTGATCCCACTATTAGCTATTTAACAGCATTGTTTGTTCATATCATCACAATTTGTCCAACAGTATCACTTTAAAGTTTTAAATATGGGACCCCAGCTGAGTCATTTCATCTCCAGGGCTCAGTTTCTCGATCTCATCATCATATTTAAGAACCATATTGTTAGGATGACTTGGCAATGTTTGCTGAGCACTTTAAAGAAATGAAGCAATGTATTAAGGTATAAGGAGGGTTGTTATTTCAGAAAAACTTCATTATTTTTCAAAAGCAAACAATTTTGGCAAGATAATAAAGGGAAGAAAGAAAGAGGGAGTGTAGGACTGAAGTCAGTATGCTCATTTCCTTCTTACCAAACAGTAAGCTCTTTAGGAACACTATATTCTTTCATTCTCATTGTTCCATCACCCAGCCTCTTGCACTCAAGAGCAGTCATTTCATATCTGTATTTACACTTCTTAAGCCATACTCTGTGCTCATGCTTTTCAGCACTTTATACATTTATTTAAGGATCAACTTGGAGCACTTATTCCTCTTATTAGGAAAACACATTACATTCACACATCACAGCCAACTTTGCAGCCCAACTGCAAAGCTATTATAAATCATAAGATATCACCGACACCCCCCTTTCATCTTCTCAGAGATGCAACGCTCTTTTCAGGGTTTTTGCTTTCACTCAGGTTGCTTTGCTACTTCCTCCTGGGGATGGAAATAAATAGTCTTTCATTTTCTTCCTCAGCCAATGGCTTTCTTCCTCCTGATAGTGTAACGGCATGACTGCTAGTTGTTGGTGAATACAGGTCAATCCATGCATCTTTGTCAATCATGCATTTTTGGCAATCAGACAACCCCATCACCAAAAGGCATTGCCCATATCAAATCCATTATTCTAATTTTCTTGTGCTCAAATTATTATGTAACACCCACCAGTAATATATTTACTGTACATTTACCTTTCTAAATAACAGTTTAGGGATGAAAGCAAGGAAGAACAGCTGTGACATTTTCATGCTGTGAAAAATTGGATAAAATGTTGACTTTGCATTTAGTAGTTTTATGTTAAATTCAAGTAGTATAAACTAGGTAAATACCCAGTGAGAAGAATAAGTAACTCAGAGGAATTACACAGAGGAATTCAGAGAGGAATAAGCTAAAAGAAAGGGTCGTAACACAGAAGAGACAATGTCAAGAATGGAAGAAAGCTGTTAGAGTAAATCACAGTGGGAGAGTGTTGTAGGCAGCCAGAAGAGGGAAAAGATCTGGAGGATGTGATAGCAGAGATGCAGTTGGGACTATTCAAAATTAACAAAACCCAAAGAAGATATTATCCGCTTTGAGCCATGCTGGTAGTTCTGTAGCATACTTAAACTTCATCCACAAGTTGCTGCTTGTCAGCTCATTAAGTCAATCGACTTGCTTTTTTATTGCTGATGATAAGCATGTAAATGTTTGGGGTGACATCTCCATCATGTAAGATATGACCTAGCTCTGAGGAGATTAGTGAGACTCTACAGTTCTTTTGAAATTCTTTTTCTGAACAAGACTATAATGTCTAAAAATATGCTATTTTCTCAAGAACATTAAAAAAAAAAAAAAAAAGAACAAAAAAAAAACAATAAACAATCTGATCTGGACAGTTCACATAAGTTTAACTAGTGTGAATCAGTGGCTAGCATGACACAACAAGCTACACGGTATTCTGACAAGTTTCTTTGCATTTTCTGCTTAAAGTCACTGTGAAGTCCATTGCTTGTTTTAGTTATCTGATTTTTGGAAATTATGCGTTAGCTAAAAAGTCTGATGTGTTCTGTGAAGCTGGTCACAAGATACTGACCTGACTGTGCGTTAAAAACACGCTGGAGATAAGCTGTTTGTCCGACGTTCTTCCAACCAATGCAAGGTCCAACACTGTGAATTTAACTTAGCCAATCTGTCTGGAGTTGGAATTTAAGTTGGTTTTAAAAGCCACTTTCAGAAAAGATTCATTTCCTAATTTATAAAGGGGAAATGGGCTCTTTTTGGATTAGAAAACATTATCTTCCTCGGGCTTTGCAGGATTATGTCTCCATCGCGTGAACCTAGTATCCACACAGGATTGTGTAATGGGAAAAGTATTTGGCTGGAACAGCCAGCTTTATGATTGACTGGTGATATTCTACTGGAGAAGATCTAAGTGAAGATAACATTTTCAAAAGAAAAATATTGCTGGCACTTGACTACCTGTTCTGTACAGCATTTATTCGCACTTGTCAACTAACCAAAATAAAACCTTTAATGCTGCCAATTTGTGACCTTCTTTGCTGTAAAATATTCTGTTACTAAATCAGCACTTCTCTGCTGTCTGTGTTTGTCTTAAACCTTTTTGTGAAACAGTATCTACCTCCTTAGAGCCATTTACTGCCCTTGCTGTGTACGCAACGAGAGTTCTGTGCAAAGATCAAGGGGACATTAGGTGTAGTTACATCCAGGTGATAGTGATGTAGGATTTACTTTAGGGTTGCTCATTTATAAGGATACATTTTGTGTGTTCTTACTGAAGGACAACTCAGCGGTATTGGAGCCTGAACTCATTGTTCTCAGCATTTAAATGCTTTTTACACCGAATAGTTAGGATGAGCTGAGTAAATGTTTTGAGGTTTTTTAAGGTAATGAGTTAAAGACACATGAAACTGCAGTTATGTTTTACCAGCTTAATACAGCCATAGCTGTAATGCCTGATTTATCCTGATGAAATAATGAGAAGATGTTAACATTTCTCAGAATAATCTGTGATGAATAGGAAGTGGTTTTGCCTATGGCTATATTGTGCTAGGGTCTGATTATATCAGAGTTCATAAATTAGAAAGTCAGAAGGGACCACTGTGATCATCTGGCTTGGCCTCTTTTATAATACAAGCCATGGGACTTCCCTGAATTAATTCCTGTTTGAACTGGAGCACAAAGTTTAGAGAAGCAGCCAATCTCAATTAAAATATTTCCAGTGATGAAGAGCCCACAGCAACACTTAGTGAATTGTTTCAAGGAACAACTATTCTTGCCCTTACATTTTTGTGCCTTATTTTTATTTTTATTTTGCCTTGATTCAGCTTCCAGCAATTAAATCTTGTTAAGCCTTTGTTTGCTGGACTAACGCTCATTTATCAAAATCATATCCCTGCCATAGATACTTATGGACTGTGATCATCTCATCTCTTAGCCTCCTCTTTCTTAAAATAACAGATTAAACTCCTTGAGTCCATTGCTATAAAACATGTTTTCACGTCCTGTAATGAGTCCCATGGCTCTTCTCCATAGTCTGAGTAATCTATCAGCATCCTTTATGGATGGTGCACATCAGGAATGGACTCTAGGCCATCATGAGTCCTACCAAAGCTAAATTGAGCAGTCACATCATCTTCCTCACTCTTCATAAGTGCTCTTGGCTGATCCCTTAGGATCCCTTTTGGCTGCAGTGCCCATTGAGAGGTTGCATTCAGCAAGTTATTGACTCTTACCTCAAATTCATTTTCAGAACGAAAATAAAAATGAATGAAAAGGAATTTCAGAATGAAAATGAATTTCAGAACTTTTTAATAACACAAACTTTCCATCTTATAGGCTATATTTTAATTCCTGACTATGTAACTTTCATACAAGAAAAACAGTCTGATTTCTTTTTTATTATTATTATTTTTGTTTGTTTGTCTTTGGTTGTTGCATTTTTGTTGTTGTTATTGTTTTCAAACAGGAGTCATCCTTGTCTGTCTGTCTCTTCATTATTTACCATTTCTGTATGCAAATTTTTAACTCTCATGTAAGTTTAACTAACACTGATTTAAAGTTATCTACCAGTATTGGATGGTCAGTACAAACCTCAGTTACTAGGTTTAGTGATAACAGCAATAACAGCAATGAAATGAAAATGAAGATTTATACTTTCAGCATTTAGTTGCAGGTAAAAAAAAAAACTATTGGGGGAACTGTCTTGGATTACATGTAAAAGTAAAAAAAGAGATATTCAGAGGTTTAGTAATATTTTTAAATGTTATGAGTAATATATAAGTAAAAAATATATATATAATAAATTTTCACTTCTTTACATAGGACTCTACTATATCCAGACTGGACACAGCTGGACTTTGGTTCAGGAAGGAATTGCCCTCACTGCCTGAATCCCTCATACACATCCAGGTAGGTGGTTCTGTGGTTAGTGTGGTACAAGAGAGACCTTCACGTGCTCCAGTGCAGAGCAAACCAGCTGCAGGAAGGAAGGGAAGACAGAAATCAGTGGCTCCACTCAGCCACACGCCAGCAGCAGAATTTGCTCCCCACCTGTCCATGGTGCAGCAGAGCTGGGCCAGGAGGAGGGATGTCCTCTGGCATCTCCTCCCTGGGCACCACCGATCCCAGGAGATTGTAAGGAGCACATGGGGAGGCAAGAGGATGCCTGAAGGTGGATTTCTGCAAGTCCACAAGGCAATGAGAGCCTGGATCATTCAGTTTTCAAGCAAGGGTGGAGAGAGAGTCTAGACAATTCAATAGCCTGGCTGTGTTCCTTCAGCCTTGCATGGTGTCTGCTCTGACCAAGCACCTCGTCAGTCATTCTGGAGTACAAGTAAGCATCCTCACACCACTTCAGGCAGTGTCATCAACAATTTGTGACTTGCATGGGTTCCTATGTAAACCAGTCACTCATCCCTGGCAGATTAGTGAAGCTTTTGCTGAACCTTGTTCCTGTGCACAGTCACTGTTGTTGCATGAGCTATTTAGATTAAAGGCGGCATAGCTATTGCTCCAGATGCTGTCATTGTATTTACTGCAGCAACATAGATGGACCTTCACAGATATTACTGATATCAGCCAACATTTTTTTTATGGTAAATTATTCCATGATAATGCTCCCATAGCAAATGTATGTATATTGATGTCCCATTTACTGCATTTCTTTGACGTACCAAAAGTAAGTGCAATAGCATGGCCAACTTATGTGCATAGCAGTGTTACACGCCTTTGAAGTCTTAACGTCTCTAGCATCATACATATTTTAACACTTTTAACATCATCTCTCTCTCTTTTTCTTCCCTTAACTGTGTGTGGGATCTAAGGTATTTTCCTCAGGGCTTGGCGAGTTGTTGCTCCACACTGTGCTGTAGCACAGGGTCTTGGATATTCCCCGTAGGAGTTTAATGAGTGTTTATCTTCTAATAGTGCCAAGAGGCTGTCTCGCACTCAGTCCTTCCGGTGGCTGTAGTTTCTCAATGTAGTGCTGATGCAAATGTCCTGATGTTGTAATAATAATGTCTCAGAGAAATACATGATTGCCCACTGCTGTGTTATATCAACAGGAATTTACTTTTTCAATGCCCGGAGTTTTTTCAAGATCACAGTTTGTCCTGGGGAGGTACCCAATTACAACATAGCTGAGGCTATGGATGTAGAAGTATGCAGGCTGCGTTGTGTGCAGCCTCAGGATGCTGTTCAGGGTCTTGGTACACTTATTCCTTTATTCAGGAATGGCTGACTACATATTTTATTTGCTTTTTGCAGAGATACAGGTCATGCTGTGTTCAGGTGATTGCAGCTGCCCACGTTAACACACCCCTGCATTAGGTTACTGCCTCGCACTTGAGAGAGTCTCAACTCACTACACACAGCACAAAAGCAAAGTCACGTGAGTGAAATTTACAGTCAGCTGTGACAGCACTTTAACTTTGCATTTGCAAAAGATGCATGAATGTGTACTGGGTAAGCAACTGCCAGCTCAAAATTGTAACTTCTGGTGCGTTTGCTCCCAAGGTCCATTCCTGTGGTGCTCCGAGGCCCGCTAGGGATGCTGCAGTCTTTCAGTCTCTTGTGCTGCTTGGACCACATTTCCCCACATGCCTCACATCTGCTCACCAGGTTCCTGGATATCCTTGATGTAGTTGGCCTGTATGCTCTGTGTCTGCCTCTCCAGATACAGACTTCTATTCCAAAATGCCTCTGCTTTACTCTCAAAAGTTTCTATTTTTGTTCATCCAGCTGCCCTTACACACACTACCCCCTCTGCCCAACTTATCCACATAGCCCCAATATTCTTGAGAGGCAAGCAAAGATTTTCTCTGACGTGTGTCTACTCTATCAGAAAGCTGGACACAAGCAGTTGCAAATCTTTGTCTTGAAAAGTTTGTTTTCAGATATTTTCCAAATCTCTGCCTTGAAATTGGCCATATAAGAATAAAACAAGGAAAAATTGTCACTTCATACATACATTGGTCAGAGGCTCACCTTTTCTTTATTTCTTTTATGTAAAAAACAAACAAACAAAAAACCAAACTCCAGTTAAAAATGGCATATAGCTGGATTTTCTCTCTGTCAGAGTGCTCCTTGCCCTTTTTTTTTTTTTTTTTTTTTTTGTATTTTCATGCTACAGCACAGCTCTGGCTAAAATTCCATGTATACAGAGTCAGTCTGATTTTGCAGTGTCAGAGGTTTGGGTTGAAAGTTGTTTATGACTTTCTGTCCTTAAACATACACCATGTCACAAGACACTCTTCCCAGTGTGTGTTTTTATCCAGTTGGTAAGGGTGACCTTGACAGAAAAGGATGTTTCTGTCAGCAGTGCAATGTCTCAATCCTGTTTCAGTGGCGTATTATATCCTTGCCTATTGGATAGGGTCATTACATTTAAAGTTGTGAGATATGTTCCCTGATAGGTGTAATGACAGGATCATGTCAAAGTTGTTTTTTTCCTGTAGTTTCTTTCTCCAGTAGCTGCACCAAGGGTTTCCCATGCATTTGAGTCTCAAAGACAAATGTCAATTGACATTTATCATAATCTAGTAAAGGAGAGAAGAGAAAACAGTGTGGAAAAAAAACATAAGCAATAAAAACATATGTAAATAAGATGATGAGAATGTAAAATGAGAAGGCCATAAAAACATGGCAGCAGCCAGCCTTCCTTCCCTGCGCTGCATCTCCTCCTCATGCCCTCCGCCGCGCCCTGGCAGACAGATGCTGCTCAGCACTGTCTCCATGTGGAGCACAGCAGCGATGCCCAAACTAGCAGCGAGCCACGTCAGCAAGCTGGCATGCTACATACAGATCACTGCCGTGCAAATGAGCTAGACAGGGTCTGGCAGCTGGATGGCGTAAGGCAGAACCCGTTCGTTCAGGCACCTTGCTCCTGCTTATCAACCCACGCCGGCTCAGGCAGAAGTTTCTTCATCTGCAAGGTAGACGTGTCCTAGGTTCCTGGACGTTATTTAATGCCGAAGACTAAACAATGCTTTTATGGGGCCTTCTGTGAGTTCAGGCTTCAGGGGCATTGTGTGCACCTGCTTCTTCACACACGTAATAGGGGAGGAAGCAGCTACTACATGCAGGGTTTGAACAAAGGCAATGCCCAGCTCTCAAGGAAAACCACTGGACAAGGGTCTGTCCTGTGGCATAACTGGCATGCAGGTGAAACAGCCTGGAAGGTGTTTGCCGTAGGAGAAATTAGGTGGCTATCAAAAGGATGTGATAACATTTTATGCAAATAATAACTAGATGTTTAGAAGGTGGCTGATATTTTTGTCTGAAGTGATACAAACCTTTAATTGATGGTCTAATCCGATTGCTACCAATGACCAGTTGTAGCTGGCTGTAAGACAAGCAATGGGTCTCAGAGTTGGTGTCTAAGTCTCCTACTTTCTACTCCTCCTTTATCTGTAAGACAAGAAACACTGTGAGGTTCCTGGTGCACAGATAAGGTGCAAACCTTTCAATATTGCTTGCTGACAGGCTGGCAAGGTCACCACTCAACTGCTGGACCTGGAAGCATTTAGGGTGTTCTGAAATGAGGCAAGCAACATATCCGCATAGGAACCCCATGTTAAGTTTGACTCTCATTACACATCACTTTCCTCCTCAGCTCCACCATACTCGGGTTTGCATCAAAAAGAAGCTAGGGCACCCTATCCAGAAGAGATCTGCCTTGTGTGTTAATCAGATCCACAGTTCTGATCCAAGGAAACAAGACCAAACACACAGCCACCAAAACATTTCATTGCAGTCTGGAGAACTAAATAGTACTTTTTTTTTTTTTTTTTTCTTGTAAAAATTTCCCATCAAAGGAGCAAGCTAGATTGGTATTGGGTTGTGAGGAGAGCCTGAGAGCAGCTTGAAGGCTGAAGGCAGCCCTGGATCACACAGTTTTGCTGTGTCGTGGAGGCACTGAAAGGGGAAAGAGCAGGGCAGCAACAGGCAGCTCGGATACACTTCACTCAGATCCTGGTTTTAAGCACATGAGCAATCAACAAGGGAAAGTCTCATGGGAGCTGAGAGGGTGTTGGCAAGGGGCACGTCACAGAGGCCAAGAGTCACAACTCTGAAGGGCTCTTGGCACAGTACACACCAAAACACTTCCTCCAGATCCTCACTGAGTAGCTGGTATGCGCCACATGCTGAGGGGCCAGTCAGACTGAACTGCGACCTCTGCGGGTGCTTGCCTTTCCCTCCCGCACAATGTAGGTGGAAGGAGGTAGCTGTAATATCAGCTGGTATCTCCAGTGCCAGGAGTGCTCTGCTGACCTTCAGCACTTTAGGTAGATTGCAAAAGCTTCTCCCAGCAAAAGGCTGGGATCTCCTTATTGTCTTTCTCTTTCTTGGTGGGCAAGAGGAGGGGACATTACCTGGAGAAATGTAAAATATTTTCACCCAAGTCCTGACAAAATTAGACTCGTTGAAGAGTGTCTGAGCCTTTTTGCGTCACTCAGCCCCCAAGAAGGGTTGGTAGCCCTGTATCGTTTACACAGTTTTTAGTCAAATAAGAGTCAATAGTTATGTTTGTCCTTCCTTGCAGTGCTTTAGGGAACCTCACTTCTGTCATGAAACTGCTCTTATCCTGAGGACATTCTTTTTTATTTACAATATTCTGAATTTCTAGTTCCTTCTCTGACATGCCTGAGGGAAAATACAAAAGCATAAAACCAAGAACGACAGAAGTAATCTATAAATACTGTCCTCTGAAAAGTCAAAGCAGCTTTTTCCTAAGATCAAGTAAAGATACTGGACTAGGCTAGTTGCTTAGTGAGCTGCTACCAAAATCCTACTTTTCAAAATGAAGATGTCCCTTGCCCTTTTCAGGTATATATATTTAGTATATATACATATACTAAAACCAATAAAGAGAAAACCAGGAGAGCTTTTCCAAACTGGAGGAACAAACTCACTCCCTCACAATGCTCCCCCAACTACTTTCAGCTTAGCTGACACCTAATCACTCAAAACCTGAACCCTTTCTATTTGAAAGGCTCTGAGGATGGAACAGACAGGGAAGAAGAAAACACATGAGAAGGAGGTTCGGTGCATATGTGGAAAAACGATCTAGAAGAAAGTGGGGGTACATGTGCTGAAGAAAGGTTGAACATGTGTTGCAGTGGGAGGTTGCATTACAACTCCCACATAAACTGGTTCTGGCACCGAGCCTGTGAGCAGGGTTTGAATAGATTTGTGGAGCTTGCATGTATGAACACACATTGGGGAAATCTTCATATATCCACATACTCATTTTAGTTTTGAAGTGCTGGCGCAATGCATGATCATAGGAGAGTGCGTGCAAGTGAAAGAGAAGGAGGCTGTTTCTGTGAATATGCCAGCAGAGTATAAATACATAATTTGTAGCGTGGGAAGAAGCTAGCATAGAAGACCTCTATGGTGATGAAAGTATGATGAAACATCTGGGTTAAAAGATGAACACAAAGAAAGCCCACAAAGAGTCAGACTGGCGAACACAGGAAAGAGAAAGAGCAATAGGAGTGATCCAGAGAGAAAGGGTGAGACCGCACAAAAAAAAGGCAGAGGAGAAGAGCAGGCGAAAGCAACTCCTGCACACTGTAAGAGGAAACATCTCAAAAGAGAAAAAGAAATTTAAAGGTGAAGAAAAACAGTGAAGACACTGAAGAAACACAAAGAACATAGAGTCAATTTTTTAAATCGCTTTTGGTAAGTTGGAGTTTCCTGGGGTGAGGACTTTTTGTCCAGGGGTTATTTCTCTTTTGGTGTAAAATGTGCTGTGGAGACAAATGTGCTTACAGCCAATTTTGGTTGCTTCTTACCTCTCTCATAATTTTATCTTTTTAAAAATTTGGACAATTATTTTTTTCATTGTCTTGACAAGCCAACTCAAAAAGGGGCTTTTTGTAGCTGTATGTGTGCATCACTGCTACTGGCATGTATTCAGACTGCCCTGTTTACTTACCTAAAGTTTCCTGTCTCTTAAAAGTTTCACATTAAGGGATTTTTGCCACATTAAGGGAAATTCTCTGCCCTTCCTTGTGTAGTTGATACATTGCACAGCTGCTTCAGGGAAACACGAGAAATGTAGGATAAGATTCCCTGAGAGATTTCCATGCCATTCAGTTGGGATTTCCAAGTACAGGTGGACTATAACCACAGAGGGTGCAGAGATCCAGCTAGAAAAGGGGATGGGGAAGCTGGGGGGAGAAAGGTCTGGAGGTGAGTGACACAGTGAGGGCAACTGGCTGCCCAAAGTGAAATGAGGAATAATGAAGAATATGGAAAATGAAAGAATAAGGAAAATGAAGCATATGGAACAGGAAGATCTTTCTAGGTAGAGAAAACAAGGTGACATGCAAACTGAAAGTGGTGTAAAAACAGAATTTAAAGAGGAAAAACAGTAGGTAAATGGAAATATGACAAAAAGTGGTGGGAAAAAATAAAGAAAATTTTAGGGCAAGGCAAAGGAAAGTAGAAAAAATTAAATAAGTAGAAGAAAAAACAAAAAGTAAGGCACTGCATAGTTTTTTAAGGAGTGATGATTCACTGAAGTCAGTGTTTATTTATTTATAGGTATTATTAGGGAAGAGATGCACTATATCTTTACGTAAAGCCTGTGAGGTTGGAAATAAATGTTTAGACAGGCACTCCTGCTGGAAGACAGATTTTTGTTTTCCTTAGGCCTTTTATTAACACACAGTTAGACCTCTGTAGCTAATTACACCACCGCATTACTGATCGTGTTATGCAGAGCATATTGACATTTAGAGGGGGTGGACAAGAGCACAATGGGTTCAGTGAGGTGTGTGTAAGCATTTCTAGCTACACCCATGCTGGAAAACGTCCCAACTCTCTTCACTCAGAAAACAAGGCAAGACCTCAGAGAAAGTAAGCAGGAGAGATGGGCCCAAGCAGCGAGATATTTAACCCTGCAACACGATAGAAGGGGATGCTGTGGAAATTAGAAACTGGGCATGGTTTTTCAGACCCCACTTCTAGGGGGGTCATTTATTTTATCACAGTGGTGCAGATCTTTGGGTTTTGCTTGGATCCAGGTTGAGTCAGAACAGTGTCCACTTGTTCCATACACTTTTGACCCCAGTTTTGCAACATTATCTGTACTAGTAAGCACTTAATATTAAGTATTAGTAAGCATATACCCATTGAGTCTGCTTGATTGTGTGCAAGGGCTGACCATTCCTAATAAGGCCTTCAAAATGACTTAATTCACAGAATAAATTATTCTTTTGGTGTGAAACCATACTTTTTATTGGTTAAACACAAGCAGATGGCCAGACTTTTTATGCATTTTAGGAAGGACAGCAAAAGCGCCCTTTTGTTTTACATTTACTTTGCTTAGATTGTACCCTCATTCCTTCTATTTCCTATTTACAGTATTTAATGTAGATAGTTTAAAATGCTTATAAGAGCAAGGCAGGGAACAGTTTAACCTCTGACAAGGGCAGCATTTTTAAATTTCACTGTAAGCACTTAGTTAAGAAAAAATCTGTTTCCACTTTACTGATGGGATACCTTTAAACAAAATGTAGGTTAACTACATGCAGCAAAGCCATGGTTTTGGCCTTGCCAGAAAAGGCCACATCCTGCAGCTCCCTAGTCACACAAGCTGTCCTTAAAATTGTGAGGGTTTTTTTTTTTTTTTCAAGCAAACAGCAATACTCCTATGATTTTAGGATTTGCAGAATTTGGCCTCCAGCTAACCATTTGGCAATACTTGTGCCTCCATAGTATTTGTAGTCCAGGGTAAAACCTCCTAAGTGGTTTTTGATTCCTTCTTAGTGTCAAACTCCTTCAGAGAAAAAAAAAAAAAAAAAAAAAAAGACTGCCAGGGGATGAACTTTCCTGGGATTCAGAATGTTTGCTGAAATGATAACAAACCAAGTCCCTAAAAGCTGAGTCATGGAATTTAGAAAAACAAATCTTTACGATGGGGTAACCTAGGGACTAATGACTTCATCTTACTTCCTCTATGGATTTACACGAATGTAAACAAGAAAAAGAATATGGCTTGGAAAAGCTGATTGAAAATTGAAGGATAATCTAGTTATTTTTAATGGGCCAAGCTTCTTAGCTTTACTAGAGCAAAATTCCCAATGTTGCCGTTTGATGTTGAAGGACCTGTTGCCTGACTCAGGGCTGTAGAACATGGCTGTGCAGCAGCAGATGCATATCTACAAGGGCTAGTTGTTTTATTCCCTTCCGTAAGTATTTGCAGAAGCCAAGCCAAGCCATTCCTTTCCCTTGTTGAAAGCAGAGCAGGGTTTCTCTTTCTCTTTCTCATCATATATGATGAGCAGTGCTCTGCCACACCGTTGTTTCTTCTTGCCTGGTGCAATGAGGATGTCTCCTTCTTCTTCAGCCAACTTTGTTCAGTAGATATCTGAGGGCAGTGTGTGCTAATGTCTCCAGCAGTCCTCCTGTGGCCACCAATGTCACTTCACATGGCTTCATCATATCGCAAAGCATTCAGTAATCCTACCAGGAAGGAGCAGATAAAGCCCACAGAGCAAGCATTCCTCAAGCAAGGTTCACAGTGGGAAAAAAAATAAAACAGAGCTACTGTGGGTTCACAGCAGAAATACAACTGTTCACAAGTCCACGGCATCTCTATCCAATTATCCAAAAGGATTTGGCAAATGTCCAGAGGGAATGATATGGCTGTCTACTCCTGTGGGAAGAAACAAACTGCATAAAGTTCATTTCTTTCAATGACAGACATCTGTGACTTTTTACAGTGTTTGCCAATAAAGTCAGCTCCAAAATGCTGGGGGTAAAAATAAAGTCCTGGAGAAGCCCCTTGCGCAAGGGATGCAGTCTATGATCCGAGGCAACAGAGAGATGTGCTTGTAAGTAATGCACCCCCCCCCAAACTGAGCACAGTAACACCCTTCTCCTACCTGTCCTTATTCTTTCTTGGGACCCTTCTATTTAACATCTAAATGGTAAATATGATTTTATTCTGAGGACATTTTCAAATCTGTCTTCTAAAATCAGGCTGCTGATTTTACAAGAGTCCAATTAGACAACCCAGAAGAAAATGTTTTACAATTTAAGAATCGTCTAAAATGACCCCAAAATAGCTGTTCCATATTTAACAATGCTGTAATTCGTCATTCTGTTCTCTCTGAAACCCTCCCTCTCCTGCACTGTTCTCCCCACTGAATCTATCCCAGATGCAATGCTAAATATCACTTTATCCAAGACCTGTGCTTGTTCCACCTCTGAAGTGGAAAGGAAAACTTCATCTGGCAATTTGTATTTCTAGTTATTTGGCTCTTAATGAATTTCAGGCTTCTTCAAATTAGTCTCAGAGGCCTTGATGGCACACAGAACAGAAGGCAGGTGAGACAGTTGATGATAAATTAAATTTATCTCATGAATATCAGTGCCTCATTTGTGTATATGTGTGTTTTCCCCGTTGCTGAGTTAATTATTCTGGGTAATAATACTGAGTCAGACACCCGAATGTATCATTGCAGACAAACCCATGTTATTTATGCATTTTCACTAAACTAATCCTTGCCACAGGCAAGATTTTAACCTTGTAAGGGGTTGCAACTGCTCATGCATGTGGTTGCTCTTCCCAGGCTGTGAGCAAACTGCGACTCGTAGCCCCAGTTTGTGCCTCGCTCTCCCTCTCCTGTGGGGAGGAGGAAGAGCCACAAACACTTTAAATCCCCTGGAGATCACGGTGAAGTTTTGTGCAGAGTTCATTTAGGCAGAGGAAGACCTCTTTCTCCAAGTGACCGTCAACTCTTTGTTAGGGACGGGAAGAAAGAAAAACACCCACTCTTGCTCATGAGGGAGATTGCGGCTACCACTCAGCCTCACGGAAGAGCCAGGCACTGTTTGCTCCAGTCCCCAATTCCAGGGTACACCTTGTCTCTGCTGGCATCCCCACTCACAGCCCCTTGTCCCCACAAGCCGGGCAGCTCCCCTCTTTCCTCTTGGCCAGCAGGGAAGGGCGGCAGCCTGGTGATGCTGGGGCAGAGCGGTGGGAGCCCAGCTCCAGCGGCCAGGCAGAGCCAGCTGCCGGGTGCAGCCCAGAGCTGAGCGCTGGGGGCTTAAGGCAGGCTACGGTCAGCAAAGCTGTACATTAACGCACCCACCTGCACTCAACGTGACCGTTCCCGTGGATCCTGCAATTAGAGCTGCTGGCTTTCCTGACCCGAAGCCTGATTTTACTGTTGTTAGCACTGCGGAGCCAGGGAGCCCTGGGAAGGTGAGCTGGCTTCTATTTTGCTTTGCACATCATCAACAAAATTGTCAGCTGATTTCCTATTGCAGAATCTTTATTGCCTATGAGGCAGAGTGAGTATTTTTTACTTTCAAATCTCAGGTGGAAGATGAAGCTTGGCAGCTGGAAAACAAACAAACAAACAAACAAAACAACAGATTTTTGACCTGTAATCTTAGCAAACACAATATGGACGTCATTGAAAATTAAAATTGAGTACCTTAATTATGGCCTTTTTCCTTTCCTTTCCTTTCCTTTCCTTTCCTTTCCTTTCCTTTCCTTTCCTTTCCTTTCCTTTCCTTTCCTTTCCTTTCCTTTCCTTTCCTTTCCTTTCCTTTCCTTTCCTTTCCTTTCCTTTCCTTTCCTTTCCTTTCCTTTCCTTTCCTTTCCTTTCCTTTCCTTTCCTTTTTCCCTTCTTTTCTACATAGTTTTGTTAACCCTAAAACTGGCATTCTGCAGGCTTCAAAAATAGCGAGAGTAGCTTAAAAATCTTAACTTCGAGGAGAAAAAAAAAAAGGAATATTTAAACTTTTAACCCTTTATCAATTTAGTGTTTATATTTTCAGATGTTACAAATGTAAGAGGTAGAAACCCAGTTAAAAAAAAAAAAAAAAAAAAAAAAAAAGAACGAAAAAGCTTAAAACGGTCACGGGTTCATTCATGTCCAACAATGGCAGTTATAAAGGAAGAAGCAAATATTGAAACTCAAGATAAAATCTTGAGACTTTTCAAAACTGAACACTGTCCTCCCCAACCTCCCCCACCCCTCCGACCAAAAGCAGCTCTCTTATTCTGTAGTTCAGATTTTAAATCTTCACTAAGAAAATAGAAAAAAAAATACAGCAGAATAATGTAATTTCTTGTAAAAAGAAATTCAGTTTAAATTTGTCAAAAGTTGCCATTTAATGCTTGGCATACAGCAGGAAAAAAACAAAAACCTCAAACAGGGAAAGGCTTGCAAATGCAAATGAAGATATACTTCTTCTAGTTGTCCCTCAAGTGCAGTAATCTTGTCTCCGGTCCTCTTTACGCAGTGAATACCCTTTCTGAGGTGAAGACAGTTAAAACCAGACTATCTCCCTATGGTTCCTTGAGGTCAACAGGAGTTTTAAATGTGAAAGGGATGCAGCACTTAGTCCTTGTCTAGTTAGTCATTACAGCAGGACCTGTTGACCCTATATTCTCCTTAGCCGATGCTGGTATTTTAGGAAGTCCAGAAAACAATTTAAACTATTCAGAGATGCAGAAAATCATAACGACGGACAGCATGGGACTGGAAAGCATCAGTCCTCGTGGAGAGCGTAGTAACTCAAAGTTACAAAGGGAAAGTTTTCAACTATACTGTCAAAAAAAAAAAAAAGGCATTTGCACAGTTTATACCCTGCAGTACAAAAATCCATCCAAGGCAAGGGTCCAATGACAGGAAATGTAGTGCAATTAGAATTTGGAAGGAGGAATAAACAGGGATTGAATTCAATTTATGTTAGCAAGCTCATTTTAGCTCTAATTCTACAGAAACTACAGCCACTCGATATAATAAACAGCCTACAGGTGGGGGTCCTAGTACAACTTCAGGAAAAGAAGAAAAGTGGGTATCGTGTGTTGGACACCCCCACACGTACACCACAAGCTCTGAAAATAAGTCATTGGCGTAACGTGGAGTAGGTGTTAATTCAAAGCAAGTCTGAGAAATTTACAGATCACAGTGTGTAAGGTTTAACTTACTACAGAACTTCTCCAAGGTGTAAAATATGTTTTAAAGGACTTCTTATCCTCCTGTTCAAAAATGAGCTACTTTTGCTGATACAGAAGCTCATGACACACAAATTTATCAAAGGCTTGGCTGAAATCCAAATAAATTGTTCTGTGTGAACTTCTGTATTTTTATCAGCTTTGCAAAACTCTAAAAAGATAAAGTCGAGATAGAAGACTAATCAAACAGAGCGAGGTTTTTTTTTTGCCACCCCTAAAGGCGGTGAACGAAACCAAAGCCAGTAAAACTAACATGGGTGGAAGCAGCTTGTATGAAATTATTGTCAGCAACTTTGCTCGAAACGCAAAGTAAAACTTGAAGTGCCTGCTGCAGCTCTGAGAATGATTTTCTTCCTTTACTATCCCATTTGTTCCACTTACTTTTGGCTGGGGCCTGAATGTAAAGAATGGCTGCCTTTTCTGTGTGCTGAGTGCAACCTTAAGCCAAAACAGTCATAACCTTTTCTGACAGTTGTTCCCTGGAGTTTTCCAGCCCACATCTTCGTGCTCACAAGAACCTGAGAACTTGGAAGGCTTTTCAATTGCTGGGTGTTCTTCCAGGCTGGACTCCTGAAAATCATTGCAGGGAGATCAAAATTAACATACTGAGTTTGTTTTGTTTCAGAATACACAACTTCCCCCCAAAAGGTGACAAAGCAGCAAAATAGCCAATATTGCAAAACTTTGGATTTGTGATGCATCTGTTGTGTAACTTACCTTTGACTTGATGAGAAGGTATCTGTCTCCTGCGACAGGCCATTTTTTTTTTTTTGCGCAGTTGCTGTTAAGCAAGAGAGGTGCATGCTGTTTTCTCCAAGAACAGGATTGCTTTTAAGTTCTTGTTTTTCATCTTGATGACTTACAGTTTGACAGAATGGAATGCTTTTGTGTACATATGCATACATACTAATAAATAAATATAATCTATAACCATAAATGGTGCTATTATTTGGTAGTTGCCTTCCATTCTCACATACATTTTGTTGGAGAGAAAATAAGCAGCCCTGCAATGACAGATGTTGCAGAGCTGCTATGTGGTGTATGCGACACTTGTCTCCAGAAGCAGCCAAATACAAAGTTGTTGCAAGCCCTTATAAACACATCAGGTGTTATCAGAGGTTTGCAAACCATCAACACACACTCTTAATTTTAATCAAACCAGCTATAGACTTCACTGACAAAACGTCTCCAATTTTGGAGTCTTAAAAAAGACTTAAAGTCTTAAAAATGAAGACTTCAGCCACCAACAGAAATCTATGCTTTATGTGAGCAGCTCCCAACTTCCACAGGTGCAGTAACAGAAAAGCCAAAAGCCGGTAGAAAAGCCCCTTCTTTGGTATTCCTATCGAGCAAGCCCATTTCGTCCTTTGGAATAACGCATTGCATGGTATTTTCTACCTTGTTTGGTATTTAGACTTCGAATTTATTGCCAGGCTTCCTGGCAGCAAGCTGTGCAGGTTGCAAGCGGAGCCTGATGGAGGTGAGTGAATTAATGTGGTGGCTGCCTGGAATGTCGTCCAGCTGCCAGTTAGAATTATGTTTGTTTGCCTTTGGCACAAGTGTGAAATGAACAGCCCGAGATTTCAGAAGTGTGAGTGTACATTTTTATATCTCACACTAATGAATACATTTTTTTGTATCCTATACATTTGGGGAAATAGTAGAATTTATTTGTAGATTTTATTTACCACTTGTGTGGTAGAGAGGGAATGTTTCCTCAGAGACTGAACTTGCACTTTAGAAAAGGGAAAAAAAAAAAAAAAAAAAAAAAAAAAAGGAAGAAAAATGGACTAAAACCTGGACTAATACAAAACGGTACAAGTAAAAGTTACCCTAATTTCACTATTTTTGCAACTCCATCTAAAGTCAGATCAAGGAACAGTGAATTTCAGCATGGTTTGAAATGTTCTTCTTTTAACATATTTTGGGGAAAAGTACAAGACGTAATTTCATGCGTGTCTTTTACTGGAGTTTTATTTCTTCCAGCCAGTTTTCCTCTACCCACAACCTGTCAGTTATCCCTACACCACCCAATCTCCTGTGCTAGCAAAGAAGGGATGATAACGCTATTTGTAACGTGCTCTGATGTGAAAAGAGCCATGTAAGATTGAACTGTTGCTGCTAAGAGGACCAGAAAATTCCCCAGCTAGATCTGTCAATAGCTGACACTAAAATAACAAGGTACAAAGTGCATCTGAAGACTATCAGACACCATTGCTTTTTTGTTTTCTCTAGCAAACTATTCCTCAGATAGGTGACTTGACCTAGCGTTGTTTAAAAAGATCAAGGGCTCAATGGCTCATAAAGAAAAAAAGATGGAAAAGAATAATATTAGTTACTCTACACTATGTAAAGCCTAATGGTCTCTTGCCCCATTGTAGTATGTAAATAAAACTGTCAGTTATATCTCCTCTGTTGGTCTTAATATAGCAAGGAAGAAAGTATTCTGGTTTTGGTTCAGCTTGAAAAATATTTGGGAAAAAAAAACACATTATAGGACAAATTAAAAATATATATATATAAATGAATACTTATACCTAGCTTCTCGATTTATATGTGCAGAAACATGATTGACATATATGATCAGAAAAATTGAAATGAAAACGAGATTTGCAAATATATCTGAGTTTTGTGTATGCCAAGCTGTATCAAAATATCTCCAGTTTGGTAACAATTGAATTTTTATTGTTTTAAATTTGTTGTTTATATGTTCATTGATTGCTGTTAGAAGTGAAATATGCTGTAACATAACACAACGGCTATTTGAGAAGTAAACACATTAAACATTAATGAGAAAATAATTTATCAAATTAATATTTCTGAAACCCTTGTTTAATTCTGAACATTAAAAACATGTTTGCAACCCTGATCAGAGACTATTTCTTTCAAATGGGGAAAGGTGTATTAAGTGGCATGAGGAGTAGGAGAAAGAAAAATAGATGTTAGTTTTATAAGCAGGACTATTTTCCGACAGAATGAAGATGTGAGCTGTCACTTTGGAGATGGGATTGGGGCAAAGAGGTGGGGACAAAAGTAAAGAGCGAGAAAGTGGAAGAAAGAAAGAAAATGTGGAAGGGGGGCAGCTAAAGAAAACAAGGACAAGAGGAACAATAGGAAAGAGTGGAGAGTAAAGAATGTGACAAAGAAGAGCAAAAAGTGGGGGCAGAGAGTGTAAGAAGCCAAGGGGAAGGAAAATGAAAGAGAAATACATGAAATATGGGCAGGGTGAAAAAGTTAAAAAGGGAGGAAACGAAAAAAAACAACAACACACACAACCAGAGTTGAGTGCTAAACTGAAGGAAGAGTGATAAGTCCCTCTTGGATGAATCAGCGCTTCCCAATTACACACATGTAACTCCTCCGAGGCACCCTACGGCCGTAGCTGCTCAGTCTCGATGCCAAGATAAGTATTTGGAGCTGTTGTCCAGTGGGGAAAGATGTCAGAAAGTCCCACGTGGTGGGGAAGCGGCACCTCTGCCAGCGCTGAGCGGAGCTGCCCCAGGGGCAGTGGCAGCTGGAGGCAGCGGGGCTGCCCTGGGCACGGGGTGAGCCACCCCACCACAGCATGGTTATCACTGGCAGCCAGACCCCTGCAGCCTCCCGTCTTCGTTGGGTGCTGGAGCTAAATGAGGTGAAGCTGGGCAAACAGCTGGGGAAGAGAGCAGCAGGAGAAATAAGGCTAAGTGAAAGCCGTCGTGGGGAAAGGGTCACAGAAAGAGGGCGAAAAAGGGAAGAGAGTTGAGAGAGAGCTGGGAAAAGTAATTCACGGTCGTGGCCTCTTTGGGGAAAGGAGTGACTCATGCTACACATACGCGATCCCTGGGAGCTGAAAGTAGGAGAGCCCAGCAAGGAGCCTAGCGTTGCTCTCATGAGCTGAGAGATGTACAGGAAAGCACAATGACACACATTTCTGTCTCAAATCCAGCCACTCTTAAACGTGGAAATCCTTCTGCTAAGGCAGTTCTGCAGGGTAGGCAAGGATCTGATTCTTATCAGCTTTGCCCTTTTGCAGAAAGCAAGCCATGATTTATCTCCTTTATTTATTTTGCCAACATGGCTGTATTCGTCAGCAGAATGATGAGTTGGGTCAGGGGAGCTCTGGGAATAGGCTTCCAGTTGACATGTGCTCCCTCTTCTGGCTGGCATTCGCCTCTACGCACCAAGCTCAAAATAAAGACAAATTTGGTTCCTCCAGGTTTCTAAAAGAGTTTTAAAACACTCTGTTTATTATATTTTATACATTCATGGGATCATAGCTGCTCACACCACCTTTGGTGGGTCAATGGAACATAAAGACTGACACCTCTGTCTTTCAGACAAAAGCTTTCACAGTCCATGGAGTCCACTCAGGGCTTTGTTTGATAAAATGATATTTCTGGTATATTATTGATACATGTGTGTATCAGTGCCACTGTTTTCCTCCCCACGATGACAGTGTTTGTAGTCCCTCACACGGCCATTCCCAGCTGAGCTCTGGGGTGCAGGACAGCCTGGCTGCTGGTCTCCTGGTTCTCTGGAGATCTGAGACGTGGTCAGACGGGCATTAACTGCAGGTGGCCTTGACGGCTTGCTATATCTGAACGCACAGGCAGTGGGGGAATGCCATGCTAACAGTACATCTCTAGTGAAACAGCTCAGACTGAGAATTTCTGTGAAAAGACTCATTCTTAGCTCTGGCTGCGGCCTGCTGAGGCGTAGCCACGTGAGCAAGGACTCGCAGCTGGTGACACTGCAGGTCAGTTCTCAGAGCCCAAAAGTGCTGCCTTCAGAGCCATGGACATCAGGGCTGGGCCACCTGTGGTGTGACTGCCAGCCACAGGAGTCCCAGGTACCTCACAGCATGGCCAGCAGCTGGAGTTCATGAGCAAAACTGAGAGCAATCGGCTTTCAAATGCTAACCCTGTCTCTAACACCGAGTTCTGGTCTAAATCTAGTCATGATCTTCCTGATTTGCTTCCACATCTACAAAGTGGGAATAATCCGTACTTATAATACTTACCAGGCACACTGAAGCAGATCTTCAGCATTTACACTTCATATCATCTGTTAAGCTGCCTCTGCTTGACTAGGTCATGCCTCTTTGGTGCTACCACATAAATGCTAAAAGTTACCATCATCTGATCTTTGAAAAGGGCAGATCCAATTCCCTGCCTTTTTTTGGAAAACTACCCTTTGAAATACTGTTTTAATAAAAGAGAACAGAAAAAAAGTCTACTTGGCCAATTCTTATGTCAAGATCTAGGACAGATTGCTGGATAGTACTTTACATTCAGACTGAAATTATTACTCTGGCCCTTAGGCAAAATGTTCCAGAAACTTGTCTTGGGTCATGCTAGCAACAAATGATGAAGAAAGCAAACACTTTTAAAAATTATTTTAATTTTAATTTGTGAACTTTTTTATACAGAGAGACTAAATTTAGGCAATTGTCTTGGAAACAAACTCAGGAAATTTGGATTTTGTTTCTGCTCATTAATTTTCTAACTGTTCAAATTTAAAATAAGCAGTATCAGTCAATTGCTATTTCCCCTTCTAGAAAGTTTTCTATACTTGTTTTAACTGTTTCCTATCATTATCACAGTTGAGTGCTTGCAGACAGTAAAGCAGCTGAACAAAATAGGCATCCGCTAATATTTCCAAGTCTTTTTCAACCCACAGGCAAAGCTATATTCCATTTGTCTGTAAGAATTTCACTCAAGGTTGTAGATCTTTCTCTCTCTCTTTCTTTCTTTCTTTCTTTCTTTCTTTCTTTCTTTCTTTCTTTCTTTCTTTCTTTCTTTCTTTCTTTCTTTCTTTCTTTCTTTCTTTCTTTCTTTCTTTCTTTCTTTCTTTCTTTCTTTCTTTCTTTCTTTCTTTCTTTCTTTCTTTCTTTCTTTCTTCCTTCCTTCCTTCCTTCCTTCCTTCCTTCCTTCCTTCCTTCCTTCCTTCCTTCCTTCCTTCCTTCCTTCCTCTCTCTCTCTCTCTCTCTCTCTCTCTCTCTCTCTTTCTCTCTTTATTCCATGAAATACAAAATATATATTCAAATACATATTCAGTTAATTTAACATCAAATGTTTGCTAGAGCTTATATGTAACCTGAAAAAGTCATTTTTTTTAATAGCATAATGCAAACAGAAATATAATTTTTGCTTTACTGTAATTATTTACATCACTGCAGGGAAACTCAGCACAATGTTTTGTTGTTATTTTGGGGAACAAAATGCTGCAGGTACACTTAAAATTTTGCTGATTTTGCTATTGCTGTGGAACATATATCTCTCTCATATGCATAAAAATATATCAAAATCTTTTTTATCAACACTCTTCTGAAAGAATAAATCAAATAATGTTAACCTTCATTTTGTGAGAAAGTAAAACAGACCTGATGGGGTTTGTACTCATTCAGTATTTCTTTTCTAACTAGACGTCATTCATCAAACAGAAAATTTGCTCCCTTGGATACCCAATTCCTTGTAAACCTGGAGAAAAGCTGACACTTAAGAGGTGTATATCCTGGACAAACATTTTGCAGATAAAGCACACAAACAACTCGAGTGACAGGAATTCCTGTGGCACGTTATAAAAAACTGAGGTATAAAACCATCACACCCAGCCCTTTTCCTTACATCATTGCCCCCAAAACCTGTTTCATGAGTGCATGCTGAGTACATTGTGGCTGCCCAGGGAATACCACTGGGCATGGGTTTAAAGAGCCCTGCCGGGTAGCGGAGCACAGCACTGTGGCCTGTCACCTACCTTGTGACAAAATACACCCCTGCATCCCCGGACATGCAACATTTCTCATGGCTAAGTGATGCTCCACAGGTCAAAGCACAGAGAATCACCAATTCACAGCCATGTGGGATCTGTTGCTTAGGGATGGACAGGAGCTGCCCACCCCAAAATGAGAGCGGAATTCCAGTCAAAACAAGGACGCTTGCTTCATTTGCTTGTGGACACCAAATGACGTGGTAGTGAGGAAATTCATCTTGTCCAGATTTAAATCATTGCTGTCAGATCTGAAGCTGTCTGAAATGGGGATTCACTGCACCAGGTAACTACTTAGCCACCGTGGTCGGTCGGTCTGTCTGTCTCTTTCTTGGACTGTCTTGTTTCAAAACATCCTGAAAAGTCTTCATCTCATTCTGCATCAGAATGTAACCAAATGCCAAAACCTCAGAATTTTTCACGAAACAGAATCCTTGTTTCCTGGCCAGCCCTATTATTGAACCTTAATATGATACAACATGTGTCCATATTTGCACACATGGTCCACAGCCCTTACACATGTGTAAATCCTACTGAAGTCATGTATAAAGGATCAGGCTCTAAGGCTGTTATAGAAAAAGTTCATGTTTCACTGACTTTTTGGTATTCTTTGAAGATATTACATTAAGAGTAAATATAGAGAAGTACATGTTATATGCAAGATTTTCAGAGAACATTTAACTTCCACACCAGAAGGTCACATCTAAGGCAATATGGTCTTGGAACAAGTTCAAAGTTGTCACACTTGATAAAAATAGCTTAAAGGGCACATAACTGTGCTGGAATACGGGAAAACAGTGGAACATGAGAGGGAGAATGATTGAAGGCCCCATTACTAATTATGTACATACTTTGCTGCTATTGAAAGCTAGGTTTCCAAGCATGTATATGGTACTTAAGTGAAATAGAAGTGCAAGAAATTAAAAGAATATAAATGGCCTTGCATCACCATATCTAGGGAAATCACATTTTACAAATATAATTCTCTGGATTAATAGGAAATCTTTTATCAATAAACAAACAGAGGGCATAACTGATCTTTGTTCCCAGTTTCATAATAGTGTTCATACACTTACTTTTTTGCACTAGTTATCAATCTTTTCGTAACACTTCCTTGAAAAACACAACCTATGTATTTATTTCATTAATATAAGGAACTGCATTCATTTCTTTTTAATGTTGCATTTGAAACTGTTGCAATTATTTTGTAAGGAAAAATAATAGATAGTTCCTTTTAACATCCAGAAATGTGGGTATACAGTAGGAAGCTGAACTTGAGGAAAACTTAAATTACATAAGAATGGGCACTTAGAGCACAATGTGGTACTTTGTAACCCAAAGTTTATATTAAGTTGCCTCTTGAACTAGGCATTGCATCAGCTTGGCAGTCATTAGCCCTTAGGATTGTGTTCCAGGTGACAGATACTTGTTACACCGCAGCCAAACTACTGGTGGTACTTCAGCCATAAATCTAGATGGGCAGAAAATAAGATGCTATTGTCCTTCTGAAAACTGATTCCCTCACGTGGAGGTCCCACTACAGGGGTACTTGTTCCATAACCAGTAGGATACGCATTAAGTCATGAGTCAAATGTGTCCTACACAGAAAGTAATGCCACGCATCTTCCAGATTCATGTTTTGCTTTATTGCATCATCATCTTAATTTTGTCTCTTTAAAGAAAATGCAGTGCAGAGGAATATTTTCCTCTGATTTTAATTGAGACATTTGCTATCTTTTGCACATACCTTTTAATGACTGATGGCACAGTGCAATCTTTGTGCCAAATCTTAAAAATAAATAAATAAATAAAAATTGTAATGCAATACTTATGACTCAGTTATGTTCACAATTCATAAGTGCAGGGCTCAGTCATGTCCTGATCCTATTTATCTCAGTGAAGCTCTTAATGATGAGAAAGCAGAATCGTTACCTTCCATGCTTGGAAACAATTTATGTATTCACCTGCTTTCTTCCCTGTAGAGAAACTGCCACAGATGCAAGGTTTTTTTGGCCACTTTTCTCTCATATGAGACTTACATAAATGACCAGCATCAGTCAATAACAAGTATGTTTTGTGACAGTAATGGTGTTTTTCCCATAAGCAATTAAATACTTAATCTCCTCAGCTAGAGCGAGACATCCAAATGCTTCCCATGGTAGAAATACCTAAGAGGAAGATTTAATATCTTTCATAATTAAAAAGCAAATTATATCAAAAGTACCCGAAAGACACTCTATCTGAGGACAGAGAATAACCAAACTCCAGGAGGTGCAGTGGATACATGGAACAATCCATACCACCCTTTAAAAACCTATAACCAAGGGAAAAGGTTACCTTATATTACTGCAGAGAAGCAACAATGTAATTTATGCTGCTCAGTTTAAAAGCATCACATTTTTATACAATAACAAAAAAGCAGAGAGTCTGAGTCATTAGAAAAATACTTGCACAGCTGGTAAATTGTATTTTCTATGGACCTTACACATGTGATTCTAAGCGCTAAGTATACACATTATTAGGGTCAATCCAAATCCAGGCTGTTGAAAAATCCAAAGTGTTGGAGGATTTAGGATCTTCCTGTGGATTTTGTTGTAGCCTCCACAATCTATGCTTTCATTAAAATAATATATGTTCTAACTTTCCAGGTTCTGAAAGGAGCCTTTACAATGTTAACCAGTGCACTGTCTCGCAGACTGTATGGCCAAACAGCCTGAAACAATACGACCAGGATATGTATTCTAATAAAAATATTTATTCTGTATTTTTGTCTTCTTGTAATGGATCGAGCACCGATTCAGAAGCAGGGAACTACTGTGATATGGCCCTGGCTTCTCACTCGGTTGGAGATGGCAATGTTTTAGTGGTTTTAGTGCTAACCATCTATGAAAAAGCACAAAGGCAGCACGCCCTTGGAGAGCAGGACAGGCAGGGTCGGTCTGTCTGCTGCAACCCAGTTAAGAGCATCCTGTTTGGTTCTTTCCTCTTTGTAAAGTGAGAGTGAAACAGTCCATCAGAAGTTTGTTTAGCTGGGGAAAATGACACATCTGCTGTCCATTCTCTTTTTTTTTTTTTTTTTTGTCTCAGTGTCTGGAAAGAAGTGCTTCATTTCTTGTTGCATCTGGACAAAGACAGACCAACTGGAGGTGCTCCCAACTCCCTGAAGTTTGGAGGATGTTTTGCTTTAAACTCCCGTTCTGCTCAGACTTGTGTTCATCTACTTTTCCAGTCATATTTACACATTGCCTTTCTTTGGCTGCATTTCTCTGTGGCCACTATCACTATATCCCTCTATCTAGTGCAAAAATTCCGAGAAGTGCAGTACACAGGAAGGCCTTTGGTCCTCCTGCCAGTTCACATCGGCTACTGCTGGGAAGCTCCTGAGCTGGAAGAGGTTCACAGACAGCTTTAGAAGCCCCGTAATTCTTCATCAGCCAATACCCATTGCTTTTGACTCAAATGGTTTTAAAGGTCATCCAAGTAATGCAAACTGGACTTGCATTACTTCAGTCTGATGGACTGGATCTCCTTGAAAGGATTTTGCTACCAAAATTATTTGCATTGCTGCAGCAGCTAACAGCTGCAGTCAGAAATTGAGGTAACGTTTTATATGACACTGTACAGCACAAAAAGATGGTCCCTGCCTGAAAAACATACAACATAGAGGTGTCATCTGTCTTTACATTTTCCCAAGATGTAACAGTTGGCTTGTGTTCTGTACATCAGCTTTGCCATGGGAAGAAATGTTGCACCTAATTACATCCTAAGTTAACAGATAACTTGGAGATGTGACTGATGGATGGATGGATGGGGAGCCCAAGGACATAATCTTATGACAGTGATCTACCAGACAGGGAGAGTATCAGTTCACTTGCTCCTAGCTGTTGTCATTTTGGTAGACATCCTAGTGACAGAGGGAGATGACAAAGTATAGCGAGGGTCTTCATAGATGTTTAAAACATATTGTCTCAATGCACGAGAGACTGCTTAGGAAAAAACACATAAAGTGGGAAAAACAACCTGTGGAAGGTGATGAGCATCAATGACAGAGCAGAACTGAGTATGGATCTGCTGCAGGAGTAAAAGAGGGAGAAGAAGGGTATTGTTATTGAAAGCAGCGCAAGGCACTAGGAATTAAATCCTTTGTTTTTACCATGATAAACAGAAAATTTAATGGCTGGATACAAAGAGGAAGCTGATATGTGACAGAGAAGAGACATGGTGTAGATTTGCAATTGTCAAGTGCTGTAGAAAAGCATGCTGCAGTACCTGAGACATAAGGTGAGAACATGAACTTTAGCTTTGCTAAAAGGAGCTGCCCCACTTTCAGAAGTCTTCCACGAATAAAGTTTAGATTACCTTGGTGATGATTTTGTTCATCTTCTCTAAAACTTTCATCCTTTCTCAGTACCATATTTGTATGTTTGAAAGAAGCAAATATACTCTCCTATAAAATACAATTATTTTTCCCCTTTTCACAGAGATTTGTTCTTGTTGGAGAAGAAACTGTGTTAAACATAAGAGAAAGCATGGGTATGAAGAGAAAATAGCCTAAGACTACTTAATTTTTCCAGGTAATTTGTGACCAGAATTAAAATCAGGATGGGTTGTATCAGCAGCTGTGTTCTGCTGGGAGGAGCACACCATTTCAGGACTATGCATTTCTATAAATGGCAGGTGTTTGTCTGAAAACGCAATAAAGGTGATGAAGAGACATCTGGATGTAAGGATATGAGATACATTATTGTAATCCTTGTAATTTGTGTGGAGTCAAGTCTTTGAAACAAAAGTTAAGAATTCGTTTTTGACAGTCAGTTCTTTCCATCTCATAGACTCATATTTATTGAAATATGTAAAAATTAAAAAGTAAGGCTTGAACATACTATCAGAAACCCAGTGTCCTGATATCAGCAAACATTATTTCTGTAGTCTGTGTCACAAATGTAAATTACTACTGGAGTGTGTTAGTCATATTTTCTTACATATTTCTCACATAGATCTTAAGAATTTCCATTATGGAGCAAAACTCAGAAAACAGTGGTAATAAATTATCTAATAAGATTCTCTGCAATAACTCATAAAACATTACGATCACCTCTCACTTAAATCATGCTACAAATATTTGCATATTCTATAAAGCACTCTTGCAAGCTCTGGCTACTATTAATAGGCTGAGATAAGTTAATGATCTTCCCACCCTTCTTTACATCCCTCCATGTTTTCGATTATATGGAAAAATACTGGATAGCATGTAATTCAAATGGAACTAAGAACACTGATTTGTACTAAAACTCAAAAAAGTGTAAATTGTATGTTATAATTATTCATCTTTGGGTTACTGAGTGATGTTTACCTGTACATAATGAACTGTTCAATGCATTGTGACAGGATGATAATAAAAAACATACTCAGAATTTCTTGTACATCACATAAATGCATGTTGGATATGACACACTGGAAGTCAATACCAGTTGCCAGAGAATAGGTTAAGTAAATTATGGACCAAAAATAGCAGGTCCTTGGAGTAGAAAACACTCTGTGCAATGTTGCCTACTCAGTGTACTTAACACTAAATGGAATGGTTTCCACTTTCTCCAACTTCCATTTCATACCAAATTAATGTTAGTAATGTTGAACGCAAAACATGAACAGAAAACAACGTGAATTAAAAGAAATAAATCAGGAAAGCAAATAATTGATAACAGCTGCCTAGATAGTGAGAAGCACTTGGTTTAAAGCAATAACAAATCCACAGTGTCTCAAAACTTATCAAAACAAATGTGTCAAAACTGTAAAATGATCAATAGGTGATGTATACAACTCCTAATCATGTTTTCCAGGTCTCCTGTACTTTTTTCTCTGCTGTATTCACCTGCTCTGTCTTCACCTCAGTTTAAAATTCAATCAAAGCATTAGGCTTCCTGCCTTAAGCATTGGTGCAGTCTCCTTTCTTGTGTCAGCGTTGTCACTTGTCCATATTTTCAGGCTGTCATACACTTCCTCCTAATCTCCCACTGTGTGCAGATATATTCTGCAGATTTTACATGTTGCTTTTCAGGGATAGAGCTTTATATGTTCTCTTCAGTCCTTGGTCTCTTCTGTAACCTGATTTCAATGTATATAGCCAGATTTCAGTGTTAGAACCCATGTTTACTCACCTATAAAGTCCTGGAAGCCCAGGAGATCACTGCTGAAACAACAAACATTTTCTTCACACAGAGCTGTGGCAGCCAGTAAGATGCCAAGGCTGGATTTTTGGAGCTGAACACATTTTCTTGGTTTTGCAGTTCTTGTAGCTGTTCAACCTGTCTGATATTCATTAATATCAGCGCTACAATATTCAAATCAAGCCTAAGCATGTCTTCATTTACATAAAGAAGAAACTTTGGAACAGGTATCAGCTCTGCAGAAATGCTCCTGGCTTCAGCTGCAGGACAAAGGACATCACAGAGTGCCACAGCTTCATTGAGACACCGATTTTGCCAATAAATAATGAAACAACTGGATTTTAGCATAATTCAAACCAAACACATTCCTGAGCTTTGCCATTTCTATCTTCATCCTCTAAAGAACCACCTGGTGACACAAAATAAAGCTGCCATTTACTTTTTATCTTTTGATAATACATAATGTTTTTAAAGGAAAAATGCAGTAATAGGATGGTACTTGTATTTATGCATTTTGTATTTATTTCTAATTATTTGTACGTGTAAATAAACAAATACAAATTTCTATATCTGTAGTATTTGTAGTTCTATATCTGTAGAGATTGAAATAGAAATCCATTAATAACAAAGAACAGTGGCCATTTAACTCTTGAAAAGCAGGGCTATTCCAACACAATGTATGCTAGAAGTTGTCATTACAAGTACATGTGTTTTGCATGAACAGTACAGCAATAGTCAAGCAAAAACCTGTGTGAAACATTTAGTGCATAAATCTCCTCATGCCTGGAGGCAGCAATAAATTACATGTTTCTTCACAGATACATTTACCATTGTCAAATACACATTTCATATATTGGAACCAAGAATAATATCTTCTTGGTTGTTTTTTTTTTGATGTGTTCCATAATTAGGTGTAGAATTCAAAGAGATCTCTTTAGACCCAAAGGACACACAAACTCTTTAAGCGTTTCTAAACGGGTCAAATTGCTTTATATACCCTAAAACTGCACTACTGAAGCACAGGTAATTGTTCTCCTTTGTTACCGATCCAACAAAACCTTTCAGAAGACTTTAAAGCTTTAACTCTCCTGATCTGGATGTGCATGCATGTCTCCTAGGATTTACCTGGAAATTACACTCCCAGAAGACCAAAACTGCATTGCTTGTATGCTCCCACTGTCTTCAGTTCAGGTTCCCTATCATATCTTTCCTTCACTCTGGTATGTGAATAGAAGTTTAGTGCTCTGCAGAAACAATATAGCCTCTATATCGGAGGGCTAGCAGTTCCAAAAGCAACCTGAATGTATGTAAAAAGAATTTATGCATGCAGTCTATTTTTTAAAACCCCAGTTACCATAGTTAAATCCTTACACCTGAGTGTAGCCCAGCTGTCCACACCAGACCCTTTGCACACCAGCAATGCTCATGCTGGTTAAGTTGGTTGTTAGACCATTGCACACACTTTTGAAGAGGGACTTTAGAACCACAGAACAACAGAATCATTAAGGTTGGAAAAGACCCCCAAGACAACCTGGTCCAACCATCCCCCTACCACCAATGTCACCCACTGAACCATGTCCCCAAGCACCACGTCCAACCCTTCCTTGAACACATCCAGGGATGGTGACTCCACCACCTCCCTGGGCAACCCGTCCCAATGCCTGACTGCTCTTTCTGAGAAGAAATGTCTCCTAATCTGTGAGATGTTTCCCCATTTAAGACAGAGTGAGCACTCAATAACAGGGAAAACTGGGGAAGCCAGCAAAAACCTCGAGACAGGTTAGCACTCTCTGTAAACTCTGTTTACTCTGTAAACGTGTCTCACTCCCCAGCATGCTCAGCCTTCTGCCCTTCATCTGTAAAGGAATTTTAACATATTAAGAGTGTATTGGGATATGTGATCTTCTAAAAAGCCAGATGAGGCAGCAGTGAGCTGGGATTATATATCGGAAGCTACCTTTTTCCAGAACCTCGTGAATTTAGTACACTAAATGAACACTTTCTAGTTTTACTTAGTTTGGATTTCACCATCTCAACAGACTCACACTCATATCATAGCTACAAATTCTAAATTTATTTTAAAACCAGCTTTTTTCTTTTTGAGCTTTAGTTTTTCATTTTAAAAATCCCATAATTCAGTTAATTGATCTTAATGCTTGGAAAAAAACAAAACCAAAACCAAAACCACTTACCTTAAGTCTATATCTGAATGTCTTTTTAAGTATAATTTTCAGGCAAAATTTAGGAAATAGAAGAGCAAATTAAGCTTACAATAGACAATTCTCTGCACCTTTCAATCTGTAATATACCTAACATTCAGATCATGATGAAAGTGTATGTACAAATTTAATAAAAGATAATTTTTTCCCAAATGCCAAATCTGTGTGCATTTTGGTGAATTTGGAAGTAATTTCAGAGCAATATAAACAGTGGGGCAATGATTTGTTTCCCACTTTTTGAAGGCTACATATGATGTAATAATTGGATATGTGACAGTACGAGTAAGCAGGGTAACTCTAACAGAGAAACAGATTTGATTTGTATTGCTTGCTTTTGTTGGTGTAATTTTTAAAAGCCTGAAAAATATTAGAAAGTATGTAATTTTAGTCAGTATAGCAATGAGCTCAGCAAATTCCCAGTGAAACAGGACGAAATTTAATATCATTGCAGCAAAAGCACAAAAAGAAACCACCAGGAAACATTACAAATTAACTAGTCCATGTGTTAGCACCCAGAACAGGAGAGGAGGAAGAAGCCCAACTAATTTTTCTTTCTTTCACAGCTTATGGTCAGCAACTCTCTCATGCCGTCAATCTCTTGTTGTCTATGGGGGATATAATCACAACATAGTAGACTTCTTCTCACACATGGGTAGACTGATGGCTTCTGAGACCAACCGCTCGCATCCATGATGCTGTCTTGAAGGCACTGAAGCAGGAGAGGCAGGACTGTCCGCCAGGACAGACACAGACAGCCCATCAAGTTAACCCCATTAAAGTATCCAACATTAGCTAAAGGATACAGAGAAAGTATAGAGGACTGGAAAGTTTTTTTTTTTCCTGTGTAAAAACATAGTTCCTCACAGGTTGTCTCCCAGCCCTCCTTGTCAGCAACCTCAGATTACTACAGACAGCCTGGGCAAATCTACTTTAAAAAACCTCTGCTGACACTACTGCTCCTGGCTGCCTGATGTACCCAAGGTGGGAGACTACCTCGTCTACCTCTTGTGCTATTAGAAGCGTAACAGCTGTCAAACACCAATGTCATAGCAGGAGGCTTTGCAAAACTATGCTCAAAAGAAAAGGCTGCTTTAAATTTGTGAACAGAAGAGGTAGAATTGGACTAATTTGGCTGCATGTTTGATTCTTGTTTCATTTTATTGTTTTAAAGCTATTTAAAAGTCTAATTTCCTTGTTTTTCCCCTTCTGCACCTTCTGGTAGTGGGATAGTCACTTATTCATACTCTGTGTTTCCTCATCTTTCCTCATTTCTTATGAACTCTGTTTTTCCCTTCCGTGTTTCATTTACTCTGCCTCTGTTGCAGAAAATGGCAAATCATACATGTACATATCAGCAGCAACACTGAAGCTAGAAGCGCTCCTACAGTCTCTTTTATCAAGATAGAGTCCTGTGCAGACAGACACGTTTCTGGAGGACTGCCCTGAAGTCCTGTTATCTTCACACTTCTGGCCAAATGTTACACAATCTTGTGCACACTTCCCCTCTCTCTAGTTTTAAATATATCAATTTTTAATGGAATCAGAATTACTCAAGCCATCCACTATATGAATGAAGATGCGTGTGTCACTAAATATGCATTTTTAGGTTGTACCTGACCTGTGTGTCTCACTGGGTTGCTGAAATACTGAATAAATCGGGCTAGTTCAGGCAGCTGCACTACGCTGACATTTCCAGCAGCTATGCCTTTGTTGCTTCAGTGGGCCCAAGTTAATTTCTCCACCTATTACCTGCAAATTCCCTGTGTCCCAAGCTCTCATGTCTTTGTTCTTCAGGGAACACTCTCCGGCTGCCTTCATTTCATGCCACCATCTCCTTTGTGTCAAAGACCAATTCCTGCATGATCCCAGTTTTTTGTGCTTTTCTCTTCTGTAGGAAATAAATTATTCAGGGCGTCAACATACTGGAACTGGAACTGAGATGGAGGTAGTTATAATGAAATGCTAATAACTGCCAGGAAAATTACAGAGCTGTTCAGAGCTGCTAGGTCTGCCAAGCAGCTGCCAGGAACACTACGTGTCTCCCCTACTCTTCTTCTAGTTTACTGATTTTCACCAAAATAGGGCGTTGTTCTTCAATTCCAAACTTTCAGAAAACATTCCAGCGTTGATTGGATGTGTCATTCAAAAGTAATCACATAATGGACAAAGGAACAGAGGAATGTTTTTCTGTTGAATATGAAGGCTTTTGATGCATGCTTAGGGTGTGCTTCAGCATTACACTTATCTGTTGGCACATCCCTCTGCTGTGTCAATGCAAGTCTACAGGGAGGCCGTGCAATGAATGAGGTTGCTTCCATTAACACACATCATTTCACTGAGCTGGCTTGCAACACACACTCCCAAAAAGTTTTATCAGTAAATTCACCACTCCCACAACTCCAGCACAGGGACAGAAGTGCGTAGCGGTTATGAAAAGGAACGCTTCAAGAATGTTAGCACTAGAGAAATTGCAAGCTGAGACCATATTTTTATTGAAACATCACCGATGTTGTTAAAGTATTTCTGACCTTCAGCTGCCTGCTAGCATCTCTTAGAGGTTGACATGTTACAGCTGCTGAAAATTGCCCAACACTTCTCTACCGTGAGCTGTGGAAGTGGTGACCATCATAGGAGTAAAAGCAGCCCAAACCGCTTCAGGTTTCTGGAGGGAAAACTGCCTTATGGGCTGTGACTTTTGAGCAAAGATGGCACAGCAAGTGAGGTGACTTTATCGAAAAACTGGATAGATTCATGATTAACTCAGCATGTGTAGGCAGGGTCGACAGCTAACTCATCACGAAGTGGCCTTGATTAGCTCCCACAGACTCCAACACAGGGACTGGTACCGCAGTCAGTGCTACTGGAGACCTCACTGTTTGGGCCCTGCTTTACATGAACCCACTCCCCACACTGCACATCATTGCAACTTGTTTGTTTGTTTGTTTGTTTGTTTGTTTTCCAGACATGGAAGTACACTGTGCAGGTTAAATGCACAAAATTTGGTATTTCTACAAGGAATGTAAAACTCAGTGGGCATATCAGACTCTTCTTTAAAAATCTAAGTAAGAGATTTTTTATTTTTTTAACAGATTAGTCATCCACCCTGGAAGCAATCAGCCCCTGCTCTTTCCCACAGGGAACCTGTGGGGATCCCATTAATCCCCATTCCCAATTGGGGCTGTCCCAGAGGGTTTTCCTCTGCGAGCACGGCTCTGGGCACGCCAAAAGCCAATTTTCTCCGCACGTTCAATACTGAAACTCAGAGCCTAGGCAGAACACCACACGGAACAATAAAGGAAACACACATCTTTATTAACACAGGCTGCGAACCAGCTACACGCCTGCTGCCACCCCACAACACCGGGGCGGAACTCCTGGCAAAAACACCTCTCCCCCGCCTTCACGCCCAACTTCCGGCCTCGCCGCGGTGCTCCCCTTAAACCCTTCCGGCCCGGACGATAGAAGGGAGCGCACGGAGCGGGGAACCAGGAAGCGGCCGTGAGGCGGCCGCGCAGAGCGCAGGGCTCCCGCTGCCCGGCCGGCCCGGGGGGGGGGGCACCGAGTCGCTGTGGGGCGGCCGCCCGGCCCCACACAGCCTCGGGCACGGCCGGCACGGGAGCTGCAGGGGGTGCCCCGGCTCGCTGGGGAGGGGTGCGTGTCCCAGGGGAAGCGCGAAGGTGCGGGGAGGGGGTGTGGGGTGGTGCTAGGGTAGCCCGGGGGCAGGGTGGGGGGCGTTGGGGTGAGGGGGGTTTTAGGGTGAGGGGAGTTTTAGGGTGAGGGGAGTTTCAGGGGGGTGTTCGGGCTCTGTGCGCGTTGGTTGGGGTGTGGGAGCGGTGAGGGGTTGGTCGGGGGTGTTTTAGTACGGGTGTTTGTTGGTTAGGGGTGTAGGTTTGTATAGGTGTAGCTGTAGTTGTGGCTTGTGGAAGTTTTGTGTGGAAGCAGGGGAGGGTGCTTGAAATCCTCTCTCTTTCCCTCCCTTTCTGTTTTTTTGGGTAGTGAACATCCTAGTTATTAGCTCGTTTATATATATATGTGTATATGTGTGTGTGTATATATATATGTATATATACACACACATATATGTATATATATGTGTATATATATATGTATTTATATATATGAGAGCTGGGAATTTGTAAACCCAAATAGATATGCTTTCATCTTGATACCTGTTTGATCTTTATGTGTAAGTATGCAGATGGTTGGAATTGTTTAGCCTGGAGAAGAGAAGGCTCCCAGGGAGACCTTACAGTGCCTAAAGTGGGCTACAGGAAAGCTGGGGAGGGACTCTGTGTCAGGGGGTGTAGGGATAGGGCAAGGGGGAATGGCTTTAAGCTAAAAGAGGGGAGATTTAGGTCAGATATTAGGAAGAAATTCTTCACGAAGAGGGTGGTGAGGCCCTGGCACAGGCTGCCCAGAGAAGCTGTGGATGTCCCATCCCTGAAGGTGCTCAAGGCCAGGCTGGATGGGGCTTTGGGCAACCTGGGCTGGTGGGAGGTGTCCCTGCTATGGCAGGGGGCTGGGACTGGATTGTCTTTAAGGTCCCTTCCAACCAAAACCATTCTGTGGTTCTCTGTCTGTATACATATCCTTTGCTTAGAATTTGAGGTAGATTTTCTTCCTGTGTCCAAGCAATGTGTTTGTCAATTTATTGGAAGTTATGCTGACAGATTTGTGAATAATATCTCATTGTCTTGTCTTTGTTCCTAGTGCCTGACGCGTAACACAGAAATCTTCCAGAATGTTGGAGTCCTATGTAACTCCCATTTTGATGAGTTATGTGAATCGCTACATCAAGAACTTGAAGCCTTCAGATCTCCAGTTGTCACTCTGGGGTGGAGATGTTGTGCTTAGTAAACTTGAACTGAAGCTGGATGTACTTGAACAGGTATGTTCTGTTTACAGGAGCTCCATTATGTGTCTTTGATTTCAGGAAAATCAAAGGAGTTTACCAAATAGTTTACATGGGTCTGCACAGATAAATGTTCGTTTACTGCTTGTTTTTCTTCTTATGCAGATCTCTTTTTCCTGCATTTAGTTACTCTTGCATTAATTCTATGCTATTTGTTTAGTGGTGAATGGTAATTCCTTTCATGTTCTACAAGCTAAGGGGGCGTGAAGAGAGAGGTTCTTTGTGTGTGTGTTTATTCTTTCAGTGACCATTGTTTAACAACAGAAACATCTAACTAAATCACTTTGCCGGTCATATTTACCAATTGCATGTAGTAACTAGTTCAGAATGTCACAGAGTCAAGTAAGACCTCTTTAATTATGCAAACTAAACACAGATTTGTGCTCTCTGTATTGTTTTATGGCTACAGTTTTAATCATTCCAGTTGTATCTAAGCCTGAGTAATTGAGGGACGAATTTTGTCAGCTAGTTTACGTGGATTAAACCTGAGGCTCCATAATTTAGCATTAAAAAGAAAAGCTTCACCAAGTAAAACAATTGATGAAGAATTTGGAGGCTGTAGTTAAATGAACCAGGTCAGTCTTTGCTGAGGAACTGCTTCCTTCTGTGCTTATCTGTGTTGACAGTTGAAGTGTGTCAGACAGATAAAGCTGTTGTACATGGAGTAGCAAGTCTGAGCTAGAGCCCTGTGTCCAATTGTATTCCAGATGAAGGGGCTGAGAGATAAATAAAACAGTGGAAGCAAAAACTAATGGAAGATACAGATAATACAGCTATGGAAGAGAGGCAAAAGACAAGGACAGTGTCTTCTCTTTAAATAGAGTAAGATGAGGCAAGAGTCTTTTATGTGTGCCTCGTATGTGTGAGATAAAAAAGAATGGAATAAATTGCACTCGGAGAGACTTAGACTGGACATTAAGGAAATTTCTTCTCATGTTTTAGTCAGATTATGAGGCATCAGAGTAGACTGTGGAGACTGTGTGGTCATTATCGGGGGAACCTTTAGAAATATGAAAGAAGTGTTTATGGCCAATGAAGTATTTCTGATCCTCTTTCAGAACAGGATCAAGCCTTTCAAGAGGTTGTGTCAAATTGTCAGTGTTTCTGTAAAGACCCGGATTAATTTCCTTCCAATTAATCCTTCCAAGTATTTGGTGCCCTTTGTATTTTCTGTCAAGGCAGATGCCTTTCAGTTCCTCATTTTATTGGTGCAGGTTGCCCATACAATTAGTGTGGATACTAGATGGCAGTTGGCAGGATGTGTTCCTCCTGTGTACATTTAAAGCCTTTTTAATGTGCTTGTTAGGGAATCGAAGAAGGATTGATCAGAAGGGAATTCTGGAGGTTGTCTGATCCAACCTCCTGCTTGGAGCACTCAGAGCTGTTTACCAGCATTATATGAGATCAGCTTTTTTCTGTCGAATCTTGGGTTCTCCAGCCTGAGTTGTGAAAACCTCCTTTGGGTGAACTCTCCCAGTGCTGTACTGCTCCTGTAGGGACAAAATTTGTCCTCACAACGAACAGTGACTTGGGATGGACACATCAAACCATGCATGTTACCTGGCACTACAGGAGTCTGCTGCCATCACTTCTATCGTTCACTTTCAAGTAGTTTCTCAGAAATGATCAAACCTTGGCCTCATCCTTGCCTGTATTAGCTTCAGCTGGGTCCATAAATACCCAGTGTGATCTGCTGCTGTCTTGGCTGTTGTAGAGGCAAGTGCTGCTTTATGCACCCATGCACAAATCTTATTGGCTTTGGGGATGTGAATGTATAATAAATACAAAGTGTAGCTCATTTTTTTTTAATATTTAGCATATTTAGGCATATTTAGGATGTCCTTTTTCTCTTTTTTAGTTCTTTCTCTTTTTTTTCCCCTTATTCTTTTTCCCTTTTTTTTTTTTTTTTTTTTTTTTGGAAGGGATTCTGCTTGATTCCTGCTCAACAAAACTTTTCTTTTTTTGAGTATGTAATAATGCAACATCCCTAAGCCTTTGCAGCTGGCAGGAAATTCCCATAAAAAGCTGCAATCATGAGAAGTTACCTGTATTTGTTAATTTACTTGGGAACATTGAACGTTGTTAGAGGATTCCAGCTTCTCAAGACCACTTTTGTGATATAGCTGTTGACGTAGATTTATCAGACCCAAAGAGAGAACATTTCAGTACCTGAAAAAAAATATATTTTTGATATACACGTGTATATTTTATATGCAGTCATGAAACTAAATTGAATATAACTTCTCGGAGTAACTTTGCAATAACTTCTAGGGTCTGTTTCTTCCCTGCCTGATTTGCCACCAGGCGGTATTTTTGACAATACCAGGTTTGTAGTGAAAGCTGAGCACTCAGGCTCAACCTTCTAGCTACAATGTGGCTTTCAGACATAATTATGGCATTCTTTGAATCCTCAGTTAATTTCATGATAATTATCTTTAGTTGAAGATTAAAGCTAATAAAATTAGCATCTCTGAAGATATTTTTGAGATTAACAGTACAAAGTTACTGTCATTGCCAGATACATGTTAATAGCTTGATAATTCTTTAGTGATGGAAAGGTTCTTCAAACATTTTAGCTAGCTCACATATTCTGTCTGTTATCTTGGTGGAAGTGTTTTTGAAAGTTAATTAAAAATGTAATCAGTGTGTGACTGTAGGGTCTTTAAACCCTTGGTTACAGTAGTAACTGTCAGTACATTTTGGGTCATGTATGTTGTTTCACTATGCTGTGTTTTGCTCTTGTAAATTAATAAGGAGCAGAGCAAAATATGGTTTGTGTTAAGACTTCATTAAGATTGTGTTTCAGGTGTCAATGCAGATTCAAATTGTGTTGCAGGGATAGCATGTGTGATTAAACACGCACACAGTAGAAAACCCAGCAAACCTCACTATAGTGTTACACTTCTATGATGACGGAATGTTTTCATCTGAAAGTGTTCAGAAATAGCAAAGATGAATATGAAAAATGATAATGGACTTAAAATAACTTCAAGGAAATAAGGGTGTAAAAATATCTTAAGTGCCTGAGCAATGTGCCACTGTGTTACTTGCGAAGCACCATGTGAAGAAGAGGTATTTGAACACTGACACTCAGGAACAGTACTTAGACCCCAAAGTTATGAAGAGTCCTGTATTTTAGAGCAAGGGGAATTAATATCATCTGGTCTGCAGTCTTGCGTGATGTCAGCCAGTTATTTACATGTCAAGCCCATGAGTTTGTTTTCAGCCATGTCATAACTTTTGAAAGATTTATATGATGTAAATGTAAAACGTGAAAGGTAGGGCCTAATCTGTCATAAGTACAAATAATACATTCAGAATTTCATGCTGTACTTAATGAAAGGGGAAAGGTTGCACAGGAAAGGAAGAGAAATAAAACCGGTCTTTGTTATGTTGGATTATAAACAAGTTACTAAATTTGGCACACATTTGTTTTGTATTGTCTACCGAAGTAACACAACAAAGATTTCTCTGCATTGCTCTAAGGAAACTTGCTCGTGCAATTAGGATAATGTCAGACACTGTTTGTATCAAAATTCCTTTGAAACAAAGGAACTATGTTTTGTAAATACGCAGAAGTTCTGTGTCGCTATGCATTTGGCTGCATTGCTTCAGTTTGAAAGAATTCCGACTTCCATTCATTTTTTTCAATACCATGCAGTTAGCTAGAAAAAAAAAAGGGAATATGTTAAATCCATCCAGAAAAAGATGTGTTGTAGAATGGGCTTTGAAGTAAATTCATAACTTCCATGTGTGAAAACAAATCAGGATCTAAAAAGACATTGTAGTACCGAGGTACATATAAAATTATGCATCTGTGAGTGAGGAAAGGGAATTTATTTCTATTATCGTAAATAGTAATAGTTTGCTGTTTGAGTCATGAAAGCATTGTTCCTTAAGTTGCAGCATGTTTTTTAGATTGCATATTTTTTCTGATCATTTATTTCTCTGGGCTCCCACAAAGCTGCAGGACAGAAGATACCTTTTCATTTTTGGTATTATCTGTGCAGCAATGTTTGTAGCTAAACTGCCCTGTACTTGGTTTTCAGTAGCTTAGCTGCAACTGTCTGGATTCACATTTTATTTGTGTTGATTTTCTGCCTAAGGAGAGAGGCTTTTAGCTAAAATCTTCCAGTGTATTTGTGAAAGAGATGAAGAAACGCGTTGTGAAATCAAATTAACGATTCTTCAACTAGTTTCAAGAGGAGGTCTGTAACTCATGTTTTGTAATGAGGACTTGAAATCGAGATCTTGTGTAGGCGTAGTCAAGGTGGCAGCCAAGAGTCCATGACAGGGTATGTGTTCTTCTTCCCTAACCTTTAAATTTATTATAACACTAGAATGAGAGTACAAACTGTACTTACATAAAATAAAGGGACCAAATAAGCATGTATCTAACAAAAACTCATTAGTATTTCTTATTAAAACTCTTCGTTGTTAGCACCTCATGGCTTTCGTATAGACTTTGTTTTTGTCTGTGTCCAATCTTAAGAGCTGAGCTCTTACAACTCAAAATACTAACATATTTTGGAAAAAGTCAGTGCTTTGTCAATGTTTAATTCCAAAGTTGTTCTCAGAATAATTCAGTTTGGGTATCAATTTAAGTACTTTCACCTGGTTCATTTCTACGTATCTCTGGAATAGTGACACATTTTGTGGTAGCTCCATGGAAGAGGTGGTTTAAACCTTTTATTATCAAGGACATAGTAATCCAGATGAGTCTTTAAAACAGACTAATTGTAATGTGTGAGCAATTATTGGGCCAGCTGCCAAATTCAGTGGCACACTGCTAATTTGGGGAGGGAGAAGAACCTTTGACTTAGGTCTTGCGCTAGATCCTTAAAATAATAAGGTTCAAGTTACAAGTAATAAATTACAAGTGTGTCTTGAATTTTGATATATTTCAGTAGTTAGTTGATCGTCTTTTTTCTTTTGTTGTTAGGAGCTGAAGCTACCATTTACTTTTCTAAGTGGGCATATTCATGAACTTCGGATTCATGTGCCATGGACAAAATTAGGATCGGAACCAGTTGTCATCACTATCAATACAATGGAATGTATCTTGAAATTGAAGGATGGGGCTCAGGTAAGAAATGTTTTTCTAACATTTAGAGGTTGGCTTCTATAGGTCGCTTTCTTTTAAGCCATCTGAGGAATCAGGCAAGTGAAGCTGTAGTCCTTGTTATCTTCTCAGAGGCTAATATTGTTATTCCCATCGTGATTAGTATCTTACTTGATATGCATTTTTAATGCTGTATTAGCTGTATTAGTATTCTTTCAGGTATAAACCCGTGTTAAGAGTGCTCTGCCATGATTTTCATTTTGCTTGACAACAAATGGGTTGTGAGAGCAATATAGCATCCCTTCCAGGAAGCAGTGATGGTTGCTTGAGAACGCAACGTGTGGCACCACTGGACATGAGGCATTTCTCAAAAGATGAGTTAGTGTTGAAGGAATGCTTTAAAGATTTGGGAGGGTAACTCTTTTACCTTTTGACATTATATTAATTAATATAATGTGCTTGGAATGATTACGTGTAAGGGTGTTAAAGGGCTTTTTGTTTAGCTGATTGTAATAATTTGTCCATTAGACTGCTTCATATGCTTAGAAAAGATTTTCTTCTGACATGGCAAAGCTCAAACATGCAGTGGCTCAATCTTGTTGTATTTGTTGTATTGTTGTATTTGTGACTTTGTCAACAAAAGGTACTTGGGTATGTTAACGTTTGAACTTGTCTTTTTGGTAAGTGTTGCACTTTAACTCTAGGGAACCCTTAAGTGTTTTTTGTTTGTAAGCCTTGTTCACATTTTAATTTCAACATGTTTCTCTGCTTGTATTAAGTATCCTGTAAAAGAAACTTGCAATTTGTGCAAAGCTCTCAGGTATTTGGTAAGAAGCTTAATGAGCTATATTAACATTTAACATCAAAAATTAGATATTAGCCAGCAAGAACATAGCAGTACGCTTTTCTATTATGTTTGATATTTCCTGTAATTTTTTTTTCCACAGTTCCAGAGGTAAAATGCTTTTGTTGCTGGAGTAGAAATCTCTAGCCCTAGGTATGCCACCAGCAAAGCATATACTTATGTCCTGTAGTTATACTTGATCTGTGTTGCATGCATGCACATACACAGGTACGCACACCAACACCTAAATGCTAAGTACTTTTCCAATGTTACGGTAAGATTTTGAGGCCAGATGTTCTTCGAGAAATGTGTTTGAGAAGCAGCAAATTAAAATTAATTATAGAAGCTGCAGAAAAAGATCTGTAACCCATGACTTTGTGCAATCCAGAACTAATATTTGATATTGGACCATGCAGATGGCTACTGCTGGAATGATCAGATTTCCTGTTTGCATGGTATTTGAAACTTAAATTTTGTGGTGCATACAGCAAAAGGTCAAATGTCACGAATGTAAGGCGCTCTCAAAACAAGTATTTGTTACAGATGTTTAAGATTCAGGGGCAAGAAAGGATTTTTCAAAATTGCAACTGACATTTGGACAAATTATTCAGTGGTACGTACACTCAGGAGAGTAAAATTTGGATCTGTGCCATAGCAGGATTATCTTTGACTAATAAGAATGTAAATGAAAATACTTTTATGCTGTTTTCTGAGGATATGGTTTAAGAAGTTGACAGCTTGAATTTTATTTCTTAAATTACTGTTCTAAAAAGAAAATATTTTGACAAATTCTTGTGTTGTAAATTCCAGTATGACTGTGCAGTTGGCTAAGGCCAGTTGTCATAAAAATGTTTGTAATTAGTACATGGGAAAAAAAAAAATTGGATGAAATAGAATATTTCTGTGGAAGATGGAAGCAAAATAACTTTTGGAGAATTTAGCTGAAGCTAGAACCGTTCTGCCCAGAGCTTCATGTCAGAAAATAGCATAAATAACAAGAAAGTTCAGTTCTCAATAGTTTATTGGCTTAGTTCTGCATCTCCTTCCTCAGGCAAAACCTTTAATGTGCACAAGTATAAATTCACCTGAGCAAAAAATCCTGTTTCAGACTCTAGCATAACGTATACCCTCCTTTGGAAAGGGGCTATTTCGAAGAGTGTTTGTTTTGAAGAGGTATGGGGATTATAGTTCACAGCATTGTTTGACATTACTGTGCCTTGAACCTTATAGGTTTTGGTGGACAAAGAAAATCTTTCCCTTTGTGTCTTTTTGGGTAGTGCTAGTCTCTTGGAAATGCTTCTGTATATTTGTGCTTTAGTTTCACTGATGCCATGTCCTTGTTGGTTCAGTTTCATTGTTCGGTTTTCTTTTTTATTGTTTGGTTTTGATACTATTGCAGTGTCTCCTTTATTTAGATAAGTTTGGAGTAGGCAGTAAGATGGACAATAATGGCTCAACTTCTAGTTTCATGGTAATATTCTAAGCAGAGCTGTTGTGCAAGTGGTCTGTAAAGCCCACAGTGTGGAATTAGTGATGCTCTCAGCAAATTTGAAAATGGGAAAATCCTTGAAGGTCACTGCTTTTCCCACCCTTTCTGTGTTTTCTTTCCTTCTTTGCTGGTAATACTCCCACTTTCATAACTGGTGGAAGTGTTAAATAAATATGGCTGCTTTATAAGAACTTAAAACCTAAGTGCATCAGGGACAGAACTTTGCAGTGAATAAGGTATTTGGTTGAACATCCTCTTTTGGTTATAAATTTGGTTAACGTTAGTGCGGTCAAAATTTGGTGTGTGGCATTTTGCATTATGTTTTGATGTCTGCCAGCTTTGTGCGACTGTGCTTGTTTTATTGCTTCTGAGAGTATTCTTTTGCAGCACTGAGCTTTAAGCATGACCATTTACATCACCAAATTCCTGAGAAGTGTTGGTAAGTATGATTGAGGTGTGTTCCTCCAGACCTAAATGCAGTTCTGACCTTGTACTCTGACTTGCATTCACTTAGTTATGGTAATTACTTCTATGAGAGAGTTCCTTGTGACTGTTAGGTATTGTTTCAGAGGGTAGTTGAAGTTCCTGTATTATATTGTTGTAATTATTTGCATGCCAGAACTTTATCTAGAATTGAAATCCCCTTGCCAAACCTCAGTTGGGTCAGTTCCCTACAGTAGAGTTTCAGTTGCCTTTTTTGTCCTGTTGGACTTCCTAATGCTTTACTTTTCCTACTCTTCCTACCCATTTTTTTTTTTAATTGAAATCTGTTTGGAATTCTTTGCTCATTCCTCTCCTGTGCCACAATAACTCTGTGCCCAAACCAGAGGCTTTAGATTCAGTCTGTGCTAATTGGAAAGGGTAAGTCTGCATCTGTCTCCTTCACCTTAACAGCATTGTAGCTAACCACAAGACTAATCGTTCTCTTCAACCTTGAATTTTGTGGTTTTTAGTCTCGGAAATGATGCAGATGGCAAGGAGATTCAAGGAGAAATGTATTATCTGTGTTACTGCTTCGCTTTGGAATTCTTGTCTTTAATCAGGACACAGTGCATCAGGGAGCAGTCAGTGTGTATGATGAAAAATGTCTCTGCCCCAAGGTCCTCTGTGGAGCTCGGAGTTGGACTTAATAATCCTTGTGGGTGCCTTCAACTCAGGATCTTGTATGATTCTGCAACAAATTACCAGGTTGGGAAGACAATTGGATACAGACACTCACATGGGCACAGGAAAACTAAGTAGTTGTTTGGATCAGCATATAGACAATTAACCACTTGTTCCTTTCATAAGGCGTTACAAAGAAGGTTTTGAGGGAATCTAATAACTTTGTGAAAACTGGAGAAACAGCTTGCAAGCGTGGCTGTCAGAAGAGCAGACACATTCTTATCTGAAAATCGGCAGAGACTGTCATCGAGGAATGCTGAAAGCAGAAATCGATCTTGACTCGGAAATGATTGAGATGGTAGATAGGGTGTGCAAAAAGGTTATGAAGGACTTTGAAATGGAAGACAGAAGGCTTGTATTTGATGATGAGGTTATAGTTATAACGTGTTTGCTTAGGTGGTAAAGCTAGCTCTAGCTCCTTAATGGTGGTTTGTTATTTTTTTCCCCTTCTCACCTTGCTTGTAGTAGTTCAATTGAATGCGATTGTATGGACAATCAGTGTTTTCTTCTGTTGGAGTGTATGTGTATGCTGTTCAGTGGCAGTAAAAATATGGTAAGACTTTAAATCAGAGGACTGACAGTCTTTAGTGGTTCACCTTTCTGCTCGTCTTTTGCTTATGTATGAGCTCAATCCAAGTCTGTATCGAAATATTTTCATTTGGTACTTGCTCATTTTCATAGTGATGTCTCTTTAGAGCAGTAAATGTGATAGTGAAGTTTCACATTTGCATGCAAAGTGTAAGGTCAAGAGCACATCAAGGCTGCCCTGCAGGATGCAAACTATGTTGTCAGCTAGTGTTGCTTGAACCATAATTTCACATTAATAACAGATGTGAAATTCAGTGTCAATTCATGCTGCTTTTATTTGTGATTTAATAGCTTAATATAACAAGGAGGATTTTGTCTGTTTCTCTGTGTGCACAAACAAATAAGTATATGGAAGTAAAAAGTGATTTTTTTTATATCGCTTTTAATTAACAAAAGTTTCCTTTGTGTAGACCAGACTTAAAAAAAAAAAAAAAAAAAGACAATTTTCTTCTGCCTTTGTGGTTCAAGGCAGGAATTGAGACCCACTTAAACCAAAAAGAAATCTTTATTTCCATTTAACTTCTGTCCTTTCTGATGATTGATTTTTCTTTCTGAAACAGGGTTTAACATTTTCTTACTGATTCAGAATATCTACCACATGCTGACCTATTTGTGAAACCTGTGTGTATGTACATTGTTAAAATTGACTTAGACGTTTTAGTTTCAATTTCTGGAGAAAGTCTTCAATGCTGGTATTTGATGTAGAATTTAAGGCCTCATAGACATCACCTAACTGAGATGCAAACACCAGTTTGCAATGCCAGGTGCACAAAATAAGAGTGAAATCACTGCCTCAAAGAGCAGTTCTTGGCTTCTGTTGGCTTGCTGTTGATAGACTCTGTAAACAGCTGTTTTCTCTCTTGTTCACTGTCCTTATGGACTCTAAAATACCCCTGTGAAAAACTTAAGGACTGTTGTAAATTTGAATACAGGTCTACCTTTTTTTTTTCTGGCACAAAAGAGAAAAGATGCCTTCTTAGACCTGCTAGTTAGAGGGTGGATGGCTTTTTTCCCCCAAATGTGCATTACTCTAATTTTTCTCACCTTTCTTAGTATCTTCCCAGCATTATCTTGCTTCTTACATCTTTTCATCATCATCCTCCCATCTTCATTTTGTTCAGGCTACTGATTTTGGGATTATCTTTCCAGCATAGAGGGTCCAAACTTAAATGGTTTAGGAATGAGGGCTGTATAGGTCTCTGTAAGCGAGAAGACAACCCTTGTAACCTTTATGTGATGTGTTGGAAGGAATAGTCTCTTTGCTGAGCTTCAACTTCGTCCAGACACCTGGAGAAGCTCATGTTTACTAGCCCTGGTCTTCAGTGGGGCTTTCAAACAATATTTGTGCTGGCTGGATAATACAGCAGGGCACAAGCAATCTAGGATATTTCTGAAGAGCGCTGATAATCGCTTCCAGAGAGAAGTAATAGAGCCCCTAACACAAAAGTGTTCCGATAGACCTTTTACAAGAAAGGAAAAATTAGTCAAGGATGACTAGACTGGGGGCAGTCTAGGCTGCAGTGACCATGAAGTGGTGAGTTTTGTGCACTTGAGAGAAGAGAGCAGGGCAAAAAGCATAGCCGCAACCCTGAACTTACAGAGAGCAGGCTTTAACCTGTTGGGATTTGAATGGAAGAATCCCCTGGGATACAGATCTGGAGAGAAGAGTTGTTGGTATTCGAGGATACCTCCTTACTCTGTAAAAATGGATGCGTACAAGAGGTGAAAGCAGGGACAGGTGACCTGGGAGAACTGTACAGATGTTGTCTAATCATGCAGGGATGGGGTTAGGAAAGGTAAGGCCAGCTTGGGGTTGATTCTGGCAGGGGACGTGAAGTGCAACAGAAAAGGATTCCACAAGTACATAAACTGCAGAAGGAAAACAAGGGAAAATGTGGGCACCCTGCTGGGTGGGACAGAGGCCCTGGTGACAAAAGACATGAAAAAGGCTGAAATACTCAACGTCTTCGTGACCTCAGTATTTACTTGTAAGACAGGCCTTCAGGAACCCAAGGCCATTGAGACCAGAGAGGAAAAGTACTTCCTCAGTGGAGGAGGATCAGGTTAGGGAACACTGTCGTGGTTCCGCTCGAGTGGGCAGCCGAGCTCCACCACAGCTGCTCTCTCACTCCCCCTCCTCAAAGAGGAATGGGGAGAAAATATGTGAAAAGGGCTCAAGGATTGAGATAAGGACGAGAAAATCACGCAATAATTATTGTAACGGGCAAAACAGACTCGGCATAAGGAGGTAGTAAGATTTATTGCCTACAACTAACAAGCGAGAGAAGTGAGAAAACAAAGGAAAAAAACCAAAAGCACCTTCCCCCCCCATCCACCCTCTTCCACCTCCTCCCCCCGAGCGGCGCAGGGGAATGGGGAATGGGGGTTATGGTCAGTCTACAGCACTTCTTCTCTGCCGCTCCTTCTCGGTCACTCTCGTCCCCTGTGCTGTGGGGTCCCACCCACGGGATGCAGTCCTTGATGAACTGATCCGGCGTGGGCTTCCCACAGGCAGCAGCTCTTCCAGAACTGCTCCAGATATGGGTCCGTACCACGGGGTCCATCCCTCAGGAGAAAACTGCTCCAACCTGGCTCCCCTACAGGCAGCAGCTCCTGCCGGGTCACCTGCTCCTGCGTGGGCTCCTCTCCACGGGCTACAGGTCCGGCCCAGAATCTGCTCCGGCAGGGGTCTTCCACAGGCGGCAGCCTCCATCGGTGCAGGGCCACCTGCTCCACCGTGGTCTCCTCCACGGGCTGCAGCGTGGAACCCTGCTCCACCGTGGTACTCCATGGGCTGCAGGGGGACATCCTGCTTCACCATGGTCCTCACCACAGGCCGCAGGGGACTTCTGCTCCGGCGCCTGGAGCACCTCTCCCCCTCCTTCTACACTGACCTTGGCGCAAGGCTGTTCCTCACTCCTCTCACTCTCCCGGCTGCTGTGTGGCGCAGCGTTTTTTCCCTGTCTTAAATATGCTCTCACAGAGGCGAAAAACAACATCGCTTATTGGCTCGGATCTGGAAAACAATGGGGCCCTTCCCAAACATGGGGCAGCTTCTAGATCTTTCTCACAGAAACCACCCCTATGGCTCCCTGCTACCAAAACCTTGCCACGTAAACCCACTACAAACACTTAAACAAACTGGACATAATGGGACTTCATGAACATTCATGAGATGCACCCACTAGTGCTGGGGATGCTGGCTGATGCCATTGTAAGGCTGCTCTTGATTATCTTTGAAAGATCACAGTGATTGTGGTGATTGAGAGGTTCCTGAAGGACAAGAAGGAGAACCTAGGACAATACAGGCCAGTCAGCCTCCCCTCAGCTCCTGGGAAGGTGACAGAGCAATTGAACTCAGAAACCATTTCTGGGCACGTGAAGGACCAGAAGGTGACTGGGAGTCATTACCATGGATTTACAAAGGCAAAATGGTGCTTAACCAAATGGGTTGTTTCCTACAACAAAACACATCAGCCCATACACTCTGACCCACCTGAAGAACCCTGCAGCTGGCTGAAAGAAGAACAAAGCACCTACCCCAAAGAGCAGCTCAGGCAGAAAGAGCTCTGATGGGACACCTGTGGCTTATATACCATTAGGCCCACCTGGCACCCAACCAATCACCTGGGAAAGGGGCAAAAAAGAAATCAAGCAGGATGAGCAGCAGCTGTGTTCTTGTTTTATCTGGCCTAGCTCAACAGTATATAAAGCACAGGAGAGAAGTGGGCTGTTTCTAGAAGCAACAACTCCTGTGCTTTTACTTCAGCTTTGAATGTGGAAAGGACAATATGACCAAGTAAGTAGCTGAAGCTCTTTCAACTGGAATTAGCTTAAACCTTTCTTTGCACTCATGGTGGATGAAGACATCTCTGTATTAATTCTTAGATTTATAGCTGCTGTTAGTAACGTTAACCATGATTTCCTTTTGGATCTGAACACTCTTGTATGGCAGTAAAAGGATTGCTTAACATTGGCTGTCCATATTTTTCTTTTGGTGGCCCTTAAGTTCATTGTTTATCATTTTTAGAGAACTTCCATGTGGATAACGACCAGGCAAGATTATGACTGGTCTTAATTTCATTTAAGTACTATGAAAACCAGGAAAAAATTACGGGAAAAGCTTACTGAGAAAGTTGAATACCAGCAAGCCAACGTAAGTGGTGAAAGTTTTAAATACATTCACTTTCAGTGGGATTTGTGGAATAAAGGGAAAGATATAGGGATAAGAAAATGAAACTTCCCTGAACATGGAGAATTTTTGTTTTTCCCTGCTGGGAAAAACAACATCAGCATAAAGTTCTCACTTTCCCGTGGCCTATTTGATTTTTAATCAGGTTATTTTAATTTGTACTGCCTTATACAACATGTGAAACTGAGCACATGGTTGCTGTTAAGGAGATTAATATAGATCTAAAGATATGTATCTGTGCCTTCTTTTTGACTGTGTCAGAGTAAATTAATCAAAAGCGAGTTTTCAAGCGGCTGGCTGAAGAGGGGATACTGAACAGCTTTGCTTAAACCTGGATTAATATTCATATGTTCTAGCTGAGCAAGCAAGAGTGACCATGTAATTTACCTAGTTTTTTCCCCACTAATCGCTTTCATATGAAAACCCTTTAAAAATAAGGTATCGTTTTAAGTTGCAGTAATTCTGTTTACAAATGAAGAAATTGCCTCTGCTTTGAATTTGTTTGGAGATGCCTGTGGGCACGTTTCTTAAGACTCTAGCTTAGTCTGGATGAGCGAGCTTTGCTTTTAGGTGTTCCTGCTAAACAGCAAGACTTCTGATAGCAAGCACTCCTGGTGGCTTTCCTGAGCACATCTGGGTGACATCTTCAGCAGCAGTGCTGTAACTAGTTTGTGAGAATACCACAGGGACAAGGCATAATAAATGTGTATTTTGAGAGTACATGTGACTGTTTATGTTAGAAGGATCTAAGTAGGAGGATGCTTTTCTAAGCAGGCCAACACTGGACAACAGGACAGTGAGTATGTGAGTGCTCAGTGAAACCAACCCTTGTGCTGCTTGTAATGTTTTGCAGTGTTATCGTGACAGTACAGATGGACGTGGAAGATGTAAACAAGACACGTCATAAAGCAGTCAAACTTATTTTGGGCTCTATTCTTAGGAAAGAGCTCAGGCTTTGAATACAGTTAATTTCAAGAGGAATATTGTCAAAATCATCCTGGTCGTTATTATGGAATATATTGAGATTGTCTAACACCAATGATTTTATATATACATATATATAATATTTGATAGATGCACTTTGTGAATTTTCAATGTAATGAAGACAAGACAAAGCCGTGGCTCTGTTTTAGTGTATGCATTGAAGACAAGGAAGCTGCCAGGAGCTTAGCATGTAGTTAATTTTCCTTTTAGTGACCATAGCAGCTGTGGTAATAGCATTTACTAAGTAGTACATGTTGCCTTTTTTTTTTTTTTTTTTTTAGCTTGCCTATTGTCTTCTGAACAAGAACTTTTTATCTCCTTGTATTGTAGATCAGATCAAGTTTGTAGTTCTTGAAGAAATTTGGCTGTCCAGACTTAGTGTGCCCTCATTGTGCAGTGATCTCAGAATTATGAGCTGGGTCCCTCTGGGTTGCAACCAAAAGGAAATTTGACTCCAGGATCACTTCATCTGCTGATGATCATCTAATGGAGAACTGTTGGGTTGTTAACAGAGTCAGTTCTCTGAAGTTGCTTTGGCTTTCTAGGTTTGGGAAGTCTTATGTCTTATCCACATTTAATGCCTACTTCACTGCTTTTCATGGTTAGCATGTCTGTGACAGTCACTTAATGAAATGTCTAATTATGAACATGACACAAGCACTTTTTTCCCCCCCCTCCTTTGTAAAAGCACCTTCCTCTACTGTTTTGTGAGACTGGTAAATCTTGCTTTGCTTCGTACCTAAGGGTTCAGAAAAAGTTTAAGTGCCAGGGAAGCAGAATACAAGCTTTCAGAATGACAGCTTTTTATCACTCCATTTGTTTTTAAAATAGCTGAAGTAGCAAATACTCCACCAACAGTCTGAAATTGCTCTCTCGTAATGCAATATTTCTCAGGCTATGAGAAAAAGGAAATCTGTCTGGTAGTCAGGCAGGTCGAGTAATGCTACAGACAAATACCTGTACTTCTCATCTAGCCATTTGGCCTGGACAGGAGACAGCAAATTGCTACTGCTGTCCTACTTAGAGCAGTGTGTCAAACTCTGTATAAACAGCAGATCATTCTGCTATGAAGGTATCTGTGAAGAAGAAACCTTCAAGGTAAAATTGAAGAACTGTAGATGTATGAAGATCGCAGTGACTTAGAAAGAAGGTAATGGGCACAACTGAGTGGTTCAGTTGCACTTTGGATTTTCATCATTAATTTTCTTTCTTAGGCATGAGTTAGTGTAGTTGATATTATATCCTTTATGCAGATAAAGCTCAAGGCATGGTCTCATTATCATGAATAGTTATCTGCTGCTGTTGCTGCTGCTGTTTGTTTTCTGCTGCTGTGTACTGTAGGAACCTAAAGCAAGAATCTTCTTCGTTTCAATTCTCAGAAGACCAGTCCTAATATTCCTGTTGTCATGTTCCTTCTGCTTCCCTGGACTACCTCTTTCTAAACGGGTGGTTTGCTTCAGTTTGTAAAAAATGATTTGAGAGACGATCATTGTAGCACAGTACTGGTAACAGTAAAGCTGATTTATTGCCTTCTAGCTGCTATGCTGATGGAGGACTGTGATTTTAAAAACAACTTTCTTCCAGTGTAGTGATGCTGGCCAGTCATCAGGGTTTTGATGAGGCTTAAGACCTCAGGTCCCCTAACCACCTTGGCATAATTTGTGTGCTTCATACCTTTTACTATGCTCATAGTTGATTTGTCTTAAGGATATGAACTGGGCTTCTTGTGGCCTTTCTTCTTTTTAATTTAGATATTTAGAATTTAAGATTTGGCTTATGTTATTTTGGTATATTGGCTTAGACTGATTAATTGACTTCTAAGATACGTTGTATATTTTGTGGTGGTAGATGTATTGCTTCCTCTTCGGCAAGCCTACTTTATTTTTTCCCCAAATGTCTTGCCATTGCTCTCCAAAAAACCCCAGCAGTTCAATTGTCCTTTAAATTCCAGGACAGAAATGTACTTATGCATAGATATGGATTGTACACATTTAATGTTTTAATGCTTTAATACATGTAAGTGCATTTGAACATATGAACTTCATTTTAACTCCCAGATGAACTTTCCTATGCTTGGTGGCTGAGGTTTTTGTTTTTTATTTTCTATTATGTATGATAAGTTAGCTGGGAGCCCTGGTCGGGAAGGTTAACTATCACTGTTGATGGAAAATAATTATTTTTACTTGCTGAAAATTGAAATGTGAGGAGCTTCTTGCATATGGGCTACCACAAAAATAAGATCTCTGTAGGTAGAAATCAATCTGTAAGTCTTTTCTTGGAACAGGAGTGTATTAGGAGTAGAGTTGTGCTGATGTAGAAGCTTCAAACTATACTGTATGTCTTGGCTGAAGCATTTTTCCATTTCAGAGTTGAGGAAAGATGCATATTGCTGATAATATTGTATTGTTTGCAAGTGGGTTACAAGTAATAGTAATTTTTACACAGTTCTTTCATATCCATCTCCATGTCCTCCTCTTTCATTTTTGCTTCCACCACATTCTCTAAAATTGATCCTAGCATTTGTCTGTAACTTGCCAGTGGCAAGTTCTGTTCCATGTAAATAAATAAATACAGGACAGCAACAGCCAGTACAAGTGCTTGACCACAAATACACACATTTCTCATTAGTCATGCATATGAAAACTTACAAACCTATGTCAAATGCCAATGTTAACAACAATATTATTTATTTTAACCAAAAGCAGGTGCTTTGCTTTTCTCTGTGTGATCATGTTTTTGTGCTCATCTCTGTATGTAAATTCTCCTGCAATACAATCTCACTTTATTGCTGTTTCTCTTAGATTTCTTTGACACGTAACATCTGCATTATCTCATTTTTGTTGTAGTTATTCCCACTTCACCTGGGAAGTAGTTCACAAGTTGACAGTCTGATGGTGTTGCCCGTATGGAGGGTGAGAATGGTATTGTTTTGATTTCAGAGGAAGTTGGTATATTGCTGCTTTTACTCATTTGAAACTGCAGTTCTCTATTTCCTACTTGGTTGCTTTAGATTTCCTTGCTCATTCATGTTACTTAGGAAGTAAGGAAGCAGCAGACTTGCTCATCTGTTGTAATGCATTGATGTAGAAAACTAGTCCTGTATACATACATAGATAAATATGTTTTACACACATGTGTATTTATGGTAGCTTTCCACCTGACTAGTTTTCATTATTGCATGATGTTTAGGAGGAACGATTGCGACAAGAAATGTAAATAGAACATACTACATAGGTTAACAGTTGCTCTATAAATTTATAATCCTACTGTTATTCCACGCTTTAAGAAGGTGATGATGCCAACAAAGGACCAGTTTCTGACTGTTCCATGGGCAGGCACTGTCATGTATGTCCACCTGAATGGTCATCAACATATATTTAACTTTCTTCTTTCCTTCAAATCAACACCAGCCCCCCCCCCCCCCCTTTTTTTTTTCTGGCATTTCATGGACCACGTTCACATATTCTGTAATCACTAGAAAACTGCAGACCCCAGGCTGAGTGTTTAGTTAAAATGTTAGGTTGAACTCTTGGCAAAGCACGAGTTAGAAAGTGCCTTGTTGAAACCTAAAAAGTAGGTTTTTTCCAGTACCAGCTAGGGTAACATCCAGAACTTTTTTTTTTTTTCTCTGAATTTGTTGTGATGCTAGAGAATTGAGGGAATTACATGTAGCAAGCCATAATCTTAGTAAGGTAAGGGATGGTCCAGTAAATCAGGCATCAGAGCTAATGCAGGGGTGACCATTGCAACTTGGCTTCTAGAACTTCAGAGTGTGGATCTCAGCGTTGTGGTAGAGTGAGTGCAAGCTCAGGAAAATTGCTTTCAGTAAATGCAGATTAATACCATCTGCTTCTAAAAATTAAAATAAAAAATTGTCAACAGATTAGTAATTGAAGCTATTAATACCTCCCACCAACAATAGTGATTTGCATATGCTAATATATTTCAGATGAGATCACTTGTGTTAAATGATTTACTGTCTCTGGGATATGTATGAGTACAAATGGGGACGTGTGTGTATGTATATAAGTTTAATAAGTAATAAAACTGAGTGCTCATGTTGGAGAACACTTCATCAAACCTACCTGTACCTCCAGAAGATGATGAGGCTGCTGGTTGTTCACTCTGAGCTTCTGGAAACTTACTCCTGAAATACAACCCCTTGAAGATACTACTTAACCTTCAAAAGAATGCCTGCCTTAGCAGGTCATGTGTCAAGGTACAGCAGAGAGTTTAATAAACTATTGCGTTTTTGCATAAACTTAAGGAAACTAGTAGTTGAGCAACTTAGGAATTGCTTCAGAGTGACTAGTTGGAATAAAACATGACATGCTTCTGAGTTTAATATCCTCAGATACTGCTTTTCATGTACAAGTATATTACATCAAAATTAGTAGGGTAATAAAACGACGTCTTGCCTAAAATACATGCATCGATATGTAATAATTTTGGAAATTTAGAAATATCCTGACTGCCTACACTTGGAAACGTAATACAAATGCCACTTCATTGTTTTTGTGTGTTGGGGGTCTGTATACCAAGACAGCAAAGAGCATGATGCAGGGATTCTGTGTATGAGAAACTCTTGTGGGATTGTCTGGGCAGGTAACTGCTCAAACTGGCATGTGTTAGCCAGCCAGCATTGTGATTCCTCCTTGCCATGGTCTGTTTTTTGCTTCCAGTGGGGACTAATAAGGTCTGAGAGTTGGAAGCTGGCTGGTACATCACTGATGTAGCTGAATTTCAAATTTAAAGCCAAGTTACAGACTTAACACCAACTGCTTTCAGAATGAAGTTGTTAGGTGTACCGTTGGAGGTGATGCCTGAGCTAGAAAAGGTTGTTTTGGTTTTCTTTTATTGCTGTGGTTAATTTGGGGAATCAGTAATTGTTGATGCCGTGGTAGGTGCTGTTGAGTTCTGGAAAGGAACCCATTTGCACAGGAGCAGAGATGGTGATTGCTGCGATGCCATCACTACAGAATCACATTGCAGAGCAGACCATCTTTTCAAGGTTATAGAATAAAGAACATGAGATTAGATTCCTTGCTTTCTACTTTCAGCTGGCAAGTTTTATCAACAAAAGCTTATTATTTTAAAAATGTTTATTTTAATTCTGCAAATGGACAAGTACATGTCAGAGTTGAAACTTGGATACCAAAACCTCCTCACATATTTATATTCCAGGAAATAGGTTTATTGAGACAAATGTCAATACTAATGTGTATTTCTGTTTATGAAGTACAGCGAAACCATTCCCCTACGTAGATGGAGGAGTATAAATTAGAAAGATTATGAGTAATCCTCATACCATTACTGGTTTTAGTTAACTTTTTTTCTTCCCCTTGACCTACTACAGCAAGGAAATATAATGCCAATAGACAGTGTCTTCATTTCAAGGTGCAGGGTGAAGGGATTACTGTATCATCTTTGGCGTAATTCCTAGAAGTCTAGGGTTAGATTCTGATTCCCCTTTCCCTGGCATAGATGTGGAATACCTCAACTGATTTACTTTGGAGTAATTCCAGGTTTGTCCCAGTCCAGCTGACATCAAAATCAAGACCCTACAATCCAGCTTTGTTTCATGCAGTTGGGTGCAGAGTTTGGATTGGTATGGCTTAACAGGGAATGAGGTGAGGTAATGCATTTAAAAATATTTCCTTAGAGAGGAAGTAGTTTTTCCTCATAGGTTGATAGATTAAAGTGTAGTTAAATTTGTTGGAATGTATTTTAGCTCCTCATTATAGCAAAACCTATTTCAGGATAGGCATGATTACAGACTTTGTAGTGGGAAAAAAACAGTCATTTATCCACCTTTGGTAAAGGCTTCTTTAAATTCTGAAAGACAAGAAATACTCTTAATTTTTCAAAGTACAGAGTGTACTCTGAAATTATAGCTTGTTCTCCTTGGAAAGAGCAGTGTTTGCTCTGAAAGGGTGTGACTCAAGTATAATTTATTAGATACAGTTACTGAATTCAAGTAGAAAAAGTTAATTTATGACTTGTGACTTACCTCAGAATACCCGCACCGAAGCAGTGGCTCCTGATAAGTAAATCTGATGCAAAAGTGACACAGGTTGTGTTTTATTTTCAGCACCTTTGAACAAGGATAAACTTTGCTCCAGTAAACTGTGTTTTTTGCCAGTAGAATAGGCAAATGTTCAATTTTAATCGTGCACACTCTTGTAAACAAAAATCACCATCTTACCTTTAAACAGCCCACAGAACCTCGGGGAAATTGTGTGATGCTGCTAGCAGTATCCTGAACCATCCAGTTGTCTCACGCATCTTAGTTTATGTTTATTTATTTAACAGTTGGAGTTAGACTTCAACTGTAAATATTTATTTCTTTGGAGAACAAACTTGATTGCTCCACTGAGAAATATGAAAGCCTTCTTCCTGACGCCTTTCCCCCCCCCCCCCCCCCCCCCTCCATTTACATGTTTTTCATTGAGTCTGCCTCTGAGCTGATAGGAAACAACGCTCTGAGGCCATCCTGTTGGCTTACTGAGGATCTTCACTTGGTTTCATTTACCCAGGCAGTGATCTGCTCTGGGCCAGTTGGTGCCTAGCTGGGCCATCTGTCAAAAAGCAAAGGTCTAAAGAGCCCAGAGTACTTGAACCTGCACTCCTTCAATCCTTCATTTTTGATATATTTTCTATTGCATTGCCCCTAATTGGGGGATGAATAGCATAAAGCTGCTTTACCCTTTTGTACATGTATGAATCATTCTTCTGGAAAACTTTATGTAGATGCCTCATTGACTGGAGATATTTCATTCACAAATATTTTCAATAAAAGCTCAAAATGTATCATGGAATCATAGAATATCCCGAGTGGGAAGGGACCCCAATAAGGATCATCTGCTGGTACCACACAGGTCTAGCCAAAAATTGAAACCATGTGAGTAACAGCAGAGTCCAAATGTTTCTTGAACTCTGACAGGCTTGTTGCCGTGACTGTGTCCCTGGGGAGCCTGTTCCAGTGCGTGACAACCCTGTCTATGAAGAACCTCTTCCTGATATCCAGACTGAACCTCGTCTGTCACAGCTTGACACCATTCCCTCAGGTCCTGTTGCTGGTATAGAGAATATATGTAGAATATGGTAAAGAGAATATATGTAGATCTGCACCTGCCCCTCCATTCCCCCTCATGAGGAAGCTGTAGGCCGCAATGAGGTCTCTCCTCAGCCTCCTCCCTTCCAGGCTAAACAGGCCTGGTGACCTCAGCTGCTCCTCATACATCTTCCATGTATTTTGGTTTCATCAGATAGCCAAGGTCCTAGTGTGTGGGGCCTTTTTTTGTTTGTTAGCCTGTCAGTGTTACTCAACGCTTTAGGTTAGAGTAGGAGTCCCTGGACTAAGCTAACAGCTGCTGCAGTATTGGTAATATGTAATTACTTAAAATTAGGCCTAAAGCTTGTTGGCGTTGATATCTTAAAATTGTGGAGATAATTAATGCCTGCTTTTCAAAGAAGCACAGTTTTCAACACAGTTCTGTGAGCGGAGTGATCTCTTGATCAATGCAGTGCAGTCAATGGTGCTGTACAGTGTATTGGGGGAAGCAGTATGCTCAGGTGCTTTGGATGGGTGGGCTACTTTTTAAAATTATTATTATTATTCCCAGTGGCAGGGAGTCATATTTCATGGCCTCTAGGACACGTTGTGTATGTGACTAACACCTGGGCTGCATTGTGTATGTGCTGATGCTTTCTGGAAGCTTCTGGCTTCTGCCTTCCTGCATCTGTAGTAGATATCAAGTGTTTAGGTTTTCTGCCCTGGAGTTTTCCCCCAGCAGGAACTGGTGAAGACCTGAGAGAAGAGGGGAGATGAGAACGTGCTGCTGATCCCAAACGATTCGATTTGTTCAGCCTGTTTCGGACACTCTTTGCCATGTGCTCCTCAGCTGTGGACGGTGACAGGGTTGTGGGTTAAGTGCATTGTTCTGTCAGTGGGAAGTGGCCATCTTCCCTGGCAGCTTTTCAACCCCTTTTCCCGGCATGCATTTAAATATGGCTCGTTACACGATGGGAGAGAGGCTACAAGCCTCCAAGATAAAATGGTCCTGGGGAGCAGGCCGCCTGCACCAGTGCAGTCATCTGGTGTGCAGCTGAGACTTGTAGGAGAGGAGGCCAAAGGGAGCGGGCTAGATGGATTGTCCTGCCATACTGCATGTGGCCTGTGGGCTGTAGGTTGTTCATTCTTGATATTTGCTTACAATCATAATGAACATTAAGATTTTGCAGTAAAACTTCAGAAAAAAAATACTTAACAGCATGAGAAAAATCTGTTTAAGCCACAATGAACTCTAATTCTTTTTACCAGCCTTCCACAAGGAGGGAGCATCTGGTGGACAGAATAGATCAGAGTCCCAAGTGCATATGCTAGTGGTTTCATTGTCATCAACAGACATTACATTTTTGTTGATTTATTTTGTGCAATGAATAAAACTTCATTTCCTGCTCTGTTAAGGATGTTCTACTTTGCTTGATTTGTACAGAAATGAACTATGGTTGTATCCATATAAAAGTTGAAAGAAATTGGGTGGCACGGAGTTAACAACGGACATCTTTTTTTATCTGCTTAAATATATAAACAGTTCTTTTCATCTGAAATACTCCAGTTTTTGATAATGCTATATCTTCTGCAGTTAACTTTCACTCCTCAGACTGTTACTTAAAGGTCAAGATACTCTCATCTTTTCTTCATTTATTACATAGCTAGAAAGTATTCCACTCATAAATGTGGCTTATAAAACTGTGGTTTATTAGCATATACTGATTGTTCAAGTACTTCTGTTCTGTCCTCAGTAAAGCAAAACAAGCACACTGTGCATGTAGTTGTTGGAAAACTTGATTCCCTTCTATTGAGTGTGTATAATTTAAAATGAATTGGAAAGCAGTGGGCTATACACAGCTGATCAAGTATTTAATTTTACTTTATTATGAGGTCATAATTTCTGCAAAATAATCCTTTGTAATGAAGTTCCAGTTTGGTTATTTTTAGACTTTTGCCTTGGAAAAAAAAACAAGACACTAAAACAAGATACTGAATGCGGAACAAGGCAAAGCAGTATTTCCCTGCCTGTCAAGTGATGTGTTTTTGGGACCATTCAGTACTGAGTTGTATCTAATTAACCTGCTTCTCTGTGTGTGAGTTGTAGCACAGATGTCTCGTCCTCTGTTCTGAACTGATTTTGGCTGTTTCCTTGGAAGCATTTCTGTCCTCTCTTTCATATAAGTGCCCAATAAGGTTCAGGAGCCCTGTGACTACAGGGCACCGCAAGGGAGGTGTGTCTGTGTGTGAAAACAGCAAAATATTTTGATTTGAGAATATAAGTTTTGTTGCTTTCAAGAATGTTGGAACACTTCCATTTACATGGAAATATCAAAATGCAGTTTTTTTGTGTTTCTGAAGTGAACTTTTCTGTTGCTTCTAATTAAATGATTTTTCTTCCCACCAGTTTTGGTTCTTGACCTACTACAGAAGGCAAATATTAGGGTAATGGAGCGTAACAACAGTGTTCTGTAGGCCAGTGTTCTAGTATTCTGTGAGGACCAGACTTGCTTCAGGTGGACTGGCTAACAAGCATTCGCCTTCTCTGCAGACATGCTGAATCTGGCTAGAGATCATAGAATGGCTCAGGTTGGAAGGGACCTGAAAAATCATTGTGTTCTAACCTGCCTGCCATGGGCAGGGACACTTCCCACCAGCCCAGGTTGCCCAAAGCCCCATCCAAACTGTCCTTGAGCACCTCCAGGGAAGACGTATGGCTATGGAAACTGCTGCTGTCATCTTTGAAAAATGTACCTGCTCATGAGATGCCCCTGTAACAAGAATAAGGAGGAAGTGTAGTCTGAGAGCATTGAGCTTTTTATGACTGGTGGTGACCTATCCTGCTCTGCTTAAAGGCAGTCTAAAAGCAGCACCATATGTATACATGTTCCTTCCCCCCACTTGCTTGTGCCTCATCAAAAAAAGGTGCTATTTTTATTTTTTTGTCTGCTCTAGTCTTTTATGGCCACCAAAGCAAGCAGAAGCCTCCTGTAAGCTTTGCTGGTCTAAAATGTCTGTTATAGAACATGTACATGTATTTTCTGCATATGTAATGTTCTTTCATATCTTCAACTGATTCAAAATTGTAATAGTGATATTTGTCTTCAACATGTAGAATGTTTTGTTTTTGTTTTTTAAATTAAAGAAACGCATTTCTTAGGTCTGCACAAGACTTCTGTATGATCATTGTGTATAGGTAGAAGGCAAGTGCATACTGAAGTATTCCGCCATTTTCAGTGCTTATCACTGCCTCTAGGGAGACAAAGTGCTTTCTTAAGTCATTGCTTAAAATAACCTGAATGCATTCAGGACATAATAGCTTAGTATCTTTCTTCATACGTGATGATTTTCTTTCTATCACTGACTGTTTGCAGTGAACTGGCTTTAAATGAGCTGTGATCTTGTTTTCTATGCTGGCTAGGTACAGCTTCTTGTACAAATTGAGGTCTTTTTGGTGCTTTCTTCTTGCATCTAAATTCTTATGTTCTGTTTCTTCTTATGGTTGAATTAAGATTTTCTTTTCTGTGTATGAAAAGTTACTCTCTCATTTTTGCAATTTGAGACAGACTGAAAATGGATTCTGAAATATATGTTCTGCCTGTGCTGTAGCTTTGGTTCTGTGTAGTGTGTGGCCTTTTGAAGCAGAAACATGGAATTCACCTTCTTTTGTGTCTCAAAGGTACCGGAAGCATGTAAAAGCAAATACTGAAGTATAGTGCTTCTTGCAATCAAATATATACTAAGTGATGCTGATAGTAACTGGACAACACGAGTCTTGCATGGGTGTTTTTTTGTTTGTGCCTGTTGCAATTCCGAAGCTTGTTTTAGTAATGGTTGTAGGGCAGCTATGAAGATGGGGGAAGGGAGCAGAGGAATGCGTATTGATGTAAGGATCAGTCCTTGTATTAATCCTGAACGTTTTCAGAATAATTCTTGAGTGTACTGCCCAGGAAATCTCATGTTTCAGCTTTGAACTCATCATGTAGTTCAGATTACTACTTGCTTTGCTACTTGCTACCCAGTAAGATGCTGTATTCTACTTGAGCTATTTTTGGAGAATTTTGTCTTGTAGTCCCATATCAGCTTCCAGAAATATTTGTGGTTTTTCTCCAGAATCCTGATCTAAACTAAGTTGAAAATTAGAGTAGCAACTAATTGAAGGAAAAAGATAGTTCCCATTAATTAAATGTTTACAGTACTTGAAATCCTTATTTGTTAAAGACTAGTGAGTCTTAAACATTACCTGACTAAAGCAGTTAATTCTCTTAAAGGCTGTAAAGGGATTAAAATATAGTAGATGACTTACTATATACAAGATCTGTAAGTTTACCAAAGTAGTTTGGAAGAAGCTATGAAAATAAACAGTTCTCTGAGCAGCAGACACACATCTGGCATGAAAAGCAAACAAAAAACACAAACATAAGCATCTCACAGTAATGCTTAATCAACTACAATATACCACGTTGAGCAGTAGGTATTAGCTTTAGCATTACTAAATTGGCTTGGTAGGAAGCATTATAAACACCAAGCTCACATTTGATAGTGAATTTTAATTTGGTATCTGAATATAGAAGTACGTCCAGTAATTTGATTTTTGATCACAATAAGCAGTATGTCTACAAAAGTCCAGCAGAAGTTTAATGTATGAGCTGAGTCTTCCCCTGCTGCTGGCCTCTCCCTGTGATAAAGGATGTCCCTGACTGCTTGAAAGGTGACACTGGGGCAAAGTAACTCAAATTCAGGCTCCTTCTGCCTGGAAAACTCATCTTCTTCCTCCGGAAAGAAAAGAAGAAATCCACCCTTGTTAGGTATGTAAAGTTGACAAACATGCCTTTCATTGCTTTATCTGAAATGCTTAAACACAGTATCTTTGGCTTTACTCTAACTATTGTATTGTATGGCCTTCTTTTATGTCAAGAAGAGCTGAATATATCTGAGGGGCATACTGGCACCTAGTTTCTGAACATTGTGTCATGGAGAACTCAGATTTTAAAAGGCAGTCATCTTAAGTATGGGAAAAACCTGTTTCAGATAACTTGCATAGATATGGCAGTATTTAATTTATGTCCAAGTATATTTGTGTATGTAATTGTCTATATGTGATCAAAATACTGGACATACTTTCATATTCAGATACAAAATTAAAATTTACCACCAAATGTGAGCTTGGTGTTTATGGCTTACAGATCTTATATATAGTAAGCTGTTTAGTGAAGTCTAGGCCCTTTACATCACTTGAGAATCAATGCATTTCAGTTTTATGTAGCAAAAGAGAATAAGGGAAACATCTGCTGCTACTTATTAAAATATTGGATTAAGCAGGTGACTGGTCATGCTATGATACTCTTTAATGAATGTTGTATTTCATAGAATCATATGGAATACAAGGTTTGGGTTGGAAGGGACCTTAAAGATCATCTAGTTCCAACCCTTCTCCTAGGGATACCTTCCACGGGATCAGGTTGCCCAAAGCCCTATCCAACCTGGCCATTAGTCAAATATCATTCAGTATCACCTGGGGTAATTTCTGGGGTAATAATGTTATGGTGAGAGAAAAGGGTGTAAAGATGGAATGTGAGTGGAGGCTAAGAATTCTCTTATTTTATTCTCCATTTTTTAAGGAGCGCTTTTGTTTTTATTTCTACCACTTTTGATGTCTTTGTCATACTATCCCACGTCCATTTCTGATCATTTACTTATTTGTCCTTTTTGTCTCTGTTTACTAGTAAGTATTGGAGTAAGTAAGTAATTATTGAAGGTGCTTTCTACCATTGTGGATTAATACGCCTTTAAGACCAAAAGGATTTTTTTCATCATCTAATCCAGTTTTATTATACAAAGGTATCTAAAAATTGAACTAGATTTCCCTTATTTTTAGGTCAACCAGAAATTTGTTTTTCTTTGAGCACCTGAAAAAATGGCTGGAAGTTTTTCTTCGGCAGATTTATGACAGATTTTTAAAAATTTGATCAGGATGTTTGCAGGGCTAGTGGCTCTAGGAAACTGAGTATCTCTGGCCTTGCTACTGAACACTTGGAAGCACAAGAGAAAACTCCCAACTTCCATGATTCAGTGCTTCTCTCTCTGATGGTATTGGCATGTGGCTGGTGCTGTCACAAATGTACTCTATGGGCTAATGGCATATGCAGCAGGCGAGCAATGTGAGATTCTTGGGAGGCAGAAATAGAGAGTACTTACTTCAGTTCCCATCCTCATATCAGGAAGAGAAAGAATTTCTAGTTCAGACTTGCTACAGAGGTTAGAACAAAATTTCACGATAGTTTAGGAATATGTAAATGAAGTGGTCACTGGCCATAAAGGCCTTGATGAAACCCCTGTCTTATGAGGCCTTGAAAATTAGTGATGTGCACCTTATTTAAATAGACCTTATTTAAGTAGCAATGACAGGTAGTAAGTGTGATTTCATCACTGATTTACATTAATTCAAGTGTTGTTAAAATTCTCTGAAAGTGGAAAGCTACTGTCTCAGCTTAGAAGCTGATTTTTGAGGATCACATAGACATATAAGGACTTCTTACGCACTTAAATATTGTGTATGCATTGGGGATTTGTGGTTTGTTGCATCATAACTTTCTGGCCCCCAGTCTTTAGAAATAGTGATGTAGCCGATTAGGTGCATGAAGCTAAATAACTTTTTTCTTATCAAATATAAAAACAAATACTTTATCTCTTTGTACAATGAATCAGGTAGTAGTTAGTGTCCAACTTTGTATGCACAACTATGGTATGATTCAGCCCTAGTCTATGAGATGTGGAATAAATATTTGATCCTCAAGCTGCTTGATGGGGAACGAGGGCAAAGATGAGTAAGTGGAGGATGTTTGTGCATGGTGGATTCAGTGGATGTACCGTGGGCAGTACGACAGGAGGGTGTTGAAGCATGATCCCTTGGTGATTGTTGTGGGTGGGCGATCCTGGATCATCTTAGTCCTTAAGTTAGAGGCATTACCTAAAATTCAGATCAAGACTTCTGTGAAGTTAAGGATTCAGTTTCTGAGTAATGGAATTGCCTGTTGCAACAACTTTCTAAGTTTGCAGATGATACTAAGTTAGGAAGAGCTGTTGACTCCATGGGGGGCAGGGAGGTCTTGACAAGTTGGAGAGCTGGGCAATCACCAGCAATATGGAATTAAGATCGAGTGCCTGATTGTGCATCTTTGATGGAGCAGCCTTGCATATATGTACAGGTTGAGGGTTAAGAGGCTGGAGAACAGCCCCACAGAAAGGGATCTGGGGATTCTGGTCCCAGCAAGTTGCACATGAGCCAGCAGCGTGCCCTGGCAGCCCCAAAAGGCCAACCCTGCCCTGGGGTGCCTCAGGGCCAACACCGCCAGCCGGGAGAGGGAAGGGATTGTCCTGCTCTGCTCTGTGTGGCCTCACCTTGGGCACTGTGTGCAGTGTGGCGTGCCGCAATATCAGAAGGAATTAAAACTATTAGAGAATGTCCAAGTGAGGGCTATAAAGATGGTGAAGGGTCTAGAGGGAAAGATGTAAGAGGAGCAGTGGGGTCCCTTGGTTTCTTCAACTCCAGAGCAGGCTGAGGGGAGGCCTCATGGCGGCCTGCAGCTCCCTCACGAGGGGAGCGGAGGGGCAGGCGCTGAGCTCTGCTCTCTGGGGACAGCGACAGGACCCAAGGGAACAGCATGGAGCTGGGACAGGGGAGGGTCAGGCTGGGGATTAGGGAAAGGGTCTGCACCCAGAGGGTGGTCTGGTACTGGGACAGGCTCCCCAGGGCAGTGGTCACAGCACTGAGCCTGCCAGAGTTCAGGAAGAGTTTGGACAACGTTCTCAGACACATGGTGTGACTTTTTTGGGTGGCCCTGCGTGGTCGGGAGATGGACTTAATGATCCTTGTGGGTCACTTCCAACTCAAGACTTCCTGTGATTGTACGAATTGCTTGAGGGCTACAGATTAAAATAGCATCAGTCAAGGAAAGCTCTCTTTCAATTGGTATGAATACAGTTGTGTTAAACAAATGTATAGTAGTATTTGTGGGTGGTATGTTTTAAGTTAGCTTCTGAAGAAGCTCAAACTATCCACCCTCAGTGCGAATATATACCATGGAAAATTATAAATGTTAGAGGAACCTGCATAGTTGATGATCTAACGGTGTTACTTGTGATTAGTCTGTCACTTAAATTTATAAAAGATTTCCTAATGTAAATTAATTGATCAAAACCTGATGAATTATAGATAAGAGAATATTTGTGTGTTTAAATATATTCCTTGGTTTATGTTATTCAGAAGTTTTGTTACGGATGTTGTTCTGTGTTCAATTTGAAACAAGATATGTTCTTTTCTTCTGTCACACTAAATGCTCCCTGAGCTTTCCTGCTTGGCATTATATAAGATTAGAGGCTTTTTTGAGGCTTATTACTCTTATTTCTCCATCGTCTAGTTTTCAATCTCTTACATTTACACGTGGCTGGAGTACCCAGCTGAACGCCTAACAGTAATGGTCCCGTATCTTTTTGTTCCCTTGGGCATTCAGCTCCAGTTTTTGCTGACACTCATTTTCCTCCCTCATTTTAAAGCTGTCCTCTTTCTTTAGTTATGGAAGAAAAATTAATTTCTATTCAAGGTGAGTGGCACAGATTTGGGAGAATGTATTTTAGTTTTAATTTTAGCTTAAAAGGAAAAAAACACCGCTTCTCTGAATAATTTGTGCCAAGGAAAGTATTCATTTGAGGAATTAGTAATATCAAAATTGTCTAAGGAAGGCAGTGGCATACATGGGGTGATTACTTGAAAGAGTAATAAATGTCACATCCTGAAGTCCCAACTACCTTGGAGAAGGCAGGTTGTATTTTAAACTATCCAATATGATAAACACTTACATGTTGTGATCTTATAATTAGAGAGGTCTTTTGTGAAACTTTGCAACAGTTATAATGCAGTGTTGACAGTTAGACTTCTTTTAACATATGGTGGTTTTGTGTGACAGGTTGCTGACTCGTTTAGAAGATAAATTACTGTTTGTTTAGGTTTAAAGTAATATTTCAAAAGCTTTTTGATTTAAAAAGCAGTGTGTTATAATGAGCAATAAATTCCTTGAAACGGTTTACATATCACAGACTGACAATTGCAAAAGAAATGACAGATTATAAGAACTCCTAATGTACATCTTGAGTAAGTTGCACCTATGTGTACTCTTTTACATTTATTAACCAAGACATTTGTACAGTCGTTCAGCTGGCTTAGTGGTTTAGTCCATTAGTTTTGTTAACTGATTTTATTTAGGTAAGATGTGGTTGATGAATTACACTTGGTGAAAAACTGTTCTTCCCAATATTGATATGTGAAGGTAACTTAAAAATAAAGAATAAAAAATAGAATACAGAATTTACTTATGTTCGAGCTATTTGAATATCATTAATACCACTGTGTATTACGTACATGTACATAGTGTACAAATAGTACACTGCATGAGAGCAACCATCCTCACTAAGTTAGGAAATTAAGTATTGTCTTAATATAGCACTAAAAAGCCCTTAGCATTCTTTTTGTGAAGGTTGTTCTTAGAAACGTTTTTAGTCATGTTACATTAAAGGTTCCAATTCCCTTTTGTAGACTGTATTGTATGCTGAGACCCTACTTTTTCTATAGTGAAATTCCCCACACTTTTGAGTTTGCAGAAGGCAGTGAAGACTATAAAGAAACTCAGAAGAAACTCAGTATTGCTGTGCCCGTGGCTGACAAATCTTATTCCTGCGTGAAGCTCCCTGCACTGGCAAAAAGATTGCCAAAGTAACATTTCCCCTGGTGCTGGGGTTGCCACAAGCTCAGATTCGGCTTGGACCCATCTGAGGCAGTAGCTCAGGAACAAAGGACTGTGAGGCTGAAAATCTGTGGCCCCAACATGTTTTAGTTCTGTTGGTTTTAAGATGGGTACCTTAAGTAAGGAAACCAGACGTGTATGGCTGTGTTATCTGTCATTCATTCTTCTCTACCTCTTCTTCCATGCTCAACCATTAAAACTTGAGCATATTGACCAATTTCAAACACTTTTGATGGAGAAATGGGATTTAAAGGACAATAACCTATGAATTTCTGAGAAATCAGTAGCAGGTGGGGAGATTTTAGTGGGTATACGCCTTCCCATATTGTCCTGTAGTATCTGTTTCCATGTGGTTGCCCCCTTCCTTTTCTACCCATCCCCAGCAGATGCCAAAAGCCAAACACTGCCCAAATGATGCTCAGCAATAAGAGCTCTCCTGGATAAGAAGTTCTCCAGGTAAAGCTTTGTGTCTTTGTGCCTTCCCCTGTCATGTGGCAGAAGTTTATTTGAGAAATGGGGCTTGCTCAACTGGCCACGTTGTTGCTGGGGGCCTGCTGTAGGTATCCTGCTCGATACTGGTAGGGATTAGGAGAAAATTTGGTCTGGACAGTATTATACCCTCCTCTGAGGGAAGTGGGTGGCAAGGTTATGTTGTAATAAAAATTATTACTACATCCTTGGCAGGTGCTTGGCAGAGGGAATTCTTGCACAGGGATCTGGCTTTCTAATAAACTGTAATGAGAAGTGTGTGAGGGGAAAGTAGCCCCTAAAGAAAGCGGGAAATGGAGCTGCAACTCCAATCCACCAGTACATAGGGGTACTCATTTCCCCCAGTGATCTTCCACTGTGAAGGCAAGTGCCATCTTGGCTAAGGGTCTGGGGCCAGTTTAAATAGGGTTGAGGACTGGTGCTGGCCCTCTAGCAGGTGGAACAGATTACAATAGGAAGAGTAAGCTGAATGGGCCAACATTTTGCTGATGGTTCCCAGATGTTGTTTAGTAAATCAGCAACCTGATCAAACCACGCTCACCAGAGTTTTTCTTTCTTCTGCAGTGTTCAGGAGACCATATTAATTAATGCTGTAGAAATACAATGCTCAGCTATTCTTAACTAATATTTCAAGGGACTTGTAACAAGGGTGAGAGCATGCCCAGTCTTTGATGCATCTTCTAAAATACCATGAAAAACGTGTGAGCTGGTTTAAATACTGTTACTTTGGGACAGAAGATAAGCAGTGATGTAAGAAGAAATGTGCCTGATAATGTGCCGACCAGTTTAGTGGCTGGAACTGGCTGTGTTGTGATGCAAACCCATCGCCACCCCTGACCTGTGCGTGAAGCTGAATGACAGTGGAGTGTTGTTGGGTGCCCCACATCCACTAGTTTTGCTGAAAGAGCTCATCTAGCTCTTCTCTCCTCTGACTCCTCTCCTGCCAGGCCATCCGGGTTTCAGAATTACCAAGTGACAGAAGTCACTCTGAGCTTTGTGGAACAAACACGTTGGATATGCCTCTTTTTTTTTTTTTTTTTTTTTTTAATTCTTTCCGTACTTCCTACTATAGCAATGTCAAATCTTGAGTATAGCTGCCAGTTACTACTGTAATATTTATTTATTTTTTTTAGCTGTTTGTTGTTTTCTTCTTTGTAGTGTAGAGGGCTGTAGTCAAGGATCAGGACTTCATTTTGCTAGGTATGAAACACAGGAAAATCTTACAGAATTAAGATGCTCCCCCACCCCTATCTCCCCAAACCAAAACACTGGGCAAACTTCCTGTAATATGAGGAAGAGTGAGATCTTTGAGAAGCTTAACCTGGGAGAAATTGTTGAAAAGCCATTTTGAGGTGTTTATTTCTATCAAAAAGCACTTACATCATGGTAGGTGGTCTCTTTTTTTTTTTTTTTTTTTTAAAGCACAATAAACATATCAGAAACTTTACTAGATGATCAGTTAACAGTTTATAATAGAAGTTTCTTCCCAAAACAGAAGGAAGATATTTGTACAACTCACTTTCCTCAAAGTCTTGCAAAATCATTTTATTAGTTGCTCTGTCTTGGGTGTTGAGAAACGGGGATGTATTTCTGAGCAGGCTGAGGAGCACTTAGTGAGAACAGTCTGTTTTATTTATCTTTGCCTCTGTGGCCTTATCGCCACACTCTTTCAGGCTCTGACAGCTCCCTTTCTTGTAAACAGAAGAATGCTCCTTTCAAATACCTCCAATAATCAGCTAATCAAACCAGTAGCAATGTCACGGGGAGATGTTCTTTCCCAGAAATCAATAGCCAGATTCTGCAGTATCTGCGTAACAGCTCACCACAAGCTTCTGGGCTTTCAGTTGGGGCTGCTGGTGCAGCATATTCATGTATCCTCAGTTTTTACATAGAAGTTGAACTCATACCTGTGTTTCAGAGCACACTGTGCTGTACTAATATAGAATATTAGCACAATCTAAGTTTAGTTATTCTGTAACTAGACTTGGATTATGCTCCTGACCTAGTACAGGTAACTGTTCAGCGTGCTTTGTTGGTCACTGCTACTACTTGATTATCTCAGTCAGCTGAAACCAGATGCAACAAGGAGAGCAAATACAGATTAACACCTTGTTAAATCAGTTCTTGATTGTTTCAGGTTGTTCATTATTCTTAACCAGGTTATCCTTGTTTATTCTCCCACTCATCAAGGTGCTGGGTCAGCTGGCTACAGACTGCACTTCTTCCCCAGTTCCTTGGTATTTCTCCTTAATAACCCAGTACATAATTTAAAGAGTTGTTTTTGCCATGTTTCTCCATGAAATAATACTGAAAAAAAAAAAAGATGAGGTAGAAAAAATCAAGACCTTTCATCATGTTGTCTGTCTTAGCGAAAGACAGATTAATCTGATTACTCACTGTGAGATGTGTGATTTGCCTATTTGAGAAGTCTTAAAATTGGGTTTTGTAATAGTCAGATTCTCATCAGGACAACGTGTGTGTGTGTGTACATACATATATACATAAACTTCCATATGTAGTACTGAACTCCTTAATTATCGTACAAAAGAGCAACCCAATCTGATTTGGTTAAATATTCCTTTTTGATATTTTGTAGTATCATGATTTAAAATGTACACATATATGTTCTCTTATATAATGAACTACTTATTTTAATGTCAATGTGCATTAAGACTAACCTATATCTCCCAAAAGATTTACAGATGTCATGGCTATATCACTATTTTTTTTTTTCTATTCAGTGTTGTGACATTCCTAAATTGCTATTCATTAGAACAATCATAAAACTGTTTTCCTATTGACATACTTAGCTGATGACTCTTAATGAAATATTCCTATCAGGGTAATTGTGCAACAAAATGATTGGGGCTGTATTAAAGTTGCTGATTCATTTGTAAGCAACTGTTTGACCTGTGCTAGCTAGCAGAAGTGTTGCAAAATTATACAGAAGAGTAATAGTAATGAATTCATATGAATACAACAAATCTGTATGAATATGTATATAATGTGTTTCACTGCTATATGGTAATCAAAACATAATCACAGATCTTGATTGTGCTTGCCATTTTAATGAAACATTTTAAAGACAATCTTTTTTTTTAAAAAAAAAAAAAAAAAAAAAAAGAAAACACAAAACTTGTGTTCTTTTATGTTTTCTTTTTTCATGTAGAGCCATCCTAGAGCAATTTGGGATGGTCTTCGGAGATGATGGAGCTCAAGCACCTGTTCAAAGCAAGCCCAGTTAGAGCAGGCTGCTCCATGGCTTAGCCAGCCAAATATTGAATAGCTCCAAGGCGATTTCACAACCTCTTTGGGCAGCCTGTTCCAATGTGACCACCCAGCTGGTGGAAAAGCTTTTCCCTAGACCTTCTTGGAAGTGCCTGTTTTTTAACTTGTGTCCATTGGCACTTCTCTCACAGCACACCTTTGACAAGAATTTGGCTCAGTCTTCCCTGTACCCTCCCAGTAGGCAGCTGTGTAAAGCAGTGGGATCTCCCTTTGTTCTTCTCCAGTTCTTCTCTCAGTCTTTCCCAAGACAGAGCACACGTGCTCCAGGCCCCCTAACCACCTTGACAGTCATTTATTGGAACTGTGGTACACCCACATCATTCTCATTCTGGACAACTGTGTGTGCTGGAGAGCCTGTGACTGAACACAGTATTCCCCACGAGGTCTCAAAAGGGCCAAAAAGAGGGGAAGATTACATCCCACAGCCTGTTGGCTTTACCCTTACTAATACAGCCCAGCACACGCTTGGCCTTCTTTGTGGCAAGGGCAAACTGCTGAGTTGTTCAACTTGCTGCCCATTGGGACCCTTGCATCTTTTTCTGTAAATCTTTTAGCCCTTTGCTCCTAGTCTGCACAGAGCGACCCTGTTGCAGGTGCAGGGCTTAGCATTTGCCTCTGTTGGACTTCTCAGAGATCCTGACAGCCCATTTCCTCAGCCACTCAAGGACTCCGTCAACACCAGTTGTGCTCACCAGCAGATAAACTCCTCTTCCCAAGTTGATACCACCCCCAGTCTTGCTGTGGTACATTGTCCCATCTGCTGTCCCATCCTCTGGGCCTTAAATAAGGATATGAAACACGGTGGGTTTAGTACTGGTGATTGAAGGATGCCACCAGTAAGCAGCCACCAGTTGGCTTTGAACCTCAAAATGCAAACCTTAGAGCCTGGTGGTCCAGGTGCTTTCCACTCAACTTATCCCTTCGTGTCCAGTCAGGATCAGCTGTGCTAGGACAGTCCACCAGCAGGGAAGAAGTTCTTCTTCCATGGTTTTTGCATGGTGCAATTGCAGATATGCCTCATGTAGGTGGGAATATGTATGTTACTGGGCAGTGAAGGATATTAAAGCTCATTGTCTTAGAAATGATGAAGGAAGGAAAAAAGAGCAAGGTTTTTGTAGAGGAAGAGACAAAACAGTGAGAGGGAAAATGCAGGTGTGTGTAATAGTTCCATAGAATTGGTGGTTTTTTATTTTGTTTTTTTAATTCAATGGTAATTACTTTTACACATTTTCCTGTTCTCTTTTAAAAAGAACTTTTTTTTTTTGCTTGGTTTCGTGAAGGCAAAGGGACAATATTTGCATAAATAGCTGAGTGATCCCGAAGAGAAAACATTCTTTCCCATAAAGCATGCTCACGAGACAGGTTAGAGACAAGTTTTATGCATTTTAAAATGAGAAAGTGTCTTTTTTCCAAGAAAAAGAAGCTTGTATTTTAAATGTGGAAAACGGAATAATGAGCACAGATAAATTCTGTCTGTTAGGAAAAGATCATAATAAACCCCATCTAGTATATTTTCAGGTGCTGTCAATTTTAGCTTGCTTTAAACCTTGCAGTAATTGTTTTATATGGTGTATTGCAAGAGAAAATTGACCGAGGAGCTCGTGTGTAAATTTACTAGCCAAGGTGCGATTAGTGTGTTACTTATGACTTGCATAGTTTTAGATGTAACCATAGTGCTCTACAAAAACGTTCCAGGACAGGATCTGGTCTGAAGCATTTGCCAAAAGGATAAAAGAGTGAAGCCTGACTGTGCAAACTTTTATTTCTCCTGATAGGTTAAAAGTTACCGTGATGCATTAGTGTAGTAACACCCCTATGCAGAACCATATGGTAGAATTTTTTGAAATTTTCTCAGCTCTACTTATGGCATAAGCTGCAGGGGAAAGCAGATTTTAGTAAATGAGTTACTTTCTTAAAAGTCAGCACTCTAGATGCATCGTGTATATTTTTAGTTTTGTACTGTTGCGATTTTTGACTTGGAATCGCTACCATTAGTGCTAAAATGAATGGGCACTCTATCAAATATCCTACTCTAACTGAAGTTATTAGCACTTTCAGAATATTATTCCCTTCCCATCCCCAATATAATTTTTACTTTAGCTTTAAAATGTTTGTCATCTGGTGTGAGCTAGATTTATTAGAGTGTAGTAGTTTTAGTACGTTTTGGCTGCGTGTTTATGATGACATCACTGTAATCTATATACAGTATGTGATTTCAGTTGTTTCCAGTGTTAAATATTTTCATAATTATGCTAGTTTTGGCAGTTCACTTGGAACTTTTTCACATCTCTTTAATGAACATGTTTTACTTCTGGGCTTATGAGACAGCCACATGCTTGAGAAATTAATAGTGTGCTCTTAAAGCTAACATTGAGCAGAAATGTGCAGATACAGAAAGCTTTTGGACTTAAGTAGGAACGTAGTTCCTCTAAGGTCACAGCCACTGGTATCGTCTTCTGCAACTAAAGAATGCAACGCTTATTTTAGAAAGCATCAGTAGCTGTTGTGAAAATGCTGTGTGTTCATGTTAAAATAAAACAAACCATACAGCTCTTGTAAACCTTTTCCATAATTGTGTAACGTAAGGAAATGAGGGGGTGTTGTCCATGATTAAAAGAACTTTTTTCAAATATTTGGTCGGGTTCAATAGGAGGAAGTTAAATCAGTTGTATTTCATCTTTAAATGATAGTAATATGTATGATGAATGTGTTGCACAGATTTTGCTTGAAGTTATGAAAAAGTTCATCGGTCATGCTTGTGGCAATACAGGGACAGAAGAATTAGTCCTGAATGTCGGCAGGCTTGGTACACTTCACACTTGCAAAACAGAATGCCTTTTTTTCCCTCCTCAATTTTCTTTTTCACGTAGCCAACATAAATACTGAGAGGCGAGCATAATGTGGTGCTATCAGGTCAAATCATTAAGTGGTCCTGCCACAGCGCTCTGCGCAGTCTGAGCTTGGGAAAGAAGGAAATGTGCTAATTGAGCTGGTTGGTAACCCTGACATTTCATTTTCTGGCAACTACATAGCAGTATGGTGACTCATCTGAAAATATATTTTCATAGTACGTATGAACTACTTTCCAAGAAAAAGGGTTCGGTTAAAAGTAATTCAAACATTTTAGCTTAGAGTCTGTAATTTTATTTTTTTCTCAGTAAGCTGGAGATGTGAAGGAGAGGTGAGCTTTCCTGATTACCAAACATTTATTTTGATGAAGTGGCTTCTTCCAAACAGAATTGATATTGAACGCCCATTCTAATTTTTTGTGCATTGGAATGGAAAGTCCTGGATGATGACTAAGCACCCACGTCATTTTTCATATATCAGATTGAGAGTCCTATATGACTAAAACAGCCAAATAATGGTAATTAAAAAAAGAGCAGAAATTTCTAGGATCTGGTCATGACCAAACTCTTCTTTAAGATGTATAAATTATTTTAATTCTATATTAATGACTAGGGAACTTCAAATCCTTTGTGGTGCTCACCCTTTTTTGAGAAGTTATCTTCTACCCATTCCAAAATACGAATGTATCTGTTTTTCCATTTTCTCCAAATAAGTTTAGTCTTCTATTTATTTTTTCAGCATAGGCTTATATTGCTCATCATCTCTGCTTTTCTTTCTGAAAAGTTATTTCTGCTTTCCTGGATAATTTCCCTCTGTGTTCTGTTTATGTAAATATAGAATGGAGAGAAATAAACTTTGTCGAATTGTTTTTGAAGCTGTAGACTTTTATTTAGGATTTGTCAGGACTAATTCTTCTGATCGTGTAACTTTTTTTTTTCCTTATAATTTCATTTAAGCATTAAGAAAACAAGTAATGGGAAATTTCTGTGTCCTAATTTCTCCAGGATTATTAAAAATGCCAGGGAGCATGTAAGGAAATGTGTCACCTGCTCTGCTTCATACTGTGTTGCTTTACATTTGTTGCCTGAACCCTTTCTTTTGTGAAGACCCTCTAAGGTAACAGTAGTACCCAGAGAGTACCCCACTAATTTCCTGTAGCAGGCTGCATCTGTTGAAGAGATAATTCAGGTTTTATCAAAAGCTGTAAGAAATTGCTTCTTTCCCAAGCTGGTCTCCTAATATGCTTACAGGAATATTCACATTACTTTTCTTGCGTTTCCTGCATTTGAGTTTCATAATTAAACTGTCATTCTGGAATGCGATGGCAATACGGATGGGGTATTTAAAACCTAAGCTCAGCTCATTAGGATTTTCTTGTCTGCAAAATTCATTGTGTAAGGCATATTTCATAATCTCTGATTACAAACAATATTTCCTGCTGCTGAACTCCAGAAAGTAAATAAGCTAAGTAAGCTATATGAAAGCTCAAGATGAGCAGTTGCCTTTGGTTCATTTATCTTTTCTGGGGCCACGTTTATTATTTTAGAAGCCTGCAAAAATATTTTGCATTGTGAAGCAGCTTCAATTAGCTGTATTAGGAAGGGCTTGACTCTGACAGCTTGTGTGAGGTTGTTTCACGAGCAGGCACATAAGCTCGTAAAACAAGGTAGTGTTTCTCATTTCAGGGCTCTGGCTTTGCTTGAAGGAGTGTTTCAGCAGAAATGCAGCTAGACGTACTTTGTTCAAGTGAAATCAGCAGTTAAATAACAGAGTATTATTGTTATTTGAGTTAATAGAAGTATTAATTATAAAATACTTTTTGTTTTTAATAAACAAACGTTCTGTAACCATTTCTGTAGTTAGATGGATGTACAGAATGTACTGAGGGAAAAGCATGGCTACAAGTTTAATATACCAAATATTTACCGAGTTGGTTTTCCCACATTTATTTTGCTTCTTTGTTTGATTGACTCAATTGCTTTCTTCTCCTCTAGCAGGAAGACCATGAAAGTTGTGGTTCTAGTTCAACAAACCGCAGTACCACGGAAAGCATGAAATCAGCAGTAAAACCACGACGAGTTCAGCAATCTGCTTCTCCTGACCCTGATTTACCTCCAGGTAGGCAATAATATTTCAGAAGCTTGATTGTGCTTGAGTGATGATAGAACATCTAAATTTTATTTTAAGTTATTTTCACACCTCTGTTGAATGATTTTACCTTTTAGTAGTTCTGTCTATCTGAAAATCATACAGCAGTGAAGAATAGAATACTGGAATATTATACAATAGTAGAACTGAAGCACAATAGAACTTTGTTAATCCTTGCATCTTTCCCTTCCATTTTGTTGTATCCTTAATTTTACATAACCTGTTTGTAAGTAACCAGGGTTAGGTTAGTGTGAGAACAGTCCTGTAGAGGTGGTGTGTTCGATTTTATCCTCTGCTGCTCTGGTTCTTCTGTTTCAGATCACTCTGTGTTTTCTATTGCTCATTAACTGCTTAGTGTTTCACATTAAATTCTTTTCCCACATGTTTTCAGATCCTTAAAATGCTTTTAAAGGTGAGGTTTTCTCTTTGAGAGTAGTAATTCTGACAGATGTTGCTTATTTAGTCCTCTGTCTACTTGTAGAGATGTTGATTATTTTTTTTTCTGACATGGAATTTGTCTCAGATGAACTTGGAAATATTTGTATGATACAAAAATGCCTGAAGAACTATGTTATCTGATTATTTTTGTCTCTCAGTTTGCACAGAAATTTCATGTATGAGGTTTAGTTTTGTGCAGAAAAATGAAACTTGAGAGCACTGGAATGAATTGCAGTTTGCCTTCTGAGGGCATGTAATTTTAGATGGGTTAAAGACATGACAGTTTTGTGTTGTTTGGTTTTTTTTTTCCTCGTGTCTTTTTAGCAGTTCAAGTTCATACATGTCTTAGCTTGAATCAAAAAAAGAACACTGAAGTTCAGTGCATGGAGTATTATGTACACATTGGTATCGTCTTCCTTTGGAATGGGTCCTTGTAGAGCCAGAGCTGGAGGCTCTTGGATCTCCAAGATCCACCAACCTCCAGTGACTCGGGGCAGCCACCATGTCCTACCATGGACAGCGCTTTGGCTCTTGCAGCACGCTGAAGTTTGGTTCTTGGGGTCTCACCTGTGAACAACAGGAGGCAAAGACTTGCCAAAGTATCGGAGGCTTATATTGCCTTCTAGGATGGCTCTAGGATTTGGTTTGAGTTTGTTTCCATGAGTGTCATCTGTGGGCTTCCCAGAAGGGTCTAGTCTTAGGGAGAGGAGTAAAAGGTTGGAGGCCTGTGTATTGTGCTGTTAGCATCTGATAAAGTTGAATATTCCAAAAGATGTGTTTCCACGTGTCCAAATTCAACATGGACATTGAAAACTGGTTTGCATGTCGTCTTTTATAGATGTATCGTGCTTCTCAATGATTACTGTGAATGATTATAGAAATGACATGTAAGGTATTTGCAATACTGTAGCAGATTACAAGGTGTGGTGACAACTTACATTACTATTTGATAGGTTTTCTAGGTGCATTTTGTGCTTCTTTGAAACTGTAGGGCATGATCACCTTCTTCATCGGGATCACACTGCATTGTCAACTGCATAGAGTATGTTTGTAGTGAATCCTAATGATGCAGAGAGTATTAGGGAAAAAATTACCTTATTGGTTGGGCTTGGAATCACTGCCCATGCAGCTACATTCTCTAAATACGGCTGGTTTTGGTGTTTGTTTTTTGTTTATTTTGGATGTATAAATAATGCTTTATTTAGTCACAAATCCTATGTGGTAAAATGGCCTAGATTAGGAGTAGAGACTTCCTTACAGGAAGATTTTATTCTCTGTGGTACAGCTTTAATTTGCCCATCCTGGGTTTTAGTAAGTTATTGAGTCACCTAGTCTATATCTGCTTTAATCTTGGGAATACACAGGTATTGAACTACCGTTGTAATTTGTTGTCATTACTGTTGTTACAAAGATTTGTGTGTCCTTTAGTTCTGCTGTGTCTTTCCGGGATGGAGCTAGGCAGAACTCATCACAAAGTCTAGCTTTGGGATCAACAGAGCACTGCTAAATGTAGGGGAGAAGTCTGATGATACCAATTCTGTTGAATCAACAGACTGCTCCGAGCTGTAGTGCTATGATATTCTGTGGTGTTGGAGCTGAACCTGCAGCCAGAGTTCTTAGTGCACAGTGCAGTCTACCGTGTTCTGGAGAATATGGAAAAAGCATCTCTGTGGATTGTGTGCTGAACCTCAGGACTTAACCCTATGGACTGTCTAGTATTTTTGGTCACTTCATTGTGGAATATCTGAACTTTAGTGGCAAGGATAGTCAGAGTGTTATGTTTAAAAACTACACAACTAAGAATCATCCCCCACGTGTTTTCTCCCACTTATGTTTTCAAACAATAACCTTTTCTTTTTTTTTATTACATGTGAAGTTACCAGTGTTTTGTTTTAACTTTGTTTTGGATGCTAAAAGATGCAGGTAAAGTTGATTTTCTTAAAAGACTGATCCTCGTTCATAAGAATCTGTTCGTAGTATATTTGAAGCTTAAAATTAATTAGAATGATGGTACCTGCATTATACTTTTCACAGTGTGCTGCACCACTAGTTTGGAAATGTCTTTGCTGAAGAATGTAGTAAAGGTTTTATCAAATTCCTGACCCCTATTTCATTTGGGAGATACAATTCTGCTCCCTCTTTTTGTGCATCCAGGCAAAAAGACATGTAGATGAAAGCTCATGTTTTGGATTTTAGGTTAGTCCTTGTTGCTGCTCTGTTCAGTCCTGAAAAATGTTGGAATCTACCCATAGGATCTACTTACAGAACGCTCTATTTTTTGTTTTTGCTGCTGTGATACTGACTTTGTCAGGTTTCTGTAATTCAGAGAAGCAAATTGTAAATTAGGATGACTTTGAAAGTTTCTTGAAAGCAAAAAAAAAAAAAAAAAAAAAAAAAAAAAAATTGGATCTGTGGAAAGATGGCTTCAGTTTCTTCAAGGGAATAAGTAGCTTGTTCCAAAATAATTGTTACTGTTTATGATTTTGTAGTTTCCAATTATAAAGTCTGCCTGATATCTCCACCCTGCACTTAAACAACTAAATGATTTGTGTCTGCTTCTATTAATAGACTGCCAGTTCACACTACTCTGGTGAGGAAAATAGGTCTCTTACGTACTTTATTCATACATGAATGGAAATTAAAATCATACCCTTAAGTATTACAATCATGCATCAGGCTTATTTAATTCCTATAATCTAAAAGTATGCATTACCATCTTGTCAGTGAGAAAATACTGAAAAACAAGTAATTTGATGTATTTTTTTTCTAGTAGTTTTTCAGATTAATGCACCAAAAAGCTTAATGCAGTCATATTTCTAACATAATCTGTTGGAATTTTTGACTTTTGCTGGGTTTCTGGTTTTCCTGTTTGTGTAGACAATGCTCTAAAACATTTTCCACATTTTGTTTCAATACAATTGCAATGCTATTAAGATGACAGGAGGAGTTAATGTTATTTCTGCCCTGTTAAAGCTAACCTTACTCAAAGGGTAAAATATGCTCAAGAATAGCATAAACTGAAGCAATGTAAGTTATGATAAGTAATGTGATACACATTTTACAATTAAGATTATAACATTGAAACACTTTCTAAATGTATGACTGTGCTTAATCAGAATCCAAATGTTTTACTAATGATATCTGAAAGCATGCCTTGCATTTAATAAGGAGGTGGGTGAAGGTTTTGAATGCTTAAAAAAGAAAAAGTACTGATGTCAAAAACTTGCAGTTGTGGGACTGATGAAAATCACTGCTAAATGCATTCCATGTACTCTAAGATGAAAATAAATATTTGACTATGAAACTGTGAGTAGCTGAAAAAAGCAGAGTAGAATGGAAGTAGCAGCCTGAGTCTGCTCCTGCTGATCATGTGATGTTTTGATGTTGATTTTAAGTTTTATTTGAATTAAAATTCTAGATAAAAATGAGTGATTTAATGCACGTTTCAGAAAGCTATCCTTTAAACCTGTGGATTTATACCTGTACAAATGTTAACTTTTTTTTTGGCATACATTAAGTGTATTTTTAGATAGAGTATGTGAGTAGTCTTACTTTTTAAAATGTAGAAATTTTAAGACTTGTTTCTTTTCCACTGCAAGGTAGTTAGCTCCATAGTTAAATTCATTTTACAGAAAAGACATGGATATGGGCAGCATTTAATTTCTTTACCATATTGTTAAAATATGAGTGTTTACTGCATATTGGGAATTCACAGAAGAGATTATTTTTCCAGTCACATTATATCTGAAAAAATTTAAATGGATTTCATCCCAGTAGGCTTCAGTGCAGGTGCTTACTATTTTGGTTGTTGACAGAAACTGATTTTCTTACATCTCACAGGGGTCTTGTTGAGCATGATGTGGATATATTAGCTCATGGGAATGAAAAAATGCTAGGAATATTAATATTTAGTTAACTGTTTAAAAAAATAAATAAATAGTCGAGGGTGAAAATTGTTATAATGTATGCATATTTGGAAAGTTCCACTGCAACTGTGGTGTTCATCTTTTCAATCCTATTTCTAAATAGCTTTCAATTAAAATTTGCCATTAGAATTCTTGGTCTATAATAATCCAGAGTTTTTTTTATTATTTTTGATGTAATTTGAAAGCTAATTCTTGACACCAAAAAATAATCTATTATGCTGTAGTAGGTTTTTAGTATTTACAATTTTGCCTTCTTAGTTTCTCTGCGCTATTTCCAGGGATCTCGTTGACTTGACTGCACTGAATGCCCTTTTAAACAGTTTTGAGTCCTGTGATTTTTGGATAAATAAAGGCAATGATATTTGATTTGATATTTTAGTCTTCAATTAAAAAGGAATGCAATTTGAAAATAATCACTTCAGAAACAGATTGGATATAATGTCTTCCTTATAACTGCTTAATATTTGTTTTGTTTTACAGGTTACGTTCAGAGTTTGATTAGGCGTGTCGTAAACAACGTCAACATTGTGATCAACAATCTCATACTAAAATATGTGGAGGATGATATTGTTCTCTCAGTCAATATCACTTCTGCAGAATGCTATACAGTGGATGAGTTTTGGGATCGTGCATTTATGGACATTTCTGGTGGGTAGATATTTTTTGGCTTTATGTATCAGTGATAGTCACATATTAAATTTTTTTTTTAAGTCTAATACATACAAAAAGTCTAACATAGTCTTTTTATGTTAGAAATAAGATAATAGGCAGAAGTTACCTTATTAATTGGCTTTTTAAAATAAAGAATGGAAAAATTATAATGATATAGATTGTAATCATATGTCTTACGAATCAGATAATTATACAACACATTCTGAAGCCCTCCTTGCTCATCCTTGCTATTCTTCTGTGATTGCATTTTATTTTGTACTTGCCACTGGTGGTGAGTGCTTATGCAATCTGTTTCTATTTCTGTGAATAAGCAGTAGTGTCTTAATGTGTTGCAATTGTTCATGTTATATTAAAGTTCTCTAAATAGGCTGGCTACAGGTGTAGTAAACTGCACTGCACTGTAGTGACTGGCCTAAAAATGTGAAGACGTTTCATTTTTTCATGTTTTCAGGGAAAAAAAAAAAAAAAAAAAAAAAAACAAAAAAACACAAAATACAAAACACCAAGTTTCTGCAATCTTGGTTTTTAGTGTCCAAATGTCTCAGTCTAAATCACCGGTATTCACAGTAGTTCTCTAAGTCTAGGTGTTCCTGCTGACATCTGATAGAGGTAGAATTTGAGCACAGAGTTTTTCGGGATCACGCAGGAATGTCCCTGCTAGACCAGGGAATTTCAGTAACGATTTCCAAAGGGGCAAAATATACAGGATTTTTTTGGGGTAAGAACAATGAGAATAATATTAATCAGTATTATATTTGCACATAATGCACTACTCTTATTTTATATACATAACTAATGTACAGAGAACAGATGAAATTTAAAATTAATTTATCCTCGCTTTTAAAGTATGCAGCTGAAAAACATTTTTTATGATGTGTAGTAAATGGTTCTCTTTAATCACATAAGTGCTTTGCTGATGGTCTAAGTAATGACCATGCAAGTATCTTGTATTGTTTTCTTCTAGATAATAACATGTATGTATGGTATTTTCCTTATCCAATATACTTCTTAATTTATATATATGTACTTTCTTCTTTTTAAAGCCACTGATTTGGTATTGAGGAAGATGATCAACTTTTCTGACTGCACAGTATGTCTTGATAAAAGAAATGCTAGTGGTAAAATTGAATTTTACCAGGAACCTCTGCTGTACAAATGTTCCTTCAGGACTCGTCTGCACTTTACTTATGATAACCTCAACTCCAAAATGCCATCTATTATTAAAGTAGGTATCCCAAAATCTTGTGTGAACAATTTTGAGGTTTTTCAAAATGTACTTGGATATTTCAAGTAAGATGAAAAGCCAATGCTGTTAAAAATTCTGTTAAGAGGATTTTTTTGATCGTGTTTTACTCATATGATGCAATTAGTCTCTTACAGCATGTAAGGAAGTAAAGCTATTTAATCTTCTGTATTTTTCCTAAAGCTTTAAAATTGAAAACATCATAATTGTAAGGAAAAAATAAATGTCCCCAACAACCTGTTGAAGAAAAAGTACTGTATGTTGTAAGGTGTCTGCAATATGATGGAAATGATTTTTTGCTTATGTTATTGTTTCAAATGTAACCCAAAGTCTCATACGTAGCAAGAAGTGTGAATGTATTGAGAATTAGCAAGCCGAGTCCAATATGGTCTTTTGATGTTTATGGTCTTACAATCTTTATGTTCTGTGGTGACAGTATGATTAGAGTATATAGGCAGTAATTCTTAATGTTAAAAAGACTGATTTAAAAAAAAAATTAAAAAATTAGTTAAATAGTTCTGTAAATTTTGAGAAGTTGTACCTAGCTGAAGTCCTATAGGCCAAATTTTAATGTGGAGCAAAAGTTTATAGCCAAATTATGAGTTTCCAACAGCAGACCATGTAGTGGAAACAATGACAGTCTTCCATATAATTTAAAATGGTACTGTTATAAAAATGATTATTATAGTATTTTTAGTGGATACTGGACTAAAATAAAACATATTAGCGTGCACTGAGGTAATAGTGACTCAAATTTATATTAAACTCTTCTGCTTAACTTGGTGATTGTTTATTGCCTCTGCCCTTTCTTCAGGCACATTTCAGTTTTTTCAAAAACTTGATGCCTTTTTTTCCTATACACATTCTTAGATTTTTTTTGGTTATGTTACACATAATTTAGTTACCTTCTTCTTTATCTATTTTTTCTTTTTTTCTCTTTTTTCTTGAATGTTTAAACAAAATACTGTGTAATGATGGTGTTCAGAAATGTACTCAAATCTAAACATAATTTAATGATGCTAGATCAATATTTAAGTGAATGAGTAATTTTTTATTATGCTTCCAAGTATAATGGTCCAGGGGTAATGATGCTTTAACTTAAATATTTTACACCGTTTCACTGCTATACAGTTATGCCACAGTTAGCTCTATAACCTGTTAACCCTAAGAAATTCCACATTTGGTAACTTAATGATTTGTTATGTGTGGAGGTTGCATCCTGTGAATTTAAAAAGTTTGTCTTTGAAATGTTTGGATATTGAATTGACATAGCTGTATTTCTTACATAAGTTAAGTAAAAGAAGCCACTGTCGGCAAATTTAGCTACTTAATTAATGAGATTAATTCCAGAACATTTAAAGCTTTTGAACTTTGTGCTGCACATGACATGACCATGGTTTCAGTGCACCTGAAGGTGATATTCCTGGAACATCAGCAGCTTGTATGCTGCTTGGTTGTTTCCCAGCTAAGCACAAAAGCCAGCAGAACCCAGTCATTTCCTACAGAGCCGTGGAGATCTCTGTAATGAAAACTTTCGTACTCTGTATTGTTCACTTGGTAAAAGCAAATCTGTTTTTCAGTGTTCAGTGAAAGTTTCCAGGACTTCCACATTCATAATGGCTTCCACTCTTTTGGTTTTGCTGTAGGGACTAGAATGTTTTTACAACCTTTATAATACTGTAACAGTTTGGCCAAACTCATCTTAGTGAGTTTTGTTTAATCATAGAATATCCCAAGCTGGAAGGGACTCACAAGGATCATTGAGTCCAGCTCCTGGGGGCAGTTCTTAAAGTAGTTATCTGCTGATTTTATGAATTTTGTTGAGATCACAGAATCACAGAATTTGCTAGGTTGGAAGAGACCTCAAGGTCATCGAGTCCAACCTCCAACCTAATGCTAACAGCCCTCCACTAAACCATATCCCTAAGCTCTACATCTAAACGTCTTTTGAAGACTTCCAGGGATGGTGACTCCACCACTTCCCTGGGCAGCCTGTTCCAGTGCCTCACAACCCTTTCAGTGAAGAAGTTCTTCCTAACATCTAACCTAAAACTCCCCTGGCTCAACTTAAGCCCATTCCCCCTTGTCCTGTCACCAGGCACGTGGGAGAACAGGCCAACCCCCACCTCGCTGCAGCCTCCCTTGAGGTACCTGTAGAGAGCGATAAGGTCGCCCCTGAGCCTCCTCTTCTCCAGGCTGAACAAGCCCAGCTCCCTCAGCCGCTCCTCGTAGGACTTGTTCTCCAGGCCCCTCACCAGCTTCGTCGCCCTTCTCTGGACTCTCTTGAGCACCTCCATGTCCTTCTTGTAGCGAGGGGCCCAAAACTGAACACAGTACTCGAGGTGCGGCCTCACCAGAGCTGAGTACAGGGGGACGGTCTTAGAGGCAGATGAGGAGGAGGGCATTAAGGGCAGAGCTGGTATGTAGATACTGGACCTGGAGATAACAAATGTGCCTAATGTTACAGCAAATAGCATTATTACCACAATTTTATTTCATGGAGCTCCTATGTTAAATAAAGCTAACTTTCTTATCAAGTCTAAATTTTTATTTTTGTAGCACGAACACATAGTCATAACACTATTTTGAAGTATTAAATAAAATAACGAAAAGATAATTGAGATGAGGATAAATTTTCATCCTAGTAATTCAAATGTTTTTAAAACTCATTTCATTTAGAGAGATCTGCTTAATGGCATGTGTAGAACTGGAATATCCAGAGACGCTGGTTTGCCACACTTGAGTTGGAATGAATGCTTCCCCTGCTCCCCTGCCATTACTTGTCCACTTGCAACACTGACGGGAGCGGAAAAGAATCAAAATGAAGGAATTTGTATATGAAAAATTTGTATATGAAAACCAGTATATTTAGGTTTCCTTTAGAATGCAGAGACTTGTAAGAATTGTTCACGAAAATAAAAGTTTAATCAGAGCCACTAACATGACTTAGAAAATTTGTTAGCAACAACCGAAAAACAAAAAGACCACAACCATATGGAATATTTTGCATTTGATTTTAACATAAAAATTTATTGTGGCAACCTGAGGAGTTTTTGACAGTCATCATTTGCAGCCCTTTGCCTTGTATTGCAGGTTTTGCTTTTAATTTTTGCTTAATAATTTCTATTACAATGCATATAGAAAATGAGTCATTTTAAAAGAGGATGTAATGTGGACACTGCTTTGTTTTTATTTATTTTTTTTGTTTTCTTTCATTTTATAGATTCACACGTTAGTTGAAAGTTTGAAACTTTCAATCTCTGATCAGCAGCTTCCCATGTTTATACGTATAATGCAGCTTGGGATTGCTCTTTATTATGGAGAAATAGGCAACTTCAAAGAGGGGGAAGGTGAAGATTCAGTTTGCCACACGAAGGATATGTTGGGAAACATCACAGGTAACTATAATTTTTATTTGTTGAAAGAAATGTTAAAAATGCTATTTTCTTTGCTTTTTGCAAATACGAATAGCCAAGACCTAGCCATTGCAAAGCAATTTGGCAGTCTGTAATTTGATAGAGCTAGCCCATTGTGCTGGTTACGTATATAATACATGAACATCTTTTTCATGTTATGTTCTGAAAAATGTTTAGATGGACCTCACAAAACTGAGGCTAAACTTAAATAAAGACATCTTCAGAGTTGTGATGTAGGAAGTGTGGATTTATCATCACTATATTGTGCAACAAGATACCTGTCCTTAGGCAACTTCGATTTTTTTTTGTTTGTTTGTTTTTGTAGTTCAGGTGTGGCTGCTGCCAGTTTCAGAGTGATGTGTTTTTTTATCGTTTTTTTTTTTTTTTGAAACTTTTCATTGAGGACAGCTATATCAGCATTTGTTCTAAACAGCAAAACGTTACTTTGCACGATGTTTTCAGTAGTTCCAGTATACTTGTAAATCATGTAGTCTCCTCCTTTTTATATAACACATTTTCTCTTCATGATACTTCATGGTTGCTTACTGTGATGTGATCTTCAGAAGAAGGAGGGGTGAATTTTAATTGCTTTTGTGGCTAGTGTCTCGAGGAGATGTTTTGCATATCAATCCAAGGTTGAATTTGTGTCAGGGAGAGTTGGACGCAGTATTTACCACAGAGGCAAGAGTACTATGTGATGACTTCTGGAAAATTCTTGGCATTGTATGTGGAGGTGATGCGTCAGCATTAAGTTATGTTTATAGTATTAGAGTAGTTAGAGACCGTCAGTGTAAAACATTAATAGATTTTGTTCTGTTTAAGAAATACATAATTTCAATTTCCTTTTTTTGATCATGTGGTGCTGTCTTCTCTGACTTCAGAAAAATAATACATTATTGGAAAGATTATAGCAGTGGAATTTTTCTTCACAGAAAAAATAGCATTTCATGTTGGTTGGCACAGATAACCATTTCACTCTCCTGCCAGATGTAGAATTCTGTCATGCCGCCACTATGTGGAATTAAGCAAATAAATATGATGTCTGTAAATAGTTCTCCTGTGTTTTCTTTAAAGATCAAATAGTTTTCTGTACTAGAAACTATTTGCCTTACAAGAAATATGGAGTCTGTTACACCATGTGATTAGAAGTACTTAATAATTAACATTCTGAAAATATTGAATTAATTTTCTCCTGAGACTTTAAAAAGTGTGGTTTCTAGAAGAACCCTCAGTGTACATTTTAAGAACTCCTTGCATCTACCCAATGTTTTAATTGTAAGGTTGGCAGAGTAAGGGCGAAGAGCTGTTCTCTGTGGTGTTGCATTACCATTGCTTTCAGACAGAGGGTCGGATCTGTACCATGGGTGTTTTTCTTTCATTCCCATCAAAGTTCGGCCACCTTGGTGAGTAGGACCATTTGAGTGTAGGAGAAGTGATATAGAGAAATCCTATGAATCAATATGAGAACAGCTGGCATTGGTAGGCAGTGGGTTTTAGATGAAAAGATCCAAGGATTGGAGAGAGAGATTAGCTGGGTAATGAGAAGATTGGACAGAACACGTGTGTATGGAAGAGGATGCAGGTGGGTAGGAGAGACAGAGGTTTTGGTTAGGGTGTGAGATGGATGGTAAAACAGAAATACAGCTTAAGAGAAGATTGAGGTTAAAACAAAAGGCATCTGCCTACAAACACTTGGTGTTTTCTGCATCTGGAATGGAACTCAAGATTGTTATGTCCAAATATGAGTAAATTATTTGACAAAGTGTCTCTTGTCATCTTCCTTTCGAACGTATGTCCTCAGGAAGGTTAAATTGCAGTTGCTGACTGTAAATCTTATGTGGTTTTTCTGAACAACTGTGAATGTGATGTTCTTAGATTTTCATAAAATAGCTATCTAAAAAAGGAATAATGTGTAATTTCTTACTGATGTACGCAGTTGTTGTCAGAAGGGTCAGAAATTAAACTATGGTTGCAATGACAAGAACTACCAAGTAGGAAATCTGTAATTTCCTATGCAATCTTTGTTCAGCTATGCTGTGCTCAAACACTATTCCACTAATATTCCACTTAATTATGTGATCATGTATTTTTGACAGAATTATCCCTTCCGAACACAAAACAGATGGCAATTGTTGTGTTGCCAAGCCAGAGCTGTAGAAACTGTTCTGGAAGTCCATTTCTATCTGTACTGCAAAGTAGTTTGCTGCACATAGCCTAAAACTGTTAGCAACTGTTTTTCTTTATGCTGTTTATGCTTGTTTTCTGCATGGAGTTCAATACACATTTGTAGGCATACATGTACACACACAAACAAAACTTTTAGATACCTGATGATTTTTTTTCTCTCATTCAGTGCAGTAAACAAGTGCCAAATAGACATTACCATGTTATCTGTACCATCAGTTTGTGACTTACCTGTTTTTCTTCTTCTTAGACTTCATTTTATATCTGTGACTGGTAAGAAAAAAAGAAAAAAAAAAAAACAAAAAACAAAAAAACTTTCTTCTTCTTGAACACTTCATGATGCATTTGCCATCATAGTTTCCAACCACAGATTTGAACTTTTCTGAACGTCAAATATGCTACTATTTTCAGAGAGAAAAGAAGGAATTAAGAAAAATAACAAATGACTTGCAATTTATCTACTGAGCTACATTAGCCACACTTTTTTTCAGAAGTACGATGTTATGAAATCCAAGACTAATTACACTGGAATTGTGCCTGAATTCTTTACAGTTTAATAATGTACTTAACCTACTTTATAGGTTATGTTTTTATAACTCTTTGAAAGTGTTCTGAAGGTTGGTTCATCCCAGTAATTATTAGGAAGCAGCCCTAACCATTTCGGTTTAAAGAATTTATCTACATCTTCGTCTTTTGAATAGAGCTTCCTGTATTTTGTCAACTGAATTCTTCAACTATGCATATTTAAGGGTATTCGAGCAGCGATTTGAAGTGTTCTTGTACACCCAAATGTAAGAATAGGATCCTGAAATTTGATAGTAGGGTTAGCAAAATGTATGTTCAAAACATAGGCTGCCTCTGAGGAAAATCTACTTAAATTCTGTTAACACTGAAAGCATTCAAAATACATAGGTAAAAATAGTGGGGCAGAAATACATGTGGAAACTGGCTTTGGTACCATAGGTGGATTCACTTAATACTGCATGCATGATGAACCATCTTCCAGGGCCTTTGCTTTGAGGATTTGAGAGTTGTCTGCATTGTGATCTTGGATGTCTTGGTAGAAGAAGGAAATTGCTGTATTTCAATGTATAAAGATACAAAAGTTAGAAGGATTTGGACAAGAGTGTGGCAAGGGTAGCTGTGGGGGGCTGGGGCTTGAAAATAGGCTTTTGGTTTGTAGCGGAGAAGGACTAATGTAAATAGAAATGAAAATGATTTTGGCATGAAAGAGGACAGGAAGCTAGGACACATCAGAAAAATGGAATTTAGTTGGATGGGATTGCTGAGGTTGATGATCTAAGGCTGAAATACTGTAACTTTATTTAAAAAGTATGATGCTGAGAGGTTTGAGCAGTAGGAAAAGCTCAAGCAGAGGAGGTTTGGCACTTGTTGAACAAAGAAATCACAGAATGGCTGAGTCTGGATGACTCTGGAGGTCATTTTTGCTCAAACAGGGACACCCAGAGCAGGTTGTCCAGCACCAGCTGCAAATAATTTGTGATAGCAAGAAATTAGAGGTGAGCATTACTTGTTGGAGAAGGGCTTGACTCTGCAATATGGCACTAGGATAAAAATGGGAGAGTTGAATTAGATTCATTTATCCATATTTGACTGAGGAAATACAGTTGGGCACTGCATTGAAGAGTTTGGGTAGATGAGAGTTATCTGTAAACAGTGGAGAAAATGGTTGCCAGTTTGGCAGAGTTGATATCAAGATAAAAGGTTGCGTGTGCCAAGTTACACTTACCTGTTATTTCTCTTGTTGCTGCACTTTCTGTGTGTTTTCTGTTTTGGATCTGAGACAGAGATGCATGTATTATTTTCCCAAAAGACTGGGATACGCTATGCTGTTTGGGCTCCTTGTTTTTCTGTGTGTCATGAAGGAAAGCCAACAGTCATTTCTTTTCCTCTAGTCCAGCTCTGTTACTGGAGTGTCTTCCTTGTCTATACACTTCGATCACCTAGCTTCCTTGGGAGGTTTACTTGAAATTCATATTTCAACAGGCTGTAAAGATGCAACCTAGCTATATGGCAGTTTGTGGGATCAGCGCATTGTGCAGCTGTCTAGCAGCCAGTGAATAACTTCGTTGTAGGCTTCTGTGATAGTGCATTGTAAGCGGTTGCTGAGATCCCATATGCTGAGGATGGGTATCAGGTTCGTTGTATGGAGATGGCCAGGTTTCATTAGTTTGGAGTACGCGTTCAGGCACACAAAATTGCTTGCATCTGCCAACATCAGTTAAATGAGCAGCAGTTAAAACAAGTAACAAAAAAAAAAAAAAAGTAAAAATTAGGCATTTTATAATTTCAGGTTTAAATTAGAGAAATATAATTTATGTTAAATATTTTAATTGTTTAGGAACTATAACATTTTTTGGTGGAGAATTAGATTACTCTGAATTTTAAGAATCTATTTTATATTGTCTTTCAATTTTAATGTTTTTCAAGAAAAAGTAATACTCCTTTTTGAGTAGAAACTCACAAATCTAATTAAGTTTTTGAAAGGCACTGGCATCAGTTGCACGTAGACTTTGTTTTTACTTTTTGCATAAAAGCTTAAATACCAGATTTCTTTTTTATTGCTGCTGATTTTAAAACTGGTTTAATATAAATGCTGAATATAATAATTTTCTTAATGCTTCCAGTGAATAAAGTGTAATTCGAATTGTTCTGTTTGAGCTTGTGTGCAGGGTATGAAACAAAAACACTTTCCAGTTTGGCATTCATCTTGGCAAGGAGAGACAAGTAGCACCTTCTTCTCTCTGTTGGAGATCTACGTTTAACATACCACTTTGAGCTTTGTTGTTTTGTAATTTATACTTCAAACCAGAGGCCCTTTCCCTTTTATTGTGGCATTTCAAGTTGTTTTATCTTCTTTGTCATTAAAATAGAATGATCGTCTACCTCTTGCCCTGCTGCTGGTGGCTGGGAATTACTATCACTTGTTCTGTAGCTCACCCTTAACTAACTGTTACACATCTGCTCATGATCTTATTGAGGTTAGGATATTATTTAAATGATGGCAATTTTTAAATAATTGAATAGCAACCCCAAGTGAAATCAGAGGGAGCGCTCTAGAGTGATTCATGGTGGTGTTTCAGCACTTCAGAATTGTTGTGGCACCTCTTTCCAAATTTGTTATGAAAACTCCAGTTAAGGAGATTCGTGCTTTCCCTCCTTCCACCTTTGCTTGTCCATTCGTCCTACACTCATGTAGTTTCAATTTACAATAAGATAAGGCAGCTGGACATGGAGAAGCTTGGGGAAGTTTAAGAGATGAAGGTACACACCTTGAAAAAGTGGGTTTTCTAGAGTTGAAACTGAAGCTTTCATACATTGCAGTAACAGTCCATACACAGTGGACTCTGTAACTGAGCAGTAGAAAGGGATTACGTTTTTTCCCCTTGATTTATGTTAATCTCTAAGGTAGGAGCTTGTTGTGGTCAAGTGGGAGTCGGAGGTTTTAGTTTAAGGAAGATGATATCCTGGCTGCAGGAATAACAAGAAGCTTTTGGCTTACTGTTTTGCCATTCTGATTCCTGACTACCTGAATCACTGCAGCAGGATGTTGTGTACAAAAAAAGAAAGTGGTATCTCTGTAAAAGTACTGTCCCTTGAATCTGTGGCTTTGTAATATTGGTACAGCTATGATGGCATCAGATTTTCAACTAGAAAGTGTTGGGGCTGGGTGCAGTTTGCTTTTAAATGGAGATGCAGAATACCTTTCAGACTAGAATTTGGTACATAGGATTTTAATTTCTGCTGGTATTAAACCACTTCTAGTTGTGTGTCAGTTCCTTAGTCCATACTGTTGTGCTAGTGTACTCCATGTGCAATAGGACACAAGATATTTTTTAATACATATTGTGAAATAAAACTATTTAAACATCAACATGTTAAGCTATTAGCATGTTACAAATTATCTTGTGGGAGTCAATTTATTGTCTTTCCACGGTGTAGATCCATAATGTGCATCTTCTTTTGAATAAAATTTAGTTTGGCAACACAGCCAGTGAATAGCTGTATAAACATACTGTACATTTTAAACATACTAAACATAAATGTACATACTAAACATAATGTACATTTTTCTGTACATTAGTCATTTCTGTGTTCTTTATATAATAAACATATGCCAAGGAAAATGGTACAGAAAATGCTTGTTACTCTGCAAGCATGTATGCTACTCTATTTGAGATTCCCCAAGGACAGGACAGTTCATGCTGCAGGGACAAATTTAAGGTTTGTTGTGTTCTCTAAGTCAGCACCAATGCTGCTGTCACGAGAACTCCACCACAAACCCGTTTTTCTATTCTTAACACAATTAGTTCCAGAAGTTTTGTATTCATAACTAATGATCATCCTAGCAGTGAGTTCATCGTGGCTTCTTTAGCTTATAACAGGTAGAACATGGGCGAGGAAATTAATTTTAATATCTACATTATTTAATGATACAAGAATGAACATCTACAGCTGTGTTCTTGAAGTCCTTATTAACTTTAATTTGTGCATTTCATGGTTGATTCAACCAGCTGAAAATGGATGTTATTGCCAGAAGGGATGGTGATGCATTCCCTCCCTCTTCCCCCTGTGCCAGCACCTGTATTTTTGTAGCCACAGGCAGAGCTGGATCAGGGACCTTACCTGGCTGAAAGCTAATACAGGCAGAAAAACAAAGAAGTCCAAAGAGTAATTTTCTGCTCAGTTAGTTCCAGATTTTGGATGGGAGATGCTGGTTTCCAGAACCTTAGTCAGAGATGCCTTAAGTATCTCCAACCGTTTAAAAGTGAATTTCCAAAGATCAAACTCCATCTGAACATGGAAACAGAAGCAGCCATGCTGTACAGTATTTAATTTTATATAAAATGTATTTCTTAACTGGAATCGCGGCCATAAACTATGAAGCAAAGTTCTTCCACTGTGATTTTAGCTATGGTAGTGAGCAAGGGTAGAGACAGAAACTTGACAAGTGGTGTAAAGCATGATGTTCCAGCATGCTTCTGGCCTTGTGGTTGTGGAAGAGTTCCTGTAGGTTTTCTCTCTTGATGACTGAATACTTCTTTGCACTATTCTTTATTCCCTTGCAGTATACATTAAGACAAAGAAATTTCTTAATGCTTAGATAAATAGTCAAAATAGAGATTGTAAAAGTTCCTTCAGCGTTGTAGGGTGTGGGTATCACTTAGAGAAGATGCAGAATAATCATCCCATTTCAGTAGTGCAGCAGAATTTCCATTAAAAAAAAAAAAGTAATTTCCATAAAAATAAGTAAAATACAGAGAAGAAGAAGCTGAAGGAAGAGCTTAAGACTGAAATTCAATTATTGTGTAGGGTTAGGGTTTGAAAGTGTAGCATATAGAGGTCTAAACACCTGTGAGTAATTATTTTTATCCCAATTGTCTTGTTTCTCAGCATGATAGGTTTTCCTAAAAGGTGGCCATTAAGGGAATGGGGTCTTTTGAACTTCCAGACCTTTGCCTTCTGTTGTGGCTTAACCCCGGCAGGCAGCAGCTCAGCACCACACAGTGGCTCCCTCTCTCTCCCCAGGTGGGATGAGGGAGAAAAAAAATAAATCGTAGAAGTGTGAGATGAAGAGGTAAAGCAAAAGCCATGCTTACAAGCAAAGCAAAACCAGGAATTCATTTACTACTTCCATTGGCAGGCAGATGTTAAGCCATGTGCAGGAGAGCGAGGTTCATCCCATGTAACAGTTTCTTGGGAAGACAAACACCGTCACTTGGAATATCCCCTCTTCCTCCTCCTATACCCCAGCTTTTATTGCTGAGCATGATATGGATTCTCTCTTTGGTCCATTTGGATCAGCTGTTCCAGCCTCCCTGCCAGGAGAAGCTCAAAAGACCTTGCAACAACTGTAACATGGGAGTGTTCCCACCACTATTTTCATCAGAAATCCAAAAACTAGCATTATACAAGCCTCTGTGAAGTCAGTTAACTACATCCCATCCAAAACCAGGACACTTTCTTTAGTACTTCAGGCCCTCAAAGTATACTTGAGGCGTCTTACTCAAATAATTTGTATACTGTAGAAAAATTAGGAATGCTTAGGTGGCCTATGAATTGCAGTGCTGATTGAGAAGCATTAGAAAAAAATTGGCAAAATGTTGTGTTCTGCTAACATTGTATAATAGAGTTATAAGACTAGTATAAAGTCTGCAAGGATGAGATTTTTTTCTGATTTATGTTCTATTCCTTTTGTTGTTAGGCTTTACACAATTTACTGTTTCTTACAGAGTTATAAAAAAAAAAAAAAAAAAGATCTGCAAGGAACTCAAAGAGAGCTCAAATTATCTGAATATACCACTCATTTTGTCATCTCATCTCTCTCTATTACAAGCCTTGGCTTTATTTTTTATTCTTTTTACAAATTAACAAATTATTAACAAATATTTTGTGCTGGTTTGATTTATTCCTCCTTTGTCTCCATCTGTCTCGTGGTGTTTTTGCTTTGATGCCCTTTCTGGAGGCTTCTCTTGCTTGAAAGCAGGTGGTGATGCAGCATCGCAGCGTAGGGTAGCCTGAGGATTCTTGTGTTCAAGGCCTGCTTGTGAAAGGCAAAACTGGTGGTTTAGGGCTGTAGCTCAACTCTTCAGCTGAAAGCTTCCTGACATTCCAGTTTTACCAATTTATTATTGAATAGGACAAAGATATTACTGTGCACCCTTAACCTCGAATTAACGTAGGGTTTTTGTCATTATATTTCAGTCGTATATATTTGCAGTTGATGTAGTAGTTAGCATAGTTAATTAAAACCATGGAGACTTTATTTGCATATACTTCTTCATGCATTATATGTCATAAAGGAATACAGATTATAATTATGCTTTGAGGTGTTTGGAGGATGTTGTGGGTTGCTTTCTCAGTGTGTTTGTCTGCATTTTGATTGCGTAACGATTGTGGTAATTGTAAGTTCGTGATAGAAGCTAGGTGTGTCCTCCTCTTGCATCTTCTGTCTCATGTTATATAGATACAACTATTTTAGTCTATCTGCTGTTCTGTCTTATTGAATGGCTTCTAAAATATTACGATATATTATAAAAACAAACTTGTATTTGGCGTCTTTTTACTGTTGTACACATACTGCAGCAAGAGATGATCTAAATGATGACTTAATAGGACTATACGATGTGATATGACTGCACAGACCAAATATATATTATAAAACGTATAATTATATACTTACAGCCCTGGCTCTTGGCCATTTCCAAGACTTTGTGTACCCTTTCTGTATTTCCTATAGTTCAAGATTTATGTTTAGATTTAGATCTGATACCTGAAAATATTTTTAAAGAGAGGAGTAAGGAAGCTTCCTTCACCCCTCTGAGATGCCTCCAAGCATTTGCAGAGGATTCTTGTGATAGTTTTTATTTCTCCTGTCCTCCCACTGTCCAAATAATTTGGGTACCTGTTGATCCTTACTCTAATTTGAAGACTAAAAGCTCTGAAGCTTGTAGGAGTGAGTCCTCTGAGTTAAAAACGAGGAAATAAGAATGGAATATGTCTCTGTTCTATTTAATACTGTGTCCAATGTTATTTCCCTGAGGGAACAGTACTACATCATTCACTCCGTATGGTAACTCTGAAGTAGTTAATACCTCTCTGGAGTCCCATAAGAATGATGATGAAACCAAATAGCCTGAATTAACTGTGCTGTGCATAGTGTTACCCATTCGGATCATGAATCTTGGGAGAAATCCCTGTATTGTTGTGTATGCTACCTTTAATATTTTTTTACAGAAAACAGATATTTGGCTTATTGATTTATAGGTGCTATACTTGTGCTTTTTGCAGAATGCAGATAAACCTGCATCTTCCACTACTTGAACAGCTGACTTAGAGGAGGTTTTCAACCTTATTTTTGGAGCTGTGCTGTATCTACACTTTTCTTGACATGGCTTTTTCAATTGAAGTCCTTTACTATTTCATTTTAAAATTGAAAACTAAAATATGGTAATACATCGTTATTTAGTAGGATTTAATTTGCAACTTCAGAAGGGCCTTAATGGACAAATTCTTGAAAGTGTGTGATACAGAAGACAAATTCTGGTGTCATTGCAAATGATAAAAATTATTGCAAAGAGGAAAAATATTAGTGAAGTAAACAAGCATTTGGAAGCTTAAGTAGAAATTTTTAATTTCTAAATGTTCTACCACTGTACACCAAATATCAGTGAACGGTACATGGAATCTTGTCCTAGATAAATTTTGCATGCTATACTTTTGAGCATAATAAATGAACTTTAAAGCATGATTGATTTGAAATTTGACTTAGCTCTTGTTTTAAAAGGTACAGAAGATGAAACAGGCTCGGTGATGCAGTATCCTACACAGTATATCAATCAAGATCCTTATCTGCATCAAGATGATGATCAGCAACAAGGATGGGTTTCTTGGGCCTGGTCTTTTGTTCCTGCCATTGTGAGTTATGATGATGAAGAGAACAATTCTGGTGGAATCGATGATGGAACAACGCTCCATCAGCAGAAGTCTCAGTCCCTCAAGGATCCTATTATTTCGATTGGATTCTACTGTACAAAGGCAACGGTGACTTTTAAGGTAAGGATTACTGTGTCATATTATATGAGTGCATTGATTTGTTGTGAAAGTGCATGAAGACTGTATGAATGTGTCTACTGTTTGATTTGAGACAAGGGACATTACGTGGATGGAATAACAAAAAAAGGGGGTGTGAGGAATGCTGAAAGTTTTTCACATCGTAATTAGGTGGTTTGGTTTGCTATTTGAGGTAGAATTTAACTGCAAACATTTTAATCTTAAAGGGAAAAAGAGAATCCAGTTGATATACTTGGATGAATGTTTTTGAGGGGAGAAGCTTAGAAGTCTTTTTGTGAAAATTTATTACAGTATTCATCTGATGTTTATATAAATATATTTAGTAATAAAAGAGCTTTAGGTTGGTAGAGCTTGTGCACAAATGCTGGAGAAATTTGTTTTCCTTTTTTTTCTTGTATGTGCAAATGTGAATTCAAATGAAACTTATTTTGATATTATTCTTTTTAGCTGTAATCAAATCTCTAAGTAGTTGTTGGGCTTTTCTAATACTTTCTGTTTGCGGAAGGGAATATAGAGTTAGAACAAGATACTGAAATACACTGACAGAAATTAGAAATTAAGGTTCTGATTTTGTAGAATACTTTCAATACGCGCCTTTGAGACTTTTGGATGAAGTGCAATACTTTCATAACCCTTAGATAATGTTTATGTGCCTGCTTTATATGCTCAGTATCATCAGAACCTCCTGTTCTTGTGCCTGTTTGGCTTGCCAGATGTGCAGAAGGTGTAGTGCCTTGAGCGGCTCCATGGCTACTTTCTCTTAGCTATTTTTGTTTGGTGGCACAGCAGGGCATTTAGCTGCTCAGCAGCTGGCAGAAAAGATGAAGCAAGCATCTTCGACAGTTGCAAGTATTCTGTTCGTGTTTTAAGCTTTCAGTCTCCTGGTAAACTTAGTTGCAAAAGTTGAGGATGTGAAGCGTCAGCAAACATTCAGTAATGTTCTTTTGGCAATCTGCCTCAGTCTTCATTTAAAAAAAAAAAAAAAAAAAAAAGGAAAAGAAAAAAGGCTAAAAATAAATAATGTAGAATAATTCTTCTGCCTTTAATTAAATCTTTGGGACACCACTAAAAAAATCTCAAAATTCTCATTATCATAGTTCAGATTGGTCTTTCTTTTGTGCTTTGTCATACAGTATTAGCTTCTCTTTCTGCATGTGAGAAAACTTGTTAAAACAATAGGAACATTTTTTTTGAATAGAATTTGCTGGATTGGGCTTTCCTAATGTTTCTTTGGCAAGCTTGTGCATTTTATATTAGGAAGTGATAAAAACTGCTTAAAATATAACATCTTAAATTCTATAAATTTTAAATGTGAAGTATGAGACGAATATGGTGACAGTTAGGAGGAAAACAGAATTCATTGTTCTACTTGCATGCAAAGAATGTATGGAATTAATTTGTGGTTCATATTTTGGTTAAAAAATAAGGTCAAGTTTCTGCATTAGCATTCTGAACAGTTGATATCATTCCAGCTAAAAAATCATGCCAAATTAAATGTTGCATTTTCTAATAATGGTGAAAATGATTCTTGTAATGTCTGAGTTCTTTTAATCAATTAATTGCTTTTCCTCTACAATAATTGCACACAGCTGAAGGGTGATCAGTGATTTTTTTTAAATCCAATTTTCATGGACATTTGGATTACAAAATTTTACTTTGAAACAACAACCACGTGTATCAAGTCTCAAAAATAATAATGAGAGCTTGTGGATATTTTATATAAAATTAGAACTATTTAAGCTGTTCAACATAAAAATAAGCTTTTTTTAATGCAAAAGAGCCTTGAATATTTTGTACCTCTCTGTCTTCTCCCTTTCTTTTTAGCTCCAGGTTATATGCTTTTTAAGCAGAGAGCATGTGTATTAGCACTTTAAATTTTTATATTGTAATCATGCAAGAAATATGAATGCATGTTTCTCTGAATTGCCATGACAAGAAACAAAAATAAGTATGATTGCAATTCAAAACACTTCCTTAATATTGTCATGCCGTTTAATTTTTCGCTGGGAAGAATAAATAATATATTTATGGATTTTTACAGCAATTTACAAACTAATTTGATACCACGTTAATAATGTAGCTGCGTATCTGTTTCATCTTTTCACATAGTTTCTCTTTAGAAAAGCAAACTAAAAGTTCTGTAGTGGATTTAAAACTTTTTGTTATGGCATACTTCAACCAGAAGTTGAATATGAGAAGTTCTAATATGGATAATGTGTTACAGCTGTTGAACTGCACCTGTTTCCTGCTTGTTAATAAATTTTGGCCATAGTTTAATTTGTCCTCATCAGTTCTGTATATTAATGACATTACTGCTGTTTAATACTAATATTGACTTTTATAAAGTGTTTATCCTATTGTTTTGTAGCTTACTGAAATGCAAGCTGAAAGTAGTTATTATAGCCCTCAGAAAGTAAAATCCAAAGAAGTTATATGCTGGGAACAAGAAGGAACCACAGTTGAGGTAATTTTTTGTCAACTTTTTTATTATAAATACTGAAGTAAATAATTTCTAAGACAAAATATATTGAATTACTTCATTACTGATTTTCATATTCTGCTATATTAGATGTGTTTATGTGTAATAATGACATTGATAGGCAGAAGGGGTTACTTTGGTATCTGACCACCATAGCACTAGAAATTTAGAGACTTTATATACATCCTATTTGATAAACTTGCTGTTTATTTAAGCACTAAAGATATAAATGTGAACATACTCTAGTTCACTTTTTTCATCTTTTCTGTTTCTCATGGACTGGAATTCTTCAAAATACCACATTTTTTTCCCCCACTAGATCCTTATGAAAGGTGAACGTTTCTTTGATTGCCAAATAGGTTTTGTTGGCTGCCAAGCCATGTGCCTTAAAGGAATTATGGGAATTAAAGACTTTGAAGAGAACATGAATAGGAATGATGAAGTGAGTATATTACAATATTAGTTGACTTATTGAATACAGCAGTTAATGGTATGCTTCATTAAAATATTTGGGTGCCAGAGTTGGAAATGCTGGTGTTATCAATTGTGAATAAGATTTTTGGATGTGTCACTGGAATATAGAACTCAATGCCTTATCCTTAGGGTTGAAAAGATGACAAACATCTAAGAGTGAGAAGCTGTGAAACATAAGTTTTTTTTTTTTTTTTTTTTTGACAACCCCACTTATCCCGCCCATTATTATATATGTTTTCATACTTTCATTCTGTATAGGAAATTAAATCATAGTTGGAATTTTTTGAAAGTACTTAAATCAACAGAAGTTCAGAGGGGAAGAAGTAGGAAGGTGATACACTAAGGATAATAGAGGTGTTACTCAAATAGTGAACAAGTATGTTGCCTTATTTTTCAATAGCATTGATGGTGTGAAGTGAGAAGGAGCATTAATTACAGTATTTTGGGTAGAAGCAAAACATAAATTGCTTAGTAAGACAAACCTGGGTATTCATATGAACTACTCTTAAAAATTTAGTGAACTGATGCATGAAATTTAATAGTATGGATTTTTAGTTGAGTTACAGGTAAAACAGTGCCATATTGTAGTGGCAAACTACATCTAAGCAAAATCAGCCAACTACACACCTGTTAGCATGGTTATTAGTTCTCTGTAAATTCTTAGTATTTTAAGGAGAAAAACCAAGAATATCAAAAACTATATAAAGCAAATGTACAGTAAGTTAAAAGATACTGTTATTTAGAAAATAGATACTGTGATATGGTTTGTTGGGTCATATTCTTGTACTTTCCCTGTGAGAGCAGTATGGCTTGTCATCCACTCTCAAGTGTTTGTACACAAATACATGAATCAGGAAAAAAAAAAAAAGATTTAGGTGTCCTTACATAGCTGTAGAACATGGGGAACACAGAAGTGTGGTGGGACGCAATATATAACTGGTATGCTGTAACCAGTAGTTAGAGGGATTGCCAGAAGAACAGTCTGGGGAGACAAGGATGAACCATCTGTGAGAGATGCTCTGCCGGCCTTGTTACAGACAAGGAAGACCTGGCTGGGGATTTGACAGTGAATGGCAGCCTTGCCTGCAGGAACGATGAGACTGTGAAGTTTAAAATCATGAGTGAAGTGAGCAAGATGAACAGTAGGCTGGTGTCCTTTGGATTTAGAAGAGCAGGTTTTGGCAGGATCTTGTGGAATAGTGCTTTAATGGGCAAAGAGACTTAAGAAACCTGATTGAGTTTCAAGGACAGCATTCTTCAAGCACAAGAAGCTCATTCTGATGTGCAAAAAAATAAAGTGTGGCCGAAGTCCAGCATGGATGAATGTAAAAACTCCTGACAGTACTAAAGTACAGGTAAAATATGAAGCATATCTTAAACTGCAGCATGCAAAAACTGCAGAAGAGGAACCTATTTCCTGGTAGTGGGCTGTGCTTACATGGCCAAGCAGCTAGCTGCCTGAGGAAGAACTGACAGCCCTATTCAGGACGTGTGTTGACTTAAGCAAGGCCTTTGACATGGTCTCCCACGCATCCCTTACTCCCAAATCAGTGAGGTATTGATTGGGTAGGTTGGGTGAAAAAGTGTATGTCCCGATTTTTGGGAGGATTTTCCCCGGTGGTCCTTTGGGAAGTTCTGGATATTGGCCACGTTGCTCTACTAGCGCTTGTAGTGGAACTACAAGAGAAACTTAATTTCCTCGGTTGTGTTTTTGCAACTCTCCCTCTGGCTCTCTCCTTGTTGTGAGTGCCCGGGATCCTCTCTCCCTTTCTCTTTTCGTTCCTGTCAAGTCTGGTGGCTCCTTCAATTGACCCCTTCATCTCCTTTTTCCGTCAACCTGTTGTGTTGGTTTCACTGATGGAGAATGACTGGAAGGGCAGATGTGTCATCATATACTGGTGTTGTTAGATAGCTGAACCACTGGCTCCTTGGTTCAATACTCTTGTTTAAGGTTAGTTACTTGGCAAAAATCAATCTCTCACATATTCCCTGTTTGAAGGAATAACTCCTGGTAGTAAGGTTGTGTTGATTTTAGAAGGGCAGAGGATTTAGGATGTGGAGAATAAAGCATGTAAAACCCCAGGTGAAGAAAGAGGAACATTCAAGTAGCAAGTGGGTCATACATTGAGATAACTACTTATTATGAACAGAATAGATGAAGCATGTGAAAGGCACTGGTCAGTCAGAGAAATAGAATATGGAGTGACAAGATAATGTACAGTTAAAAGGATGGAGCAGATTTCAGAGCAACAATGATCTAAAATTCATGTTAAAACAAAGCTAGTATGTGTTCTCTATTATTAGTTGTACATTATTAGCCCAGGCTGTTTCTATTAACCTAAAAATGGGGTGGGAGTGGACAGGAACATCAGCATTACTTAACCAAAATTATTTTAATTGTCTTACGTTTATTCATGATGAAATATGTGAGTGGAGCAGAGGTGTCCTCTTCCATATTCTCTTGATAGACTGACATGTCATTATTGTGTTATGACAGAATCGAAACTGCTCTGTTAACCTGACTTTTTTTTTCCTCCCTTGCCTTGTTATTATGTTTGACTACTTGATGAAGGAGGCCTATTTCTTTAATTGTGGAGAAAATCTGAGTGCAAAAGGGATGACGTACCTTACCAATTCACTATTTGATTACAGAAGTCCAGAAAATAATAGTATCCGTGCAGAATTTATATTGGATGCAGCTCATCATAAGGTCAGAGAATTACTTTGTTTCTTTCAAAAATATTTTCTAATGCTCTCTAATGAATCTCTAATGATTTTTGGATGTGTACTCTTAGAAGACTGATTTGCTTCACTAGGTCATGTTCAGCTGAATCTTACTTTGCAGATAGCCAAAAAATAAAATAAAAAAAAAAATTAAAAAAAAAAAAAAAAAGGCAACAAAAACATGTCCAAAAGAAACCTCAAAACCCCTCCTATCCTGAAACCTAAATCCAATGCCATTGTTTTCAAAAGTGCTAACTACAAAACATCTACGGGGAAAAAAAAAAAAACACAACAACACAAAGATAGGACAGAAATGCTATCAAAAGGTTGAGCTTACTGACATATACTTGTTTAAACCAAACAATTATTTTGTGGTTTTCAAACTGAGAAAGTCTTTCATGGAAAACAGATCTGGCAACTTGTTAATTTTATTGTCAGTGAGTGCCATATTCTTAGATACTGTGTTCTTGAGTGTTGTTCTTACATTCTTCTACTTAGGAGCCTTGCTAATTCTGCCTTTGATAGAGACAACTTTTCAGTCATGAATAGTCTGTGTTGTAACTTGTGCATTAAAATTTTATTCCCGGACTGTGACTTTTAAAGACTGTATGCAGTGACCAAGGTGGTCCTTTCCAGGTGTTTTCATAGGTGCTGTTAAGTGCTCTGTGTAATTGTACTGGTAAAGCCACTTACAATTTTTAATATATCTATTTTCTTTTAAATTTATTTTTTTCCACTTTTTTAGTACTACTGACGAAGTCTAACCATGAAGACTCCCTTAAAGTGAAATTAATTACTGAAACAACAAGCACTCATACATACTCAAATGGTGTCCATAGTTTTAAGATTTACTTGAGCTGCCTTCTATGCTTTTATGATTTGCCTATCGTTTGGCAAGTAGGGAAGCAAATTCCATGTGTAGTAATGGAATAGCTTACATATAAATCTTGGTGATGACATAAAGTCTTGCTCAGATTACTACTGTTTGAAGATAAAAACACCATATTCCGTAAAAAATGAGAATAAATGAGCTTCAGTTTTGAATGTAGTTAATTAGGCAGATATGTTGGATGCAAGAGGTCAAGTGAAGAATATTTACTCCATTAAAGGTACTAATTAACTAGATGTTATTGATGAATTGGTCAGTGTGTCTGCTGGAATTATGGATGTGCCTTTGTGTGGCCTCAAATAGAAGTTACATTACCTATCGGAAAGGTGAATTCTTTGGGATAACCTCTGTCCTTTGTTTTGATAAGCCTTTCCGTGTGTTGATGCACAAATCCAAACACGAATATATCTCTCTCATACCAGCCTATCAGTTGGTAATCTCAAGATTCTTTCCTTATACAACGTTTTCTTTGTTTGCTTTGCTTTGTTGGTAGGAGACGTACACAGAGATAGCTGGAATGCAAAGGTTTGGGGCTTTCTACATGGATTACTTGTACACAATGGAAAGCACTGGTGGCAAAGGTACCTTTTTTCTTTGTTTACCCTGTTAAATAATAGAAACAAAGACTCTTCAGACAGAGCTGGTCCTTGACCAGCTGTCCTCTAACTTACCTTAGATTTGCCATCAGGTTCACAGTTAAAATGGTTTCATCCGCATCAGTGTGTTTAGCTGTTTTGTTTATTGATGATTTATTGATATTCTTTCTTTTCTGCTTAAGTAATTGAGATCTTTTACAGTCAGTGGCTAAACTGAAAATAATTTTCATGTAGCAGTGGTAAAGTTCATGAAGTATGATGTCTTTTAAATAAGTTACTGTTATTACTGACTTCGGAAAATAAATGTTTTGAGAAACCCTGGAATTATGTTGATCATCCACATGATACAGAAGATTGAGTACTCTCATTTTCTCCTGTGAAGAAAATGCAAGGAAGAGAGAATTATACCTTTTTAGAATTACTCATCTGAAAGTATAGGTGAAGGTGGCATTTATGGTTGCAGAGATGACATCGGGGAGAAATAATCTTTGAATATAAATATCCCAAATACTTTTGTAAGCAAATACTAGTCTAAACCATACAAAGCCACGTATTTGCTAATTTGAAGTCATTTTTGAGATTTCTATCAATTACCTTCTAAATCTGAGGCAATACAGTGGGTTCGATGCAGTAAGTGTGTCTACTTTTGTGTCACGAAAAAAAAGAGAAGTTAATATGTCAATAAGTTATATATATATGTGTATATATACATACATATATCTGTGTTCTTAAAATGAATTGCGGTGTGATCCTCCCACATTGTCATCTACAGCTGCTGTTGTGCAGTCCTCCTGGCTAAGTAATGATTTCTTCTCCACCTATGTACTTATTACCACAAATACCATCTCTATGGATGTCTGGGAACTTCTGGCTGTTTCTTGACTGAACTTTTATTTGTTCTTGCTACCTAACCCAATTCATCAGAAGCTTTTTTTTGTTCGTTTTTATGTCTGTACTTATCTTTTAAGAGAAGTCTGAGGTCTTAATGGTTTTGATTTTGGGATTAATTACATGTTTAATATAAAAGGAGTAGGAAAGAAATTTCCAATTTGGCTAGAAGATGGATCATTTGAAGCTTGCAAACAGAAATAAGTGATGCCATTGCTTTCGGTAGTTGAGGGATAGACTAGGTAATTTAACAGTTCTTTCCCAGCCCTGAGGCTTTCCTGTCTGCTTACCATGCGTGTGATTTAAAGCTGAGAAAATATACGTGAAGTCAAGCTTCTACTGCAGTGTATTTCTGTTTTTAATAAAGAAATAACCACGTACATGCACACAGTACTTTTATGTAGAGAAGTTGAAGACCAGGATAAACATCATATCTTTTTTGACTTTTGGTATTGAAATTTGTATATGCATAGATATTTGATTATGAGGAAAATTTGATTATATGTAGTATTTTGCCGTGTTTTTTTTGAACACACAAGGAATCTTAAAACATAACTATTCCTGACTGTAACTAACTCTTTACAGAAATTGCTCAACTTAAAAGCTCTTAATTTTAGTTCAAGACCAGACTGCTTTCTTCTCCTTAGTTTCTCTTTTGTTTCTTCCAGTTTCCTTTCTCAGGGGCATGACATGTATTTTCTGCATCAGTCACTAGGAAAACACCTCAGAAAATGTAGCTTGGCTTCCTATCAAGCCTTCCTGGGTGCTTTTATTTCAGTGTTATTCCTATAATTTCAGCTGTTTGACCACATAAAGGAAAAGGGTAGTTAATTTTATATTAATAGTTTAAATATTGGCTGTCTCTATAGAATTAAGAACTTTAAACCGTAAGTTGTCAAATACACTTGTTTCTCAGAAAAGCAGATGATATTTTGTGTTAGTTGTATTCTAAATGATTTTCCACATCGAACACCAAGTAGGTAATTAATAAATAGAACATGAACAAATCATTAACAAATAACAAATGTAAATTATCTCATTTAAAATGAATATACAGATTCTTCAGAATTCTGATAACAATATAAATCTTACTACATTTCAATATATGGTTTAGGCTTCTAAACAAATACTTTTTTATACATTTAAGTATTTCTATTTGACATTAAGTATGTTTTTAGTTACAATCAGTGCATGCCATTTTTCCCCTAAAAAAACAACACAGCTTACATTATAGGGAGGCAGTTACTGTGATTGTAAGATTTTTATCTATCGAGGCAATTTTGGTTTGACACCTCCTTTGCCCCTTTAACCTTTTCTGAAGCATACAATTACTGATTAAACCACAAGTACCTCCTGGATAACATTAACCTCAGGAGTTTCATCTGTCACTTATAGAAATGTATAAATGACTTTTAGTATTTTGAATAAAAACAAGATAGTGAGTCATGTACAGTAGTTTTATTTTTAAATTCTTCCTGTCTTTCCCCTCTAACTTTATTTTTCTATTTTTTGCTTTGCATTTCAATATTTCGCTGAAATGTTGTGTAGTATATCAGTTTCATTGATTACTGGTTTGCATGACCTACAGACCTAACGGAGTGTAATTTTGAAGTTACTTTGTTTATAATGCGTATCTATCCATTTTGGTGGCGTGTTTATTTTGCAGCACTCTGATTTTAAGCTTTTTGTCAACTAGAATTAGACAAAAGGTTTATGGAGGGGCTGAATACCCAGTGGTTGGTAACCTGATTTTCCTGTATGCATCTGTGAAGTTTAAAAAGCAACCTGCCTGTAAGCACTGACTTCGCTAGAACTGATGGAATTTCTACTCTCGTTCTTTTGCACTCATTTATAAATAAATATAGCTTTTCCATAAATTGGTTTGTCTGTCACTTCAGTATATTATCCATATACAAGCAGTTACTGTGCAAATGAGTTTTTTTTTAATTGAAAAACTAGGCTATTATTACTTTTCAAGCCTTTTGGCTTTGTTTTTTTGTGTTATGTTTACTGATAGTGTTCATCTGAACTGGATACAAGATAGAATCAGAAGAAATGCTGATAAAAAAATCCTAGATTTTTTTCTTATTAAATGGTTTGAAAATCCATTTAATCTTGATGCTTATTTTGTCACTGTTGATTTGTCATGGTTTGCAAGACATTAAATATTTAGTGCTTTTACCAAAACAATGAAGACACTTCCAAAATTATAAGAGTTATAAGAGAAAAAAAGTGAAATTTTGCAAACTAAGTGTTTGAGGGGTGAAGGTATTTTTTTTTTTTTTTTACAAGCCATATGCAACAGGAAAACTTAAGTGTCTGAAATTTGCATAATTTAACTGAAGAATTTAAAATAAAACATGTTAAGAGAAATGTAAACGTACTGTTTTATAGCTGACAGATTGCCTATATACACTGAATGTGTGATTTTGGTCTACTTCATTATCCTACATTTATATCAGAAAAATGATAGTTTTACTTCAATTGGTGCACTAGTAGCTATTTTGAACACCAAGGTTATAGATCTTTTGATGCAGAGACTTAACAATCCTTTTATCCCTGTGGTGGTCCTTATAAAAAATTGTCTGAGACACGATGATTAAAGAAGTTTTCATTCTCCCTGCCCATGCTTTACCTCGTCACTGAATGGAAGGAAGGGTTTATCTTCAATTGTCAGTCTGGTTTAAAAAGTGTTGAACAGCACAGCTGCCACTGGCACCTGGGGTGAAGTTTCCACAAAAAGTTTGGATATTGTTAAAGAATCCCAGGCTTGAAAGATACAGACACAATAAAAAGGTCCCTCATTGACTAGGTTATACTGTGTGTGCTGTTGAGGCAAAAACTTGTCCTGTTTGTTCAGCATCAGAAAGGAATAGTCTTTGTTTAAAAAATATGTTAAGACAGTCATAGTGTATTAATGTGTTCAGTTTGCATTGTTGTATTTTCTGTGTAAGTCTGTGATCACAGGATCTGAAACAAAAGTAGATGACAGTTATAATTTTGTTATGTCTGGTTATTTGGTGTAATTTGTTATTGTTTATATAACTTCTTGTAGTTTCTGGGAATCAACAAGACCTTTCATCAGTAAAGAGTGAAGATTTTGGAAATGTTCAGGAGATGTCTACGAAAAGCCTCATCGTGGGTCCACTCAATCTCCGATTGGATAGCAGTGCTGTACACCGGATAATGAAAATGATAGTGTGTGCTCTGGAACACGAATATGAGCCATATAGCAGAACCAAGCCAGGTTTGCACGTTGCCTGCCTATATGCATGTTACATGTACACAAATACACAGAATTAAAGCAGACTAACTTCAGTGCTTTTGAAATTGCAAATTCCAAGTAGTTAATCTTTAAATTTGCCAGTCCAAAGAGCAAAAATTAAAAAAAAAAAAATGAAACATTGTGTTATCCCCATCAATGCTGGCTATACTTCTAACGCAATTTCAGACAATCTGAAGCCACTTGATTCAAGTCTCTTATGTGGGAGGGCTTATTTCATTGACAACTTTAGCTTATTTTTGGAGTCTAAGAGAAGAAAGAATGCATTTATGTGTTTGAAATAATACTTATACAGGGAAGAAAATGAATAGAAACAAGCTATGCTGAAACTGTTAGGATGAGTTTCTTGTATGAAACTGAGAAAGAGCTGTACAGTCTTCTCACACTCAAAACTTGGATTTCAAAGTAAGGACGGTGCAGTTACTGTTACATTTAGCCTTATGTAGAACCAGTTTATAGTAAAACATTGGTTATTATATGTATTAAATATGAAGGGGCAAAAAAAAATTGCTTTCTACTTTTTTGTTAGTTCCTAACTTTCTGAAAAAGCCACTGGGAGGTAGGTATTTTAGTCAGACTTACGTAATCTTGGTTTATTTTAGATCTTATGGATGGAAATAGAACTGTGCCAAGCTCAGAAGAAGTGGCATCATTGGAGGAATACATTCCCACTCGACTCACAACATTCACCATTCTTAAGTGTACAATTATAATCCCTGTGGCAGAATTCAATTTACTAGACCACTTGATGCCTGTAATAATGGGTGAGAAGGTATGTACTCGCCAATGCTTACTCAGTTCTTTATATCAGCATGTGCTATTTCATAGAACTTTTAAGGCTAAAATATGTGAAGTTGTAGCATCAAACACATTGCCTTAATAATAGGCCTAGGTTCATCTCTGCTTTTTTTCATCTCTGACTGTTGTCTTCATGAGAAATACTGAAAATTGAAACTCTGCCTATCCTGGGGTGGAACTGTATAATTTTCTCACTGAACTGTTATTCTATGTGCTAGATGTATTACTGAGTTTCCAATTAGTTTGCTGCCTGTCAGCCTTCTCTACAGATATGTAAGATGAATGGTGTGTGTGGTACATAGATAGACTTGTTAAAACTGAAGGCATGTAGTAGGAAAATAACATTTGGAGGAAAAAAAAAAAAGTCATAGAATAGTTTTGTGTTGCTTTTGGTCATCAGACTTAAAAAGAAGTAGCTATGACTTCAAAGGTTTGTTTTTTTTTTTTTTTTTTTTTAGAAAGCTTTTGCATCAGAAGGGTGCCTGTTGTGATTCTGCCATTCATGTCTTCCCATACTTGGTCAAATCAGAAATCTTTGATTACATGGTCTTTATAAAGACTTCACAGCATAACGTGTAGCTCTGTGTGTTCAAGTCCTAGCTGGGATACCTTCAAGACTTTACACAATTTACCATTAATAGCTAATGTTTGATCTAGTCACTTAAACTGTGTGGGGAATCAGTTTTTGTTGTGATTGTTAATGATTCCTCTGAATGTTCAAGACAGCATGAATATGAGGAGAACTTCTGATCTGGATGCAGAGTTGATCAGAGGGGTCTTTGGGGATAGAAAATGCTGGGAATGAACAAGGTACAGGAAAAGCATGCTTATAAAATATAGAAAATGACCCTGAAGTGGTCAGGCAGTTGGACAAGATGATCTTTAAGCGTCTATTCTAACTAAACTGTTAAAAGCCCACTTGCAAAAAACAAAAAGCCCGCAATTAAGATTTTTGTAAAGTGACTGTCTTGGAAAGAGAGCCAGAAATTAAATTTCCTAACAGCCCAAATTTGTTTCATCTTTTTTATATACACAGTGTAATTTCAGCCAAAGAATCCTGTATGTTTTTTATTCCTACAGGACTCCTTCTTCCTCTGTGCATGAAATCAGCATACTATAGGGATGAATCAGTGTTTTTTTAATCAATACTTACTGTTAGCTTTACATCTGGCTGCAGAAGCAGAAAGGATAAGAAGAGGCTGGAATTTAAAAATGAATCGATTGAGTTAAATTTCCATGAATTTTCGTCTGATATTAAACACTTCCAATGCATTTTTTACAAGGGGCTACTAACTGCATGTTGTCTGTCTTGCAGATGAGGTGTTCTGTTTATTTTAGTGGGATGTATCTTGTAGAAGTTCTCAGAAGTTGTTGTTACAACTAAAGCAGTGAGAGTTAGGCATTTATTTATGAAGTCCTTTTCTATGCTAAATATTCAACAATTGGCATTCAAATTGTGTTCCAGAATTAGTGAATAATTTTTGTATCAGCCTTTCTTTAACTGGCAATTTCTTGTCTGAAATTGAGATAACATTTGTGTTTTACAAGTGTTCTCATTTCTTCACTGAGTATACTTAAGGCATGTGTGTATTTTTCTTCAATTTAGACATGCTTATCTGTTCTGGCTGCAATGAGTGAACAGGTGACAAAACCGTTACCTCTTTACGCATTAGGATACATACATAAGCTAATTTTAGAAAATGGGACCTTACCAGATCTCTAATTGAAAGCATTGTTTCCTTTCAGCTTGGGATTGTGCTGCTTCTAGTCTAGCGTACATAGAAAGGTGGCCTTCTAACAATGGGAAAATAGCCCCATTTCTGTTGTAGGTTTGAGGAAAACAAGTTCAACTCAAGTGATTTTTTTGGTTACTATTTTTTTTATTTGAAGTTTCAATTTATATTTCCTGTGTGAAGGCAAGCCTGTTGAAAATAATAATTTCACCTTCTAGATTGAAACTGATACATGTATTGACCTAATGTCCTATTTTGAAGTTTAAAGAAATGAATCCAGGGTAATTTGAATTGGAAGAGCTGTCTGGAAAGTATCTCTAGGAGACCAATTGCTTAAAGCAAGTCCTGTTAGAGCAGGATGTTCCAGGGCTTGTCCAGCCAAGTGCCAGATAGCTTCAAGGATGAAGATTCCACAACAAGCTTTCCTGTGTACCTGCTTGGATGGGAGCTGCTTGTGTTTCTTCTGTCTGTTGTAATTTCTCTCACATTACACCTTTGACAAGAATCTGGCTCTGTCTTCTCTGTACCCTCCCAGTAGGCAGCTGTATAAAGCAGTGGGATCTCCCTTTCTTCATCTCCAGGCCAAACAACCCCAGTTATTTCAGTCTCTCCCGAGACAGAGCTCATGTGCTCCAGGGCCCCTGGTAGCCTTCCAGTGAGTTTTTGTTCCATGCACGTCTTCCTTGTACTAGACGCAGTACTCCATTTCAATGGATACTATGAAAAATAGAGTTGGATGTGTAAAATTGCAATATTTATATTTTGGAGCTGCGTTTTTTTTTCCTGAGACAGCTGGCATGATTTTGAACGTGTAGTATATGACCACGTAAAAGGTTAGATCAGCATGAGTTCAGTACGGTGAACTCTTCAGTACGGTGAACCGTTCAGTTCTCTTTGGAGTGACAAAAAGTAAACATTTTATAGAATAAAATATTTTGACTTAGCATATTCTTGGGTTGACCTTGGCCAGCTGCCAGCTGTCCACCCAGCTGCTCTCTCACTTTCCCTCCTCAACAGGGCAGGGAAGGCAGATCGAGATAAAGAGGGGGAAGATCACTTTACCAAGTGCCATTATGAGCAAAACGAGGCTTGACTTGGGGAAAATTAAGTTAATTTATTGCCAATTAAAATAGATCTGGGTGGTGAGAAAGACAAAAATCGAAATAACACACCCCCCAGTGCCCACCCCTTTTTCTCCCTGTCTTACCTTCACTCCTTCATTCCTGATACTTCTGCCTCTTTTCCCTCACCTATGGGGAAAGGGGGGTTTTGCTCAGTCCATAACAGTTTTCTGCCACTCCTGCTTCCTCACGCTTTTCCCCAGCTCCATTGTAGGTCCATCCCATGGGCTGCAGTTCTTCAGAAAACATCTGCTCTGGCATAGGGTCCTTGGTGGGCTGCAGCAGGGACGCTTACTGCAGGGTGGAGAAGAAAGCTCTGGGGAGACCTTATTGCAACCTTCCAGTGCCTAAAGGGGGCCTGCAGGAAAGCTGGGGAGGGACTCTTTGTCAGGGAGTGGAGTGACAGGACAAGGAGTAATGGCTTGAGACTGAAAGAGGGTGGATTTGTATTAGATATAAGGAAAAAATTCTTCACTGTGAGGGTGGTGAGGCACTGGACCAGGTGGCCCAGAGAAGCTGTGGATGCCCCATCCCTGGAGGTGCTCAAGGCCAGGCTGGATGGGGCTTTGGGCAGCCTGGGCTGGTGGGAGGTGTCCCTGCCCATGGCAGGGAGTTGGAATTAGATAATCTTTAAGGTCCCTTCCAATACAAACCATTTTGTGATTCTATGATTGCTCTGGTGCCTGCAGCACCCCCTCCATATCCTTCTTCTCTAATGTTGCTGTTTTTGCTGCTGCTTCTAACTCTTTTTCTCCTCACTCTTCTCAGCTTGTGTGGTGTTTTTTGCCTTTTCTGAAATACTTTTACACAGAGACACCACCAGCTTGGCTGCTGGCCTCAGCTGTGCTCTGTGGTGGTGCTGGCTGGAACCGCCTGTGTCCGGCATGGGGTGGCCCTGGCCTCTCCTCACAGAGGCCACCCCTGCAGCTGCTCTGCTGCCAACACCTGCGCACTGATGCTTAATAGAATTACAGATGAAAATTTTAGACGTAAATGCTAAGTTTTTAACACAGAGGAAGAAGTTATTTTGAAAATATTTAAGGTTTCCTGTTATTTTTATCATAATGCTGTAGTAAGCAGTAAAGAATTTATTACATGTAGATTCGTTTGTGTGTGTGTATTTTGAGAGAAAAAGATGTAAGAAATGTAAAAATGTATAAATAATAGAATATAAACGTAATAGTTACATGCTTTTCCCTCTTCTGTAGAACTTAAGCGGATTGCTAAATACTACAAGCTTCCAGCCCCTGCGGCCTTTACCTTCTGTGAGAATACTGGTGGATAAAATTAACCTGGAGCACTCCGTACCAATGTATGCTGAGCAACTGGTGCACATGGTCAGCAGCCTCAGCCAGCTGTCCGATAACCTTCTTCATTACTGTTACTCACACTGCTATCTGAAGGTAAAAGGAATCTCGAGATCTATTTCTTACTTCAGTATGCTGAGAAAATGTTAAAGCAAGTGTGGATAATCCTAAATGTTAACAGTTAAGTTTCTTGGAAGAATGTTTTCAACCTATCTAAAAGGACATGCAAAGTAAATATATCTTGCAGAATATTGTCATTTGGGACTGCTACTTCAGAGCTGAGCTAAATGTTCAGTAACATGAACAGAGAACTTCGCAAGGCAACAATACAGATGGAAACCCCAAGGTCTTTGTGGCAAGATCGAGTTAAAATAATTTGGAAGGAAACCTTTGTTATTTTAGGATAATGGTCATAGAATATGTAGATTACAGTGATTTACACTTAGCAATTTGATAGGTTATAAGGAAAAATCATAGTTTTTTAGTTGTACTGATAGAGCAAAACCATCATAATGGAGTATGCAGACTATTGCCAAAATGTTCTCAGTTAAAGATCCTTTATGAGAACAGTTCTTACTGCTAGGCTGAATGAATTTTAAGAAGCTTTGAAATTAAGTTGTCATCTGCTGAGGTTATAGTAGAATGAGAAAATGAAAAATAAAGAGGAGTTTTAAAATTGGCCTCCAAGGCTTTTAGGATGAGCTTTGTGCTCTGGCAGTTTGAAAGGCTTTTGAGTGCTACTTAAATGTAAATATGTACTACTGTTAATTTTGCTAAAATTTTCAGTTAGCTCTTCACTTGTGTGCTGATATCTTAATAAAAACCTTAATAATGAAATCTTATAGTGTATATAAATCACAAACACGATCCCAAAATTATGTGGCAAGCTTTCAGTTCTCTGGGTGACATGTTTACTCCCATCACATTGAAAGTGATTGGGATAACTATATCGCAATTCATCTATTTGTTTTTTCAGTTTTTTGGGACTTCTTGTTCAAGAAGTTTTTAGCAGCTGTTTGATCAGCATTTGCAAAATGTTGAGTACAATTTTAAGAGTTACAACTGTCCATTTTCCATACTGAACAGGGAAAATTCATAGAGTACAATTGTAATGAACCTTTCTCTAGATTCTCTTATTGAGAAGATAAATTGCAAAGCTTTTTTCTTATTTCCTTAAATATCACTTCTTTAGGCCATTGTTGTTGTAATGACAAAAAATGTTCTTTAAATGAAAGACTATGTGCAGTTTATAGATTTGCATTATTCAGTATCATGTATTTTAACTGATAGTTTTTAAACAATTCAGCAGACCATACTTAATGAGATTTTTTGATCAAAGAAAATATTTGTTACTTATTCCTATTGGGATATTATTTTATTACTGGAGACAAGTTAGTCAGAACTTCTTGGTTATTTGGGCAAAAAGGAATAATCTAAAAAAAAAAAAATCATTTATTGCTTACATTTTCAAAAGATTGATTTATATATTATGTTATAAAAATAATTTGAAATGTTCTAATTGTGATAGTATATGCTGACCAGCTGATTTTTTTTTCAGGTATTTGGTTTTCAGGCAGCACTGACCTCTTTGGACAGTAAAGGCTTGTACTGCTTCCCTGTTCCAGTTATTCCCTCTTTCAGTACTGCTCTTTATGGCAAGCTGATCAAGTTTCCAAAATATTGGTGAGTATGAACGATGTATGGTGTATTTAAGTAATGTACTCAACTACTTCTGAGTTTATAATGAATGGTTTAAAAATTTCAAGCTCTGTATATACATGTATATATAGTTCCCTAAACTTCTCTTTGTCTTTTCTATCACATTCTACTATTAAGTCTGTTGCCATTAATACTTTCTTCTGTAAGGATGCCTGTTAATCAGAATTTCAGACCGTTGAGAGAAGAGTCTATGAAAACTCTGTAGTAAATGGATTTCTTTTAGACCTTGTAGGAATCCTGTGAACCAATTTCCATTTTTCATTGGGTGGATACAAAAGCTAAAGTTACATAATGATGGAAAGTTTCATAGGTTTAACTGTCAGGTCTGTTTTAAACTCAACAAAGCTAAAAAATAAAGTAAAAAAAAATCCCCTCCCCAAGAACCGTCTCTACTAGACAGTTATTTATGATTTTTGTTATGGTTTAAAGTATTTTAAGCATTGTGATCATTTATTAAGTTCCTAGTACTAGTTCAGATTTTAAAAGCAAATATTTTCATTCTGAAAACAATTTTGCTTTATTATGAAATCACCTATATAAAATATATTATTTTGTACTGTAATGACATGGAAATTCAGTATTTAAATTTATCTCTACAAATTAAATATTGTGATCATACATGTCAGTGTATAATAGTTCTTTTTGTTCTATTATCATTTATGAATTGTGTTTATTAAAAATATTTTCAAGAAAATGCATTTTGCCAGTGTGTTGGACAAGTCATTACTGTTTTTTATCCCTCATTTTGAGCAGTAGCTGCCTCTAATACTTCTTTATGACTAAATCCTTATGAGGAATCTTACATAAGATAACAGGCAAGCAGGGTAATCTGTTAAATATTTTGGCTTCAAACATTCTGCATTGTGTTGCTGATTTGTCATGGTGATTTGTTTGTGAAAGCTTACTGGATTATTTAAAAGAAGAAAAAAAAAAAAAGGACTACTAGTGAGTTTGTCCTTAGTTCTATATTAAGAATATATTAGGTTTTCTGTTACAAGCCTTGATAACATGCTTAAATATAAGAGGTTTTTAGCATAATCAGAACACCACCAGGTGGTAGCAGCCTAATTGACTTTCTCATATTTTCCATCAATAAATTGTAAGAGTACTAACCACTTCAAATGAATTGCTGTGTTGTTGTGGTGTTTTGCTAAAGTAAATAAATAAATAAATCAGGATAACCAATAATCAGCACTTAGTAATCAGAGCACCTTAGGACTCTGGTAGGATTGACAGCTGACAACTAACTGACATTTAACATTTAATTCTGGTTTGTGATTCTTATTAGTATACCATTGAAATAAATTTGTGTTACGCAAACTTAGGTTGATGTAGTATGCTGTGAGACCTGTGGGTAGTTGTGGAAAATTATTATTTTAGAGATGAAAAATGGGTGAAAAATACTTTGTCTGACAAGTTCATGGTATTGAAGTCCTGGTGCTTTCTTGTGAGTGCACGTGTGCTGTCTTTTGCATGTGCTTGCACTTACTGCATTCAATGTCTTGCTCATGCTTGGTTTCCTGTGCTCTGTCACACACGCGCTGTTGTATGCTTGCCATCACTTTTTGTCTCATGGTCTCTCCCTCCCCACTCCCCCCATCACATTATGATGTGTGCCCAGCTGGAAAATGGAGTATGGTAGACTAAAAACAGGTAGACTCATAACATGGAAAAATAAAAACAGGCAGTAGTTGAAGGAGTGGGGGCAATGCCACTGCCTTAAAATAGCAAATAATCTATCAGCATTTATTAGAAGATCTTGTGAGACCACTGCTAGAGTATTTTCTTAAAAAAAAAAAAAAAAAAAAAAAGATAAAATTCATAGCAGCTTTCTCATTTTTCTTCTGTGACATGAGATCTTTCTAAAGGTTGTTTGTTTATTAACAGTGTGAAATAATTATATAAAGTTAATTCATTCGAACAATTTATCTAAACTAAGCAACACCAATTTGCGGGTAATAAAGTAGAAAAACAAATGAGTACAGCAGCAGCCAGGTTAAATGAAGTGTAGTTTGAAGTGAATAAAACTCCAGATGAAATACATCAAATAGCACTTGAACTAAATCGAAATCAGCATGAAGACTGAGAGCTTCATTGAAGTCATGCAGTGAGTGAGAATTAGTCTGGTAGGATAACCTGGTAATGTCATTAAACTTAAATTCATTCCCCCCCTCCCCAAATTATACCACCTGCTTTATTTGGATTTTTAGATTTCACATTCCAGAGTTTCTTAAAGCACACACATCTGATGCTACATGTGTTCTTCTATTTCTTGCTAGAAAATATATACCACAGACCATACCTTTTAAAAACAAAGACATTTTATGAACTGTTATGGAATCCCTCAGGTAGTATGTTTTGAGTTAGCAGTGAAAATCTCAACTTTATTTCTGACATAAATCAGTAGAATAGCTTTCTTTTCTAGTTTCAATATAATAATCTCAAAATGCATATTGTATATTAAATATTGCAGTAGTATTTATTTTTAAAAACTTTAGCTGATAAACATTGCTAACTTTCTAACAGATAAAATTTGAGCAACATCAACCCAGTAAATTTCATTAAACAACCATTAGTGTAAGAAAAGTGCTGTTTCATTTTATTTGCTAGATTGATGTCTGTTTTAATTTCAGTTAATACACTTTCTTCTTGTAAAAGAAATTTGCTCAAGCTCACTAGTTAACTAGGTCTTTGACATCTTTTAAATTGTTGTATACCTAATCTATTTTTATATTTAAGTAAAAACATCTGGTCTTTTGCTTTTGTCAAGCATAACAAGATGCAAAATACTATGTTAATGTCAATATTTTACAACTACTTTATGTAGTGTTGCATGCCAGATTGTAAAGCAGCTTTCAAAGCTTTCAGGAGGATGTCTAAAAACAACTGAGAATTAGCAGAATATGGTTAAAAGCCCAGAATGAATGACAAGAATGTTTATGGCCAAACAGAAATCTTGAGAGGAATTAGTTGTTTTTTTTTTTTCTTTCTTTCTTTTTGGCTACAATTTCTGTAGTAACAGATGAGACAACTCAGGGTAGGACAGTTCAGTGTTACAACCCTCTGTCACTCATAAAATACTACTTTATTGTGCATTTAAAGAATTTTAACAACATTAAAGGATGTTGATTTTGAATAGCCTTTGTTTCTCTGGTATTTGGATAAATTCTGAACTGTGTCATCCATATGTTTTATGAGCTAGAAATTGGTCCAGTTGTGTGTGTAAAAAAAAATAAAATTGATTTTTTTTGGGTTGGTATTCTCTATAATCCCTTCCAGTGACAAGCATTCTAGACTCTCATCATCCTTTATCAGTTCTGGGGAGGTTGTCTCTGTCTCCGTCTGTGACAGCCTTTGAGATCCTGAAACATGGTGGAGTAAGGATATAAATGGGGGTGATGTGATTTCTCTCAACATCCTTTCCATTCAGTTCAGTCCAGTAGTTCATTTTGAAGGGTTCAGAGTGAGTCTCTTCTTTCCTATTTTGAGACCAGAGCAATAGCTATTGGTTTTGGAGATTTGCTTAATTTGTTTTTTTAAAAAAAAAAAAAACTAATATTAGGAGTGCTGAAATATTTGAATGCAGTGAACACTATTACCCCTGGATAAAGTATTCAAGTTAGGAGTTAATTACATCTTGAACAGGGAGCCACCTGAACAAACTCATTACGTGAATCTAGGACTTAGGAGCTTTCTTGAACATTATACCAGTTTAGATTTGTCCAGGCTAGCAGTGAGATAGAGCTAAATATGACCCATTGTACCTGGTTTGAAGATTTTACTGTCTTCGTATTTCTTCTGTTTCCTTCCATGTTTTCATTGAAGAGCTGTCCATTACTGACAAAAGCTGCAAGATTTGCTTTCTTGCTAAAAGTTACATGCATCGAATGCTGGCCATCTCAGCTGACAGTGATAACAATGTCACTTGTTTCACTTGTTAGAGCTAAGGATTAGTGTTGAGAGTGTTATTTTATTAATGTGTGTCCTCAAAATACTGAAAGATTGCAGAAATCTAGATACAGTTATCCTCATGCACGATATATATATATGTGTGTGTGTGTGTACACACTTTGTTTTTATGAAGCCTTAAGAACATTTATGGTAATGTAGCTGCTCTTAATATTTCAACACAGCTTTACCTGTGAAGGTAAATATTTACTGTGTCTCCAGATTCTCTTACATCTGCATTAGGTTGGCATGCTAGGTTATAACCTCCTTTGGGCTAACTATTATACCAGGACATTGATTAACGTGGTTTGCCAGCAGCCTGTTACATTTTGAGTTTTTTTTACTTAATTTCTAGCTTTTGTTTTGATTCTGTTGCCACATAGATGTCAAATGGATGTTTTGTACACAACGTTTTATCTTTTTGAATTTATAACTTTAATATTAACATTACAAAATACGAGAAGATTCTGAAGACCTTGTTTTACTGCTGCTTAGAGTACTGCCAAACCTTTGCTGTGCAAAAGTATTTTAATCTTTATACGACTTCTGTTTGCCTCCCAGCAAGGCAAACATCCCTAGTTTAATCAAAGCCATGTAGTGGTGTGCCACACAACTGTTTTTAGCAGAATTCATCATCGGTATACTCCTTACAGTATCCAGTAAGGGCATTACAAGCCTCAATGTAAGTAATAATTTGCATCTGCTCACGTGTGCCTTCGTGGTCATCTTCAAAAACCTGTGTACTTTTAATGGTATCGCAATGAACTGACCAGAGTGAGAGCAATTCATGTTGATCCACCAGTAATGTGGTGGATGAAGATCTGCCTTGTTTAATGGTAAGAGGTTGTTAAGCAATGAAATTAGCTCCTGCTGTTGTGGCCTTTACCAGCAAGGTACTACTGTGATGACGATGGCACCTCTTAGGATTCACGGCATGCTAAAGAGAGGATTAAAAGTGTGTAAGGGGGGATCAGGTGAACTCTCATTGTTACAGAACTAATTGAAACCTTTTGGCAGGGCAAGTCCAGTGGAGTAATGCTGCTTTGAACTAGAAATTTCAGTAGGTTTGGGAGCTGGAGGGTTGTGAGATGCAGCCATCGTGCAGTTCAGTGCAATTGTGTGCTAGTAAGAGGCAAGTGGACCTTGCTGGCAAGAAACACAGAGGCAGATATCCAAAGACTGTGAACATTAGATCATAAATCCAGGAAGTTTTCCAATAAATTGACACTTGGGTCTTGAATTTGGCAGCCTGCTTTATTGACTAGTCACAGTAAATCAAGAGCAATGTCAATTTAGATTGAATGTGGATTATGTTTCACATGGGCAGTTGAGGGGCATGCTCAGTTCCTGGGTCAGAAGCAGAAACAGGTTGAAAACACATGAAACTCATTTTGTAGCATTCGGTTGTGACTATTAGTTATGTCAGTAATTGGATCTAACTGCCAGATGAAAATTCAGGGTATCCTTCAAAACGGAAAATCTCTGAGATTGCATGCCTGAACAGATGCCATCAGCGTATGGGACAGCGCAGACGGAGTCATGTGAGTCAGTCAGCACGTGTGAAAACCTGCTTGAACTGCTGAGATATGCCAGTGATGTGGGCTGTGCAAGAACTGACAGAAACAGGCATTCTCCTGGGTTCTGAAGAGGTGGTTGTGTCAAATTGCCTCAGATGTGAACAATCAGCCTAGGCGGTACGCTGAGTTACTTCAGCTTTATGCACTTCTATGCCATCACCTAGAAAATGCATAAAAGACCCATAATAGGAAATCAGACTCTTTTTTTGGTAGGTGTTTTCACTGTGGCTCTGCATCTTTGTTGGAGGAGTAGGTTATGAATATATCAGAGTTAATTGTGAACAGCACTCTAGGGTGGTGAATAGTTTTGACAAGAGGATGATCTTTCACTGATAACATCTCTTTCATTATAAAATCATAAGTAGGCTGTGCTGGTGTATGAGGATGAAGATGCTGAAGGAATTTTTGCTAATGCTGTGGAATCTTTTTTTAATCTTCACTGATATCAATGTATGAAGGTTCAACATGAACATTTTGTGGCGCTTTCAGCTGTGCTCTTCTGGAAAGACTTGTAGGCAGTTCCCAAGTCGGACCCTCTGTCCAGCAGGGGTTTTGCACTCTGCCACATGACTCACAGCTTGATTACTGCGACTACAAATTAACTTCAGTTAGAAACCTCAAGTTTAACTTCTTTTTTTTTAAAATCAAGTCCAGATCTAAAGTTACTGCTTCTCAGCAGATGTGGCAGACAGCATTCAGCAAATCTGTTAAAAGTGAACTTTTAATCAATGTAAATTGGAAGCAGTTGTATTTTTCAGTATCCTCTGTGAGGAGGAAAATCAGCCAAGCTGACTGCAAAGGTTGGTCATCTGTAGTGTTTCTAGTGCAATTATTTAGGCTAATTAATTGTCAAGGCTCTTCATTGAAAATAAATTAAGCCTATTAACTAATATCTGTCCAAGGAAAGTGATTGCACATGGTGAATACATTATCCTGGTTTTAGTAACTGTTGCCAGCAGTATTTGCTGACGTTAGTTCTAAGAACAAGTTAAAGGAATGCAGTTAAAAATATGTAGGGTTTTCAGGGTTAAAGCTGCTTTTTGCTTTACTTGTGACACACAAGAGATGTAAAACTTCCTGTCATAGTGCTGAAGCACTGTTCTGTAGAACTGATGCTGAAGAAAATTTAACCCCTAAGATAAACTCTTTTTTTCTGGTTGTATTTGGAAGTTGTTTCTTTTAGTGTTACCACCATCTGTAGAAAACTGATGAGGATTTTCAGTGATTCTGGCTTTGAGCATTACCTGTGTCAACTTTAGCCTCTGTAGGTTCATCAGTAGCAATTCATTACGCACAGTGGTTGTCCTTTTTTTCCCCTAGAATTTTGCCTGCAATTTGATGCCTTTTTTTTCCCTCCTTTCATTGAGTGATGAAGAGAAATAAAATCTCTGAGGCTGTGTCTAAACTACTAAATAAAACGTTCCAGAAAAGTGGCCTGTTGTGGCTCAGTTTAAGTCTACACACCTACCTATTGCTTCCTTCACTTCCCCTCACAAAAAGGGAAAAAAAATAAACAAAACTAAGAAAGATGAGGCCAGGCTTCAGACTGTGGAGAGCTTTTGGCATGGTTGGTTCCTTCAGCATTGCTTAGGCATTGTTTGAGAAAGTGTCAGCTGCCATGGCCCCAAACTATGGTAGGGAGCAAGCTAACAGGTAAATAGTATGTATGGTCACAGACCATTACTGATGGTGACACTTGGCCATGTTTACTTGGCTAATAAAGATATAACCTGCTGGAACTAAGGGCATGAGGCACAACTGTTGTGCCATCTTGCTAGCGAGACCCATTCAAATGTTGGTTATTACATAAGTTTTTGAAGGAGTGTGCCTTAGTGTTACTTTTTCCCCTTTCACTTTTCTCTTTGCAACTTCTTTTTAAGAAAAATGGCATGGGAATCATTAGGGATGAAAGCACCGTTTAAAGAAATTTGTACTTGTTCAATTCTGTAACTTGAAAAAAAAATTAGATAGACTTTTTCAAGCATTAAGACTTCTCATATAGTCCTTGTAGAATTATATTGCTGAAATGCTGTTATTCACCTTGTGTACCAAATAAGCCTCCTTCACACAAGTGCTGTTTATACACTTTTTTTCTTATTGAATAAGCTGTATAGAATTGCCATTTTTAACTTTTTACGGTTATCTTCATTATGATTATGGAGCGCTATTGTGTTGCTGGAAAAGCCATAGTATGTCCTTCTTCACCTCTGTAGAGCTTGCCTGGGATGGTAGGCTTCAGTTCTGCCTGGAGTAAGGTACCTGAAAATCCCAAGTTTTAAATTATGTACCTGTTTTTGTAGGCATGTTAATGGGGCAGGCTCAGATGAATTTGATAACCATGATAATCCGAATTTTTTATCCATTAGAAATCATTTACAATGTGTGTTTTTAAGAAAAACCTAAGGGATTTAAAAGTAAATTTTTACTTATTTTTGTTTGCTGATATTTTACTTGCGTTTACTCTAAGTTTAATATTTAAATTATTAATATTTAAATAAATATTTTAGTAGAAGGAAATATATTCAGTAAGCATGATTAGAATATTCCTTTGATACTCAGTGCTGTCAATGGCTTAGTGGCTTGCTTTGGAAGTAACTGTACTCACCTTTTCTCTTAGATTTGTCTGTGTACGTACATGACAGCAAGAAACCGTTTCTCTGATGCTGTGTTTTATTGGCAGCATCATTTCTTCAGCGTGAGTGTATGTGATTATTTTGGTGGTCTTAAGACTAATGACATGGACTTGAGACTTTCAGAGTAGATTGAACAAAACTAAATGCATAAAAAAAACTACGTCCATAGAATCTGCTTCCAAGTTTATCTTGCTTTCGAGAGGGCGTAATGTAAAGTCAATTCTGGAATCAGTGCATGAGATTGTACTTCACAGACTACAACTACTGTTAAATCTAAATCTTCTTAGTACTACGCATTTACTGAGATTTATCATAGCAAGCTAATGTTCTGCTTTAAATAGCTTCTGAAATACTTAAAAATTCTTTTGAGGTTACTAATTAATGAGCCTACAATATAATTGAAATACCCTTTATACTCCTTCTGCCGTTGATGCGTTACTTGCAGGCAAAGAAGAGTAGAGTTAGGTGCATTTGTTTGTCTTCAGAGATTCAGAGGAGTTCAGTAGCTGCCTGTGAATACAGAAATACGACTGCTTCTTCCAGCCTGGTGTACTTTCTGGCATTCTCCATTCAATGCAATATTTTGAAGCCTTTTGTTATAACTAATGTGGACATGTACCTTCTTACCTCTCTGACCTTCACGATCTAACTATAAAAAATTTGCCAGAATTTCAAGCAGCCCTTTGTCTCTCACTGTAAACGCATCTTTTACCACCAAAAGATCATTGATATGCAACAAAATAAGCAATATGCAGAAGTATTTAGCAGAAGAAATTCACAGAAAACCCAGTTTATGTCTTTGGACAAAGTTTCTTATTTAGGTCAGTTCTTAGTGCTTACTTGAATTTGGTGTTCTGCTTGACTCTTTGGCAGGGAATTGGAAACTGTGTTAATTTCCAAGATTTTTAAACTTTTCAGAGTGCAAACAAAAAGGTACTTTTGGGCTTCTCTCAGAGAGCTGTGGACCAGCTTTTGACAACTTTGCAACTGTTAATCTTCAAGAAAATATCTTAACTAGGCAAAGTTGCCTAGATTTGTTCACATTTTTGCCAGTTTCAACCAATTTTCATATGGCTACTTAGAGGTGAATTAAGACATTCTAGAATGGTGTATGTGAGAAATTTGCAAGGGAGGGCAGGTAAGGGAAATGTGTGTGTTAGCATCTGCGGGAGGTTACACTTGAGCATTTTCCTTATGTTCTTCTGGGCATTTGAGTATGTTAGAAATACTCAAATGATGTTTCTCTTCCTTTGTATTTTCTCTGTCTTTTTAAAATCTTTTAGTTTTTGGTGTCTTTTCTTCATCCTTGTTCCTTCATCCAAGATCTGTTATACCCCCCTGATTTTTGTCTTCATATCTGATGAAACCTGAGAGAAGAAGAAAAAAAAAAAAAAAAAAAAAAAAAACAAACAAAAACTGTGGCCCTTCTTGTGGCCCTTTTTGTGAGACAGTGAAGTCTGTGGATCTGTCCTTGTGACTGGTCCTGCTCAAAGCAGTTTCTCACCCTTGCTCTCCAGAAAAAGGCTACTTTTCAATCCTTTCTGCTTCCATTCCTCCATCTCAGCTCTCACAAGCCACTGCTCCTGGCTTGCAAGACTTGCTTTTGTCCTTACTCGAGGAGATGTCTTCAGGTGAGAAGAAAACAAAGCCTCTGTTCCCCATATCTGCATTCGTGAGAAATCCTCACAGCTGCATCTTTTGGAGAAGGATCGGATTTATGGGGTAGCCACTTTTCTTCCCCATAATGTAGGACTCTGGACTACAGTTTTTCTGGTGTTTCCAGAATACAGGGTAGTGTCATAGCTCTGGTCATCTGTGCTCTGGCAGATGGGAATGTCTTCCACATAGAGACCATGAGCTGGGGCGTACATGTATTTCAGGTTATTTCTCAAGTAATACATGTATAATCTTCAAACATGTATGACAATTTCCAAAAAAATGTAAGAAATAACAAAGGTAGGAGTTGCATGCAACATTGGGGTAGAAAAAGAGTCTGAGATTTGAAATCCTTAATAGACTGGAATGAAAAATTTAATCTCTCTGCCTTTTTTGAAATAAATTGGTTAGGAGGTAACTAATTTGTATTTGAGCTGCCAAATTTTGCAGCTTCCCTGGAAATAGGAAAGGTAATTTGACTTAAAAACAAAATGGTGAGTGCAATTTCAAAAGACCGTATTGGATAGAAATCTATATTTAAAACAAAAACAAAAAACACTACTTATTTGTATTGATAGTAATTTAGTGTTATAAAAATATGCTGTAAATGACTGTGTGACTGTGTTATTAGCTGCTGAATTGACTGTGTGAATTTCCCCCAGGCTGGAGGGGATGCTTTCGGTGAGAGCTAATGCTTTTAATTCTGGCAGCGTGAAAGGAAGATGGGTGTCACAGCTCTTCTCAGGGCAGCCACAGTCACGACTCTTCCTCTCCTGATAACGCCAATTTCAGCAGAGATCTCCGTGTCGGACGGCAGCAGCTTTCGTGTCTCACTCCTGTTCTGTGCCTTCGTGTCCTGCAGATGACTCTGTCAATGTAGTTCTCCTCAGTGAGCACCAACATGTTTCTGAGCCCTCCTGGCTCCCTGTTTTACCTGCTAATGGCAACCAAATGGCTCCGTGTGGCAGCTTTAGAGGATTGATTTAAAGGCTGTTGCTGCTGCTTCTGGGAGTGTGTGGAGGGGGAAGGAGGAGAGGAAAAGGGAGGGGGAGAGGCTTTGTGTCTGGATAGTAAAGTAGGCTACTTTATGGGACAGCAGCTCCCCGAGCGCTGTTCCACCCCTGTGGCTGCTGAGATTGGATTACACTACAGTATCTAAAGCAATGATACTTGATTTACAAACGTTACAGAAAAAGCAATGCACTCTTCTTACTTTCTCTTTATAAACACAAATCTTGGCTCTTTGGAGATTTATGGACAGTAGCGATTTTTACTTTTACCTTGCTCCCTCTAGTCGTTTTGTTGGTCTTGGTCATTTGCAGTTGTTCAGCTGCAGCGTCTCCAAGTTTCTGTGGATTTCCATCCCCTGCACCTTCCCCAGGAAACTATCACTTACCAGCAGCCTAGTGCTCCTCAAAAGAAACCAGGCATACCTCAAATAGTAGATGTGAAAGCACTCAGTGTCTGATTCCTTCTGTACCACCTTCATAAAGCCAGTGGTTCTGTATAGGAAGTCCCTACTTCCTTTTTTTTTTTTTCATTTTTTTTTTAGTATGATTTGATCTTTTCATAGTTATCCGTAGTTATGAATGCCAAATTTTCATAGTTACGAATGGCAAATTTCTCCTAGTCCTTATATTTGCATCTACTTGGACATAATGCAGCTAAATGTCATATCCCTTCCCTTTTCCCCATTAATAACCACAATAAATAAGATTTCTAGACTCAAAAAATAATAAATGGCAGATCTTCTTGCAGAAATAAAGAATAGATATCTAACATGTGAGTAAAGAAAAACTTGTCATCAATCACATTCTGTGAGGTAAGTTTCTTATCCCTTGTTTTCTGACTTCCCCCGAACACCTTGGGGAATTGTGAAGATACAACTCTTCAAAGATATAATTTCATGCACAGGATTCAGTTGGTGGTTGATATGTGTAAAGCAAACTGTATATATATTAAGGACTAGACAAGGCCGAGTAATTGTATTGTAATCTACCAAGAGCAGAGAATTTGGAATTGTATTATTTTAGAGTTTTTGTACATCGATTGAATGATTCTACATGGAGACGAATACGAACTAGTGATTAGAAAAAGTTTTTTTCAAAGGAGGAAATAACAGTGGCTGACTTCCACTTGCAATTCGGTGAGAGTGCAGATCCTTGATATCTGTCCCAGTGATGAGCAAAGCAAGGAAGCTGAATTTGGTCTGAACTTCCTAAATACGGTTTTGTAATGCAGCTGCGGGTTTAATGAGTTCCTGCGTACAGGTTCAGCAGCCACCTTTGTTTATAACGTGTCCGTAAATAAGACTGAGAACCCAACCCTTTTTTAGGTTTTCTCTTGTTCAACAAGTTTCCCTTGTCAACGAGGGTTTTAGTTCAAATGTGTTGCATTTTGGGGCATGTTGCCTATGACTGAACTCTTTGTGGAGGTAGACTGCTTTCTTGCTTTCTCTCTCAAACTTTTATTCCAGTGGATAGAAAGACTCATCTGATGCTTAGTGTGGCTGCATTCAAACCTAGAAAACCTAAGAATTTCCTGTCCTCACACTCCAGGTGTTTGTTTTTTCTTACTGCCTTCAGTGTTTTCTCCTGGTGTCTCACAGTAGATGATGTGACAGCAACCATCCCCCCGAGGTCACTGCTTCTCACTTCCTGGTTGCTTCACAAACCAGTGGTATTCTCATGTATTGATTATCATTTTTAATGTCTGGTTGTAACAAAACAACCTAAATGATGTAGAAGTGAACCAAGGTTACAGTTCCTTGGTTAGGGAGGTTACAGTTCCTAACATGTGTGTCCAGATTCTTGTGTGTCCAGATTCTTGTTTTTTTTTTTTTTTTTTTTTTTTTTGCTTTGGATTTGTTTCGGCAAGGTTTCTTCCTTTTTAGATATTTACTTGATATTAATAATCATTTTTGTTCTTGTAATCATTTATTTTGAATTTGCTGAACAATTCCCTTTTTCTATTAAAACTTCCACTGCGTTGAGAACTGAGACCAATTTTCTAGTCACTTCCTAAGATATATTTAAGTTTGGACTTTACCTGTTTTATTTTCTCAGTTGTTTGAAGGAAATCTGTTTTTTCTGAAGTTCTTGTATAAATTAACACTTGACAAAGATTTTTTCATCACTGACAATTTAAATTCCAGAACTGATGCTAACTAAATGAAAAGCTACACAATAATCAGCTTAGAAATGATAGTATTGTTCCCTTCTAAACCCAGATCTGAAATTTGTGGGAAGAAAAAAATCATAAAAAAAAAAAAAAAGAAAAAAAGTTGATAAACGTCCAAGTTCATTGTTGTCTCCCTTGCAATAAATTGTATGATTAGCAGTATTTCGTACAAATACGAGAACAAAGATAGCTGCAGCTGTCTCACCTGCATAAGAAATGATTTAAGAGTTCAGGCATCCTTTAGTGAAATCTATAGAAGAGCAGAAGAGCTTTCAAAGGCACAAGTCTTGGAGATGTTTCTGGAATTAAGTGTTCCAAAGTAGGTTTAATTAATTTTGTGTTAGTAAGACTTGGTTCTCTAGCACAAATAACTCTGTGTTGCTGTCTTAAAGACTAAAGCCTGTGGCAGTGTATGTGGCTGTGCAATATGACATATGATAACAGTGACATAATTGTGCATTAAAAATAATTCATAACTGTAGTGATTAAATTCCTTTTTCTTCTTCTTCTACATTTATGCTGCCTTCACTGTTTTGATATTTGTTGTTTGCCTTACCTAATAGCAGCTACTTAAATGATGTGAAGTGAAAGGATCAAAATGGTCTTTTTTTTTTTTTTAACTTGATGTAAAGGATCAGATTAAGTAGGAATGCGTATTTGGTGTATATGTGTAGGTAAAACCTTTGTTCCTGTCAAGTATAAAGCCAGCATACATACTCTGTTCGCAGAGGAGGAAAGGTGTACAAATGCTGGGTGAAGTTATTTAGGCATTTAAATTGCATTCAGGTTCTTCTAAGGCACAGTTGCTGGGTTCTAGTAGCAGGTTACTGGCTTTGTTATTTTGGAAAAAATGAACTAATAGTTTTTTACTGTACAGGATATGAGTAATAACAAAAATTAAATTTTTGGAAACATTTTGCAGGTTCCAGCTTTGCAGTTAGGGACTCTATATAAACCTCTGGAGCCAGCTGTTCACCGCTATATTCTTTCAATCATTCTGAGGTGTTGATTTTAAAAGAATGAGTTGCTGTTCCTGAAGTCTACAAACTGAAAATATTTCATAGCAGGCCTGTGAACTTAACATGGATTGGTTATATTGGTGCCTGTGCGTGGTGTATAATAAGGACCAATTCATGTTTTCATTCAAAAATAGCGAAGAAAACTATTTTCTTTAATGGTACGCCAGATTTATCCAAATATTTCAGCAAGTCTGTATTACAGTTTGTCAGCAAACTGGGTACAACCAAAGTGTATTTAGAAATCATTTAATTAGGACAGATTCATTTTCACTCCATGCCACTACACAGCAAGACTTGCTTGTTCATATTTCCTTAAATTTATTCTGGAATTTGTCCAAGCTGAGCTTTAATGAGTAGTCTATCCCGCTAGTTACATTAGGATTTATTTTCCCCTAGAGAAGAGTGTTTGAATTGGTAGTTTTTTAACCTGTTCGGTTAAATGAACATATGTTCAGGACTGCATCTTAACTCTTGAGTGTAAGGGTTTGAGAAATAATTATTTGTATTGTTGTTACAATTTTACAGTGCAGTTGAAGGGGTGGTTTTAGAATCCAACTGGGTCACAACTGTTTTAAGGTGGTGATGAGTTTTGATATGAAGTCACATTCAGTTGCTTAATACACATTTAATGATACAGGACCGAAACATAGATCTGACTTGGTTTACTGAAAAAAAAAAAAAATATAAATAACTATTTTCATTTATTGCTTGAATATATCTCTTGGGCCATAAAATATGGTTAAATTTAGCTCAGTACCTTATTAATGAGCGATTTTCTGTATTAACAGGTGCAGCTTGGTAGCAAGCTTGTATTTTAAGTTCTTTTAAATGCATTATTTGTGTTTCAAAACTATTATAATAAATCCTGAATTATAAATGCACTTTCATCACTAGCCAGCTCTAGTTAAAATTTCCTTAAGCAACATTTGCTGCACACATGGTACAATACCTACCCCCCTCCCCACACCTTTATGGACTTGATTTTTTTTCTGTAAAAAAAGGATTTATTTTCTTCAGCTTCCTATCCTATAAAGTCATCTGAAAAAGAACAGTCCAGTGTATTCCTCTGGGATTGTTAAAAATACAATATGCTTAGAATTTGCATATTATTTCAAAGAAAATATTTCATAGGCTGATATTACCCATAAGGGGATATTTTATGGGAAACTTCTAAGTTTCACGTAGTTCAGTACAGTAGCTGTAATATGTATTAAATGAATAGCCCAACTTTTAAAGCAAAATCTTTTCCACTGCTGCATTGTATGCTACTGCTGTGACAGCTCTTCACAGGACTTTCTATAGTGCATGAGTTTGTTAATACAAATGTGTTACTTTAATGGAATAATTGTGTAGCTGTGATTGTCCTGAATATTGTTGAAAGTTTTTATTTTTTTCTTCATTCTAAATTTTACAGTAGGGAGCCTGTCTTTTGAAATCTTTTTCTGACATATTTAATTTTAATCCTATTTAATGATGTACAGAAATGTAGAGAAAAGGTAGAAAATATTACTTATTAATGACAAAAAGGAAAAGAAGAAGGTACAGTACACCTCTGCAGTGAGGTAAATAGTAGGAAATCACAGTAAATGGCTTGATAAAAGCAATGCTAGGAAACGTTCAGATTGATGTCACAACACATGACATTTCTTTTGATATATCTGCAAAAAGCTTTACTAACATGCATATCTCATTTTCAGGATTTCTACATAAGAATGCTATGTAAGAGTAGGACTACACCAGAGTTAATAATTTTACTTGTATAATCTTGAGTTTTAAAATCATTTTTTATTTATTGGGTATGTAGCATTTTGTTCTGCAGGGAAGGATTATCCCAAGTAGAGTCACTTTGTGTACTCCTTTCTGCATGCACTCCATTACTTGTGCACACCTTTTCTGCTTAATTTGAAAAGCTGACAAAGCTGACAGCACAATTATCGTTAGCTCCAAATGAGTCACACCTCAGAGGCAGTTCTACTGCTGTGTTTTTTCCTTCCCTTTCCTCTCAATGTTTTTGAGATGGACTACCATGATTCCAGGCTTTACAAGGCTGAATAACCTTGGTCTAACACATGCTGATTACTTTTACAGAAGGCTACAAAATGCTTTTTTTTTTTTTTTTTTTTTTTGGGGGGGGGGTCTTCTGTCTGTAGTTGCATCCATTTTCTGAGAGTCTTTCATAGGTGTCTTCTGTCATATGAATCAGCTTTTCATTTCTTCCTTTGTTTTTAGCATGGCACAACAGAATTAGCTGTTGCAGATGGGCTTCATCTATCAAACTTTGATCTGTGCTGCAGACATATACAGCTAAGATAATTATGATTTTCTTCCCACTCCCTACAAAGGGAGATTTAGTGACCAGTAGAGTGCAATTCATATAATCCTCAGGTCTGGAATAATTAGATCTGTGTTGCCTGTAAGTCCTTTCTTGTGTTTTCTTTCCTTTTACCTTAAGTCTAGACAGCCATCTTAGATGGATGTTTGTTTATACTATAGGTGTGTAAAGCTTGATGAGATTAATTCTTCTTGTTTGAGGTAAAAAAAAAAAAAAAAAAAAAAAGATTTTCAGTTGGCTGTTTGCTGGTGTTCAAAAGGAATTGAGGGAGATCTGCCTGTGACTTAAGGTGAATGCTTGTTTGTGCAAGCCCAGATTTAGAGTGATGATGTTACCTGTGACTGTACCAGTGTGTCAGTATGGTAGTTGATACAAACCTTCTGATGTTTACAGTGCTGGTTTACAAGCCATTTTTCATTCATCGTGCAGGTATTTGTAGCTTCTGGGCCAGAAGTGTTAGCAAGGAAGGTACTCTGCTATTCTGCTTCTTCATCTAGATGATGATGGTGATGAATCTGAGAAGTGGTGGTGTGTTTTTTTCCTTCACAGCTTTCTTGGAGAAGTTTGTGCCCAGGGCCTCCTGTCCTGGCACTGGGCACCACTGCACACAGCCTGGCTCCGTCCTCTCTGCACCCTCCCCTCAGGGATGTACAGACAGTGATGAGATCCCCTGGGCCTCCTCTTCTCCAGGCTGAGCAGTCCCAGCTCTCTCAGCCTCTCCTCGTATAAGAGATGCTCAAGTACCTTAAATTAAATCTAATATACTAAGAAGGGTTCTAAAAAGTACACCCAGAATATTTAAAGGGTCTGTCCTATAATGCAGTTATGTAGATGAACTAATCTATGTGTAATGGGTTATGTGCTGGGGACACTGGGGAAAATTCTGCTGAAACACAGAGTACATCTCAGTGACGGAGCAGGAGGTGATTAGGTCAAAGGTGATAATGTTGTAAATATGCTGCAAGAAAACGCTCCAGAGTGGAAATGAAAAACTACTGTGGTTTTTGTTGAATGTAGCAGGTCAATCTATTGCTTAATTTTAGGTACTACTATATTATTAGTATAATATATAATAGACATATTAGGAAGAGAAAGTAATTTAGTGACTTTTTGATAGTTGTTGTAAAACCCTCTTGTTGATACTGGACTAGATGCAGAAGAATTCATTTCCAAACAGAATGCCTTGCCCTGTCATCCCAATATCCCTAACTTCCCACCAGATTATAAAGCATTGAAAAATATTAGTACCTATTTGTAATCTCTTAATGAGTGTACAGAACTTTTTTTTTTTTTTTTTTTTGGAATTGTATTTAGTTGTATTTAGTTGGATATTGCCTATATGGGTTTTTGGATCACTAGTTATATTTCATTTTGTTTACCGATTCACAGTAAGCTTTAAAATATTTTCAGGAAAAAAAAAAATTGAACAGATTTATTCTCTGGTTTTAGTAATTGTGCAACTTTGTGTGTCACTTTTACTTTGGTGACTTGCTTTTATTTATATGTGTTAAAACCAAGAGATAATTAGTTAAAAAAACATTTGATATTCTCTCCTCTTTTACCGGAAGATGTGAAGTTGAAGAACGTAACAGAATACCTACATAGGGTGAATTTCAATATAAGTAGAATCAGCTCTTATGAGAAGAAATTTTAACAGGCACACAGCTCCGTCCTTATAGGCTAAATGCTGGCAGTCTGCTATTCTATGACTTGTTTCTTGAATTGTTATTCACCAAAGCAATGATTTCTCTTTTTTTTTTTTTCTTAATGTTTTGAAACAGGAACAAGCGAGCTCACGTCCCACTAACAGAATGCATATTTGAGCTTCCGAATTTGACAGTTCAAGCAACTAGAGCCCAAACCCTTCTGCTCCAAACTATTTATCAGAGCTGGTGTCATCCTGTTGGAAGTGTCAGTTCTGTGGTGGTAAACGAAGCTTTACTGAATGAGGTTTTCCAGTATTCAGGTAAATTTGTGATGGTTTTGGTTATGTTAGATTAATACTCTTACTGTGCTACAGTGCAGTGCTAGTGAATGTGCATACAACTATATCCTTTAAATCCAGGTTTTTACGTAGAGTAGTTAACAGACAAAATGTTTTTTGTGTGTATATGGGTATTTATAGCTTATGCTTAGAAACCAGGATGTAAGCTAAGCCACCAAGCTTCGCTCCTTGGCACCAAATTCTGGATGCATTTAATTTTCCCATACAGGATAATTTTTCCATACTTCGCTCATCTGAAACATCCACCTGTGCTACCTTATATGGTGTCATGTTGTAACTTAAGATCATTCAGAGGTAAAGCTGTTGGATGAAATAAATACCGGATTATTAAGGGCTTTATTAATCAGTGGCATACAGAGGTTGATTTTTTTTAAAGGGCTGCATATGTTTCTCATCTAGTTTCATAAATAAATGTTTCTGTTGTGAAACTGCTGAAGATAGCAGGTCTCAGATGTGATAACGTAAATAATGAAGCTGGGTACCTGTCATGCTTTAGCAAAACATCTAGGAATTTTAGGAAGAAATTAAGAATTTATTTAGCCAGAATATTGATAAAATGCTGAGGTTGTCACCAACATGCATGATCTGAATGCTTTACTTTTCTGAATCTTGATGTTGATTAGCGCTACCTCATGAATAAGTTAAGACTACTTCAATTGACTACATCCAATATTTTTATGGCTATGGTCACTGTAGTATGGATGAGTACTTGTTCACTGTATTGAATGCTGGCACATTCTTCTTCCCTCTTCTTGCTTGAGAATGAATGAACAAATGTGTTTGTTTTGCCTAAAGTTAGGAAACAAATCAAATTTGCTTTTCTTGTTTTCTGTGTTCAGTATACAAAGCTATTTCATTAGTGTAGATTATTAATTTAAATATTGTTTATGGGATTTAATCCAAGATTATTTAATAGTACTATCAGTAAAGGATTTATGAAATGAACCAGGAAAATGCTAATAAAGGGTTTCATATTTTGAAGCTGGGCAGGGCTCTTACATCTAGATATTATTGTCGTATTATGCCACTCTGGAGGGCAAAAAAAGGGTGTAAACCAGTGAAAGAAGTAAAAGTGTGCCAAGCCTTCTAGAGATTCTAGAGAAATCCTTCTGATTTTGTCTCTGACCTTCCAGGAGAGTGGCTCAACTAGAAGCTGCAGGTAGGCATTAAGTAGCATTGAATTCCTTGTTTGTTCAGGGCTGAACAGAATGGAGACTCAGAATTGGGAGGAAATTCCCAGATAGAAATTTTAAAGTTTATAGCTTCTTAACAAAAGATGTTTGATTTTTAGATAGGTCTTCTTGCTGTCTGTTGGGACAGTTTGTTTCTGAAAATGGTATTTTGCCTTTTATAATTGTTTCTGATACTGTCAATAATTGTTTCTGATACTGTCAAGACTTTAAATAAGCTTATAAAGTAAGGTTTTACATTTGATATTGAACTGTGTTCCAGCGTTGTTCTTTTTTTTTTTTTTTAAAAAAAAAAAAAGAAGAAAAGTAACTCCAAAACTGAAAACTATGAGGAAAACCTTGTTTTTTAATTATGAGGTTAAAAAAGAAGACTAAAGTCAAAAAGACTGTAATGCTAATGTAGACATTATGTTTTGTTTCATGGAGGCAAACAGCATATGGACTGGTGTCCTCTAGTTCATTATGGGGTTTCCCAAACCCACAAGAAGTTGGGTGTTGCATCATCTAGCCTAGTCACTTACTTTGGCCACTAGTCAGATATGTATTGAGGATCACAGACATGTGACAAATATACTTGATTGTTCTGATATTTGCTTGTGGAAATCATACCATCAACTGATCAGATTTATTGTTGGAACCTTTCACTGCTAAACGCTAATAGTAACAGATTTTGACCAGCTTACTGGGGGACCACTCTTCAAGTGCATAAGGTCATCCCCAAGAAGATAATGTATTTTTAATTTATATTTCTTTGCAGGCTAGGATAATTCAGACCCGGTATTGTGACTAAACATGTAACAAAAATAGCTGAGATCTTTTGGCATCTCTATCATTACCTGCTTTTGTGAATGTGCTAGAAGAATGACTCAGAAATAGTAAATCATGACTTGAGGCAGAATGGTAGGTGAGACTACCATTAGAAATCTTTCTCAGTCCTGCTTTTCTGTTTCAGTTGTTTTTTTTTTTTTTTCTTGAGTTAAATCTGTTTTTCTAATGCAAGATAACTGCAGTATTTTCAGTTGTGGAACTCTTGGAGTAACTGTTAATAAGAAGTCTTAGTAAGAAGTGTTTATTTTTTTCTACTTCTGCTGAAGTCTTATTGATTCTTATTCCTTGTTTCAGCATGGTCACGTAAGGATGAGTTGGTGAGGTTTTATTTTCAAGTACCAATACTTCTGAAGGGAGTAGGTTTAAAATCTGCTCCAGAGAAATGTGAAAATACGAATGTGAAACTTGATTGCTTAGATGTTCCTACGGTTTGCACGGTTCTCTGCTGTTCTTTTACCTAATGTTTCATTCCTTCAGTTCAATGGACAGTAATACAGCCATGCTAACAAATGTGTTTGCAGAACAGAAATCTGGAGCACGAATTCTAAGTACTTAAAATAAAGCAAATGGACAGTGTATTATACATGTACTTGTTTTGATCTTGCTTATGGCTTAGTGGTTGACCTGATAAATTGTATACTGATGTATTTCTTATTCTCACTAAGTAGAGAATTCGAGTTGTGAATTCAAGACTATGAAATGACTGATGACTACCTTTTTGCCCTAACTCTTGGCTTGTTCATTCTGAAAGCTCCAGGTCCAACCAGTATTGCTGTCATATCATAGAATGGTTTGGGTTGGAAGGGACCTTAAAAAGGACAGCAATCAGATGATCTTTTAGTTTAAAGCCATTTCCCCTTGTCCTATCACTACACTCACTGCCAGAGTCCTTCCCCAGCTTTCCTGCAGGCCCCCTTTAGGTACTGGAAGGCTGTAGTGAGGTCTCTCTAGGCCGAGCAACCCCAGCTCCCTCAGCCTGTCTTCACAGGAGAGGGACTCCAGCCCTCTGAGCATCTTTTTGGCCCTCCTCTGGCCTCATTCTAGTAGGTCCATGTCCTTGTGCTGGGGGCCTCAGAGCTGAGGTTCAAAAAGAGAGCTCTGCACTGTGTATTCCTGGAAACATAGGAGAACTTATACCTAGTGTCTGGGATTCAGTCTTAGGTAGCTTCAGATATATTTTCTGCTCCAAAACTTCCTTCAAACTAGTTTAGGCCAAAGGTGATGTAGTGGTTCAGAACAAACTCTCAAGGTGTTTCTTGTATAAACTCTTATTATGAGTAGGTTCAAGAAATACCAGGAAGAGAAACTGTCTCAAAGATTAACACTCCTATCTCCCCTACCTTTCAATCTCCCTCTGTTCTCCAAAGCCTTTTGTCTACCAGGAGAAAGACATCTTCCTGAAGTATTTTGCAGTTGTTGGTTAGTAGACTTGCTGCCTCCATCAGATAGTCTGAGGGTTTTTTTTGATTAACTCATCCAAAGGAAAGGTGGCTGAAAAAATAAGTTTTGAAATCTCAAAAGCAAATCGTGTGTGTTTTGGTTTCTTACAGAATTTAAGAATGAGGTGACTGTGATACTAAAAATTTGTGTTGACCACACGTTAGTAATGTATGTTATGTTAAAACTACCAATAAAAAGATACACACTGTACTGTCACTGCCTGCCTGAGCTCAGAATGTGTGGAGAACAGCTAAATATGAGTATTTCAAGAAGGGTATGTGGTTTTTATATTAAAGATTACTGTAATGCTCCTCTTTGTTTAAATGTTGTGCCTTACTTACCTTGAAAATAATTCGGCAAAAAACAGATTTTTGATTACAAATGACTTGAAATCTATAGGTATTGGTAACTGTTTAGTGGATTTTAGTCGTCAGCCCAGACATAGCTCTTCAGAGATTTAATTTTGTTTTCCCAAGTTATTTTTATAACACTTGATGTATATAAACGCAGTAGCGTATTGACATTTTAGTTCTTATGCTTGCACATGCTTGAGAAACATCCCTATTTTGCATTTCAATTCCTATACATGCGGAAAGAAACATGAATCAGATACACATTGTGCTTTCTACGTTTTTACGAGTAGATGTATTGATGATGCTAATAACACTTTTACAATTTTTTTTCCAAAAACTATTGTACTGGAATTTTTTGAAAAATACTGTTACAATATATTTTAGAAGTTGAGCATGAATAATCCTATGGAGTAATTTTATTGTGTATTTTCTCATTATTTGTTAGTAGGTACCTGAAGCACTCAGTTTCTAAGCATTTCAGCCTGCCAAGAAAACATATACACAGTCACACATGGCTTTAGTTTACTCTGGAAAACTGGAACTTGCTACCACTTTTTCCTTGTCCTGTTCAGGTAGTTCATTATTTTGTTGACAGTTCGGTTCCATTAATCTGGTATTTTTAGGAAAATTGCTTGCAGACCTTACATTTCTCTATTGAAGGTGATCAAATAGGCATTTGAATCCCTCATGTAAATGATGTCTTAAAGTTAAAATAAAATCTACTTTCCAGAAAGTAACTGTAAAACTATTTTATGCAAGATTTCATGTGGGATACCTTAATGGTTGAATAATAAATTTTACCTCATAAAAATGAAATTCAATAATACAGTAGCTTTCTCAGCGCAGTAGCATCTGGTTGAATCTCATGAGAGCCAATATTTTCCAACTCATTAGGATCATGTCGTTCTGTATGTCGTCAACATTGACTTAGCCAAGCTACCTTTACTTACATAACCGCCAAACTATTAAATAGGTCTCTTGTGGAGTGAAGTCAAATATTCCTCTTATTTTGCTTTTGCCTTGGAAGAAGAGAAGAAAATGTACATACTGTAACATTTAAACATCTGGTCTAAACCACATCAGGGTAACACTGAGGAAAGTAACAGGATTCAGTATTCTTCCCAGGTGTACATATAAAAAAGGGTTGTGGAGCTGCTGCATAGTTCTTTTAACCACTTAGGAAAAAGACTGAAATAAGTGACTTGCTTTTCTAATACCCCTGGTTTTAAAACTACTTTTTTCCTCTTACCCCTCTCCACTGCCACCAAACCCCAAAACACAAAACCCAGCAAAAGCCTAGAATTTCTACGGTTAGTGGTAATGTAAGTTGTTAAGCTCTAATTGCTTCCTTGCAACATATTGGCATTTAATCTGTGTTTGTTCCACACAATGTGGCCAGTTTTGGCATTCATTTTGAGGACTATGACTTAACCTTTCTGGTTAAAATCAAAGTGTAAGGGTGCATTCTCTTCAGTAATTCCTTGGGAGTGGCAGGACACAGCTGTACAAAATGTGCATGGTATAAACGGTTTACTGTCTTGCACGGTGATTGTACCCACGTGTCCTTATCCTTCACTCAGGCATCTACCTGCAGCGTGTAAATAGCAGTAGTTTCATACGTTGTACATTTCTGTGAACGTGTGGTAGATTATCAGCTCTAATTTCAGATCAGTATAGGGTGTGGATAACCATCCTAAGCGCAATTCTTTATCTTTAATAGTTGAATGCGACGTAGTTTTCTGTAATCTTTTCTTTCATCTTATTATAGACATTTTCAGTGATATTCCTAAGTCTGAAGTGATTTAACTGAGCATGGAGTAGGTGGGCGTTTTATCACTTCCATGTCTAATCAGTGGTGTTTAGCTTGTTAAGTATCTTCTTAATAAATTCCCTCCTTGAAGCAATGATTCTATTGGATCATTCAGTGGCCTGAACTAAGGAGCTAACATACGAAGTAAACATGTTAAACCTGTAATTATAATTACCTTTTCATCTTTTCTGCTGTGATTTATGTATACAAGTAAGCTTTGAAATGGAAAAATCATGGTATTCTGATGAAAGGATGGTGATACATGTATGCTTAGTCAAGGCATTCATAAAAGCTTAACTCAAATCTGTAATGTCATATTGAGGAATCAGATGTATGTAAAAATCCATTAGAGACTTTTAAAATGTCTATTTTGGTGAAAGTGAACATATACATAGCATCAATAGCACAGCCAAGGAAAAAAAAGCCAATGGATTGTGAAAGGAATACATACATACATGAAATCTATGCATATACATAAGGTTCTTTGGTTGAATTATCTTTCAAAATTGCAGGAGAACTCTGTTCAGCATGTACGTTTGTTGAAATTAACAGCAAACTCCTGTTGGGTATGTTGGTGGGCTACCAAAAACAAGACACCTAAGCCTAGAGCTATAAATAGTGCCCTTCCTCTGGAGTCTGTAGTTTATTTGCACAAATAGCAATTGAAGCAGTAACAGAGGGCACCTGTTTTGTTTGCTCAGCTGTTAGCTTTATGTTATTTCATGTCCTGTTAAGAAAGGTGTGTTTGGACAGCAGGGAGGTAGGCTGCCTTTTTGCCTTGTTCTAGCTGCCTTGGACTATGTCAGGTGAAAAACTACACGGAGGGTGAGGTGGTTTCTCTTCTAAGAGCAATTGAGCATGCTGAGACTAAGATATGGGAATACAATGCATTACAAGGAGGATGGGAAGAACATAACAGCTCTTGAATCTGCTGCATAATAGGAAGCGGAAAATTCCTGAGAAGAGCTCGAAGCAGACACGCAAAAGCTTCAGAGTTGACAGGAGGAAAGATTGTTTTCTAGCGGGAGAGAAGTTCCAGAGAAGTTGGTGTCAAGGCTAGTGTCAGCCAGGAAGCCACCAGTGACTGCTACTGTAAGTATGAAGCACAAATGAGAATGCCATGGTGGTATTTTTTGCTGCTTGTGTTTTAAGAAGGTGCATATATGGAGAGGTTCTGTAACAGAAGTATTGCCCCTACTCATGCTGCAAGTTGTAATGATGAGCACTGCTGCTCTGAAGAGCAAAAGGAAACTTTGTCCCTGGCAAAAAAAAAAAAAAGAAAAAAAGATAATCAGAAAATTCTGATTAGAAGGGACCTTGGGAAGTTTTTTTTTTTTTCTAAGTGGACTGATGAAGAAATTACAGTCACGTATTTTTTAATAACACAGTGATAGCATATTGACTAATTTTTAGTTGAATCTTCAGATCTGGCCATATTAGTAGCAGTGCCAGTTACTTCAGTGAATGATCAGTGATTATTACTAACCAGAAAATAAAAAACCATTCCATCCTGCAGGTGAAGAAATGTTGGTAAAGGGTCACGTGGCATGGAGAGACCCATTTTTCTACAGAACTAGTAATTTTGTAAAAAATACGTAATTCTTTTCTTCAGTTGATAGCAAACATGTCCGTGGGACTATTGGAAAGTAACTTAGAGCAGCAATGACTAAAATCTCCCATTTTATCTGTCAAATGTATTATTGTTGCTTTTCACCTTTTTAATATTAAAGGAAAACCATGACTGATGATCTAAACTACTGCTAAAATGCAGTGGTGGTGCTCCTAGTACCTTACTCATGTAGAAAAAATAAATGGGCTTTTTTTGTATCTGTTTATTACTGTCATTTTTACAATTTCAGTGGTGCTAAATGGGAGTTCTTTGTAGAAGTGGTACAAAATCCTAGTGTAATCTGAGAATGGAACATACACCATTTTGTTTATGTCTTGGTAGCAACCCTTTTTTTTTCTTTCTGGAGGAAGGCAAAGTTGTTCAAGTAAGCAAACCAAAAAAAATAGAGGTGTTTACAGCTTTAGTGGATCTTCACGTGCATATATCTGAAGTGCTGTCATCCCTTTCTATTGATTCCTGTTCTCGTTCTCACACCAATTAGATATAACCTGAGCTTCAGTGCTATCAATACACACAAACTCAAGTCACGCTGCCATCTGGGTTAGTAAGTCTGTTAGTGTACAGTATTGAATACTTCCATCTCAAACCATCTCTCTGTGGTAATTTGACAGTAGTAGAAATTTCAGAAATCATTATCTCCCCTTTTCCCCTTTAGATTAAAGAATCCTACTTTGCAGGATTTCAGGTCAGTTTATACAGTGGAATTGTCTGAGAGGGAAATGAAGATGTGTACAGGTGATACAACACAAAGAATTAGTAATTTATGTCTACTAATAGTCTAATCTTTTCTCTTTATGGTTTCATGTTATCTCGTTTTGGCTTAAACACTAAACAAAGCTGTTGTGGGCTGCTAAATCTGCCTGTTACGGGGTTTTGATCATAAGTATAATTTATGGGGCTTCAGTAGTCACTGTTGAAAAAATCCTAAATGTGTGCTATCACATTCTGTAGTCTTTTCTTAAAATGGTACTGTTGGAAAAAACATTAGAAAAAGAAAGACAAACCAACCAAATTAATAGCAAATCTTTACAGTAGACTGTAAAATTGAGCTGTAGTAGCTTCATACTGAGTCTTCTCCCTTCCGCTGGTGCTGTACTGTTCAGGTGAATGTTGTGTATGTGCATTAAAGTAATGTTAGGTATTAAATTGCAGCATTCAATTGCAGTTTAGTGTAAGAATCCCTTTCTGCATCATTCATCTCTTTCTAATACATCCAGGTACTCCTTTTTTTCCTTCATTAGGGTACTAAATTTCATACATGGACATTGTTGAAAATGAGCGGGTGTCTTCTGTGCTTTTGTCAGCTGCAGGAGCCGATGGTGTACGCATTAAAAAAGAGCACAAAAATACGTGACTAAATGAGGTATCTAAGCCTTTCTCTCTTCTCCAAATCACTGTAAATCCAGGAGAAAATGTTCCCATTAAGACCGTCACTTGCAGAAGTTAACGTTCTGGCTGAAGATCTTTTCTTGGAGAGCAAAAGCCAACATCTTAAGGTTTATGAAGAAAAGTGATGAGAAAAATTGTGGTTTGGTCACTTCTATTAGGCATTTCAGTCCAAGTGAGATGGTTTGTTCAGATTACAATGTTGAGTAGGATAGTCCTTTTGTTTGAATAAGATGTTTTCTTGTTTTTTGTTTTGCTGTTATGGAATTAAATTTAATAGAAACGCTTTGTGATCCTTGTATAGCTTTACAAGAATTTAGAACAGCTTGTAATACCATATATTCCTCCTTGTTATTCATAATGAGAAATTCTGTAACAGGAAAGTATTGTCTAATTGGGGTTCTGATTTTGTTGATGGAAAAATATAAGCAAGGATAATGAGTGGAATTGATCATTATGGAAGGTGAATGAAAATTAAAAAAAAGTAAGTACAGAACTGAAAATGTTCCTGTGAGGCTTGTAACAAAAATATTTGCTGTAGAAGTGATCTTTTCTTTAGAAAAAATAAAACCAAACAAACTATAATTCAAAATAGATAGGTTTAAGAGTAGGCATCTTTATAAACTGTTGAGTTTATACATATGGTAGAAGCAGGCTTGCTGTTTGCAACGATGTAATACTGAAAGATAAGCAAAAGTTGTTGGTTTGTATAACTTGTATCTTCTTGATCAAATAAAAGTCGCACAGTTGAAATCATGTGACAGATTGCAGGTATTGGACTTAAAACTTGCTGTAACAGTGCCTACAATGTTAATAATTTCTAAAATAGCAATATGCTCTAAAATTACTTTTATTTAATATACTATAGTGAATTAACATTGAAATGACTCCTAATGTTATGTGGCTCCCATGTTTGTGGGGGCATTTTTTCTCTTGTGGCAGGCAAAGATATCAGTGGCACCCATCTCACCATAGTAAGATACCACCCTATGATATGCTGCAATACCAATTGCTAGTCTGAAGGCTCAGGTGATCTATTATATTAAATCAGGTTCTTTTAAAAAAGGGCAATGGTCTTAAACTAATAGATTTAGATTAGATGTTACAAAGAAATTCTTCACTCAGAGGGTGGTGAGGCCCTGGCACAGGCTGCCCGGAGAAGCTGTGGCTGCCCCATCCCTGGAGGTGCTCAAGGCCAGGCTGGATGGGGCTTTGGGCAGCCTGAGCTGGTGGGAGGTGTCCCTGCCCATGGCAGGTGGTTGGAATTGGATGGACTTTATGGTCCCTTCCAACCCAAACCATTCTATGAAAAAAACAGTAACTATAAGGCAGGTAAAGTTAGGGATACATTAGATTCTCAGAAAATTATCGTAAGCAAGAAAATCTTCAATTTTTGTTTTTTTTATTGGAAGGCGAATTACTGAAGAATAAAAAAAGGGTGGTGTTCTATTACAATATTATTTAACAGCATCAAGTGAATGTCCCTTCTTGTTTGTGAAATGAAAATGTGAAGTGAAGCGTCATTGAATATGGCACAGCAGATGTAGCTGCTTTGACCACACTTAGAAGTGTTCTGCTATTGTAGGAAAATATTCCTTGCTTTACAGCGTTGTTATGCTTTTCTTCGTTAATAAGCATATATATGACAGTGTGCATGATATGATAATTAAAAGCACGGATTCAGAGGAAGTATGAGAGTTCTCTGTATGAGCACAGCTCCTGAGTTTTTGGAGCTTTGTCTTACGCAAAATAAGAGCCCCCACATCTGCTTACCATCCTCCAAAACATACCTTGGAACCAAGGCTGAAGTTGACTTAAAGATGGTAATCAGGGCTGTTTCCAGAAACACCTTTGTTTTAGTTGGAGATCATCTAAATAAGTATGGTCCCCAGCCTGGCCGTAGTTTTTCTGCTGAGATTACATCATAAAGCTGGTGTGGATACAGATCAAACAAATGTGTTTTATTTTTTCATATATATTTTTTTTAAAAACGTCATCTTTTGGCTTTGTTTTGGAGGTAACATGATAAATAAATCCAGATATTACACCTTCTTGTACTTCTTTCTCCTGTCTTTACACCCTTCCTTTGTTGCTGCATCTCATTTTTGATGTTTTCCTTCTTTTACTGTTTTTATGCCTGATCCCAGGAATATTCTACCCTTTTCTTCTTTATTGGACATCTCTGGTCTGATCTTTTTCCTTTCCCCTTTTGGTTACTTCTTGTCTGATTAATAACAGCAAGCTTGTTTATAGTTACATTTGATCTTTAATTGTGTCCTAGCAAATTTAATTTACTACTTACTGTTGAAAAGTTAAATTGAAAAGCACCGTCTTATTTCCAAAAATAATACAAATTGTATTGAAAAGTTCAATCCATTGTAAATATATTTTTATTGACCTAAAGACAATGTTGTATGACAGTCCTGTTTTAAACAGGGGTCTTTTAAAATCCCTAGCTCTGTCTGGAAAAGAGGAAGGTGGGATGAAATTGTGCAGAACTGTGTACAGTGATGGAACAGCCAGAATTATCAATCTGTATTAAAAAGGGAAGCAAATTAATTAATAGATTCATCTTCTGCCCTTTATGCTGTCTTCACTTATTTCCAATTCTGGCCCTAGAAAATGGCTTGCGTCAGACTCCTAGAATAGTTCAGTTGGAAGGGACCTTCAGAGATCGATTCCAAGATGATGTCCAAGTGATGTCCAACACAAGAAGTAAACAAGTTGGTGCTCTAGCCATAGTGACAATAGGTGTGATGGGAGGAGTCCAGCTCAAAGAGACACCCTGAAAAACAGAGCAGTTACTGACATCAAGACTAGATCAATACTAGAGCAAGTTGGACTCGTGTTTTTATATGAGAGAGTCAGGTTGAAATTTGAGCCATTTTGGTAGGGGATCTGGTCACTTGGGTATGGGAGGTGGGTGGGAAAAACTCTCTTGCATGTGAGCTTCAAATGTTTTCCCTCTTAAAGATGCTTCTTCCTGAACTAGAAGGTTTTGTAATTATTTTTTTTTTTAATTCTCAATTATTGTGAAGCATAGGGAATTCTGTATGAACAAAATACAGAAATTAAGAAGAAATGCAACTCTCAGGTAGCCTCATAGAAATGCTTTAACTCTAGACTGGTGCAAAGGTTTTTTAAATTATTTCAGGATTTTTTTTTTGAATTCTTAAATTAAAAACATTGACATGTTTTTGTTAACCTGCTGTTGCAAGATGAAAAGCTTCATTGCTTCATATAAGGAACTGCTTTTAGTTCTTTTTTTCATATGAGTTCTCACATTTGGAAGTACATTTGTAGTCTCCCTCTGCCTGTTTTCTGAGGAAGATGCAAGAATCTCAATATTACAGAAGCTAGTGATATAACCTTGCACCTCTGCAGATGCTTCGAGTTTCCTTCTTATGTTAAATCTCTCACTTCTACCTGACTTGCATATGACATACCACAGCTAGATACAGTGATTTTTTTATGCCAACTACTTTATTCTTGTGTTAACATTTTTCGTTCTCCTGGATGTAATCTCAGATTTGTGATGTAGTCAAACTACCTTAAACTACATATGCTTAATAGTAAATTGAATTATTGGAGAAAAAAATCCTTTAAAAAAGTAATAATGATTAAACACATGCTTTACTACAGGCTGACAAAGAAGAGTTTCTCTGCTGAGTTAAAGAGCTCTGCCAACTATACTATTTTTGGAAGTCAAGGAATCTTTGAGTTTTCCACTTTCATCCATCTTTTACTGTCTTCTCAAAATTTTTCAGAAAAGTGTCTTCTCTGCTCTCTGTATCAGCTTATTTAATATGAGATCAGTGGGTTGTACTCAGAAGCAATGTGTTGTCTTTTAGTTTCAGTTTAGATGGTACAAAAACATGCTCCACACTGTTTGATAGTTGTGTCCACTTAGCTTTCTGAATTTGTATTTTCTGATATCGTCACTATTGAAGGAATATAATACATTTTGTTGCTCTGTGTGTGTGTATATATATGTATTACATGTAGATTGATATTACATATCAATCATCGCAGAATTTCAGACCCCGATTAAATTGTATGATATGGAATTACACTCTTTTCTGAGTACCTTTTAGACTTGTTACCACCATTACAAAAATTGGTCATCCATCCATCTGCAACAGGTGTTAAAGAAAGGAGGAATCAAGTTGGAAGAGGCTGTTTCAGTTCTTTGCTTGGTAGGATAGCAGATTTCAAACTTCAAAAGAATGACTGAAGTTAGGAATAAAATAGGTGTTTTTCAGGCACTTTTGGACATCACGTGAGTCTATTGTGATTTGCTGTCAGTAATGAGTCCATTTTCTCCTAGTAGAGTGGAAATAAGTGGTAGTCCTGCTCACCAGGAAGGAAGAAAATCTCCTTTCCACTCAAAATCTGAATTGATAGGAGGTCTTTGTTATGCTTTGTTACAAACCAAGGAATCAGGGACCAGTTGTTCCCTTTCATGCTTAAATTTTTGTGTGAGTACTTGACAGTGAGTGTTTGCTGTTGTAACTAGTTTTGTCCTATTGTCTTTCCAGTGTGTGTAGTGCATTGTTGGCAGTAAATGGCAAGTTGAGAGCAGGGGGGTATACCACATAAAACACCTGCTCTGTATCTTTTATACTTAATCTTTTTTTCAGATCCTTTCAGGGTCCCACCCGGTTTCTAAAGAACATCATTTCTGTGTGTATTCGACAGCTTTACAGACACTATGAAATTGTATTATAACTAAGGTATAGTTCAGAAAGGGTGAAGTGTACTATTCTGGGTGTAGTCTTAAGAAATTGCATCTAAAAATGTACTGTGTAAGGCCAGCAAACCAGGTCACTTCAGAGACATTACGAATCCATAGGTATTTGTCTACTCTTTTTAGACTGACTAAGCTTTAAAGTCCAGCTTTGAGGCACTGACGTAACAGCATTTGCAGTCCTGTTGAAAGCTCAGATGATTGCATCTTGCTGTAGCTCTCACAGCTCCTGGTTTCATCAGTTAACTCTGTATTCCGTCCATTGGGCTTAGATTAGGTGGCTGTGATCACCAAAGTGCTAAGCACTTGATCTTCTGTCTTTCAAGAGAGCTTTTTATAAAACTTGCTTTGATGTGTATTTCTTGTCAAGGCTACTTTCCCAGTGGGATCACTTTTATGCTGCTATCCATTCATATGTTGCAGTATCCCATATGTTATCAATGAAACACAGCTTGCCAGCAGATTTGTGCTTATCACCGAGACAGTACCTCTACCATAGGCAGCATTAAGAACAGCTACCTCTTTAATTCATAAAATTTGCTTTGTGTAAATTTGCACAATGACTTCAAAAACTCTTAAAGCCTAGCTGAAAAAGGGAAGAGTGCTTCCCATCTCATGCCCTCCCTGTTCTTTTGCCATCTTCATTTTTATGATTTGTCTGAATTTGAGTATAACCTTTCAGAATTTCTAACGATGTCAGTAAAGAGCTGTTCTGACTTCAAAACTCGAGGGGAAAAAAATTAACAGAAAAGAGCAAGTGACCAGTTTTTAGGGTGTTGCAGTAAGCACTAAAAGTCCACAGCTGTGGTTGGTTGTGAGATTAAAGAAATATAGTCCTGAGTATTCAATGAAAAACGTATTTTTTCTAATATTCCCTTATCAAACAGTCACATGCTGCATTTTCTGTGGTAGCATTTGATGAGGAAACTGAGCTGCAGAAAAAGAAGCTGGGAGTTCTACAAGTACACCTTGAAGCACATGTACAAATAAACCAGATAATTTCTAGAGACATAGATTGGTGTGTTTCCCTTCCTATTACATTCAGAAGCTGATCTGAGTTGTGAAGCTTGTCATTTAGGTTTGTATAATGGTGGCCAAGCATTCCTTGAACCCATCTAACAGTTCAATTGCTGCTAGGGTGAACATGAGATTATATTTTAGTGCACCAGGTGGCTTTGTTTTCAGTCTTTCAAAGTAGCATCTGTTATCTGCATCTTAATTCATTTTTTTTTTGTGAGATTTTCTTTAATTTTCCCTTGAAATTCTTATCTGCAATAATGAAGTAAGACTTTTCTGTGTTTAGAATTTCTCTATATGCATGTCACATTCCTTAACTTCCTTTACAGTCTGGTATTTCAGTGTAACGCTTTTAGTTGTTTGAATGTAACTAAACTTCTTCTGATAATGTTTGGTTCCTCTGCATTTATAGTGGTTTAAATGTTTCTATGCTAAAGGCATGGGAAGCATGAAGCTTTAATATGCTAGCCTAAGTATATGCCTTGAATATCATCTCTTTAGGACTCCAGTCCATATTTCATTTTGGAAAGTAGAAGCCTATGACAGGTCACAGAAACATTGCAGCAGTCAGTTTGAAAACTTTACAAAGAATGGCAAGAAAATAATTGTTTTAGGTGGTAGGATATTGAAAAGAGCTTGGTGATGCAAAGAGAAGATTCAGTGTTACGGTCTAATAGCATGAAATGTGGAGAATAAAAAAGGAGGGGAGCTCTGATATGTTCTCTGTATCAGTGAGCAGAACTACAGTCTGTGGTGGACTCCTGTGCCACTGAGCTAAGAATCCTTTTCTTTCCTGCAGTATGAATTGAAATTGCTGCCCAAAATGGTAGTGAGAAATGATGAGTAGATACAGTAAGTAAAATAGAGACGTGAACTGCAGTCTAAATTTCTGTTAACTAGCTCTAGTTTTGCTTTATAGTTGCTTTGAAGCTTTTTCATCATTAATACATTGTTAATCAGTCACGATCTGTAGAAGTCTTTTTAGCACTTCATAGTCTAAAGGGAAAAGAGATGCCATTTTTTTCCTATAAAAAAAATAAATTACGTTTTCTTCTGTGGTTTGGAATCATGTTCTGTTTCATTGAGGCCATAGAGAGCTTCTATTTTAGTTCATTAGGAAACTTCTTGACACAGTTGCACTGAAATCACAGTTTGGAGCTGACATACCCTTAGGGATGATTCAAGAGTGCTGTTAGGAGAGAGTTTATAGGGGTAACTCAAAGTTGCTAGCATTGTAATGCTTTAATCTTTTCACAAATCATTAAAATTATTATTTAAACAAAAGATAATACCTTATTTCAGGCGTTCACTTTTTCTTTTCTCTTTATTAAATATACATGTACCCTTTTGGCTAAATCTTTGCATTCAGGTAGGTAGTATCTTTGCCTTTTTTTGTCTCTGCTTTCACTGATTTTAGACATGTAAACCAAAATAGCCTAATAGCGAGAAAAGACTGTGATTGTCCCGTGTCACATTAGCACTGTACATGGTCTTGTGCCCCCACAAGCCTCAAAGAACAGCTTTGAATGCCAAATGCAATTCTAGTCTTTGCTTTGAATTTCCAAAAGCCACTGATCTTAAGTCTCAACTTGAATTTGGAGCAGAAGATGAAACTCTTATCAGAATTGTTTACAAGACTGGAAGAGATGTTTTATAGGAGGCAGATCTAGTGGTATTTGAGGCAACTGCACCGTGTATCCAAAAATGAAACATCTAGAAAATTAAGCTGTAACAAGTGCTAGTAGTCCAAATAAATTCCAGTTAAAAGATGCTCTTTTTTTTTTTTTTTTTTTTATGCAACTGTTAATGACTGAAACAACTTAGTGAGACTGCACTTTTATTGGTGGCGGTGGCTTTGATAGATTCATGCTGCTGGTTAAATACAGGAGGGTGATTCCATGGCCTGTATTTTATAAGAATTGAGGCTGAATGATCACAGGGCTTCTTTCTTTTCTTTTTCATTTTGTGTTACTTGATGCTTCACGACTTATTTTCTGTTTGAAATGTTATTTCACCCACATCTCTAACTGGAGCCAGCTGATTTCTGAACTATCCTCTCGGTCAGGCTGGGTCTATTTAACACAGTTGACTCCTGTTAGCTTTCGGTGCTAGTTGAAGTTATATATTTTGCTATTGTTCTATATTCAATTGGTATCTTACTGTGTATATGCTTTCTTAATATGAGGTTTCTGTTGCATATTAACCTAATAAATTTATTCATTAATTATTTCTGAGAGGTTTTTTGAAAAACGAAATCGCTCTTCAGTATTACAAGAATCTGGGTTTACAATACCACATCCTAAGGAAAGTTTACAAAGCATGCTGACTGTAACACGTTATAAAAGGTGACTCATCTTTCTTTTGCTTTACTAATTATTTTAAATACAAACAAATTTTGTTAAAATAAATCCCGTGAAACTGACTGTTTGTTGGGTAAGTGTAATATAATTTCCTGATTATTGTCATTTCATTCATCAGGTGTGGTTTTTTTTTTTTTTTTTTTTTTTTTTTAGTAAAGAAGAACTAAAGCAACAAACAGTCTGCTTTGTAGTCACTCAGCTATTTCATATACTTCTGGAAACATTCTTTAGCTTTTTAGGAAGCAACAACTATTTAATAATCACCCGTATTGAAACTACATAAGAAATATTTTTTAATTTTAGACATTGGCAAGAGTGACTGTCCCTTTGTAGTTGGAGATGGCTGTTTTTCAATGTTAGGTGTTTGCATTTAGCTGATTACCTTATTTTTTTTCTGTTTTGTACAATTTCTCTTTGGCAAAGGAAACTTGTTGATTATAAGGGGGAAATAAGGAAAGAGAACTGTTTCAGCAGCATTCTCTGTGCTCAAGGTGTTCTGTGAAGGAGGCAGCTTGGATTTGTATGATTTCAGAGATTTCTAACATGGCTGTTCGCACAGTTTCCTTATTACAAAAGTCGAATGGGTTTGTGTACTGACACGTAATAAAGCCTTTGGATTCTTCAGTTATCCTTGCTGTTGGGTTTGAACTTGAGATGGTTCTGCCACTGAACTCTTTGATGTCAGAAAGGTAAATAACTTCTTTCTCATCTTCTGTCCTTACTGTGAGCAATCATCTCGGTTAACCTTGGAATCTGAATTCATCAGAAGAATTCCTTAAGCCTACTGTGAGTTGCCTGTGTTTCATCCTGCTTTCCACAGCACAATGTAGCGTGCAGTGCTACTATTTTTATACTTTCTTAGCTCCACACCTGTTTCTTTGTTTTAAAGGGAAAAAAAAAAAGCAACTTCCAGAATATATAAGTACAATAGAGTTGTCCTTTAGATCATTCTCATCTGTGTTAAGAGCTGTTTGATATTTAAGTTGTAGGACTCTGTTTCCCAACAAAAGTCATGTGACATCAGCAGTGAGGTGCAATAAGAGCTCTCTTAGGATTACTTTAAATAGAATGGAAGACTTTGGGTATATAAGGTTGTGTGGCCTTGAATGTGATTTTTATTTGATATATGAGCTGTGACATAGCTATTGCATGACTGAGATGTGCCTGTAAGCGATGTAGTGTACAGATGGGGTTTCTCTGAAACAAAGCCAGCGACTAAATCTGAATGTGCTCATTTAAAGGGTAAAGAATACTTCATAAAACATATGGAAACATTTCTATGTTTTTTCATTAAATAGGCTTCTTATTCCTTATGCACTTTTAATGATTGTTCATGCTAATACGTAATTTACCTGAATCAAGATTGCTTATGCATCTGTATGGCTTAGTGACATTTGTATAATGTTACGAAGATTGTATTTAAAAACACATTAAATGTACTTTTCTGTTTTTGTGATTCCGGAACTTTTCATCATTTCAAAGGTAAAATATTTTCTCAGAACCGGTGGAAAAAAACGCACCACTATGCACTGCAAAATATATAATTTAAGATCTAGGAGGAATGTGAAATGATAGTAATATGGCAGTTGCACAACATGATTGACTTACATGGTTATTGGGATTCATTGAAATAAAATCCAGGATTATGTACATTTGAAAAAGAAATGTAGACCAAACTTATCCTAAGGGTATCTCGCTCTTCAAATGGATAGATACTGAAAATGTGCAGGGATTGTAGGGGGGCCCACGATGCAACAGGAACCTCCAGTGTGGTGATATGTCAATAGGAGCTAATGACAAGTGTGTGATATAACAGACTGGTGAGTAAAAATATGAATATGCAAACAAGTTTTATATATGGTCTCTATGAGGCTGAAGATGATGTATATGTCTTTTTTTTTTTATTGTAGTTTAAAAAGGAAACTGAAAAGTAGAGAGGGCACAGAAAAGACGTGCAAAGCTCATATGAGAACTAAAGAAAGAGGCCTTTGAGATAAGGAAAGATTGCATCTCTTTCTCCTCTGAGATTTGAAAAATCGTTCTGATTCTACCACGTATGGACTTTGAAAGGAATAATAATTTGGTAGCAAAGAATTCATTCATACTGATATCCTTTCTCTTTGATTAAAAACCTCCAAGTAAACCCTTGGAAACTGATATGTTTAAAATAAAGGCCAATAGTGAGAATGGTAACATTTAGGCCAGTCAACCCACAGAAGCGTAGAAGCTTCAAAAATTTTGTGACTTATACTGGAGGAAGAAGTTACTTCTTGAGTTAGGTATCATCAGATGAACCTAGTAGATACCAGGTTCTAAAGGATGCGAAGCGAAAGGAGTCATCTCCACAGGGGAAGTAGCCACGCTGTAAAACTTCCTTTTACAAGATACTGTGGTTGCTGTAAATTTACATTAAAAAAATAACATCTGGATAAATATGGAGAAGAAAAACAAAATGGTGGAAAACCTTTTAAACTAAAGACAGCCCTTCCGGTTCAGGAGTCATGTTCTTGACAGTTGAAGTATAGTCTAGGAAATGTCATGCAGACTTTCCCCATTGTGTTCCGTTCCCTAGGAATCCAGTGCTGGCTCCAGGTGAGTCTGGGTAGACTTTTGGTTTAAATAATAGTTTGTCTGAGAACTGTTTATGTGAAGAAACCATTTTGTGTTAGTGTCTCGTGGTCTAAAATGATATATAGTGAATGTATGTTGTATAGTTACCATTTTTATGCAAACTCAGATTACCTTGTACCAAGATCTGCTCTCCCTTATTTCTTACTGGGATTTTCCTTCTTAGTACCCAGTGAAACTTAAAGAAAATTAATAATAACTTCTGACAATGTAGTGGCTCTTAGTAGGAAATTAGTGTTTTCAGTAGGTTATAAGTATTGTACTTCGTTATCTTGTGTAATATTCACCACAAGGACAGGTGGCTGGCTTTGTTACTCAGTGCTGAAGATAGTCCTGATGGATCATGTTCTAGGAAGAAATGACCTCTTGCTGTCTCTCTTGCACACATGCTATATATATATATATATATATATATCAAAAAATATATATATGTATGTATATATACATGTATATTTAGGTGTGTATATATGTATATAATGATGAAATTTGAAATGATGAAAAAGATGAAAAGTTCTGGAATAAAAAAACAAGTATATATAATGTTTTTAAATACAGTCTTCATAACATATATGTATATACAAATACATATATGTATGTATGAAGTAATTTACATTACCAGTAGTGATTGAGATACTTGGACTTCTTATGAGAAAATGGAGGGTATATTCAAATGTTCTTCGTATAATTTTACTCAAAGCTCTGTTACCAAGCCTATTAGCTCATTTACTTTTTTTTTTTCTTTCTGATTGTGTAGAGGGGCTTTCTATACAGTTCGTTTTGCTGTCTTTTCTCAGGCCATAGGGGCTTGTCATAAGTTGTTTTAAGCTTCCATCTTTTCTTCCTCTTCTGTTAGACAGTCCATTCTTTTCTCTTTTGTTCCTACCATTGAGAATCCAAAGCATCTGAGCTGCTCCCGAGCATATGTCATCTGTAATTACTCTTCCAGGACCCTTTGGAAGAAATGCATGTTGTTCCTTTTATGGGGGAAAAAAAAAAAATCCCAAATTTTTGGCTCTCAATTGTTTTTTTCTGATTAATTTATTTATAAGAATATGAGGTGGAAACTGCAATTCCAGAGTTTGTCTGTCCTGTGCACGTCTGCCTCCATATTTCCTGATTCTAGATCTTTAGTTAGGATCAACGTGCTTCAAATTCAGAACATCCTTTAATAATGTGTTTATAGTATCTTAGACTATGGATCTATTTTTAATTTTTTTTTTTCACTTTGATGGCAAATCTATAATGGGCTTTAACATTTAAAACTATTAAGTTATTGTGATGGTGGCATACGTAGCTGCTCTTCAGAATCACTTAATCAGGGCCCTGATGCCTGAGGTCTGTAGGCAGTAGCTCAAAACAAATATTTATCTTTGCAAGGAAGGATACACAGAAACAAAGAAGTGTTTTGTTTTCTTTCTCTATAATTATTATATCTCACTTATAATGGATTGATGGTTTTGTTTTTTCTCCCTCAGTCCCATAATTAAAGTGTATTTGAGCCAGACTTTTTTTTTTTCAGCTGTTTCAGTCTTATCTCTGTATCCCTAATGGAAGGCTTTAAGAGTTCAAGGAATAAACACATAAAACTTGGATCTAGTTCTTTCAAATGCATAGATGGTCTTTTAGAAAACTTTTGGCACCTGTTTATTCCTGCATATGCTATTAAAGAGTTCTGGTGCCAGATTTTTGGATGTGAGCACTTCCATAAGGATAAGAGGATTTTAAAGCCTCATTTGCGCTGTCTTACAAAAGATGTGATTTCCTTTTATTTTTAGCTGATGTGGGATCATACTACTGTGCAAAGGGGTGGTCCTACCTTCCTTCCACTCCTGACAGCAGCCTTCCCTCACCTTCTAATGATCAGGCAGATATGTGAGCAGTTTGTTCAGCGTGTTAGACTGGCTGGGAAATGCACCTCCTCAGGGTTATTTTTCAGTCAGCTTAGCCATTTATTCAGTTTATAACGTGCCCACATAAGCCCTAGAGGCAACTTGAGGCATTGCCCCAAGGTATAGCATCTCAGAGTTTAAATGATTGTGTAAGCTGGTCTTGATGCCACACTCTGCAACGATCTCAAGCTCTTATTTTAATGCATCAACTTCTTTTTTCTCGCTTTCATGAAAGATGCACTATTTTTCAGGTTCAGATTGTTTACATTCTTGGTGTGTTTAAAATAATTATTAATAATCACTTACTGTTTTTGCTAGGTATATGTAAACTGGACAGGATTATCTGTGCCTCCTGCATTAACACTGGAGTCTGTATTGCCTCAGACGAAAGGATGTCAAAATTGATTAAATTCTGCAATCTATGTGCTAACATAATTGTAACTCTGTGCAAAAAATGCTTTGTATATTCCTCCCAAAAGGTAAAATAGTTGAAACATGTTTGGTAACATCCCTACACTGAACATTTAAGTGGATGTCTGTAGTTGGTGTGGAGGTAGCATTTAGTCCCTCAGTCTTGAAGTGGAAATAACTTTCTGTAAAACAAAGCTTCAGTTTCCTGCATATAGTGCTGCTGTTGAGCAGTCATTTCTGAAGCTGTTACTGCTTAGACAGTCTCCTATGAAGGGATTTCTGTACATACACTGCTCTGAAAAACTCAACTCTTTTCTTCTGGGCTTACAGTTAAAAGAAAAAAAAATAGAATTGGATGAGGTTGTCATCTAGCTTGGCTTGGAGATTTAAGAGGAAAAAATTTGAAGTAGATGTCATGAGAGTAGGAATTCTTGATTTTTAAGAAGGCACATATGAAGCTTGTGCTTGCAAAGAGGTCCTGCAGTTGTAAAGAGCTGTGAAGCAAGGGTCAGGAAACCTGCATGGGTATACTGTGTAAAGAAAACTATTTGTATCCAGAGCTATTCCTGGCATTAATATCAGTATAAAATCAAAACGTTTTTTTTAAGAGCTACCACACCTGGCCTGTAGATAATTCTCTATTAAAAATCTTTCTCATCTGGTATTATTGGAACAAAAATGGATCTACTCAGATTGTGATTTTTTATTATTTTTTTTGTGTGGGGGGGGGAGAGGGGGGCTAGGATGGGGGGTGTTGTTTGTGTTCTTTGTAAATAGGTGAGATACGCTCTCCTTGAAGTCCCTCAGTCTTCTAATTCCTTCTAATTCCAAATAAATGATTTCACTGTTTTGGAGTGTTTTTTATCTGTACAAAACCTCTCTGTACATCAGGCTGTATTTTATGTGTTTTTTTACTTGAATAAGTCAATACATGACCTCATCTCATCATCAGCCAACTATGCCACCGATGACCCAGTACTCGGTGTAATGCTGCTGCTGTGGAAGCCCAGCCAGGCTCCAGGGACGCCTCTGTAATGCATTGCTGTAGGCAGTTCTTAGGGTGGAGAGCCAAATACCTTTTTCCCTTGGTTTCATTTCCACTTTCATTTCCTTTGGGACTTCTGTTTCCTATGGAGGGTTAACCTTTCCTTCGATGGCTTTGGCATTTGAATGGTCTGCCTATGGCGTGATCATTGGGTGCAATGGGAGCAAGGAGAAGTGTTTTCCCTTGTTTCAATCCCCACGCCTTTATGTTTCCCTTCAGTATATTATGTGTTTGTATAGGTGTGCTGGTTTTTATACTGGTAACTGATCTGCAACACTACTGGGATTTCTTTAGATGGCATTCCTCGAAGATACTTGCCAGTACTGTTTTAGTTTCCAAACCACACACTTTATGCAATAGCAGCACCAATGTTTTACACTTTTGCAAAATTTTGGGGAATATAACTGGGAATTGTCAGCTTATGTGCAGTTGAAAAGCAGCTTAATGAGCTGTAAAGCTTCTGTGTTCCCTTTTTTTTACATAACAAATACATTATTTGTGCAGAAGTTGTTAGAATAATTTTAAATGAACAGGCTTCTAAAACTGCCAGCAGCCTCCATCTTTAACAACTGTCTTCGAGAGAAAAATAAAATCTAATCATCAACAAGATTATTCTTGATCTTTCTTATTAAAACATCTGGATATTTTTGGCCCTATTCTACAGTGATGACACATTTAGCAGAGGAAATAAAAAAAATGTGCATTCTTTGTACAAGAAAGGATCTCTCTGGCTTGTTTTATTTTACACATTTTATTTATGTATAGCCATAACAGTATGGACACATTTTCTTTTTTAAAAGGCATTTGAATCTTAAGTACAGGGGAAGCATTTCTATTTTAACTTTGTCACCAGAGTTTAAAAACAAATGAAATAAAACAACCTTCATCTAATTAAAAAAAAAAAAAAAAAGGCACTGTTATAGGGTCAATTGACTTTTCACAAATCATATTAACATCATCTTCTGATTCCTTGATTTTCTAACAAGTCTATGCCTTTTTATGGTATTTCCTTAGTGTATTGTCTCTTCTTGCAATGAGATACTTCAGGTTGGCAAGATAACAACCAGAATCTTTTTCACCTGTGAATGTATTGGCAGATACATTTTCTCATGGTAGGACGAAGCCTATTGAGAGCTATTGAGTTTAAACATCAGTTACCATTTCACAAAGCTGTTCCACACATTGCTTCTGTGTACTCTGTGAAAAGGTTATTAGTTAACTATTTCCTCGGGGAATTCATTTGAAACATATGTCTGATTATTAATTATGCTTTCTGTTTGGGGTGTTGAAAATTTTTTTCCTGCGTTTAATAGTATTGCCTGAAGTCTTGAGAGCTACACTATAGTGTATTGTGTAACTGCTACAAGAAGTAGCTACTGTATTGTGATTAAATGAAGAAGCTTGAAGTAAGAATACATTTTATTGATTTTATCTTATGATTGAACGTTAGGAGGAGTTTTCCCTTGCTCTACTGTTCTTCACACTCCTCAGTTTGAGAAGTTTTCTTATTGTTGGTATATTACCCATTTGCTGAGTAAGGTTTTCTTCTCTCTACAAAATTAATTCCCATTAGCATACACAAAACATCTAATTTTTTTTTGTGGTAGTGTAATGAGAAGTACAGAAAGAAGATGCAGGGTAAAGATGCATTTAACATATCTTATTGTGTGATCTTCAGGGAGAAAGTCACTTGGTTCTACTTGCATATTGCTAATTCTCCAGTGATGTCTCACAATTTACGCCATTTATCCAGAAGAGAGAACCAGGTTCTTCACATTGAAGGATTTAATAGTTTAGCTTATTTTGTTGTGGTGTGAGAAGAGCCGCAGGCTGTGTGTAGAAATAATATTTACAGATGAGCAGTGCCATGGGTGCATGTAGTGATTTTAGTGTTGTTCCATAAACAATTGCTCTCTGAACTAAGCTTAACGTGAGAATTAAATTGAGTATGGATAGCCCAAAAGTAGTGAAGAATATGATCCTCTTGAAAGTCAGTGTGTAGAGAAGCAATATGCACAGTAATCTGCATGGAACCTTAAGTGTGACTTCTCCAATACTACTTGCATTCTAGATACATATACGTGTTAAGTGTAGGCTTACATTTTTGTTTGTGGGAAAACAATTTGATAGGATGTAATGTTCTGTGATACGTGTTTCTTGGTGGAAAGTGGATGGAGACTACTGGGATTGGTCTATCAGCAGACGTAGTTCATGTAAAGTACATGGAAATGCATGGTAAAGAAGGTTCCATATTATTTCATGGGTTCTGTTGATATGTTTATTTCCAGAAAAAGACCTCTTGCTACATCTCTAGAATATTTTGCTCTAGACGTGCCTGCCATCTTTTAACAACTGTAGAGCATGCTTGTGCCTATAGGACAAAATTAAAGCAAACAAAATAATAACCTATGGTTATTTATTAAATTCCAATTTTTCTGCATTATAAAATACCTTTTTTTTTTTTTTTGAGTGTGACATGCTAAATGTTGAATTAATTTCTAAAGGAATGTCTGCTTTTCATTTTTAAGATGGTACTGTACTTAATGCATTGTGGACATGTGAAAGTGATTATGGAAATGAGGCTGTGAGATCTGAGCTTCGCTGCCACTTCGGTGTGCAGTGTAACTTGTGTTAAAGGCCATGTTATTCAACACTTGTGCTAATTAAGACAGTTTTCTGCTAAGCACAATGATTATCTAATTTTAATATTTTAGGAGACTTCTGTTGTAATACGTACAGAAATTACATTCTCAATACTAAAAGTTGCACTGAGAGCTCCGTTGTTGAATTTTTGTTGCCTTTACCTTTTTTTTTTTTTTTTTCTTTTTATCTGGAAGAAGTGATTTATTTGAAAGGATGTTGTTCTGTTAATCGGGAAGATCCATATCTTCATTCCTCTTATCAGTGAAGAAGAGCTCTAATTCTTCCGTGACTGTTTTTCCAAATAAATTTCTAAAATGTTCTTAAGTAGCAAACAGGAAAGTAGCTGACAAGATGAGAATAAACTGTCATCTCTTCTGGTTTAGATAGTAGAAGGAATATTGCTGTTTGCCATCTCTTTGTTGATGCTACTTCATGGGTAGTCTCTCACATATAAATTCTTCTTGCTGCTTAATGGCTATCACTGGCCCAACTGTGGTAGTCCTTGGAGAAGAGTAGTGGTGGCTTCTTACAGTGACACTGCGTCAATATGACCTGGACTATTGACCATCCCTGAGTTTCACTGTTAACTAAATATGATAATCGGAGAAGTTTACTAGTTAACATTGCTGAGTTATAAATTAACTTGTTAAAATACAGTGTATGAGGGACTTCAGTTAGACAGCTTGAAGGACTTAGGAGAATTGAGTTCTTAGCTTGAGACCACAGCTGGTTGGGCTGCCAGAAAGCAATTCATTTTAACCTTTGAGCTCTCTGCTTTAAATTCAGAGAAAAAATATGTTTTCATACCTTCTTTGATGTAAATAAGGAGACATAGTCTTCTTAAGGATTTAATTTAGCTAGGCTTTTAACCATAGATTTATAATTACTATGTAAAAAATTAAAAATGCTAAAGAAGTAAATTGATTTGGAAATTGAATTATCTGTTTGGTTCTTCAGGGCTTCAGAAGACTAGAGGTAAATAGTATTTTATGCTGGTAAATAACCCACCTCATTGCTTTGTTGGATAAGTTGTGCAGGAAGGCTGCAGTTAAAGCTTCAGAATCGACTGCACCAAAATATTTGCCAGAAGAGCTTTTTTCCCCCTGTAAAATAGTGTAAAGAAAGCATTACATTAAATCCACATTTCATGGGCATATTATGAAAGGAAACTACTTATCGATGCACATCTCACACAAGTAGGTAGTATGCAAATACTTTATCCTATTTATCCTCGCAGTAATCTTTTCCCCAGATCTTTGAATAAGGAACATAAAGTTACAATTTCATTTTTATGTGGAAACAAAAAAGAACATGCATTTATTTATTGAGTTATTTTGCCTTAAATAGTATTATAAAATACAAAACAGTGGTAGTCGCTTACTGATTTAATTACCAGTAGATGTAAGAGATACTATTTACTACAGAAAGAAGTAAAATCTCAAAGATGAAGCAGTTGTTTAGTTTCCAGGCAAGTAATACAGGACACATTTCAGAAACATAAGAAATGGTTTAATTTCATTAACTGTGGTCTAATATGTTGTGCATCCCACTCTTGGTAAACCACAGCGGCATTTACTGGCTATTGCTTCAAAGCACTACTGTTTTTCATCCATTTTCATTGGCCAAATGTGTCATAAGAGCATTAACTAAAGTCTGGAAAACAGTTCTCATGGATTTTGCTTTAATGATAAATCTAACATATAGTGCACTTGCTGATATAATCAAGTGAATGGAATTTCCAAAATCTTGACTTAATGTCTTTTAAGTATGAAGCAATAATGTTTTTATGAAGTAGCTTTTAAATGGCATTCGTTGAAGTGGAGAGCAGCTGGATTAGAAGGGTCTGTTTCTAACTGCAATCAGCAATGATCATTGTATCATATTACAATCACCCTATAAAATAGCTTGTATTTTAAGAAAAATGGGAAAAAGTGGGCGTGGGAATGAACAGAGAAGTAAGCATTGGTCTGTGTGATGCCCGAAGGGGTCTGGAATGGGTTACAGTTTGGTAATGTTGCTTCAGCTGTTTTGGTAGCAGTGTAGTCCTCAATGGAACGAGTTCCTTATCAATTTAGCTTTTTCAGGGTTTTAAAATGTTTTGGAAATACTGTCAATATGCATTTCTCAAGTATTTGAAGATGTTGGGTTTTCATTGTAACGTTTACCAGAAAAAAAAAAAAGATTTAACTAGAATAAAGACTAAAATCACAGAATATTTTTCAGTTCTTTCCTCCACTTCTCTGTACTACAAAATCTTACTTTTAATACTTTTGAATTTGTATACCAAGAATGTATCTCTTCGTATGCCATCTTGCTTTTGTCCCTTTTTCAGCTGGTAAGTTCTTTCAACGGGGACAATAAATTCTTTTCTTACACAATGTTAAATGTGTTAGCAGTAGCATGTTCTGAAATTTAGAAGTCAGTGCTGAAACTCCAACTTTAATTTAGAAAATCCTTGCATCTTTCCAGTAGTTGTGTGTGGATTCCCTTAGATACACTGTGTCAATGGATTAACTGAAGTGCAAGCTGGTTTTATTGTTTCAGCAATAGCTTGTAGTTTTCCTGGGCTAGGCAAGATACATAACTTCATTAAATTAAATTTTGTATTAAAAGTTATAGATATCCTTCAGTAAATTAAATTTCAAATAAAAGAAAACAAATGTGTAGATTACTGGATTTGGAAGAAATTCTGTGTACTACTTGACTAACGAGTATGCAAAAAAAAAAAAAAAGCATTAAAAAAAACACTCATTCCTGCCATCTAGCTATGTAGATACATCCATCATAGAACAAGATCTGCATTTTGCTATCAGCTAGCTCAAATAAGAAGTTCACTTTCCTGCCTGGAGAGGACCTTTCATTTAAAGTACTTCACTTCCCTGAGCTCTCTAGATAGAAAAGAGGGATCTACTGCTTGATTTATTTGTCCTGGAAAGCAGTTCCACAGGATATGGGAAGGGGCTAAGGGAAGCTGTTGTCATGGTGTGCATAGATTATTTTCTAAATTGCGGAGGGCTGTCTCAGCTCAGGTCAGACCAAATGTATACCTACAACAAGGGCAAGCCAAGTTCTACATTTTGGCTGTTCAGGAAAATACAGCCTGACATTTTGCTGGCTTCATTAGGACTTTTTGTGGGGCCCTACTACTACAACAGGATTCACAACTTTCCTTCCTGGTCTTCTGTCTTGTACTAGGAACATCCCCTCTGTCCAACCACCATGCATTTGTAGTATAAAATTACAATACTTGCAGTAGAATATACAGAGCCTCCAGGAGAGTCTGAGTCCTTCATTTGGCCAGGTGATGTGGAAGGTTTGCTTTTTGAAAGGCTCAATCCAAGTGACTTGACAATACTAAATCTAATGCATATCACATTGTGACATTCCGTTAATTCAGAACATTGTCCTGTAGCAGCAAGGTTAAGGTTTTTCGCTGTGTTCAAGTAGATTTTTTTAATTTAGATCTGCATATATAACATCAGTGGTATAGTAGTTCTATGCAATTGTCACGATTAATTTGTATAATTTTAATAAAATTATTACAAAACGTGACTCTTCCCTTGGATAATGAATAAATGCTCCTTTAAGACCTTGTGTTTCTCTAGGGAAGCTAATGTAAAGAAGTTGAATGCTTTTCTTTAGGTCAAACAGGAAATAGCTGCCAAAACCAGGATTTTTTTTCCAAATCCAGTAATCTACACATTTGTTTTCTTTTATTTGAAAACTCAAATTCAACTATTTGTCCACCTTAGCTGGCTGGGATTTTAGGCACAGTTATAGTGTGTATATCTTAATCCAATCCTACCCAAGAGTGTATGAACGCCTTCTGGAATAAATCAAAACAAGAAATGTAGCTGAATAAAGTTTCTGACTGATAGATCTGTTGTATAATCTGTTGTATCATTGTAATGCCTAGGAAAAAGAAATCCCGCTCATCCTGTCTACCTCTCACTCCCCTCCTCCTTCAAATCTCTGTTGTTTTACAGTCCATTGCATTTTATTAACACTTTTGACCTCTAATAAATCTTTTAGAAATTTTTGTTATAATTTCCTAAAGATTTCCAGAAAATTCAGTGTTTTTTTTATTGTCAAGAGGACTACTTGTTTAGAAAAGCACAGTTTTATTTTATGGGCACCTTATTAATTTGTTCTATAATTCCATGATATTTTTTATTGATTTATTTTAAAGAAAGGTGCTTTAGTTTTCTTTTGAAGTAGGGCTTGCGGATTTCTCCCGAGCTCCTATATGATGGGAGACAAGTAAGATAATTCTTTTTTTTTTCTTTTGAATATAGTTTGTTCATCAATGGTATATTATGCCATTAAAATTTGATTACATTGTCATGAAACCATCAGTCTGTTCTGCCCTATTCCATTGCTTCTTTCAAGGACCCTGTCTTCGGTTTACCAGAAAAAAAGTAATATTACTAGTATATTACTAGATATTAGATATATTAGAGTATATTACTGAGCCAACAGAGGTGATATTTCTGGTGGATGGTCTTGAAATGTCATTAGGTCAAGTTGAGAAAGCGACCTTTAGGAACCTTCTTCTCTTCCTTTTTTAAATCGTGCAATTACCTTAATGAGAAGTGGTGGTTCGGGATGAATTCCTGCTCTTGGTGTTCCCAGGTTCTGTCCAATACTGCTGTATCTAACAAAAAATGGGGTAACTTTCTCAGTGCAGGTGAATATCCACTCTACTGATGTGTTGAATTGGTGTCATCGTCCAAGCGCGTGAAATCTAGGAGAGCTTTATTAACACGAACGTGGAAACATTGTCCTCAGAAAAGAGAACATATAGGCAAAATTTTACAATTTGTTCAAAATGTTATCATTTGTTATTTTTGTGATTGATAAACACCAAAGAGAAGCAAGCACGTGCACATGCATACTATTTAAATTCAATGTTTAATGGATGAAGTCTGTCACAGGTCTGTCTTGGTCGTGTTCATGGTTTTTCATCTGTTTTTGAGGCAGTTTTTAAATGCTAAAACATGCACTGTACATTGAGCATTCTGGGTAAATATGCAGCAAATTACTTTAAAGCTCTTGTTCCTTATCCTAAGTAATTTATTCTTGTTTTTGACATATGAAGCTTCTTGTAGCAAAGTTGCATAAAACTAGACTTACAGCTTTTACTGTTTCATTAAAATATTTTTAACATCTGTATGACCACCTTGAAGTTCTACAGATGCTGCTATCTTCCACACATTTCTGAGAGTCATTTTATTTTTTATTTATATATTTTTATATTAAAATCATGCTTTAAATTAATGAGCAAGCGAATTACAGAAGACTGTTTATTCTGCACTTTTTATCAAGTGCATTTAGATATTCACCTGTGAACTAAGCAGTTAAGAATGAAATACTTAGAGAGATAGAAAAATGCTATGTAGTTATAGTAAATGTGACAAAGTATAATATATAACTAGTAAGAAGTTTTATGATATGCTAACTATAATTGATTCCAGTGATTTGTCTGTTAAAGCCAATGCAAATAATTGTAACATCTGTCAAAAACCAACCACTAGCATGAAAACCTTTTAACATTTTGCACTTAATAAACTATTTTATACATAAACTACCTTATTGTTTATATTAAAAACTAAAAAATATTCAGTCTGTTCCAGCCATTCTAACAAAAACTTTAATAAGTAGACATTGCATAAAAATGACACAATCCAGCAGTTATTTGGTAAGGCCAGCATAATCATAAATTTACCATCCATGCTTTTCCAAAAATACTAACCCATATTGTTCTCTCTGGACCTGTTGCAGGGATGACTAATCCAGCTGCTGAGGTCTCCCTTTATGTGTTTGATGGAACACTTGGCTTGCTAGACTACAGCTGTGTGTTTATGTGCACTGCACACCTGCAGAGGCCTGACAAATAGCTGTAGTATGCAGAGTATACAAAATTACCCTGGCAGTGCTGCAAATAAGGAAGTTTCTGTTTTGAAGTCCATATGTGTGTGAGCTTGAGATGCCAGCTGGGGTATTTATGTTGCATTGCACAGATGTAAAACTGCCAACTGATTTTATACCAAATAAAGGCTAATCTTTTTATACATACTTGGTGTCAGAGTTATGAAGTGGTACATAAGAATGTTCTCACGACTTAGCTCTTTTAAAATAAAAGCTGACATTAAAAATACTTGAACTTGCGATATGCATAGAGGTTAAAGATAAAAATGTACTGTATTTAAGTAAATATCTGCTGTACCGGAGAGTCTTCAGGGTTTTATTATTAGTGATGTATACTTATTAGCTGCACATAATCAGGACTTGATTTATTGTATACATATACACTACACTATATATCCCTGTTTTCAGGAGGTCACTTCAGCTCTGTGTTGAATCCAGTTTATGGGTTCTGAAATGTGAAAGCCCAATTTATATAGCTACTTAACTTGAAAGCGTTGCTTTCCTGTTGTCAAATGTGTCTAATTTATAGCATGGTGATAATTTTTCATCAAATACAATGTGGATTTTGAAAACGGTTATCCTTGCGAGTAGACATTGTTTGTGAAGAATACCTTTAAAAGTAGTATTTCTCTTCAAATACTTCAGAAATGCAGATAACACTGATTTCCTTTGTTGAAACTAACAGATTGCACAGACATGTCTTGGTTGTTGAAAGTATTTTAGTGTGTTTTCTGATTTGTTTGCTCTGGGCTACTAAAGCATGTGAAAACACACAGAATTCTGCTTAGGCCTAGTCTGTAACAGTGCATACTTGAAACATATTTATGCTAAATGCTTAAGAACAAACATTAGGGGAGCAGCCTTGAGGTATATCACTATAGACCATATCCCCAAGGACTTCAGGATTTAGTTTTGTTAAATGCTGTGTACAGCTTAGAAATGACTTGCCATCATACACAGCTCACCAGACTGGTGGAGATTTTAAAAACCAAAATCTTAATGCATACACGCGTGTGCTTTCACACTTTCGCCGTAAGATAGCAGTCTTTGGCTTCTGGAGCTTAAAGTGAAGGTTTGTAAATATCCCCCAGAAGTTCAAACACTCCCCAGATTCACACAGTTCAGAAACAAAACTTCTTGACTGCTAAATATCAGAAAGACACTTCAGGTGTTAGTATGAAGAGGTAATGAAATAGACTTAAGTGGAAGGCAGAGTTGAGATGTACCCTGCAGTATTGCAGATGCATGTCTTGTTGGCTAATGGAAAAGACTTTGTGCCTGTGAGATGCTTCTACTAAAGTTGTGACTGCTGAAAACTCGCCTACACAGCAGAGAAGGTTGAGAAATAATGCAGAACGCCAAAGCTGAGTGAAAAACAGAAACACTTCAAAAGAAGTTACTTCTGCTAAATGAGTATAGGAAGTCTTAATTGTTGTTACATCCTCTATTTAAGAAGCGTATTTAAGACCAAAAGACCAGAATTCTGCTGCTTGTGAGGAAATATGTTGCAAAGATGGTCTAGTTATTTTGTGTCAGGGCCAGCTCTCTTATAGGATATCACTTCAAACAGCCTGCCGCCGCTGCAGGTTGCAAACACACAATTGAAGGCTTCTAGTTCTCAGCTCATGCACAGATGTCTTTCAATAAGTTTAGCCAGTAATTTCTTCAAATTGCTCAGTTTATCAGCAGCACATGTCATCAATCCTGGTGTGGTTGCTCAAGTCAAACTACAGAATCCGTAGCTTACAGACACAGCTGCAAACAGGTGAACAGGCAGAAAGTAATTTGTGCAGCTTGGTGGCTGTCAGACAAAAGACAGACAATCTGTGTTTAAAACAGATTGCAGGCCTTGCATGAGCCAGACAAAAGGGATTTCTACAACTGCAAATAATTCCAAGGTTAACATATTTTCCTTTCTGCCATTAGGTGATTTGTTAAAATTGGAAACAATGAGCATTATAAATCTACACAGAAACTAGAGATAAGATGAAAGAGAAAAACAGATCACTAAATAAGTTTACATCCTTCTGTTGAAAAGCATACAACTGGCATTCATATAAGCTTCTTTTTTATAAACTAAGTTGATCTGCGATACCTATATGGATATTCAGTAGAAATTGCAAATTATGTTAAGGACATCTAATTGGCAAAAGAAACAGAGCAGTTAAAAATGCATGTTCATGGTCGCATTCCTCTGTATTAAAAAGTTGACTTATTTTTTCATTGATAGAAGAAAAAACTGTAAGCTTGTCAGTTGCCCGTACTTTTCAGTTGTTAATACTTTTTTTTTTTTTTTTTGTCTTGTGTCAAAAATTCTACCTAAATTTGGATTTCACTCTAAGGTACTGCGAAGATTTATCAGGATTTCATTTCAACCTCTCTATTTCCTCAGATGTTATAATGCTGGGTAGATGTATCAAGTTTTACTGTACTGTACTGTACTTTCAGAATTAAAACGTGTTACAAACAAACTGTAGTGCTAACCTAATAACAGTAAGTTAGAAAACATACATGTCCCTAGTCGCAGATATTACTTCTTCATATGCACGCATGTAGAATATCTAATCCTTCCACTTCTCATGGGCTATGTAAACTTGCTTTGACCTCAAAACTTCTTCAGCAGTGTTCCATGAGGTACTAATCAAGCTAATGTAATATAGCCCTTCTTCCTGTTTAGATCAGTGAGTAAGTACTTGCGTGCAATAATATTGACGGGTAATTCTATGCTTGGTTTAAGTCGTTCTGGCAAATTTATTTTCTGCGTTACTTAAAACTTATCAACCTAGAGGTACATGGGTAGAAGAAGATGCAAAGACTAACCGTATACTTTTAGGTAGCGTCTGATTCTGTGCGCAGAGGATAAATCAGTCTGCTAAGCACGCTCTTTGAAATGCATTGAAATCAATATGTTTGTGTATAATATAGTAGTGCTTATTACAATGAAATTATGAGTACAATTGTATGATTCCGATTAATTATATAAAAAAAAAATTGTTTACACATAAATTATTTAAATTGTTCTCTCAGAGTTCACCATTGCTTTTCAAATGAAAGAGCAGCTGACTGAAAAAACAGTACGTGCTTTTTATTTTGTGGTCATACCTACTTTACATTCTTGAGTATAGTATTAATTTTCTTGTAATTGAAGACCACTGTTGTTAGGCTATTGAAAGTTTATACTTTTTTTTTCAAAAAAAACCCAAACAAACAAAACCAGTACTGAATAATTCTTCTGCTGAATAATTCTGAATAATTCTTATGCTGATTTTTTGGTGAAGAATTCCTTAAATTTCTCAAAATATGACGCAAGCATGTGCTTTAATATTCTGTTTTATGGAAATATCTTCTTAAAATGCTTTTTGTTGACAAAATGTTAACTCCAGCATTAAATTTCATCCCTAATATATATTTTGCCTTGTGTATGAGCTTTCTAAAGTACATATCTAAATTGGCAGTAAAATTTTTAACCTCGCATAAATTAATCACGCTAGTGGAGATTTTCTATTCCTTGCCCAGGGAAGATTATAAGATAATTAACTTCTCATGGTGACAGCACGTCAACTGGTTGTGTGGGGTGTATGCTGCGGATTGTAGCCTGACATTGTTAGGGTGTTAGCATGTAAGTGCTTCATGCACTCACTGTGAAGGTGAGATCATCATCTTTAAAGGATGGTTTTAATTTGTGTTGCTGAATCAAGTGGATACTGTATTTAAGGAAGGGAAAAAAGTGTACTCATGCAGGTTGCTGTCTGCAGTCCAAATTGCTGATCAGAGAGTCTTTATACACATCGGTAATGTGCTGTGCAATATAAGCTGAAATATATTCCACAAGGGAGGAAAACGGAATAGGTTACATACGCTGTTCCTAAGTGCAATGAATATAAAACTCCATTACTCACTTTAAGCAGGTGCTTTTTATATGAGGCTTTAAAGAAATATAAAACTGCTGGTGAAATGATTGGTTTGTACAGACACGACTTAACTTCCAGTACTTTGACCAGATAAAGAGGCTAAAAATATTTCTACAAACATTTCTTTAATGATTTCAAGGATTAAAGGTTAATATCCTCCTGGTGTAAGAAACTGCCATTCCAGACACTAAATGTACTGTTTCTTTTTAAGCCCTCAGTAGTGGCAAAGAATATTTAAAAGAAAACACAAACATTTTTGCTAAATTTAGAGCATTGTATTTTTTAAGCTTGTATCCTAAACCATGTATATTTAAATTGCTGGGGGGAGCACCGTGATATGAAGAAATGGAGTGAAATACAGAAAGCAAGCCGTCATTAAATAAGAATGATATTCTACTTAGAAACAAAACTCATTTTTAAAGAAAGTGAAATCTTGTCATCCACGCGTCTGGAAAACTACATGAGAAGGGGTAGCCCCAGGTAATTTTGTTGTTTAAAGCAGCATGTACTATCTGAGAACGAAAAGAATGGGGAGACTGCTCTAGATAATACCCATTATTTCAATATTGCCAACTATTCAATAATACCAAGTATTTTTTGTATGTATCATGTTTTACTTTCCCATCCTGTCTGAGTTAGTCTTCTAGCATGTCCTGCTTTTTGCAGTGTCCACAGGAGATGATGTCCATCTTTTAACCATGTCACTGTTGGCTTTCTTCACTTAATTGAAAGATGTTATTTTTTTTCATTCCATGCCCAGCAACACAAGAAATCAAACAGTTAATGATTATGCCTTAGATTTCAGCTGTTGATTATCTTTTGTTAATACCATTACTGAACACCCACGTTCATTTGAATTTTTATTAACCTTTGCTGCTTCTTCACTTGAAGAATTATTGTCCATCTTCTTCCTCAATTTGTTGGCCTTTCTGCTGGTCTATAACCATTCTGTCCAGTATGTGGTTATCTCGGATGGAGTTTATGACAAATTTCAGTCATTAGATAAATCTGACATCAAGCCGGTGACCAGGTGTTCTGTTGGGTTACTGGTAAGCTCACAACCATTTGTAGGTGAGGTTTAGCATTTCTTATCTTGCGTAGTAGGTATGTTACATAGCACCTTAAGGTGTGGACCTCTCTGATGATTGAGGCTTTTTAAAGGAATACAAGCTCATAGGAAACCGGGCTTCATTAGTTTCATCGTTACCAAATCTCTAGTCTTAATGGAAGCCAGGATAGAAAATGCAGTTCAGGTTTTGTGTGGTCAGATTAGCATATAGGCAGGAGAATATTCATTTCATGCAAATCAGTTGAAATTACACATCACCTGCTGGACTTGACCTCACATACAGCCAAACTACCGTATTTGAAAGGGATAGAAGGCATACAAGACCAAGATGAAAGCAACTGATTGTGAGTGCACACTTCTAACCAAGGGACGTGTTTCTAGGGATGAAAATTGTAAGCTTTTTCCTCTGTTTACTAGCCTTTGTCTTTTTTGGGATCCTGCTTCAAGTATTTTGCGGTGAAAATTTCTCAAGTTCTTATTGCATCCTGGAAGCATTTGAGTGGATGTCATTTTAGTGTTTGTCTACTATGTATAGATATGAGTGTTGAGAGAACACACTTTGTGAGAGTTAAGGATTCAGACTCTGACCATGTTTCTGTGTTTTCTTGGAAGAAAAAAAGTTATTTTAATGCATTAACTTGGGTTCTTACCATTTGTGTCAAATGATACAGTGGTATCTGAAATGCAGCTGTTGAATCCTATAGAAAGGAAAATCAGTCCTTCTTTTTGAACCTTTGGGTAGAATCGCAGGAACAGTGCCACTAAAGCCACTTCAGTCTTGCGTCCTGCCCAGTGTCATGTTACCACGTCCTAAAATACTTGCTTCAGTTAGCTTATAGTTGGCAATGCCTGAATTACTTGAATGTTAGGAATAAAAAGGTTAAGGAGGTATTTGCCCGAAATTAAACTTCTCACAGCGGGATTCTAGAGCTGTTTGCCATGCTATATATTTAAAGTTGGAAGGGAGTTTTCCTTCTCAGTTTAGATTAAAAGGAACAGCAGGTCAGGCTATGCGTGAATTGTATTTCTATACCTTAAACTGAGGATGTTGCAGGATGGTAGTTGTCCTCTTGATAGGTCATGGTAAGTCTGCAAATGTTTGCTGGCTGGTGCATGCATGGTGGGTGAAGGGAGTTCTGGAAAGTTTTGCAGCCTTATGATATATATTGTCAGTAAAGTTTTTATTATTATTATTATTTATTATTCCTTTTAATAGCTGTTAAATTCTTCCATGAGCTAAATGAAGGAATTACCTTATGTGACTTAAGGCAGATTATCAGCAATACAGAGGTACTTCTGACCTAGGATGCCTCAACATGTTATTCCCAATATTCTGTGATCTCCCTAATGTTGATTTTCAGTCCTTGAATCACAGGTGTCTTATTTCTGTCTCAGTTTTAAAGCAGGATTTTAGGAAAACAGGAAAGTTTATGGATTAAGGCAAGCGGGGAGCTCTATGAAGGCCATTGTGTAGTCTTGAAACTGGAATACAGCAGCAGGGTTTTGCCAGTTTTCAGTGACTCCTCCTGTAGGTGAAATGCTGTTGTTCTTTAGCAATTTTTTGCAATATGTTAATCTCCATTACTAAATTGTGTTCTGTCCTGTGCAGCCCTGGGAGCTTCCTAAGGCCTGTGCCATCGCTGGGGAAGGTCCGTGCTGTGTAGTGTGAGCTTAAGTGTGATATCTTGCTTACTTGGGCCTGTGTCTAGGTGATTTTGTGAGGGAGACACTTCATAAAGTCTAATATCTGTATGTTTTTGGACAGGTTTCTTTTAGATATGGTACTGTGGCAGAAGCACAGGCAGAAGAAAAGCTGTCCAAATCACCAGACATTAGAAACAAGTCTTATCAGACTCCTCTTGTTGATCCCTGTTAACTCTAGAGAGACATGAGGAGAAAATAATTTCTTAGAATATCAGTATGTCTACTGATTGGCACTGTTATGAAAAAATAAATAATTATATTAATCAGAATAGCACTAATATTGCCAATTAAAGTTCAGTTAGGAAAAAAATAGATCTGTCCACAGACACTTGCTTAAAATAAGCTGTCTGAATTGCTGTATTTCAAAGAAGAGAGAAAATAGTTTTATGAGTGTGTACACTGAGACTGCAAAATGTGGTCTGCAGATTATGATGACAAATTAAAAAAGTGGAATTGTGAACACAGTAAAGATGTTTGAGGAATTTTAATCACAAATATATAGTTTTCCCACAAAATAATAATAATAAAAAAGTTTTTGTGACCTGACTTATGCATTGTAGAAAATTTCTTTTTCTGTTTATTCCAATTAAAAAAAAAACAAACACACCCCAAAAACAAGAACGCACACCCAATGTTTTCTTCTCTGGTGTTCTGTTCAAAGAAGCAGATAAAATAAAATGTTAAAATGCCCATGCTGCTGCTGTCTTGCTGCAATGAAAAACTTGGAAGCCCACGTTCCCTTAATGCTTTGAAGATGACAAGCAGCGCTGACACCAGCTAGAGCTGGTCTTCATGGCTTCAGCTACATTTTTACTGCAGGCAGGAAGGAACAAAATTTGTTTTTAACGTCAAGTTCCTCACAAAAGCCATCTCTAACCTAGTTCAGTACAGACTTTCTGAAGTCCTCACTGAGTGCACTGCTGAAGCAGAGGCTGAACTTACCACAAATGAGTGTCTTCCATGAAAAAGTGAGGTTTCTGCGATGCTTTAATTTATTTATTAGCTGTTTTGTATTAGTCATGTGAACTTATATTTAAGTTTCTGTGAAAATAATTGAAACTTTTTTGATTCCAGTAAAAGACCTAGGCCTAAATGTTATTTCATTTGGTTAATAGTTATTTGCTTTTATTCATGGATTGATCTTTTTACTCAGTTTGAAATCATTTTGACATGTATGCGACAGTCTTTTACTATATCATGTTGCCAAACCATAGTTTATTGGTACTTAATGCTTTAAATATTGCAATTTTTCCTTCTGAGGCCATAACCTAAATATGGGGAGAACTCATGTGGAGCTGCTTCTAGAAGTTTTAGTCATGCCTTATTCATTTCCTATTTCATATTTTGCAGTTCTCTCTTTTATGATCTTTCTAAAGAATTATTTATTATATTTCAGGGATTTGGGGGCACACAGTCCTGACTCTTGTCCCAAGAATCAGTAACATACCTCTTTTGCTGTTTTTTTTTTTTGTCTTTTCTATTGATCACTTAAGACTTTCTCTTGGTTTTCCTCTAATCATTGCAAATTCCTTTTATTACAAATGGATTGGTAAAAGACACATAGGCCATTGGTAAAAATCACTAATTAGGTAATTTTTTTTAACAGGTCTTAAATTAAATTATTGCTTAGAATTGACAGCTTTGTCAACAGAAGTTCTGGGCTGATCTTTAAAGACACACTTGTGTTCAGTCTGTAGGTATTTTTTTCCGTCCATCTTGCCCATAGAAAGTCACCCAATGCAGGGACTTGGGGTAGGGGTTTGGGGAAGTGAGACCCAAAGCTCACATCAAAAAAGCTGGGGAGGGGACGTGAATACCTGCTTTTAAAGTTTGTGAGAACATTCCCCGTGATGTGATGCTTCTGTGCATGTTTCTAGAATGAAATGGATCTTTAGATTTTTAAGTTAGAAAACCTTTCTATGGATTTTTGAGTTCTGCAGCATGGAAAGAAGAGCTTTATAGGCCTTTGGTGGTGTGTTTCTGTGTGAGGTATTCTGATTTGGCTACAGCAGATGATGTTTGATCACCAAGTACCAACCTGGTTAGATATTGGGAAGGTAAGGTGGCTTTTATTGCAAGTAGTTTTACGGTGGGCAAGATATTTCTAGTACAAAAGTCACACAAGTAGAAAATGTTCGTTGTTGTTTGGAAGTAGCCTGGGCTTGTATTTGGTAGAGGCAAGTATGCATATCTCCCTGTCTCCATAAGTCTTTGTTTATCGTGTTCCTGATGAAAATAATAAATGAACTAAGGAAAACGTGAAATGCACTGAAAAATAGACATGGTTACTCTGTTCTCCAATATTTGATTACACCGAACAGAAAACTCAAGTAAATTTTGGTGCTGCTTTTTAAAGTGTGGTTCCAGAAAATCAAGTAGAGCTGATTCTACACTGTTGTCGTATACCTCAAAAAGAAGCCATTCTCATGCTTCATTTTCAGGAACTTCTATGAAGCTGAATTTGGATAATGTTACTGCTTGGAATAAGGTTTGGTGTACCTGGTTCCTCTTTGAGTTCATGCTCAATGTCTTAGTTTAAAAAATAAATAAAAAAATGTGAAATGTTTATATGAAATTTGAGTTTGAAGGTAGATACTTGGAGCATATCTTATCAAGGAATATTAACATGTTCCTGCTGAAACAGTTTTTTGAGAAGACTTCTGGAAAGTTTATAAATGCTACAGGGGAGGGGATCCCCAGTCTTCACTCATTTAAGCGTTTATTTTCTGAAAAAAAGTATTTAAGGAACATCTTAGCTGTGTATACAATTGTTGAGACTTTGAGTATAATGATATTGTCATTATGGAAGGGATAATAAAGGAGGATATTTGGGAATAAAGTATTGAGATAATAAAGGAGGATATTTGTCCAGAGAAGGACGACGAAGCTGGTGAGGGGCCTGGAGAACAAGTCCTACGAGGAGCGGCTGAGGGAGCTGGGCTTGTTCAGCCTGGAGAAGAGGAGGCTCAGGGGTGACCTTATCGCTCTCTATAGGTACCTCAAGGGAGGCTGTAGCGAGGTGGGGGTTGGTCTGTTCTCCCATGTGCCTGGTGACAGGACGAGGGGGAATGGGCTTAAGTTGAGCCAGGGGAGTTTTAGGTTAGATGTTAGGAAGAACTTCTTTACCGAAAGGGTTGTTGGACACTGGAGCAGGCTGCCCAGGGAAGTGGTGGAGTCACCATCCCTGGAAGTCTTCAAAAGACATTTAGACGTAGAGCTTAGGGATATGGTTTAGTGGGGACTGCTAGCGTTAGGTCAGAGGTTGGACTCGATGACCTTGAGGTCTCTTCCAACCTAGAAATTCTGTGATTCTGTGAAGAACTGAAGGTAGAAGGTTGGAAACTACAGATGGTCAGAGGCCAGATAGGTAGGAAATAAGGCTTCTTACTTCTCTTTGGTACAGCTTGCCAATTTGACAAGTTCTGTGAAAGGTAGTTCATCGTTTCCCCCAGATTTTCTGAGGTTGAAGAAAATACACTGTTTCCCTATTTTAAACCTATTCTTTATGAATGGTTCACCAAAAATATCTTTTTTTTTTTTTTTTTTTGTGCTTTGAAAATGAGATTTGAAACTTGGCAAGGGGAGTCACTGTATGGTCAGGTGGATTTTTGTCTTTATGATGAAAGTCTAGGTAGCCATCCGAAGTTTCATATTCTTTACTGCATGCTCTGCATAGGGTTTTAGCATTCAGTAGATGTGTGGTTTTTTTTGTGTATCCTTCAGCTCAGAGCTGTGAAAGTTGAGCAGAATTAATTTTTCTTGTAACTTCACCCGGATTACTGTGGTGTGCTCTGGTTATCAGGTGTAAAAACAGAGCAGGATGATGATACCATTTGATGTCAAAAAATGTAGAAAAGGGGAGATGTGACTGTGCTGTGTCACAATACTTTTTCATGTTCTTTTCAGAGTTGAAATTTGCTGGGAAAGTATTCATCCTATCCCTCTAACAGGTGTTCTGAAAATGAGTATCTTACTGCTCAGTTACTTCTTCATCATGTGCATTGAAGTGTAGTCGTTAATCACATAATCGTTAATTATATGAGCACATATTGAGGGTTTGGGGGTTTCTTCAAGGCCAAGCCATTTGACATTCCTAGCTTCCTGATGTTATCCCTAACTGCTGGCTGGGTGAAAATGCCCTGGATAGTTTGAGTTGTGCTTTGTGTTTTTGGGGAATATGCTAATGGTTTAGGTAACAGGGCAAATGCACACCCAGATTTTCATGAAGATTATAGAACATCTCTAATTGTTCTTCTGTATCTTGCTAAAATTCAACAAGTCCAGAAGTTACTTGGTAAGGGAATAGGAGTGATCAGAGACAAATAGGTAGCACAATCACGTGAAACTCATTTCACTGGTCTTGGATGTGATATTAAAACAGTTCCAGTCACGCATGTAACTAACATGGGAAGTTTTAGCCTTAGTACCTACAGGTTGTCACACTGGTAATTCATCTAGAAGCGGACTTCATGTTGGAAAATACTTAGATTCAAAAGGATTTAATCTTCCGTGGTGAATTGAGAGGAATGTATCAGACATCTCAGCTTGTATTTTGAGGCAAAGAAGAGCTGTTGAGAGATGGATATAGCATGAAGCTTCCAGTTTAGTGAAGACTTGAAAAATTAGGGTCAGATCGTGAACTCCAAATTGTTCTGCTTCGAGTGTACTCTTGGCTGCTACTAACAATATTTTATTATCTTTGCTTTGGAATAGGTAGAAGACAGGAAAAAACAAATATTTGTTTTTTTTTTTTTCAACACAATGGATTATGTTTGCAGAAGTGTAGGAAGTACAAGGAGGTAGAGCCCAGACTAGGAAATGCCTAGAGACAACTACCTGCTTGTGACAAATTCAGGCATCGTTTCTGATATAAAACCTTAGATGAAAGGGGATTTTCAGCTTTAAAGGGGGCTTGCCCCAGGCAAGATTGTGTACGAGGGTGTTTTCAGGAGACTAAAACTGGTGGCTTATCTTTTAGACTGAAAGCTGGTGGGGTGTAATAGTGCCAGACATACAAATGGGTTGCAGCGAGCGTTCTTTGAGCCTGAAAACTTCCTGCATCACAAGTTAGGAGAAGGCTGGACACACCTTGGCCACAGAAAACAGGTTAAATTTTTATAAGAAAGAATGTATAGAACCAGCTTTCATGTGTCAGTCTGTTATGCGTGTGTCCCTTTGTAGGCTGTTTCTCTTCCTACCTTGGAAAGTATTTTTTATTCAAAATTTATTTTAATGTCTCTCCAGAAAAAAAATTTACATTAAAAAAATTTATGTCCAGAACGTAAATATACGGCACAGATATCCAGCAAGAAGTCTGGTTACTGAATGATTTTACGTGTACTACCAAATAAATTTTGATTTTTAGGAACTGAAATAGGCACAGTAAATTAGGCCCAATTATTAGATTTAATCCTGATTTTTTTTTTTTTTTGGTTTGTTTCCTACCAATTTTAGGAATTTTTCTTTACTAGGGAAAGGTTGAGGTTGTTATTTTGGTGATGTCTTTGAGAGATTGTAAAAAAACTAATGGATTCAGTCTTGAGACAATATATTATTTAATGTGTGTAACTGTCTTGACATCCATATCAAAATGCTTTTTCATTTTTATCTGATATTCTGTAATACTTTCCTTGCATAATTATAGAATTTGTTCCAAAATCCATGTTACATATGTAAGGGGATGGTTCCGTAATTACGCTAATACTTGCATAATTAAGAAGGTCTTGCCAATTTTTACTGATTCCAAATTCCCAGTTACTTTTGCATGGGCGGAAAAAATAGTAAAAGTGGTAACTTCTGTTAGTTTTTCCTTTCATGCTACTTACAGGTGTTGAAACTATTTCTTTCTCATTTGCGAGTAAATTTATGTATTTCTTTTTTTCTGATAGGTAGCTCTGTGCAGAATAGGAGGGCTGGCTTCCTCTCTACATGGCACAGGGCTGTTTTGTAAGCTGCCCTCTAGATTGCTGCCAACATATCTCAGTCCTGACTTGTAACATCCCCTGCTGCTGCAGTTCTAGGCAGCTCTTCAGAAGTGCCTGCCAATGCAGTGGTTTGTTCCAAAGCGTGTGGTAGTTTTCTGGTGTGCACAAACAGGGGCTGAGCAAAGACCACCAGAACTTATTTCCACTTGTGACCTAAGGCAAGGTTTGAACTCTAGTTTCCGTCGAAAAACGGCGTGTGTTGGCCTTCTGTGCTCTTCAGCTGCATGGATTTAATGCTTTTACGTTGCTACCGAGTCAAATGTTATTGTCTAAATGTAAGCTGAAAACACTTAGTCATTTTAAAGTCCCAAAATGAAAGGGTCATAATAAAAACATGAAAGTGAATAGTTTAGGTGGCACTTATAAACTGAAAACAAAAGTGTATGTATGTGTATATATACATATTTATGATTCCAGTATCTAAGTGGCCTTGTGTGTTTTTCTCTCTGTATCTACATATAGTTTATGTATGACTGTTTGTATTTAAAATACCTGTATACAGTGTTCTCTCACTTCCAGTTAAAAACTGCAAATCACAACAAAAATGCTATAAGAACATCTAAGGTAGATAATTAAAGTATAATTAAGTTTAAATGCCTTGGTGAAGGAATATAAAAATATTTAAATTCAACAGGCTAGTACATTTGCAGTTTTCTTTTATTAGGTGTGAAATCTAAGAATCCCCTGCCAACTCTTGAGGGCTCAATCCAGAATGTTGAATTGAAGTACTGCAGCACATCATTGGTCAAATGTGCCTCTGGGACCGTGGGATCAATAAAAATTTGTGCCAAAGCCCCAGGTATGTGCAGCTGGACCATGTAAAACTTTATTGCCTGTATAGGAGAATTGGCCTTGCTTTTTACAAGGAGAGTTACTGAAACAAGAATTTACTCATTGTTCCTATGAATCAGAGAGGGGTTTTTGTATTCTTTTTTAAAATTATTATTATTATTATTATTATTATTATTATTATTATTATTATTATTATTATTATTATTATTATGTGCCAGAGGATGATCCAGCCTGGACTCAGTGTATCCAATGTTGACACTGAATGAAAAATATAAAGATTTTACTTTTTTCTTCTGAGATAAAAATGAATTTAAAAGCACTGAAGAAACTGGAGTAGAACTGCATTTGCATATTACGTAGGATATTTGCATTTTGCATAATTTAGTAGTTTAATGTTGTGTTCTTTTTTTTTAATGTCTCCTTTTCTGTAAATCTTTTCTGTAAATGGTACAAGTATTTCACCTGAGAATTTTTTGAGGGTTTTATGATACATTTATTTTCTCTAACATTTTTTTAAAAGTTTACAGCTACTTTTCAAATCAGTATCTATGATCTTTATATATATTATATTTATATATATATTTGGCAGCTAGTGTTAAGAACACTAAAAATGGAGTATATTTAACTCCATTGATGAGATCATGATGATATTTTAAGATGCTTTTTTTATAAAGTCGGGATGGAAATTACTATCTTAAAGAGAATCGATTATGAAATCCTCCTGGATGTAAAGACATTTACAAGATAACATTAAGGAAGTTGTTTAATAGTTTATAAGTGGTTGATCTTTCTATTTCCTTTTTTAATTCTGTACTTACAACACTAATAGATACCCTCTTTGGACTAATGAATGTTTATAAGTTGGAAAATTATCTTATTACAATAAAAGCTGTAAGAACTCTAATCTTTATCTTAGGTGATGGTGGAAAAGAGAAGCTGATTCCTTTAATTCAAGGGCCTTCTGACACCAGAGACTTACACAGCAGTAAATGGCTGAATGAGAGTAGAAAGCCAGAATCTCTCCTAGCTCCAGATTTGGTAGCCTTTACAATCCAAATTCCACAGTATATGGACTACTGCCATAATTCTGGTAAGTGCAAAACTCTTGTTAAGCTGGTATCACATTACATTTTCCTATCCAATGTAATTTTCAAAAGAGGGGCTTGATAGAAAGTGTGCCAAATGCCAAAGTATCTTTTTCACATACCGCACACATAATAACTTCAGCTCACTATGAGACAAAAACTTATAGCAGCATTTTGATCTATGTCCTCTTCAGTAAGAAATGCTTCACTGACTTTGGTTGCCTTTTAAATAAATTATGCAGGACCTTTTGTAATCATTTTTATTTTTGGGGGCAGGATTAATGTTGAAAATGCTTTATTCTTTCTTTCCTCTAATAATTTGAGCTTCTCATATGGAAGTTGACATAATGCATTGAAATTGATTCACATAAATTTGCAGGATAATTTAGAATTTAATGAAGAACTCATTTATCATAAAAATTAATAATAAGAAGGTGATTTTTAAGATGCTTGTGAGTATACATTTGACTTTTAAATTTGGTGTTGTAGTGGATATATAAATGAGGAACAAGTTAGTATTTTCCAGAGATCTGGTTGGATAAAGATGTTGACTTTGTGGGCATAAATAATCTTATCGAACATTCTTACGATTTCTCTAGGCTTTAAACATAACATTGTTCTGTCTCAAGCAAAACAAACAATTTGATATCTGTCTAGTTTAAAATAACTGTAATATAGCTTGTGAAATACACATAGATCTAGGTTTTGCTGTCAGTATGTTGCATTTGGCAAATCTCATTAAAAGGTTTGTCATGTTTCTCTGTTAAGGATGGGATGAAAAAAAAAAAAGGAAAAAAAAAAAAAAGAAAAAAAAATAATCTAATTAAAGGAAAGCAAAAGAATCAATTGACCCCAGTATTATCAAATACAAAACCAGTTTAAAAGTATGTTTCCATTAAAAATGAAAAAAATGAAATGGTTGAATGTCATTAGTCTGGAAAGCCAGGGTGAATTTATTACCATCTTCGTAACTTCTGTGCGCATATATAAGCAAAATCTTCTTTTCTTATGCAAAGAAAATATTAGTAAGCACTGTGCACTCTAGCAGTTTTTAGGTTATTTTCTCAGTAACAGTGCTCGTATGTTTCTTGGAAAGTATCATATTGGAAATATTTATGACACTGTTTTTTTTAACAATTACCTTAAGTTCTTGCCACTAAAACATTGCCTAAAAGTAATTGATGATTCAAGAGTCTCCAAATTATTCAGATTCTTTTTTGAGGAAAGAAAATGATGAAAATCTGGTGGATTCTGCTGTCTCACTTAAGTAACTTTTAAATGTTCATAATAATAATAATAATTACTGTTATTTGTTATTGCATTTTCTGCCTTTTTTGAGAATATGTTCTTAAAATATGTTTTTTAAAAAACCAAACACCTGTATTATAGAATAATGGTAATTGTTACTGGTCTTGGTTAATGCATATATTGTAGTTCATCAGCTTAATGTATTGTCTAGTTAGCTTGTAGAGCAGATTTGATAGTTTGTGACAGACAATGCCTAAGAGAATTAAAATACCAACAAATGAAGTGTGGTTCAGAGTTGTATGCAGGGACTTCTAGAGGCCAGCTAATAACATAGCAAAAATTGGTTCCTAATAGACAAATGTCTGTGGTACCTATTCTGCAGATGAATGTAGACCTGTTTTTAAATGCAGAAAGTTTTAATTTTACTGCACCACCTCACTGGTGACGGATTTTTAAAGCTTTGGTCCTGGTAAATGTGGAGAACGGTGTACTACAAATAATGGTTGTTTTAAATTAAAGTAAATTTAAAGGAGTTGTGTTTAAATTATCTCAGGTTCAATACGAAGGATTAGGGAGTTGATTAAAGCCTTTGCTTTCAAATACTTGCTGAAGGAACTGAGGCCATTCAACACAGGAGACATGTATATCTTTTCCATAAAGACTATGAAAACTACGTGGAGAGGAAAACATGAAATGATTTGAGAGCATAAAAATGCTTTTGCTGTCAGTTGCAGTCACTTCTGGGAACTAAAGTTATACTGGATAATTTGACAGCAAATTCAACTTATGCCACAGGGGAATAAAGCTGTATTACAGGAGATGATGTGGCAGTACTGAAGTTGTGCTATTTGAGCCATTTATCCAAATAATGTTAGATATGATGGTCTGGAATAGGAATTTAGACTGCAAAGGAGAGCAAAGAGAATACTGCAACCTGCTTGTAGAAAGAATGAAAAAAAAAGCTATCCATGCAAAATAAGAATAATTATTTAGTGTTGTTCTGTACTATCAGATTGCTAGAGATAGGGCGAGGGCTGGCCACACAGAAAGAGACGTTTAGCTGCTACACTCACGACACATGTGGCTTCTGAAAGAGCTAAGGAGGAGTTTGGCGGGATGGACTCAGATGTCACCTGGCACTCAGGTAAACTCAGTACCATATAGAGGGATTCAGAAAACCTGTCAGCGAAGCTTCTGGTCACGCTGTGAAGTAGGGAGAAGTGGGTATATTGGAACTATAGAAAGCTTTAGAGCTGCAAATTAGCCACCTCCATTAAGAACAGGATAATGTAATATGCTTTGCTGGGTAAAACCCAGAAAGTTTCAGAGGAAAAAAAAAAAAAAAAAGAAAAAAAAAACAGTAATTGCAGAGGAACTTCTGGGTACTCTAGCAAACAATAGGACCACAAAATGAAGAGTTTGTGGAAGAATCTTGGAATACAACACCATATCTGTCCAAGTGTTTTTGTTTTGCTTTTTTTCAAATTTTGCTTATATAAAAATTAAGTGAAGGAAGAGTAACTAATGAATTCCTTATGCGTCTGTAAAATTGAATGGAAAACAACTGGGATTAAAACCAAAGCAGTTGTTTGGGTATAAAGTACCAGGGAGGAGGCAGTGCACATGGATGACATGCATTCCCTGAATAATTCAGGGCCAGTTTACCTGGAGTTTACCTGGAGAACAGGTAGGGGATCTTATCTCCTCTTGTTGCAACCAGCTACTGCATTGTACCACTTGAATCCAATGATCCAGAATGACCCAGACTGATGGGTAGCTTCCTTTTACCTCTTGTCTGCAGGTGGCCCTGCAAAGATGCGTATAAAGCAGTGTATTTAGAATTGGAGTGATAAAGCATTTTACACATGTATTTTATTTCTTGTTGGCTACTGAGAGGGAGAGAAAAACGTTACGATTCTTGCAGTAGCATGCTGCATAGGGTATAACCAGGAAAGAGAAAAAATGTCTTTATAAAATGTTACCCAAAAAAGGTAACATTTTTTGGGTATATAAAGTGCACTATATATAGCACCTACAGGAAAAGTAGAAATTATGTATAACAAATGCATATACAGGTGATTATTCAGTAACAATATTTTATTGTTTGCTGCACCAAGTAGCATTAGCACAACCGAGAACTGATAAACCTATGTTAGAGGAAGTATTTAGGGACACAGGAAATAAATACAATTCTGTTCAGTCCTTAATTACAAGTCTGCGTGCTGGTCCTTGTCCTTTTGGATATATTTGTTGTATGAAAAACCACTCCAGGAATCTGTGTGCATAGCTGTAAAAATGAGTGGATGTGATCCCCAGTCTTCATCTGAACTGCAGCATATGCAATATGTGAGAGAGCGGAGATGATTACACGAGCCCCAGGTTTGGGAAAGTCGTCTTACTGCTTCTCTAAAATAACCTTGGATTTATTAACCCGCAGAGCAAGCTGCAGACCTTGTTTATTTCACCTGGCCTTTGAGAGAAATAGAGAGATTGCAAAATGAATGTGGGTGTTAGTATTTAATTATGGGCAGCTGTTGAATAGATGAGGTGAGCTGATTAAGCTCTATTTGGTTTGCCATATTGAATAATTGTGAGTGCACGCATAGCCAGTATATGGAGAGCTTTATTACATATATCAGGAGGAAATGAAATTAAAAATGAAATTAATAAAGTTTTCTTTGAGATCCACTTAAACATTCAGCAGTATTTCGAAATAAGGAAGTAAATAAAAGTACCTGTATTAACATCATGCTCACGTATGGTAAATTGATGAACCCCATGGATGGAAGTAAGAGGGAAAGAAAGCTTCTCGAGTTAGTGCGAAAGCTCCACTAAAAGTGTAGAGCAAATAGCCCAGAAGAAGTTTATTGCTTATTTTAAGTGTTATTTTTCTTAAGCTTCCAAAGATTTTTGGATTATTTTCTCCCTTGTAACTTTTTTGTGAGTTTAGATGAGAATTGCTTCATTCCCTCCAATCCACCTCCCCACCAAAGGAACAATATTTTTGTGCAGTGAAAATATTTATATATTTTTAAATGATTAAGATATAGCCACAAACATGAAAAAAAAAAAAAAAAAGTGTTGCAAATGTTGTACCAGCAGGAACATTAAAATCATCCAGTTTATGATGGGGAAAAATATATTTGCTAGAGCTTATTTGAAAGGAGGTAACAGTTGTTACATACTTCTAAAAAAAAAAAAAAAAAACACATTCGAACAGCTATCTATGCCTCCAACTTCCCATTTCTTATGGTTAAAAACAGAACAAAATCTATCATTAACATCTTTTTATTAATTAAATTTTGACCGCTTAGACTGGGGATACTGCAGAGTCTGGATTTTAAAGCTAGAACAATGATTTTTTTTATTTTATTTTTTTTAAGTTTTCCGTTCCAATTCGAAGGAATGCTTGTACTAGTAAACAGAGAAAACTTGTAAAAGAGTATTTCTAAACTAATTTTGAAGTATTTTGGAGCAAGTTGACACAATGAATGAGTAAGAATGCTGGATATATTGTAGTAATTAAAGACAATTCACATTTGTGGTTTGGGCATAAATGTGTAAAAATTATACCCATCTATCTTATTACATTTCCTTTTCTCTCCCTGAGGATTTCACTATGTACTTTATCTGTAATTGTTGCCAGTTTTCTATCAAGTTCCCACTGGGCTTCTGGTGCAAAAAATCTTATCCTCTCGATGACAGAGCTTGCCTGAATGATTTCATGCTCTTAGCATTTTTGTTCACGGGAATTAGGGGCAGAATGTAACTGCAGCTGAACATAGCATCTATTTTTGTAATTTTGAAGTTTAGACTCTGTTATTGGAACTAAATGAAGAGATGCAGGTGTTCCCCAGTTCAAATCCCTTGGGATTTTTTGATGGTAGATGCTTGAAAAGAAAATGCATGTGTTTCCAGAGTCAAACAGCAGCTGTGGACAAGGATTTATGTTTTTCTCAGAACTTTGGGATTTCAAAATGTTACATTTAATCACATGCACAGAAAGGAGAGCAAATGTTAAAGATGTTACATATAAAACTAGGGGACTGATCTTTTTACCATACCAACTAGTTGTGGGAATAGAGGAACAAAGTGATCTTTAATCTTAATATGAACGATTTCAAAAGGGTTATGATAGTTGCCAGGACTCCGGTCTTTCGAGATCTGTGCTCTTGCAGCAAACAGCATTTATATTGTCTTAATTACTCCAAAAATCTGGCTTATTCACATATTTGGCCTTGGAAAATATGAATGCTAATAGTGTAAGCTACTAGTGTAGTTTTCAAAGTCAGATTAAAAAATTGCGTTTCAACTGCCTCAGCCTCAGAGGATAAGTTTAAAAGATTTCTGAGTTACAAAACTTGTGGGCAGAAGTATTTTGTGGTAGTGCAATCCCTCTATCATAATGTTGAGATTAGTTGATCATCCTAAACAAAATGTCTGACGTTTTATTGACAAAGAGCAAGATTATTTTTTTTTTCCTAATGAGGAAGGATGGGTTTTATTTTCTAAATTAATGTGATACAAAGGTAGTGTTTTAGAAATTGTATAGGGCTGGAATTAAGATGCTCACCTCTAGACAAGGTTTTGTTCATGTTAAAAGCTTCTGTTTAATGGTGATGGGTGTTTGTGGCAAAGAGGCTGGTTTCTCTCATGTGAATCAGTTTTTCCTTTCACAGCTTCCTCATTGAAGGTACAACAAAATTTACAATGTAAAGGTTTTTCCCCTGAAAACGAGACATCATAACATACCAAATAACACAAGTTCAAGTGGGAGGCAGCAGATGGTGGTACTGGGTGGTTTAGGAGGGAGGGCATGTGGGGAAGAGCAGGATAATCACAGCGGAAAATGTAAGTTTTAACTAAAACTTCTCTGTAAAAGTAAAATCCTATGCTTAAGTGCATTTACCAGTTTGTGTGTGCCCTGGCCTTCCCCATTACCCCCACAGCCAAATATATTGTGTACAGGTTAATTATCAGATATTTTCCAGACCTAAATCCCCCTTTAGCTGCTGCCTTGCAAAGCTCCCAAGCTTACTGCTGTTTCTAAGGGGGAAGGAAGAAGCACAGGCTGTTTCTCTACTGGCTCCAGTTAAAAATTTCTTGGCCATGAGAGGAGCATCAGGGAGGGACATACTATTGTGCACTAACTAGATTAACATTATTTCCAGGGGATTGCATAACTCCGGCAACTGGTAGTAAGTTTTGGTTATAGAAATGCAATTGTGCACTGCAGGAATAAGGCAGCTTGTTCAACTTTCCATCAAGGAATTGTGCACATCTTCTTTGTGGAAGGGCTGTTTTCATCTCCCTGCGCTCTGTTTGCATTCTCCTTTTCTCAACGTGCCATAAATCCTTCAGCAATAGATGCCCCCTTGGCTTCTGAAATTGTGACTGAGTAGGATTCTGAAATTTGTAAAATGATACTGGAAAAACAATCTTTTTTTATTTTTTATTTTTTAAAAAAGCTACACGCTGTCCTCTCGGTTATTAGGAAGTCAGCCCGCGTGGTTAAGTTCTATTTTATTTCGAAGCATGGCTGACTTCAAGTCGTGCTGTTCAGCTGTGTTGTGAAAGTCAACAGACTAAAAGCTTTAGCCAAAGGAGTGCTTTTGCCTTTGTCCCATTTCCTTTTCTTAATAGTATCGGTTAAGTGTTTGGTAACCTGGCAATATGATATCAGAATTTGGACAATGATGTGGACTCAACCCCAAATAGTAGGAGTCTGAGACTTTGCACTATGAGGTCTGTGAGCAAGGGAATTGGAAAGTCTGATCCTCTGTTGTGTTTACACCTTTTTCTTTAGAAATGCCTTGCTTGACTTTCTCTTTGCTTTTGACTCTGGATAGCAGCCTTCTGCCTGTAGGTAATGGAGTTGATCTTATAGTTCCCAGGATAGGAGTTTGTGCTTCAGTATTGACAACTGCTGAAATGAACTCCTGAGTTGTGGCTTATATGGACTATGCATGCTTAAAAGCGCAGAAGGGAAGTCTTCCTACCTTCTCTTTAACCAGAAAATAACCTAGAAAGTACTGTAAAACGAACTCAAAAACTAAGTGTTAATCTTTTTTTAACCCTGTAACTCATTAAAAGTGCCAAAGTTAGAGAGTGGCAGATAGGGTATCCCTGCAACGTTTCTTTATGTGCATGCGTGTGTGCCCCACGAGATTTCTTCCCAATCTGGCAGAATCCAAGTATGCAGGCTATCAGAGTGTTTCATATGGCCACCAAAGTCATATTTAACATTTTGGGTATGAAAAAAAAACAAAGTGGGTTCAAATGATAACTTCTATTTCCAAAAATGTTCAGGATAATGTTTCTGACCTCCATATACTTACAAAAATACATTCACCTTTTCCACTTGGGGCATCTGGAAAAGCATTATTCAGCAAGGCGACTAGATACTTACTGATGGTGCAGAGATTTCTGGAAATGTGACAGGCATATGCTCTCAGCAATTGCTGACACATAGCTTTGGACACTGAAATCTGTTTTTAATTGAGAAAATATATGTTGGCCAACATATTGGGATAGCTCCTACTCATTTTGAAAAAATGCCATGGGATCTTTAACTTCCATTTGGATGCTTCCCAGACATGGGCATAAGGGACTGTAACTGTTTACTTTCAAATGGTGTTTAAACCGTTTCCAGCTTTTATAATTGAATTATATTGCTCTCACTACCACTTTTGTGATGTAAATGGCTCATATAACATGGCTAATTTTTGTAACAAAATGATAAATAGATATAACTGAAAAACAGTAGACTTTGGTAATAAAATATAAATGCAATTTGAACAACTCAGTTTCTGTTTTTCCAAATTTTAATAACAATTGATTAAATAACAGTACTGAACAGAAATGTAGCATATTTGATGAAAAACAGCAGTATTTCCATTATTTTAAATGCAGGAATTGTGATTACTCTCTTGGCTTGGCTACTTTATATTTAAAGTGTGATCTCAATACATATTTGTTTCTAGATAATTTTTTCCCAGCAATTTTCAGCTCTGCAGTAGGTTAAAACAAACAACAGCCAAACAAAAAACCAAAACCCAGCACCAACAAAAACAAAACTACAGATGACCCATTCCATTTCAAAGTTGCATGTCCCAATTACAATACACATAAACGTACCAATATTCTCACTTACATGTTTTGGGATGTGGTCTTAAATATGCAGAGTGACTATTCACCATTTTCGTCTCCCACCCAAACATTACTGTCCTGCATTTCCCACAGAAATTCATTTTCACGATGCTGCAAATAGCCATTTGCAGTCACAGTATAAAGTTGTGCCATTATCACTTGGCTGAACAGTTAACTTTATGTAAAAAGAAGCAGTTCATGGCCAGGATTAGGCAAAATAAGTTAAAGTCTTAGGAGTAAATTGATTTTTTAATTCAACTAGATAACCCCAGTGATGAGCTAAGCCACATTGCTACAGTTTACCGAATTGAAAATTATTTTGAACAGATTAGTTTTAAGGTCTCCGGGTTGCATTAAATAAGCTTAATTTCCGTCATGTGCTATGAAGCTTCTGAAAATCAACATTTATTTTTATCAAAAGTCTGCAAACCGTGTAGAAATGAGTACTGCAGAAACCATTAGCCACTTCCAACCTTTAATCACTTCTGTGCTGTATGAGCTGACTTCGTTTTCCTGTTACCTCTGGAAGCACTGAAACAGAACTAATGAGTGCAAGCTACCTGTGTATGTGCTTGTTGTCTACGGTGGCAGAAATACTTGAAATTAATACAAGGAAAATAGTCCATTGTGCAACTTTTTATTTCAATTCAATATCTCAATTTACCCTACATACATGTAATGAAAGCATTTAACTACAAATACTTCCATATAACAGATTTCTAAGTAGTGCAACTTCAACACAATACTGCATGTTTAGTAACTGCTAAGTTTACGGTCCATTTGATTAAAAATTCCCCTCTGAGGCAGCTTGACATTCTCAGTACTACATGGGGATCTAAACCTATTTGAGAAATGCAGTGATAACATTATAGTGGATATAGTTCAATTAAAATCAAGTATTTTTAATTCTTGATTATGATCTAATATACATTTTTAATTAGAGGAACTGACATGGTGAAAAAGGGAAATGATTTGTTTTCTGAATTTGTTATCTGAACGAGAAAATTCTAGGGGTTGCCCTAATCTTGCAGCTGGTTCAGCGAAGGTGTAGAAACATTTGCCAGAGAAAAGTAATTTGCTGAGTCCGGAGTTCCCATTCATTCTTCTGCTGCTAATTGTTGATACTGAGCTCCGCTTACAGCACAGCAAATCGACAGAAAGTCTGCTTTTCCTAAGCGTGTTCATAATTGCTGATGTCTTTTCAAGATGAAGTAAATAGATCTGAAAGAAAAAAAAAAAACAGCACTGATTTTCCCCATGAGTTTTATAAAATTGCTTCATTGCATCTACAAACAGAAGAGCAAATCATCCGGGGGCTGTGCTATCTTAATGAGAACATGGCCTGGTTATGCACCGCAGCGCGTGGGCAGAGGAACGGGTGCCCTAACAATGGGAACCGAAAGGATGGGGAGTCCCGAACAACTGTGTCAGCTCTGAGTCGTCCCACTAAGAGCCTGCCCGCATCTGTCAGCTCTTCCACTTTTAGCCTCTGTGCATCATCTGTCACTGTACAGCTTCGTGGGCCATTTGCCTGGGATTGGTGCCAAGCTGCAGAAGTAGCTTTGACTTGGCTGCCTTATGTCCAGAAATCTTGGAATAACAGCCCGCTGCACGTGGGAAGATGGACATGAAAGGGGTCAGACCCATCCCAGTTCGAGCCACAGCTTTCTGAATTCTGGTGTTGAGAACTGTCACACCAGAGCGGGGGAAGTGACCATGTCCTAAGAGAGAGATTCAAACCCACAATGAAAATAACGTGTAATCCTGAAAATTAATGTTAGAGTAATAATCTGAATAAATCAGAGGCTGACTGTCTCTTCTCACCCTATCCCCCATCCCTGCTCCCACTAGTGCTTTATTTTTTTAATTTTTATTTCTTTGACAGAACCAGTTGAACCATATAGAACTGTTTCTTAAATACAGTGGGAAGCGTAGCATTGGAATTGCCTATCATAGTTTTGTTTTGCTTTTCAAAATGGAAAAAATAATGCAAGTTTTGAAAGAAGAAACAATTTTAATTGGAAAAATGGAGGAGAAGGTATGAGCATATCAGGTGAAGCATTAAATACAATCTCTGGTCAGGCATTGGGATGGGAGGTGGTGGAGGCACCGTCCCTGGGGGTGTTCAAGAAGAGGTTGGACGCGGTGCTTGGGGACATGGTTCAGTGGGTGACATTGGTGGCAGGGGGATGGTTGGACCAGGTAATCTTGAAGGGCTTTTCCAACCTTGACGAGTCTGTGATTCTCTCAGCGAGTGGGGTTATTGAGTGCATGTGATATGATCATGATCTCTGGATAGTATTCTTTTCAGTTCTGTGAATGTCCATTGCATAGAGGGTAATTCTAATCAGACATAATTAATCATCTTTCAAGTAAACTGGACATTTTGTCCTCACTGGGCTTAGCAATTTTATATGCACAATATTTTTGATATTCAGTGTAACTATGTTGATGTTTGGTTATCTGTTAAGTGGAAATAGAAACTCATAGAAGAGAATGTGAATTCTTCTCCCTCTAATTTTGAGTTTTATTACAATGTCCCTGCTGAGATAAGAAAGGGAATTCAGTATTTAGTAAATCTCTCTAGGTTGTGTACTGAAAATTCACAGAAGAAAACAAAAGATGTTTAATATGTCATTATAGTATTCAAAATATATTTTAGCCCAAGCCCTGGATTAAAATTATTCAGACATGGAAATTATAGTGTAATGGTGTTTGATAATAGACTCATTATTAAAGGATGAGCTTAAAAATAGTCTATTAAAAATCTATTGTATTAAATTTGTATTTTAATTAATCTGTTGTAGTAAAATAAAGTTAATCTCCTGTATTAAAATGTATTTCTATTTAAAAAGATCTGACCTATTGTACCAGTGCCTTTAAATCAACTTTTGGAAAACTTGCCAGATAAGGAATGGTCGTCAGTATAACTGGATTTTCAGAAAATAGATGTGTGTAGTTTAAAATGCCCATATCAGTGGTCATTTACATTTTTAATGAAATAAAAATTCAGTGCAGAGTGCAGTTATTTGATAAAACTATTTTTAATTAAAAATATTAGGAAATATTTGATTGCATTTTGGAGTTCTGAAGCAAGTGTAATAATAGTAACATAGTGATCTTCATAACACCGATTATTTTTAGTATAAGGACTTTTGAAGGCAACAAAATAGTTTTGCTTTTTTCCCTGGTAACACAGCACAAAATAAGTATAATCCTGTGAAAGGGATGACTTAACACAACTGTTGATGCACTTCAAGTGAAACATCTTTATCAAGTTAATACAAGAAGCAGTCATGCCCTACTTGAATTACTCATTTATAATGGCTGAGCAGCAGCCTGGATGTGGACTTTGAAATCCTGGGAAAATAAGATGCATGCATGCATTCAAATGTCTCAAGTCTTTGCTGTAGAGCAGCTGTAAAATGTTGAAGTGAGATGTCAGCTACTTACTGGTGTCTGCGTTTTGAGACTGAAGGGTGATGTGATTATTTAATTGCTAACCAAGGTTAGCATTGTTTTAATCACTGTGTCCTCAGTTCAAGACTTTCAAGAGCTGCTTGAATATTTAGGAGCTCAGATTCAGAATATTTATCTTCTTTTTGCACATTTTTAATGCACAGGTTTTTCCAATTTCCAGCCTTTAAAACATTTTTTATGATACGTAGCCTTTGCTCTAACTAATATTATGCTTGTGACGAGGGAGAAGTAAAACTATAGGTTTGTAAAATATCAAAATAAGGCGTATGTATCGGCAGCAATTTCAAAAAACGCTGCCTGTGTGCTCACTAAGGACATAAGAATATGTATAATAGCTGGTAAAGTCCGTGCATTAAAAGTAGGTCTGTCTCTTTGCTCTGTTGAGATGTTGCAGCTTGCACAATCTTTTGCAGATGACTGCACCGAATTTCCATTGCCAGGTTCCTTGTCTTCACAGCTTGATCCCATGTTTCCTTTGAAAAGATAGACATGTAGGAAATTAACTGTTCAACTGTAATTTTTCTTCAAATGCTTGCACAATACGAAAGAGTGTGCATCCCATTACACTCGAACGAGAGATTTTCGATCAGAAGTGCCAGATGTGGTGTCTCAAGTATCCTCGTGCTTCCCAAGTAAACAGCACAGGAGCGACCACGAATTTCTTTCAGCGCTGGAAACGTGCACGCTGCTATGGCATGAGGTGAGGGGGAGCAGGAATGCCCACTTTTGCTTCTTGGGATCTCTGTAAGGGCACAGGGACATGGTCTTTGTGGGGCACATTGCAGACAGACAACGGTATCAGTGGTGTATATATCCAAGGGTACTCATAACAGTGATCTTACAGCAGTAGGTGAGACTGCAGAGTGCTTACTTCAGGACCATTCAGGAAACTGTCAAGTCATTTTTTCTTCTTGTTTCTGGTACAAGTAGAATTAAGATCCTTTATACTTTATTTCAGTGTTTTTCCTGGAACAGGGTGTGTCTAACAGACGTCGTGCAAACTTGTTTTTTCCTCTGGAAAATCGCTCTCTCAAAATCGTGATGGAAGGAGCAGGTGTTTGCTACACGATGGCAGCAAATTAAGCCCCAGGCTCGGAGATCATGCCTGCCTTCCTGTTAATGGAAAAACTGAGAGGCAAGAATAAGCCACCTTAAAGGTAGAAATACGATGGTTAAAATCTTCACAAGCGCTGTTAGAGGTACTGGAGGTCCGGCCAAGGAGGGCGGTGTTCCCACACTGCTGTGCAGAGCGGGGCATTTTGGAATGGGTTCACTGCTCTCCACTCAAGGTACTCAAACATGTAGCTCCAAGGGGATGATGGAGGGGTATTTGCAAGAAGGGTGTACTAACTAACCCTTGTAGCCCAGACTGCAGCTTGGCACTGGTTTTAGCTGCAGCAATTTGTCACCTCTCCTCAAATGGCAGCCGCTCAGCTTAGCTCTGACATGATTGCTGTGTCCTGAGGTGTGAATCTACTCCAGCAAGTGGCTCCAGAACTTTTTAAGAGCACAGGAATTAGAAATTGAGGCATACTTGTACAAAAGCAGCATGAGGTAATGCTGAGGGAACAAAATGTTCTTCCATCGTTCTCCGCGAGGTCCCACAGTGAAACGCTTGCCAGTGAGTGCTGTTATATTGGGAGCCACTATAGTTCAAGAGCATTAACAGCCACGTTTCGGTCCTGGCTTTGAGAAAATAGAGCAACAACCAAGTTCCCACCATGCTTTCAGGCATGGGGCAAGCAAAGTTCTGCTACTTGTGTCTAATACAGATCTCTCTTTCTGTTCTTTGACCTTGCTGCTCTTCCTATTGGAAGCCACTACCTTATTGCATAGCACACAGCTTGTAGGACTGCTGTTTGGTGTGCTCAGGAGCCTTTGACGTAGCCTTTGTGGGTTGTCATTTGGGGTTTGCACATCACAGGGCCATGATTCCCTGCATCACTGAAGCCTTCCTCTTGCTACATTGGCAGAGAAGTAAAACTATTTAAAAAAAAAAAAAAAAGCACTTAATAAAAATATGAATCTTTCTCAGCTTGCAGTCCTGCTCTGCTTTTTTTCCCTATATTTTTTTTTTATATTTTCCTAGAGTAGAGATGAAGTCTTCCTCCTTATCATTCTTTTCTGAAACCGGAGCAGTAAAATAAGAATTTGGAATGGCAAGAGTTGAATTCTTAATGAGAGATGAAAAAAGTGGGTATACCTAATTGCATTTTACAAAACAGCCATCATAATTTTCCTGAGTCTTTTCATATTTCACTGAACCTGTGTATACACACACGCATGTGCAAAAGTGTAAGGAGAGTATAAGATACTTGTGTGCATTATATCAGTAAATAGGATGTTCTGAATATTTTTGATATTTAGAAAGAAAGTTGAAAAAAATGATGTTCTAATCCACAGTACAATGTTTGATCTACTTCTATGAATGTATCAGAGAGCTACAAATTGAGAGAAAACATAAATCATTTTAACTCTAGATGCTCTCGTTTCCCAGAGGATTGGAAGTGGAACAGGAGGACAATTTCTTTAATTCCTTTATCCCTAACTCAGCCCCTTTGTAAAATCCCCAGCTGGTTCTTCATACCCCAGGAAAGAAGCCAGCAGAACATTTGGAAGTTTTTGGACAAATTCTAGCTGGTTTCTGTCGGTACCAATGCAGCGTTGTTGATATCTTCTAGGGGAGCATAGACAAACTCTCCTTATGTGTGATGGGATATAAAGTAGAGTAGTAGTTGAGGGTTATTTTTTTAATATTCTGCAGTTTATTTTTTTTAATCAGATGGGTTAATAATTAAATATATTAGGACACTGTATTTATTCATAGTTCTTTCAGGAATTTTTTACACAAATCCACCTGGTCTGTCATGAATGTATCTGGCTTGTCATCAGTGTATGACTCCTGCAACACTTCTAGAAGAAGCCTGTACGCCACGTTATCTTATACATAAATGTTTTAGAATATATAAACTTGTGTCACTGCATCAGTGCTATCAACATAAATTTAACAAAAGTTGGTATTTTGAGCTTCATGTTGTTTCTTTACTAACTTTTTAACATCCAGCTATAAATTAAATTCTCTTTCAGACAAATGGGCCGTATCTAGTTGAGATGTGTGTCATCCCACTAGAAATCCTAAGCAAAAGCTTTCAAGTACGGAAGCTTGAAATGTGTAAAAAGCTGGCATCACTGGTGTTAGTGCATTACTTTAAGCCTAATGTTACACTTGCTTAGAGCAGTAGAATGTGCCTTGCATGTCAGTGTGCCAATGCAAATAATATTCAGACTTCTCTAAGGCTTCTTAATATGCCTTGTCCGTGAAGTGCGGTTTAATATTTAATTACTGATAGTGTCCACTATTATTGTTATGCTTTAGATCAAAGAAAAAATAAAATTGTTTGAATTACAGAGCATTCAATAGCTTGAATTTTCGGCCGAAGGAATAACAAAAAGTAGCAGACTGGAGTTCAAATTTATATGGTGAATAAGTTTGAGTAGTTTTCTGTGCCATTAGCGGAACAAATTAAACTTTCGCTGGTTGAGTGCATATACCTAAACAGTGTAGTGTGGGAGGATTATCAGCCAGTTAGTCTTATTGGTTTATTGGCAGTCGAGCAGATTTAAACCAAATTTTCCCATGGCAGAGGTACTGTATCAGAGATCCCAGAAGTTTTCCTACGAAATTTATGAAGTGGTATGAAAGTAAATTACTGAAGAGCCATCAAAGCAAGTATGTTATTAATTGACAATTTATTGACTTCATCCTCACTGCTAGTTAAAAGGGAAAAAAAAAAAAGAGGATTAGGATTCAGCCTACACTTTGAAAGCTGCGTGAGGTCTTTTGTACGATATTTCAGTTAAGCTGTAATTAATTAACTTAATTAAATATTAGTAAAAGAGTAAAAGCACGCTTATTCTGATGGATCTGTAAAAACAGTCATAAGATCAATGTAAATAAGTAATGGAAAGTGTGAATCTGTGTCTGGTTAGGGCAGAGTGTAACACTAGTTATCTTTGATCTTCTGAGAAACTTAGTTCTTGCTCAAGCGAATCTCTCATTGACCTTGCTGACTAATTGCCTAAGAACTTCTGGGTCTTTACCCTTCAGGTTAAGGTCAAAAATATACTGCTGCTTATTATACTGCACTATTTCTTTGTGTCCAGGTTTAATGGTTTTAATTCAAACAGCATTGCAACCTGTTTTTGCTGTTTCTTATTCTACCTATATCGAACGAATGGGCTAGTGATTACAGCCAAAAATAAACTATCTTGCATTCCTTCTTTTTTTGTGAATTCCTTCTTCTTCCATTGACTTGCTGATCTCGGCTAATTTATTTAATGTCTCTGTGTTTCATCTCATCAGTAAAAGATAAATTTTTATCCATGCAAAATGTTAGAGGGGTTATTGTAGAATATTTTCAGAATCTCACCCAGAAGGTATTACACGAGGCATGGAATTTCGTATTGATAGTAGCTGAGAATATATTAAATATTAGAGAGCATGCTGTAGGGTTTTTTAAACACCTAATATCTGCGATAGGTATTTCATTCATGCTAATATTACATGATATTAAATTGAAGTGGAGATCGCCTTCAGCCCTAAAAAAAACTAACCAACCAACAAAGAAAACCACCCAAGCTGGTTTTCCCAGATTAATCATGTATAATTTAAATTTATAGTTTTTTCTTGTCAGTCTTGATTAAGACGTGTAGATTTAATATGAGAGGAATATTTTTCCTATTATAGTCCTTAAGCTTAGTGGGTGTAAAACACATGAACTTTCTCCCCTTCTGCCTTTTTCTGATGCCTTTTTCTGACTTTGGCTTTGAATGGCTGCTAAATTACCATTCCCGTTTGTTTGCCAGGTTGGAGGGAGGATGCCTGACTTTGACTCAGAATTGAATTTCTTGAGAAAATATCATTCAGAGCAGCGTGTCCACAACAGGAGCTATTACAGAATAGTTTACTTCACTATCAGGTTTTTTGGTCAATTTACCCATGCAAGCAGTCTCCTAGAAATCTGCTTAATCAGTAATACTGTTTTGAAAATAAACATCGCACGAGGATCTGTCCTTTTCTATTAACAGCTCCAAACATTCGAAATAAATCTAAGTAATTTTTTCTCAGTCACCCATGATATACTTACCTTCTTTGATATCGTCAGTTTTACCTACTTTGTTCATGGCATTTCAACTTTGATCTCAGCTAATTGCCATTAAATTCACACCGCTTACTGACTTGGCAAGACAGAACAAGTTAATGCTATTCATCATAATGAGACCGGTTACTTTATTCTGTCCCCTCTAGGCATTTGCTTGTTTGCTTAACAGCAAAGTGATTTGAGCAGTTTTACATATGCTGCTCAGACATTTTCCATATGAAAATTGGGAACATCGCAGAATTCTCTAACTGCGGGTTTTTAAATGTGTTTATTGCTTAGTACATAGGTGCAAGTAAAGGTATTTTTCACGGTGTTTCATATGCTTCTTCTGCCCCACGGTGAGATTTCACACCTGGGGTATGTGGAGCTTGTCCTTCAGTCAGAGAGGGATTTTTGTCTGCTGCTGCTGCTTTACTTTTCAAAATAAAGCTTACTTTTGCCTAATCAAGCTATTAAAATGCATTTAAACAAAAGAAATGCAGGCTTGTTTCTAGGGTTATTTCCCTCCCAGATGCCTCAAAATACCTGATCCTGTGTGAAAAAGAGACAAAACCCCAAAAGCCTGGGGAATGCCAGCTGTCCATGCCTGGCTGATGGGGTGTTAACATTTGGGAAGTGCTGAATTTACCAGTGTTAATGCTGATAGGGAAGAATTCAGAAGTTTATTAAATCCTAATTTTATTCAATAAGTGTATTGTTTAATCTTAAATATTTTAAAAAGGAGTAAAACGTATTTTAATATTAAACAGTTATAATGAATGTACATTTAAAAAAAAAATCATACATACAAGTTTTAAGCTTTTTTTCTCCAAAAAGAGGAAGGACTTAATTCTCTGAGGAAACAGGTAATGGTTATTTTTAACTTCTCAATCCAATATTGTCCTTGAGAAACATCAATGTAACAAGAATAGTACCCAGAAGATGTAATGACAACATACACTCGAGGCAAAGTAGAGCATTTAATGCATTAATAATTAGCTAAGAATAAACAAATCGTGAAGTAGATTTTGATAATCCCTGTGTTGTTAAATAACCTCTTAATTTGAAACTGAGGGAAAATTTCAGGCTTGTTTAGCAACGTTGACTTCCTAAAGACTGGTTGCAAGCTAATAATAGTAGTTCACATCTTAGGGTGCCATGCTCCTGTTTGCCAGTGTGCTTGTTGAATTTATCGTAACTTCTGTGACCTTAGTTAATACTAAAAATTTTCTGCATTCTGAGAAGAAAACTGTGTTAATATAATCATAGACCTTCAGCAGGAAAGGGAGGAGGGAAGTAAATTTAAAAAATCAGTACATGTATTTTTGTTTTTAGAAAGGCATAAAAATTATTATTATTTTTTTTTAAGTTCAAATTTTTCTGGTTTGATCTGACCAGAATTCTGTTTTATAAGTTCCTACTCTTTGGTTGCTTTTCTTTTGTTTCATTTTGTTTTGTTCACTTACCGTTCTTCATCGTTTCCATTTACTGGTACCATATAGTGTTTTTCAGTGTCTGCGTTGAGTGTGCAAATGGATTAACCTAACTGGACTATTCTTTGTATTTGAATCTGTGTAGACCTCTTTTTAATGAATTTTTATCAATGCAACGAACAGCCAAGCTGTCTGCTGCTAACTTTTATGAGTATTGATAACTAAGACAATGTAATTATCTTTAGTTTTTTGGATATGTACTTAATTTATAAGAATAATGAATAAGAACATAGGGAAGAAGTGTAACACCAGTCTGACAGCAAAAATAAAGGGTAAACCTGAACTTTCAATAGTGCTAAGGAAAAACTCTCGGACAGTTCTCAAGAAGCGCTGAAGACCATGGTGTGATGGTCAGCATCGAGACACAGTGTTAGCATTCTCCATTTCTTACTCAAATGCTAGGACCCTGTCATTTGTGGAGTTCTGTCGTTGCTGCTCTTTTTCTGGTTAGTAACGTGTCTTAAAAATCACTTTTACAAGAAGTGCTTGGTCATGTCATCACTGTTTAAACACTTTCACATCACAACAGATTGTCTGTTTGAGGGTGTTTGCTGGAAATCAAAGCAGATATCAGCCAGGTGACAGAAGCCCTGTATCCAGCCATTGAAGTAGAAACCTCACCTGAACTATTGGGTTTTCTCATGCTAATAGGAATCTAATTCTTACAACATGGCTCTCAGGTGATCTGCTGGAAACTGTGGTACAGGGACTTTAATAGTACCCTCAACGTTAAAGCTTTTAAACTACTGTGCAGATGTATTATATGTTCGGGATTGTTTCGGATATGTAGGGTCCTTCATCTCCTTTTGGCATGATGCAGCTTTTCGTTTGTTTGGTTTTATGCTACAGTTTTCTCGTAAGACTCAGTAATATTCAGGAAGTGAGATTTAAAGAAGAGGCTGTCTTGTTTCAGTTGTTTGAATCCTTTATCCAGAAGACTAAAATGTGATGCGAGACAGTTAAATACAGTAAAAACTGAAATAAGCTGTCCAAGCTAGAATCACTAGACCACCCAGGTCTTGGACCACCCAAGGGACCAACAACAGGCAGAAAGAGGTGGCCTTTTGCTAGAGGTCGAACAAGTTGTATCACAGATCTTGGAAAGACTCAGGAATGATTTCTTAAAGAAATTGGCTGCCTACTGGAGGTGGGCCTTACTGTAAGTTCCCACTGTATTAGCAGTGTCCCTGTGAAACTTGCGCTCCTTATTTACTTGTGACCTTCCCCTTACATTTCTTTTTTTTCTTCTGCCTTTAGGGCAAAAGTAAAATTAGTAGATGAGCGATGAGCTTCTGTTGAGCAGAGATACCAAGATATTATGGAGTTTGTGTAGTGCCATGTGTAAATGAAATTTTGAATGGGGGATAATGGAACGAGGCCACATTTAAGATTTGCAATGAGAATCAAATTGGAAGTGCTCATAAATAAATAATTATTACTTGAACTGCCCTAACTGTGCTTCTGTTCGTAAGAAACGGTGTAATATGAAACTAGCTGATTCAACACGAGACTTGCTGGGTCCCCAGGCTTGACTTGCTATTGGAAAATGTAGAAAAGCCGTTCTCTGGAAATTATTGAAAGTAGCAGGTTTTGTCCTTAAAATCACAGCGAAGTGATGGGTATGAAGAAGGGAAATATTTTCCAGAATTAAAAATAGATAATGCTGGGAAATCCCCTTGGATTAAAGTGTTTCCTCTGGCAACTGTCATTCCAAAATGTTTTCCCATTCAGGTCTTTTTTAATTTGTTAGATAAAGGGTAAGTCTTGTAATTTAACACTTAAAGCAACATTTTTATACACATGCTTTTGTGGCAGTGGTGTTATTGTAACAGTGATAACTTAAAACATATAAACAATCGTTGCTGAGAGAAAATACCCTCTGTTATACTAGCTGTTGTTTGGGCTCAGAATCTCTCCGTCACGTTTCAGTAAAATCTTATAACCTTCTGATTTAGGTAGTTTGAGAAAATATAAGTAAACAGTGGCACATTATGTGAAACTCATGAAAGCATATTACTATATTTCTTTAGCCTTCTTTTCCTGTACAACTTTTATTTAACATCTTGTTTTCTGATTTTCCTTTCAATCTTATTTTGAAAACATAAATATAACATCTAATTTACTTTATTTTTTTACTTTTTTTTTTTTTTTGCAAGCTCAGTCAAGCACTAACTAACAAATTCTAATCTTCACTAGAGGAGTGAAATTTACTTTGTAGATAAAAAAAAAAAAAAAAAAGTGTAGATCTGGTCAGTTTTATTCAATCTGAAATACATCCAAGTATTCTTATGGCCCTATTGAAGGCTACAAAGAACTTGAAAATAAGAAGGTTTTCTTGAAAATAAGAAGTGTTGAGAGAAGAGGTCTTTAATTAAATCTAGAGCAGCAAGATAGAGGCATGGATGGGCAGAAGATGTGGATGGTTTGAAGGGAGTCCTGATGGGGTACAGAGCTAATATCTGAATATTGTGCCTGCGTACTGTTGTGGATATAGGTGCACACACAAATTTTGATCTGCACATTAATAGTAGTTTAGTTATGATATTAATCTTATACATAATTTTCACAACTACTATTTTTGCTGTTTTTACATCCAGCCCACCTGTCCTAAATGGCACAAAGCCTTTCCATTTTAACACCGTATAACAAAGTGAGTAACATAGACCCTCAAAAAAGTGTCTGACATACAGCGTTAGATTAATTTCTTGTAATAAACAGTGATATGATGAAATAATATCAACGATGGAAGTGGTCAACCTCGTTTGTAGGTATAGGAGATGTATTATGTATTTTATCACCAACGTTTCTAATTTTCCTCCGGTTCCATAACGCTAATAATTCATTTCAAATCTATGTAAACAGACTCTTGATGAACAGTTTTACTAAGGGGAAACTTCTCGACAGGGCTTTGTTAACCTGACATTCTGTGGTTTCGCCTCATAAAACTAGCAAAGGGCTCTCTGCGTGGAATGTTAATGGGGTGAAGTAATGAATGCAGGATGGGATGGAAGATTTGAGCACGCATAAAGTCCTTACTTGGGGCTTTTGGGGGAGATCCGTGCAGACAGTAGCTAAGAGATAAAAGCAATGGGAATTTCTTTTAAAGCTAACGGTTGGATCTCTGCTGGCAAATGGGCTTTGAAGTTCAGTGGAGGTTTGGATGTAATAAAGCAATGAAAAATTAAGCTACATAACTTCCTTCTAATTTGGTCTTGTTGAAAGGACAAAGTTAAGGGTCATTCCGTCCCTCCCAATTTTAAGAAAATTTTAAAAACTTTTCCCATTTCAGAAAGTTCTTGTAAATGTTCTTCCTTTTAGTTGCATAGTAATACATTATAATGACATTTTTTAAGAGGAAAAAGGTTGTTTGTGCCAGACCTTTACTTTTACTTCTCAAAAGTCCTACTTCAGGGAAACATTTGACTAAACTAATTTTAATCCCTGGAATTTGTAACTGCTTTTCTGGGGAAAATATGTTCAATACTTCCCTTTGTAGTTCCCAAGGAACCAAGCAGTGAGCTACTTATACAAGTCTAGCACTAATTACATTGTTCAGGCATGACCTGATCTTGAATTTGGTGTGAAGGGAATGAAGAAATGTATGGATGAGCTGTTTCTTGTTCTGTGAAAGTGATGTTTGTCAGCTGGGGGCCCAGGTCAGGTCTGGGGAAGCAGGTGTATGAATTTGTATCCCAGTAAAACCCATCCGTAGCTGTCACTCAGAGGATTTTGATCAGATCCCCTCCTTAATGATTCAGTCACTTCAGCTGCTCAGTGTTCAGTATTACTCACTTGAAGAGCTTTAAGCTCTTCTTGTGACATTCTTTAATATGAGATGATGCGAAGGGATAAATAATTGTAATTCGAAAATGGTAATCCTTCTTTTTGGAGAGGAGAGTGTGTATTATTATTTATATTTTTTTCTCCCACAGGACAGCAGATTTTTGGTTTTCTTTCAGAATTGCAGCCAGGGAATTGCATTAGGATAAGGTTTCATTATTTATCACGGCAAGTACTAATACTAAAGAGATAACAGCTTATTTTGGGAAAAATTACTGATTCAATGAAGGTGAGATTACGTTGAACAGTGGGACTGTAGGAAGTCAAAAGTTGGGAAAATTGCTTGCTAGGTAATTTTAAAAAGTAGATAGATTTAGTTGCCTGATATAAAAAAGGGGCAGGGGGCAGACAAACTTAAATTTGCCTGCATGCTGGCATTTAACTATATGTTTTCATCTAAGGTAAATGAAAGAATGGGGTGAGTATCAGTCTAGAGCACTATGACTGATTTTCAGTAAGTTTTGGGAAAACATATTTCTAGCACTACAGAGGTGCAAGTGTTGTGTTTTTTTTAAGGGTTTTGGAAGGATAGAAGAGGAGAGGTTTAAAAAGAAACACGATGACTAGCATTGTTGGCTGATACCAGTTCTGGGTAAGTTATGGAATAGGTATATGGACTTTTTTTTTTTTTGTCTTATGGAGTGCAATTAATGCCAGGGATGGTCATAAGGGAAAGTGAAATCTAAGGTGCTTATTTCTACCAGCCAGATGTTGTTATAATGAACAGTAGCACTCGAAAAATCTTGTTGTAATATTGACATAATATACATAGGCTTGTGTAACTTTCCTGTTTTAACTCATGAAGAGTCTCAGTTCATTAAGATTATTTAAATGGCAGCTGAGAGATAGCTTCATAATCTGTAAATATTGACAAGGAAACAGAATTTTGAAGATTTTCAGAAGCAAAGTTGGAATAATGATTGTATAATAATTTGAACTCAGGTATTTTTACTTAAGGTGATGATAAGAACATTTATGAAGAGCAATCAATGTGTTCTCTATTACTAGAAATGTTAAAATCAAGTGTGCACTTTTTCAGAAGATTTGTTCAAGTGCAGCTGTTTGATTGAATGCTGATGCAGTGAGACCAATTCAGGAAAGCTGTACTGCCTCCTTTGCAGTACAATTAAGTAACTAGGTGGATGGATGGATCGTGGCTTACCACTGTCTCATACTTAATACATGTATGTTACAGATAGGATTTCTGTAATAAAGAATATCTGGCAAGTTAGCCAATGCAGAGCCATTACCAATATTTCCTGAAGCTTTTTCTTTTTTGAAATTATTAACATATTCTGCAGTGTTTGTTCCTCCTCTTGAATTTTACAAATAAAAAAGAAAAATACATGAAGAAAAAGCATGGTGTGCCCCTTAATGTGCCCCCAATAATTATCTTGGACGTGATATTTGACAAATTTAATAAGAGGAAAATATGTACTGAAAACTAAGATTTCAGCTGTCAGTCTTGTAGGCATTCAGATGTGCCCTCACTAAGATGCAGTCAGGTGTCTCAGTTAACTCATGCTTGTTTCTGGTCAGATTGCACCAAAAACTGCCTTTTTTTTTTTTTTTCCTTCTATTTCATAGCAAAATGTGAAAGATGTGTTTGAAAAGCAGGCTTGAAATATTTCAATTTTAACAACCTGTAATGTGTAGTGGACAAGTGATTGCATAGCACTGATGCATGAGTCAGTTTTGGTTAGTGCCTTTATTGGTATCTAATGAAGACACAAAATTTGGATAAGAGCAAGCTGGCTGAAAGCCCAGTGTGGGGATGGCAGTGGTTTGCTAGAAGCAGCTGGAGGAACCCTTGGAGGTCATGTTATTTTTTGAAGGAATGTAACCAGTATTAGTTCTTGGAGCACATAAAGTGTACCAAGGAGGTAGGTGTTCATGAAGTCAAATTGGGTTAGTTTTTTTGTTTCCTCCACCAAAAGAAGGTCAGTGAGCTTAACAGGGGAACGTGGTGAGATAAAAGAGCATTATAGTCTCAGAAACTAAAATGTGTGTAATAGCAACTCCAAGTACTGTACAATGAGGTCTTAGGATCATAAGAAAAAAAAGTCGTATAGAGAGTGGGTTCATTTTTTTCATATCTTTTTTAGTTTACATCCTACTTATGTATATAAATATGTCTTAAATATAAACATAGATTATCATTTAAACTTGAGAATGGGTCTTTAATCAAGCGTTCATTTTAACTTTATGATTATGAAGTGTGAGGCACTATGAACTTTTTTTAACTTCCAAGCAAGCTTCTGTTGAGGGTCTTCCTGATTAGAATCCTTTTATTAGTAAAGTACAAATTATCTGTACAGCTTGCTTTTAGTGTAGTTTTTAAGTAAAATGTTAGCTAGTTGTTCTTAAATGACAGCTGTGAACACGTTAGGAAGATTTCAATAATTTATCTTGTTAGCTTTTTGTAAAATTATTTCATATGCTGCTTTAGGAGAAGCGAAGAGTAATGCTTACAGCTGAAAATCCTAGCAGGAGTGCTACAAAATTCTTTTAGAAAAGGTTTATCTATTGCTTTGATGATGAGAAAACAATAAAAACTTAAGTTGAATACCTTAAATCTTTTACCAAAGTATAAGGGATATTTCAGCTTATAAACTTGTTAATTCAAAAGAGAATCTGTGTTAGAAAATAAGATACCACATGAATAAGACAAAAATGAACAATATTTACTCCCATTTCACTAGAATGAAAGAAGAAGCATCATTTTTGACTGGTAAAACATAAAAGCTTCAGCTAATATGACATTTTAAGGACTGTCCAGGATTGGTGTTTGTATAGTCTGGTTTAAAACTGGCTGATGGAGTTTATTGTCATGTAGAGGCCTGAAAACAGAAGTCAACCAAAATTTGATTTATGCCCCATCAGTAGCCAGATTTAAATCACTTGAGAGCATGTGGTATTTACTAATAAAAACACAAGGTTGGCAAATCTTCAGTGAAGTGAGGAAAAATGTTCCCACACGTGGAATTTGGAGGTGATTTGAGTGGTATTGCATCATTTTAAAAGAAAAAAAAAAAAAGAAAAAGAAAAAAACATTGTATAGTTCTGTTCCATTGGGGAAAAAAAAAGTACTCGCACAATTTAATTCTTAATGTTTCCACTCCATCCAGCAAGTTTAGGGTTCTTCAGTTCGTAATCCCCATTGGCATCACTGCATGTATTTGGCCCACACCAAAATCTTAGGGAGCTTTTGGAAGTCTCACAGCTCATCACTCTTCTGAGCTCTAGCAAATTTCGGGAATAAGCAGAGGGTCCCTACATATGCACTCCGAAGGCTTAGAAATGAGTTATTTCCTGAGAAACTAAAGATGGTTCTTCAGCTGTTCATACCAAGAGTCTTTCTTTAATCCTTTTTAACTTTTCAACAGGCTTGTTTTATGCCAATACTAGTAAAGCTTATATTTGTTTGCTGAAAAGGTCATGAACCTAGTAAGATTTGGGGCCAGAAGAGAACATAGGAAGTCTCCTAATGATAGTAGGGGTTGGAAAGCCAGCCCAACAAAAGCCAGATTAGTTTGCATGTAACGCAAAGAAACCTCATAAAAGGAAAGTTTCCAGTATTTTCCTTTTACCTCTTTCTACTGTGCCGTCCCCTTCTGCTCCTTTAAGCTCAGTTATCACAGTATTTTTACCTCATGAGTATCACATATACCTCTTAAAATGAAAATAAATTCATTAGAAGGTCTTAAAAAGAGAACTCGGGGGCTAGTAAGGAACTTGCAGGAACCGTGAAGCTGTATGGCTTCTCAAATACACGAAGCAAACATTTAAAATCACTCATCTGATTCATCAGGCTTGGGGAGTTAGGATGAAGTTGTGACAAAAGTTTTTTGCTTGTAGCTAACATTTAATAAGTGCTTAATTAATGTAATTAGGTTATTTACACAGATCTGCACCGATGTTTTATTTCAGAGAGCATGAATTTCTGGAAGTCATTTGATGCTTAATCACATGGTCTTCTAGGAGTAAAACTATCACTCTACCAGAAGTACTTAACCTTAGAAGGTGGATTAAAATCGCTCAGTTCGCTACTTTTTTATCCTTTTAGTGGAAGCTGAGAGTCCTTAAAACTTACTTTTTTTTTTTTTTTCTTTCCTATTTCTTTTTCCATGCACTGCAAAAGGGAAAAATGTAGGAAACTGAGTTATAACAATTCTTTTCTAATTTTTTTTTAGATTGTCAGAGCTCAGGGACACTTTATACTTCAGATATGACAGAGAATTCAAGTTATAGCATAGTCCTAAGGTACAAATTTGTAGGGTCTTTCTTTTCTTGTCTTTATTGGAAAGAGCCTAAATGTCTTTTAAGATAAAGAGTACTTTTCTAGCACTATCCCATAATTCAGGTTTTAAGCAGAAATAGTTGGATTCTTTAAAGCCTTTATCTCTTACCAGTAAGTGACTGATGCTAAAAAGATCAGCTTGCTGGTGGTTGGCTCTTTCTTTCTGGCTTATTGGTTTGATAGCTCAAATCAGTAATAACTCTACTTCGTTAAAATGTCAAAGAGCTCGATCTGTCTTCGCCTGATAAAGAACAGGCATGAGGGCTTTAGAGCTGTCACTACAGTCTCATTGGATTATGCTGCTAATTTATGGATTTGTCTGTAAAACAACACTTTGGTGACAGCAAATTCCATTGTTAACACCTTTCTTATCAAGCTTGTTTTTTTCCTTTGCTGCGTATTCATTTGTTTCTTCTTCTGTCAGGTCTGCGAAGGAGAAAGTAGTCTACTTGTCTTCTGCTGTGGCAAGAAGCGTAACCAGTAGCTGCAGTGATAGCATTAGGAGGGTTAGGGCAGTGCTTTAAATTAGTGTCATGCAAGTGTGTGGTTTTGATCAGGACAGAGTGAGAAGTTTGCCATTCTTTGCAAAAAATAGAAAGTAATTGTACCCTCTCAGGCCAAAGAATAGATACGATCACCTTGGTATGTCTGTTCAAGAGTTTTGAGTGTATTAGTTTGTATAATTGTTTAAAATGCTCGTGCGCTTACAGGACTTACTGGTGAGAATCTAAGCACAAATGGTAAAGAAGAGAAAGAGATATCAAAAAGGAGAATGGTCTGAAAACAAGGGAGGTTTTCTTGTAGTTGTTTGCCTGTGATAAGGAGAAATGTTCTATTTAATTGCAATATTTTTTGAAAAAATATATCTACTTGTGAGTCTAGGAGTAAAATTACTGTATGTATTCTAATTGCATACTGCAAGGCACATGCTACTTCAAATGTTTCTGCAGTACCAGGAAATGACAATACTAGCATGATTATTTATGTGCTCCTGTTTACAAGCAAAGATACAAAAACTGATTACATGAATGCAAGAGGCTACTTCTCCTGACCACGATTTTTATTGGAAAAGAATGGGGATGCTGAACACAATTTATTTCCTGGAAAATAACTTTGATTTTTATGACTGAAAGTATAAACCCACATGCTGCTTTTTCTTAAGTAGCAATGTTGACAGATTCTTAATTACAGTAGTATTGGTGGAAAGCACTATTACAACCTGGAAAGTGATTTCTCACTTTCCATATATAATTTTGCTGAATTATTAATAGATCCTTGGCTGTATTTTATTGCTCTAAAAGACACTTTATTGCGATGATAGAAAACGCAACAATTATTAACTCAGTCTATATGTGTAAACCCATACGTGCCTTTCAGCTATTAAACATTTTATAAGATTGCAAGCAGTGAATATTTTTAAAAACAATAATATTGTTTATATAAAGGTTGCCTTTTGTAGTATGGAAGATACATAAGGCAAAAACACTTCGGTTTTGTCAGTTGCTGATGAGATGCTCAAGTGGCAAAAGATTCGGTTTTCTTTGAAGTGGTAAAAATTGGCCAGTCTCCCAAGTGTCTTTTGTTTCCATTCGTTTCTTTACTCTTCTTACGCTGTCTTTGTGCATCACACTTCCCTGTTTGCCTTGAAATTCCTCCTCAAAAACTCTACTTTTGTGAGCCTCTCAGTAGTAAGAGGTGGAAAAGGCTTGTTAGGTCACCTCATCAGCCTTACTGTCACTGGAGCAAGGAGAGAAGGAAAGTTTTCGAGATTCCTCTGTATTTTCAAGTAAGTACTGACACACCCAGAGTAAAGCCCAGCAGTTATCTGTGTTTTCTGCTGAGTACTAATGGGCCTGGTAGAAGTAACCACGATACAATGCCTGGAACATATAGTATGGATTAACCTTTGTTTTTTAATAGAGAATCTGAGCTGTGTAAGAGAAACTAAATGCTGGTACTAAGAAGTGTTTGTGTGTGGAGCACGTAGATATGTATGTACTGTGTATATACACACTCCTGTTTATGAATGGGGAAAGCTTCTTGTCTATCCGTGGTATCTGCAGAGGCTGGAACAGTGTCTTTCACCTGCTTGAGACTTAATATGTTAGCTACCCTGATTATAGAAATGTGATCTGAGGTGCCCAGAAAGCAAATCGAACTTAAAATATGTAAATGATATGGTATATAGCTATTTGACAGGAATGAATTTCATTGTTCCATCATCCTGTAAAGGCACTGCACTACAGATGAAAGGTAATAAAATCTGAATGGTATTTCAATGCAAGTGAAATATTTTCTTGCCTTTTTTTTTTTTTTTTTTTAATGTATATAACCATTTTAACTATATAATAAAAAGCAGGTGGATACTTGACTGATGTGAAGGGGAATGATGAGGAAGTAGTTTATAATAATACTGTCTTTACTAAGGGGGACAAAAAATTTACCATGTACACATATGTATGTCTATGCATGCATATATGTGTGTATATATAGAGATACATGTACGTATACACCTATGCTCTTCTCTCTGTCCCTAACTTTATTGGAAATCTCATTCTAACAGAATAGACAGGTGAGTTAGTATGTAAAAACAGGTTTTATTGTTTGGGCTGATACAGTTATTAGTTGTCAGTGAAAAAGTGATGCATTAATTACTCTTTGAATATTGCAGGTCCTGTGGTTAGGAGCACACAGGTTGGCTACAACCCGCTATCAGTGTCCAAGCGGTCCTAGGTTGGCTTAAATGTGTATGTGATCTGATTGGATAATTAAGTGAAATTAAAGATACCTGATATTTTGAGCCTATCCCTTTGAGAGAGACCCTTCGTGTCTTTTGAAATAGATGGGAATGTTTGATGAAAATCAGAGGCAAAAAAATCACTCCACATTCTACTCAATTTGGGCAGTAGATTTTATAAAAGTCTGACTTAGAGCTACTGGATTTCAGGGGTTGTTTATTTATTGCAGTGTGCTTACAATTGTTTTTAAACTGTGAATATGCTCCTATTTGCTCTTAGCAATTGAACAGCAAGCCTTTTAACCCAGTAGGTAAAACCAGGTGATGTGTTTTGTGATGTGTTTTGGATTCTTCTGATAGGGGGACTAGAGTCAATGACTTAAAAAGCACGTATGCTGGTATGTTTTCTTCTTTCTTTTTTTTCTTTTTTTTAATTGTAATTCAGTCAATAGTTACTATCAGAAAGTCATCAGTACTGGAACCTGTTGCCACGTTGCTCTGTTACTTAGGGAGAACACAGTCCCTTCTTGATTTAGACATCTGAAAGTGGACAAGTTAGTGCCCCTTTTGAGTTTTTAACAGGAACCGCGTACATACCTAATGATTAATATATAACAAGATTTCTTCATTCAATACGAGCTCATCTACCAGGGATGTCTCATGTTTGCTTTTCAAAACCAAAACCTTTCAGCACATCTTTTCATGAGTGAAATTAGAATCTGCCAGTGCCAAATCCAAAATGTTTATCTGAGATATCCTGATTGAATAGGACAAACAAATGTCTTGGGAAAGACTTTTATCTGATACAGTAGCTCTGCTGGTGTAGATCTCTGTGGGTATTCTGGTCAGAAGTGCAATTAAGACAGTTGTTAGCATTCTCTCTCTTTGTACAGGTTCTTAGCATTAACAACCAAGATCCTTCTCAAATGGCCAGAGAAAATCCATCTGCCTTAAGAGGAAACTCCCTGTTAGTTCCAAATTATGAAGAAAGCTGATATCTTTGCAGCCATAAAGTCAACTTCATGTGTAATGCACCCCACAATTCCCCCAGCTGTCGGCTGGCATGATAGCTATCAACATAATCACTAGACATGCTCTGTGGCTTTGACCCTTTTCTGCCCTTTATATAGGAAAGTGTCTGTTCGTGAGCTAATGATCAGACACAGATAATAAGGCTTTCCTTTCCTTGCCCCGGAAATCTACTTCAAGCTTGTCATTCTCTTCTAAGTAAGGTTGCTGTTCAGTCATAATACATTCCCTGCTAGCCTCAAAAATAACAGAGCTCACCACTGCTTCTTTGAAAACTGCAAGTCAAGATTTGGGATTGATGAGTTACTTCAGAAGTGACATCAGGCTACTGCATCTTCAAAAAGACAAGATAGTTTCCATTTATTTAAAATTACGTTCAAAGTCTTGTCCATCTTATTATCCATTTTAATTTCTTCTAATACTCAAAACTGTCATGCATCACAGTGGTTGAATAACGTTTGCTAATCGTAGTTATTTGTGTAGTACAGGAAGAAATTAGGAAGTTCTCTACTCATTTTCCTTTTAATTTTTTACAGAGGTCACAGATGTTCTGATAGCTTGTTAGCAAAACAAAGAAGTAAAGAAATACAAGCTATTATCATCAAATATGAATTCCCTTCATATGGGGATCAAATTACCTGTGATAAATTGTAGTAGTTCGTGTCATTTTGGAGACCTCATTAGAACTTTTCAAATCTGGGTCTTGAACTTTGACCTCTATATTCTTATGTAGTGAACTGAGTTATTTTTCTTTCTTTCAAAACGGCTGGGAGCTCAGCACATCTTGTTGATATCAAAAGGTTTGGTGAAATTGTTCCAGATTTGTATGAACTACTATATTGCTTTGTAGGATGTGTCTGCATATTTTCCGGTGTAGTGGGACCTTAGTGGTATTTGGGATTTTGAGTCCGAGATGAAATGAGTATTTACTAATAATTTTGTTTAAATGATTTTGTTTAAAGTATCATTCCTGGAGGCTGATTTTTTTTTTTTTTCAGTTCAAAGTCAACCGGTTACTTTCCCATTTCCCTCTGTTCTATGATTAGGAGAGAATAAACAAAAGAAAAATCTGTGAATAATTGGATGAATGGTTGGATGATGTTTATGAATACCAGCTAGATGAGCTGCAGGAGAAGATGGAGGAGACTGCAAGGTGAAGAGAGGAGAGTTGGGAAATGCAGAGTGAGGGAGCAATAAGGTTACCTTCTTTAAAGGATAATGGCAGTGGTTGTGTTTTCATCCTGAAATGTATATATACAGGTGGAGGAAAGGAGGCTTCCACTCAGCTTTTCAAAATTGGTTGCAAATGCCATACCCTTAGCACGTTAAATGATGTAGGTTGTAAGATATTTGAATTTTTAAACAAAATCATGTGATTGATAATGAGCAGATTCAAGATCTTTTACCACCTAAGCTGATGGTATTCAGAGCAAGTTAAGCTTTATATCATTTTTAGAAGATAATTTTGTTACGTGATTTCCATCTCCAGATAGCATAGCTGTAATAGTGGTTTGGGGGTTTGTTGATATGATCAACTCTACTTTGAGTGATCTTTTTCCCTCGTAATTTATTAAGTAGTTGTAATTGAATCTGAAGCACACACACACAAAAAAAGTTTTCTAATTGTTTATTTGCTTGTTACTTTGCAATAGTTTGCAATTTGTATTGAACTAGTGGGTTTTGAAACTGCTGAATGGTATGAAGCCTGCATCTTAGAGGGTCTGTTTTCACACAGACACCCTCTGACCACAACACTTTTGCCAAAAACAGTTGAAAAGCATTGTGTTAGGAGACTTGGAAGACAGTTTTTGGGAATGAAATGGTGAGTTTTAGTGAAGAGGTCAGGGTAACGATCACTGTTGTGCATGCTTGCTTGGTTTTGATTTTTGTTGGGGGATTTTCTGTGAAACATGACAAACATCTATGCTTCCATTGCTCATATTCTTGGTCTGCCTCAGATGATAAATTGTAGTGCTGGTTGCTGTGTTCTTACAGCCTTTCACCTAGTAATAAATGACTTTTTCCCTGTAGATAACCACTAAATTCAGGAAGTCACTGAATAGCAGGGTGGCGACTTAATCTGGTTTTGTAGAAAGGCTGTGGAAGAACTGGTGGTTTTTTCACAGAGGTACAACTGAGGATGTGATGGTGGTTTTGCAGCTAAATTGGGAAAGTGTACGTGAGAGGTACAGTAGGAAGGTTGAAATAAAAATCATTAATGAGTCTGACGGGTCTGTTGATTCAGGGCAGCTTCAGTTCGAGGGAGAAGCTGCAGCTCTCAATGTCCAGAGGTCACCCTACCAAAATTCCAGCTACTCCATGGAGAGAGGGAATAAAAATAAAAAGTAGGCCTGATAGGATCGTTTAAATTCAGATTAGTTCCTTCTAATCAAGGAAGTGTTGCTCTGGTGACAATCCATAACAGCTGTGTTTCAGCACCTTGTTTCTTTGGAGTGTACTAGGGATGAGCCAGTTCCTTCCCATCCCCTGGGAATGGCCCCCTGGGACAGTGCCTGCATCACAGATACTGCTTTAAACTTGCTAAGTGCAATGCAAAAATAATAACAGATTCTTCATAGGGACAATTAAATACACTGAGAAGTAGGTCTAGACTCTGAGTGCAGTGATTATTCTGTGGTAGCACTTCAAACAGAGGCTTAACAAGCAATAGCCTTCACATTTTGTTGTTCTTTTTAAAATTTCTTTTCAGTATTGTATTGAGTGCCTGGTGTAAAAGAAAAGGGTCTGCGAACAAATTAATTAAGGTGGCTGCTGTTGGGTATTATTTTTCTTTAACATTACTGCCCCCATATGGATATATTCAGATAATACATTGGCTGTAGGGAAGGCATTTTGTGTATAAAGCAGTTTTAAAAATCATTTTTCTGTCAGCTCGGAGCTCCCGAGATTTCAACTTGCTTGTATTTGCTTGGGACTCAAACAAAATACGTGGTGAACTAGGTGCTGATGTTTTCAAAGAGATAACTTGAACAGAAATGTGCTTTAAAAGTGATTTTAACTCTGGTAATTTAGTGGTATTTGCCAATGCACCTGTAGCCCCAGATTTTTTATTTTTTATTTTTTTTATAAAATAGCTTTGCTAACAAATAGAGATTCAAGCCCTTTAACTTTGCAAATGAATTTTACGTTATTTGTAGACGTGGACTTTTAAAGTCAACTTGAAGATTTTAAAAATAAAACTTGACAGGTCATCTGTAACAACTTTTGAACAAAGTCGTGCAGCTGGTCCATAGATCTGAATTAAAGGAGATTTTCTATTAAAGCTAAGCATGGTAATGAGCTGGCACAACTGCATCTTCTACGTTTAGATTATGGAACTATCACTGAAGCTAACTTTACTGCCAGAATTAACTGCTTTCTGTGAATAAGTTTAAAAAAAAAAAAAAAAAAAAAGTATTTTTTCAGTACATTTGTGTGGTTCACTATATTGTACTAAATTTGAAGGCCAGAGCTGGTTGGATTGAAAGATTATTTTTAACAGGCCCCGTGGAGGAAAATCCAAAAATGAGGAATTAATAAAGATTTACTATTGCCACAGCAGCATTTTTTAAATGGCCATTTCCAGGCAACTAGGGGAACAGTTAAAACTTTTTTAAAATCAGTTAAAGTGTTACAGGCCAAGTTGAATGTTCTTGCAGGCCAAGTTGAGTGTTCTTTATTTATTCCAAGTAGCTCATTCAGTAAATTCTTTGAATGTCCCAAAGGGCTCTGTGTGGAAAGGATGTTTACAAGTACAAAGTCAGTGTTATACTTACACTATATGCTTGCTTAACTCCAGTTTGTTTTAAACACGCTGATATATGTTACAATTTGCAACATTAACTTTGTTCTGCATAGAATCTTTCTGATTTATAGCTATTAAGCGTAGCCAATAATTTGGGCAGGATGAAAAACTTTCAGACGTTTTTTTTTTTGTGAAAATACCCTTTTTTTGGTTTCCTCCACATTTGGATACAGCAGTTTTTGCTGCAGGCAGCAATATTTTTTTCCCTGTTTAATATCTAAGAGATCAATCTAGGATATCCATGGAAACCTTTATTTTATGCCTATTCATTTGATAAAAGTCATTTTTCAGATGAAAAGGCATTATCTTGCCTCTAAAGTGTGAATTTCTTTTTGACAGTAGTGCTTTAATGTCTGTAGGGGAAGGAATGGTGACATTTTCAACAATACCTTTCATATGTACAGCAAACCTTTCTAAATACCAGTAAGATATATTTTTAGTAACTTATAAATTCACTTTTCTCATTTAGACAATGATCGAGGCTTTCATATGCAATAATGGAATTAAATCAATACAAAAACCATTGAGACAAAATGAAAAAAGAAGTTACAAATGTATTATGGGGACAGAAAGCTTTGCGTTGTAATTATCTGTTAGCAACAGAAGTGTTTGCCCTGTTGTGACTTTCAGCAGCGTGCCTTCCAAGCAGGCTGTGCTGCTGAGTGGCGTGGATCAGCAAAGCGTGTGCGTAACAGTACGTGCTGCTTTCTCCTGTGATGAACAGAAAAGGAGTGGAATCATTTTTGAGCTATGGAAAAGGAAACAGTAGCTCCGCCACACATTATTCATTTTCCTAATTACCTATTGATAGCTGAGATATAATATATACGAGAAGGAGTATTTTGGGAAAGAAGTCGTGTTTAAAAGTGTTTTCTTCTAAACCTGATGTATAACCAGATAAGAATTAAAGTAATGCTAAGTGGTAAGGAATCTGCTGCTCTTCTGTGCCATTTTAGGGCAGAAACAAAAGCCAATTGCGCAGGAGATAGCAGTAAAATAACTTCAGAGAAAAATTAGCTGACACAGAATGGAGTGAAAGAACAGCTGGTGAAGAGGAGATGAGTGACACACTGCTTGTCTAGTGCCTTACTCTCCTTAGGAGGAAAACCAGACCCACATGGTCTAAGTTAACTGATTCTTCTGCAACAACATTGTAGGGAATCTCAGTGAAGTGAGACTTCAAAATATGTAGAAACTTCTTGTCCTATTACCATAGATATTACAGGGGAGAAAAAAAGCAGATCAAAACATGTTTTTTCTGACTTTCCCTGTTTCTGAATTTGTTTTCCTTTTAATTTATGTTCCAGTTAAATCTATTCAACTTAAGAAGATATTTGAAAGGTAATTTTCAGCTTTGGCTTACAGTGTCAAACTTTATACAAGGCAACAAACCTGCTTTCTTGACTTTTTTTTATATATATATATTTTTACATTTCAAATACAATTAATACAGACCTTGCAGCTTTATAAGTGATAATTATTTGCTATGTGAGACCTGTATATAATTATTGTTGTAACGCTTTAGTTACCAAAATACTGAATTTCAAATGAAATGGCAGTAAATTATTTGTCATGCTCTAAAAGTAAGCTGTTTGTTCCCCAAGAATATCTCTATTTCAAGTTTATAAAGCTCAACATAATTAAGAAACAAACCCGAAAGTGTAGTGTCAGACAACATATCAGTACATATCAGTAAGGGGTATGCTGATGGGTTTCTAGTGAAAACTAAATGTGATTGAGGGGCTGCAGTTGAAGAAGGAAGGGAAGAGGCTAATGAGAATAAAAATATTTGGTATGTCAGGAACAATGTAACATGAGAATTGCAGAAGAGGTTGAGGCAGATGGAAAGCTGTCCGATGACATTCAGAATAGATGGAAGAAAGATTAGAGCTCTAAGTGAAAGTAACTGAAGTACGGGACGTGAATAATGAAGTCAGTATATTAAGAACCTAAATAACTTATTCCTTTAATTTTTTTCTCAATCTTTCAAAATTTCAGGAGCCCAGCCTGTTAGATCTTGCCATACAGTTGAAGATTTTGGGTGGCATTTCCATACTGGATTTTCACTGAGACCAGTAAGATTTTCCCAGTAATGCTGTGTCAGCATTTCCCATGCTGCCATTTTCCAGTTTCTCCCAAACATGTCAAAGGACCAAAAGATAATGGCAGTCCACTGTGCTTACTTGATTTTATTCATATTAACCTGCCACGTTCTTGTAGGAAGGGATCTGTGGGACACAAAACTCTCACAGGAGCTTTCCCACAAAGGAGATTCCTGGACAGCATCTCTTAAATAACTTCAGAAAAAATAAAAAATAACACCATGCAAAGAAACTAGAAAACAAATACCTCTTTTTTGTCCCATCCTCTAAAACTGTTTGGCCTGCCACTGCCATCTTCACTATTACTAGAGAATTGACTACTCACAACAAGCATAGTGGACAAAATAAATGTGCCTTTTCCTTCCAAAATACAGGTGTATTTTTTATTCTTCCCAACAAATTAATTTCTGTAGTAGAAATTTTGCACACCCATACAAATATACGCAAATTGGATGTGCCTGTGTGTAATTCCCCAGTGAAGGTAACAGCATCCCTCTTTACGTGGACCTTTTGTAGGGCATTGGTCCATTTTTCTTCCCACGTAAACCAGGTAAATTTGGCCTGAATCACCAGAGGGCACTGCTGGGTCTCTTTAGGGGGCCATACTGTTCATCTATGCCTGGGAGATGTCAATGACTGTAGAGTTAGCTGGTTTAGTTGTTGTTGTTTGTTTTTCCAGTACTTATTCTCCGGTAATACATTTTTTTCCTCCTTCTTGGTCAAATAAAAGATACAGAAAGAAAATGATAGAAGGCACATTTCTCCCCACTGCCCCTTCCACTTCCTCGAACCATGGAAGCCTGACTCATGAATTCCTACATCAGGCATCTAAGAAATGATTCGGGGCTGACATTAGGGATCCACAGTTTCCTGGTAATCAGCAGAGGCATGCACTTGTGTGTGGCAATTCAATGCTCCCATGGGACCACATGAAAATTGCATTCTCTGTGGATAAATAGTATCTCCATACAGCAAGATTGTGGCTTCTCATATTTTTAATTTATTATTTTGTAGTATACATTCACTTCACAATGAGACAATCATGAGAAAAGTTTCTTCACAAAACACCTGTTTGAATCTTCAGTTTCGAGAGGAATTATAAACATTTTATGCTAATGGAAGAGAAGATATTTGGGACTGTAGGTTGCTTCTGATTGTGGCAATAGTTGCAGGAAAATAAACTTATATATACTCATGATTTACATTAGATATCAGTTTTATTTTTTGACTTGTGCTATATGCAAGCATGAGTACTGTGAAGTTTGTGGCTAGGATAAATTGGATAAATTTACTTTTTTTTTTTCCCAGTGAGATGTTTAAGATGGTAGAATCCTTTTGTCATATTCTGTGACGATTAGACTTTGCTTCACTTGAACCAGTTGAATGGAGGTAATGCTATTAGTGGTGTTATCTTTCAAGGCACTTCATGAGCAGTTTACCTGTTATTGCTGCCAATACTTGAGAGTGGAAGCGTAAGTAGAAACTGCCTCTTTTTTTTTTTTTCTTTTTTTTTTTTTGGTCATGGTAGAGTCTGAAGGTGCCCACACACCTCCAACAGGGCTGCTGGCTCATGAGTCGGAGGCATGCCCAGCCTGCCTGGGAGGGAGGGCTAGTTCTTCTGGAGGGTGCTGGTGGGAGAAGTTGCTCTTCAGCTGGAATCCGTGGAGGATTTTCATCCCTTTCCTGGATGTCGTAGTCTCTCGTGACAGCAGTCTTTGCTCGGGCTGGAGGATTCAGTCTGCAAGTGGGAATAAATACAGTGTGTAATTTTCAAGGAGCATTTTGAATAGGATATTTTCAGTTATAAAAAATTTGTGACATCTCATCATTTTTAAATATTATAGGAACAGCAGTATCTATTAAATTAGAAATATTGTCCAGAGAATTTATTAGAGGAATTGATGTTAAGTATTTTTCAGGTATCAGGGCAAAACTGTTACGGTTGTTCTTCTATAGAATAACATAAGACTGAATTAATTTGTGATTTTTTTAGATCAGTAAAAGGTTTATTTGAATTGTATTGATTACCCCCGTAGTATTCTCCTTATACTCTGAAACATTATAAAATGTTTCACATTGCTTATGTGATTTATAAAACTTGGTCTTTTTTTCAATGTCTGTAACTGCTTCAGTTGGCCACTACAGCTGGAAATTATAAGATATGGGTGGAACTACAGAAACTGAGATTAGATCCACAGATTATCTATTCATTAATTTGCTTTATTCCGCTTAAGTGAAAAAGTCATGTCTAATAAAGAAGTGTTGAGTAGGTACTTTGATGTTAAAAATGCTCATCTTTCATGTTTAAGAACCCCTTTTTTTATATGCTTTAGTTTTTAAGCACTATTCTTTAAATTGTGGTCTGACACAAAATAGATGTTTGAAAAAGGTTGTGTTATATCTTTATACCATAATTCTGATAAAGGAGATTTTACACCTTCGATATTTTGTCACATATTTAAAGAATATGTGATCTGAATTTTTCATATGAATATGCAACTTAGGACAGATATGTAAAAGTCAAAAGTTTTAGTAAGGTTAACTTTGCCATTCACATTTACCTTAAATTTTCAACTCAGTAGCTTTTGCTGTTGGATACATTTGATTATTGTATTTGTCACAACTGAGTTTCATTTATGTTTAAATACTTCTTTCATGTTTTCTTTCACTCTTACTATACTGCTGTGGTTAGATTTCAGGTGCCATAGCATTTCTTTCCAATTATTAGAATTATTATTTTCATTATTAGAATTATTTCAAGTAGGGAACATCTTTTGCATAGTGGTTAGGATTTTTAGTAAAATTCAGTTTTAGCCTGTTTTAATCAAAAACATCCATTAAGTATCCAGTGAAATCTACTATTCTGCTCTTGTGTAGCTGATTGTACTGACAAACAAGGAAAACTAGACAAGCATATACTACAAAATGTAAATCTTTCAGGCTGTTAAAAAGCATTGATTGTAAGACATCGAAAATAGTTGAAACAAGAAAATCGTGATCTTGTGATAAAGATCTGCTGTGGTCTTGTGAAAAGGTTATAAACGGAGCTACAGCATACGGAGCAATGAGGTAAGAATATGATCAATTTAATGCACAATTCAGCGTATAATCATCTGAGTTACAAGGGATATGTAAGGGGTTATGCTAGGGAAAGTTGCATTCAGTGAAATAATTCGGGACGCTGTCAGGTCTTCTGAGATTTGACAGATGCAGAGACAAACACAACCACAATCTCTGACATGCAGCACAATAAGGTGCTTGCTTATTACTTTGTGTACCTTGCTATTTTTATAGCATACGCTGTGGGAACTTTCCTGCTGGGGGTAGAAGAAATTACTGTAGATTCTATTAAATAATGTTCTTCTAACAAGTCCGTAATTGTAGCAGGCTGTTCTTGAAAGCCTCGCTGTTTCTTTCACCAAGGCACATCACAACCACAACCAGTTTGAGTTGATGAGAAGTTGTTTTCCTTAAATTGGGGTGTGCTCAAATTAGTTACTGTGCAAAAGCAACCAGGATATTGCTAGCTATCGACTACGTGAAATTGTTTTCAGGCGAATTATCTGGATTTAAAGTAAACACAAAGAGTGTTTTCTTTACACACATCTGTAAAATAAGAATTCTTTGGAAGTTTTCAATTTCATAGTCATATTAACTATTCCGCCACTTTTGCCTCGGACTGAAAACAGCTAAGTAAACAGTTATGAAATATTGTGTCATGTTTTTCATTTGGACGCTGTTTAGCATCTAGCTTGTCAGTCTTGGGTAGAGATAACCGAGCGGATTAATATTTACGGAGAAATTCTGCGATTTAATTGCCTCTGGACTTGATATAAACTTACATATGAGGAGAAAACAAATGTGCAGGTATAGTAACAGAGCAGACAAACCTTATTCCACGTAGAATTAATGGAGCGATAAGGAAAGGGAAGCCACTGAAATACAGCATGTGTGACACTGCTCCTTTTGCCTATAGTATATATCAACCAGTTCAAGATAAAGCTTGTGATTTAATTAAACTTTAAAATGACTCAGTCTGTGATCCAAGATGGAGTTTTGTTGGAATGACAACTGTGGGCTTGCAAATGCTGCATAATCTGTCACCATTCAAACAGTTTTAAAATGTTCTCACCAGTAAAAACAAAAACACACACACAAACAAAAGCCAAGTATCCACTTAATATCACAAAACACAAAGCTATAGGCAGTATCAGAACTTCATAAGCATCTGCATTTTATTCCAGAAATTTGATTTCTCCACACAGTGTTGCGGTCATAATAAGGGGCTGTGAGGTTAATGAGCTGAGGAAGAAGCCAGAATTACTGCCCTTAATATCAAGAAAAAGGAAGATGAGGTGAAAACCATCAGCTTTTTTCCTGTCACAGGAATGTTGTGTTCACCTCTTGGTTTGCAAACTGGAAGCTCTCCAGTCCCAGCATAGAAATGCAGCTCTGAGGTATGTGGGATTAGAAAGCAAGTTGTTTAGGCAGTGCTATGGTTACATGGTAGGGCCCGCAGCATGGCTCGGCAGGCAGAAAATCCCAAATCCCGTGGAGTATCTACAGCACGATTATAAGAAAACATTCTTTTGGACATGTCGGTGCTTACAACACTGAGGATTTTCTTTCTGTTTTTACATGGTTGGATTTCTTTTTGAAAAATTATCATAATTTTAGCAGTCTGAAATGAACACTTCGGCAAACTTCATCTGAGTAGTTTGTAGCACATTCATTTTTATTATTATTATTTTTTTTTTGCTGATCTGTAAAATATGACGCAAAAGCACATACCACTCTCATGGAGCACATCCCCAGAAGATCTGCTCAGAAAATTAGTATTCGGAAGACATCGTGATATATTGTCAGCCATCTGCAGGAATATTTGCTTTGTAAATAAACCCAGCGTTCTTCTAATGCTCTCGCAGATGTTCTATACGGTTTGCTTAACGCTTTTCTGCTAAAAATCTTAATGAGGTTTGTAAAATCATAAAGCTGCAGCATTCAGCTTACTGCCAAAATAATACTAAAGGTTACATGTTTCTGTTTATTTGTAACATTTCTCTCAGAAGACACTGTAAAAATGTAAAAGCTGGTTTCACTTAAAAATCAGTTTTTCAGGGCATATATAAAAGCTCCCACTGTGGCCTAAATGTATGACAGCAGCTTGCTGCACTACCAGTTAAGAGATGCAGTTTTGTAATTTAACTTACCTGTGCACCCGAATCTGAGAGGTTTGTGCTTTTTTAATGTTAATGTTAGCCAACTAGACAATATTGGTAATATCTTTAAGGAAGGGAAACAGTCACGCAAGCCCAAAAGTGAAAGTAAAATTCCTGCTGTCACTTTATCTAGGAAGGGATTTAAAGCAATGACTGATCTAAACGTTTTTGATTAACAAACAAAATAGATACAATCAATTCAGTTTTACCTTGTTTCAAAAAGCTTTTTAAATGTTTAGCAGTGATGGAAGAGGTTAAAAATAAAAACCAACCACCCTGATTTGAAAATGTATACATTTATATAATAGTACAATTTGTGCTTTAATTTATATTAAGCACAGTTAATCTCATACCAAAGAATTCCCAGAATTTAGAAATACTAATTTTTACTATATTAACTATGAGTTTTCACATGTCTGTAACCTGATACATTCCTGGTTCCCATGAGTGAGAAGATAATGATCAGAAGTCTTGACACCGTTCAAGAACGCATGTAAAAGAAACTGAGTTTATAGGGTATTTCAGGTTTTTGGATGCATCATATCTAGCTCTTTTTCAAGGTTTTGAATCATTTATCTTAACAGCTTAACAACTAAATGATGTAGTAATATCAAAACAACTAGTAAACTTTAAATAACCATCTTCCTGTCCATTGCAGGTAGAAATGAACAGCACAAACTTTCACATTTCTCATGTGAAAATTACTTGTTCTGCCTGCTGCATTGGATGCTCACACCATCGAATTTCAGGCAGAAGAATAAGACAACTTTTATAGTAAACTAGTTTGGCAATCTGAATATCTTTAAGGATATTCTGAAGGCTATCTGTCATTGATTTTATATCTTTGTATTTATTTTTATTCTATTTTACATTTATATTTTTTATATTTTTCTTTATTTGTCTATTAGTGATCATGTTCATAATATCAGTGGGAAAAGTCATTTCAGTAATTCCAAATTTCTGTTGAATTTATCTGGAAACACTTATCTCCGTAATTTTGAAGATTATCTCACTTTTTAAAATAGTGCCGGCAATTTTGAGTATTTTTAATGAAGGCAGAATGATCAACAGTTTCCTCCAGTATTACTCAAGTTGGAGCTTTGTGTTAGACCATTTCTTTACTGGCATTTTTAACACTGATTGCTTCACCTCTATAAAAGAACTGGGCTTTCCCCTGCCCATCTCATATTCTTCTTTAATCTGATTTGTAACATACAGAGACACCATCACCATTGTCCACAGAATCTGTATTACTGTTCATTTCTAGTATCATAAATGTTGTTTTAGGAAGCTACCAAGTAATTAAAGGACACACCATATCAGTTATTCTTTGCAACCAGTATATATGAAGCTGTTTCTGAAGGGGATAAGATTGGAAAGTTGCACCTTGACTGGTATCATTTCTTAGTGCTGACTGAATCTCCCTGTGATTAGTACAGTAATTGTTTATTTATAGGTTTTGTGTTTATTTACAAGAACAATATACAAAAGAAAGCTATTTTTTCTGTTGAGTTCACTAGTATCCCAATTGAAAGTTAGAGAAATAAGAGAGAAGACTGCAGGCAAGGAATGCAGATTTCACTATATGCATTCAATACGATATATAAATTTAATCAGAATATCAGGCCATTTCACAATACACAGTAATTTTTTTTCCTTGGTATTTAAGACATGGAAATTTTCCAGCTAGAAGTATGCTGTATATCTTGAAGAATTCCTCCAATGTATAACATAGCTAATTTTAATTCTTCTTTCTGGAGTCTCTTGAAACTGCAGCACCTTCCCTATACTTTCAGAAGCTGGTTCACCTCCTGTAGGTGTGAACAGAGTCATTTAACAATTTGAGAGTCCATGCCTCTTTCTGTCTTGGCAAAACAAGTGGAAATGAGAGGACTGCTAATTTTGCTTCTCTGTTCTCATCTGTCTTTTCTTAAACATACATTGCATACACTGAGGAAAGCTTTTTGTTTTGCATGATAGATGTAGGTATGTCAATAATGGCACTGAAAAGCTCAAAATTAAATTATCTTTAGTGGGCTTGTAGAATTTCATTCAAATTAGGAGTTAAATTTAAAGTTAATTTGATGTTATCATTAAGTTTACCTCTAAACTGTAATTTTCCTAGTGTAAGTAAACTGAACACCAATTCAGCTGAAAGTTTTTTTTTTATTACCTGGGTACTGTCATTCACAAATACAGGTGTCTTTTGAAATTATTGCCTATGCAAACATCATCTGCAAAAAGAAACAGGATTGCCCATTAGAAAACTTGTTCATTTTATGTTTTTAGTATCTGAAGGTATATACTTGTATTTCTTTCTCATTCAGTTACCAAGCACTAAAAAATTCATATTTTTCCAAGTTTTTCATTAAGAAGGAAATACTTGTTTTCAACTTAACCCCTTACGTATCAAGTTTCTGTTGGAGTGCACATATAGAAAAAAAAAAAATAGGGGAGAACTGCCCATGTCATTTTACGTATCTTGTAGTGTCACAACTGTGGTAGTGTAAAGTACTGAGGCTATTTTTATTCTGGCTCATTGTTTGGCAGCACATTTATATGCTATTTATTGCAGTCCTGATTCAGTGTTGTAGAGCATGAGGGCTTCTTGAATAATATAAAGGAATATGTGATTTAAGTAGGATTTTGTATTTAGAACATGCATAGTTTCCATTCTTCCTCTGCTTACATTTCTGCTACAGAAAAGCATAAACTTACATGTAATTTCTACTGTAAAGCTTGTTTGCTTTCCTAAAATTCTTATTCATCAACCTTTGAGCATGTGTGCATTTATTCAGTTGAGCACCTACAATTTTTAAGGACAAAAACAAAACACAGCTGTGTATTATTCAAATTACTTCTAAGAAAAAATACATGAATCATCTACTGGTAAAAAAAAAAAAAAAAAAGTTTCAATTTTATAAGTTCAAGTGCAAAACCAGTTAGTTGGTATCCATAGTCACAGTGCTACAAATGTTCAACTGCTGAAAAAGGAATGAAAATAGCTCCCTTGATGCCCTGTTGCCATAGGGGAAGAATCACATTGCAATTCACAGAGGAATACTGCTGTAAGAAATTGCAAAGGATAGTGAGGTGTTTATAAATACAGAAGCTGAAATGTATTAAGAAACTTCTTGGCAGTTTTCATAGCATTTTCTGGTTTCATTTTAAAACCCATATTATGAAAGTAACAAAGTGAAGAATATTGAAAAACACGTACGAGGCAATATATTGAGGCATTGTTCAGTTTAACTGTATCATTAGTTCACAGTCTTCCTATAGTGTTTTGTAAAAGAAACAGGATGGCAGCACTCTTCCAATCTAGCAATAAAGAAAGCATAATCACACTGATATCAGTGTGATTATATATATATTGTGTCGCATGGTTAACTGGTCTGCAGCTCATAGAAATCAGGGTTTGCAAACTCTGAAGTTAGCAGAGCTTCGCTCTGATGCTTTTCATAATAGACAAGTTGCGAGAGCTTATTAGGCATTCTGTTCGCTTAGTTAGGGATTATGTGTTTGGATCATGGCTGATACTATCTTCTGCATTAAGAGAGGTGGTGACATATCGTCCTCTCTTCCCTGCTGAGGCAAATGTGAAATCAAGTATTCCAGCAACAATCTTCAGTTTCCCATGATCTCAGAGACTTGGAGCAGACCGTGGCTGTTTTCTACTTTTCTAAGCCGAATGAGATATTGATAAATCTAACTTCATCTTCCTGGCTCATTTTCTGGGCTGAACATCATAGAGCCGTAGAATCATCTCATTTGGAAAAGACCTTTAAGATCACCAAGACTAACAACCATCAGCCTGACCTACTGAGTCCCACCACTAAACAACATCTCAGTGTAAGTGATGGTAACGTCTCGTTACCCTGTACACATCTCTTTGTTATGTGTAGAGGACATCTGAGCTTTAAAGAGGAAGTTTATTGAAAACATCTTCATTCACAGCAGGAAAGATCACAAAAGAGATTGTTTATCCAAGTCAGCCACAGCCCCCAGCTTGCTGTGATTCGTGCTTCCACCTGGAGCATTCAGACTGCCTTTTAGACCTCAAAGATCAGTTGGTCAGGATGCTGTAACTTCAATTTCAGTCCACTAACTGGCTGGAACTGAGATGTTCAATTCTCTCAGTTCTTGCAGTCCTGTCATTCTGTAAGGAACAAGAAGTTCATAGAGTAAAATCACCTGTTTGAGGCCTTCCCTTGCCAGGAAGTCTTCCTGACAGCCATCATTTCCTCAAGGAAGGCTAAGATTTTCCAGGCGTGGATGGAATTTTTGAATGAAGCTCCAGAGTAGGCAACTCCCGAAGTTTTACTCAGCAATCACCCTGAGTATCATTTCCTTCACTCACTTACGAGGTCTTTGTCCTTGTAATTTTGACATATTTGACATATGTTTTCTCAGTCGCTCACCTCTCTGTGGCCCTTTGTCTCTTCATCTGAGGCTCAAACTGTGCAGCAGTTTCTGTGTGGAATTTGGAGGTTGTTTTTGTTTTGTGTGTTTTATTTTTTTCATTTGTTTCCTTAATCAAACATTAGCAGGGTTGTTAAAGCAACTGTGTCTACAGTGATTAGCCCTCCCTTCTTACATATCTGAAGACTTCAGTGTCTTCATCAAATCATATACGTGCAGACAATATGTAAAGTACAGCTACTGGTTTTACTTATACATTTGTATACGTGCTTTCCAAGAACAATGAAATCATTAAAGAAATATTACTGCATTTGGAAAAGAGCTTCTGCAGTTGTAGTTTGCCTAAGGCTCTGAGGTCCACATCCAGGTGGCTTGGACCTAGAGTAGTTCAAAACCCATTTGCTTTATAGTAAATAGGCAATAGTTTAAAAATGAAGAAAAGCAAATTACTTAACCAGTAACTAGAGTTCAAGACGTGTGAATGCATTTTTATTTCTGTGCTCTCTGCTCTGGGGTTTGGAGGATGTATAATGCTTTTGGCATGGAGCATAGTGTGAATTAGCGAGCATAAATACTGAATGAATGGTATTGTGAAACAGAAGTTTCCAGGTTTGAATGCTTAAAACTGACCTAGTGACCTCTTAACTGACCAGAGCTGCGTGCAGATATCTGTGTACACAATGGATTTATACAGTGGAATAGATGATATTTTTTGTTACATTGCCTGTTCATTCCCTACAGCTGAACATTGAGCTAAAACTTTTCTAGAGCTATTTTGATAACATAAATCTTGTTTGCTCAGTCATCATTTTACATGTAAAGTTGTGTTGCAGTGATACCAGTAGGAAAAGCATATTATCTGTATTGAATCAGGCCAGATGCTTCAGCAGTTCATCCAGCCCTGTTGGTGGTTGCTCTGGATAGCTTAGTAGATTGGGTCACCACATTCATCTCCTGAAACATCTTGACATTTCATCATCCCGTACAACTCTGCCTTCTTCCATAGTGAAAACTACCATGTATTCTTATCGCTGTTTCATTTCTTTTAATTAATTTATTCTATCTTATTTTTCCATTTAACTTCCTCTCATATCCCTTATAGGTAGTATGGTTTCTTTAAAAGCCTTTGATGAAACACCTTGTGGAATATCTGTAGGAAATTTAAGTAGACTAGAGAACTAAATCTACTTTGTCCTTATGCTTGATGATTCCCTAGGATAACTCTGGGCCTCTGTGGTTTAGTGCTGCTTTACAAAAGATGTGAAAAACACTGTATTGAATCACTATGCCTAAACTAAGTTTGATCCATAGTATGTCTTATTTTGCAATTACATTTGTTCATATCTTTTGTTGCTATATAGAACATAATCCAAAAGCAGTGCAAGACTCTTGAGATCAAATGAAAACAGGGATTTTCTGCCCTATTCATCTCATTTCTAGTCTCAGTCCACTAAATATAGGAATTACCAAAATTCTTATATTTTTTAGCAGAGAAACATCAATATAAATATTGTATTTTTGGTTTGTTTGAGATAATATCTTTTTTTTTTCAGTGGTTCATCAGAAATCTGTTTGCTGGAATTGCTGTATTTTACAAGTAAGACTAAAAGTTCTTGTAAGCTGAAAAGTAACAACAGCCTTTAAAATGGGATCAAGAAGATCTGCTTCATGGTATCTTTGGGACTTTTTATTTTAATGTTTGGTGTCCTCTTGATCCCTAAGACGGTGAACAACTGCAAGCTGTACTTTATTCCAAACAGGAAATGAAACAGAACAACGTTGACATGAAAATAGGTATTTAAGTTCTTTCATCACAGAGATAAACAGGCTAAAATTCTCAGCCCATTTTGAAAACCTGGTCAGGTATAGTGAAGCTAATGGAGTCTTTGGCATTAGAAATCTAAGTAATTTTGTTATATGTGTAATTGTGGTGGCATCAGATACAGAGGCAGAGCTATTGAGTCTGAGAGCCAACTCTCTTATTTGTTAAAGTATCATGATGCAAGCAGCACATATCTTATCAATGAAGTTTCATAATAAATTGTCTAAGGACTTAGGGCTAGATTTGTGATTGAAATTTTAACATCAAGAGATGGCATTCTAGTGGGACCTTGAGAAAAAGAAAAAACGACAAAGAGAAGTGACTTTGGTAGGTGTCTGTAAATGAAGGTGGTTAGTTGTAAGCACTACTGGGTGTTTGAAGACCTACTTCTGTAGCACTGGTTGAAATCATCAGTTTGGACCACCCTGTGTCTTCTGAGTGGAAATGCAACTGTCTAGGCAACTTCAGCCATTGTATTTCTCCCCATTTTTTATTCATTCACTGATGATGTTTTTGAAGTCATTGTAATATATCCTTGCTGTGTAGTCCTTGTATGTGTAGTCCTTTTTATCAGTTCAATGTAGAGCTCCTCATTCTCCTTATATTTACAGGATAGTCAGTGTGATAGTTAAATATATAAGCAGGACCTAAAGATGGACATGACAAAATTATACTTGAATGAGCTTTTTTATATTAAAGAATTAAAATTAACGGATATGGGCTACGCATCTCAGCATAGGAGTATTGCTGTTATATTTTCATGGAGACAATTCAGTAATCACCCAAATAAAGCTGACATTTCTGTCTACTGTAGCTGCCTACACATTTCCCGTTTTTCATGATTGTTATTGCCTATTAAGCTGTGTCCCTGAACCCACATCACCATATTCTCTAAAGGAAATTAAAGTTTTGGTCTAGTGAATTTTGGAAAACAAAGCAGCCTTTCATGATTTTCTTTTTTTTAGAAGCATATAGCAACCATTTTAAATATACATCTTACAGTAGTTTTCTGAAAATTTGCATCTCAGCACGCAATAACATTTTTCTTCACTAAGAAAGGCAAAACACTAAATGGACTCATTTCCATTCTTAACATCAAAGGACAGAGATTGTATGGAATATCTGAGGATTGTTCTCCATACTTTGACTTGATGTGCCTTGCTTCTGGCTGATTTACAGAAATATGGCTCCTTGTACTTCAGAAAAATGATGTCTGCCATACATAGCTTTGTGTTAACCAATGCGTTGAGCGTTTTTGTATTTTGTCTCATTATGTTATGTCTTTGGCTCTAATTCTTTAATTCAGCATTTGTGACTATTTGGGTATTTATATAAATAGAGAGGGAGAGAATGTTTTGTTTCTTTAAGCCTTACAGTGGTTTATCAGACCATTCAGTTGAAATTAGGCATTTGTGATTTAGACTTATTTTTAACACAGGTTGAAACCCTACATTTATTTTTTTTGCTACTAGTTACAGTAGATACCTAGGTATGGCACACAACTTCAACATCTGAATTCTATCCCCAGGTCCTGCTGTCCTGCTGTGTGATTTAATAACTTCACCTCTATGCCTCGCTTTCTCTATTTTTGAAGTCAAAATAATGATGCTGACCTGTTGTGTCAGCGCTTAGAGCTTTTCAACTATAAACCTCAGTTGGAGGGTTACAAGGTAGTGGTAGAAGTACATACTCATTAAATGTTTCCTAAGATCAAAAGCTATTATTTCAAAAATATATAGTATTTAAATATTGTGGTGTATGTATGTTTGAGCAAAGTATAGCTGTACTGTGAAGGAACTGTGATATTGCAGAACAAAATGCTTACTGCATGGGAAGGTTTTAGTAGGTTTTTTTAATGAAATATTCTAATATCGGTCCAGGCAACTAAGTTAATTGATCTTCGGGTTATTTTAAGCATTTGGTGAACATGAAACTGTGAAAGTACTGTAGATTAGGAGATTTTTTCTGAGATAAAATTGGGGTAATATGTAAAAGGCCATTTGTAACCATTCAACCTTGACTTGAGACACATGCAGACATACATTTCAGTGGCTAGACAAAATTTGTCAAGTTACTGTAGCTAGTAAAATGTAAAACAACTTTTCAAAATAACAAACTTTGTCTATTTTCCTTGCCTTAGTCAGCAATTCAAGATGAAATGTGGGTCTCCATCTCTTACGTAACATTAGATTAGATTTTGCAAGGCAATCGAATCGCATTGGCTTGTTATAGATATTACAATGCTGAGAAAGAGCTTGCATGTTATACTTTTATGCTGTGTAACTGCAATCTGTAGCTCCTACTTCAGCTCTCATTCTTCAGCTTGGGATGTAACTGAAAATGGCTGTGGTGCCATGGGATAGCTAATTGGTAAAGCCTGTTTGGAATGTGGATAAGTGAGCCATTTTGGCAGTGAGCAGAGTAGTAAAGAGCACTCTTTTTCCCTTAGTTGACTCCCAGGCTAAAATTAAACAGAGTTAGATATTTCCACATTTAGTGATTTACAGTGCATCTGTTCTGAGTCAACTAGCAGAGAGAACTAATTACCTATACACTTCTTATAAAAAGAACTTTTCATTTCTGTGCAATACATAGGTCTGCATTTTAACAATATGCCTGAGTGGAAATGCCCTTGAAAACAATAAGAGAAGTTAAAAAAGAGTATTTCTTCTGCTATCCTTTAAAATAATTGGATAGTAAACTCACAGTGCTACTTTGACCTGTATCAGCACCTGCTTATCATTCACATGTCCTGAGATGGAGGGAGTTGTAAGCTCAATGCTGAAATAATTCATGGTGCCGTTTATATAGCAAGATGGTGTAATGTTTTCTTTAGTTACCTAGTTACTAAAAATAAACAAAACTTGTCAGAATTAGTTTTTCTTGTAGATCACTCCCTTTGTTCATATTTGTGATCTCTCCTCAATATAAACTGTGCATTAACTTAACTTTTAGTTTCCTGTAAAGGTTTTTCAGTTCATTTTATAGGAGACTATCTGCAATGTTTTACTGGATGTTTTTACTGTAAATAGCAATCTAGATGTGTTTAGGTACTGCATACACACAGCAGAATTTAGAAAGACCACTGCTGGGATGATCTTTTACTGTTGCGGAGATAAAATACCTTTTTCTGCACATAAATAGCAAGGTTGCTTCTAAATGTCAAGCGAGTTACAGTATATGTTATTGCTGCTGCATTAAATGTTGAGTTTCAACAACTAAATTTCTGACTGACCTATTATTGTCTACTCTTCCTAGTAAATCTTTTCCACCACAATGGTGAGAATGACTCAGTAATGCAGTTTATTCTCTCATGAGGTTCTTATTCTTCCAAACAAACAGCTGTTTGCTCCAGGCATTGCCACCTCCTTTCTCGTTCCCCAAACACTATTTCACCTCGTCATTCCTTTCACTGTCCTGCTGCTGTCGTTCCTTTCTTCTGGCTCTGATTTTTGAAGCCCTTTTCTGTTCCTCACTCACCGCTGAGCATCCTTCGGCACCATCACCCTGCTCCTTGACTCTGCCCTGTTTCACCACTCCTCCTTTCACCTCCTGCCTCCTTTCTCTGGAGCCTCATTCCCCAAGCATCCTCTTCTACCTCAGCTGCCTCACAAGAGGCGAGGTTACACACTTCTTTCTTACATGCTTGAATTTCTCCTTGTGAAGGGGAGGACTAGAAACCCCGTGCTAAGGGCCCCTCTCCTCCCAGGCAGCCTTTACTTGGGTACTCCTGGCAGGAGGAGGTGGCAGCAGAGTGGGCCCAGATGTAGGAGGCCTTGCAGGAGGCCCTGGGTTATTATCCCCTGCGGGCCCCCAGGCCTTCAGGAAAGCCTCAGGAAAGCGAGTGCCGTAGCCACAGCTGTCGTCCTCCAAGGAAACTCATCGAGAAGCTCATCTGCAGGGCGAGAGCGCAGCTGCACTCAGCCGCCTCCTGCTCGTCCTCCTGCCCGCCTGCTGCCTCCCTGGGTTCATTCCTCCAGGGCCAGGCACGAGTTGGGCAGGAAAGAAATTCTTTGCCTAGCTGCACCTGGCCCGTGACACCAGGGCGACGTTGAGGAAATTCTCTCAAACGTGCAAAGATTGTGCGTGGTGTTGGGCTCGATCTTGTTTTTAAGCCGTTTTCTAGAGAGATGTGATAGATAACTCTGGCAAGAGCTGGGATCTGAAAACGAAACCTAGTATGGTATGGATCTAAGGTCTGCTTTTTTTTTTTTTTTTTTTTTTTTTTCTGAAATGTAAATTTAATTAGGAGGAGAAAAGGGGGAGGGGAGAAAAGAAAGTTCACCACAATCTTAATGAAATCCAGGAAACTCTAGTGTTGCATCTTGACAGAGAGAAAATAACAATTAATTTATTCTTTTTTTTTTCTTAACCATGTAAGGAGCCTGCTGCCAACTTACAGCTTGGTTCTCCCACAGAGATTGCCGTGAAACTGGGGGGGGGGCGGGAGGAGGCTTCTTGTTTCTTGGAATGAAAACTCAAGTTTAAGCTTGGGGGGGGGGGGGGGGGGGATAAATCTGAGAATATTTTCTTTGATTATTTAGTGTCTTATTTTGAGGAGAGCCGTTACACAGATAACAGCGTTATATAGGTGATTACGTTGCTCTGTGAACAGAGCAGCTGAGCAGCAAACATGGCAGTAAATTTTGGTAATTCAGAGTGACAGAAGTGGCTTGGTAGGAGGCCAGAATTACCTTGCAGTCAAATTGAAAGTCAAATAGTGCAACTGCTTATCTAACTACTTGTATGTTAGGTGTTTTTTTTTTTTTTTCTTCTCCCCAGATGCAAGCTATCAATGACAAAAGACAACTGGAAAAATAAACTATGTTGCTCTCCATTCTACCTTACATTAAAGTTTTATGGGGTTGTGATAGTGACTTCATGGAAGTTAAAAGATAGTTTCAGTTCAAAGCATGGCTTAAGTGTTTTGAACGTCTTAGTTTTAGCTCATTTTTTGCAGTAAACAAGAAACTAAATTGAGTAATTAGCAGCATGTGCTACAGTAACACTATTTTTTTTTTCAAGAGTCTGTTGTAAATATGGGATTTCTGTTGATTTTGCCTGTAGGCTGACTTTATTCCTCACTCTTTGGGAGGTCTCTGACTCCCACTTGTCATATCACATACATTAAACCTTTCATTAAGTATTGCTGACAACAGGCAGTATCTCTTAAAGATGCAGGATTCTCTCATTTTGGCATCCAAGTGTCTTATAAAAGCTAATGATTGTAGCGTATACTTTTATCAATCTGTTACCTTCTGCTTCCATTTTCTAGTTTCCTCCAGATCCTGCTGCAAGACACATTCACTGCTGTTCTTACTTGCACATTACCCTTTTATTTTATGCTCAACATCAGCTTTGCCTTAAATTGCAGATTTATTTCTAAGGTTTATTGCTGACATTTAAAACCATCAGATCACAAAGACTATTCTAAGTATAGGAGTTCCTCACAGTGTGTGTTCCAACTCCAAGCCTGTGCTAGGCTGGTGATTTATCTTTGTGTATTTCTTGACTGCCATTTTCCCATTGTACTTGTCAGTCTTTGCTTGCGTAGCCCCAATTTGATTGGACTTCTGCCATTTGGAATTGAGCAGGTTTTAAGATTTTGTTCTCTACAATAAGTATAGAACTTATTTACTTTTTTGTTTATTTTTGTGATGTATTATGTTTTGAGGAATATGGTTTCTCAGTTTTTTGGAAAGTATGTTGAATTGTGTGATAAACCTTTTGGATTTAAATTTATTATTAAACTCAGATTGCTGCTTAATTATATACTTCAGAGTAAATACATTCGATATTGCTTTGGAACTAATTGATTTGGAACTAACATGGTTTCTAGAATTGTAAAACTACTGTCATTCTGTAGAACTTGGACTGGACCTTCCAGTAGCTAGGATTTCTTTTTTGAATGTGTTTCATTACTTATTGGAATATTTAATTTCATTTATTTATTCATTACAAAGTTGCAAAACTTGCACAAAAAGACATCTACTTAACAATGCTTGCTGTACTTTTTCAATACAATCACTATCTTTGTGTTCTATTAATCTATTTGCTTCTGAATCTTGCAGCTCAGTCAGTTTCTGCCACAAAAAATAAACTTCAGTGAATAACAATATACTATTTACAGAAAAGTCTCACTAAATTAATGCATGGTTAGATTTTTAATGCAATCAGAAATGAAATAGTGCCTCTTAAATTGGGCTTGAGGGTGTCTGGATTGTGGTATGTTAAGACTTCTAGTTACTGAGAACAGTTTTTCTCCTGTTTTATGCCTCAGTGCTTCCCATGTAGGTGTTTCTTCACAAGCATATGTAAACTGTGAGTTTACTTTTAAGAAATGAAGCTACAGTAGCCCTACCTTTTAATCCTACAACTTCAAAAATCAGATTTAAAGAAAACAAAACGTATTGTAAAACTTAGGTTAAAACTCTAAAAGCACACAATACTAAGACTAACAACAGTAGCAGAGTTGAAAGTTTTGCCATATTTTACCCAGCAAGTCTGCCAAAGAGTATTTATGACTGCATTAAAACAGAAAATGTTTGTCTTGAGCAGAACACTAGCCTAGAGTAGAACTATCTTTATTAAAAGAGATAAAAAAAAAAAAAAAAAGAATCCAGTGTCCTAAACCAGGTTTTTCTCTGTGTGTATGTGGGTGGAGGAAGGTCATACAGTCATGTATTATATTCCTTTCTTTGTGTCAAGGGGCATTTGACTCATTTCTTGCATAACTGTATTGTTGGCAGAGAATCCAAGTAAAGGTGTTATGTGTATTGCTACGTGCTCGATTTCTGTGAAAACAGTTTTTCTTGGCAAAAAATAGAAACAAGAAACATCAAAAAGCAGTTCTCTGCATTTTGTGTGTATGTGCACATCTCTAAGAATAGCAGTGCTGGCAAGTTTCTCATTTTCAGAAAGTTATTGAAATTTATGTGGTAATTATTACTCTTAGTAGAAATCTTACGTGCGTAAATATATCTGAAGTACAATCCAAACAAAAGTCTGCATCAAAGGAGATGTATGGGCAAGAAAAAAATAATATATATGGACATTCTTTATATGGCAGTTATTATTTTCTGTTAATGTATATATTCTCAAAATGTATTCTATTTTCTTTTCCATGGTGTATAGGTGCAGTACTGTTGTCCAGTGTACAAGGATTAGCGATTAATGTTGATCCAGTGCTTTATACTTGGCTTATCTACCAGCCTCAGAAACGACCCAGTAGACACATTCAGCAGGTATGTATCCTTAGAGTTAAAGGAGTGGAGAGAGGGAAAACTTTCTCTTGCATGTCTACCAGTAGTGCATTTTTGTTCCACATGTTTTTCTGTTGCCCTGTTCATTTTAGTTTGCAGCACATAGTGTTGATCCGATTTTTATTTATTTAACATGTCAAATCTTGCGTATTAAAATTCTTGTTTCTCAGCGTTTTCATTTACAGTGTTTAAGTAAAAGAAAAGAGAGTGTGTTTTCTGATGCTCCTTGCTTAGGATCAGTTAGGTTTTAGTCATTTGGGATGGTCTATCAAATAATTACATAATTTTGTTAAAGAAAAATCACTACTCTTATTAAAACCAATTTTAATAGGAGATGAACCATGCAGGTCATAACTTGATACAACTGAATGCTGCAATGGATTCCATATATAATGTCAAAATACATATTTGCATGCAAAGTGCTTGGAAGAGATACAGGAAGTTAAGGCTGTGGGTATATATGGCACAGTGCTTGCTTTGAAGTATTCTTGATCCTAACTTTCATCCTGCGGACTCCTGACCTGGAAACAATCTGGAAACTTTTTGCCTGGTTCTGAACTTATTTTTTCACTGTTGTTTGGCAGACCAATAGAGTATTCTAAACCTTAAATTTGTCATAACTGATCAAGTGAGTGGTTTGTTGAGCGTGATGTGCTCTCTCAGTTCTAAGTCATCAACTATTAAGTGGCCAACACAAGAATCTTTCACTATGGGTCTCACTGCCAATATACAGAACACTGTGCACATTAACCAAGCTTCATAGTTGGCCCTTGAAATGGCCATTATTATGGGATTATTATGATCTGAAAACATTTCTGTGTCTTGTGTGTAAATGACCTTGTTATGTGTAATTGTCAAACATTCGAGTCCAATTAAGCTCGTTCTGCAACAACACCATCTGATAAAATTCAATGTGTGAATTGCTATTTTATCATTTTAATAACTTTGCGCTTTTAAATTGTGTTGAATTTTTTCTTCATTCTTGCATCATAACTGGACTAGGTATTTCCAGATACAACTCTTTTTAAAAAATGGGACCATTAATGTATTTTTGCAATACTGTTATGTATCTTTCCAAAATTTAATTCAACCTGTTCAAATATTCATATAAATGACAAATGTTCAAATAAAAGACCTTCCTTAACATTAATGTTTGTAATCTTCAGTTAAACAGTGGTTCAACTGCCTTTTTATACCGAGAGATAAGAATAGTTTAGTGACTACATTAGAAAACTTCTTTTCCATGGTCTTGATCAACAGTGATTAATTAATTAAACTGGTTAATTTCCATTCATGTATTTATTTATTTGTGGAATTTGTGACCTTAGCTTATACAGCCTCCTAAAAGTTGTTCTATTCAATTTCTAAGTAAAATTAGTTTCATGCTTCTAGTGTTACTAGCTTGAGTTGCTTGGTCATTTGAAATGGTTTTAAATGTGAATTTAGAAATCTGTCAACATGGCAGTAGTTCCACCATTAGTATAACTGCAATAATTTGCTGCATATATAAGTAAAAAAAAGACAGTGTCTGTGGCAGCCATGAAGAAACTTGAAAAGATACCTTTATTAAAATATTAACAGAATACTTTTTTTTTTCTTTAAATAATATTGTAATTATTCTAGATTAAGGATTCTAGTCAAACTTATAGCCTTGTATAATGTTTATTGGAAAAGGTTGAGTTACCATAGTCTGGTGTAGCAAAATGCTCTGTGCAACCATCGTGATTTTTGAACATTTAATGAAATAATTCTAAAACATGACGCTTTCAAGCACATCATCATCAAAATGTTATTAATTGATAAAACTCTTTTCTTCCTCTAACTGTCAGTCTTACACAATTGCAACAGGAAAAAATAATACTTTTAGAAGTTCTGTGTGTGATTGAAAGATTTTAAATGTTAACATATTTCAAATTTTAATGTCTATTATATACATTTTTTTTTCTCCCATTCTGTGTAAGTCTAAACTGTGAGTTTTATCTGAACATGTAGTCATAAAATCTTTTGGTATGCTTTGTTCCATTTGTGCATCTTATCATGTCATAACATTTTAAGTGTGATAAAGTAAATCAAGCTAAAAATTTGGGACCACAACTACTGCCATGTAAACTTACTACACACAGGGTACAGCTGGATTTATCTGTGTTCCCAGAGACAAGTATGCCTTTTAGTACCTGAACTTCTTCAGATTTGTTTTGCCTTTTAACTATTACTTAAGTTTCCAATTTGCCAATGCCAATTTGTCAGTGAGCTTGCTTACTGAAATACTCACTATTTGTAGTGAAACTGTGTTGGTGTAGTTTTGTCTGAAAGCATGAAAACAGAAATATCAGAACCTTTTTAACTTAGTTAAGCTGAAATGAGGTAGGACAGAAGCATAACATCAAAACATTTTCACAAAGCACATAAATTTTCAATGTTTTTTCCATGAAGCTGTGCTGTCTCTCCTTTAAGATTAATGTGATACAGCCATGAAGAAATGTAATTGCCTTTGGCCTTATTGAGATTTTATTCAGCTGGTACAGAGCAATGGAAAAATGGTGTTGGGGTGTGTGGGGCAAACTCAGCCCAATGAGGACTACCCCTTTTCATTTATTTTTGTTGGTTTCTTGTTTAGTCTACTTCTGCACCTTGCTTACCCACTGTCAAACCAGTGTGACATCTGAAACCACTATGTTACCCAGTTTTAAATGGTTGTTAGTTTTGTCCTCTCCTCTACCCAGTCTATTTTGTACAGATAGGTTATAAACTCTTTAGCCTTGTCTATGTAATATCTACTACAGTAAGTCAGATGTCCTGATATGTTCTTAGATAGTGTCTGAAAATTAATGATTAATTATAAATGAGTTATTTTTTTTTTTTTTAAGTCTGAATAAGGGTAAAAAAACGGAAGTACAAAGATGCTATTTAAATAAAAAGTTAAGTTTGGCACAATAAGCAGTGAATATAAACAGGTTCTTAATATATCTTGGCTAGAAGTGAGACATTTTTAAATCATTAGTTAAGAGTACAGTAAGGTTTCCTTCTTCTTTTAGTCTTGTCAGAAGGAAATTTTCTATCTTGTTCCAATACAGAGTTTTCTGTCTTTAGGAACAATACACATAACAGCTGTTTGCAGAAGACTGAATTTAGTGTTTAAAGAAAATATTAGAATTTGGAAGTTTGTTTAATGATGCACAACAATTCCATGTGAGCTATCTGTGTATATTGTTCGAGTTGTATAGATCATTCTTGTTCACATTTATTTAAAACTTGGAAAAAAAAACAACACAACAGGAAATTTGGAAATACAACTGGTCCTTTTTTAGGCTTCTGCATAATTTTTAAAATACAATGGAATATCTGGAGCCAGATGCTTTCAATGAATGGCATTTTAGTGTATTACCTTTTATTATAAAGTGACTATGCATGCCAAAATGTGGATGCTGTTACACATTTGAATAATAGTCTGTGTGGTTGCTGTTGTGACTATATGGTCAGTGCTCTAGGGTAAATAGATGTAAATGTAACTCATTTTTTTTATAATCGTTCAGAGTTTCAACATGCTTCTATAAGCTTTCCATTGTGCCACTTGAAGAACAGAAACAATGAGAATATTGCAGTCTAAAAATCCATGAGACTCTCTCTTAATGCTTCAATGAACTGCTTTTGAATTTCTCCCATGGCTACTAGTAACATATTTTAGGGTTCTTAAGTTTCTTTGCTGAAGTAAAAGCATTGTGTAAACTAAGTCTCTTCTACATTATAGATTTGTCCATTATCACCTATTAGCTAATTGGTGATACTGGACATAAGTCAATACAATACTATTTGGAGGGAGCATAACTGGATTTTTAATCTCAAAATAGTAACGCTTCTTATTAAGTTTGGCAGAGGTAAAATAAGTTAATGTATACAAAACACATACAAAAGAGTTGTTGGGTGCTTTTGATGTGCTTATTTTAATGTTTGTTGCAAGCTTATATTTTGTAATTTTTTTTTAGTAATAGAGGAAAGTGTATCTGCTTAAACATTTTGTAACAGTATGTCCTACTTCCTATTTGCATGCTGTATAGTATAACATGCAGCATGTTTTCTGTAGAAGGTGATACAGAAAAGTCAATGCTGCTGAAGTTTGTTTTAATCAGGAATAGAATTAACATCTCGAACATCTCTTTAAACTGAACTTGAGGCACGCTCTTTAATTTTCTCATGTGTGAAGTCTGTAGTCCTGTTACTTAATACAGCAAGTTGTACAAGGTCTTGCTCAATAAAAAAACTTGTTCGGTGCTCAGTCCCCTTCACAGTAATAAATAAATAAAAGTGCATCCTTATGTTCAACAGAAAGCTCCTGTGCTTCTGTTTGTACTCGTTGCCTGTTGTCTCAGTACCAGGCACCACTGAAAAGAGCCTGGCTCCATCCTCTTTCCAATCTCCCTTCAGTTATTTATATATAATGATAAGATTCCCTCTGAGCCTTTTCTTCTCCGGGCTGAAATGTCCTGTCTCTCCCAGCCTCTCCTCATAAGAGATGCTCCAGACCTTTGATCATCTTGGTGGCCCATCATTAGACTCTTCCCAGTATTTCCATTTCTTTTTTGTACCGTGGAGCCCAGAACTGGACACAGTGCTCCGGGTGTGGCCTCACCACTGCTGAATAAAGGGGAAGGATCAACCTCCCTCCACCTGCTGTGATGCTTTGCCTAATGCAGACAAGAATATCATTAGCCTTCTTAGTGGCATGGACACATCGCTGACTCATGTTCAGCTGGTGTCCACTAGGACTCCTAGGTCCTTTTCTACAGAGCTGCTTCCCAGCTGGGTAGCCCCCAGCCTGTGCTGGTGCCTGGGGTTGTTCCTTCCCAGGAGCAGGACTTTGCAGGTCTCCTCATTGCACTTAATGAGTTTCCTGTCAGCCCATTTCTCCAGCCTGTTCAGGTCCCTATGAATGCTTGTGTGGCCCTCACAGTTTTGTGTCAATTGAAAACTTGCTGAGGTTACGCACTCTGCCCCATCATCCAGAATATTAATGAAGTCACTGTACAGGATTGGGCCCAGGATTGGCCCCATGGATTATGTCGCTAGTTACTGGCCTGCAACTAGACTTTGTGCCTGATCATTACACCAGTTTTGGATCCACCTCCCTGCCTGCTCATGCAGCCCATACTTCATCAGCTTGTCTCTGAGGATCTTGTGGGAGGCCGTGGCAAAAGCCTTACTGAAGTCCATGAAGACAATATCCACTGCTCTCCCCTCATCCATCAAGTTGGTCAAGCATGACTTCCCCTTGGAGAATCTATGCTGACTACTCCTGATGACTTGTCCTACGTATGCCTGGATTAGCTATTCCATCACCTTCCCAGGGATCAAGTTGAGGCTGACCAGCCTGTAGATTCCTGGTTACTCCTTGAGATTCTTCTTGACGATAGTGACATCTGCTTTTCTCCAGTCCTCAAGCAGCTCTCCCAGTTGCCATGATCATTTAAAGAACATTGAGAGTGGCCTTGTGGTAACATCTGCCAGCTTTCTCAATGCTCGTGGGTGCCTCCCACCAGGGCCCATTGACATTCTTATGTCCAATTTGATTAAGTATTCTCTGATCTGATCCTCTTTCGGGAAGGGTGACACATCTTCTTTGTTTCAGTCTTCCCTTCTGGAATCTGGGATATCTAAAGGGCCATTTTGCTAGTAAAGACTGAGGTGACAAAGGCATTCAATTACTGAACCTTTCTGCTTGTGCGTTTCCTGACTTTGTATTAGCGTATATTACAAGGAAATATTGTAGCTTGTTTTTGTTTGTTTGTTTGTTTTGTTTTGTTTTAGGACTTTCTACTCCTATTCTAAACTCAACTGAACACGGGAAGTTAATATTAATAAGGACTAATAAGGACTGCATAATACTTGCATTTTTCAAAACTGTTTTATATAGATTTCAGACTTAATACCCTGAATAACATGTAAACAGAAGAAAATAGTCATCTTGGGTCAAAAAAAAAAAAAAAAAAAGTTTAACAGGATGTGTTAAGGAAAAGGTACTTGTTATCATGAGAGTGTTTTCACTTCATCATCAGCTGATGGTCTTCCAGATATGCAGCGTAGCAAGCATTACATGCTGCTCTGTCTAGAAAAAGACAGTACTGGTAGAATACCTTTCCTGTTTGGACCACTGTACTGTGTATACAGTGTGTAGTAATCAACAGCAGAAGGCTTTGCAGGCCAATGTGTTAAAAACAAAAAACCCTAGGACACCCAAGATACTATATTGTTGGAAGTGGCAGCAGCTGTTGGAATTGATTTAGTTATATTAATTTATTCCTCAATAATACTGAGCTGAAATAACTTGAGACCTGGTGCAGAGCAAGGAATAAAGTTTATAAATCAAAGTACTGTAACTTAAAGTTCAAAACTGATTTTCAAAATCCTTCATCGTGGACTTGTTAGCTAAAGACATCTGAGAGAGGTGTTTTAATTAAGCACTTTTTGAACATTGTGTCACAATATGTACAATAAATAATTAGTTTAAAAAAAAAAAAAAAAGCCAAAATCCAACAACCAGAACTTTATCATTTTTTTGTAAGTTTAAAAAGAGTGAATTCGTCATACCATCTTGACATCTTGATAGTAATCCACTGTGTAACAGTTCTGACGTTTAATAGATTGATTCTCAACTTCAAAATTTTAAACTTTTGTGTTTTTTTTTTTAAACTTTTAAATTAATATTGAAAGAATAAATTTTTTAAAAATATCCTTTTTGATTTTGCTTTCCTTCAGTTCAAAACCTGAAGAGTAGATAAATAATATTGTGGAGAAAGTTATTAAATGGTAAATTTTATGTACTAATATCTGCTGTATTATATTACTTCACAGTTTGTATAAAATGGAAGGACTAAGAAAGATTTAAAGATATCAGTACTTCTAAAGAGTATTATATTGGAAACATGGGTGACTTTTCAAAAAAAAAATGACCTTTTGATTGCATGGTTCACTTCAAATTAATCAGAAAATTATCACTGGCTTTGGAAATACACTATATAACATTGTGCTCTTAAGATCTATGTTTTCAGAAGTAAAACATTAAGAAGAAGCCTGATAAAAAGTTCTGATTTATATATATTCTGTGTAGCTGCTCAAAGGCAAATTAGTATATGCCAGATGCGTTGCACTCCATCCATATGCTCCATATAAAAATCACATATTTTAGATTATTTGGGTGTTAAAAATAATCACATTTCTGGTTCCCTGAATTTGTTAGACTTTTCTGAAATAAGTTTTTGTTACCAACATTTTTTTCAATAACTGTTAATAATCCGTGAAGTTGGAGCAGCAAATTCAATAGATATCTTCCATACCCTGCTTGATGATTGATGAACCTATGCTAGATTTTAAACAGGGCTTAAACTGGCATAGATATTTTAGAGTTGATTTTTCTTTGAAATGTTCTTGTATATGTCAGCCAAAATTGGTGCTCATTTGTTCTTAAATACTTTATTCTGCATAGGTTGTTTTGGTAAAGCTGAGCTGTATGTGTGGCAGCAGTAGCTGTGTTCATGTAGTATGTGCACCAGTTGCTTACTTGCTGCTTTTTAACAGTTTAGTTTTTTAACTCAGATTATGTAACATATGCTTACCTAAAACCTTTGTGTTTCTTGAAAGCCCTGTTGAATAGATATGCTTTTTAATGCCTTAAGAAAGATTAATTTGAACAGAATTCAGGAAAGCAGGAAAGATGCAACTATATAGAGTGACTTCTTGTACATATGTTGGTTACTATATGTTTATATTGCCTTCCTCTTAAAAAAAGAAAAAAAAAAAAAAAAAAGCTGCATTTAGTGTCATTGTTTCCAGCAATTTAATATTTTATTTTGACTATTATTTGAAGATGTTTTCAGTTATGGCGTTCTTCATTTTGGTAAATCAGTGGTGTTTTTATCACATATTTACTCTCTTATAAAAGCCCTTACTTAGCTTTACACCAATAAATATTTAAAGATTTTATTTTGCTTGGCAAAAAAGCATTATCTATACTTTGATGAAACATCAGATATATGATACTCTTTGCAGTGAAAATATGAGTGCATGTAATCACGTTTTTCTCAAATGCATAATACTGTAAAGCCTCTACTTTTTTTCTGTATTTCTTTACATTAATCATTTCACTAAAATTAATCATCACAGAGAAGACTGAAACTATCAAAAACGTATACCTACACATATCTCTTTGTATATGAATGTATATGGCTGCACGTTTCTGCCATTTTCTTTGGCTGTTCTGTAAGCATGTGTGAGTGTTACTGTCTAATAAGTGTTTCAGAAATGGAATAGATCTAAAAACCGCAGTGCACAGAGAACATCCTTAGTCATGTACAGGAGCAGTGAAGGAAACAACATTGCTCCTCTTCCAGATTCATCATTTTAAAGCACTGGAATTTAATATACCTATACGATTCCCAAATCCAAATTTCTCCTTTTTCATCAACGTCTATGCCATGGAAGTTTTTATATCCCAATTCAAAAACAAGACTTTTCCATTATCTGGGTAGGTAGATTAGAGAATTGGTCTGTAGCAATTTGACTTCATCCATTTTTTCCCCTCAACTTTTTTTCTACTCCTTTTGCCCTTTTTCTACCATTATTTTTGGAATTATACTGTATTATAAAATCCTGCCATTGCTGTATGGGAAGTTAACTGTGTGCTCAGGATCTTATGAACTCTTGATCCCATCTTGGACTCAATGATCTTTGTAAGCCTCTTTCAACTGAACTGTTTGATTCTATGGCTTGATAATTCTTCACTCAAGTGGTTTGCACAAGAGGTCTTTCTGCAATGTTTGCCTAAGAAGTAGTTTTGTCATTATGATGGTCAGTACACTCACTTAGAACATGTAATTCCTGTAATTTGAGGAATTACTCAAGGTGTCTTTTGGAATATTGCAGATCTTTGTGTCTTCAAGAGCCAAACACTTCTGATAATGAATGCTAGTGAAAAATAACACAATATAAGGGTGAGTTTCAGTACCTAAACTTAGAGATTTTTGCATATTGTAGCAAAGTTGGCTATTGAGGGTAGAACTATGTTGTCCTACTTTAGTTCTAGTTTTTCTCTTCTACCTTGATAAATAGCAGGAAAGGTTTTGATAAAAGCAAGCATGTTTCTAAATTAGACATAATTATCTTCTTGGTGCATCAAGGTTTCTAAGACCGTGGTAAGTTTTGATTTCTGATAGGCAAAAAGCATTATGCTTATGCCTATTTGGATCTGTCTTCACATACAACAAGGAGCACCATTGTTTCTGAAGGCTGTAGGAATGAAGTTAATGCTTGCTTAAGGGGCTGGACCTACATGGGACTAGAACCTTTTATATGGTACTTCAAAGTACCCGTGAAAGTGCTTTCATCAAATGATGAAGATGTAGGGCTTCTTGGCTGGCGTAAGTCTATCACGTAAGTTTGGAAAGATTACAGCTCATCAACCAGTGGCTGATCTTTGGTCCAGGCAGAAGCGCTTTTTCTGAGCATACCTGAAATTTCTAGCTGAAGTCACAGAATTTCACGTGAATTTGCAAGTTCATCTGTTGGGAATGAAGCTGCTTTTGTGAGCCCCAGAGGTTAAGCTTGCCTAATGTTTTTAATTAGGAAACAATTTAATTGGTTAATTTTAACTAGAAACTGGGCCTTATGTCTAATGCTTTCGGAAGCAATACAGGTGTATTCTTATATTATTGCTGTCAGAAACCAAAACAATGAAATGTAACTGTGGCCAGACAGCAACTGTGATTAGTTGCTATTAAAGCTTGGCTCAAGGTGAGCAAGGTAGACCCTTGCTATTCGAGCTGCCAGAGCTTGAACTGTCCTGCAGGATAAGTTAATGTTCTTCTCAGAGGCAGATAAAATGTTTGCGTGACGGTGATCTTACATATTCACAAAAATCATGTCTTGAGTAGAACTTCCATCTGCACCCATTCCAGTGACTTCATTAATTTCACTTTCTGCTTGCTGGTTGTAAGCTATTGCATGTGTACAGATCAGTCTGTGTGCACGGAGAAGACACTAACGGGATGTCTGGGTTTGGTTTCATTTCACAGATGACAACCCACGTCTATGTTGGGGCTTCTGCATTGAGCTCAACATTTCACAGACCAGTGCTTCATTTTTAACCTTATTTATAATGTTTTAGTTCCAGGAATTCATTCCCTGCTTCCCATTGACAAGCAGGTATTCAGCCATTCCCAGGAAAGCAGGGCTCATCATGCTTAACAGTTTTTTGGGAAGACAAACATCATCGCTCTGAACATGCCCCCATTCCCCAGCCCCCTCATTAGCAGGGCAGCACAAGGAGCAGAAAAGTCTTCGGCTCTTCAACAACATTGGTTTGTTATCACTGCTACTTTCATGAAAAATCCAAAACACAGCACCATATAAGTCTCTACAAAGAAAATTACCTCTATCCCAGCCAAAACCACGACAAAAGCATTCCCAATCTTCTTCATGTGCCTGCATACTCTTCAGACTCACTGGTGAAATAATAAAAATAAATTATTTTAGGTGGCATGAATTATTATTAATCTAGTGTTCATTGTGTAATACACACAAAATATTATTGCATCAGTAAAACTGTGGTCAATATTCCAGAATAGAATAGGATTTTGATTTTGACTGCAAAAACAAAATACCTTAAGGCTGTAGCCCCAAACTGAGTTCTCTTGTAGGTCATAACATTGGGCTTACTTTTTGAGTGTAAACTCTGTCATCTTATGTATTATGTGAAGACAGATTTGTATTTAAACAGAAGCTTCGACTTGAATCATTTTGGGTGATTTTTTATACTTCTGGAATTCAGAAAAGTTGTCCATTACTCAGGACAGAGCCGATAGCGATTCATGTGTTGTTGATGACTTGTGTAGAAATTGATTAATATTTTCTAGTAGAAAGCATTTTCCTGACTGTTGTGGGAAGCCTCTGTTTACAGTATTCCTCTGTGTAAAGGAGCCTCATATAAATGCTGCTGTAGTTCCATATCTCTGTTGTGTTCTTTATCTTCTTTATAAGACTACCAATTAATAACTGTAAAGCTTCCTTCCCAAGTAGGTGTGTTAAGCTTTACTGCATGCTACTTCATTGCCAGCTTTTTGGGTTGTTGTGATGAAATGCTTATGAAAACACTTGACTGCAATGTCTCCTTTCCCATCAGATTCATCTTCTCGTACAGCTGTGGTGCTCTTGTCATCTGCTATTTCCCAAGCCACAATTTCCTCATCAGTCTGTGGCTAAAACCCAAATCTTGATGATCCTTTTCCATCTATTTCAACGTTGATCTTTCATCTTCTGCATTCTTTTAACCAGAAATCTTTTGCCAAAAATCTGACAAGATTGTACTGGGCGTCATCAACAGCAACATCAGGCTTGATTTCAGTGAGCAAAGATGAAACAGCTGTTTCATTGTCCAGATCAGCACTCAAGCGCTCAATATTTGGTCATAATTTTTTCCAGCTTTGGCTGGCTGTGATAGCCTTGATGTTTTTCCCTATATGACTAGTGGTGTAACTTATTATTGTATGCTGCTGATCCATTTCTTCAGTGGTTCAGAAACAGCCACAGCTTCTTCAGACACTGTTTTCCGTCCTATTGTCTTTTGTACTGTCTTATATTATCCATGTTCGTTCTTCAGAACTCTTGCTTCACTTTGGCAAGTTGATGTTCTTACGATGTTAAATGCAGAAATGCCAAAACATGGCTCAACGGTTGCTGTTATGGGAAGGCTGCAGGTGGCTTTGCCATATGAAAGGTTGTATCAGATAAATTTTGAAAATAAGTGACGTAATACGTCTGACCAAAGTTTATAAAACTTCAGACTCTCTCTCTCTCTGTCTACATGTGGGAAGTATTTCTATGGTGTAAAACTTTTTTTTTTTTTTCAAAGCTGATTGGCTTTTTTTGCTGTTGTTATGGCTAGAGGACACCAAAGTGACACGTTGCTGTCTTCCAGAATTGGTTTTTAGGGCTTTTGGAGACAAAGCTGATGACTGTACGTTCAGAGAGAGCAGGAGAGATGAGAGTTCTGTTTGTCATTGGCATTAGTATTTTCCTATTAACTTTGCATACCATTGTATATGTAAGTTGATTGTTTTCACTGGAATAGGATTAAATAGTTGATTGTCTGTCTTATTTTAATTTACTTTTATAGTGGAAAATGGTAAGGGCATTTGGAAGTGATTCTCCTTCAATTAAACGATTTTTTCTGTTTGTTTTGGGGTTTTGTATGTGTGCACGTGTTGCACACTGCTTGATTCAGTGATCTGTTTTCCATTGGAGAAAATTTACAAGCATATTGCCCGCCTCACACGAATTTGTTTCCCACAGAGATTCCTAATGCAACGTGTGAGGTTTCTCATTACCCAGCTATATGGATTACATTTTCACTCCAATACCAACAAAATTAAATTACACAAAAATTGATTAAGATGCATGTAATCCTAATGTCTGATCTTTAGAAAAAAACTAATGCCATCTTTAAATGATAACGCTCTGCAAAATCAACAGTAGAAATACTCTGCTCTTCTCAACTGGCGTATATTTACAACTTACCTAGCAGCTAGCACTACAGAGAATTGTTAACATTTTTGTACACACAATGGAAGATCAGGTTTTATTAATGATTTTGTCTTTTCTAACTCACGTTGATTTAAAAAAAAAAAAAAAAAAAAAAACCACCAACAAAAGCCTTCAACTGTATTTATTTCTGGCCCTTCAGTTCCTGAACTCATTATTTTTGCCTTATGTTGATTAATGTATTTTCTGTTTTCTGATCTTTGAAATAGAGGTGCAGGCCTTCAAACTAGATTTGAATGCCTTCAATTTTGTCAACCAGTATTGTGTTTTGAGCAGTTGGTAATTTTACCAGTCTGCTTAAATGTCAAAAGGTAATTCAAAATCACGAATGATCAGAGTCAGGCCGCACGTTTCTTTTTAATTGTGTGTCTTTCTTTTAGAAGTTGAATTAATGAAGGTTGATAAATTACTTTGCAAAACATTGAAGTCTTCGTATCTGGCTAAATTTGTCTAGTTTCCACTAAATGTTATGATTTTGCTTTGAGGATGATCCAGGTTTATTCATACGCATTTTGATGGCCTAGTGAGCATGGTATTTTAAGTTAATAAATTCTATTTAATTTTTTTTATTGTAGAATTTATTTTAGTCCTGTTAGTCTGAGAAAAAAAGACTTGCAAGTGCAAGTCCGAATGTAGTGTTTCAGCTGTTTAATGAAATTGTAAAAATTTGTTTTCATAATGTCTGCTTCAGTCATCATTTTAAGTCATCTTCTATAAATTAAAAAAACGCAGCTGAAGACATGCTTCTTATGACAATGTCATAATTCAAAATTAATGTTTTTTGGTTTTGCGTGGTTCTCAAAGTGCTTCTTTTTCTAGCAGTCTGTAGGATCTGTTCCACTTGGAGTGTCAGTAACTCGAAAAAAAGAGGATGAAGCATCAGTTGGAAGTGCGCCTTTGGCAAGGCAGCAATCAAATCAAGCTTCTGAGTATGCCAGCAGCCCTGTCAAAACAAAAACAATAACAGGTATGATCACATCTTAATTGAAACTAGCTACTCAGCCTTTTTAGCCTTACTCAATAACATCCGTGTGCAGCTGAACAGTATCAGCTGTGCAAATACTCGGGAACATATTTCAGATTTAAAGAAATATTGTCCCAGAAAATTACCAGTTCTTTAATAAAAATGTTAATTTTTCATCTTATTTTTAATATAGATACTACCTCAAGGGTCCTGATAATTTCATGGAATATATTTTCTAAGACAGGATAAAGGAGATGCCCTTTCAATAGAAGATAGCTATTTGGCTTGATATTAAATACTTAAGTCCATAATTTTGTCAGACTTTATACACTTAGATTAATCTCTTTGATTTCAGTCAAACTGTTCACATTGTTTCCAACCTGGCATGTGTGCAAGTCATTGCAGATCTAAGTTTTGTGCATAAATACAGTAAATTTCACAGTTTTCTCCCATAGAAAATATATTTGTTGTCACTTCTGTTTCTGGAGTTTAAGAAATTTTTAAATTTAGGAATCTTCCCTGGCACATTGGGAGTGCTAGCATTACACTTCATTATTACTAATCAAGATGATATGGCATTCTGGGATTTTCTGGACTATTTAATCATACAGTACTGTCTGCAAGTAGTAAAATAGGACATCATCCAACAAAAGTGACTATCCAGCTGAGACTTTCGGTAATCCTTCTGAAATACACTGAACAAATTCTCTTTTCCTTTGCATTGATGTTTATTTCCAGTTAATCATGAAGTACTTCAAGATGTTGTCTATTGAAACCGAGATTATGATCTTGCCCATGAGTGGTAGTTTAATTGTTATTTTGTGATAAAAAGGGCTAAAGCCAGAAAATCTGAATATTACATGGGTTGCCACGTTGAAATTGATAGAATAATAGAAGGAAATCTTGGAAATAAATCTATTTCATTTATTAATAATTTACTTTTCAGAATTTTACTTTCAAAATTTTTCAAAATTTTACTTTTCCAGGAGTTGGACTCGATGATCCTTATGAGTTCCTTCCAACTTGGGATATTCTATGATTCCATGGTTCTATGAAATTTATCCTTTTATTTTTACCATTCTTTCATCCTATCATTTGTTTTTACCTGTAATGAAGTGACTGCATTAAGTACATTCTTCAGTTTGCAATATTTAGCATGTATAGTCCTGCTACACCAACATCATACGTGTTTTGCATCCATTCATCTCCTCTTGTGGTTAATTCCACCAGTGCCTAACAACAAAGCACAGAGGTGTAATGCACTAGAGAAACATATATGATTTTTATGTTAAACTGTCAGAAATAGGATTAAAAATATCTTTTTTTAAACCTTTCTTTGCAGAGACATATATAACCCTGGAAGAAAGCTAATCAGGGAATTCAGTTTGCTTTATTTAGTGTTTGAAGAAAATTCAGTTTGAAAGAATGATGCATTCTGCATCCCTTTTGTCTGAACAAAGCTCAGTCATGGAGAAGCTTTGAAAATTTCAGTTGCCAAAGCTGTTGTTTGACTCAGAGAAGAGGGGACGTAGTTGTTTTTTGGAGTTACCCAAACAATCTGATAATATACAGGGATGGTACGTTCAGTCATTACGTTAAATTTGGCTTCTTACCTGATGAAAATGTTTTTTTTTTTGTTTTTTTTTTTAAGATGTAACATGCGTGTCACAAGTGTTTGTTCAAAGACCAGCCTGTGTTTTTAACTGTGTACCTATTTGTTATCTGCTGGAGATAAAATGCCAAGTGCAAAATACCTGAAATATTTGAGATTTACCTTTAATTCCTTCAGCGGAATCAAGTATAGAATGAATGCCAAAGAGCAAAAGGAAATAATTTACTAATTAAGTAATTTAAAGGGATATTCTGTCCACTTCAGTAGACCACTCAGATTTTCTCTAGTAAATGGAAGGCGAGCCATGTCATACTGCAGTGCCGTGCAGGCTCATTCTCTGTATAGCCTCCTGAAGCATCATGTGGTGTTAAAAGCTTTTCCATCTGTTGAACAGAGTTAGATTTGGACTGGGAGATTTGGGGGGCAGTAAAAACTTAACACTTACATTGTGTCATCACCCCTTCCCCTCCCCCCTCAAAAGAAGTCTCTGATTATGAAGCTACCAGTTAAAATGTGTAGAAAAGGTAGGATGAAGGAAAGAGTAAAAGGTGAGACCTCATTCTGAGATTCTGAGAAAAGTTTCAGTGGATGCTTTGTTTCACAACTTGTTTCTTTACAGGTGCAGTATGTGCTCTGGAATATGGTGAATGAGTGTCTGGTTTCTTAAATGAAAAATAGAGTGCCTGTGATTCTTCTCCTTTCTGATTTTTCTGGGTCCCTTGCTACCAGTAATTTTCACTTGATTTCCTTACTTCTTCATTTCACCTAATTTCTGTCCGAGTTTTCTGTTTGCCTCACCTTTTTAAAACCAGGAATAAAAAGCACATAATTACAGGTCTAGGTCGTGCAACACAACCTATGCTACAAAAGCATCTAGGTAAAAGGCAAAAATACTTGTAAGCCTTGTAGCTGTACCTATGGATGCCTTAAGTTGTACGAAAACTGAATTTGCTGCATTGATAGCAAGCACATATGCATAGTCTTTGCAGACTAAAAGAGGTTATGTCTTAAAATCATGCTATTCAGGTGATGATTTGGAATTTACCCTTTTTGAGTCTAACATGATCTTAGCAGTCACTCCCTTGAGAACTGCTAGAAACCAACTCTATGTATTAAATGAAAGCAGTTTGTAATCACAGCTGTAAAATGATTTAAAACATTGATCTTGAGTTCAGTTTATTAGCTAATGGCTGCTGAGACATTGCCAAAAATGAAGCATGGGAAAAGAGCAAAACTACTATTTATATGGTAACTGCCTGTGAAAATCCAAAGTTTCTGTACTTAAGTCTCAAATGGTAGTTATTTATAAATCTCCTTAACCACAGAGGCCTCAAAAACAGAGTAAGATAACAGAATATATGGTTTAAATTTTGTATGATGCGGTCATGAACGAGCAAGATGATAAAGAATATTAAAAAAAATATTTACCTGAATTCCACTGTCCACCCACTTCTCTTCCTGTTCTCAGCAATTCACGAGCTCCCTGTTAATTCAATAAAAAATAATTTACAGACTTGGTGTAGAATTGTAGCTCTTTTGATTGCATAGTGGCAAAACGTGTGAATGTGTAATATGCATATAGCATATGTAGAATACCTATGCAAGAACATAATACGGGTTGTTGAGTAGATAGGGCAGCCTTTGAAAGCTGTCCTGTGCACTACTGATTAAGGATTAATCAATCCAAACCGTCTATTTTCATTCTTTCAGAAGGGTCTTCATTCAATACTAAAACAACTTTCAGATTTCATTCTTTTTATGTTAATAAATGGTAGTAATTATTTTCACTTTGTTTGAAAAATAGAATGTAACATAATATAATAACTTAAAATAACACAGAATAATTCTGGTTTGGAAAAATCTGTTGCATTACTGAAATGTTGATATTTTGTTCTGTGGAGCTGTTGTTTTTGAGATGTAATTAGAGTTCTAAAGTTTCATACACGCAAAGTTAAAGCTAAGTTAAACCTGGTTTTCTATTATTTATATTTCAAGCAGATGGGTGTTGGTGTCGTAACAAGAAAGTTTAAAGCTTGGTCCAAGATGGCCTTTATATTCTCTGTCCTGTATAAATTGTCTGATTCCTAGTAAGGGCAGAACTCAGCTGGCCAATTTCTCCCTTCTTTCCCTTGCTTACTTATTTTCATAGAGCTTGTAGAATCAATCTTTGAGAGATTTATCTTGTTAAATTTTATATTGAACAGTAAGCACAAAGAGAGTTAGGAAAAGACAAGCAAACGAGTGCTATGCCAAACGAGGATTCCATGAGTCTTGTTTCTGTAGAAAGGAGGCAAAGACCACCACCCACCTTCTCTTTCAACCACTTCCTAACATTTGATAACGAAGGTATAATTATATGCTTATAAGCTGGTCATTAAATTCTTCTTAGAAATGAAATTCCTTGTTTTTTATGGGAAGCTTTAGTAATTCAATTTTGAAAGCTTTTCTCAAGTAATTCTTAAAATTCCCTCCAAGTATACATAGGTGATATTTCTGAATTATTTTGAAGGTAGCTAAGTGGAGAGAAGAGGAAGCTTTAAATGTAGACATGTCTTTTTGTTGATACAGTTTAGACTAGCATTACAGAAGTAGAAAAGATTATAAACAAATTACTTCTGAACTGCTCTAAAAATCAGGAAAGTCAGGTATCATGTACCTAATAATAAGTGGATCTGTAGTGGGTCTGTGTGACAAAAAGGAGCTATAATTCATTACTAAGAGATCTAGGAGTATTTATTTTAGATATTCCATTCTTTATAAATTACTACAGAGTGAGCACATGGTGCATCTGATAGCTATTACTAAAATGAAGAAATAATTCACCTATTTTGTCCTACTACTGGTGTATGGTAGGTAGTACTGTTTAGGACAAGCTTGATAACTTCTTGAATTAGTTGGACGGCATACTGTTCAGACCAACTGATTCGGGGTTAGTGTTTTTATTTGAGGCTTCATCTTTAGTCAACAGAAAGATAACTCAACTTAAAAAAGAAGTGTGGCATAATATGACCTGTACCTAGCAAAATCATGTACAGTTACTGATTTTTTTTCTTATGAAGCACGACCAGAGTTGTGGACTAGATTTCTGCTAAATTGAGTTGCTGGAATGCAAAAGAAAATCCCCAAACTGGCAAATGTGAGAGAAGTCTGGCTGGTGAGAAATCAATGGATTTTCTGAAGAATTTGTACATCACTACTTCTGCTCAATGAAGCGAATGATTATTGTTTATTCATGCCTGTCTTGGAATGTATCACTGATGATTTATTTGGGAAAATGAATGAAATGAAATAGATGCTAAGTAAGCTAAGTAAAATACAGGAATTTCAATCAGACACACATTTACTTAGGGTGCCTGAAAGTACTAGGATTTTTATATTTTCATAAATGGGTTGTAGTTCTTGGAAGGATTATTTAAATAGAAGGTCTCTGGGCTCAGATGATTTATGGTAACTTCTAAATGGCTGGACAGTCGCATACCTATATTGAGAAATAATTATTGTGGGTTTTCTTAGCTAGTGAAATGTTTGGTTAAATGATGGCATGATTTCTTCAGTTCTGTGTGGACTTTAAGAGCATTAGGAACACAAAGCCAATGTAGTACATCAACTACAATTTCTGTATGGAAAAGTTGAGAGAAAAAGAACAGGTGTTTATTTTTATATACTATTTAAAAGACTAAGGAATTTTCAGTGTATATTTAAAAAAGAAAGTCAGGCAGACAATCAGAATTCTTCCTGAATTTACCAGAAAAGGTCTTGCAAACCTGAAAGCTGAAATTCATAGTTCATAATGTACTAAAAGTTACTTGGAATGGTAAGCAGTATTAAGATAAATTTGGGCACGGACTGAAGATATGAACACACACACACAACACGTTTTGTTGCTTGCTAATATAGTAGCTCAATGTTGCCTGTGAAAGTCCACGATTTATACAAAAGTGTCAGTCCTTTTTTATTTCTGTTCCCAGAACTAAATAGGTATTTTTTGCCAGAAATAGTGCAGTAATCGTTGGATTTGATGGGAGAAAACACTACCCATAGCCATTCTCTAGCCAACTCCTGCTTTCACACTGAAAGCTTTTTTGCTTGCATAACCACATTCGTATCACATTTATCTTGATTTACTGACATATATTTGCTCTAGAAAAAGGGATGTTGTGTAAGAAGTCTGAAGATTCTGGATTTTAACATTTATTCTACTGCTAGCTCATTTGAAGGACTTTTCTAATTCAGTCACTACACCTCTCTGCTACAGTTTCCCTGGGTATAAACTACTTCCTCTGGCTAGTTACCAGGGATTCTGTGGTGCAACTACGAACTGGATTGATAAAAAGTAACATATTATCTGTACCATTACTAAAGTAGAGTGTAAAAATGCTCAAACCCCAGTAGACAAATTCTTTATGCAAACACTATTAAGTATGTGGGCATATATATTGCATTTTTATTTTATGAGCTTAAAAGGACTTGGTGCTATTATTTGGGTTATTTAAGTTTTTATGCCTTTTTAGAGTATTTATTATGTTTTTCTTTTCAGGCAACTGATGAAAAGTGCAAACTTTTTTACATACAGGTCACAGTAGTCTTTCCTTAAAAAAAAATCTCAGCCTCATGAATAATTCAAATATTAGTCATCTATCAGTGGAGGCAGAGGGCATAGCTTCTGATACACCACCATAAAAATAAACCGTGAATATTTTTGAAACACTTCTGGTGGACATTGGTAGTTCAGAAAATATTAGTAAATGCTGTGAGCTGTCAGCCTCACCTAATAAGCCTGCTACTTCAATGAACATTTAAAATTGGTTTATAGGAGAAATTAGTGCATGAAGATAGCCAGCATTTTCAGCAAGATACTCCTCTTTTTGCATTTTTTAAAATATGTATACTGTTTTAGTATCAAATCATGGAACAAAATTATTACATGGAAATGCATTATATTGAGAACAGAATTTGGTTCTTTGACCATAATATACGGAAAAGGGCAAATGATTTATAATGCTTTCATGTATCTCTTTATACAGACATATGTATTGTGCTGCAAATATAAAATATATAATCTTATGAGGAAAACTGAAATGCCAACCAAGCTTTTATATAACATGTTTCACTGAACTCTTGCTTTTGCCTACAGTTTTATATGTAGAAACTAAAAACTGCCGATTTACAGAAAAGAAGAAGGAAGTTTTAAGTAGGTGGTGTTTGTACTGTTGTTGTGTTTTGTTTTTTTTTTTCCTTTAACATATGAAGAAACCAATTAATCTTTTGGGGAGGCACGTGCACACGCACACACACACAAAACTAGAGTCCTAGGTTTTCATCTTTTTTTTCAGAGTTGTTTGAAGTTTGAATTTTCTCCTCCACTGCTTTTTAATCTCATTTCTAATCCCTTAGACTCCTTGGTCAGTTCCTCAACGGTTTGCATTTACAGCAAACATCTTGGAATTTTTGTTCTTATTTCTGATAAAAAGTCACATCTAATGCATGAAAATATGAATTGCTATTAGGAAACCCCAATGAGTTTTCTGATGCTATGGCGACTAATTTTAGTTTGAGAAGAGGAAAAATCTTTCCAGAAAGACCCATGTAATAACAGTATCCTTTCCTTTGATTTCTTCTTTGAAATATTATTCCTGTTCGTGTGTTTTGCTGCCATAGCCTCTTAGCATCGATGATTAGTTTGCAATAGCATTTTTCTCGGCTTAACTCATTTCTGATGTGTGAGAAGTGTATGACTGATGATGTGATGTCAGGAAGGAAAGCTTGCCCAGCATGCTGAGGTCACACGATGCACATTTTGAGTAGGGTCACGCGATGGGATGGTGGAGAGGCCGTCCTGCTGCAGGCTGCTGCGTGGGTGTCTCTGTGTGAACCAGTAGGAGCTCTCTGAGCTTTTGGGGATCACTGACAGTATGGGTTTGCCTGCAGCAGGATGACCTTTTCCAACCATGAAGAAGCTTCTCTCTACCCTCTTCATGCATAAAATGCCTGAGGCACACAGTGGGTCGGGAGTCAGAAGTCGAGCAAAAAGGACAAGACATGGTAGAACCGCACCGCATACAAATTATGAGTAAGGTATTAGCATTGTATTTTACCTGCCACTAGTTCACATACCAGCTGTAAGGAAGAACTGTAAAAAGCAAGAGGCCGCTGGTGAGTACAGATTATCATTGGCCCTCAACCCAGTAGTGGAAAATCCCTGTTCTGTGATCTTTTCTTTTATTTATTAGAGGAAATGTCCATTTGCCCCCAGATCACCTCACTTCAAAGGATTTATTTTCCCCTTTGCATTCCTTAGGTCAATGAATATTAATAGCACAGTGTAGCACTATTTTTTCCAAAGATCTTTTTATTTTTAAAACTCATGTTTTATGGATTCAATTTCCAAAGCAACCGGTTCCCAGAAGGCTAAAAAACACAAAGAAAGAGGTATCTGTCTGTATAGGAAAAACATCTATATCTTGAATATATGCCTTAAGTCTTGCTTAGGGGCATCTCCTAGGAGAGGATGTTTACAATTAATTTTGAAGGATTGCCCCTTGAACGTCCCTTAGATTCTAACCATAAGTTGTGAAATAAATTATGAAAATTGCAGCTTCTGGTAGCTCGATCTGGATTGGGCTGATCAGCCCTTTTCAGAAAGTCTGTTCATTACCACTGCGTCATCTGAACTTGGTGAGCGTGGCAGCCTCCGAGTGACTTCTGAAAAAGATGTGGTGTTGATTTTTACCAAAATACCACATATGCAGTATGTGACTAGAGGATGAGAGTAGGAGCACTGTTTCTGTACATTGTTTTTTCTTAAAAATTACATTTTGTACAATTTGAGGCAGTCCCCCCCCTTTCCCTTTTTTTACTTTCTTACCAGTTTGTAAATGTTTCAGACAAATCCTATTTTCTATCCAGCTATTGCTGACTGGCTCCTGGCTTTAACACAGGGCTGATTACGGTGCCAGGAAATGTTCCTAGATTTTTCAGTTCAGTAGTAACTGAGTAGCATAATTATTTTAGGAGATTAACCTTCATACTGAGACAGATGGAGCTGATCCAGTCTATGTATTTACTATAGAGGACTAGCCAAACACACAGGATAGCCACACCAGACTACTACAGTCTCTTAGCAGCTATCATCTGCTGATGGCCTTGCCTGATAGGGAATTATGACACGTGCTTTCAGACCCTTCAGACAAAGCTGTAGGACTTACCAGTACAGAAAAAATAAATAACAGAAAACTACTTTTTTTTTTTTCCCCCCTGAAGAATTATTTCCATGCTGATTTCTTTACATCCTGAAACACCTCTTATTGCTTCTCTGTTCTCTGTGATTTCTGGCTGAATGGGTCTTTATCTGTTTGCATTATAGAAGTTTTCTCTTTTTTTGGTCTTTTGTTGAGTCTGGGGTACAGTGAAGCTGTTTTCTATGATGGATACTCTTGGAATTTTGAACAGCTTTGCAGGTTTGAGTTGCACATATAAGGAGAAAAATGAGTGGTGTTTCAGCTATCGAATTTTATTTGTAAATCATAGGTAGCTGTTTCTGGAACTAGAAGGTTGATTCCCCTAACTGGGAGAGAATTACTGGAGTGTGTGTTTCCCAGCCAACAAACCATGGAAGACTGGAGCAAAACATAGTGTTAGATCCTGCTGATGACGAATACACTTGTTCAGTGCCATAGGATATTTCCTGTTGACTGTGTTGTAAAAGCAATTTTATGTTGTATGTCCTTTAATCGTAAGCTGAGGCATTCCTGCCTCTCATATTTCCAGTCTCACAGTGACTATAGACACCATTCTCCCCCTTACCCACAGTTTTATTCTTGAGTTCTGCATTCCAGTAACTTTTACGTTTTAATGTTTCTTCGGAGTCAAGCCATTCCTAATTCTTGCCTTGTAATAAGTGTACTATAGGGCTTGTCTACACAGAGAAGATAGTGTGAACTGAGGTAGGGTAAGAAGTTAAAGAAGAGCAGCTATTCCTCACTAAATATCTTTATTTTAACATAATCCATTCATAATGTGGATTGAATACTCACTACATGCAATAAAAGTCAAGAAAGAAAATATTATGAAATAGTTACAAGAAAATATTATGAAACGGCTACTCCGTGACTCCATGCTGCTTCTCCATATGGACAATTTACTTAAGTTTGTCTCTCCAGCACAACTGACAATAAACAATCCTGAAGTGTCATGCTTTCTACATTCTTATGATCCAGTTTTAACTGTTTATAACTCTTAACAGATCCATAATTGGAGCCAGGAATATATGAGAGGTTAAAAATAATCTCTCAATCTTTTGACCGTCTCTCTTAGAATCTCTTGATTCCTCACCATTTTAATAAAATTAAAGTTTCAATTTCTTTTCAGATCATTACAGTGTAATTTGTTGAAGGATTTCGTCTAGGATATTAATCAACTCTGGTCTTTTCTAGACTTGATTGGAAAAATATCACAAATTAGTTCGTCAAATGGCATGAACGTTGCACACTTGGCAGAAATTCATCTCTCAGATGTTTCATTTTTAGTTCCCTGCATGTTTCCTTGCATGTTCAAAATTGACTGAAGACCAGTAATGCCTATAAAGGGACATAATTTTGCTCACCTGAGTTCTGTTGATAGCACAATTTTGTTTTAAGATATTTTCTGTACTTGGTATGCTACAGATTTCTCCTAGCTGTATAATTTGGAAGCATAAATAGTCGCACTTGAGCTGATTTCAATTTAATTTTAAATGAAGTCATGAAGAATTCATAATTTATTCTCGCAGTTTCGTCAGCTCAATAAGATGTAGGCCAATACTGGAAGTGTTAAAGAAGCTGACAATAATTTGGTGTCTATCCCAAAACATAGAAAGGAGCACATATTCTGGAAGAGATGAAAGGAGGAAATATGTATCACTTATATATTCTTTAATAAATTTGCAATTACTACTTGATCCACTCCTTCTTTGTAGTTCTGTTATGCTTATATTTGAGCATATATTAAAATACCTAACAATTTAAGGTAGTTTATTTTTTTACTACAAAATATTGAATGTTGCTGAAATATTTCATACTTATTTTAGTACTTTTAAGCTTGACAAAGTCAGAATATGGTTTAATTTTTAGACCCTTTTTTTGATGCATACCCAAAGTTTTTGCCAAATGATTTTTTTAAAGGAAACAAATCAAAGGCTGTAATCTAATATGGGCTTCATTTCTTACAAGTTAAAAAAACTAAAACCTTTTTTACGTTATCCTGGCAGCAGTGTATGTGAAAAACGCATGTACTGCTATTTTATCACCCAATAGGTTATCATACTTTGAAATCTGGCTTAATTTGCTTAGGTCAAGCATTCTCCATAATATTTTCTTAGCAGTTTGTGTTAAAAAAGTTCAAGTATTTGTCCAAATGCTTTTGAAACATTGCATTTCTCAATGGATTTAACTGATACAATTGTGTTGCCCAAGTTTGAAACTAGTAATAGAAGCTTCTGCTACGTGCTATTATCACATAGATAGTGAGATATGTGGTGAGAGAAAATATGTTTTAGAATTTAAAACGAGTAATCTTTTTCTTTGCTACCAGTATATAAGTTACTTAGTATAATTTTTGTAAAACAATACATATGCTCAGTATATTCTTTTGTTGTTTGCGTTAGAATCTCGCCCTTTGTCACTTCCCGTGAAAACCATGCTGAATTCATCTGAAAGTTGCAGAAGTCCTGAAGAAAGAATGAAGGAATTTATTGGAAGAGTATGGAATGCAGTTAAGCGCCTTACACTTCAGGTAAGATGAAAAGGAAGTGAGAAAAACTATGTCTTTCCAAACTTTATGATATTTTTTATGCATCCTAGTGCTTTTTATGGAGGATTTTTAAAGGAGCTCCCAGGTTTTATTGTTTTATTTCAGTAGTTTCAAAGTCTTAGAGGCTGAAAAATAAAATACAGATTTTTGGTAAATTAGGCTAAGAATTCTTTCATTTTCTATTATGAGTTTTCAAAATACTTTTCTGTATTTAAGGGGAAGATCCTTAAAATACTTATGTCAGTAAATAAATGTTTGTCGTACTTTTCCTGTATTATAAACATATTTAGCTACCTTTTTTTTTCTTCTATAGCTAGATTTGTGTAATACCTTCCTTTTAAAACATATTTGAGGAAACTGCATATGATATATTTTGAGGGATGGTGTATGATACAATACAATGTTAGACAGTGATGGCTCAGATGCTTACCTATGTACCTTTTTATTAAGGACAATTACATGATCACTCAGATTAAATTCTTTTCACCGTGCTGCATCAGACTGTGATCAGAATTTTTAGGCATCAAAATATATACGTGCTATACACACATGCACACACAAAAAGGCAACGTTAGAAATCTTGTGTTTTGATTACGTGACCAAATACTAGATGGCTTAGAAATGCATTAGGACTCTGTGCTTCCAAGTACGTATCAAATGCCCGCTTGGAAATTACCCTAATTTAGGATTATTATAAACTGTGCCTTTTGAACTGTACATTCAATGAGCATGGTATTTTATGGTACACCAGCATGTAGTAGCTGAACTGTTTTCATATTAAAATAAAATAATATTAAAATTAAAATGCATTGTCAAGAAATACAATGCCTTCCTACCAAGGAAAATATTTATTCATGTACAGCCTCCTCTTAGAATTTGTCTGTTTTTCTCGTTTGAGGCAGAAAATACTTTGGTAGGTTTCAAATATTTTGAAAGGTTGAATTTTTTTTTCCTGAGCAAGAACCTCAGATTAGTGACTTAATTGCACAACATAGTGAAGTTGAGGAGACACTTTCTATTAACTTGATTTAGGTTTCATTCAGCTCTTTTATTATTGTTTCATAGGTATTTTGCTTGTTTTCACTTCTTTCTTAATGTTGTCACCAATGGAATGACTAAATACGGGGAGTTGAGAGGTCATTTTTAAGCTGTTTGAAGGAAGCTGTATATTTTGTATGTGTTTGGGTGATACCTAGCACAATGAAACTCCTTATATAAATGAGTACTACAGTTTGAGTCATAATGAAAATAATAATCAAATAATTAGGATGATGAAGAGCTGGATCCTTTCTAAATGATAAAAATGGAATAAGGACTTTGTCTGTTTCTTCTTTCTTCTCACATTTTTCATGGTAAGCTTTGCAATCAAGTGATTTTTTTTTTGAAGAATGTGTAAGATTCTAACCAGTAAGAACTAGTTAAAAATTAAGTTTGCCTGTTACCAAGGAGAAAAAAAATGTGTTCAAACTAGTATTTTTTATGGAGGTGAAAATTGATAGCAGTGATAGGCATAGTTTTTTTCAAAGACTAATTAGTAAATACATCCTTACTTCGACGTAAAACACTTATGGATTAGATCTAGTGGTGGCTGAGGATTTTTTTTATTATTTTTTTTTTTTTATTAAGAACTATTTCTCATGTCTGAAGTTCTAGATTTATTTAATTTTTGAAGGTGGGCTGTTTCGTGGGATTTTTGTTTTTATTTTTTTGGTAGGGTACTCATACTTTCAAAACTCATCATTACTAATATGGAATTATATATACTTCTTTATCTACATTGAAGTTCAATGACCCTATGAAATCATAGTTTACACACTTCTAATATGTTTCATCATTATTCTTTGATCATACTTGGTAAAGTATTTCCAATACCTTGCCAGAAGGGCAAGCAGAAAGTACTGGTAGAAAGTTGCAACAGACTCTAAAGAAATAGCACAAACACAGGCAATATCCAAGAATGTGTTTCCAAACAAATACACAGTAGTCCTTCATAGTGAAATGTAAGGGATTGGTAGGTGTGCTTGCTGTTGTCCTTGTTGTCTAGCAGTTCCTTTGTCTATTTTACTTAAATATATCTTTGAAGACATAAATGCCTATACTTACACAGGTTTTTTCCTTCAATACCAGCCTAAATAGGAAACGTGAATTTGTGCAAAGCAATGTGTAAATTATTACAAGAGGAGGGTTATGACCCTGTTTTTTGGTTCAAGTATAGTATAAGATATTTATGCCTTTAATAAAATAGACAGTGTATTTAGATTTTCTGTGGATAGGAAAAAGCCAAATTTCTGGAATGTTTTTTTTTTTTTCTGGTTAAGTACTGGAGCACTTAGACTCTAGCCTTTTTTTCTAAAGCTATTTTCATGTTCCTGGATCTTTTATTAACATGGTTGTAGAACAGAAAAGTCTACAGTTGTCGTCAGATAAAACAGAACTTCATAACTTAAAATCATCAAAGGATTATTCTTTTAGTGGAAGTTTGAGCAAGTAAATGTGCTTGGAACCAAAGTAACTGGAAAGTTTATTTTGGATCCAAGGCTGGTACTTCCTTAGCCCTAGCCCTGGCTTGCTAATGATAGAATATTGCATGAAGATTTTGTGCATTGGAGTTGTGGTAAGCTATTAGTATTTTAGTGAAAAGACTTCCATACTTAACTGTAAAAAGTTGCTTTTATTATTTAATTGTTGTAGGATTTTATATGCAGCCTTTAAGTCTTTTTGGCAGTTACACAGTGTAGGAGGTTAATACTCACTTTTCACGTGTTCTTCATGCTAATAGTTGCTAAAATTGTGGAGCAGTATAAACACAATTATTTTTAATTGGTTGTTAATACTGGATTCCAGTGAGAATAATGAAGGATCTGTGTTAAAAGCAAATGAATTAATGAGTAATCTTGCAATGAATGCCAACTAAGAGTGTAATTATCGCGTATAAAGCTTAGCCAGCCATTCAGCATGCTTTTAACTATCCCTGAAATTATTTGAAAAAATGAGTCTGTTTCCTGAAATTATTGAAAATAATATTTTCTTTTAGGCATATAACTTATACAGAATTTTAGTTGCAGTGAAACATTGACTGAAAGAACAGAAATTGAGGATGAGATTGAGTAAAGCTCCTATAAGCTCCTATATTTTGTATTCTTGGGTCAGGAAGAGACGTTGTGACTTTTAGGAGTTGAGCTGTGAGCAGTTATTCAGCAGGTATGAACTAGGATGATGTCTTGAGATGTTTGCTTATCACAAACTGTCAAACAAGAAGCTTTTTGTAACTATAAGCTTTTTTAAACGAAGCTTACGTTAAAAAAAAAATAAAATAGGAATACTGTGTAGCGCCAGGACGTAATGTTTCCAGTGGTAAAAGAAAAATGCAGCTGATCCTTATTATACTCCTTTTTATATACAGGTAGCCTGCTCTCTTAGTCCTCATACTCACATCCTCTACTTCCCTTTTATATCTTTTTTATTTTTTGTTTAACTTTAAAACATGAATTTCCAGCCTGCCTTTTAAAATTTGAACAGACAGTGCTGTCTGGCTCAACTGCAAATGGGAGAGTTGGGTTAGAGTGATTGTCAGAGGCTGAGTCCTATAATAACGTCTACACCATAACCCCACATGGGATGTGTAACGGTGGATCTTTGCAGTTTGGGGAGTAATTATGAGATTATATTCCATATCTGAAACTCCCTGAAAAACACATCAGCCTTTGTGAGGAGAGAATATGATAGATGATGATTAGTGTGGAGAGATGCCATTTCCCAGGAGACAGCTTTATGTGAGTGTCACCTAGTAGGTCATCTTCAACAGCTCTAATTGCTTTACATAGCTGTAAAATGTGGGCTAGGGAAGTGAATCTCACTGTGTCGCTGTCTTAAAAGGCTGTAGAGGCTCTTGTATAACCTTTCCCTCTTTGTTGTGCTTGTACAGAATAGCTATGGACTGCCACTTGTTTTGCTTTGCTCACTCCCTCCCCACCCACTCTCCTCAGCTCTGAAGACCTAATTCATGTGCAGTGTATATATTTCACAGTTCTCTCTATAGAGCAACATCCTCCTTCTAAAATATGAATTAATAAAATACTGCGTTTATTCCAGTAACTAAATACTTTCCTTCTTATACAACCGAGATCTTAAAGTCATTATGCTTTTTTAGGTTTATATACTAATGAAAGCTTAGAGCAATATGCTTTGAGTACCTTTTTGAAAGTAGAAGGGAAAATACTGCTTACTTCATAGGTTTATCATTAGCGTACGTTACTTAGGATGTGTAGGCCTTGACATAATAGAAATGAAAATAGAGGGTGATACTGTTTCAAGAATTTGTAATAATTCCTTCTCTTTAACACATGAATGTGTTCAGTATTGGCAAAAGAACACGTTGCTACCAAAACTGAAATAAGATCCTTGAAACAGAAAGGATGTTGCCATGGAAAAATGAAGTAACACTCAGTGCAGCTGCGAAGCATTAATGAATAGGATATTTTTTTAAAAGATCATTTCTGTTTGGTGTGGCTTGGAGGGTCCCAACCAGATGGTTTCCATGAACAGGATCTGACCCCCAGCTTGAGGACTTCTTACTGGCAGATTACTTCATTTTCTTTCCCTTGGATTGTCAGATCCTTACATTAATGCAAGATTTACTGCTGCAGATTTATATTCAGTTACATAAATCAGTCACATTTTACATTAAATTCACAATTTTAGACACACAGTTTAACAGTTATTTAAAAAGTGTAAAAAGATTTATATGATAGCTTTAATATATGCTATTGATGTAGTTTAATTTTAAGATATTTGGACTACATATATTTTAAAGCACTTTCTGATTGGTGAAACAATCTGTAGCACACATTCTCACTTTTTGTCCAACATATAGTTCCATCCTTCTAGGTGCACTCTTCCATTTCTTCAGAGGAACTTGTTCTTAGAGAGATCTCCCAGATTCTGTCAGACAAATATTTACAAATCCAACTGAAGCTGATAGTTGTGTTAGCAGAATCTGCCTCTGAGAAGTTCAACAGGTGCAATGCAAATGCTTGAATTTGCACTTACCAGGCCCTAGTGCATCTAAGTTGACAGTTTCTTATATTATTAGAATTATGGCATTTTTACCCTAAAATATGGAATTTTGCCATATTTTCTCTGTATTGTCTTTTGAAATCTTGCAATAATGTTTTGCAAATGGCACTTATTCTTGTAAAACTTTAAATGAAACACAAGTATACAAACCATAGCTGTAAGCAAATCTTTAATGTGTTGAGGGCCTTATGCTATCAAGTACATCAAAATTCACTGTCTAAGTCCAATACAACTGTTTGTGAATGAATTCTAAAATATCCATCTATGGATGAACGAAATTTCCCTCAAGCATTTGAAAGAGTGAAACTATTCTGATTCTACCTCAATATTATTGATGCATTGAAGTTAAACAAAAATGACCCGAAGAACTTGTCTTCAATACAAAGCTGTACTGAACTGTAAATTAAGTGTAACAACTCTACTGAGTATTGAGAGTTCTTCTCAAGAGTACTCTGTAAAACATCTCCTGTAGATCCTGCTGCTGGTAATACGATAAAGTATTGCATCTCTCCAAGCTGGTGGAATTTTTGGGTTATTATTACCACATGGTTTGTATATCCAGGCAGTATTTGATGTTAGTCATCATGAATATATATATGTGTGTCTGTGTGTGTGTATATATATATATATTTAATCTGTTATAAACTGTTTACTCAGTAAGTGTACTGATAGAACAAAAGTTACATTGATCGTAACTTCTTTTGTCATCTATTTATCATTATCTCACAATGGTTTGACCTGCAACTTATTACTAATAGACCAGAAAATGATCTAACGTGTCACCGTAAAAATCTTTGCAAATTGACACAATGACTAATTTACCAGTTAAAAAAAAAAATCTAAATCTATTACATCTGTAACAATACACTGTTGCTTTTCATCCAGTATAAATAATGTACACTCTGCAACCTTGGATCAATAAACTACTTATCAAAGATGTAATTAACTTCATTTTACAACTCAAACAGTTCTAAAACTAGAAACAAACACAGACTTCATGAAACAATGTATTTATTTTTGCAAAATTCTACTGATACTTTTCTGCAGTGAATTCTTGTCAGTTTGTCTAAGCAAAAGGGCACAAAAATGCTGAAATAAAGATGAATATCTGCGTTCTCCTGACTAGACTGGCAAAGTACTTATGGTGCTCAGGAATTCCAGTTCTCTTCCAAATCACTGTTGTGGTCTTAAGAGATTATTAGCCTTAAGGGAAAGGGGGTGTGATGTACAAACCTTGGTTATCAATTTTAAGCTATGATGTCTTTAATGATAGCAAATTGGAAGACTCTTGGTAGAAAGGTTTACAGCAAGCAAGTGTTCTTTTATCACAGCTACAAATAACATCTTGTATCCAATATTTTGTACACTAGACTTTTCCGAACTATTATGAAGAAGTGAACTGAATCATAGTTTGTACTTGCTTAACAAAGCATTCAAGTGTTCAGGCTGTTAGGACTATTTGGTATCCAGGTGCAAAATATCGCTTCTAAGAGCCAAGGAAAATGGTAACAATCTGCAGCTTACACCACCTCTGAATTAACAAGTCATGATCAGTTCAGTTCTTCATTTGGACTCGCTCAGCCTTGCTGGAAGGTCATAAGAAGATGGCAGAATGATCAGAAATGTTGCAGAGTAACACCATTGTGTGAAAATACAGAATAAGTGCTATTTCATATGAAATTACATGTACTACATAAGAAAACAGGGCAAAAGCTGAACTTTATTCTTTTCTCTCCTTTTTTTTTTTTTTTAAATTTATGCATGCACCAATCCATTTGTTTTAAAGTCATATTTTCACCAAAGGTGGTTTTTTTTCAGTTTGTCCGATGATTAACCTTTTTGTACGTACACATTACAGTCAACTACAACATAAAGACAGAATTCACCATGAAATAACTCTTTGCTGAAGTCTTATTATAGAAACTAAGAATATATAAAATTTTGGTTAGTTCTAGAGACTTAACTGTTTCTTACAAAAACTAATGCACTGACAAAAAAGGAGGACTTTCTCAGTTTTATTGTAAGAAAATTTTCTGGCTGAATCATGCTTCCTGTAAGAAGCTGTTGAAAGGTAGACAGATACGTATTCAGTTTGCATGGCAACACCTTTCTGATGAAATTTACAGACCAAAATGACACTTTTTCTTCCATCACCTGCTGTAATAATATATTACAAGAATGTAATGTTCTAACATTTTGCACCATCTTTCCTCTTAATTCTACTAAGAACCATTTTAAATCAGCTGTGATAGACAAGTAACATGAGATTTTGTACCAAAATGAATATGCCATAGGAGGGAGGGAAGGGGAGAAATGATAATCTGTTTCTGAGAAATCTTTCCTGACTTTGTTTTTACAGCTTGAAGTGCAATCATGTTGTGTATTCCTTCCAAATGACAGTCTGCCTTCCCCGAGTACTATCGTATCAGGTGATATTCCTGGGACTGTCCGAAGCTGGTACCATGGCCAGGCCAGTATGCCTGGCACGCTAGTTGTCTGCTTGCCACAGGTAAAGATTATGAGTGCTGGACACAAACATATGGAACCACTGCAGGAAATCCCATTTGTTGTGCTGAGACCCATCCTTGAAGAAGGTAATGTGATAAATTCAAAAATTACTCTTTAATTTCCATTTATAACTTATATGAAAGTCATCTTCATTTTATTTTTGAAAACTTGTGATGCTGTGGCAGTTTTTTAGCAGTATGTTGTGTCTTAATGATGGCTAAGAATACCCATAACAATCTTTGCCCCATGGAAATCAAAGTGAAATTCATCATCAGTGAGCTTGCAGTAGTTCTGTAATATGTTTTAAATGTTTGCGGAAGCCAGAAAAAATAAGGACTGTGATTTTTTTCATTCAGTGTTTTGTTTTGTGTTTTTTTTTTTTTTTTTAATTACGTTATTGTGTAGCCACAGGCAGTAGGTTTGACACAACAGAGGGGGCACTGAGTTGTGAATTCTAAGACAGAGTGGAGGTAGGTGGGGAAAAATATCTTATACCGCCTTTTCTGGGGGAAAAATAAAAAGTGTCTTGGATCTAATATTTGAAGTAAGAGAAGAAAATAAATTTCGTACATATAGCAGACTATAAAAACAATGAGACTTTATTGGTCTCATTGTTTTTATCTCAAGATAAGCAACAGCCATGTTCTGGGTTGTGTATGTAGAAAGGTTTTTGTAGAGAAATAAGAACAAAATGAGAAAGTCGTATGAATGTTTATGGGTGGGATGCCCTTTTGCATAGGGTGAGGATGAGGAAAAAGTTTGGTAGTATTTATTTGAAAAGCTAATTTTTTATAGAAATTCGAATTGTGATCCAATTTGAGGGAAGAATTAGGTTGTAATATGCATCTGATTGAGAAATGGAGGCGATAAGCTATAAAGCAACTAAGAAGTGAAAACAAGCTACTAACATTTAATATGATTTTATAATCATATTAAGTCCTTAGAAATGACCAAAGTAAATGGCATGTAGATTTGCAGCAGTCTTTTGAAGGAATAGTGGTGTAAAAATCTTGGTTTACTCATATTCATGTGAAAAAATGTGTATTGGAAATAGGTGCGACAAATATCCCTAACAGTCTTCAGTCTTGGTGTTTGTTTTTTTTTTTTAATGGCATCCATGAGATCTAGCCCTATAACCAAGTTGAAAAGCTCATGGAAATGTCAGTGAACACGTAGTTCATTATAGTATTCTTGAAATGCATTATTTGGAAAGTATTGTTGCTATTTTGTATATTTGTTCTATAATGATGAGAGGAAGATGTGGCGGTTGTTATGCTGCTTTGAGGATGGCCTTTTCTGAGAAAAAAATACTCTGTTTTCTGCATATATATTGCTGAAACAAGCAATTATAAAGGATATGCTGTGAAAAATTGAGGTTGAGTCATATTCAAGAACTACTCTGCTTTTGCCATCTGAAATTTGTTTGGATCTGTAAGTGTTTTCCCTCTTCTTTTGTTTTACCATTTATATTGGTTTGACTCTTTTTCTCCTTCCTATATTTTAACTTAACCTGGATCAACAGAAGCAAAATACTGTTGTTAGTACTGAAAGTCATATCAGAGGTGTGCTAAATGCAGCCAACTGGAGGGAAAAATAGAGAGAGAAAGGTAATGTTTTTTTACTTTCAGTAGGAATGATCTGATTTGCTAATCATAGTGACAGATAAAAGATAAATTTAATGAAAGTCTCTTGTTGGCTTTAAGCTGATGATGTAATTTAAACCATTTATGAAAGTAAGAAGTCATTTGAATTTTGTCAAACCCAGATTTGAAGGAAAGATCCTAGTGAGAGAAAAGAATCCCCCTGGTTGGGATAAAGCCTATGGTAAGGAATTTATTTGTGTGTGGCTTTGTGCTCTGGGAATAATGCCAAACAGAAGTTCTCACAATCTTGATATTTTTGATTCTCTAATGGAGTTGTTGCCTTCTCCCATGCCAAAACTCCCCCTTAAACAGACTATTACAAAGTTTTTTTAAAGCTTTTAAGTTAACTTCTTTGTTTTTTCCCGTGAAGAGGTAAATATTTTTTAAGGACTTTCATTGGGAGTCTTTCAAATTTGCATTCTGTCTTTGAACAAAACTTCAGGGACATAGCATCATTCATAAAATATGTTACCACCTCTCTGAAATGATATTTATTCAGCCTTGCTTGTCCTGGAAACTATTTTTTGAATCATTCATTCTTTCATGAAGAAGATGTGAAAGGCTTATTTACAAGGATGCATTTAAGAGCAGGACTGAAATGTTTAGGAAACTACTTAAAGTGAGCTGTGACTTTCTGTGAATGTTTGTGTGTATCTGACTTCAGCTACTTGACAATTCATCTATATATTTTCCTGGTCATCACCAAGAATAGTAAAATAAAACATGGTGAAGTTAGATATAGACAAAAGTTGTTCTGGATGGGACTTCTGGACTGCTAAGTGCTCTTCCAAAAATCTTTGCATTCACATTTGACGTGCTATAATAGGAAAAGAAATTGAAAACATGAAGGGAATTAAAATGTTGCTTTGGATGTAGCACTATGTTTTAGAGTAATAATGAGGACATTTTTGGCATTTGTAAAGTCTTCCTTTGCTAGAAGCTTGCATTTTAATTAGTTAGAATATTTTCCTGGCCTCCATTCATAATTTTAAATTAATTACTGTTTGTCAGTTTGTTCCCCCTCCTTCAATTTCTAATTTTTTTTATTTTATTTTTTTACAGTCCTTAACTGGCATGTGTAAAATGTTCCTCTCTGGGTTATACTGGTAATTTCTATCATGCAGTCTTTGTAAATATGTTATTTTTAGGTAAGATAAAGTAAGACAGGTATTTAAGTAAGAAACAGTAAAATACAGGGGAAAAAAAGTGTTTGAAATAGCTTCAAATTGTTGCCAATTGTTGCTGCAATTGCTGGGTATCACATTCACATTCTCATATGGATCACAGTATACTGACAATCATATAAATCACTATACTCCAAACATTTAAATATGAGGACGGTCCCTGAGAGAAGGCTTTTTGTGTGTGTGTGTGTGAACTATGACAAATTATATAACCTCACAGATATTTCGTAGTGTATGTTTAAACTCAGTAAGTTGTCATGTGACTTGTAAGGAAGTAGAAAATTAGGATATCTAATACTAGTGTCTGAATTAATTGTAATGAAGTGTTTTGATAATAAACTACTGCAATACAATAGCAGCACATAGACTTGAACACCCAAAAATGGCAGCTGAATGTTGGCAGTAGTATTTTGGCCATTCCTAGAAATAATTATCTTGCATTAGATTAAAATAATGCTGTATTTCAATATAAATACAAAAATAATTTCTGTAAATTGTGAGATGACTATTCAAGTAAGTTGGCCGTTTTTTTTATGGGAAACTATTTCCCATTCAAATAGTCATCTGGTTCATTTTATAATCCATGTCACCATCTCCACAACAAGGTAATTATTGTATTCAATTTATCTGTTATGGGTAATGACTTTATAAAATTAGGTTTCACATTTTAGTGACATTCTTTAGCATCTGAATGGCAGTGAACTTCAACTTAAAGAGCTTTTTATCCATGTGAGCTCTTGAATAGCCAGGCTGAAGTTAGCAAGTCATGTGTGTGCGTGTGTTTGAAGTCTGTAGAACTAAATCTCACCTGTTGCAGTGAGTGCTGAACTTGGACAAAGCTCTCTGTGCTTTCAACTAGGTGCATATATACGGTCATAATAACTGCTCCCATGTTGCATCACTGGGAGTAAGTACAATGCTGACCTAGTAAGTACCCTCTACCTAATAAGTATCCTCTTACTTTAAGACCATTGCCCTATCACTACAGTCCCTGACAAGGAGCCCCTCTCCAGCTTTCCTGTAGGCTCTTTTTAGGTACTGGAAGGTTGCAGTGAGGTCTGTCTGGAGCCTTTTCTTCTTCAGGCTGGATAAACGCAATTCCATCAGCCTGTCCTCATAAGAGAGCTGCTCCAGCCCTCTGATCGTTTTCATAGCCCTCCTCTGGACTTGCTCTACTGCTGAATGTTGTGCAGTACTCTAGGGGAGGTCTCATGAGAGCAGAGTTGAGGGGGAGAATCACCTCCCCTCTCCTTGCTGTCCCAGGATACAGTTGGCTTTCTGAGCTGCAAGCACACATTGCTGGCTCATGTCGAGCTTCTCATCAACCAACACCCCCAGGTCAGGTCCTCCTCCTCAGGGCTGCTCTCAATCCACTCTCTGCCCAGCCTGTATTTGTGCTTGGGATTGCCCTGGCCCAGATGCAGGACCGTGCACCTGGCCTTGTTGAACTTCATGAGGTTCACACAGGCCCACCTTTCAGACCTGTCCAGGTCCCTCTGGATGGCAGCTCTTCCCTCCAGTGTGTTGACCACACCACACAGCTTGGTGTCATGGGCAGACTTGCTGAGGGTGCACTCAATTTCGCAGTTCATGTTCATCAAGGATGTTAGATAGTGCCAGTTCCAATACTGACTCCTGAGAAACACCACTCATTACTGATCTCCACTTGGACATTAAGCCATTGACAGCAACACTTTGAGGCCAATCCAGCCAATTCCAGCCAATGCCTTACCCATCAGGTGGTCCATCTGTCACATCCATGTCTCCCCAGTTTAGAGAAGAGGATATGATGGGGGACAAATGTCAAGTGCTTTGCACAAGTCCAGGTAGATTAGGACAAGAGGTAATGTCCTCAGGTTGTGCCAGGAGAGGTTCAGGTTGGAAATTAGACATACTTCTCAGGAAGAATAGTCAGGCATTGGAATGGGCTGGCCAAGTTGGTGATGGAGTCACTGTCCCAGGGGGTGTTTAAGGAAAGGTTGTATATCAGTGTGGACATGGTTTACTGGGTAATATTGGTAGTAGGAGGATGGTTGGACCAGATGATCTTGGAGGTCTTTTCCAACCTTACTGATGCTAGGTGATGTCTAATACATATTACAAAAGTAACTCACTGTAGAAAAGAAGTCTCGTCAAAATATATCAAAGAGCAAATAATTGATGAATTCCAGAAAATTGTCTGATGATCAGGTCAGTCAACTGCCAAAGATCTGGAAGTGGCATTTCTATTTTTAAGAAGTTATCAAAACAGTTGATCTTCATGAATGCACTTTCAAGTCTTTCAAACAGAAGTGATCTCTAGAGAAATTAAAAATAAGTATTTATGACAGCTGTAGGTCAGGAACTAACCAGAATCTTCAACCGTACTAGGAGTCTTTCGTGTGTATCATTTATGTTCTTGCCATTAAGCGAAGAGGTGAGCTCTGGTTCCACTGAAGGCAATGTAAGTTTTACTTTTAATATTTTAGTATAAAAGAATCTCAGCAATTAGATGATGAAACGTGGATGGTAAGGTTAGACATGTAGAGAAAACATCTGCGAAGTGTGGCACTGGCCTTTTTCCATCCTTTATTCCTATTAATAAATGAGTCTTGAAGTAAGACCTATAAACACTGTTGCTTTTAATGGTTAGCACTTTGAGGTGCTGAAATATTTTCATAAAACCAGTCTCCAAATGAATGCATGTAAGCAATTATTATTTTTTAAGCAAATAAAGCAAACTTAAGTACAACCACAAAACAAGCCTTTATTAGGTGGACAGTTCTGGTATACTGTTAGAATGTCACATGGTGTATATGGAGCTGAGAAAGAGGAAATTGATGAAAATAAGGGGGATTTTATAGTTGTAAAATTGTCATATAGGTTCTGTAGTATTTGTTCAACAGCATACTGTGGTTTCTGTATGTGCAACAAAATTTGATCGGTATTTTTCTTCTAAGGTAGATACTGTATGCAGTGTAGAATAGTTTGCATCTCTCTTTAGAGGTTCTTCCTAATCCCTGAAATTTAAGCAATGTTAATTTAATGTGGTGGTCACAGGGAAAAAAAAAAATCATGCATAGTAATTAGAAACATGTCATTAGAGTTGACTTTGCATTTGAATTTTTTCCATCTATTGCAATTAATATTTTGTATTTCTTGGCTGACTAAACTTGGAAAAAATACAGATTGCTAACTACTTTTAAATTTATAATCTGAAACCTTTCCAAAATATTTTCAAGTTACTTTGGCTGAGCTGAAATCTTCAGTATGTCATAGCTGAAAAATAAACTACTGAATTTTTTAGTTCTTTCTTGGGATGAACACACGCTTCCCTGATACATATTCCTGACCATATATACCCAGTACTTGTGAATGACTCAGTAGAACTCTTACTAAAATAATAGAAGAAGGCATTTGGGTCCATTTTTATTTTTTCTAAACTTTTCTAAAATGTCTTTTAATTAATGGGAGTTAACACTTAACTAGTAGTATTTCTCAACAATGTGATTTCTCAGCAGGACAGTGTTGACCGTACGACACAAAAGGCAGCAAGCTGACTGTATATTGTTTAAATTCTCGAGTCCAAGTTATCTATTGCTTTATGAGACCCTTAGGATCCATCCCAGTGTACATCTGCATTTTTCTGCTATCTGTTCTGATTCTTAAGACTGGCGTCCATGCTTCTGTGTTGTCAGATGAATTTGGACTCTTCTTACCACTGTGATTCCAAGCCATGAGTTGTGAAAAAATTAAACACTATACCAAATGTGCTTCTGAATTTTGATATAGGAAGGAGTACTTTATCCTTTTTTTCCTCCAAATGAGTGTGCTCTGTGCGAAGATGAATTTTTCTGTCCTGAGTGAGATTTACGGATGATCACAAGCATGCTATGCTTGGATGCAAGACTGCATATAGCAACCTTTATGTGACTTTTACTTGGGGCTGATGCCTTCCCTTGGTGGATTGAAGGCTCATACTCTGTCATTGAAGTGGGGAAAAAAAGGCCTAACTTCCTCAGCGGAAAATCAGATAAATGGAATAATGAAACTTTGTTTAGAGGAAAAATAATATTCTGAAGTAATTGTTATCCTCGTGTATTTCTAAAGAGGAAAAAAAAAACACATTTGTATATTGCAAGTGAAATGAGAATCACCCACTTATCTTTCCTTGTCTTATTTTCCCCACTTCTGTAGAGCATTCTTTGGTTCACGGTCTCTTGCAGACCCCAAATTCTTTCACTGGGAAAGAGAGAAGTTGGACACTCCTTCCGTTTTGATCATCTGTTTTCTCAGTTCTTCAGGTAGTTCCTTTCATCTCTGACTGGTAGAGCCAGAGATTTTCTCTCACTAAAAAGAGTTCCTGTAGGCCTTTTGAAGACTGACCCAAATAATTCTGTCTCTGGTCCTGCTTTGGAGAATTTTCCTGTCTGTTTTTTTTTTCCCCATCTACTGACAAGCTAAAGAAAACCATAATGTTTCTCTGATACAATCAAACTGGTTGTACCAAAGCTGTGTTGTTGGGCTCTGCCAATTGCTTATTCTTGGTAAAGGTTCATGATAGGATGCCAGGCACTTCTCTGGGTAGCCTCCCTTCTAAATATCGGAAATGAGTGCTCAGTGTATGTCTGTAGTAATTTGTTTTTACAAAATACATCATTCTGTTTCTGGGGCAAGAAAGGGAAGCGGTGGCAAGAGCACTGAATTCTGTTTTTGAGGTTTGGGGATTAATTTAATGTTCATTGACAGCAATTGCTGAATTCAAAGTGTTTTCTAAGGCCTTAACTGAGTTTTGAGAAAATCATACCCCAGTGTTTATGATGCAAATATTTAATTGTTTTCTCTCTCTCTTTTTTTTTTTTTTTTTTTTTTTAAACTATTAGGTGATGCCTTTCCATGGACTATTAGTCTGCATCATTTCAGTATGTATACTCTTCTGGGACAACAGATGACACTTAATTTAGTGGAACCAATGGGCTGTACTTCTACTTTAGCTGTTACTTCACAGAAATTGCTTGCTTCGGGGCCAGAATCCAGACACTCATTTGTTGTCTGCCTCCATGTTGACCTTGAGTCTCTTGAAATAAAATGCTCGAACCCCCAGGTTGGTACATTTAATTGATTTATGAAAGGAAATTAAAAATAACTCGATTTAAGTACAATTGTTCTGCATTTGGTTGAAGAAGTTCTCTTCTGTCTTAATTTTTTTTTAACTGGGCCATCAAGATCAAGGTGCTTAGATTAAGATTTGCTTTGAAGCTCTCTCAAGTTTTGTAATTTAAACTCTTCTCAAAATGTAATAGCTACAATATAAATGCATCTTTTGGCTGATGGAATGAAATGAATTGCAGATGTACCATTAAATGCTATAGTGCTTTTCTGCTGTCACTGTGGGTTCGTATATTGAAATGGTTTAATGTAATTTTTTACCATATTCTCATAGAACTAGCATTTCTTTGAACATAACATGTTTTTAGGCAAACAATTATATCCTTTTGTAAGGAAAAAACACATGAATGTCTGAAAATAAGTTACCACCTCATGTATGTTTATTTAAATTCAAAGAGGTCGTTAAATTTTCAGAAAATGCTCCTTGTATTTTACTGAGTTGCATCAAGTTTACTGTAGTCAACATAGTGTAGGCTTTCTTCGCAAAATTTTGAGTAATTTTTACTGTAAATTGAGTAACACTTTAATGACAGTTGCGATGTATGAACAGTGGTGTTGGCAGTAATACTCATGTTAATGAGAATTGCAAATACGCTTATGTCTGAGTAGGGCTCTGCATCCATTTATTATCTGCTCTAAAGTGTTACACACAAGTAGAAGTTTTTCAAAGGACAGCAAAGACAAAATGGTCTGTTTAGTGATTTATTTAATAGACAGAAGGAAAAAGAACACAAAGTATTATCATTTTGATCTGAAATGCAGTACATAATGCTTATAAAGTTGTATAGACTTATGGCCTAAGACTGAGAATGCTAAAGCTATGATGGCGGGTATAATTTTAATGTTGTCCTTTGTGTATACTCATTACAGTGTGCTTCTCAGACATGTGTTATTTTTCCCTTGCCTCGTTCTGTGTTCTATGAATGAAAAAAGTTTTTTAAACTATATGTTTACTTTATCGTCAATATTTGTTCTCCTGCCCCATTCACTGACTTCCATCCAACTTATTTCTGACTCACTTGATTTATGCCATTGTCTTCTCCACTAGTTGGGCTCAAATTGAGGGTTGGTTAAAATGAGATTGCACACTAGATGTGGTAAATTTGAAATGGAGAAACTTAAACGAGGTCTTCTTAGGCTTTTAAATCTGTATGACAAGTGTGTTTGCACATATAAAAGGTTGTCACTGTGTTATGAATGTGTAAATAAGAAAGGACAGAATTATGATTTTGCTGAAAACTGTACTTTTTACACGTCAAGATTTCCTGAAGTCTTTACTTTGCAACTTCATAGTATTTCCATAATGTTTAATGTATTAATATTAAATAATTTCACAGACTATGGAAACCTGCCTTATCCTATGTTAATAAAACTGTACAGATTTCACATTGCAGCTATTTAGAGAATTTGTAAATATATTCAGATGTTTATGTATCAAAATAGTTTGCTCTCTTTGACTTGAATGTACTTAGTGAAATTCCAGCAAATTCTGATCAACTTTGATTTTTTTTAATCTCCAAAATTATTACTCATTGTTAATAATAATTAATTATTTATATAAAATTTACAAGCTGAAAGATGTTGTTTTAATTGAAAGTTTTACCTAAATTTATGTTACAAATGAAGGAAAAAGAAAATAAGGAAAATACATTTTCAAGATCTCCAGACAAAATTTGCTCAAATAATTTGTTTTGCAAACTGTAGGAAAATATTTGCTATAAGAAAAATACAAATTGTAAGTTCCATAAAAATCATAATAATTATGAGTGTTGTGAATTGTTAAAATTAAGTTGCATGCTGGAATATCAGACCAAATAGACTGAATGTTGTTGTCTTAAATGATGTTCTTCTATATTATGACATTGTTCATTTATTGAAGTTTTATAATGACCAAAAAGACGTGGACAAATTGTAAGAATTCAGTGAAGGTTTTTGAGCTATTCTTTCTCCCTGCTTTATTTATGCAAAAGGTGAAAGAAAATGAGTCCTCTTTAACCAGATGTTCAAGAACAGAAGATGTAAAATACAATTACATAAACAGCGTTTGATATTTATAAACTCACCCTAGGGTAACTATGAAATTTGATTCTTTAGAATGACAGGCTGTAATTTTTCTGCAGATGACAGCCTTAAATTAGGTGATACCTGGTGAATTTGTTAAATGGTAGCAAAGGTGAAGTATTTTACTGTTTGACTATTATGATTTAACGTGAAACCATGTTCTGATGGTTGTGTCACTGTAAAGTCAATACTCTCTGTGTGCAAAGTTGTCAGGATATTGCCTTTTGTTGTATTGTTCTCAATTTTGTAGTAATGTGTTTTAAGTATAAAATACTGTAACATATTGAAATTCACAGATTTTGCCAAGTTGCCAGTGGGGTCTTACTGAGTTATGTGTGGTTTTGCTGCAAAGGGATTGGAAGCAGTGAGAGAGGGAAACATTTCTTAACAAATACTGGCAGAGTTATTCCTATTTTTGTCATACAATTTTTCTTTTCTTGAATAGGGAGTACTAAACATAATTATATGTTTACTGTTGTGCTCCAAAATACTTCTAAAACAAAAAGACTGTACGCTTACATTAGCTCTTCTGATATTATGAGGAATGGCTTTCAAAACTTGAAGAAATTTAACCAACAAGATTAGCAGAAATCCTTCAATTTTAATGAGTAACAACCACTGGGGTAAAATTAAGAGTATTAAAAAAATAATCAAAGACAGCTTCAGCTCTTAATGTGAGAGGTGGGTTTTTTTTGTTTGTTTTTGTTTGTTTGTTGTTTGTTTTTTAACATATCTTTTTCTTCAAAGAGGCATGGTAGCGTGGCTTTTATGTAGTTTCTATTTTTTAAATGATCTCTGTGAAAATCATCTCCTTCTAATCAAACTGTGCCTTTTTTCTTAGTGAACTTGTTGCTTTGTCTCTGGTTTCAGATGATAAAGTTCATTAGGTTCACACTTACTGGCTTATGGGTTGCTGGCAACAGTCTGAAAGGTGACCATAGCTGTCTGAAATAGCCACTCTTTCAGAGTAGATGCAAGAATTGCAGCCTCAGAAATTTTTAAAAATCTCTCTGAAAATATAAATAATTATTAGCTTTAATGATGTAATCCCAAGAAGGTCTAAACTCTGTTCAGACAGAGTTCAGACTAAACTCTGTTTATTACTGTTGTAATCCCAAGAAGGTCTAAACTCTGGATTATCTGACGACAAACCTCTTCAGGCTGTACAGTAGCATGCATGTAAACAGAGAAGTTGCATCATTTCTTCCTTTATGTCATTTTGGGGCTTTATGAACAGTAGCATAATTAAATTTCTGGAAGCCCTGCTTCCTCAGGAGAAGCATAGCTTAAATTATCCTTTCGTCTCTTGACCAATAAATATTTTGAGGGAGGGGAGGCTGCAAGCATGTATGATTTGGATGTGTGCCTGTATCCTATTAATTTTCTAGAGATTGTTTTGCCAGCGAAGTGTCAACACCAGTTAATATTATATTACTCAATCAATCAGATGGACATTATTAGTTGATCTTCCTGAGTTACATGGAAGAAACTCAGGAAAACTTGGAAATTTGTGAATAGCAATTTAAAGGCTACCACTGCATATCAAAGTGCTACAGACATTAAACCTTTTAAAGTGAAGCTAAAAGAAGTTTGTTTTTATTTTATAAGTGAAAACAGCCACCATTATTGTTTGTCTATAGATTGCACCATGTATGAAGATTTAAAAAATAAAAATAAAAAAGTGCTCAGAAGTTTATCTCCTGTAAGGAAAAATTCTGTCAAAAGTGTGTATGACCTGCTCAGTGTAAGCCTTGAAACTTCAAAAGAAAATCCAAGATGAACTAAGAAGGTTTTTATAAAATTCCAGCACTTCACCTCTTAAGAAAGGACTGTAGCATGTTCTTTGAGACTTCATCACACACTCTCACGCACAAAATCAAGTACTGTTTTATATCAAATGTAGATTGACAGCAGTGTTTTCCTGCATCTGTTCTGCCCACATAAGAAGCCAGCTTCATAGAGTAGATGTGTCCTGAGGCTTAAAGTTCTTATAAATATGAGAATTTCCATTTTTTATAATGGCAAGTTGGGTATGGTATCCAGCTGTGGATCTGCTTATATATTGTTTGCAGTTTTCCCTGAGCTTGTTTTATACAGTATATTGCAGTATGTTGTCATACAAATTCCGTGATTAATGCTTATTTACAAAAACTTATGTAAATATCTTAGAACTGAGTCAAACAATGTGCAAGTTAAACAGTGTGTTTTCTGAATATTGGAATGACATATGCCAGGAGACTGTTGAGTTTAATAATGATAACACAGATAAACATAGAACAGTTTCATGTGCTGCATGGGATCATTATTTTAATGCTATTTAAATGAACAAATTTTGTGTTGCTATTATTTCGTAAAGTTTATATGTTTGTGTTTTTCTAGAGGCAGTATCTATACATATGAAGTATGCCACAAATTACCTTTGTTTAATTGTTAAAATTTATGTTAGTAAAAGTTTTACAAGCTCGGATTATTGGCTGTACTTTTATGAACTACATACTGGATTATTAGACAAAGAACAGATTATTTTTATCAAAATCACTATACTGTGACTGCTGCTAATTATTTTAGTTGCAATGTAGTTGCTTATCAGAACGTTATAAATTCTGAGGATTTCAGTTCTATGTTTTTAAGTCTCACTGGAGGACTTCGATTTTGATCATCTTTCTCCACCTCATTAAGAAATGCTTCCTTAATTTTTTTCTTTTCTTTCAGGTGCAGCTTTTGTATGAACTGGCTGAGATTACAAGTAAAGTTTGGAATAAAATTCAGAGGAAAGGAATTCTGTATCAGTCTTCTGTTTATCCTGAAACCATGACAGGACCTGCTCCTCCTAGCTCTCCAGTTAAAAGTAGTGTTGGTACTGCTCCACCAGATACCAGCACATACAGCCCTTCAGCTGACATTGGGACCACTACAGAGGTAAGTCTTAAAAAAAAATGTCACACGAATACTGATTTACAAAATGTGGAGTTCAGTCAAGTACAAATGAAAAGAATCAATAAAGAGCAGTGGTGTCCGTATGGAAAGTAGCTTTGCTCCTGATCAACTGATAAAGATACATCATTACTCTTTGGTGTAGGAAAAAAAAAAATGGTTGCAGTATTTCTTCTATTTGTTTCATTTGTCTGGATTGTTTCTCTTTGAATTGAATGAATATTAACTCTTCTAAGAAAATTATGGTTAGTATTTTCAGGTCAAGAAGCATAAGGTATTTTTCAAGTCCAGAATTATTAGAATAGTAACTGGTATTTTTGAAGTACCTGTGGTACCTGTGCTGCATGTGAGTCATTCCAAATAGCTTCAGGCAGTCAGCCTGTCGTATTGAAGCCAGTCAAAATGAAGACTGAGACATTGCAGAGCTGCTGCATGTAGTCTCTATGGACGAGCCAGAAGAGGTACCAGGATGTGGAGACTCCCAAGGCTGGCATTGCAGGTTACCCAGTTGTGCGCTCATGCCAGATCCATCCAGGCACTGTTATCCTCCATCCATGAGCTACTTCGGGAGCTCTGCTTCTTCCAATGTCCCAGCTGTCCCATGTCTCAGGGGTGTTTTGTAACTTTGTCACATGAGGATTTTGGTATGCAGCTTCAAATATGAGAAAGATTGGCTGCTTGTTTTTATCTATTTCTGCTTCCTTAATTTGTAGCACTGCGTAACTGCTTGGAGCAAACTGGTACCTGATCTTAATCTCTGTGTGTGCCTAAGACTAAAATGTTATTTTGAGGCATGGGAAGGACTTTTGCTTCTTTCCCATGCGAAGAAAAGAAGGCTGATTCTTCCTGTCAGCATAAGTACGTTCTTAAATGTCATCCATGACCATCATTAGCTCACCAGCTAGCTGATGCATTAGAATGGTGGGTCACAAGAACCTATGCATCTGAATAGGCCAAGTATTTGTGATTTTCTTAGTGCCCCTCACAGGCTTACTAGTTACATTGATTAGTTGGCCTTGTTTGTGCTTCATCAGGGACCTGTAAATGCATAAAATGAGATGAAGGTACACCAATATTTTATAATATGGATGCAATGCTCAATTCTTTCCTTTCTCAGGATAACCACAGTGATTTAGGGGTACCTGGAAGTTCTGAGACAGTCAAATACTTGGCAGTTTGAATGCTAACTGCAATTCCATAGTTTAACAACATTGGACCAGGATTGCTTTGACCCTATATGTAGCTTGTATTAATTCCAGGTCTTGGAGAGAATAAAACGGTGATTGCTGGTGCTTACTATAACATATGCATGACATGTATGCACATACGTACACACAAGTAATTCATTAAAGGGTGTTAGAGATTAAGCTTTAGTTCTTCAGTCATTTCGCTAAAATATTAATTTCTAATGTCTTTCTGTGTGCATGTGATCTCTGTTGCAAAAATCTTGCTATGGATACAAAATTGAAGGAAAGCAATAACAGTAAGAAAACAGTAAGTCCACAAAAGTAGAATTTTTTCACCTACTAACATCAACTTCCTTTTACATTAAAACCAAAACCCACCAGCTTTATAAATAACAATTTGTTTTTGACCCTCTATATAGACAGCAATATTCAGAGTACATACTGTACTTAAAGAATTACTTGAAACTGATTCAGTAATTGTTTTAATCCATATGTTACCAAGATTATTTTGGCAACGTGGGTTTAAGTTCAGCATTCACATCCTACTACTTGCAAAATACTGTTCATCATTTATTTCATTTTCTTCCTATTCTCAACAAATATCGTGCTCTAGCTAAATAAATTTTCTCCTGATCTAAGTGAAGTTTGGTGAAGTAGCTAACAGAGCAATAGTAAAATTTGTGTTCAGCCTTTTCCACTCTGAAGGTAGGATCAGCATCTCAGTCTTGTTAGAAAAGAAAGTTGTATTGAAACACTTGGCATTAATATTGGATTTTTTTCACAATAGGGGACTTAGAGTTGACACAGCGCTTTACAACCAAGATTTGAAAATTGCTTTGAAAGGAATGTATCTTTATGCTAGACAGTATAAATAAATTTAAAAGATTGATTATGCTTGGAGGATATTATTATTTAAGGTATGAAGGAAGAAAAAAGGTGGAAACAGGAGAAAATCTTTGTGTGAAGCCACATAGATCATATGTCTGAAAGACTGATAGAGGAATTAAGCTCCTGTCCATCTCCATTCAAAGCTCTCAACCCAAGGTGTTCCGTCTGTGGCCAGAATAGGAAGGCAATCCAGAAGAAAGAGCAGGCACAAGAGATATGCAAATACACTGGCAGAAAAACATACTGAGGCAGGTGTCATTTGCTTAGTGGAGGCAGTGAGGTGGGAGAACATACACGTTTGCACTCCAAGAGTTGCAGGCAACTGCTCAGTGTCCAGGTGGAGATCAGTAGTGAGTGATGTTTCTCACTATTGGGACCAGCAATATTTAAAATCTTTGTTGGTGACATGAACAGTGAAATTGAGTGTACCCTCAGCAAGTTTGCTGATATCACCAAGCCGTGTGGTGTGGTCAACACGCTAAAGGGAATGGCTGCCATCCAGAGGGACCTGGACAGGCCTGAAAGGTGGGCCTGTGTGAACCTCATGAGGTTCAACAAGGCCAGGTGCGAGGTCATGCATCTGAGCCAGGGCAATCCCAAGCACAAATACAGGCTGGGCAGAGAGTGGATTGAGAGCAGCCCTGAGCAGGAGGACCTGGGGGTGTTGGTTGATGAGAAACTCAACATGAGCCAGCAATGTGTGCTTGCAGCCCAGAAAGCCAGCCATATCCTGGGCTGCATCAAAAGCAGCGTGGCCAGCATGGCAAGGGAGATGATTGTCCCCCTCAGCTCTGCTCTCATGAGACCTCCCCTAGAGTACTGCATGACATTCAGCAGTAGAGCAAGTCCAGAGGGCCGTGAAAATGATCAGAGGGCTGGAGCAGCTCTCTTATAAGTACAGGCTGAGGGAGTTGGGTTTATCCAGCCTGAAGAAGAAAAGGCTCCAGACAGACCTCACTGCAACCTTCCAGTACCTAAAAGGAGCCTACAGGAAAGCTGGAGAGGGGCTCTTTGTCAGGGACTGCAGTGATAGGACAAGAGGAAATGGCTTTAAACTTAAAAGAGTTTAAAGATTTAGATTAGGTGTTAGGAAGAAAATCTTTACTCAAAGGGTGGTATGGCACTGGCACAGGTTGCCCAGAGAAGCTATGTCTGCCCCATACCTGGAAGTGTTCAAGGCCAGGCTGGATGGGACTTTGAGCTGTCATATGGAATGATTTTGACTTTGAGCAACCTGGTCGGGGGGGAGGTGTCCCTACCTAAGACAGGGGTTTGGAATTAGATGGGCTTTAATGTTCCTACCAACCCAAACTATTCTTAGAATCATAGAATCAGTGATATGTAGCTAGATACGTGAGGTTGTTTGAAGTTCTTTTACAGAAATGCAAAATGAAAATTCGAAGGCTAAATTTGGTATTGTCAGGAAAGGATTCATGAAGTTATTTAAGCATAGGAGGGTAATGTTTTTGGCCCAGCAGTTCATGAGAATCTTAATCCATTTCTGGTTCACTGGGTGGGAATATTAAGTGTATTGTGATTAAGTTGAAAACCATATGTAGGGCATGCAAGGATTTACGTTTACAATAAAAAAAGAGAAAGGAGAAGGTTTAGAAATACTGTGATTGAAAAAAAAAAAAAAAAAAAGATTTGGAGAGAATCCGTGGCATGGAAAGTCAAGTAAGGGTTTAGATTCCTGTGACACTGGTAGCAACAAAAATGCTTTATTTGAATTTGTGGGTGCTATTAGCATTTATAAATTCTCCCTTGATATGGGTCTTGTGATCACTTGAAAGAAGTTACTGGTGAAAGTTAGTTTTGCACAGTGAAACAAAAATAAATCTCAAAGCATTCTGAAGGTATGAAATGATCTTTTGTGGATCATCTTCTGAAAAGTAGCTAACATTGTTCCTGAGACTGTGCACAGTCCTGATGTCTGTGAGTTGTGTAGTTCTGCTGGGGGTAGGAAAGGGAAGGAGGAAGGAGAAACACACTTGGCCAACCAGCGAGAAATAATAAAAGGAACCATACTGTCTTCTCACAGTTCTAATGGACTATTTTAGACAATATAAATTAAATAATGGGTAACATAATGGTTGGCAGTATTTCTGCAACACATTTTCTTCTGCAGTTGGTGGCTGTCTCTGAACTTATTCAACATATTTCCTAGTATCAAAGTACAAGCTAGATTTTCATTAGTGACATGGTTGCTGTGCAGTTCTTTGAGGTAAGGATTGTTGAAAATTAAAGAAATGCATTGAAAAATAAGCTAAGGAATATTCTCCCTCATTCTTTTTAACCAGTGAAAGCCATTTGTCTTTTGAGAGTAATTACTTAGTTTCCTTGTTTCCTTTTGCTAATTCAATTACAGTCACCATACCTTGCTGTACGTAGTGTGATCATGAAATTCTAATTCCTTATTTGAAGAGGGTAGGATAAGAAAATGAGAGAGGGAGAACCTGGTCTCTTCTGCTACCTCCAGCTGCTACTTTGGACTATTTTATTCTACTGAAAACCTTAGGGATAGTCTCTGTATAGACTTTATTTGAAAAAAAGTAACTTTCTTTGTATGTTCAAGTATGCATGGTCTCCTATTATAGAAGTAAAGGTGCATCTGAGAGGTATCTGTACAGAGAGGAAGTGTTGTCCAGCAATTCCTCTGCCCCAGCAGTAGTCAAAGTAAGCCAATAGGCCTTGCAGGCAAGAAATTGAGACAGATTTTTTTGATTGTTTTGTCTCCTGTGAAGTACAGCAGCTAGTTCTACCTGTCAACTTGCCTAATGGGCTACAGATGTCAGTCTGCTATACCATGCTATTTCTAGTTAGGCCAAGGTTTTCTTGTGGGTCTGGTGTAAAAGCATAGTCCTTCACAGTCTGTCTACATATGTATCATTGCATATGACAGCTATTTTAGAAATAAGATTTTATCTGGAGACCCCATTTGTTCATAAGAGCGTAATTCATGAAATCCAATCAAGTATTTTAAAACTCAATTGCATTATGTTGTTGAGAGATCCCTCAGTTGAGAGCTGAGTATTTTTCAGAGTGCCTTCTGGAAGAAATAATTTGAATTTCAAGAAAGTGTAAAAGAAGGGTGGGGGGAGTAACCAATACTTATCAGCTCCATATATATCATGGAATACTCTTCAGTACTTCTAAGTGTCTTCAAGTACTCTTCAGACTGGTACAGAAAATCTGAGCCATGGAGAGGGATTGCTGTTTGAAGAGGAGAAGGCAGAAGTTATCTTTAATACCTCAAAGAAATAGTGACTATAGGAACTGGGATGTCAGGAAAGTTAACCAACTGAGAATGCGTCATACTGCATGGAAGCAGAGGATGAATGAATTCCATCAAGGGATCAATAAGTGCACACAAGGCAGTTAAATACTGGCACTCACTGGCCAGGAGACCTAACACCAACAAAACCTTGCTTGATCACTGCCTTGATACTGGCAGGTCTGAAGACAGCTTGCAAATACTCTGAGAAATAGAAGAATATTTTTCTTTTAACCTCCATTTAAATACCATGTACTTCAGTTCTTCACATTCTCTAAAATGACATTGTTGATTACCGATGGAGGCGTATTGTGGTCTTCGGAAATTTGAAGGTACTTTATATCAGCTTAAAGTTACAAGCAATGTGGTCCTTGTTGTTTGAACTGGAAGATACCATCCTATGTTTGTCAGTTATAACTTGTATTCAGCCTACTGTAACACTCGGATTTTTCATGAAAGAAACGGAGGGGGTGATATATCAAAATGGAGTGCATCAGCCACAGTTTAAGCTTTGCAGCTATTTTTATAGCCATTATTGCCGACTAACAGCAACAAAGCATATGGAGTAATTAAACAGTAATATATTCATCTACAGGTTTGGCTTAGGGACGTTTTCCAAGAATTTGGGAAATCTCGTTTGTGTTTTGTTTATCAGAGTTTTTATTTTGTTTACATGTTCCTACAGTTTTTAATATTGAAATTTTGCAATCTGTCAAACAAAAATAATTCACTACAATAGGTACATTTTTTTTTAACTTCAGAGGTTTTGCAGTTAATGTATTATTTTGTTCTGTGGGAGACATGATTTCTTTTAAAAGCTTCTTTCAGCTGCAGTGGACTTGCTATAAAAGAGTAAGAAGAAAGCAAACTCTCACAACTGTTTGTATTAAACAGTAAAAGAAGTAATTTGTTTATATGGTCCCTGGATTATTTATATTTTAAACTGTGTATAATTCTTCCCATGCTGACAGGTTGATAGGGAATACTGCAGTCCAGTGCAGATAAAGCTACCTAGCTTACTGAATTTTAGTCTGGGTGGTGGTAAGACATGAGAGGCTTATAAGTACTGAAGGGATGGAAACAGTTAATCATTTTTACCATCCCTCCTTTGGAACAGCAAGAGCAAAGGTAGTACAGACTACAACAGGCCACTTGTTACTGTTTACTTAAGTACAAACAGTGGTAGAAGTGTTTAGTCCTTGGGGAAACTCAGTGATTGAGCAAGAACGCAGAAGTTATTTTGATAAGGCATAGCAGTAGTGTGGCCAAACTGTGATCATCCCTGAGCTTTAGGCAGGCCAAGGATGAAGGCCTCATATGTTTGGTTCTTCCTGATGAACAAAGATAAATTCTGCTAAGAAAATAAACTCAGTATATTGGTCAATTTGCAACAATTGGTGAAAGAATTAAATTGTATATTTTAGGACTTGGCATGAGAAGTTGTGGGAAAATAGCTCAATGTTTCTGACTCTGGCTTGATTTTTCTGTGGATCTGGAAACGGAGCAGAAAATTAATGCATAAACATATTTAACAATACCACGCTGGGTGCTGAAAATGCAAAACGAAAATTGAAACTGCATGAGAAACAAGAGCACAGTCTGTCTTTTCACTTCATTTTCTTAGTTTTTCAGTGAAAAAAATTCTAAGAATTTGAGCTTATTAAAACAACAACAAAAAAGACTTCAGCTACTGCAGTTCATGACTTTTTCAATCCCTGTGACTCTGCCCAATGCTTTAGGATACAATACCATTAATATAAAGTTTAGAAGAAATAGAAGAAATGTAATCTCCATTTTTCACCACAAAGGAGAGCCACATAGCAGCTTCTGCCTTCAAAGGATCCATCTGTATTGCTCCTGCTACTGAGAGAGAATGGGCCAGTTCAACTGTTTACGTATGTTTGAGTGATAGAAAAAAAAATGTGGATAGTATGTTCATATTGGATTGCTGAAGTAGAAGATAGGAGGAGCCTGTAACCTTTGATTGGGACATAGCGATGAGCAGCTGGGGATGTCTGTTGATAAGCTCTTCAGCTGGCATAGCTGCAAACTGAAGAGGCTATCTCTGTAAGCTTCAGCTGAATGCAGTTTTAGCTCTATCATCTAGCTAGCAAGTGCAAGTGGTAAAACACATAAGTGACTTGAAATACCAGGTGAGCAACCACTAGCCTGAATACAGAATCGGGGAGCAAAGCTAAGCATGGTTGAGTTGAGTCTTTGGTTAGGTTTTGCAGTCTATGTGATCAAACAAGCCCTAAAATGCTAGCGATTGCAGGTCCAGGTGTCAGAGCCCCAACTTATTCTGCCATGAAAACAGCTCCTTGGTGTTACAGCTCTGGCCAGAGGTTCATAGTTCTTTTATTTCTGATAGCATTGCTTGCTTCGCAGATCAAGATGCTTATTTTTTCTGCGCTGGTGTTTTATATCAACAGCCTCCACTTGATTCCTAGATATTCAGGGGCTGGTTTTCTTTCTACATCTACACAATTATGTGCTACAGCATTTGAATTTGTTTTAATCAGTCCACCTCACGCTACAGAAATTCACGTCAGAAACATCTGCAAATCAGACAAGCATAAGCACAAACGTAACTGGAATTGTGCCAGTGTAAGCTTCGCTCCAGCGACATCAATGGAAACTGCAGGCACCTTGGCCTCTTTTCCTCACCTGTATATTTTTCAGTTATAATATATCAGATATAAAGCCTGTTCCAAAGCCTTAGGTATGTAGAAAAGGAAGAAGCAGTTTCTAATGATACATTGAGGCCTGTAACTGTTTTTAGATAAAAATTCATAGATTTAATGGGCTTGGAAGTTGGTAGGGGACACATTCCCTAAAATTCAGGGTTTGCTGCTTTTAAATTTGATTACACATTCCTGAGTTAATTTGCTGCTTATGTATGTCTGGGTTTATGCTATATAACAGTATTTGTGAGATTCTTGAAGAACTACAGTTGCAATTAACCTTGTGTCGAAATTATCAACTGGCTGATACTTTTGCATCATTTAATAGCTACAGAAAAATAAGCTTCAAGAAAAGTGTGGGAAAACAGTTGCCTCAGTTTTCTGCAGAACAAAGTTATCTATATCCTCAAACCACTAAACAAAAACAGCTCTCTGTAGAGGAAAAAAAAAAAGTTTAAAAAATGCATGAAATATCTGAACACATTACATTCTGAAAAAAGAAGAACCAAAGTGTAAAATTAAAAAATTGCCGTGGTGGCAGTATGTATGTGCTGTTAAGTGCATCACTTAATGTTTAATTTACTATTGTTGTCTTTTTTTTTTTTTGTATTATCAGAAATGTAGAGATCTGCCAACATTTTAGAACAGAGTTGATTTTCATACAAAAAGCATTTTGGAACATGTCTACTGTGACAGAGAATGGGGAGGGAGGGGACTGTCTCTCACTCCTACCCCCTCCATCACAGTTTGTAAGTTGCAGTCTAGCAAATGAAATGTGCCAGTAGTATGAAAGGAACTTCAAAAATGCTCCAGCTCAAAAAAAATAAAAAATAAAGAGGAAAAATGCTTTTTTATAAAATGAAAAAGAATAGAGAGCAGCAGATCAGTCCACAACACATCAATATTGGTTTCAACTTTGACTTGAACTGAACATAAACACAGTCTCAGGTTTAAACAAGTATTGTTCCTCCATTTCCTTGACCTTTAACTGGCCTGCATTTCTTGATATCCTGTGAAATTCATCTGAGGATATCAGCTATGGCAGGTTGTCCTTGGCTGGCTGATTCCTCCACAGCTGCCCAGCTTACAGGATCCCCCCTTTTCTAAAGTACTCTCGTCTCCAGACAAATGGGACTCCAGCAACAGAAGCATCATCTTTTAGGAGTATCATTCAAAGGCTAGTTACAAAGGTGTGGGAAGTTATTGGAAGGCAGTGTGTCAAAGAACTGTTTGGATGAGTTATACAAAAGACACAACGAGAAAGAAATGTGTTGGCAGAAACAAACTCTCAGAGCAGATGCCGTGCTGAATGATGTAAAACTGCAGTCATGACATAGGATGAAGCTTCTCTGATGAGAGAGGATCTTGCAAGTAAGAAATGATTAAAAGGGGATTCTTAAATTGCTGTGTTCATTCAGGCTCTGGAAGAATACGTTTCTGCTCCTGCTTTTTATATCTTTGCATAATAGATAGCTGAGGGGAGGCAGGTTGGAGGCAAACTGAGGTGTAAGAAGAAAATGCAGGAAATGTACATGTAGTAGAAGCATGCAGCCTGAGAAGAGTACAGGGATGCTGTCCGGATGTGTAGGGGTGGGATCATAAAAGCCAAGGCATAAATGGAACTGAACTTGGCAAGGGATGCAAAGAACAACAAGAAGGGATTCTGTAGGTACCGTGGTCAGAGAAAGAAGTCCAAGGAAGTGTACCCCCTCTGATAGATGAGAAGGAATAACTGGTAACAACAGACATGGAGAAGGCTGAGGTAATCAACAACTTCTTTGTCTCAGTCTTCCCTGCCAGTCAGGCTTCCAATGTCTCTTGTTTCCCTGAACCCATAGACAAGGGCTGAGGGAGCAAAGTCCCTCCCACTGTCAGCAAAGAGCAGGTTCGAGACCACCTGATGAAACTAAACAGTTACAAGTCTATGGGGCCTGATGCCATGCATCCCAGGGGCCTGACGGAACTGGCTGATGGAGTTACCAAGCCTCTCCATCATACTTGAGAAGTCCCGGCTGTCAGGTGAAGTCTGTGTCCAGGTGGAGGCCGGTGATGAGTGGTGTTCCTCTGGGGTCCATCTTGGGACTGGTGCCATGTAGTATCTTTATCCATGACACGGACAGTGGGATCAAGTGCACCCTCAGCAAGTTTGCAGATGACACCAAGCGGAGAGGTGTAGTCAATACAACAGAAGGAATGGATACTATCCAAAAAGGACCTGAAGAAGCTTGAGAAGGGGGCCTACATTAACCTAATAAGGTTCAACAAGGCCAAGTGCAAGGTGCTGCACCTGGATTGGGTCAATCCCAGACATGAGGACAGACTGGGAGAAGAACTCATTGAGAGCAGCCCTCTGGAGAAGGACTTGGGGGTTCTGGTGTACAAAAAGCTTGACATGAGCCAGTAGTGTGTGCTTGCAGCCCAGAAGGCCAACTCCACCCTGGGCCACATCCACAGAGGAGATGCCAGCAGGTCGAGGGAGGTGATTGTCCCCCTCTGCTTTGCCCTTGTGAGGTCCCACCTGGAGCGCTGCGTCCAGGTGTGGGACCCCCTGCACAAGAAAGATGTGGGGCTGTTAGAGCAGGTCCAGAGGAAGGCCACAAAGATGCTCAGAGGGCTGCAGCACCTCTCCTGTGAAGAAAGGCTGAGAGAGCTGGGGATGTTCAGCCTGGAGAAGAGAAGGCTTCAGGGAGACCTCATTGTGGCCTTTCACTACTTAAAGGGGTCTTACAAAAAGGATGGAAAAATGACTTTTTACTCAGGTAGATAATGAAAGGAGAAGGGGTAACGGTCTTAAACTAGAAGAGAATAGGTTTAGATAAGACATTGGGAAGAAATTCTTCACTCAGATGGTAGTGAGGCACTGGTGCCCCATCCCTGGAAGTGTTCAAGGCCAGGTTGGATGGGGCTTTGGGCAACCTGGTGTAATGAAAGGTGTCCCTGACAAGGCAGGGGGGTTGGAATTGGAATTAGATGATCTTTAAGGTCACTTTCAACCCAAGCAATTCTTTGATTCTGTGGGTGACAGAGATAATCAGAGGATGGCAAAATAGGATGTTGCTTCCTTGCCTATATCACTTTCCTTACAACGGAGGCTGCCATTTCAGAAGAAGCAATAAGGACTAATGCTGGATAGTACTGGAGAAGTGGCTGCTCTCCCTGTATCCTTTCAGATGCTGGGAGAGTGCCAGGCCTGACACTTTCCATGGTAGTTTCCCAATTTTTATTCATTAGTAATATAACTGTACAGGCTATGTAAGAGAAAAACAGAAGGAGGATGAATAAACAAATGATAAAAGCAAAAGGGCCTTGCTAAGTCCCTATCTTGGAGAGGGATTTCAGGTGTTTTTGTATAAGGAAGTTCATTCAATGAGAATACCGTGTAACGCTCAAACAAGAAAGAACAGGGAGGGAAGCAAGAAATAGAGGAGTAAGCCTCAATTAGCAACTAATTTTCTGTAGTTCTCTGTAATGTAACAATTTTTCAAAAGACAGTCACCAGTGACTCTACAAGTAGTCTGTTCAGAGCTGTAAGCAGTTGAGCTTACACCTGGTTTCATGCATTTGTTCAATGCAAAACCACTGTCAGTGGGAAAATTAAAGGTGAAATGAATCTTAGTTTTCATATCAGCACATCATACTATATCTGCTGAACTGCTCCAGATACTGTTGTCTCACATTTAGGTATTCCTTTCCAGTAACATATCCTAGGTGCACAAGCTTTCCTTTTGTCGTGTGAATGAATATCTGGAGAGAGAAGTTCTGTATGTCAGCGATTTGACAGTGTTCTTATCCATTTTAATAGGTATCAGTAGGTTTTTAAAGGATAGAGGTAGCTGCACAATGATAAAATACCTTTGTTTTTCTATCTATTTGTATCCTCTAAAAGTTTGCAGAGGAAAAAAAAAAAAAACAGTAAATGTTAATCTGAGTGACTTAAAGCTGAAAGCTCAAAGTAGAAGCTGTCGTTCAGTGTTTCTCTGAAGAAGACGGAAAAAGTAATTGTATTCTTCATTATGTAATAAATTCTAATGTCAGCTGCTCCATTTGGTGTCTATCAAATAGCCCAAAGTCATAATATGCTGCGTACAAAATTTCTGAAAGATTTTGACCTACCTTTTTGTCTTGTCTTACGGTTGGGATGGTGATAAGAGAACGTGTATACATGATAGAAATCCTGTAATTAAACTGTAGGCCTGAGTTGATTGAAAATGTGACTTATCAACATAAATGCTTCCATATGAGCTATTTTGCTTGGTCTGGGATAAGTTCTACCCATCCAGAAAATAGATTGCTAACAGAATTTCCATATTCACAGTCTTGGACTGCAAAATGAGTCAAGTAATGTCAGGTTTTAGATTTTGCTACTGAAAGTAAGTTTTTTCCAGAACTGAAGTGAGTGTATTAATATATCTTGCCTGACAGATTAAAGTGGATTCAGTCAAACTGCAATACCTTCTATGTGTGTCTGATTTTAGACTGTTTTCCATTTAAATCATCATGGTTAATCTTTAGGTAAAAATCAAAATTCCTAAGGATGTTCATCATAATTTATATTTTGTAATCCGCAAAGCATTCATTAAAAGTTCAGATGTTTATTGGTCTGTAAATGTTAAAAGCAACTTGGTCTTAATGAATCAAAGTGGCAATACCTTTTTCTTTTCCATTTATGCTTGAATCTTGAGGGAAACTCGCAGCATTTGGTGGGGTTACAGGTGAAGGCGCTGAGGATTCTTAGTGGCTTCTGGTTGACAGTGACTTGTGAGTCAACTCCATTGAGTGTAATAGGCTGTAAATGCTAAGAGCTGAGAAGCAATTATGCTTTTGCATCTTTTCTTTCCTCTCTGGACCCAGTAAGTTCTGGCAATGGAAAGTTGTGGTGAAGTTCTCTTGCTGGTGAATTTTTCATTTGTCCTATGAAGAATTATCAGAACTTGGTTGCAGGTCTGTGATAAGCCCTCCTAATAAATTTTCAGTGTATCTTTAATAAGTCATGCTCTTTTTATGAAAACATAGACTTCTATGTCTTGTTCGCTGAGTTCTTAATATTTTTGGGAATGAGCAAGGATTGATTAATGATGGCAAAGAAGCTTCTACAAGCCCATTTGTCAACAGATCAAAATATTTATATATCAGAATATGTGTCAGAATATTCCTGTCAATTTCTGTAAGATGGATGTAAGCTATTGAGGAAAGCTCCCTATACCAAGTGGAATGAAGTCACAGAACATCACCATTTTACCATAAAATCTTGGCCAAAATCCATTATCTCTACCTAAAAAAAAAAAATTTTTAATAAAAAATAAATAAAATATTTTATTTTTTTCCTGGTGTTAAAAAAAAATGGCTTAATTCAAATGCACTGTCAGTGAGTCTGCTTGTATTTCTATGTATATAATTTGTTGGGTCTACATCACTTTAGACAGAAGAAAAAAAGAAAAATGGGCAGTGGTGAAAAGCAAATATTCTTTTCTCCGCTGTTCCTTCTGTTTTATAGGGTGATTCTCTTCAGGGCGGTGATGACTCTCCATTCTCTGACTCCATTACGTTGGAACAAACAACAAGTAATATTGGAGTCTCAAGTGGACGTGTCAGCCTGTGGATGCAGTGGATGTTGCCAAAAATTACTATAAAATTGTTTGCTCCTGACCCTAGAAACAATGGCACAGGTATTCAACTTTTTTTTTTTTTCCCTTAACATACAATTTTAAGTTCCATATATTATTTTACAACACAGTATTAGCTACAGAGCATTTATTGGTAATATTAGACATTATTTAATACAAAAATAATTGGTTGGATCAGAGCAACAAGCTGGAGTTAGGTTAGTGCATGTAAAAATAATTCAGCATTGTTCTTTGGCATAAATTTCCCTTTCCATATGGAAAGGTGATTATATTAAATTGGAAATAAGTTAGTTATTTTACTTAATAGAGTACTGCATTTTTGCCTTAATAGCAATCATGTTCCATTTTGATATGATTTAGTAGTGTTTTGTGTGTGTCCATCTATAAGCATGTAGTTTTGCATTGATAAATTCAAAATAATCGTCACAGTATAATCCCTAAAATCATTGGAAGATTGAACTTCATATTAAAAATAGGAATATGTGTGGAACACAATTAGCTTTTTTAAAAATTGAGATTACACTGATTATCATCTGGGCAGTAATTGTTTGAAAGGAACTCTTACTCTGTAAATGTACTGAAAGACTTCAGGTATGTTTTTGTTAGGAAACACTGCTGAGTAACAGTTAACATTGTTAATCTGTGAAAATATTAGAAGACTAATGATTAAATTAATTTTCAAAGAGATATTACTTGAACTTTTGATAAAAATAATTACATGAGAGAAAGAAATCTCAAGTGTTGTTAGAGTGTGTATCTTGTCAAATATCTTTATATTTTTACAGGAATTATACTATGAAAACCTGAACTAGAAAACCCATAGATAAGTCTCTCTACACTTTTGTATAAAATGGTTCGGATTATAGGGTTTCTTCTGGTTCCTGTCATTTTGACAGTTGAATAGAAGTGTGCTGTATGAAAAACCTCTGAGTTGAGTTAGCATCATCCTATTTATGAAACATAGTGTCCCAGGTTTATCTCTATGCTTTCAAAGTTACAGGTTTCATATTAATGTTTTCTATCTCCTTGGACTATTGCAGAAGTTTGTGTTGTCAGTGAATTAGAAGATCTCAGCGCCTCAGTGGACGTGCAGGATGTGTATACCAAAATCAAATGTAAAATAGAAAGCTTCAACATTGATCATTACAGAAACAGGTAATTCCTGAGAGTTACACTGTTATAATCTCAGTGTGAAACAAGGCAGATTTATTTTTTTTACTTCTTCTTATTTCTTAACTTGAATTTAAGATTTTTGTTGAATTTCTTTTAAATGAGATAGATGTTATCTTTTTAAGTAAGCAAAAACAGAATTTCTTTTTCTCAGAATTGTATCCAATTCTGAAAAAATAACACACATGGAAATCATTACAAATTAGGATAGCATTTTCCGCTTCTCTGTTGGTCCATTGACAAAAAACATTTCTTTTAGCTGAACTTTTGAATGGGAAATTTCTTACATACCATTTCATGACACATTACCTTTATCAATTTGCCAGTATTTAGTGTTTTGTGGTGCCATGCTTTTACATATTAAAAAGAATTTTCTAACAAATCAAGTTATTTCTTTTGCAGTGTTTCAGCAACACAGTAATGGAGGGAAGTAAGCTGATCATCTCTGTTTCTGTGGCATGGTACAGTGTTTTGCAGAGAAGCCTGAGTAAAATTTCAGACATTAATGTCAGCCAATATGTCATCAATATTATGTACATTTAGGCTGGGAAGTTAGAGCTACTATATATCTTGCCACTTTGCAGCAAACTAAACGAGATTTGCTGAGATGTAACTGTATTCATTTAGCACCCAAACACACAGTTCTGTAGAGATATTGCATATCTCTTGTAGCACGTATTGGCCATGAGCACACAAATGAAAGGTAATTACGAAGTGTTTGATCAACTGGGTTGTTGTTTGCTGTTACAGCTCAACAGATTCTAAGAGACAGAAATTGAGAGGAAATAGGATAGCTGTTGTGTTATTTCCTGGGAGAAAAATATAACTGAAAGCTTTAGAACAATTCTTTGGCATTGAAAATGGCAAAACTATTTAGAAGCACAAATCATGTTGACTTAAGAGCCTACAAATGCATGGTTTTATTGGACATTCCTTATCCTTGCCTGTGTAGGAAGGAGATTTAATATCAACTTAGATAAGTTACTGACATTTCTGAGACTTTTTTCTAATCAACAGTCAAAAACAAAAAAAATGTGATTCCTGTTCTTTTGCTTGAGTTACAAATATTATTGTTTGAACATACGGTAATATTTGATAATCAAAGTTTGTACTTTATTTATTTATTTATTTTTTTTTTTAAAGCAAGTCATGCTGCTTTAAAGTGCTTTAGAATCCCAGTAGCAGACGCTCTTAACAAGCTGCATTGTCCACAGAGTTTGTGCAGAGCTTGAGAGAGGATACCTCACTTCCAGGAGTACATGTATAATCTTCCCATTGGAAAAAAAATCAATTCCAGAGTGTTCTTGTTTCCTAAATCTATATTGAAGTTGCTTTATTTTTTAAAGTCATTCCACGTGGCCAAGTTGCTACTGTTTTCATTTACATTTCATAATCTCTTCAGGGTAACCTTCTCTGTCATTAAATTTCTATGAACTTAAGCCAAAAGCAGAGAATAGATAAGGTGAACATTCTGTCTTCCAGGCCAGGGGAAGGCTGGCAGTCAGGACATTTTGAAGGAATGTTTCTACAATGCAGACAAAAGTCTTTGGTGAGATTTCTTTAGTAACCTAAAGTGCTTACCTGAATAACTCTTCCTAAGCAACATAGTTTTCTCTGTTCTTTTGTATGTTGAAAAGAATGATTACAAGAACTACAATACAGAGCAATATTTAAATTCATAATAACTTGTTTTTCTAAATAATATTATGATTTTATAATGTGTTTGAGTATAGCTTTTCGTTCACAATTTGATTCTTGTCATCATTCTCTTCTACATTCTGTCTGCTGAGAATCCAGGGGTAAGTCTGTTTTCTGTAAGTAGGAGTCTATTATCCATACTTTTATTTTCTTACATTACCTCCTCCTGCAATAGGTCCAATTTTACAAAGTTTCTTTTTTAATACCATTCTTTTGCTTTATCTAATTGAATTTTGACATTTTAGGATTTTAGGAGAGAGTATGGCATAGGATTTGTGTTGCAGTTACATAGAACTGGGCAAGTTTAATGTAAACTTTTTTTTTTTTTTTTGCTTATGGTGATTTTCTTTTTTTTTTTTTTTTTCTTTTTTTGTCTTCCTCTCTTCCATGCCTTGTTCATTACCTCAAGCCTTGGGGAAGATTCTTGGTCTCTGGGGCAATGTGGAGGTGTATTCCTTTCCTGTACTGACAAGCTGAACAGACGTACCTTGTTGGTTCGACCCATCAGCAAGCAGGACCCTTTCAGTAATTTCTCTGGCTTCTTTCCCTCTGTAAGAATCCTTTTTTTTTTTTTTTTTTTTTTTTAAACAGGACTTCCACTAACAAATGCCAGTTGGGTTGGGTTAAAAAATGAGGTAAAGTTTTAAAAAAAAATCTCAATTTCATCTAAATACTTTTTGTACCAGATATATTTATTGTGTATGTTGATTACGTAAGTTGTGCTTTTTCCCACTATCTTTTAGTAATAATTTTTAGTCGTTTTTGACTAGATAGGGGTATAAGGGTTTATGGTTCACAACCCCGTGCATAACAACAGTCCACTGAAGTCAATACGATTTATCTATATTAAAAGTAAGCACATACAGTAATGTTCAGAGACTAATAGAAGAGCCAGTACTGAACACTGCATTTTGTTCATGTAATTCTGATATGTACTTGGGAATTTAAGTGGTTTGTATTACCGCAGTATGCCATTGTGCAACCTTTGAGAATTACTTTATATAATGATGATAATGCAGCAATTAACAATTTCATGTTTGTGTCTATCTTTTGCCTGCTTAGAACAGTACTTGTTGAGTCAGAATATATCAGTGTGAGATATTAAAAAACTCCTTCTTACTGGTTTGTCCTTGAAAGACTTTATATATAATGGCATTGGGCCCTTTGTCTTCACAAAAAAATGACAGTACAGAATCTTTATGTTAGTGGAAGTTCTGTGTGGTCTGATTTTTTTTTTCTTCATGAATATTGATTGGTAATACTTTATCTTATTCTATTTGTTTCATATCTTATAGAAAAATCTAACTTCCTAATTTGTTTTAATTCACTTAATCACAAAAGCTTCAAATTTTTCAACATTTAAGCTACATTTAATCTGTGTATCTTGTTTATTTAAGAAAGAGAAGTTTGCTCTGTTAATGTGGTTTAATTTACTTTAAATTATTTTTAATCAAATTTGAAGATGCTGAAAAAAGCAACTGCTTGCACAATATAGTTGCTTTTATTTTTGCTCAGATAATTGAAGGTAATGTTTGAACAATCACAGAGAATTCTATCAAAAATGTTACAATTACACTGTTAGAATAACAATTACACTTAAAATAGTATTTTTTCTAGTTACTGGTTGTTTTTTTTTTTTTTTGCAGTTTTCAGTCACTAACAATGTATAACTGAAATCCCAAAGACTTTCAAAGATAATATCAAAAATTTAATGTATGTCTTCTGGGAGTTAAGTATCTGATTGTAATATTTATCAAGGAAATCTTTCTAAGTGAAGGAATCTGTTATTTCTGAATGTCAGTGTAATATACCCTTATTTAAATGATGTGCTTTAAGACGTTACAGCTATTCTCTTAAAATACTTAAAATTGATCAGGGAAAACCAACTGAATTTTTAGAGTATTTACTTGATTACTCATGTTTAGAGGGAGTAAAGTTATCTCAGCATCAGAGGGTTGCTTTAGCCCCCATGGTGTTTGCACATACGTAAAGGACACTGAAAGCAAGTAAGATTTACTTCTAAAATGAAATGGACATCAACATATGTAACTGACAGTTACATATAGTATGACACACTGTGAGGTGAATTGTCCATCAAAAAATAAAAAAAGAAAAGGAAAAATTTTCTTCTGGGACTCAGAGAGGGTTGAAAGCTCTTAGGAAATACAGAACCTTAAACATCTTAACTAACGGAGAATTGACTGATGATGTATGTGTACATATTTTCATCATTTGTTTTCTTCTTGAAACAGACAACTGCAAAACTTTTAGATGGCTCACACCAACAGCATGGATTTCTCTCTCTAACTTACACAAAAGCTGTGACAAAAAATGTCCGGCACAAACTGATATCACGAAACGAACGAAGAACGTTCCATAAGCTGTCCGAAGGCCACACTGATGGTTCTCCTCACTTTCTTCATGAGATCCTTCTCTCAGCTCAGGCTTTTGATGTGGTCCTCTGTTTTCCTTTGCTTAATGCAATCGCAAGCATTTTTCAAGCCAGGTTGCCAAGGAGTCAAAAGGAGAAAAGGAAATCACCCGGCCAACCTATGAGGAGTCATACTCTGACTTCCCGCAATTTACCTCTGATTTATATCAACACTGGTGTCATAAGAGTCTTCTTCCCCAAAGAGGATGACCATCATAATGCCGAAGGTAGAGTATGTTATGTTAGAGAATTTTGCAGTTCAGTATTGCAACCAAATGCTCTGACTTCGTTATCTTGCTGGCCTTACTATCTTTACATTTAGAATGATTGCTTGGGTCTTCAGAATTGTAAGGGGCAGAGGTAGAAAACATCTGTCATTCATCCAAGAACTGTGAAAAGAGGTTGCAGTTGTTAAAAAGAGAGTTGCAGGTAGTAAAAAGAGAAATGGAGTTCTGCAACAGTGATTCTTTTGTCTGTTCTTACTATGCTGATACCAGTAACGTCTTCCACACTCTCCATTGTTGGAAGAGAAGTCTAAACAGGAAGCTTTTGTGGAAATAGGCACATAGGAAACCATTCAGTAGTGAAGCAGGTCCTGTTTCATTTTAATTATTTTCTGCAAACTGCACTTTGTGATTGTTGCCCAACAGCTGATACAGTTTATCATTTGTTTAATAACTCTTAGCTGAAGTTATTCAAACTCCCTTATGTAAGAAGCTTCCAGTTATTTACAAAATTCTGGATAGCATAAACTGTTCTTTCAAACAACAGTAATTAGCCATTTGATCCATGAACAATGCATTTTTCTTAAAAAAAAAAAAAAAAAAAAAAAGTGTTTTTCCATCCTACTTAAAATATATTTACATCACTATTACAGTCGTTGCACATAAATAGATGCTGAGGCTAAAAGTACACCTAGTAACAGCAGGAATGTGATCGCTTCCATTACCAACAATTGTTCTAGAAATTAAAAAATAGATATTTTACTGGTATCATGGTATGTTTACTGAAGTCTTATAGGTATGTGTTGGTTTTTGTTTGTTTGTTTTTATTAACCGTTTTAGATTATAGCAAATGATATAATACTAAGAATATAGATTTTTTGTGATTGGGTTGTGGTTTTTTTCGTAACCGAATTGCAAAAAGTGCAGACAGTGAGAATTTACTTGAATCATTTGTTTGCCAGCATCTTCTACAATTTTCCAAGTGGGAATGGTGCAAACACAACAAGATAAAATTAGACTGGCTGTGTTGGCAAGAAAGAATTATGATTCTGGTTAGAAGGGAGTTCTGGGGCATGCTGTTAAGGAGTCTTTTTGGAAGTATTTTTTTTTGTGGCTCTGTAGCTGCACACTTCATTAGAAAGAAATTTTAAAAAATCTTTTGTCTGTTTGCCATTCCTTGTTTAATTACCATTCCTTGGTTCAAAACACTTGTAAAATATATAATGCCTATAGTTAAACATGAATGTAGGTAGAAAAAATATGTATACTTCTAAAGAATAATGCTAAAGATTATCTTTACTAAACTAATAACAAAGTCAATTAATCTCTTCCAGTGGAAACTTCTGAAATGTCATCAATATGAAAATCAGTTCCATTCTCCTTTCATTTCATTTTTCAGTCCCCGTTCTTCCAAACTTTTCATCTGTTTCTGAATGTGAAATAAATCACTTCTATCTTCTACTGCTTATTTTCTTCAAGCCCTATAGAATTTAGAAACAATAATGCAGTGTAAGTGTTGAACATGATCCATGTTACAGGTGTGCTAGATCAGAAAATTGTTAAATATCATGGATATATACACCCATAAGACGTCATTCATCATCTGTTGATTAAGAGAGTTTAGTCCAAGAAGAGTTGTGTGATTGCTGCAATATAAGTAGAGAAGCAGTGATCTTGGTTTGTCTTTTATTCCATTGTCTGCATCTCATACCTTATAATTAGAGGTAGTTACCTAAACTATTCTCCCACCAAACACATGTAATTGTGATTCATATACAGAAGTGTGGTGCGTTTTTGTTTTTTTAAAAAGGCAAATTGTTCTTTAGTTTTTCAGTCCAAAACTGAACTTCTGAAGTGAAGTACCCAAACATTAAAAAAATAATCAAAATTGTAGGTTTTTTTCCTCAGGAGTTTACACACTATATAACTATATATAACAAATAGAAAAAAGAAATACTGTGTGACAGCCACTAAAAATCAAATAAAAACATGTAAATTGCATAAAGCTGATAAGTGGTAAAGACAAAGGAAATCTGCATCTGGCTGGTTTGAGGACAATAAGAAATATTTTTGATATGTACTAGGAGCAAAATATCAGGAGTCGCTAGAATGGACATGATAAATTTGTTGATAGTGAAAAAGAAAAGGCAGCATACCGAATAAACGTATGTCCTGCATTTGTAGGAGTGATATATTCTTGTCACATGAGCATGACTCTGTACTTTGAAGTCTGTCATAACATCTGGTCTGTAACATCCTCCTTGCTTACTATTAAACAGTTTCAAATCGGTCAGACTGAATAACTTGTGCTCAAGGATCTTGGTCTTCTGAGGTTAATTTTTAACATGCCTTGGAATAGCAGGTTTTAGACAGCTGAAGGTGTACCTGTTAAAATGAAAAGTGGGATGTTCAAATAACATTAAGAGAGGTAACTTTATTTTCCCCTTGGAAAACATAAAGGAAAAATCTATTACAAGATTCAGTTAATAAAGATTTATATGATATTTATTACATGATAATAAATATGATTTTACAGAAAATCAGTCTTCTTAAATACATCTCATTTCCATTCTTTACAATGGTTACTATTCCAGTTGATAAAATGATTGCAAAGATTTGATATGCTTAGACTTTCCTAAAGAGTTTAACACGGTGTCTCCTGGTATTCTAATTTAAATCTATCCCAGTTTAATGTCTGTGGAAATATTAAAAGAATTCAAAATAGCTAACTAAAGGTCTGAAAAATTATTATCAGTTGGGAGTAGTAAGTAAAATTGCTATATAATAATATGAAAGTAAATATTTAATCATTGCTGTAAGAATTTCCCTGGAAAGATAATGTTAAGGACTCTATGGAGCACGCATCTGGATCACTGCGCTTACAGCACTGCTTGTAAAAAGTACGATAATTATTCATATGCTAACATTACATATCAAGTAGAAGATTATGCAGACTACATCTTCAGGACTGGAGACTCTTTCCCAGAAAGCAGAGGCTGAAAAGAGCCCAAGAGTCACAGTGGACTTAATGAAAACAAAGGAGGGAGATAGCTGTACTTCTGCATAGGGCAGATGACAGAATATCATGTCCATTTCTAGTACATCTAGTACGTTATTTCCATGTTTCAGAAAGCTAATAGGAGATTTCATAGGTTAGTGAATAGAGATAGGGATTCGTCACCCTAAGTCATGACTCAGATCACCACTCATCACAAACCAGATGAAAATATTAATGCTTGTAATTCTTTCTGGTTTAATCATAAAACTTAAATTCTTAACCTGAAGTAAAATTGTACACAAAAGAAGCATGCCAGCCTTTGAAAATAATAATAATAATAATCCTAAAAAGCTTACATAATAAAGACCATAATGAATAGTACTGTGTTTATTTGGCTTTGCTAAGTGTCAGAGCCAAATGACAGTTCTTACCCTAAAATATGTTTTATTAAAAAACAAATCTCAGAATAAGGCATTTGCCATAAAGTTACAGTTAGAATCTGAAGTATATTTAATATCGAATTGAAAAATTATTTCGAATTAGTAGCAAACAGGATTTTGTTGTCAACTTAACTTTTTCTACCCTTGTTCTAGCAACCAAAGCATCTGTATATGATTTTTGATCTGCTTTGTGGACTGAAGGATTTCACTTTTGCTTTTTAAGTAGATGAGGTCCTTTTAAGCAAATCCCTTATGTTCGTGTCTAAATTATGTGTTGTAGCTTGTTATTACCATTCTACTGCATATTTACTGTGGTATCCCCTACAATGTTTTCAAAATATTGTATTGGAATTTCTGTGAATCCTGTGATTTTTATTATTTTTTTTAATATCTGCTTAACAAACTCATTGTAAGAGAGTCTTGCTGAATTTTCTTGAACATGGGAGCAAGTGTGATATTGTTCCATCTTTGCCATGTGTCACACTGGTGTTGAAGTGAACCATTGCACTTCGGATGCTGAACTCTGAGCCTGCATTACATGTTCTCAAGAGCTTCCCAACTGTCCGGTAGTCTTCTAAGCAGAAGCAAACTTCACGGAGTTTGTTTACTACAAGACGTGGAAAAAAAATATTGAAATAAAAAAGCAGTTAGAGAAAATAGAAAGTCACAGGTCAGGATTGAGTTGTATGACAAAACTGTGGGTGAGTTAAATGACAGTAGTTTTGTCTTTTAAATATCACAGCAACAATACTGTTTTTATAGGTGTTGGGTTTTTTTAATTACTTTTGCAAAGTTGTTGCTCCTAAGCAGAACTGAATCCTTAACAGACATTCTTATAGGTGGTTCTTTTTTTTTTTTTTAAGAAATAATTTTTCCATGCTATGTGCATTTGAATTTTAATCAAACACATATTTCTCTTCTCCTAACTACAGCTAATCCAGCAATTAAAGAAGACACTTTGGTTCTCAAGATTGGATCTGTCTCTATGGCTCCCCAGGCTGACAACCCTCTTAGCAGAGCTGTGCTCAGAAAAGACATTTATCAGTAAGTGGTGGGGGAAGGGTTTGGTTTTTCATAGTCTCAGAAAAATTCATTTTGGGAGAAGTTAATTGATCAATAAAATGGGTACGTGCAGCCTGTAAAAATACTTTTCACATACAATCTTTTGATATTCAAAACCAGGTTTTTCTGATTTTCTTCACTTGTGGGCTTTCAAATCCATTTAGACAAATCAAGTTCTTCTGTGAAGTGCTGATGAATAACAGAATTTAAATGTCAAGTCATTACACAGCTTAAGCTCACAGATGAGAACATTTTCAGAGGCTTTCTTTTATTCAGCTACTAAATTCACCTAAGAGAAAAGGAATTTTTTGTGACTACCAAAATGCTCAGTAGCCATATAGTGTGAAGGAGATAGATCTTAATAATATAAATGGTAAACACATATTCAAACCGTAGGATTCTTGATGTCACGTAGATCAAAGCTGTAAAGGAAAGCAAGCTTCTAAGGAACTCTTTCCCAGTAAACATACTTTCTGTGAAAATGTCATGCTCTGGATTGTGTCACTAAGTATGCGCAAACCACACTAATCATATATAGGCAGCAAAACTGGGGAACATATGTAATCAACATGATAAAAGTAATGTATGATCCTTAGTAGAGTTGGCACTGTAGCCAGACATGAAAGTATGGTTGCAAATAATACCAAGTGAGAAAAGTCACAGAAATACAGATGAACAAGTGTCTTATACTTCCCGCTGGTCTGTTTTTCAGATGTGGCAATATTTTTAACTACTTCATAGTGCTCTTCAATAGAAATTACAAACATCAAAATCTTTTCCCAGCAGTAAAACATTTACTGCCTAGAAAATGACAGCAAGTTTTACTTTTTGTCAAGACTAGGATTTTTAGGAGTCCAATGAAATGTTTCCAGTTTCTCTTCAGAACACTTAGAAGTTGGAAGTCTTTTTCTTCATATTTCCATTTGGAGATGCTTAAAATATTTGCTTGTATGTATTTGCTTGTATGTTTACTTATAGTAGTTTATAATAGGGTCATTTTTTGTTTTGTTTTTTAAATGAGTCCTGTATCTATTTTATTATTGAGCTCTTATGGAAGAAATCTTAAGCCTGGCACAAACTGTTCTGGGTGTCAAGGCCTGATCCAACCCTCAGTGTGCCCACAGACAAAAAAGATCTTCCTGGTATTTGTACAGGCTCTCCCTGCTTCTACCCTGCTCCTATCTAAGAAGACTCCCATCTGATTTCTGCTTTGAGAGTTGCGAAAATCAAAGTAGGTTGCACTCTTCTCTCTGCAACTAGTAGTTCATCAGCAACATCCCCTGTCAAAAAATGGGATCTGCAAGTTCCAGCTAGAGTAAGGTAGTTTCCATCACTTAGGTGAACTGTGTAATGTTCCATGTATACACATCACAAGTCAGTGCATCAGCAATGGGAGGGATGCCATTTACCTCAAGGTCGATGAAGCTATGCCAGTTTACATTCTTGAGGCTGATACCTTTGCAGCTGTGGCTTTACCTGAAATGCAAACATTCTGTGCTGGTCAAACCAGAAGTCACTCAACTGCTTAAAGGTTCTGCTACTCTTTTGCATGATGTGTCTCAGGGTCTTATATATATAAATATCCTGGATTAGGTTTGTGCAGTGTATGTTTGGTTTTCATGGTTTTATGATATGCTCCAGTCTTCCTTTAGAAACCAAGGCACTAACGGGGTAAGGTAGAAATAAGCACTGGGCCACAGGCATCTCTCATCTGAATGTTACTGATTTCTTTGTGACCAGCCTCACAACATATGCTTTGTATGTCTTTTTCTGAGAAATGTCTGCCATTTTCAGAAATTTTCTCTAACTTCATTGAGCATTCTCATTTCTCAGCAGCTGTCAAAAGACTCAGTCTTATCTTTGTTCCTTTAATCATCCAATTATCCTAGCTTTAGTGTTTTTAAAATACATTGGGGCAGAGTGTCAAGTTACTTGCAGAATTTTATGAGACAATATTGAAGTTGGTAGTGGGTGGTCTTTTGTTTTAGGGAAGGGCATTACTATTTTGGTGTGTTTAAGCAAGACTCAACACTTTCTAGCAATATCAGTGAATATTTTTATCACAAAATAGTAAGGTTCCAGTTTGGTGTTGAAATTAATGCATTTTCTAATTACATATGCTTTGATTTGGAACATACTGTAGTTACAGACGCATGGTTGAAGATACGTGTGCATTTTCTTAAGTGACAATCATTGGTGTTTGACCAGTGACATTGACTGGTGTTCACTTCATCATTTGCCAGTTTTTCTTCGGAAAATTAGGTTACGAAATGCAAACATTTTTGGATTGTTAGGGCGGACCATGCAATCAATATTCAAAGGGAAAAAAAAATGTTGGGATATTGGGATGTTTTGAACACTTAGGCCTGGTGTTAGTATCCTGTTCTCCAAATACCAAATTTCATATGTTATGCAGTATTTGCCTTTTTTAACCTGCCCATGGTATAAGATACTGAATACCAAAAATGTGTAACAGGAGAATTGTAGTGCTGATACAGAATGCTTAAAAGTTATACAGTTAAACGAAGAAGCTCACAATGTGTAACTCGTGACTTTTGCTGAAAGATTTCTTAGTAAATATCAATGGAGGTACAAGTAGTACAATACCCAGCTTAAGAGATGCTTAAAAAAACCCTTACAGCAGCCTGTTGATTACTGAAGAATTAGCCGCTACAGCATTCTAATAATCCCAACATGTCATCTTCCCTCTTTTTCCAACCTCTCTTCTCCTCTAATTTACTACTGCTGCTTTTAATAGAATAAAAGAAAATAAATCATTGTCTGAACCACTGTCTTTACAGTGTTTCTGGAGTGGGGATTCAAACTTAATTTGCGGTGTCGCTTTGGTTTAAACAGTCTTCTGTTTAGGTCTGAACTACAACCACATGCAATTAATGTCACTAGTAGTGTTTCATGAGAAAGAAGAATTTTTGTGTCTTGTTTAGAAACTGTTCTTTCAGGAAAGGCTTAGAAACTTTTTCATGGCTAATGGCTGAATAGAATTTCCAAATATCTTTTGAATTTGTCCCATTAAATTCATACATGAAAAACTGGAAGTGCTCGTTTAGCATTAACAGAGTATCAGTGCATGAAAGGTAAATCTGGTATGGCTGCGGGTCATATTAAATGAAACCGGGCCTTGTGAGCTGAATGTCTCCATCTGTGTCTTAGGAAAAATAGTTTACTTGCTTGACTTGGAGAGGGAACTAAATAGAAAATGGAATGTTGGAAACATAATGTGCCCCAAAAGTTTGGACACAAATATTTTTTCAGGTGATTATTGCGAGTTAGAAAGAAATTTATTGACATAGTAACTTCAGTTTTCTTTTACCATATAAAAATTAGTCTAAAAATAACTATTTCCTCTAATTGAAAATGATCTAATTTTTTAGACCTATTAATAACTATAGTAGACAAAGATGTTGTATACCATAACAGTAAATACAGGACTCCCGAAAGTACAGCTACACCGTATGGGTCACAGTGAGAAACAATTTCTCCTTTTTTTTTTTCCTCCTAAGTCCTAGGAGTTTGTGTTTTTTTAATGATTCATCATGACTTTATGATTCTTAATCCCCAGCTAAGGTGGTTTGTCTTCAACAAGCACAACCAGAATCAGGTGTTCTTGTCAAGGGACTGACTGTTCTGTGCAGCAGAGCCCAAAGGTCTTGTGATGGGGGCATGGGAGCGGAATAAAGGAGATTTTGGATGAGCATGCAGATGAGACAGCTGCCTAGCTTGGCAAAAGAGAGAGCAGAGCAGTGAATTAGAACTGTGGAGGAGTCATTTACTCAGAGCAAATGAAATTTCTGCTGAACCAGTGAAGGAGACAACTGTGTTTTTGTGGTTTTAACTATCTGATAAACTTAAGACTAGGGGGCTACTACGCGGAGATGATTCAGCAGGTCACAGAAAGAAAAGATGACGTGGTCATTTCTTACCTTGTGTGATCATGCTGTGTTTGGTTTGCAATAACTTTTGAAATGGCCAATTTCAAGTACATTTTACAGAACAGAGAAAGTTCTGGCAGTTTTCGGGAGGAAGAGTGCTGAGATGAGAAAGCTCATTCACAAACCATTGTGGTGTTAGTAGCAACAGTTTGCTTGCTTTGCAGGACATCATTTAAAATTTCTTTCTAGCAGTGAGCATTTCTCTAAAAACATATATGTATGTGTGTGTGCATGTACTAAAAGTAGCTGTGTTGCTGATTCTGTTGAAGAAAAATCAAAGCAAAGCATAGAATTTATGAATGGTAAAAAGGGACTTCTCTAGTTCATCTAGTCCAACCCCTTCCTCAGTGCAATTTAGGCTGAGTGGCTCATGTCTTTCTCCAGACAAACGATAATCACTTCCCAAAAACAAACAAACAAACAAAAAAAGGCTTTTGACTGATATATATAAAGCAATTATGAGGGCACCAGACCAGAGGATCCTTTTCTATGCGTGGAGATGGCTGCGGTAAACAAAGCATCATCATCTGGGGTAGCTCCAGAAGGCCACATTTCCTTCTTTGTATGTCTTCATGTGTTTTCCCTTTGTCGTTTCCTCAGTTCTTTCTCTTTTAATAAAAGTGACTAATGTGGAATATCAGCGTGAATAAATTATAATGCTCTAAAGAAGTGGAACTAATCAAATGTGTCTGTAGTCATCTTAACCAGTTTTCTGCTCAATTATCTCACATTGTCTTTTGTCACCTTTTTAGATTACAATAATATTTTTCTGTATATACAAACAGTGCTTAGTGCAATCAGTGGAAAGCTAACATAAAAGGGACTGGGTTTTTAAAAAATCTATGCGTGTTGGGGGTTTATGACGGGGAATAACACTAGTTGTGCTAAGCTACCGTCAGGATTAGGGAGTATTAGTAAGAAAACTCCATCACAGGACCCAGCAATTCTGTTTCACCAACTGATATAAAAGGAAATAAACCCACTCTTAAATACAATATGAAGGAGCACAAAGTTGAAATTGAGATTGAATTTAGTTCTACTTCAGGATAAGGTCCCCATTATCACAAAGACTGTAAATTGCCTGCTCAATTATATGGATAGTTGCCAGTCATCCCCAAGACAGTCTTTTTTTTTTTTCAAGCTCTGACATGAATGATTAGAATAGAATTTTAGGGAATATCCATGAACAGAGAGAGTGAAATAAATTTGAGGTAAAATATTATAGCGTCGCATTAACGGAGTTTGTTGAGACAAAGAAAGAAACGTCTGACAAAAAGCACAGAGAATGCAGACTGGTGGTGTTGGAGGCCTGGTTTATGAATTGCTGTGTAAGTGTTACTAAACCATCAAGTTTGGGCGATTTAGGTGAGTAGAATCATAAGCTTTCCTCAGCTTGGCCAATAAAGAATCTAATTGTTGTCCACACTCCGGATTCATCATTTTTGAGATCCAAGGATTTCATTCATGTCATACATCAAAGCTTAATAGTCCAGGTCTGAATGTTCCATGGTCATTTTCATGTGTAGATCTTTCATAGATCAAAGCATAAAGCAGTACTTGGACTGTTTTCAATTTGTGAATGTAAAATGGAAATTCTTTACTCTCCCCCTTCCCTCCCCCCAAATTACATGTGAAGAGTATAATCATGAAAAGATAGCTGTAAATTACTTAGCATTTTTCTTAAAACCTTTCATCAATACAAGTCTTTCTATTGTAAATGTATCTCATCTACTGCTTTTCATTTTTGTACCTCACTGTTTTCCACTGTTTCATAGCTCAAACATTTACAAATAACAAAACAATCTTATTTCTCTTATATCTGCTATCTTTATTTCAAGGAACTTTATCTAGAACATACCTATACTATCATTGAATCCCGTAATTGGTTAACAAAAGTCCTTTAGTGAAAAAAGCAGTGGTAAACAATTTTGTATGCCTGTGCTGATAGTGCTGGAGTGAGAGGAAGGAAAGAATGATGGAAGGAGTTTATGCAAGAAGTGCAGACACAGCCAGCAATCTGCGTGGAAATCTGTTTTTTCTTTCAAATGTGGTTTGGAAAATCAAATGCTTTTCAAAACTTTTCAGCAGCACCCACATCTATAAGCATCTTTTCTTCAGAAACATTTTTTGTTCAGTATTAAATTACTGTGGGACCATATTTACATTTATAAAACCGTACCTTTAAATTAATGTTATAAAAAGCTTAGAATTTCTACAACTATAGTATGAACAATAAGGCTAATTCTTTGTTTTCCTTTTCAAACCAATTAACACTTTAAAAAAATCTTCTGTTTTTGCATAGACGTTTAGTATTCAGATAACTAAATGATTCCAGGAATACATGCCTAATCATTTCCATTTAAGAGTTGATTATTTTATAAAGGCTCTAATAAAACTTATTTTCCATTTTACTTCATTTTTTTTTAATACTTTATTGAAGTGTATTTGGTAGGCAAACAGGGCAGTAGCTAATGCCAACCTGAGCTTCTTTCTTTTTTTTTGCATAAAAAAAAAAGTGCATGCATAGATTTTGATGGAAATGTGAGCAGCTTATTAAAATGTGCATTTGTGTCATAAGGAATTAGGAAAAGTACAGAGCGTCTTGAACTTTTTATTGCAGTTTTTCTTTAATTTCAGAATTTTTCAAACAGCAGAGGTAATACATAAAAATAACTTCTAGAAAAAAAAAATTTCAGTATTTCAAGGAGAGGTATTTCATGTATCACATAGAAACTGTAAAGCAGGGTTACACTAGCATCAAGTTCAGTTCTTTTCTTCCTGTACTAAGGCAATAAAAAATACTGTAACAGTGAATGTTTTAAATTTGCTCCTCTAACTTATCAACTTATCTTCTAAGTTTTTGAAATTTAGAGAAATTTAGAGTATGTTTTTATTGATCAATACACTTGTTTGTTTTTTTTTAAGGCTTTTTTTTTTTAAGAGTCATTTACAGTATTACTTAAAAAAAAATAAAAAATACTTTATTTTGTGTTTAATAATCTTAGCTTTATTAATTATCAAATTGGGTTTTAAGTCAAATTATTCCCATTAGCTCTTAGGTTCTAAATACTGCTTTTTGCTACTGTAGCTGAACCCTAGCTGCTCGTTTCTTTCTTTTTTTTTTTTTTTTTTTTTTTATTTTGTTTTGTTTTGCATAAAGAGCTTAGGAAAGTCATCTTTCCTTTGCATAAATTTCCTGAACTTCTGTCTGGAGTTGGGTTTGGAAGTAACATTTTCCTGCTTTACATTTGTCTATTCTTCTATCTTTAGTGGAGGGGAAAAAAAGTCTACCTAGACCTTTCCCCCAGTAAAATATTCATATATATATATATGGATAGCATTACATGGAAACATCACTGCTAATTAACATTGGCATGTTTGAGGCTGTTGCAGCAGTTATTAATTTAAAACCCTCAGTGGAAACTAATTGTAAAATAACAGCTGGAACTGCCCATTTAATTTCAAAAATGTAGCTTGTTAATTATCTAATACCAAGAGCTATTCAAAGCTTCATTTATAGTTGGAATTCAACTTTTTAAAATGTTCAGCTTTAACCATCAATCTTATTTTTATTTGAGATTTCTTCAACTGAGCGTTTTACTGGAACTGCAATAATACATATCTAATTTGGCTAAATACATATTTTAAAAATCATTTCTTTCCCTTATACTCTGATGGTTCAAAATAAAATACATGTCGAAATAAGTAAAGGATTCCTACAACTTTTCTCCTGAATTTCATTGGGTTAATCACCATGTTTTCAATCCACAGACCCACTTTATATTTTCTCTTCCACTTAGTAGCACTGAATTTTTTCCTCTGATTCATACAATGATTTTGAATTTCTTTGTGCAGTTCCTCATGGAAAACAAATTGAAACAAGCTTCATAGAAACACTGCTATCAAAGAGCATGGCCATTATTATGTCATTTAAACATCCATTTGTTGTTAATCAGGGCAGCTGTTTCGTAAACCTTATTAAATATGTCAGGAAAATAAACTGTCAAGTAAATGTCAATAAAGAATCTATTCACACAACTAACCAATTCATTCAAACACAGCAAAGGTGAAATCCATTAAACTGCTGAAGTTACTTTTTGAAGTCTCCTAGTAACTCTCATGCAATGTGTAAATTAAAAAAAAGAAAAGGTTTTAAGATTAAAAATACCACTCCCCCCATTATTTATTGTTACTTTCATTTCCGCTTTACTAACTTCATATATCAGTTTTATCTGCAAAGTTTTCCCTTGTTTTCAGTTGAGTACACTGCTCCTGATTTGGCTGAGATATTTGCACAAATGTCTTCTTCGCCCTAGCATTACCCCAGCCCTTCATGGGGAGTGGGGAGGAGGAATGAAGTTAATTTCATGGAGGTTCACAGAGATTTGCTTCTCTGTGACAGAAAGTGCAGACCCAGAGGCTGGCAGTGGTTTCTTCAAAGATCTCTCAAATTCCTTCAGGTTTGACCTAGAAGATCATGGGAACTTCCCCAGGTGTTTTTGGAGGAACTCCAATGTGGAGATATGGTGAGGAGAATCACCATGAGCTTGGGCACCTCGTGGAGGTGCTTGTTGGTTAGCAGTGCAGTGCTATACAGTGGTATCCCATGGCCTTGTGTGCCACTTCCAGGTCAATGACTGACCAGCGATGACCGCACACACATTTCGGCAGGCAAATAAGATTGTGATTACCTCATCTTCCATGTACAGGCCTTGTTTTGGCTGTTTGCCTCACTCCCTTTGCTAGTTGGTGAAGGAGTTGCTGCAGTAGAGTGAAGATCTCAGTGCCCCAGCCAACTGCATTAAGTTTTTGTGGTAAAGCTTTTGAGTTTACAGTGTGGTTATGATTGTTTCATTATTTAGGCATAGCTCATTCTCACTAATAACTGTGTATAATTTCGTGTTAAAGTGGGAAAGGCTTTCAGACTGCGAGTTCAGTTTGTGAAATTCTCGGGTCAGCCAGTTGGGCTGTGAACTTGAGAGAAAGGCATGAGAGAAAAAGAGTCTGCAAAGTGTTCAATATCATATTTTATGTAATTTTCATAGTGTCTACTCCCTTTCTGTGACTATTTAAGAAAGCTAACATCACTGGACGGTAGATCACACATAAATAGCTGTTGTAAAGCACAACTTCCACAAGGACATCGTTTTCTCTGATGTGCCAGTGCACCACACTTTGTTCCGTAACAAGGTTTCTCAGCTGTAGATGATCTTAACTATTGCAAAGCTGACACTAAATTCAAGAGACACGGCAACCTGAACTCAGTTTCCTTGGTCTTCTGATATTTCTCACTGTCTCAAATACTGTTTTAACACAGTTACATAGCATTTGCTGAAGCACGTATGGAGCTTTCCATGTGAAATTGCTATAACTTCAGTTTAGAAATCTGTAATATATTTATGGTGTTTGAGTGGGGGAGAGATTATGATTTCCTTTGTATGTACTGCTTTGAGGTGCTGTATAAAGTCATGTTTTTTTCCATTTCCTGACAAAAAAGCTGCAATTCTGCTGTGATGAAGCCTATTATAGCAAAGCCAATCAAAATAAAATCAAAGAATTGTTTGAATTACGGTTAGTTTTAAACCATTTAAACTTCTCATTATATTCTGTTACCATTTTACAAACTGAATTGCTCATTATTTTGAACTACTTGCCTTGCTGGTTCCTAATCTTTAAATGTTTGTTATGTATATTTTTATGCTTATTTTTTTGATTTTTTTTTAATTGAAACCTTAGGTTTCTTGCAATTCTTGTGTTCTGTTACCAAGGAAGAGTCATTTCTTCTCCTTCTTCTTTCATAATGTTTTTGCACATTTTAAATGAACCCCTTAGAAGTCTTATGTCTTTGTTTCTCTTCAAAAAGCACTAAAACACACCTCCTTTGCTGAAATCTGGTTGTATAACTATTTACTCCCATTTGAAAATATGGGAAGAACTAAAAGTTTGAAAAATATGAATTCTTGATTCAACACAGATAGAAGACTGGATACTGCCTGAGTTTCTTTGCAGAAGCCCAGAGTAGAGTGGATGTATCGTTGACTTTTAATATTATTTTAGCCATGATCTTGGAATCATAGAATTGCTCGGGTTGCAAGGGACCTTAAGGATCATCTAGTTCCAACCCCACTGCCATGGGCAGGGACTCAAAGCACAACTTTGGACAAAGTCTTCTTTGGACAATGAGTTTTGTGCCCACCTAGGCTGCAGATCTTAATTCAAGCTCTTCTAAGACATGCTCCTCTCTGCAGCTCTATGGTGTTACTGGTTGTACTTGTGTGTAGAGAGCTGGCTGAGGGAGCTAAATGGGCTCAAAATGTTTTGGAGGCATCGGGCATTTGTTTTTCTTTCAGTCAGGTCATTCCCCTGAACCCATTTATTGCATAATCACACAAGGATTAGCCCTGGCAAAAGAGTAGGATTGCAGCAGCCTGGGCTTGCAGCAGCTTAATCCACCAACATGCTCATGCCTTTTGAAACACGGCACAGATTCTGACACCATGAACTAGGAATTTTAATAAAATTCTCAGATTGAGCATTGGCATTATTAAACATACTGTAACAGTTTTAAAAGGTAAACAAAAAAGGCACAGAGACAAAGAAAAAGGACATGAAATAGCATTTAAAAATCCCAGGATACCTTTCACAGTGTAGATAGTCAGCAACTTGAATGCAATGAAAAATTTTGCAGATAAGCTGTAAAACTGAAAAATAAAAGGAAATCTGAAAAGTAGAGTTATTTATGTGAGTTGTGTTGTATGTTTTATGTCATAAAGCAACATTATTGCAGTTTTTACATTTCTTTCTTTCTTTCAAGTTACCTCCCTTTAATCTTTCTGTTTCTCTAACCTTTAGTTTTAGTATTTTGCCTGTTACCATAAAATACTGGGAAGTAAGAGAAAGAGGTGTCTGGCTTTCTATTAGTGTGGGAAAAAATAATTAGTTGATCCTTAGGAATTAATGCCATTTTAAGAGACAGAGTGGTTCACCTATACAGGTTACTTACATTCAGTAAAATTCATTTACTTCATGCAAACTCCTTGCTTTCTTCCCTGGGTTTCCTTTGCTGATTCTTAAAATAAAATAAAATAATTATGTGACCACTTCTAGTTTACTTTTTCTTATATAGTGAAAATTAACATCCAAAGGTCATGGCTGTGGTAAATAACTTATTCTAAAATAATTCAGGAAATCTTTTTAAAACTTATTATTATATTACAATTTTCTTCTCAGTTGTTTGTGAGTAATTATAATTTCCATCACATTTGGTTCAACAACTGTTTTGTTTGTTGAAAAGTATTTTCCAGCAATATATAAAGCAGACTTTTTTCTTTGTAGTATTTTTAATTATGACAGGATCTCAAGTTAAATATAATGCAAGCTCTGTGCTTCTGTTACTGGGAAAACCATATCCCATTTGTAATGAGACATTTGTTAACTTCTGTATACAGATTGTGGTTCATTCCATAGATATTTGTGGGTTCTCTGATGTCCCTCACAGGGTTTTTATCTATGACAAATTCATACCACAGTTCTTAAACTACTTTTTGGATAGGAGATCTTTTCTTTTGAAAAACAGTTTGCTCAAGTCTTTTCCATTTAACGTTTTTAAGTACTTTGGTTTTTGATTATTTAACAAAAAAGATTATCAGAAATACACGCACTAATTATATATTAACTTAGTTCAGGAAAGATATTTGAACATGGGACTCGATTCAAAGCTCCCATGGCAAAATTAAAGCCTAATTGCAGTTATCGTAAAGAACTCAAATTGTATTATTTAAGTGAGTATGATTCTCAGCCCTTACTGACTTTCCAAGAGAGCTGAGTGCTCAGCCACCCTAAGCACAGACAAAAGTCATGCTTAGTTGCTATTAAACCTGATTATGATGCAGTTAAATACAGATTTAAAAGTAATATACAGTGTTCTTGTTGCATTTCAGAGGCTATTCTTTGTGTGTGTGTGTCCTTAAAGACATAAATCCATTAGTTTTTTTGTTGTTGTTGTTTTTGTTCATTTGTGGGTTGTTTGTTTGTTTGTTTGTTTTTGAGGACTGGTTCATATATTCTTATGGGGTCTGTTAGTTGTAGGACACAAAGATAAATCTATCATTCTTCAGCCTCTCAAAACATTTTTCATGCCCTCTGGTGCTTTTGGTAGTTGTTGGGTTTTTTGTTTGTTTCTTGTCCCTGTGAGAAGGCAACGGCTAACGCTGGTATGTTAATGGCTAACACAAGTGTAGGTTGAGCGTAATAAAATACAGGGATAGTGTCAGGCATCTCCACTGAGTTCAATGTCAGTGATTGACATAAATCACAGATACTCCCTTCTTCTGACATGATAGTCTGATAGTTTTTCTCCAGCAAGTAAAATAGAAACAGGTTCAGAGGTTATATGAGTAGGACATAGGAATATACAGAGATATATCCTGTCTTTGCAAGATAGGAACAGAACGGATTTGAACTTTTCCTGATAACCAAAGGTATTTCACTATTGAATAGTATTATTTGATCTTTGTATGTGACAATTTTTCAAAGAACAAGAAGAAACAGAAAAACATTAGCAAATCCAGCTGCAAAATTTGCTGTTCCCCAAATGGGCACTCAAGTGAGCGGGGCATTTGTTTGTGTGTATGTCTGCATCTATGTACTATCCTTGCAGTATTTTATATTTCTTTTAGCTCCAGGCGGAAAGTAAAACACTGAATTTTCTTCATAGCCACCATCGTTTGTATGTTTTGGGTGCCTCGTGGAGTTTCTTGAACTACCTGACAATGGAATCATAGTCCTTGTGGTCGATACTGTAAATATACAGGGATTTTTCTAGTAGATGAGGATTAGTCTTGCCTGACATCGCACTGTAAGTGGGGCTTACGTAAAACCTCTGTTCAAAAACATCTTTGACAGCTTCGTGTATATGCTGTAGGCTTTAATAGACTTCAACTGATTTACTGTGAAGGTTTTCCATTTAATGATTAAAAAAGCAATGGTGTATTCTGTGGCTTCCTATGGTAGACTTCTAAGAATGAATTGTGTCCTGCTGCCAAAAGCTGCCTCAGCAACAGTTTATCATTAATAAGAATACTACTGAGTTTAGGCTTCGGCTGTTTTTGTCATGTCCTTTACCTGTCCCCTATGATTCTTTATGATTTTCGTATATTTTATACTTTTGCACTAACAATGAGTTTTGAGGTCAGTTTCCTACCAGATTCCACTTGTTCTGTTTTTCACCTTCTAAAGGTGAAATATGTTTAAAAACATGTTTAAATATGTTTAAAACACGTTTTAATATATTTATTAAATATATTACTAAATATATTTAACATACATTAATATATTAAACTCAAAATTAATATATTAAACTCAAAATATGTTTAAAAACTTTTACATAAATACCCCTTTTAAGATAGTGTGCTCTTTGAGTTCCTAAAAGCTTATATTTAGGAACTTCAGTTTGTTGGTATCACAGTTAAAGATTTAGCAGTAGTATGCTATCAAAACAAAAGCTATCCATTTATTTTCTGTCACAGAAGAAACAAAAATCTAGTCACTTCAATCTTAGATAACTGCTTGTAAATTTAAGTTGCAGTAATTACGTTAATAATATGAAAGATTTAGTGGTTTTACAATTGACCGAAGGAAGGGAACTCAAAATGTGTTGTTTATATTCATAGCTTTGTTACAGGTTTTAAGCCAGGAATCTGTGTATCAGAATTTCATTTGTAAACTGACCTTTCAGGGAGATCTCTCTTGGAGCTCTGCTGCATCCTTCCACATCTTTTGAATGTTTCACTAAATTAATTAAAAATGTTTGTAAAAAGAGAGAGAGAGAGGGAGGGAGTCCCTTTCCGTGATGTGCACAATACCTCTTAATGGCTTTAGTCTCTTGTTTGATTGGGCTTTTTAAGAAAGCCTTCCTAGATCTCCATGGAATTTTATACCTCTTGTCAAACGTTGTTAATACGTGAAAACTTTATTTGGTGGTAATATGTCAAGGAGAATATGCTTGACTTTTAGGTGTGATTCAGTTAGTCGTGCTATGAGAAAGATTAGAAATGATCTTGTAAAGAGGAAATGAGTTCACTAGTAGCAACATAATTAAAAGCTTTACCTTAAGTCCCTAAAAGAACCGACGAAATACCTTCAATAGGTATATCGTAATCTCCAAAGTCAAAATATACTATAGTGAAGCACTCTTTTCCTCTCCCCCAGTCTTCCCTTAAAGCCAGAGAAAAATCAGAAAATGATGGTGGGGAAGTGGTTTCACAATGGAGATGACTGTTCAAAAGCTTTTTCTGAGAGGAAAAAGAATCCATCATAATGTCATAGGAATCCTGGAAGTTCTCGGGACTACATTTTTCTGGTTCTTCTACTAGGACAGTTTCCTAACGACACTTAAATCATAGAATATCCCAAGTTGGAAGGGATCCATAAGGATCATCAAGTCTAACTCAATGACAAAGGAATTGCAGGGACTACAGGAAAGGAGTATTTTTTTTAAGTATCATTTTTAAGAAAGACGAATGTTTCATCTTTTTCAGCATAAAATGGCTTTAAAACGGTAGGTTGGGCTATTACTGGTATTATATTACTATTATTGGGGTATTTTACAATATAATACTCAGTATTTTTTAAACGTTTGCAACTTGCCAATATGAATGCAATGATTCTGCAGAAAGAAAAAAAATCAAGTGGCATTTGGGAGATTAATATATGTCAAAGTTAAATGTGGATTATGTCTTGGAACGTTAAGCAGTTAAATATTTGCGATTTAGAGTGGTTTCATGTTGTACTATATATGCTGCAAGCATATATTACCATATATACATACCGAAAATATGGATAGGTAGATACTGTTTGGTATAAATGAAAAAAAAAAAAAAAAAGGTATTTATTTCTAATGTTCAGTAATACTTGTACAGAATTTGACTTATGTTTAGGTATGAGTTCGATATACAATTTTTCAAGAAGAAATCCTGTTCCATGTCAGTTTATCAAGCAAACTATGGACAGTATGTCTTCTAGATTATGCCATCATACCCGATTGTACTGCACCACTTAAAGATATACCGTGCATAAAATAAGAAGACTGTGTTCAGTGAAACTCAACATTTCCAGGTCAATTTATAGAACTGAGAAGACTGAGGTATTGTATCAGTAAACTAGGTGAAATGGTCAACTAAACCAAAGTAAAATACAGGATGGAAGCAGTGACCGAATAACAAGATTGTTTGCCTTAGCTATATGGTAAACCAAGCAGACCTGAAATATTTGAGAAATCAAGACTAAAGATCCTGTTACAGCCAAACAGCATTAAGTTTTGAGATAAAATTATTTCTACCATGAATCAAAAAGCATAAAAGTGTTTGGGTTACATTGTATTTTGACTTCTTTTTGCTAACATCCCTACCCCAGACTTCCACTTACACTCTTCACACTCAGTCCTCACTGACTCTATTTAGAGAAACTCTATTCCACTTGTTTTCCGTAGAAACATTTGGCATCCAAAAATATCATACAGACCCTCCTTTGGAATTGTGCATACTTATCATTTATACAGTCTGTCAACTGTATATTTATACTATGCTCCCTGAATTTGGGTGAATGCTTAAGAAATATAATGAGATTCCTCAAACTGTCTAAACATTAAACAGTATAAAAATGAAAAACTGATCTTTAAAAGTTCAGACTTGCTCAGGCTGTTATTTTTGCTGAGGAATTTAAACAATAAAGTTACAAAAGTCATTAAACCAGATGACATCTAAATGCACAGCTGCAAACTTTAGCTTTGTTTCGTTTCATGCTTTTTTTTTTTTCCTGACAGGCTGAAATTACTTTGTAGTTTACCATACCATACCTTATCATCATAGGATCGTTCATTCTGTGGTCCAGATACGAGTCTAGAAGACAACTGCACTGCAAAAGTTCGTCAGCTTATTTGCAGAAAATGACTGTACCAGAGCCCTTGGAGCACGGGGCTGCTTCGAAATGTCTGGTCACCTCACAGGATATGTAGAGCATTTCCTGCCTGTAGGACTAGTGGAAGGAAGCACCAGGCCAAAATGTTTGATGTGTGATCTACTCTAATTCCTTTCATGTGTTCAGTGGCTTTTATATGATCAGTGCACAGCTACCAGTCCTTGGTATAGTCCAGTTCACTAAATTCTGACCTTCCTAAACGGATAGCAAATAGATTTATAGTAGCACCCACCTGGCTCCACCACTGTAATTAGTGGGCGTGGAGGGATGCTGTTATTTTTTTCCTCTGAATATGTACCCGCTGGTGTTCAAACTAAAAATATTTAAGTTACATAAATAACATCTTGTTAAAAATCAGCAGTACTTAATTTAAACATATTTTTATACATTTGTGTTCATATAACGCTGTATCTCGAAATGATTTATATGCAATTAATCATCTTCACGATGTGATTTTGGCAGTATGCTCACCATATATATGAGTAAACTGGTGGCTGAAGATGTTAACTTTGTTGCTTAGAGTCACACAATAAGCTTAGGGAGGGTAGAAATGAAACTTGCCTCTCCTATTTTCCTTTGGCATGTTCTAGCCTTGAAGAGAAGGGGATGTGGCCAGCACAAAGGCCTGTCCCAGCAGCCTCCCATGTCCCTGGCCTCCTTGTGCACCATGTCTGGCACCTGGCAGACTTTGCTCTTCTGCACATTCATGCACCCAGTTAGGTTTGTCACCTCTGCTGTAGCCAAAAGAGCATTTTCTAGTCTGTTGGGGAGGGTATCAGTCACGTGCAAAATAGCGCAAAACATTGAATTCAGTTCTTCAGATTTCTTCTTCTGTCTGTTCAAAAACAATATTTCTTTTCTTTTGTATTATGGTAGCTCAATGAAAATCAGTCCTTTTAAAAATGATTTAGGGTGAAAGTAAGTATCTGCACAATTCAGTAGGTGGTAGTTGATAAAACTGGTTAAGTTAAGGCCACAAAGTTAGCTAGAAGAAAAGTGATTGTTTGCTATTTCAAAAGCATCTCTGAGCAGGATTAAGAACTGAGATTTTTATCTGTATTGTTGTCTGTATTTATACTTACAAAGCTTACAAATTACTTGTAAGGGAAAACCTGTCTGCTCCAGCTTGGCAAGAAAAAAGCTGTGTTGAAAACTTTCAGTAAAAAGTAAATGGCATATTTTGGTAAGATTCCTGGAAGGAAAAAAAAAAAAAAAAAAAAAAAAAAAAAAGCTTTATTATTACTACCTTCTGTAGAAGACAGTTTTTTCTGAACAAGTGGGAAAGTCTAGAAACTGCGAGAGGGGATAAGTCTGTGTTTGTATGTATCCTATTTACATTTGTTTCAAACATGACTGTTTAATAGCAGTTGGAAATATTTAAGAGACACAATTCTATTGTGATAGTGTGATGGCATTGCGGAAGATCACGACCATCTTCCCTTAATGTCATTCAGTTTGCAGGGAACTTGGACATTATTAGTAGTAGATTCTGCACTTGAAGCTCAGCTGTCCTGAAATAGCAGTAAATCAAGCTCCTTTTCAAAGCTTTTTTTTTCTATACATGTATCTAACACCACGTCCATATGTATTCCAGACTCTGAGGAGACTAACAGACACACAATGACACTCAGCTAAACCTTAGTACTCTTTTTTTAGTTGGTCTGTTGGATGGTTGTGGGTCTGGATGATCTGTTGTGTAGATCCAATTGTCCTTTATTGTTTTCCCCAGGTGCTCTGACATTCGTATTTTGAATAATGCCTTAGTACGTGCTAGTGCACAGCAGATTTTTTTTAATATTATTATTTATTGTTATGATGATTTGAAACCACTGAGTTCCATAATTGCTGTAATTTGTGTATCCTTGAGTTACTAAAGTACTTTATAACTACTTGGTGTCTCATCCACCTCTTTTGCTTTTTTACACTTTTACACTTTCTCTCTTAGCCATGATACTCATCTGTAGGTATGCATAAAGCAAAAAAGCAAAAGGAACCAAGTAGCATAAGAAACACAAGTCAAACATTTAAGAAGCATTATATAAAACAGAGGAAAATTATCCAGGTTGTACTTTTGACTATTGCTTTCCTGTATCAATTGTTTGAAACTGCCTAGCACAATCACAAGAAGTTTTTTTATATATTTCAGTCACTGCTGGTCTTCTTTTTTCAGCATGCTAATTGCACAAGTAATCCACCTCTTAAATCGGTTTATGTCTATGCAAAAAAGCTGTAAACACTGCAAACCATTATATAGTTATAAGTATGACCATTGATGACTACAAAAAGTATTCAGTTGGAATTCAATTAATAACTTATTCCTTAGCTTTTAGTAATGTGATGGATTTGTCTACTATGTAAATGTTTAGAAGCGTTCAATCATTTTGATTTTGCTCATGGAGCTAGCATTGCTGTTTTCTTTTACAAGGTCCTCCAAAGCTGAAGCTAAATCCAGGTACTTTAACCAGTTTGACTTACAGGACTCCCACTGTGTACTGTACTTCTGCAGGGAATGATGATGTATCTGGCTGTACAGAACACAAGACTAATGAGCTAATAAGGGAGAATGTAATTTTTGTTGTTATGAAGCAGATGCCTGCAAAGATTAATTAATGTTACAATGAAAAGTGAACAAGATAACATCACTTGGTAATTGGTAAAGCATCCAAGAGAGGAGTCTTACTGTACTGAGTTTGCATTTAATCATTACAGTGCAGAGATAAGAATCATATAAAAGTTAGTGTTTACTATTCATTTGCTAAAATGATGATCTGGATAAAGAATTTGATGGTATCCAATCCAGAGTGTGCTGCCAGCAAGTGTTGGGATGGGGCAGTAGTTGAGTTCTTTTGGGGCTGAGCTGAAGAGGGGAGAGGTAGCGTCTGCTAGCAAAGCCAGCTGTATGTGGCATAGCACTGAGAAAAAAACATCAGAAATGGTGAGAAGGGGGGTATACTGTGGCAGCATTTGAGTCTGCTCTACTGACATGGATTAAACAGTTTCCATCATAAAACATTATGTCTGTTAAGCCACAAATGAGTCTCTGTAGGGACAGATGGCGGAGTGGGGAAGAAAAGCTGAGGCTGCCCATTAGGAAAGATACGGAGCTCATGCTATATGGCAAACAACATACCCAGGATTACATACAGGATTTTAGAAATTTGTCAGGACTGACTCTTCTTGCCTAAGGATGTCTCCTCCTCCTTTCCTGTAATAAGAGGATTTTACAACTACAACTTTGATGTAATTTTAGCATTACAGCCCCAATCCCATCTTCCTTCTCCCTCCTGTTCTCTCCTATGTCCTGTGTGTCTTGTCTTGTCTTTTCTTTGCCTTCTTCTTTGGGTCTTTCTGGCAAATATGTCTTCTAATCTCTCCAAATTTAATCAAATCCATGTCTTCAATCACCAACTGCCATGATACAGGGTTTCTTTCATTCATGCTCTATGATCATGTCTCTGTAGCACATGTTCTGCAGTGATAGGAAAGTTATTTTTTTCTCCCAGTGACTCAAGCTTTAGCTTCTTTGTGGCAATGGCATCCACTTGCTATAAGAATAGGATAGAGAGGGAAAAAAAAATGTCTTTTTTTCAGAAAGCTGGTTCCTGCCTTGAGTTTTACTAATAAAAGCTCAGCATTTTGGAAGGCTAGTATTGTCATCATAGATGCCCTACATTTACCACACTACCACACTTTTTCTTTCTGCCCTTAACATCATGCCCTGTAGCATCTCACTCCAAATGGGGCTGTTGCCCATTGCTTCCCCAAGAAACAGTTGTTTCAAATTCCCCCTATTTGGTATAACACTTCCAGTGGGCTTGTAGGGGAGAATTATGTTGAATAGATTGTGAAAAATGCAATTATGGAGCATGAGGTCAACTATAATATTGCTGTGATTTCAACACTAGTTCACCCAATTCTTGTTCATAGATCATGGGATTTCCTACTCATTTAGACTCAAACTGTGTAAGCAGAAGAGAAGATAGTCCTTTTGCGTAGCCTCTGTATCCAGGTCCAACTTTTACCCCTGTAAAGTAGAGGGTGGTTTTTTGATCCCAGCTTGTTGTCTGTTTCCTTTGGAATTAGAATAGGAAGCATCTTTTACCATCAGGGCAGAGCCTTTAATTTGAATGGATCACTTTCTCATCTCTATACCTGGGAGGGGAAATGAGTGCACACAGAGATCTAGTAAGTGCTGAAAGAAATTAACTGTTATGTGTGAAATCTATGGTTATTTCTTGATTGTTACATAATGTATAGACTTACAATGCTTTTTTTTTCCTGCCTTGTTTAGCTTTTTGTAGGTCTCAGATGAGTTATAAGTGGATAGATTTAACTTCTTTATAGTGGGTCTCAGAATTATGCCTATTCAGCAGCATGAAGTAACTGGTTCAACATGAGCTGTTTCTTATATAAACATACAAAAAGCCTGACCCAGACTAAATCAATTTGAAAAGAAAAACATTAAAGCTGTGTTTCCTGTTATATGCTTATGGTCTTCTTTGTTTGCTTATGATCTTACTGTATTATTGACCAACTGTTGTAGTCTATACCACCTGCTGAAAGGTTCAGATGGGATAGAGAGGTTGTTTTCAGAAGGGTGAAGCAATTAAAATCATTACTCCTACAGTACATTTCAGCTAGTAAATTATCTTTTATGGTAGGGCTAGAGAAGTCTTGAACCTCAGCTTACTCTTTTTCCCTGATTTTATTTTCTGAAAGGGTTTTGAAAGCTACAGAATGAAGAAGGCTACAGACCTTATGCATAATGTATGTGTTTAAGATCAGGCCAATTTTGCTTCATTTTAACCTATTCTCATCCTTCTAGAAGGTATATACCTAAGAAAACAGGGGCCTTACTTATAAAAATGGTTTGTAAAGAAAACCACAAATAAGTGGTCATGTAAATGTGTCTATGTACGTATTTGGAGAAAAAGCTATATTTTGATCCTTGTATGAAGCTGGCAAGTTGTACTTCTGAAAGCAATAATCCGTCTAGTCAAAACGTAAAAATATAAAAAGACAAATCCATTATGTTAATATTATACTATCCATGAAATATACTAGTACCCTATGTCTAAATAGTAGCTTTGTGTATTTTGCTGCATGGAAGTGTGTGTGTGTCAAAGAGTGATATCATTGTTTTTGTAATTAAGTAAGTTATTTTTGAGGGGGAAGAAAGCCATTGTCACAATGTGGAGTTTCATATTGCTGCACACAGACAAATTTTGCTCTAGGAATTAAGTTCACCACATCATGGTTGTGTTGAACAAGCCTAAGGAATATAGTGCTATGTACAGTTTAATGCAAGCTCTCAAGCTGCTCATAAAAGAATGAATGACAAAATTTCTTTACTGTTAAGTAGCGGAGAGAATGATTCATTATGCAGGTGAAATGATCATATTCTGTATTTTGTATACGTAAACAGGTTTCATAAAATATATAAGTTGGTACTTTAATTTCAGTAGTATTTCACAAAACATATATTCCAATATTTACTTATTCCAATATTTACTTCCATTAAACAAGGTGTGTAAATAGACACTAGGCCAAACTATAATCTACAGTTTATAAATAAATAAGACTTCATACATGTTGAGGAAATAATGTCTAGAAAGAATAATAAAAGACACAGTTGTTGTGGTTAGATCTCTCTATGTGAAAAGTTGACAAACACATTACTAAATTTTAAGAAACCACATTTAAATTTGAAATATCACTACTGACATAACAGATTTACAGTGCATTTCAGATAAGCATTTCAGAAAGTTATAGGACTACTGAATGGTGCCATCACACTGCCTCAGCAGGTGTCACTCGGGTAAAAACTTTTGGCTTTCCTGACGTTTGCGTGCCCCTGTGGGTAGATAATTAATTCATTATCTTAATTGCTAGCATATTCCATCAGTGACAATGGCATTGGTAGCAGCAGTTTCAGCTGGGTTTGAGTTTGGGCAGCATTGGGACTGCACTTTGAAATATGGTGCATACCAATACCTATAGATTACATTAGTGCATGTATCACAGATTGCAGTGTGCTTCTTTTAATCCTTCAAATCAAACTTCAACTCAGTAATGTAGGAAATCATGAAAAATAGACTATAATTTGATGTGAGCATAGATTCAAAGCAAAATGAACAAGATCATATCCTTGTGCATTTTCCTAGCTTGTTAAAAAAAAAAAAAAAAAAAAGTGGTAAGTTCAATTGTGCTTTTTTATTGTATTACTAAATGAGCATTGCGGATAAAGTTATGTTGTTCACCATGTAGAAAGGGCAAGTTCATTTCTTGGAAGATTTCCTAGCTCTCATTAGCAAAAGGCAAATTATAGTAGATGACTCCTCTCATACTGGTTACTAGTAAGAACAAATGGTCTTCACAGCACCCATTCATCTAAAATCTCTTTGTTTTGTTGAAGCTTGATGTGACTGTTCTCCAAGCTCAGCCGCAAATATAAATATTCTTCCAATGCAGTAGAGTTTGGCAGAGTCCACAAGTAATGTGGTTCACTCAAAAATGCTTTTTTTTCTTACTTGTCAGGAGAATTTTAATAACACAACACTGTACTGAAAGTCTGTGTTAAAAAGATTTTCTTCATCTTAGAATGTTCTTTTCAATTTTTATTCTTTCAGGTAAGTTTGAACAATTATTTCAATTTTTTATTCTTTCAGGTAATTTGAACAATTATCTCACAGTAAAGTTGTTCACAATAGCGATATGTAGCTGTTCTTTTTGAAGACTCGAATAACACATCCTTTATCTATTCAGTAGATGCTTTCCTGCATTTCCCATAGGGCTGCTCATAAAGTCAATGGATTGATCTCAATGGATTGATGACTTTGGTGGACCTGCCTAAACTTTGAAATATACTTATTTACGTATCCCTCATTCAAATGCATAAGAGAAGAGGCATCTGGATACTTTTGAAGATCTGGACCTAAAGTAATGCTTAGATGTAATCAAGAGTAGCAAAACACATACCTGAGTTTTCTTATTTTTGTATCTTAATTGTCTTACTAAGCAAAACTTGTTCAATGCAAATTTTAGTCTGATTTGAGCTGTGTTCGTGATTGCTTTCTTCATTGCAATTTGTTCTTCTGAAGTGCCTTTTTTTTTTTTTTTTTGTATTACAGAAGAGCACTGAATCTAGGAATACTTCGAGACCCTGGGTCAGAAGTTGAAGACAGACAATATCAAATAGATCTTCAATCTATAAACATTGGTACTGCTCATTGGAATCAGTTGAAACCAGAGAAGGAAAATGGAAAAGGAGGGGTTTTGCCAGAGACTGAAAGAAATTCACAAAATCCAGCACTTGAATGGAACATGGCCAGTAGGTAGGAACTTTTAACATTCTTCTGAAGTTACATAGCACAAACATTACAGATACCATTTGCTGTATATCTGAATCAACTAACTCTGCATTGTTTTTTTGCATGGCAAGCACAATTTGTACGGAGTTTTGGATTATGCATTTGAAGGGAATATCACTATTAATTGCTGCACTGCAGTTATTGTCTAGTTATTGTGTCTTTTTTTCCATTATAAGCTCTTTTCTGAGTGGCTTATTGTTATGTCCATAAAAATAACTCCAGGGCTGAGACATGACATCCAGCTTCTCAGTCTACAAGCAACAGGAGGTTTTGTTTTTGTTTTTAACTTCTTTTGTTTGTATTATTACAAAGCTTGAGTAAAACCAGCTTAGTCATTTTTAAGTTAGAGGAGGATAAAGTAGAACATTTCCTATTGGTTCTGAAGTGTTTTTTGTGCTTCTGTAACTAAAACCAGACAAATTTTTAGAATGAGATATTTAAACTGAGTCTTCCTTGTTGTATACTGTGTGATACACATGCAAAGCTCTGCCCTCTGTGTAAATAGAACTGAAAGGTAAAACCTGCGTACACTTGCTTAGTATTTTAAGTTTTAAAATTTTAAATTATAAAATATTAGTTTTTGTTTTTGTTTTTGTTTTTGTTTTCTGATTTTGGAGTTTTTGAAATTTAATTTCTAGTTCTAATATGCTTTTTTTTTTTTTTTTTTAACTCTACAAATTCATGCATGTGCTATAAAAATGCATACAGGTTTTACAGGTTGTATAAGTCAAAAAATGCCTCCTGTATACCTTCTTCTGATTGAGTTTTGCTAGTAGGTCCTTGCTCATCCATGTAGATCTCCTGTCCCCTTTGCATAACTTCTTTCTCATAGGGATGCACTGATCTGGTGCTTGGAGGAAGTGATGCTTGAGTATTGACCAGATCTCTTGGCCTCCTGTCCCTTAAAGGCCCGAATCCATGGGATTCCTCCAAGTGAATTCCTGAAGAAGCGAAAGTTTGCTCTTCTGAAGTCCAGAGTTGCAATCCTACTTATTGCCCTGCTTCTTCCACACAGAATGTTGAAATCCACCATCTCATAGTCACTGCAGCCAACGCTGCTGTCAACTTTTACATCTGCAGCCATTCCTTGTTTGTTAGTACAAGGTCTAGCGTCACACCTCTCCTCATTGGCTTTTCCAACTGTGTCAAAAAGTTATCATTAGTGCTCTGTAAGAACCTCCTGGACTGTTTGTGCCTAGGTGTGTTGTCTTCCCAGCAAATATCAGGGTCGCTGAAATCCCTCATGAGAACCAGGGCCTGTGATCTAAAAGGCTACTACTTCCAGCTATCCGTAGAAGACCTCATTGACTTCCTGATCAGGTGGCCTGTAGTAAACACCCACAACAGTCACCCATGTTAGCCTGCCCCTTAATCCTTACCCATGAGTTCTTAACTCACTCTTCATGCACATCAAGGCAGAGCTTGATACATTCCAGTTGCTCTCTCACATAAAGAGCAACTCCACCACCTTGCCTTCCTGGCCTGTCTTCCCTAAAAAGTACATAGCTATCTCTGATAGCATCCCAGTCATGTGAGCTATCTCATCATATCTCTGTAGTGGCAATGAGATCACGGCCCTGCAACCACACGCAGATCTCTATTTCTTCTGTATTTTCCCAATGCTTCATGCACTGGTGTACAGACATTTCAGAGGGGTAATCGAGCATGCAGGTTTCCCAGCAGGATTGTGAGAGGATCCTCCACAGCCATGTCCTGTACACAGTTGCTCGGCTGCATGCACCCCCAACTGAAGCCGTGTTTTGCTGACTACTCTGTCTCTGTGATGTTCCCCATCCCCCTTCTTTCATTTTGAAGCCCTCCTTTACCAGGCTAACTAACATGTTGGCAAAGACACACGTGCCTCACTTAATAAGGTGGATATCGCCTCTCTCCGTCAGTTGTCAGTCTTCAGTCAGGGTCCTGTGATCACAGAAACTGAAAACACGTTGCCAACACCAGCAGTGCAGCCAGTTGTTAACTTGGAAAATCTCTCTGCAACTTCTCCCATTCTCCCACCTCACTGGCAGGATTGAGGACAAAATGACCTGGGCTCCCAGACCCTTGACCACCATCCCCAGAGCTCTGAAATCTTGTTTGATGGTTTACAATTCGCCCTTGGTATTAATGTCCACATGGAAGAGCAGCAGAAGGTAATAGTCCAACATGTGGACAAGCCTTGGCAGTCTTTCCATGATATCTCATATTTGATGGGCCCTGATGTGATGGGCCTTTCTTCTTCAGTCTAGAGAGTGGTGGAGAGGTTCTGCAAGAGCATGTCAGGCTTCAGGTGAAATCTCCTCCTGCTGCTGGTCCTTGCCATCACAAGCTTCCATTCTTCTGCATTATTGGCCCCCCTCCATTCTGTGGTGCTGCGTGTGCTTGGCTCTTTGGCCATGGGTCCAATCTTTATGAAACGGATGCACTATTTTATGTCTCCCAAGATACAGTTTCCTGTCTGAATTAAGGGCTGTGTTCCTGAAAGTGAAATAGAAAAACAGGACGAATCATGAAAGAAGACAAAAATTGAAATATTGGTTGTTTAATTTTCAAGAGTAAAGGAGATGACTGGAATCTGTGAGATTTTCCTGGAAGCAGGGCAAGTTGTAGCAAAAGAAGCTACACGAGGATCACATGAAGCCTAAGATTTGTACATAATGAATTGATGGAAGATCAAAAGAGCATATAAGGCTATTCTGGAGGAATACGTGCAGGAAAACAAAATGACCAAGAATAAACTCTAGTTTATCACTGAAAAACAGAGGTCAGTAACAGCAGATCTAACCAAAGCAATGATAAAACTACAAGGAGTGACTGGAATACAGATGAAAAATCAGTTAAACACAGTGATAGTATTGGTTCTTCAATTATAAGATCATCTGGTTCTCTCCTGCCATATAATGATTTATTTATTTATTTATTATTAACACAATTTCATAGACAACTTTGCATTTAATTTCTTGGTCTTGAAAATATATACATGACCCGTTCTACGTAGGCCTTGATTTTGGGCAAGTTGCCCATGAAGTTCATTCTCACAAAATGTTGTAGGGCCACCAGCATTTTTTTAGAGAATTAATCTCCAAAGGACTTCTGGCTAATCTGTGAGTAAAGCTAACATTACAAAAGCAGCCACTGGGGAATTGCCGTTCCTTTTTCCTTCCTGTTGGTGGCTGAAGTCATGTTGCTAGCAGACTTCAGTCTGAGCTTTATGGTTATCGATTTTGATAGGAAAACTGGTGAGATTACTAAAAAGCTATACAGATAAGAATAAGAGAAACAGTTGAAAATAATCGGAATTCTCTTTTTTCATATAACTGCTTGGATATGATTTGTTTTCTCAGTAGACTTCCAAAATAAATTTTTATTACAATGTATTTGATATATAAGTAAGTTTATTCTGAAACAGTTTTTACTTGAGTCTTCTAATTCATTTTTTAATATAGTTTAATATAGTTTTTAATCAGTTTTAATTAAATCCATTAGCTTTTTCTTTGTGGTATGCAACACTGTATTTTAATTCCAGCTTGAATATATTTAAAGAGAAAGCTGGAATAAGTGTTTTCTTGTCCTTTTGGCTTACATTTTTACACATTTACTACAATTCTTTTTCAGGATATTCACATTTTTGCTTTTTAGTTGGCAGTCAGCTTTGCTGAATCTGGATCTATTTTATGATCTGTGCAAGTGGTGTGCTGAGAACTGTAAGAACCCATATTGAACTTTGCCATCCATTGAGAGATTTCCAGCATGCACCAAGAAGATGGCTGCATGGTGTTTTACATGGTGCTTAGTGTTTTCAGGGTGATTTTTATCTTAAGATTTACTGCAATTATCATGGAAGCTTTATACTTTGACCTATTTATGATACTGTTTCCTTTTTTAATTCTTTAAGTTTCATTTAGATGTTTTACCTGGAACATAATGATTTTTACTGAATTATTGTAGGGTTAGTTTCGTTATTTGGTTTACATGTACTTCTACATGTACTACTTTGTACTTTTACATGTACTACTTTGTAGAGCTTAGGGATATGGTTTAGTGGGGACTGTTAGCGTTAGGTTGGAGGTTGGACTCGATGACCTTGAGGTCTCTTCCAACCTAGAAAATTCTGTGATTCTGTGATTCTCCTTGGTTTTACTTATCATTTAGACACAGTGTTATGGTTTATTAGGTTAACTGATTTTTAAAATTCTTTTTTGTGATCCATTTCTCTATTACTTAACTCATTTTTAATGTATAGACAAAGTGTGGTACAGTATAGAATCTAATCTATATCTGGGTATTTCACATGCAGAGAACTTCAGCAGAGATATCACCCTTTATTTTGCGTTCCCATTTCTAAAAGTGTTAGTTTGGTGTTTTTTGTTTTGTTTTGTTTTAGTTAAAGAGCTGTAAAAAATCTAGAATTTATTATATTGTAATTTAGTCTTCTGAGTTGAAATCTGGTCTTGTTTTAAAAACTTGAATGAAAACCAAATCATTCTAAATATAAAATTTTTGTATGTAATGTAAACAAATATCTGAAAGCTTTCGACATAATTTATAATTTAAATGGTTTAGCACCATTTATATAGAAAGTAAATCATTCAGATGTTCCCACCATTTCTTCTGGAGTTCAGTGTTTCTAGTACCAAATATCTCATGCTTTTGAATTTGTTTATTTTTTATTTTTTTTCACTTACAGTGAGATTTGGAAAGAAAGTAATCCTACTTTGAGAATAGGTGTTAAATGTTTTGAGGAAATTAGTGTAAAATTCTTCAACATATTATCCTGAAGCATCTATGAGCCTCCCATGCCTCTTGAGGTCACTGCAGGAAGAATGGGGGGAACTAGAACGCTCTGGTAGGGTAGGTGCCCGCTCTCAGAAAAACCTGTCCAAATACCACGCTGTACTGGGGATTTGGGGTCATAACTCTTCCCATTATGAAATGTTTATCCTTCGCTGTAGATGTTATAAAAAGCTCCCTAATGGTGTAATATATAAAAAGAGTACTGGAAACAGTCAGACAGTTCTAGTAAGGTTATGTACAAATGAAACCTGTCCACGTTTATTCCCTTTACCAAACAGCATGTGGGGAACTGGGAGTACTTAACCAAAAGAAGTTTTCTTGATTGAAAACTGCTTTTTCAGCTTGTGGATCTCCTCCTCCCTCTCCCTCCTCTCAGTGGAAAAAACAACAGCCCTGAAGGAAATAAAGAAATATATCCTCTCTTGAGGCCTCGCCCCCATCCCTGTGCAATCCTTCTACAGCTCCCAGCAGCAACTTCTGCTTCCTGCAGCCTGAATAAACTCTGTTAAAAAAAAAAATAAATTAATTGAGCTTAAAAGCATTACTTCTCTGTGTGGTAATGAATTGAGTGTGGCAATATACTGCATTACAGTTCTGTCCTTGGCATACGACCATCTGGAACAGCTCTTTGCAACTTTCATTGAGTATGTCAGGGAGCCAATGATCTGTTGTATGAAACTGAACAAAATACCACTCTTGCTTTGCAAGAATCCTCAGAAATGTTTCCTGCAGATTTTTCCTTGAATAGTTTTCATTTTCATGCTTTTTTGGAGAGTTGAAGTGCAGCTTGCCAGATTCTAGGAGGGAAGACCAAGAAGAAATGATCAGTAGATCCATGTGTGGGGAAGTAGGGGCATTCCTTGTGAATCTTGGAATAAAATAGAATATGTTTGCATTCAGTTTTGTACTTCAGTTTGTTGTATTTATTGTACCTGGAGTTGTATTTTTATATGCACTGTACAAAGTCTTACTCAATAACAAGGGGGATGTAATTTCCTTTATTAATCCACAGCAGTGAAATGTTGCACATCTTATTAGTCTTAATAAGATGAAAATTAGTTTTACTGAGGCATAATTACATAACAATAGTCATTCTGTACAGCCAGATGGTGTACGTTTGTTCATTGTCTAATTTTTTGGTCATTAGATAGTCCGCAAAGTAGAGTTACACTATTTCACTGTCTTATGATGATTCTTTGTAACACCTCAGGAGCTAAAAGGATGTGAACTGTTCTACCAACCAAAAGATGGAGATGAGAGGCGGGATGATGCTCATTTCCACAGATCTCATCAGTAGTTAGGTATCCCAATGCATTGGTAGATCAGGGATTAAATGATTTATACGGCTCTAAGGGAAGCATGCAAGATAAAAGTCCAAAAAAAGTCCAAAGGTAGCATGCTAACTAATATAACATCTTCAGGCTTGCATGCCTTACACCTCTAGAAAATACTGCTTGATTATGTGGGATGTTCCATGCTAATACTTGAATTTTGTTTTTCATGTAATGGAACTTTATGTGAAGATTCATCTCTCCATAGACAGTAAATTTAGATGGCATAAGTGAGCTCTTAGTTGTCATTCATGAATTCAATATATATGAGTTACTTCCTGAGCTATGTATATTTTAATTATAGAAGGACTCAAACTCTGGATTAAGTAAGGTATCATTAAGAAAAAAATGATAATTAGGAATAAGGCAGACATTTCCAAGTTTCACATCTCGGTCATGTTTTATCTCTTACTGGCCAGTATTTGTTGTTTGTTTGGATTTTGTTTGCATATAAGATTGCCAAGTTATATTCCTTATTGTACGTTTTCATAGCTTTTCCAGTCTCACATCATCACACCTCCTCTGTTAGAGCAACATCATCTCTTTGGCAGTCCTTCCTCCTCATGTAAATTCAAAGTGCTTCTGAATGGATGTAATCATATGCTGTTGAGAGGGAATGGTTTTAAACTGAAAGAGGGGAAATTTAGATTAGAGGTTAGGAGGAAGTTTTTTACTCAGAGCATTGAGGCACTGGCATAGGTTGCCTAGAGGGGTTGTGGACACCCCATCCCTGGAGGTGTTCAAGACCAGGTTAGGTGAGGCCCTGAGCACCCTTATCTAGTGGGTGGCATCCCTGCCTATGGCAGGGGAGTTGGAACTAAATGATCTTTGAGGTCCCTTCCAACCCAAGCCATTCTATGATTTGATGCAATCAAATGTTGTTTTGAAAACAAAATTCTGTTCTTCATATCTCTTTATCTTGTCTCCACAACATTTTTTTTGTTACATTAATCATTAGATATGTCTTTATTTTCAAGGTACTTCCAAACTGTCCATTTCTTCTTGTATGTCTTCTTTCATTTGCTTTGACTTGCCTACACTCAGTGTTCATCAAACCTCACCATGCCAGTTAACGGGGCTGCTGCATTTAATTTCCAAAAAGGTATTTTCGTGCTCACTCCTAGGTTATCCTACAGGTTTAAAGGCATCTCCTGTGAACATGCACAAAATCATTGCAATGTTGTCTTTCAAATCCTTCCCCCCAAAAAATCATTTCTATTACAGTGTAATAGAAAAACTCATAAAACAGCTGTAACGTTGCCACTGTACTGATGTCATTACCTACAATGCCGTTAGTTGTTACTTTTATTTCCCAGTCTTCAGGTCTGTTTTTTCTTAGATTTAAATTGTAAACCTTTGAGGACAGAGACCATTTTTGTCCTGTGATTTTACAATGTGGATCTGTAGTCAATAACCAGAGTTCATATAATCATTCAGATATAGTCCTAATTCAGCACTGAGTAAAAGGCACCTCCAGACCTTATCATAACTGTTTTGCTTCCTTGTTGCTCTGCGCTAACATATGGACTTTCAAGTACTATGTGCAGTACTTTTAAGTGTAGATGATCAACTGCTTTAACATCTCTAAAAGTACTAGCTTTTCCTTTTCTTTTCTTTTTTTCTTTTTTTTTTTTTTCCAAGACAAATATATAACAGATGCACAAATGAACCATGGAATGAATGTGCTGCAGACACAGAGCCATCATTACGCTCTTCACAATCAAGTTTTTTCATAAGCTCATGTGGCGTACACCTGTGTTAAGTTAACGGTGCACTTAGGTGCAGTGTGGAAGACTTAATAATTCAAAGTGGAATTTGTTTCTTTGTTCCTTTTGTGCACTTTCTCATATCCTCTCCCCTCATTATTTACTGTGCTCTGTTTGCCTTCTGTTTGTACTTACAATTATTTTGCTAATACTTGATTTGGCTGAGCTTCAAATTCACCAACTAGAAATGTGGAAACTAGTAAGTAGAGCAGGACAGGAATACCACATAAGGATGATTTAAAAAAAAAAACAGAAAAAAAAAAAAAAAAAGCAACCAATCTATATTAACAAAAAAGTCCTCTACGATGCAGTGTACTGGGTACCTTCTAGAATAACATTTGAAAATAAATGGGAATAAGCTGAGAAATAATTTGAACAATGATGAAAAGAGCCAGTTGTAGGTTTTGGGTTCAACAAATAACTTGCTTCTATAGCTCTGTTTCATTTGTCAAAATCATATATACCAGCAGCGTTAAGTCCCTTCACATTGAAGTTCAGTAGCATATAGATGTGTGCTCTTTTATAGAATTGTTCTACTGCTTAGCTCTTCCATTTTTCTCAGAAATGAAAGCATTTCTTTCTCATCCGATTGTGAAGGGGAAGTAGGAATTGGGAAGAAAGCCATCTGGTTTAAATTTAAAATGAAGGTGATGGCAGGGAGAGAAGCATTTGTAGACCTGGCAAAATCTAAGACACTTTTTTTAGTTGAAGATGTACACTAACCAAAAACTGGTCTGCATTTAATTTGTGGAATTAATTAGACTAATCTTGCTTCAGAAACCATCATTGTAGACCAGCAGAGCAACAGCTTACCAAAATATTAAAGTTTTTACAGTAAGATGGTAAATTTCTCACAGTCATAAATCAACTCGATTTTAAGCATATTGCTATAACTAGTGTGCAGCCAACTTGGCAGTGATTGTGAAGGTCATGTGAAACAAAGGCAAATGTTTGTTACACTTGTGCTCAGTAAATAATAGGTCTCTGATCTGTAGCATCTGCTAGCTAACTTCTGTATACTGTTGTCCTAAATAAATTTAAAAGACTTACAGCCTACCTCTATATGATAGTTTACATTCTCTTATTGTTTGCCATGCCTCCTACATGTTCTGAGAACACTCAGACTGCTAGTGAAATTTGAAGCATCAAAATAGTCTGAGCAGTAAACTGCCATCTGTGGTTTTGTGTCTTGGTAGAAATATATCGAAGCCTGACTTCTAGTCATGTTATGATATCTATTTCATTTCATTTCTGCCTAACTCTTGGCCAACAAACCAGCAATCTTTGCGATTCTGTACTTTCCACAGAATCCTTCTCAGAACTATTATTGTTACTCTGGAATATCTGTATCAATACCTGTTCTTAATCAAGAACTTTAAACACCTGTTCCACGTGTGTCAAGAGATTATTCCTACATAGACAGATGTGTAACCATATCATTTAATGACATTAATATAGATAATTCTAGTTGATGGTAAGAACTGATTGTATAATTACATAGTTCATGTGTCTGGCTCACTTGGGCAATTTATGATGATGTCTGAACTACCACATCTCCTTTGCTAGATAGAACGAGATTAGGTCTAATACAGGTATACCTATCTGACAATCAGATGTATCTGAAGAGTTATCTGAATAGATATATTCTTCTTTCTTTCTTTTTTTTTTTTTTTTTTTTTTTTTTTACATGGAAGTGTTGTTTGGTCTTATATTGTAATAGATGTTTGCATAATTTAGCGTATACTTTGACTTGCATTGTTTCATAGTTGATAATTTCTTATTCTGTGGGCATTGGAAAATTTAGCTCAGACCCATAATTTTTCAGTAATTTCTAGATTTCTCTTTGGGGAAGTGCAGACATTTAGCATTTTTGTAACTTATGATAGGTAGAAAGAATTACCAAAATCAATCTTGATAGAAGGGCTGTCCCAGGAATTTGAGCTGTATCTTCTTTTAAGGGCTGAGCACCATCTTGATCTCATTACATTATTTTTTTCCTGATCAGAGACTCTCAGATGGCATTTTGTGGCAATAGTTTATTTGACCTGACACAGAAGATTCTGGCTATTTGGAATGTGTTGTCATAAGCTATTAGTGGTCCATCCATTATGAGCTTGTGCCTCTAGGCCTTGTATTTGGTTAAAGGAAAAAAATTAATACCCAGCTGGGAAACAAACATCATTATCAAGTTTAATGGCACAGATATTCTTGGCAAGCAAATGTTAATATCTAGATGAAAAGGTACCAAGTAGGAACAACTACTAGGAACAAGCAGTGAAAGAAGCAGTGCAGAAGGACTGTCACTTCTCATTTTTGAAGGCATTTTAAATATTTTGGACTTTATTTGTTACAAATGAAATGTGCAAGTCCTAGACTTTTATGAGGTTTGGTAGTGTCATTTTTCATGTCTTTGATTTTCTGTCAGTTACGTTGTTGTGTGCAACAACTGTATTTTTTTCACCACAGGGTTTTATGCATTTAATGCATGAATTCAAGTGTTGTGGAGGATTCAGGACAGTTATTTGTAAAATGAAGGGCATCCACAGGCATGTTTGAAAAATACTTCTAATAACATTTTATCGTTGTTCAAATGATTTTGTATAGTTTGGTTAAACAAAAGAAAAGCAATGCCAAATGTGCCAGTTGTCTAACTGGAGATAGATTGAAGAGTCAAATATTTAGACATATCTTTTCTGTGAAATGAAAGAAGAAGCCTGCCTTCAGGATTGGAATAGATGTGATTTATGATATTTAATGCTTAACTACCAGAAAGCCAAACTACTGTTGAAGCAGTTTTATGCTACATAATGGATATAAAGAAAAACGTCAGAAGTTTTTGCCTCTCAACAATTTATAATGTGATTTAATCCTGTCCTTTTTTTTCCTTTTAGCATAAAGCGGCATCAGGAAAGGAGAGCCATTTTAACTCCAATTTTAACAGATTTCACTGTTCGAATAACTGCAGCTCCTGCAATTATTTTTACAAAAATTGATACTCCGGAGAATTTACACCCAGAGGTTAGTATAAAATGCGAACAGAAATAGCAGAACTCTTAGTATGTGGGCAATCTTAATATTTTACTGTTTCACTGTTTTAAATCACAGGTGTGGTAAGTTTTCGAATACAGACATCACCAACTGCAAAGAAAAAAAAATCTTTATCGTTAACTGAAGTGTCTTCTATCTGCTACAGAAAGAATTTGTGTATGGCATTTAATATTAAAGGCAGCCTGTCCAGAGGTAGATAAGCCTGTTTGCAATTGAGAAAACTGGAATCCTTAAAAAATTTGTGATGGAAAGATGTTGAAAATAGGTGCTATAGTATAACATTAGAAAACATTGCATTCATAAGCTTCTCATAGAGAAACCTGAAAATGCAGTGTATACACTGTCTATAAGAAGCTAGTTGAGCTGTGTTCTTTTAGCCAAGTTTTTAAGCCCACAAATTTCCACAAAGCATCCAATCCCTAGTCATTATTGTGGGTACTTCAAGTTATTCCAGATTTAACAGTCACTTTTACCAGTCCGTGGGTCAGCTTGTTCATGCTTAGTCTGTGAAGCATGTTACACCCAAAAGGTATTGACTCTTTTTGGTATAGTTTATATCTCAAGAATTTAAAACATTTTATGTAGGGAATATGCCAGTAAGTTTCTGTCAGCTCACAAAGAATATTTTTCATAATAGCTACCTCCTGGGTAGAGCAAAACCGATACAGGAACATAAGGGGTATTAGGTGTGTACTACAACAATGCAATAGATGTGCACAGTTGTAAAGTAACAAATAATACATGTAGAAAGTAAAAATTGAAAACTTGATATTTTGTGTAAAAGGTCATCACAAGTGCAGATATAAAATAACATTAAAAAAAAAAAAAAGCTTAGGAGGTGGCTAGGATGCTTAGAATTTATTCAGTAAAGAAATCTCTGAGCTTTACTAATTCTTATTTTAAATACATAGTTACATAGAAACTAAAAATTATTTGCCCAGTACCTGATATCTAATATTTTCCCTTTTCTCCATAGGAAATTTTGGTGTGTGGTCATTCTTTGGAAGTGAATATGACAACAAATCTGGATTTCTTCCTCAATGTGGCTCAAGTACAACTTCTTCAGCAGTTGGTACAAGCCAACATGATTGGGCTGGAATCTTCCAGTACCACCACTGAGGTAGGTTTCTCCTGGTTTGCAGCTGATTTCTTTTTATAATAACATAGCTCTGAGCAGGTGTTTACATCATCTACAGTGACAAAGTTAGAGAGGTAAGTGAAATGCATGTTTTATTATTGTTTGTTTGATCAATCTTATAACTCATTCTAATATTCTAACAGTAGGAAGGGTCTTACTTTAATAAGAATATTATTCAGTAAATTAGACTGAGGTTATTTTGCAACACCTTATGTACAAGGAGAATTGTCTGACAAATGATGAAAAATGAATTTTAAAGTAGGCTTTTAAAGTTGTTTAAATTTTGTTGAAGCTTTGGCATCTTCTCATGAATTCATATTTGTATGCACTAATTATGTTCTTCATTAAAACCAGTAAATCGTAAAATATTCTCTGTGCCTAGTACCCACTACTCACATTAAGTATCTTCACTCAAGAACTCAAGAACATAGGACTCAATCCATCTCTGAATCTTCTTGTACTTATTCAGTGAGAGAGATGATGGAACACATGACGGATCATCTTCTGAATAATTAATTAAAATAATTAATTTATTTATTTTAATAGAATCCTGTAGTGTTCAGCAGCCATCTCTTGAATTTGACATTCTTGTTTATTTCTGGAAGTCAATAGGCGATAGTGTCAGTCAATAGTGTGGAAGAGTAGTCACTAACAGTGACAGAATTGTAAGTTTAAATATTTTTTCTAAAAAAAACAACACTATTTATTAAGGTATGAAGATTCCTTATCTTCATACCAAAGTGTAGTCAGGTTGACAGCATCTTTTAAGGACAGTAGAAGTTAGTGTGACAAGGCACCAACTCCACTAGAACTGCTGTTAGACCCACTGAAAAATCTTCACAAATAAGAAAAAGAGTTAAGGGGAGAGTTGAAGAGGCAAGACACAATCAACTTGCCCTTTCCAAAAGTCTAAGGGAATAGCTGGAGAAGCTATTCCTTTTTCCTGCCCACACAGATTCAGCATGCGTGAGAGGCTGGGTGGAAATGGGAAATGATTTAGAGAAACCAAATTGTTTGTATTCCTCTCTCCTCACCCTGTCAAAACCCCAGAAGTTGTTTATATCCTGCTAACATAGGTATCACGTCATGCTCCCTCCTTTATTCCTTCCCAAGCATAGGAAACACCAATAAAGAGTGTTTTGTTACCATGTTGAACCATGAATGATGTAGTGAGAAAATGCAATGTCTCTCTCTCTTCCTTGGATACATTGCAGACACAGGGCCTCTTTTGTATATGAATATTATAAGTATGTATGGGAATATCTTCAATACTTTGTGAAGCACTGTTTTCCCATTGTCAGCGGAATGGATAGAATAAAAAGATTTGAATGGCTGCCAAAAACTTTGAGTTGGCACTGTGCAGAACTATTGCACTACTGACGTGGACTATACAAGCTTACAAGTAATTTACTAAATTATTTCATTAAGCTTTTTGTTGACTACATCCCAAGATATATATTTGTCCTTCATTATTATCTCCCTTTCATTATTGAGGTGTCCTGTCATGAGTTATGAGAATACTTCTGGGTCAAGGTGGTGGTTCCCTTCTCATTAGTAAGTTTTAAAACTACCTTGATTCACTATATTGAAAATTTTAAATCCAGTATTTTGTTTACTCTTCTGTCCATTTCTTTCTTCACTGTTCTGCAGTCACATGTGCCTATATGAAGCTACCCCATCCTCTAATATATGCATATGTATTAGTATCTTCCTATTGTTTCTTTAGTCAGCAGAGAGAAACATAATACACTGTATGCTGCTGTTTTCAACTCAGTGAACCAAGTGTGGAGCCCACACATAACTATTCATACTTCATACCTGCTAATTATTCCATTACAAGAATCAAAACTTGGCTTAGGTTGGTAGGCATCTCTGGATGCCATTCTTTTGCTCAAAACAAGACTAATGCATTGTCCAGGTACATCTTCTTATATCTTCAGGAATGGAGATTGCATTACATGTCTCAGTAAATTTCTTGTGCTAAACTACCCTCATTCTGTTGAACTTCTGTGTTTATATCCATTTTGCTTGATGCTGCCTTTCAGGGTTTCATTTCAGACTAAAGAACGAGTATGACTTCATCTTCTTCATAACCCTGCTTTAGGTAACTGGAAGCAGCAATTTGATTCCTGTTCACCATACTTAGCCTTTTATTCATCTGTCTGAACACACCCAGACCTCTCACCTTGTCCTTATATATCCTTTGATACATGCTAACCACTTGGTAACCCTCTTGATAATCCTCTGCCTGCTCAAGTTTCTTCTGTTTCTTCTACTGTTGAGCTCAAAGCTCGAGACAGTACTCTAGATGTGAACTCACAAGTATCTAACAAAAGAGAAGTAATCTCACCTCTGATCTTCCAGCTCTGCTGCCCAATAAGTGGTTATTCTTCATCACTACAGGGTCATGTCACTGTCCCATGTTCAGTTTGCCCAGTAGGACCCTTGAGTTCTTTTCTCTGCTGCTCTGTAACAGTTGGCCTCAAAACTGTTTTGAGGTTTTGTTTTGGTTTGTTTTTGTCTTTTTTTTTTTTTTAATGATGCAGGTTTGGTATTTGTACATGAATTTACATTACTGATCTATTTGCATTAAGCGTTTGCTCAGTTGTTTTCAAGGGTATTAAAAACCTATGCCCCTTCAGTGCTCCTCTTCAAGGACTCATGAATAAATAAGCAACCACACATGCAAAAGTATGTGAAAACTGCACACGGGAATTTCTGAAAAGGAAAGGGGAAAAAGCAGTGCCTTCAATTTCTTGAAATAGCTGACTGTGATGAAATCAAAATTTTACTGAATGTACTTTTATCTGCTAAAATAGTGAAAAGACTGAGGTACATACCTATCAAATACTTTGTCGATTATCTGTCAAAAACTGAACTTCAGTCCTGAAAAGTGAACTGTAACAAGAACTGTAGGATTCGAGAGATCCCTAAAACTATAAATAGAACAAGAATGGTAAATTCTTCGCTTTTTTTAATGCACCAATACCACTTTAAAAACATTACAGGGGAAATAGTGAAAGACCTCCTAGAAATACTTCTGGGTTTACACAGATCTGACCATGGCCAATGAATGTTGCAAAAATTGTTGTTCCCTACAGTGTCCAGCTGACTGACAATTCTGCATTGCTAGTAAGGATTTTGCTTTCATGTTTGTTTGTTTTTGTTGTTTGTTTGTTTGTTTTGTTTGTTTTTAAAGAAAAGACAATCCAGCATATAGAATACACAGTTCAGGCTTAGTGAAAAGGTTCAGAGAAATTTTTGGTCTAAACAGACTTTTGAGCACCAGGCTGGGGAGACAAACCAAAGTTAGATTGGAACTCACATTATTAATGAGATTTTGTGTGACACTGACTTAAGGCAATGCTGTCTGCTTGGCTTTCCTTTAGGCACACCCATTATTACTAATTAAGATAATAATTTGGATTGTGTGTTTTTCCGTCAGGGAAGCTGTTCAACCCCATTTAAAGATGCTATGTTTAGCATGTTTTCAGGAAGCCATTTTCAGAGTATGAGGTCTTCTTTAAAGCAAAATCTTAAGGTAAGATAGAATCATGGAATAATTTAGGCTGGGCAGGACCTCCGGAGTTGATATATGCAGTCAAGGTCTGTTGTTCCTCAGGTCTTCCTATTTTCCCTTTTTAAAAATGGAGGTTATGTTTCCCCTTTTCCAGTCAGTGGGAACTTCCCTGGACTGCCACAACTTCTCAAATAAATGTGATGGACATATCACCATCTTCCATGAATGAATACTCTCTGAGCTCAATCATTCAACAAGTTTTTTTATCCATCTGGTTGTTCACCCATCCAGGCCATAATGTCCTAACTTGGATGCAAGGTACATTGTGTTAAAAGTGTTAAAGGCCTTGATAAAAATTGAGGTACACGAACTGCCCCGATCTACCTTTGTCCACACACACATATCCATCTGTTTAATCATAGAAGGCAATTGGGTGATCTGTTAGATATCTGCTTTGTGGATTCTGAGGCAGGGCTAAGCATGTCAGGCAGAAGCTCATTAAACTTAGCTTTATTTATCTTTTTTGATTCTTAGCAATGTTTTGCATTTTCCCAGAGACAGTAGTTTCTCCAAATTGAGGTGAATGTCCAAGTAAAAGCTATGGATAAATAAAGCTTGTCTCTTGTGCTGCTTCTCTCATCTGTAGGCCTCCCTTTCTGATTTTTTGGTTGCAAGGTGAGCATCCAAGGATGCCAGCTATATGGGCTGTTGACAGCTCTTCCAGCAAGCAGCCATTTGAAACTAACCAATATTGCAAGAAAGACAAAAAATTTGGGGATTCTGGGGTACTGATTTATTGGGAGGCAGAGGGTGGAACTTAAGAGACAAATTCATATATCTTGGCTGTAAGATGACAAAGTGAAAGTTTTTGGAGCTGTGAATACACAAATATTTGAGACATGCAAACATCAAGGCTGAAGTAGAATCATCTACAGCTTTAGAAATAATTATAGAGATATGGAAGGAGTTATATAGTTAAATGAAATGAAAGACTGAAGTTTGAACATTGGAAAAATCACCTTTGGTGTTGAACACTGCCAAGGGATGTGACAAAAAGATTTTTGGCTCAGGTCATTTCAGTGATTTTTTATAAAAGGACAAGACTATCTGCTGTGATTTATGTAGTTTTGTTGTTATAATCTCTAACTGATCATAACAGCCCCAATAAATTTCTAGTTTTGTGGGTTTGGATTTAATAAATTTCATTCATCTGCCCTGGGTTTCAAAAACTATGCCACACTTAGTTCAAATGGGAAAAATTAGTGAATTGCATTCTCTGAAGACTAAAAATCATTAAGCAGCTAAATCCTTTTTTATTAGATAAAGAGGAACGTCAGCATATTAAGAATGCCTGGGGCATGTGGATTTACCAACAGTAATTAGTTTTGTTATTCATTAATATCAAGTAATCATCATATTAAATCTCCTTTAAAAACAACCGTATATAAAGAATAACACATGTCTATTTTTTGAAACCAGTGTTTTCAAGCAAATTAAATATTCATACTTTTTAACAAAATAAAAAACATATTTTAAGGGGGCAGGAATGAACCACATCATTAAGCAAACCAGAGATGGGGGTGATCTTTGATCTATGTATGTATTCTGCCCAGTATCCCACAGAAAAAAAAATAAAAAATCATCATTTAAGTCATAAAGCTCTAATGTAACATTCTTTTCTTCTTTCTTCTCTCTTTCTTCTTGGTCTCCTACAGTCTGCTTTCTTTCAGAAATCCATACACAAGTGTCTTGACTTCCGGTAGTCTTGACCCACTTTTGATATTCATTTGGAGATCACCAGTCTTTCGTTACATATATTTCTGCTGGTTTAGAAATTAAGTAATGAAAGCAAGGATAAATACAGTTTTGTGTTTTCTGAAAATATTTGACTTGTCTTGTTTCTCACACAGGAAGAAAAATTCTTCAGAATATCATAATACCTTCTGTAGATTTTCTTCTGAATTTAGGCTACAGGGAAAAAACCTGCATGAAGATTTTCTTTGGTCATTACTCGTTTCATTTGCAGATTTGTTCTTATTCAGAAAATGTATTTTGTTTCCTTGCTTGCTTGCTTTCCCGTATCATCCTCTGGAAGGGATAACATACTTATTCCTTTTGTACCATGTTAGTCACTGTTTTTTTGTTGTTTAATTTTGTTAATTCTAGAAATCACCATTACAATTTTCTAATCCTGTCTTCTTGTTTTTGTAAGTACCCTAAAATTTTACAAGTGCTTCCTTTATCACTTTCATCAATACTGTTTGAACTTCCTGCACAGAATTTAGAAACAAGCTAATAGAAAAATGTCAGGCCCATTAACAAATTAATATGATTGAAATGACTATGTAAATATAGTTGATACGAGGTACATCATATAGTACTGATATAGTAATGGCCATTGTGGGTAAAACTGAGGTTCATTGAGCCCTACATTAGCTAATGCCTTGGAAATAATATAAGAAAAGTTGCATTAATTATGCATCCTCTAATATTCTTTGTAATTGACGTCTTTGTAACTGATAGTCTTCAGAGTTATGTGTTTTGTTTTTTTTTCCTTATGGATTTGCCCAGTTACCTTTGAAACTCTTGAAAAATTTCATCACCTATAATAAACAGTAGCAAGGAGCTCCCCCCAACCCCCTTTTTTTCTTTCTGCTTATCATGCATCAAGTTCTTATATTAGGAAAACAAACAAATTACCAATTCATAGTGACCTCTGTCTTGGTAGAAATCAAAGAGCATAGAATTACTTAGGAAAAGGGAGACTACTGCTGGTAGTCTACTCATTGGTCTCTCAGGTCTCAGCCATGAAAGAACTTTAGAGAACCAGCAGGTTTCTCAAAGCCTCTTATCTCAGTTGCACTTAACTGTGGCTCATGCCCAGAGAGCTTTTTCTTGAATATTTAATCTGTATGATTGGAAAGAAAGCAGCCTTTTAATGGCTGATGCAAAAGGAGTTGAAGAGCTTGTTTGTTCTTCCTTTTTAAAGGGAAAAAAAAAAAAAAAAAAAGTATCCTTTAGGCAAGCAAGTTTAGCATTTACAAATTTGGTAACTCAGTGTCAGAACAATGACGTTCCTGATGACTTTGCAGTTTCAGCTGAATTGTCACTATTATATAAGTAACGTTTCAGTTGCCTTTTTTGTGTGTGTCAATGAGGACATACCTAGGAAAGAGATGGAATGTAGCTTTTCAAGGAACTGGATTTAAACAGATTGAAAGCAGGTGGCTATCCACATTGTATTACAATTTTGGCACATCGCTCATTAAGAAAACCTATGCCACTGAAATTAGTTCACGCCCAACAGATGTTTGTACCATAAAGGGATATGACCTTCTTGACACCAGTCACTGGAAGGAAAACATTTTTTCTTTTGATGTTTTGCATTAGGTACGTATTACACATGTCTTGCACGCTGAAAATAGCCCTGATTTTCTTACATAACGTACATTTTACGTAAATGCACATTCATCCCTGCTGCTTAGTCAACACAGTTAATGTTTTATAGGGAAATGTAAGGGGCTCCAAGAGCATGTGGGTTCATTTGGCAGTGGATGTTGCATTCAAAACCAAATACATTTCTGTTTCCACGTCAATTTGAAAAATCTTAAGCTATATAATAAAATTCTGTCTAAATTTTCCAGTAATCAAAATCTAGCAATAATCTCATGAAATACTACTAATTTATCTTTTTACAATATCATGGTTATAGTAAACAGTTTTTTTGGACCCCTGCCTTTAGCCCATGACTGTATGCACATGTATGAATATTAAGTGTAAAATTTCACACAATAAATTATATTAATCTATACTTGATTATGATAAACTAATGGATAACTTATTAAACCATCAGGTAATTAAGACCAGTCTTCTGCTGGACTTGCTTCAGTAGTTCCATGTTTTTTTTCTACCAGGGAACCCAGAACTGGACACAGTTGCCTGTTCTGTTGTGTTCATAGACATTTGACCTTTTTATTGCAGCGGTTATTTTTCAGGTTTTTAGACAAATGCGAAATTTCATTTTGTGCATTTCCTCCCCCAGCCAGCTGTGGCAGCACAACGGTCTAAATCTGAGTTTTAAATACAATTAAGACTATTAGGTTCAAGACAAGGAAAAGCAGTAGTCCACTTAGCATTCAGTCCAACACAAAAAAAGCTCATGTAAGCAGCTCATTTTTTATGGAAATAAAAAACTTACAGGAATGTAATTATGTGTCTGGCTGTGAACGTTGTTGTTCATTTTCTGAAGGGAAGGGAATGAATGCAATGATTGCCTTTTTCCTGTTTTGCTGTTGACTTGTAGCAAATCATTCCTATTACTGTAGGAATCAGCAGTATTACAACAGATACATTTTCAGCATAATTTCATTCTGGATTTCACTCTAGATATGAAGTGACTGTGCGTTAATCCTTGGTGATATATGCTAACTTGCAATGTGTGCCTTGTACACGTTTTAAGTGCTTTACAATCTTCTGTGAGAATCGGTATATATCTACAATTTAGAGTATTTATTTAGAGCATGCCTTTACTTATTAACAGTTATTTTTATAATATGCTCTCAGTGTTTGAAAAGGCACCTAGAAGCTACTAGTAAAATATTTGAGGATTATCTTACTCTTGATAAAATGCACCCGTACTGTGAATAAATAAGAAAAGAAATTAACTGTATTACCATTCTAATAGGGACAATTATACTCTAGTAATGTATATTGTTATATTAATCTTTCTAATCCAGGTATTCTGGCACAAAAAAAAGACCTATATGTTCACTTTCTTCCCTTAAAAAACATGCAAACAGAAAATTACAAGTCTTTCTGTGCCTAATAACTTTATGTTCATACCAGTAACTTCAAAAACCTGAAAATTTTAGGTCTTGATTTATAAAAGCTGTCTTTCTCTGGAAGTAGAGCAGAAGTCACATCCTGAAATTATTTTTGATTACAACCAGCAAATCTTTTCTAACATAGATGACCACCATACTGTTTTTTCTTCTCTGCAAAAACATTGGTACTACTTCACATCTGCTAGAGAGGATCTCTTGGATTTCTTCTCTCTCTCTGTTTTTACAGTTTATAACATGGGAATATTGATCTTGAAATTAGGCCAGTATTAAAACATTCCAAAGTTTTTACTTTTATTTGCTTTTGTTATTCTTAAAAATCTGTTCTAATCAGTTTCTCAAGGTAGTCTTGAAAGCTGAGTTTGTAATTTTGCTCTTCAGGCTTAAAACAGATCTCTCCAGTGGTAAGTTGCTTCTTACCACTGGTTTATCTAACAAAGCTAGACAACGGTTTAATACATTTTGATTTGATTCAGAAGTTTAATATTTGCTTTTTGCAAAGACATCTGAATAGTTTAACAGTGTAATTGATGAAAGATTGCAAAGAACATTTAATACTGTTAATATGCTGGAAACTAACTATCACAATCATCTGAGAAAGTATTTAGAAGAGAGTAGGTTCTTTGCTGGCAGCTTCTCTCAATAAAATATACCTTAATGATAATATCTTTTATATTATGCCTGAATTTTCCTTTACATAATTCAGAACGATCAGAATATGGACTCTCAAAACCTACAGACGTACTTCAATCTGGTAAACTGCAGTTACTCAGCATACCATAACTACTACTACTAAATGTGAATTTGACTCCCTGGTTCTACTGACATGAAAAATAAATTGTTTGGTAGGGCTAGAAGACATTACACTGATATTTGTTAGATTTTATCAAAACATTATAATTAAAAAGAGAATTCTGAAATTGTGCTTTGTACACGACATGATCAAAATGTAGTTGTATTTGATTAGCTCTACTAGTGAAACAGAAGAGTTGACATTGCTGTAGTTCTGGAATATTTTATTATTACTACGGAAGTCGTACGGTTTTAAATCATAAGGATTTTTAGAATCCTGTTTCATCTACTGATCAGCCTACTAGGATCTTCTTAAGTGTCAAGGGCTGTTCTTAACAGTCTCCTTTCAACAGTTTAACATTGCAGGTTAGAATTATATGAAATCATTGCAGGTGCCTCATCAATAAATTATCAATAAATTAAATAACTTAAGCCAATCTACTTGCTGTTATTTTTTTCCAAGCATGAATATGTTGTTTAATACTGTTTTATCAACCATAATGCTTCTGATTTCATTAAGGGGTTAATATATTCATCAGTATATATGGATTTTGTTGGAGGCATTGGGTGTACTTTGATGGATTAATATCAATACTGGATTTGTTTCATTTTAATCACTACTTAAGGTAGAACTAACCACTGGAACAACTTTTACTGATTTATGAACTGAACAAACTAATGAAAACTGGTAGATTGCCAAAATTAAGATTACAGTATTCACTGGAAAATAGATAGGGGTGCAATTTCAGGCAAGTAAGCCCTATGAAAGAGACATGTAATTAGCATTACAGATGAAAGAAATGGAATAAAAACTGATTTGGACAAATGAAGAGGATGTCCTTTGGAAAGCTCTCTTAACAATGGAAGCAGTCTGGCAGGTGTCCTAGGTTTTCTACCTTTTTTCTTTTTTTTTTTTTTTTTTTTTTTCCTGATACATAGTTGTATAGAATCCCTAACTGAGGTGAAAATGGAAATCATCATAGTTAGAATTAACTCAGACTATAAGACCTCCTTCAATTAATTCATCTTTGAGGGATTTTAAATGAAAACGTTCTAAAAATATTTTTTCTAAAAATAATAAATCACTGATAGAGTCATCATTCTTAATCTTTTCCAGTAAGTAATTATTCTCCTCTTAAAAATGTGCATCTTATTTCTTGTTTATGATAATCTATGACTCTATAAGATGAATAATTGCTGTTAATGCCCAAGTATCAGAAAATAGGTGACAGTCTATGTTATCTCTTTTCCCTTTTGTCTGGAAACCACATTTGAAATAGCTAACTATATTTTGAAGCTAGAAGAATAAAGAAAAAAATACACTGAATATATACTGGCTTTGATTATCATTGGAAAAATGTTTTTCATCTGTATCGAAGGAGAAGAATGAGGAAAAAATGCAGGGGGAAAATGGCATTTAAGCTGAGAAAAAATCCTTACTCTTCCAAATATTTGACTAGATCAAATCCTGAAGATTGTTGAGAAACTATAAACATCATTAATCTTAGTTAGGAAACTTAATTTCACTGGAAGTTCTTGGTAAATAGAAGGATTAAGTAATTGTCTCATGCCTCAAAAATAAAATACATTGTAGTACTCTGTTTTATGCTTTGTTTATGTAAATATAGGCAGTCGTCAAATAGCAACTCTGAGTTTAAACTTTAAAGGTGTGATTTCCAAACAGACTGTATTTGGTGGTTTATAGTGCAGTGTTGTAAAGAACACTGTAGACAAAAATAATAAAGTAGTGATGATTTATGTGTAAATCTTTTTTTTTTTTTTCTTTTTTAACGTATTTTAATATTCTGTAAAGAATTTCGTGCCTGGTCTCCAGTGTTGTGTTTTTACTTATTTGTAAGCCCTAGCTTTATACTCTTTTATAAATTCATCTTTGATGTACAGTAGACCTATTGTACCGACTTATTCATAGAGTATAGTCTATTATTGCAAAGAATATTGCTTTGATCTGCTTGACAGTTTTAAAGTATGGACACATATGTGGTGTATGATAAATTACCTGAGGGGTAAAGAACGTTGCTGCCTTTTCATAATTATTCACTTTTTTAGAATTAATATATGCCAAATTCTTACAAGAAGAAGATATAATACCTCCACATGGAGAACAGAAACAGAAGTGCTAGGAAAAGAAATAGAAGAGTGACTTGTAGTTAATGTAGTATTTGTACAGCAATGCACCTAAGATAATAGGTGCATTATTAATAAAAGGACTATATTTCATCACAAGGAAATTATTAACAGTTTCTTAAATATTCTTAAAAAATTAATATTCTGGTTAAAGTCTATTAATATAAATGGTAACTGGTTTTACTGCTCAGTAATAGAACAAGTGAGTTCTCAAGGAGTTTATTTCTTAGTCTGGCAAATCCATTTCCTGCTGTCCATCACTTACCGCCTGGAGATTTTTGGCAAGAGAGCATCTTATTGTCATGCCAACATTTAGAAGCAAAAAATACAAGAACTTCTCTTTGAAAAAGAAATGAAATACAAACCAACACTCATCTTGGTCTGCTTCAGCCCTCTGTAGGCACGCATAGATAACATATCTTACTGCAAATCAGTGTATCTTATATTTCTGAATTAAACATGGTCATTGAGGTCATTACAAACTATTTTTTATACAAATTACTTACAAAGTAAGGCTAGATTTCTGGAAAAATACTAATTTCTCCACAAATAATATTTTTGCTTAAACCTACCTTAAAGAGTGTTCCTAATAACTATCTACATTGGAGGTAGATATGAATACAAAATGCACCTTCCCTGAAGAACATAAAAGGTATTTTCAAATGCTTACTTTGTCTTCACAATATTTTTATGAGGGTTATAGCTCTAGGAGAGAAAACAATTACACTATTGAACACAAGATGCTTACATATTAACTTTAAGGGAAATTAAGAATCTAAAGTATTTTGCAGAGGGTGTCATCTGAATTTTTCACCCAGTCTTTGTCTTCTACCAGCATATTCTCCCTGTTCCCTCTATCGCTGTTTGCCAGGTTGCATAGTCTTGTTTGTTTATTTTCTGCTTGCCTGCTTCAGTAGGCTACAAGCCTATACCTATCCCACAGTATTTGAAAATCAAACAGGTAGTTGATAAAAACCAGCATAAGCTATTTCTTGAAAGAACCATAGCCAGATTCGTCATCTTTTCCATCCATCTTTCTTTTCGTATTCACAAGTTTTTAATTGCAGTGGTGAATGTAGCACTCAACAATCAACTGTTGCAAATATGGAAATATTTGCACACAGCAGAAGTAGAGTCCAAAAAAATTGTCTGTTTTGGAGCCCTCTCAGGCAGACCTCTGGAGTTCTGCTATTTCTGCCATTTAAAGCCTTAGCAATGGAAAAAGCTTCCAAAATTCTTCAACATATTTGCTGTTATTGTAGCTATGTCTTGTTAGCAATTAGAATATAGTAGAACCCACACAAACTTGTCTAAAAAACAAGAAGAAAATTTCTTGTTCAACTTGAGGGGAAACCGTATTTAATTATTGAGATGGTGAGGGATGGACTCTAGTGTACTGGTGAAGTGGTCATACAAAGAACAACCTGGGACTGAAACGTCTGCTTGGATTTTGTTATTCATAACAGATCGTATCCCAAGCATAATTTGCATTCAAAGCCAATACCCCAGGGACACAAGTTGTCATTGATCTGGGGGCAGTGCTGAGCAAAAAGGGTGGAAAGCTGTTGTGGTTGGATCATTGTTTTCTTTCAGAAATTCAAGGTGTGACCTGCTGATGTTTTCTGCTTTTATGATACTTGCTTCTGAGTGTTTAACTTCTGAGCACTCTGTCTGAGGTACCCAAGCACTGGCCTCAGCAGCGTTCATCAGCCTGCCAGATGATGTTTTGCCTCTAGACCTGGCTCTTGGCCAATCACTCTGAGCAAACCCCACCAGCAGATGTGACATGTTCCATAAGGCTCACCCCCACACCGATAAATTGCAAAGACAACCCACCAGCTTCCTGAATAAATGATATTAAGAGGAGGGGGGAGAGAAAGGGGGAGTAGTACGGCTCTTACATGCTCACATACCCAATCAAAATCACCAGACGCTTCACTGAGTGATAACGTACTAATTACAGCAAACTAATTAACTGAGGTCTCCAGGAAGGGGAAGGCACAGAAAAATCACCTAGAGCAGCCGGTTTCTTTCTCTCCTGGTTGAATCAAACTCTGTGCTGATTGATCATTAGAGACAATGCAGTAATAACTGCAGAAGATATAAATCATCCGCTGTCATTGCAGATTAGGCTTAAGAAAGCACTTCTGATAAATTATGATATGCTGTAATATGCTGGGTCAGGAAGTCTGGGAGATTATCCTGAAGAAGTATTTCTCTACACTTGCTTTTTTTTATACTGCTTTTCCCTATGCATCCACATATGGCTGCTGTCAGGGAGAACAGGAGCCTAGAAGGACCTTTGGGCTGACCCGGTGGGGCCATTCCTATGTTCTCCTGTAGTTGATTTCTGTTTATGGCTCTCTCATCAACTTTCTGTTGTTGCTGTAACTTCACTGTACCATAAAAAATGTGATCAGCGGGAGGTTTGTTCAAAATTGCAGTTGAAAATTACATCTCACATAAAAGTTGAAGGAATGATGGCTAATGGAGATTATAGCAGTCTTTCTTGCCTATTGTATTTTAACAGAGCAAGTTTTCTTGAGTAAAATTCAACTTAAGGAAATTTTACGTGAGGTTATCAATGCATTACTGCTGTGAAGAATGGAAAAAAAAATCAAATAGTTTTTTTTTGTTCGTGTTGAAAACAAACATAATTTTGTTTTCCATTTGTATTTTGTTTAAAAATAATAACAATCAGAAAACTGGTAAAACAACTTCCAGATAATACTACTTAAGAAGCCAGACAGCCAAAGTGTGAAATGGCAGATGCACATGTTGCACAGATGTTGTGATCACTGGTTAGTGTCCTTATGGAAAGCTTGTGTAATTGGAAGTATTTTTAGTATGCTGAAACTTTGAGAAGTTGGCATCCTCGTTTACAAGTTTCTTTTGAAGAATCTGTTTATCTTTTGCCTTTTGATTCCTGAAGTCTAAGGTAATCAGTGTTGGAGAGCCAAAACAGCCTTAGTTTCTGGGTATTGTATAGATCAGACGAATTTAGGTATGTCTTGATAGTCACAAGTGTGTTGGCACATAAAAAAGGTAATGTTGAGTGAAGATAGCTTCCTGAGGGGTTTATAGTCTTTTTTCTTTATACGTTTGAAAATTGTTGCAATGACTAGAAGCAGAGCAAACTTAGTGTACAGTAACAGTAACATCCCAGAAACAGTAGGTATTGAAACGTGAACCCATAAAAAAAAACTTCTTAGTTTTGTCTTTTTCATAGTTTGCACATTATTTATCGGATCTTGTATACCTGCTCAGTTTTGCTCCATGTGTAAAGCTTTCAGTGCTCATTTCAGGCAAAGGGAGGTCATGCAGCATGTAACCCTGTATCTTTGATATGCTGAGGCAGTCCCCAGTATCAATACAGGCTGGGTGGTGAACTGATTTAGAGGAGGCCTGCAGAGAAGGACCTGGGGATACCGATGGATGAAAAGCTGGAAATGAGCCAGCAAAGTGCGTGTACAGCCCAGAAAGACACTCATATCCTGGGCTGCATCAAAAGCACCATGACCAGCAGGTCAAGTGAGGTGGTTTTGCCCTTCTGCTCTGCCTTCATGGGACCCGATCTGGAGTGCTGCATCCAGTTCTGGGGTCCCCAGCACATGAGAGACGTGGACCTGTTAGAGTAGATGCAGAGGAGGGCCACAAAAATGATCAGGGGGCTGGAGCAGCTCTCCTATGAATCAAGGTTGAGAGTTGGGGATGTTCAACCTGGAGATGAGAAAGCTCCGGGGAGACCTTATAGTGGCTTTTCAATAGAAGTGGGCTTATAAGTAAGGTGGAGAAAGACTTTTTACCAGAGCCCATAAAAGCCCATGAAAGAAGGTAGGTTTAGATTGGATATACAGAAGAAATTGTTTATGATGAAGGTGGTGAGGCACTGGCACAGGTTGCCCAGAGAAGCTGCGGATGCCCCATCTCTGGAAGTGTTCAAAGTTAAGTTGGACACAGTAGTGAGCAACCGGATCTAGTGAAATGATCTTTTCAATGATTCTGTGGTTCTATGAGATGCTTTTTTTGGTGGGTTAGCACTGCAGTAACTGGAGAACGACAAGTTCATTGCAGCTGGTTAATATGTTTAATTGATAATAGTTGTTAGCGATGATCTCATTACCGGGGATGTGGGACTGCATTTTTGCATGAATAATTTCAAAATGGTGATACTTTTTAACTGTAGCTTTTTTTTCCCTTTTCACTATAAAACTTCTACTTTGGTTACAAAGTGTGAAATTTAACATAACAGCTGTAGGAAACAAGGAAAAGTTACAGAATTTGGATTATTTAGATTTGAAGCAGTTTGATGGAGTTTCTCAAACAGTTTGCCATGGATTAGCTTAAAATTTCAGCTCAATGATTCTTACTATGTTTGTTTTGTGGGTTTGGAAATAATGCAATATTCCCAGAAAATCATTTTCTCAGATAAGAAGAATTGCAGAAGGTTGTAGATCCTAAGCACGTACCACAAGTAGATGTCCAAATTAACACCAGTGACATAAATTGGAGCTAAGAGATGTGTTAACACTTCCTTTCATGTGTAGTGAGGTCACTTCTACATGGTTATAAATCCAGATTGTCCCCACAAGACCACCCCACAAGAATATACGAAAGAGAATCACTTCCATAACCTAAAGGGGGCCACAAAGTTTTGATAAGGAGGAATGGCATTTCATATCAAACTCAGAGTATTGTTCTTAGAATGTGAAAAAAGAGAACTAGGAGACAGAGGAAAATCCATTTTACTGTAAATATATCTTATCTTTACTGTAAATATATCTTATCTTTAGCTTGCATCCTAAAATTACTAGGAAAAAAAGCAATGTTCCAGAATAATTCTTGTAACCGAAATGGCTGTATTGAAGAGATCTTCACTTATGCTCAGACTCTGCAAAAATAATATTAAAGTGAGAAAAACATGTTTTGTGTTCTCTCTTTGAAATCTGAAACTAAGAAAATTTTTATTTTACAATGAAGTGTCTGTTTAACAAGCATTCCAACAAGTGTAATTCAGAAAGATAAATATATGGAAAAAGATAGAAATTAAATTTACAAAGTCAAGAGTTGTTAGTATAGTAAAGCCAAGCTTGAAATTGTGGATTCAAAATATATTTATTTTCCGCTAGGAAAAAAGTATTTTTTTTTTTTTCTGACTGATTTTGATGTCCACAGCATACAAATAAAGGGAAAAATGGTATCTTGTAACCCATAACATTTTAAACGCTGTGAATGATTCAGGACCAGTTTCTCAAACAATTTTCTTAATGTTTTTTGTGCTTACGTAAGGTGCTAAGATGTATGTGTGTACCACAATCTCACACAAAATATAGCTGGTGGTGAGATTTACCCAAAATAATCTGCAAATAAGTTTGTGAATAATAGACGTGCTTCCAAATCTTCCTTGTATGGACACTCCAAAGCATCAAAAATGCTTCAAAATCAAAAGGGATTTTACATTATTAATGAAATGAAAAATACAAATATTTCTTCAGAATACTAAGAAGCTTCTTATCAATAGCATTTAAAGACTTCCTACTTTTTTTTGTCTTAATCTACATTACTTGACTACGTGAACCATACCCTATTGTTTCTCCTCTATGGATTATATTTCTTTTGTCGCACACTACTCTTAACCCTTAGGGTAGTTTAAAAAGAGAAATGTTCTGTCCAGTCTCTTTATTAGATAGCCTGCCTAGCAATATTTTGAACATAACTTGTGGATATTATTTTTTATTATCAGTAACTTAAATATTATCATACTTTCTTATCAAAATAAAGATTGTTTTTAATAACTAAATGGTATGTGAAGTTAATTTAAAACTTTGCTGTTCCAGATCATTTAATGTATTAACCAAAAAATCTGTTGTATTCCTCACAGAGTTGATAAAAAATATTGCTATGAAATAGGTCCAAAATTCAAAGTGTTCCTTAAATTACAGAACGTGGAAAAATTCTCATTGGTTAACTTTGTTGTTAAAAAAAAAAAAAAAAAAAAAAGTATATTATGATAGCTCTGCCATAAATCACAAATCCAGTTGACAACAGCAGGACAAGGGAGATGATTTTCAAAATGTCAAAAAAGAGTGGACAACATGGGCTCAAAATCACCACAAGCTGAATGTGAGAGAGCATGTGCTTGGACTTGCTCACACTGTAGCCATTGAATGTGTCATGGTGATGATTTGCTTAATCGTCTGATGGAGAAACGAAAATTTGAGTGTTAGGTCATACGAAGTATAACTGAGGGCTCTGCATTCTCTGATCCTTACTAATCTTCTCCTTTGAGTCATCTGATGTTGGTATCCAGGAGGGTTTGACTCTGTGACAACATTACCTTTAGACACCACCAGTTACAGTTTCTTCATCACCTTCTTGTTAGTGTGGAAAACTTGATTCTCGACATTAATTGTAAACACATGGACTCTTTTAATTCTCTTGATTTTAAAGTGAAATTATGGTGTTGCTTTTTTTTCTTAAAGGGAAAGCTGAGGGATAAAAAAAAGAAAGCATAGTGGAAGCCAGTAGAGAGCCAATTAAAGTAATTCTCAGTGGACAGTGAGCAACCTTAAGTTTTGAACTTCCCTGTTTTCTTTGAGAGAAGGGTCCTCACTTTTCCCTGACATTCCTTCATGAGAAATATTTTTTTTTCATGTATTTGCATTTGAACCTATTTTTAGAACTATATGAAGCTATTATGATCCCTCTGTGTATCAGGTTTCCACAAATAATATGTATTATTATGTGTTCTCAACCAAATTCGAAAAGCAGACTGGAAGTCTTGAAGTTCATTTTTTATCTGTTTTGTAAAAATCAGGAAAAGGATGGTGAGAAACCAAACCAGGTATTGCCACTGAGTGAAAACCCTTACTCAGTAGCTGGCAGGAGACACTGTTTGGCCACTTGTGTGGCTTGTGTAATCAGCATGGTCAGCTTGGGATAAATATGCTCTTTAATTTCATACTGATTTTCATAAGGCCAGGATTTTACTTTAGTACTGCCCTGTATCTTAAGCAATAATCTTTCGTAATTATGAATGCCTTCAAATAGGCATAATCTTTCAGAGTATATTGCTTTTAATCATATTAGCTGCCTTCCCACTTTTTCAATTTTTCTGGCCAGCTGTAGTCTGTTTTCATACTCAGGTAATGCTGCATCATCTGAGACAACCTAGTGGAATGTTACATCCTGTAACTCATCCCAGAGATTTTGGCAGGAAACAAATGTGGTTATTTTCTCAAAAACTCATGTGCCTGTTCTAGTAGAAATTCAAGAACCTTTCATACAGTTTAAAGAGTGACAAGACTACTTGTATGAATGAAGTTTCTTGCTTATCAGTAGTGTGTTTAAACATAAAAGAGAATAGCCTTTTATTTATTTAAGATCAAAAAGATACAAAGATGTTCAACAAGTCCAAATTATTACATTGGATAGAATTAAGTGGTGTTTACTGGTTCCTCTCAAGTGAATTTGCATGAGTCTGAGCTGCAGCAGTATCCTTGGGCCATTTACAACCAGTTTTATGCTGAGCAGGATTAGCTATAGTTATATTACAGTTTAATAATTTCTGTAATGTTTTAAACTGAAAAATAAAAAATCAATACTCCTTCAATTCAGGGAATTGCTAATGAGTCAATCTCATCTAAATCTGAAAATCTGTAGGACTTCATTAGATATGTTTAATTTAATTACAAGGTGAGCCTTGTTTCCTATTCCTACTCATGTTGAAGATCTAAAACCTTGAATTGTAAAAGGAAGCTGTATGAGATAAATGGGTGCCTACATGTTTTTTTCCAAATACAGAATAACATGAACATGTGTGTAATATATTAGCACGTTTGAGACATACATGTGCATAGAATTCATGGACAAAATTTGCACTACGTATAACTTCATTTTCTTAGTTTAAGTTGTTCCAGAAATTAGTCTTATTCACTTGCATAGTAATCAGATTTAATTGTTTAAACTGCATGAGAGTTTGCTTACATCAGAAAAGATTTTAATAAACTTAAAATCCATATAGTTTGACATCTAACGAAGTCTTACTTTCCTTTGAGATAGAGTAACTGTTGACCTCATTGTTTTTTGTTTTGTTTTGTGTTTTGTTTTTTTTTCCATGCGGCTGCCCGTAGTTTGCTATTTTATATGATAAATGTAAAATTAATCTTTGTTTGCTGAAGGAAGACATTTTTCTCTGATATAAAAATATCACTTTGCATTTGTCTGTTAGTCAGAACAGGGAAAAGCCTAATGTCTTAGTGTATAGCTCCTCTGCACAACCAGTAGCTTTAGTTTAGGTGCAGAAACCCTGAATGTCACAGCCTTTGCTTTTCTTGATCTTTGTGCATATAACTGAGAAGCAAGTAAGCTGTGGGGAAGGAGCAGAGATGAGGACATTTCAAGTTGTCTTCTTCCCCCCTGTACTTTCAAAGCAGGAGTGTTCCTGTGTTGTTTTTTTGTGTGTGTGTTTTGTTTTTTTTTTTTAACAGTTTGAGCACAACACCCATGGATTAACAGATCATCACAGGATCCCCTTTCTTGTTTGGCAGTAGTACTATTTTGCTCTGTCAAATGAGGGATCTGAACATAAATAGCAAGGTCACAAACAAAAATCGCAGGAGCTGGATTAAGTACTTCATCTTGCAAGTCCTAGCTTATTGCTTTGTATCTTTTCCAAACCCTGCAAAGAGACACTTCCCTTTGCTTACAAGCGCTTGAGCTTGTTGTGTTCACAGTGTGCCCCCAGTTGAGAAAATATGAAAAGTCTAATAGTGTGCAATACAGTAGGATCCTTACTTCATACTAAAGATGGGACACTATTCTAGAAATGCTGAAATTGTAGCTAATATGAATTATTCACACTGAATGAAAGGCACAGAGAAAGTAATTTTGAAAATCTGTAAATGGTCCTGCTGCATACTGACTGGTAAATCTGAAATAGGTTCTCATTTCAACTGAGAAAAATTTAATGAGGACTTCTCTCTTGGGAAAGCAAAAAACTTTTTCCCCATCTCTGTTAAAAATACATGTAAGGTTTTTGCATTAGTTTCTTGATCTACAATTTCTGTTGAACAAAGTTGTTTTCTTTGCTAGGGTGATTTGTAAGGAGTTCAGATGAAGACAAATAGACATTTGCTGGTCCACATGTACATGGACATTAACTTGGTTTCTGTGTCATCTTGCTTTTAATGCAGTAAAATTTGTGGAATGGCCAATTTTTTTGAAATATAAATGACAGTAGAGGTTTACCTTCTGATCATTTTTTGTCCTTGGGCTGTTCTATTCATAAAGTTTTAAAAGTAAGCTTGTAGCTTGATAGTTTCAGAGAGAGTGCTAGAAGTGTAACTTTGTGAGATTGCCAATAAAAACCCTTAGCTGGAATAGCTGAATAATACTTGCATCATTTTCCTGGTAGCTTTACCAGGAATCCCACATAGCCACTTGTCGGATGTTTTCCTGAAAATAAACTGGTCTTTGGTTAGGTCAAGGACACTGTCAAAATAAAGTCCTTGCCAGTATCTTGAGTCATCGCCATACCCTGTTTCCATTGTTAGGAAGCTTTGTCTCATCATTTGATTTTGTTGCCAAAAACAGCAGAGAGAAATCTTTTTGAAGGGCTGTGCAGTACTTTTTTGATACTTCCTATAAGCAAATGTTTTCATTCTATTAGAAACTTGGGTGCAATTCATATATTGGGAAAATGCCTTTAAATTTACTTTGCTACTAAGACTCTTCAATGCAGAAATATTTTTTTTTCAACAAAGTAAATAATAGGCGAGAGACTAAAGTAACCTCACTCTAAAATAAAAAATCTTAAAAGAAAGGGTCCATTTTGTAGATAGGAAGACAAAACACATAACGAATATTCAAAAGAATGTATGCATGCTTGTAGATGTGCACGCATGCACAATGGAAAATGTGACGAGGCCCACATGTATAGGTCCCATGGCTTTGATTAGTATGATGAAATCCAGTATTATTTGTGTTCTCATTTAGATAGTAGAGGTAGTTGTCTCACTAACTTGCATTGCAGAGTGGTTTTGGTGAGTATGGAGAAGATTAAAAACCAGGAAAATATTTCCATTTGTACATTTTTGCAGCTGATCAAGTCACCAGTTGCTGTATCAAACAGTGAAATCATAGATTATAATTGTGATAGACTGATATGAGTCATGCATGTGATACTAATAACATCTACTGAATCAAATTCAGGTTTGCAGCCACTTCAAATAGTCCTGAACTTTTTTCTGCAGATAAGTGACTACAAGTACCTATTCAGAGGGAACAATGTAAAGCCATAGTATGTAGCTCTGGTGTTTCTGCTATGCTAATTAATATTTTTGCGTAATAATCTTCAATGTTAGAATTTTTTTTCTTTAGCAAATGTTTCTAGCCAGCATTTCCGACTCATGTTGTTTAATTGACACCGTACCTTCTTCCCGAACTACCCGTGACTCATTGCACGGATCACGACTGAAAGCTTCATTCTGAACTTCTCCTAACATCTCCATTAATTTTAGCTCTCTCCATCAAAGTATAGGAGTAATAATGACTTGGTAGAGTATTCTCGGAAATGAACAGTGACAACTATTTCAAATTATTGTGAGTGTGGGTAAAACAGATAATGTGGAAAACTAAACTTGATTAGCAAAGAAGGATGTGGGAGTACTGGTTGACAGCCAGCTAAACATGAGCCAACAGTGTGCCCAGGTGGACAAGAAAGCCAATGGCATCTTAGCTTGTATGAGAAATAGTGTGGTCAGTGGAACTTGAGAAGTGATTGACCCCTTGTACATAGCACTGATCAGACCACACCTCGAATATTGTGTTCAGTTTTGGGCCTCTCACTACAAGAAGGACATTGAGTTGCTTGAGCATGTGTAGAAAAAAGCAATGAAGCTGGTGAAGGGACTAGCAAACAAGACTCATGAGGAGAAGCTGAGGGAACTGGGATTCTTGAGTCTGGAGAAAAGCAGGCTGAGGGGAGACCTCATCACTCCATACAACTACTCAAAAGGAGGATATAGTGAGGAGGGTGTCAGTCTCTTTTCTCAGGTGGCAAGTGATAGGATGTGAGGGGAATGTCTAAAGTTGCATTAGGGGCGTTTTAGGTAGGATATTGGAAGAATTTCTTCACGGAGAAGGTGGTAAAGCATTGGAATGGGCTGCACAGGGAAGTGGTGGAGTCCCCATCCCTGGAGGTATTGAAGAGATGTGTGGACGTGGCACTGAGGGACAGGGTTTAGTGATGGGAAGGTCAAGTTTGTGGTTGCTCTTGGTGATCTTGAAGGCCTTTTTCAACCTAGAGGATTCTATGATTCTAAAAATCTATTGGCTTTACTGAGTATGGATTTCATCAAACTCATCTGAAGAGCAGTGAATTAATGTAGTACTTCAGCAAGTCAGGTGTCTTCACGTAGCTCTAGGTGTAGTTAAGTATTTGTCTGGACTAGTTCACCAGTGATCTTGCAGTAAGTTGTATCTTTTCTTTGGTTTCTCACTGGAACATGCAATTTGGTTTCCAAAATTCTGCTGATAAAGGTCAATCACTTTTGGTGATTCTTAGACTTCCAAAACATGGAGAGAAGAGAGGAAAAATTATTCGGAATCACAAATAACATTTTTGCTAATCTGTTGATGTTCATACAAAGTAGTTTCTCAATAGGCTGGTTTGAGCTGAATGCCTCTCTATTTGTCCAAGCTTGTCCATGATGAAGCCCCGATGCATAGCATGGGGATTTATGCCAAAGATCAGTTTGGACCAGCTAACAAAATAATATATGTCAGAAATTTAGCTTTTATAAATTGCACATCCTCTCTGTATTCTGCTTGTATTTTTCAGCAAGCAAAGAAATATGATTAGTTACAGTAGTAGGTTCCCCAGGTACTTACGTGCTGCAGTCTGGTAGAGAATTTTCCAGTAGGTACTGTAAAATTGAAAACCAATTTTAAAATAAAAGCTATACATTTTGTAATATATATATTTGTATATATAATTTAAATATCAGTACATAATAATGCTTATCTCTGTAAGCATTTAAAGCTTGTTAGTGTTTATGAAGTAACTCAAGCAGAACATTGATCTCTTATGTGTTGTGTGTTGTCTTTTTTTGTTCCGTTCATTTTTATGCTTCTCCTTAACTTTTATTTTGCTGGAGATGAAAGATTTGAGTAAAAGGAGTTCATAGCTGTGTCATACCGCTGCATATACTGTAGGTTTAGTATCTTAAAAAGGCTTTAGAGACAAACAGTAAATGTTAAGATACCTCCTCCACGACTGCTTTTGATAAAATATTCTATAGCGGTACAATAAAGGATGAACATTTTAAATTACATTCATAAAAGTCATTTTTTACCATGTATTCAATAAATAACGCAGTTTTGTCCATTTTTTTGTGCAAGCTGTTTGGAGATTCCTGAAAATGAACCATCCAGAGCTTGCTTGCTTGCTTTTCAAAGGTTACTCTTTCAGTAATAGACATGAAAACCAACAGCTTAAAAATTGTCTTTGAAAAGGTGTACCTTGCATAATGGAAGATACAGTGGAAGAGTTGGAGGCTATTTGGAACGCTAGCTTTAAGGCAGCACCTCACAAATATTTTGATAGTATGGATCATGGTCATATTGGTTTTATGTTGTATGCATTTACAGCAGTGCATATTTTCTACATGGCCACTGCAGCAGTTGCATAACTGAGCAATAATACTTGGAATCGTATTTAAGAAAGTATTTAAATAAACTTCCATAACTAGGAAAAAGAAGAAAACAGCAGTTCTTAGTGAAGGAACAGAAACTTTATGGACCAAAATTAGAAAAATTCTTTTTATGAAAAAAACAGTGTATATAAATAATGTTGAGTAATAATCTCAAGTCTTTTTATATCTATCTATATAATATGCCGTAATAATACCATATAGAAGTAGATAAAGGCCAAAAGTGTTTTTCAGTGAGAGAACAAAACTCGTATGTGTACTGTGGCCCATTTCTTTTCTTTCATGTCATCACCAGCCCACTGTTAGATGATTCCAATGAAATCTTAGCACTGCAGTTAGAAGCTTTGAAAATGGCAGACTACTGCAGGATGTCTTTAGTAATAATTCTCAGTTGATTTTCCTGTAAGGTATATAGTCAAATCTCAGCATAATTTGAGCTCTGGGCACTTTGAAGCCAGCTTCCTAGCACTGAGGAGATGAGGGCACTTGGAAGACTGCCAGACTCAATCAGTCAGAAAAACCTGAAGGTGTAGTTCTGTGTATTTACCTCTCCTGAAGTGGGCTTATAAGGGTTGTGTTTCTCACGTCTCATTCCTGCTCCAATACTACAATTGTTTGGTATTTTTTAATTATTTTTAAGTTCAGAGGGCACCACTTAGGGTGTAATTTTGAGGCTAATTGAGTGATTCCAAACTGGACTGCCACAATTGATCCTTCTCTTGAGATAAAATACAATGAGCCAGTGCCCAGAATATAACATACCAAAAACAAATACCTTTTTTTTCCCTGGATTTTTTTTTTCTGGGATTATTTTGGGTGCTTCAAGACCCAGAACCGGCTGTGTTATACAGCCATACTAAGCACAAATGAGGAGACATAAAATCAGTCTTTCATGGCATTGTACACGGAGGCCATGACAAAAAGCTTGCTAAAAATGAGAATATTTTTTGATGGCCTAGATCAAATTAACTGTATTCCGGAACTCTCAGTTTCCTGGTCTTCAGTTCATATGGCACTTCATGTGCTTTACTTCCCCATGAAGTCTTTTTGTAAGGTACTCTACACAAATTGAAACATGATTTAGTCAAACATTGGGCTAGGTACAAGTGTATCTGGCTTGATACATGTGAGATGTAACAACCTTAAAAAAAAAAAAAAAAAAAAAAAACATTAAGGGAAAAAAAGATAATTTTCCAGACATCTGGAAGCTTTAAAACCTTAGGCACTCAACATCCCAGCATACGTTTCAGTGAGCAATTGTGTGCCAACAGTTGGATATTTCTCACTGGAGATTGCTGTACTGTGGATTTTTCAGCTTGTGGCATGTAGGCTGACTCAGTCTGACATTACTGGAAATAATGTGGAAGGAAGTTTGTTGACTTGGGCAACGTTTGTACATAACGTCTTCTAATCTTCTATGATTTTAGTTATTTTAATTGTCTGTAGGATGTTCAAAACATATAGAGGCTCTAATATATCTGAAGAAAAAAAATATAGCATATGATTTGGGGGATAGTTTGTTTAGCTGTATGCTTATTTGATTAAGGGTCTACAGGTAGAATCTATGTTATGATAGCCAACTAAGTTACTTTACTGTGTTACAGTAATGACTAATTTCATTGTTCGTACACTCATTCATTCTATCCTAGAAAACAATGCTTAAATTAGCATCCTGAGGTTTTGTTGAATCCTGCTTTGAATCACTGCTATGGTATTTGGCATCTAGTCCTACATCTTTTCATTCGAACATTGAATAGTAGTTAATGGCAGAATATTCCAATTTACTCCAGTGGGAGTAAATAACTTTGTTATACTTCTCATCTCCGGATGTCCTAACACTGAATCATCAGATATTCCCATACTTAGAATTCGAAAATGATTTAAATTCTTGAATTTAAAACTTGTTCATTGAGTTCTTACTTTATACATCCTCATCACATAGGAAAGTTTTTGACCCATGATAGAACACCTGGTCAAGAAAACATCAGTGTGTAGGACCCAGGATTTTTTGCACCTAATCCCACTCAGTCACACTGTGATTTCCCAGGACTGGTCAGTGGCAACACCACTTAAAACGATCCCACCACAGGCTTGGTTGTTATGTTGTTGTTATTACAATGTACTTAGGCACACCAGTGAATGTGAGTTAATTCAACCTTGTGACATTTTCAGTTAGGTTGATGAAGCAAAGTTCTTTCTACAAGATTAGATCAATGTTAAACCACAATTTAGTTCTGTGATCTTTCTACGTAAAAATGTGGTCTAAAACTCTGACTGGTGCAATTACAGCCTTATATTGAAATCTTAATACTGAAATGGTAGAGAATGTCATGCAAAATCAAGCTGACATTTCAACTGTTTTTTTTAAAACTTGTCGGAGTGAGGTATACAAGCAGACTCCCATGAAAAATATTGTTTCTTGGCCTTAACAAAAAAAGAATGTGCAAAAATAAGCAAACACTAATCGTTTGTAAAGTAAATATATTCATTGTAATCCAGATGCTTTTCATGTAAAGGCAAAAATATGAACTTAAAAATTATGAAACTAAATTTTCAAAAATAACACAGAAAGTAATACTTTTAGTAGAAATGTTAAGGAAAGATTACTGTTTGACAAAGAATTCTGGCAGATTTCAGCCTGGTCTTTTCAATTTGAAAATGTGCCTTCAAAAAAAATAAAAGAAAAAAAAAAAACAATTGAACACAAAATTGAACAAAACTTCTTCCTGGCCTTTAATAGTATAGCATAATAAGCATACTGTTTGTATTAAGATTAAAAATTTAATTCTGTTGGAGTTAGGAAGGATTTAGCATTTGCATATAACCATGTTAAAATTGGAACATTTAGCACAGCTTTGATTTATGAATATTTGGATCAGTGTTTAACAGAATGTAGCCTCTTACTTTAGTTTTGAAGAGCTGGAAAAGCATTACACAAGCTGTGAAGCTGTGTTGTATTGTTCCTAGCCATCACATCTTTCACATAATTCGTGCAGTATTATGAAAACTAAAATTGAAAATTCCTGTCAGGAAGAGTTCTGCAGGCCTGTGAGACCATAAACAGCATTACACTTAAAATTCACATCATTTATTTTACAGCAAATTCTGATTAAAAAGAAAATTATTTAGTGAAAAAAATAAATTGACTTTTATACGAAATAAACTATTTTTAAAATTTCTGATATTTTTGTTGCATCATTTTGACTTCATTTAGTAGTTCCCTTTTTGTAGGAGTGTTTTGGATTCAGAACTTTCTGCATTGTTACATTGATACAAGTACAAGCAAGTTGTCTATATTAAACTGCAGGACTGAAGTTTTAATTTAAAACTTAAGAGCAACTTTATTAGACCAGAAAAAGTAATTTAGTAGTCCAAAATGTTTTTATGTGTGTGTTTCATTATATTTTCCATGTGAGATTAATATGTCAGTTTAAAAACTAACTTTGATAGTGGTCAGAATTATTGTCATTCGTATAATTCATATTCAAATCAAAACAGAATTGTTCAGTAGAACAAAGTGGTAAACAAGTTAGCAAAGAAAATAAAAATAGATCTATAGAAAACAACGGTACATCAAATACATTCATATGCTGTTGGAGAATCTTTGATGAAGTATATGAAGAATGTAGAATAAATCCAGAAGGAAAATACACAGTGTTTTCTTCATAATTCCAGTTTAACCACAACAGGAAAATAAGATATAAAATAAAATAAAATAAAATAAAATAAAATAAAATAAAATAAAATAAAATAAAATAGGAATGGTCATTTTTTTGTAGCTTAGGCAGGATTTTTATTTCCATGAAAATACTACTACTTTTTAGCAAGAGAAATAAAACTAGGTCATATGTCACAGTGATGTACCAGATGTGATTGGCACTTTGATTCTGTGGTTTCACACTTGTGACTCTTTCCATAATTTATGTAATGTGAAGAATGATCTCACGATTGGCTGAAGGTTTTTGATCAGAGTTAAGGAATGGCTATGCTGAAGGCTGGAAATTTTACTTCAATACTGCCATTATATAACCATAATTAATATGAGTAGCTGGAAAAATTATGCAGATGTAGATGGTTTTGATCTAGAGCAGTTGCACTTCCAAAGATTATATTGCTTACGTTTGATCCATTAATTAGAGAATTAGTCTGTAAAGTGCAATAAAGTACCAGTAAAAGAAAATAAAACTGGTAGAAAGGTTTACAGTGAAACTGCATGTGTTTACATTTGTTATTGTTGAAAACTCCAGAAAGATTACGAAAATGAAAATATAATGAAAAACATCAATTGTAAAACACCATTCTCTGATTTGGAAAATGTGTTAATTATTGGTCTAAAATATTAGTTTGTGTGTTTACCTTGATAATTTTGCTGCCTCTCTTCATGGATTGAAACTTTCAAGACATGTCTCTGCTATCTGAAGACTTTCATCAGAAATAGAAAATAAATAAGGATTGCCTGGCCATGGTTGCACTAACCTAATGGGACTGCTCACCAATTTTGCTAAGCAAATCTGTTTATTTACCATAGATTTTAAGATGTGCTTCTCAGTGTGTGTTCTGCAGGACATGCTATTTCCACACTCTCTCACTAGATAGATATATATGTCATATGCCCTATTGAACTCAAGGGGTTAAGCTAGTAAAGTTACCTATCTCAACACATGAAAAGGAAGAATTAGCCGCAGTTCCCTAGCTACTAGTGTAGCTTTCAACACCTTTCCTATGGTGTCTAGTATTGATAGGATATATAACTGTGAAAAGACGAGAAAATGCACTGAAGTGATCTAAGTAAACTATCATCTTGACATGTTTTTTCTAGCTATTGAAAACCTTTCCATATTGCAACTCATTCTGACAGTGAAACTGTAGAATTCCTCTGATTTAAGTACCATCTGGTTATGCTCAAAGCTTTAAAGCTATTATCTCAGCATAAAATTTCAGCGTCCTATACTTTTTTCTTCGCCAAACTATCCATTTTTAAGCCACAAATATTTTTCCAGTCCTTTCAGATTTTATCTAAAAGTATATTTTAACAGTATTTAAATAGTTCTTAAACAATAACAATTTATCTTGATAGATGACATGCTGTGTTTTTTCATTTTATTTTAATTAGCCATTGTGGAACCAAATTCCCTTTTGTTTTACTCCTTTGAATACTGTTTAATTACAGTTATCATGCCAAATATCTTAAAGGTTATTTTACCAATACAGTTTCATTTAACATAAGCCATGTGGAATCAATAGTCCTGTTTCCTAAAGTGAATGCTTGGAAAATCTTACATTCATATGTTAAGAGTACACATCCTTTCCTCATTAGTTGGAAAGTACAGGGATTTTGGCACAGGTTCTGTGTGGAAGCATTGTGCAGCTTTTATATGGATTTTGTTTTTAGCCTTTGATGACACTGTTTAGAATAGGAAGTATCTAATAAGTAAAGCATTTTGTCTAATGTGCTGCCAGTGTGTTTAATATATGCCTGGAGGTCTGAAACATTATCTTCTCCACTACAGTAATATGCATTTAATTCTCTGAAAGCAGAAGGTCGAACTTTTAAAAGGGACTCAAAGTACATTTTCAACTAAAATAATTTAAAACACATGGGATAGGGGACCAGAGTAATGTACAGTTGGTTTTTATGGTTTAATCATGATCATGTTAATGCACACCAGTAGCTAATTAAAGAAAACTTTTATTGTTCATTTTAAATGGGTTATGTAAAGAGTAAGAGAATTGATATAATACAGCCCAATGATAAATGTTACCATTACATTTGCTAACAGCAAGCTGATATTGCTGTTCTTGACATCTTTAAAGTATTGGCCCATTTATTCCATAATAAAGCAAAAAATCTTTTTGGAGGAGTTATCCTGAGAGTCATTCCCTCTCATCTCCAATCCCATACCTAAATGATGCCCAGGTTTATTATTAGGCATACTTTCAGGTTTACTGTGAAACCTGGGAGAAGGCTCAATGCTTACCGAGCAGAAATTGATGCAAAAAGTTCCAGTGGTACTTCTGCACCTTTATTTTGTACAGAGTCATATTATTAAAAAGCTGTCTAGCAAATCATCCCTCACTCGTTCCAACCTTTATAATATGTGTGGTAAGAGAATGCATAAGTCAAAGTTTAATTGTTGGGCTGGGTGGCATGGAAAATTGCAATAGGATATGGTGCTTTTTACCTTTTGGGCACTGGTTCGTATTGCATGCTACTTTGTACTGAGCAGAAGTTACCATCTGACTGCTGTTCAGTGACCTGTGTGAATTGATTTGGGGGTCCCAGTAATTCTTTTAGTTGAATGTCCACAGAACAGGAAACTCAGCAGTTGGGACCAATTAGCACCCTTGCAGTATACTGAGAGTAGTCAGAGAAACTAACTAAAGTATGAATGGGGATGGGGGTAGAGGTACTTTCCTACCTTCCTTGAGGTGCTTCACACAGAGGAACACATTTAATAGATGCTTAAAACAAGGCAGAAGAAAAGAACTAGGATTTAAGTCAAATATATTTAGGTGTGAGAATAGATGATCCATTCAGAAAACAGAAGCAGGATGCTTTCTCCCTTCACTCAGTCATACATACGCAATGCTTTTCTCTCTGGAATATCACCATTTAGTGGCTGACGTTCTATTTTCAATCCTTCTGGCAAAGTCAGGTATAACTTAAATGTCAGTAATCTGTAGAAATTACTCCTGCATAGAGGAAAACAAGATAATACCATGTAATGCCATAAAAGTATATTTCTCTGCAGAACTATAGTTTCTAAAAAGATTTTTCATAGTGCTGAATGGAAGGCTTTGGAGTAACGAAGAACTTCTGGGTTTAACAGCATATGCCCTCTACTTCATTTCAGGCAGTATTTCCATGAAATAATGGCAAGAGCATTCCACAGCTCCATCCCTTCTGCCTTTTGCATGCCCTCAATGCATGAACAATAAAACCATCTATGCCATTTTGAAAGTACCATCAGTACAAGACACGGGGAAAGCACGTTATGGTTTACCAAACACAGAGGCTGAGGTGTAAATAGTCTAACCTTGCTAGGATATCAGGAGAGGTCATGGTTTCTTGGCTTATAACGTTGTAATTCATTAGAATGGTTTCCAGTTATTTTTACAGAGGCTACATGAAAAGTGGTATCACTTTTACAAGTCAGTGATATGAGTCTGTCATAGAAATCAGCCACAAGGAAGTTTATTGGTTATTTGAAAAATATGTACGTGAGTGAATCTGAAAAGATTGTAACCAGAGCTGGCAAAAACCTTTTCAAAGAAAATCTCAGCTAGTTAATGGTTCTGTTTTAGGATTTCCTTTGTAATATTTTCTTTAGTATGGCCATGCCTTTAAAGAAATAGAGGGGGAGGGTTTGCTCCCTTTGTTTCAGAAAGCACAATGAAAAGGAACCTTTAGAAAAGCAGCTTTTCTTTAACTCCCACCACCACCTATTTTCGACAGTAAATGTAGAACCTACATTTACTGCTGTATAAAGACTAAAGTTTGAAGAAATTCAGTAATCACTGCCCTTCATTTCTGTAGCTGCTAATAAGTTTTGTAAGTTCTTTTAATTCATGCTTACATTTTTCAAATGGAAGTTAAGGTATGTTTTACCCTAGTTTATATCTCCCTTTTCAAAGATTCCTTATAGTAGAAAAGACAAAAAGAAACTGTTAAAGTAGGCCCTGGAAAAATAAATAAATAAATAAATGAAATCATTGAGTCAGTGTGCACACTGGCAGCCAAAAAAAAAAAAAAAAAAAAGCAAAATACTGGACATAATCAGTTTGGAGATGGAGAGCAAGACTTAAGGCATTGTTTTGCTGCTATATAAAACTGTAGTGCTCGTATTTGTGCTCCTTTATCTAACTCCCCTGTGCACTGTTTAAGAAGTGCATAGTGGAGTTAGATAAGTCAGAGAGAGGAAACTAAAACAAATAAAGGTGCTGGAGCAGCTGCTTTGTGAAGAGATACCCAAAAGGCTGGGACCCTACTGTCCTGAGAGGAGAAGGTTGAGGGGTATGTGATCAAGGTTTACAAAGTCATAACAGCACTGACAAAGCTGACCATGAAACAGTTGTTCAAATCCTACGCTACAAAAAATTGGGGGTCATGCAATAGAACTAGCGGGAGATTGGTTTAAACTGAATACAGATTTTGAAATTTGCTGCCCCAGAAGCTTGTGGAGGCCAGACAGTGTCAGCGTATTCAGAAAGGAAGTGGATAAATCATGATAAGAAGTCCAGAAAGTGTCACTAGAAGGACTACACAGGCATGTACCCACTGGCATCCCAAATGCAGCAGCTATGGATGCTTAGGGAGTAGAAGGGGAACAAATTGCAGTAAGTGGCCAGCATCCCGTCTCTCTCAATAGGGTCTCCTCCTAGCGCTGTCAGAAACGGCATACTGTGCTGGGTGGGTCATGCATCTGAAAGAGTTGGGCATTTCTTACGGTAACTTTTTTGCTAATCGGAGCAGAAACATTTCTTCTGGGCAGCACAGATAGAAGTGCTAGTAATTCTGTGGAAGCTATCTGTGGTAATGCATGAGTCTAAAGTCCACATGAATCACAAGAGTTGGTCTTCCATCATCATTACTTATTATTATTACTATTGAATTTATGCATTTTTTTTCTTTCCAAATCTTTTTGCGTATATGCCCCCCACCTTGTCCTCAAGTTCTTTGTAGGATTTCTACTTGTTTCAGCAGCGGTATTTGCAAGTGTATCCTGTTCCTGGATAGTAAGCTCTGCAAATTAGTTTTGTTTCATTGGTTTATTTCTTACAATAGAAGTTATTTTAAGTGTTTATTCAGTGGTGTGTGTTTTGTTTTTGAAATATTTCTATATGCAATGATTTCTCACCTGAAACCCTGTGGATTACAAGGTTGGAAACCCAGCCAAGGTTATTCTTGGTGAGTCTTGGTAAGCAAAGAGCTCAGACTCCATCACAGGGGTAGTCTATAGATATTGCGTGATGTTTCCTTCAACTTTGGTGTTTAACATAAGTTAGCTGTTATTTCCATAACTCTAAGAAAAATACTAATTCTACAACATAATATTTACACTTTTCAGCTTACAATTTCTATTTTATCTTTTTGTCATTTTGCAGTAGATTAATATTGCTATCTCTTTCGTGTTGTCACAGTAAAATATTTTAGTGCCAAAGAAGACTTCTTGAGCATCAGTGCTCAAAACTATTTCAAAATGCTCAAAAATAGTTATAACTAGGCTTTTTATTTACGATGTATTCTTTTACAGAGATATGGTTTCATATTAATCTTTATATTTCTTGTAGAATCTTTAGCATATAAGGAACCATTTAGAAAAAAAATGAATTGTAAGCCTAGAAATCTTTATTTTTTTTCCTTCACATGTTGTTTTGGCACTTCATCTGTTGTGAGTCATCATTTCATTGGAACAGACACCTGCTGTGTTTTCATGAGTGATTACTCTGTTAAAGTTAACTTGGCAGATATTTTTTATAATTCTCTTTTTTGACATCATGTTTATATAGTGATTGTTTGCTGCCACTGAAATGGAAACAGTTGGGATATGGATATCATAAGCTAATATAATATTTTCCTTTGCAGGTTTCCAAACAAGAGCAGAAAAAAATGGACGTGTCTGATGGGGGAACAGTTGAGACTTCTTCACGTTACAGTGGAGCACAGGACAGTGGAATTGGCAGTGACAGCGTTAAGATCAGAATCGTTCAGATCGAGCAGCACAGTGGCACCAGCCAGCACCGCATTGCCCGTCCCTCCCGCCAGTCTTCCATTGTGAAGAACCTCAATTTCATCCCTTTTGACATTTTTGTTACAGCAAGCCGGATCTCCCTGATGACTTACTCATGCACTGCCCTACCTAAACCAAAATCACCACAGGAGCAGAAAGATGGTGAGAAAATAAGCAAAAGCTCCTTGAACCTTCCAGAAGCAGGCTCAGGTAGCAGCCATGATACCAAGAAGCCCAGTCAGCCAGGCATTTCCTCCGTCACAGCAGATGATCTTTTGAACAGCAATGTTCCCCCACCTACTGGAAGAAAAACAGGTCTTTTGTCACTGGAAAGTCTGCATGCTTCCACAAGGTCATCTGCTCGACAAGCCCTGGGTATAACTATTGTTCGGCAGCCCGGTCGCAGGGGAACTGGTGACATCGAGCTGCAACCATTTCTCTACCTCGTTGTGTCACAGCCCTCTGTGCTCCTCAGCTGCCACCACAGAAAGCAGAAGGTAGAAATATCAGTGTTTGATGCCGGTCTTAAGGGAGTAGCCTCAGACTACAAGTGTACAGGTAAGATCATTTAACATTCATTCCTGGGTATAAATGTCAAAATTATCACACTTCTGAAAGTTACTGGGGTGGTGGAAGAGAAAACAACTGGTGGACTTCTGGGACATCTTTAGAATTCAATTGGTAAATATTCATTTTTTAAGGATTACACACCACAGCTAAATCAATCGAGTGTGAAAAACGTTTGAAATTAATTAAGATCGAACCTTTCAGCAAACATTTCTTCATGTTCCTCAATATTACTTTTTCAGCGCCAGACTGTCATAGGGACTGTTCCATGACTTCAGCTTCTTAGTGTTTTCTGCAGAAGAGTAGTAAGACAAACAGATTTCTTTAAAAAAAAAAAAAAAAAAAAAAAAAGGCATAAAAAAGCATTTCATAAGGCTGAGTATCACAGAATTTCCCCAAACTAAAATACTGATAAAATGTAAAGAAAGACATTTTAGAAGCACCTGGTGTTTTGATCATAATCTATAAGAAAATTATAGTGATCTTCCAAGGCATCTAATGATGTCATTTATTTTAAGTTTTCATTCAGCTGGGGTACAGGTTTTTAATGAATTTACTTCTTTTCTCTTTTAATTTAATATGCAGAGTTTATAATAAGAAAGACCAGAATAACTGTTTAGTGGGAAAATTCTGAACAATTATTTTTCTGTCTTATGTGTACTGATGAAGAGAGAAATCAAATGATTGCAATTAATTTGTCTGACAGCCAGTACTCAGTTTTAATGAGATGCATCATTACTCTACAAACTGTTATGAAAAAAAAAACAACACACACACACACAAAAAGTGTACCTGAGGATGCAGGAATTTGATCAAAAAATACCTAGAGAAGGTTTTCTTTGTGTTTTGTTTTGTTTTGTTTTGTTCTTTTTTAAGTTGATTACTGAATGACAGTTGTAGATAAAAAAACATCACTAGTTTTTTTCATGCCAGATTTCATACAGCACACCAGTTATTTAAAGTATAATATCTTTTTTATGCAGCTATACTGAATCTCTACTGAGTGAGATTGTATAGATTGTATCTTTTGAAAATTGGGATTAAAGCCATGTGTTTGGACTAATAGATGCCATTAAAGACTAATAAATGCTATTTTTGATAAATCTTAACTTCTTCCAGAAATCTGAGCAATTGTGGAACTTTTAATGGGATTAAACATTGAGGAAGAGTAGACAGCTGGAGAGAAAATACTTAAAGTAGAGAGAAGAAAACATGGCAGAGAATGCATCTTTTATCAGCCCTCCATTTTCATCTTCCTTTGTTTTTGCTATCCTGTCTTGAGAGAAACATAGATGTGTCATGAGTTTGATTTACTTCAGATTCCCATCTTTATTTGTTAAATACCATATAAAAGATTATCATTGTAATAATTAATATGAAAAGAATTAGCAAATCAATTAACAGAGCAAAGCTTGAAGGGCAGTGGGAGTAGTTGTAAGTTTAAGATCACAACTTCATGAAGTCACTACTTCATTTTCATGTCTGAGACACTCAGATGTGTCCTTGTACGAGCTGCTGTTGCATTACCAATATAAACTGGGCAAAGTTCTCGCCATTCTGTTGCTACTGTTAACTTCCAAAGCCTTTCGCTACCTTTGTACCTATGGGAGCTATAAAGCAATAAAGTCTTCCTACAAATTGAAGGTGGGTCAGAGAGCACAGAAGCAATGCAAGAAGTGTTAAGTGGTAAAGATGATAGAAACATACAGCCTGAGGGGTCCTAGCTCACCAGCTAGAGAGCTGGAAAGGCCTTCTTGGAGAACCAGAGATTAGGCCTACATGGGTCTCATCCTTTTCTTTGGCTTTTTATCTTTGTGTTGGACAAAGGTGAAACAGTGTGGAGGTGGGAATCAGACACAATGTGAACGCAGAAGTTCTGGTCTCATCCTGCTGCTTTTGTGGGCAGTAATAAATACTTAACTCATGTATCAGGCAGGATCCTGTGCTTTCTGCCAAAGCATTATGCCTTTTTTTAATAGAGTTTGAGAGGTGGGTGCCAAAGTTCTAGTGCCTAAAAACACCACCCTTAATGTATTAGTAAGTTAATAAAACTAATCCACACTTAAACACTTAAAGTCATATGCTAATTTGCACAACAAAATAGGCAGTATAAAGTTTTTATTGCCTCTTGTTTAGGAAGACCTGCTGTGCTTGTGATTGCATCATTCAAGATTAATGTTGTCATACCATTGTGGTAACATGTAGCTTTGGAAACTTCTATTTTATATTTCTAGCACTCATATTTGAGGCAAAACTGCAATTAACTATTTTTTATATATATGTGTGTGTATATATCTATATACACACACTATATATTACATAGCATATAATACAACATCAGGAGCATTGCACTGCATTTTCTATGTTGCTGCAGTTGATTTCATCAATCACTCCAGTTTTTCATGACATTGTGACTATTTGCTGACAGTTTTATCTGAAAGAGATGTATCATCCAAATGAAGAATGATATAAAGTTCATTTGAAAGAAATAAGTTAGATTCTCTCCGTCTGCACAATAGCTATGTCCTGTTGTGGTCTTTTTTTTCTCTGTATGTTAAGGACTGGAAGATGGGAAGAGGGCATAAATGATGTTTAATTTACAGGGAATGTTGCTAAAGAATATTTCCAGTTAAACTCTAAAAACCTTCCCTTCTTGTGTCTGTGTGTCAGCATGCCAACTGATTCTCAATTATCTATGATACAGTGGGGAGGAGGACACAAGCTAAATATGAAAGATATATTTAAACTAGGTTACCAACAGAGGATATTCCCCCTTGAAAAACATTTTAACAGTGGGACTAAGCCTGATGAAAACATTGTGTGCATGACACCACAGGATGGAGATGGGCAACAGCACAGCCACAGATATAACACGGCAAATTTCATCACAACCTGCTGAAATCAAGACTCCTCTGGGCAGAAGAAAAAATATATGTCATTTGTTATGAAGTTTTATTGGTCCTCCTGTGGGGGTGGTTTCTCATTACTTATACTAATGCGGTTAAGCTTACGTAGCTAACTGTATATGAGCTATGTAGATTAGATCCAAAATATGCTAATAAAAACTGTGACATTTCAAATCATCCTGTGCATGTAAATATACCATATATGCCACATAAGAACATTTTAGGACTATTCTAAAACATTTGGAAAATCATTTTGAATCAGTTTCGCTGTGTAATTCTGAAGGCACTACTATTAGTTCAACTGCCGTGGATTCAGGTCTTACGAAATGCAGTGCTATAATTCCTTACTGCTTTTCACCAAAGAGTCTGCATTTTTAAAACAATTCTCTCAAATCTTGCAAGGCAGAAGCAGTACAAGATCGTATTACGAAACAAGATCTTACTTTTTCATGGAAGGTAGGTCCAAGACTGCTTTGGAGTAAGGAAGAGTTGATAATAGTTTAGACCTACTTATGGCTTTTATCCCTTTACTGCCTTTTCCATGAGTGTAAGTCAACAAAGAATATTCTGGACCTTATAGCTATTTGGGTATTTGATCAAAGTCTGTTTTATAAAGCTTTGAATAAAATAGGGAAATTATCCTGTAAAGCTGCACCAGCATGAAGTCTGAAAAAAAAAATAGGTAACAGTAGGTAACTGACAAAATGAAATTTGTGATAATTTACTACTTTGAACCACATTTTGGGATAAGGGTTTGGGGGGGGGGGGGGGAGGTGTTTTTCTTTAAAAAAAAAAAAAAAAAAGATTTCAAGTTAATGGAGCTTAAAATTCAAGATTTTTACATTAAACTATCACTCTTTTATGTGTGAGAGGGTATTACCCAGTGGCTAAAACACTGAGCTTCTTCCAAAAAAAATTAGTTCCTCTGTTTGCTAGCTGTGTCTGGGGTTGTTTTTCACTAACTGAAAGATGAAACAAATAAGTACATGAGAAGAAAATTGGAGGAAATAGAATATTTAAAAGTTAAGTACTATTAGCATGTCAATTATCAGTTAACAGTAACACATTTCCAGCAGGCCTGGGTCTGTATCTGGGAGCATTTGCCTGCCTTGGAGCTAAAGACTAGTGGCTGTGCTTTCAATTTCCTCAGTATTTCTCTCAAAGCACGTCCACTGGCAAGTCAGTCTGGAGGAGGAGGAAAGTTACTAGGTTGTTATAATGTTAGCTCTGTTTTATTATGGTTGTGCTAAGCTGCTTCATTTGTGTTTTAAATTATTTTTGTACTCGCACAGCTTGATTATGATTATAGTACTTAGTGCCAGGTATAGGAACTTCAAATCAAAGTAAATAAATTAATGGGATAAATATTAAACCCTCAATAAATGCCATTAAAAAGACTAGCTGTTCCCTGAGTTGACTTGTAAGATCCTTTGTAGGTAGCCCAAAAGATACTATAAAACAACTCTTTTTATGCATTGCTCATCCTATGTTTTAAAAAAATGGCATCTGCTAGCCGTTAGTTTTTGCTAACAGAGCGTTGGCCATTTCCACTTAAATAAAAGTGGGTGCAATTGTTTTTAATGTAATCTCATAAGCTGCTTTTATAAATATTTTTTTAAACTTTTATTTGCTTTGTTTCAGGTAATGTAATCCAGATACAAAATTGCCTCATTTCCTGAGCATTGTGCTCTGGGCATTCTTGAAAAATCTTTTTTCTATTTGTTTGTTTGTTTATTTTCAAAGAGGAGGTTGTGCTGCTTGGCCATTTTAAAGGAGAGAAATTTCCAAATAAATATGTGTTATGCATGGAATTTCTTCAACTTCCTCCAGTGAAGCATTTGCAAAAAAAATAGCCATTGTGAGGCTGTCCAAAATTATCCTCTCTCTTTTTTTGCCTTTAATTTTATTTTTTTTTTACACCCACGCCTTTGATGGCAGGGGGTCCATGAAGAGCAGATGCAGTAGCTAAGACCACATGTAACCTCTGATCTAATGAAAAAGCCCAGGCTGAATGGAGAGAAACACAGGCTGGATCTGGCAGGAAGTCTCATTCACTGCCTCTCTGTCAGCTTGGGCTTCCTCCGAAGCAGAAAGAGGATTTAAAGCTGTTTCTTAGCACAGCATTGAGGGACTTGTGCTGGAGTATCACCTGTTCCCTCCCCTCTGAGTGTGTTTATGTTCCGGTGCATCAGCATCCAGGGTCATAAAGGTGTGCAGCCCCCACCAGTAAAGATGAACTGGCCTAGGGGTGTGCAGTGCATGCCTTGGGTTACTGCAAATGCTCATTTAGGAACTTCCTGACACAGCACTTGTGAGTACGCTCACAGAAATGTTTTCCCATTTAAGTTCACTAAATTCCAATAGAAACCATTTTTAAAATAACACCAAACGTCCCACTTCAGAGCTGGAAATGCGGGGAAGATTGCAGCATCGTACTGGCTTGCAAAATTGACTGCAAACCAAGCCATGATTCATCCATTGAAATAAAAGCCTGTTGGAGATCTCATTCGGCCTGGGTGAGGTTCCAGCTGGAGGGACCAAGTCGCTCGGTAGCCCGGTCCCCCTGCTAACGCCTGCCTTGGGCTGTTCCCCCAGGGTGCCCTGGCTTTCAGGTACAAACAGGGTCAAAAAACACATTTTGAAAAATGAAAATCTTCGAGATGTGAAATTTCTCCTGCCTCCATCCTCTCCTTTCCCCCCTCAGAAGTTTGGGCTTTGCCATCTCCTATTAACATGAGAATGAGTGGGAGGTAACTGCAATCAAAACTTGCAAATCCAAATCGAGTTTAGGAAGTTACTTCATAAACTCTGAATCTTGGAGACAAGATCTGGAACTTACCAGGACTAAAAGTGGCTTTGAATATTTGGTGGATTCAAAAATAGCCAGAGATATATATTTTTTTTCATTTGAATAATAATAATCATAATAAAGGAAAACAATGTGGAAGTATTCAAGGTCTCGCAGCTTTTCAGTCTTACAGATTTTAAATTACACTCTTGGTTGTTGATCTGTGATGGTTGTCCCACCATTTTTCTTTTGCTGCCCCAGACAAATTTTTCACATCATGCGGAGGACAGAATTTCTGGCCGTCTTCACCGCTCTTCACTTTTCAAGCCTTTCTTTTCTCTCTCTTGGCTTGCTGCGGAGTAATTCTAGCCTCTCCTTTTGCTTATATATGCATCCCTTGGGTTTTCTCCAGCATTTTCTTTATACAAATAACTGCAAATTTAAGTGTTGATTTTTGGGAGAATCATAGAAAATGGAAATGGAAATGACCTATTATAATACATTATTCAGACCGGTTCCCTGCTGATGCATAATTGTTCCCTGTTGTATATTTTATAGTGTTCTGTCAAGTGTATTTTTAAACATTTTGAACATTTCCATCGTTTCCTTGAGGGAGAAGAGTTCTTTTCCTAATAGGAATCCTTATTCCCCATCAGGAATTTCTTACTTTTCTGCCTAAATTTTTTTTTTTTTTTTCATTCTATTGCTTCTCTGGTGATTCCTCTGCAAAGTGGCATAGGAATTTATTTATTTGTTTATATTGTTCTATTCTTTTCCTGATCCTTAATCCTATGAAAACATGTATGCTGTTTTCTACCTTAGAATTTTTTATTTTTTTTAATCAGGATACACATATTTTACTCTTTTGACCTTCAGTGTAAATGAAGTTGTCCTACCCAGATACATTTAGTAGATCCTCGTTGGAGCTTCGTTCAAGTTTTTGAGATAAGCACTTGTATAGACAGTTTTGAAACCTCTGGAATTTAGCTTTCTTCTTATTGTATAAAAACTTATACCCTGGCCCCTGAGGATTATTATCTCAGATGCTGAACTATGACAATGCAGCTATCCTGCTGCCAGAATTATCTGTTCACCATGGTTCCACCCAAAATAAAAAATAAAAATAATTATTAAAAAAAAAAAAAAAAAGCTTGAACTCTTTAAGGCCAGTACTGTGTTAAAGGTAATACATTTTGTTGGACTTGAGCTAATTTTGTGTGTTGAGGTGTCTTTGTATTGTGTTCCTAATGCATAAATTCTGAGGTCTTTCATGTGTCCCAGTCCTGATATATCCCACATAGTGAAGGGGTGATGATGGTGCTGCACACCTTGGAGACATGACAGAGCAAAATAATCTTCCAAGAGCCCAATGGCTCCTTTACTTATTTATTTTTTGATTCTGTGCTTACATGCTGCAATACATGCAACCCTGCAGTACAGTGCCCTGAGGCTGTTATTTGTATAGCTAATGCCTTATGTCATGCAAGGATTTTCTGCTATGTAAGTTCCTTTCATTAAATAAATTTTCATCTTTGAACAACTACAACTGTGAAATGATTATTAGCTGTTTTATAATGTAAACATGTCTTAGGACAGTAGGAATATCTGTAAGTATACTCTGAAAAAGCAATGTTTGAATAAATTTACTGGAATTTCTTAATTTCTACTGGTTGATCTAGGTTGTTATATAAAGAATGGCACAATATCGTTCAGACATGAGACAAAGTAATAGCATACTGAAATATTTTACTCCATATTAGCAAACCTCAATGTTTACATTAATATTTCTGAAGGAACAATAAATAAAATAAAAAGATGAATTTAAGTGATCTAGCGATGTGCATTGCACAGTGTCATTTTTACAATGCTGTATGTTCTGAAAAGCATTAGTATATTGTTTATGATGAGCTACAAGTGCAAAACAAAATAGATCCAAGTCTGAGATTCTTGCTCAGCACAACTACAAAACTATATTTTGAAGAAAAAATATGCGTACCTCAGTGGTAAAAATTTTTATTATTATTTTCAGTATGCTGGGCAAAATCCAGACACAGGAAAAAGAAATTCCCTAAAGCAGTTACTACAGAAAAGAGAGTATGCCATACAATTCTGGTTAGTGTAATTAAAGAAAAGGACTGAGAACCATAAAAATGTAGAAATTCACATGGAAAATATACAAATCTGTTGTATGCAGTGACAGCTCTTAAATAACTGTTGAGAGCTGACTTTATAAATGTATAGTGGGAATAAAGGGAAGGAAAGGCTGTAATGTATATGCCATGCAGTACAAATACTGCTGTAAAGTCATTGCCTGAAAATTGATCAAATAAAAACAGAAGAATGTGCTAACTTTTGATCTTTTCCATATAGATCTAAAGTCATGATCAATTGGTTTCAGTAGGTTCTTTGAAATCACATAAGGGTTCGTATGTGCCAAGTTTTATATGAATCACATGATAAGGTCAAGAAATACAAATTCCAAAGCTGACTTTATATACCCAGCCCACATATGACTGTGATACCACGATACCATATGTTGAGTATAATAGCGGGTATGTAAATACTGTTCTTGAAAGGAATCCATTCAGTAACACTTAGTTAAATAAAACAATTCTAACAATTTTTAATTGACTGAAAATGGGAGAGATGAACTTTAATCAAGAAAATCTTAAATCTTTAAGGTGAGGCAGGTATTTGATAATTTAAGTAGCATTCTTGATGCTAAAGAATAATGCAGTATTTAGAATTTAAGATGTGTAGTACCAGAATTCAGGACTACTGTAACAAAGGTCACAAGTTGCTAAAGAATAAAAAGCCTATCTTCAGCACTGTTTTTGCCATCTGTGATACGCAGAAAATAAAGAAAGGAATACCACTTGGAGGAAATTAATTTTCATGTACTTGTGTGATATTACGGTCTGATCAAAGGGATACCATTCAAGATGCTATCCAAGAATAGCTACTGGTTTTAGAAGCTAAACATGCCGTGTGAGTGAAACCCTGAAGAGAATGATATAACTGCAATATCATTGTGCTTTGTCCTTGAGATCTGTTAGCATTCTGATCTCTTAAACTTTATCTTGCTGTTATTATTTTCTTAAGCGGTAATGAAAATACAGTCTGGAAAGTGATTTTGGATTGCTGATTCTCTTCGAAGTAGTACTGCTAAAAGATCAGTTTAAGTGCTATTAAAAGTTGTCTTGTGATGGGTGATATCTTTTACTCATATTTCTCTTGGTATTTTTGCAATTTTTCTTCATTTTGTGTGATACTGGATTTGCTCTCTTGCATATGTATGCATGCGTTGTTAAACACATGCACTGTCTATGTCAGCACAAATGCTGTGTGTAACAGTATTAAGAATTTTATCTACTGTGTATACATTTTAAACTTCTCAGCTTTACTTAATGACTTTATGTAGCATTTTGTTATGTGTCTTATTCCTGGAATATCATTAATGAATATGATCATTATCACCTATAGATCCTGGAAAGACGCTACCAGAAGCTCTGGATTATTGCAAGATTTGGTTGCAAACAGTAGCAGGAGAAGTAGATGCTAAAAGTGGTATTCCCCCTCCTCTTATCACGGTACAAATTAAAGACTTCCTTAATGGACCAGGTAAGCATTGACTTTAAGCTCCATTTTCATAACATAATTTATTTATAGATATGCACGTGAATACACACAGATCATCAGAAAAATGTTGTATTCCTTGCTGATGAATGTGAAAATTTCCTCCCATTGTTACCCTGAAATGAAATCACAGTTGAGGAATGGTCAGTCCTAGGTCAGTCACAGGTTTAAGGCCTGGTTATTTATTTTCTTTTCAAGGTCATTATAGAAGTTTTACCCCTCTAGAAGCCTGAGTTTGGCAAATTTCCAATAAAATGTAAACCTGCTTCTAGCTCTTGAACAACTGAGATTTTAAAATTTATTGAAGTATGTTTATAAAAGCTGACTTTTAAATTGGTTTTGGAGATTTTAATGATCTGCCTTCTCTTGTGTTCTTTGGAATCTGGATACCTGGCACTACAAATCCATACAATCTAAATTGCTAACACTGCAAACATGAAAATAATATTTATATTGCGTTTCTTTAATACAGAATACAAGTGGTGTAGTATGACGGTTCATTAGGATTTAGTTAAAAAGATTTAAGTGACTTGAAGTCTGACTCCTGAAGAATCACAGACTCCTGCAAATTAAACTGTTATGTATTATCCATGTTGTGAATTATGTATTTATAACTACAGTACTATGTAGAATATAATTAAGGTTGTATTGAAAGTTAGAAAATAGACCTACATTTACCTATGCCATCATAATTCAGCTCCCTTTTGCGTTCTTACTATAGTTTGTTGAATTGTGTAACTTTCTTCATAAATATATTTTCTTTACTCAGCACAGAATGAGCTGTTATCAGTCATTTAGTGAGCAACTCTTCCATGTTGGGTTTTTCTATTAATCCTGGTACACGTTTATACAGTCTAACACGTTATGTGAAGCTAGCTCTACAAAATAATTACATATTTCCTCTGCATTGCTTACAGCTTTAAGATCTGAGCACTACAGACAAATTCATTTACTTGCACAACCCTCCTGTGGGTGATGGCGTAGTATGCCCTTGCCATTTCACAGGAGGTAACTGAGGTGAAGGTTTTTTTCATTACATGAATGTTGCCAATTTAAAACTGACAATTTTATGTCCAAGTTAATTAAAAATACAGGAGTTTAGGTGTTGGAAGCACAGTTCCTATTGTCTTTGGGTGAAACAGTTACCATTTCTGCATATCAGCCCTCAGGTTATCAAACTAAACTACCAGAGAATGAGAGATGATGTGTATTTACCAGATGATTACGAATATTTCATTAGGTAACTTGAAAATCCATTTTTTTTACATGCAGACAGGCAAGAGTCTTGAAAGAATAAAGTTCACAACCTCATCATTGCCACTTTTTTCATTTTCTATGCTGCTTTAACGGCATTCCTTTAAAACAAGATTTTAAAACCACCTGACAATGCAGTTTTTCTTATATTGATCCCTGTTTGGCTTCATTAATAGGATTTTGAACCTTCAGACCTTCTGCATGTTTTACTGCCATTTGAGCTAAAAGATTAATAATAGTAATAGTTGATTTTCAGTCTAAGCATGATCAGCATAAGAGGGGGAGACACTATCAGTGGGCTTTACAGATACCTGATAAGAGCAGAGGAATGTGGGGAGTCAAGATTTTTGAGCTCCATTGGAAAGCCAAAAGGAAAATGTATTCTCTCTTGACACTACAATATTTTGGTCACTGCTGCCAGTTTTGTTTTCTTTTATCCTCATTTTTTCCAATTTTTTGATTTACTAGTCCTCTCTCCCCATATCTCTGGCAGGTTCCCACATTCCCAGATCCCTTGTCTTTCCGTTCCCGTTTCTTAAGGTTCTTATTGCAGTTTCCTGGCCCAGCATTTATATTTAATTTATTAAATGCCTGAAGGTGTTTCCCTGACGCATTCGTTCTAGTAGGACAGCTTTCTAACTAAACTAACAAACAAGGAAGTTGGTACCAGCTTGCAAAGTACATGTTCACGAGTGGTCTCGGTTTCTACCCCATTCTCAACAATTCAGTCAGATCCTGAATCAATGTTAAATCTCTCCCCTCCGTGGTATTTGGCTAAATAGGGAACCGAAAAAAAAAAAAACCATAAATTAACTCATCATAAAATCCAGTCTATTTATTCTTGCAAGGCACATAAAACCTCAGAGCTTTCATCCAGAATCTCTTCTTAGCCAAAAGGCATTCTTTTTATCATCTATTTGCTGCTAATTGGAACTATCGTTAAACATGACTCAACAGTAATTACTCTGAATTTTAATAAAGTATTTTACCAGGGTAATATAATAGAACAGCTCTGCATTCCTCTGCAGATTTTTCTCATCTCAGTTGTGGCCAGTATGAGATACTCTTCAACTAGGCTAACCTTTACCAAGAGCCATTCCAAGGGTGTTTTGTTGAATTACTAGTGAAAGACACTTTCCACATGCGATAGCATCAGAATAGCACAATCAAAGGGGTTATGAAAGCTTGACAACTCCTGAGCAGACTACTGGAAAACAAGTTACTAACTCTACTTGAAGGGGAAAAAGTTCTCTAACCACAGCTTCTTGGGTGAGGTAGCTTGGCGTACAGAGCGTGGGTCTGGAGAAGGTATCTGCATCACCGGGCCCTAACTAAGCCTGCAGGTGTTCATTAAGGACAGGAACCTCAGCAAAATGTTTGTAAGATCACCAGACAACCTTAATTATGATGTCTCCCATCACAAATACCTAAATTGATTAAATAAATACACAGATGAAATATGCTTCATGCCTCAAAGGCCTAGGGATTTTTTAGTGAACATTTGGCAAATAGCGGTGCCACTAATGAGTATTTTCTAAGGACATATTGTATATTTTCGTGTTGATTTATATATGTGCATTTCATAAATCCAATAAGTTAATTTTTTAATGTACTGAAGGCGATGTGTGCTAGTAGATGCTTGTTGTTTGGGCACAGGTGATTTGCTTTTCAGAAGACTCCTACAAGCTGTGCATATACAGACAAAAATCTGGATGTAGCAGTTGCGATAAATGCAGTTTTCTCTATAGATTTTAAGTGTTCAGAGTTCAGCTGTTCAATTGCAATGCCATAATTCTTAAGAAGAATTTTGTTGGCGTGCTGAAGTTAAGTTTCAGATAGAGCAATCAAACATGGCTGTGGTTTATGATGCAAACTACTATACTATACAAGCAGTTAAAAAGAAAAATCTGCAAATGGTTCCCAGTGTTTGCTGTCTTAGGTGAAAACTGTACTCCTTGTAAATAGTTTGTCAGCTGAAGTAGATAAGTAGATAGTGTTCCACAGAAAAATTGTATACTTTCACCACACAGGAAACCAGGTTGTCAGTCTGTATTAACTTGGAGATCAAAAAACTACAGCAAGTAGCTAAACTTGGAAACCACTAATTAAATGAGAATAACAGGATACATTAATGCGCTTCTTGCCACATGAGTTGATTATTTTGTACATTTTTGGCAACTAAAGAAAAATGATATTTCTTCCAGATTTAAGGTAATAGGATCCTAGGAGAAATAAGCATTCATCATCAGGCCTGTGGGAACAGACCTCAACCCTAACCCCACAATGTATTAAAGGACTATTCTTTCTCTTTCTACAGTAACTAATTATTTAGAATTTTTTAAATTCCATTTACATCAGTTTACATGACCTTCTCTCTTTTATATTCAGTTCGTACATTTAATTCTTGTCTAATACACGTAAGTGAACTATTTATTGCTTCAGCATCAGGTATTATTCCCCCGTTAGGCGGGGAAAAATTATGACCATCTTGTTTTAATAGTCTTTTTTAAATTTATTGAACTATGCTTTCTTAACTGCAAAGGCTGTCTTTTTGATGTATTCTTTTTGCATGTAAATGATGTAAAATATTTAATCAGTTTGTGAAGTACAACTTCATACAAAATACATATAATAATAAAACATTAAAAATATAAACGTTCATCCCAAAGACCTCTTCCCCGAGCGTTTTCTTGGGAAGAAGTTAGGCTCGATGTGAAATAACTAAGATCCTTGATGTTTGCCTTTGGAAATAATTTGTACAGAGCAGACTATGTGGGCAAATGAAGACATTTCCCACTGAATGATAAAATAAGAAAAAACAAGAAAAGGTGGGGTTGGGAGCTGCTCCTCCAGACACCCCTGGCACCGCTGGGATGCTGTGAGGAGGAGCACGGCACTAGGCCTCGCCATAGGCAGGGAGAGCACCAAACAAAGCTGCACCTCACGCTCTCCCTGGCTTTTTTCCCTGTTTCCAAAGGCAACAATTGTCTCCATTAGCAAGGTCAGTGGTTTGGAGAAACCTGGAAAATAGCAGCTACCAGAAACCCACTAGAATAATATCTCCAGCAGGTGATAGATTAGTTGGAACAAATTGGAACCATTGCACTTCAGCAATCCTGGTTTCTTTCAAGCTGTTTTAAAAATGTCGTCATTTTAATACACAATATCAGCCCTGCGGAGCAGTCCACAGCAGGTTAATTTGAATCATATGATGTATCACTGCCCTCAGCTGACATGAGCCCCGTTCCATGTGTGAAGCCATAATAAATCCATTCCCAACCGAGGCAAATTCCCTGTGAGAAGGTGAACTAATCCAGGCCTCACACTGGCATGTTAGCCCTCCGTAATTGAAAGCAGGGCCACCTGTTCCCAGCACAGTTAGCCTATAGAGAGAAAATTAGCATTAGATCAGATACTTAATATATTGAAAAATCATTCATACTACTTGCAAGTTCAGCTGTGGGCTGCTTAGCATGACATCATATATAAACCTAGGAATGTGCCCACTTGATCCCAGTTTAACAGTTTTGTTAACCATGGTGTTTGTTAACTTTGAAATGAGAATTTTTTGATTTAATGAGAGCTGACACGTGAGAAGGGGAACTAGCCAGGGTGCAGACTTTTCTAATTAACTCTGGGTCATTTGCAAAACTTTTGAGCTTTCTAGTAGGTTTTTTTTTCCCCTTTACTCTTTTACAAACAAGTTTTTAAAGCACTGACACTATAGCCATGAAATGATATTTATTTGATTAAGAGGGCAAGCAGAAATATTCCAAACAGGTGTACCAGCCTGTAGGTACTGCTTTGTTTTTAACAAGTCTATACTCTGTAATATCAGCGTAATAATGTGTAAAATTAGCAAAGCACCTTCCTAACAGCAGTGTTTGCAATATTTATTTTAAATGAAATTTAGTTTCTTAAGTTCGCAAATACTGAAATGAAAACTGGACATTTAGGCATGTGGATAAGTTTGAAAATATATTCTTAGTAACTTTTACAGTGTATTGGCATTTCTTTAAAACTTATTTCAAACTTTGCTCAAATTTCTAGACTCCCTTTAGTTTTTTCTTCGTGTATGTCTTACTCTAACAGTATTATTTGGCAGCTAAAGCAGATAATAGTGAGCATTTAGGTGTTGTTGTTTTTTTTTTTTCCTCAAACATGCTCAGTCATCTGGAACAATTTATTTCTTCTCACTGTGCTTCAACTTGACTGACTGTCATCTGAGAGAGTTAATGTTTCTCTTAGGGTTTTCTTATCATGGTAGTGCCTCCAAATGCCCATAGTATAACTTTTGGCCTCACCACACAACCCTTGACACATGTCTGTAATCTATTTGGTAGTTGCACAGTTGCTTCATTTCAGTCAGCAACCTATAAATAGCAGTAATCCTCCATCCTTTATCGCTGGTAACTTTGGTCTTCTAGTCTGAAAACAATTTATTTCGGTTCAGTTGTGACAATTAAAAATAATAATAAATAAATAAATAAATAAATATATATATATATATATATATATATATATATATATATATATATATATCACTCTGAGCCTTGTCTAAGACCTCAAACCCAGGCAATGGTTAGAGCTGGTAACATCACCTTCACATAATATCAGTGATATACTAGGTTGTGGTAGTAGGAGTTGTTACCACAGGCGAGCACCCCAGATGGCTCAAGTTTATTAAGCTCCCTGAAGGTTTCTGTTTGCCATATTGGCCTTAGAGAGCTTCTTCTGAAGGGCTGCAGCATAAAAATTACAGTAGGTAGAAATACTGAGCGGTGACTACCAGTTTCTTCCAGACTAACTGGCATCTGTCTCACAGAAGCAGAATACAAGATGGACTGCAGATGGCCTCTGAAGCCTTGTCTCAAGTTTCTTCTTTCTTTTTCCTTGATCCAAATTGGGAATGATGAATTAGAAGATAAAAACAATTCTTTTGGATTCTTCTTGCTTTTCAATTTCTTTTAATTTGTTTCTCTTTTGATGCCTAACCAGGGACAATTGAGAACAGTACATCTAGTCTTTTTCTTACATGTCTCTCTCTTTCCGTATTTTTATATACTTAATTCTTGCAATTCAGCCATTTCCCTGTTACTGAAGGGCCACCCTGACTCCAAATCAGAATCAGGGCACAATACTACCTTTACCTTCCTCAGATTTCCTCTGTTCCTTTGACTTCTTACATCAGAATGGGTGGCTTCCAGAGAAAGGATATTACTGGTGGTAAAATGTTTCATGCCTGTTGTCTCCTCTCCTGTTTAGAACTAGGAAATTCAATCGTCCTGAGATTACAGCAAATAGTATTTTCTTCTATTTTTTTTATGTCCTGTATTTTATAGCCTTCTTGGGGTAAAGGAGAGAGAGACTTGTGTCCAGCCAAAGAGAGAAAGATCTGGCCTTTTCCATATTGGCCATGAGAAATGAAAGATCCGTTACAGAATGAGGTGTATGAGAAGTTAACAAATTCTTGGAAAATGCCTTATTTTACTCTCTCATAGTTCAAAATTTCTCAAAGTCTGTGAAAAGACCCCAGTCTTATAAATAGAACCTATAAATAATTTTCATGAAGTTTACTTTCTGATTTTTCAGATTACGAGTATCCTATGGTAGTTTATTAGTCATAGAAATAGTAACCTGGTGCACATTAGGTTATGGCATATATTAGAATAAGCCCACTGACTTCAATAAGAGCTGTTACTGACCTAAAGCAACTTGCTGGGAGCTCTGTTATTTTTGTGTTGCTTATTCATCCTTAGTTCACCAAATAAAAAGTCCTTTGGAGTAATATCATTATCCCAAGTTCACAGAATAAAATTTTATCTTCACGGTACAAATCTGAATGTTACAGAGAACAAGGATAAAATACTCATAACCCTGATTTTTTTTTTATCTGAAGCTATAAGTAATAAAATGACAAAGAAAGAAATTGTTTCAGACAGAAATTTCAGAGTGCTGCTTATAGGTTTTCTTTTATAGATGTTATGATTTTGTTCAAACAGGCCATATTGAATCCATTGGGTTTTTTGTAATAGATTTCAAAATACATAATAAATGTAAGTAATATGATGACTAATGGGTCAAGTGAAGTTGGAACTTTTTAAATGAGAAAATAGCTGGAAACAGTTTTCAGGAAACTATTCCAGTTGATTTTTGGTCCCCCACAAGGTGTACATTAACATAAACTCCGTAGAATCGCCTCTGGGACCTGAATTCCCTCTCTGATTTCATTATTGCAATGTGATTCTTTTCCTTTCGCTGTTAAGTCATCTCCTGGTGTGGTGGGAGCATATAATAAGTGTAATTTATTTATATTTATCTAATCTCCTTTTAACTCAATAGTTATTTCATCATTCTGTTTCCTAGTAGCTGTTCAGAAAGTTGTGAAGGGTAATTAGAAACTAATAATTGACAGGCATGGATTTACTTGGTAATCTAAAGAGGTGTAGTGAAGAAATTGAGAGCAAGAAAGAAAAATACAAATTCTACACTCAAATGGTAATCTGTAATTAAAAAATACATTGTTTTGATATCATCTAGTTCAGCTTGATTTAAACATAAGTAAGTCACTTGAACATAGTGTATTTACAATCACAGTAATTAAACTATTATTTATTTGCTGTAAATAAGTAACACCTGGCAAAATCAAGTATTGCTATTTTGCCTTAAATCTTAAATGTCAGAGCATAATTGTGGTAGCCATTCAGTGGTAGGCAAAGGAGAGAATTGTTGCAATGTAATTGAGGAGTTAAAGGAGACTTTGAGCTACTTTTTGCCCTGTCTGGATTCTGATGCAATTTTGGACGATTGAAAGAGTTGCTTGAATTGTGGGAACCTGCGCTTTCCTACTAGTAAGGAATGTGCAGCCTTGTGTGGCGTGCTTCCCAAGGTGTTTAACATCATCTAAAAATACTGTTATTGTTGGAGTTTGCACCTTGGGAATTTTTTTCCAGCTGCATCTAGGTGACCCTTTACATTGTAACATCTCTTTTTAGCCCATTTTGAATAGCTGGAGAAGCTGCTGAACATCCATCTTCATCAACTGCTATAAATAGCTCTTCATATTTCATCAGTTTTCACTGTTGCTGTCCATCACTTAAATGTGTTTTTCTTAGAGGGAATGTTAAAGTTTCTTTTACAGGGCTAAGTATAAAGTGTAAAACAGGACAAAGACTAAAAACATGTTGATTGCTCAATTGGATTTTTATTTTTCTAACGTTTTACTTAAAATGCCAAAGAATCTCCTTACATAATCTTTCCCCAGTTGTAAAAATAACCTATGTCATTATGAGATAGTTAAAATATTTGCAGCGAAGGTTCCAAAGTTACATTTTCTGCAATTATGCTTCTGGCTGCCACCACTTTCTGTCGGGGCTGATTCACTGGATAATAATAACTTAATGCAAACCTTTGTCAAGATACCAGTCATGACAGCATTTTTGCTGTGTGACGTGCGGTTTCCAAGCACAAAACAGGGAAGCCATGTGCATTTCTCTGGTGTTCTAGTATCTTTTTCTTTTTTTACTGCCATCTTGGAGAGGTTCTGCATTTATGAAAACATTTATTAACAGCACTGATTACACAGCCCAGCACCGCCAGTGCCATGCGCAATCCAGCACAGAGCATCACCAGCACCCCGTTTCTTCTCTGCCCTGGCCTGACAAAACCTCAGAGAGAGCTAAAGCTCTCATATTCAGCTCCTTTTCAGGTTTTGCTCAATCACTTTATTCTCTGGCTTTAGCTTCACACCTGTCCTAACAAACTTACGTCAAAGTGGTTTTCAGGTTTTAAGGGGGTTTTGGGGTGTTGTTTTTTTTTTTTTTTTTTCTTTTCTGGGCTGGAAAGCATAGCAATAAAATGGACTAAGAAGGTAGATGTGAAAGCTGTCACACCAAGCAAGAAGGGTCCTTTCCTTATATTCATTACTTAATTATGTAGCAAAGCCAAAAAAATAATAATTCTATTTTAATCCTTTATTACTACTTAACTAAAAAAGACAATTAAGTTGATGAGGGACATTTTTTGAAAGTGCCTTAGTGCTTCGGGGACCCAAATCCTACTGTGTGTGACTTGGATTTCAAACTTGGGTCATTTTTAAAACCGCTGCTTTTTTTTTCCTTTTTTTTTATTTTTTATTTTTTATTTTAACAATTCATTAGAATAACTCTCCATCTGGGTATAAGTGAATATTGTAACGTCCCATGGGTCTATCTATACTTCTTTAATAGCTTTCCTTTTCTCCATTCAAAGGGAAGAGAGAACCAATGATTATGTGCAAAGGCAGGCATGCCTTGGGGTATTTTTTAGTGCCAAGAAGGGTAGGGATATTTTAAAAAGTGTTATAACATACTTCTTCCCTTCCTTTATTTATAAAAGTGGTATATACATGTTTTGAAAAAATCTTCAAGTCTGTCATGTATGGCTTTGGGTGCTTAAAAATCTTGCCCTTTTCTGATGTTTGGCTTTGATATTTGCCTTTCTATTAGGCCCATGTGTTTGGTAGTGTTTAACACAGTTTCTAGTCCGTCATGAAAGTCTTTAACATTAGAGAAAGTATTTCCAGAAACCTAATAGTTAAAATTGAAAGTTACAATTAAACTAGATTTCAGTCTTAAATCTCAGTTATCGTTGCCTTGTGGAGTACTACTGAGGCATTTCTGAGAACATTATTTTTGTGTTTCTATTCAGGTGTAGCAAATCTTGCAGGGCAAATTCCTCTCTTCTTTGTAGAAAAAGGGCTAGTTTAAAATTTGCACTTATCTGTTCAGATACCAAAGTACCTAACTGCAATTTTTACACACATACACATATCCCACCCTCCAGATATTTTGGGGAGTCAGAGGAGAGCTTCGCCATGTGCCTGGCACTCTAGGATGTCACTATGAGGTTGTGTTTAAGAACAGATCCAAATCTCTGCTCCTGTATTGTGGTAAAAGTTTCTGATTTACCAAAAGATGGGAGAATCAAGTTTATCAGTTTGCATCTGTGTAGAATGTGATCCTGGACAACTTGAAACTAGGTCCTAATTTTGGTGAAATATCCCTTAATCCGTGTGAAACCTTCAACAAACAGTGTTTCCATTTTATATTTCTAGTGTAACTTGGAACTAAGTAGCAATGTTTTCTCTGAACACTTTAATATAGTTTAGTTATATGTGCACAATTTTCATCCTGTTTTGTTCCTGGAGGGGAGGGAGGCAAGAATGAAAGAGCGTAGAGCTTTTCCCCCTTCTATCTCATTACTAGGTGAAAGTTTAATTTGAAACGAAAAATTTTAGCTAAGAAAAAGCTGGATTCCTGTAATGAAATGTAATTTACTGACAAAGAGGCAGGTAGCACAGAAGTAAGTTTCAGCTTCATAAAATCCTGCTTCCCATCTGCAAAATAATCTTGGGAATTGCAACATCTGAGCTACAAGAAATACCACTGTTACCAATGTTGTTCATAATACTTCTAAAATTTCTCTGAGGTTTTTAGCAGTCTCAGAAGTACCAAAATCCTTTTCTAAGGGGACAAAGAATGCGTGATTCTATGATTTTTATATATATATATTAGATTATTTCTAATTTTTTATTTAATATTAGATTATTTCTAATATATTGCATATTAGATATATCTCCCTGGGAAAAAAAAAAAAAAAAAAAAAAAACACTAAACATACCTCAGAATTTATTTTTGATTTTATTTTATACTCCAACATGGTAATACATTGAAAAATACTACTTATAAGTTGTGTAAGAAGCAAAAGAATATACATGTTATTCACTCATTTAAATGTGTTGAAAATGTTCACTGTTGGCTTTGGAGTTAAGTCAAATAGTTCTACTGTATGGAAAACTCAAGAGAATGTGAAGTATATTTTCATTTTGACACAAAAGGGCTATGTATTTACCCTCCTACACACTCAAATGAAGTGTATACCTTTCAGATAACCATGGTGGTCCCTGGCAAGAAATAAGAGAAAAAGATTTAGGTTGAGACACTTTTATTCCTTCAGAATTCTAAATAATTGCTTATAATACATTTCATGGTGCATTAATTCAGATTTATTCATAAAAATATTGCTTTGTTATATTTATCATTGATTCAGTCCCTTTAATGAAACATAGTAGAAATAATGTTTTCTTCACTAAAAGCCTATCATTTTTCCATTTCTTGAATAATTGCACTATAACTTCTAATACTTCTTTCTCCACTTCTCTCCTACAGCTGACATCAATGTGGATATATCAAAACCTTTGAAAGCAAATCTGAGTTTTGTCAGACTTGATCAAATAAACCAGTTTTTGACAAAAATCATGACCATGAATGATAATGAGCCCAGGAAGGAGGCTGCTCCATCAGCTGGCATTCATCCAGATGGGGCCGGCACATCAGTAACCAAACACTCCAGTACAAAGGATTTGCTACCTGCAGCACACACCAATGCTGCACAGAAGGTTTTGGTACAAGAAAACTTGTGGCAAGCTCTTTCCTGCTTCCAGAAAATTTCCATTCACACTGTCCAAATGGTTGTTTCTATGGAAACCATCCCACATCCAAGTAAACCATGTTTGCTAGCCTCTTTATCAAACCTCAGTGGAAGCCTGAATGTTAGAAGTGGCCATAAAACTACAGGTAAGAGTTTCTGAAAATTAGAATTGCTGCTGATTTGTTCAAGCGGTGGTCCAGTAACCATTTTAAAGCATGGGACATCAAGGGGAACTCCTGCAGCTGACATAGTAAAACCACGGCAGAAAATAGCAGAACCACAATTGACTCCATTACCTGACTTTTCCTTTCAGTAGCACCCAAGAGTGCAAAATTTTGTAGTTAATATCCACTGGACTGTGATTACTAATTTATTGACAGAATTCTGGATGGAATAATGGTTACAAAAAATGTGATTCTGGGATTCTGGCTATGCAGCTCATAATTCAAAGGACAACATTTTGACAGTTTTCACTCAGTAACTACATTTTCTTGCTAGGACCCTATATTTATGTCTTTAAAAAAAAAAAAAAAAAAAAAAAGAAGAAAAAAGCATTCAGAGTCCTGACATATGTTGCTATGTAAATATTGGATTCTACCATTATTCTGCTCCAGGCTTCTGAAGTTTTAAATTGTAACATGCTTCCAGCTGAGAGTCTCACAAAGAAAATGAGGGTGCCTGTCCCAAAAATTGGTTTCATTGCTGCAAAAATGTGAGGAAATTTTACACCTTGGGTGGAATTAACAGAATGCCAGAGACTCGTTTAAAATCAAGACATTTTGAATATCTTCATAAATGGCTTTATTAGTCTTTTAATATAATTAATAAGATGGTACATTTGCATGATCTGGAGTTGAGCCAGATGTAGGTATTTGGCAGAGTCACTTGAGAGATAAAATGGTCTGTAGCCGAGAGGAGCGAGTCCCAGGCCAAGCTAGGTGGTGATTTATTTCTTTTTCATCAGAAGTATTTCTCCTCGGGCCAGCAAGTTGCAGTACTTCTTTATTGTTTTAAAAGTTAAAAATGAAAAATTTAAGGTTCGTAGGACATGAAAGCCTGCGAAAGTGCTGGAGCCTAAAACTCCTGATTTATCCATAAATAAACAGCAGTGCAGGCAGGAACAGTGACTGCATTCCCACGCTTTTCCAATCATATCGCAATCCTGGCATAGAAAGCACTGCAACGGAGTAAGGGGTCTTTTAATGTCCTTTAAATAGTTCTAGACTTCTTTGTGTGTTATAATCCTCTTTCCTTCCATCACTTCCCCTCTATCATTTATACATTATCCGTCCCATGGTACATTATGGTGTCCACAGCAAGCTTCAATATATCAAAGCCGAGCCTGTTCCGTCACTGCACTATAAAGCAATTTGGCAAACTCAGCAGAGTGTATCACTTACCCTGGAATTTTTCATCCTCCCAGAAGGAGGACTTACCTTGCCGTGTGCATTAAAGCCTCAGAAACGCTCTGTTACGAAGCTCTAATTCTTAATTCTTCTGGCAGTCCGAGGAAAAGGATCTTTATTTTCTCGTGTCACAAACCATGCGTGAATCTTCAGCGTGTTTGTAGTCTGGCAAGCAGCGTTAAATAAAGCAATAGTGATGCTGAATCTAATGAAAACAGAAGTTAGTTCTTCTATATGAAGAACAGCCATAACAAGACAATAAATAGATATCAACAGACTCTTTTCACATTTTCTGCAGTTAAAGTTGCTCTATCTTTGCTTTATAAAAAGATAAATACATGTGTGTGACATTTTGCATGCAAGTGTGACTGTACAAGACATTTTCCTGTTTCAAGAAGTACAAAAGGCACACTTCCACAAAGCTGACTGAAACTATAAAAAAATATTTGTTTAATAAATTGTTTGTTTTCATTTAAAGTTATCAATTTGAAATTAATGAAAAGAAAAAAAAAAGGAAAAGAAACCAAAATGAAAAATATAAATTCAAGAAACAAATTACTCTGTGTGGAGAAAATGCTATTATAGCCTTGTGTTGAATTAGTTAAAAGAATACCAAAGTTACTAACTAGATTTGTTTTATTATTGCAAAGAAATTATGCAAGTTAACTCAATTTAAACAACAACAAAAAAGTGTAGTAGCTGTGTCTTGGGAGCAAGGAGCATTTAAATACATCAATTCTTCACTACTTTTCCTTTTACAGAACATTTTATAGATACACCTTTTGAGCTGAACAGGGTTAATGTCAGATTTTTTTTTACAGGATGAAACTAATACACAAATACTTCACCCTGTCTTTGATTTTACAGTCAAGTAACTATTGTGACCATCTGCAGCAGCTGCATTTTACGAATTATTTGCTGAACCAAACTAAGCACAATGACAAAAGTAGTCATCTCAGATGTACTGTTAAAACAGAGAAAGAAAAAGGAGCATTGCTTGCCTTTTGTACAGTATGGCCATCTGCTGTACAGATGTTATTATATAGAATGACTTCAGATACAATAATTGTAGAAAATTTTCATTAAAACCTCAACAATTTGCACTTGTTTACTTGAATCTGCATAACTCCCCAGTGAGACAACACAATACGCTTGGGGTTTCTTTGGTTCTCACTAGCTTTCTCTTTGATCCTTTTTGATGTGCTGAATTTAATAAACATAGTTAAAAACACTGTTCAAAAACATCATGGAAAAAACTACAAAGGAACAATTACAGCAGTAGAAACTACTCTAATCCCTTACTTACGCAAGCTATTTTTAGTGAAATATGTTTTTTTACACATTTTATGTGGCAGTGTTTTATAAACAGTGTAAACGACCCCTTTTCCAGATGAGTTTTAATGCAGGAGATGAAGTTGGTTTGTAAGGAATCCTATTTGCTAGGAATTATTTAGAAAAAAACTCATAAGAATGTATTGTCGGCATTTTTACTCCCTTATAGGGGGAAAACAAAAGTGCGTGACCTTGTGTAATGCTTTGATTTTTTTAGTTGAAATTAAGAAAAAAGCTTGCCATATAGTTTTTTCTTAATTATCAGTTTTCCCTCTAGACTTTCGTGGCTTAATGATAGAAGATAAAGGCCTTCTGTTTTATTTTTTCTTTTTAATCTTTTCTATGAAAGTAAGAAAGTTGTAGCTTCTGAAAAAATGAATGGCTAATTAGTTGAATTATTTGTTTTACTTTACCAAAATTAATTAAAAGTATTGAATGCTCACATTTCAGTTGGATCAAATTAAAACACCTTCATTTCTACATATTCTGCTGCACTGTTATACAACCCCAAATCTTTAGTGTTTCAAGGGATTTCATTTTTTGGACATTTTTCATGTTTTAATACAGCAGTTACTTATAACAATGTGGTTAGTATTTCTGCTAGAATACTTATGTTCTCCTCTGTACTTACGGTAAAATCCTGAGTATTTTGGTTTTAGTAAAGTAATACTGTTGTAGAATATGATGCAGTGTATTGGGGAAAAAAAAAAAAAAAAAGAAAAAGAAAAATATTCCTCCAAAACTGTTATTAATTTTACTTTAGAAAAGCCTAAAGGTAGATGCTTTTTTGGTACTCTTAAAGGGCAAGAACTTAAGTCACATCATTGTTAAATAAGATAATTAATTGTAGTTGTTTTAGGCTTTGTGGCTTAGAGTTACAAGTTAAAAATTGTACCAGTTTCATACTAGCAAGCAAGCAACATTTAGCTCATTTTTGTCAGCTTTTTTGTACTGTTGACAAAAACCCTGAGTTCAAGAATTATCATTAGACCTGGTTCAGTGTTTTTTGTCCTCTGAGGTATGTGGCATCTTCTAGAAAGACCTCTCAAGTGTCTCAGCCTGCGACTGCTTGGTATCACACTTGAGCTGTGTAGCTCACTCTGGAACAGTCACATGCCATTCAAGTTCAAATCGTTTTTAGTAATAGGAAACAAAATGCAATTCTCAGCATACGACTTCCAGTTAATTTAGGTTTGGTGCTGAAATTAGCACTACCTACCTGCCAAAACAGCAGATAAATGAGAGAAGTGGAGGACTGTACTCTCCCCAGAGTGCAAGACAGCAAGAAGCTCGTAGCCTCTCAGTGGAGCCTTTTTTTGCTCTGGCTGGACACGGGAGGGAAGTCTTGCTGTGCAGTGTCTGAAGTTAGGGAGTTAAGGACATAAAATATTACAAAGATCACAGACTGAGTTCCCAGCCCTTTGTCCTGAATGCAGATATAATTACTTTAGCGTATAAAGAAGGGGGAAAAAAAAGTAAACACTAGTTGAGTCTATGATAATCGCAAGTAGTTTTACTAAACCTGAGAGAATTTGCATACTCAAGATATTTTACTGAAATATTAAAAATTAAATGCTGCTATTAATTGGTGTAGAGCAAAGACCAAACTTCATTTTGGAGTTAACCGGCTCTCTTGAGAATGCTCTGCTAAGGCGTTGTCATAGCCTTTTGATGCTGCAGATATGCAAGTTAGCCCACGGGGAAATAAAACATTAAATTAGATATGACTACCTAAAATAATATGCAGCAGTAACAAGCCATTTACAACACCCAGAAGACCTTTGTTACTTTTAGAACGAAATATAAACTCTTTCCAACACTTGAACAATAGGAAATTAATTCTTTGTCAGTAAAAGCCAGAGGACAAACTAAATATTTAAATGGCCACCGAGGATTGAGGTGGAAGTGCAGCTTGTAGACAGCTATACAAATCACTAACAAACCTTAATGAATATTGGGTGTGGGCATCAGGGTCCTGTCAGATTTGACACCATGTCCCAAGTAGCTTAAACCCAACACTCAAGAAAAGGTGGAGACCTCATCAGGTCTCTAACATCTGGGATTTTATTTGTCATTTTGGCATACCCTGCAAGCGCAAAAGAAAGAGTAAAAGGGGATTATCTTGACAATGAAATGAGTTACTGAATCTTGTGATAATGAAAAGCAGAAGAATTCTAATTCCTTTCTATAGTCCCCGAGGTGGAGGTGCGTTTATAGTTCTGCAGGAGTATAATGTAGGAGGGAAGAACAGATGGCCCAAAATCCATGAAACAAGACACCACCTAATCCCAGGACTGAGTACCATTATTAATCCTGGTCAGATTCCCTACTGGTACTTTGTAACAGGGTTCAGAATTGCTACTGAGGAGCTAGCATGTTAACTTGGAAGAAAAAGAAAAAAAAAAAAGAAGGAAGAAAATCAGTTGTAGGTTGTTGATTCAAGACGGTGCGCACCACTGTTGTGGAATTGCATTTACTGTTGAAATAACTTCAAACAGTAGACTTCAAATGAAATTCAATTCAGAACAAATACAGTTGTTTCTGTAATCTCGTCTGCTTTTATTGTGAAAGTGTTTGCATATTTTTTGAGACTGGAATTTCTTTTGTTACGTGGGTCCCAGTACTATATACATAGCAGGTACAGCATTTTCACAGTAGTCAATTCTACAGAATGTTTAAATTCACAGAGAAATAGAGATAATAGTGAAAGCTGAGTTCTTTGGTTTTTACATTTGATGCTTTCTGTGCAATTCTTCCAGTTCAATCTACATTTCATAGCATGAGGTACAGAACGCAGTGATCAGTTATTATTGTTCCATCTTAAGGGCCAGTTCCCTAGGTTCAAATTGCTGACATGCTGGAGACACATTTCTGCTTTTTCTATGACAGGCATATTTTTAATGGGATGACTTCACCAGCTTCCTACCCAGAGAAGGGGTGCATTTCCATAGGAACTTCAGGTTTAGTGCGTTTCCACACTTTACCTTGTACTAGCTCTGTTACTTACGCAGCTGTTCCGTGAGTTGAGTCAGGGCACTGAGCTGTCTGAAAACTAATCCAACAGGAAAGAAGAGTTTCCAGCAAGATCATCTCCTTCATCTGGCTCACTGGATAGGGACACTTTAATGGCCATGCTGGCACAAAAAGAATTCAGAAAAGTGTATAAAGGAGGGCAGAGGGAGGAAGGGTCAAAGGGAGGAGAAACTTTTAATACAGGAGCCTGGACCTGGATTGGTTTTATGCTGGAGAATCAGGAGTGCAGGGAGATGTATTTTCTGTCTCAACCTCTGCAGTCAGCTTGTATAGCCTGGGTGTATCTGTCGAGCCTTGGACTTGAACAAGCATGGTTCATTCACTGGGTTTCAGAGGCTCAAGCAATTAAGGTGCTGCCAGGCACTGTTTGCGGGATGGTTTACCTACAAGAGGTTACCATCCAGTTCACAGACTGTTTCATTTATTAAAGCAGTTGAAATCTGATGAATCAAGCATAGAGCAAAAGAGAAGACACCAACGCTGTAATTCTAGTTCACGTGGCAATTATGTAGGGCTACATTTTGAGCAGCTTCCACGTTTGTGATGCTTTGTTTACTGTACAACCATTCAACATCTGTTTGTTTTTTTAACAGGCACTAAATACAAGTATATAAATCAGTGAGAGTCACAGGTACCAGGTATGCCTGGAAACTAAATCAATGTTTGCAACCAAATGCCTAAAATTAAGATGCAAAAATGTGCAGATACAATTTTTTAATTGAAGAACCTCTTCATGCCCATCTGTAAAGCAGGAGTAAGAAAATTTAGGCACTTCTCCGAGAGCTACTTATTACTAAAGATAAAATATTTATGATAAAAGAGTTAAGCATTACTCATGTCAGTGTAGCTCTCAGTCAGTTCTGAAAGCTGGCCTCACAAATGTGAAATAGGCAGTATTTTCGTTGTTTTCCATTATACATTTTTCTCCATTTAATTAGAATAAGACAGGTCAGTATAGTAATTTATGAATACCTTAAGAATTATTGTATACAAAAGACAGTCTTGAACAAAACTGAAAGTCCCTTTAGATCTAAATTTTAATACGCCCTCTCCGATTAGGCAGAATCCAAAAATACCAAATCAACAAGTGAATTGAAATTTTTCAGCTCTTTAGTATTCAGTAGTGTAATGAACATGATGTACCTGCCCAGTTATTCTTTAAGGGAGATGAGCTCATTTCAAATAGATAACCATCTTTGACTTCTCTTCTGATTCATCACTGACCTGAACTCCATTTGAACCTTGTTAGACACAAAACAAGCAGGATTCCTGGCCTGAGCTATAAAATATAATTAAGCCCTTTTGAAATGATGTGTAAAAGAACATAGCTTTACCCCCACTATAACCACCACCACCACCACAACCAATAAAGTTAAATCAAGCACTGCCTGTAATGGATTAAAATAATAAATGTTCCTGGATTTTAGTGTTTGAAGTATTTGAAGAAAACAGGCTCCCAGCAGCCAGGACTGCTGAATGCATGGGGACATTTATTAGTGACGAATTCAAGGGTTTGGCCTGTTTAAGATCATTACTTTCTGTTTACCGTGTGTTACACATCTCATGTTTTTACAGAGCCCACATGTGTCCATATGTAACGCTGAAAAATGCTCTTTTACTGAAGAATAGTTAATTGGTAATGTGTAAATATTGTTCTCATGGGGAGAATGAACTATCATAAGATTCAGCTCGAGACTAATGAGAAATCCAGTGCAGTCAGTGGATTGTTAACTAAATCTCTCCTGGAAAATTGTCTTTTACTACGTGTCTCACCGTTTGTTTGCTACTGCTGTTTCCAGACTTGGATAAATTGGCTGCCTATTAAATTAACTGCAGTATTCCCCCAAGTTATTTTCATAGCTTTGTTACCTTTTTTTTTGTCAGAAGCTATTTCTTAGAGGATACCTATCAGCAAAGCAGTGTAGCCATAGTATAAGTACTCATTAGGTGATGTATCTCAAGTTTTCTGGAAAAACTATACCATAGTATAGTTTTATAGTACTCATTAGGTGATGTATCTTCGAGTTTTTGAGGAAAATAGTTCATGTAGGTAATTATAATGTATTTACATATTCATTGCTGTCCTGTCTTTGGCAGCTATAAAATAGTTGCTAAAAGTGCAAATACGAGGAACGAATGCTCAGAAGCAAGTATCACAGTTTATCACCGGTGTAATGTATGACATAAAGTAGAAGGTGATAAGGAAAACTACTTGCTAATTAACCTCTTATTGCTAATAAGAGGTTCTGTCTCTGCTGACCGGCAGTGGGGGACACTTAGGGTGGGAGCGCGGCCTGCTGTGGTGTGCAGGCCCCATCCCTCACATGCCTCTCGCCCAGTCTGAATTGGAGAACAGGCTCTGGCTCTGGGGCCTGGTTTTGTTCCTGAGCTGCCCCAAACTCGGAAAAGCAATTTTCTTCCTAGAGATAAGCTTTATAGTAAAACCATGACTCGCTTCCAACAGGCTTTTGAAAATACAGCTTGTGCGTAGTCCGGTGCGATTTGTTGTATTTGTTATGTACGCTTCCATTTTCTTAAAACACTTTCCTCAAGTGTTTCCTAAAGAAATTTACCAACGAAAATAGTGCTTTTTGTCGTATTAGGTGACGGTGCCCTGAACCAAACAGGATTTGCAGCTACCTAAGGAAGAGCAGTACAGTGCATTATAGAAGGAAAAAAAAACACTCCTGCTGCATTTCTACTTGTTTCGTTTGGAGCAAATTCAAGAATAAGTATTTTAAAATGTTTTTGAAAACAAGATGTCCATAGCTGATGTCAAAACATTGTCTCTCCCTTTGTCTGTGAACCAGGAAGAATAACAGAACTGTTTCTTAACACCTGTTTTGCCTAAACACTACGTGATTGTTACTGTAAGACAAGGATTATTTCAGTGTATTTGCTGCAGCTATTTAAATGGGCCAGCTCTGTTTCTCTATGCATGCATACACAGAGATTCATGCATGCAGGGCAGTTTAATTAATGTGGAGCCTTCTATTATTGGTAAGCCCCAAGATAGTTATATTGGGGTACTCACATTCTATGAAACGTCTTTGTAATGTTTATATTAGTATAAATCAAGTCTTTACTGACTGGGAAAAAAGGAAGGGGATGTTACAAATCAAAGCAAATGTTGTCTTTTAGTAAATTTTATTCATTATTCTCTTGTAATGATCTCCATCTTTAGTTTCTGTGCAAGTTAATTGCTAGATACTACCAAGTTACAGCTAGCTGTTTCTCAAAGCCTCCTACATTATTTCCAACTGTATAAATATATCTAGATATTCCTTTTGACTATATGTCATCATAAGGTAATCCTTGCAGTGACATAGAGAAGCCTGATTTAAGTTGTGTTCTGCTCACTTAGCCTGGCAGCATCTTGAGGTGCTATTGTGGGTCGGGGTGGGGTCTGACAATGGAGGGTTGGCAGCATTTTTTAAACACTGTCTAAAGCAAGTGCTTCATATTTATTAGTTTCTTGGAGGAGTATTTTAAAAGTCATGAAACTATTTGTTTCTAGAAGTAAATTATTGCACGTACTGAAAAGTGTGTTGGTGTTCACGAGCAATAATCCAAACAGAACAAGTTAACTTCTACATATCACAACAATCGTTTATGAAGATATATTGCTTCTGTGTGGTGCCATCTCAAGTTCACTTCAAATGGAGACTTTGATTTAATCTGTTTAAACTGAAGTTAGAATTCTACAACAGAAGTTTGTGAGAGATGCATGAAAGGACTGTCAGAAAACTGTGTGGGAGGAAGAAAACAGAGGAGAAATATTTTGCATCTTTACCTTTCAGAGATGATTGCTTCATTCTTAGGAAAGCAACTTCACTACCTGAGCCTATACTTTGAATTTTAGTATGGCATTTGGCAATGCTAAAATAAGTTCCTTTCTAACACAAACTGATATTTCTTCACTCCCTTCCCTTAGGATTTGAGATTATTTCTTTTCTAATGTCATTGTTTTTGGATTTCTGTCCTGATGGTACCCTATTGAAGCTTCTGTCATGCCCTTTTGTTCAAACCCTTTTTAGGGTTTGCGCATCCATGTCAATCTTCATCTGTTTTCTTTAAGCTTCTTCAGGACATCACTTTGCCCAACCTTACCTGAATGTTCTTTGCTTTTTTTTTTTAGTAAAAGCACAGTAGATTTTATACTAAAATTCACTTCTTCCCCGGGGAGCATGTAGATACAACTGCTGGGAAGGACAAGGTGTCATATTTGCCCATGGAAGAGCAGTCTGTGTCCCAGTGAGGAGAAAAATCTCTCATTGGGTCGGTGAGCTTTACCTGGTATTTGTAGGAAACAATTTGTGGAGGTGTTTCATAATATTTATTTGTTTAGAATTTACCAACACATCCTTTTCTTTTAATTGTGTCTTCATTTCTCAGTTGTTTACATAGTGACTGAAAAAAGGCACTGCTGATTCTGAACCAGTATTATGTGCTGAATGCTCAGTTCTGTTTTTAAGCAGTTGAATATTGTGTTTTCTTTGTACTTCATGGAGATGAAATGACAACAGAAAAAGACTGCAAAACATAATCCTTCCAAGTGTAATCCCAGTGAAAGAAAACATAAATAAAACCACTTGTATTCTGGCATTCCTTTTTCCCTTTTGTTATTTTTGCAACTTGGCACATACTCCAATAAAACTATAGAACATTTCTGTATGTTGCAGAATTGTGCAATAGTTAACAGGAATTTCTCCTCTTTAAAAACAAAGTTCCGTGTAGAGTATTAAAAAAAAATTAATTTCCAAAGATTGTAATGCCTCTGAAAATAACCAAACTGGGCATAGCAGGGCGAGGGTGATCTCTTCCCCTAGAACACCTCCTTTTCTTGGGTTAAGACTATGTGAAGCTGATTCATTCCACAGTTTTGCAGAACCAAGTCTGAACTCAGACCAAAGGAGAGGCATCGTGTTGTTTGTATTCTTGGTTATCACTCTAGTATCAGAAAAACACTGAACAGTTTCTGACGTGTAAGCCTTTTACATGTAACAGCAAGCCCGGGGACTCAGAAGCCAGCCTAAATAACCCTGAGCTAAAACCCCTTTCACAATCAGTGGCAAGAGTCCTGTTTGATTGGCATGGGACAAACCTTCACTCGAGCCCTTGATCATTCTTACTAAACTCCAAACAGCTCAAGGGAATGATTATTCTTGTTTGTGATTCCTACTCAAGCTGAATACAATTCAATGCCATCAGAGCTATTGGGACTGTTGGACCACCTTCCTAGTGGATGCTGGATAAATATATATATAAAAAAAAAATCTAATATATTTCCTTCCATTGTATGAAATATTTCTTGGTATTATGAAATCATAACATCCCAGGAGGCAGGCAGACTTTTTTTGTGGATTCTCAAAGACTCATAGAAGAAGTTTTACAGCATGTATTCAAAATAGAAAGTTGTATTTTGGGGGGACTTTTCTACCAGCAAAGGTATGAAATTGTTAAGTGGAACTATGCCGTGAAATATCTGTCTGTGTAAGCCTTACGTGGTTTTGAATCGTTAACTGTTTGTAAATATTGTTTCATTAGAAAAATAAGCCATCGGCATTGTAAAGGATGGTGACATTCAATATTCAGTGTGTTTTTTCCAACTGTGAGCACCAGAAGAGTAAAGTTAACACTACCTCAGATGTAGTACTTTTCATGTAAATATACAAAAGAATTAAAGAGATATTAAGTGCGGTTTGTTATATTAAATCATGATTGCAGAAGTTAAATTCACAAGAGATGTGAAATTACTAGATGGGGATTTTTTCCTAACAGTGTTTGTTTTTTAATGAGAGTACACAAGGCCTATCATAAATCTAGCACGCCATTGTCTTTTTTCAATGTTTTATAAAGCTATGTAAACTGCAAATGGTTATGATGTGAAAAGTTTAGATTAAATTGTTTTTTAGGTAAACACATGTTATATATTTTGAGTTACAGTAATTGCTTTGAATTATTTGAATTCAAACATTACCCTCATTCTCCTGCTAAGCACTCCAAAGTCGAGCAAAGCAATATTTTATAGGTAACCTGAACAAAAGCAGAGAGAATAATTCAAAATAGCTATTTCCTATCAGTTTAGAATATAATCAAGTGAAGCAGCTGTTCTTGTTCTTAATGTACTCTTTTGAAAAAAATTCATAGTTTAATGAAAAATGTCTCTTCTCATAAACCGTAAAATACTCACACATGTAAAAAGTCATAACGTTTTGGCAAATAGCTCTTTGTAAGGAATGCGCATGAAACGTACCTGCTCCATAACTGCAATACCGCATAAAGAGTGCTCAGTAATGTTGGAAGAGCAAGCTGAAGGAAAAAAAAAAAAATCACAAATCTTGTGGTCCAACTGTGATCCTCCTGCTTGGACAGGAGAGCAGTGGTCCACAGAAATGTTTCCATGGAAGTCAGTGGGACTGCTTCTGGGAGAAACTGCATGCTGGTACCGATTTACAATGTCATCCTAAAGTAAATTTGGACAACAAACACAAAAATGCCGGGAGAATAACTACTGGTAGGATAAATTCTCCGTCTGTCTTTTTAGGAATCCATGGATCATCTTTTGTCCTGGACATAAAAGATTTCCTACTTAAAACAAGTCTCAAAGAAAGAACGAGGTCTCTGATCGGCCCTTTTTGCTGTTCTGTTAGTGTGGAAGCCAAGTGGTGTAAGCACAGCGGTGATCCTGGCCCAGAGCAATCCATTCCAAAAATATACATTGATTTGAGAGGAGGACTGCTGCAGGTCTGTATGAGATGCTTATGGTTCTGGTATCGAACTCGCCTGGCTTTGGATGGTTGAGATTTTACAAACAAATTGCATGAGAGCCTGTAAAGCAGATAACAAAAGCTCATTTGGGTGTGTTTTTGTTGTTGTTTGTTTGTTTGCTTGGTTTTATTTATTTTATTTTATTTTATTTTATTTTATTTTATTTTATTTTATTTTATTTTATTTTATTTTATTTTATTTTATTTTTACCTTTTAAAATGAGTGTTCTTTTATGTAAAACTGTTGATTGAAAAATTGTGTAAGATTTTTTGTGTTGTTGTGTTGTTGTTTTTTTAATGCTACTTGAGCTATGTATTGTAGCTGTATGTGTGTGTTCCCTTAAAAGTACTGGATCAAATTACTAACACTTAATATTTAGGACCCTGTTCTGATCTGTGTGTGTTTGTCTGTCCATGAGCTATGTTTCTGTAATGCCTAGGGGTAGTCTTAAGAAATGCATATCCTTTCTTTTTAAACTTACACAAATTTCTCAGGGGAGTAATTATAAACTGTTGTTTGTAGTAATTAATACTCAGTTTTCCATGCTGTCCTCTCCTTTTTGGAAGTATGGAAGCCCATAGCTTGAAACCAGTCCAAGAAACATGGGAGTTCTTGAAATGAAAAATAGATTCTGTGGGACTTAAACAAGTAGGCTTTAAGATATGTCTTGTTTTAATTATTTTTATTGTAGGATCTATACACACCAAATGTTTTAAAATAAATATATAAATCAAGTATATAAAGCACAAAAAGGAAATTTTGACATTTAGTTGTGTAATTAGACCTTTTCCCAGAATCGACATCAGAAGTTCTTAATGCCACAGCACTTGGAATAGGGCTAATCGAATAATATGAATTGAATATATATACATATATATATATATGTATGTATGTATGTAAATAAAGTCAGTTTGTTTCTCTGCTTCTTTTTGATTTGTTTTTCACAAGTACTTGGCTGACCACCTCTGCATATTCTTACTAAAAAGGTGCTTTGGTGCTTGGTTTTCAATGTTATTTTATTTTCTGACAAGGACCTGAGAAACATCTATAAATTTGAGAAACAATTTATTATTAGAATATATCCTGCAGTAATTAGCTTTTCCAGGAAATAAAAAAAAATAAAATAAAAATAAAGATCCAACAGAATAGGTTTGAGAATGCTTTCAAATGAATTTATTTGGGGCTAATTTTACCAGATCTAAATATGACCTCATTTTCTACCACTGTTAATTTGTATTACAGCAGAGCCTAGAGAGCTTATGTAAAACTGATGCCTTATCTGTGAATATCTCTATTAGGAGCTCCTTGCTCTGGAGTTCCAGCTGCCAAAAAATAAAATAAATGAGAATGGGTGGAAAAAAGCATCCTTCATTCCTCCAACCAGTGGAGAACTGAGGCCTTGGGGATCACCTTAGTGACACTGAATTCTGACTTTCCATATTTTTATAAATTTCTGTGGTTTTTTTTTTTTTTTTTTTTTTTTTTTTTCCCTAACTTCAAGCCATGCTCTCAGAACTTATAGCACATCCAATTTATATTCTGTGTGTTCTCAGTATTTGCTTGAGGTGATCTAGAGTATGTCTTTCTAGTCATCCTCTTTGCTCTGTTGCATGTTCAGTTTTTAATGTGTTCCAGAATTCCAACATCCTCTTTGAACAATTTAAACTTTGAAACTTTAGCAAGTTTTGTCCTATTTTGAATTGCAAAACCTGTGACTAGTCCTAGCAGGATGTACTGCACTCAGCTGTATGGTTTTGCATATCACTTTTTACTTCTGTGTTTTCAGTTCTGTGCTCTTCCAGGCAGCATCTCCCTCAGTTGCAAGTGGTATGAATTAATGTATTCTTTAGAGTGATGAAAAGAACAAATTTACCAAAATTATTTTGTAGAGGTTTCTTGTTGTTCCTATTCATTATTTTGACATTAAGAATACTTAGAAGAAATTAAGATAAAAGTAGAGCAGACTGAAAGCAATATGAAGTTCCTTTTAATTTCCCTTCAAATGTGACTGAATATTGTAGGTAATCATTTTGTCTTTTTTTTTTTTTTTCTTTTTTGTAAAGGTTTTCTGGGGTCAAGAGCATTTGAACTGTTTAGTTCTTCTCCAGGAGCTTCTGTGGGAGTACCTTACTAAACACGGCAGTGTAGAGACGTTCATGTCTGAACGTAGATACCCCACTTGTTTTTCGACGGAAAGGAATCAGGCCTCAAAAACTGAGCATACCTCAGATGATCTGAGAACAGGCCTGTTCCAGTATATACAAGATGCAGGTAAGAAGAATATTATTACTCTCTTTATTTTAATAATTATAAAGTCAGTACAGTAGTAACCTATTAAAGATTACTTGCTTCTCACAATTAATTCTTTACTGTTTTCTTTTTTTGAAAAGCAATAGAAATGACATCTGCTAGAATGAAAAAAAATAGTTTTTTGATTTCTTTCCATTAAGCTGTAATCTTTTAAAAGTCAGGGAAATTGCTTTTTTTACTTTCTCTCCTTTTGATCCTGAAGGGTTTATTTTTAACTACTTTGGTCTCATAAACCAGCATGTTTCTTTTTAGAAATTATATAACAGATTATGGCTTTCTTTCATTTGACAGAAGCACAAAAACTGCCTGGTGCCTATGAAGTTGTGTTTTACAATGAAACTGAGGATAGTCCAGGAATGATGCTATGGAGATATCCAGAACCCAGAGTGCTCACTCTTGTAAGAATTAATCCTGTCCCTTTTAATACCACTGAAGATCCTGATATCAGCACTGCTGACCTCGGAGATGTTCTTCAGGTAGGTAATGAAAGTTTTCTGCTTTCATTAACAAAAGAAAATATTACAGCTGTAAAGTGAATGTTTTCAAACTTGCATTTATTAAAAATGAGTGCAAAACAAATGTCAGGAGCTCTATAAAATCAATAGGAGGTAAATTCCACAGCTTACACATATCTTTAGTTTTAAAACTACTTGTCCAAACATTTTAACCACTTATCTGCAAAGTCTTTCGGCTGTAGCAAGCTTTATCTGTTCTGGTTTTCCAGGAATACCAAGTCTTTATTCTGCCTTCATATGTTTTCACCCATCAGTCTTTATTTAAAGATTTCATTTGATTTAAAAGAGAGACATACATGTATAAAGAAAAACCTGGTCCGAAATTGCCGAGATGCAGTGGAATCATTGAACACAAATCTCCAATCCTGCTGTTCTCTCCTGTGTCTGTGATGGTAGATGGCTGTACCTCTTCTAGTAAGATCCACAGGGTTCGGAGAAAGGATCTAGATTCTCTCATTTAGCTTTGACAGCGTTGAAGTGAGCAGTTTGGCTGTGTGAGATCATGGAACTGCCCTTCAAAGGAGGGCTGAGTGCTGCAAATCTGTGATTCAGCGCTTCAAAAATAGGGCCATACCTCACAATTGCACTGATCCTTAACTCTGATAATTTTTGCTTTCCAAAATTTATAGTTAGGTAGTTACACTGTCTCCTGTGTAGCGTGATACATGTTTATAAAGGTTACTTACTCCTTGCATGCCTATTTTGATTTTTGCTTAATTTCAGTTTTAATAATCTTGGTTTTCTTTTTGTATTGCAAATTGGATCTCTGTCTCTTTTTTTTTTTTTTTTTTTTTTAATCTAATCTGCTTGTTGGTCCGAACAGTATTATAGTGTTGTCAAGGGAATTAAGTATCTCCCGATTCTTCATATTTATTCAGAAATGTTTAATTATATTTTATTGTTCCTATAACTGTAAAAAAATGCTTTTAAAATTGAATTACACAGCAATATGTGTTGAGCTTTGGATGAGAAGTATAATCTTCTTCAGATAAATGGTATAATGTTATTACCGTGCACATACTGCTAGTGAGATCATGTAAGTGTCCTGCCAATTTCTTTGCCCTCTAGACAGCCAAATGTCAGCTCCTTTCAGTTATATGAAAATTAAAATTAAATGGAAAAAAAAACAGCTCCGTTTGGCATGAGGTTTGAATCAAAGACGAAAATTATGTTATTGTATGCTTTCTTGATGACCTATTAGGTTGCTATGAAAGCCAGCAATTTGCCTTCTTTCAGGGTGGTATTTTCAGAAGATAGCACAACAAGGTTTTGGTATGAAGTGCATTAAGCTCCCTTTATAGACAACAGACATCGTGAGGATAATGTATGTGTTTTGTAATAATCTGTCCCTTGAAAAGGGAAGCATCAGTTCTTCGAGTGGGTATCGACAGGGATTCGACGGCATATGCAACTGGACTCCTTGTAGCCCCTTTTGTGTGCCCCTTTGTGCTTCCATACTACAGGGAAGAGAAAAGCAATCAGTTGCAATCTTCTGTCATCTCCTCTGGGATTACCTTACTCAGTAAGACAGAAGCCAGCATGTGCTCTGCTGCCAGTTCTTACGTTCCCTCAACTTCTACTGGTCTTCACGTAATTCTTCAGCATAGCATTTAATCTTATACATTGACCACCACAAACTGTTTCCATCTTGTTTTAAGTTTGTAATCAAGCATCCCTGTATAGCTTCCCTCCATGATGCTTTCGATTTTGTGATGAATCATTTCGTAGTAGTTAATACTTTGAGCTTTCAATTACATGGAAAGAGATTAAAGATATCAGCCAAATAAGAGCACAATGGCACATGTGTGATCTTGACTAACACATCTACTTAACAGCTATGCTTTTGGGCAGATGGAGTGCAGAAATGCCTACAAAAGCATCCACATTTTGGTAGTGGGCCATTAATTATGGCAGTTACTGTTGCCTGACTATACGTGGTAATTTATCACATTTTCCCAAAATGGCAAATACACATAGACAGAGCAGGTCTGCACAAAGTCAATAAGCAGCCATTTAAAAAATGCATTTTTTATTAATCGAAGAAATAGGTGGGTGGGAGAAATAATAATTAATTTTCAAATTCACCAAGTACATATCTCGAACTTTTGGTGCTGATTTAAATGAAAAGGAGGTCTTTCATCAGCTCTACTTTTTCCCTGTATGGATATATCTATGTTACTTAAACACAGTGTGTTTACTGTGAATGGGAAATTTACAAAATATAAAGAGGAAAAAGATAAAACAACACTTTCATTCACTTCTTGACATGAAGCAATAAAGGAACATCTGCAAGCCAAAGACTTAAGCTTTTTTGATAAAGGAACTAAATTTCAAGACAATAATGATATCAAAGTACATTAGAAATATATTTTTAAAACTTTCCCAAGATTGCATATATGTTCAAATGCTAGGAGAACCCATAATGTCACCAGGTGTATTACCAGTCTCCCTTAATCCTTCACATAAATCCAGGCAAAGGTGCACTTGTATGAGTTCTCTTGAGCTTAACAGACTTAAAAGTTTGCTAGTTGCACAATCTTTCATTCCAAGTTACTTGCTGTGACATTTCATCTAGCTTTCTATCTTTGCTAAACTTCTTCTGGCATATCTTTTTAATCATGAATAGATTTTAGAAGTCTCTTTGTTTCTGTAACTGTTCTTTGAATTCTTGGAACTTGCAAAAGCTTCACCATAAAGAGAATTTTTTTAGATACCAAAGCTGTAAGTCATCTGCTGTGGCCAAAGGATAAGCTAACAGCTACAGTTTATAAGAGTTAAAATGAACGATATTTTTTTATGAAACCTTACCTTGCTGCTATTTGTAGTTTGTACCAGGAGCTTATTTTCTTGTGTTTTTATGTGTGTTGTTGGAAGGATAAGCAATTTCACTTGTCAAATTTCTAATTTCTTTTACTTGTTTACAATCCCATCACTGTTGCTTTTATTTGTAGAGGAAAAAGGAAAAACAGACGTTTCTGCCATGGTGTATAGCATGTTGCATTTTCTTTAGTGATTTCAAATAGAAATTCAATCTTTTCATTTGAAGGCAGCAAGAGAGAATCCCAGTTGCACTTGCAAGAAACTGCATCCAGATTGTATTTCTTCTGTGAGATTGAGAGAATTTAAATTTGTTCTTTTTCCTGTTTACCAGACATTGCAGCTCCTTTCTATTGAATTCTTAATCCCTCACTGTCCTATTTTCACATGTTAAAATGTTCTTTGGCTCTCATACCATTCTATTAGATAACTACTTGGTGAAACACCTTTAGATTTCCCTAGTAATTCTTAATTTTTTAAGGAGTTCCTGTTAAACTGACATTTCAAAGGTATTACTAATTCTCAAGTACTAAAACCATTATCTGACATCACTTCTAACCCTTTTTGATCTGCAAAGCAGGAGATCTGCCTTCTCTTGTACTTGGTTGTTCTTTGATAGGGTGAGTCCTAACCTATGAACACAATACCAAAACGTATGTTCTTAGTCCACACAAAGAACAGAAGAAATTCTTGAAGCATTCTACAAGACAAATATCAAAATACAATAGTAACAAGATTATGATGATTTCAGGTTGAAGATGTAGTCTATGCCAGGAGAAGGTAGCCAGGAACCATGGTAGTTTTGTGTCTTGTATAACTTTATGACTGAAAATATTGTTGGATGGTTTGTGGTTAAAAATAAGGACACATAGAAGTATCTAAATTAATATAAAGAAATGTCATGTGCTGTTTTTATAGGAAACTTGTTTCCTTCAATATTATTTTTCTAATTGTGAGAGGAGCACAGATTTGTTTTGGGATACCTTTGTTGTATTTCTTACTACTCCCTTTTATGTCTACATCACTGCCAAGATACTTTCTGAATATCTCAAGACTGTTTTAAAGTTTATATATCAATTAAGATTCAAATTATGCAGCAAGTAAATATTTTAGTAAAGGTCGATGTGGGATAAAGGAATATGCGCAAGAGAAGTGGTTTTATTTTATCATGAAAAGCAAAAGCAATTAGGCTTGTTAGAGTAATGTGTTAAATATTGCCTCTAAAACACCACTGCTGTACCCTTCGTATAATGGAGGTCTACAGAAAAGGCCTTCAGGCTGCAGGAGACTCAAATATTGGTAAAGGCATACTCTTTTGATCTTGACTATTGCTAAGATAATTTTTAAAACGCACGGAGGAGAAAAATCGTATTACGCTGGTAACTTCACTTAGGGCGGCACAGATTTTCTAGGATTGAAGTCAATCCCAGTGCTGATTCCATCTAATGTTGTTTAATCCAGGATAATCCATTACTGCCCAAATCAGCAAGGGCAAGGAGTAGAACAGTGTTGATGTGAGAGTCATATTCACAGTTCAGGAGCAGAGAAAAGTCCAATTAGGAAACCTTTCACAGAATGAATTAGAAGATAATAAGCAAGAAGAAGAGAAGAAGTAGCAATACCATTACTATGTCAAAAAGAGATACAAAAGAGATGTCCTCTGAGACTTTCTCCATTGCAACAGAATAAACTTTTAAATCACTCAAGTAGATTGATGGTAAGAGGAAGTCTGATGGTTGAAGATAAAAGGATGAGTAATTTTAAAAGCATAGTTACATTTAGGACTTTAGCTTTTGCAGATAATTTCTATAGTAAAAATTGGTGTTGGAACTTTGGAATTGTGCACACATTTATTGATTTGTCTCAGCAAGTTCATATATGGAGACTTAATTCATATATGGAGACTTAATTAAGGTGTGCTTCACTTTCCCACTCTAACTGTAAACTATATTATATAAGGCAACCAGCTCGTTGCTACAGGGTAACAGGTCTTTTCTTTGCTCCATGACATTCTTCTGTAGCAGTTGGTGGAGGTTATTCTCAGTCTTGTGATTCTGTCCATAAAATGTCTTCTCCTGAGGACTTTGAAGCACAGTAGTAGCCATCAAGCAGAATATAGTTTATAAATTATATAGAAAGGTCTCCAGGGAAAATCTCAGAGTTGAAGACATGAGCACCTCAGGAGCACAAGTGTGCCAGTCAGCCTAAACTGCAGAGAAAGGGCCTTGGTGGTGTCTTTCTTCATTACCCAAATGATGAGATCATTGGCCTGATCGGGTGGCAAGGACGACTGAAGGAGAATTTGAGGCTGTTCCCTCAGTCATGATTGTACTGCCTGCTTTGGAAATGTGGCGTTGTTCTGGCAACTAACCAAGAAAGGAGTAAGGGCAACCATTTCTAGTTCCAAACAATAGTTTGTAATTGCAGGTAATACCACAGTCCAGACCATAAAGGATAATGCAAGAGAAATATATGCCACGCCATAACAAGCAACTCTAAGGTGCATTTCAAAGGTGTGGTGTAATACTAAATTCAAATATGCTTGTACAGTTCCTTGAGTCTGTCAGGTTGCAACAGCTGAGAGAGGATAAATGTTCTTCATTTATTATTTTTACAATTTGAAGGAGGAGAGTGGCAGGAATGAAAACCTAGTGATTCAGTAGTGATTTTTAAATTGTACAGATAGAATATTGAGTTAGCTACATTTAGGGATTGAAGATCAAAGAAAGTGGCGGTGGATATTTATTCTGTGAGGCTTAAAGCTAAGACTTCCACAATGCTTCTGGTTTTCCAAAGTCTTCCCATGTATTTCTGCATCCTTAATACTCTGATTTACTTTTGTCTTTGCCTCAGTGTAGCCTGTGTTCAGTCAGAAGGATGAAGAGGAGTTCTTCAAGAACTTTTAAGAAGAATCTATTTTTCTGATTTCGTCTAGGCCACATTTTTATATCGTTTATCTTTACCAGGAACAAGTTCAACAGGTTAGGGTTGGCAGGGAAGGGAGCAAAGATTGAGGGTGGTTGGGTTCACCAAGACAGGAAAGCAATTTGTGTGCTATCAAGGAAGTATTTGGCTTTTCTGTGCCAGCAGGTGAATAGTACATGCAAATGATTTCCTGTACAGCTGGAGGCCTGTTTTACCTCGTGAATTTTTCACAGAGATACTCAGTGTTTTCTATTCCAGTGCAGAGTTATTTTTGCAATAAAGGAAATTGCTGGCACTGCCCCATACCTCAAACAAAAAGCTCTATCATCATGATAGCGTTTACACAAGTGGCCCTGGGTTTAAATGGTGGAGAAGAACAGATTTGCCTAATCAAAGTGATCGCATTGGGTGTAATACTCTGACTTCTGAGCTCTGTGATTTATTTAAGCTGCATCACCAACAATGACTTAAAATTCTTTCTCCTGGATTGTTAGCCAGTGATAGATACAAGCTGTTAATACTTACAAGACAAAAGGAAGATAATCCGTGGCATTTGTTCATTTCTCCGTATGAAGTTAAAATATCTACTGAGCTATAACCCTGACAGGTTTTTTGTATTTGATGATGTTTCCCTTGTGTACCTGCCAGGATTCCTGTTGCATGTAAGTGTAGTCAGCATTGCAAGAGCTGATGAAAAGATGAATGTGTCCTGAAGTTTGCTTTTTTGGCCTTTCTTCTTCATGTAGTATCCTAATACACAGAGCACTTATTCCTGGTTTAGAAAAGAGGTGATTAAATTAACCAGACCTCAAGGTGTACTGTAGGAGACTAGGGAAGTAAATATAGTTCTGAGGTTGTAAGGGCTTAAGTGAGATTTAATAAGGAAAGACTAGGTAAATAATCCCTCTCTGGTAAATTTCATTTGGAGTATTTGCTGAGATGGTGAAGTCTCCTTGAAGAGACCATAAAATATTTCCAGCTTCAAAAGGTGAGGATTCAAAAAAGTGTCTATTGCACTGCATTAAATGCTTACAGTATTTAACTAACACATTTGCAAACTCTACATCCTGGAATCTGTTTTTTTCAACACTGTCAGCCAATAAACAGTCATTTTCTAACACCTTGTGGTTGTTTAAACAGTGGCTTTAAGGAAGCATGAGCTTAAGAATGACTGACATTAGACCTACTGTAAGTCATTATTTCAGGAAAGATTTGACATGACAGTCAACAGGAAAAGAATTATGATCAATGTCAAAAACATTCATTTTCCCTTTTGACAGAGAATACCTCATTTTTGGCTGGCTCTGCTTCCTTTTTACTTTTAACTCCCTGTTGGGGCCACAATATTCAGCTGGGCATTTTGAGAGTCTGGGAAAGGAGCATTTTGGGAAACCACAACTTTTATTCATCTTTGATTCATTTCTTACATTTCCAAGCAACAACTATTTTGGAAATCCAGATAATTTGTGCGTGACAGGTTAGTGATTGAAGTTCATAGTGTTATTCGATAATAAGTTGTAAAGTTCAGCTATGCTCATCGATACACTTGATGGTTTGCTAATTTTTAAATCAACTGTCATGCAGTTGTATCATCTTTAAATAATCAGACTTTTTAAATGAATGGTGAAATAATTTGTCTAATTGGGAGCTGCACAGAAAGCAATTCAGTGCTTCATCTGGGATTCTTCTTTTTAAAACATACTTGTTAGTTCTGCATTTTGATGTTATTTGAAATGAGTGCACTAGAAATACAGTGTTTTTATGATCTCTCTACTACGTGAAGAGTTGCAACAAGCTTTACACAAAGCACTACATTTTCATTATTGAGCATATCTGACTGTAAACTAGAAATTTAACAAAGACATTTTAATGTAATGGAGGAAATTTCTTTCGTGTCACTGGAACTGATGTTTACATACATGCATATGTACAAAAAAGAATGCAGTAAAGAATTATGTAAACAACTGTTATGTTTAAGAGGGCTGAAGACTTGCTTTTAGCCTAAACCAATTACACTTCAAATGATCTGGATGTAAGCACCATGATGCTAGGCAAAATTTTGCATGTTTTCGAACATTAAGGCTCTGACTATTAATGATCAATGTTGTCTTCATTTTCTTTCAAGAAAGGAAGTAGGGGCTAAAGAAGTTTCGGTGTTACACATTGAGTCCTAAGCAGATGTTGAAACAGAGCCTGTTCTCTTTAGAAATTCCAGCTTTAAGCATTAATTGTGAACTTCCTTGCTAGAGAGTAGGATTATCTCAGAATTCCCTATTTTGTTAATGTATTTTGTGTGTATAATCTTAATTATTTTGCTGTGTGATCTTAGTGCTCGCTGCATCAAGATGAGGCTGTATCGTTTGGACTACAGTTTCGGTGCAGTCTGCAGGGAGTTAAGCGTAACTCGTTGGGAATGTTAATGGAAGTTGTGCATAATTTGCCTGTGCATCTCACTGAAATTTACCCTTTGGGGTTACTGAGCTAGTGAAAATTCTACCGGGTGCCAGAAGACTGACGAAACCATCAGATTATCTTAATGACAGATTTACACTCTCGTTGTGTTCTGTACTTTTCAGATTTTGTAACTCTGATTTATGAAACTTTGCAAACCAAAGTTCTTTCGGCCGTTCACTGATCTTGTGGCACTTTTTGTAGGAGTCAAGCTTTACTGTGGTCAAAATATCCCATGTACTGAAAATTATGCCGTACTTCATATACTAATAGACTACTACCCGCAGTCCCAGAGGTGACTGCATTTCAACAGTATACTGCTTACATTGTTAACAAATATGGAAACCTAGAAAATGAAAGTCTTAGGAAAAATCATCCACATTTTATTTATATCAGAAAAAAAAAGAATTAAAAAATAGTGTAAGTAGCTAGGTCTCTAATGTAAGATGTCCTGTTTATATAAATTTGTCAATACTTAGCAATAAATTAAGAAAATAAGCAAGATCTTAGTAAATTAAATGAAACGCTGTAGATTTTGCTATTGGAGAAATGAGTGGTCTTCACATAAACTCTGTGTCAAGATAAATGACACTTAGTAGAAAAAATGGGTTTGACACTTAGTAGTGCATACATTTTCTTGTTTAAAAAAATGCTGCAGAAATCTTCTCAATTATAGCATAGCACTCCTCTCTGCTCTCTTAACAAAAGCTGTTAGTGTGTTTAATTTTTCTGTAATGAAAAAAGTCAGTATCAGTGACAGATTACATTACTATACACACCTGCATTCGTTCTGAACCTGCTAGCCTGATAAATTGATAAGATAAGTTGGTCACATGTTGTTTTTAAAAGGCAAAGAACAGAGTTCCTAATAAAAGAATGCTACATATTTCTTCTAAAAGGTTAAAAAGCATTTCTCAGGGCTCTTAAATTACCATATTCTGATACCAAGGGAAAATAAAACCTGGGCTTAGAGTCTTGTTTGTACTTAGAGGGCTTTCCGGACAGGAAGGCAATCTTGATGCAATTCAGTAAGCCACAATACCAGTGGGGCATTACAGGTGAAAAATTTGCAGCTGTACCCCTCACCACAATGTATTACAACTGTACAGTGGAATATTTCCTGTACAGAAATAGGGCTTGGTTAACTTTGTTTCCCAAGAGTAGATCACATTAAAATGTTATAAAATCATGATTTCCTGCATTTGAATACTTGTGGTTTCTCAACTGGTTCCAATATTACAAAGGGTTTTTTATAGCTTCTATTAGTTGAAGATGTATAGAAGCTTTTTCTTTTTTTTTTTTTTTTTCCCAAAGTCAGCTAAAAGGCAGTTATGTGTTTTTTAAGAGCAATTTCTCTCAGAAGACATGAGTTTTCTTTCACATCTCTTTATTATAATTGAGTTTTTAATATTTACTTTATAAACTGCAGTACAGATGTAAATACAAGCAAAATTAAATAAATATGCTAATAGTACCATAAATAAATTCATTAAATGGAGTTGAAAAAGACAAGGTATTTGTTATTACTCAGTAAACAAAATAGTAGCTATTTTCTTTATTCAGTCAAAGGCTTCAGTGTGTATAGGAAAACAAAGAAATTAGGCAGATAAACAATTTGGAAGTGAATATTTTAAATTGAATGTGGTTTAACAAAATGTGTCTTAAAGCTAGAACACTTCAAAGAGGAAAAAAGCAAACTGTAAAGAAATAATACTTTTGTTTAATTTTTTAATTTCTCCAGTTCAGTATCTGATTATTACTGGCTGTTGAAAATTAAGAGCATGCCACTGTGGAATAACTTTTACTGCCCAAAACATATGGGTATTTAAAGCATTAAAATAGTGTCAAAGTAACAGAAAATCATAATAAAAATACAGAGAGGATTGCAGTGGGAAGACAGCAAATAGTTTGAACACCTAAAATGTATTTAATCCTAGTACTAATGCTAATACTAATAACCTAATTTTTTCCTATAAAATACTTTTTTTTTTCTTTTTCTTTTTTTTTAATTTGGATTTTTCATGAAAAGAGAAAACTGTTGGTCTGTGGCTCTGCTCAAAAAGGTTTTCTACACTGGTATGATACAATGTTAGCCCTGAAGAATGCTAAAAAAAAAAAAAAAAAAAAAAAATTGCAACTAACAGCTTGATTTGTAGCATGATTTTTCAGTGTCAATCACATGAGAAAATAAACATACATGTCTATTTTGAAGTATCCTACTATCCTACAGTTGTACAAAATGTTCCAGTGGTCAGATCAGATTGTGTGTGTGATGTAAGCAGGTATAGTAAGGAGGTTTTATTAAATATTTTCTTTTCAGCATGTTTTTTACGTAATTAATTTTTCTGTGTATTTTTTTCTATTTTTATATAAATCATAGTTCAAAACCAAATTTAAAATTAAAGTTCTTGGTAGTTACTGCCAAGAATTTTCCCTGTATAAAAATCTGGATAGAGCTTTTTGTTTTCTGCTGCTGCTACTTCTGTTCACCTGAAGGCAGAATTGTATTTTTAGGGCAGTTGGCCCTGAAACAGGAAAATATCCTAAAAACGGAATAGCGTTATTACAGAGCAATCAGTTTATTCATGCTCAGGAAGCTCGAGTTAAAATCTCAGCATGGGTTGGCGTCTGACACAAAGTGCTAGTTTGTATTGTATTCTGCCTCTCGTTCACTTAGGTGGCCCTTCTCAGAGAAGATAAAACACACACATGCTTCCTGTCTTCTGTGTGCGTTTTCTTGTACAGTAGTTGTTTCTGGAACAAGAGTAACTTCATTTCCAAGAGGAAACACCCACCATCTGAGGGACTGAGACTCAAGAAATGAGCATTTATTCTGCAGAAGCTTATTTTCCAGCAAAAACTAAAACAAAACATAAATTAAAAGGATGCACCACTGAAAGCAGCATTAAGCACATTCTTCTGTAACCCAACTATTAATATCTTTCTCTTTAGACAGCTGTATGTATATATTTAAAGGTCTGGTTTTAATACTGATTTTAAAATTAAATGTTCTAGTTTTTAAGTAATAAAACCAGCATATTTTAATATAACTTTAATTCAGCAACCGCAAAGAGCTAGGTGGATGGCTATAGTGTTTTCCTAGACACAAAAACGATGTCTGCGAGAGTGATGTGATTAGCTAAGAAATTGAGATATTTTAATTATTTCTGTCTTAATGGCAATAATGTTTGAGACCTGTTTGATGTTTGAATCCTTCCTGTTTGAGACCTGTCAGCATGAGGACAATATGTGTAGTGAATAATATAGATGTAATACACCTGTAGTTATGTATATATGTAGTGTATATAATATATATTTAATATATATATATTTAATATATTTAATATATATATATTATATACATGTGTATATATATATTTAATCATTTATGGCAACCTGGTAGCTTGTAGATGTCTGGCGTTGTCTAATATTTAGCTGCAGAGCTCAGCTGTAGAAACATATCTAGCAATGTTTGGTAGGCACCAGAGGCTTTTAAAGTCCAGATTAGCCAAGTGGTCTAAAGGTGGGAGGATAACATCAGGTCACAGGAAAATCTAGAAGCATGTTGTCATCATAAAAGCCTTTAAAAAGCACATATGGATCAACAAACCTTTTTCATTCTGTCTTCTTATTCTGCCTAACTTCAAGTACAAATAGAGATTATCCATGTGGTCAATAAGATGTACAACACATGGATGAAAATATTAATAATAACATCGTGTTAGCAGATTATGTAGCTAGGCCTGACCTTCACTTTCCAAATAGGAATTAAATTATTCAGGTACAGATAAAGTGAGGCATAATACATGATGAAAAATTAAAAACATGGATCTATCACATTGTAGTGCACTAGAGGGGATATTTTTGTTGGTTATTAATACGGTCTTGCTGATAGATTAACAACCTTTCAGGAAATGACTTGAAGGATGCAGGTTTTAAAAGGGGGGTTCAAGTTTCTTTGTTGTTGTTGTTTGCTTGTTTTGCAAAATATTTATGATAAAGGTTTCAAAGCAAAAGAGGTTCTGTTTGTGAAGAACTTATTTATGTTCACAGAGGTGATTCTTATAATGTCTATGCTAGTATAATACGTATGAGGATTTTTTCTCAAAATTGAGTAGAAGGAGAGATTTCACAGTGAATGGGAAACCACTCTCTCTTACTCTCCTAAGTCAAAAAAATTCTGCTCCAAGGCAATTATTTCAGTAGAATTGTTTCTTTGTGTCCTGTCCTTGCAGGGAACAGAACTGAAACTGTCATTCCAATGAAACCGCTTTCCTTCCTGCCAGAATTATTAATACACCGTTTTCATTCTTAATAAGAACAGTTTGTGAGAAACAGACAGTTTTCAGATCTCCCATATCTAATTCAACAGTGGTAAAGAGAAAAATGATGAACCTTCAAATTTTCTTTTTGTCTCAAATTTATCTTAGCAACAGTTTTGTTAGGTTTTTTACAAGCACTAATAATTTAGGCTAATTTCATGTACCTTTTCACTTCTGCTTCTGATCTCTATTATTAATGTGGTTAAAAAAGCATCTGACTGATGTTTTTCTCTCTATTGCCAGAGTCATCCTTCTAAATAAGTGTGCAGTAGGATGTGCTTTTCTTGCAAAACTCAGCTTTGAGGTTCTTAGTTAAATTTGAGCCCAGAGTTAAATAATAGTTTTATACACATATAGGTGACATAGGCAGTACATTAATGGCTCTTTTTGCATGTTATGGGTGAATAAAATCATTGGAATTCAGACTTCTTGAGAGTTAGGAAGGAAGATAAAACAATATGGAGAAGTGTCTGTTAAAGTGTGTTTGTTGTTTAGCAAAGAAGCTTGTGGTTAGATACACTTCTTCGGTGTTTAGTTTTATAGAGGCAGCACTAGCAGTAACAATTATCTGAATTATAGCTTAGGTTTTATTCAGATATTTTAAAGCAAAAATACCATATTTAATTCCACATGCGAGGATTTTTTGTTGCAGCTAATTCATTTATTCCCACTGCCTATGACTCAGTTTTGGGGTTATAGCCCATTTCCAGGCTTTCACAACTATTATTTTTGGCAGCTTATATTGCCCAGAGCTACCATCTTTCCTTAAATTTGCCCAGATCAGGCATTAGTAATAAACCCCCTAGAACAAATAAAGCTAGGTATGTAGGAATCAAAGGTTCTAAGTCAACTAAGTCTTTTGAAAGCTTCAGACTAGAAAGCTTAAAGTTTGGACAGTCCCAAAGCATGAGCTGTATTTTGTATAGGCTCTCACATACTGTATTTTGACTTTTTACTTCCAATATGTAGATGACATCTTGAAATGTACTGTATCTTCCTCTGGTAGCTTTCTTGACATCCTGCAGTGAAGTTAGGAAAAATTTCCTGAGTAAGTAGGAAATAGGAATAATCTTTTCAGCATGCCTACCAGCCTGCTTCAATTGGTAGATGGTATGTTCCTTCTGGCTGCTCATACAGCTGAGTCCAGTGGTTGCTAATCTGCCTTTCCAAATTCTTTAGAATTCACTTAGGAGGTTACCATGAAGTTCCTAAAAAGCAAGCGCACTATGTTAGGCTATACAAGAGCCTTAAGAGGAGTAGTTAATGTCTTTATGCCATAATAATTGTTTTGATCATTTTGCTTTGCCATTTTTTCCTCAAGATCAGTTTCCCTACCACCTACTGAGTAACTACATTATTTATTTTTTTAATAATACGTGTGAAATCTGTTTGGCTGTTGTGTTTTTTTTTTCAAGCTTTCCCTCTTCCTTTATCTTCAGTGTTTATTTTCAATCCCTGTATTACTTTGCTCTAGCCTTACTAATGGTTTTAAGTTTTCATAATGCAGTGCCACTTGTGAAATTCCTTTGTCATGCTCTTCAACAACTTCTTTCAGCTCATTAATCTTAGCAGGAATAGAATTTATCACCTTGCTTAATCTCTTTTAAAATGCCTACTACTTGCCATCGTGTTCCAGTTTTGTGAGATTCTTGTTGGAGATTATTTTCCTTGCATATTGGAAAAAATATTATGTTGTGAGATGTAATCTGAAAGAAATAAATACTGTAAAATAATAGGATGGCTCTTCAAAACTTCTGTTGCACGTGTTAAATAACACCATTGACAAGAAAAATACCTTAGGTGTTGGGCCAAACCAAGTATTCATATATATTGAATCAGACTCCTAAAATTTCGATGTTATTTCAAGACTGAGATTTAAAAATAAATGGAAATAAAGACTGCAGTTTGAATCTGTGTCATGTTTTCAGAAGTACCTGTGCAACCATGAAAGGCTGCAGTCTTTTTTTAGAAATGATGCAGATCCTTTCATAATCACATAATTTGAAGACCTTGTGGAAATATAGCAAATTTTTTTTTTTTTTTTTTTTAAGTCAGATGTTTTATCATCAGTGGAGACTGTGGAGGATTAGAAAAGATGTACATGAGTGTGAATGGCTCCACAATGTAGTATGAAAGATAGCACATGATGGAAGTTACTATTTATACGCTTAGTTAGCACAGGGAAATTTCCCCAGATATATCAGTATTTGAATGAAAGGAACATCATTGTGGCATTGCAATTTTGAGAGTTTGTCCACAGGCATTAAGGCCTAAAAAATATTCAACATTGAGAAGTTTTGAAGAACTCTAAATGTGCTAAATTATGAAAATGATCCGAATTCAACTCTATAGTGACACTAAGAGCAAAAAGAATAAGTACAACTTGACTTGGAAACATAGCTACAAGCATAATAATGTAATGTTTCATATTACTGTTATTGTGCACAGTACCATTGCAGAGCTGGCAACACAGAACCAAGAAGGATGTTTTCTGGGTCACCAAACCCCGTCTTCTCCCATCAGGGGCAATGTTGGTTGCTGTCTCCATCTTATTAACAAATCAAGCTTTTAAAAGCAGCTGTAATGAGCACAAAAGCTGTGTTCAAACCTCCGTCTTTCTTTTTTTCTTCTGGTTTCTAGCAGAAGCTCAATAAAAGAGCAACTCTGAGTTTTCTTCTTTTGAGAGCAACTCAGTTTTAACCTAGAGTTTCTCTGAACCTTTTCCTCTTTTAACTGTTTTTAACTCCTGAGGTGTCTGGAGAGACCAGTGGTCTTCCTTTAGTTTTCCTTGAATTGGTCCTCGACACTGCACAGATTCCAGTGTGAGCTGAAACACTTCTTACATAAATAATTGGAAATGCGTGCCAGAGTCCAGATGTGGCCCACTGGTGTCTTATACAAGTCAATTAATATTTGCAAATATCTCACCTGATGTTTCTCAGGATGGCATTTGCTTCTTCCGGGCATCGTCCTACTGCCTCATAATTTTCCAGCTGACACTTGGAGGTTTGCACCATTTTCGATTGGATATGCAGCTTATAAAGGATATATTGCTACCTTACGCATCTGATGTGCACTCTTTGATGTTAAATTAATCCCTTTTTTCTCAGACACACGTCTTTGAAATTATATTGGCATTCCTGATTGATAGTCTTATGCTACTCTATGTTACATATGTTAATATCATCAGACTTTTGCTAGCAGTTATCAGATTTATACTTTTTTTTTCCATCCTGAACTAAAAAAAATTTAGTGGCTGTGGTTGCTGTTTTCAGTCTTCAGGTATCACTGTGACTTGACTGATGTAGTAAAAATCTCTGTTTCAGGCTTTGTGGTTCCACATGTTAATTCTTGCAAAATTCTTTGGTGGAGATTATTTATGTTCCTTTGCTCTCCCCAGCTTGAACCACTGAGCTCCCTGAATTTTCCTTCTTAACCTTCATTCCTATTAATTAATCAACCTGCTGTCACCTCCATGTGTACTGTAGTCCTTACTGAGTAACAAGAAAAAATACTCATGCAGCTTTTTTTTTTTTTTTCAGTTGTGTCTAGATTTATTTCAATTTCTACCATGTTCCCAATGCTTTCCTGGTTATTTATATTTGTGTGTATACACACATACACAGATTAAAAAAAAAAAAAAAAAAAAGGAGTATCACATACATGTGAATACATATGGTTTATTTTTTTAACTATTTGTTTTCCAGCACCTCCACTTTCAGTATTTCTTGGGCATGTAAAAGTGTTGTAACTGTGGATTTTTGTATCTTAATTGTAAAATATTCCTGTCCTACTGAGTTAGCATTTATTTTAGATTCACATTTTCATTCACTTTATTTTAAAAAATCTAAGACACGCTCCTTTAATTTTTTTAAATTAAAATTTGTTTTCTGATTTATTTAGAAATGTTTCTGATTTCTTTCTTTCCAGCTCAGTGAAGCAGCCAAGAATAATGGAAGTGGTTTATTTGCAGACTTAAAATTAGGGATGTGATTAAACTGAAGCTACTATGTCTTTATTAGACTTGGTTTCCAAAAGCACACAGTCGTCTAAATTGCATATTCCATGAAATAAAAGATTGTGTGATTATGAGTACATTACGATTTGCCTCAGGATTTTTATTCACATCTTGACCTTCCGCGTGGCATTATGTTGCCCATCAATATTTTTCCTTCTGCATCTTTGATGATTTTAATATGGCAATTAATAAATTAGTAATTAACAAGGTGATATTTTGGTATGCATTGCAACTAAGAGCTACTTCAAATAAGAAGTAATTTTTAATGATGATTAAAATATCCTTGACAATACGCTATAGTGACAGCTGATGGGTTTGGGTTTTTTGACTGCATAATACAAATCATGATTCATTGCATTGTCTTTGTTATTCTTGGGTACTACGGAGCAAATAGTTATTTCTGTACCTGGTAAGAGAAAGCTTGAAATGTTATGCTGCAATGAAATTCAAATAAACATTTTAATTTAAGTCAAGGCAGCACAGAATCTAAGTAACAGTTACAATTCTGATTTTCCACATTGCAGTTTTTATTTAGTTTAGTTAGTTTTCCATTTTTAGTATATACAGTAAATGCCATTATATTAATGATGAAGAATAAAGTAATTAACGACTTCTCTGTTTTATCACAGATTCCTTGCAGCTTGGAGTACTGGGATGAGCTTCAGAAATCATTTGTTGCATTCCGGGAATTCAGTCTGTCAGAAAGCAAAGTCTGTGAACTACAGCTGCCCAGCATCAACCTTGTGAATGATCAGAAGGAGCTCATAGCCTCCGATCTTTGGAGGATTGTCCTGAACAGCAGTCAGAATGTGGCTGATGACCAAAGGTAATCTTAAAGGAGAGGGGGGTGGAAACAGAAATCTAATGCTACACTCTTGAGAGATCTTTCTCAAGAGACTTAGGAAATAAAATATTGTTTTCATACACGGTAAGAGAAATGGATCTTAAGCTTTGGACTGTCGTTCACCTCCACACAAGGTCATGGAGTGTGTGCAAAAAGAGCTCTCTTAGATTTACAGACAGCCTGGAAGCATTATAATTTTCTGAATTCGAGAATTACTGAAAAGTGAAGAGAATCGGTTAGGCCGGGTCCTGAAACTGCACAAGGTATTAAAATTGGGTGATTTACAAAAGGAGACTGAGACATATAATGTACTGCGTTATGTACTGTACTACAGTGTATAATGTAGTGATCATTCTTCTTCCATGTATCTCCCCCATACATCAACTTTTAACTGACCTCGGTGCGAGCCAATGACTAAAACAAGCCATGTGTCTATTTAATATATTTATTTTGTAAAATCTAGTTCTTCAAGAATAATACACTTTTATTTACACTGCTTGCTTACTATGCTACCAGTAAAAAAATTTAATTGGTGTTTTCAAACACTGGGGATCAGTTTTTCATTACGTTTATAGCTTACAGCTTCCAATGTTGTACATTGAAGTTCTGTCATTGTACGCTCTGAATTCACTCTGTATTCATTCAGTTATGGTTACTATGCAGAGTCAGAAGAAATAAGTGCAAGGTCATTTCATAAACAGCAGTGGAATTACTGTCGAAGACCTTCTTAACATCTGTGTTTAGAGCAGAGAACCCAGAATGACCTTGTTGAATCATTGGTATTTGCTGATTGTTGATGTCTGTGTATGAACACATGCTTGAGTGCATGTGTAGTATTCACATATATGTACATGATGCTACAGAATTCAGAGAAATCAGGGAATATGAACATGGCTAACAAAATCAATGAAGAAAATTAAACATCTGGTTTCCATTAATAGTATCAGGTTGGAAATGATTTCTTGATGTTAATTGTGAAAGAATGCATTTTCATCATTGAGAAGTTAAGTGTTTCAGACAAGGTTAATTCCTCTGAATGTGGGACCTTGGCAAAATTGCCTTCCTGGTCAGCTTAACACCACAGAAATGTGAACTCGGTGGGAACTGAAAATGAAGTAGTGAAATTTAGTAGATTTTTTTTTTTTTATCAAGGCATTTTACACTGTAATCATGTGTATTGTTTTTTGCTCAAATAGTGTTCATCACTATAAGCAGTATTTCATTCAGGGAGCTCTGATAAGCTGATGAGTAGTAATTCTTAAGAAAGAATCTAGGGTTAAAATGAAATACAAATAACAACCAGAAGAAAATCATAACACCAGTTTGGACTGTGTCTAACATCAGAAATGTGTCTAACATCAGAGTACAACATGCATTCACCTGTCCACAAGGCCGAAATTCATGAATTTTCAGCTCAAAGGCTACAAGCCTGCTGCAGAGTAATGCACATCCTCTTTGGTTTTCAAGATAAAAATGGGGTAACAATACTGAATGGCTTTGAGGTACCAGAAGAGTCTTAGGAGGATAATTTCTCTGTCCACAGCAATGACACTGTGTTCTCCAGGTTGTGTGTATACATGAAGAACTAAACCAGAAGGTACATCTGAAAGAACAGGATTTAAACTGAAACAGCTCACTGAATAGGGAAGGCAGGAAGGAAAGAAGGCAGTAAAAAGCACACACTACACCACTTCAGCATTTGAACGGAAAATAAAATAAAATAAAATAAAATAAAATAAAATAAAATAAAATAAAATAAAATAAAATAAAATAAAATAAAATAAAATAAAATAAAATAAAATAAAATAAAATGAGAAAGAGGGAAGTTGAGGGAAGGTGCCTTGAACTGCCAGCTCTTTAGGCACCAGCACAGATACTGCAGTCACTAGCCTGGATGTTTTGGTGGTCTGATGAATGTATAATTATTTTATGAATTTAAGCCTAAATATGCTAACAGTCGAATGGAAATTTAAGAATTCATGTGGGTCAGGATGAACTCCCTTGAGAAGCCAGGAACCAGAGGGGTGCATGAGGCAAGCCTTCAGTTTCAGTGAGAGAAAAGAAAAGGCTGTATTCCCTGCAGTTTTGGGTAGAAATTCAAACTGATCTCTCCTTATATGAACTTTAAAAAAGGCTGCATACAAGCTTTCTTAAGCATGAACTGATGTGGAAGTAGTAGTCCTGATTAGTCTGGAGTGAGCCTTCTCAGAGAAACTTAGCGGATCGGGAAAAGAGCAGCTACTCCTTGTAGATGAGGCTTTGAGCCATGGTGTTTGAGGCCCAGAATCTATTTCATGGAGGTAGAGCAAATAATGTCAATGGCATATCACTGACCTGGATGTTTTGAGACCACTTACAACTACTGAAATACATGCAATGACAGCTAAGGAGTAGAATACATTTAAGGTAAGAGTTGAGCCCCAAAGGATGAAGTCCAGTTAAAGAGAACTCCTTGTTTAGGAGATGATATTGTGGACTTACAGGAAGGGCAACCTTTCTAGACCCCTCAGAGGGTAGGAAGTTGTCGTGGTTCCGCTCGAGTGGGCAGCCGAGCTCCACCACAGCCGCTCTCTCACTCCCCCTCCTCAAAGAGGAATGGGGAGAAAATATGTGAAAAGGGCTCAAGGGTTGAGATAAGGACGAGAAAATCACGCAATAATTATTGTAACGGGCAAAACAGACTCGGCATAAGGAGATAGTAAGATTTATTGCCTACAACTAACAAGCAAGAGAAGTGAGAAAACAAAGGGAAAAAAAAAAACAAAAGCACCTTCCCCCCATCCACCCTCTTCCACCTCCTCCCCCTGAGCGGCGCAGGGGAACAGGGGAATGGGGGTTATGGTCAGTCTACAGCACTTCTTCTCTGCCGCTCCTTCTCGGTCACTCTCGTCCCCTGTGCTGTGGGGTCCCACCCACGGGATGCAGTCCTTGATGAACTGATCCGGCGTGGGCTTTCCACAGGCAGCAGCTCTTCCAGAACTGCTCCAGATAGGGGTCCGTACCACGGGGTCCATCCCTCAGGAGGAAACTGCTCCAACCTGGCTCCCCTACGGGCAGCAGCTCCTGCCGGGTCACCTGCTCCTGCGTGGGCTCCTCTCCACGGGCTACAGGTCCGGCCCGGAATCTGCTCTGGCAGGGGTCTTCCACAGGCGGCAGCCTCCGTCGGTGCAGGGCCACCTGCTCCACCGTGGTCTCCTCCACGGGCTGCAGCATGGAACCCTGCTCCACCATGGTACTCCATGGGCTGCAGGGGGACATCCTGCTTCACCATGGTCCTCACCACAGGCCGCAGGGGACTTCTGCTCCGGCGCCTGGAGCACCTCTCCCCCTGCTTCTACACTGACCTTGGCACGTGCAGGCTGTTTCTCACTCCCAGCTGCTGTGTGGCGCAGCGTTTTTTTCCCTGTCTTAAATATGCTCTCACAGAGGCGCAAACAACATCGCTTATTGGCTCAGCTCTGGAAAACAATGGGGCCCTTCCCAAAAATGGGGCAGCTTCTAGATCTTTCTCACAGAAACCACCCCTATAGCCCCCTGCTACCAAAACCTTGCCACGTAAACCCACTACAGAAGTCCATGTTAGCTGTAGCTCTTGTCTTCATCAAATGAACATACTGCAACCAGCAAGGATGTTTTCTTGTGACCAAGCACACTCAAATGTACTCGATATTCTACCTGACTAAAAAATCCCCAACTTTGTACTTTTGAGAGAGACACTGCCCCATGTCTCAGTAAGTGTCCAGTGTCGGGCTTCTTCCTAAAGCAAACAAGTGTTTAACATTAGATTTTGCATACTTGTGAGAAGAACCACAAGGGTCAGTGCCAACTGTTAGACCAGGGAGCTTCAGGGCTGAGAGGTCTGCAACTGAGAGTGAGACGCAATGACTGTATAAAAGTTGAATCTCAGTTTCCCTGTGGACACCTGACAATTTGACATTAATAACATGATGAAACCACACGACTGATTAGAAAATTTTGTTCACTACTAATGGGAGAGGATAAAAATGCTTAGTCTTGTTGAAGTTTATTTTCTTAGTTTGATCTTCTATTTTGGGTCAGACCCTAACAGCTGCCATATGCACGCAGCTGCTGCTCAGTGATAATATTTTTTGCTTCAAATTCTACAGGATTGTGTTTTTTTTTTTTTTTGTTATAACCTTTATGGTATGCTAATTATTAATACTAGAGAGCTGATCCCTTGTGTTTTAAGTACTTTATTAGTGATTCCTAACATGAGTAATAAAGTATGAAATGTATATGGCTCGTGTGACAGGAAAACAACCAGGTTTGTGAGAAGATGTGGATCCAGCTGATATGTTGAGTAGTAGCTGGCAGGCTGAAGTAGTATCAAGCACAGTGAATATGGGAACATGCAACAATGTCATGATCCAAATGCTGTGGTATGCAAGCTCTTTCTGAGATTGATCAGGAAGTAATTAGAAGTAGAAAAATCAAGGAGGTATCTGGCTGTAGACATAATACATATGTGTGCATTGTTTATTTTTAAGGGTATTGTAGGTCATTCATTGAACAATGAATAAGGTTTGAATGAATATTCACAAAAGTTTAGTCAATGAATGAACAAACTTGAAATCTTAAGTGAAATAATTTAGCATCTCCTTGGGGTTTTAGTGTCGTGTCTACGGAAAGAATCATATCTGGCATAAGTGACAATTCATGGACAACCTTAAAATAGGGGATTAAATGGAAATTATCTTAGAATACATTATTTTTATAGGTTACATTTGCATTTTGCAGAGCTAGCAAGTTATAGTTGAAATGGCTTTTATTTAGGGCTCAGTTTGGGTGGTGAGACACTAAAGCTGCTCCCCAGTTTGGTAGGGAAGAGTTTATCATTCTTTGTTTAATTGGGTTACATTCCAAGATGTTTTATACACTTGTGTATCTCCTGTGTAATGTAAAGAGTATTTTTATAATTAATGACATACTAATGTGAAATAGTAATAGAAAACACCTTAAAAGACAAACCATGAAACAAGTACAAAAACTTTTAAATAAGCCTTAAATTGCCTCTTTTTATAAAATTAAAGTGAGAAATCATGATCATGTTTCCTGCTAATTGTTTTAGCTTTTATTCAAAGTAGATGATGTACTGGATTTTGACCTCCGACAATTTGAGTTCAGACCAGCATTTGAGTCATAAATTAAATGCGTTAAGTGGTCCCTTTCTTCTTCCCAGTGGATATTTTCCCATGTTGTGGTTTCATCACAAATGGCAGTTCGGGTTTAAATATTCCACTCTTAAAATAACAAGAATAATGCAGGTCACTGTTAAGTCATTGTTCCCAGTTGTCATATAGCTCGCTTGAATTGCTTTGCACGATGTGAAATTATCGTACTTTATAATATATAATGACTTCAGCTGTAACTATTTTCCATTTTAAAAATTCTGATACGTAAGGGTAATTAAAAGAAAATTCTGGTCTTCTGAATCAAATATTTTTTATTTAGAATTTCCTCTGGTTCTGTATCCCACAGTGTGTTGCCCCTAGTACGACACAGCAGAAGCCATCTCCTCCTTTTCTCCCCAGCTGAAAAACGGTGGATAGGCCCCAGTGCATTTGGTACCTCTAGAATAGCCAAGAGAATGTGGGATTATTTTGTTATTGTATCATTGGATGCACAAATTTCAATTTCACAATCAGATCTACCTCTGTGCTCTGGGCAGCTAGGATAACACTGATGAAAGAATCTTCATTGTATCTCTTTACAGGTAATTTCCAGAAGGTGATCTTCTCTCTGTAGTATGACTTTTCCTTCCAAAATGTGTTTTAACCTACATTTTCCTGCTCTTCCCAGTTCTTCACTGCCAGCACTTGTCCCTTCCCTAGCACAGGAGGTGATGCAAAGCCAGTTGTATCTCAGGGAGCAGCATTGTTCTCCTCTCATTTGCTTTTTCTTTCTGGCTATTTTTTTTTAAGGATTCTGAAGTTTGTTAGTGAGTCATGTCAATAGTGGGACTTATTGGTTTCTAAGGTGACTCTTCATGAAGAAATAAAAAGCAGATTTGAATCTTCTTGTTCCCAACATCATACATTTCAGAATATTACCTCCACTTGGTCTGTTGCTTGTAGGGCAGAAAAATCAGAGCAAAGTATTTCCTCCAGCATCAAGCATTCCATTTTGTCCTCTAATCACTGGGGCAATCCCAAGCACAAATACAGGCTGGGTGGGGAATGGATTGAGCACAGCCCTGTGGAGAAGGACCCGGGAGTGTTGGTGGATGAGAAGCTCGACATGAACAAGCAGTGTGTGCTTGCAGTCCAGAAAGCCAACTGTGTCCTGGGCTGCACCAAAAGCAGCGTGGCCAGCAGGGCGAGGGAGGTGATTGTTCCCCTCTGCTCTGCTCTCGTGAGACCCCACCTGGAGCCCTGCGTTCAGCTCTGGGGCCCCAGCACAAGAAGGACATGAACCTATGTCCAGAGGTCCAGAGGAGGGCCACAAAGATGGCTGCAGGTTCAGAGAAGGGTCACGAAGATGCTCAGAGGGCTGGAGCAGCTCTCCTATGAGGACAGGCTGAGGGAGTTGGGGACGCTCAGAGAAGAGACGAGAAGGCTCAGGAGAGACCTCATTGAATCCTTCCAGTACCTAAAGGGGGCCTGCAAGAAAGCTGGAGAAAGACTCTGTGAGGGTGTGTAGTGATAGGACAAAGGGGAACATTTTTCAACTAAAGGAGGGGAGAGTAGACATTAGGAAGAAATTCCTCACTCAGAGGGTGGTGAGGCCCTGGCACAGGCTGCCCAGAGAAGCTGTGGATGCCCCATCCCTGGAGGTGCTCAAGGCCAGGCTGGATTGGGCTTTGGGCAACCTGGGCTGGTGGGAGGTGTCCCTGCCCATGGCAGGGGGTGGGACTGGGTGGGCTTTAAGGTCCCTTCCAACCCAAACCATCCTGTGGATTGGGGTTATGAGTGGGAAGTAAGAAAGGTTCCATCACAGTAAAATGCTTAATAAGGAAGAAGCAGGTATATAACATTTGACTAAATAAGAATTTGGAGGTTGTTTTTTTTATTATTAATATTTTATAAAAAGATCCATATCAAAAGGGAAGAAAATCGCTGAGGCACTGATAGGTCTGTTTCTAAGGAAAATAATTTTTTTTAATTTCAGAAATAAATTCCTTTTTATTTTATTGCAGTAAGAGTTTTATAGCTGTTTTGTTCAAAGTAAGACGTAATTCACACTATCAGTCTTTTTTTTTTTTTTTTTTTTTTTTTAAGTTCCTCAGTTTGGTTAACATTTGTTTGCACCCCTCTACCATTATTCAGTTTTCATTCCATACATTGCTGCTGTTCTGTTTCTAATCAAAATGCAAAGAGCAAAAATTCTTACAATATTGAGAGTTATTCTGAGAGAACTAACCAGTTTCACAGATTCAAAAGTATTTAATGGTCTAAATCAAAATGTGAATTTTGGTGGGTTTGAGGATTGCTTTCAAGTTCTGTTGCAGCAACCTAAGGAATACCCATGGAAGAGCAAAGAAAAACATCCCATTTCTCTGACTCTAGTCCAGTGCCATAGATGTTTTATCATGTGAACACAAAGAAAGAAATTATTTCCAAAGGTGCCAGTTCATGAAAGACCTGCAACGCTATTTTTGAAATGCAAAGAGGACACTGAAGGCATAGAGAAGCACCAAAAAGCAGCTGAAAACTTGATTAAGGGAGCTGTCTTTCATCCTTCAGCAACCTAATCCATTCCTTATATCGTGCCTTGATGCTTTGGTAACTAGCTTATCTTTATTTGAGTTTTACTGCTACACAAGCATTTAAATTTATATCCACAAATCTAAAGCTGGATTTCATCTCATAAATAAATACCATACTAGCTAATTATTGTAACACAAACTAGTATTGATAAATTTACCCATCCTTGGACTTTCACACATTAAAGATTAATGTTTTGAATGCCTACATATTTGTGCCTAATTTTGTAGAGGCACTCAGGGAATAAGGAAAATTACATTTTCACAAAAATCACAAAACATGTCTATTTGAAACCCAATATTCAAATTTAAACTATTTTAAAATAGAGGTAGTGTTTGACTGAGGATACAGACTTAATTTTCAGGTCTTAAATCAAGATTATGCTTTTAAGTGAAAACTCTTAGTGCCAAACTGCAAAGGGAGTGAGAATGAGGAACATTAAGGATAAATTTGGCTTAAATTAGAACGTTTATTTGTACTTCAGTGGTGTCTTAGCAACCTATAGAATTGTGATACAGTTTTTGTTTCTCTCAAGAGACTGAAAGATAATGCTTGGAAATATTCGTGGGGTCAGGAACACTGCTAGGGAAAAAAAAATCAATGGGGTGGCATTTTAAATGTATAGTAAATATGTTGTAATAGGTGTTAGTAAAAGGCTCTGGGCTGACCTTGTAACAGCCAGAGATTCTTTTTTTATGGCTGTAGAATGAGAAGGATAATGGAAAGAAAACTTACAGGGACAAGGTTTTAACATCAAAATAGTTAAGATGGTTGTGAGTTGGTTTCCTTAAAATTGAATGAAAAAATTGTTGTCTTGGCCACATTAACTTTCAGATCATTTTCATATGTACTTTGTTTAGCTATTTCAATTATTAAATATAATTGGTATCTTTAATTTTTATTGTTGTAGATATGCTTTGTTTCTGTGACTCAGGTGTTTCGGTCAGTAAATTGAACGTTCGCTCTGATACAAGCATTTTTGGATTGCAGTCTTGTCTGAGATGTTCTGCTTAAGGAAAAATATATACGGTGACATTAGTAGTTAAATGTGAAACAAAAAGATGACATTGGCTGTGTCTGAAAACCAACGTGACACATGCTCCATTCCTACTGTAAAGCAATAAAATGCTGCAACTGCTGAACCACCACTTTGTTCTCTGCCTTCCACAGCTCAGAAAGTGAATCCGGCTCACAAAGCGCATGCGATCAGCTTGTAACTCCTACAGCATTAGCAGCTTGTACCAGGGTTGACTCCTGCTTTACTCCTTGGTTTGTGCCATCACTTAGCGTGTTGGTCCAACTTACTTGTTTGGAAGTCCACCTCTGCCATCACCTTGATCAACTAGGCACAGGTATGTACTCCTTCATGTAGAATAACAAAACCAAGTGGTTCATATGTACTGCTTCATCATTATTTTGCTCTCTGTGTTCCCCTTTTCGTCTTTCAAAAAGCCATTCTTGAGATAAATTATCACCAACAGCCACCAGTGGTACAGACTTAAGAGTAAAACTCATGATTTCCGTTCTGTGCACAGAGAGTAAATGCTGTAAGCAATGCAGCAAGCTGATCAGCCCCCTTCCTCCCTCAGGCATGGGTAACTGTAGAAGCAGCCCAGTTTTCCTGGTCTGATTAGTGGCAGCAGGTGCCACTTCATTTTTGAGCCATCTTAGTGGATGAATTTGATCTTCCAAATTTTCCAGCATATTATCAGTACTATTAAAATATTTGAAGATTTTGCAACCCGCTTAGTAAGAGTTCCTTGGAAGAGCTCTGAGAACTGCAGATTTAACTGTTATTTCAATTATGATCACTTTTGGAGCTACATCTGGTTTTGTTCAGTACTCTCTGTCACTGCGTTAATGGCAAATACATTCCAAGAGATCTTCAGATTATTGTCTGATTTTAAAATGCCAGGGATGCTTTCCTTGGAAGATGAGCAAATATCTTAGATAAATTTGACAGGACCAGCTTTTTTACTCTATTCGAGAGTAGTTTTGGTGGTTTTGGTTTTGTTTTTGTTTTTTGCAAATATTATGATATATTCATCAAGTCATACCAAGTCTGACACTCAACATCTAGCAAGCAATTATTTGCCTGTCATCTACCTCTGTCTGTACATAATCGTATTCACTATTGCATTCAAATTCCAGATGCTTGATCTTGAAAATCACATGCACTGGAAAAAGCAAAAAATCAGATTAAAGTCAAACACAGGTGTTTTTTTTCAACAACGACTGAGTTTGTGCTGATGCTGCTGTTGTTCTTGATATAGCACCTAAAGACTTTAAGATTTGGGGTTCTGCTATGCTATGTTACACAGAAAGGGAGCACAAAGCTTATTGTGTCCATTACAATTTATAGAATAATAGGGCTTGATCCTGGAAAGTGGTCAGTTTTTTGGTTTCAAATTTGTAGAGCACTTGAGCATATGCTAATTTAAAGCATGTGAGCTGTTGCAGCAATATAAATAATAGCATCAGTGGAAATACTCGCATGCCTAATGTTAAACAAGCAGCAAACATGCTTTGCAGTGTCTGCTGCTGCAGCGCTGCACTTGCAGGACTGAGACTTCAGTGAATACGACAAAATCTTTTTGACAATATATTTCTCATGCTTTAGTCTCAGGATACTTTTTTGTTTAATTCTTAGTATTATGGAGTAATATGTCATATCTCCACGTCTGTGGTCTTGGTTACTGTATAAATGCATCAAGGACATATTTCTTTGTGGGGCTTATTAGCCTGCACAATCACAATTTCAACAAATGTTATATTTCAAAACAATTTCAAAAATATTATATTGCTGAGTTCTGGTGCATTTATAATGAACTATGTGTGGAACTTCATATGCATCTACTGTAGCAAAAGCTCTCACAAAAATATGGTCTCTGCTTCACGTGGGTGACAATCTGAAGTATTGTGTTGTATGTAGGTAAAACAGTTTGGCTGTTTGGTCTCTTTACCATGGAATGCATTTAATTTACAATTACTATTTATTTGCAGCTACTATTAATTATAGTTTTCTTTTACATCTAACAAATGGTGTGAGTGGGATTAATTTCAGATTTCAGAAATGTCTACACTCTTATGAATTTTATTTGTTTAAATCAAATATACAAGCAGTTAAAAATAATTTGCAAAAACATGCATGATGTGGCAATAGTGATGTTCTGGCTTAGCTTTGTTTGTTCTTTTACTTTTCAGCACCACCAAAGTTTCTTCAGCCGTTTTTATCTGATAAGAACATGCCATCTGAACTAGAATACATGATAATTTCCTTTGATGAGCCTCATGTTTATCTTCGTCAATGGAGAGATGAGTCAATGTTCCAGGAGATCCAGTTTTCATCTCAAGCTGACTGTAAACTTCTGGAATGCCGAAATGTGACGATGCAGAGTGTTGTGAAGCCTTTCAAAATCTGGGGGCAGACAGCCATATCCAGCAGCACAGCAGGAAGGCTATTTGACTGCACTGTCATGGTGGACCCCATTTTGATCAACTTTGGCCAATATGCAATTCATTCTCTGAATACAGCTATTCAAGCTTGGCAGCAGGTATGCCGATCTAATAGTGAGAAGAAAAAAAAATTAGCTATTTTGATTAATTCAGTAGCAAATTAGGATGATTCTGAACTGAATTCATTTAAAGAATTCCAAGATATAAAAATTTATACTAAAAGTGTTCCATGATAGCAGGGAAAATTAGGAGACTGCAGGGAGGAGATAGCAGGGAAAATTAGGAGACTGCAGGGAGGAGATAGCAGGGAAAATTAGATGACTCCTTTATATATAAAGGTAAATGTAGCCCGAACAGCTTGAGTTTCAGTGAAATTACATGGATTTGTATCAGACTAATCAGAATCTTGGTCTTGAAATGCACAATATTCTGTTAATTTATGAAAAGGTGAATGATGCATGATATGTAAGCACAGCTCTAAGCGGTAGAGCGTATTGTTTCCAGTTACTATTTCTATCCTTATTTGAAGTTCAACGCTAGTTTCACATTACATGCTGTACAAGCAGCAATAATGGCTGAAGCTGGTCCCAGCATAAAGAACCTTGCTTCTGCAATGACCCCTTGAAGGCCTGTAATTCCCTTATTCCACTATAGCCTTGAAATCAAATCATTCTCTTCATCTGCCTGAAGACCTATGTGGAGCCTGGGAATTAATTACCTATCATGGCACTACAATAACAAAGCCCCCAAAAAAGGATAAAACATCTGTTTTATATCAAAAAAAAATCTTTTTTAAGGGCATTCCATGGTTTTCTTGTTGCAAAAGGACATTCATAAAACAAGATCTAGTGTGATTTAAATCTTTACAGCTGGCTCAAATATCAATGTGAACAAAAATCTTTGTAGCTCCAATTTCTGTTTTTTGTCATATTTTGAACAATGCTTTTAATAAAAAACAAACATAGAAAGTATAAGAGAGTCCCTGGTAGGCTATTTAAACCCCAAATATTTCTGACTTAGAACTAGTCTCTCATCTAAGACATGTGTGGCAACTACTGCAAAATGGCCTTCAGAAAGGTCAGTTTCCTCTTAGGATGGGAAAAAAGGTCTCTCAGACATAGTTATACATATAAATAAAATATGGTGCATAAATATTTAAATGTTTTAAACCACATCACAGTGTGAATGACTGACTGACTACTCTGTGCCTTGAAGGAATATTCAGAGTTGAAAAAATGGAATTGTATATTTGATTAAGTAGAGCCATATGTCGCGTAGCATATTGCTGACAGGTACATTCTATGAATAGTTGGTACTGATTTATACATGGATTTGGCAATGTTAACATGAGCCACAGGAGGATATACTTCTGTAATTGTTGCTGTAATTTTCTCGTTTCCTCTCATGTCAAGGGTACTTGCCACCATGTTCTGATGTGGTGGGTACCTAGCCCTGAGTATTTGAGATTAAAAACTTGCACCGCTTTGAAATTAGGGAACAGTTAACACACAAGTGTGTTCAAAATGGCTTATTATATTAATTGTTACCAAGATGTTTTGTATGTGGCTTTACCTCCGGCTCGGTGGAGAAGGGAGCACTGCACGGGGAAGGAATGAATTTCGCAATGATAAGCATAGTTTGATGTTTGCTGTTCACGCAAAAAAAAAAAAAAACAGTATAGATGCTGCCAACTAGAAACATGAATTTAATAAGCAGGAAAGGTTATTTGAATTCTCCACATATTTTTTACTGGATTAATATCTGAAACAAGTGATGCCGTAGTCAGTGGACGGACAGATGAAGCATGAAACAATTTGGCCTTGCACCTTTAGGTCAAGAGTTCGAGATTAACAGAAGCCTCTGTCAGTGTCTTTGTTTCCTAGATATGTACTGATTTTTCTGTTAGGTAATGCTTACCATTTTGAAAGTAGATTAAGCCTAAAAAACACCAGGCGTACGACTTGCTTTTACTTCTAGGTCACATGCTGAAAACCTGAGAGGATTAGCGCTTTTTAAAAACTCTTTGCCCTTTTGGCATATTTCACTGTCTAATCTGAAATCCCTGCTTAAATAGAAGCAATAGCAGGCTAATGTGTGTCTAAAAACAAAGCTAAAGTCACAATTTCAATAATCAAGTAGCTGGGCAGGTAAAATCAATTTGTTATTAATTGATTTTAGTATTTAATAATGTATGGAGTATCAAGCGAGATAGAAAATGCGTGTCCCCTGTGAATATACAAGGTGGGGTTGTTTGTTTGGTTTTTTTTGTTCACTCCCTTTATTTTGGTACTTAAGCCTTCACAAATTGTTTCATAGCATTAGTGCTTTGTGATACATAGAGACACGGGGTCAGCTGAGAAAACAGCTTCCCAGGTATGGCATGAAGCGAGTGTTCCTGAGGAGAAACTATTCCTCTGTGGGCTCCCACTGTAAATGTTTTCCTAAACCCCTCAGAAGTTATAAAAGCTCCTGTTTTAAACCTGCTTTAAACCATTAGAGCTTCTTTTCCTTGAGGTCCGCGTGGTCCTTAACCTTTCTGTTAGCAGTTGCATAAGTTTTCTTAATGAGCTGGGATCAGTCAAAATGACATCAGTGATCACAGTAGTTTCCCCGTCTTTCTACCCCAAGCACAAAGAACAAAGGAAAACGGTACAGAAAGCTTGCGTGTAGCTTCAGTTTAAGTTTCTAGCTGATAACGTCTGGGTGCTCCCATGAGAATGAAGTTACAACAAAGCTTAATCGGAAGAAAAATGTTCTTTTCTCTTGGAGGAACTTGGAGGCAGATAAGAAATTGCTGAAGACTTTGAAAAACATTAATAAGTACTGAAGAGAGAAAGAGTGTTTGTGTGTGTGCGTGTGCTTGCACAGGTCTTCGGTAGCTTGTGAAGCACGCAGAAAATAACTTTGGGCACATAAAGGGACCTCTGCTTTTATGGGTTGTTTCCAGATCCAGAAACGCTTTGAAATAGCTGTGAGCCGAGATGTGAAAAGAAAGTCCTGAGACAGGCAAAGCCTGGTGACTAGTATCATGTGGGGTGTTTTTCCCGTCTCTGAATTGAATTCACAAAATATTTGAAAGCCCAATAAATGAGAGACACTTTCCAGGCCTCTCAGAGAGAAAAGAACAGCTGAAAAATGATCTAAAGAGGGGCAGGAAATTGTCCCCCAGGAACTGACCCTAATCTGTATCTGATTCAGGCTGTTGATCTTGTGCTGATTCTTTTGATTTGCAGTTTTAATTCAGAGAAGGATTTTTTTCCTAATCCAGACTTAGGTGTTTTCAACTGCTGGAGTCATCATTCAGCCCTTCAGCATCACTGCCACACAAATGGCTCAGTTCTGTTTGTTTTTATTATGTCTGGTTTCTTTACGCTCACTTTTATCAATCAGTCCTTTTTCTGATTGTAGTTTTTGTGGTTTTTTGGTCTGTTATTTTTTGTTTTGTTTCGGCTTTTTGTGTGTATTGTAGAAGCTTCTGCTGTCAAACTTCAGCAGCACCTTTGGGATGCGGTTCCCCATGATGGGTGCATCCGGGATGGAAAAGCATGGGTGCTACTCTGCCAGAGGAAAATCTCCCTCATTTACTGTAAGGAGAATGAGAGTTTTCCCTAGAACCCAACCTGCACAGTCCATTGCTGTTGTACTAAGCTAAAGGATGCCCAATTTCCTTGATAATCCTTTAGTCAGCTGTTATTACCAATACTTGAAGCATCAGTAGCTATCTCTTAAGCCTAGCGGCACAGAGCAACTTCATATTATGCAAATCTTGGTGTTTCCTTGGTTAAAACTTTGGACCTGTTACAAAATCAAATAATAATATAATTAAAATATCTCTCTGGCTTAAGTCTGAGAAGTGTTGCCGTTAAAAGCAATGGATTCTAGTAGCAAATCAAGCATTTAAGACTAATGATGGCAGTCATTCCTCAGCACCAAAATGGATGTAAATCTGTTAATAATCCCTCATGTGACCATATTCCCCCAGTACAATTTAGGAGTTCTGTACACGCCAAGAAGTCAAGACAGAAAACTGAACCTTGCTAGATTCCCTTTTCAATTCAGAAAATGCAAGAACCAAGCAAAAGAATGAAGTTCATCCTCTCATTTTGTTTTTCTTTCTCAGACTTGCTCTGTGCGTAATCAGCAAGACAAACCTATTGGAGTACAACAATTTTCTTAAATTCCCCTGGGTTGTATCTAGGTTTGACTATAACAACATGTTGAGCTCTATGGATACCAAATCCTCCCTTTTAAAAAGAACATTTTGCAAAGCTGTAACAGGGAAATATATATATTTGTGGTAGACTTATGGGTATGTGGGTATGGCAGCTTGACAGTAAAAAGTCATAGATCCACCACTAGAAAATGCCAAAACAAACTGTGCACTCTGAAGTGGCACTGTAAATGTCAGCCTTTAGCATACCCAGATCTGCTACTACGTGTGATACAGACATGCTATGTAATGAGCTTTACTGCTTCGAAAAAGCGAGATTTTGATTATGCCAGGCTAACTGTTGGTTCACAAAAGATACCTGGTCTTACGCATAAGAATTCATGAGATGTGGAGAAAAGCTTCAATTTAAATATTCTCATGCTTTGATACTCTGAGTGATTTTTTACTTTTTTTTTTTTTTTTCCACAAATGCTCACAGCTAACCAATTTGTTGACATATGGTCTCAAAGGGAATCACAACCTGTCCATAGACCTGCACCTTAGGTCCTTCTGAAGTTAGTAACAGCAGTGAGTGTGCATTCAAAGGTGTTAAATTGGTCATACTTCGCACAGTTCCTTTTTCAGAAAATCTGTTCAACGTGTATCACCCAGCAATGTGCTATGAGCAATGTACCAAACTGTTTTTCATGGATAACTATGGATCTATAGGGAACTATCAGGAAGTATTTTTTTTTTTCTCTCTTTTTTGATCTCTGAATATCTGCAGGCTTCCACCCACATGGTTATCAAAGAACTAGAGACCCATATGATCACAGACAGAGGAGGTGCTACCTTCATTATGTCTTTTTAAAAGGTCCACCGAGAGAGCAAGGAGGGGAAATAGAATCTGCTCTCAAAGACCGTGGAGGTCCCCTAAGTTAGAGAAAACGTCATGGGAACGAAGGATGAGAAAACAGCAGCTGGGTTATATTGTGGGAAGAAGGGAACCGACCAATAATTAAGCATTGTAAAAAGTGTGTGCTAGGAAAGATAGGTCAAAAACAGGTAATGAAAACACAAGATGATTTTGGTTTTTTTTTATGTTACACCGATTAAATTGCATGAATACTATCCAAGTAGTGTTTTCTTGTAGTTGCTTGTAAGTGGACAGTGCCAGACCATTAGTGACAAGGGCAGAAATTCTCCGGTTGGAAATTAGGAGAAATTTCTTCTCAGGTTAGAAATTAGGAGACATTTCTTCCCAGAAGGAGCAGTCAGGCATTGGGACGAGTTGCCCGGGAAGGTGGTGGAGTCTCTGGGGGTGTTCAGGGAAAGGTTGGACGTGCTGCTTGGGGACACGGTTCAGTGGGTGACATTGGTGGTAGGGGGATGGTTGGACCAGGTGATCTCAGAGGTCTTTCCCAACCTTTATGATTCCATGGTTCTGTATGAGGGACAATCTTCAAATCAAATGACAATTTGACCTCTCCTGTATAGGGGATCATAGTTTGGGCCTTCAGGGATGGAAGACCTGTAGCTTTGATAATTTTTCTATCATACAGTTTCATTGTGTCAACAGAATGACAAGTATCCAGATGAAAAGTGGAAAGAGAGAGATGTAAGGATGTTCTAGACAGGATAAAGAGCATTGTAAAGTCTAAAATACTTTCAAAACCCTTGATACTTTTTAATTTTTTCATATTGGATTATAAAATTACAAAATGTATCTTCAACCTAGCTTTGTGGATCTGTGAAAATACTCTTCCCACATGTCCTTCTATTTATTTATTTTTTTTTTTTTTGGTAAGTGTTGCAGTATCTGGAGAGAGATTCTTCTCCTGACCCACAGCAACATTTCAAACTAAAGGCTGTAGCTGGGGAAGGGGCACTGCAGCCTGTTGGCCTGAGAGATCAGTTGTCAAGCCCGGAGAATCCTCCCCATGTTTCTCTGACCAGCCTGTAGTGTCCCTGCCGACCTATGTGCCATGTCATTTCCCATTGAGGTTAATTTTGTTGGAGTCTTTTTCATCAGTTAGGAAATCTAATTTTTATTTTAGCTTTAAATGTTTAAGGATTGCATTGCAGAAAAATAAAGGAATATGTGTTCTTAGTTACATTTTGTCAAACCAAACTAGTTTTTGCTGAGAGTAGAATACTGTGAGACCAAAGCTAATGGCAAGAGATCTTAAAGCATTTCTGTGTTGTAACAGTCGCCACTGGGCAGACAGCTGCCAAACGTCTTGCAATTAATCTGATGCTTATTGGCTTTCATATTCTTTTCCTTTCAGAACCAATGCCCTGAGGCAGAGGAGTTGGTCTTCAGCCATTTTGTGATCTGTAATGACACACAGGAGACACTGCGGTTTGGCCAGGTGGATACTGATGAAAATATTTTGCTGGCTAGTCTCCACAGTCACCAGTACAGCTGGCGCTCTCACAAGTCCCCACAGGTATGTCAGAAACAGCCCTTCAAATGCAGCAACTGCTAGTACTGACTGGTGGCTTTATGCATTGATTTTCTGTGTGGTGTCAACGATCTGCAATGCTCCAGTTCCTTCAGGAGCCACATGCTGTGGCTACATCAGAAAGAAAAGGTAAACAAAGAGTGAGGAAAGCCAGAAGTGTTTAGAAGTTACTCAAGGGTGGATCTGCATGTGCACAACCGCTTTCTGTAAAACTGAGCGTTTGTAGAAACTGAAGCTTCTGAAAAAAAGCAAAAGAAGATTGCTTGCCAGGTTTTTATAACTAAGTGATCAGTGTCTGTTTTCTGTGATGTACATTAGAGATTTGGGGAATTTTTTTAATGAATTGTTTTTACCAGAAGCATCTGTTCACTGAAATTGTTTGCAGAAAAGGGTCAAACTGGACAAATCTCCCAACTCACCATGTGCTTGCATTAGAAAAGAACGGAAATCATCAGAAACATCCCATTTATATAGTTTAAATAATGCAGTTTCTGGGTTTTTGGTTTTGTTCTTTTAGGGATAAACACTGAAACCAAAATAAAATGATTTAAAATTGTCAATATTTCAGTGAAACCAGGTTGTTGGTTTTCTTGAGCAGTGTTGAAAAGTGGGCTTTTCTTTCTGATTCAGGATAAGGCAAGGTTTTATATTTAAAAGAAGGTATTTATGGGGCAGCAAAGCCATTTCTTCTCTCTTTTTAGTATACACCCAGCTTCTGCTGAGTGGTACACTGGAGACCTGTGCCAGCCCTCTTGCTGAGCAGCAGTCCTGTGCTAGAGAGCTACTGACATTTTTACAGAAGCTAGGAGAAGTGTAGTGGCTCTGGTTTCCTGGCTCCTGTAGAGCCTTGGAAAATACCAGCCTTAGCACATCAAAAAGAAGGTGAAGTTTGGATGGTCACTCTCAGCAGGAGTTGTGCCCACTTCCACTACCGCCAAGCTTCACTGGGAAACAGAGATGACAAATTTGCTGTGGTTCTTGTTCATATGTCAGCGGTTATGCAAAACTACTGAACTTCACATGAATGTTGTAATCTCTGCACAGCAAATTCAGCCAGAGTAAACACTTGAAGTTGACACTGAAGTCAAAGCATAAATTGAGAGGAAGGAAGGTTAATAAAGAACCATCTCAATGCCACCAACAGAGGAGTTGTAATAAACTTTGTGTGCTGGTGTAGTAGTGTACAGAGGGGGGCCTTTGGAGACTTGCAGAGACACTGGAGTTACTACACGTCCCTTGTCAGCTTTTCAAAAAGAGCATGTTTTCTCATGCAAGCAAAATGCCTGTGACCCCCCAGCCCGTGGCCAAGCAAACCAAATGGGTAACTATGTGCAGTGGGCTTGTGTCAGATGGCGAGACAGGATCCTCACTCATCAGCTGACAATACTCACTTGCATTTGGGTTACAAATGGCATCACTTCATCCAGGCATGTGAAGGAGAAAGAGCAGCAGGACTTGTATTTGAAAGCCAGCAAAATGTGACCCATCTTTCATAACCGATTATCACTTGTAGCAGTCGCCAAAAAAAATCATTTAAACCTTTTAATAAATATATGGAAAAAGAAAAAAATGCTCAAAACAATTATAAATAAAAACAGAAGTAAGTAAGGTTTTCCACATCCATTTTCTGGTGTCCTGTACAGTATTAACCAGGCTGAGAGAATCCTCTTTCTGACCATCATTCTCGATCCTTCTGCTGGTAGCATAGTTCTAATTATGGTGGATTTCTAATAGTAATGTACTTCCAATAATTGGAAAGCTTTGAAAATGAGGATTAACCCTAGGAAAGCAGAAAATGGAAGAGTTGGATTATAGCATTTTCCTGATACTTTCTGTCACTTGCAGCCAAGCTGCTGAAGACCACCAGCACAGTGTTTTGCATTAGCCATCTAACACCTGCAGAACTTAAAACATTGATCTTTAACTTGTCCTTTCTGGCACAGACTTGAGCTGTGCAAAATACTCAATTTTCATGGTTTCTATATAAGTTTCAGATTAAATGAAAAATTTGAAGTGCAGGATGAAAGGTGAAAAAGTCCAGAAGAAAAACAAATCACAGATTAGGGAGTGGATGAAGTGACAGTAAGACGTTCAGATTCATTTTTCAGATATTCATTCTTCAGCTGAAACTTGGTGATGTCAAAGGGTTTCCCCAGTCCGTTTTGCTCTGATCAGATTCAGATTCACTGAAGAACTGGGCTGATAAACAGTCACGAGTGTCATGTTGGATTCCCATATCCCAGGAGATGGCGAAGCTAACAGCCTACTCCTCCCGACTTAACCACACTGCTGGCCAGCAGTCTCTTCTAGTAGGGGGGCTATGCCTCGCTTATCCCAGCCCTTGGAATAATTTCAAGAGCATTCTGCTCCTTTAATATTTTTCAATGACCATTTCTTGCTGGGAAACTTAGAGACTAAAAAACAGCCCTGAGATAATTTCACTGAAAATATATGGAAGCGTAAGCTTTCCTCACGCTGTGAGATAGAAGCAAATTTTCTTTACAGAGGTCACAGGATCTTGGCATGCATCTATAAGCTTTGTTCATTTGGTTAATGTTAAATATGAATTGCTGTAAATATAACATGCTTCAGAAAGGTAGTTCATTTAAACAGCGCAATCCTTTGTCATTTTTGATCATATGAAACGAGTTTGTTTAAAGGTTATTACAAATGTTGTCATGCACAGATTTTTTAATGATTAATACAAATCCTTGAAACAAAAACAACTACTCAATTAAGACATCAGGTTGTACCTATTATGCTGTGGCACTTTTCTAATTGTTTCCATGCAAAACTATCTAGCAGTTTATTATCCAAAGGTCAGAATAATGCCCAAGCATGGACAAACCCTACAAGTGTCATATTCATGGAATGCTAGATGACTTCATAGTTATGAAATTATTTCATTTCTCATGATAATTCCCAACTTGCCAAGTTAGTGAATTTTAAGAACTCTGAGAGCAGATTGTAAGATAAATGTGAAATAATCCATACTTCTGGAGTCAGGGACTTCCCTCCAGGCATTAGTTCATACTTGACTTACTTGACTTACACTTGGGGATAAAATGAGTTAGGACAAGGTCTTAGATACCACATTCTCTTACTGGGAAAGAAAACCAACTTGCACAACTTCGGCTGGCTCATGTTTCTTGTTACACAGGCACTAAGAAGCAGCGGTTGCCATGAAATACTTTATTTAACCTCTGCAAAATGTTTTTTTAGTATGGCAAGGCAGTTCAGTTAAATGAAAATAAATAGTTTTTAAAGGATTGTATTTCTTTTACATTCACATCAATAAAATTCTCCATTTTTCTTTTGCTAATTAAGCATAGTGAGAGATGCAGTAATTGGCTATTTGAATCATTTAACAAAACTAAATGTGTTACCTAAAATCCATTATTTTTGTAATAGCAGGTAGTTTTGTAATGATTTATTTGTATTTAGATTTCTTTTAATATTAGCGAAGTTACAATGGGCTATAATTAAAAATTATTAAACTTTTTAAAGTTAAGGAAACAGATACAGCACAGGGAGGGTTTGGATATATCAGTTATTGGTGGTGTCCCTCCAATTGTTTGGCTTAGCTTGATACTCCTTCCTTCCTTTGTTTTTTTCTCCAGCTTGGATCTTCTACATTTCAGGGAATCTAACGTTTCCCTTTTAACTTTCACTCTGATTCCTGCAAGTCTTACTAGTTTGGCTAATATTTCAGTAATAAGTCTGAGGTCCAGTGCTATTTCTTCTGCTCTGTTCCATCCCCCATGTTTTCCTCAGATTTCATGAGTTTTTGACCTTCCTTAGGGATAAGACACCCCCAGTATATACTCCTTTTCGGAGTTGGGGTAAGTCCAAAACTGATGATATTTGAGGCTTTAAGCAATTCCAGCAAAAGTTGCCAGACCTCGTGAGTTCTCTTTGCAGATTTTAATGAAAGTTAGAGGTCTGTTAGATATCATTAAAAAGGAAGAGAAGCTACATCACTCCTGTGTTGTACAGACAACACTGGCTCCTACGTTATTATTGGATCCAGTCTGTGCTCCTTATCTTGATCTTCAAGTTGCTTTGTGGGATGGGCCCCAGTTATGTCAAAAGTCATGTTTGTCTCCAAGACAGCTGCGTTTTTTAGGAGAACTGGAGCATATGATACATAGGGTGAAATTCTGAAGTTAGAAGAGATCAGATCTTCCTAGCAATGTACTCAGGGTTAAGGAATTCTGTCTTGCAAGACAGTAGGCAGTCCGAGGGTCCCACCAGGGACCACAGCAGACGTGAAAACCAACTATTCATATGAGAGTCCTCCAAATGTATTCTGCAGAGATTGCTTGCTTGCAAATAAACAGCAAAAATCTTTTGTAGCACACTAGTTCAGTTTTCCCCACACTCAGGATCTAAATCTCTGATTTTTCTTTTAATGTAAACCATAATGTTGCATGGGGGAAGTCTGCATTTAAGGTAACAGCTCCCAAACCTTTCTCCAGAGCCTACTGGCAGCAGCCCATTTTCACTTTGCACTATACTACCCACTGCAGGTGCAGTGGGTAAAAATCAGTTTGTATCTTGATTTGAGCAATGACTTCAGTGCGAATGTGATCAAGTTATTGTTTATAAACCACATACATGTATTTCTTATCAAAGTAGGTATGTATTCCTGAAACAGCTCTTGCTGAAACAGCCACTTGACTTGCTACTTATGTAGAATTTGAGAGAAAAGCTTTGTTGTTTGTTTTGCTATTCTTCTGAACAGACACTTACACACTCCTGAAAAGTTACTAGCAGTGGTCATTACATTAATAATATGTTCATTAGAACAGTATAATCCATTTAAAGTTATTCTCCTCATGTTTCAAATAGTGTGCCTGCAAAGCTCGACTTCTGCTAGAATTTTATAAACATTGTTAACTGCAGTTGTAGATTTGGAAATAACTTTAAGAACCTCCTCCTCGTTCTTCTATGAAAAAAAAAATGAAGCCAAATTTTAACTTATGTTGCATATCCACCAGGATAATAATTCATTGTTATTTATTTCCAAATAGCTATTCTTCCAGGTATTGGGTTATATCCTGTAAAGTGTAAGATGATATACAGTACTCTGTGGGTTCCGACTTAGAAGCTGTGACTTATACATCACTTATTATTGGGTTTTTTTCCTGTTCTATTGTTTAGGGATGTTACAGATGCTCTGCACAACCTTTTGTACTTCGTATAATCCTCCCCAGGTTATTTGCAGAACATTGGGCGTGGGGAGGTTGGAAGTTTTTATTTTATTTTGCACTATTCCAGTAGTGAGAAATGTGTTGTTGCTTTCCTCTGAGGATCTACATTCAAAATCAGTGGTTAGACTGTATTACTTTCTAAATGATATCTGGGGAAGATAAGGATTGATATTGTCCATGAGACACATGAATCTTCAAAATTTGGTTGCCATACTTCAACCAAAAGTCTGTTCCACAGTATTTAGAGTCAGTTTGTACCTGCGAGGTTCAGGCCTGCTGTGCAGGTTGTTGAGACTCACAATACCTCCAGGAGCCCCCAAAGGTCATAATTTATCTGCTGAGTGTGACATGCTTCTACTGGCCAAGACGGGGATGATGAACATTGCTTTCTTCCACCCTCTGTTCAACCCATTTGTCTTACAAGGGGTGATGGCATAGAAATGGTCAGATCTCCCAGGTGCCGTGAGAAAATCAAGCCAAAATGAAATTCAACCTTTGGTGATTAGTGCTACAGTTGACAATGTGCAGAATGAACATTTCATTCACTGCTTTCCCAAATGCTAATCGCTAAAAACACAACCAAAAATAAAGATCATCCTTCTCTTTTAATTTTTCAATTAAAAACTGCTTCAGCTTCAAGTTTTACAATTCAGTTCCCATCTCCAGGTCTCCATTTTCCTCCATGCTGCTGAATCATCCCAGCTTTTATTTTACTGTTGTATATCTCTGAAAATAATCATCTGCTTCCATACACTAACCAGTTCCTCACCTGATTCCTTCAAGTCCCTCAGAGTTTACAGTAATCTCTCGTATTCTTCCCAAAAGGCATTTACTAGTTTCACCTGGAAAACAGATAAAATTTAACGAAAGTGAACCTAAGTTGACTTCAGTGGCAAAGTAGAAAGCAAAATAGAAATCAAATTTGTATCACTAAGCATTTTGAGGGCACAAGCTTTGAATTACTTATACAGCTGGAAAATGCTGCCTTTTCTGGACAGGCTCCATTCTTAGTCTCATTTTTAATCCCCCATTTTAGTCTCCATGCCTTGTCATATGACACTTAGCTTTATTTACTCAGATCATATCCTTCACCCACACATCTAGCTGAAAACCTAAGCAAATTTTGAGGAGTGCATGGAAACATTCTGCAAGGAACTGTGATAAAAATGCAGCTTTTCTAACCGTTCCCTCTGGTAGGAACAGCTTCATCTTAGTCTACCTCCCTGAAGGCAATTTCTTTTCCTTTCAAAACAGAGATCCATAATGGCTCAGAGTTAAAAATCCCACAAACATCGAGTCCAAACAAAAAGCTCTGTTTTATCTGTTATGTTTTCCCAACAGAAAATGCAGAAATTTCTCTTTAAACTATAAATTGGCATTTGTCTCTGGATTATATTCATTAGGATGTTTTTGAAGTTCATTTAATATTTTGTACCTTTTTGCTGTGACTTCTTTTTTCTCCTAACCTATAACATGCTCAGCTTTATTTGTTAAACTTTTTTAAGCGGTTCATGAGAAATACTCAGTGTTTACTTAAAACTTGATAAATGAAAGGGGTTACATGGCAATTGCTGTGAATCTGTAGTATTAGGTCAGCTTTATAACATTAGAGGTCTGTCTTGTTGAGTATCTAATACCATCTAATATGGCATCTGCTAACATAATGTTCACACCTGATTACTTAATTTTCTAAAATTACTTCAATTTTTGTTTCCTGCCATATATCTCTATATCACTTAGTGTCATTTGCTAATCGCTTCTAGCCACGCTGTGCAGGAATCTCACATTCAAGTAACTGGTTCACCAGGAGATCCCTGTGTTTTCATGTAATGCAGTTTCTTGGCTCACAAGGAAACTTGCAATATCCAATTTTTATATTACGATGTCATTAATACAAATATATTAGATATATTTAAAATAATTTATGAAGGTTGTTCCCTGTTGGATGCAGCAGTTATCAGTATACAAATAATATGTTCAGGAAATAAGAATTGCCAATATATGGCAGTATCTCTTTTTTTTATTTTTGTTTCCGAACCATGAAGTTAAATGCACAATAATTATTGTGCTGCAAAGAACATTAGTAAGGCAGCATTTGTGAGCTAATAACTACACAGTGAAAGCTGACAGCATGTTTCTTGGGAACGTTCAACTCATGAGGAAAGCTGTTTATACAGGGTGGGAGACATCCTAATCTTGGAGCTACATGCAATTACTAATCATCAGTTATGGCATTCATGTGACATCTATCTTTGGAGCACACCACATTTTTTGTGCCTTCTTAGTACCTTTTCTCATTACTTGGCTGTCATTTCCAGCTACCAGTCTCTCCAAAGCAAACAGTTTTCTTGTTTCTCTTAGTTTTCATATGTGATGAGATTTATTCCCAGCTGCCTCTGTAAGAAACTGAACTGATTCCAGCCACTGCAGTTGGATTTTTTTTTGCTTTGTTTTTCCTTTTCTGTAACTAATACTCAAGTATCAAAGCAATGTGTTTGTTTATGAGTTTGAGTGTCCTAGTGCACAGTTCCCTCAACGTGTTCTTGAATATAAAGAAGTGCCCACGCATGTACATACCCAAACGCATGCCCATGCACCCACTGGCACATACTAGCCTTTGTGCTTCCAGCATAAAACTAATTTGAATCTGAATGCAACAGTCATCACTCTAGCAAATTCAAAAGCCACCCACTGAATGGATGTTTTTGTTCTGTGAGTAACTTGTGCTGAGGATACCACAAATTGCAAACAGGCTACTGAGTTGTAATATCTTTGAAAGTTGTTGCTGTGGTTGTTTCTTAAAACAATGAAAAGAAACCAACTTTCAGACGTTCGCGAAGTCCAACTGGCCAGATCTATGGACAGTGCTATCTCTTTGGAAACAAATCATGGCAGAACATAATATTTACAAGTTTCATTTTTGCTAGTGTAAATAACCAAACTTTGGGCCTGATCCTGTTCCCAATTACTTAAATTAATTAATGTCATATGTCCAAAATCAGACTGAAATTCAACCCTCAAGAAAGAATTCCCACAAGGCCTTTATATAACTGTTTTAAAGGACTTAAGTGATGCTTAGACTCTGTGCTGGCCCTCTGCAAAGAATAAATTTTACCCAGAATGCTTATTGCTTTGATCCCTTATATATAACTCACATTCTTAAGCTAGCACAGCCACAAAAGATCTATACAGAGCTAAATAGCCAGATCTTCAGCTGGCGTAAATTTATGTAACTTCATTGACCTACATGGAACAGTACCAATTTTCACTACTCTGGCTTAAAGAATCTCCATGGGATAGAGGTAAGTGCGTATGGTGGGTAAGTGGATGAAAGGCTCTTCAAATGATGAAAGACTCTATTGCTCTGGAAGTGATTTAAGTTAAACTGGAAAAAAAGCCACTCCTTTTCCGGAATAAATCACACAGGGAGTATAATTATGCAGTTAAATTTCTTCTCATGCAGTCAAGCTTAAACGTGCCACCACATTTGTATAAGAAATGAAATGTTTCCCATCTCTCAGCAATATACGACGTTCTTATACATTTAACACATGGATGAGCTCTACATATATACATACAAATAGGTTTGCATCCTTCTTCTGAAGTGAAGGGTACTCGCAATTTTCTCTGCTATCCTGAAGGCCAAAAGTCTGACATGCTCTCCAAATCACCTTGCTGGTAATAAAGAGGGTGGATTTCTAGACCAATTTTAAGGGCAGTAAAGAAACCATCTTATTTCCTGTTGCTCTCTAGTCTACATAACATTTCTGAACAGTTGTGTACAGGATTTTTTCCATCCATAAACAAAGAATTTAAACAGGTAATTTGTAGGAATGCACAATGCAGAGCCATCTTACGGTATTGTTCATTCTTCTGTTTGTATCTGAAATCACAGAATAAGTGAATCATTCAGAGAATTGGTGTGCTTAGCATTACTGAGTTTTAAAAACAAGAATATTTCCCTATCATGGGAATTCCTATCCTACTGCAAGGGTGCTTATGTATTGAAGTAGTAATTGTTTTCTTTCCAGCTGTTACACATCTGTATCGAAGGCTGGGGAAACTGGCGGTGGTCTGAGCCATTCAGTGTGGACAATACAGGGACCTTTATTCGTACTATTCAGTACAAGGGCCGAACGGCATCACTTATTATCAAGGTTCAGCAGCTCAGTGGAGTACAAAAACAAGTAAGTATTTGATCCTACTTGGAAAAAATAACTTAATCTGAGTGACTTAAACCATTGTTTATTCATGAATAAGCCGCCTTATTATTCCTTTCCTAGTGGGACCTGCAAAAAAGCAATTATAACAGTATTCTGGTCTCATTAAAGGAGTTCTTACAACTCTTCTGTAAGAATTCACTATGGTGTGGATCTTAACATATAAAAGCTGTTATCACTACATATTTTACATGCATGTTTCCATAAACCTGCCTTTGCATGGTTACTAAATCCTGACAGTGGTAACTTCCACAATTTCTTAGATGTGTTAAGCTCTTGAGTAGAAGAACTTTAGTTAGTTAAGAAACTGTTCTTTTTTTATTCCAGGGTGTAATTCAGGTCTTTTTATTATTAAAAGAGTAAGGACCAAGTTAACATTTGAAAATGTAATTTTTCACATACAATCATTGTATAGAGATCTGTAATAACACTGCAGTCATTCTGCCAGCATTGGCAGGAGCCAAAACATGGGGTGGACATAACATGTTTAGCTCATGGATATGGCAGAGTGCCTCATGCTGTGCAAAGAAATATAGCTGATCAGGCAAGAACAGTTCCTGGCTTTGCTGAAAGCCCTGCTGAGACTTTCCTTGTTAGGTTGTAGCTATGGTGCATAGCCTCATTAGTGAAAAGCAAATGAAGGTAGTTGTAATAGGGATATACACAGAATACTGTTTCTTGGTACACCTTAGAAAAAGTCAGATATATGTTTTATGAGAAATAATTCATGTACTATAGACAGCAACAACTTGTGAGTCTATATGGTCATTTTCTAGGTGGATGCACTTAAATACGGAAATATGGCACAGCCATTTAGTGGAATTATAAGCTTTGAAACAGCAAACCTATTGAAAGGTCTGGATCTGTGGATTGTGATGAGAATATGAGGTGTGAGTGGAAACCTTCCTTCTGAAGTACATCATTGTGTCTACTCAAAAAGGGTGTAGTATTCAGAGACCATCAGAGTATTCTTAAAATCAGAACCAGAATTATGTCAGCCATAGGCTGCATTCAGTAGGAATGAAAGTGGATATGTTGCATGTGTCTTTCAAACCCAGATATTGCTTTAGCAGTACTTCAAGATTCCTAATGCCTAGGTTTCTGTGAAATTGCACATACATTTGGCCAATAAAAATAACGTTTTACCATTCACTGCCTTTAGCAGTACTTGGGAAAATCTAACAAAATCAGAATGCTAAGGTAGAGTATTCTTGTACAGGTTTTCACTCTATAATTCAATTTTGACCTTTCCTTTTTGCAATTGTTTATATATGACCTGCATATTTCTGTGTGTTTTAGATCCTAATCTGCGGAAGACAGACAGTCTGTAGTTACCTTTCAGAAAGTATTGAACTGAAGGTGGTTCAGCATTACATTAGTCAGGATGGACAGGCAGTCATAAAAGAACACACCAACTGCCTTGCAGCCAAGCAGAAGTTGCCTTCGTTTGTCCTAGAAGACAATGAGCTCACTGAGCTGAGTGTGAAGGCTACAGGAGATGAAGACTGGTCTCGAGATGTATGTCTAAGCTCTAAAGATACAGAACACAGCACTGTCATTCAGGTATGTCTAGAAATAGATATTTAGAATATAATATTAAAAATGTCTGTGAGAACTGGGAACCTTACAACGTTCTGTTTGAAATGATGAAATGTTCAGTATTACCAGCTTGAAATAATTTTGGCGTAATGCTGATCTGTCTGCATACAGGTACCATCCTCAAAGAGTTCAATTACATATGTGTGGTGCACGGTTTTGACTTTAGAGCCCAACTCTCATGTGCAACAACGAATAGTAAGTACATTTAATGCCTCTGAAATCTAAATGTTTCCATCTTATATGCCATATAATAAATTAAGGGCAGAAAGATTTCTCAATAGCTTGTTTCAACAGTTGTAATCCTGAAATAAAATCAGCATGAAATTGGTATATTTTTTTCTTTTTGTAGATTGTTTTCAGCCCTCTTTTCATTGTAAGGAGCCATCTTCCAGACCCTATTATCATACATTTAGAAAAAAGAAGTCTGGGATTGAATGAAACACAGGTGGTTCCAGGGAAAGGACAAGAGAAAGCACTGCAAAATATAGAACCTGATCTTACTCACCACCTGACATTTCAAGCTAGGTATAACATTCACTTTCTTTTAAAATGGTTCATTTGTATAGAAAAGAATAAATCAATTACACTTTAACTTCTGGTGCAGTATTTTGAAGAGTACAGGATATGCAGAGGAGGTGCAACAAAACTATCATAAGTCGTCTGAAATTATATGATAGGAAAAATTAAATTTAGTATCACTATCTTAAGTATGTTGGCATTTGTTTGCTTAAACCATGCATGTTTTTGTGTTTTGAAAAGTAAATTCCTAACTTCTCTTGAACTGTTCTTTGAGAATATTCTTAAGTTCCCGGGGTCTCAGACACAAAAGGTCATTACAGTATCATAACAAATTCATGCATGTCTGTAGATGCTCAGTACCTTATTAAACATCATAGCTTTGATTCATCCACAGTTACCTTGAGAATGTTTCTGTTGCAGAATATGCTTGGAAAGCTTCATTAAAGAAAATGTTAGTGCTACCAGTACTTGATCTTGTTCTGTAAGTGATTGAAGCTGTTTTCAATGACAGGGAGGAAGATGATCCGTCAGAGTGTGCAGTCCCTATCTCAACCACACTTATTAAACAGATAGCAACTAAATCCCATCCAGGTGGCAATGTCAACCAGATCCTCTCTGAGTTTTATGGCACTGCTAATCCTCACCAGCCTGCGTGGCCATATAACAGGAAGGATTCAGACAGGTAATTCTTTGCTAAACCTTCTTCGTGGTTGTTGCATTGTTTTTTCAAATAAAAAATGGTCTTTTAAAAGATACAATTGTTAGTTGAAGTAAAGCATCAAGGAAGCTGACTAACTTTGCCATCCATATCATTAAGCACAAAGGTATCACTTACTGCTGAATAACTCCCTCAATCACAGATTGTTGGAGGCTGGGAGAATGTACTGGCAGAGCATCAGAATATGCCAGCTGTCTTTTCACAGTTTTGTAGACATCTGTTACTGACCAATGTCAGAGTCATTGCTGTAGGGATAGTAGGCTGGATGGATCTTTGGTCTGACCCATTTCTAGGTTAGTTCTTCATGAAACTGATTGATACCTGATTTTCCTACAAAACTTTGTTAATGAAATTCCAAGCAAATGACCTAATAGTGCAACTCAATAACTAGTGTTTTGAGTCTTGAGCAAGGATAAACTCTATGCATCTGAACAACTTTCCTTACTTAAGGTAAGGATTGTCAAGACCCTTAATGAACCTTTAATGCACTCACCTTAATAGGTCAACCTATGTCCTTTGCACAGTTAGGTCAACTGAGAATATGTCATAGCTTGAGTTGGATTTCTTGTTAATTAAAACTAATCTCAGTGATCTCAAATTTGTTGTGTGTGGTCTGGTAAAGCTATGTGTACTAATAAGAGTTGTTGACGCCATGTACATTTTATTTTTCACTCTATACTGTAAGTTTCATAAAAGCTCAAGCTTAATGCATTTTATTTTTCATTAGATTATTCCAAATGTATTTTTAAGCAACAGTATTTTCTGAACTAGCTGTAGTTTTGATCAGTTTGGAAGCATGACAAAAAAATTTCCAGTCTTCTTTAGCCACCCCACCATTCCCAGAAAAGCACCCCAGAAATACTATTTACAACATTTTATTTGTTACAAAAAGCTCTGCATGGTGCATGTTTGTGTAGTCAACTTTGTGAAATCAAGTTCAAGAAGACTATAGGGGATCAACATTGAATATGTTTTCAGTAATTATATGATTCCTGTATGTAAGCTGCAGAATGGGTTGCAGGCAGGAAAAACTTTAGGTTAGCCTAGGGGCTACCCTTGATTACACTGAGAAGATTGCATCAATCCAAGGATTAAAGAAATGAAACTATATTTTTGTGAATACAACTTTTTTTTTACTGCAGCTGTAGAGGCTGTGTATTCGGCAGCTGTGTTTCAGCAGGGAAACAGGGGAGAAGGGGTTTCACAAAGAAAAATAAAATTGAAATTTGATTTTATGGCTACAGAAGTCACCGGTTTCATTCTGGAGGACAGCAGTAATTCTATTTCTAAGGCATTTCTTTAATTGATCAAATTTAGGCTGAGTTTGTGCAGTTTAAAATATGTCTTTGTAACCTACAAGCAGCTAGCTCTGTCTGAAACCATCTCAGTATGTTCCAGAATGATAAGAGGAGACTGTTTTTTTGTTTCAAAAAAGGTAAGCCTTGCAAATTATGAAAATGAGTGCATGTCATTTGTAATCTTGAATTTGTAATTTATTCCTTGACTTTATCGTTTCGTTTATTTGTTTTTGAACAGCAATGAACAACTCTCCCAATGGGACAGTCCAATGCGGGTAAAGCTGTCAGTGTGGAAACCATGTGTTAAAACTCTGCTGATAGAGCTCCTACCCTGGGCTTTGCTAATCAATCAGTCCAAGTGGGACCTCTGGCTGTTTGAAGGAGAAAAGATAGTGCTTCAAGTACCTACTGGGAAAGTAATTATACCCCCCAACTTCGAGGTAACTCCCATTTAAGAGGCGCAGTTCTGCTTAATATCCTGGTTCTGAACATGCTTATTAATCCAGATGATTCCCACCTTCCAGTCACTATGTCTGTTACTCGTATGATCAGAAGTAGAAATAACAACAGAAATTTGCCATGCTGACTAAGAGTGGGTCACAATGCCATACTTGATAGCAGTGGATCAGTCTTGACAGCAAGACAGGATGAATTACAAATGGGGACGGTTCTTTAGGATGCCTGACATCTTGAAAACAGAGTTTTGTCTAATGGATCTTCTCACATACCTTAGCTTCATCATGCATGTGTTTTTGTTTTTTTTATTACAACCCTAGTATTGTTTATTTTTGAAGGGATTAAAATAATTTAACAGAACAATTTGTCAATTCCAAGTTGGACAATTTGATACTTCCTGTTTATTTTGCTGTCCTTCTTTTTCACCATGAATGTGTGTTAATAAACAAAAGGTCTGCCTATTAACACATCTCAGTGTAGCCTGAAGTCTTGATTCCACTGTCTGGATCAGTCCCTTATACACATTGTGGTTTCATCTTTCCTTGTACAGTGTAGAAAGAATCAGAGGGAGAAAGGCAGGAAATGAGACTGGCCACATACTGGAAACTATATTTAACTGTAGTAGAAATGTATTGAATTATCAACAAGTGATAACTGGTCATTTTTCACTTACAGGAAGCTTTTCAGCTTGGAATATACTGGGCAAATACTAATACTGTGCATAAATCAGTCGCAATCAAACTGGTCCATAATGTGACCTCCCCGAAATGGAAGGATGCTGAGAATGGGGAAGTGGTAACACTGGACGAAGAAGGTTTTGTTGAAGCTGAAATAAAACTTGGTGCTTTTCCAGGTCATCAAAAGGTTAGGAGAAAATCATATAACTTTAATAAAAAATCATACAGCAGATGAAAACAATCAAATGTATGTAGCATAAAAACTCTTCCCTAATTATGTTAATACATGTAAAACATAACAAGAATATAAACAGTGTATGAAGAATAATTTAAAGCATTCGATAGTCAGAAACATTCTGTCCAGCTCATCAAGATACAAGACTTCCTGGAAAAAGAATTAATGATTTCTCAATCTTGTTTGAAAAACATTGACAGATGCAATTTCAGAAATATGTGATATGGCTTCAGTTAAAACGTACATGAATGTAAAAAGGACTTCCAGAGTTATGTCTTAAATGAGTTTAGTCTTAAAGGGCAGTTCTGTCAGTGTATTTCAATATTTCATGCTTTTACGTGTGATCTGATCATCTTCATTATTTTTACCTTACAGTTGTGTCAGTTCTGCATTTCTTCTATGGTTCAACAAGGCATACAAATTCTACAGATAGAAGATAAGACAACAATAATCAATGATACATCATACCAAATCTATTATCGGCCACAGCTTTGTATTTCCAAACCATACTCAGGAGAAGAGGTAAAGTAAATACTGTTTTTGTTTGTCATGTGCTTTACAGGGGCATTTATATTTAACTGCATATATCAGAACTTGAACAGAAATCATTAGGCATAATAGTGCTAGCTTATGGTATATCGCTTCAGTTTAAAATACAGAATCCTAGGCAAATTCAAGTGCAGTAATTAACTGTGATCAAAATCTGTGCAAAGCAGGAGATTCTTGCACGTTGCAGAATTAGTTCTGCCTGTTCTCCATCTGTTCAAACACTAATGGCCATTTCTGTAAAATAGGCAGCATAATCCGTAGTAGCTGTTGAAATTGTTCTGAGAATTTTTACTGAGTTTGCGTGTAAAAGAGGTATATTGGCCTGGCAGGCTGAAAAGTTTTTGTTATCCTTTTGGGAAGATTCCAGTTATCTGAACAAAGCTGCAGAACTAGAGACGTGCCCAAAGTTTATGTATTTCAGTGAACTGCATCAAATCGTGAATATCAGTTTTCTAATAATCTCACAGTATATTTAAGAACTAGCTTACAGGAACCAAAATGTATGCATGGTCAATATATTTTAATCAACCATTTATATATATTTATTGAAGATTACATTTATTGTAAAATATGTGGAAAAAATTCTCAGAGTCAAACTTGCTAAAGGATTTGGCAGATATACATATTTTTAAAGTTCCCTATTTCTGTATTGTTTTACTTCTGCATTAGTTTTCTTTACATCAGCATCTAAATTTGTGCATTGTGCATTTTGTGGTAGTCTTATGGGGAATTTAAGGGGAATTGGAAGAATGCTGAGGCTAAAATCCATTACTAGTTTTATATCTATCAATGGATTTTCTTCTCACAGTTATTTTACAGTGATGTAACTGTTGCTTTTGGTAGAGTTATTTTGTGCAACTGAGAGTGGGCTGTAGATAACTGTGTTCAGTGAACTGCTTAAGTATAACTGGAGACAGATTTTGGCCAAATATCTTTTAATGCATTAGACTCAGTGCAACTTATAGTTAGTTGTGGCCAATTGGCTACCTACAACTGTTCTGTGCAATATCAGCGTGTATAAAAGTCCCGTTATGAGCCAGCATGTCCCCCTACTACCATCTCTTTTCTTTCCAGGAATTCCACTCACCAGACAGCACTGTGTTCAGCGTCAGTCCAGCTGGGGCACCACCCACTGAAACCCTGACTTCTGTGCCGTGCTGGGACCTGATGTCGGACGCCAGTCCATTAACTTCAGGGACGCCACCTACTCAAAAACGCATGCTGCTGAGTTTCAGTCCAGGTGGCTGTGCTGGCAGTTCTGAGTTCTGGAGCCTACCAGCTGTGATTAAACAGGAGTTTCCAAGACAGAGCGTGGCAGTGCCCATAGGGGTTCGTAGTGAAAGTGGATTTTGTACCAGGTACAGTTTGATGAACGTAGACACTGAACAGTCATGAATAGTGAACTTCCCTTGTTGTTATAAAGCCTCGGCTAATAACAAATCATAAGAGATTAACTCAAAAGTCAGATTAACACATGCCACCCATATGTAAAGGCAAGTCTTACTTTAATTTAAAAATTGTTATCTTTTGATGGTTTTGCTGTTTTTATTATAAATGGTTTAATGTTTTGGTCATGTACAAGTTGTATGATTTTTATGATGTATGGGCTGCTATTTATCTATGCATACAAAGTAAGAGAATGGAAAGTTTATGTTTGAGATTATGGTCTTTTCTATTTTTTTGTAACAATTTAAAACTTGAGGGACAATGTGTAGTAATACAATACAAAAAATGTAGTTTTTGATTATAGAAGGTAAAAATACATTTTAGTAAGCATAATAAGAGAAAAACAGGAAAAGTGATACAGGGGAGAAACTATTTTAAGAGTATAACAGGGAGAGATTTCCAAGTTTTAAAGCTTGAAATATTTAAATATGCATTCTGCTTCCAAACAAATGCATCCAGTTAGTTAAAAATAGAAGTCCTATTACATATCGGACCATAGAATCAGCATAGAATGGATTGGGTTGGAAGGGACCTTAAAGCCCATCTAACTCCTATCCGGCTGCCATGGGCAGGGATGTCACCCACTAGATCAGGTTGCCCAGGGCCCCCTTCAACTTGTCCTTGAACACTTCCAGGGATGGGGCATCCATCCCTGGTTGGATGGAACAGGTTGCTTCTATGGGCAACCTGTTCCAGTACCTCACTACCCTCTGAGTGAAGAATTTCCTCCTAACATCTCATCTAAATCTCCCCTCTTCTAGTTTAAACCATTCACCCTTGTCCTATCAGTATCTGGCCATGTAAAAAGTCACTCTGCATCTTTTTTATAAGCCCTCTTTAAGTACTGAAGGGCTGCAGTGAGATTTCCCCGGAGCCTTCTCTTCTCCAAGCTGACCATCCCGAGCTGTCTCAGCATGTGTTCACAGCATGGCATCAGGCCCCATAGACTTGTACTTGTTTAGTTTCATCAGGAGGTCTCAAACCTGGTCATTGCTTACAGTGGGAAGGACTGTGCTCCCTCAGTCCCTGCCTAGAGGTTCGGGGACTTGAGAGATGTAGGAAGCCTGATTGTCAATGAAGACCGAGGCAAAGAAGTTGTTGAGTACCTAAGCCTTCTCCATGTCTGTTGTTACCAGTTCACCCCCCTCATCAGAGTGGGTACACTCTCACTGATCTTTCTTTTCTGACCAGTGTGCCTATAGAATTCCTTCTTGTTATTCTTTGCAGCTCTTGCCAAGTTCAGTTCCATCAGTGCTTTGGCTTTCCTGATCCCATCCCTACGCATCTTTGCTCTTCCCAGGCCACATGGCTTTCACTGCCTGTGCATTTGCTTCTTCCATCTCAATGCCCAGTTTTAATTCTCAGATTTGATACATAAATCTATACATGCTTGTATTGGTATAAATAAGAAACAAGCTGCTCAAATTAGAGAAACTACATCAGTATAAATTATCATCCATCTAATCTTTCTCTTGCCTGAAGTATTTGATATCATTCAATCCCTCATATGGTTCCTCTGCAGAATCTAAGAGATATTGTGGATGCTAACGATTCCCACACAGACTTCAATTTAAAAAAAAAAAAATGTGAAGAACAAGGAAATAATTCCTGTAATTATGAGACCGCTATAGAGGATCTTAATAAAATTTTGAGAGTGTTTGGATTTCAAAATCACCAAGAAGTGAAGTTTTTTTAGAAATAGCCAATAAATTTGCACGTGCAAAAAAAAGAATTTGTGTTTATACTACTTTATATTCAAGTAGCTAATGAGTAGTATACAGTTAATTCATTTTCATTTTGAAAATTTATGTAGTGATGATCTATAACATCAATGTTTGAAAGGGCAATAGCATTGTGGATCATTCCAGGGGAGTAGTCAGTTACAGATTTATGTATTTGTTAAAAATATCTTTCATGAGTATCACAGAAGTATGCGTGCAAATTCTTCTGGAAAATTTTAAAGATTTATGTTAAAAATTTGGGCTTACAATCTGATGTTTTTAATTTAATATAAATCTGTGCTGGCGAGGGCTCTAATCTTGCAAACACACATGCTCCATTTAACTCGTGAGTAGTCTCTATGAAATGATTTTTTCTTTACTGTTACGTTTAATGGTATTTCTACATGGTCATTTAAATGTAGTGCTTAGTGAAGACAGGTACTTGCCTAAATGCATAAGTATTGCATTGGAACTCGATCAGAAAGAATCTTATAGATGGTAGTTCTGAATGTTTTTATTTGTCCAGAGTAATAACACTTGCAAAGTTCGTAACCAAAACAAAAAAAAATTACATATCCAAATAATCTTCTTCTGTTTTAGAGCTATAACGCTGACTTACCAAGAACATCTTGGTGTGACATACCTAACACTTACAGAAGATCCAAGTCCTCGTATAATTATCCACAACAGGTGCTCCATTTCATTGCTTGTACAGGAGAATTTCAAAGGTATGTAGTATGCAGTAATCAGAAACAATATGCTGTTGTAGTATGAATAATTTTACTGTATTTCCAGTACAAAGATGAATTTAGTATGTGTTCTCATTAAAAAAAGAAGTTGATGCTTACATGAAGGTCTATCTCAAAGAGAGAAACTCTGGAACATACTGAAGCCTGAAAGCTATTGAAACTAACCATGAGGTCAGGTTTTTGGGTCTCCATGGTTCCATCTGCCAAGGTGACTTGGTAGTAGGAAACTAGTAGATGGTGAAATTCTGTTGACATCAGTTCAATCCCATGGAACAAGTAAATCTACTCAGGTTGGCAAATGTAACTAAAACAAAACATATTTTCAAAATTCCAGCTATAGTATGTTAATATAAAGATCAGTGGAAAGAAATTTATGTAAATCTTAATAATATAAAGAGAAGAAGAAAAAAAACACATACAAGTCAAACCAATAGAAAGGTAATATCTTTGTTAGTAATTTTTCAGGCAGTGTATTTTAGAAACTTAGTTTTTGTAAGCATAGGTGGGTTTTCATTTAATACAGGTTTTAGAGAGACCTAATCTTATGTATTTTATAAAATTGCAGATACACCAAAATTTGAAGTTTACTGTAGAAAGATTCCAGCTGAATGTTCAGTTCATCATGAACTTTACCATCAAGTCTCCAGCTATCCAGATTGCAAAACAAGAGATTTGTTACCCAGCATTCTTCTGAAAGTGATGTCTTCTGACAAATTAGTAAATGAATGGAGTGATGTTGTGGACATCAACAATCAAGGAACTCAAGTAAATCTATAAACCATTTCTTAGTTCACAGCATAAATCTCTGTCTTTTTGACCTGCATAGCATATTGTTCTTCTGCAAAGTGCATATTCTTTCTGTTGGCCTTGTTTGTTTTTTCTTATTTAAGCCTTGGGAACTCTCCTTCCAAAGGCCCTTCCTGTGGGATTTGTAGAATATGGCTTACCCCTATCAGTGGCTGATTTTAAACATAGATTGAAAATACACACTTTCTAGAGCTGAAGTTTTTCACTTAATTTTGGTCAATGTGGCAAGGTCAAGGCATTCCCTGGAAAAATCAGTCCTGAAAATTTCTGGTCCCTGGAAGCAAAGAATCACACAAGATCCAGGAAACTCCTTCCATTTGGTAACTTCATTATCCCAGGTTTTTTTTATCTTTACATCTTGTAGGAATCATCACTGTCATTCTCCGTGTCCTCACAGAAGCTAAGCATGTCTTTATAAAAAAAAAAAAAAAAAAAAAGCTTTTCCTTCTGTTATTTTTCTCCTGTTTTGAGGTAAATGAAAACTTCCTTGACTGGAGTAATTCTTTTTGATGGGAATTTTTTCCATCTTTGAAGTCATTAGTTTACATGGAATCAACATAAACTGCTTGGCTCTTTGAAAGAAATACTAGTTTCAGATGTTTTCCCTGGGGACCAATCACAAAATGCTCTTGATTATTGAGTGTTATGTTATATAGCAAGTAGTTCGGTTTCATTCAGCAAGCCAGTCAAGCAATGCGAGGTTTCAAATTTCAGTCATTAATGTTATGCCAGACCAGGGTTCTTTATAAGTATCTGGCTCCTAGAAGGAATTAGATGCTAAGACAACATTTGGGGATCATTGTCTACTTGAAGAACTCTCCAAATAAAAATTGTAGCCTTCTGTTACTGAAGTTTTAGGGTTTACATGTAGAGTTTCCCCAGGATTTCTCAGTCAGTCTTTCTCTTAGAAAACTATAAATACAAATAAATAATGAATATGCTAATAGCTTTAGATTTGACTTCACATACAACTTGGTTGAGATTGTGAAATAACTGGAACTTTAGATGATCCTACGTCATTTGTGCTCTTTCTGTCTAGTCTCAGATACTTCTTATTCACTCTTCTCTTAGAATATGTTACTAATATGTAGAAGAAAATGTTACCAATTTACTAAAACTTAACGTATTTATCTCTGCTCACCAGAATTATCTGAGATTAGAATTAAAATGACCAATCTTTAAGATCCATGACAGTTAGCAAAATAATGAGATTGCACTGAAAAGTCAGTAAATGTCCTTTTTTCACCAATTCCATAATGCAGGATTGAAAATAACTTTCAGATATGCAAAGGATTAAAGTTGACAGTTAATTAAATTATTTTACATGTGATTCTCAGACGAATTCTCAAAATTCTCAGAAGATGTAATTTGGTGAATGAAACAATTATCTATACAATGTTATTATGTACAGGTAACAGTTTAAGTTAGAAACAATTTAAGTGCTGATCCTACTGAATTTCCAACTGCTTTTCCTTCTGGTGACTTGTTAACAGCAATAAATACTGCTCAGGACAAACTCTGTTTATTTCACCTGTGCTAGCCCTTTATCTTTGTGATATTCCCTGAGTTTATGTTCCTATCAAATAATAGTTTCTTTCATTAGTAAATCATTTTGTTGATAGTAGGGACTACAAGAGAATCTAGCTGGTACTAACAAGGACTGCTGTGAGTCTTCTAAACCTAAAAAGACCTTAAATTTTTATATTCGGGGAAACACAAAACTTACATGGTGATACCACACAATTAAGCTCCAAAAACAATGTCATGTTTTAAATGAGACTGTTTAATCCTAAAGGCAACTTGTTCAGAATGAACATTTGCACATTGTACAAGCAAGACACAAGCCTGTTGTCAAGTTCCCATTTTCCTGACTTTTTAGACGTTTTAAACTTTCCAGTGGACTCCTGGAATTTCCTTGTGACAGCATCTTGCATGTGAAAGTGTTCACACAAAACCGGTGTAGATGGCTTAAAAATTTGCTCAGTGTTGAGTTGCTAAGCAAGTTGTCATGAATCCACGACATTACTTATATTTTAGCCTTAGTTTTTATAATTTTGCTGTCATGTGTTTTGCATCGTGCTATCAGCCACTCATCTAACCAGCTCTGAGCTACAGCATAGCAGCATAATGTTAACTTAGGGTTTATTTTCTAGAGAAGTAGGTGGGATTTTGCAGAGCTCCAGGAGTATGCCTTTCTCTTTAGTCCAAAATCACAAATTAAAATTTTCACTTTACTCTTTACTCCCCCCCGCAGCATATCTTGCTTATTCCTGGAAGAGTAGTTTCTCATTAAAATGTATTCAGTTAAAGGATGAGATGCAAATTTCATCTAGCTCTAGGGCTGAAATATTTTAAATATCAGAACTATTATTTTCTGAACTACTGAAATCTGTTTCTTTTCTTTTTTTTCCTGAGCAGTATTGTGATTTGAGTAGAAGATCTCAACCAGAAGGCATTAATAGTATTAATTCAAATTTCGACAGATTAAAAATAAGAGTTTCAGTAGCATTCTGTATGTGTTTACCTCTTTCCACTAGATTGTGTTCTTAACTGGCTTTGGCTGTGTTTATGTGGACATTGCCCATCAGTGTGGAACAATAATTATAACCTTGGCCCCAGAGGGAAGAGCGGAACCCATCGAGATCAACCTCAACAGGTACATAAAGAACAAAAAATATGGTAAAAGCATATCTGACTAGTCCCAAGAAGTCGGGCTGCTTACCAAGTGTTACCTGACTTATGGACTTTGTCTTAACTGTTTGTTTTGTTTAATACTGCTGCATGTTCCATGGCATATATTTAGACCACATGTTGTGTTTTGTATATCACAGCTTAAAAAAAAAGACAATCTAACATCAAAAGTCTTGTTGCTTTAGGGTAAACTTTATATGTCTGATACAAAAAGAAGTCCTGAGTTGTTCGTTAAAAAAATTGTTTTCAATCATAATTAATTTTGAGTGTGTTCATAAGTTTAAAATATATTTAGCCAGATCCTGCCATCTTTCATCATACGAGCTCCCACTAAAATTGATGGGAAGCTTGATGTGTAAGGACTGCAGAAAAAGTCTTACATCCAGTAATTAACTGGACCTGATTATAATGTTCTTCCTTAGAAGACTTCCCCTGCTTCCACCACGCACCACACACAGCCTGGAGCTCAACTCCATTCAGTTGTGATTATTGCACTACCTATTTCTAGCATGCAGAACGCCTGGCCTCCAGCAATGGTGTTACAATTAGAGTGGAATGTCTTGTACTGTTTTTATTTGAGCTATAATTAAGTATTAATCCCTCAGAAATTGGTCATCAGCAGTACTTAATAGCCCACTTGCTAGTTAAACTTGGCAAAGAGCAGTTAACACTGGAGGGGGGGAAGCCCTCAATGCCATCGCTATAAAAATGCTGTGGTGGTTTAGTTGGAGCGCACTTTGCCTCGATAAAGTGAAATGGATTATCCATAATAGTAGCCTTCAGTAGTGGCTCCAAGAAAATGCTGTACAGCTGAGGCTGTAGTTGAATTATTAGAAAATGTTATTTGTTGTCCACTTTAATATTTGGCTATGCTGCAAATCTGATAGGGGATTACTGTGTATATAGGGAATTCCTGTCAAAACTATCCTGTTGATAAGAAAGAAAGAGAAACCTGGCATAGATCTGTAATATTCCACTTCTTAGAAAATCTCCGGGGTGGTACCACTGTGGTGATCAAGGCTGCCAGATCCCATTAATAGAACTTGCACAATGAGTTCCCCATGTATTAAAGAGAACATCTCTCCTGTTAGCTTTTTGAGAAAGCAAGATGCTAGCTGAACTCAAAGGATGTAAAGTAACAAACTTTTTTTCCCTCCTGTCTAGAAGTCAAGAGCAGAGCCTGTCCTTGAAAATGTTTATCAGTCAGTTAAGTCTTGCTGTGTTTGATGATATTACAAATCACAAGGTGTCGTCTGAACTTCTGCGTCTCACAGCAGACAACGTTTTCCTCCACATGGCCCCAGCAACCAGCTACCTGACACCCCTGTCGCAGGAGTTCCAGCGAGACACTGGGGAAGGCCTCCCACCGTTTTATAGTCTCCAAGTGTATTGTGAAGACTTGCAACTGGACAATCAGCTGTACAGCAAATCCAATTTCCATTTTGCAGTCCTGCTGTGCCAAGGAGAGAAAAACGAGACCATGCAGTGGTCCAGAGTGAACAACCTCATTGTTTCTAACAAAGATTTGGAAAACTATAAGGAAAACTGCTTTATAAAACTTTGCATTGCTTTTTCTGAGGAAGAGAATTTCATGTTTCATGTGAATGACCTCAGCTTTGAGCTCAAACCAGCTAGGCTTTATGTGGAAGACACCTTTGTTTACTACATTAAGACTTTATTTGATACATACCTTCCAGAAAGCAAAGCTGTTTGGCAGTCCGTTAATATTTCAGATACTACCCAGATACTGCCTGAACAAGTGAGAGAGCATGCAAGAGCTTTAGTCAAGCCAGTGAAGTTAAGAAAATTAACAATACAACCTGTTAATCTGCTCGTCAGTATTCACGCTTCGTTAAAACTGTATATAGCCTCAGATCACACTCCGCTCTCCTTCTCTGTGTTTGAGCGAGGACCCATCTTCACCACTGCCAGGCAGCTCGTCCATGCCTTGGCCATGCATTATGCTGCTGGAGCACTTTTCAGAGCAGGTCAGTACTTTTTCTTAACCTGTAATATTTTTATTAGGTACCAGCATTCTGTAATTGTTTCTCAGGCTGAGTAATTTAGATGTTAGCCATACAATTATTGTTTTCCTCAGACACTGTTTAATAATGATACAATATTTTGAGACATGTTTCAGGTCCTGCCATACGACAGAAGGGAAATAAAATGGCCGAGCAGACACCAGTGAAGATTTGTAAAGCTGTGCTAAACATTAGCCAGCCGCCTGAAGGCTTTACTAAACCCTGAACACAGCATAAAAATGTATTCTAGCTGGCTTAGGTTTTGTCATTTTATATTATAGTGCTAGACTGAATCAACCCACATTCCTCACATAAACTCCCCAAAACTACATTTAATCAAATTATTCAGCATGTTGCTCTGCATTCAGAAGTAAATTATAGCCCTGAATGTTGTTTTGTTGTTAAAACTCCTTTTGGCTGCAGTTTATGATTAGGAATCTGTCTTTCTTCATAGAGCCTTCATGCTAAACTGGCACACAGATGTTTGCTGTCCTTTGATCCAAGAACTATGAAGTTTGCTGTTACTAACTTTTTCCCAGATAGAATCAATAGTGAGCTATTAGTCTGTAGGTTTAGCAGGTACATTCTGTTTCCTGTAAATGTTAATTTATAAGTATAAATTCATAAATAATGAGATTGTTTAGTGTGCAAATTATCTTAGCATACAACATAATTTTACCTGAAAAAGGAGGAAGACCCTCCACAATTGCACACAAGTAACATACTCCGTACTGAAACGTAGGCTTTATTTTCCTGCATATTGATTTTCTGAAAACCTGATTCATCCATTTGTGCTGCAAGCATAGCTGTGACCAGTTTTCTGTGCATGATTGCCCAAATTGTACAGATGCATTTCAGGTATTTATAAATAGAAATAGTGAGTTCCTGATCTGGTATTTCACTGTGCATGTATCTGACTTGCATAGCTGATTATGGCAACTGTGTGTACAGTTGGGCACCATAACGTTGCACATGGTTTCATTATTTTCATATGTAGTTGCTTGCAAAATTTGCAGGTTTTGCTTTTTGCTACTCGTTTGGATTTATTTTACAGTCAAATCCCATAGTACAAAAGGGGAGATCTGTTTTCTTGTTAATTAAGAGTGAAACTGTGGCCAGTTGTGGTCCCCAGTGTGAATTTGCCTCCCCACAACTGTATGGGAGTGGTGCTACAAGTGGTGATAGACTGCAGCAGGAAATTGGGGTTATATTGGCTTTTCATCTGCAACATCCCAGGTGAAGCACATATGCTAGTTACAGATTCCTGAGCCTGATATTGGTCTTTCCTCCTGTGCTACTCTTGCAGAGTGCAGCAGTGCACAGTCCAGCCCTTACTTTGGGCTCATAACATAGCTGAAAGCAAGCAAATTTAAATAGTAAGAAATAGGTTTGTTTCAGTGGAACTTCTCTTCAGAAAGGCACATAACCTTATATTTCGTTATTAATTATATCACTCTCAGAACATTCAAAAATAACGTGTATTTTTGAAAGGGGTTACCATTATTAAAATGGTGAATTTTGTATGTAAGTGATTGCCTGGGCAGACAAAGCAACTGCTTTATTTCAAAGAGTTTGTGACACTTGTCAAAAGTCTGATTGTTTCAACAAAGTTAAAAAGGAGGAAAAATTCGTGTAGAAAGCTTTATATGCTTTGCAAGCCCTGAATCCTTTCCTCACTGTCAGGTGAGTTACAGTTCTTGGACTGGACTCTCGTGGAAGAGGGGTCTCTCTGCTACATTTAAACCATGTTAGTCTTCTCCAAGATGAGGGGGCGTTTGACCCCATTCTCCTCACCTCTGCCCCATGTGTAAATCATTGTAGCATCTGCACACGGTATTCCCATACAGCTGTGCCTTGCTCCCTGTGGGATACACTCCTGTTTTACCCCTAGCTGCGTGCAAGACCATTGCCACCCTGTGGAGGGCACAGGATTTGCCCCAAAACCTCCTCACGGGGTTGTATGAGGCTGCCTGCCCCATGTGCTGCAGAGGAGCAGTCAGACTCCGTGTCTGGTAAGCAATGAATGAGGCTGGAGAGCTCTTCTCAAATATGCTGATTAGCATTGCTTGTCTCGAATTAGCAAAATTTGCAATGGAAATCTCCCATCCTTTTCTAATTACGTTAGCTTCTATTTAAAAGTTAGCAAAAAATCTATTTTAAAATATTATTAGTGTCATCCAGACCTGGCCCTATAGTTGTCTACAAAGGAAATGCAGTGACTTTTTGCTAATATAGTCGTAATTATTTCATATTAGTGGATATAATTACAAAGCATACTTTGGGATATGGCAGTCTAATGTGGTACTGTATTTTTGCGAAGTAGCAGAGAGCTTGTGAATTGAAGGATTGTTCCTGATGTCTCCTTTTTCTATTCCAGCTTAGTCCCATACCTTCCTCGGGTCTGCTTGTCCATGTTGGCAGCAGGAAGCCATAAGTTTTGCTCTCAGTGTTGGCCAAGGAGGGTCACCCTCCCCGCATCCTTGCTGTGCACAGCTTCCAGAGCTTCCCTGGACCCATCCCCAGGATACCAGGCAGCCCCAACTCCTGGTTTTATTCTGGTTTTCTTGCCTGAAAGCACTGGCTGGCCAAGCAGGCGTGTGGAGCTGGAGCCTCTCATGTCCGGGCCTGGCGGTGCCTGCTCAAGGTGTTGTAGGGCAGCGGGGCATTGCCCAGCTGTGTCCCACAGCCCGGGGCCGTCACCTCACACCATCCCGTCACCACTTCTGTTGAGGGGATCAGTTATCAGGCACCACCATCCGGCCTGCCTCAGCCGGAGGGACAGCAAGGTGACAGTGACACCTCAGGGAACGAAGCAACTGCTTCAGGCATGCCGAGGAGATGTAAAAATAACATAAAATGTGGCCGTTTGTAAGGGATTATTGCAATATTATCGATCAGAAAAAAAAAAAGCAGAAAGAGCATCTTTTCCATCTGCGCATGGCTCCCCACCCCTCCAGCTTTTCATCACTTCACACAGTGGCAAGTATAATTTGTTACAAATATGACACTGAGGGAGTAGCAGGCCCAGCCTGGAGCGCTGGCTTCCTCTGGGTCCCCAGCAGGAGCGGGCTGCCAGTGGGACACTCCTCTCCCGGGCCGCCACGGCGGGCCTGAAGCGCTCGTGGCCGCTCTGCTCGTCGAGCTGCCAGTAGTGCTTGTTTGTTTTTTTTGTTTTCCTCCTCCATCCCACCCTCTCCCTTATGTCCAGTGCGATTCCCTCTTTTCATACGGCATGTACCGGAGCTCTCAACCTGCCAGGGCTGAAATGTGGGACAGATTCAACAAGAATAATAGATTTTCCGGGAGCTTAGAATGATAGTATGAGATTAATTCATTTCATATGAGTAACATTTTCTCTTCTGTTCAGTTTCATGATTCAGCCTTCCACAGGAGTGACTGGGAGGGGTTACTAGAAAACAAGAACAGCATCTGGATAGCAGGAGTTTGCGGTGACGAGATGGGAATGAGGAGGGCAACACAGATCAAGGGCCCTCGGCGGGAGAGCAGGAGGCAAATCAGTCCATCTTTCAGTCTTCGGTCCCTGTCGTGCCTTGTGGAGATCTGACAGTTATAGCTGAAATTCACGATACCAAGGCTCAAAGACCAGGCAGTTCCCGTTTAATGTTTATTGCCATTTCTGAATCACTCTCTCTGGACCTCCGAAAAGAAAAAAAAAAGTCATGCAGCACTATTTCCCTAATAAATCTGCTGCCAACCACCCTGAGAAAGACAAGACCTGCAAACAGCTTTCCAGCAAGGCTCGCAGAAATTGCTGTGCGCTTGGCCATCCTGCAAGCTGCTGGCAACCCTGCATTTATATAGGAAACTAGATCCGCAGATACCTCTCATGGGATATGCATAGGGAATACTCCCCTATGAGTAACCTAATCAGCATGTAGATGTCATTGGTGTTTACACAACTGTACTGAGAAAAAGACATTTGTCTGGCTTTCACTACACTCTGAAAGAAAATGATCAGCTTAGAAGGGTTGGGGTGGATTTAAAATAACTTCTTAAGCACTTGTCAAAAATCTGCATCCCCTTTCCTAACACTCCATCAAGCAATTGACCTCCACACTCCTGTAAAGCAGTACATTGTATCAGTATAAACTTGCTGTCACAATTCTATCACATAAGGATGTGAAATCACAACGTTGCCTTATAGCATATAAAACTGACCGAGCGATCTGAACTTTCAGTACTGTTCCTCCGTAGCTGTGAGAATCCCGCATCCACCTCCCTAACACACTTTTAGCAGAAATACGGGAAGCTCCTGGAAGGAAGTCATTCTAAAGCTATTTGTGAGTTTGCCAAAAGGATTTCTTTGATTTACGAAGTATGAAAGATTGCCATTTCTGAATTCATAGTGGATGAGTTATTTCCCGTGTTTTGCTCAAAGGAAGTTCATAATGCGATGAATTCTAGTGTGAAAAAGAGAATTAAGGAATAACCTTTTCACAACTGCTGCTTCTGCAGTTTTTGCAGCCGTAACATTTGTCTCATTTCTCCATACAGGCTGGGTTGTTGGATCCTTGGAAATCCTCGGAAGCCCAGCTAGCCTGGTGAGAAGCATAGGAAACGGCATAGCTGATTTCTTTAGGCTCCCCTATGAAGGGCTGACCAGAGGCCCAGGAGCATTTGTCAGTGGAGTTTCCAGAGGAACAACATCATTTGTAAAACACATTTCCAAAGGTAGATCTTTCACTTTGTCGCTCCTACTGCTGCTTTGTTGTCGTGCATTGTTAAAGGATGTGTTAAAAGTTTTAAGCAATATTGCTTGCAGCTTTGTTTGGCTTGCTAGGCTGCAGCGAAATGCTGGGAGGGTAACAAAGCTCATATATAACATCTTATGTATTAAACAGATCACTGCTTAACTACAGTGTGTAAGAATGTTTCAGAAACTTCAGAATTTTAAACCTCCCACTGGGAAATCCAGCTTGGCTCAGCCAGTATTTCATGTGATAACTTCAGAAATATTAAAGGTGTTCTGTACTTCTGCTAACCATCAGAAATCCTACACTGTGTTGCCTCATCATACTTATTATTTCTTTTGAAAAAAAAAAAAAGTAGATACAGTTGTCATAACTGTGTAAGTATGCGGATAGGTTTTGACAGAAGGGCAGATCTGGATTTAAAACACAAGCAGCTTTTGTTTTGCGAAGTCTGTATAAACAGTGCCATCGCGTGGCTTCAGCCGGCCGGCAGAGGCGGCAGCTCGGCAGCTGCAGCTGCTTGCTGGTGATTCAGACTCAGGAGACATCCTTGCAGGCTCATTCTGTAAATATTTGTTTACCTTTCCATCGCCCGCTCTCCATTTAGGTTAGATTTACAGAAGTTTGGGACCTCGGGAAGGATGTTCGGATGAGTTGCTTTTCCCACTGGCTGGGCAAACCTGGTGAAGGCTAATGTAAAAGGCATGATGTGGACCGTAGAAGCAGTGTGGTGATGCTTAACAAATAGTAAAGAATGTTACACATGGGCAACTTTTCAATTGACTTGCTGTTCTGCTCGTAAGCACAGTATTTCAGTGAGGCATAGAACAACTCCATGTTTTAAATTAAAGCATTTTGATCCGGACCCAAATGTATATCTCCATGTATTTAGGTACACTGACGTCAATTACCAATCTGGCAACAAGTCTTGCTCGGAATATGGATAGGCTGTCGCTGGATGAGGAACATTACAACAGACAGGAAGAATGGAGAAGGCAGCTTCCAGAGAGTCTGGGAGAAGGACTGAGACAAGGGCTCTCTCGTTTAGGCATTAGCCTTCTAGGTAATGTACTATTAAATATCAACTCGAGTGATAATTCTGTTTTATAATCTGCTCATCAGCCTTTTCTACATGTGAGTTGTAATTGCAAAATCTGTTCTTTTTTGTTTTGTTTTGTGAAATAGTCGCACAGTATGTATATGAAATACCATTTGCTTTTAGCAAAGTTTAGTGACTTCTGTGTGTGCTTTTTGCTGATAAAATAATTGCAGATATGGAACAAGTTTGCACTCTCTTTCTTTGTGAAATATTTTCATTGGTACATGGTGTAAATCTCAGAAGAAAAGAATATTCTGCATTGGACAGGGTGACTTGTAACTAAGTCAGCACAAAGACGTCATCACACTGGTGTTTACTTCCAACGAGTTATAGGAATGCCTTCTGAAACTGATTGTTTTTGATGCACTGTAGATATCGGGGATTCTTGCTTTTGTTTGAAAACCAGCTGAACTTAGTGCAGATGTTAAGTAATCTTTGATGAGGAATTCTGCTTTTACAAAGAGACCCAGATCATCCTGATTCGGTGTAATTATATTCATCAAGCGTCCAAGTGGTTTTGTTAGAAGTGAAGATTACCCTCACCATTTCAAAATAGTACCTAAAAACTGGAAAACTGGAAAACTAACCCATACTGGAAAAATCTCTGAAAGAAGTTTTGCCGTAAGGGGGTGGATTTTCAAGGTTACTTGTATTTGTCACACAGCAAAAGAATGCAGAATTGTATTGTTTGGCACAGTTCCTTAGTGCATATTAAAGAGTATGAATCCCTTAGAGATCAAAGTGACCAAATGCAGTCCAGTGCAAAAGGTTAGAAGAGCTGAAGCTTGAAAGGATTCGTCCTCTTTCCTAATCTTCAGTAGTGTACACAACTCCTAAATTTGCAACCGCAGCCCTGAAAGCCCCAAAGAGGAAGTGGTAAAAATGTTACAAGTTTGGGTTAAGTTACTGGAAATTATTTTAAGCAATAACATTAGATGATGTGAAGTACTGTCATTTGATAATGCCTGTAAACTGGAAAGCGAGTGTCCTGGGAGAAATGTGCATAAAGGAGAAATTTCATATATTAGTAGCTACTACCCCAATAGTAAGCTGTTACTGGTGTTACAAATCAAAGGCAGCTCAGAGAAGGTTTTATTTTTCCTTCTTGTTTTATTGGGCTAAGGGCAGTCAGGTTGAGTAACTGGATGAAAGATTATACTTTTAGAAGCACTGTGTCAGCCTGGTGTATGTGAGCTGGTGAAATGGTTTGGTGATCTTGGCTCAGTTATTAATAAAGAAGATAGCGTCGTTGCCGTCCCCTTCACCGACGCTGGAGCCCTTCAGAGCTAAAAGCATCAGCCAGAACTACAGAGCAAAACGTTGTGGCTTTGGCTGTTGCAATGTAAAGTTTCTGCTGTTCAGGGAAGCCAGGAACTTGTAAGATGCATTCACAAATATGCTGTGCTAGTATAATACGTCCCAGTACACAATGCTTTGGTTGTCTGCAGGAGGACGCCCGAGTTTAGAAAAACAAGATTTAGAATTTCAGTATCGCTGATTTTCCTAAGAAATTAAACATCACATTAGAAATGTTGAATTTCACATTAGCATTTAAAGAGAGCTCCTTTGCAAGTTGTAATCCTCTCCTTACTCCTGCTGTTATTCTATAGAGAGTTCTCACTTCTAAATACCTCTATTCTCAGCATGGCAGACAGCTAAGCATTCAGATAAATAACCAACGTTATGGGTAACTGGAACTGGCAATTATGGTACCTGTCACTAAGGGAAGAATCAGAAATATTTCAATGAATTTGTAGTAGGCATAATTTCTAATTTAAACTTGATTTAAAAAATAATATTTTCTATGTGTACACAGCAGCACCCACGTAAATTGCATCGATACCTAAATTATGAACAGACCTACATTTCAATTTTTACAAATGCATTACAAAGCTGTTTCTATCTGGACCATTTAGTCTAATGAATACTGTGCCTTTCCCAAAAAAACAGTCACTGAAGGGAGCTACTGCCGTGCTGCTCTTTTTCACCAGCGTGTTCAGAGTAAACATGAAAATGCTTACTGAAAAAATACCTCCAGGTTCTTCCTACATAACGAAACAAAATGGAGCTGCTGGGTTATTTTCCTTCGCAAGCATGAAGAGTTCAGATGAGTACAGGAATGCAGAGAGCAAGACCCTTTGAAGCCATAATTTCTATGACATTGTAATTGTAAAATTGAGAAGTGTAAGAAAGATTTATAGGATAGTCAGAGCACTGTCGTGTTTGTAAAAAGCCATCTGACTCGTGCAAGCAGCTTAAAGAATTCCAAATGCAGATTTCATGCCTAGGCACAGGCATGTAAGAGTACTCAGTTCACCGATACATTGTGGTATCTACGTAGAAAGAAGAGCTGCCTTTCTGATTTTTCTGAAAATCTGGCTCACGGTGACCCCAATTCAGGAAAGCTCTTAAGCATGCGCTTAAGAGCTTTGCTGAATCAGGGCCAAAATTATGTACTCTTGTCTCCTCCTCAGTGCAAGTTGTTCCCCATGGTACATTCTTAAGTGCTTTGTCCTGTCTCGTTTTAAATGACTCAAGCACTGTCAGGGTGTTGTTTGATTTGATTGTTATCTTTGGCAGGCTATCTTCTCCTTTTCTAGTTTGGGGGAGACTCCTGGGTCATTTTAGTCACATTTGTACGTGAAAAAGCAAAAGCTTGTGATAGTTATTTTTGTTTTGTTTTGTTTTTATAATATGATCGGACAAAAATGCAGTGAAATTGTACTTAAAATGTTTAGATGACAGGCACTCCCCACCGAGGGACTATCTTCTGTATTTTGCTTGACAGGGTCAAGCGTAAAATAGTAGGTGTAAAAGAGTATTGAAACTATAGGCTTCGTTTTCAGCTGCTGAGCCTCGTGAACAGTACCATATTGAAGTAGCTCCCGTTAGAAAGTCAATCATTCCTGAATAACTGAAAAGCAGACAAATATTAGGGAAAACATTTTTTCACAGTGTCAAAAGTGCTACTAAAAGCTACTTGCTTTTTAGGGAAATGAATTAATAGCAATACTGAGTGACAATGTAATTGTCCTGGTAGAGAAGCCTGGATTGCAGAAGTTCAGATTTCTATTATTAAGGGTTGTTGTTGTTATTGTTGTTCTGACTGTGCAACGATCGCTGTGTCAAGGCTGTTTTAAGTTTGCCTGTCTTTAATCCTTAAGGTCTTGCTATTCCGCATGCTAATTGTACAAATATATTAATGCAAGCCAACAGGTGCTCTTTTATTTTAGCTGTATTTTCATGCGATGTTTGCTGTAAGGAGACTACGCCCCAGCTGTATTTTCAGTATCAAACATTTGCGGCAACGCAGAAGGACAACAGCGAAAAGAAAAGGAACAGAAACAGTTTCAGTTTTGCTAGCTTCCAGCCTCACAAGAAAGCATGGCCACTTTCTCCTGGTGGGGGCTTGGGAATATTTTCCAATTATTTCTTGGTCCAGAAGAGTTTGTCGCAAGCAAAGCAAGCTTTGCTGAATTCTATAAGCCATGCTTTTGCTACATTCACCAAATATTGTCAATCTGAGCAGGAACCAGACTCGCTGCCAGTAATCAAATTCTTCTTGAAGTAATACAGTGATATACTTCTGAACTATCTGAATTTTGTAGTTATCAAAGTATCTTTTTTATGCTTACTGAGCAACATGTATTAACTAGAGTGCACCCCAGCTGATGTTTAGCAGATGTTACGGTGTTGCTGGAACTTCTTTGGTCCAGTAATGGAAGAATATGTTTTTGTTTTGTTGCTTTGGTGTTTAATTTTATTGAGGTTTTCTTTATACATGCGTAATGTGTGTGTACATATGTGGACATGCATATAAAATTGAATGCCTAGGGTAAGGAAGGAAAGAAAAATGGGGAACCATTTCTTGAAAAGAAAAGAGAAAATAAAAGAATAGAAAAAGGAAAAGGAAAGAGAATAAAAGAGAAGAATATAGAAAAGGAAAGGAAAAAGGAAAAAAGAAAAGAGAGAAAACAGAAAAGACAAGAAAATAAAAGAGAAAAAAAGAGAAAAAAAGAAAAGCAAAGAAAATAAAAGGGAAAAAAAAGAAAAGAGGAAAAAAAAAAAAAAAAGAAAGAAAAAGAAGGGATGGGACAATGGTAGGATGCCACAGCTATCTCTAGACTACGAGGGTGAGACTGGGAAGGGAGGAACCACTACATGTACCTCATGCCCGACAGAAGACTCAGGGGAGAGACCTTCTGTGGTAAGTCCATCCAGTATGGTGCTTCTTTCACTAACTTAACATCAGAAAGAAAGAAGCCGCATGAATACCACGGGATATCTGCTTCACACAGTCTCTGGTGCAAGGAGATGCAGTGAACCTCACGTGTATGTCACCATTATCTCACTGCTGTTGGGTTTTGAGGTTGCTCAATCTTTGACCTTTTTTTTTTTATTATTATTTTTTTCCCTCTGCTCATACATGATGTGTAGAAGGAAGCAGCTGCACAGATCTGACTTCCTCATGCAAATGTGTTAGGACCAGCCACTCCTTAAATGAAAGGAGTACGGTTAGAGTTGATTATGTGATTTGTGGGAGTGACCCCACCAGGCGAGTGAGTTTAGTCAGTGAGCTGCAGTTCGAGATAAGAGACTACAAAGGGTGAGCAGAGAGGGAAGAGATCGTTGGTTATACTTTTTGCAGGTAGGAAGGCACAACGTGCAAAAGGATTTGACAAGTGAAAGGGCAGTGGCCTAACAAAGAAATGCAGAGCATGCATAAAATGGCAGAATAACAGAAAGTGTGGAAGTACTAAACAACTGGCTAATTAAGCTATATATTATTTTTTGGGTACTTTGTAAATAATCTTATATAACACAGTCACAGCAGTTTCCATTCTGTTTCCTTGTCCTCTGGGCCTAATTCCAGCTGAGAAGTGCCTGGAGCATACCGCAGGTCCTTGGAGTAGGCTCTTATTTATTATTACCTTATAACATTGCTCAAGTGTATTGCAGTAAATAATTTACTAGTGCAAGGACTTAGGTGGATTACATTTAATAAGGCAATAACTTCTGTTCTGAAAGCGCAGTTGCTGTGGATGACCTCGATAGATAGGGTGAAGGAGGTCACAGGGTAATGTAATACTGTAACTTAGCAGAACACCAAGTATTGTTTTATGCCTTCAAATGCATCCCCATCGTACAAAAGAAAAGACTGAGCAAACAATCCCAATTGTGTAATGTGGTGTTGGGTATTATTTTAGTCAAGCAGCAGGAGCAGCTGTAAGGACCAATGAAACAGAATCGAATTGAAAATTGTATCGTTTCCATGACATAAAGTTAAGGAAGCTTCAAGACCTTTGCGTTACAAAGAGTAAATGTTCAGCTGCACACTTGGCTTCAGCAAGTGATCTCAATAAAATCTGAGTATGACATTAACGTAGACCAGTATTTTCTGAAGAAATGCTATACATTTATCAGCAAATTACATACATACAGAAGTCAGAAGCAGTATCTAAGAGGAGAGGGAGGCATTTATGGGGGATGCGAGTTACATGAACTGCTGATAGGTAGTATCCTAAGGACAAGGATCTGGGGAACTGTGTGCTTCTTCTCATCCTCGTCTTTCATTTGGACAGAACAGCAGTGTACAAGCTCAGTATTGGTTCTTGTTGTTTGAAGGCAGCAACTTCTCTGTTTATCCAGTAACAATAACTAAAACCATCTGAAGACCGGGTAGCGGCGAGCTGACTGGCGTATGTCACGCTGGTGAACATGTGGGGCCAAATACCTCTGCCGTGATCGTCAGAAGCTGTGGAAGCATGCCTGGGTTTGCTTCCACATACAAAGCAGTATCTTCAAAGATGTCTGCACTGCAGTAAAAATGCCTGGTTACCGAGGTGACCCTCGGTCCTGTCATGAAATAATTGTTTGGGTATTTGCAGCAGAAGCTGCATACTGAGAGCTATCCGAGGAGCCTACAAACTGGCTTTCCACCGAGCAAAGAACTTTGGATAAGGCAAACCATTTTCTAACTGATGTCACTTTGTCCAATCGTTGTGTTCTTCGCAATTTCCAAATAGCTTATCTATCAAAATTACAATAAGTAGAGACATGTCTGTGGTTAAGTGGCTCGAGTAAACTCAAGATCAAAGAAACGTACCACCTCACATACCTGTTTACATTTAGGAAGATTTAAGTTGGAGTTCTCTGTTGATACTAAAAGCTGGGAAGGTCAGTGTGTCACTTGTAAAAGTTTGACCCGTGCACATTAAAGTAAAATATGATCGTTTTCACAAAAAAGTAACAAAAAGTCTCAAAGTCTAATTCTGCTAATCTCAGTAATATATCAAAAGTTGCATTAGCTTATGAACGTTTCTGGCAGTGGAAGAGGATATAAAAATGATCTATTGAATACAGGCAGTTTTTATTCTCATGAATTCTATCTCAGGCTTATGTGAAAATCTCATTTCCATAACTAAGACTGGCGGACTTTATTCCAAGCCCAGCATTTTCAGAATTGCTACCCAGAATGAGCTACGTTATACCAACTCAGCAGAAGCATTTAGAGAACGTAGCTGGAGGATGAAAGCATACTGTCAGGTGATCTGAATGTTTAAAAAAGTAAAATACATTAAAAAAAAAAAAAAAAAAAAAGGAAGTAGGGTTTTAACTTAAACTGAAGCTAAGGTATTGTTTAGCTACTGGGTTGGTTGCTTGCTAAACGGCTGTATAAGATGGGTGGCTTACCACCTGAAATTCAAACAGCACTCAGTTGCAGTAGTAAGATTGTTTCTTATTCTGGAATGTTAATCTTCACTAACTACTGGGGGGTTTTATTTTTTTTCAGGTGCAATTGCTGGTATAGTAGATCAGCCGATGCAGAACTTTCAGAGAGTGTCCGAGGGCCAGGCTTCAGCAGGACATAAAGCCAAGGGCGTTATCTCTGGTGTGGGCAAAGGGATCATGGGTGTCTTTACTAAGCCAATTGGAGGTGCAGCTGAACTTGTCTCCCAGACAGGTTACGGTGAGTTTCTCTGTTCCCAACGTCTCTGTTTAAATTTTCATGACCAGAACTTTAAAATGCTCTTCAAACACAACCTGCTACGTCTGCTTACTTGGCTCGGTAGCTGTGTGACTTTGAGAAAGAGTTAGAAGCGCCACATCTGAACAGTTATAAATGTTGTATTAATTTTCTTTAAAAATCATCATGTTGTGCTTCTCTCTTGTGTTACCGATCAGTCTTGTACAGCCACAGAAACACAGAATGCAGAGAGCATGAAGTAATCCTTGGAATACAGAAGAATTAGTTACAGAAACATATGTGCTTACAAAAGAGTTTTTGACATAAATGTAACAGCGCAACACCATGCCCAATTACAGCATTATTTTGAGGTTACTTTGTTACAGCAAGGAAAGAGTTGGGTTACCTCTACACAAAGAGGGAGCTATGTTCCTGGGAGAAAGAAGGGAGTTGTGTAGTGGGAACATCCCCTTTAATCTGGAGAGTTGGGAGAGGACAGCCGTGGTTTGCACGGGTAACCTCGTAACAACCAGAGGTGTGTTTTCCGGCTAGACTAAGCACTTAGTGGCAGTAGTGATGAATCCTTTCAGACTGAAGTAGATGCTTCTGGACCAGCAAGAACCATAAAAGAATAAAATATCAAAATGCACTGATTTCTTTGCTTCCAGTGTCTCGAAATGGAATCTATTGGTCTGGATATTTAAGAAGCAGTGGGCAGGGAAGACCTGTTGATACAAGGATGATGTTATTAATTTTACTTCACTCATTGCACTGGACAAATCTTGAAGATTTATGCCTTTAATCGCTAGCCACATTTATGTTTGTGATGTGTTATTTAGAATACAAGTAGTTCTCCTAGAGTTTGTTTAGGATCTTGTTTCCGCACTTACTACTACATTGACAACTCATTCATTGAAGTAATCTGTTGAAAGAAATTAGTAAATATTTGATTATTATATTTCTTTAAAATAATTGTCTTGACTTTATCTAGTTTATATGAGTGCTAATAATATCTGTTCTCCTGAATTGTGCATAACATTGGTATAAAACCTGTATTGGCAAAATCAGAAGCTTCTGTCTGCTGGCTGGGAGTGTGTTCTTTTTTTTTTTTTTTGACTGGGGAATTATTCGGTGCAGTCTTTATCAAGGAGCTTGTAACAGTAGAAGGAGACTTTTCATTGCAGATATGGTATACAACACATCATGTTTTCCATGAGCATGTGACAAAAAGAGTTAGCCAGGAAAAAACATAAAAACTGTATCAATAATAGCTGACAGTGCGTGAGAGGAAAACACAAGAGTTCAAGTAACTCTTACCCACAACTGGATTGGAAGTGGGACCGTGCCTCTTGGGGGGGACCAAGGGGTGGGGGACCACACAGAAATAAACACATGTTCTCTCTCTCTCCATCTGTAAATAACATTTTCACTCACATAATGCTGAGAACCTCGGTAAGCCAACTGTTATAACTGGGATGCTGCTTTTAAGTATTACCATCAACATGTGTGTTAAAAATTAAAGGTTTTTTTCAGTGCTGATGTTTTGTTTAAATTATTATCCATTGTGTAAAAAGGAATCTAAGTTATTGACACCCTTATGCACAAAAATGCCTTTTCCTTCAATGGAATGCTTAATTAGACCAAAAAATAAAAATCTTCTGTTTATTAAAGACTAACTTTGCACTAAACCTTATAACACTGGTGCTTACTGCGTAGCCCACTTCCTGACTTTCTTGTAAAAATTTTTAAAACTACTTAATTTGTGAATGTTTTGCAATCCACTCTTTCTGGTGACCATACCTCATCTCTAAAAGTTTACAAGCCATCTGAAAGCATACGTACTGTGTCATCTTCAGCTTTGGATAGTCTATTTAGAAACCTGTTTAACTGCTTCTTGTAGTCTCCATTCTGTGTTGGCACTAAGAAGAATTCACAATAAACCAGATGCCCCGGGAGATCTCATAAATGTGTATGGATCTGTGTTTAACAGCTGGATTAAGTAACTGAACATTTAAATACGGTATCTAGGCAAACTTTCGTTCTAATTTGTACCGATCGTGACATGTATGTGGAAGTATTTTAATATTAAGCAAGAAAGTTAACAATGGTCTTGATTTTTTATACAGAAATTGTAAGTGATGTGTCCAATCCTACTATGAAATGATGGCTCTCAGGAGCATTATGTTTCTCCTAATTGCAAGTGTATGGCTGATTTTTAGAACATGCAGTGGTAGGTTGTTGGTTTTTTTGTTCCTTGCTAATGTAAGATCACTGGGGTTAAGTGCACAACTCTTGCATTGTAATATTTAATGACTTATCTTGACTACGGCTTCCAAGGATGTGATATCATTTTGGACCTGCACTATTTTATGAACTGCTCTAAACAGATGACATCACTACAACATGTAACTGTTTTGTAGAAAACAACTACTAAAAAACTTACATTCTCTTACCACAGGTATTTTGCATGGAGCTGGACTTTCTCAGCTTCCCAAGCAGCGCTCTCATCCAAATGATCAACACGTTGAGCAGGCTCCAAATAGCCACGTCAAATATGTCTGGTAAAATTATTTAGACACTTGCTCATTTTTACATCCACATTGTTTATTAATAGGTTCTGGCCTGTGGTCAAGTTAACAGGCTGCTTCCCTAGGAAAGGCTGAGTTATGGCAGTTTGTTTAGGAACATTAAACACAAAGGTAGTGCATAGAAACCCAATCTGCAAATGATGGGCTGCTGATCTGCTTCCAGCTTTGGAACTACAGAGCTGATCTGTATTTAATGGCATTCAGTGAGCTCTTATTTATCATTGTACTGAGCCCAAGAAAAATACTGCACATCTCCAGAAACAGCTGTTCGTGAAGATAGCTTTATTTTCTGTGCTGAATTTGTAAGCCGCTTCTCAGGGTAATTTTTCTATTAGGATGGGAAATAGGCTGACCTAGCATGGTTATTAGCCAATTTTGCACTGAATGATTAAGGAGTTTTGATAAATAACATTTTCGCATTTATCCTCTAAATCTTAAGTCTTACATCTTTCAGTATTGGAGATTTGGAATATACTCCATGGCTTATTTTATATTTGTAGGCAATAGCTACAGGCTTAAGTAAGAACATTAGTGATCAAAAAAAGTCCTCAAGGATCCAATGCCTAACAACACTGACTACTTTTTTTAAACTTTTTTTTTTTTCCTTTGGTAACACAGGAAAATGCTGCAGTCTCTCGGGAGGCCCGAAGTCCATATGGCCCTAGATGTCATGATTGTGAGTGGATCGGGCCAGCAGCACGAAGGCTGCTTGCTGCTCACCTCAGAGGTGCTCTTTGTGGTCAGTATCAGTGAAGACACGCAGCAGCAGGCATTCCCTGTGACTGAAATTGATTGTCTGGAAGATGATCAGCAAAAAGACCTGCTGAAGGTGCAGCTAAAACAACAGAGAGTGCCTTGTGATGTGGAGGTAAAGACTGAGTAAGATTTTTATTCAAAAATGAAGTAAAAGTGGGGGGGGGGAGGGTGAAGCTTTTAGCAATGGACACACACTCACCTTTGGGTTGGGAGGCCAGAGATTTAAGTGCCAAACTTAATTTTTTAATTTATCTGCTGATTTCACACACCTCATTGTTGACTGGGTTGTCCTTTGGATGAAAGGGACATGTCTCCTCTCTTCTGTCCTCTTATTGATCATGAAAATGAGTACCTGTGACAGCAATTTTCTGTGGGAAAAAGCAGAAGTGTAAGTTCTTGGTAATCACCACCTCGTTTCAGAAGAGCATCTCAGGACTAGCTTCACGGGTGTGAGGTGTTTATTATTTGCAAGTTAGAGCTGCTGCCTATGCCTACAGAGCCACAGTGAGAACAGTTCCTTTTATTATTCTGTGAATTCTGTTTTAACAGTTCAGTAATGCTGATGCTTCCTCCTTTTCAGCATGTTTCTTATCTCCCCAGTTTCAATGCAGAGCTCTTTCTTGGCTGCCAGCTGTATTTAGTTCCTTAAATCTTCCTCCTTTTGCAAATGCTGACTTTAAAATGGAGCAGTTCTTTTGCTGAGGTTGGAAGTACCATGTGTTTGCCAGTAAAAGCATAAATCTTTCATCTTCTTATTGAAAGATTTCTAGGCCATTTGAATACTGAGATTTTGAATGAATTATCTTTTTTTTTTTTTTTAATGGTAGAAGAATGGTATATTTTTATACTTTTGGGAAACAATGTTTATTGTATTAAATTCTCAAGTGGAGTCATATGAGAGTTCAATTCAAAAACAAACATGTGTGTGTCAGGTAGTTCATAGACTGCTATACCAGAAATTTCTGGTTCAGATACGCAAAAAGAGCACGTGTAAAACAACAGGAAGTAGGAGGTGTGCCAAAAAGTATGAGAGGCTTCAGCACCTTCAGTAAAATCCTAACTTTGCTGAAGTCACCAAAGAATTTTGCTGCTGATTCCAGCAGAACAAGGAGTTCATCTGAGTCATGACAGCATGTGGAATTTCTGTGAAAGCTCCTTTTTTAAGTGCTGAATTCTCCACTTACATTTATTGTCTTTCCAGTAACCTCAGTCTCACAGAGTCTGACATTTGCCCGACTGTTGACTGAAGTTGCCTTCCTGTACCACAAAACTGCATGAGGCATTACTTAAATTTGGTGCAAGTCGGCAAAGCTCAGTTTTTCTGTCCCTGAACACTGTGTGGTTGCTGGAGGCAGCCATTGTGCTGAAACCTCTTCAGTCCAGAGCTACCGTCCTGGAGGAAAAAAGGAAGATAATTTGCTCTCCCTGAGACTACTGATGCACTCAACCTACCGTAAACCTAACTTAGCACCATCCCTGATTATTTTTTTGTTGTTGGGCTGCAGCACCTGTGGTGTCTCTTGTCTTTATATCTGGTTATCCGAGGGGTGAGGAGTAGGCTGCTACTCTGTGGGAGCACTACTTGCCCAAAGGTTGTTGCAAGAGGGTGGTGCCTGCTGGGAGGAGGAAAGATATAGGACAGGGAGCTTAATTCTAGTCCCCATAGCTGCTGCAGCTGGAAATATATGAGACTGCTGGGCCAAGTGGAGCCTGTACATGCACAACCCTACATGGCTTGGGTACAGTAGTCCCACATACATATTCTACTACACACAGTAAGTGAGCTGCCTTGGAGATGCTGGATGAAATACATATGTTTCTTTGTGTAGTTCTGGATAAAAATATGGGACCCTTATTCCAGTGGCATAGCAATGCCAGGAGCTGTAAGCCTCGAGCCAGCCAGCTGCAGTACACAATGTCTTCTGCTGACACAGGCCCTTGAGAATGCAGGGAAAATGTATGGCATGATAAAAGCGGTGACTGTGCCCCCAGGGGTGGAGCAATGTCAGTGATGGCGGGACATCAAAAGCTGAGTGATGCTGTACAAAACCGACTTGGCATAAGTATGCCTTCAGAATGCAGAATTCACAGTGGAATTTCTGTGAATATTTAAAGAAATGTGCTATAAAGAGGAGCAGTTAAAAATAAGACAGGCAAGAATAAGATTTTTTTTTTCTTATGCTAAGGCAGCTACGCAAAAACAGATTCCTAAAGCTTCATAAAGTTTTGCTAATTACCTAGAGTTATGTAATATCATTTTGTAATTAATGTTCCCTTATTTTTTGCCTTAGTGGATTGGGACCTCTCATACTTGGAAGTTTTCTTTCTGCAGCTGTGCATTTCACTTCTGTGGTGCTTGGGGCTGTTCTGCCATGGTCTCCCTTTCAGCTCCCCAACAAGAGCATTTATTAAAAAAAACTCTTTGATTTTGATAAGGAAAGGCATCCTTAGGAGTAGCAAGCTATGAATTGCAGGTAAGCAGCCTCAGAGCTGCAGAACCTACACCTAAAGAGACATGACTCCTAAATATTAGTGGTGGGCTCTCTTGTTGCACTGAAGATGTCCTGCTACATGAAGTGCTGACACTTCTGTACATGATGACGTCGGTGAAGGTGACCAAAATTTTTTGCTTAAAAAAATGCCCAGTCATGTCATCCAGAAAACAGAGGTAATGTTGCCAAATGTAAATTATATCTAATTTTCTGATTAATCAAAGACCCTAGAAATAATACAACAAATTTAAACGATTAATTTCAACATTATAAAAAATGCACTTTTGTGTCTTATTGTCCACCCAAAATAGTTGCCAAAAGTTTTGTTTCAGCTCTACCCAAAACAGTTTCTCCCCTTGCCTCTCAGCTTCTTGGAACTATTAGGAAAGAAAACATGAGTTATTCTACAGCTGTAATCACCAGAGATGTTATAGAACATATTTTGACTCCTTCAGCAATAGGTTTGCCTGATGGCTTGTTTGCCTCCACAATATATAACTTAATCCATCTGGCTAGGAATAGCCTGGATGGATTCTTGAAAACTCTGGCACTGACAATGTTGTTATTGAAAGGGAAGCATTAATTGTACTTGGATTATCTTCCAAAGTAATTGAGACACTGCTTGGTTCCAGACAGACATCAAACTCTAAACGGCCTCTTCTTCCAGCTGCTTTTGGTGTAGCTTATAATATGGAGAGAGCAAAAAACTGACGGGCCCTGGAATTCCAAACATTCCTGAATTTCTTTGTGATGATCTGCAACAGGGTTTTCATGATAGGTGCTACAGGTATCATACCCAGAGCTGAAAACCACTCTGAATTTTTAAATTAGTAGTAGAAATAAAAAAAGAAAGAACCTTCTTACTTACCGAGTGTGCTCTATGCAGACTGTTAGTGCTACACACGATCTGGACTGCACAACAAATATGCTGTAGCCACTGTCGATTTAGAATTGCTGAAGGATTATTCTTTATGAGTGATAATTTTAGGAAAAAAAATGAGTTCTTAAGCCCCAAAATGTGACCTTCTAACATTAAAGGCCGTACAATCTCTAATATTTATCTAACAGGTGCATTAAGCAACCATTAACCAAGTTGTGACTGATTGAATGGTTTGGCTATAAATATTACAGTTTTTTAAAATAGTTGGTTAATGACAATACTACATCCCATTTAGGAAAAAAAATGTAGAATAACAGCAACTCCAAGTTTCTGTTGTTGTCTTGACAATGTAAGCTAAACTGAAACTGGCTGGAGAAGTCGACAGTTACAGATGAAGTCATCTGGAAGCAAGTAGGGTCCCAGTTACTTTGGAAGACCGTCCAAGCACAGTTAATATTTCCTCCTGAATAATTGTGCTATATCTATGGGATATAGCCTGGAGCTGAATGAATCACAGAATCACAGAATGGTTTGGGTTGGAAGGGACCCTAAAGCCCACCCAGTTCCAGCCCCCTGCCATGGGCAGGGACACCTCTCACCAGCCCAGGCTGCCCAAAGCCCCATCCAGCCTGGCCTTGAGCACCTCCAGGGATGGGGCATCCACAGCTTCTCTGGGCAGCCTGTGCCAGGGCCTCACCACCCTCTGAGAGAAGAATTTCTTCCTTGTGTCTAATCTAACTCTCCCCTCTTTTAGTTTAAAGCCATTCCCCTTGCCCTATCCCTACACCCCCTGACACAGAGTCCCTCCCCAGCTGTCCTGTAGCCCCCTTTAGGCACTGGCAGGCCGCTGTTAGCTCTGCCCGGGGCCTTCTCTTCTCCAGGCCGAACAGCCCCAGCTCCCTCAGCCTGTCTGCATGGGGAGAGCTCCTATGAAGAATGGGTTCACAGAAGTAGGGGAGTGGGATGCCAGCACCATTTCCATCTCCTATTATAACTTTGATCTTTTGGTCAGAGTGGAGTCAGAAGTGTAATCTAGTTTACATAGGTGCTACTTTAGCGTATTTCTCTCCTTTCAACTGCTACAACAGATTGACTAATGAGGTATTACCTTTTCTGTGACTGCAGACTGAAGCCATCATTCAGACACCATTCTCCCTCGTTAGCTCTGTATCTGCTGCAGCAGTCTGCCTCGTAATTTTTTTCCCCTCCCTTTAAGAATATGGATGAAACCAAGCTTTCCTCTGTCCATTTTATCATTTCCACTGCTTCTAAGCATAGGCTCCATCTTTGAGCTTCTGAGTTTGTTCATGAGCCTACTTCCTTCAGCATTTTTGTGGTGATGATTGAAAACAGGAGCGTTCCCACTTGTTGAGCAGCAAATTCCTCTCCAAAGGCATAGTTTTTTAAAAAAAAAAAAAAAAAAAGGGGGACTGTTTTGATTTGAATGTGACATCTGTCACTATCTATGAATCATATTAATTGTTTCTTCAAATAAGCAATGGTTTGTATAAAATGAGCCTCGCGGTCCGGAGATGTGACAGGATATTGATCGTGGCTGTTAAATTGAATCCAATGGTGCTGCTTGAAAATATCATCACATCTACTGAGGCATGTGTAAAACCCCCTGAAAGACGGTCAGAAGACAGCTGTCTTTGAATCCTCAGTGTGACATGCAACAAAGAAAGACATTTTAAACCATGCAAAAATGAAATTGGTCAGCAATTCTCCCACTATAAATAAGGAAGCGTCAGACCCTATCCCTAGGATAGTGTCTGCCTTTCTGTCCTTTTCACATTTTGGAAATAAGTTATGTTCTGAATGACTTTGATCTTGATACCCCTCTAGTATCAGTGGTGATATTTCTGAATATCTTTTTTTGGAAGTTGTTTTGAAGTCAGCTAGCTTGGTATTTTCTCTCATGCTTGCCCTTCCCAAGTTAGTCATAGTCATCTTCAGTTCCTTCTTCAAAATAAAATAAAAAGGGGCACAGCGGACTGATTTTCCAGGGCCAAGTTTGCCCATGGCTTTTCATCTTTATTGGGTTGAAACCATAGGGTAGATGCCACCTTTCTGTTGGCAGTATTGGTTTTTAGCTGGAAGTGGGTTAATTGTATCCTTGTTACTAGGGCCTTGAACCTCAGCGTATTTCATCCTACAAAAAGGGATTTCTTCAGAAGAGTCCGTACAGCCCCTGGTGGAAAAGGCAGTTTGCATGTATACCTTAATTTCTTCTCCATTAATAACATGCCCAAACCACCTGTAGCAAAAACGTTTTTTTTTTTTTTTTTTTAAATATATATATACATGGATGCTTCTTTGGTCAGCAGAGGCAAATGGATATATCCAGTCACAGATAGCCCAGTCACCTGGAAGGTAGCTTCTAGTCCTTATTCTGAATCAAGTAACTGAAAGACTTACTTAGCTTCCCAGAAATGGCTGTGGGTTGTCATAAATTGTACTTTGCAAGAGAAAGGTTTGCTAATTATAAATGCTGTCCGACTGATAAACACTGCTGGGAGCTATTGATGTTTTTCTAAGAGGACTTTAGATGCTTTTCCTGTTTATAAAGAGCTGATGTGTTGTAAAGATCAGCTCTTGAGCAAGGTGTGTGGAGTCCATCCCTGAAATTCTTTGCAGAAACTGCTTAGACCTGTCTATGGTGGAGTTAAAATCATTTAGGTTGGAGAAGACCTCTAAGATCACCTGGTCCAGCCTTTAACCTAGCACTGCCAAGTCCACTATTAAACCATGTCACTAAGCTTTACAAATTTTTTGAAGACTTCCGGGGATGGTGACCCAACTGCTGCCCTGGGCAGCCTGTTCCAATACTTCACAACCCTTTCAGTGAAGAAATTTTTCCTAATATCCAACCTAAACCTCCCCGGTGCAGCGTGAGGCCATTTCCTCTTGTCTTATCACTTGGTGCTTGGGAGAAAAGACTGATCCTCACCTTGCTATAGGCTCCTTTAAGGTAATTGTAGGAGTTAGAGCATCTCAGGATAGAACTGTACAAAACAGCAAAGGAAAGGAGTATTCCTCCAGTCACTAAACTACAGGAGAGCTCTGCTGGTTAAAACATCCATGAAACTACTGTAAGCAAGATCCCAGGGAGGAAGGTTTTTAACTCTACAAAGTGATCTGCAAGTTACTGTCTTCACTGTTGAGTTCAGTTACTGTCAATTATCATTTTACTGTCATTACTGTCAAGTAATCATTTTATGTTGCCTTATTTCAGGCAGATGGAGCTAGAGAGAGACTGTCAGAACAACAGTACAACCGCCTCGTGGAGTACGTCACCAAGACATCTTACCACCTCGCCCCCACTGCCGCTGCAATGCCAGCACCGCAAGCCGTGGCCGCTGAACACCTTCCAACTGTAATGAAAACATATCAGTATGTAGTTGACCCAAATTTTGCCCAAGTATTCATTAGCAAATTCACCATGGTGAAAAATAAAGCCCTGAGGAAAGGATTTTTTTAATAAATATTTGTGGTGAATGTAGTAATATCTTACCATTTTGAGCATAATGCGTTCTCTGCAGTAACCTACGTCAAGTAGAGATGCATGTAATTTTTGAAGTAGGAGATTATAATGAAGTTAAGCTTTTCTAACCTTGACAACATTCCTGCTCCCTGGCCAAGATACTAGTGCTGGAAGGAAAGTGTTCTAGCAAACAAATGAAGTGAAAGGGAAAAGCCACGGACTATGGGTCAATCAAAATCCTTTTTCTTTCAATTACCAAAAATCAGGGAATAAGGAAGAATTGAGTGCACAGAGTCATTTTTGCCACACACACCAAATATATATCAATACATACTATATCATACTTTAGGGTCTGCCAGTTTCTGTTATAAACCAGGTTTATAACTCAGCTGTAAAAACTTGCTCAAGGCTGAGCCTTCCCCCACACATGCACTCCCCCCAACATGTACATCCTGAGGCAAAACATTTTCCCCCACTAAATCTGAAAAACCCAGTGTGGCTGTTTTAAGTTACTAGTGACAGCTGGGTTTTAGCACCACTTTAACCTTAAAATAGCTTCCTTTATTTGACTGAAGTTTTGCAGGACATTAGTCCTTAATGTAAACTAGTGCCTTTGTCTGGTTTGGAGAACAAAACATGAACTACAACATGAATTTATTTTTAAAACTGTCTGTATACAGAAACTTTATTTCATCCACCATCAAATTTTCAGGACTTTCAATGTATATATGACATTGTGCATTGTCTGGTCATTAGCTGGAAGCCAGTGACATGCAATTCAAAAACTTAAGAACCAGAGCTTCGCCTCCTTAAAATCTACCAAGAATCTAAAGCTCATTGTACCGTAGATGTGCAGGTGCTAAATATAGCCTTGTTGGGTCTCTCTCCCTTCTGATCTGCCACCACTACATGTAGTAAATGTTCAATTAAGCCCTAATTCATTTTATGCCTATCATCTTAGAAGTGATTTAAAACAGGGGTATTTAGAAATACGACCTTTCAGATATGTTTCTGCTAAGCAAAATGAGATCTTTTTTTTCGGGTTGATCCAAAAGTAAAGACCCACGGGGTCCGATTACATTAATAGTTATGATGCCATCACAGTACACTTAAGAATACTATGTTAAACACATCAAGACAAATGAGCTTTCTAAGTGTCTTATTTTCAGATGTTTTACAGTTTGTAGTAGACAAGAAATCATTCTCTCCAGGCACAGTGAGGTTACTTTATAAACCAAATCTGTCTAGAGCAGCTTTCTTAAAAAAAAAAAAAAAAATCCTGCTTGGTTCTGAACTGTGCTTGTAACTTCTCTCCCCTGTTATACGTATATGGACATTAGTTTTGTCTGGGGATTCCTGAACACGGCCAGAATTAGAGACAAGAACTGGAATCAAGTCTGATCATCATTTTGAGCAAACACATCTGCTTTAGTTAGTTAATACCTTCTATGCATACCTGATACGACCAAAAGCACAGTACATAAGAATGTAGTATTTGTAACGTTTTTCTCGTGAGTTCTGCTTTGTTAAAAGATATTTCTAAAAGCCGTGTCTCTTGTGTACTGAAATACAGTAGCCTGGGATCCGAGTTGTTCTTTCTGAATGTGAAATAAGCCTATTAATTATCAACATTTCATAGTGATTTAATAATTGAGTCATTGTTTAAATAACACTATTTTAAGAAAAAGTGTACATATACATACAATTCATTCCCGGTATTTTATGGAAATGATTTAATAATTCTAATTTTGCATATTGATGCATAAATTGTAATATAGAGTTTGTTTAAAGATAATAAAGCTATTGCTATAAGAGTTGTTTTTGTGAGCTGTTTGGTCGTTCGGTTACGAGTGAATGAGCCGTCATCGTGTAGAACGGTGACAACAAAGACACGCAAGCTTCATGTAGACCGACCCCACCGGATTCCTGCTGGTGACTGGATTTTGTCCTGTACCAGAAAATGCAATAGATCATGACAATACGCTGGAAGTAAAAACCTGATGATTAGCTTGCCAAAACATGTGCTGAAAAGTTTTACGGTTTTGTGAGTAACTGAATCAAAACAGCGCTATAGTCACCATGTGCATTAGCCTTATCTGTTCATTATGGAGGTAGGACGCAAACCAGCCAAGGGGATGCAAACACACCTGTAAAAGATGAGGGAAGGCAGTGGTTTAATTCCTAAAAGTTTGTAGATGGCAGCCATTGTTTAAGCTGTATTTGTGTTTTTCCTGAATTATATTCCCTTGGAATAAACACTTGCTTGAATTACACTCTTCTTCAATGAATTAAGCTAGCATCTTTACTGCATTAGGCAGGTTCTTTCTCCCCCTTCTGACCACATGTATGGAAACATGTGTGGAGATGGCATATAAATCAGCCTCTCCTACGTATGAGCTGTGTGAACTATGAAAACAAAGTTGTCCAAAGAGCAGCTGCCTGTACTTAGCTGCTAAAGCACTCCAATGTGTACCCTCTGAGCATACCTACTTTCATAGTGCTCTTTAGACCTGGAGAGCTCACAACTTCAAATCTGTCTTTTTAGTTTGCTTCCAGAACAATCAATCATTCCTCAAACACTCAAGAATAAAGCCAGCCAGCCAAAAATTTGGAGGCACACTCAGGCTTATGGAAGCCGAGCCCTTCCCCAAAGTAGTTTAGATCAAACAATCCCTTTTATATATTATTTCATATATGTATAAATATAGCAAAAACCTTTACAGATGGTTGGAGATGGTCTCAGGGCAGACAGGCATGTTATTCAGCTCTGCAGCTCCTACAAACAGCGTGCCAGCTGCTGTAACAAGAAGCTGATTAGGGTCTTGCTCACACAGGCCTTCCCTGTGCCACACCAGGGCTCACTCCCAATTGTTTGTAAGATGCAACAACAGAGGAGAACCGATAGGATTAGCTGGGAAGACTACGTGGGCTAGAGCTGAGAGGGAGGCAGTTCCTCCAGCCTGCACACCTGGCAGCAGCACAGTTCCTTGCCTCCAAAGCTGTCAGCATGACTGAAGACCCCTGGCTATTTAAACCTGCAGACATGGCTGAGAAAATGTTAGTCAGTATTTAATGGCACACACTGTTTATACTGTACATTTGGAACATAAATTGGTATCATTTGCTATTGTTAAGCTTAGGTTTACATTTATAGGACTGGGGGTATTTTGATTACTCGATGGTTTCCCCTGCACCACTAATGTCACATTCTTTCTTTGCTCAAAGGCAGCCTCACACTTACAGAAACTTTACAGAAAATGCCGTGTTGCTCCCTATTAATGGGCTGGATCAAATACATTACTTACGTGCTTTCATTAGTCCAAATGCTGCTCACAGTTACCTATTAAGTTAAGTAGTTAATGATCCATTTAGAATAGTAAGAGTTACTCCAAACAGGATTTGAACTGAAGACCTTCAAACACAACACAGATGGCTTAATTTGTCATGCTTCTTCATACAAAGCCTCCCCTTCTTTCTCATGATCAGCTTTGACTCCTCTCAGTGCACCCATTCAGCAACCAGGAGTTCCAGCCCTATGTAGCACTGGTGTATTTTCAGCCTCAGCTACAGGCAGCGCACAAAGCACGCTCCGTGTGGCCGGTAACGAGGCAGAAGGTGGAGCACCAGGTCTTGGACTACAGAACGTATCCAAAATTAAGTGTGCTCAGCTGACTGCTTCCAGATATGAAGAGCTGTGTGTGTCTAGAAGCAGCATGGAGACATTGTCATTACCCTCATGTCCTAAAGTAAGTATTTCCTCTTCTGCTATGTCTCCTTTTATCGCCTTTCCCTTTGTACACCACATACATGTGAATCTACTTGCAGTTTGGAGTCGTTTTCCAATTACAGTTACATACCTTGTATAGGAGCGGGCAGCGGCGTAGATTCGAAGTCTTGATGTAACACCTTGCTGCTGTAAGGAAGGCAACGCAACGATGGCACCAGAAAAAGCTACGAAGGTTGGCTGGTGCATTTCCAGAATTCCTCCAGTTTCTTTCATCTCGAGGTCCATTCGCTTCTGAAGCCAGAGGTAAGCGAGACCCTTCCAGAAATGCTGCCTCTCCCTTCCTGTAACAACTGTCCTCTTGGACATTCCCAGCAGCAGCAAAGACAACCCAGCCATAATTGCTTAAGAATATACTTTGTTATCAAATGTGGAACCTGGCCAAAACAAAGATGCAAATAATTCTTGGGGGAAAGAAAACCAGACTTGGTTGTCTAAAGCGGTTTATGAAGACTTTCCACCGCTCTTTCCAGCCTTTAAGCATTTGGACATTAATGAAGACAATTAAGCCCCACTGGTGTACATTTTTTATTTACTGAGATACATTAGAGTGTGTCATGCACTGAAGTGCATTACACTTGATAATTCAGTGAACAAGTAAGGTTCGGTCATCAAGTCTCCTCAGACGGGACGGGATCTGCAAGATAAAAAGAAATTAAGTTATGTTGGACAAACTTCATACCCTCAGTAAAGACATTAGTATGTATGAATGCAAAGCAAGAGGGAGAAATGTTTATGTGGTGGTTTAGTCTAGAGGAATTCCCCCTGTTATTTCCTGACAGTTTAAGATTCACACACCCTTCATGTGGCAAACAGAAGTGAAACATGGAACAAATCAAGAGCTGGAACGATCCTGCACAGCACGTCAGATTCACTATACATGCAGCACTGATAACTGAATCAATCTTGCTAAGGGCCTGAAAGAGAAAGGAATGCAACTTTCAGATAGGAGCCAGAGAGGAAACAAGTGGTGTAGGCAACCTACCAAGGAAGGAAGAAAACCAAATTCAAATTGCTTCTCCACATTATATTGAACGCAATCCAAGACCAGCTGTGCTCCATGACAAGAGTCATGCAAGTGGTTAGCACCATGACTCGCCCCTTTATTGTATTACTGAGCACACTCCAGAGGTAAGACACTCCCCAGATTTATGCTTGGGCTTCTTTTCCATCACCAGTACCCCCAAAGTCCACACCAGGTTGCTGAAACTCTGCAAATTCACATGTAGATACCGAGTTCTCTACGTGCCCAGAAGGAACAAACTCCAGACAGACTCCCAAACTAACACCTTAACTAATGAATTCTCCTCCCTGCCTAGCATTTCCTTCGTTTCGGGGGCAAGTGCTGATTCCAGAGTGAGTATTAAATGAAGCTAAACCACCGCATTTGCTGCCACATACAAAATAGATTCCAATAAAATGGGAGCAGATGTAGAATATGCATGACCACTGTACCCTTTAGGTAACTATACCAAAAAAAGCATCAGATTCAACCTCCATCCAACTTCCATAGCTAAGATTTAAATTACTGAGGAAAACGAAAATGTCTTCCATCTGTTTTGTGTACTTGTCTTTTTCACAGCCTTTTTAGAGCATTTGAAACAGTGGCATTGTTTTCCCTTTTCTCCTACTATTCTATAGAAAAATACAAGTTCTTACATAAATAGGATAAGGAATAAAAAGCCTCAGCAGCTCAAACAAAATGACATATCAAGATTTAGCCTTCACATTTTCTTTTGAGCCGGTGTAATTAAAGAATGGAAGAAATGTTTAGGAAACGTTTAATTTTAACAGGTGCACACAATGTGCAACTTGATTTTTTTAAGTTCCAAATGGGAACATAAGCTTACAGAGCGGAGCTCTATTTGCACTGAAAAATCCCGTTCGTGATTCCAATTAAATATTTAACATGGATCATTGTTGACAGTGTTTGTTTCAAATGATTTTACCACCAGATGGCCTTTCAGAACACGCTGATGAAGGCCACCTGACTAAAGAATGCAATTCCAGTGTCTAAGAAAGTTAAAAAGTCGCTACGTACCACCAAGGGCCAAACGAGAGGCTGAATTACTGAGAATAAAACCAGGTAAATTTTATCATTTCATTATTTACCTTGGGGGGAAATCATCACTCAAGAAGAGACACTTTTTCCTCAAGGAGAAAAAGGGACTGCCACTTTTTTTTTCTTTTTTTTTTTTTCTTTTTTAATCTTTTAGAGTAGCCGGAGCTCTGCTTCTTTCATCCAATTGCATTATGCGGTAACCAGATAGTTGTAGATTGTCACACAACAGAATTTCGTATTAATAGCGTTAAGTACAAATGTTTTATTTTATTCAATCTTGCTGCTTTAAGCAAACAGGCTGAGAAAACCCAGCTGGCCAGGATAATTAGAGCCACAGATTATCACATAATGATCACAATATGAAAACATTCCAAAAGAATGAAAAAGCTATCATTCTAGATTAGTTTGAAGTCATTTTAAGAGAAGCAGAGAACTCAATGTAAGAAATCTTGATCTAGAAGGGGGGAGGAATTCTTTGTTGAGTTGTCACATCTCGAGCCTGTGCAGTTTACCGAGTGTGCTTATTAATAACTGTAACAAGGTTGAAATAAAGACTTTTTTTTTCCTGATGTTATGGTAAGAAGTAAAGAGGAACAAAGTTTGGCAGTGCTCTAAGAAAAAAAAGCACTAGGAGAACAGTATCGTGATCAAAGTTCTATTCAAGCTGAATTCAGAAAGGCAAAAATCTGAATTTAGTACACAAGAAGCTGCGTGCCATCATGTTTGTTTTTTTTAAAGCATATACTTATATATTGAAATACATACACGTATATATTAAATACTTATTTCCCTCATGGGCAGTTATCTTTCCCCTCGTGAGCTTCCAAAGACACAAGGATGTGCGGAAGCTGTCTCTGTTTCTTATGGTGTTATCCATTTCTCAGTCGCTGTGCCACCACCAGCACAACACGTAAGCTGATTTTGATAGCCCAAAGCTACACAATTCAAGATGTCACCGCATCGATGTGTTGGTATCAGGCACGTCTCACACAAAAGCTCGGTCCCCTCTCTATGCAAAGACAGAATTGCTCTGAAGGCAGCTGCCTGCAGAGGTCTGCTACATCACACGACTTAAGCAAATTGCCCTAAAGGTTTTCAGGAGATTCCCTTTCTGCCCTTACTCCCCCTTCCCAGTTCCTGTATTTCTTCATGTTTGTATTACCCACAGGTCTCTCGAGGAGTGCTATTTGTATCCCTTTTCTTTAGGAGAGCCTTTCTATTTGATAGAAAAGGAAGAAATCCAGGAAGAAGCATGTTATTTTCCACCAACCTTTCTAATGCAGAGGAGCTTATTACCTGGAAATGCAGTCTGCCATCATTTGGGCGGCGCAGACTCAAACACACCAGCTGCTCTCATGGCTTCGAAGTCCTTCATGGGATCATAGTTCTTATAGAACTCTGCATAAGCTTTTTTCCTGGGTTCAGCAACTCCAAACTGGAAAGTAACGCACAGAAAACTAGAGCCTGCAAACCTTGACAAGCAGTATTTATTTATTTGCTATTAACACTAATAAATTTAGGAGTGGATAGAAGTCAAAAAAGCCTTAGATCAATGACAGAACTTGGTAAAAAAACTGCTTTGCTCCTGTTCAAATCCACAGTTCAGGCTACCTGACTGCTGGTCTGGAAAATAACGTCTAAAGTGAAACCTTTAAAGGCCAGCTAAAAGACAGCCTATTGCATTTTTAAGCAGACTGCATTTTTAAAATCCAGATACATATTGTCTATATTGATACTCAAATGTCCCCTGTGCAGCCTGATGGTAGTTTTACATTTAATAAAAATTGCTATGCCAACCTTTGAATGTGTCTGTGGGCAGCTGCAGAACTGTAACTGCAGTTAAAATGGCATCCCAAAATACTTGACCACATTTGTGCTATGCTGTAGGTCAACTGCAAAAGTCTGGTAAAATTTTACAAGGCTCCCAAAGCAATCCTCCAGTTCACTGGCGTCAGAAGATGTGGTCCCGATACCTCGGGTGCTCGCTCCTCTGAGCCATGAGGATACGCTCAAAAAGCCAAAAAAAACGTGAAGTAAAGGCTAAGGTGGGTTTGTCCAACACATAACATAGTAATTTACTTCTGAGATCGGAATTGTTCTAACCACGGTCCGCTGCCCTACTGATGTATTAATGTGGGGCTGCCAAATGCAGTATAAAACCACAGGCCATTAAAAAAAGGCACTGCAGATCTCATCACAAGCCTGCCCACCTCTCTGCAGGTGCGTTAAGTGGATGCTGGGCTTTAACTGTGCAAGTTCATTGTTTCTGACAGACATTTAGTGACATTTACCACAAAATCGGCACTGTTAACCTGATGTTAACTTGATTTCTAGCTGCTTCTATCAATAGTTTTCTGAGTATTTAATGCTGCAAATGAATGAGTTCAGTGGGTGAAGCAATACCTGGTTCTTCCATTACATTAATGGAACACATGTTCTAATTGCCTGTGATAAAACATAACTTATAAGATCCAAGAAAGGTTTAGTAAAGGCACTAAGAACAACTACCCCTCTTATCCTTGTCAGGAGGCTCTTTAAGGACCACGAAAAACAAACTGCAATCTGTGAGTGGGATTTTTTTGGAAATGTAAAGCTCCATTTCTACCTGCTACCTCCGAAATAAAGGGTAAAACAACCATACCAGCCCTCCCCATACTGAAAGCTTCTGTGTGATGGGCAGTGCTTTCATCCTGTTTATGATCAAGATCTCGGAAGCCAATCAAAATATAAGACAGCTCTCCAGAGCCTCCGACACCGTGACAGAGACATGGGCTATCGACAGTTACCGGGAGGAGCATCAGCTGTGTGAACAATCAAGAGCAGCCTAGGCCTCGGAGACTCAAGGTTAAGCTGTCACAAATTGCACGACCTTAATTACAGTGTAAGGCATCAGTTTGTTCACGCTGTTTCTTCAAGATTGTGAGTATTTATTTATATTCTGAAAATACCTTTATAAAAATGCATTACTGAAGCTTTCTGATGAAGAGCTCACCCAAATTTCAAGAAAGCAGTATTAGGAATTTAAAAGCACTCTATTCATGACTGAATGAGCAGTGCTCTCACCTTGTACAGTGCCGCACATCCCAAAGACACAAAAAATGCCCCAAAGAGGTGAAACTTCATCCGCCTGGCCAGGAGGCGCCGCATTTGGGGCTTAGGTAATAGTGCAGACGACATGGTGGCTGTATTCCCTACTAGAACATAAAAAATATATTAGAAAGGAAGAGAACTGTGGGACAAGAAGCCCTACTTAAATAGTTTTAATTTTATTCTAGAAAGACCATAACCTTTTGTGTCGTATAAAAGTCACCTTGATGTAAGCAAGAGCCCCCCTGCATGTGACTTTTTGGTTGTGTGCTGTAGGTGATCCTGCTCGGCAGGGTGGGCGGGCTGGGTGATCTCCTGAGGCCCTTTCCAACCCCGGCCATCCTGTGACGAGGATATTTAATCCCTTACAACCTCAACCGTTCTGTGATCAGAATATTTAATGGGCAACACTCAAGGGCAACCTGATTATGACAGGACCATAGCTGCCTGTCCGTATTATTTATGCCCAGGTAACAAGGCAGGCGTTAAGGCAGTTAGCCCTAAACCCTTCCGGGCCTATCCCTGCAGGCCTGCTGCAAGCATCAGAAACCGATAAATAAACAAACAAACAAAAAAAAACCTTCAAACCGTTAGACTTGGCGAAAAATACAAAAATAAAAGCACAATATAAAAACACAAAATAAAAGCCCAGGGTGCCCGCCGCCCCTCTGAGGGGTGCCCGCCGCCCTCAGGGACGCGCAGAGGTCACGCGCTGCCGCCGCCGCGGCCGTTGGCGGCCGTTGGTGACGGTTGGCGACCGTTGGCGACCGTTGGGGAGGGGGCGACTGAGGGGATAAAGGGGGGGGGAGGGGGAGGGGGGGGGGGGTGTCGCGAGCGCGGCCTCACCTCAGCGCGAGCCCCCCGCCGTCCTCGCGCCCGCCCTCTGCGGCGCCGCCACCGCGCATGCGCGAGGCGGGGCCGCGCGCGGCTACGGGCAGCGGCGCGGGTCAAGCCCCGCCGCGCGCGCGTTGGGCTGAGGCGTGTTGGTGGGGGGGGGGAGGGAAGGAGAGAGATCAACAAAGCTCTGTGCAAATCGCTGTGAAAGTGGAAAACAAATAATATTTGTAGAGTTTCCCAATGCCAAGCTTCACAATAAAGTGTGACCCCTTCCAGGCATCCTCTCTCTTTGTACCGTCCTTTGGAAATGGTGTGGTGCCGCAGGTTGCCGCCTCGTCACCACCTGCCTGTGGTGTCATTCGTTTTCACTCGCTTTATTCCTAGCAAAAGTCCGTGGGTTTTGCAGGAAATCCTGTTAATTCCTGCTGTGAAAGCCTCCCGTGCAGTGAAGCATTCATTCAAGCCTTACAAACCCCTGCCAAAACCTGGGGACCCTGACTTCAGATGGCCGAGGAGACAGGCCCCTCAAGCTGAGGAGAAGGGCTCTTCGTTTGGCGAGATGAAACAGGGGAAAGCATCAGTAGAAAATGTGGAGAGAAATCACACAGCCCCGGCAGCAAGCTGGGGGAACAGTCTTTGCAACAGCATTTTTGAATAGATTTGATTTGAACAGCATTTCTCAAACCAAAGAGAAGTTTGCTACCGTAACTGGTACCAAACTGAATGGCTGTCCAACAGTTTTTTCTTGCATTAATTAATACAAAAAGGCAAATGTTAGTGACAGCCTGCAGAACAAATGACAAGATATAGGCACAACCTGATTTTGAGGGCCTAAGGAAACCCCAGAAGGGCAGTGCTGACTGCATTCAATGGGACCAGGACAGCAATGGCCACAAGGTTGTCTAGGAGGTCTGTAAAGCTCTGCTCAACACACCCTCATATTACACAATGTCAGAAACAGAGAATTTAACTGGAATAAAAGTGCAGTAGGCTTCATGGTACTATAATTATAAATAATGCGTGAGGAATTTTCCTATAAATGACAGTGTTTATGAGACAGAGTTTTGGTAGATGGACCTAGGTCTGTGTATAAGAGGATCTGACGGCTTTTTTTCAATAGCTCACTTCATGGCTGGCCAGGTCATTCAATTCTTTTCTATGTGATGTGTTTCCCCACATGCCTGAGGTACTGCTGGCCAGGTATCTTTGTGTTATAGCTGAGATGCTAATAGAAATGCTAATTTTTTTATTCTTTGACATCGTTACTGTGGAATATACAGCCAGCTCCTTGTTCTGTATAAAGGACAGTTCGGGACAGTGCAAATAAAGAATAAAAAGGGGTACAGGATACATCAGAGGAAGAGCCATGGAAGGCAGGCAGAGGTAACCAGCTTCGTTAAGTCAGTGCACAGAGTTGCTGGTTTCTGATTATAAGGCTGAATGTGTTTCCAGACCTGAGCAGACTCCACACATCCCAATGCATCAAAGGAAATGTCTTCTGCAAACACTGAGGCATACAACACACAGACAACAGCAGTTGCCTCCTTCCCAGTCCACACAGTCCGTGGGGCTTCCAACACCTGTTCCAGTTGGGTTTTGTACCCAAATATCAGGACTGTTTGATCAAAAGATGCCACAGTTTCTAAAATAGTCCACAGTTCTCTTTACTCTCCATATTACTGGAGCATCAGCAACAAGCGATGCTTCTTCATGGTGTCCTTGAAAGGGATCATTTTTTAAGGAAAGCAGGCATTAATGTGATATCATTTCTTGCTCATGCTGCATTGAACTTTTAAATAAAGTTTACCTCCGAGTTTAGCGAGAGAAGAATTAGGCAGTGAATCCTTGTCTTTTCCACAAAGAGTGCCAGCTGTGATACTTGGGATTGTACTTTCTGTGGTGTGGACTGGAGCCGACTCGGAACAGGGCTGTGACAGTCAAGTGATTTTGCATATGCCACAAAGAGTCTTCAGATACTCATAATCTGGATCAAATTAGAACCAAAACTCCACTGGAAAAAAAGATCACATGGGACATCAGCAATCCCCTGAGCCAGCTGCATTCCTAAATAGTTTATTATAATATCTACTTCTTTATCACAAAAGAAAAAATAAAATTAAAAAAAAAAAAAAAAAAGGAACAATGCTAGCTGGTAGCTATGTGCCACATATGAAAATGAATACATTTGTGCTCCTCCTCCCATTTCTGTGCCAGAAATTAACAAGTCAAATACTCCTCTGCTACAGCTGCGTTGTCATCAGTCAATAGTGGTGTGGAACAAAGATACTGTGGCACAAGAAGTTATTTAACAAAATTGGAATGGCAGCTATACAAAAATTAAGGGCGAATCAATTATTCCTAAATGGAAAAAATCAAAATTAGTAGGGAAAATAGTATTTTCAGGCTTCCAAAAGGGCATTATAAACAAAGGAGAAAAAAAAGCAAAAGTTCAAATCAGAATAAATGGAGCAGACAAGGATTTCACAAGCCTTTGTTGATATTATGCATGCTTCTGAAGATAGAAAAAAAATCTCAAGTAATTTCTTAAGCTTTATTCAACTTGTAAAGAGACAGATTTTGGTAAATTTCTACACTTAAAATGGTGATATAATTACGTGAGGGATTCTGTGCTTGGTACCATCATGAGTTACATTGTTGAACAGAGACTCAGCTGTTTTCCAGTTCCCAACCAGCAGTCAAGGCATGGCTAATGTCTGCATTCAGGCACGAAAGCTAGAAGACACACCAGGTTCCACAGCTTGGACATTAATATTCATGTGATTTTTATTTACTGTTTTAATTGGCATATGGTTCTGTATTAATTGTTATTACTCAGAAGTCCTCCGGGTTCAGAGGGCCTATCTGAAACAAGCACATTGCTTTTTTTTTGCTAAGATTAACTGGAGTTTTAAAACGAGTAGTACTCCGTGCACATGTTCTTACCTAAAAGTTTAGCTTAGACGAGTCCAACTTGCCAAAAACGTTCTACATTATAATCTGATTTCTTAGGAAAAAGAAAAATACAAAAACAAACAAACAAACAAACAAAAACACGCCCAGAGAGACACCTCCTTCCAGTCCCTGTTCCTTGCTCAAATCCCTTTAAATGACGCCAGGATTCTGTTTTCCTTTGGGGTTTTAAACGTTATGTAGTTTGTCTGCAATGGAAACAAAGTCATCAAAAACAATGTTTTCGTGCTGTTCCTCCACTGCTCGGTATTTGCTGAGAGATGCCTTACTCTGAGTAAGTTTTTTTTCATTCCTCATCCTTGTTTTTCCAGACAGGAGCCTGTGGAGTTAAGCCACCCATACAGACAAGTACTCCAATCTTAATTTCAATCAGTGAACGCATAAAGTCGTGACATGCAATCATTGCAGCCTCTACGGTCCCACCTCAGCAAGTGGCAGCCCATCAAAACGAGGCCACGAGCATCCGGAGCCTGGGTTCAGCTCCAGAAAGCGTCCTGGGTAAGAGCAGCATGGGGACAGAGTTCCTCCTTTTGAAAATGAAAGCAAGGCCCGCAGCACAGAAAGGCCAAGCTTAGGCTGTCACGCTCCTTCTCAAAGCACAGTTTGGCTGATGTGCTGGAACACGGGTTTGTTTCACAGGAGGCAAAATTCTCTAGCTCCAGACATCATCCACCATATGGAAACTTTATCATATTGAAGACAGTGTTTGCGTGGCCTGCCCAGAAATCCCGGTGAGTCCATACACGCAAGCACTTAGTACATTTGCCAGTACTTTCCTCCTTGATTACAAATGCTTTACAGTAAGTCTGAGCAGAAGATGCATGGATACATTTCAGAAGTCCAAAGCTTTTTAAACAAGCAGTGCTCTTCGTACCTTACCAGGGCTTAGACCAGACCTTTTGCTGGCTTTTATTTTTCCTAGACCCAACCAGTGATCATCTGACTTCCAGGAAAGCAGAAAGTTGTCAGCTGCTGCCGGCCATCCAGCTATCATTTTGTTTTCTGACAGAAAACTACAGACCAACTTATCTGCAGGCATAAAGCAGTGCATGTGAGGTGGGAAAGCTTCCTTCAAATAGCAGAGCTGTGCTCTCCACGAGGTGCTACCATTGCCTTTCTGCCTTGGTTGCATTCAGCATGCTTACCCTAGGCAGCTTGTGGCTCTGTGTGCCAGGAGAGGACCAAGCTCCCACAGGGTGCAGTATGGAGAGCACAGAAACCTGCTCAGTTTAGGGACTGAGTCCTGAAATTTTGCTCATTCTGTCCAAAAAAAATGGTCAAGAGCATGCTTAAAAAGTGGCACTTTTGCAGTCATTTTCTATAGCAAGTGTTTAAACGTTTTTCTCATAGGCTTACAAACCTCTCGTTTCAGTGTTTTAATTCATGTCGAGGTGATGACATGGTAAGTGTTACAGGATGTGGGCAGATTTTCCTTTCAGGGTCTGCAATGACAGTCTGTTTTTTTGGGGGAACATCTCTTGCAGGTTTGTTGTGTGCCTTGTGGTGTGCCTTATATCATCGCACGGGAGTCATGTCAACCAAATTCTGTCCATTTATGAAAAGAGAGCTTATGAATGCGATTAAAATCAAAAATAAAATAACAAGTACCCAGAGATGATGTATTAGTTGACCTATTTATGACCTGATGAACAAACTGGGAGCCTGCAAGCTTGTCCGTTGTTTCCACTTACGTCACCTGGTCTAATAAAAGATACCTCCTCTTCTTAAAAAATGACATTGCTTTTGTTTATTCTGGTGTTGGAAGAACCTATCAACTTAGGATTGCTATGTTGTGTAAAGGTTTCATAACTTTTAGTTGATATTGATTGGTACTGTATATAAAACAGATCTTTTTTATTTTTTATTTTTTTTTACAGGCATAACTTTGACAGTCCTTGAAGTGCTAGTAGTCAGGGAATCTTTGGCTAAAAAATCCCTGGTGGAGCTACATCCAGGTCAGGTTGTGGTCCCAGGTTTTAGAGGTAAGGCACAGTGGGAAGTGTGAGGCTTCCAGAAAGTGGTCGAATCATCTGTTGGTGTTTTTTTAACAAACTTGTTATTGGCATAAGCTTTTAAAAATATGTATACTGAAACCAGCCTGTTTCAACTTTACTGTTTTGTTTGAAATAATCTAATTAGGATATTGTAGGTCTCAGGTTTCTACTGCATTGAAATTTTTGAGCTTCATGATTAGCAAAACTGGCAATAGATAACAGCATAAACAACCTTAGTTAAATATATTATGATTAAATGAGTTCGGGATACATTTTCCTAAGACAAATTTGGCCATGTTCAATACGGCATTACATGTAAATGGGTGGAAAAATTGCAGCATTTTTCCAAGCAGGAGGCATAAGATTACTATAATCCATAGCCTCCACCACAGTATTAATTAGCATGGCTCACTAACCAGGGACGTAATATTTGTAAATGAAACTCTAGAAGGGCATCAGTAAAGAACAGGATGTTGAAGCCAAATGGAAAACATGAACCAATAAAAAGGCTGAACTAGCTAGAAGTGCAAGCTCAGCCTTTGAAGTTAGTTCAAGTACTGCATGCTTTAATTTTGGTGTAATCTTATGAAGGGGGTACAAACAAGAACTCAGAAACAGATTTTGTAACATTTGGCCCAATTGTAGATGAATCAGTTTGTTGATGGTTACCAACAATTGCACAGCCAGAGAAGCTGTGGTCTTTGTTAAATTAGATTGAATAATTGGCTTCAGTGGGAGTTTCGGGTGCAGAGCAAATGAAGTGTCACGGCCCTTGACTGTCGTAATATTCCTTAGCAGAGGCTAAGATTTTGCGTTCAGAACAACCTGAGTACGGATTCGGAGAAAATAAGTCCCTCAAGAGTTCATCTACTCGCTCCCCTGCCCCAGTATGGGTCTGAAAATACTTAGTTGTTCCTGGCAGATGTACATACCTTATCTGTTTTTAGAACCCCTCTGATGACAATAAGGATACCAAAACCTCTCTGGGCAGTTTATTCCAATGCTTAGCTAGTGTCTCAGCATACAATCTATGATTAGTACTACGTTGCCTTGGCAAGCCCAACTGAGTCTACGTATTTCTGTGTTTTGATTGTGTTTTGCCTTGTTTTTTAATATTCTTGGTTGTGGAGCTGCATGACAAGGCAGTGCTATTTCCCTGTTTGGTGTTGTGTTTGTTGTTTTTTTTCAGAGGGGAAAAAAAAAATCTGTTTCAGTCCTTTGGATAGCTTCCTGAAGACCTACTACTGCCAGGTGCTGAGCACCTCTGGAGACACAACTTAAGAGAATGAGCAGCCAGGAGTTAGGATGATCTTTGAACTGGAAGCTCTTAACTGGAAGATGAACACAATCATATACACTCGACATTTTTAGATCAACTATTGGGTTCATTAGCTTGAAAATACTAAATCATTTATTGTAGTCTTTAGTGAGTGGCCCAACATGTGCTGCTAGTTACTTTCTCATTTGGGACAAAAAACAGAGGGAAAGTTAATTTTTTCTTGTATATGCTTTCTAGAGCAAAATGAACTCCCGAAAAGTGTACTTATTTGCTCTTCCCAGCAGCCACGCATACCTCTGGGAAGAGCCATATTCCTCAACAAAGAAAGCATACGGGCTTCGTCCCCTGAAATGCGAGTACAGAATGAATCATTTTAATGAAACAAAAGACATTCATTCTCAAAAAAAATTATACGGAAGCAACTCATTGGAAAATTGTATTAGGAACATGGTGATGTACATCGAGATTAAATCCTATGTCATTGTAACAGTCAAATAGTTTACTGAGCAAGTTGATTTTATGCATATATGCATATAGTGTATATTTATACATACAAATACACTCAAACCGATGAAGTATAGAATTTAGACACATATACACTATACACACCTATACATATACAAAACTGTAAAGATGTAAATTACTCTAGAGATACAGGTTTGATTCCCAAAATACCTTTTTCAGAAATGAGTGCTATTCAAACCAATCAGGGGTTGGGGCTTCCAAAACCAATACTGCTCAGTTGGGTCTCCAGCTGGGATGGAATTCATTTGCTTGCCTACAGGTGAAAACTACTAAGAATGCTAAAAGCTGGTTGATCGCCTTTACTGAGCCACAGCCACCGCAGACTATTTTAATGAATATTTCCAATGAAATCTCTGTATTTACTGGCTTTGACAGATGGGGAATATTGCATAAGCTATTGTGTGCCTGTGCATTCCTTGAGTGTGATGCTGTGTTTTTTTTCTTGTCGTGTCATTTGTTTCATTTAACTTTCTCATTAATGGCACAATTGCTTTGCTTTGTTTAAAAGTCCTTTTCTGAGAAGAGAGCAGTACTTTCTTCTTAAACTTATTGCCAACAAAAGATTTTCAAATGCACGTGGTACAGAGGAATCGTGTACAAGATTGTTTTAAGAGGAAAAAGAAGTCTCTCAAATTAAAAGCACAAATCCACTTACTACATTTGCTTTTGACAAGAAATGAAAAGTTAACATGAGAAGTGCACATAGTTCATCAGCACACTCTGAACAAATACATAATTAACATGTGGAATAAGCAACGTTGTTGTCAACACTTTCACATATGTTACCATGAAACTTGAATATTTTTAATTAGTGGAGAAAATCCAAGTAAATGCTGCCTGCGCTTGAGATATAAATTAGTTTGGCTCAATGAATACTAAAAATGAGAGAATCTAATCTATACCTTGACTACCCGTAACGTATCGTGTCAGCTTAATGGGTCCTGCGTAATTCCAATCTGCTCTAACACTCTGAGAAATTATTACTTGGCAGAGAAGTATCTATTGTGGCCATTGTGTAAATGCTTTATTAAATCACTGGTAGAAATGAAAATGTATGAGTTCATTAGCAGGTAGGTAGAAAGTGTAGGTTTCGGTGTTTTGTATTAATGCAGTGTGCCGGCCTGACAGAACCTTGTTTGAAGGCTACATAATAAAAGGAAAAATAAAAAACTATATAGCAATACCATGTGGCTTCTGATTTGGGAACTACAATTTAGCCTATTAGACATGGACCTGTTCCAAAAGTGCACATTCAAACAATCATGCATGAAGGAGTTAGAAACACAGATGTGAATTATAACTCTCCGAAATCCTGGGAAAGCTCCAAATCAGGCCATTAGAGGTAGGCTTGAACTGTGAGTACAGATCCAGATCTAAAATTTTTGTTGAAACCTGTCTTTCCCTACATTTTTACAGCAACTACTGAATGTATTAAAACCAACGTTCCATAAGCTTAAAAAAACATAAAAAAAATTAACCCCATCTTAGCTGTGATTCGCAGTGACTGACTAAATGCATTTCTATAAAAAAGCAGAGACAAAAAAAAAAAAAACATTGAATACAATGGGACAGTTTAAATGGGTCAAATTCAAGCTGGATTACTGCAACTGCATTGGCATTGGCTGCTACACAGTGATGAGATTTAACATTAGAAACATAAATTACATAAGGTTTGTCTTTTCTGAGTTTGGAACAGAACTTTGAAGTGCCTGGTTCATTTTCAATTGTTTTTACACACACACACAGGCTAACACACACTAATAAATATATATTTTTTTAAATAAGCTCAAGTCAGTAGTTTTGACAAGTGTTTGGCAGGATTGAGGCTGCCATTTCACAAATGTACAAGTGGCAGAAGATAGAAGATTTCCCCAGGTCTGCAATGCTGCATGAGGCTAAAGGCACAGACGGAGCAATGACGGGACACTTGTCATTTTTCAGTGCTCCGGAAATGTTCAGCAGGAAACCGAGGGTCCCACGTATATAAAATTACCTGATTCACGGATGCTTCATCTGTAGTCTTCACTAATGCATGCTGCTTTTTGTTTGCTTGTTCATTTGAAGTCAAACATGTTTGCAAAGTGATTCACAGTGATCCTTCTCATGTAAAGGATGTAGAAACTGTGGCAGAAACAACCTGCCCTGGGCTACCCTGTGCTATTTAATAAGAGAAACAACAGTAGAAGCTGGGTCTGGCAAATCTGAGCTGCTGCTGCCTGCAAAGCATCTCTCTTCAGTGCTTATCTCAGTGCCTGATGATTAAGTCTAGATTTCCACACCTTGAAAGCAATAAATAAATCTACAGCTCACTGTCTGAGACCATTCCCATTATTAGTCATTAAAAAAATAAAATAAAAAAATCAGTCACTAAAAAAAAAAAAAAGATTTGAAGGAGTACAGAAGGAATGGCACAGCAGCACTGTGCAGACACAACTAAGAAAGCATTTTACTCCTTTTTAACTGGCCTGGTGACCACCACTACCACCGCACTTGTAAGTTATGTTAAAAATGCGTGTTAAGAACATAATCCAGCACTACATAACTTCAGGAATTCATCCCATAGTCTGATGCTTTGTGTCGTGTGGTAGCGGGAAGAAGTCAAAGCAAACTGCACTGAGGCTCGTAAGCGAGTAGTCCCAGCTTGTGTTGCTATCAGGAGTGTCTGAGTGATCAATTTCGGGACTGTGTCCTTTAAGCTAGGCTGCGTCTAGCATGCAAAGGTCGTAAAATATTTTAATAAAAATGCCAAGTCTGATGAGAGAAAAGTGAAACGCACAGTAATAGCATCTAAGTCTAAATATTTATGAATCCAAATGATGGTTTAAAAAATTTCAAAATAGTTCCAATATGTTGCATTACTTGGTAGTAAACAACAAAAGTCTGATTAGACTCTGTATTTTATTAGATTCTGTATTTTGAGCTCCACCAAAGCACAGATCCATCCAGAAAAAAAAAAAAAAACTACATTTCCAGGTTTCTAAAAATACAGCTTTTTTATTGTCTGTTCCTCACAGAACTGTAGTTCTACTAACGTGCTATAGAATTCTGAAACTCCGAAAGTATACATATTTAAGCTAAAGAAGGAATAAAATTTTATTTATCTAAAGGGAGAGGTGCTAGAGTTCTTGACTGAAACTTTTCTAGTCCTTTCAAACTGCTGGGCTCACTTTGGTGGTGGCTCAGCAACCTGAGAAAACGTATCTCAAGAACAAGACAAAAACGCAGTAGTGCTGTACGTTTCTGAAGTGACACAGTGATCATTTAGCCCAGAGAAATGTCCTATAAATGCACACACACACAACATATAGGTATATTTCATGTATTAACATGGAGACAGAACTGCAGACTGGGCTGAGGGCTATCATTTGTTTGCAAAACTTCAAGTGAATAGACCCAGTTTGCAGAATTTTACCCACTCATGGAAGTACGAGAAGTATATGGTGTGTTTTTTGGTTTTGTTTGTCTTTAAGTGATAGATGTGTGCGGTGTTAATCACAGTAAGTGTCCGGGGCAGCAGTTTCAGCAGGAGGAGGGCTGGTAAAATTTCACAAACACTTCTGTAAGGCTGAAACATGCAAGAAAATACATCATCTGTGACAAATAGCTGGACAATCTTTTTTCATTTTATAAGTAATCCAAGTATGGTTCAAGTAAAAGCTACCAGCAGAAGATAAGCATTGTCTACGTGTTATTTTTCTGTCTCAAAATGCCACGAAGGCAAGAGTACAACAAAACAGAAACTGAGTGCTGTGCTCCAGCATTTGGTTGCATGCACTGGAGTGATCGTGGCAGTATAATGTGGGATTTTGTATGTTTTTCAGACTGACACACAGCGCTGCATTTGTGGCGTTTCATGACGATTCTTTGCCTTGCACATTAATGAGTGGTAGGCCACACGGCACCACATGTGCTCTGCTCACTGCAAGATGCTGCGTTCCGCCCTCCTCAGATGTACTGAGCATTACAGTTCAGTGCATCTGTGAAATTCGGGATAACATGAAAAAAAGGAACAGGAACTTTGTTTTACTCCCTTGTTGTGGCTTCTACTCAAGATGTCCTTCTCGGGTAATACCTTGAGATTAAACAACCCAGACACAGAAGGAACAGAGATAAGCATGAAGCACGCTGTATCTGAATTGTAGGGAAAGTAGGAACCAAAACAGTGATCTCCTGGATCTCCCGTGTTCTTTCTGTAGGGTTCTACAGCAGAAGAGCTATAGCCATAAACGTACATGTGTTCCTTCCCTGCCAGGCTCTCTAAAGGAACTTCTGATGGAAATCCCATACGATTCTGGGTCGTTGTGTTTGGAGAGTGAAAAAAAAAAAAAAAAAAGACTGTCAGTTGCCTTTAGCTGTCACTCCACACTGAAGAGGAAAACACTCATGAATTGTCCTTAGCCAGGTGATCTAGGAGCTCCACGTGAAGGTCCTTGACTTCTGATAACTCACGGAGGGCTGCATAGCTCCTTCTTCTTGTCCAGGAGGTTGGGAGGGGGAGCAGAAGACAATCCCACCCCTAGCTCAGGAATAAGTCGTCAGGAACTCAGCAAGCTGGAGCTCCCTGATCTGCCTTTCTCTTACATGCGTTACACACATGTAGAGAATGGAGCCAACAATGCTGTGGCTGGGGACTGGTGTTTAAAGTGGTCTGGAAAATGTGGAGAGGTCTATCATCATCCTGTCCCCTGCCCAGCAGCTAATTCTGCCCCTGCCCTTCCTTCACTCCCCGCTATCAACTCTGTTCCAGCTCTTTTTACAACTTAGTTTTAAGACTCAACTCATGTTTTAAAAGGAAGTAAGAAAGAAGGGAGAGCTACCCAACAGCTATGAATTCCTGCAGCCTTCCAGTGAATTACACCTCGGGAAGAATGATGTTTTGCAAAAGTTATCAATCAGATCGGTGTCCTGATATATGTTGAGTCTTTCATGTGGATCAAAACTGAGAAATGAGGCAGAAGGTGTACTTTGGACCAGGAATCAGACTGGACTGGGAACAAATCACAATAGGGTTTGTTTTTAGAATAGTTCAGACACTTCATAGGGTTATTCTTGATGACCAGAAGCTGTGTGAATTGCAGTACTGAGACCATAGCATGCTGAGACACTCTGCTTCAGAGCTATCAGTTAACGCAGTGTTTTACTTTTTCATCAGATTAGGTGCTGAAGAACTAGGCTTGGTTATAAGATCATTAGGACCAAGACTACGTCATTGTTTGTACTGTGCATACTTCAGTGGAATCTTGCTCTAAGCTGAGCCTCCAAGGCGTACTGTTAAACTAATAAATGACACAAGAGGCAGTTTCACAATCATGTTGATAGGGAATATATTGGAAGATGTTTCTTTTCTACCCTTGACTAATGCCTCATGGTTCTTAATTATGGTCAAAGTCGTTGTCTTTGCTCTGGAAATTGAATACAAACCTTGCACGCACATTAGTTCTGTGTCTCTTGCCCACCTGTGGTGAATGTCTCTGCATTTCCTTCCTCAGGGAGATTTTAATCTGCCTGCAAAAGGTATCAGAATGTCATTGCTGTGTGGCAGCCAGTTGAAATAATCAGAACAAGTCTTCAAAAAGTGCATCAAAAAGTGTAAGAGAACACCTGAGAAACAAGGTGTGATGGGTTCGTCCTGCCTAGCACATCTCCCACCCACAGCTGCTCACTCTGCCCCCAGCAGGATGAGGGGAGAAAACGGGAAGAGCAGGAGAGAGAAAGCTTGTGCATGAAAATTATGATAGGGAGATTAGTTATCAATTGCTGTTGCAGGCAAAACAGACTGGAAGTGGGAAAATTAACTTAATTTGCTGCCATTTAGAATAAATAATTACTGATTTTGGTAGTGGGAAACAAAAACAAACAAAAAGGGAGAAAGAAATGTGGATGCACTTAGGGAAAACACTTTTCCTCCTCCTTTCCCTGGCTCAAGTTCACTCCAAGCACCTCTCCTCCCCTACTTGTTATCACTGTGGGTCACACACAGCCTCTTTGGTGAGGCACTGGGCAGTGCAAGGGGGGAGGCTGCAGTCTGTACATAGCAGTTTCTCTCTGCCACTTCATCCTTCTCACTCTTTCCCTCTGCTCCAGTGTGATTCTACTTGGGCTGCAGGGAGTATCTGCTCTGCCACGGAACACCTCCTCTTTCTCTTCTTCTCTTCCTCCTCCGACCTTGGTGGAATCAGCAGAGCCCCTGCTCTCTCCTCAGAGGCCACCCCTGCAGCCCACCACTACCAAAACTTTGCCATTTATACCCAAGGCATAAGGCTCTGTAACAAAGCAGAGAGACGCTGTCCCATCAAAAGCAGCAGTGGTGTTTCACAGCTGTTTTGCCCCACCAGCAGAGTGAGCAGATCACTATGTGAGTAAGGAGAGCCACCAGAGAGTCATGAGGGAAAAAGAGGAAACCACCCAGGGACAGCAGGAACATGAGCTGTTGGGAAAAGGCAGGGCAGGCAAACTTCCAGTGGGCTTGGAGAATGGGTTGTAGCTGAAATGAGTGGGAGAGACCTATCAAACCTCTCAAGACCTCTCATTTCTCATTTTGTTAGCCTGTTCCACAGCCTGGTGCCTGTCAGGAATGCCTTTTTCAGGTTTAGAAAATCAAGGTGGGCCAGGAACTGCTGGTCTGGTCTGCAGAAAAGACTGCGGTGACCCTGTAGGGCCCCTTCGAGCACTGGGCCCAGCTGGAGGTTTCTCAGCTACAGAGAAGAACCAAAGACCCAGCACAAGAACTCCCCATGCTGACATAATTGCACGTGAAGCAGAACTGCAGTGCAAAAAGGCATAAATGCATGAAGTATTGTAATATCTGCAGAGAGCCATAAGGTCCAACACAACCGAATGAATTTCACCTGCAGCTAGAGGTGATGAGAGGGCAGAAAGAGAACATGAGGAAAGAACAGAATGAGGAATGCTGTGGTTTTCTTCCTGAAGCCACATACAAAAAACGCTGCCACAGAAAGAGTGTATTCGGGCATTGGCAAGTTTAGGAGGATGAGGGAGGGCTGGACACCTATTTGCCTAAAATAGAAGTGCTGAAGTACAGAAATAGAAGATGAAGGAGAAACAGAGAAGAAAGGGGAGCAATAATCCAAGTTCTATTATTTTTTAAGTCTATCTAATTTCAGCAAAGGCTTAAAAAACTCTCCAGGGGATTCTTTCATCTAAAAATCCAAGCTTTGAAGCAAAATCTGTTTTTCTGTTTTTAACAGATCTCTTTGCTGTCCTATTTCTTTCTCCCATTCTAATGTTTAATCTGCTTCGGCAGGGATGATCTATTGCTAGATCTGTGTCAGGTCTTTGCCAGACTCCATGGGGTCTGAGTTTACTCCAGTCATCTCATGCTCTTATTTAAAATATTTTAACTGGAAAGCCCAGATAACCACATTTCAGAGACTGCCATTTTGCAACAAAATTCCATCTGGCCAACATTAGGTCCACTTACCGTGGTTGGAGTAAAAAATAATCTTGCCTTCATGTTGAGGCTGTACAGCTTCAGTTAAACGTGATTTGGAATGGGACAGCTCACTCCTAATGAGCATCAGCACTGACAGCAGGAAAACTAGCTTTTAAGAATCCAAATTTCAAAGCACACTTGTTGGCAGTCTGGTACTCACTTTCTGTTTCTTTGGGAGGATCTGAGCGTTTCTCCAAAGTCACGCTCCTCTTTGGAGAAATGGTGGGTTTTTCAGAGTTTCTAGCCTTCATGAAGGATGTAGATGAGGTACCTGTATTTAAAAAGAACATTTAAATGATGTGAAGCTGAATGGTTTAGTATTACATAGTGCTGTTGCTAGCCCTACTGGTAAGTGGAGCTATTTAAGGAACAAAGAGGTCATAATATCTTTGAGGAAGATGGTAAGAGGACATTCACAGAAGCACGAGGTAATGCCTCGTACAAGTCCTGAAAGCATGCTGCATACTGACAAACTGGTGAAAATAAAAAAGTTTAATCTCTTGGGTTGTATATAAGTCGCTGAAGCATAAGAAGCCATGAAAGTGAAATCTGTGTGTGACTCAAACAGTATTGCTGTGTCACTGTGCAGAATGAATGGCCAATATTCACCTCTGCAACAGAGCCTGTACAGTAAAGGCAATGTAGTACCTTGCAACTTTCACTTTCCCTTTTGTAGAAAACTTATCATTCATCAGTGTGGTGCAGAAAGCAACCCTCCTGCAGACAGCATAAGAGAGGCAGATGTTTATGTATGCAACTCCAAAGAAGAGCGAACAAAGCCCTTATGCTGAGAGAATTTTAGCTAAGCTTGTCCTCATAAACTACAGAACTTGGATAACAACCTGTAAAGAATGATGATGAATTTTTCTCCACATCTTCTTGCGTTTTAAGGAGTACTCTCTCCTGCTCCAAGGCTTCTATGTACTTGGAATAAGACCAGGAAGCCTGCAAGAATCATTAAAAAAATCAGCCTCCTGACCACACCGCTGGTTGTCCATGGTCCGTTTCGACCATGAGATTAAGAATTTGTTTATATTATATCCCAGTTATTGAATAATCTCCGTTACTGAAAAGAGAACTTTTTTCATGACAATACTAGAATCACATGAAAAATAATATATTGCTACAAATGAGCAAATCGCAAAACACCATGAGATGTAATGTAAGCAACTCTGACAGATACAATGTTTATCTTCATTTATTCTCTATCCCTAGTTCTGAGTCCTATTCTCTCATTTCTTCTACAAAAACTAAACACAACAGACCTTTCCCCTTCCAAAGCTGCAACATTTAGTCCTTTTGAGGACTTCATTTTATCTCCCTGACACATCCTTTTATGTGCCATATCTCAAATCATAGAAAGTCTCATTAGCCTCACAGTTCTTTCTGCTGGCTCACTCCAGCAGAATGCTGCTACCAGTAGAAGCAGGACATCCAGAGATGGTCATTCTTTCCTTTTCTAAGGAACAAATGCTGCCTTTTTACATTGCAAGAACCACAGTTCAGTTTCCTTGTAAGCTTCAGGTCACTCTCTCAAATCAGAAGGGAAATGGGAACTGTGTGGTTATTTGGCTTTTTTTTTTTTTCTTACAACATCAGAAGTTTGAGACCCATCTGTCATTTTGTGTACTTGTTAAGAACTTCAAGCACCTTCCCATAAAAGAAAGGGGCTTGGAGGGGAAAAAAAAAAAAAAAAAAAAAAAAAAAAGAACAACAACAAAAAAAAGTTATTGAGCCTTCTGCAATTACCTGGCCTCTTCTTCAGGGCTTAGGAATGTAATATTGATATCCTGGCTCACCCATCTCAGGTTATGCTTTTTTGTTTGTTTGATTGTTTGTTTTGGTTGGTTGATTGGTTTTGGTTTTGCTTGGAACAGGTATGAGTGAAGGTTAAAAGGCTTATTTAAGGGCTAAGACTGTGAGCTTCATACAGCCTGTAGTGTGGCTTCAGATTTTGAGAATATTTCAGACTTATTTCTATATTCTGCTCTCACTAATGTAATGCCACAGGAGCTCTGTGGAATTTAAGCAGTGGCCAGAGTGCAAGTTACTCCTCTATCACATGACATAGCTGTGATTATGTGGTTGCACAGATTTCCCATTATATTATGTCAGTGTCAGGGCAGCTATGAGCGATCACTTCGTATGCCCAAGGTGATGTGTCTATTATTCCATTTTCTCCAGTAAAATAACTGCCACCTTTTCACTACAGATTTGGTGCATCACGTGAGTTGTTTCCAAGAAGTACTAGATGGCTATTTTCTGTCTGAATTTCTGTTCAAGTAACTAGATTTCCAAAATGAGTTCAGCTTCAGTTTTTGATGAGTGAGCAGAACAGGACTCAAGCCTAAACCATTTTTTTTTCAAGATATGAATTTCCCAAGTAGTGAATGATTTCTTATTCCAGATTTGAACTTCCTTTCCTTCAACTTATATTTAAATACAGATAATTTTTACATCTCCAAACCTAAAGATCGTAATGTGTTTTTAGGCATTAATGCTACTCAGAACCTAAACCTGGAAGCAAGGAAGGATGGGAGAAAGGAAGGAAGGATTGAAAAGTTAACCTTCTAACAGCAAAGCTATGGTACAGGAATGAACAGTTACTGAAGAACCACATGTAAGTAGTATTCAAGACCAAACCCCACCTTCCCATTCTGCCAAGATCATCTTATCTCTCTTGAATGATGATATCTGCAGCAAAATGTTTATTATTCACCTGCCACTCATATCCATCTGAAAATGATGTTGGTCTTCTCCCCGTGCCAGTGTCTCGTCCCAGAGCACTACTTGGCAGATTGATGAGGTTTGCATCCACTTCTTTACCCTGACAATAATAAGAACTCATAATTAGCTCTAAACAGGAGCTGCTGAGCTAATGTAAAAAGCAAATCTGAGGAAGCAAAAATTGTCATTGGAAACATGACAGTGTTGTAAGCAGTGTCGTTTTATATGATGGACATATTGTGGACAGAGTTTTGTAATGCCCAGTTTTATAATTCATCACTTTGGGCATACTAAAAGATATCAGGAGGTACTGCTTTTTTAATACTTTTCTTTGTCTTAATCAAAATTTCCTGACCCCTACACACCTACTGACTATCTTCATTTTAGATTTAATAACTGCTTCAAGAGTGAGCTATCACTAAGTGAGAGGGAACACCTGCAAGAGAACTTATTTTAAGGACAGAGAGGCCATTGTGGTACCCTAATTGAGCCTTGGGTATAAATGTAGAACTAAGGACTTCCCATGATTAATTCCAGCCTGGTCCAGAAGCTGTGAATGAACTACAGCATACATGCTAGGAAAATGGGCAATCTTGTTTAAAACATTTACAATGAAGGACAAGGCATTGTAACCCTTGGTAAACTGCTCTAGTGATTAAGTGTTTGTCATTTTCATGTTGTTTTAGTGTTTTATTAAGGCTGCATCTTTGCACATTCTGCCTGATGATCCCAAAACTCGTTATGGACATTAATCAGTGTTCACATTTAACCTCACATAATTAACCCACAAAATCCCAATGAGGCAAGTAATATAACTCTCCTGCATGCAAATGAGAAAGTGAGAAAAAACAAAAGAAAAAAAAAAGAGGTCAAATGTTTCCCAAAGTTGCTCAGAAACCCCCTGAAAGATCTGGAAAAGGACCAGAATATCCTCCCATGGAGCCTTTCCCTTCCTTACCGTTCCCACTGACCAATGGACCCATCCTCTGTAATGGTGATTTTAGGGCATAGAACTGCCCGGGCAGCATGGTGTTTATATTCTCTCCACAAGCAGACTCACTACCATCTGTGGGACATGCAATTGTTGGAGCAAGGAGGCCAAAACCAATACAGAAATAGGGTGTATAGGATAGTATATTAATACCATCATTTATGTTTGCTGTGTTTCTAAATGAGAACGGTGAATTGAGTCCTTTAATGATGTTTTCTCATAATAAATTAGCCAGGTTATGGCAATGTCATATCTCCTGATGGTACACCACTTACCAACAAATAAGCTTACTGCTTAGAAGCTTAAAAAGAGATGGTGGGAAACATGGAAAAGTAAAATTAATATATATGTTTTTAACCTTTCTCTGTTAAAGGGCATGGAAAGAGCAATGACAGATTTACAGTGGAAGTATTATTTTGTACACTTGAAATCTAACATTTCAAAATCTGTTTTGGGGGTAAAGGGCAATTGTGTAGGCAATACATTACAAATAATAGCATCGAGGCAGCCTGCAAAAAGTGACTAATGATATTTTTAAAAGTATGTGGCACGTGCAGTTACCAGAGGAACAAATCCACAGAAGGGCAAAGAAGAGCCCATATAGCTGTGCCACACTAAGGACAAATGCGTGAAAAGGGACAAGAAAAGCATGCTCTCCCAAGGCAATATCTTTTAAAACAATGATTTCAGCTATATACAGAAGCAATCACATGGTGTTGAATATTCCAGCTTACTTCACACCATACCTATTTATTCCTGCCTTTCAGACACAAAGCTTGGAAGAGGTCTCTGCACAGTACATGCATGGCTTCCCTCACTGTCAGCCACTCATCCCCTGCACTGAGACCATGGCGAGGAAGCCTTCAACAGCATTTGCCCCATAAATAACCAAAAGGCACCCACAAAAAATAATGAGATAGTCAGATGACACTAAGTCACGCATCACTGTCCAGTGAAAACTACCTTGTGTGCCTGTTTTTCCTCTATGCTGCATCAAGGCCTTGCTGCCTTATCTAGTCGGTTCTGACAGTGAGGCAAGCCCACACAGATCAGCCACCCTAAGGACAAATCTGGGAGAAAGGAGAAAGCAAAATTCCTCCCACAGGAGGATGGTTGTTCCATTTGACATAAAACAAAAATGATATGAGGTGGGGGGGAAACAGCTATAAGAAAAAATATCATTTGTAATGCTTGCCAGATTATTCCTCTCCCTCAGCATGGAGGGGCAGGGGAACAGGAACAGAACTTTGCAGGAGGTGGGAAAGGCTTTGATCCTGAACCAGGCTGATTGGCTTTAGGAGCTTCCTACACTGCTCTGCCAGGGAGACTGGATCAATTGTCTGAATGGTTATGTTGTCTCTGAGGGGACAGAAGTCTCAGGTAGGAGAACAAACAAAGGCAAACTTAAAAATAATTGAAGAGGAAAGGGTTTTTCAAAGACTTATCTGTTCCACCTATTCTTTCAAGAGGAAATAACTGGTTTACTGATAATATATATATATTTTTTTGTGAATAGTCTGTAAACTGTTTACTGAACCGCATTCCCTGCCTGTCACTTTCTAAAATTTCTTACCCTTTTTCCCAACTCAGATGGGTAATTCACCTTTCCCATTTGTTCCCCATAAAAGCTAGGCTTTTGCCCTCCTGGCCAAGATTTTCTCTTTACTTCCTTGATCTTAATCAGAAATCTTATAGACAGGCAACAAACAGATGGAAAAAATAAGTCTGCAAAAACACAAAAGTGCATTACTTTGAAATATTGCATTCTTGCACTGTAAGTGTTGCCGATGGCCTTGCCAGACATATCTGTATGGAGGCAATGTGCTTTGGAGAAAGCAGCATGGGTTTTTGAATTTTAGACTTCACTTGACATTGCTGTGTGGCCTTGAGTAACACTTCACTGGTCCTGAGCTTTCACATGTCTAAAAGGAGGATAGCGATGTACAGGCATATGTCTTTATCTGTTCGGATGCTCATGTGGTTCTCATCATAAGCAATGTCTCAACACATGTGTACATGGCATTTAAAATATGTAAAGGTCTTTTAACGCTACTTATGATGGTTTGCAAGTCCAATCATTTCTCTGCCGTTAAAGGAATGTTCTCTCCTCAAAGCTTGCTGAACAATTACATTTCATAAAAAATAATATTTTGCAAAGCCTATAATCAATAGCAAAAAATATATATTTTTTTTTATTAATAAAATTCCAAGAAAAACAATTTTACAAGTGAGCATTCCACTGCAGAGGTCACAGTTGTGCTAATGCACCGACACTGTCTGGGAACTTATTGTGAACAGTCTAATAATTTCCCTGTCAAAGCTGAGAAATACTCAAGTAAAGACAAAGACTATACAAAGCATTTAGCTCATAAGTATTTTAAACAATAATGTGCAGCCTTTTCAAATGCTCCTTCTGAAAAAGAAACATGAAATCTTGTTGTTTGTTTTTTGTCAATTGTGACCCAGCAGGACTGTAAATTCTTTAAAAAGGACAGTACACATGGGAAGTGTAAGCAGGTTTGCAGTTACCCATTTTACACATGAAGTATACATGGAGTTTAAAAAAATCAGACCTCTTTTCCGCTATTCTCTTGGCACAAAAGATCGCTAAAATACATTTTCCTCCCTGCTTAATGAAAGGAGTATTCCACTGACTCATCTGCTTCAAGTTAAACATATGTATATGCATTGGCAGGATTGGGAACTAATCGCCCTAGGACTACATTGTATGTAAAGCTTGAAGTCTAACAAAAAGATTTCGGTAGCTTTGGATCAGGCTGAGAAAAGGATATTTGGATTCCTATCCGTTTGCTCATGAAACAGTTTTTATTCAGTCCATCAGCTCTCACCTGAAGCTTTGCGAGCCTCTCCTCTAATGTTTTGCCTTCCTTCTTTTGCATCTTTTTTCCTTTTTTTCTCTCCAAGGCAAGCAAAATTTCATCACTATCCAAACGGCTTTGAAACTTACAAAATTTTGGCCAAAATTTAAACAGAAGAGCAAAAATAGTCATCTGTGCAGAAAGAAAAGAAAGTCAGTCTTGACTGCACTAGAAAGACGGAGTTTGCTGTAAAATAAAGTATAGTTTACCGTGAGAATGTAATAACTATTTCTTTTTGAATACACAGCCTTGTTCCTCCTACGTACTGTGTCCTGACATTTCAACCCAGCTTTGCTCGGCACATGCTTTTTTCATCAGTGTGTTTATTACTGGTGAGAAATCTTCCTAAAACATAGTTAAAAGGCACTTTCTTTTTTATATATTTCCCTAAACAATTGTTTGCATTAATGAAAACATCCATCATTTTTTACAAGTATTCTTGATAAAATATACACCAGTAGAATTGCTTTTGCACCACTGTTCTGTTCAAGTATTTCAACTATTCAGTTCATTAGGGAGAGAGGGGTTTTTTCCTCCTTAAGAGAAAGGAAATACTTTTTTGCCTCTGGAAAGCCTCTTAAACCACATTACAGATCTATGAGCAAATCTTGGATAATTTTTAAATGATATAATCTCTCACAGGGTCTTTTTTGAACTAGAATAAGAAAAACAATTTTTAAAAAGCAAACAGAAGGGCTCAGTGAATTCTGTTGCTGCATGTACTAAGGCTCACATTTTTCAGTTGATTTAGATGTTTAATTCTCATTGAGAAATTTGGCTTCTAAGTAGTCAAGTATGCTCAGCACCTCACTGCTTCTGGTTTAAAGTACTTGAAAGTGACACTTGAGTCATTGTCATATTTGAGTCACAACTTTTTGGCCAAGTTCTTTCCTTGGTTTTGTGCCACATTTCTGGAGTTCACTGTCTTTTACATAGGCTGAAATGAGACTTATTTCTCTTAGGATCCATACGTACCCTTTTGTCTGACAAACCACCCATCTTTTGCAATCCAAATGTTTTGCGCACTCGCATTTGATTTTTAAAGGTATTGATGGAAATTTGATAGGAAAATAAAACAGATTAGCTTTCTTGGGTTTAGAAGATAAATCATAGATGATAGTAATGAGGAATAAGAAAATAATAAGTCTGTAGTAAAGGTTTATAGATTACTGTTTTGTCTGATTAGTAAAAAGATCAGAGAGAGAAAATTGCCTGCAGACTTTCTGTAATGAAAAGGGAAAGACTCAGTAAGTTGAGCTTTGTGCTTCACTCACATCTGCTTTTTTTTTTTTTAATATTTTTTTAATATTTATATGAATGAATCCTGTAACTGTAAATTGCTTCTCTGGCATTAACCAAATTATAAACAAGCAATTCAAAAAATAAACAAAGTTCATTTCAACTGACAGCACTCCTAACACAGAGCTGGATACCACCTTTCCCATATCAGCTGGCTGACACAAATTTTCAGTTTATTTGGCAGCAAATATCTGAAACTTCTCTGTCATCTCCACCATACAATCTTAATTGAAATGGATGACTCTAGTGTTCTACTTCATGGTTAGGTTTATGTATGGAGTCAAAATTGCCACATAAGCAACAAAGGATGTCCTTAAAATCAGCCACACAAACTCTATCCAAATCTGTTACAGAGATTCTCCCAGCTTCTTACCTGCGCCTCTCTAAAAATGTAAGGTCCTAGTTCTTTCCTGTGCTCCAAAATCTTCTGTGCTTGTTCAGTTGGGATGTCAATCTGCAAAGCTGGGGGTACGGTGGAATTAATAAAGCGGTTGATGATAGCCGTGATCTTATTCTGGACTGTGGCATCATCACAATGAGAATGGCACAAGTCCTGAAAGATGAAAAATAGCACTTTCAGTCAGTGTAAAGAGAGACGCAAGACCCTTTCCAGGGGCCCAGTGATCAAAGAGTAACAGTCATACAAAAATAATTATACAAAGAGATTCCTTCAGTATGTAGGATGAAATTCTTATAGCAAATGTGCACGGTCACAGCAATAGTTAAAACATGAGTGGGACTTCTGGTTTGCAAATGCAGATACACAGCAGTCATTGATTTTAGGTGATAGTCTCTGCCTGCACATTCTGATGGAACAGTGTAGTCTTTGTCCTGCACTCAATCTGAGTACGTTATTGGTAAATAGGAGGCATTTCTGAAAAGACAAACACACTTGCAGGTGTGAGATGCACTGATTTTCACAATGAGCTTGCTATGACTAGCAAAGTAACTTAAAAAAAAAAAAAAAATGCTTTACAAACTCCAAGAACAGAGGGGGACATTTTGAGTGGTACAAGGTATTATAACCAAGAATGCTGGCACAAGAGGAGACAATTTAAGCTACAAGTACAGTCTTCCATTCATTTCTCGTTTCTCCAGTCATTAAGATTTTGTAGTTTCCCAAAACCTCAATGTCTGAAATAATTCATGCAGGATAGACAGAATACAAAACAAACCTGAACTTACACGAGTAAGATCTCAAAGGAGCACTGAGGTTTTCTGCTCTTGGTAATGTGACCCTATCATTCTGTTAAAACCTATTATTACCGTGTTTTCACACTCTGGTGATGCTACTATTGGGCTTTGACAGGAGAGAAAAATCATTCAAAGAGCTTCCCTGAAATCCTTTGAAACGTGTACTTTCCATCTATCTATAAATATCAAGACATTTCTATAACAACAGGAGATTATCGCATGTATCTTCCATAGGCACAATGAGCACTCCAGAGAATTTTCAGGAAGTGTGCTCTCTAAATGAAGAATATGCATTTAGTTTTGGTAGAGGAGGCTGGATATTTACTTTGCAAAGAAATTAAAAACAGGGCTTTTAACCAGAAATGTGGTATGTGGAAGAACAGTTTTGTTTTATTATGAATACTTTTTAGTTTTGTGAAGGAAAAAAAGAATGATAACAGCTACAATGAAGAAAGTAAGGCAATACAAAAACATATTCAATATATCCTAAGAATATATTATGGTTTTCTTTGCTCATCTAGCACAGAAGAAAATGCAGAGAGCTGTAGTAAGAGGGAAGAAAAACAAGCCATAAGATATGAAGAGGAATGAGACATGAACATACAGAAACAGATGGAAATGATCCACAGAGTTATATTTCTTCATATTTATTTTCAAAAAATTTTTTTGTATTTTTTGTTTGTCCCAAAGTGTGCTGCCAGCCCAAATGGGTTACAAGGAGCAATGCAGACACTGACTCCCAAAGGGAGTTCTGTCTAAACTGATGGCGTGATAGGGCTCAGACAACACAAGCATGCACTATGCAAAGTACTGCCCACATCTTTGGCAATATTCCTCCAGTTCAGCCTGACCCACAACACTCCTACTGCTCCAGCCCTTTGCTTCTATAAAGAGCATCAACTGCCAACCATGACAAATCGCATGCATGTAGAAATATAGTCAGATTGTGCTTTTTCTTGATAAGAAGACAAATAAAATTAACATAAATGAAGGAGAGGGGGTGGGACATAAAACAATGAGGCCTTTCTTCAGAAAGCAGACACACAAAGAAAACAGTCTAAACTACACTCCACATTTGTAGAAAGTTTCCATGTCCTCCAAAACGTAGCAATGAAGAGTCACAAATCTGAAAAAAAAAATGTCGGATATTGTGAGAAGCATTTATATCATGTAACTTCAGATGCCCTAATGTGATGTTTCTACTATAAGATGGTCACTCTGTAACCAAGAGAGACAGCAGCACCTCCAGAGAGAATATCGGCCTACAACTTTGGGGTCAAAGCCACTGGATTGACAGGAGGATTGCCCTCTGTAAGCAGAGAAGCTTCAGCTTCTAAAGTAGACCCCAAATTCAAATGCCAGAACTATCCAGTGAAAGTGCACCCACATGTCTGCAGCAGGATCTCCAAGTGCTACCGCAGCATCACCTGTGTTCAGCTCCTAATTTCTGAGCATGTTAGCTAACCTCACGCTGCCTGTGCTATGTTCAGGAGCCCAGGAGAGGCTTTGTTTGCTCCAGCAAAATCCCAGAGGCAACGGGAATAAGGAAGAAGTGAAAGATCTGCGTTTAGTCCAGGGTGTTACTAGGAGGCTGCTGTGTGATTTAAAGTCTCACGCCAGAGGTTTCTGATTGTGCTTTGCCTCACACGACAGCAGCTGCTGGAAGCGGAATGCATGTGGAAGACAGAAAACCCCTGCTGACCTTGGCCACCTCCTCAGTGGCAGTCAGATGCAACTGTGCAGGGTGTAAGGGAGATGATGTCTGCATTTTACATGCAAGTTTTTTGGGTAGAGACCGTATTTACATTTGTACATTTGATTGAATTTCAAAGTTCTTTCTGATTTTTGAAAAACTACCCAACTCAGCAATAATCCCTCTGTTTAACAGTGTTTAGCTATAAAGACAGAATGAACATTTACTGCTTGCATATTTTCTACTGCTCAACACATGTATACCAAAATCTGGGCATTTGTTAGTACCCCTTCAGAGATTGAAAAGAATGGTAGAGTTTGAAGAAGCACAAAAAAAAACATTCAAGTCATTAAAAAACAGCTACTCTTAAGAAATCAGGACTTTCATCAAAGAAAAAGACAAATAAATGGTGAAGGAGGTTTTACTATGAACAAGAAAATGCTTAGAGATATTCTTGTTAAAATTCTCCTAATTTGCAGTAATGGATGCATTTGCTTACAAGTTGAATGATGCTCCCCTTGTGCCGTTTTACCACCGTACCTTATACTTCTGTACCTCTTGCCAGAAGAGCACTCCATTCTCCAGGAGGTCTCCTTTCAGGGACACAAAGCGTTGAAACTGATTTGCTGTCACTGGATTCAACAGCGCTTTGCGGAAAGCAATTATTTCACTAGATGAAGAAACCCACTTATTGTCCACATGCTGTCAAGAGAAGAAATAAATGCACCAAATAAACTTTGTTTCAAAAAGCAATAACAAAGGCATTAGTTAGCGTAAACTGTCTGATTCTTATCTTTGCACTGACCCTAACTTTCAGTAGTTTATGGGTTTATGACATGGATACAATAGAATTTGGCAAGGTTTCATTTCTTTCTTTCCTTTCTTTTCTTTTCTTTCTTTTTTCTTTTTTTTTTCCAGTTTGGTTTGGGCAACATTTTTTGGAAAACGTGATGGGAGAGGAAATGACTGACAATGATTTAGACCATATGAGTACATACTATAAAGTATGGAAACAGCTATTGTTATTGATTATGGCAACAGGCTACTTTTCTAGAGAACAGTTTGAGTTTTGTGCAAACAAACAACAAAGAAAAAGGAACAGACAAACCACATAGCTAAAAGTTGTAAAATGCTTCTGACAGGGATCTCACTAACAAAATGAGCTTTGAAATGTGTTGCCATGATCACCAACAGAAGCTAGAGAATTTGCTCTCGGTGGAATAAAACTACCAATAGTAAAATAGAATTTAAAGTCATCGAGACATTTTGGAAATCCTCCTGCTGCAAAGCAGGGAACAGTAGGCAGCCAGGAAAGGGTGGAGAAAGAAAGATGGTTTATGCAGGGACAGTTTGTTTGAAATGAAGTTCAGGCTGGCCTGCCTTCCTGAACAAACAGTTCTTGTGCTGTCAGTGAGCAGCAAGCCAAACAATCCCCCTTTGTTATCAGATGGATGAATGAAAACTGTCTTGTAACAGTGGTAGAAAACTCCTGAAGTCCTGGAGAGATGGAGTGCTGTTCTGCAATGGTCCCATGCAATGGTCTGCATGGGACAGGAGCATTTGTAGTTGTTGCAGACAGTCCTGGCCATATAACCTGATGCTAAGCTGAAAGACTTTCTGCAGCTTTGCTTAAAGACAGGGGATACAGTTCAGATTCTGCTGTGGAGCTTGCCAGGGTTGGGCGCCTACCCTTGCAGGAGGGTGTGTGGTGGTTGTCCAAAGAGTCCTCTGGTTAAAATGAAGTCAGTGCAACTTAGACAGTAAGTAAGGTGGCATCTTCTCGGCCCTCCTCCAAATTTCCAAACATGTTCCCTCTGCTGTGACCAGGGTTTAAGAAGCTATTGGGAAAAATTCCTCCTGGGGCATATTCATAAAAGGAGGAACAAAATGCTGCTCCCACCCCTATCCTGATGTATGAATACTGTTTAGCTTATGGTTTAATAACCTTAAAGCAGAATATGGAAAATAATCATCTTCCTGACAAACAGACAAAAGAAAACTCAGTTAACAGAACCCACATGCACTTTGGATCCCTTCCGAGCTAATGGTTTGCATGGATAATTGGTGACCGGGTCTCCAGTTTGATTTCAACAGACAATAAAAGTTCAACTGAATAAATGTACACAACTTGTATGTTGGCAATCACCAAGAGTTCACTGCTCTTCAAGAGAAAAAACTGGCAAACATCTGATGAAATGTATTATTACAAAGGTTTAAGATGTTTAAAATTGATATTATCTCAGTGCTGTAAGATTAAAATACAATTCTAAATGAAACAGATACTGTGAGATATGATTAAACCTGCCCACTCCACTGCATACTTCACATTCCCTTTTGTGTCTGCACGTAATCCACTCGCAATAATAAATAAACTACCAGATGCTGGAATGAACAGCTTGTCCCAATAAGTCCACAGCATGCAAAATACAGATAAATGTGAATTAAAGGTACAATACCAGTTTAAGGAGGGTTAACAGTACTCTACAGAGAAGGACGAGACATGTTTTTTTCAAGTATGACCTCTTTAGCCAGGAAGGGAGAGAAATTTACCGTGAACATCCAGCAGGGAGCTAGATTCACCAGTGATGTGAGTAATTGTCCCACTGTAGCCAATACAATCATGCCTGCTTTTGACAGCACTGCATTTGGGCTTCACGCTGTCAGCAGGGAAATGGTGAAGGATGTGCAAGGTCTGAACAGAAAAGACATCAAAACTGCAGACACATGAGACATAATAAACTTCACTTGCCTTCCACATCCTAGTTGTCTTCTCCTGTTTTTGGCTTAGGAGATCTTCGGTTCTGTCCCTTACCTACAGTTGAACAAAAGATTATCATTGTATTTTTTTTTTAATATTTTTGTTTAATGTTCAGCCCTCTAACGATTGAGACCACAGTGGGAGAATAGTTGATACTTCAACCATCTTCATTTGGCTCTTGATACATGAAACTTGTGGACCCACATTGAACACCATCCAGGGTTAAGCTATAAATGAGCCCTTGCTCATTAACACTGAGGAGTTAAGTCAAGAGGCAATGGCAGTGAAACGGTGCTCTTCCCCTGGTTTATCCTACCCATAATGTACCACTTAATTTGGGAATAGATTTTGAGTCTAATGACATTGTTCTTTTTTTTTTTATATGAATTGGTTTTGTTCCTTTGGACAGCTGTATCAGAAATACAGACTTGATCCTTCAGCTTCTTTGTAGCAAAAAATACACCTCAAATCAAGGGCAGATTTTCAGAATAAGGACTACATAGCATGCCCACAGTGTTTGGTCACTGTGAAATATGAAGCCAAGTGGAGAATGTCATCTGGTTTCGTTTCTTCTAAAATACATTCTTCAAAGGACCTTTTCATCCTCTGAATTTGCAGTAAGAAAGAGAAAAGAGCAGTGAGACAAAAATGAAGGGAAAGACTAGGGAAAGACTAAAAGCTGATTAAAACTATGTATTTCCTGCAAACTGTTTATTAGGGCTTAATACAGCATTTTCCAAACTGCAGGGGCTACTCTCCCTGCCAGTACAGTGCAGCAGGTGCAAGAAGAGGCATGCAAAAGCTAGCTTCCAGAACTGGAAGCAGCTTAGCCTCATCCCATGGTCTTGTGCCAGGGCTCATAAGTGAAGCAGAGTGCAGCTACAAAGGGCAGAGGACTAGGAAATTTTGCTTCAATTTTATCATTATTAAGATTACAGTTTGGCTTACCAGAATCTACACTTTTCCAATTCCTTAATGCTCTAAATCAATTAAAAGGATCCAACAACACTTCTGATAACCCTTTTGATGTTAAAAAAAAATCATAGAAAGTAAGTTTTATGAATCACTGCGGTGTGCATATCTGTCCGCATGGTGGAACCATCAAGTTTCCTTCTGCTGTGACATTCACATTTCCTAGCTCTTGTGGAAGTGCAGAGAACAAGTTGTTCCGCAACTGTCATGAGCAGGAGATCTCCCTGCATAGATCCCAACGACTGAGGCGCTCCTGTAAAAGGCAGATGTTGGCTCTGCCCTTTCCCCAGTCTTCCTAATGAGCCAGCAGAGTGAACGGCTCCTCATTCCAAGTTTTTTGGCAACTTTTTAGAGTAACTTGTTGGAAGCAAGGCTTGTAGCAGTTAACATCCCCACCAAGCAGAATTTCAGAAGTCCAGCAGTCATTTCTACAGGCACTGTAGCTCCCAAAGGGAAAATACGGACACCGTATGAGAGAGTGAATACAGCATGGGAAGCCCACTTGCTTGTGTTCTTGTCCCCTTGGGCAAATCCTTTACAAAGCAGCATTTCTTCTGTGCGCAAGTGTATGGCTCAGGCAGAATGGCACATGGAGAGTGCAACATTATGGCAAAGATTAACTTTCTCCCTTGGCAGCAGAGCCAACACCAACTTCTTCAGGTTTAGGATCTAACAATAACACTGTCAGCCAGACTCTGCCTTCAGAGGAACTGCCTTCACAATTATCAAGCTAAATGCTTCAACCTGTATGTGCTAGGGTGTCTTTTTCAATGTAAAGTGAATGTGAGTTATAGGCTGTTTTCCCCCGAACCTTTTTCTCCCAATGAGCCAAACAAAAAACAATGCCCATATGTGTTGCTGTTGTTAAAAAATTACCTTAGCTTGTCCCTCCGCCCCACGTTGTTCATCTGCCAGGAACAATGGCAGCCATTGTTCTTCTAATCTCTTCTGGATGCACTGCTGAATTTCTAGCAAAACCGCTGGAGGAAGCCGATCATGAAGGATTTGTCCCCATCCTCCACCTGAATGCATTAGCTAAGCAATCCAAACACAATAACACATGAAATAAACTTTTGTGTATACCAGAAGTCCTTTATCTCTCTACATCCTTGATTTAGCAAAGCATGAGCTTAACTGTAAGCAAAGCATTTAATGCATGCTTACCCAAGGCTCACATGTACTTTTCATAAAAGGGAACAGATTACATTTGTCCTTACCTATAATAAAATACAGACTCTGGCAAATAACACCCCAACTTGACCAAGTATATTTCATAAGTATCAAGATGTATTTGAGTACCACAGCTCAGACTTGCCGTCTGTGACTTTACTGACACACCAAAAATAGAAAGCTGAAACAAGCCACTCTGCCTGAAAAACATTTTTACACTTTTTCTGAGCTGTGCTGTGCGTGCTCTGGCTGTGGCCTCAGATCAGGATTTAAGAGAAATGTTCTGTGAGGACCTGGAAGGGTGACCCTGAACAGGAAGTAAGGGACCCTGATAACCAAAGCAGAACCAGACTGGTTCTGTTCCAGAAATACTGGCCAAAAAATGTAGATTACAGTTGCAGAGATAGCTTGGGAAAAGTAAGAGTAAAGCTGATGACAGACTCATCTCAGTCACAGCAACTAGTTTCTTAATGAATGCTTTTGTAACGGGTACCTGTTCTTGTTGCTGTCTGGTAGCTGGGCTGTTGGGTCCAAAGAAGTATTTTTTGTTCAGGTACTTGTTTTTAATATCCTTGGATTTTTCCTCCCTTCCTTCTTTATCCTTGTGGAGCATCCTCCTGAACTGTTCAATATCCACCCAGCACATGAGATCCACCCTACAAACAAATTTAAACAGAATGTTTTCTTCAATATTGAGTTAATTTCATAACATTCTAGAGAGTTATTAATTTAACCACAAACCACCAAAGTGTTAAGTCCTAAATACAAGGTCAGATTGGACTGAAATTTTATGTCTGTTTTTCTTTGCTTGTACCATCTGGTGAGACTGTGGCACATGCTGAACAGACAGATCAAAAAGCATCTGGGGCGGCTCATTCAGGGTTCCTTATGGAGGACCCTGAATGGAGCAACCTCCTCAGCTTGCTGCTGCTAAATCTAGCAGGGACTGCAAACTAGAGACACAGAGAAGAGCTCACAGGGTGAATGCAAAAAGAAACAGATGAGTATGAACTGGTACTATGAGAATTTGAATTGATACTACAGGCTGTGGGCCACTGGGAAATAAGTCAACATTGCCGTTCTGCCTCCTGGTCCTGCCTTCTGACAGAGGAACAGGGATGAGAGGTTGACAGCTAGGAGCAGCAGCCCCAGGAATCAACCCTCTTCCACCCCATGTGAGATGCTAGAGCTTTTGCATTAGTCCGCAAGTCAAGCAGACAAAAAGAATTTATGGTAAATCCTACTTCTATGGCTTTTCATGGGCTGCCTTTTCATAAATGACTGATTCTACTACTTATTTCATTATTTATAATAAATGACAAATAGTATCTATAGGCAATACATGGTCATTCAATACTTATTGTTCATAATTGTGTGTATACTATCTATTTGAGTTTGTCTGAATGGAACATATATTGGTTTTATTCTTTAAACCAGAGGACATAGTAGTTGACATACCCACAATTTCAGTAATAATTCACATAACTGTTTTCTGATAGTATCTTACTATCTGGACTTTTGTGAGCATTTTAATGAGGACATTCATTGTATTTGCAGCAGGAAACATGAAGCATTAAATTCAGACAAATCTGTTTCACTTTTCCATTTGTTTAATAATGGGCTTTTTTGAAGGATTAATCTTTGAGTAAAACTTTCAAAAGCATCCAACTGATTTAAGAACAGATGTCTCCCTTTCAAAAGCCTTTTGAGACCCATACAGGCCTAAGTTCTACTGAGACTGAAACTCTTTCATTTGCTAGTTTGTCAAAAGGGAAATAAGTTCACCCACAGGAAAGCGATCCAAGTTACTGTGGTTTATGGAGTTATTCCTTGTCATCTACCCATGCCAACTGACCAAATATGTCCATCTTACTTAAAAAGCAAAATATATCATCCTAAAGTGTATTAGCTTAAACTGACTACAGCGATGGCTTATCCAAGCATGCTCTAGTTTTTACTTCCAACAGATCAGGAGCATGTGCAGGGTCAGTTGCTCTGGCAAAACTAACAAATTAGTTATAAATAACCCATTAAACCTAAGTAACACAAATTGTCCTGAAACTGTGTGATTGTATCCTGTCTATTTAACAGGGTATAAATTAATGGAAATTGATTTTGTTTCTTACCAGAATTTGTGTGCAGGTGTTTAGCAACCTGACTTCATGAAACTTGAATTCCTTACAATTGGGCCACAACAGACTTGGGTTACTAGGTCTGGACCTATCTCTAAAACAGTTTTCTGATACTTTTTCAAATGTTTTTCTTTAGGAATTTTCACAAAAGGCAAATTGTTCATAGATTAAGCATTTCTCTGGCCGGCTCTATTACTTAACACAGGACTTGTCTGTGATTAATAGAGAGACAGGAACTCACAAAGGTGACTTAGCATACTCCATCCTAGCCAGTTCACTGGTGATTGCTACCATTACCCCAGCTAGAGAGGAAGTCTAGACTGGTGGTCTCCAAAGTGGAGTGTGAGCATGCAAGGGTTCATGAAACAACCCACTGGGAGGGAGGAAGAAACTATTAGAACTTCAGTAGTACATGCTTCTAATTTATTAAAAAAATAAATACAAATATATTGAGTATGCATGCTCAAAAAACTTTTACTGACAGGTGTGCACAATCAAAAGAGTTTGGAGACCACTGATCTAGATAACTAACTTAGAAGAAATGTGGCACCATGCTTGCTTGAACGTGAACACCTACACCATGAAATTTTCAGTCTAAGCTTGTTACCTACAGTCTTTTTGTAGTCAATGAAGAAAAATAGATAAATGAATCATTTAGAAATGATTCATCCAACTGTTTCTAGATGTTCCCTTCAGAATAACAAGAATTGTGTCCAGAAGTATTTATCTCTCTGACTACAAAGGGAACCTATGATGATAAGCAGAAGTGGTGACATTTGGTCTTGGCCAGAGGAATCCTGTGCTAGATGACCATCCTTAGGCACTTCAGAAGAAAGTGACGAACATCCAATTTAAAACCACAGCAGTGTTTATCTATAAGCATCAGCTCATGGGAACCCAGGTTCAAGGAAGTGACAATTAAGGGATTTGCTAGCAGTTACTTAAAAAAGTACAATTGCCTTTTCCTAAAACAGAATAGAGATAAGTGAGGGGCTTGGGAAGAAAAAAAGAAGGAAAAAAAAAGTGGCAAACTCACATTTACTTCTGCTAGAACTATTGTTTAAATCTTCATTTTTAAACAAGTGGGTTGTTTTTCAAGAACCTTGCATAAACTGTATCTGTTAGGGGTGCGTAGTTAATTCTGTTCAGATCAGTACAAACAAAACTACAGTTGCCTTCACACAATAAGCATAACATGGCTGTGTTCTATTTGTACGTTTTTGTAATGTCCTACCTTAATTCTTAAAATGTACTCAATTTAAACTGTACTAAAAAAGATATTTTTTACTCATTATTGACTCATTGCTTCACTCAGGAATTTGCCACTAATAAAAGTATAAACTGAAAGTAAAACTGGACTACAAACACGCTATGAAGAAGAATTTTTACCCTCAAAAATAGTTAAGACAATTCAGCTGTCTGGACAATGTGCATGCCTACTTCATAAATATGCAAACACACACAAAAAAAAGATTAAAATCCATGAACATTTACATAGCCAAGATTCTCAGCAGAGATTTCTTCTGAACTTTAAAATGGATAAATTAATAATAAACAAGAAACATACCCAGCAGAGTGCTCATTAAGAAAAACCCAGAACTTTTCTAACTTCTGTTTGTCGTGGATCAGATCATACAGATTAGAACCTCCCGATTCTTTGGGAACTGGACACAAGTTCTGAGCAACTTTGAGAACATCAGGGCAGGATGGCAGACCAGTGTCAGCAACAGTACTCTGAGGGAAGAAATGATTTCACTTGCATAACTACTTTGCTCGTCTCTATATTTGCCCAGTCTAATAATCCTGCATTAAACAACTTCTGTTTCCATAGAACAGCTTTGTGATCACTAAGAAAATAGATTGAGTTAAGGCCCTAACTCTTATACAGCTTAATTTTTATGCTTGCTTTAAGCATACCATCTGCAGGTTCTTTAATCAAATAAACCAATACATACCTGTAATTTACTTGAATTTGGGATATTTGTTCAAATAGTGGAAACTGTCCCATTACGTCCAATCATATAATGGTGTATTATTGATGTAACTGACAGAAAACTGAATTTGTAATTAACACAATAGCTATCAATCATTACACAAAACCTGCATGGTAGAAATCAGATTACTCTCTTCTCCAAACTGGCATTTAGTCAGTCTTTCATTGCTGATACTCAAAGCGTTAACCCTCTCTGATAGAAAAAGAGTTTGTTTTTGTTAGTAGGTACTTGTCTTACCTCATCCTTCTTGGAAACACTCTCTTGATGCAAAGCCTGGAGCTTTCTAAAGTACACGGAGTCCAGCTGTCGAGTTTCTTCCACCAACTCCACCTAATAAAAATAATATCTTATGTCATCCCTACAGTACACATTATAGAAAGATGGAGAACTGGACAGGCAACTTGCCAGTGACAGTGGATAGAGAAGAATACGTTTGCCAATAATGAGACAGATGTTTAGGAGACACTAGAAGTCACATCCTTGTGGCAAACAATTCAATTAAAAACTCTGGTGGAACAAAATTTTCAGGTCTATGTAGTTTCACATGTAGATTTCTACAAAACACCGCTAAATAACCTCTTTAAGGGAAGAACACCATATTTAAAAAATTGTTGAATTATAGTGTATAAAGCACACCAGACTTACCTGATAGCCTCTACCAGCAAATTGCATTCCAAAGTGTCACTGAGAAGCAGAAAGCCAGGTCTTAAAACTATCACTCTCAGTGGGAAATAATGAAAAGATAAAATGACACGTTTCCAGAAAAGGAAATTCGAGACGAGGATGACATCTTACTATAATATCTAAACAATTAAGTCGAAAGCTTTCAGACTCTCAGTCCTGTTCCTTTCTTCAGTCTGATAACAGTTAATTAATGCCTTAAAACAGTAAATTGTACATGATTGGAACTCATTAATTGTTGGTATTTTTTAACTTAACTAGAAGCATTATATGTACATGTATAGTTAGAGTAATGCTCCATGTTATGTGCAAACAACCCGTAACTGAGTAAAGAATAGTTTGGTGTCCCTCTCGGCTGACTAAACCATTCAAATGTAGGTTTAGGATATTTAGCAAAACTGAGTCAATTAATTAAATTGATTAGCACTCCTATTACAAAGATTAGAAAGCTGTGGTCTAATTAAACAAGAATTTGCATGCAAGAGAAAGAAGAGTTTTTAGATTAATATTCATTACACTTTTATGTAAACATGAATACCACACTAATCACCATTTTATCTGAATGCCCTTAGGCTCAGTGTAACTCTATTCCACTGTTATAAAGTGCTTTGGGGTATTCTTTTCTTTAAAAGAAAATGTAGTTTAAAAGCAAATAGGAAAATAATTCAGAACATTTTTCACAAACTTCAAACAAAGAACAGATAGAGGCAGGATGAGAGTCAATAATAAAAAGGAACTCTCCTGTTTTCATGTTTTGCTTAAAGATAAAAATGTAGATATATACTGACTATGTCCCAAATAAACAAATTTGAACTCACCTAATTCTTGATAAAATATCTTGTTTCATTATGGGCCAAATACATCCTGATGTATGGGAGAACAAAGGGGGAGAGTAGAGCCAGGGACTGAAGAAAATACAAAGCAGACCTTTTCTTTGTGCTCAGAAGGAGTGTGCCTAATGCAACAGCCTGCACCCAGTACAAAGAGACTTGAGTGCCTCCCAGAACAGGTTGTTTTATGTCTGTTTATAATAACTCTTCACAAACACATACATATTGTGCATTCAAAAGGACTTAATTCTATTTTTTTTTCAATCTCTGATTAGGATGCTTGCATTATTAGGGCACTTACTTAAAAGTCTGCCTGTAACTGAACACTTGCAAAGCAAAGCATCATCTAAACCAAAAGAGGAATAGATTAATCCTCAGTTAATTCAAGGAAGTATTACCTGACACGTGCATTTAATTAACATAAAGTAAGGGTTTGGTTTTGATTCTTACTTTGAAGGAGTTCTTGTATCACTAGAAGCAGTGAAAATGTTGTATTCAGAGTCCTCAAAAGCAGAGTCCTTTTTATACGCAAGTGGTGTATCCTAATACTCTGCTTAGCCGATCATGTGCTTCCACGAGGCATTAGCACTAGATACTAGACATTATCATATGCGTGTAAAATATGCATTTGCAAATAATATACAAATTACTTTAATATTAGTCTGATAGAAAGTAAATAAAATTTCAGATTAATGAAAGCACCAATCAATTACACATCATTCTGCAGGTCACAAACAATTTTAGATGAATAGCTTGGAAAAAATAACACAGAAAAAGTTGAAAATTAAATAGAATATTTTGCAGATGTGTTTGGATTCCCATATTTCATTTTAGAAAGTTTCAGCAATGTTCAAACTTTCAAAGTTTCTTAAGGAAATTAAGTTATCACAGGATGAGATAGAAGGTCCCCTTGTGAATTAATTAGAAGGTAGAAAATCAAAAATAAAGAAATACAGAGTTTTCATAATGGGGTGTGGTTCCTATTGGAGTCTCCTGGGGATCTGTGCTGAGGTTGTTTTTTCAAACATATTCAGAAATTATCTGGAAAAGGAGGTGAGTGGGGAGACAACAAAGTTTGCAAAATGATTCCACAAAGCAAAAAAATAAATTGACTGTGAAGAGCTCCAGGATTTCAGGATACTTAATGTCTGCGTGATACAAGGACAGCTGAATTCAACAACAATAAACGTTAGGTCATTCAAATGAGCTCCAAATTAGGACTTTACATTAGCTGCTATTACTTAATAAAGAGATCTTGGAATCATTGCAGATGGCTATTAGCTTACATTTTGCACATCCACTCAAAGTTCACCAGAAATCAAAAGGCATCTAGAATAATAGGAACAATTAGGAAAGGAAAAAAAGAACAAAACAGAAAATACCATTCTGCCACTACATAATCCTTAGCGCATACAAATCTTAAGTATTGCTTGCCTCTCATGAAAAGAACATAAAATAGCAACTACAGATGGGATTGACAAATTTAAGAAAGGTATGAATTGACTTCTGTAAAAGGGGAAGTTAAATAGTCACAGATTTGTGAGTTTCAAAGAGATGTAATTGAAGTGGGTTATGACAGAGACATGTAAAAGCATTAACACTAAGGATATGACAAGATAACAATTGTTCACTGTTCCTCATGCTTATAGAATTAGGGCATCAGGTGAAATTACCAGGAAGGGGTTTGAAAATGAACCAAGACAAGTATTTATATTTTATATGCATATGAAGGTTCGTGTGATTTTCTTTGATGACATAGCAAAATAAGTATTTGGGTTCATTTTCATAACCATGGATCGTAACTGCTACAGTGAGGCTGAAGATATACAGTGACCCAAGACACGTTTACATAAAGTCGTGGGGAAAAAGGGTCATCAAAGACTATTAAACATAAAAATGTGAACGAGACATCTGAAATATGAACCTCCTCAATTGCAAAGTGCTGAAGCTGGCAATGCTGCTGTACGTTTTTTCTCTGTCCTTATACTCTATTCTTAAACATGTAGTACTACCCACCACCTAGAAATGGCCTTTTAGGACCTCCTAATAGGCCTAGAAGACCATTCTCTAATTTGAATTTAGGTGTAAGTTCTGCTACTTGTCCATACGCACTTGCAGGAAAGTAGTGAAAAAAAAAATACACTGTACTACATAATCCCTTTATAGTATATATATATATATATATATATATATATATATATATACACTATATATGTATAGTATATATTGTGCTATATACTATATATATATATATAGTATATAGCAAAATTTCTCTTTGTGCTATATACTATATATATATATATAGTATATATATATAGTATATACTATATATATACTATATGTATGTATGTATGTATGTATATATATATATATATATATATATATACTATATATATATATATAGTATATAGCACAAAGAGAAATTTTGCTGTAGCAAGAGGCATTCCTTCCCATTCTACCAAGTGTGGGGTCTATTAAGCCTGCAACACCCTTTGAAGTGGAAGTCTGCTCTTCGCAAGAAGCTCAGCCTACTCCTTGCATCTTTGTAGAAGGGAGTGTGTGAGTGAGATATCCCATAATACTTCACCCTTCCTGGCTGTAAATAAAGCAGAATTAAGTGCAGGAGTGGGGAAAGGCTGTATATGAAAGTTCTTGTGATTTTCTTTGATGACAGAAATTTTTCACAGTGTCATCCAAGCCAATTACCTTTCCGTAAGTGTACTTGTCTGCTTCCACCATTTTCATCCATGGTTCTAACAGAAGAATGAGGATATATTCTTCTGCTAAGTCAAAAAGATCCTCAAAAGCTGGGTCAATTTTCTGATAAATCATGTTTTTCTTCCTCTGATGAAGTCCAATGTCCATACTGGCAGATGGGGCAATGTAAGTTGCATAAAGGAACTGCAAAAAAAACAGAAGAAATCCTTACCAAAGCAAGGTTTATAATACGCTTTTTTTTTTATGAAACACACAGAATTTGCCATTCAACACGTAAAAATAGAGAAACGCAGAGCCTGGAGAATGTTTTCTTTTCACTAGCATCACATTGTTGAAGCACAGTCTTTTTTTGTCTTTTTTTTTTTTTCCTCCCAAAAGACTTCTTTTTTTTCAAACAGACACCTAGATCAAATTCTTCTTTCATTTTAAATGTTTCACAAATTGCTGTGAAAGACAATACTGAAGAGTTGGAGAAAAGCACTTTCTTCCAGAAATATCTTGAAAGCATATATTCAAGAATATCTCTCTGATACATCACAATGCTGACTGCAGCTAAGACATCAAGTGAAAAGAGAGATTGCCATAATAAAATTCATATAAATGCTTTCTCTTATTCACATTGTCAAAGTCCAACTATTTTTAAACATATGGTTGGGGATCAGATTAGTAAAAAAAAAAACAGAACTTCTCTGTAGGACGGCACTGAAGAGTCCATCTTCGGTATTTATTTTCACACAGTTTTGACAATGAAGAATGCAGGTTTCTGATAAATCTCATTTTTCTTTATGCTGATAAAATCCAGCTGTAACTAGTAGGTGAGCAAAGCAGTAGAAGGAGGAAAATAGTACGTCTACTCTGTTTTCAAGCAATAATAGAACACAGTTGTTATTAGATTTCTAGCACAGTGAGAGAATGTTTGAGTACATTAAATAATTATATTTCTGTTTGACTTAGATCAAATTCTGACTTATTAGACTCTTTCTTTCAAACAGCAGTAGTACCAGACTACGTCTCTATTCTTTTGGACCTTTCAAACATACCCTCTAGATTCTCACGGTATCAGGTCATCGAGGAATAAAGAGCTACAAAAGCTGAAATCCTCCAATTAGAACTTGTAATTAGTATATTTGCTGTTTCTGCAGGATTCCACTCCCTTTCTATGGAGATGTAATCACTGAAAACAAAGACTGTAGCTATTTTGGACCACCTTATCACCATCTTTTTGGGCAACCTTGTTTGTAGCTATTATGGACCACCTTATCAGTGCAGCCCACAGGTGGAAGGGTATGGCTGAGGAAATAGGAAATTCACATGTAGAGTCCTAGCCAAAGAAAAAGACCACATTTATCCTAACTTATACCTTTCTCAGCAAATCGCTGAATAAATTGAAATTTAACAGGGAGAGCATTAATTAGGTTCACACTGATTTCGAGTCTTAGAAGTTACTTTGAAGAACCCTAAAACTACCAGAGCTTCAGTTATGTTCTAGCCTGATCCAATCCATGTAACATGTAAGATAGACAAATTAGAAAGGAACAACACAATGATAAAAAGATGCAATCTCTTTAGAAATAGATTTTTTAAAGAGAGGTTAACCAGTTAACCATTTTATTCATCATTAGGGATATATTGGTCCACCTCTCATGACTCATAAAACCACACAAGCAACCTGCAAATAGGTGAAAGGGGCTAAAATAGGTCCTCAATATTTTCACACACATTTAGCCTCATTCCTTAAATGGCTGGTCATTTTCAGTAAAGATTTAAGAATAAAATAAAAAAATGAAAAAAACACAACTTACTAGGTGGTGTTCCTCTTTCCCTCATGATTTTGTACACAATGGGTTAACTTAAATATTTTTACCATTATTCTTTCGAGATGACAAAAAATATCTACCTACAGGGTCAGAAATTGCCCAGATTTCTGAAATTTTAAATAGTCCAAAACCTATTGGCAATCTGCTCACACAAACACTGTTGTGATGTTTTGCTGTATTAGGGACTGCCTTTGCAGGCTACTCGACCTGCAAAACTTCTCTCTAACCCTGTTTAATTTCATATGAAAAATTAGTGCATAATAAAGAAATACTTTCTTTTTTGTTTGTGTGTTTTTCCATAGACAATTGTTAGGGCTGGTAATACATGTGAAACAGAAATTTAGAGGTGGCTAAACCTCTAAACCTAGTTGTGCACTTTTCCAAACATAAAGAATCAGACACTCAGAGCTGTAATCAGTACAGCCTCTTCACCTTTGAAGGATGCAGATTCACACTGTCTGACAATTTGGTGTGATGCCATTTTTTTGCTTTAATCCTTGTAAGAATCCATTGCTATGGAATTTGACCCACCATGTAAAAACATAACATCACAAAGCAATAAATTGACTGCATGCACTTGCAAATGGGGTGTCCCCTGCTGAGGGTGCAGGCACATCTGTAGGTCTGTGCTGATTTCAGTGCAAGGACTGTGGGAAGACCAACTGCTAAGAGTTCTAGGCATGTCAGAAAAGAGGAAAAAACACAGCCTTCAACACTGGGCAATGAAATTAGCAAGAGGAAAAAGAAAAAAAAGGAGAAAAAAAAAAAGCATCGTGTCCTTTTAAATAGAATGGTCATAGCCTTTTTAGATTCCTATGTCATGGAAATTTTATGGTTTTCTCAGTCTCAGTGGAACAGTGAAACTGTGGTATTGGCCAGTGTCCTAAAGGATCAACAGGAAAAAAAAATGACATTATATGAATTTGAAGTTTATAAAACTCTTACAAAAATCTTAGGCATGTGATATCAAGTGCACATCATGCTTCATTTACTCGATGTTTTGTTTCTTTTGTAAAATACAGAGAACTTTCCTACCTGCCAGCTATACATTTTCCTGTAAGTGCATTAGAAGTGATGGATCCAGCCCAAAACCCTGATCTGGAATTTTGATCAGAGTTTGTATCTTGACATTAATTATGATGGCACAAATCTGAAAATATGAAATGTTCAGAAAATTCAGATTAAGAGTTTGGTCTCTTTTACTAATTTTCAAATCAGGGTTTGTTCAGGCCTTGGGTTTTTTTGTGAATTCACCTTAGATGAGAAGGCTTTGGTAAGTAATCTCAGAATGACTAGAGTAAAGCAAAAAACACCAAAAATTTAAGTCCAAATGCTTCATGTTGCTGCCCTTTGGTGTGGATATTGCACTGATCTAAATGAGGGGCTTGTGCAGCTGCTTGACAGAATTACATGATGGGAAGAATACAATGCACTGCCTGGCCTTAAATGGAAAGGCTGCACTGCCTTAACCTCCATCATCACTTTCCATTAACATAAATCTTGCATCTGACCCTAGAACTTCACAGTAATGAAAACTTCCTTTATCTAAGCTGATTCTAGTGTTAAAATATTGTACTTCCCATAGCTATATTAAACTTTCCAACTCTAAGTAACATTTTTTTTTCAAAGGATGCATCTGTTTCTTCATTGTTTTTCTTTCCCAATTTATTTTACACTCCCGCGTGTATGGTTATAGTGAATAATGACATACGTTCCTCGGTGATTACCAGTACCCATCACTTTTCTTATGTATCAGATTTCATCCTCACTCTATGTTGTTGTTTGTTTTTTGTTTGTTTGTTTGATTGTTTTTGTTTGTTTGTTTTTCCCTGAATGAATGAATATACATCCCCCTGAATGAATGTGCTTCTCTATCATAAAGCTATATAAAAATACCTAACAAATGAAACAATGAGTAGCAGACACACAGCAATCCAGGTTTGCTCTTGTTCCTAACAGGAAGCAGGCAGAACACATACAGAATACTCTGGATGTCTTTTTCTGTAATAAATAATAAAATACATAGGATGATGTGTTGGTAGAATCTGATCCACATTCTCTTAGGAGTATTTGGTATGACTATCTTATTGTGCCAAAGGTGAGCACAGAATCTGGGAGAGCATCTTTTCCATAAGCAGACCCTGTAGATTGGATGCAGCTTGACTCTTAACAGTGTTCCAATGAAAACAAGAATAATTTTTGTGCAGCCTTAAAAGGCAAGCTTGAGAATGATACCAAATGTTGCAGCACATGTGTTGATTTGTTATGTTACATTTCAGCTGTTAGTTATGCTAATGGAACAGTTTCACATATTTCGTTTTGATGTATTTACTTTAATGGCTATGTGTACGTAGCTCTTTGCAATTGCTTAGTAACACCGATTGTGCGATGTTCTGCTGTCACCACCAGGCCAGCACTGGAAATTTTGATAAGAAAAATAAAAAAGACCTAAGCCGTAATTTTCAACCATGCAACCGTATCAAAAAGAGATGAAGATGCTGTGAAATTAATCTGAATTAAAAACTGAATTGTAGCTCTTAACCTGAGATCATCATAGACCATAACCTAAGACTGGTCTATGAAAAATATACAGGAAGATCAAGACACAGTCTAGATACAGTAGGTTAAATAATTATTTTTTTTACTTAAAAAAAAAAAAAAAAGAATTTTCTCATGTTTTTTTTGACTTTACACAGAGTGCCACTGCCACACTCCTAACTCTCTGATTAAACAAGCTAACTATGCCCACAAATGGCACAGTAAATTTGGGCCAGTATATCTTTGCCTAATGGAAAGAGGGATTTATCCAACCTGTTTGTGAATCTCCAACATCTTATATTTTCTGAGTAACAGTCTCTATCAAGTTTCCCCAGAGATTATCTAGTTAAGTATACCACAAGTTCAGAGACTCAGCTACAAAGTTAAAAGGATAGGGACAAAACGTCCACACAGTCCAACTTGCTTGTGCAGCTTCTTTGATAGGTGAGAGTTCTGAAGAAGGACACCAGGAGAGGCAGCCAGCTTACGTGTCTGTTGTGAACTAGGTCCCTAGTCACAAACCCATGCAGCTATGGGAGATGGTCAGCCTTAGGAATGCCATCGGTAGAGTTAAAGGGGAAAAAAAATAAACAAGGTAGTACTTCAGGTTACCCAGTATGCAAGAGGGAGAGGGAGTCCAAGTTTCAGCCTCTGCTTAGAGTTTCCATATAATTAACACCGATTCTAGTGAAAAAAATGGACAAATATGCAATGTTGTGTCATTTGCCCCAGTAAAACTCCCAAGTTAGAAGAGAAGACGAATTCAAGATGCTCAATAGTGTAAGCCATACAATGAGATTATTCTCCACTGCTCCCTAGAGATGTTTGCTCCAACAACCTCTGAAGTAGTTTTGCTCTATTACAGTGTATATTCAAGTATGCAGATAGAATATACTCCCACACAAGGTTTACAGGGGGAAAACAGACTGGTTTCACAAAATTATGTTAAAAGTTGCTTGGAATCCTTCTCACAATATCACACTGCTGTAGCCTCCTTCCCTGGCAGTATCAGACTATTTTGCAGTCAGTAAGAGCTATCAGTATCCATGGCCTGGGGTGAACCAGCTTAGATTTGTTTTATTCCCTGACTTAAAGTGCATATTCTATTAAGAATACTTGTTTATAGGAAACATCCATTCTGCTTGACAGTAAATAAGGGTCTAAAGATCAAATCTGGGGATGGAAGATATGCTTATGTAAAGAGTATGAATGCCCTGACAACCAGAAAAGGAAAATCAGGACTGACAACTGAAAGATCCATTTTCATGACTTAAGGTCAATATCTGAGGCCTGGACTACGAGACCTGCAATTTTAACCCACGTAGGAGACGGAAAGAAAGGTAAAACACAATTAGATGATTTATAAAAAAATGTTATCACAGATGTTAACACTAAACAGGAGGTTTTCAAATACGACGTAGAGTAGCAAAGGGGAGATTAGGTAAACTGAGTATAGTAGATAAAACTGGGAACAGACAACAGAGCCTAGAAATGAAACTATGCATGTTTAACATTTAAATCAAGACATTCTGTGGAAGTAAGCCAAAGAGCTTCTTTTATTGTCCAAAACCAGATATACTTTGGTGTGAGTTGTCAAGATTTGGAAACTTTTCTATCTTCTTTTCAGTCTTTACACTGAACAAAAGCATTTGTGAAGGGAATGAACAAATTTATTTGTGAAGAAAAAATACATTATTTACAACTTACTTGAGCTTGCTTGCATATTTTGAAGGGATGAAGAGTTTCTTGGTAGAAAAGCTGATGATAAGCCTGTAGGTCAGCCCAAAAGTACGCACTGTTCTTCCACAACTAGAGATGAAAAAAAATGTAAGTTATTACTACCCGAATATCAGCATTTATAGAAGGTTGAGTTTCCAATGCAAGTAATTATTTAGCTCCTTGGGGTCATCATAAATCAAGCCCAATTTAAAATGGATTTAATCTTCTGTTGCACACTGGCAGAAGGACAACATATTTAATGGCATCGTCACTGTGATACTATATCTTTTATTGTATCCTTTATGCATAATTGGCCATTAAAATTGTTAACATTGTAGTTAACATTTGAAGAGTAACCACATTTCAGTGGCATAAAGCCAGCACTTAAGAAGAAATGCTGATAACGGACGTGCAGAATTTGTGCCATGGTGAAACAGCATTTTGCAGCAATAACCAAAACAATTAAATATTGTATACTTGATATATGTTACTGTGACTATCGTTGCATTTTTGTTACATGAATTTCTGAGGCATAGTGTCTTGGAACCAGTTCATAAATTCAAACAAATGCCAAATTATCTTTTAGAAAAAGGAGTCTAAATCTTTCCCCAAATCCTCTGTTTTAATTATGGTGTTTGGATCTGAAAAATACCCTGAAACCACCATCATTGGACAATAATGAATGTGTTTCAAAAAGATAGGGACAGGAAACTTTTTTCCACAAACTTTAGCCTATGAAACCTGGCATATAAATGAAGTAGGTTCCACAGTTTTAGACAAGCCCTTAAGGAAATAATTTTCAAAGGAGTTTGGCACCTGCATATACTAGAGAATATGTGGGTTGGTGCCTATCTCCCATGAAAAATGAGTTACTTTTACTTAGATTCTATCTGTACACATTTAACATTTTTAGTTGAAGGTATTCAGCTTTGAAAATGTTGACTTTTTCCTTCTGGTAGCCAAAGGCATTTCTAGCTACTGCTGCTCGATTTTGGGTTGTGCTAGCAGTGAAACAGATGTCCATCTTGATCGCATTCAAGTCTCCCCTAAAGACTCAATGTTCCTCAAAAGCCACTAAACACTGACTCAGATCAATAAATTGTTCCAACCAATCTTCAATTTACACCCAGCAATGAATGATGACTTTACTGACTGCAGGGAAGAAACAGTGTTATGTTTCTCAGAAATCCAAAAAGCTTCATGGAAGTAGAAGAACGTTTTTAAAACATTGGAGAGTTTGGACATTGCTAACCCAACAAGCAAGAATGAGACAGATTATCATGAGTAATAGCACAGCGGATTTTCCATCTTTATAAAAAATGTTTTTGTGGGTTAAGACCTCATTTTTTCTGCCAAGTTAAAGGCCAGTTTTTAAGAACGATTAGTCTTTTTTTTTTATTCCTGATGGTACATTCAGATTTCCAATAGGTTTAAGACAGTTAGGATCTGACAGCTTGGTTAAGACCTGTCATTAGTTTGAATATACATATGAACAGTTTATTGTTGTTGAGGGATTGTAGTCTCACAAGTAATAATTCATCCAGTCATCAATCTTTCTTTCTCCAATTTTTCTTTTTTTTTTTTTTTTCAGTCTGGCTGCCCTCTATAACTTGGCATTCAGTCAATTATGGACTAAATTATCACAGGGTAGGAAAATGCTCATACCTTATTCCCTGACTTCTCACAGAAGTGTGTGAAGTAGTAGCCTGCTCTGCTCTCCAAATAAAGAGACTGCAGCATGCTTTCCATTATTGATCTCCCTAAGACAGCACTGCCAGCAGCACTTTTCCCCTGGACAAAAAAAAAATATAGTTATACAACAAGGAATAACAGTCTTTCATTATTTTTAAATGTCAGTACATTGCAATGGAGGGCCATGCAGTGTGTTCAATTAGTACCTTCATCCCAAGAAACCAGACTCCATTTTCTATTACATGTGCAATTGATCATAGCTCTCCTTACCATTTTCCTACTAAATATTCATGTTTTATGGAGTAAATCTGATGACTTAAGGTGTGTAGAGCAGCAAAATGACCATAGCATCCCACAGGTGGTTCCTTGAAATAGGAAAAGAAACTTGGCCTTAATTCTGTCATTGACTCTTTAGCACTGAATCCATGGAATTGTAGTGATACTAAACTATATCACGTAGCTGTCAAAAGCTGTCTCAGCTCAGGCTACTGTGTTTTGTACTAACAGAAGTTACCAAGTGATATTTTTGGTCAAACCTCATAGTGGTTAATCTCCATGGAATAAAATATGTCTCTTGGAGGTATGCCACCAACATCAGTAACAAAATCATGAATATTGTAAGGGAGAAAATCCATACCCTTTACAGCAGCTAGCTCCCAGGGCATTTGAGGAGGAATACATCCATTTTGCCAATGCTCACAGAGAAGCCAGAGGAAGTTACAAACTAGTACATTAGCTTCTGATGATCATGAAAGAGAAACTTTGGCTGGCCTGCCACCTCTGATGGAAAAGGTGAAAGTAGATGAGTATTGTGGCTGACCACCAGTTTCTTTCCAAGCAGTAACAAGGGATGGAAAAGGCTTCTGAATCAGAGTAGGAAGATCCCACTCCCCAGTATGAAGTTAAATTGTGGATCCCTGCATTCCCCTTTACATTGTTTTTGTGATAGCAAATTGGGGGGTCCTGACTGTAGGTTCCAGTCTAGCCTTCCAAGTGTAAACAGATAGAATTTTCCTTCCCTTGGCCAGAGAGAAACCCTGCATGATGAAGGTGCATAAAAACTAATAGTTCATGATGTAAACATTTCCTGAATGTAAGTTTCTAAATGTAAATGTCCCTAATTGCAAAGACAAGGCTTTTTTTTTTTTTTTTTTTTTTCTGTCAAAATTAACAGAGAAATAAAAAGAATGCAGTGAAGTAATAAACAAAGTATGGTTTTGGTGTGAAAAGCAAATAATCTTGTGCTCAACTGATCCAACTAATTCCATGCATGTGTAAACAGGCCCAGATTTCATAACATACTTTTTTTTAGGTATGAAGCCATGGGTATTGGTACCTCTGTGAAAGAGCAATCTGCTTTGTGAACAATCCACAACCATTAAAGTTTTAGATATGTTTTAAATTGCTAAATCTGGACATCTCAAATTGCTTGATTTGCCAGCATTTTAGAAGTTATTAAGAGAAGGCTCTTCTGTTCGGCCTGTCCCTCCTGAGGCTTGCTGGACTGAGGGCTTGCTTAGGAGGCAATAATTCAACAAACAAAAGAACAAAGAATGCAAGCAATAAAGATGACTTTTACAACTGAAATATTTTCCCCTTATGAATTTTACTATTTTAATGACTTCCTATGCCAGATTCAGTTCTCAGTTACACTTTAAGTCTGATATACTTTCCTAGGTAATGATTCCACTGAAGCATTTATCCAGTGAGTTTTCCATAATAGCCTACTGAACACATGGTCACCATGGAGAAGATCAACACTTTCTAGTGAAAATAAACCTCTGTATGTGCCATGATTTCCTATCAAATAGGTGACAGATACCACACACAAAATGCTGACATTCTAATTATACCTCTGCATAAGGCATTGACATTCACATAATCAAACCCATTTCCCCCATCATTGCCTACTTCCCCTTTAATACTACAGAATAAAATATTTTAACCCATGATGCAAGACAACTAAAATTTTCAGGTACTACTTACTGGGAGCAACTCAGCATAGGTGTACTTTCTACGAGCCTGGTATTTCACTTCTGTAGAGCCATCCAAAGTTGTACAAGGTATCATGTCCTTGCTCACTGACTTTGGCCTAAGTCCACCAAAAAAAAAGAAAAAAAATCTATTTAAGAATAAAACTAAAACTGTCAATGAAATAAACAACTAAGAAAGGACATCAGAAGGGTAGAAAACATAGCAAGCAGTAGGGAAAAAGTAAATGGAGTTCAAACTTACAGTGAATGTAAAAAAGGTGAAGAAATACTTTTTTCATGTGACCCCATGAAAATAACTGACACAACATATCCTTAAGGCCAAATGCTTGAGGTGAGTTTAGAGAATGTAAATGTATGTAGAGAATATTAATGGTTACATGAAAGAGTAAAAAGTTTGTATTTGGAGAAATAACCCCTTTTGTGTTGTGGCACAAACAAATGAATAACTAATCAGACAGGAAGAAATTCTCCATGCAAGCAATCTATACCATAAATGTGCTTCACTAAGCAGAATACTGTATTAAAGATAAGTATTCATGAAAACAGTAGGATCTAAAAGCCTTTCATAAATGTTTGAGGTGTATTGGAAAGATGTACTTTTGTGTATTTTTTGAAGTACTTTTTGAAGTCCTTTTGTGCTTACCACTTTCTAATGCTAGAAGAGTAATCCCTTTGGGGGCTCTGACGTGAAGACAAAATAGGTGATAACCTTGATGAACTCTTCAAAGAGAAATCTGGTGTGGCTAGTTTCAAAAACGTTGGTGTGCTGGTTCTACTTCTCTAAAAGACAGCAGAAAAATAGGGCAATTAGGTTATTTTTCCACCTTTGCATTTTCTTAACGTGTTCTCATTAACTACTCAAAAGCATTAAAAAGGTTTTCAGGACCATTGTTCCTTATCAATCACAATATGTAAAGCTGATAATCGCAAAAAACTTCTCTGAATATCTTCCAAGATTTTTCAGGACACTTTAATAACTATGATAACTTAGAAATTGCATTTTTAACAGGTAGAAGTATGTTACATACACTTTGCATAGAACTATAGAGGATGTCAGGTGAAAAGCGTGCTTTGTGAATCTCAAGGACACCTTGAGTAGCTCTCTGTAAACCAGGGCTGTAAGAGAGGTACAATTGTTCAGACTAAGTGAGAAAGGGTGCATTCTGCCACACCTTCACTAACTTCTGAACAAAATCACGCTATGACTTTTTGGAGATGCCAGTTGTAGTCAGAGTGCTCTCAGAAATCCAGCCTGAGTTACTGCTTCTTCTAAGCTGTTGCAAGCCCAATAGATATAGAAGATTCAGAAGTCCAGATTTCTCACAGCAAAAACAGCAGCAAGAAATCAGCTGATTCTGTAAGAGTCACAGGTGCCAGGTCATAGTTTTCTTCATGCACTGAACCCAACAGGGGCTGGAAAACCTGCAGAGTTAGGATCCTGTCTCCATGACCTACAGCTAGTCCTGGGTCATTAGCACACCTCGTGAAGCCAGAGCTGGTCTCTGTAAGAAGCAGCTGCTTCTGGCCCATTCCTGCTGTGCTCAATGGGAATCTCATCCTGAACTCAGCTGCTTCTGAACAGGAAATCTCTCCCACTGTTTTTCCTCCATTATCCCTACGAATTAGCTTTTTGAAAACATGCATTATAATTGTAGTCTAAAACTATCCACTTCAAAGTAACAGAGACGTGTGTGAACAGATCTGTGGCATAGACCATCCAGTTCTTGATACTGGAATCACACTCTAGAGTCATATTCTCCAACTGCCTCCTGTCCAGAGTCTTAACACATCATTGCTGAAGACCTGCTGCTTACACTGCAATCACCTCTCAAAATGAGGCTTTCAGGGAAGAGGAGAGTCAAAACTGAACTGGCCGTCTGCAAGCTATATGCTGTGAAAAAGACAGGTCACTGTCCTGTGGTTCATGGCCCTCTGTAGAAAACAAAAATCATGTGTTGCTAGATTATTGAAGTACTGTGGTGTTAGAAGCTGAGCAAAACTCTGCCCTTTTTATAAACATGAAAGTAGATTCAGGGTAACTGCAGTGAAGTTGTAGGAATTACTCAGGATTAAGATAAGGCTGGCTGAGGGGCAGAATCTATGCTGCTAGAACTTTAGTATTTTAATTCTGAGAATGAAAATAAAATATGTATTCAAAAGACTTACAAAATAGCCAGGATATAACTGAGAAGAAAGTTTGGCTCAATTTACAGTGACCTGTTGCATAAAATGCAGTGAAATGATACTTTATTTTGCTATATAACCATCTGGAAGAGACAAGCTTGCTAAATCTCAACTTCCTAACAAGCAAGTATGATATGCTTGTTACGTTGAACTCAAGGAGTTTTATTGTTATTTTTGATGGGACAAGGCTTTGGTCTCAATGTCATGATGCTACCTACCTGAGGAAGCATTTGGGGCATGCAAGTTTTAGGTGTCAATGGCAGCAATGATACCATTTGTGGGAAAGGATCAATGTCTACCCTCGGTCTCTCCTGGCACGTGTGCCAGAACTTCAGTTGTGCACTGGCAGTATCTATTGCTGTTGAGTGAGTGACACAGAATCTGGGACCCCTAAAGAAAAAGAAAAGGAAACAAAAACAAAAACAAACAAACAAAAACTAATAAGTAGAATTTTTCCAAAGCATGAAATACTAGGCTATTTGGCTTTTTTAGTTTTTTATTTTTTAAGTTATGTTTATACATTGCACTCTAACAAATTTAAAAACAATCTACACATAAATTAACTTAGGTTCCAAATACTGCACCATTACACAGTTGCCTTTGTATGAGTCTGTAGTGGGATATGCCACATTCATCCCACAGCAAAGAATAGGAAAGAATTTTAGGTCACAAGACATAGACCACAGCTCTCATGAGGCTTCACAGCAAAGTACACAACTGCAGGTATTTGTTTCTGCCTGCAATTTGTTGATACCCCTTGGGGAGGAGAGAAGACCTTCAAAAATCTAGCTAATGTTTTGGAAACAGGCTAGAATTTGTATCCTTGCTTAAGCTGTCAATATGTAAAGGCATTTTGTATAACAGACATTGAACAGTAAAGTCTCAAGGTCAAATTCCACGTAGATGTATACACAGAGCATCCTCAGAAACTTGAGAAGGGCAGTATGGGGAATAGGTTAGGACAGAATTAACCTTCTACGCCTGCAGGGATTTCTCTACCCTGCAGCCAAAGTTTATTAGAATGGTATCCAAGGTAGCTATACACAAGGTAGCTCAGATGCTCTGGCAGTAAAATAACAAAGGTTCAGTAAGGCAGATCTACCTGTCTTCTCAACAGATTGCAGTGTAGTTTAGTCTCAACTGAAAACTTAGAGGCAACATCTGCTAGTATTTATGTGACATTACTTCCCATAATTGCAATGGGATAAGTGAGAAGAAATAAACCTAGTAGGCTTATCAAAGAAAAGGGAAATTTGTTAAAAGTAGAATCTTTGTTCATTTTTTCATACCAGTAAAGAAGAAGAGGTTTCACTACTTCAGGCTGAATCCGCTTTAAATGCTTTATATTCCACTGATCTCCACGTAGCAGATCAAGTCTGAATAACACTTCAGAAGTGAGGAAATAGTCTCCACTGCTCAGCAGATAGAATTTTTTCATCCTATCAAGTTGCCTTGAGTCAAACAAAAATAGTCACATAAGCATGTATCATATGCTATACAGAACTAAGTACAGTACATTCTGCTGGTTAACCTGCTGTCATGCAATGTATCTAATTGCAAGTGGCAGAAGCCAAAACAATTTTTCCACAAATTAAAGACAGGTTGTATATAAGAAAAAATGTACAGTGCCTTAGGATAGACAACCTGAATCTAGTAGAGCCTTTCACTAAAGCAGTTTGTCATACAGAATGCCCCACTTGTGATTTTAAGTTCTTTTGTTCTTTTTGCCTCTCTATCGCTTTCTGTTTTCCAAATTTATTTCTAACAAAGCCTTAATGCCACAGTGATTCTGAGCACATGTAAGTTTTGCTTTATGAGCTTCAGCAGACTCATTTCTGACCTACCTGTCAGTATACTCATGATTAATTGTGTCCGTTCTATTCAAACATTATTTATTCTGAAATCCCAAAACCTCCATTGATCTGTGTTACAAATATAAAAAATAATAGGAATAAATGATAAATAATGGAGAATACCTTTGTTGCCTTGTAGTGTCCTTAAGAACCTTTAGTCTCTCAATATCCATCCAGAGACACCAATACCTTTCCCCAAGTGTTCCTTTAATGAATTTCTTGAATCTTTCAAACTCATTTCTGTTGCCGGCATCATACGTTTTGTGGCTAATACACCAAGCAGCCCTACTGTCAGCCCCATCACTTTCAGAACTTGATCTTAAGCTCACTTCTTCAGTATCCTGTTCTCTTATATCTCTTGTGGAGTCTAAGACTGTAAATGGAGAAGCACTTTGGGAAAAGAGCGGCTCTGCTGTACTACAGGCAACTTCATTATCCGCTAACTCGCGTACAAACACTTCAGGCTGTTTATGGAAATCCATGTCACTCTCAATCTCAGCAGATGGCTGGTGGCTCAGTTCTGAAATTGATTCCTCCATTGCTATGGTTTCTTCTGGTGTCCGAAGAGTTGCATTCTCCTGTCCACTTTCTTCTTTTGATGCACTTTCCAGTTTCTGGTCTACATAAATTAGCTGAGTGTGAGAAGGAGTTTCAGCAATGGCCACAGAAGAATGGTCCTCAGCCTCTCTGGATTTCTCCCTAATATCATCAGCTTTTGCTGATGCAGTCCTTGAAGGGGAAAGGAAACTCCGTTGGTGATATTCCTTAGACAGGGAACCTGCTTCTGCATTAAATCAGAAAAGATCATTGAACACGCTGTTGGTTCAGGACTGCTCTCTTGCACATCAACATTTCCAATGCAACTTACTCATACTGTGCTGCAGCAGCAGAACAACGAGACCGTGTTGCACTGCAGCACAGGTATCAGTGGAGGTGCTTCTGCTCTTGCTATCTGGCTAGAAACTCAGCTCCATGACTCAGAAACACATTCCCTATTGCATTCCAGAAGAACAGCAGAGTTCAGGAATAACTCCCTCTGGAGTAAACTGTCCTGTTTACTCAGCTGAATATCACAGATCCTCAGCATTTGTTAAACCACCCTGCAGCAGGGCCTGATTTCTTCCCTGAGCATTTGCTCATGGTTTGATCAAAATCACAATTCATAGCAGGATTGTTTTCTCTTTAGGCATAAGGAAGCTAGTAAGTGATAACTCTTTGTATACTTACGTTGATTATTGCAAAGTGTCTAAAACATCGAATGGACCTTTGTTCAGCTGTCTAAAGTCTTGGCATACACAGGAGAACAACAAAGCCCTTGATTATGTCAAGGACTCTGGAAACATTTAACAACCCTGCAGTCCGGTCTGCCACCCAGAAATCACAGAATCACAGAATTGTCTAGGTTGGAAGAGACCTCAAGATCATCGAATCCAACCTCTGACCTAACACTAACAAGTCCTCCACTAAACCATATCGCTAAAATCCTTTCTGGTTAGAGATGTTTTAAAACTAATAAGTCCATAACAGTGACCAGACATGTTTGTTTGGTTGTTGGTTGGTTGTGGGTTTTTTTGTGGTTTTTGTTTTGTTTTGTTTTTGTTTGTTTTGTGTTTTTTGTTGTTGTTGTTGCTGTTTTGTTGTTTTTGTTTGTTTGTTTTTTGTCTACACTACCCCACTCCTCTTTGTGCCCATGCTATAAGGCATGCCCTGCCATCCTGGTCTGCTGAGAAAGAAACTTGATGCTTTATCTTACTCAAGAACCTTTTCTACTTCTAACAGACTTTCAACAAAACACGTACTTCTGGAACATGTTAGTGGAGATGATTTGAATATACATAATGTTTACCTAGGTTAATGCTGTTACCATTGCACAGGTCAGCCCTGTAAAATTGAGCAGAATAACTGCAGATATTTTGACCATCAACAGAATCTAAGTGAAAGGAAAAAAAAAAAGTAATATTTCAACTGTGGCTTTAGAATATCTTCATATCAATCCAGTAGTTAAAGTAACTAGATAAGCTTAATCTTCTGTATTTTCCTAAATATAAGACTTAGGCAATTGCATTCTATTGTGTCAGTAAGGTAAACACCTGGGTACATTCAATCACATTGTCAAAGAGATGGATGCTATGAACTCTGAGCACATGCACTACATCAGACTGTGACAGAAAAGGGCTAAAGCCCTCTGAGCCACTAACTTCACACGTGCAATGTTATCAGCCAATGTAACTCTCCAGTAGGCTAGTCAATAAATGGCAATGGCAGTTAGACATTCCTTGTGTCAACCTACAAAGAAGCCAAGTGCAGACCACTGCACTAAACTATTTCTAATACTGTCTTTGACAAAGTATAACTTCTCAACACAGTTCTATGAATCTGAAACAGGAAGAATGATTTCATGAGACCTAGAAGGATCAGGGAGAGAGGCACACAGCTTTTGAGTAATCAAAAGCCAAGTGGTAATTTTTTTTGCTCAAGACATCTGTTCATCACCCTGATCCAACTGAAGCAGAGAGCAAAGAATTCAAACTGTATTGTCAAAGCAAATACCTTCAACTATTGCTCTCTTTTTAATTGTAGGCTGGTTCTGAGAAGCTTAGCTGATGCCCTTTATTGCTTTTAGTTCTTGATCCCTACAACAGATGAATATTGTGCCTAAAAATAGTTTTCTGACTGGAAAATGAATGCTAGCTTTCCCGTGAAAGAAGAATAAAGAATAAAAACTTACTGCTGTAAGTACATGTAAAATCAATGTCTATGTTATAAAACACTGCTTTCAGCGAGAAAATATATCCATTGAGGCAAAATGCTCAGAGGACAGAGAGGTTTTCTATAGTTCTATGCCCAGTCCACTGCAATACAGAGCCATGCTACATAATGGCACTCTGCAAGAATGGTGCACTTGTGACCTTTCTGCTCAAAGCACTGCAAAAATTACTGGTAGAGTCATGAGCTGCAAACAAGTGCAACTTGAATAACTTCATCAATAATCCATGAATCAGCAATATGTTTCCTGAGAAAACCCACATGGGTTTGGGAAAGAAGACAGATTTCTGGAATTACCACGTCTTCCAATTTTCCATTCAGCCTTTCTACTCCAAGGTCCCAGCAGTACAAGTCTCAAGGCATGGCTGTTTTTTCTCTGAGAATGGGAAGAGAGAGAACTCCTAGCAACATTGTTCATCTTGCTAGTGCAGAACAGAAGCAAAGCTATGCAATCATGTATGTTAACATGTGTGTCTGTGTGTTTTCTCCCAGTACCTTTGAACCTGCTGAACAATTTCAGTTAAGTTTGACTGACAGACAAGAATGTCACAAACAATTACATTCTCTAAGATTCATAAAAACTGGCAGCCAGAAGGCCTGTAAGTGTCAAACATAAATACCCTGGGATGGCTGCAGTGCAAATCATATATTATCAAATACCCAAAGGATCTAGACAATAAAGTCTTTCAAATCATCTCAAATGAAAACCAACCAACCAACTAAACAAGCAAACAAAAAAACTCAGTTGAAACTTAAAGACATATGTGAGACACAAATATGTAAGGAAAGTGGCTTCTACTATCACAAAATTACTTGACTATTAGGTCAAATTTACATTTAATGTTGTGACTAGGGAAAGAAACAAACCCATTTTTTCCCCCATCTGAAGCCTGAGATACCATGTGATCCTTTTAGAAAGTAGTAAGTGGAGTTAGTAGCAATTCCTTAGAATGCCTTCTATTTTGACTAAGTCAGACAGTTATATATACAATATCTGGGTCTCTGTTACTTACCTAGGCCAGTTTTGTCACTTAATGAATCATCTCTTTCATGCATCTCAGGCAAATGCTGAATATCTTGAATTTGACTAGAAGCTACAGGACGCGTAAATGAATCTGTAGTTTTTGTGCAATCACTTTCCTGTGCTAACGTAAACCAATCCTTCGTCTGAGAAACTGTAGCCTATGAAAAGATATGTCATAGAATAATTCAGCATTATTTATTGCAGTGTTTCTGACAGAGGGCTTACTGTCTGCAGTCATTTTGTGCAGTCTGTTTGTATACATTTCTACTCCGATACTTCCCAGTGAAAAGAGCTGTATGACAGTAGCTGAGCATACTCATAATACAGCAGCAGTTCTGTTTAAGTTGTGTTATGACCCACCAAACTTCTTCTTTAGCACAAAGAGCTTTAAAAAGATGGAATATTCAGAGACTCAGTTATTCAATTAAGTTGGGACCTCAATTACAATAATTTAACCCAATGCATTCAATCTAGCTCAATGTTACACCCACTAAACGTTCATTTTACCTGGCCAAGTGATACATAGAACTTCTTCATAGTGAATGAAGTCTCATCCTCTTCAGGAGAGGGAGGACTAGGAACTTCCTTCCTTATCCAGGGATAATAGTTACTGTCTATAATGAAATTAATGCCAGTCTGGCTCCATTCTACTTGTGATATCAATGTAGCTAGCCTGGAATTAAATGTTCAGACAAGAAAATGGTTAATCTTAGCTTTTAGTCAGAGAAACAATTGATTTTTCCCTAGAATAGGCAATGAAAAACATGATCACTCTGAAAATAAATTGCCACAAGGAACTTCATGTTCTACTTTATTATTTCACCGCTCGCCTGCTGTCACATATGTAAACACCAGTACTGCCATTCCATAGTCCACCAGCTTTACAGATGGTGGCCTGCTTTACATTATAAATCTTTACCAGCAAAATTGATTTCTGTCAGGATGATCTTGCATATATCCATACAGCTCCAAACCCTGCCAAGAAATACTTGAACATATTGTTTGCTAAAATGGAACTATTTCCCCAGATTGCAGAAGCCCTGTATCAGTACCAGACATTACATTTCCTGTCCCTGACACAAGCAATCTGTGAGCAGCAATGCCACAGCAGTACTCATACTAATTGAGCTTTCAGATGATAACAAGACAGCAGGTGCTACCATGTTCAGTTGGCTGCTCAATGTAGACATAATACACTCCAGTGCTACCTTGTGATATTGTGAACATTGCAATGTCCAGAAAAAGGCAGTATTAGAACCACATGACCAGGAGGATCTTGAGGATGCTTTGGTCTCAAGAACTGTGGCAGAGCTTACTCAGTTAAGTCAGATAGTAGTATAAAACCAAGGTGAATGTGAAGGGAAGAAGCCTATGCCTTAGCATATGACCATGAACTGAATGCCCATTTTTGTTTGTCCCCACTACTTGGAGGCAAAAGGATTTCATTCTAGGATTGGGGTACCTTGTGGTGGTTTCACATTGAAGGGCAAATAAGTTCCACAATGCTGCTCTCTCATTCCCCTTCCTCAAAAGAGCAGGAGGAGAAAATATGATGAAGAAAGGTGCATGGGTTGGGATAATGACAGGGAGATCACTCACCACCTACCACCATAGGCAAAACAGACTCAGTATATGGAGATTAATATAATTTATTACATATTGATAACAGGATAGAGTGGTGAGAACTAAAAGCAAACCAAAATCACCTTCTCCCCCAACTACCTTCTTCTACCTCCTCCCCCAAGAGGCGCAGGAGAATGGGGAATGGGTGCTGTGGTCAGTCCCTAATGCTTCGTCTCCACCACTCCTTCATGGTTCCTCTCTGCCCCTGCTCCCTGTGGGGTCCCTCCCACGGGATGCCGTCCTTCCCAAACTGAGCCTGCAGGGGCTGCCCACAGGCGGCAGCTCTTCAGGAACTGCTCCCACACGGCTCCGTCCCATGGGGTCCATCCATCCCCCAGGAGCAAACTGCTCCAGCACGGGTCCCCCATGGGTGGGCGGCAGCTCCCCCCAGACCCCCTGCTCCTGTGTGGGCTCCTCTCCACAGGCTGCAGCGTGGAGATCTGCTCCATGTGGGACCCATGGGCTGTAGAGGAACTTCTGCTGCAACTGAGTACCTGCTGCCCTCCTTCTTCACTGACCTTGGTGTCTAAAGGGTTGACTCACTCCTCTCTCCCAGCTGTTGTGGCACAGCAGTTTTTTTTCTTTCTTAAATCTGCTCTCACAGAAGTGCAAGCAGCAGGACCCACTGGCTCAGCTCTAGACAGCGGCAGGTCCTTTATGGAGCTGGCTGGAACTGGCTCTGATCTGACATGGGGTGGCCTCTGGGCTCTTCTCACATAGGCCACCCCTGCAGCCCCCTCACTACCAAAACCTTGCCACATAAACCTAATACACACTTTCATCTTATCTTCATCTTTAAACACAAGCTTCCAATTTAACACCTCAGCTTATCTTGCTCCTGATTCAGGAATGTAATTTAAAGCACTGATATCTACAGAAATTAGGCACATGTATGTACAGACTGGGGGACTAGAGGATGGAGAGGTCTAGAGATGTAGACACATGAGGAGCAGCTGATGTCCCTCGATGTGCTCAGCCCCGAGCAGAGCAGGCTGAGGGGAGGCCTCATGGCAGCCTGCAGCTCCCTCACGAGGGGAGCAGAGGGGCAGGCGCTGAGCTCTGCTCTCTGGGGACAGCGACAGGACCCGAGGGAACGGCATGGAGCTGGGACAGGGGAGGGTCAGGCTGGGGGTTAGGGAAAGGGTCTGCACCCAGAGGGGGGTCAGGCACTGGGACAGGCTCCCCAGGGCAGTGTGCATGGCACTGAGCCTGGTGGAGTTCAAGAACATTTGGACAATGCTGTGAGACATATGGTTTGGTTTTTGGGTAGTCCTGTGTGGAATCAGGAGATGGACTCGATGATCTGTGTGGGTTCCTTCCAACTCAGGATATTCTATGATTCCAAGATAGTTTTATGTAATGCTCTTATGTAACTGTTTCATAAATAGATAGATAGATAGATAGATAGATAGATAGATAGATAGATAAAAACACCTTTGGTATAGCAGAAGATCAAACTTCTAGTGTTTCACAACACCCAGATACCTGTATCATAAAGCAGGCTTCTACTAAAGGTAAAATGGAACACTCTTTGATGGTTTTCTTATTCTTTGCGGTTTTCCTCATGAAACATTCCCAAGTGCAGTCTTCAGGATATTGAAAGTTAAAAATAATTTTGAATCTTTTCATGTAGAAGTCAGCACCCCAGTAACTATTCTGTCATAACAATTAACAAACGTGTTTTGTGAACCATACTGCCAGGCTGCTTCTCCTTTTTAGGAACCCTACGCACTACAATTATCAATTATCAACACAATACAATTATCAATGACCTTAAGGGCTGTAGAGACAGGTCCTTCCAAAACACAGACCAAACCTCTTGAATATTAGAAAAGAGGCTGAAAGGACATCTGGAAATATACAGCAAGTGTATAACTGGAAATCATCCAAACTTCACCATGGCATCCCACAGAGAACCTTGCAAAAGGAAATCTGAAGTGGGCCCGAAGATACAAAACAGATAATTAAGATAAAAAGGACTGTCTGTCTTTTTTGAATAGATTTTATGGATTCATCTCTTTTACCCATATGGCTTATATATTAATTAGAGAAAAATGTATTGCTACCATTATATCTCTGTGAAAGAGAGATCCAGGAATCTGCAAATACTCCTCCTACTCTCTCTGTAGTGTTGTAATATAGTATGTAATTGTAGTCAAAGATAATTACAGAAAAATAAATGAAAAAATCACTGATTTTAACTTATCCAGGTTGCTAAAAAGCTAAAAGACGAGATGTGAGAGAAAATATATTGAGTACTGTCATGATTAGTTAAAGATAAAAGAAAAACGTAGATATAAAACTAAGAGCATAAAAGACTGCAATACCTGTATTCAAAGTAGCAATCACTTTCTAGAAAAGCTGGAAGTCTTTCCTTCTTAATCCACTGCACTGCTTGTTCTCGATCAAGGCGCTATTAAAAAAGAAATGCCAAATATTTGCAGTATTCTTGACTTTATTATTTTGCTTGCCATATAATGGATTCTCTCCATCCCCCTTCTAAAGAAGCATTGTCTTAAAAAACTAGTATACAATGAACATCACCTTTGTTATCCAGTTTAGTCTTAATTGTACCAGGAAAATTGAATTTCTTTGCTATTAACAGGTAATAAGATCTAAATATGATTTTGCCTATGAGAGTACAACTTTTTTTTTTTTAACAAATCATGGCTGTTTTTTCTTCAAAAATAATGTCTACCTAGACTTCAGCAAGGCCTTTGACATGGTCTCCCCCAATATTCTCCCGGAGAAGCTGGCAGCCCATGGCTTGGACAGGTACACACTTTGCAGGGTTAAAAACTGGGTGGACAGCCAGGCCCAGAGAGTAGTGGTGAAAGGAGTGAAATCCAGCTGGTGACTGGTTACGAGTGGTGTTCCCCAGGGGTCAGTGTTGGGGGCCATCCTCTTTAATAGCTTTACTGATGATTTGGATGAGGGAATTGAGTGCACCCTCAGTAAGTCTGCAGACAACACCAAGTTGGGGGGAAGCGTCAATCTGCCAGAGGGTAGGAAGGCCCTGCAGAGGGACCTGGACAGGGTGGATCGATGGGCAGAGGCCAGTGGGATGAGGTTCGACATGGCTAAGTGCTGGGTCCTGCACTTTGGCCCCAACGACCCCATGCAGTGCTACAGAGCTAAGGGAAAATGGCTCAAAAGCTGTGCAGAGGAAAAGGATCTGGGGGTGCTGATTGATGCTCTCCTGAACACGAGCCAGCAGTGTGCCCAGGGGGCAAAGAAGGCCAGCGGCACCCTGGCTTGTATCAGGAATAGTGTGGCCAGCAGGACCAGGGGGAGGTGATCATCCCCTTGTACTCTGCTCTGGTGAGGCTGCACCTCAAGTACTTTGTTCAGTTCTGGGTTCCTCAGTATGAGAAGGACGTTGAGGCCCTGGAATGTATGCATGAGTCATGCTTTTACCGCACAATTCCAATACAAATTAAATGCTCATAAATTTTCTGCAGTAGGAAACTGATAATTTTTCTTATTCATCTTTTATAATCAGACATTATTACATTTTATCCCCAATAATTTGAGGAATAGGGAAGCTTTAGCATAAATTATGATTCCCAAATGGTGGAACTCTGGATATTAAAAATAATAATAATCAAAGATCAGTTATCACCTTTCCCATTTTTATGTTGCATAACTGCATTGCACACAGTAACACTTTAAATGGAAATCTAAGTGTGAATAGAATCAGACCCGTAATATATTTCCGCTCAGGTGGTCATTTAAATCTCAGTGCCTAGTCAAAGCAGAAAGCTAGGTGCCGCCAAAGAGTGATTTGGAGGGTGAAAAGGAGGTGTTAAGCGGTGAGCTACACAGAAACAGCTAACTGAAAAACTTGCCTGAGGGTCTTATAAAGAGAGCAAGTTCTCTGAGTGTGGGCCACCGTGAACCGTAACTATTCAAATGACACAACACACCTTTTTTACTTTTCTTTAAAAAAAATAATTTAAAAAATCGTGTTTTTTACATTCTTAGGGGATGACTGGTTTTATTTATCTGAGATGCACTTTTCCATTTAGTGAAGGTGAAATTGATGATTAGTAAAAATGCAATAACTCCTCTTGTCCAGAGAAACAGGTGAATTTGGGTCAAGGATGGAAGTATCAATGTTTTTGCTACTTGCTATATCAAATAACCAGTTCATGTAAATTACATTTTAAATTTTCTTTCCATGAGCTAATATTTCATTAGGGACCAGGTTTATTTCTCCTTCATGCATATCTGTAGGGGATTAAAAAAAATCTAAATTACTCAGAAAGTGGGTGGTTTCATTTAGAGAGAAGAAAATATTTCAAAATACGGAAAGCTTATGTTGGCAGTGGCTCACACAATGTAATTTGTGGAGATGGAGACTAATTACTCCCAACCATACCGTATATACCTCCTTTTGGTAACTAACAAGCCTTTTGGAAATACAGAAGATTGTCTCTTTATTTTGGCCAGTCAGTCTGCATTTAATATTTATGTATTTACTGACTCACAGCCCAGTTTTTTATCTGAATGATTCATAACATGTTCACGTCTGTACATGGTTGGTACACAAAATTATATATACTATCAGAAGGAAAGAATCTCTACTCTTTCTCCTTCCCCAAAGACAGATGCAACATTCAATCTGGTGGGTTTTGTTACCTTAGTTAGCTTCCTTACCCAGTCAGCCTTAGGCCATGTTGGGACCCAATCCAGTAAAGCTTTTAGCACGTGTTTAAGTTTAAGCATGTGTTTAACTTCACTTGATTAAAGTAAAACACATACTTAAGTGCTTTGCTGAACTGGGGTTTCTCTGAAGTAAGGTATGTGGGATGCCAGCCAGTTTCTTTCCATAGTGGTGCCTGGGTCTACCCAACTCCGCAGGTTTTTTTCTCAATATATTTCACACCGAGTTGATTTTGACTATTGATAAGAAGTTACCTCCAAATCAATAACTAGCAAGCATGCATGCAGACATGCAGAAGGATCTTTCGGTTATCCATAAATTTGTGGCAGTGTGAGAGAGAATTAAAATAGAGAGAAAAATGCTGCCAGTGCATTTCTCAGACTACACATTTGAAGTCAGGCTGTAGCCTGAAAGGTCACAACTCATTTTCACCAATAATGTGCAAGTGAGTGATGGCTGCTCAACTATCAATCAATGAGAGAAGCAAAAATAGAAGCAGTCAAAGCAACAGAGGCAGCCTTGCTCTATGCTTGAAAGATCAAATTCTATTTGATTTGAACTGAACTACTTGACGCAGTGGGTCTGGGATGACTTCTGGTTCTGCCACTGTGTGGTACAATGAATGAAGTTGACATCTTTCACCTTACATAGTTGCAGTCCTGATTTTTGGCAGACTATTTTGCAGGCCACTTAGTTCCAGCTCAACCTTAAAATGCCAAGTTGAAGTGGATGAGGGTCTAAATTCTCTGGTTCAGGTTGGGATAATTTTCTTCATATTAGCACATATGGTGCTGTGTTTTGAACCTGCGACCAAAACAGTGTTGATAACATACTGTTTTAGCTATTGCTGAACAGGACTTACTGAGCCCCAAGACCTCTTCTTTTCACAGCCTACCAGCAAGGAGGCTGGGGGTGAACCAGAAGATCGAAGGGGACACAGCCAGGACAGCTGACCCCAGCGGACCAAAGGGATATTCCACAACATATGCTGCCCTGCTCAGCAATAAAAGCTGAGGGGAGTGATGTTCAGAGTGATGGCATTTGTCCTCCCAAGTAACCATTACACACGGTGAGCCTGGCTTTCCTGGAAATAGCTGAATATCTGCCTACCAATGGAAAGTAGTGAATGAATTCCTCGTTTTGCTTTCCTTGCACTTGCAGCTTATTTATTTATTTATTTATTTATTTTTATGTATTAAAATGCCTTCATCTTGATCCATGAGTTTTCTCTTACCTTTCAAATTCTCTCCCCAGTTCTAATGGGGGAAAGTGAGCAAGTGGCTGTGTAGAGCTTAGATGCCCACTGAGTCATATTGTTCCTGAAAAAGCCATAATGCTTCCCATCTTTGGAAAACCCCATGGAGAAGGAAAGATATCCTTAAATAATATAGGAGCCCTGTTGCTCCAATCCATGAGAGATGTAAGTAATAGTGAAGACAAGGTGATGGCTTTGAATTTGTCAAAAAAGTCATCCACTGTCACAATAATGTGAGGTTATCCAAGAGAACAATGTTAGCCACTCTTGCACAGGCACAAAACATTTCCCCAGTTGAATCCTGACCCCAAATAAGAAATCGAGAATACATGTAGTTCTTCTACTTCTGAGCTTTTGTCCCAAGCAAAATATTCATGAAAATAATCATTTAACATGGTGGGCATGTCTGTGAGCTTTGTCCCATTTTAGCATTTTCCCAGTTTATATTGCAGATAGTTGCAATCTCACATTGCTATCACTTTGTTAAACATCGTTGCCTTTTGACCTCTCCCAACATTGTGTTTTCTTTTCTGAAAATCATTAAACTTATACTGAGCAAAGCAGCAGTCTGTTTTAACTCCCTGATTTTCTCTCAGCTTTCCAGCTATGACATAATTTAGAGCAGCCGCCTCTAAAAATGTAGCAAGACCTTAAACTGGCCTTGAATGAAATGAACTGAAGTCACATCAGTCACACCAATGCAAAATAAGCAAGAAAGGAATAAACCAAGTATCCCAGTGAAATATATTTTTGTCCTCCAAAGATATTGCTTAAAGGTAAACTCCCACAACTAATGTCTTATATTCTCACAGATGCATATGGTACTTTGGTACTTGATTTTAACATGCCTAATGTGGTGCTGAATAAAGTCCTGAAAGTGAGCACGTAACAATACCAAAATTGATGATGTCTGAACAAATCTGAAACTCTTTTTTTTTTTTTTTCTCTAAAATCCAACCTATTTTTCCATTAATTTACTATTCTTGTTGCCAAAGGTTATTTTTTCTGGCCATTTCAATTGATGCTAACCATGTAAACCCTTTGGGAATTGATGGGGGAGAGACTTATGTGTTGCCAGACCACAGATGAGCTCATAGCCACATAAGGAAATTAATTAATAAGGAAAGACTGAGATGCATTAGTTTCAGTCAATTTGCACATTCCAGGGATCACTAGTAAAGTAACTGTTGTCATAATATTTTTTCTTTTAATATTAAAAAGTATTCAGACCACACAACTGAATCCTGCCCTACAGAATCTTCAAAATTCTGTGCTACAGGATGTACATGTGTAATTCCATTCAGTTGTCTGGTAGACACATGTGCATTGCAGGGCATAATTTGGCCCATCATTATGTTTTCCTAACATAAATTAACATTTTTCCCAAGCTACCAAGCCAAACACAACAATAACTACTGCCAGTATCTCTACAGTAAGATCTAAATATAAACTCAGTGGCTATAAGATGCTTACCATAGTGTTGTAATTTGGATCAATATTGAAGACTGGAGAAGCGCTGATCTTTTTGGAAAGCTGCCCATCATTCTTTGCTTTCCTTATAACATCATAAATGGGGTTTGGAGGTTTCTGATCATGTAGAACTTTTTTCAGCTGGTTTTCCAGGCGTTGTGGGGCATCATTAACTACTTCAAAAACCCCAAAGTCAGGGTTAAATTTAACTGGCTGGGCAAAAGTCTACAAAAAGAAGTTTGGAAAGTTTTTAGCACTGTAATAAGGGAAATATCTCATTTAAGAAAGTTACTTTTTATAGTATAGCTGCATCCTACAGAATACAAGCTGGTATTATGAGGCTTCTTTCTCTTGATTCTAATTCACTCTAGATCACAGACCATTCTTTTTCAGATGCAAATTATAGATCCACTGCACAAATGCCTAGAACATATAATTCATAGTGACTTCAACAACTGTTCTGCAAGAAACTACTTTAGATACCAGATCAGATCTCCAGTATTATTTTCCCATTTACTACCACAAACAGGCAAGACTTGAAAAGATTAGCAATGAAGCTGACTTTTTAAATGTGAAAGCATTTGAGGAGGATGAATCTGAAGATTCCCAAATATAAGAAAGGCTTTTCCCCATAGTATTACTTGTAGGTCAAGCACCTGCCATAACCTATGGCCTATAGTGAATATACAGCACTACAACAGATAGATACGGTAGTACCCATGAGGCAGACCAAACTTCATCTTCACCTACATAATTTTAACTTTTGTCAACACACACACACATAAAAAAAAAAAAAAAAAAAAAAAAAATCCCCGCATTGTACATTTTAAAACAGATCGCAGAAATCTTTCATCTTTTAGCTCTCATATTAAATATTTCCTTTTCTTCTACATATTTCTACATATCTTTCAAGTGAGGAGGGGAAAATATTGATGGATTTTACAGAAATCTTGGGAGATAACCAAACCCTTTATGAAACTGAGGCTATACACAACCAGAGCATAAGTATCTCCATATTGAGCTGGAGGACTAGCGGACATGTCGTATTTAAGAACTGAAGAAAGCAGGAGGGAAAAATCCTGGCCATATCCAGATCCAGTGCCAAGACTTTTTTTTGGCGTTGTTCCAACTAGGATCCCACCTGGTGTTTGTACAGTTGTCGTTCCCCTGCACTTAATGAGATTATTATATTTTTTCAAGCACTGTATTTTTCATTTCCTTGAACTTCTTCATGTATCACAGTATGCATATGGAAGCATATATATATACACACACAGACATAATTCATACACGTACTACATATGTTGAATACATGCTACATATAATATAGAAGTATATTATAAACCAATTTTATTCTTCTTTACACCTACGTAAGTCCAAAGCAACCATGTCAGTGTCAGCTATTTTGTTGCTTCTGTTTGAAGCACCTTTGTTGATAAATGTCTTACAGAGGAATGCCCCAAATCAACCCATGTGGCTGCAACATGTGGTTACAACATTCCCTGCTTGTCCCATAATGTCTCGCTGCGGAGGCTCAGCCTGGCAAAGCACGTAGCACGTGAGAGCTTTAAGTATATGATTAGGGCCTATGCCATCAGACTGTCACTTGTCAGAGCCGTGCATTGAATTGCAGTAGTCTGTTGAGTTACCTAACTTCAGTTGAAAATCAAGGCTTGTTTTTTGTTCTCTGACACCTCTTTCGGCATTAATTTTCTCCAGGGTACTCTGCAGGTTTTAGTGCTTTTTCTCCAGATGTACCAAACAGCATTTAAAAGAGGCTTTTATGTGTTGTTTTATGTGTTCTCTCTACTTCATTCCGACCTGCTCCCCATTTGTTGTGCATACGTTTCACTTAGTTTCAAACCTAATTTGGGCAGCTACTAACTTTTAAGAGACTAACTGTGCAACCTTAATAATCTCCAAATGTATTCTTTCTCATTTTTTGTGTGTTTTTAAAATGGAAACAGAAGAAAATACACTAAGTAACAAGGTGCTTCAGTCTCTCAGAATTGGAAATGCACTTGCTTGCAGAAAAAAAGCAAACAAAATGCAAATTCCATAATCTAGGGTTGCATGACTAGATATGACCAGATTATTTTAGTACCATGTCATTCAAGTTGAAAACTAAGCAAAGAGGACAAAGTTTGTCACACATACCTGCTTTTACTAAATCCTGTTTAACTTACTCTAGATTTTTCAATGCACATTCTCATTCACTGAACGGAAAACATATGGTAACTTTAATATAGCGAAACAGATGCCAATGGCAAGTTTTAAATTGTAAAGTGTATTGCTATTTTGGATGTCCAACTATGAATCATTTATAAGACATACACTAATGGAACAAAAGGACATACATGGGTAAGAGGATTAAGACTTCACACAGTACATACAGAATCACAGAATCATCTAGGTTGGAAGAGACCTCCAAGATCACCTAGTCCAACCTCTACTTCACTGAAACAGGTGGTTCTGGTCCAAAGTTTTGAGGTATAGACCAAGTTGTAGTTTACTTATCCCCAGGTATAATTATCACCAGCAAGATAGCATCTGAAGTACTATATCCAGTTTGGGGTCTCCAGTACAAGAAGAATGTGCATAAAATTTAGTAGACCCAGCAGAAGACTTCTGAGATTTTCAAAGGCTGAAGCACTTGCTCTGTGAGGAAAAGCTGAGGAAACAGAGCTTGTTTATCTTGAAGAGCTCTGGTGTGAGACCTAGCAGCGGTCTGACAGTACTTACAAGGAGATTACTGAGAAGACAGGCTTTTCAGAGAGGTACATGGTGAAAGGACAAGAGATGATGTTCATACACTGAAATAGAAGAGGCTCCAACTGGATATAAGAAGAAAAAAAAAAAAAAAACTGATAGTAGGATAACTGGAATTGGGACAAACTGCCCAAAGAGACTATGGAATATGTTGTTGGAGATTTGCAAGCAACCTGGTCTCAGCATTAAAGCACTGACCCTGCTTTGAACAGGAGGCCAGACTACAGACCTCCCCAAAGCCCCTTCCAGCAGGAAGTGCAAGTCCCAAATTCTACCAGATAGAACATCTCATCAAAGCATCATATAAAAACAAATTAGAACAGTTTAAGCCTTCCTGGGGAAGTGTATTTCACTACCTTGCTTAAGAAAACTAGAATGATAAATCAGAATGCTTTTATAGGCATAATGAAAGAGGAGGTCATGACCTTCTTAAATCATCCTCACCACAAAAATAAAAATGATAATGTTATGATAAAATCAAATAGGAACATATACACACACACAAAAAAAGCTGATTTCTTTGTAGGAAGCATTTTCCAAGTTACAGGACAGGGCAAAGAGTCTCTCAGTTCTCTCAGCATATGAAAAACAAAAACTTTGGAACAAAACACATGATCTAACCATTCCCACACATTACAACCACAAAAAAAAAAAAAAAAAAAAGGCTCAATACCCTGTAGCAAAACTAAAGCTTTTCCCACAGAAGCCAAGCGCCATAAAATCCTATAATGTTTCACAGGACAATGATGGGAGAGGTTTATGGCACCACCAATATGCTGGGTCATTGCAATAACAAGGAATTTCTTCAGTGAAGATGACTATGTTGTGTTAAGGAGTAGATGATAGCCTACACTATAAAAGAAGGGAAAAAAAATATCCATGCCAATCTAATATACTAAGAAATGCCTTTCTTACCCCAAATTTGGCAAGTGCTTTAGCTTTTTATGGACAAGTAAAATACAATAACCAAAGACTAAAAGTATCAATGCATTCTTCCCTACATTCTTTTTCTAGTTTGGGCCAGTTTTTGATCCTTTGAAGATAAAGAGGAAAAACTCCAGAGCCAAATTATACTTCAAGATGTTAAAAAATAAAAATAAAAATAAAATTTAAAAAAAAATCCGTTTTGGCAGGAGTCTTGAAATTTGGGATTCATATATTATCAGCTTAGCACAATAGAAAGGATCAACAAGGATTTGAGAATACTAACAAATAAGCTTACTAACTCTATAATCTACAGGCAATTCCCCCCTTGGCTCCAGTATGACCAATATAACTCATCGTAGTTAGCTTCAGAAAAAATCTCCAAGCAAACAACAAAAAGATGTTTTCACACTGTGGTACAGCAATACTATTGAATAAATAAACAATTGCTTGTACATTTTGACAGCAAAGAAATTTTGTGGCTGTCAAATGCACATTGATTATGGTTTCAGCTTAAGAATAAATAAAATACATAATTCTGAAATCTAAAGTTATACACTTAACTGAAGGGAAGGCAAATTTCCCTCAGTCCTCCCAAAACAGAAACCAAAACAGCATCCATCACCATGTTGCCAGGATATCAGACATATAAATCTTACTGTCCTCTGCCTTAACAGTTTTCAGATATACTTAACTTCAGATACAGTTAACAAATGCGTAAATATGCTCACCACATCCCACCCCGAGTAATATAGTTTGATCCCAAGAGAAACAGAATGACCACAGCTTGGCTGCCTCTTAGGTTAAGGCCCTGAAAGGGTGGGAATGAATAGAGACCTCATCCAGGAACTTTGCCAAAACTTCTTTAAGAAGGGTATGTGTATATCATAAATAAAAGTCAGTGAGAATCCAGACCAGAAAAGAATTTGAGCAGCTCTAGGAAGTGCCTGGAAAATTCAGGCTGCACATGGTCAATGCCAAATCTCCCATTGACTTCAGTGAGTCCAGGATTCCCCTTCCATTGATGAGTAAGATGCAAGTCACAGTCACACACCACAATATAACAACGAGAGGAGCATTTTAGGTAAACCTACTACCAATAAGAAGAGAAGTCAGGAGAGCTTTTTTTGCCTCCTTGTATATCAGTGCAAGTTTTTGGCCTGGATAAAACTCAACATAATATGTATGTAAGGCCTCACTGATACAAATGTGTTTTGTTGTTGTTGTTGTTTAAAAAAAATGGGTTGTAATGGCTCCTGCAGCCTCCTTCCATACACCTGGAAAAGACAAGCAGAAACTAATGGGCCTGCATTGATATCAATGATATCAAGCAATCTACCTGCAGTATATTGTGTCTTCTATCCTTGTGGCCCTATTAATACATCTCTGTAAGGTTCTTTTTCTTTTTTTATGAGTGGAGAGCTTTTATAGTGGGAATGAGTTCTAAAAGAAGTAGGTCTTCAAATCTGAAGTTGATAAAACTGTGGTCACTTCGTAGCTTTCCAATGCAAAGGAAACCCACAGCCAGGGACTTGCCACCAAGGGTACCATCTCCCAAATGCAATTCAAATGAGGTACAAGTAGCTCAGTTGTCTGTAGTGAAATTCTTCAAGCAGGCTGAACAGAGCGCGTCTTCATCAGGAGCTGGTAGTTGGAATTGGTAACTGGAAGACGAGAGGCAAGGCCCCAGTATGGACTTGGGTGTGGAACGAATAGCAGGTAGGAGAACGAGAAACAAGTTGACATGACTGCACTTTCTTACCGAGGCCTACAACACAGAGCTGGACAGAGATTGCAGACTTCTGAGTTTTCATTCCTGGATAAGCATAATCTTGGATGTTTTAATCGAATAAAGATTCCAGTGCTAGGGATTCCTGACCAGCTCAAAATGGAAATGCATCCATACCGATGTTTCTCTTAAATTTTTCATTTTTAATTATTTACTATGGAAAGTGTAACTTGTTTGTATGCCATGTGATTGATTGCTGCTGCTGTGAAATCACTGTACTACTGGCAGTAAGTGCCCTCATGGGATTTTTTCTATTATTTTATCTTTCAAAAGTATTTTCCTTATAAACTGTCTTCCATTACAATACGTAGTTCTTTGGAGTACATAGATATTCATGTCAGATTTTCTGATGATTATTATGTCTATATTATTGCTTAAAGGATATTTTGTAAATCAAAGGAAAAAAAAATGTGCTGCTATAGCAAGTTCCCAGTGATATAATTTTCCATACACCAGAGGTGCATTATAAATCAATACAGAGACAGGCTCTTAAAATAAGCACGTATTACCACTGATTTCTTGTATCAAGTCACACAATATTTTCAGTTTAACTTGTTGCCTAACTACTAACACACCTGGGTAATACAGTTTCTAGGCAACAGCATATAAGCACAACAAGAATAAAGCAATGGAATTTTCAAGGCGCTGTTTTAGTAGAAGTGTTCTGAGAAGGAGAGGGAAGTTGGGAATATAAAATATTCAAACCGCAGAACCCAAAGCATTAATAGAACTTAATCCTGCAGAGGGTAAATCCCCAAGAAAAGATCAAAGAGAAAATAAATCCAATTATGAGAACACGACAAATAAACATAGCTAATACATCTTCTGTTTTCATGAAAGTTCATAAATAAATAAAGAGAGACCATGTGTGGTTTTAGAAACCTACCAAGATTACCAGCATAAAACAGTGTTTACTCAGGACTGTCTGTGAACTCTTTTCTGTGGGCTTCAAGAGCAGTCAGAAGTGCCTGGACAATTGCTGCATTTCAGAGCTGCTGAACTGAGCCAGGACTCTGGGCTGAGGAGCCCTGTGAGGCCAAACAGAATTTTGGCCTCTAAAAGATGTCCTGAAATCTGTGCATATCCAAGGAGACCCAGATACTAAGCAGGCTGAAGTTTTTTTCCCACTCCATCCTCTGTGATTTTGGGAAAACCTGAAGCATAGTTTCCAAATAAGCAGGGAAGGCGTGGAGGATGGTATTTCTGTGCTAAGAAAAATCTGGCATATAGATGGAGGCCTCACTTTAAAGGCTAGGTAGTTAGGCTTGGATTTAGGCAATTATCCTGAAGCAGCTGCAGAAAAAGAGAGAGAAACCCAACACTCTCAACATACATTTCCTTCTGGCTGTGTCTCCATAGCTTTGTAAAAATTTTTCTTAGGAATCTTGCAATGAGGTGAAAGTGTATAAAGTCTGAGATACTGCTAGAAGTTAGTACCACTTCTGTGCACAAAACCCACACTCTGATATGGTTGTTTTAAGCTTCCAGATTCTATTTTCATATCAAAAATTGATATAGGCATCCCATGCGCAACTCCCATTTGGCGTATTTTAAACAAATGTGTGATATGGTTTAGTAAGTACATGAAAGTGTAGATCAACTTGGTAAGCCTGAATCCTAACTGAATTTATTCCAATACTGGCCAAGGAGCATCCAAGAAATATTCTGCCCCTTCCTGTTGCTAGTAGTGATTCCTACCAACCAAGTTGCAGAAATGAGTATATGCAACATGTTTGGCTGCAGTGGATTAATGTGGGGCAACTCTGGGGTAGATTGTTTGGGAGGTCCCATGAGAACTTCAAGTGACAGTCTGTGCCAGCACGCAGGGGAATACCTATGTGATGTTTGCCAATGGAGAAAATGGGGACCTACTAAGTAAAGAGTATTAAGATGAAGTCAGGTGAAGTTGCCACATTGAGGGAATAGGACAGTATACGTAACTCGTCTGAGAATGTGGGGAGACAGGGTAGTTGGTGGGGAAAAGGAACAAAGTATAGGGCAAATGGTTATATATAGGGCACTGGATCTGCTGATCTAACTGCTGGATCAGCACACAGAATACAGTGTAAGGCTGCATCCTTCTAGCTACAGATGGGAGGGGGAAAAGAGGGGAGCACCAATTTTGAGGCCTTCACAGACATGAAGAAACACAGTGTTGGTTCCTAGGCTAGAATTTTTATTAACTGCTGACTGCATTGCCAGAAGAACTTAAATGACAAACATTGGTTTTATCACCATGTATTTATTCCATCATACTGGAATAAAAGTGGACTCCTTATATTTTTTACGTAAGCATTTATGTATCTTTTTCATTTACTGTTCATAATATTTTGGTGCACTGTAAGTTAAATAAGTAAATTTGGAGGAGAAAAATCCGTCCCCAGAAGTGCTATTTTCTTGACACTGATAATTACATTAAATAGTAAGAGTTACTACCATTAAAATATGACAAATTGTAAAAGCCATTTAGCTTCCTTGTGGCAAAAATGCAAAATGTTCTAAGATGGATTACCTTATTACTAATCTTAGTAAGGTGTTTCTTGTATTTTGAAAAGGATTTCTGTAAGGTACTTACTGGAAGACTCAAAAATTCATTGAAGTAGTCCACAAGCATATCATCTGTGGCTAAGCAGTCTTCCTACGGAGACACAAAACCAGAAAGCAAGGCTTATAGTAATATATGCTAACAAGTTTTGAATGCACTGTTGCCTCAAACAATGTTTTTTTTTTTCATGAGATATGACATGCAAACTTTTGTAAAATGTTATTTCTCACTTTTGAGAATATAGTCATTGCGTCATCTTTATATTCTGGCCATTGCACACCACTGAGGTACTTAACAATTTAAAAAACACACATAAAGTTAAATCCTTTGCCAAGAAATTTACAGATAAAGCCTTTGTAAACCCAGCAGATTCTAAATGCTGGACACCTGCATGTTTACTTTTGAAAAAACGCATAATCTAATAGTCTAGAAATTCCCCACATTATACCTTTCTCTCTCCCACTGAGGAATGAGAAGAGTATAAACGTTCAGCAGAGCCTGCTTCTACTCCCACAGTACTGCTTGGAGATGGTTTAGGGAATGTTTAGGAAACAAAAGCAAATTTTCTGATCTATAATTTGGCTCACCAAGTAAGCAGTATATGCCACACCTGGAATCTGACAAAACTGGGAAGCTTCCAGTTGACTTCATCAGAAGTCAAGTCTGCATCTACAGGTTTTGGTACCTGTCTGACACCTCTTATTTAAATACTGCAAATAAGACTCATAAACTGCCAGTAAAATACAGTTGTCATCTGTTATACTGTTGTTGAATCAATAAATATGAATCCCAACCTTACCAATACCACCACCCCTGATTTAAATTCGACAAAAGGTAGAAGAACACTATTATATTTGTCTTCAGAAATCTGCCTTCAGTATCATGAAGACTTCTGAAAAGTTTTAACAATTCCTTGAATATTATTTCTGCCTTGCAACACAAGGAGAATGCACCCAAGTCAAATCTGTTTACCAGTATCAGCAAAGATTTTATGACCAAAATCTTTTTCTCTTTCACAAGTTCATAACATTCAAATATATTAGTGAGGTAGAGTGTTAAAGAGAGGTTACACACAGCGCCAGTCGTATCATTTGTAGACAGGCAACATCTTGATCCAAACTCCACAGAGTCTGAACTAATTAAGGATAGTTTATCTTCAGCAAGGATGAAATCTCTTCTAATCTACTCTTAATATGAACTCAGGAAGGTCCCTATGTGCTGCATAACAAGCCACAACCACCCCAGTGGTGTTTGTCCACTCTTCGTCTGCCAACATCTATTCCTGAACACTTGTGGTGACTGCTTTGACTGATACAGGAAAAGCACGTTAGTTCATGCTCATTCCTGGAAAAAGCTGACAACACTGAAAGCAAGGCTTTCTGCTTTACAGAGATCATGCTTTTTGATTATTTGGATCACAGGCCCATAATCCAGTGCAGTTGTAGTACCATGGACCTGGAGATGTTAGGGTACTGATCATATTTACCAAATTGTCTGAACTAAAGCATTTTGAAGTCAACAGAAAATTCTCCCACTAATGCCACTAGGCAGTCAATAAGATCCATAAATCTCAATTCAGCAAGTATTAACACAATTAACAATGAAAATAATTAGAAACAAACTGCTGTTTGCCTCACATTTGGTTTGGGTAATGCACAATTAGATTTCAAACTGATAAAGATGAATCTGAAGATTGCAATATATATAATACACCATTCACATTTCACTGTTTCAAAGGACTTATTCAAAACAATTCATTTATTACTGGCTGAAGTATAAGCTGCTGAAGAATACGCAGGTAACATGTGTTTTTAATTTGTAAGGAATATAATTCTCTGTAGTCCCATATAACAGCAAGAAATATAAACACACTGGATCACTAATCAATAAAATGTTTATGATCTTATTAATGCAAGCTTTGCTACTTACTGCATCTATTGATATACACAACATGCTTTCCTCAGGTTCTTTTTTTTTTTTTTTTGTGGTCAGTCTTATTTTCATTTGAAAGCATAGTTGCACTTTCATATTTGCACATTATAGGTTACAGAGCTGAATATACAATATTATAACTTAGATTTTTTTTTGTGCCAGGAAGACTTTTAATTTCTTCCCATGATAGCTTTCCTCCTATACAGTCAAAATTATACCTAGAAAAAGCTGCTTTCCAATTGCAGTTGGAAGTCGATTTGCTAAAAATTGGTCAAAAAATATGATTTTAATGAAATAGATGACAGTTTTGCCTTCATGCAATTTTTGTGTAAAATACAGCTTGTACAAATTCTATCAGTCTTTTAACATTGAAAGGAATTTAAAACTTATTTCTACAAAGGAATGCAACTGTTTCTTAGATATTTTGAGGAAAAGATTGTTAAATCTGTCTTATTGAACCAAACTTGTTGATTGTTTCCTTCCTTCAACCTATTTCACTTTTCATTTTCATCTTTATTCTTCACAGTTTTGTTTCTCCTTTTTCTTTCTTTCTTTTTTTTTTTTTTTTTAACTGTTTTTCAAACTAAGTGTTTTCCTTTGTCTGAGAAAGTTGTAAGACATTGTTCTGTCACTCCATACTTAGAAGAGGGAATAAATAAGAAAACAAAAAACAGTTTCCAGTAACTTTTTTGTTGTTGGTTTTGCTCTACTATTACATGATGAAATGACTGATCAAGCCTTATAAAGCATACTTACAAATACGTCTTCTGTTATACATGGAGGCTCTGAAATAGAAAAATGAACTGTTATACATTGTACAAGCAATACAATCAAGTTTGTTCAACTATGAGCACTGAGCAGAAACAAGAAGTAGTGAGGCATGACAACCTTCTTGGATATTCTGCAATAAAACAATATAGCTGAGGAAATAAAACAAACTCTAAGAAAATGCAGAAATGTTAGTCCATACATAAAAAAGTCAAATATCACAAGAATGATTTAAATATAATGAAAATATCATTTAACTAGATTTTTTTTTTCTGATATATATCAGCTAACTTCTTGTCAACTTTCCTCAGCAAAATTGATGACTAGAAGCTTGCCGGTCTTAATGAAAACACAAATTTGCAAGAGGCTCTGGGAGCCTTGAACAGCAAGTATTGTGAATCATAAGATTAAAATTTAAAAACAGATGAGTTTGGGGTGTTCTCAAATAGCCAAATCCCACTCATTCCAGGAAAAGTCTCCATCTTCCGTGATACCACTTAAGACAGTACAGCTCTCTCTTCAGATTAATTAATTTTGCTAAACAAGTTTAAACCTAACAGTTCCAAATCCTTCTCCTTTTTATCACAGTCTCTGAACTTGAGACGACCACGCCAGGGGTCAGACTTGTGTCTGGCATGGAGTCAGTTCATTACCCTGTTTAGAAAGCGCTACATACCAGTGGTAAGCCTCTTCGACTGCATGCTGGAGCTACACACAAAAGGGCCGGCATCCACCCCTGCAAGCTGACAACCTCATTTGCAAAGGTGAAATCCTTCCCTGCAGGTCAGAAATAGAAGTTGCAGAGTTGCAGGGCCTGGCTCTGAACTCCTGGTCTGCACTAAGGCAGCCTGGCTCTGCTGTGGCTCATGGCAAGCCCAGGTTGCTATGGCACTGCAAACAATGCATGGGACTCACATATCAGGCACGCTTACGATACGGTCCCAAAAGAGATGCCTGGGAAACAGGAATTTGAGGATATTCGAAGGAAAAAGAAAAAAACACTCTCTTCTCAACCAACCTAGGCAGTTCTTAGTCCAAAATGATATTCAACTTTTCTCCTACATTAGCAACTCTCTTCAGCCAGTTGGGATATTGCCCTAAAAAAAAATCTCAAACCATACGATTAACGACCAACGGATTTACATCATAAATCCGTATCCTTAAGTGAGGCTGGATCCCAAGTAACAAAGCAAGTCCCATCTGTGGTAGAGCCAAGTAAGAAAAGGAGAGGAGCTTGGCGTTCCTCAGGCCGAGCTGAAACCAGGCCTGAGGAACTGCTTCCAGGCCCTGACTTAGCAGAAATCCAAAGGCAGCTCCGTTTTCCCTCACTTAGGGAGATTATAAACGGCCTAGGGGGGAGGAGAAAAGACGTTGAGAAGTTGAAGAAAGCCTCCCAGAACGTTGGTGGGCTCAAGGAGATATGGGATATAAGAGAAAACCATATTTCTGACACGTTTAGCTGAAGCTGCACATGAGGGAGGAATTCATGCTCCTAAATGTGAATTTCAGTGGATTTTAGCTACTCTATAGTTGAGATATGAAAACTTCCTACTTAGTGGGTATCTGATCCTAGAACTGCTTAAATTCTTCAGTCACCTACAGGTGTTTTTTTTTTTTCTTGTTATTGTTGTTTTTCCATAAAATCTCCCTCAGAGGTTTTAGTGCTGCATATTTCCAGAACAGCACTGATCCAGTAGCTTGGCATAAATCCCACTGGGATCAGACGCAGTACAAAAGGTCATGTGTACAAGTTACATAAAGGTCACCTTTAAGAAGCCTAATCCCAGACCTACATGCAAGAAGGACCTAAAATGGACAAAGAACATCCAATTTCCAGCAAACTCTTCTCATTGTGCCCATTTTCAAAGAACTGTACAGTATCTCCAGACATACTCCAGGTGTGGAAAAAGGATGATTGTAATCAATACACAACTTTGGTGGAATTTATGATCAAATAAAGCAGGAGAAACACATATGCTGAAGGACTACAACTTACAGCCCAGGAACTGACAACCACCAAAAACAAACAAGCAGCAAATCTAGTATCTCAGAGGCAGGGAAAAATTGCTTAATTTCCTGGAAAGAAGTGGTATTTTACAGCCTTTACTTCAAATGTGCGTTGCCACTCACGGGAGTGCCTGCCCAAATACCCTGATCATTGCTCTAATTACTAAATACCAGAGTAATGCCTCTAATTGTCCTGGTGGAGTGCTGTTTGCTCTCAATTTGGCTTTTTAGTGTGTTTTGTTTTGTCTTGTTTTTTCACATAAGGGAATAGCAGTATTTCCAAAAACCTAAGAAATAAGTCTGAATAATATTGTAGCCAAGATACACATTTTGGCCAAAAGCTTGATATGTCTGAAAAGTATACTCAACAGAAGCAAAGAACAAAATATAAAGTTTCAGTCTCCCAACCTAAGTAAGCTACACTTTAATTTTTGTGGTCAGTATTCTGACAAATTATTAACCACTCATAAGCAAAGCTCTCTATGTAGCTTCTATTCAGTAAGAGGTGAGAGATTAACACCAAATGACACATTTAAACACATGATTTCTTAGTGTCGTGTATCAGGACACGTTCTGTTGTGATTATGAAATATTTCAAATGGGTATACCTTGCATATATGTAAGAGAAATATTCATAACCAGATAACCCATAAAATGTAAAGTGAGATCTTTCCAACAGGCAGCAGAATTGCATGGCCTTTTATATGAGACTGAATGGTCTTATAACCAAACTACTTAACCCAATTTTAAATCTTTAAATTAAGATTCAAGGGAGGATTTTGCCCCTTTCCCCCACCCTTCTCTTTTTCTTTCTGACATTGGTTTAGATATAATCTTTGGTGTATTACATTCTCTTAAACTTCCGTACTTGCTTGTAATTTTACAAGAACAAACAACAATAGGAACATGATGAATGAATCTTTTTTAAAATACAAAGTGGAAGCCACAAGTCAGCTTAGATAGAAATGAAGTCTGGAAACAAGTCAATAAAAAAAACAATAGTCCTTTTTCTCTCCCGTCATCTGGTGTATTTTGGTATAAAACTCTTAGGTCTTTGGTCTCTTTGTAGTATGCTTCAAAGACTGCATTTTGGAGGGAGCTCATCAGGAAATACACACTGTACTCTCATGGAGAATCTGTTCGCAGTCATCATTGCTTTCTCATTCTCTTAGTTATCAGCACACATTTAAATTGACCAGTGTGTGTATGTGTGTTTGGAGAAACAGAACCTTTCACTCTTTGTTATATATTGCCAAATAAGGTTCATCATCTGATAAAATTGGAATATAAGTGTTCAGCTCATTTCTCTCCTCTTCCACATTTTTCTTTCTATACTTTTCTCTTATTTTAATTTTGATTAATATTTGTTTTAACAGAGGTGCAGACCTAAAAAGCATTTCATAAATATAATCAAAGCTATAATCCACCCCAAAGAGCATCTGATCATGTAGAAAAGATGAATGGCTGGACAGGACAGAGAACAAGTTACAAAGGTTACACTGGTAAAATCCTAAACAGAAATAAAAAAAATAAAAAAAAAAAAAAGAGGACATCTCAAGTTATTAGCATTTTAACAAAATGTTAGCCAAGCAGAAGGCCCACACAGCTTTGCAAAGGAATATAAATTAGAGGATAACGTAAATGGGTCCTATCCATCCCCACTGGCGTCTCCCTCTTCTGCTCATTACTGAAGAGCCATTTGGAGATGGCTCAGTCAAGACTTGTTATTGTCCCTTTCACCCCATTTCTCTAAAACTTGAAGTGTTCCTAGGCTATCAAACATTTGCCAGGAGCAGTGTTTTAAAGCATCACCTAGACAAATCAGAGCAAATCTGCTGAGACAACTTTGCACCTGAAGAAACAAGCCTATAGGCTATGACAGCCTGCTGGGTGAACAAGTCTCCTTGTGACTTCTTCCAGTGAAGAAGAGAAACCGGATTGCTCCATTAAATTCAGATGTCCACTTGTCCTTTTTGGTGCTAACCTGTGTTTGATTTCCATCAATGGTCACGGTGAAATCATGAACACCTCCATAATTAATGACTTTCAAACCTAGTAAATAACATTTTTTAAAAAATGCAGTTAGACATCTAGCCATCAAGGGCAGCTACGAATGAATTGCCACTGATTTCAATAGGAACTTTCCATCTCAGGTATACGTGGGCACTTCATCATATGTTATCCTTAATGCTTAACTACCCTTACAAAAATCCACCCTTACTTGAACATAGCCATTCTTTCTCTTTTGGATGATCGCCACATACTTTTTAGCTTTTGCATCTGTGAAAGCAGCGATCTCATGATCAGAAAACAGGTGCTAGGAAGCCTGTTTAAATATTGACTACAGGGCTGCCAAAATGGGAGTCAGACCCTGAGGGGAAAGCATGAATTCATCACCAGATAGCTGGTCCTTCCATGCCTGGAAGGATTATAGTAGCAAAATGGCAGAAGGCAGCTGTTGCAGTGGCATGTCCCCCATGTGTGGAGTCTGATAATACAGGTTTACAGCATGGCTTAACATGATCCTGTGGCTGTTGGAAAACATTAAGGCAGACACCAGAAGAAATAGTTATTAGGAAAACAAGCACTCACTTCTGAAAGGAGAAAAAATATATCCCCGAATATAGTCTAGGTGAAAAGAAAAAAAAAAGTGCTTAAGATAGGAAGAGTTAAATAGCAAAGGTGGAGATGCAAGGGAGCCTGACCTGTACAACAGTAAATATATGGATGGCCAGTGGAGAACATTCTCTGCCTTGTCTATGTCATCAATGGCTTGTGGATTCCTGTAACAAGTCTTATTCTACCAGGACAAGGCAGAGGCGTCTTATCACATCTAAAGAGTTTATTTCAAGTTTGATTCCCCTTTCCTTATCACAAACCTTAGGAAAAAAATAAAGAAAGTACAGAGACATTCCTGGAAATTGAATTAGAATTTGGTAGAACCACCTAGCAACTTATGATGCATATTTGTACTCTTGCTACCTTGTACATATCAGCTACCTTCTTCATACCTGATCTCTTCAGAAATTTCCATTATCACCTTCAGAGAAGAAGTGCTAGAATTTTAGGAGAATATGGCAGCATCTTTCCTAATTTTGGAAAGGAGCATTAATACTTGATTGGAAAAAAAAAAAAAAAAAAAAAAGCTATTCAGCAAAATTGTCGCAGTTTGAAGAAGAGTCTTAGAAATAGTCATTTCCTGAAGACAACATAAAAATCAGAAAAGAACTACTGGACCCATAGCTATTAAGCCTCATAGAAGATTTTAAAAAAAAAATGGCATGTGAATAAATTTACAGCATGGCAGACAATTTATTGCTAGCAGCCCTACTACAGTTAACATAACCTAGCTTTCAAATGAAACAAGATACACAGATCAGAATAACCTATTGCAGATATTTCTCGCAGAGGTTTCAGTGTCAGGGGATGTATTAGAAATTTTGGCACTGTGTATGAGAGATTGCACTGTCACTGTCTCTTCTCTGTTTCTCATGTAGATAAAATGAGTCATTGTTTGTGATGCATTTTAGTAATGCTAGTTCAAGCTTTACAAGTTTATACAACTAAAACTAAGAAGTGGTGATAAACAAGTTTCATGACTTTCTTTTTCCTCCTGGTGTTACTTGTAGCTTGGTTTCAAGTTGGATCAATTCTTTGATCTTGCTTTCACAGGTGTTTTATCCAAGTGTAGGGCTCATGTAAGAGACATAAGCAGTAGCTTCAGTAGATAGGAATAATATATGCCAATAATGCTGAACATGACCTTTGACAAAATCATTGCCTGGCAGCAGGTAGCACATACCCAACAAGAAACAGTAAATGCACGCATGCCTTCGAGTCTCACTGTTACAAGCAAGCAGGTGTCAACAACAGCCCCCAGGCCCAGGATTCCCCAGCTGACAGCTAAGTTATCCACATGGGATATTACTGATGCATCCAGCCTGTGAATTCATAATAGCACCAGTGCTGTTTCAGGCAGCACCTCCTGCTGACCACTGATCCAGACTTTTGCATTACACTGCCGTGGCTGCTTGTCCTGCACTGTAAGGAAGCAGACAGGGAGACCAATCCACCTAAGAAAATATCAGGAAATAAAGAGATTTCATATACATTATTTTCCAGAACAGCATAGCACCAACACGCAGGTCGTAAGAGTGGCGTAAGAGTCAATAACTAATAGGAGCTCATAAAGATTTCAAGGCTTCTGAAAAGTAGACAAAGTTACAGCTTTCTCCCCTCATTTATTCTTCTTTCCTGCCTATTGCTCTCCTGGACTTCAGGACTATCTAGTTAAAGAATAAAAAATTCCCAAGTTAGCACTCCAGACTTCATCTGACAAGCTTCAGCTAAGAAGAAATGCTGTGATTCTGGTATAGATTAAAAACTTCCATGGGAATACTGGGATACTTAGCCCCATCCCAAATTTGATTTTTTAAAAGTTAATATTTCCCCTTTCTTGTTCATTGAAGCCACCAGAGCATCAATTAAATATGAAAAAAGATACAAAACAATTTTTCCCGTCATCGTTTTAAAATGTGATGGACAGTTACATTTTGCAGCCAGCACCAGGCTGGCATAGGGACTGCTGGATGATCAAGTCTGTGGCTGAGACAGAGGAATGGAGCCTGTTCAGGCCAACCTTGCCTGATTGCTGTAGGACCTGGCAGCGTGCCCACCCTGCAAAAGAAGCTCTGAAGAAATAATACTCTCTCGATCGCTTCCCAGGATGCCACTCTTCCCATGGAGATTTGAAGATTTTGGTATGCAGCTCCTGGGGACAGGAATTACGGCCATCCTTGCTTCCAGCTATTCAAAACATTTTGCATTTGTAATGTTGAGCTGGTGTGCAAAGGTTAAAGAAAAAAAAAATAACACACAATTTAAAGTTTTCTTCTGAAACAAAAACCTTTGGTGCCCCCTTGTGATAAAATGCTTTCATCAGCAGAATGTGTGCAGTTGAAATGCAGGTCTATTTACAGTGAGAAAAGTAGCTTGGCCCTTGAGACACATTCACATTTCAGTTAACTGAGCAAAGCATTTCCTGGAATTAGTTTGTTTTCTTGTTGTCCATTCCTTGTTGTATGATGTTCTCTCTAGGTGATGATAATTATTTAAACTAAAGAAGAAATCCAGAACAGGACCTAGATGACTGCACCAGCAAGCATTTATGTTTGGAGCAGAGAACAGTATCCATATCTTGCCTTTCACAATGATTTAAAAATAAATAAATAAAAGCTTCTTACTGTGCCCATTTAGAATTCAGAGTCTTGAACCATTTCTTGACAGAAACACCTTCCAAACAGCAAGGCTGGAGAATAACTGTATCTCACCAATAGCTTTTGAACTCCAAAAAGCACACAGTGAGAAAGGGAAAACAAGAATCAGGAAGGATGAAAGAACCTGAAACTCCAACACTTTAGAGGAGCATTTTTCCTTGTAGAAATTTTGAAAGATAGGAGAATGTTCTCAACACAACCAATCTTTGTGTTTGAAAACAAAGCTGTTGCTATTGCTGCAATCTGTGTAGCATCTAATCCATCAGACCATGCACCAGAAAAATATATGGGATTCAAAGCGGAGGAAAAAATAATTTTGGATATCAGTGACCAATATATAGACAAGTCGTTGAGCTCCTTGTGTACTGTCACAATGAAGCAATTCTGTGAGGCATGTTCTTCAGGCCCTGAATAATTTCCTACACTCTAAAGACTTAAAGAACACTAACATCTGCTCTGTGAACATGAGATTGGAGCCCTCTGTTTATGGAAGAGAAGCACTTTAGGGTGATAATCAATGTTTCTGCTGAAGTAGAAGACCACTGCACAGGTCTAATTCTGCAGTTCCAAATGATAAGCATAGCTTCTAACAAATGTTTTTATCTAGTCTACTAACACTTCTCAGCTAACTACCCACCTTTTGCCAGAAGTTACTATCCCTCTACCACAATAGCTGGTTCTAGTCATGATGCAGTGTTTAAGCTTAAACACCCATGGAAGCAGATTTTCGCAATGGTTCAAGACTGAAGGGGAGCAGCTGAAGTGCACAAATTCCACATCCCATTAGCCAGAAATTGAAGGTGCCCACAGAATTAAGATAATTAATAGATAATTGAGATAATAACTCAACAACCCTCACACAAGTGTTTTCAGATTTAGTTCTCAGATGCACAAAAGTCTCTAAAGTAAAGAACCATTTTTGTATGAAACATCCACTATTCAGCACCGATGCTTATGGATTCATTCAGCACTCTGTGCCACTCATATCATCTGCTGAACAGTTGGTATCTCTACTGATCATCCAGTAGCACTCAGCTCAAAAAGGTCTTAAAAACATTTAGGCTTCCAACAAGTTTGTACAGATTCCAACACTGTACAGAGGCTTGTAAAATTGAGTATAGAAGTGTTAACTTTTTTGTAATGAGCATTTCAAAAAGACAGAGCTCAGGAAGTCACAGACAGTAAAAGCAAACTTTGTTTTTGCTTAACTAAAAATAAACAGTTCCCAAAAAGCAGTTAGATTTTGTTGGGGGCATGTGACAAGTAATAACAATCTGCTATAAGTTTTACATCAAAAAAAAAAAAATCCATTAAGATTCACTACAAAGAATTTGCACTTAAACATGTATTAGAAACACAGAAAACATTAAATCACGACAAGACTGAAGCAGAGAAAAAGTCTGAAGCTTAGTAGTACAAAGTACAAGGTTATATACTTAAGGTTCTGTAAGAATTTATGGAAGAAATTGGGATCTTATCTTTTCAAAATTTGAGAGAGAAGAATGTGGGAGTACTACACCTAGTGACTAAACTGCAAATGTGTTGAAGCTGTATAAAAGAAGTTCTACTCTTAGTATGTGTTAGTATTTCCAAATATTTCTGATAGATCAAGGAAAGCACTGATAATATTCAAGGTTGTGATGAGCTTTTACCTGGAATACTGGCTGTACACACTTAAAGAATAGATTCAAATGGAAACAATGAAGAGTCATTGAAACAATCCAAGGAACAGAAGATGTATCTATAAGATTATATTAAGTTCAGTGTTTTGTTTGTTTTTTTGTTTGTTTGTTTTTTGTCAATGATACAAAGAGTGAGAAGATATTTGTATTACATAGTCACAACATTGGGGAAAAGAGGTGAGTAAGATGCATCAAACAGCTGTTTTAATGGCAATGTTGAAAAAAGGCAACTGGCTAAGTGACTAGTAGAGCAATCTGGAATAGACCTCCAATATAAAGGTAATTAGATGGGATTCTACCCAATTTTAAGACAGAGCCTCGTGAGTTGACACGAGCTCAGCACTAGACTCCAGGAACCAGGAGTCCCTTTCTAATCTGTTATTCCTGCTTTTCTTCATGTGCCTATGAAAACAAGGAAAAGGAATTAGTTCTTGTATTAAAATTAACCTAAGTAGTCTAAATTACCAAAGGGTACAGATGAATAACTAATATATAGAAAAGGAAAATCTGACAGATGTTGGTGAGCTCCTTAATTTAGTAAACAACTTTTCTTACCATTTTTAGCTAGAGTTAGTGGTAAAACATAGTAACGTTCTCTGTGCTATAAACAATTAGAAAAATTTATAACAATTTTCCCCAAGTTCCTTGTCACCTAAGAAAGAATGATCAGAGACTTAAAGTCATTTCAATTTCCCTCTCAGAGACCGCTTGAAGTTTATAGCTGCTACTTAAAAAAAAAAAAAAAAAAAAAATATTTATGATGTATGACTGTTAAGGCAAGGTCTGTCAGCAGACCAAGGCTATTTCTAAGAAATCTTGTTTAGAATTCAAACCCACAGTTTTGGCTCAAGCCATCACCTTCAGAAATCTAAGCGCATTCCTTGGACATCTTTTTGTAGGCAGTATTGCTCCTCCCACTGGAGAACATGCCTGTCCAAAGGGAAATGTCAATGAAAAATTTCAGCAGCAAATACATGAACCAATACTATATCTATATTTTATTAGGCATTAATTTTAACCTTATTATCCATGTCTTTCAGAGTGAAAGACAATTCATTCCTCCCTTTCCCACAATCTTATTACTAAAACAAAAATTCTGCAACTGGAGAATAATCATAGGCAGAATACTTTAGGAAATTCTCGACCATACTCATCCTACTGCTTCTACTCAAGGAGGAATTTTGCATCCTTTTTCTCTATACTAGAAAGTGGTGCTAGTATGTGACAAACTTTAGTCATTAAAGCTGCAGCAGTACTGAACAAGTATCAGGTCCAGGTCTTCAAATATTAATTTAGTCAAGTAGGAAAAAAAGATGTTGGGCATGAATCCCTGGACACCCTCACACTCATGGACCATTTTATTTTATAAAGTTGGAATAACAGCCATACAGAACCAATTTGCCAGCCCTGTTCTTAGTGAATTATTCAGATTTAGTAAAACCAAACTTTTTGTATAAATTCATCTCTTAGCAGAACTTTTGTTAAGTATGTTTTAACTTAATGGAACTGGTTCTTAAGCTCACGTATGGCTTTCCATCCAAAGGTGGTTGCTTGAAACAGGTGCACCTATTTTAGGTGCACCTAAATACTAAATACTAATAAATTAATAAAAATATTGATATAAAATATAAATAGTAAATAATACTAAATACATTTCTCAAATACTTTGAGAAATATTGCTAAAGTAATTAACACGAGACTTGCTCTCTTCCTGTATTTCCAAATTAGGCTAAAATACTGCATATCAGAACAGTGAGCTAAATCATCTCAGTATCTGTGATAAATCTCCCACTAATTTCAAGGATGCATTTAAGGCTTTTTTTTTTTTTTTTTTTTTTTTAATGTTAGAGACAGGATAAATTGATATTTAGCAAAGGAAAAATGCAGCAATGGGTATAGCACTCTGGCATGGTTTGATATGCTGTACTTATTCTGCAGTGCAGCTACTACCTATTTTATTTGATAGTTTGATGACAACTATCAACAAACGCTAAGCCAAATGAAGTTATTGCAAAGTTACAAATTACATGTAATCAGAATCTTGCATGATACAACTTTCTACACAGGAAGTTCCGCTTCATCCTGTGAATGTAAACTTTCAATGAAACTACTATCTATTTTAAAAGTGTTTACTTTGTACCTAAAAATTAAAAAAGAACCAATACAATTAGCTTTCAAATTAACTTTCAACTAGACCTTGAACACAAAGTTCAAAGCAAAAAATACAAATATTAAATCAAATAACTTAGCTATTTTCCCCATTTGCCATCACCTTCTTTGTAATTATTTTAAATTCTTCCTAAATCAAAACTATGTGTACAGGTAACCCTAAGTTTCCTGGCTTGCCCCAGAATCCTTCCCCTGAGTTATCCCCCTCAGAAGAGACTTTATGTAGTCTCCTCTTTCAGTCTTCCAGTTCAAGAGCCACCAATCTAACCCTAGACAAGAATAACGTAAAGGCTTAACAGAATGCAAATGAGCATGGAATTAAATTGTTGATAATTAACAGACTAAACATGATTTTCTGCCAGATGCTCGAGTTGATCCCTTCTTTAATGTTGTTATGCTTGGTTAATAAGGTTAGTACTAAAACTATGACATTTTACTTACCGTATTTTACCTCCTCCTTCCAAATGCTGTGTGGAACTGCTGTCTGGAACTACTAGCACTATCCCCAAAATCAAATATGCTACAAGGACTAACCAAATTGCAACAGTTAGAAATGAGAAATAGGAAATTAGGTTGCTAGAACATCTTGAACTGAATTATCTCAGTTCATTTCTCTTAAATATCCACAGATGGTGCGGAAGGGGAAAAAGCACCTGAAGTTCCAATTCATGTTTTTTAGACTATAAAAGTAACAGATATGTGAATAAATAAATATGAAGACAAGCGAACATACAGATTATAACTTAGATGAAAGTCAATTTTATCAAGATGCTTTTTTAATACAGCCTAGAGCTAAGGCTTACCTACAAATACACAGAGTAAAATTACAAAGTCACAATCAAAACACAAGACAAAAAAAGGGAGGCTGGGGGGCAGGGAAAACCTGACTATAAACACTCTACAAGATGTTTGTGACAAAAAAACCTCCTTGAAATGGCAAGTAGAAAAATGACAATTTGAGATGTAAATTGACATTATATCTTCATGCAGTAAGTACTGTGTTGCCTGTATTTCAAGTTGTTTAAAATTACTAGGGCAAACATGAGATTCACTTAATCTGGGAGACAGATTGAGTTATTTTTCTGCAGATGGTCAGTATATTTTGTTCAAGTGCTAGATCAGTAAATTTCCTTTAAGTCTACAGATGGAGAAAGGAATATTTCTGTCCTTTAACTCAAGGAAAAAGTATGAAAATGACCCAGTATCTGGGAGCTAAATTTAAGTCTAAGTATACAGCACAAGTTCACATCAAAAGAGTAACACAACAGCTTATTTAGATACATATTATGTCACTTGAAGTTTTCAAGAGAGAGAAAAATGCCATGAAAACCAGTATAACCAAACAGAGCATCACCTTGATTTAGATTCCTCTTCTATTGACTTGCACTGTAGAGGTTAAAAACAACAGAATCATTATTCTAATTATTCAGATATAAAACACAGACAACGAATAATTTGCTTGTGAGGTATCACCATTTATAAAAGATAGAAGTATCTCTTGCATGTGTACTTAAGGTCCAACTTTAACAGATTTTTTAAAGATTTACTGTAAATTGAAGTGAACAATAAATAAATCCCCAAATTTAAAAAAAATGTTTTTTCTTTAATTTGTCATTAAGACAAGAATCACATTTTTAAACACCTATGAGATGCTGTAAGCTAGATATTGAAGACTACATTTAAGATACTTTATTGAATACTTAAGATGTTAGTAAGTGCCTAACTACTACATGACAGGTAAAAGAATACATAAAATGTTTTAAAATACTCACTTTTTTCATAACCATAAAATATACTGAACAATTAAGATGCATACATGAGAAATTATCTTGATAAATCAGCAAAAACACAACAAATTAGACTTTCAAAATGTGCATACTTAATAATATGAACAAGACTGGGAATTCAGGAGAAGGTAAAAAGAATCAAGTGTAAGGACTTGCATGCCTTACAAATTTAAAGTCTTTTTAAATTTCTTTTGCTTTGGGCACTTCCTGGAGGAGCATCTTCTTTGTTCTTCCGTTTTGCAGATAAACTATTACATTCTTTTGACCCATGGAAAGAATGCAGACATAAAATACAGAACTCAAATGCACAGGCCTCTCTGCTACATAGCCCCCGTTTCTTTACCAATTGATACTTCGCAGGATATTGACATCTTGGACAAGGTTTCAGAGCTTCATCGGTGAACAGTGTTTTAGCAGCCTACAGCAAGAGGAGGGAGACAAGAGATACTTAGTTCTTGTAATTTAGAGTTTTCCAAAGCCCCAAAATTAAGAGTGTGTTAGAGACCTACTTTTATGTATTCTTCCTGTCTACTAGTTAATTGGGGAACAGAATTACATCTCCTGGGAGTAACTTCAATGCGAGAAGGTGGTGTTTGTACAGGAGTTCTGGCTTGAGCCTGAACAGGCCTTAGAGCAGATCTGTTGAGAACATTAAGTCTTGTGGCAGCATCTTCAGCTTTCAATAAATATTCCTGTTATGATTGATAATAAGAAAAAAAAAAAAAAAAAAAAGAAAAGGAGGCATATCAGGGTTTTTTTTAATTTAGAATTTGCAACTGTGTTTTACTTCATATTTTAAGTTTTCCCCTGCAACAACACATTAAAAATTAAAGTGATGTATAGTGCCTGTATTTCCCATTAGAAGTTTGTATTTAGTAAGGGGACAAGATAGGAACCATTAAAAACAAAGCCCCATGAGCAGGTAAAAAAAGACAGTCTTTAGCACTTGGTTACTCGCTACTGATCCTTATATTTCTGAATTAGGATACCTCTCAATATCAAGCATTAAGTGATCAAACAGTTTTGTCACAGTTAAAGCAAGGTTACCCTGAAGTGTTGCGTGTACACGTGGAGGATTTCTTAAAAAAATACTCCTATTAATACTATGCTACTTTTTCAAGAAACTCCTTAAAAACAAGTGATCTATATGCTCTTCTATATGCTCTATGATGATCTAGATCATCTATGATATAGATCTATATGATGTATATGCTCAGAAGTACACCACAAAGAAACTCAGCAACAAGCAGTACTGAAAACATTTGGGAAGTAGCCCAGAGTGGGTTCTAATGGACTACAGTGAAATGGGAAATGAGCAACAGCATGACACAAAGGTATAAACAGAGTTTAAGATCCAAAGCCAGAATCAGTTTAGGAAGAGATCCTCAGGATTTGGGGAAAGGGGAAATCACATGATTGAAAGACTGCTACTCAAACTGGGGCCAGATGAAAAAGAAGAAATAAAAGCAATGACAATCTCATGTCAGAATCTTTTACATACCCTAGTTAGAACTGTTGCTATCAGCTACCTTTCTATAGTTTTGCAAGATCTTTACTCTTTCCTCTGACCTGCATTTGTTCATGCATGAAAAATATTACCTTTGAGACAAGCCTTACCCCAGCTTCTTCCTTCAGCTGCTTTATGTACAACTTTCTCCTCTTATCTGCACTTTTATCTTGTACAATGATTTCACGCCAGTTTTTGCTTACTTTCCAAATGCTGGAACAAATGAATTTAAAAAATTATCCACTTTCACAGGGTAGCACAGAAGCCATAACAGTAGAATTACCTTTTTCAGATTTTTTTTTTTTTTGCATGATTTCACATACTATTTTGGTCATTTTACAGACTATTGCTATATATTAGCAGAGTTCACTGTACTGTCACGAAACAAACTTAATGTATTCCACACCATTGTTCATAAATACATAGACAAATCTAGTGAATGACTGCAACATAAATAACACAACATATCTTTGGCTTACAAAATCAGATGTTTCTTCTCTACACATAGGACACTTCATTTTTATTCCTAAAGTCACATTTTTATGTATTAAGTCCTCTAAAAATCTGTGCCATTATACTTCTACACATTCCCTTTGTAACTAGTAACACATGGCACTTTTGGTTCCTTTGAAGTAAGTGACAATTTCTGTTGATTTCAAATGAATCCAGAACTTTACCCATGAGGCAATATTCTTTGAGCATTTTTGTCTTTGTGCTTAAAAGTGACTGAGGAAATCAAATTTGCAAGAGAAATCTAGAAAACGTGTTCTGAGTTCCATTCATTATTAGGAAACCTCTAATGAAAAGAACTGACTTCCCAGATTCTAAAAAAAAATAAAATAAAATAAAAAAATAAATAAAAATGGTAATGTGTTAAAATTTACAAGTACTATAATAGTTTTAAGTTTGTTAATCCCCTCCTTTTTCCCCAACTCCTCCCTCAAATGTATTTTTAGAACAACATAGAAAGAACTGCTTGATTGCCCCAGTGACAAACCCCTTCTGATTTCCTTAATTTGAGGAAAATTCTATTGACGATCCCAATTATTCCAAAAATTATTCTAATTTATTATCAGAAATGCATTTTCAATGTTTTGGGCGTGGGGAGTGGGAACAGCAGTAGTACCTACCTGCAGAGACTTTCCACTGTCAAAGCACCTAAAACTATAGCAAGAACATGTTTTAAGTTTCTGTATTTTAATTCAGTTAAAATATCTAATTTTTCAAGGCCCATTTTCTTGCCAATAAGTCCAGAAAGAATGTGTTCTAATGCAAGTATTTCTGTTCCATTAATATTCTTTGATACTTGATTTTGGTCTGATCTTTTTCTTTGCAAGCAAATTTCATGGACTACTTGCAGAGCTGGAGTTCTGGAGAGATCTGTATAATTTACAATTAAGTCTTCACTTGTCTGTTCTTTTAGAACTACTCCGTGGTCTTCACTGACATTTCTTTCTTCTGTTAGCATATATTCTGAATTAGAAGGACTGCCATAATGATCTTCTGTCTCTGACTGCGAGCCCTGTTCCCGAAGAGTGGATAACCTTCTAACTCGCTCAAGCTTTCTTGCTTTTCTTTTACTGCCTTGAATTTTGGAATCTTCTTTATGTTTTTGACATGACTCTTGGAAAGAACCCTCATAATCAGACGATAAGTCTCCTGATTTGTCTAGTTGAAGTGAATTATATCCGCTGTCCTCAGGTGTTGAAAGACTTGGGTAACTGGTCAGTTTAACAGGGGGAGTGTTTCTATTACACAGCTCAAAGTTAAAGTTCTCTACAAGCCTATCAACATTAGTCAGTAACTTATTCTCATTGGCCTCAGGTAATGCGCTGTAAGTAGGGGTCTGAAGCAACCCCTCATTAACACTCTCACCAAATTCACTAGCGTTACTAACACAAGCATCCTTACACTGAATTGGTGATAAACATTCTGTTTCTAGTGATAAGGGGTCCTTACTTTTGGTCTCATCTAGCGTAGAACTCCTTTGTTGAGAAAATGACAGTCTCCGTTTGGGGACATTAGGACTAGAGTCCTCTATTTTTGAAGTGCTACTTGTCAGGTGTTTGCAACTGTTTTCTTTTGAAGAACCTGAAGCAATTTGTGAAGGTTTTTCTTCAGAGCTCGAAACACAAGAGAATAGTTTTTTCCTACCGCTTCCTGAAGGGCTAGCTTGTCTTTCACAGGATCCTGCAGGTGTGCCAGCTGGAGCAGCCTTGGATAAAAGCAGTCTCCTGCGTAGCAAGAAGCCTTTTCTACTCGCTTTAGGAGTTTCAAAAATATCTGTACTTCTATTTGCTTCTCTTCTTTCTGATAAGGAGATAGAATTCATTTCTTTTTCAATAGATGATGATACGGACCAGAGGGTGTTTGTGCGAATATGGTCAGAATGCTCTTGTAGAGAAGATAAACTTGTTGCACTCGGTGTTTCTGTATGTTCTGCTTCAGGATCATTGTCCATAAACACTGAAGGGGAACGGGTGTCTTTAAAATCAGAGTATCTAAAATTGCTGCTGGGAGATGTTAGCCTATTTCTTTTCAGAATATTGAACGTTATTGAGTGACTGTCTGACATCTTCTGATTGGGACTTTGGCTCTGTGAATAAAGATACCAGTGTTATTTCTGAAACAAACAGTAGAAGTAGTCACCAAAAGACACCTGGAACAGTGAAAAAGCCTTCAATAAATCTACCAAGATAGAGACTTTAAAATAATTTTCATTAGGCTTAATAGAAACAATGCTTAAACATGATCACAATGGTAAAGTGCAACCAAATAGGTTGTTAGAATGAGCTAATAAAATGTATGCTATATCATAAGCAAGGGAAATTAAAATTTCTTTTCAGTTAGCTGATTAATCTGATAACGTTCACACAATGAAAAACCTTCAAATAAGCAACACAGCAACGAGAGTCCCATTTACACTGAAGTCAGAGACAGAACTCCCCCTCATACCAGTAGGGTCAGGGTACTGGTTTTTTTGGTGGTTGTTTTTTTTGTTTTGTTTTAAATAATTACTTTAAAAAAAAATCATTGTGGTGCTATTGATCCATGCAATCACTAACAGTTTAGTCCTCAAGAAATAGTGGAAAGTCTGATAACAGATTAATTAACGAAATCTTGCCTTTTGTCTAAAGAAAAGAGAGGACCTATCATGAAATGACAAGTCCACAGGTCTCCCTATTATTTAGATCCTACAGTCCCTGGATGGAATAAAGTTTTTCCTCCAGTTACATATCAACCACTGCATTCTCATCTGTTTTAACATGCAAATATTACTTTGTAAATAAGGTATCTGCTTGTGCACTGTTCTGTGGATAAACTAAGTGTTCAGAAGATTTAAACTTCAAAGAAACTGATGGAAACATCCTCTCACCATGCACATAAATTTTCTACATTAAACTTAGTAAACACAAAAGCTTTAAGTTTTCCCCAAAAAACTACAAAGAGCTGATACACCCATAAGTAAACAGACAATGATTTTTGCCATTCAAACATGCCGTTTCTCCACCCTACCCCAAATGGCAATAGGTTACTGCTTTATGCACACAAAAAGTAACCAAAAAGATGTGAATAATACCAGCATGAGGGTTGTTCTCTCAGAAACCATAGTAGTTCACATCAACATCCAAGGACCCTCAAAGTCTGAATTAGCAGCTTTTAGTAAGGCACGCTCAGACCAGACAAAAATTGGAACATTTATCGGTGGCTTAAACACCAAACATTAAGACATCATTAATAACCCAACAGTACTGACCTAGACAGGCCCTAGGCTACCAGATACAAGCAATGGGAACCTGAACTGCTGGGGAGGAGATGATCTCAGGTCATTTAATTAATATTTTTTTGACCTATGATGAAGGCACGCTGTAAGATCTTTGTGATATACAAAGTTGTTTGTTTTTTTTTGTTTGTTTGTTTTTGTTTTTTTTTTTTTTGTTGTTGTTTTGTTTTTTGTTTGTTTTTTTTTTTTTTTGCTGTCTACAGCAAGCAAATCGCAACGTAGACAAATTCAGAGGAACAGGATATTCAACAGATTAGAATTTGCCTTAAAGGTCTGTGGAACCATGCTGAGGTCAGTATGAAATCAAACAGATTAAAAAAAAAAAAAATAAAGTGTGTAATTGAGAAGAACTCCTCAAGGAAAGAAACATATGTAAGTATAATTACAAAACAAAGACAGAAGCCTGGCCTGCTTTCTTTCCCTCTCCCATTTACCTCTACAAGTACCTTATTTTCACATTATTATAGTAGCTTACTTCTGTAAGTGTTTTCCCTGCCTTTTTCCTCATTCACTCTTTTAGTTTGGTGAATTAAGAGGCAATGCAAATAGGACACATGAGGGGCATTGCTTTAGGCTAGCTATTACATGGATTAGGGATAACTTTAGTGATAGTGCAGGACCAACTCCACATAGTGTCTAGCATTTCACCTGCATAGCTTTTCAACATCATAGGTAATAGGCTGAAAATGCTGTAAAACAAACTGAAAGGCAATATTAAAAAAAAAAAAAAAAGTAGAGGAGATATAAAAAGTCTTTTTAGTTCACCGCTGCTCTTCATCTGATTATTCACAAGGAAGAGCTATAAGATACCAGTACTAAAAACATGGCATGATCTTTTTGTAAAATACAAAAAGAGTAGAGGCCTCACTTTCCATGAGGAATTTTGGTGAACCACAGTTAGTTAACAAATGTGACCAAGAGATTTTCCTACCAAAAATACTGATGGACAGATTCAAGTTTTGAACGTTGTTTAGAGACAGATGCTCAAGTTTTCAATGCCACCAAAAAGAAACACACCACACTTACCTTTAAAAACATTAATATTTTCTTTAGACAGTCTAACTATACATGCATTTAACAAAAATGTATGGGCCTGCAGGTTTGCAAACTTAATGTTCAGGCAGCAAGATGAAGAAATAATAGAAGGGAAACGCACACTTGCAGTTTTGTTCTCAGACATTCCAGGGGAGAAATTATTTAATCTTATGAACAGTTGAGAGTAGAGTATATTTTAAATATTACAACTTTAAAGTATTTATTTAAACTCGCTTGTGTTTTAAATAGCATAAAATCACCGGGGGGGAAGTTTCTACAGTTGTAGGAGAGGTCAGAATGGCACAGTTAAAGGAAAAGCCGCGCTGCAACCTTAAGCAGCAGCCAAAAATACACTGTCAGTATGCCAACGTCCAGCAGGAGACGCTTGTGAGCTTCCTATATCGAAGGCGTGAGACCTCTGAAAATTTTTAGGGAAGACACCGCAATACAGACCCTCAGTATGTAATTCTTTACGACAGATCCCAGTATACACCTTAGTTTTGCATAAATACTCTTTTCCAAGCATGTTACTCTTGAAAGTTAAGATTTAATTAAACACAATGTCTCATTTAAAAAAAAAAAAAAAGAAGTGAAAGGGAAAGCCTTTCAGAGCTGCTGATCATACCTCATAACACAGTGAGATGCTATTTACATTCATAAGAGGTACCTAGTAAAACTTTCAGAGGCTTGTTTAGTCCTTTATAAGCACTTTCTCTTCTTATTGGGAGAGACATATGAGCTACTTGTTTTGATACGTAGTATCAAGCCCTTTTCATTTGAGGATCTTGAAATAATTTTATGAAAGTATTCTTACCCTTATTTTAGGCATCAGGAAACAGACACGTCAGGAAAAAAAAAAATACTAGTCACATTTCAAGTCTGTTACAGAGAAAGGAATAAAATGCGTATCTGCTAAGTGTAGTTTCTTGTTCTCCATCCATTTCTCTGGTATCTATTATTAATTCTGTAGTCCTCAAATCCAGAAGTCATCAGCAAACTTCACAGCAGTTTACAGAATAAATTACTTCATGCTCAGAAACCCAATTTAAATTACAGACAGGATTTGGATATTTAGATCTGGAATTATATCTGACAAGCCTAGGCTTTACAAAGCATCCTAAGGGGGAAAAAAACGTTTGTTACTAGAAGACGATGTAAGTAATACCCATAACATAGACGTGAGTTCCAAGAGGGAATTACCCCAGTTCTAGATGCTAATTTACATTCCTTAGTAATAGAGGCTGAACACTTTCGTTTCTAACAAGATGCTTTCTGTCCTTATTTGTCACTGATCGTCACGTTAACAAAACCAGATAAAAATAGAACGTTTTGGTGGTACAAAACTGCTTTCTGAGCTTTTTAAATAAAGATGATATCTGCAAGAAAAGTGGTTTTTATCTGAAAGCTGCTCTTCGAGCTCCCAGATCTAAACCCAGAGAAGCCGTCAATACAATAGCATAGCTCAGTCCTGTGTGTGAGATGGGGGTAACTTACCCTAATTTGCGAAGCAATTTGAGCTCTTCCAAAGCAAAGGTACCGTATTCGGAGCACAATTTACCCCTACCGACAACCTAAAGCGGGGAAGGGCGTGGGTAGAAGAGAGAGTTACAAGAGCAACGTTACCCAGTAGCTAGCTTGGTGACAGCTGAGAGAGTTTACATAGATGCTTTCACTGTAACGCCTAATTACCCAGCGAGGAAGAAAACTGACGGCTACTTAGCGCTCGGGGGCCTCTCGGTCACCTGCAACGCCGGACACGAGCAAAGCAACAGCTTCACCCCCTCACGGGGCAAACCGCCGGGCAGAGGCCGGCGGGGCTCCCTGAGGGGAAGGCGAAGGCGACGCCCAACCTCGCCCCGGGCTTGCTGGCTGGAGAAGGCGGGGATCCTGCTGCCTCAGCGGCTCGCCGCCCGGCTCCCGAGCCCGTTGCCCTTGGCGAGGAGCCGCTGTGGGTGGAGGGAAGCCAAGCGGCTCCTCGCGTGCAGCCACCGCCGCTGCTTTCCCTCGCTTAGGTTTGAACCGCCCGCCTTTACCAACCGCCTCGGAGCGGGGGCCTGAGGAGAGCCCGCTCCGCGGCGTGAGGCTCGCCTTCCCCCTCACGTTTACACCTCAATGCAATCAGCCCACCATAAGATCGCCCCGATGGTGTGGCTCTCTCCCTCAGCTCCCCCTTTCTGCCTCTCCTCAGGAGATGCTGGGGTCGAGGCGTTCCCGCCGCTGCCAGAGCCCTTCTGCTTCTCCTCAGGAGAGGAGTTGGGGATGAGGGCTGAAGAGAGCCCTTCACAGGCGCTGGTCAGTCACGGCCAGCCTTTCACAGATGCAAAACGCTTTCTGCACCCGCACCTTTAAGCTTGACTTGTAAGGGTGCCAATTAATTCACATTAATTAGCGCGTTTGTACCCGGCGGCTCGGGAACGAGATAATCACGGAGTGTTTGCCTCGGTTAAATCACCTGTCAGTCGGGTGGGAGATGCCAGTGATGACGCCTAGGTTTTGCCGTGTTTTTACTGAAACTGTACATTTAAAAATGAGTAATTGGGTGCCTGCGTTTCCCGAGCTCGGTGCGGCTGCACACACCCACACACCTGGGGGCTCCACAGCGGGCGGGGGGAGCCACGGGCCTCGCAGCAGCGAGGAAAAGGAGCAGGGAAAGCCTCTGCTTGCCACACAGAGGCCGAATAAATTGTTATTGTGTCCTCCTCCTTCTGGGTATCATTCTCCCTCACCTCGTTGAGACGAGATTTACCACAGGTTACCTCTAATTTTTATGTTTCTTCCCCCTGTTTACTTTTTATTTCCTCCACCAGAAACGACATCAGATGAAAAAGATTTTAAACTGTTGTGCGTGACTAAGAGTAATGCCTACACCCAAAGCAGCAAACTAGAAGCTTTCTAAATTAACGCCGAAATTCAGCTGTACTTCCAGTTCGTGGGCTGGGCGGGCTCTGCCCCGCCGCTCGGAGCCCGTTCAGGCGGTGGCGAAGCCTCGCAGCCAAAGGGAGCCCGAAGAAAGGCGAATTTAAAAACTGCCCATCCAAAGCGGGGGGAAATGGGGACATTTGTATATAAAGAGTACGGTTTTATGTGGCTAAAAGGTAACCGTTACGGATAAAAAGAGAAAGGGGGAAATATGCCAGAGGCTTCCATTTTAGAGGGAGAAATTAATAGAAACTGATTGAAGAGGAATTGATTTCCCAAAGGGCTTTGTGTAGTAGTATCTATTTCACATGTATCAGGAGAATTTCTTTCTCTAATAGTTGCGTTTATCTATAGGAAAAAAAAAAATGCTTTTTCTGTGAAAGGGGCAGCTTGCTGTGGTGAAAAAACATCCAGGGAATTTAACAAATTATAGTTACAGTGTTTAATGCGACATACAGAAACCTCACACCAAACAGCACCATTTAACAAAATGCGGCACATGCGGGCAGTAAAAGCCTGAGAACGTAAATTTTACAACGAAATAATGCGAGAGAGCCCGCGATACCCTGACGGGCAGGCTGCGAGCGCCTTGCCATCCCCCGAGCACTCTGCGCACCTCAGCCCGCAGCCACGAACCCTTCTTCTGGGGTTATTCCCCCGGAGTTTTTTCCTCTATGGGGACAGCAGACATGTCCCATATGCTCCCAGCCCTCGGAACACCCTCGGACTGGCGTTTATCAGCCCTTCAAAGCGGGGCTCTATCGCGACAGCGCTGCTCTTGGCTTTGACAGAAACGGAGCAAGGAAATGAGGCACCTGATAAAACCTTTTTTTTTTTCCGAGGGAACAGTTAAACGATAGCAACAATCAAGCAATTGCGTGATTTCTTTGAGACTTTGTTTTCACATAATTAACTTTAATTTTCTTTTTCATGGCAGTATAATTAGCAAACCAGTTTTACAGTATCGTCTCGACAAATCCGTCTCTAAAAAAAAAAAAAAAAGTCCAGAGAAATCGGTTGATTTTTATTTGTTTACTTCTCGGATGTTAATTACTTGATATGCATTACCAAGTGAAGCTATGGTTCAGGCTTTATTTTCTCCTCTGCTTAAAGCTCTTCGCACCAGCTCACGCTTAGGAAAACCGTGGCGAAGAGGACACGGGCAGTAAATTTGGGGGAGTGCGAATCAGGACGAATCAGCCTTTCACCTGTCGTTTCGCTTGCATGTGTTTTATTCTAGCACCCAGAAGTTATATTTAGCTTTATTTATACACAGCAGCATGGGAAAACAGACGAGCTGTCTAAGATCTTGAACGTATTTTTATTACATGTAACTTAAATTAGGAAAATTAGGAAAAAAATAGGAAAACCGCCGATGTTTATTGTTCCTCAAGTTAATTTTAGGTAAACTACAGGGTAACATATGAAGGTGATTTGCTACTATGAGAGCATCAGTAAGTTATAACTGGTAAACTCGTGTGGTATCAACCCATTTTGTTCCTCAGGAAACAATTTTTATTCAGTATTCGGAAAGAGTCTTTACTTTTTTTCAGTATTGAGAAATAGCATTTTATTCATCATTCAGAAACATTTCCTTAAACAAAGAAGTCTCCTGAATGATGAAGTCATTAAATCAGAATATTTACGAAAAAGTATTTGTTAAACGATTTCCAGAGGTGAAATTCTTGTGAAATTGAGTAAAGAAGACAGTCTATAAAATGCCTATTGAACATTTGTCATTTACACCAGCATGGACTAAGAAAGTACCTGGTATTGTTTCGTATTTTGGCTGTGCTATTTTGGTTCAGTATGCTGGAATATTTCGGCTCAGGATGCTGGAATCGCCCAAATTTGAACCTCTTCCATAATACGATCCTGCAATTAAAATGTATAGCATCATAAATTGTAAATTTTGTTTAAAGAAGGAGTACACACAGCAAGGTACCAAATTTAGCTCTATCTGAGGACCTTAAAGTGCTTCTGAAAACAACAAGGGCCGTGAGGTGAGACACCGCAGCGGCTTCAAACTCTGCGGTGGCACGGCGCGAGCTGCAGCAGGATTTTTGGCTGAGTCTGCACAGACAGAGGCCGGGGACAGACAACTAAAAAATATTTTGTCCCAAAGCACTGAGGCCTCGGGACGGGCGCGGAGGAGCCCCCTCAGGTTCCCTCAGCAAGCGCCGGGCTCTCTCCGGCCACCCGGCGGCGCTCCCGGGCCGCCCGCTCTGAGGGGAGGCGGCGCCGCGCCGTCATCAGCCGGCGCCGAGAGGCCGAGAAGCGCCGCGGTTCCCTTCGTGGCTGGGGTGAGCGGGGAGGATTCCTTAAAATCCCTGTGGCGTTCAAGAGGGTGTTTATGGGGCTGCGAGGAGGGCAGCCTGCCCCCAAAGAGACATTAAGGAACGCGTTCGTTTCTCCCGCAGGTACGCCTGGAGGGCTCGGGGACTGTGACTGGAGCTCCGCGTCCTCGTGGTGAGTTGTGGTGTGCCCCGTAATGCTCGGAGCACGCAGGTCTGTCTGTGTGCCTTCTGGCTGTGCCAGCTTGTGCTTTAGCTGCTGGGGGTGTGAACACTAGCGAAATGGTGATGCCTCCCTGGAAAATGCAGAGCTGTAGTTCGCTGCTGTCTCCTGTAGCTGTGTTGTTGTGCTGCATGGCCAGCACTGCCTCCAGTAAGCTGTAACTGTGGCAGTTCAGCCTTCAGATGTAACTGTGGTAGTTGGGCCTCCTGAGTCTGGCTCGCTTTGAAAATGCTGCTCTTCTCAAGTGCCAGGGGATGACTGCCAATCCCTTCCTATATGTACCTTGTGGTATAATAAGACTATAATGTGTGTGTTTTAAAGTGCCACTGTGATATCAGTAGAGCAAAACCTTACTTAAAAGCTGTAGAGTTTAACAAATTGAGTTATCTAGAATGGAATGGCATAGTGCTGGTTTTTTTTGTTGTTGTTGTTTTTTAATGAGGGGGTTTGGCACCTGCTGATCAGACTCTTTTAAGCAAAAGATGAACTGTTTATGTCAAGCCTGTGCTTCTATCCTTAAGCCCCAAATGCATTTATACTGGCAGGAAATGAAGATCAGGGAAATATACTAGGGAATTAAGTGGAAGTGTCCAGGACTCATGCTCATGAGGAAGCATTGTGACGGTCATTTAATGACATAATAGCTAGGAGTTCCTATCCTCTATGTCAGTGGGCTCAGAAACAACAACCTCAAAAACTTACAAAGAGATATTCATATATCTTAGTCTGAGTGGGAGAAAAAACATCTGCTATCTATGTTGTAAAAACCTTGATGCTTGCAAACATATTTATGTGGAATTACTTAAAACTCCATTAAATGTTTGTGGAGTAGACATAATTGTTGTCTGATAACATGAGGGAATACTTGCCTCTAAATAAGCCTGAACAACTTAAACCATTACAATAGAGCACTAAGAGATGCTTGAAAGTATAGAGACCTATCTTGGGGTTTTGAGGGTGGAATTTATTCTATATGGCCCCTCTTTATTTATGTAAACGCCTATTACTATCTTGCCTACAGTCTGTTCCCAGGATTTATAATCCATTAGAAAATTAGAATTAGGTTAGCTAGTGTTGTTGCCTTTTTTCTGCTCTCCAACAAGATTTATCTTGTTCATGATAGTGTGGTCGTTAAATGAATGGTACGTGAATTGTTTTATTTTTCTGTTTCCATCAGGGTTGAAGGGAGGAAAGAAAATAATATTTATTTACCTTTTGTGTTTAAAATTATCTTTAATACAAAATGATGTATAGATTCCATTTTTGGAGTTTTTTTTCAACACCCAGTTGGTGAAGCTCAGTGCAACCTGATCACAGTATTTTGAGAAGGCAGCTGGACCAGATAAGTTTCTGAAGTCTCTTTCAGTGAGTTCTTCCTATGTTGGTGTGTGTCAAATACATATGGAATTTATATTTACTTTGAGGAAGTTTTTCATATTCTGCTGACTTTTGATGGAGATGTTTCAATATTTGTGTATGCATCTTAAAAAAAAACGTGTATATTTTGTTTTTTGTTTATGTAGAACATGGATTCACAGAAGGATGTTCAGCCTCCAAAGCAGCAGCCAATGATTTACATTTGTGGAGGTAAAAAAGACATTAGTGAATTATTTTCTGTGTTACTGGAGATCTGATATTCTTATAGTGAAGAATGCATCATCATAGTACTGAAGAAATGAAAATAGCATTGTGAATCCTGATGATCTTTTAAATTTTACTCAATGATGCTACCACGTATATGGTAGCATAGTAATAATACGTACAGACAGTGATGTGGAAGTAATTCATTAGAGCTTCTGTTGCTGCGTGGAAGTCTGCATCTCCAGTGGACAATACTTCTGCATCTCCACAGGACAGACTTCTGTTCAGTGCATTTTTGGGGGAGGATTTTCTGCAAATAATTGGTCACTCAGCTTTTACTAAAGTGTAATAGTCAATTTTTCTTTTACCTTATAATGTAAACATTAGAGATTGAGTGCATAAGAGTCAAAGTGTTTTGGAGACTTAAGAAAATAGATTTGGGAGGCTGGGGGTCGGGGGGAGCCTGAGCTGAAGTTTTCATTAGCAGACAGTCAACCGTACAGAATACATACAGAATTAAGACTTCTGAAAGTTGTCTATGCATTAACAGTGCTGTTATTATTTACTCACTCTCATTATCTTCCTCCATCACATCAGAATGCCATACAGAAAATGAAATAAAGGCAAGAGATCCTATCAGATGCCGAGAATGCGGGTACAGAATAATGTACAAGAAAAGGACAAAAAGATGTATCCTTTTACAAAGGCACGTGAATGCACTTGGGGAAGCTGTGAGTGGGGATAAGGCGTCTAATGTAAACAAAATGGAAAATGTGAGTAATTGTGCAAGAATCCTTCAAAGCCAAAAAATCAATACAATAGAGCAAACTATAGAGACATCTTTGCTGTGTAACTGTGGACCTTGTTTCCTGGTACATCATCTCATTTTCCATTTTCTATAAAAGCTATAATAATCCACAAAAGTCTTGTGGGTGACATACAGGGTATGGCTGATATCATGCAGCCTTTTTTTTTTTTTTTTTTTTTTAAAAAAAGGAACGTGTTGTAGGGTTAATTAAAAATGAGTTCTAAATGCTTTTGTATGGTTACTTGCGTCTTTAGATTTGGATAGTCTTCCCTTACTGCCTCCTTTTCTCTCCCTGATCTTTCTCTCTTTTTTTCCTTCCCAACCACAACACATTTTTCTTTAACTGCACCATTCCAGTGGTGGTTTTTGATGCCCGGTGATGTGAGCTGAAGATATATTGATGATTATGCTGCAGTTTATTATTTCTTTGTTCTGTAAATCTATTAGTGTACAAATGCATATTTTTCTTTTAAGATTAAAATATTAAACTTCACTTAGTATTTTTTGTCTGTATTACTACAGGTTTCTAAAACTGTGACTTAAATTTAGTCATAGTATGTAGAAGTCTGTTAAATTCATTGGTATTGTATTTGGTTTTGAGTTAATCTTGTTTTCATGACTCTCATCTAAACCTTACTTGCATCGTAACTTTATTAAATGCTCTTTGGACTGCTATGAACTGCATAAAAGCTTGGTTTGAATAAATTTCAGTGGAAATAAATTGAAAGATACACAAAGTTAGGTCTGAATCACAAATTTGGATTTCAAAAGAGCAAGTATCAAAGAACTTGAGAGCAAACAATTCGGGATAAAAAATTACAAAGCATGTGTAAACAGAAATTTCCGAACTGTTTTGTGAGTTGGTTGTACCCAAGAAAAGAAGGACTGTAGTTTAACGATACCCTGAGTAAGGGTCCCAAAGCTAAAATAATACTGTTCTGCTTTTCAGATGACTTTTTGTGAGTCTGTAATAAAAAGTGCTTGTTTTGTATTTATGAGCCAGAATTCTGCATGTTTGTTCAGAAAGTATTAATACTAAAATACCTTGAAAATAAAATACACTGAAGTGTATTTTAAAATACTGCTGGATTGTGTCTGATACTAATTTACCCTACTTAAATGGTAGGGTAAATTATTATTTTGATAATAGTGCCAATGATGCCTTTAATAATGACATAACAACACGTTTAACTTCCTATCAGTGTAGTGAGATACCTTTGTCATGGAATATATGGTCATATACTGGTTCATAAATGAACTATAGTGGGTTGTTCTAGGAAATGGGATTTTTAAAAAATATTTTAGAGCTGTTTTGTTTCCTTGGCTAGCTTACTGGACTGTACCTTAAAATGCGTCTGGGTCTGGGACAAGGCTGGGAAGGCAATGGTGCTGTAGATAACACAGCTTTGGAGAAACTGGCGGGGGGCTAGATCAAATTGTACACTTAGGCTAGATAGAATTGTACATGGGAAGAAAACCGGTGATGTTTTATTGAAGGCCAAATCCCCGAACTGCTGAGTTGAGTGGCTGAGGTGAATAAGCTCTCCAGAGTCAAATCACGTATAAAAACGAAGAGCTTTTTAACTTATAACAAGGGACGTTTTATTTAATACGTCGTAACGCGGGGCATGTATTTTTAAGAGCCACAGAGGGATTTCTCTGGTTCCCCGCTTTGCCACCTCAGGTGTGGCGCTGTGCCTCTCCGCCATAGCCCCGCTGTGCCTGCGCGGCTACACCCGGCCGGGCAGCGGCCGTGCTGGAGGCACCGCGGCACGGGGCAGGTGGGTGCCGGGGACCCTCAGGCGGCTCCGCCGAGACCCAGCGGGGTCCTGCGGGAGCCCTCGCGTGTGGGGCGGCCGCGGAGGGCGGCTCGGAGCCCGCCTCGTCCTTCCCCGTGCCCTGCGCGCCGCCCGCCGCCATCTTGTACATAGCAACGGTTGCCGGGGCCGGCCGCCATCTTGTATATAGCAACGGTTGCCACGGCCCGCCGCCATGCCGGGGGTCGGGCGCTGCCTTCAGGCAAAAAGCTCCGTCTGCAGGAGCGGGGGGCCCCCGTTCAGCCCCATCTCCTCCTTACCGCACTGCCCGGGAGCTGGGTGAGCGAGTCCGGGGGTGAGGGCTGGTTTGGTTTGGTTTGTTTTCTATACCAAAACTGTAGATTCTAGGGGCAAAATCCTGTCTTTATGCGCAGTACCTAATTACGACCGCTTATTATTTAAATGATGCTGTATTACAAACATTTCATGCTACTACAAACTAATATGTGTAATTATGCACTAATTTAAGTTAAAATTATTTTTATTAGATTTGCATCTGCACGTGGTTATCATCACATGCTGCCTGGCTGGCTACCCTCATAATACCTGTTAAAATAACATTTTTCGCGCAACGTAACGTGCTCTGTGGAGCAGAGCTTGGAAATGAAGTAGAAAAAAAGTGCAATAAAGCAGTTCAAAGGTACAGAGAGACAGGAAATGTCTGCTTTGAACACCTTGCTTCATCTGTTACAGGCATACTGGAAAAGATCTGTATTAGTACGGTAATATAATCAGAGACCCAGAAAATGCAGTTAGTGAGGAAAGGCAATCAGATTAGTTTTGGCTACAGAGAAGACAAGGGCTATCACTCCTTAAGATGCAGTGAATCATCTTAATTCTGGGGAGGGGGAAAAAAAAAAAAAAAAGAGAAGTCACTGCACCATCGTCTTCTTTATCCTGACCACCCTTAATTAAAATAAGTAATACTATACCACGTTTAAAGAAAAGCAGGTAATGGGGTAGGCATAAATATGGTAACTTTTCTGTAAGACTTTCTGATATGTTCTGCCATGCAGAACCAGTAAAGTTGTGCACATTCTTCTCCCAAAATATATCTTGCATATAACCATATATTTGTCAGTAGGCCTCTGTCAATAACTGTTTGCATGATAAGGTCTTCAAATTGGAGGTTTTTACTTTTGTGACAATAGTTCTGCTTGCATAAAAAAGTAATAGCTGGGCTATTCCTTAAATTACCATTACTTTAAAAGATAACTAGATGTCCATAGATTTTTTTTTTCCTCTTTTAAAATTTAGTTATGGGTGATGAATCAGTACCATATTTGCTGGACCAAGGAACCACAAAAACTTATCAAATACCTATTGGTCATCTGGACTACAAGTTCATTGAAAAATGCACAGATGTTAAACACCTGGAAAAGATTCTCAGGGTATTAAGGTATACATATTTTCTTAATTTCATTACTAATTTTATTCCCCTTCTGTAAAATTTTTCTTTTGTAACTTTAATATCTTCCATTTCAAAGGTCTGGTGAAGAGGGATGTTATCCCGACCTGACACTGTTCTGTGAAAAGCGTATTGAGCATTTAGACCCGGGGAGCAGAGCTCTCAGGAAAGACAGGCCTGCAGCCACAGCTTCTGATTTTACAGCTGAAGAATGGGAAACAATTAACGGTGAACTGATGGTACAGTATTACTCTAGTTTATAGTGGTCACTAATGTAATCACTCTGATGTATCAATCTGGAGTGATTGTTCAGCTTCATCTTGTGCTTAAGTAGAGCATGATTATTTGATTAAATCAGGAAGTGATAGAAGAATTCTGTTTTTTTTTATTATTTTTTAATTTATTAACGTTAATGAATTTTTAATGTCCATTATAACTCTAGAGAACTTCTTTATGTATTATTTCTCATTCAAAAAAGCACAAAATAATTGCAAACTACATTTATGAAATCCACTTTTCTCAATCTGTATATCTAAAACCAGGAGAATATTCTATACTGTTTCTATACTGTAAGAATGGAAGAGTACTTTATCCAGCTGAAAATATTGAAGAAATCTAGATGGGCATAAGCATTTTAGATTATGGTATTTTATATGAAAAACAGATTCTCTTATAGTGAAGAATAACACTAACATCTCTTACCTGTGATTAAAAAAAAAAAAAAACAGATGTGTATATGAAGCAACTATTTTTCTGTCCTAGAAGCAAACATGCTACGAATTGAATTGTGCAGGAAAAAGTAAAGCAGCAAAATTAATTTTATGAGAAATTAAGCATAGTTGTTTATTTATTAGTAGAGTCTATGAGAAGATAAGCAGATGCTTTTTGTTGCTTTCTGAATCTTTAGGGTAACTTAGAGGCAATTTTGTTTATAACATGTTCTAATCATATGCTATTTCTGTTTGAAATCAGTTATTTCCAGTCCTTTAAGGAAGCTTCTGCCAGTGCTTAATAACCTCTTCAGAAGAGATAGACAGGGAAGGAGGGGAGGTGGATGTTGCCCTCTGTATTAGGGAAAGGTTTGGTTGTGAAGAGATGCTTCTGAGAAACAGCTATGAACAGGTTGAGAGCTTGTGGGTGAAAGTTAAGGACCACACCAATAAAAGTCACCTTTTGGTCGGGGTCTACGACAGGCCACCTGATCAAGAGGAGCCTGTGGACGAGGCATTCTTACTTCAGGTACAATAAGCATCATGCTCGCACACTCTCATCCTGATGGGGGACTTCAATCACCTGGATTTCTGAGGGAAAAGCTACCCAGCAGGCTGTAAGCAATCCAGGAGATTCCTGGAGTGCGCTGAGGATAACTTCCTGGTCCAGGTACTAGACAAACCAACCAGACAAGAAGATGAGATCCTCTGAAACACTGTTCTCAGGGACAAAGGTGTTGAACAGAGCTGGCAGCTCTTTAAGGATGTTTTCCTTAGAGCACAAGAACTCTCCATCCCCTTGTGTAAAAATGCGGGCAGGGAGGGCGGACGACTGGGATGGCTGAGCAAGGACCTGTTGGTCAAACTGAGGGACAAGAAAGGAATGCACAGGCAGTGAAAGCAGGGACACGTGGCCTGGGAAAAGTATAGGGATGCAGCCCAGATGTGCAGGGATGGGATTGGGAAAGACAAAGCACAAATGGAACTGAGCTTGGCAAGGGATGCAAAGAATAACAAGAAGGGGCTCTATAGGTATGTTGGGCAAAGAAGAAAGGCCAATGAGAGTGTGTCTCCTCTGATGGATGACACAGGTGAACTCGTAACAACAGATGTGGAGAAGTCTTAGGTACTCAACAACTTCTTTGCCTCAGTCTTCACTGACAGTCGGGCTTCCCATGTCCCGCGTTTCCCTGAACCCGTAGATGAGGATTGGGTACCATGCACTGTAAGCAAAGAGCAGGTTTGAGACCACCTGATGAAAAAGTCTATGGGGCCTGATGCCATGCATCCCAGGGTCCTGAAGGAACTGGCTGGTGGAGTTGCCAGGCCTCTCTCCATCATATATGAAAAAGCCTGGCAGTCAGGAGAAGTCCCTGGTGACTGGAAAAGGGGAAACATCACTCTGTTTTTTAAAAAGGGTAGAAGGGGGACCCAGGAAACTACAGGCTGGTAAGCCTCACCTCTGTGCCTGGGAAAATCATGGAACAGATCCTCCTGGAAGCAACATCAAGGCACATGCAGGACAAAGAGGTGATCTGGGACAGCCCGGAGGTTCAACAAGTCTAAGTGCAAGGTGCTGCACCTGTGTTGGGGCAATTCCAGATGAGGACAGACTGGGAGAACAACTCAATAGGAGCAGCCCTGCAGAGAAAGACTTGGGCCAGCAGTGCATGCTTGCAGCCCAGAAGGCCAACTGCATCCTGGGCTGCAGCCACAGAGGAGTGGGCAGCAGGAGGAGCAGATTGTGCCCCTCTGCTCTGCCCTGGTGAGGCCCCACTTGGAGTACCACATCCATGTCTGCAACCCCCAGCAAAAGAAGGATGTGGGGCTGTTAGAGAGGGTTAGAGGGTCCAGAGGGGTGCTGTGAAGATGACCAGAGGCCTTTCATGTGAAGGCTGTTCAGCCTGAAGAAGAAAAGGCTCCGGGGTGATCTTATTGCTGCTTTTCAGTAATTAAAGGGGGCTTATAAAAAGATGGAGAACAACTTTTTCTCATTCAGATAATGACAGGACAAGGATGAATGGTTTTAAACTAAAAGAGAGGAAATTTAGATTAGAGGTTAGGAGGGAATTCTTCACTCAGAGAGCAGTGAGGCTCTGGCACAGGCTGCCTAGAGAAGCTGTGGATGCCCCATCCCTGGAGGTATTCAAGACCAGCTTGGATGAAGCCCTGAGCAGCTTGATCTAGTGGGTGGCATCCCTGCCCATGGCAGGGGAGTTGTAACAAGATGATCTTTAAGGTCCCTTCCAACCTGAGCCATTCTGTGATTCTGAATGATTAAAAGCACTTTTGCTTTTATTTTGCATATTTGGCTTTAAAATGGTTCCCCTTTCCTGACTCTAAACAACAATAAAGGCAGGTGTGGATGTAGCTCCTACTGCGTTCATCATTATCTGTGCTCAATTTGGCAGTGTGACTTACAAAAAAAATAACCCTTTTAACCAGAGTAAGGAACTTAAGTTTATGTTGTTTTGTTTTTTCGTTTTAAGCTTGATTTTAAACTTTGTTTTTAATCTTCCTCATAATGGCTTTTCTCCATTAAGAGCAATGCATTATAATGATAATTGTTTGAGTCATTGTAGACTGTGTATCTGTTCTACTGCTTTAATGTACAGATGTATTACTTATTTTCAGAGCTGGGTGACAGAAATGCGTGAAGATGATCATAAACCACAGGTTTTGAGAACAGACATGCTGCTTGAAGGACAAGATAACTTGCCACCTGTTCGTTGTTCCAGCAGCTGTCTTCCTGCTAATCAGGTATCTCCAGTTTTCTAAGGCTTTATTTTTACAAGTGTACGTTAGTTATGTCTTTCTAAAATCAGAAAATGTCACCTGTAAGAACTTCTATTCACTGGGCCTCTTTTAAATATTTTGTTAACCAGAAAATAAAAATCTTCAAGCTGTCTTGCAGGAGACCAATACTTAAACAAAAGTGCTTCTTTCGTACTAGCATGCTTTTTGTAGTAAAGTTATAATTCTGATCAAGAACTCATTTCTGAAGCAAATCTCCGTTAACACCCTTGTATGTGTTTGTTTCACATGAAGTGTGGTGTTAAAGCAGATGAACTAGGTTCCTTTTGGAGGAAGCCATGCCAGGAGCTGTATTCTGCCATTCTACTGTATCTTACTATTACATATGTAATACACAATCTTATAATATCTTACTAATACTAAATACAGTGCTGCTGGAGGGATTGACAGAAAAGTAGGTGTGGGAATGGGATTTTTTTTGAATTGTCAGATGTTACTATGAATGGTTTCAGTCTGATCCCCGCTGTTCCGTTTGTAATTCTGGGACACTGTCACAACAAATTCACTGAAGCATTTTTCTTTTTGGAAGTTAGAAATTTAAATTAGAACAGATCCTTATGGAGCATGTGATATTTCTTAATTGTTAAAGTAACACATTCAAATTACTGGTTTGAATTCCTATGTTTTAGTAAATGCCTGATTTGTGTTCCTATATTGTCACAAACTACTTCTTACTGTCAGCCAGTATTTAAACACCAGACCAAGATAATGGAGAATGCAAAGGTATTGCCATATATAATATACAAAGAGAAACTGGCTGCTTGGACAGGTGTATGCTTTGTTGGGCTAAATACTGGATGGTGTCCCCAGGGCTTGGTATTGGGACCCATCCTGTTTAATATCTTTATTGATGATTTGGATGAGGGAATTGAGTGCACCCTCAGTGAGTCTGCAGACTTACTTCAATGCTACAGGCTGGGGGAAGAGGAACTGGAAAGCTGCCCAGTGGAAAGGGACCTGGGGGTATTGGTCCATAGCTGGTTGAATATGAGCCAGCAGTGTGCTCGGGTGGTCAAGAAGGCCAACAGCATCCTGGCTTGTATCAGAAATAGTGTGGCCAGCAGGGCTAGGGAGGTGATCGTCCCCCTGTACTTGGCTCTGGTGAGGCTGCACCTCGAGTACTGTGTTCAGTTTTGTGCCCCTCGCTACAAGAAGGACATCGAGGTGCTGCAGCACGTCCAAAGGACAAGAAAGCTGGTGAAGGGTCTAGAAAGCAAGTCTTACAAGGAGCAGCTGAGGGAGCCGGGGTGGTTTAGCTTGGAGGCTCAGGGAGACCATATCACACTCTACGATTACCTTAAAGGAGGCTATAGTGAGGTGTTGGTCTCTTCTCCCAAGCACCAGGTCATAAGACAAGGGAATGACCTCAAGTTGTGCCAGGGAAGGTTCAGGTTGGATATTAGGAAAAACTTCTTCATTGAAAGAGTTGTGAAGTCGTGGAACAGACTGCCCAGGGAAACGGTTGAGTCACCATCCCTGGAGGTTTTCAAAAAAAAACTTGTAAAGCTTTGTGACGTGGTTTAATGGTGGACTTAGCAGTGCTAGGTTAAAGGTTGAACTGGATGATCTTAGAGGTCTTTTCCAACCTAAAAGATTCAATTATTCTAAGTTTTTATTACTTTTATTCTCTATACAAGGTTTAGGTATTAGTGTTATTACCAAGGAAACCCAGATACAGTTTTATGTGTTACTTGTGGTATGATTTTCATTCCTTCTGTCAATGAAGACTAACCCTGAAATAATTGTAACCTTTCCTGGAAGAGAAAAGAGAGGCCTGAAATTGTGTTTTAGAATTCAGTCTTTTTATGTAGCAGTGCAGTTACACTATTACTAGATCAATACTGAATAAAAAGAGGCTTTTTCTATACTGCACACTAAGGCACCTGTATAATAAAATTTCAAAAAAGCAGATTCATATTTTGAATTTTTTTTTTTCTATTTAATAAAGCTATGGGCAAGGTAGTAATTTTTAAACATAATTTGTTAATCATTTAGGTCTGTAACTATCTTTTACACTAGCATCGCATAACTTTGCAATGTGATGTCAAGTATAAATTTGGTATGATAAATTAATCCTCTTTGCCAGAAAGAAATCCACAAACCCTTCCATTTGATTGGAGACTGTGTATCTGATGTGGTGCATAAAAACTCCAGGAACTTCAGTGAAGCAGAATAAATGAATAGATAGAAGAAGCTTATCAATGAATAGATAAATACTTCATGTAAAACTTCCTCTTTTTTACACAATATGGAAGTTTCTTAATACCCTGGTTTTCATTTCACACTGCCTAGGATTTTGAGGTTACAACTATACTGTAGAATAAGAGGACTGGGGAGACAGCTAGAGTATTTCTGTTTCTAACTGTCCATATTGCTTAATCAATTTTACTGCCTCCCTTTTTCCAGGACAGAACTAAAGCAAGTCCTGGAAGCATGGGTTTAGAAATACTCAATTCCAAAATATTGTACGGATGAGATTTCAGCAGACATAGGTTCCTTTGCCAGACACAGTGGGCTACAGTCCATGGCATGCAACTCATATTCCAAGTTCTATTTTATGAAACTGCTCTGTGATGTTATCTATATAGCCCTCATTATTTTGGATGCTCCAAATTGAAAAAGAATACTGGTTAGTTGACACAGAATAATGATGTGTTAGTATGGGATCCAGAGGAGAACCAAGGCCAAATTGTTTGTCATCTGAACTAAATCCAGTCTGTACTTCGTTTTTTGATCCAGAAATAACTCGCTGGGCTTCAAACGCTTTGGGATCCATGCAATTTGGCAAGAAACATGACAAGGGCAGAGGGTTGTTCTTTTTTTTTGTTTGTTTTGTTTTTGTTCACCGCCTGTAATACCAAGTACCAATGAAAAGTTAATACAGCATGCAAATGTAGCTTTTTCATGAAAGCCTCTTGAATGAGATGCTCTGAAATATTACTCATTGAGAAATTCCTTACTCCATTGGAGCCACAATTTGGTTACAGTGGTCCCAAGAATATGAGACCTAGAATATTAAGGATTTTTGAAATTTTGAGTCAATGTTTCTGCCTTATTCCATGAAAGGATGTGTTCAAGTTTGTGTAGTTACTTTATAAATGTTCTTCTGAGAGTTTCATCTTTTTTTGTGCTCATTCAAATTAAGGGCTTCTGGTTTGAAAAGAGATTTGGTATTTTAAAAATTACAAAGTTTGTAATATACCCCAGGATACATATGCAATGATGTAATATTCCAAGAAGCCATATTTAGGAGTTACCTCCTCCAAACATGCATTAATCACTAAATGTGTGTCATTTTGTCTAGCTTCTTGAATGACTGAGAGCATTAAGTGTAATTCTCAAGTCGAATACTGCAAAAGCTTATGTAACCTAACATTATGGATAGCTGTAGGTGTTTATAGGAAGGGTCACATTTGCATTATGTAAATTGAGGTGTTTATATTCAACTTCAGAAGTGTTTCCTTGCAACAGTGTCACCACTGGTAAAGCTAGTTTAAGAAGTTCCTGTTTGTTTCTTTGGTTCAGTTTATCGCATGCTCACTTGCACTGATACAAATATTTAGGGGTTGCACTGTGGTATCTATTAAATTGTTTGTTTGAACCCGGATAATTGTAAGTGTGCAATCCTACAAGAAATTACCCTGGTCTAACTTGGTGAGAGATGGATTGCAAGGTAAGAGGAGGGCTGAACGGCCAGCAAAGAGTAAAAAGAAATATTTTGAACTGGCTGTACAACTGTGGAATACCTGTTTGGAACCACACCTTGCTGCTGAATATTATTGAAGTAAACAAGCAGGGAGGGACATTATCAGAAACATAGTCTGATGACAGAGATGGAAGAGATGCCAGAGGTGGTGGCTATGGAAATACATCCCATATACATTAGGATAGGAGCTGGATTGTGATACAAATCAGTTAAGTCAGTTATTGGGACTGATTGTTGCAGTATAAATTGTCTAAAACCTAGAATGAGAATAAATCGTCTTGGAAATTAGCTTGATTGGTGTGTCAAATAAGTACAGACACTAGAAGAAGTCAAACCAAATTTTTATTTTAAGTTTGTTCAGAGGGCTTCAGGGGCTGTCAGAATCTGTGCATTGCATTCTCCTGGGAAGGACAAGGCTAAAATGAGGTTACTGATTCAATCTTGGTGTTAAACATCGCGTTACAAGGCTGGGGTTTTCCAAGAGTAAGTAGAGTTTGTTGCTGTATTGAAAGGGTGGTTCAAAGCAACACAAAATACTAATTAGGAAGAGCAGTCTCTTCTATCTGAAAGTTTTATCCAGCACCTCTGTGACACGTAACAGGGTAGTGGAGAGAAAGTGTGAGACTTAGATTACAATGGTCCATCAAATACATAAAGATGTTCTTTAAAGCAAGATAAAATTTTCAAGACTATGCTGAAATTAGTCATGAACAGTGTTAATTAGTGCGGATATGTATTGCAGAAATAAAAAAAGGCTGTGAATTTTCTCTTTTGAAAATTGTCTTACAGGCTGGTTGTTTCTCTTTCAGAATGAAAAATTACAAAATAAACAAAGAAGCAAGAAAAACATACCACGGGATTACAGCGAATGGGACAAGTATGTTAAGCCCTTTATTTTTTTTATTAACTCATTTATTTATTCTATAATGGAACACTACTGGGGGGGGAAGGCTGCTGTTGTTGTTTAAGTATTTTTGAGAAACATAGTAGTAACTTTTCAGGGAATTATAATAATTCAGTGAAACTTACGTTTTTCATAATAAACATTCTGTTAAACATCAAATGATGCATTGTGGTGCTGCTAACTGAAAACAAGTTACCTTGTATTTTTTTGCTCAAGTGTTGTGAAATATAACAAGTCAACAGAAAATATTTTTTTTTTCCAGCATCTAAGATACAAGTCTATGGAGGTACATTTAAAAAAAAAAAAAAGAATTAAAAATAGCTCAATTTATATATATATATATATATTTATTTATTTATTTAAATAATGTAATGGTGGCATATTACCCTTCCCAGTTGGATGACAAATATTGACTGTGGAAGGGGCAAAATGCATTCTTCTGTTTTTTGTGCTAGTGGCTTACCTCTAGCTCCTTAAACAATGATGTGGAATCTGTTCTAGTGAGAATACTATTGTGAAAAGCAAAGGCTGTGTTTCATTGTCATAAACAGAAAAGTTTAGTGTAGGAATTGGTTATTACCCTATATTTTTAATAGGATTATAGCTGCAATATTTATTCAATATAAATTCCTATACACTGTTTTCAAAAGCTGTTTCATAGTAATCTTGGAAGTGTCCTAGATTGTTTTTCAAATTTCTCTCAAATTACACTATTAATCAATTCAAAGACATTTCTTCAGTATTTCTAACAAAGGTTAATACCAGCATCTGATAGAAGTGGAATCGAACCTGAAGATACAATTCCATAAATTTCACCTGTCTTTTGTTGGAGATGGTTGAAGAGGGGAGGTAGACTCTTTTGTTTGTTTGTTTTTGAGCAGAAGGGATGAGAAAAGGAGCGGTAATATATATGCAGGAGAAATGGAAAAAATAACATGAGGAAAGGAGATAACGCTAAGCTTTATTTTTTCCTAACTAGTCATGGATAATTGAACACTGACTTTATGCCTGCTTACCTTTAGTTTAAAATGGAAATAGAAAGCATACCTTTCTACTAGTAGAGGACTTTTACTGTGCAACATTATTGTATTTGTCATTTTTATTAATTTAAGGTTTGACGTGGAAAAGGAGTGTTCTAAAATTGATGAAGAAGGTGAAGAAAATAACTCAAAATCAAGATTCTTTAATAGGCCAAGTCTACCTCTAATTGAAAAGAAAATAGATACAACTGGTAATGCCTTAGAAACATTTTTTTCTTTAACTGTAATACTGTGTTATAGAGTGTGAATCTAAATTGAAGAAGTAAATTATTGAGGTAAAATTGCCTATATTTTTTGGCACCTAGAGATTAAAAAAGTTCTTACGAGGTCAACTGAGAGTGAAGCCATATTTTAAAAAAAAATAAATCTGTTAATAATTCAGTTAAAATATTTGTTGCATTGGGGTTGAGAGAGCCAGGTAAAAATACAAAGCACACTTCCACTATTATAATTTAATGGTGGGGTAACCTCTTTCATCTTACATTCTGAACTGTGTGCATATCAAAATAATTCAGTTTTTTATTATAGAAAATGTAATAAAAAATGTCTTTTAATAATACATGTTGTTTTAAAAGTAATTTAAATAATATGACATTCAAAGTATTTTAGCTGACAATGTTGTGATTGCATCTGTGCAAGTTATTAATTGTTGTGATGTATAATTATTTTTTTTCTAGGCATGACAAAGAAAGAGAAGATCTTTATTGCTACTCGTGAAAAAGAAAAGGGCAACGAAGCTTTTGCCAGTGGAGATTACGTGGAAGCGGTGACATATTACACTCGGTGAGTAAATACTATTGTATTCTTTTATTTTAATTATTGTTACTTGTGAACGTTATTTTTAGAGCAATAGGGATAATTAGATTATTGTCAACAGTGCAAAAAGGTTTTACAGGAGAATACTTAAAGCACTGTTGCATCCTGATACTAATTTTTATTTGTCAGGAAGAAGTGGATGAATAGTGATAGGACAATTTGCAGGTGTCACAAAGTTACTCAGATCTTTCAAAACCATTGAGATTCAAGGGCAGGTTGACAAAAATAAGAGGAGGCTCAGGGGAGACCTTATTGCTATCCACAATTATCTGAAAGGAGGTTGTGGTGATGTGAGGGTTGGCCTCTTCTCCCAGGCACCAAGTGATAGGACAAGAGGGAATGGCCTCAAGTTGCTCCAGGGGAGGTTCAGGTTGGATATTAGGAAAAATTTCTTCGCTGAGAATGGTTAGGCATTTGAACAGGTTGCCCAGGGAAATGGTGGAGTCGTCTTCCCTGGAGGTCTTTAAGGAAAGAACAGATGTGGTGCTTAGGGACGTGGTTTATTGGGTGTTATTGGTGGTAGGTGGACAGTTGGTCTAGATGATCTTAGAGGTCTTTTCCAGCCTTAATGATTCTATGATTCTACATTCAGGCTTTCTAACGATGCATCATGGTCATTTTTTTCAGGAGTATATCAGTACTACCCACTGCAGCTGCATACAATAACAAAGCTCAAGCAGAAATAAAACTTCAGGACTGGGACAGTGCTTTGCAGGATTGTGAGAAGGTGTTAGATATGGAACCTGGCAACGTAAAAGGTGAAGTTTAACATAAATGTGCCTTTATATATTAGTTTAGCAAATAAAATGGTTCATATTCATTCACGTTCTTGATCTCACTGAGCTTTAGATCAGTTCCAAGTATGAAGAAGGGGGAAATTAATGGCTATTCTTAAGCAGAAGCATGGAGCAACTCATTTTTTTTATATGATGACAATAACTGCTCTTGTGTTTGTGCAACACGTTGTTTAGATAATGACAATACTGAAGTATTAATCACCTTACAAGCAACCTGTAAACAATGAAAGTTGCTGATTTAATCATTTCTGAAGACAAAGGCTTGAATACAGCCTGAATACAGTATTTGCATGTGAGGAGCAGACAAACTGGAAAAATATGAGGGGGTGCTTTTTACGAGTCATGATTGCTATCTCAGCAAGTGAAATTGCATCATTAAAAACAATCAAGAGAACAGTAATTAGTAATATAGAGTCATTATGAAGTAAACTCAGAATCTTAAAAAATTTACACTTCATTATGTCTAGAAAAATAGCCTGGTTATCCACTTAATGCTTTTAAAGTATATACAATACTCTGTTCCTTTGTAGCTCTGATGCGCCGTGCCACTGTTAACAATCAGCTGAAGAATTATGAGACTGCTATAGAGGATCTGAACAAAGTGTTGTGCATTGAACCAGAAAACGCTATAGCTAAGGTAAAGACACGTGACCCACAGACGACTAGAAGAAGGTTGTAAGCAGCTGTAGAATAAAGTGCATACCATTTATATTGTTTGATTTGAATATGCGTTCTGAGGACATGATCGATCTACGGTGCCAGTGGTCAGTTTCCAAAGACCACTTAGCAGCTTGTGATGGAAATTAGGTACCTGAATGTGATCAAATATTCTATTTGCTACTGTATTGTTAGAACCTGTAGGCACTGAAGTCTTCTGTATTAAAGTAATTTAGGTGCCTAAAATTTAGCTGCTGAACGTGCTCACAGTATTAATTCATTGGTTAATCAAAGTTACTTGGAAATTTTTGTCAAAAAGATCCACTGGGATAGGAGTATTTGAAGTTTGACACGCAATTCACAAGAAAAAATCAAAGGAGATGCCAGATGGATGCCCCATCCCTGGAAGCGTTTGAGGTCAGGCTGGATGGAGCTCTGAGCAACTTGCTCTAGTGGGAGGTGTCCTCACCCATGGCTGGGGTTTGAACTAGATGATCTTTAAGATCCCTCCAAGCCAAGCCATCCTATGATCCTTGGATTCTTTGAAAAACCTTGCGTACCCTCTTATGAATATGGACCCTTCTAGGTCAGTTCTGGACCTAAGAAATACGATGCTTTCTTTGAAAACTCAAGGTCAGGATGTGGTCCTTGTAGGAAAAGATTGGTTTGTATCATTTCATTGGTATTTTCTCAAGGGTGTTTTGTGGCTTAGAACCCAGTCCTTAAATTTGGACGCTACCTGTCCTGAGGATCTTCAGCACTAGGCAGTTTTGATACTAAACTGCTCTTCACCTGTTAATTAGGAGTCTATCATACTGCTACCCCCCAATTTTATAACATGTGATTCCTGGATGCTGTGCAATTGCCTCATCATGTGAATTCCATTTAGCTCTTATTGTTGGCACACTTTAAGCTGCTAGCAGCTTACTGATTAGTACTTCTTTCTGTGGAATTACTTGATCCAATACTGCTATTGCTTGCACCAGAAAAGCTAGGGAGGTCCACATCTAGTCCACCACGTACTGCATTCATGCCCATTGGGGTGTTTTGCAGCTAAATTCCTGTCCAGAATAGTTCTGGAGTTCGTGTCAACCAAGGAATCAACCTGCCTGCTTTTTTCTCTTTTTCTTTTCGAATGCATCTCTCTAGATTTGCCTTCTGAAAGGGCACTTTTGTTTCTTTTCACCTTTACAAGACTGATCCACTAGCTTCTGAGTCTGTACTGAGTCTGTCTCCACAAAAGTTTTTGTGCAAAGGCTATGCTGAGACTTCTTAGAATACCAGATATACGATACTCATTGTGAGTACACTCTTCTGGGAATCCAAATACATCAGTACGTTCGCTGAGTACAGTGCTGCTGTTGCTGAAAGCAAATGTCTGTCCTTATCCATGTCAGCTTTATTGCCTTGGCTGAGACATCTATAGGTGACAGCGGGTTTTTTTGAGTTACTCTGCTTGAAGGATCCTCAAAACCCTCTTGAGCTACTTAAAAATACATGGAACACATGCAGAGTGAAGGTTTATATGCAGAGTCACTGATTTATGTGCTTGTCAGTAACTGGAGTTTTTCATTGTACTTTTCCACATGAATCTTTGCTTCTTCCTGTCTTTAACTTTTGCTTGTTGAAGTGAGTACTGAAATGGCACTTCCTCATACAGCACTGAATACAAAACAGAATAGAGCGTAATATTGGGTGTGTCTTACTCTGTTCTGAAAGCATGAAGTGCAGGTGGAGCATTTCTTTGATTCATCCAAAAACGTTTATGGAAATGAGAGGCTGTCTGATTATCTAATTTGCAGTTCTTACATGAGGAGCAAAGCTTTTCATTATTCAACAGTGTCCTTCTGCTACACTGCTAAGAAATTGTTGTCTCTTTTGGTTCTAGTTCAATCATTTACATTAGTCCATCAAATATCTATCAGATGCTGAGTTCTTGATAGCGTAAATTTTGATAAACTGTTTTTGGGCTTTTTCAGAAATTCTGGAAAGAGCCTGTTTGCCATGGGTCTCTTCTGACTAGACCATGCTGGATATCACAATAATACAATCTACTTCTATTTATTTATCTATGCTTAAGCAAAGAAAGGAATGTATTTATTTGTGTGGTATCTTCTAATTAAGTTTCTAATAAAGAAATCGAGCGTTAATCTTGATTTTCATACTGACTCTTGGAAAAGTCACGTTTATTTTCTCTTTTTTGTATTGGTAACATTTATCTGGATGATTCTATATTCAGGACCTTATGTATTATTTAACAGAGTGTACTTTCTGGGCATAAATTACAATTTATATACGTATAAAAAAAGGCTTCTGCTACCACTGTTTATTTCTCTATTGCAGAAAAATCTGCTAGAGACGGAAAAGAAACTGAAAGGTTTAAAACCTGTCTCTAAGACTGAAGGCAAAGGAAGAAGAATACTTATTGAAGAGATAGAGGACTCTGAAAGTAGTGAAGAAAGAGGAGAAAATGCAGAGGAATGTGGAAGAAGTAGTGGAGATAAAGGTAATGTCATGTCATTTCCTGTTTAATTTTAAGCTGAAGAAAAAATTGTTGCCTTTGATATTATAATCTTTATTCACAAAATTCATCCATACTTGCTTGCAAATAATTTCCTGTTTGAAGACTAAAAATACATAGAATCATAGAATACCTGAGTTGGAAGGGAACCATAAGGATCATCGAGTCCAACTCCTGGCACTATACAGGTCTACTCAAAAATTCAGACCGTATGACTAAGAGCATAGTCCAAACGCTTCTTAAATTCAGACAGGCTTGGTGCCGTGGCTGCATCCCTGGGGAGCCTGTTCCAGTGAATGACATCCCTCTTGGTGATGAACATCTCCTGATATCCAGTGTGAACCCTCCCTGTTGCAGTTTGACACCATTCTCTTGGGTCCTATCGCTGGTTACTAAAGAGAATAGATAGTCAGCTGGCCCTCCACTCCCCCTCGCGAGAAAGCTGTAAACTGTGATGAGGTCTCCCCTCAGCCTCCTCTTTTCCAGGCTGAACAGGCCAAGTGTCCTCAGCCGCTCCTCACACATCTTCCCCTCTAAGCCCTTCACCATCTTAGTAGCCTTTCTCTGAACACTCTCCAGTGGTTTCACATCCTTTTTGTACTGTGGTGCCCAGAACTGCACACAGTGCTTGAGGTGAGGCTGCGCCAGTGCAGAGTGGGACAGTCACTTCTCTCAACTGCCTAGCGATGCCATGTTTGATGCACCCCAGGATACGGTTGGCCCTCCTGGCGACTGCCCAGCTCTCGAATCTGTCCAGATCTCTCTACATTCACTACTTAAAGTGGATCTGAATAGGAAGTCTAGAATCCAATTTTGTTAGACACTTTTTGAAATATTTCCAAGAAAGGTATAACAAATGCACATGGAAAAATGTTGCTAAAAGTCACCTTCCTCCCTGTGTTCTGTATAATTTTATACCTTTCCTTTGATGAAGGACCCCATGAATATTCTGAGATTAGAGAACATCCTGTGTTCCTTAGATTTTCCCTTGTACAACTCTCCTTCCTTCCTACCATCATTTTTTTTCTTCTGCATTTTTCCTCTTAATTGGATCAAAGGGCCTAAAACTGATCAAGTAGCACTTGATTTTTTGTTGTTGTTTTGTTGAAAACAGTTCTAAGTTTGTTTTTGTTTTGTTTTTTAATATGATGTCATCTGCATGCACTGAAAGTATATATTAGAGATAAACAACCTGTAATTCTTGTACTGTTCACAACTCACAAGCAGTTGAAGTTCAGCTCCTGTTCCTGTATTAGTGTGTGATTAACTGCAAGACTGCTGAGATGAAACTGCTGGCTTAATCAGAATGCATGACTTCAGGAGGAAGTGGGGTAGCAGAAATTTCTGAGGCTTGCTTTTGGGTTCAGCTGCATGTCTAGACTCCAGCCTGCCACAGAACAACATCCTAGGGTTGATTTCCACCCTTTCCCTCTTTCTGTTGTTTGTTTTTTCTTAAAGTAATTTGGCCACAGACAGCTGTGGCTTTTGTGTTTTCCATGGTCTATGTAAAAGACCTTAGTTCTTTGTCTGGAAATTAAAATCAGTCTGGTTTTCCAGTAATCAAGATGTTCCACTTAATTGTGAATATTAGTCTCTAAATGTGTGATTTAGTAATGCATTGTTTGCACAAGAGTTTAGGCAAAATACATTTTTCAAAACCAGTAGGTTTCCACTAAGTCTCCTCAGCAAAAAGTCTTCTCAGCTAATACCCTGGAGGAAAGGATGGATCGTGTCCCTAACATTACATATAGGTAATATGGGGGTTGCTTGCCATTGGGAGCATTCAGATGACTAAGTGCGTTTTAGCTCCACAGGAAGACTCCCATTCATGTGATGAAAGGTTAGGCTTTTAAACGTAGGGAAGATTGTCAACTGCCATCAGCGTAAGGTGTTCATGTGATATACGTAAGTATTTTTAAGATTTAGGAGGCAAGCATCTTCATAGATTACTGTGGGTTTTAAAGTATATCTGGAAACAAAGTAAATTCAGCTGTTAAATAAATGTAATATGCTCTGTGAACAGCAATAAGCAGACTAAGCATCGTAGTCTTCTAGTTTCACTTCCTGTGTGGTATTAAACTTACTTGATGCCACAAAAGTTGTTTACAGAGAATTATTTTGTGATTATTTTTTTATCAGTCTGTTTTCTACTTCATAGTACCAGATTCATTACCTCTGAAGATCATCTAGTCCACCCCCCCCTCCACCTAGAGCACATTGCACAGTATCACACTGAGGCAGGATTTGAATGTCTCCAAAGAAGGAGAGACTCCCCAGCCTCTCTGGGCTAACTTATGCCAGTGCTCCATCACCCTCACAGTATAGAAGGGTTTTCTCATAATCAGCTAGAACTTCTGTGTTTCAGTTTGTGCCAGTTGCCTCTCATCCTGTCACTGGGCACCACTGAAAAGACTCTGGCTGCATCTTCTTCGCGCCCTCCCTGCTCTCAGCCTCTCCTCGTATGACAGATGCTCCAGACCCCTAATCATCTTAGTATCCCTTCTCTGGACGTGCTCTTTCCTTCTTTTACTGGAAGTCCCAGAGCTGGACACAATACTCCAGGTATGGCCTCACCAGGGCTGAGCATAGGAACAGGATCACCTCCCTTGACCTGCTGGCAATGCTCTCCCTAATGCAACCCAGGATCTCGTTGCCCTTCTTGGCCTCAAGGGCACGTGGCTGGCTCATGGACAACCTACTGTCCACCAGGACCCCCAGGTCTTTCTCCACAGAGCTGCTTTCCAGCAGCCTGTAATGGTGTACAGGGTTATTCCTCTCTAGGTGCAGGACCCTGCACTTGGCTTTGTTGAGTTTCATGAGGTTCCTCTCTGTCCAGCTTTCCAGCCTGTCCAGGTCAAAGGATGCCATCCAGAAGGACCTGGACAATTTTTTATTTTTTTTTTAAATGTAATGGACTGGGTTCTTATTTTCACTTCTTCTTGAATTATTCCATGTGAAATAACAGATTTGATGCTACAGATAGTTCTTCAACATACGTGTTAATGTCATGGCTTTTCCCAGGAAACAGTGAGTAAGGTCTTAGATTTGCATTTTGAAGTTTCTGATTTGTTTAGGAACAACACATATTGGGTAGGAGATGATTAGAGCTTTCTCCTACTCAAATGATTAGTTGTGCTTGCTGATGTATTTTTGGCATAGCTTTATGCTCTCCTCTACCACTGAGCCTCTAATATAATGGAGATGTTCTCTGTTTCTTGATACTTAGTGGCAGCAGCTCTGTATACTCTCTCACTTGGCCTTTATGCCATATATGAATATGCATCTACCCAAATCTTAATTTGTAGTAATCTGTGACCAGACTTTTACTGTAATAGAAAGTTTCTTTGACACTGTGGCCATGAATAAGTCACTCTCTCTGTTCTCCTTATGGTTACAAGCCTTATTGATGGGGTCTTGTAGGAGGACATTTGGCCACCTTGTTACCCATTGCCATACTTATTCTGTATTCCTTGATCCTCCTTCCCGTGTGCTTTTTCATTTTCTATTTTTAATTTTTTAGAATTGTAAATTCTGTGAAGAAGGAGCTCTCATTTATAATTGATTGGTGTAATGTCTAGCACAACAGGGCCCAACCCACTGTAGCTTTTAGGCTCTATTGAAAGCTTGCAATATGAGAAATCAGATCATGTTAAAATAAACAGCATTGAAAATTAACTCTAGAATTTAATTTGTAATGAATTTCTTGAAGTTAAGAAAACCCCTCAGTTACCGTGTCAGCATTAATGTTGATCAGTAAGTCCTTTTTCATTCTTTACTACTGCACTGCAGCAGTCAGAGATTGGAATTATTTAAGAAATCTGTTCATTATATATTCTGGTTTCAAAAAATTTGGGTACAAACCAAGAACATGCAATCCAAATCAGATTTACTGGCCGTGTGTGATAGGAAAAAAAAAATGCAGAATTATTAAACATTAATCTCTGGAGATTTGGACCGTTCCAGTTGCCTTCAAATATAGCTATGCCAGGGCAGTTAAAGCATTGGAACCTGACTTCATCATAGATGAATTCGTTGTGAACTGAACTTTGGGGCCAGGCTCTTCTCAGCGGTGTGCAGCTGTAGGGCAAGAGGCACCAGCCAAAAACTGGAACGCAGGAGGTTCCACACGCACGTGTGTAAGAACTTCTTTACAGCGAGGGTGACAGAGCACTGGAACAGGCTGCCCTGAGAGGTTGTGGAGGCTCCTGCTCTGGAGATACTCAAGGCCCCCCAGACATCTTCCTGCTCAACCTGCTGTAGGGAACCTGCTTTTAGCAGGGGGTTGGACTTGATGAGCCCCAGATATTCCTTCCAACCCCTGTGATTCTGTGAGCTGGGAGAAGAGTGGTTAGAAAGCTGCTTGGCAGTGTGCTCAGGTGGCCAAGAAGGCCAACAGCATCCTGGCTTGTATAAGAAACAGTGTGGTCAGCAGGGCCAGGGAAGTGATCGTCCCCCTGTACTCGGCTCTGCTGAGGCTGTATCTCAAGTACTGTGTTCAGCTTTTGGCCCCTCACCATGTCCCTGTCACCAGAAGGACATGGAGGTGCTTGAGCAAGTCCAGAGAAGGGCGACGAAGCTGGTGAGGGGCCTGGAGAACAAGTCCTACGAGGAGCGGCTGAGGGAGCTGGGCTTGTTCAGCCTGGAGAAGAGGAGGCTCAGGGGCAACCTTATCGCTCTCTACAGGTACCTCAAGGGAGGCTGTAGCGAGGTGGGGGTTGGCCTGTTCTCCCACGTGCCTGGTGACAGGATGAGGGGGAATGGGCTAAAGTTGTGCCAGGGGAGGTTTAGGCTGGATGTTAGGAAGAACTTCTTTACTGAAAGGGTTGTGAGGCACTGGAACAGGCTGCCCAGGGAAGTGGTGGAGTCACCATCCCTGGAGGACTTCAAAAGATGTAGAGCTCAGTGATATGGTTTAGTGGAGGACTGGTTAGTGTTAGGTCAGAGGTTGGACTTGGTGATCTTGGAGGTCTCTTCAGCCTAGATGACTCTGTGATTCTGTGCTATTTTGCTTTTCCTTGTGCCATCGTTATTTTTGTGCCATGCTTCTGAAGGAGAAATACCTCGAACATCTGAGAATTCATTTTCAGTGAAAGATGTCACCCATTCCACAAATCCGCTTCAAATATTCCTTTCAGAGTGCCCAAGATTATTGACAGCCCTTCCATTTTAACTCGGTTCCCTCATTACTAACGCGAATTAAACTTCTTTAAGTTCCCATGTGGTGGTTTTGCCCCAAATCCTCAACTTCTCTCCCCCCCCCTCCGTGAGGCGCGGCGTGAGGCGGGCGGGGCGGGGCGGGGCGCCGCGCCTCAGCCGCCCCTTGGCTCCCCGCAGGGCGCCGGCAGGCAGCCGGCCCGGCCGCCATGGGCAGCGCGCAGAGGAAGGCGCAGGGCGCCAAGGCCGAGGGCAAGGAGCGGCGCAGGGACCCCGCCGACCTCAAGGGCACGGCCGAGGAAGGCGAGCAGAGGCCGGAGCAGCAGCAAGGTGAAGGCGAAGCCGATGGCTACTCGGATGGAGAAGGGGCGAGGGGGAGCCCCGCAGCGCGGCAGCCCCCCGGGGCGCACGGGGACGCGGCCACCTCGCTGCCGCCGGCTGCAGCGGAACTGAAGAGGGAAGGAAACGAGTTGTTCAAGGGGGGACAGTTCGCAGAAGCTGTGCTCAGGTACTCCGAAGCCATTGAACACGTCGTCGGTCTAGGTGAGTGCGATACCTTCTACTTAAAGCTTATGTAGGTGGTTTAAGGGAGCTAGAGGTGAAGTCACCGAGCCTATCCCTGGATTTTTGGCAGGAGTTACTGTGCCGTATTACTTCGTCATTGGCAGCAGGCGCCAATTCATGCAATACAAAATGTAGGAAGATGAGTGAAGTAATCTTTTAACTTCCTTGAGACAGAGATGTTTGCATTTCTTTATGTCTGAATAACTCCATATTCTCAGTGACATGATAAAGGAAAGCTCCTTACAGCTTTGCATCAGCAAACTGCATCACTGCGGTACAACTTGCTCTATGCAGCTACTTTAATTCTCTAATGTTGTTTTAGAGTGGTCTTTGATTTTAATTGTAACTTCTTTTAGGGGAACAAATTCCAGATGGTTTAAGTATCTTGTACGCGAACAGAGCAGCGTGTTACCTCAAAGAAGGCAACTGCAGTGACTGCATTCAGGATTGTAACAGGTAAATTGCAACCTCCTATGTAGAGCAACAACATTCCTGATGATGATTAAACACTGTAAGTGATATCTTGTTATTGCACTTGGAAGCCCTGCCTGCATGACAGATACTTTTATTTTTCATTTATGAAAACAATCACATGAAACCTAGGGAAAGAATAAGTTTTAGTTTGCTTTCTTACTGTGTGAAGGCAGTTGTTAGACTTATCATATTCACAAATATGCGTAGAAAGCTTAAAATCTTTATAATAAAAGCAGGCTTACTTCAGTAATGCTCTATGGTAACCTACATGTAAAAAATTTGTTAAACCAAGTGCTTATCATAGTGTTGGAAATTACTTTCAGGCATCTGTGTGGTGAATATATGTGTGTTCTGTGTGCTTGGTTTTTTAATATAAACTCAGCATATTTAGGAACAGTGATTACAGTTGTTAAGGAATAGAGCTAAAATCCTTCTGCTTATAGTGGCTTTTAAGGACACAGGCGTGAAAGATTAGACATCTTCAGTAACTTCCTGACACTGCCTTCAACTAAATTACTGGTGTATTTCCAGATGTCTTTTGCTATATTTTCTTACATAGCAGTAGTAAGACTGAGGCTTAAAGGGCCAGAGAGGAGCCCAGATGGTCAGAAATCTGTTTTCTTTTTTTTATTTTATTAATATAGTCGAACCCAACTATTAAAAAAAAAAAAAAACTAAACTATGTATGTAACTTTATACTAACTGAATATTTGACTTACATTACAAATTCTGCCTGACAAAAAAAGATTTCTGAAAATGTTGTCTGAGAAAATTGACTGGCAATCAGTATTCCGTTAAAGTAGATGCAGGATCATAGACAGCTTGCTGATGAGACAAGCTGGCATACTTACGTGCCATGACATTCTTCAATTCAGGAGGTTTCTAGTATGTAAGACTTCAGCCAAAGTCAGTAATACAAAGGTTTGTTGTTTTTTTTTTTTTTTCATTCTTAGTGATTAGAAGCTTAGTTTTCGTATTACTTACATAGTATTCTTAATCTCATGCATATTTTCTGGATCCATGAGGACCCGTAATGCTTAGTGAGCACAACAGAGGTAGAAAGAATGTAGAGACTGGGAGGTAGAACCGCAAAACTTCAAACGCAGAAATTAGGCAATGTCGATTAGATTTACTCTAGACAACACAACAAAAGGGATAATCTATGAAGAGGTTACTTGATATCATCAAAGTAAAAAATGGCTTAGTGCTTACATTTGTGATACAGAAAGTATAAAAATTATTGAATGTTTATTAAGTTTTAGCTACTTAGGGCTTAGAAGTTTGTCAAAAAACCCTTTGTTGGACATCTCTGACTCAAGACTGATTCGAGGTGCTTGTGTTTCTTGCTACAGAGAGTGAAATAGGGCTCCTATGTGCTAGATTTCTTTTCTCTGGTGTACTGGTATTGCTTGGTTCATGACTGAATTATCATAGAATAGAATGATTTATGTTGGAAGAGACCTCGAAGATCATCTGGTCCAACCTTTAACCTAGCACTGCCAAGACCTGTATTAAACCTTGTCACTAAGCTCTCCAAGTTTTTTCAAAGACCTCCAGGGGTGGTGAGTTGACCACTTCCCTGGGCAGTCTGTTCCAATGCTTCACAGTGAAGATATTTTCCCTAATATCCTACCTAAACCTCCCCTGGCACAACTTAAGGCTGTTTCCTATTGTCCTATTGCTTGGTGCTTGGGAGGAGAGACCAGTCCCACCTCGCTAGCGCCTCCTTTAAGCTAATTGTAGAGTGTATATAAGTTGTTTCTTCATAGTCTGCCATGGAAAGGGAGTTTTCCATTCCCACTGACGCTATTCTTCAAGCAGTGTCTTCAGTCCCTGAGTATATTTGTGTGTTTGTTTTTTTTCTTCTTCCTCAGTTTTAGGAACCTGGAAATTGTGTTAATTTTTGTCTGTGTTACACAACGTGAAGCACTTTTGCAGAGGTTTTTTAACGGCTGTGATGTCATGCTGTTGTATTTTGCAAATGCATTCAGCAAAATAAGGAGAAATGGAGTGCTGGAAATGCTTATGAAATGGAAATATTTGTTCTAGAAATCATTGTTTCTTTATTGTTAATGGAGGAGTGATGGCAAAAAAACTAAGAGCAAAAAAGGCCAACAGCATCTTGGGCCATATAAAGAGGAGTATAGCCCGTAGATTGAGGGAAGTGATTATCCCCTTGTAATCAGTCAGCATTTGATAGGTAACATCTATGATATTGTGTTGGTTTCTGGCTTTCCCAGTACAAGAAAGATACTGATCAGCTGGAGTGAGGTCAGTGAAGTGGTGCTGAGGAGGCTATGGGCTCCGGAGCACTTCCCTGGAAAAACTAAGGAAACTGGGTTTGTTCAGCTTCAAGAATGGCTTCAAGAGGTCCTAGCAGCAGCCTGTGAGGAGATTGTCCAGAAGATGGAGCCTGGCTCTTTCTGGCAGGACATTGTGGGTGGACAAGTGGCAACAGGTGAAAACAAACCCAAGAGGTTTTGACTGCATGTTAGGGGGAAAAACAAACAAACAACTTTTCCCCATGGGGACAGAGGGGCATTGTGACAGGCTGCCCAGAGAGGCTGTGCAGAAATTTCCTTGGCGGTTTTCAAGGCCTGACCGGATAAACCTGTGAGCTACTTTCTGATCTCAAAGGTGACCTTTAGCAGAAGGTTGGGCTAGGGAGCTCTGAACCTGAATTACCTCATGATTCTTTGAAATCTAATTGCCTAGACTCATCCTAATTTCAGTATTTCAGTTTCTTTTTGTCTGAATAGCAAGAAACATTGATTAATAAAAGGTAATCTTTAAAGCCTTTGTGGGCTGCTTTGTCACTTTGCTGGAAAAGCACATGGTGTTCGGAAGTTCTGATTGCAGCGTATCGGGGTCTGAGTTCACTGTTGAACAGGCACCAATCGACAAAACACAGGCACAAACTTAATAGCTGAAGACGGGGGTGCGTTCATGTTTTATTAAATCCATTTTTTTACATGCATACTTCTGCGTAAGGAAGAATTGAAAATTGTGTAGGTAAAAGCACCATATACTTGACCCCACAGATCTTTAAGATCCCTTCCAATCCAAGCCATTCTCTATGATCTAGACATGACCACATCACCAGGAAAACATTGGTTCTGCAGAAGGAAGATATGGATTTAAGCGGAGTAAGCTGTAGTAAAAACACTAACAACTACATAACTGCATCTCATTTATTAAAATTAACAGTATTAATAATAAACCACCCAAGTGTGTTTTTCAGGTTTATGTTACTGTATGACCCAACTGAAATCACAGAATTGTTCCATAGAGATGTCTATCTCATAAAATACTCTTACTGTTGTTATTTACATTGTTCTGTTTCAACACCACATACTTCTGTTTTCTCCAGAGCTCTGGAGCTTCAGGCATTTTCCCTTAAGCCTCTCCTACGACGAGCAATGGCATACGAGTCCATGGAGCGGTATCGACAGGCATACGTTGATTATAAAACAGTTCTGCAAATAGACAGCAGCATACAAGCAGCAAATGATAGCGTTAATAGGTAAGTGCACTTCATACATTTTCTACACATCAGTCCAAATAGAAAAATAGAATTCAGTTTTATTTGGGGCTTACCCACCCTCTGTTCTACATGCCTGAGACAGGGTCATCACAATTAGCATGTTCTAACTAGTGGACTGGTTATTTCATGTAGTTGTTTTCCCATTGCTTCACCATTGTCATCAGCAGTAGGTCATTTTTTATTTCAAAAAAAGTATTATTTAAAAGGCTTTCTTTTGCACTGGTTCTTCAAATTCTTTTCTTTCGGAATTTGTTTGATGCAATATAAAGTAATATTGTACGTCAGTACCTTCTTTCTTGATGTTCCTGTGCATATTAGCACTCTTCCTGTAGCAGTTGAAGATGTATGTTAAGTGTTAATCCTCTATTATGCTGCGGTTGTGCAGGCACTGAAGCAGCTTGATACATTGATTGACTGCAAAGCTTAGAGGTGTAAAAAATAAAACTGAGTCTTATTTTTGACTTGATTTCTGATGCTTCCAACATTAGCTCTTGCTGCCAAGAGAGGTGTTTCAATTTCTGAAACTATATTTTAATAATTCACAATTGTGATAGTGTTTATAAAAATTATTCTCATTAACATATAGAAAGTACTTCTATCCCCTTTTATTTCTGACCTGGTATCTGAGTGAATTACTGTACTCTTTTTTTTTTTTTTTTCATTGGCTTATTTTAGCTTCAGATATTCTTTTAATATTTCTCCTGACAATGACTTGTAACTTGCTTAGTAATAAGCTTATTTCCTTCTTCTCCCTTAACAGTCTTCCTTTTCTCCCCTCTAGGCTTCCTTTTGTTTTTAGCTTCACTGCTCATTACTCTTTCCTCCCTGGCAACCCATCACCTTATTTCAGCTGCTTCTTCCTTCTTCTCTTCTCTTCTGCTGGTAATTCATTTTTGCTTGCAAATTCTTAGTTTCTAGAGCCTAGACCTCCTGCATAATTGAACTTTTAATATAACTTACTTTTGAATTATTCATAATTCATAAATTAAACCATTGACCAACGTATCGATTTTAATTTCCAAAGTAACACGCCTTCTGAAGATCAATTTTAACCAAAAAATTGCAGTTACTCTACTGCCTTTTTACTTAATGGGACAACCCCAAAACAGCTCCATGAATTTATTAGGAACATCAGGTCATAACAGCATGCTTTTACTGGAGGATTTACTCGGTTTTAAGTTCCTGGAGGAAATTGGATGGTGATGTTGTAAGAAGCTGACAGATAAACTCATCTTACTACTTCTGTCTGAAGACAGGTTTACTAAATCTTGTTACAGCTTGTCTTTCTGTCCTTACCTAGCTAAGCAGGCTTTCCAGAAATCTTAGAATCCAAGGGGTTTGGTATTTCAGATAATTCTTATGTAAAAGATGAGCAGATTTTTTTTTAAGATCAGGCCTTTACCTGACCATTTTACAACCAAAAGAAAATAACAAAGAAAGGAATAACAAAGAAAGTACATATTTTTATGAAAAGGTAACTGAGGACAAATATAAACAATTATTTGAGTGTTTCTCGTGGTTAGATGATGATCAGTCTTTTATTGGTTATTCTGAGGTGACTTTTAGTTAAATTGGAAGGACTGTGTCTTTTTAATAGTCTGTGCCAAGCCACAGGAAAGTGCCTTTCAAGTACACTTTTAATTAGTGTCGTTTTACTAGCTCTGTAAACATCAGTGACTTTCTTTGTATTTTAATTTCCTTTTGAGTGATTGTTTTATTATTTGCTTTTCATTGTTAGAAATACACAAGCTCTAATGGGGGGCAGTATGGTCATGCATTTCCATTTATTAAATTGAAGTTTCATTCCAAAATTCTCCCAACCTCTTTAATATCAGTTAGCAAATTACATTAGGCAACTTGAGAACTTTTAATAAAAGTCCTGTATGAGTATTGTAGTGTACCAACTATGTCTTTGTGATAAATTCCAAAACTGCAAGGAGTTTGTTAGGTCAAGTTAGGGTGATGGTGTTGGGGAATGAGTATCTGTCACAGCCGTATTTGTGAGATACTTGTGCTTTGTGAAATTAGCCATGGTACACAAGTATGCATTTTGGCCATCCTAAGAAGAGCCTGCTCTATTACACTCTTTTACAATCAATTTCTTGTAGCATTCTTTATGTTGAGCTTGATGAATTAGATCAGGCTTTTTGTCCAACTTCTGAAAGCCATTACAATAAGTGGAGAACTGAACAGGAAGGAAGTGGGATGCTGGTTTACAGTTGAAACTGTTACTTTCTGTGAGAAGTACCAGAACAGAAGTAATTGGCTTTTTAACATAAAGCGTACAGTTTTGTTCTCTAATAATAATAATTAAAAAAAAAATAAATAATGGAGTAAATCTTAGGGCTGTTTAATTTATGATGGTATGCCACATTTTTCTTAACAATTGTGTTTGTACGATGGTTTAAAAACTTAAAGTTTTAGGAAAATTAGAGCAAAACAGAACTTGGAGAAGCTTCTCAGTTGTTTTATAAAATACTACTTATTAATCATCCAGATAGAGGAATGCCCTGAAAGGGCATGTGCAGCTAATACATAGAAAAATAGTCTTGTTCTCTTAAAAAGAGGTGAAACAGATATATAATACTACAAAATGTGATATTCTGCATATGAAGAACTTAGTTTCAATTCAAAATGGTATGTTTCATTTTATGTAATACATAAAATCGCATGGTATATTGTTCCACAAACAGTGTTTTTAATATACATCACTGAAATACGTTGGTAATTTCTGTTTTACAATAAACGTCCACTTGGGCATGGTTCTGGGCAATCTGTTCTAGTTGTCTCTGCTTGAGCAGGGGGTTGGACCAGATGACCTCCAGCGTTCCCTGCCAACTTGAACCATTTCACGAGTCTGAAGTAATATTAGAACAGATGCTGCTCCTTGTATTGGTTCTTCTCTCAGACCCAAATTGGAAATGAATTTAGTCCCAATTGCTTTGACTCTATTGCCATAATCTTACACTAAGGAACTTTTATTATTATTATTTTATAGCCATTATTCAAATACTGAAAGAACAAAATCAAGGAAGAAAACTTTATCTAGGTTATTAATACTCTTTTTATCTCATTCATGTCACATTCAAGGATACAATTTATTTTTTTGGAAGAGTATTCATGTAGTATGTTTTCAAACTTATGTTAAATGGAAACACACCTATTATGCAAATTTCAGTTTATTGACTTCCATAATATCAATGCGACTTGCTTTACTACAGAATTGAGGATTTTTCTTTGTTAAAGCATATGTTAGACTTACCACCAGTTGAACTTAAGAGCTAAGTTAATTTTGATATCAGAAGACTTATATCATTGTTATTCTCATCACAGATTAATTTGTGGTTTTTTGATAGTCTTTTAAAACACTGCGAAAATTATAACAGAAATATTAAGTCATATATGGCTTTACTCATGTCTATTTAGGTTTTGCTCCAAAACATATCACAGCAAAGGGAAACTCCCACCTAAGTGCATTTTGAATTCAACCTCTCACGTGTGGAAATAAACGCTGGTTAAAGAAAGATTGAAAAGATCAAATATATTTTTCTTTGCATTTTGAAATGGGGATGAAGAATGATCATTTGAAAAATTTCTGATTGTTGTATAAAATGCAATTTAATATATACTTTATGACCTACTCTGGTTATCTACAAAGTTGTTATGTAAGAGGTAATTGTTGTGTAAGAGGTTTTGCTTGACACTGGCAAATTTAGGTACCGCTTGTATATCTGAGTGCATTGTATTTTAGTTATGCTTCAAATAACAACAATGAACACCTAAGGAAACAGGGGAAAGACATTTCTTTTGCTTAGTTTTCTTATTGCATGTTTCAGGCAGCAGCTAGAGCTTAGTTGCAAAATAAGTCATTTGCTTAAATATTTATAGATCTGGTGTATGTCAGTTTCTTGTCTCCTACATACTAGCATAAGTATTTTAATTTTTAGTGGAAAAAAGTCTGAATCAAATAAATTAATTCAATGGAGTTGACTGCTGTGACATTTTTTTCATTAGACTTAAGGATAACTGTAAAGTTGTTTGGGGGAAAATTGGAACATTGCGTTGTTTAATTTGGCCATAGTTTATTAAAGCATTAAATAAATTTATGAAAAGTCATCTTGAGAGGAGTTTTCTTTTTCAGAATAACAAAGACTTTAATTGACCAGGATGGCTCTAGTTGGAGGGAGAAACTGCCACCGATTCCAGTTGTCCCAGTTGCTGCTCAGCTACATAGGTGGGATGGAGGATGTTTTACTTCAGAGGTTAAGCCAAGCAGTACTACAGATACCAACAGAGAAGAACAGTTGCAGATGAATCGTACGTATAGCTAATACAAGTATATGTACATATAAGAAAATTTTAAATGAAAAATTAAATACAATTTAATAATGTCAAAGGAACATATTTAGAAAATATTTGTCAGATAAGATGATGGTCTTTTGTATGATTAGGGTTAATGTGCTTTAAGGAACTACAGTGATGATAATTTTTTTAGTCCAGATGATTTAGTTTGTAGCAAATAATTTCTAAAGCTACATAAGATATAGCAGAAATACTCGCTAGCAGTGTGAGTCCTATCACAAATGGTAGTGGTTTCCATGACCTCATGCTACAGTTATAACATAGTTCCACCCCATGCTCACCCCTCCAAAACAAACAAACAAACAACCTCAGACCGACACCAGAAAACCATCCTCAGTAACATAATCCACTGCATAATCTGTAGCCATCGTTTAATTGTTCATGAAAGTATAATTCAACTCTTCAGGTAGACTGAACAGGCTACAGAATAACACTTCTGATGTTTTCTAGTACAGATTTCAACTTTGACAGTGACTATTCAATAGTTGCCTTTCAAAACCGTTAGTTTAAGACTTTTTACACATATGCACCAAGTGCTTTATTCCTTAAGGAGACTTTGTTTCTCCTGATTTTTCCACTTTTTTTGGAGTTTCTATTTTTTTCTACTCCAGTAATTCAAACGAAGGAACCCTTCTGATTCTGTTTTGTTGATGTTAAAGATTCTTCTTGCAAAGTCTTTAGCTGTATCATTTTTGATTCTTACTTGACTGTTCATTGTTTCCCTTTTAAGTTTATTTCAATATAAAGAAAAGTAGCACTGAAGATAATCTCCCCTAGATTAAGAGAGGGGAGCCTGCAATGCATAGCTGCATTGTTGGCCAAGTACATAGCATGTGGTTGTCTGTTAATAATCCATTATTGAAATCATGCATGTCCACAAATATTTTGCATTCTTGGGCCATACAAGTTTAAAGACTTCAACACTGTCTGAAGGATCATCTTTAAATTTATTTGTACCTGATGTAGAACAACAAACAACTTAAAAATGCATGCATTTTTGAGAATTGGACATTTTTCTCAAGAATAAAGCATTGTTACAGAAACTTAGAATAGCATTGTGTATGTGTGATCTATATAACAGTGCAAATTGAAGTATGGTAAACAGAAAACTTACTACAGAAAGCTGTTTTTTTCCCTTAAGGAATGTGAAGAATATCAATGTGTGATTTAAGTTCAATTAAATTCATAACAATGTCACTTTTTAAAATTTCCAGTGACTTAAGTATTTTCATTACAGTTGTTGTCAGTGCATATCATTACTGATTTATCACTCTGTAGGATTGGGCAATAATTGGATTTAGCATTTATTTTTGAAATACAGTAGAAAACTGATGTCTTGCACAAACGGGTTGCTATTAAACGTAAATTCTTAGGTTTAAAATTGTTTTTGTTGTAGTGATTGTACTCCAGACTTTCCCTGTTACTAAGGGTTGCAATTTGTTGGGTTTTTTTATTTATTTCATTGTATAACCAACCTATTTAATCTAAACCTTTTAACTAGTAAGGATTAAATTTACATCTATATAACCTTGCGTAATGAATTTAGCTATCACTGTTTCCAGGGAGTGTGATCAGCAGGATTTTGATACAAAAAACTTGTATCAATTTATTTCAAATAGAGTGGTCTTTATTTAGGTTTTGTTTTTAGAAATATCAAATGGAAGCTGTGTAACAGTTTTCTTTACTGAAGGCTGACTCAAAGATCGTGGTTGCCTTCTAGGACTTGTGTTAAATCAGTGAGACCTCCCAGTAATAGCTGGCACTGGAAGCGTGCCAGCAATAACATTCAGTAATTATTTAAACATTATGCGTGGCTGACATTTTTTTTTTGCAATGATTGTGTGTTTGTTTTTTTTTTTTTTCTTTGAGTCCTAACAACTTCAGCTATGATTTAGTTATATTTCCTGCTTAAATCTGCTTTGCTTTCAAATTGTCATTTATGGTTTTCCCCAAGTCCGCATGTAGTTTTCTGGCATAGGAGACTGCCATTTTTTTTTTTTTTTTTAAAGAGCTCACTGAGCTTAATTATTGGTTAAAATGGTCTTCTTTATATGTAGTGTTTAAAACCTGAAGCTTGACAGGGGGCTCATTTTCTTTTAGCAAGGTACAGAAAATAGATTTTTCAAATATTATTTACTTGGAACTATGTTACTGATCTTTGTTTGCTCACACTTAGACATGAAACTGCTGTCAGGATTGGTTTTCCACTACAAACATAATGAAAAAATGCAGACTAACCCAGAAGCACGTGTAATAAAGGATGTGAAGTTTAGAAGGAAAGAAAATTATTGAAGAGCAACACAACATTATATATTTATAACTGTTTTCAGGTTACTCTGAAAGCATCTTTTTTATAGAAATCATTAACAGACTATTATTGATGTATCACTAACCCCAACTGATGCAATTTGTTTGTCATTGTCAGTTTAACATAAAAATTATGATGGCTAAGTTGCTTGCAGAAAGAATATTAGGTGAAATGATGGTTTTTGGTATGATGGTGAAGATCTAGAAGGCTTATCCTGCTTATCAAATCTCCTCCACTGTAAATAAAGTTAGTATGTCAGTGGAGATGCATAATCCCTCTGTACCACACAGAACAGGTTGACAGGAAGAGGTAAAGGTGTAGAGCTGTCCATTTGCATTCACATGATTTTCAGCAAAATAGTTAACCTGGTGCATTGGAAGGTGTATGTCGTGCCAAATGTGTGTATGTTAGTTCATGCCTTTCTTAGAGCAGCAGGGAGATTGGGAACACAAATTGTAATGTGCAGACTGGTAAAGATCCTCCAGATGCCAGGCATTTATTCTTAGTCTGGGTAGACTGCTCAGTTACCTTTAATGAACTGACCTTCTTAGGTAACACTGTGATCCTTTTGTAACATAGGTGAGAAAGCAGAGGAAGAGTTCAAGACATTAAAAAACGAAGGGAATGAATTTGTAAAGAACGGTAAATACGAAGAAGCTGTAAAGAAATACAGCGAATGCATGAAGTTAAATGACAAAGAATGTACAATCTACACTAACAGGTAAAGATTTAAAATTTAACCCCCCCCTTTGTGGGATAACAATACACTACATTTTCTTACTGCAGATAGAGATTTCTCATCACTTCAATAGCTATTGTAAAGAAAGCTTGTTTTTTTTTTTTTTTTTTTTTTTCTGCTTGATGAGTGTTTCTAAGAAAAAGAATGATTTTTGGTTAAACAGCATTGCTTTCCAAGGGGAGCAAGTATTAATGTCACTGATATTTATATAAAGATTTTAAGGTATATGTAAAATAAGCTACAGTAGAAGCTATAATTAACATAGTGTATGCAGATTGTTTTTGAGAATGCTGGTATGATCTTAATTAAAAACTAATGTGCAGTAGCACATCTCAACCATGAAGAATAATAGTTCAGAGAATGGACATAGTGTGAAAGTAAAAGTAGGAACCTGGTCACACGGCAGCATTATTTTAAAAGTTGACCTAATTCTGCAACATAATTCTTTATGCTGTAATCCTGTCGGCTTCCACGAACTAAGAAGGATTTGATTAGGCCAATACTTGAGTAGGAGACTTCCAAGTAATAACTAGGAACAGAAGGTAGTAGTGGTTATTTAATCTGGAGCACTTTTTTTTTTTTTTTTTTACCCAGAATGGCTGCATAGGATCCATACTGTATCCATTACTATACTATCATATTAACCTAAGATAGACTCTGCTTTTAAAACATGTATGTACCTGCTAAACTTTATGCATTATTCATACGTAAATTTTGACTTTTTATTACAGGAATTGGCTTTCTCTAAATCCATCAAGTGATGTCATTAACACTTAGTGGTTTTGATGTAGTCTGAAAAAAAAAAAAAAGAAATAGATATTAAGATTGTGTGAAATATTTTAATTAACATTATGAGTCGGATACTGTTGGCACTACAGTACACCAGAATTTACTTATATTGCAGTGTATTCTGTTTTTTTGTGTTAGAGCTCTCTGTTACTTGAAACTGTATAAATATGAAGAGGCTAAGCAAGATTGTGATCATGTTCTTCAAATAGAAGATTCTAATATTAAAGCTTTTTATAGAAGAGCACTAGCGTACAAAGGATTACAGGTGAGGAAAAAGAACATGACAGGTATTCTTAAGCACTTCTAAACTTGCTTATCCTCTTCAAAGGCAATCAGGTAGTTACAGTCAATGACTGAACATAAGCAATGTATGCAGTGCTGATGATTTATTACTTTGTAAAGCATTAGGCGTACATAAAACATACATATTTTTGGAATATAAAAATCTTCATGTTGACTTGCAGTAACTTGAGAAAAGACTAGAATATTGGAACAAATGAGCTTTGACTGGAGATTAGCTAAGCAAGTTTCGACTCTGTTCTAATGTTCTAATATACTTTCTGTTCTAATATACTTCTGGGTGTCACAGTGTTTTTTTTCTGTCAGGGTGTTCACTATATCTTTGCTAACGACACACAGATTCTTTTCAAGTCTGTCTTCATCTGTCCAAACTAAAATCTCAAGCTGTGTTTTGGCATCTGCTCATATATAACTGCTTGTCAGTGTTGCACCAGGCCTTTAAAATTATCTTCATTCTCTTCCCTGTTCCTCCACTAAACACATTACAAACCTTTGTCAGTGAGTTCGTTTCTCACTCTGTGGGCAGTATGGGGACTGAACCTTTTCTTTTCCATCTTCATGTTGAAGTTGTCTGTGCTGTCCCTGTCTTATCACAGTTTCTTGAGTATCATTTTATCTGACCTTGATAAAACACAATCTTATATTGCTTGTATCCATCCTGAGTGTGACTGCAAATGTCACGTTACATCACTTGAACCGTCGTTTTGTCCATCACTGTTGGTTCCCCCTTCTTCACTGGGTGAGTTAACTGCTTTCTGTACTTCATAATTCCTTCATAGCAATCCTTACTCTACCTGTCAACTCTCATATTGAACAATCAGCTTCTCATTTTTGTTGTCTCATGATTGCAGCTTTCATCATCTACTTTGTATTAAATTTTACAAGTGTCTTTTAAACAAAGATTTTAACTGCTTTCTCCTGTGTTTTCTGTAATTGGAGGTGATCACTCCAAATATCCACCAAGTTCTAACAGCGTTCTTCAAACGAATACTTAGATCAGAGCTCCCTTATGTTTGATGCCTTAACAAAAATTAATTGTCACTCAGCCTACAAATCACTTGAGAACAGTTTGTGCTTATCAGTATACCTGACTATTCACATTCTGTGTTACAACACCAAATGTAGGTCTTAGTAACCATGAGAACATTTTGATGATAAATGTGTTCCTCTGTTTCAGTAGCTACAAATTCTTTAAGGTTTCCTTTGATTCATTTTCAGAGAAGGTGAAAGTGTCTTCATTTTGTGCAAAGCCATTTTTGTACCTGTACCAAGCTCCCAGGTATTAATCATCTGCAACCGTATGTTGTTGGAGTTAATAACAAAAATAAATAAATAGTACAAATAGAAGCAAAGACAAATAGTGAATCTACTGGTCAAAAAAATAATTACACACGAGTGAAGAATGTCAAGAATTTGAGAAACAGTCCAGCATCTTTTTTTGTAGCATAACCCTCCCAAAAAAAAAGAAAAAATGCATTTTGGTTGGATTTAATGGCTTCATTACTTCAAGCTCTAGGGATGTGAGTGAGTGTTAATGCCAGAGGAAGCAACAAAAGTGATCTGGGGTTGACAAATGACTGTGTAACAAAAGTTATTACTAACTGGATGTGTCTGTTTTGGCAAAGATGTAACTAAGCTGGAAAGTGTTATTTGTTTATAAATATCTGGGCATTTATTTGGCAAAAAGCTGCAGTGTATTTTAATGTAGTAAATTATTTTTATAGATTTACTGAGATGTAAAGGAAGATCAGAATGGAAATCATGCTCATCTGGTAAATTAGGCATATAACATGGGATGTGGGACTGGCCTGCACCTCCTACAGCTGATAGTCAATTCTCTTGCTTTTGGTACAACCATATCAAAAGAGTTTGTTACGAAATCTGTAAGGCTGCAGTTTGAAACCCAGGAGGACTGGTTAATTTCTGACTCTTGTTCTGGAACCTCAGTTCTCTGTAGTCTTCACATCTGTAGTTCAAATGGTTTATCTTAAATAGTAGCTGGTTTTTGATGCAAGCAGTCTGTCTCCTTCGTGCTTTCATTTGCAGAGACTGAATAATTACAGCTTTCTTAACTTTTCATTTATAGTACAGCAAACTGGTTCATTTACAGCCTTACTGCAATGTCTCTGCACCTTGAATACAATTAATTAGTATTAAACAGAATATTCTGGATAGAAAAGAGAATGAGTGTCTCGTAGACTGGTGCTTCAGTTACAGTTAAGATGCTGAGGAAATACCTCAACTGATACATCAGAGGACTTCTTTTTATTAGTAACATGAATGACTTATAAAACTTCGTGATACTGCTCGGGAACAGAAGAAATACTGGGTCCCTCACTTGAAGCAATTGTGTTTCTGCATGTTTCGTGTCCTTATTTTTGATACTCCAGTCCTCAAGGTATCTTTATTTTTTTCATGTGGTGTTTCAGCCTTCCTCAGAACTGATGCTGCTATTACCCTCATCTATCCAGAAAGTTTAATATAAAACTTCATAATACTTAATGCCAAAATTTGAAGTGAAAATAGTAAATAAATCACAAGACTGATCCTTGAGGAATTATGTGCTAATGTCATTGTCTCTTTATTTGTCCTTCTCTTGGTTATCCCAGAATTCATAATGTAATCTCAATCTTCTCAAATATAACCAGAAAATTTCCCATGTCAACCTGTAAGAGATTATCTACTGAAGCAATGCCCAGGAAGATTAGGCACATTTTTAACTAAGTGACTCTCTTTTATTGTCAAAGCACACATGCAAACTGTTGATTGTCTAGCATTATATTAATCTTGAGGAAGTGTTCCAGCATTAAGCAATTATGCTTAAAAGCAAAAGTCTTCCATAAGCTACTCACTGATAAAAGGAAATGGTTTTCAGAGCATAAATTTTCATAGTATATATTTAATAAGGAAGTCTTTCGTCACAAAATATTCAAGTTCATCTGTGGTTTCACTTTTTTCTTCCTTTAATGTAATTACACTGCATTTAGATTATTTTTGTCTACATAATGTCAAGATTCTAGCACTTCTATTTCTCTTAATTGGAAAGAACAGCATGGTAATTATAATTTATATTTCTAGTGGTGTGTTTCTGGAAAAAAATATTTTCCCTTTTACTTACAGAACTATCAAGCCAGTGTTGACGATCTCAACAAAGTCCTTCTAATAGATCCAAACGTGCTTGAAGCAAAAAATGAACTAGAGCAGGTAACCCAACTGCTTCACCTTGGCAGCAGCACTGTAACTGGCAGCCTACAAAAGCAAAGGAAGAAAATAATCACACAAGAGGTACATCTCTTCATTTTTAAAAGCAAGCAGTACAGAAGCCACACATTTGAAAAAATACTGTTAAAGATTTTGTTTTGTAGTCCTTAGCTATACCCTTTTTGAGGGTGGGGTTGTACTTTTAATGTTATTTTAAGGGCACGTTGGAAGATTCTTACATAAGATGTTTGGCATCGACTGTGTTCTTTAGTAAAGCTTGGCATGCTTTGAGGTACACTCATAACCACAGCAGAAATGAAAAAAGTACATTTAGATGGCATTAAGCTTGAGCATATGCTCCTTGTAAACAAAAACTGCTTACTTTGGAATACCTATTTTACAGAATGCAGCTGACAAATAGCAGATTTTCTTCTAAAGTCTGTGCTACTCAGGAAACCTCTGGCAAAGGTTCATTGTGAGCAGGCGTGCTGGCTGTTCTCGCCTTAGTAATATAATTACTGGTCCAAAGAATAAAATCCTGCCTTAAAGAACAATGGTATGGGTGAAACATCTGTGCAATCTTACAAAAGAAATGCACGATGTAACGTTACATCCAGGATCAAAACATTAGCTTTGCGGAGTTGTGCGTTGGATTAGGTGATGAAGGGATTTTCTCAGTCATCCGATGGTTTTGGATTGTAACTTTGCTAGTCCTTTAAGAATGTTTTTCTTTTCCCTTTTCTGTTTAAAAGATGCAAGCTGAACTCTACACAGCATGAAACTGAGACCGTAATTTGAATGCGTAATTTCACAATGGTGTTGTAACAGAAATTTTAATATGGAAACAACTTGTTTTATTGATACACTCACTTCACATTGTCACAAATTAATGGGATTTTCACATAACTGGTGTAAGCTGGGAACAGTGTTAGTTAAGCTGTGAGTTGTGACAAACACAAAGGGACTTGGAGAGTGTTCGGAGGAGGTCTGGGAAGTGAAGGCATTGTTCAGAGACCAGCTAACTGCATTACTGGCAGCGGTAATTTTTCCAGGGGTGGGGCAGGAAGCATTTATATTTGCTATCATAATTATAGCTGTCCCCTTAGAGAGCGTTCCCTGTCTTACCTACTGTAATACATGGGAATTCCGTGAAAACAGACTGCAAAGATAACTAAGGAAAATTTAATTAGAAATTGATTTATTATCATTGTTGCACTTTAATCAAGCTATAATTGTATATAAGACAGATACCTCTGTGGATACTAACGATTTATTGACGAACAGAGCAAAAGCTCTATAAGCCCAGTGCAGTGCTCTGTGGAAATGACTAAGCAGGCTCCCAGCACAGCACTGATACTGTACGAGGCAATATCTTCAGACTTCTGGAAAACCTTGGCATCAGCTGGAGAGATCCCCTGCAATGATTTATTTTGGGTCAGTTTGTACTAATTCCATGACTCCTGACGGTTTTAAATGGATTTTAGCAAATGTAGTTGATCCCAAGGCAAACTTTCTTGCAACGGCTTCATGAAATTCAGTACAGGCTGCAAGCTCTGAAGACATTAAGTGGATATTCATGCAGTTACACCATGATGAGCTTTCTGCTTCCACAACAACTCAGAACAGCAGCCTGATGCCACTGCCGTGTGCCTGTACTATTCTGAAGTCATGGAAGTAAAATGAAACACTGCTGTCTGGGGGCTAAACTTCAGTTCTGTGTTCTGCAACTTCACGTTTAATACATGCATACAGTCCTCCTTAGTGATCTCCTGCGGTGCCTCAGATGCCTTTCTGCAGTGAAAGAAAATGTAAAATACACACTTTTGACTAGAAGCCTGTAAAGATAAATTAGAAAGGTACCATTCTGGGAGGGGGGAAGTAGGATATAGAGAAAAACAGGAGCCTTTCTTTTACGAAAAGTAAAATGCTAACTATAATGAAGTGACATTCATATTGAATATATGCATGCAGCTTATGAAATCAATGAGTTGATGCTATTTCTTCTGTGAAGGTGACTGAATCTGATGAACAGGAGGAGAGGCAGTTTGCTACATCAGAAGATGTTGTGACTGATGATGATACTTATAAAGAAGCGGTTCAAAAGAGCACGCTGTTGAAGACTTCTGAAAAACTGACGATTTCCGAACCATCTAATGCTTACGACTTCGGACAGGTTATAAATGTAGTGAATGCCAATAAGGATAAAGTTGCTTGTGCAGATCTTCTAACAATTACTGATCCCAAAAAATTACCAGTGCTGTTAAGTAACAAACTTGAAGTAGAGACCTTTGTGATTTTTATCCAGTCATTGGAACATTATGTACTTGGAAAAGATCCCGGTCTTGTATATCAGCATCTTTTCTACTTGAGCAAAGCAGAGAGATTTAAGGTAAGAACCTAGGTTGAATGAGTACTGAAGTTGAACAGAAACTTAGAGGAAATTTTCACATTTCAGTAGGAAACCATATAGTCATTGCTTGTGCTAATTATAAAATAATCTCTTTTCTCAGGTGGTGCTGGGCCTTCTTAGCAAAAATGAAAAAGAACAGGTTCAGCAACTGTTTGACTTGCTTGCAGAAAACCAGAATCAATACTCTTCAGAAGATCTTGAGAGCCTTAAAAAGGTTTACGAACTTTAAGAAGAACTTAAGTTAAAATTTATTTGTTGCATGGATATAGTTGATGTTTATGAAATAGCTGTATAAACACTGCAGTCTTGCACGGGTTGAAATGGGTCTTTATGTGGACTGTTTAGATCCTATTTTGTTTTGATAGTATATGCACATTTAAAACTTGCTGCTCTTTTGTAGTTGTATACACTTTTAATCTCTACAGTTTAATGCATGTCTTTACGTTCAGTAACAGAGTTCAAGTTTGGCATATTGATTTTATTTAGACTTACATAAAACATATTTTACATTTATATATAATGTGAAATATCACAATGGTACGATAGATAATGTACTTTTAGTCATCATTTTGTGGGTTGTATGTTCTTGTGATAAAGAAGTGTCTTCAAGGTAAACGGGTCAGTTAGCAAGAGCTTTGCTAAAAATGAGTTTACAAAAAGTATAAACATTTTTCAGATAAACTACTACAGACCATCTGTTTCTTCACCGTCTGATCTACACAAAACAGATTTAAATATTTTGGTGCAGTACTGCTTAGCAGCAAAGGTGAATGAATAATACATTAGCTTGTCATGGAACACTTCGAATCAAAATAGTTAATTATTAAATGAATGGATATGTTTTTTTAAATGACGAACAAACGAGTAATTTTTAGTGCACAGAGAATTATTTATTTTCTCTGTGTGTAGAAGGATTGCTGGTTTGCACAGCTTTTAGAGTGATAGTGGTGAAAAAGAGAACAAGTGGCTGCACTTAACATTAAAAAATATTTAACTACGAGTTTTGTAATCAGATTTAAAACTCCGGGTATTTCTGTTTGCAGACATATTCATAAAGCTAAAACTGCTTTGTGGACCAATGTGATTTTTGTTTAATTTCAGGCAGTACTTATGTTTTATGCATAATTTAGACAAAGCTGCGTTTTTTCAAGACTAAGCTTAAAAGTTTTTCAAATACCCCCATGCCTTCTTTGCACATGTGATATAAATCTGTTGAACTCACAAGCACTGCAACAGTATCATTAGGGTTGTTGTTCTAATAATATTTATCTCAGGTGTATATTAAAGTTTTTTTCTTGAAAACTTCAGGTTATGGATTCTTCATTTCTGGTTCTACACTCTTCAGACTTGTAATTCTGACGTGGTTTATGAGTTTTGTCTTGAAGTAGAATACTAAGAATGTGGCTTTCAATTCCTAAAACACTGCCAGCACAACTGATGCTTCTTGTCCTTAAATGTCCTCTATTTGTGAGCTTGTCATGTGTCCAAGAGAGCTCTCTCTGTAGGTGATCTAATCTGTGCATAACCAATTGTACTTATCCAAGGAAGCACCAGGCAGTTTCTTCTTCAGCTGTAGTGGCAAAGATATTCATGTTCACTGATTTCTATTACAATGATTTCAGTCGCTCCTGCTGTAGTTCAGTATGTCTGAGGAAACTTTGTATGTATGCAGCTTGCTGACATGGTTTGGGGTTGAGAGCATTTTGTTTCCATTCCATTTGTAGAAATGCAATACAATTTAAACTATCAGGTTTGTAGGGATTGGCGTGGAGACATAATTCTTTAATAAAATAAAATATTGCCTTCTGCAACAGGAATACAGTTTTACTATGTAGATTACCCACATTTTTCCATGACTTTTTTGTTCCTGCAGCTTTGTTTCAAGTGATTCAGCTTTGGGGCTTGCAGCTTTTGAATGAACAGAGCTGAAGGTGGTGGTAAATTACACATTTTAGGAATATTTTGTTGATCAATGCAGTATGTTCCTTGTAGTTTATTTGCCTGTCAGCATATTTTTCTCTCATAAAATCCTGCTGAAGTTTTTCTCCAGCGTTTATAGAACACTTTTTTTCTCACTAGAAACAGATTAAATTACTAAAATTACTGATTTTTAAAAGGTGTATTTCAACATTTATGTTAGGAAGGGTGTTTTACTGAAGATTATTTACATAGCTAGTTGTAAGGTTCCTATAATATTGAGGAAAATTATCAGAATGCATCAGAGAAACCCTGTTAGGGGAAGGGAGGAAGAACCCAGCCTCTCTATGCAAAAAGATTTTGGTCACTGTGACCCATGTAGAGCAATGCTGGACTGTTGCCTCTATAGGTCTCACAGGGGACAGTGACCTAGCCTAGTTTTGGCTAAATTGAGGAGATATATTAGTAATGCATGGATTAGAAAAAAGTCATTTTACTGAAAGCAGCATGAAATCCAGCTAGGTAATTTAAAAATAGTTGTTTGGTAGCTGTAGTTGAGTAAAAGGTGATGTCAGAAGCCACAGCACAAAAGCTTTTGATGAAATTAAATCTTTCCCTGTGTCTTCAGAAAAAATACTGAAGATCCAAGTACTAAGAAGAGCTCTGGCTATCTTCTAAGATGTAATTTTGACTGAAAATTGACTGAAAGCCAAAATCACCTCTTGATAAGAAGTGTTAGATGAAGAACCACAGCAAGCAAACCCGTTGCCCAGCTGGCAGGAGGGAGCCATCACCAGCTGCAGTCAGAGCTTTGTGTTTCAGGTGCAGTCAGCAAAAGATCAAATAACAAACATCCTGATCTGAATAACCAGCACCTTGCTCTGAAGCTTCCCATCCTCCGAAGTACCGAGCTGGTCGTTAGTTCAATAGACAGCGACAGGACAGGCCTCAGTAGAAAACTTAAACCCAGCACTAACTAGATATTCAGCAACAAAGGGTTTTTGATTTCCCTTTTCAGTTGAAGGCAGGCTGTAACGTTAACCCAGTCGGTTGCTTCTCTGTCCAAAGAGCTGATTCACTACAAGGACATCATCACTATGCTTTTTTTATTCTTCCTTCATACTGGCAAACCACGCTCCTTGCTCTTATGCATCCCATAATCCATGAGCATAAGAAAAGGGCTACTTACTCTTTGTGTCTGCCAGGCCTTGCTGAAGGGTGCAAGCTGATCTATTTAGACTTGGTTCTTAAAATACACAAACTACATATTCTGAGCAGCAGGAGCAAAACTCCTTCCCCACTTGTAAATCAGGATTTATGACTTGAGTCAACAGAACTCAGAGGAACCAAAATAGCAGAGTGCTGCAGCAGCATGGGACGCGATGTGCACAGTTTTAGAAACACCAGTGCCCTGTAAAATGCCTGATGCAAGAAAGCATAACAATACAAAACCAACAGATTGAAAATGAGCTGATGTGAATGGATTTTGTAATTGTCCACCTCTAAAAAGAAGGGAATGTTAAACCCACACGAGGCAGGGAGGTGCTGCCTCCTGGCCTGAGTGCAGCCCCATGGTCTAAATATTATGCATATTAAAAATGCATAATATGTACATCGAATCTGCCTCCTCAGGAAAAACTATATATATACACACATATATATAATATATACACACACAGAGATATATAGTTCTTAAACTATGAAATCCCTGACAACTCAGCAGTTTGGGTCTTGACTTTCAAATTTTCACCAGCCTCACATACAGCTATACTGCTGCTCCTAGTAGTCAAGGGCACCTTGAGTGCCTCCGGTTTGATCTAATCAAGTGTGGCAGCTCAATTGCCAGGTTAAGTAAGCCATTTTAGCACTAAGGCCATCTGAATTCGATGGTGAGGAGGCCTAAAAGCAGCACCTCACAGAGGCTTCCTGCAGCACAGCCCCAGGGTTTGCAGGTGCCACCTGCTCTCATTCTCTTGGCAGGGGACCCTTTGCACAGCCCGAAGCAGGGACGTGGCTGTGCGCCGAACTCCAGCTCATGTTAAAAAAAAAAAAAAAGGGACTAATGTGTCCTGGTCAGGACTCATCTCAGCACCTTTTCGTGACCACGGGAACATCAGCTCATTGTGCAGAAGATCATGTGCATGAAGCATCAGATCCACTAAGAACCTCTGCCATTCTGGAAATGTTTAAACTTGATTACAGCAACTTGAACGCTGTAATTACAACTTAACCAGCCCCCAGCCATGGCAGAGGTATCACGAAAAGCTGCTGCCTTAAATATCGGTGTGCCATGGCTGCTCATCTGCAAGGAAACAAGGACAAAACCAGCTGAGCAGCTGCTCTCCTCCACCTCCCCGTGCGTGTTCACCTCCCAGCTCTCTCCTGTCTTTGGCATCTTCTGATTTCTTGAGACCAGAGCGATGGAGGCAAGAATGCCCATGCCAAACACTACCAAGCTGTTATCAGAGCACGCCTGCACACCCTTTCCAAGCACCTCCTCAGGCATGTTCCTTATTTTCACCTCTTCTGTGTTCCTTATTTTCTGCTCAGTACCTTTTTCCCCCTTCCCAATATGATTTGGCTTAAATATTACTGTGTACATTTAAGAAGACGATTTCATAACATGCAACTTTTTCTTTTCTCCTACTGAGGCAACTAAAAATCAATCAATCCCCTAAACACCTAGAACAACGGAATTTTTATCCGGAAATTACTTTTAAGTTCATTAACTCCGCTTAATTTTTCAACCATCTCCTTGGTTATCCTCATAAAGCATCATTACCCATGGAAGCGATGGCGTTACTCAGTAGGCAACTATTTAAAAATTACTTCGGATTTGCACAATGAGAAATTATTGGGAGGGAAGAGACATAACGCCATAGTCAAAAAGTGTTTACCAATCAGTTAAAAAAATAAAAATAAAAAAAAAGCTTGTCCTTTCACGCACACAATTTAGTGACACTGATTCAATGAAAGGAAACCATGTACAAGCCCAGCTGCTTTACTCCAGAAAAAAAAATAAAATAAATAAAAATCTGCAGACTGGTCAGAAAGCTTACACAGCAGTTCTTAGCTACTTAAAATTGCAGCACTATCTCAAGTACTCCCTGATATGGCAGAGGTTAAAAACAATTTCCGTGAGATTCATCATCTGTCATAGATCAGCCAAACTGTCCAGGAACCATGAGTCAGAACAGTTTGGGTTGGAAGGGACCTTAAAGATCATCCGATTCCAGCCCCTGCCATGGGCAGGGACACCTCCCCCCAGCCCAGGCTGCCCAAAGCCCCATCCAGCCTGGCCTTGAGCACCTCCAGGGATGGGGCATCCACAGCTTCTCTGGGCAGCCTGTGCCAGGGCCTCACCACCCTCACAGTGAAAAATACTGAAAAATTGGGAGAGCAGGTGGCTATTTCAAGGGAATTGACTTCTCCTGTAGTTTATTTCAGTGCAAGAACAAACCCGTTGCTTAAGTGAATTTCTATTTCAGTAACTCTATAAATGAGAGGCATCTTCTCCTCGATGCACTTGCAGCACTTCCATCAATACACTGATATAGCTTTTATTTTTTTTTAATAGATTCCAAACAATTCAATGCTGCATTAAATTTAAATTTATTAGACAGTGCTGTTTGGATTGCTTCACATATGAAATATTACCTCTGAATAAAAGATGAGTCTGCACAACTGTGTTCTGCTAAAAAAATATTTCATCTCTATTAACTACATTTTAATGTGACTATAAATTATCAAAGATGGTTTCAGAGTGACTGAAAACATCGCTATCATTTGATAAACCTTATTTACAAGAGCAAGCCATGTTTTCAATTTCCCGCACAGCAGAACAGAGGTACTGAGCGATTGCTAGGTTTAAGTTCACAGAACAAAATACATCCTCCAGTTCCCTGCTGCAAGCTTTAGATTGCATTACTGTGAATTGATGTGCTCGTGTCGGTCCATAAACACACTGGACAAAGCCAGAGCAGACATCTTCAGAGCTGGAGACACCAGCGAGGACTCAGGTTAACAGCAAACGCTTCAGTTAATGCTGGACCTAATTCAACACCTTACTCTTCAGTAGCAATGTATTTTAAAAAGCAATCAGACTGGGGGAAAAATCAGTCCAAAATAAAGCTCTAAAGAACGCTATCCTCCACATAAAAAGCACCTGATGCCATGGCAAAAACTGCCTTTATGCCTTGCTTCCATCCTAGGGCACGCTAGGTTTCACTCAGCCCAGTTTTTATTCTCTCCTGGAGTATCTGCTATTGGAGACAGTATAAAAAACTCGATGCTTTTTAATGATTTAGAGTTGACCCAGCCTAGTTATCTCCTTATTCAGTCTGTTATCAACAGAGCTTACGCATGGCTTAGGGATCCGTGCGTCACAGCACCCCAATCAGTTTTATTTATTTATTTATTTATTACTTCCTGAGCCTGTCGAAGTGCAGGTGAGAAAACAAACCTAATGAACACTTGAGCTCAGCCAAGGAAGAAATAGCATTTTTTAACCATAAATACCGGGCAATCTGCAGTGTTTCAGAACAAACATCTTACAGGCTGCGTGGATTGATGAGCGCCCCTTTAGATAGAGGAGAAATCAGGGCTCAGTCTAGCCCAGCAATCCCACCACAGCCTGTCCACTTGTACCAGATGGTGCATTTTTAAACAGAATGACTTGCTTGCCAGAGCCACATCCTCTCTGAAAACCACTTACTGCCCGGACTGCCCTGCAGGCAGCTCAGACTGACCTTCAGTATGATGAAAAGGAGTAAGGCTGAAGTCTTGCACAAAAACGCAGCCATCTTCAGATCTTGTATCTCCAGGTATCAGAGCACAAACTCCAAAGCACGCCAAACAAAACAAAAACTGAAGGGAAAAGATGACAGCAGTCAGCACCTCACAGAAAAAAGCACCCTCTGGGAACAGGGAGATTTCTACAAGGCTCTCAGCACGCTAAACCAAGGACCACCAGAAGTCAGTATTTAGACATTTATTTCAGATATGCAGTTTACACGCATATTATTGAGCAAAACTGAATTGCAAATATACAAATACTGTAACAAGCATTATCAAATAACATAACTGGCACTAGTGTTATAAGCATATTCATGAAACTGGTGAGGGTAAGTCATGGAAGAGGACTGCAGCTCATGGCATTTTCTTTTTATCCAACCAAACTTCCAGTAGCACCATAATGGCAATACATGAAACACAAGACAGAACATCGTTAACTGTTATTCTGATATTCACAATTTCTTTTCCCATTTTTAGTGATTTACATAGCAAAAAAAAACAAAAAACAAAAAAAAACAAAAACAAAAAAAAAAAACATCAACAGTGCAGGCGCTTTGGCCAACTTCAGCTTGTGTTCAGCTGTACATCTTCCGTATGCAAAAGAAAGAAACAAACAAAAAAGCCAGCATATTTGGAACCCATCTTTGCACGTGGGCAGTCATTGCACTGCACTCTGATTCGGGGACTGCAGGAACGCACGCCTTGCAAGGAGATGTCACGTGAACGTCATTCACGAAAGCCTGAGTGAGTCTTTGGTAGGCTAATGCTTTATCATTATTATACATTTATCTACCACAGTCATTTTATTCACTAGGATTTTCTTTTGTGATTGAAGGTGGCCAAAGAGGACATTCTGGAAAACATTACAGTAAAATCCTCAAGCGACCAGGCACTTCAAACCCAGTCTTTTCCGAAGGCACCGAGAATTGATGGGGCACCATTTTTCCCCCCTCATGAAAGGTGACTGCATCTGCTTTTCTACAATGCTTATAAATCAATGGATTGTTACTCTACAGGTTTTACACGATATATAGTAGCCTTATCTGCCGCATGGTTGGTTGCATGAATAAACAAGTGACCCCACTGCTCTTCACAGGTGATGTCTCCATTCTGCCACGCATTAAGTACCAATTTCTTCTGTTTCAAAACCATATAAAATGCCGTAACCTTGCTCAAAGTGTACACGCAAACGCTTCTGACACAGGCTACATCCACCTGAAGACACGCGAGTCGTTCTACATGCATTCTAAATAGTGTGTCCAGTTATGAAACAAAATGATGCTCATGAATATTCACTGCTGAAAGGTGTTTGGACAGGTCTCTGCAAAACTTTTGCTTCCCTTAGAGTTCACACTAGAATGGTTTTAAGTCACTAATGCTCAGCTAACACCCATTTATCCCAAACCCCGTATTTTTCAAGTGAACAGTGCAGGACATAGTATTCATTTTAGCATTTAACATTAACGATTACCCAATTTTTTAATTTTTTTTTTTTTTTTACCTAAGTACACCAAGCGTATGCTTTCAAGCAAAGTCGTGGCAAAAATAAAAAAAACATGGATGTATTTGTACTGCTGTAATGCACTTGTTAAAGCCTTCGTGCCCCTTCACACAGGTCTAGGATCCATATGAAGTACTCTTCTTTATTAGACAGGTATATATAAAATACAGTTGTATCAAAACCTTGCTTCTGCTGGTCACCTGAAACTTAACGCAAGTCACCGCATTGTAATTCAACCAGCTTTCAGGCAGGGTTCGTTAGTGGTAAATACGTTTTTGCAGCACTTTTTGGCTTAAATTTCAGTCTGAATAGCAGTGCTCAACTCCGCAGCATGTTGCGAATGGTTGTTGTTGGTTTCTTTCAGCGTTTCCCCAGCACCTGGATCTCCATCCGTGGCAGAAGCGTTGTTCACGCCTTCCTCGGCGATGTAACTCAGCTGGGGAACGTCAGTGCTCGGGGCTGCGGGGACGGGCGCAGGGATCCCACTCGCCTGGGGGGAGTTTTCCAAGCGGTCGTTTTCCACCTCTGGGAGGATGCTGACCGTGGTAAAGCGCGTGTGATAGTCGCTGGAACCGTGGCTACAGGAAGTTTTCATACTCTCCATATCTGAGCAACTGAACTCAGAAAAGTGACTCGAGTGGGAATCTGCTACGGATGGAATACTATCGCTAAGAGAGGGAGAGTCAAATTCACTGGAGTTTGTGCTTTGTTGTTCCAACAGCTGGGCATCCATGTCCTCCCTTGTCTCGTTTATCTTCATGCTGCTCTTCTTTCGCAGCTTACCTTTACATTTTTTTCCTGCTGTTGTTTCTTTGGACCACTTGGTGGCACTCGATTTACTCTCTGGCACGCAGGCCGAGGAACAGCCAGCGTTACTACGACCCGCAGCACTGCCGTCGTCAACGCTGCTGCTTCCACTGTTGTGTCTGAATTTGGCTGGCTTTGATTCAATATCCACTTGTACTTCCATACTGTTGCCTTCCCTAGAACAAGAAAACCTGTCAGTATATCTGGGCATCTAAGACGAGCCAGCCAACGCAGCCAAACAAACTCCTGCTGCTTTCCAAAATACAGAGAGCAGAAGAAAGTTACAGCGATGGGACTGATTTTAGGAAAAGGTTCAAACAAACAGCCCAAACAGAAGCACACAGTCTGAAAGATCAAATGCTTTCCTGAGCTGCACTAATTGTGTGTTCCTCTTTGGAAATAACCTTGGCAAATACAAGCGATCATACATAATTCAATTTCTAACAACAAAAAAAAAAAGATGTAGTTTCAAAGTTTTAAGTAGATCAGATGAGGCATGCTTAGAATATGCTTTAATAAGCAATGTTTATCAATCTTCTGTTCTCAGCGTATTTCTCTTACCTGTCCAAAGGGATATAGGAGTTCAGAATGGATCCTGCCATCGCTTTGGTACTGGCATTATCACTAACTGTTCCCAAGCTCACTGTGCCAGATTCTCCACTCAGACTGTATCGTTCTTTCTGCACATCTGCTTGTACTTCCAGTCTTGGAGAGAAAGAAAGAATTATGTATACTGCTACTACAGTTAAAGCACCCTAGTTGAAAATTACTGTCACCTTGTAAAATTTCTCCCCCGTTCAGTAGTAAGCACAGTTTATTAGTTAAAACCCCAAAATAGATGAAATTCCCACCAGAGCAGAACATTGCATTGTAAAAACAGTTTCTGGATGCTTTCCTCCCTGAGGTTTACAATAACAACTTTCAGACTAATCTACAATTCTTTTGCAGATAACGTAAGGTCCTCTTAAAAAAAAATGGAGAAAACAATCAGAAACAATCAGAAGGGTATGCAAGTTCAAGACAGTTCCGTGTTTTCACAGCTGCAAATTATTACTGATGAAGTAATTGTCAGAGAACTGTGTTTTCCACTCTGCTTTATATTGCATTTTATTTATTGCAACAATTTCCTTTTTCGACGTAGCCTGCACTTCTGAGTTACTTAAACCAGGTGCTAAATACTACTCATTTTCTTAAGGAGCTAATTCCATCCTGATCCCTAAAAAGGAGTATCCTTTCCAGACACTCCCTGTCTCTGCAGCATACAGGACAGTCAAAACATACAGTAAGACCCCAATTAACAGAAGGCACCGAGCACCTAGGTGACAAAAAGCAGTCACCTGGGCAAGGCTGAGGTGCTCTGAAGGGACAATTTGGTATTTGCAGATTACTGAACAAGCCAGAAGTCCTGACTTTGCCATGAGATGCACTGAGACAACACAACCGTGGCCTCTAATAGGAGAGCTAAGTGTGAGGTGCCTCCTGGGCAGGGGCTGCCCTCCTGGGAAGCAGGAAAAAAATGCAGACTCTTTGAAGACGGTGATCTAGCAGGATCTTTTGGATACCAATAAGCTTGTCATAGACAAATTCTATCTCAGAAACAGTGCCTTTTAGCAGGAACCACATAAATTGAAAAAAAATATCAAGAAACCCGCTAATACAACATTCTCTGCTTACATTAAGAGCTGGATCCGATGTGTCAGGAAGGATGTCCCTTACCTGTTAAAGCAGTTAACCATTGCACTTCCTGAGAGGCTCCCTGTTATACTGGCTCCAGCCAGGGCCATGGTGCTAGCAGTTTCGCTGAGGTTGTCTCGGATGGCTCCTATTCTGTCCATGTGGCTACCGCTTGCACTCAAGCTGCCCGTCAGTCCCCCGACGCTCCCTTCACCTATACTGGGGTTGTGGCGCGCCTCTGCTACTGAAGTGGTGTCTAGACAGAAAGGAGGAAGGCTCGTTAGTCATGGAAGCACAACTTACTAGCTTCTAGAGCATGACCATGGAAACTGCCCCTGGAGTTATGCTGAGAACAAGGATTTATAAACTAAAGTAACTTGGATAAAGAAAACTGGACCTTTCTTGGGGTTGCTATCGTGGTTATGCCTGGTATGACATAGTAAAGACACTGAAAAATTAACCATAGGGTATGAAATACGGAGTCAAGCAACACAGGGAGATGCAATGTCAAAGGGTATTGCTACACAATTAAAAAAAAGCACCAGAACAGCAGCTACAAGCATTTAGTTCTCTAATTATGGACAAAAAGATGAAACTCAGCAAGCTTGCACAAAGCAGTATTCTGAAAAAGCAGGTTTGATTTTTGTCTTAATGCTTTTACCTACAAAATGGACATTACATGAGCCTGGCTTTGGTTCAAATGGTCAAGCAAAGCTTTAATGCATCGCTACTTTGAATTTGGATTCTGACAACTGACTTTAAAAAAAGAAAATATATTTCCCCTTGTTTTTTAAAAAAAGATCATTTAATCATTTTTAACATAAGATTAAGCTGTGGATGTGCTGTCCTCCATTTCTATACTTCTGAGATCTTGCTGACTATTAAAAAGGAAGTAAAATAGAAGTGGGATGCTCAGTTACCTTTCAGTCATACTAATGGAAGTGCAAGACTGGGTTCCAGAAAATTAAAATTTCCTACTGTTACCTTACACTTAGTGCTGTGTCAGAAGCAGGACAAAAACACAAGACCGTGATTGCCTTGCTCTGTGTCCAAATGGGCAGGTGCTGCATTACAGCGCAGCAGAACATGAATGCAGAGCAGCTACCCTCTGCATTCCGGGTATCTGAGGCTATCGAATACAAGTCACAAAGCCCCAATTTACAGAAAATGAAACCTTTTTCTTACCTACAGCTGCATTTGTCCCACCAACGTTTATATCATTTTCATCGTCAAATTCTATCCTGACGCCTTTCCCGTTGCCTGCCGAAACGCCACAGCCTCCACTTCGGCAGAGGGAAATGGGAACGACTCCGTACACGTACGCCAGCATAATAGGAACACCAATACCTGCAGAGGAAAATACCATCCTTTATTAAACACAGCTTTTAATTCGCATTCTTTCATACCACTGATCTCGTAGTCCACGATTACTTAAGTAATTCACACCTGAAAGAAACCAGGAGGGGGCAAAATTAAGAGGCGTTGATAAATCACTAGGCTGAAATGACAGCAAAGTACTTTCAGCAGCCAGAAGAGTCCTCTCTCAGTATCAGTAGGTAGAGAAGCATAACTAATACTTCCAGTAGGTCTGGAACATCTTTTATAAACAAAATTAAAATATGTTTAAAGTTCATGCAAGTTCTATTGGATTTTGCATTCACTGGAGTCAGACAGGGCTTTGCTATTGATTTAATAGGGCTTAACGTCATTATTAGCATAGGATCTTTTATAATTTTCTGAATCACACTAATTCCATTTAAGAATTAGACAAACTTTCCTTCTGGAGGCCATGTGATAGCGGCAGTGGGGCAAGAGTAAAATAAAAAGAGCAGGTTTGAGACCACCCTGATGAAAATAAACACGTACAAGTCTATGGGGCCTGATGCCGTGCATCCCAGGGTCCTGAGGGAACTGGCTGATGGAGTTGCCAGGCCTCTCTCCATCGTATTTGAAAAGTCCTGGCAGTCAGGTGAAGTCCCTGGTGGGGGTTTACCTGGACTAGCTAGGTAAGTGTGCCCATGTGAGCCTCATGAGGTTCAACAAGTCGAAGTGCAAGGTGCTGCACCTGGGTTGGGGCAACCCCAGACATGAGGACAGGCTGGGAGAAGAACCAAATCACTGAGAGCAGCCCTCTGGAGAAGGACCTGGGGGGTTCTGGTGGATGAAAGGCTCAAAAAGAGCCAGCAGCGTGTGCTTGCAGCACAGAAGGCCAACTGCATCCTGGGCTGCATCAGCAGAGGAGTGGCCAGCAGGTGGAGGGAGGTGATTGTCCCCCTCTGCTCTGCCCTTGTGAGGCCCCACCTGGAGCCCTGCATCCAGGTGTGGAGCCCCCAGCACAAGAAGGATGTGGGGCTGTTAGAGCAGGTCCAGAGGAAGGCCACAAAGATGATGAAGGAGCCGGAGCACCTCTCCTATAAAGAAAGGCTGACAGAGCTGGGGATGTTCAGCCTGGAGAAGAAAAGGCTCCAGGGAGATCTCAGTGCAGCTTTTCAGTACTTACGAGGACTTATTTAAAAAAAAAAAAAATAACAAAAAAAAAAAAAGGAAAACAACTTTTTGTGTGGACAGATAATGACAGGACAAGGGGGAACGGTTTTAAACTAAAAGAGGGAATTCTTCACTCAGAGGGTGGAGAGGCACTGGCACACGTTTCCCAGAGAAGCTGTGGATGCCCCATCCTTGGAGGTGTTCAAGACCAGCTTGGGTGAGGCCCTGAGCAACCTGATCTAGTGGGTGGCATCCCTGCCCATGGCAGGGCAGTGGAACTAGATGATCTTTAAGGTCCCTTCCAACCTGAGCCATTCCATGATTCTACGATCCTAAAAAGCTCCACAAAATAAAACCAACTTCTTTCCCTAAAAAGCCAAGCTTTATCTCTACTGAAGAGTACGGAATAAGCTTGAAATCGTGAGGCAAAGCAGACCTATAAAAACATCTGAGACAGGGAGCCCCACTGCCTGTTTAGCAGGAATCTGATGCCACAGCGACATGAAAATTCAATGCAACGTTGAAAGTCACCACAGACACTACGTTGGCTAGCATATCTGCATTTGCATGGTGGCTCCCCATTATGAACAAATGATTTAAAACCCCAGCTTCATGGCCAATTTACACCATCACTTGCTAAAAGTCAGCCTTTCTTCCCAAGGCCACTCATTTCTCTAAGCATTGTTTCTAGCACAAGGGTGAACACTGCGTACACAAGGGCACGATGAAGCAGACCGGGGTCTCAAAACCAGGGTTTGTGTACAGTGATCTTGGAGCTACGTGGTGAGAAGATGAATATGCCATAATATAGAGCCAGGTCTTCCTCAAATGCCATCCTCCACATCCGTATGAAAAGAACATGGTAAAATTCAAATCGATTCTCATTGCACAGCAAGAGGTTTATCAACCACTGTGATGCTAAACGTAACAGGCTACTTTTCTTCTGTGTTGAGAAAAGCTTGATATGAAATTATTCAAATATGAACAGACTCCACAACAGGGTTTTTTTTGGTCAATCATTTAAGAAAAAGCTTTAAATATGTCAGTTTTATGAATACGTATGTATAACCTCAGACACTTCATGGATTTTCTACCTTGGTTTCTTCACCTGCAAAAGAAAGCTATCATGCTTATCTGGGCTTTACTCACAAGTGTTTATACAACTCTGGTTGCAAGGTGCTACCAATATACAAAGCAGTAATATTTGCTTACCTACAGTTACTGCAGCTACAACTGGAGAAACAATGACAGATAGGGTTACACCACCTGCTATGGCCAAATTTCGCTTGTGCTTGGAAATGTCTTTGCCTTCGTATCGATTGTGAATCTTGAGAGAAGAAAAGAAGGGGTTTTTAGAGTATTATAATAATAATACATTGTTGCAACAATAGGAGAACTGGCATGTTTTGGAACCTGTATCCCCCTCTCTTCCATACAGACCATGTTCTATGTTGTGATTTATTTCTTAGCCTATCTCAAAGAACAAGAAAATTCATACTTGTCTTAATTTTACGCAGCTGTCTTAAAAGTCCTCCAATGCAGCAACTAAACATTTACTTTCAGCCTCAAGCTAAGAGAGCTAAAACACTGAACAGCTTTTTTTGTTTATTTGTTGAATCATGACTCTACCTTACGTGGTTGGGAAAAGTCAACAATTTTCTGGATCAAAGAACTGCCGCCCCTGAGCCAACTGACCCTTCTTACTCCCTGTCACCTTTCCCTTGAACAACACAGAGTGAAATTTTCACAGATCAGATCTGTGGGAACACAACTTGAAAGAACATCACAAAAATCTTGTAGTAAGGCAGCCTTCACCAAACATAACCTGGAGGGAAGAGCAGCAAGGACTCCATTGCTCTGGCACCTTCTCATGATGAGCTGTTGAGGTAGGGAATATTTTAGCAGAGCTGAGTCTTAGCAGTGCTATTATTTACTGTAGGATCTGCTAACCAAAGCCCTTCCTGATGGTTCAAGTCTTCCCTTTTGAAGTGTGACCATCTCAAATTTACTTGCAGCAAATGTATCTGCAACCACACATATCTGAAAGGCCTTCAAAGATCACTTTTACAGAGATTTCCTACTTTTTTTATTTTATTCAGCCCTCTAGAAACATGGCTTTTTAGCCATGTGTACTTCATTTGTCAGCATTCTTGGTTAAGAGGTAATTAATTACAGAAGAACAACAGGTCACTATCTTAATGGCTGTCCTGAGGGCTACGTTAATCCTCAGTACATCTAAGGAAGAACACAGAAGAAGAATAAGAGGATAATCACAGTATTTTTGTACTGATATGCTACTGCAAGAAGAACAACAACGTAAGTTGAACTGGAAGTTTCATTACATGTGCTCTTCGTAATTTCCATTTGAGGTTTGGTAGGGTAGTTCTCATTCTAGAATAAAGTAAGAATTTGTTCAGGGAAGGCAGGCAAGGAAAAAGAGAAGACACTGCATTTCTATACAATGAGAAAGCGTGTGCTTGCTCTGAGAGAACAGCACGGAATGAATGAGGGGGGCACTCAAGTGTGGAACAAACCTGGAAAGCCTGCAGGTACAGATTAAAAGGAAAAATTGAACATGAAGACTCCCACAGTATGAGTGTGTAGGAATTAGAAGATCAGGTTTTATGGGTCTCTGTGAGAAGTTCAGCAGGATCAGCTCAGGCACTGAATTTTATTGGTATGGGCAACTTTAACTACCCAAAACAAAAGAAATATGAAAAAAACACCAATGGGTTCTGGATTCCTTAAACACAAAGCAACAAAAAGGAACGGAAGGGATGGTTACAGAGGGGAAACTGATTAAAAACACGAAGACAGAGCGTTAATAATGACAATAACAGAATTCTGAATTCTCAGGAAAGAAGGAATACCTAAATAAGAACACCGGGCCAAAGAATGGATTTCTATCACAGCAGAAAACTGGTACATTACCAGATATTTATCTATGAAAACGAGTGAGAATAACGAGTGCTTCCTTAAGGAAACTATAGAAATACAAGCACCAACTCTCCCAGTGCAGAAGAAAATGTTGCAAAGGAACAAAGTAGCCTCCTTTACTGAAGGAACAGCAGCATTAAAAAAAAAAGGAAAGTAGGTCAGATTACTTTCAACAAGTACAAAGGAACAGCATGAGGGTGTCAAGACAAAGTCAGAAAGGTTAAAACTGAGGAAATAAAAGAGCAAGGGCCAAAGCTGACAAGAAATTATTCTCAAAGTACACTGCTAGTAAGAGGAAGACCAAAATAGATCCCTTTGCTATTTAACAAAAACGAAGAGCTAGCAGACTAAATTGGAGGCCTTTTTTCCCTTCAGATGTCACCGAAGATTACCTGTGAGACAGGTGATTGGTGACAAGGAGTAAGATCTGTAGGAAAACAGCACATCAGAGCATACTTGCATGAGCTGATCTGAAAAACATCTTATCAGGCCCAATTTCAAAGCCACTTATAATAGTTTTAGAAATTTATTATTCAGAAATGTTTGAGGAAAAGAAAAGGAAAACAAAATGTTAAACTGTAGCGATAAACTTTTAAAAGGTGCAAAACAAGTACCCAGGGGGTTAAAGACCAATGAAAAGACCAATGGTTTTCAGTTTCCTGAAAACCAGCAACTTATAGACACCAAAGCAAGAGCAGAAAATAAAGAGCAGAAAATAAAGAGGCCATGTTGATATGACTAGTAGAAAACAAATCAGTTTTGTTTTCCTCAGCAAGAGGATGACTGGCCTTGAGGACAGGGCGAAGCAGATGCCACACACAGACTTGCAAATTTTAAAGTTTTCTTTCATGATGCTTTTTATAATGGGCCAGACTGAAAAAAAAAAAAAAACAGCCTGGAGAAAAGAACTATTAACTTCATGTAAAGATGACAGAAAAATGTCATATTTGTCATTAGGCTGTGGGGTTTTTGTTTTTAACTCCCCGAATTGAAACTCTTTCTCATGTTCTTCCTAACAAGAGATGTGCTCTGAATCCAAGAGTATTTTCATCATTTTCATTAACTTGAAGGATGGAAGGAGGGAAGCATTCCTATTGTCCTCTTTCAGGACTATACCAACCTATCAGGGTTACAAGACCGCCAGAACTCAGACTGGTCTTGAGAAATTGAAAAAATGCCCTGGAACAGTTGGATGCAACACAATGGGAATAGGTGCATGCCCCTTGGGAGGAGAACAATTGCTTGAAGTACCAGTACTGTGAAAAAGGGCACAGGTTTTAGAATACAGGAACTCAGAATAGCACCTTGCTGAGAAAGTCAACAGGTATTTGTATGAAGAGGGTCACCCTTTTGTTTAACTGAGCAGAAATAAAGCCCAGCTTCACTGCTGTACTCCGAGTGGACAACACCAAAGTAGGTGTGATGGCTAAGGTAAGGTACTGAACTACTTTTTTTGCCTCCAATCTGTACCAGCAAGTGCTCTAGTTGCACAGCACGAGCTGCAGAAGGCAAAGGAAGGGACTGGCAGAATGAAGAACTGCCCACTGTAGGTGATCAGGGTCAAGACCATCTAAGAAATTTGAAGGAATGTAAGTCCACGGGACCCGATGAGACGCATCTGCAGGTCCTAAGGGAACTGGCAGATGTAGTTGCTAAGCCACTACCCATCGTGTTTGAGAAGTCATGGCAGTCTGGTGAAGTTCCCACTGACTGGAAGAAGGAAACCTAACCCCCATTTTTAAAAAGGGAAAAAGGAAAACCTGGGGAACTCCAGGCCAGTCTCACTTCTGTGCCTGGCCAGATCATGGAGCAGATCCTCCCGGAAACTCTGCTAAGGCACATGGAAGACAAGATAAGTGACTGCTGACAGACTTTTTTCTACTTTTGCCCTCCTTCTCTCTAAATATTGTTCAGTTCTAGTGAACACAATAGAAACCAGAGACTAAATACGGCAATTTTGAAAAGCATACAAGAACTCCCATGGCAAAACACAAAAATCCTTTTTCAGCATCTTTTTCTACCTGTTTTTAAGACTAACTACATCCCTAAAAACACCTTCTCCTGTGCAACTGACATCAACCTTTTCTTAAATAATTTGTCCTTTCCCAAAAAAAGGCTGGTGAAGACAACCAGCTGAACATAGCATTTTACCTTCCGTCCCACATACACGGGAATTCCGATAATCATAGCAGGAATAGCAATGCCAGCTATTAATGCAATTCCTACAGGAGCTCCAACAAGTGTCCCGAGTTGCCACAGTATTTTCTTCTTACGGCTCCATGGTTTCTTTCCCCAAAATGTGCAACCTGAGGGGCTAAGAGAAAAGTAGGAAAACTGTAAAGAAATTGCAAGTAAACTGACATAACTACACAGTCCTAAACTTTACAAAAGTTTAAGTTACAAAATTATTAAGTTTAAGTTTATTATTTTATTATAAAATTATTTTATTATAGAATTATTAAGTTTAAGTTCCAAAATTATTGTTCTTAGGTTAAACTTACAGACACCAAATTATTAGTTATTTCTTCAGATTTCTAGCAGTGGCTTTAGAGAACATTTTGAAATGTAGAGAAGCACACTGTGTATTACCACGTGCTGATCTGTGGTTCACAGGTAACACAATATAATCAGAGTTCTTGTGTTACTTTATGTAAACACGGTTCAGCAGTATTAAGATGTCAGTAAAAACAGTGGTTATGTCTATCTAAAACACTTCATTTGTTGTACAAAGTACACATTGCATGCATGAAAAATATTTTATACTAAAACAACAATGTACTAATTTAAGTACTTGCATTGAAAACCAACTTAATTCTCAGACATAGATGCTTCAACTTTGATTCTCTACTCCAACAGGAAGAAAGTCAGACTTATAACACTCAGGAATCTACTTCTACGTACTTTAAAAAATAAGTTACCAACCATACAGATCTTTTTTCGTGGATGTACCTTAAATAGTGTAAATCTGAGATCTCTTTCATACACAGCCAGCAGAACTCACAGCCACAGACAGCACAAGTCATATGATTGCAGCTTCCATCATTCATTTTTATTATATAAGCAGCACAGCGTGGGCATGGCTTTATGTCATCAGCTGTTTAAAAACGAATATTAAGATTGCATCAGTTCTTTAAGCACACAGATTTAATCAAAATATAGACAGGTGTTTGGGAAAGTTGACTGAACCATCATCTGAAAAATGGAAAAAGTTTATTGTAAGTTTTCTTTACGAATTGTGATTTAGCAATTACTTCTCTGATAGCTTTTTGTAAACCCATGGACGAAGGGATACTGATCAAAACAAGGTGTATTAGATCACATTCAAATAACTGAATATTTAATCCACACATTGTTCAAGGATTTTCTAAGCTTAATGCAATTTATATTGGAGTCAGACATTAAACTTGTATGTTAATACAGGACTTACAGCACACTCTCTCTAAATATTATTTATTTATTTTAACATTTCATGCTGTTATGAATATTTTCCTTGAATACTGTCTCCCCTTCTACATTTCTTTGGCATCACCACTCTTCTTGATTTCTCTTCACCGAAGAGAAATACTTATTGCCTAGGAAAAAAAAAAAAACTGTTGTAGAAATAAGAAAATTCCAGAGGCTCTCCTTGTTCCTAAGACAAATATTTAAAAATTGTAGCCAAGCAGCTAGCTCGATCACTAGCAAACAAGGGGGCATTGCGCAACAGTGAAATACTTGTGTGCTGACACCACCACAGTTGTGATCTTCGTTCCTTTACATCACTGGTTAGCATGAGCACTCTGAGCTGAGCTATTTATACGCAGCAGCTGAAGTTAACTTGCAGCACCTCGTGCAGAAGTTCCGGTCTCCTACCTTTGTGCTACTGGTGGGGATGAAAGGAAAAGAGGGATGGAGCTTATACTGGTGTAAGGAACATCCAAAGAGGTGAGGAACTGGCAGAAATCAACTCTACTAACTCCAGTGCAGCTGGAAGGATGCACTAGCTATTCCCAGATGGGAAGAGACACAACTAAACTGAGAGTGGATGTGGTACAGCTACTGGTGTTCAAACTAGCAGGGACTGAAAAGGGAAAGGAAAGGAGATGGCATACTAATTTATTTCAAGTTTAGTGTTCAAATGAATTTTAAAATAGAGCAAGATGCCAATTTAAGGCAAAACGGTGCGCCGTGTTTAAAACAAGCCAGCACAAACAACAAATTAAAGACTCCCAAGGCTAAGGCTGGATCGGAGAATGACAGCTCTAACGACTTTCAAGTTGCAAGAGGCTCCTTCCCCAAAATATGTACTTGGTTGGTCAGCCAGACAAAAGCTGCCAAATAGATCAGAGTGTGTTGAAACGTGAGGCCAAATCTCATCCACAGCAAACTGGACTCTCACTCTGCAACATACTGCTCTAAAGAGCTTATCTCTCCCTCACCCCCCTTTTTTTCCCTCTAAGTTATGAAGAAGTCAAAATTTTCAGAAGCTGGAATTGCTTTGTTTCTGATAGCCAAGAAAAACGAGCGTTTTATTGAAAAACAGAAAGTAGGTAACTCCCTGTGAACAGGGAGTAGCTTTCTCACAAGGAAAAAAAACAAACAAACATAGATGTCAAACAGCAGAGCTGGCCTCAGCCTAACAGTCTCTTCTGGAAGCAGAAAAATAGCATTGTGGGGTTTTATTTTAACAGCATTTATTAGTAGTAGCCTTGTGGAATTTCACCTACAGCATAGAAAATGCATGTTGCCAGAGTGCAAGGGATGGAGCTCATGGAGTCAGCCTGTCAGAGGCAGAGAATGCTTTGCACCAAGCTCCTTAGAGCTCCCATTTTTCAGCTACAAAGAATTTAAAATGCTGACGTGCCTCTAAGGTCAAAGTCTGGTGCTCTGGTCACAGAGCCCTTCAATTATTAACATCAAAAATTTGAATCCAAACCTAAAATGGTCTGTTTTATGTTTCTTAAACACAAAGGAGTTAGTAGCTACCAAGCTACCATTCAGCTCTTTCCTTTTCCACGTTTATTGTGCAAACGTAGCAGGAAGGTGTTTTACAGGCCCAGTATCCTGACCATAAATACCTGCCGCTCCAGATTCCTGGCTGTAGCTGATAGACGAGGAACGAATTGTTCTCAGGCGCAGACTTTGAGCTCTCTCCTGGCGAGCGGCATCGCAGGTCTGGTTCGGGTGCCAAATCTGCTTACAGTGATAGCAGAACTCAGTCCCGCAGCCTTCTCGTCCACATGTAAGTTTGGGACAGCTGGCGCATCCAAACGCGATCACGGCGTATCTTGAATTATCAAGGGGGGCACAAGAGAAAATTTTGTTAATAAAATAAAGTTTTAGTTATAGACTAAAGCTAAAAAGAGCTACCAGAGCAGGTGAAGCAGCTACGAAGGCAGCAGGGATCAGGAGGTGACATTGTGTGGCCAGCACAAATTCTTTACCACCTTCATCCTCCATGTTAAAATATCAAAACAGAGAAATTATAACGTAAGGATTCGGCTTGCTAAATTAACTTCAGTTCCTACCCACTGCTTTATTTTCAATTATTTTATGCAATAGCTTTATTTTAAATAGAAAACATTACTATGCCCACTGCTACGAACACTTAAAGCATGAATGAAGTTTTATTCATACGAACAGCCTCCCTGTACAGACTTCAGCAGATCTGTAAGTACAGCAGGGCTGAAGTTTGGGGCTGTTCAAATGAAAGTAGCTTTATTTTAAGGGTATATTGTTAATTTTCAACATATGTCACCCCATTTATAGTAGCTGCATGAAATTCGTGTAAAATATTCAGTAATGATACTAAAAAATATTTCCACACAGATGTTTAGCTGAAACTTAGCTATTTTCATGTTAGAGTTGACGGATCTGAAGCTCCGTAAAGCTAATGTGGTATCATTTTGTTAATGTTTTAAACCAGCACATTGGAGGTTGCTCCTCTTTAAGAGTTGTGCAAAACGAGCAGGAGTTTTCAACCTTTCAGTTCCAGATGACGTAGCTACACCCAATTACACCTGCTTGCCTGTTTTCAAACAATTTCCTTCCCGAGCAAAAACTCGTTTCGGCAACTGCTGGAATCTTTGATACGGTTGCCAAGTTAATCAGCTCAATTTGCCTCACTTAGAGCGACCGAAGAGCTAATTACCCTGCATGTACACAAAGTGGCTCCGGTCCAAACGCTTCCTCAGCACGAAGGGGCACATCCACGATTCCTTCGTGTTGTATCAAAGCAGCTCAGGCTCAGGCTGCCGAGTGAAGTCCCAATTTGTTTGCTGCCTCCCACAGCTAACAGGGGATGGGCGCGGCCCTGAAATCACTCCCTGGGGGGGACTGATGTATTGGCAGACCTCTGGAAGTAAGCTTTTAGACCAAGGCAAGTGTTTGGTCAAACTGTACAGGATTACACATGTAGTCTCATCGCTCTGCATTGATTTTAGGCTGTGTGAATGCTCAAAGTTCTTGTTAGGCTGAGAGAAGGGACAAATAACTGAACTCAGGGTAACAGCGAGTTAAAAAAAAAAAGGACAACTCATTGCAGAAATGATGTATGGTGGGAGCAGAACAGGAACAAAAAATGCGCACTCTTTTCCCCGATCTACGTTTTGCTTGACAGAGATAAAAATCTGAGAACTGCAGCTCTCTTCTAATAATGTCAGCAATAAAATCCCAGCGCAAAAACCCCTAAATAATTCAGGCAGAATAGAGGACGGACCACTTTCGGAATACCGATTCATCAAGGCTTATAAAAACGACATTTGACAACTCAAAATGTTGAAACCAAATCCTTGTAAAATTTGTCTAGAAGAAAGCCCAAGTGGTTTCTTCATCCCCAACTATTTGCCAGTGTCCCCTAGCAAGCTATTGCAGATAGGCTGCAGCTGGTCCAGAGATTTTTACCTAATCTAGCCTAATTTACCTTATTTTACCCTACTCTAGCTTCCCTCCTTTCCCTCCCCACAGCCAGTATCGTGCCAGATGTTTCATCAGTGCACTGTCATATGGCATCCAATCGGTTTGTTCTCTTACCTCCATGGGCAGTAAATGATCCCTACTGAAATGCTCAACTTTAGCAAAGGATGCTACCTCATCCCCTGCACCTCTCCTGCTTTGGGATTAATCACAAATTTAGTAAACGCAAGCCACCCAGCTTCTTCAGGAGAATTTCTATGCATCCTAAACTCAGGTGAGCTACGACCTGCCAGTAATACACACCAAAAACTGATCAGAAAAGAGAGAAGCCCTCAATTTTCACTGGATATCGTGGAAGCCGAGTACAGCTGCCAAAGCCATTAGCAAAGTGTGGCTCCTGTTGCACCCCATCACTGGCAAAGCAGCCGTCTGCTGAAGTCTGTGCCTGCTGAATGTGGCACGGGGTCTCCAAACAACCTTTGCTAGCATAAACTACTCTCTTCTGCTCAAGTACTGTGTGCTTTTTCCACAGAACTTAGTGGATTAAAATGGATCTATGCACTAAAACCTGAATCCCACGTCAAGCATTTCCCTGCCGTGACGGTTTCCAACGGTACAGATAGGGATGAGAGAACTGAGGTGCACCAAAAAAAAAAAAAAAAAAAGGTAAAAATTGTCCATTAAACAAACCTGTGCCTTTCTTTTCCAGCACTTAGACTGAATCACTGCAACATGGTTTAACAGAAAACGTGGCCACGTTCTCAGATACTCCTACACACCTTGAGTAACATCAGTTTGTTCAAGAACACCAAAACTCAGGGAATCCCACGCAAAGCGACCAAAGGCTTATCCAACAATGCTTTCCATGGATTGCTTTCACTAGTAGTGAAGCTCTGATTTCATCCACGTGATTTTGTTACAAACTCATGCAACCAATCCTTCTCCCAAGTCGTTCTTTCTCCTCTGCTCGAATTACACCACAGCAGTGCCATCCTTTTCGGACCAGAGGACCCAAGAAGCTGTCATCTTACCAGTCCCTTCTTTTGATCCACATTAGCAAATTATATTTCATTTAAAGTATGAAAGAAAAACTGTATTTCGTCTAAAATGTTTCTTAATACACTGTTTAAATTTGGAAAACCTCTTAAATATTAAATATTCTGATAGTAATGTTCAGGTTGCTTAATCTACCTAATTGCCTGTTCTATTTAACTTGTACTCCTCAAACATTCCTCCTTTTTCTCTCTCCTTACCGTACCCAAAAATAGAGATATTCTCCAAGAGTTTTTACCGTGCGCTGCACATCTGGATTGCAGTCATGGCTACAACCTTTAGGCATTGTAGTAATGCAAAATAAAACCCCTAAAAAAGCAGCTTGCTGAAAAAAATGGCATTATGAGCCACCAACGGGAGAAAAGCGTGATGAGCCGCGCTGTAGTATTCAGCCTACTCATGTCAGAATGATTTCAGAGCTGTTTAAATATTAAAGCAACGTTAAAACACTACGTTCTTCAGATAATAAGCAGGAACAAACTGATCATTATCTTACATCAGAACTCTGTTGACAGGCAACAAGTGGTGTGTCAACCAGCCAGAAGATAGCTGAAACTGGAGAGGGCTTTTTATAAGAAGAAAATCTTCAATCATATTTCATTGTTAAAAAAAAAAAAAAAAAGAGAGAAGTCCATGAAAAGTCCAAATAAATGGACTAAGCTAAAAGTACAGTAAACTAATTTTCATTTTATTTCTTGCTTTAACAGTGCAACATTTGAAGCTTTTCCCTGCAGTAGATACTTAGCAACCACCTAGCAATAAATTTCATTAATTTACTGACATTCTCTCTGTGCAGAGTAAGAAAATCCTACTTGAAGAAAAATGAGGTGGAAAGGTTTTTGTGTTTGCTTTTAATGAGAATTCTCTTTGCTACCCACTCGTACAACACAGAACAAAATACTGAAGCATTCAAAATACTGAAGTAAAGTGATTAACTTCTCAAAACACGCAGTGCTAGGCACGTTATCTGTTTATGCTGTCACTCCTTTTGCAGATATGGAAAAGAAAACCTACCCGCAATCTGGAGCTGGGCACCACCTACAATCGGGATCCGCAACAAGCCATCGCCTAAGCATGAACTCCTCGTATTTTTCCATCAGGATGTCGTCATTTAATATCAAACGGATATCGTGAGGGTTAAATCGTTCTGAGCACTCTGGGCAGCTAATATTAACTCTACTCTCAGAGATTTCTATCCGGAGATACTGCCGCAAGCAATCCACACAGGATCTATGGTGACAAGTCATGATCTCTGGGAACCTGTCCTTGGAGTGCCGCAGAAGGCACAAGGGGCATTCCATGAAGTCTCCGCTTGGTTTGCTGCTAGAGGTTGTTCCGTTATCGGAAGAGGTACACGTGGAGAAAATAGAGTTCTTGTCCGTACACATTTCTGAATGAATGCTTTCGATGCTCGCAATTCCATCGACGCCCCCATTTAAATCCCTAGACTTGCGTTTTGTGTCTTTTTTCCTCCGAAAAAGAGAGCCCAAGGAGATTCTTCTTTTCTTTGGTGCCTTTTTAACCGACGGCAAACTCACAGAAGAAGCAGAAGACTGGAGGTCCCGATCAGAGCCCATTTGCCGATGTAAACTCATGTCTAGATCACTCATCAAAAATGGGTTAAATTTCACGTAGAACCCTACTCATTTTTAAGGATTAAAATAAGAGAGCCAGAGGACACATGCTTAAGTCATATTATTATGTAATCCAGTTTGAGAGTCTTCACGCAGAAAATTCACACGTATCTTTGCCTGCAGCCAATTCTTCACAGGAATTCCCTGCATTAGGAGAAAAGAAGAAAAAATAGATTAGAATCACATCCATCACTTCGGGTTCTGAAACACCACAGCGCTCTAATGACCTGTTATTCCTATTACTACCATCTTCTTCTCATCCTTTTAACCCAATATTTCTTTGTCTGCTTTTTTCTATCCATTACATCCTTCTCATCTTAACAAGTCCGAAACTGCCCCGGGGGCAAGGAACGTCTTCGTTGTGCTTAAGTGGCGCTGAGAACGACGACCTCTCCCCCTGCTCCCTACGGATGTGTGCACAGGAACCACCGTAACCCAAGGTGACAAGTAAATGTATAACCAGCTCTTACACACAACACCCTCACAAGCTGAGAGCATTGGAAACTTTTGTTTCCTCTACGGTTTCCACACGTGATCAGATCATGGCCCAAACCTATAGGGTTAGTTAAAAGGAACTAAGGAGTTCTCTGTGTGTTTTGAATTCATTTAGACAACCAGCAGAAATCAAGTCACTGTGGCTAAACAACTCAGAGTATTCTCATATCCTAAGGGTTTGTAAAGCAGTAAACAGATGCATATTTTTATACGTAAAGCACCTGAATATTTCAGAAAGCAGAGCTGGAGAGCGAGTGACAGGCAACGCTGCTTTGCCATTCCATCTCCGTACTGCAATCCAAGCAAAGACTAGAGTGAAGATGATGACATTTGAATTTTTCATGACATTTGAAGAAGTAAAGAGCAAAAACATCAACCAAAAAACAGATTCCCATCGCATACTAAGGCTGAATTATTCTCTTTAAGGCAGAGGGGTTCTCTGTTGCTTCAATGAGTGGCTCAAAGGAGAAAGGAAGGTGTTCTCCCATTCTCCTCTGACAGAGACCGCTACAAGCAGCACACCATCTCCAACCAAAAGCACCAGGTTGCCCCAAACACGCAAATATTCCCATTTTTTACCAGCTTAATTGTACAAGAGGAATTCGTAGTCGACTACTTCTGTAACAGATGGAGAAGACATTTCTCACAAGACATCAGTGAAAACACCACCACAACCACCACCATCTCCTGGTTTTGTTTAAAAGACGTCTTATGTTTCATGTCAATAGGTTTTTGGTTTGTTTTTTTTTTTTAAGGAAAAAATAAAAAGACACTATATTCTGTTTTTTCCAAGTGTTGAATTATTACTTTTTTTTTTCTTTTAAATGATGGAAAATCTTACCTCTGTGGAACACCATGCGAAAAGTCTTATTCCCAGGGTTTGTCTAAAATAAAAGCCAATTTCAGGAACATATTCTTCCCTGCTGAGGGAACACTCTCAGCCTCAAACCTAGCCAAGCAGAATCCCAGAGTGGCTGAGGCTGGCAGAGAAATCTGGAGGCCAGATTTTCACCCGGTGCCACCTGTGCCCAGGCAGGGACACCCAGAGCAGGGTGCCCAGCACCACGTCCAGGCGGCTGCTGAAGGGCTCCAAGGAGGAGACCCCACAGCCTCTCTGGGAGACTCCCTCCCAGAGGGAACATCTTGGATGCTTCACCTGCTTCTGTTCCCCCACAACACAATGCAGTGGTTTTACTGCCACTGTTTCTCTTTCAGTGAGGTAAAACATTCCCTTATCTTAAAAATAAATAAATAAATAAATAAATTGCTCAATGATGCCAGAAGTGAATGTTCTTCTGTCTAGGATCTCGACATTGAATCATAAATATTGCTTGCAGTTGGTAGATAGTGTCTGAAATATACTACAGAAACAAATCCTATAGCCTCCAGCTGATTATAAATTCAGTTTGTAGGTCTAGAAGTGCAAGAATAACCTTAAAAGCATAATCAGAACTACATACTTCGTACTATTTGCATATTCACACAGATACTACCAGACTAGTGGAAAGCACCAGTCTTCTTCAGCCAGGAGAATCCACGAAGGAAGAGAAGTCAAAACATTTATTTCAAGCGTAAAGGTGTTTTTTTGTTTTAAATAAAACTAAATACGTGTAAAAAAAAGAGGAAGTAAACACAGAAACGCAGCCAGATCTATGACTATAAGCCTCCTCCTCCCTCTCTCTGGAGAGGAAAGAATGTGTATTACAACATTTCTGCCAGCTCCAGCAGATGCATGAAATCAAGAAATGGAAGCTGTGGTGATGATGAATCAGGCTTTTTTTTTTTTTTTTTTTTTGTTAATAAACAAAGATTCTCCCATGCTCTTCTCCAGAAGCAGACGGCTAGGTCCTATAGCTCTCTGTGTAACACAGTCTAAGAAGCAGCCTCTCAGAAAGAGCAGGCTGTCTTGAAATAACTGGCAGCTTCGCGAAGTCCTGACTGAATTTCCATCGTTTTCTTTAAAAGAGCAATCATCAATTACCCTCCCTAGATTTAAGTGCACGACGCTGGTTTTAAAAGCCATTCCCTTCCTTATATAGCAATTCTGGATTGCCGTTTCACTGACGTTCAAAGATGACTTTGCTGAGAAGCCTTGGCGGATGATTTATGACAGACAGAAAGGAAGACAAACCTTAAAATGCTAATTCCGAGCAGAGCCGTAGGGAACCACAAAAGCCTGACGAGCGCCGTGTGGAGCCCTGGCCGATTCTCCTCCCGTTGCCCAACCCAACGCAGCATCTGCATGCTCGTGCTGCCAGGAGAAGGGAAGGAGATTTCCTTCTGTGCAGGGGGAGAACACAATGCCTGCATTATCCCTGTAACAATGAGCCCACACGAAGGAGACACGCTGCGCGAGAAGTGAAGTGGTGAAATCAAAGGGCTTGAAAGGAGCTGCGGTACACGGTGATGAGCATCAATGGTCTGAGTTTGAGCTGCCTTTATCCCACGCTCTGCACCACTCCTCCAGCCCAGCACAACCTCTGTCAACATACAGAAGCGACTAATGCAGGCAGCAGGGAAGGGATTAAAAAAAAAAAGCCACACACGCAGCATCATTCCTAAAAATATAAGTTCACCGCTGTCCTCAACATTTCCTCAAAAGCACTTACAGACTACAGAAAAAAAAAACTTGGTTTTGGCTTCCTGCCATGCCTAAAACCCTACCACAAATCAGGATTCCTGCAGTTCCTCGCATTCTCCTCATGCCACAGACTACCACAAGACACAAGTCACCACAGCACAAAACACCTTATAATTTGAACTTTTCCAAAAGCACAAATGACATTTATAGACGTAGCTCCCAAAGCCCAGCACGTAATTGCTGTAAACCCTGTTCCTTCGGTAATGTCTCCTAAACAGTTTGATGGAAAAATCTAACATCACTTACATCCAGTTCATTCCCTTTTGTAATTCTTTTTTATCACACTCCCTTAAGTAAATGCTATTGCCGACCACATAAAGCAGTGGCAGGGAAAGTAAATAACGCTTTGGAAATCTTGGAAAGGGAGAAGTTTTCAACCTCGCGATAACAGGAAAATATCTTCTGGTATGGCTTTTTATAACATAACATTACGATCTCACCAATTTCAAAATTTTTTAAGAAATGCTCTAGGACAGCCAAGTACAACCCTACTGGTTTTGCAAGAAAGCAGCAATGAAGTACTACTCCCATAAGCTGATTTCTACAGAAAACAAATGTGCTCGTGTTCCTAACTGTCCTTCAAACACAGAGGCACAAACGTAGCACATTGCCTGCTCTTGCACCACACATGCACTCACAGGAGCAATAAATACAAGATTCTCAGCTACCAGTACAAATAGTTTCACACACCTTTGCAAAATGAGGGCAGGCTTAAATATTCACGTATGCAAAAAGAAAAAACAGCGTAAATGTAGATGCAACCACATCCTCACACTAGAGCCCTTAACAGTCCCTTATGTCATTGATGCTTAAATTGCAAATTTTGACTTTTCCTGTTGCAAATGATCACCCTTTCATCACAGGCATTTGTTCCTCCCGGCGATTTAGTCAAGCGCCAACTCTGCATTGCTATACTGAAAGCAATTTCTTGATTAAAACTGATTAATAACAGCTCCCTTTGACACCTGCAATTCCGAACACCTATGCTCTGTAGTTGTTTTGTGAGATGCGCTACTTCAACTTGAAGACAGCTGTAGCAAAAAAGCCCAGAGCTTGAAATTCATCCACTGACAATGCATCTGCAGATCTGAAATCCACTTCTGCCTCCCCCTTCCAATGAGGATTTCCTGTTGTGATCGTACAGTAGCCTGGAATTTCTACTTCATGATGTTCTTTATGCACAGATAACCATCTATAGGAGGCATCAGAAAGGCATGCTGTTTTGTTTACTACATAACGTAAGAACCGTAAAAATAAAATGGGATGATATAAAACATGCAAAAGCTTAAGATACTAAATTAAATGCCAATGAACAGGAATTTTAAACAACAATCACGTTTATGGCTCCAATAGGCATTCTTTAAGCGTCACTTTGTTCCATAACAGTCTTTAAATTGGGGGAAAAAAGCTCTTTTGTCTGAGGATTTCTAAAGAATATACCTCTACTGCCTTTAAACTTGGTTCACCCAGAAGTCTGGTATCATGAAGAGTTAAAACAATGAAGAACAGTTCATTGTGTTTCCCCTCAAAAACTGCATTTAAAAATAGCAACATATTCACCATTTAATATTTACAAGACTAAAGGCATATTTAGGAGATCAGCCACCCTTGTCCTTATGGGTGACTTCCACACAGCTGACACAGAGCCAGGAGATTCCTAAAACACCTTGATGATAACTTCTTAGTACAGGTACTAAGGGAAAGGCACCCTCCTGGTACCTTTGTTCCTTCTCAACAGAAGAGGACCTCATGGGTGAAGTGGTGATCAGTGGGCATCTTGGCCCTAGTGACACAAAGAGTTTTAAGTCTTTGGTGGTAGGGGGAAAACTGCCACCAAAATTTCAACCCTGGATATGAGGAGAGCAGACTTCAGGCTGCTAGGGGAAATAGTTGGTAGAGTCCCCTGAAAAGCTGCTTTTAAAGACACTGGGGTCCATCAGTGCTGGTCACTTCTAAAGTACCACTTCTTAAGAGCACAGGAGAAGGCAATTCCAAAACGTCAAAGCACACAGGGCAGCAGGCCAACTTGGCTGAGCAGGGATTTTATTCTAGAGATTAGGTGGAAAAAGAAAAGTATATGGCCACTGGAAGCAAGGTTGGGTGACACTGGAGGACTACAGAGATGCTGTTTGCCATTGCAGAGAGAAAATTTGTATGGCAATTTGATGATTGCAGTAACGATGAACTCCCAGCCAACCCCAAGCTAGTGCAGGATTTGCTGCTCCAAGTGGCTGATAATTTATGGGCCTGATGGGACTCAACCCAGGGTACTGAAGGAGCTGGCTGATGTCATCACGAGACCTCTCTAAATTACTTTTCAATGGTCTTGGGAATCTGGAGAGGTCCCATCTGACTGGAAGCTGGCAAACACTGTTCCAATTTTCAAGAAGGAAGACCCTGGTAATTACAGGCCTGTCAGTCTCACTTCAGTGCCTGATAAAATTATGGAGAAAATTATTCTGGGAGTTAATGAGAAACACCTGAAGACAATGTAGTCATTGGTCACAGCTAACATGGGTTCACAAGGGGAAAAGTCCTGTTTAACAAACTTAATTTCCTTTTACAACCAGGTCACCCTCTTAGCTGACCGAGGGAAGCCAGTTGATGCAGCCTTTTAGGATTTCAGCAAAGCTTTCAATACTGCTTCCCACAGTATTCTTCTGGACAAAATGTCCAGCACACAGCTACATAAATACATAATATGACGAGTGAACAATTGGCTGATGGGTTGGGCTCAAAGGGTTATAGTAAACAGGGTTACATCGTCCTGGCAGCCAGTCACCATTCTACAGGGCTCCTTTTCACAGCCAGTTCTCTTTAATGTTTTCATGAATGACTTGGATATAGGACTTAAAGGTACACTAAGTTTGTAGATAACACTAAACTGGGAGGAGCTGCTGACTCCCTTGAAGGCAGAGAGACCTTGCAGAGAGATCTTAACAAATTAGAGAGCTGGGCAATCACCAGCAATATGAAATTTAATAAGAGCAAGTGCCAGATTCCACACCTGGGACAGGACAACCCTGGTTTTATGTACAGACCAGGGGATGAGAGGCTGAAAAACAGCCCCACGGAAAGGGATCTGGGGGTTCTGGTCCCAGCAAGGTGCACATGAGCCAGCAGCGTGCCCTGGCAGCCCACAGGGCCAACCCCACCCTGGGGTGCCTCAGGGCCAGCACCGCCAGCCGGGAGAGGGAAGGGATTGTCCTGCTCTGCTCTTTGTTTTGGGCACCACAGTATAAGAAAGATATAAAACTGTTAGGGAGTGTCCAAAGGAGGGCTACAGAGATGGTGAAGGGTCTAGAGGGCAAGGTGTATGAGGAGCAGCTGAGGTCCCTTGGTGTGCTCAGCCCCGAGCAGAGCAGGCTGAGGGGAGGCCTCATGGCGGCCTGCAGCTCCCTCACGAGGGGAGCGGAGGGGCAGGCGCTGAGCTCTGCTCTCTAGGGACAGCGACAGGACCCGAGGGAATGGCATGGAGCTGGGACAGGGGAGGGTCAGGCTGGGGGTTAGGGAAAGGATCTGCACAAAATGGGTGATCCGGCACTGGGACAGGCTCCTCAGGGAAGTGGTCACAGCACCGAGCCTGATGGAGTTCAAGAAGCAGTTGGACAATGCCCTCACACACAGGGTCTGATTTTGGGGTGGTCCTGTGTGGAGCCGGGAGATGGACACAGCGATCCTTATGGATCTTTCAACTCAGGATATTCTGTGATTCTACGAAATGCAGTTCGTGCATTTTTTTTCATGCCTTCTATCTTTAATTTCCAATAAAAGGTGCATGTAATCCAAACAATATGATCTCTTTACACTAAAAAATTATAAAATTAACTTCTATTGAGTATCAGAAGCTTTCTCAAGCCTTGAAGAAGTACCCAGACCTTAAGAAACTTATGTTTACCATTCACAGTGATTCATTACAGTGTGCCAGGATGCAAAAACGTGAAGTCAAAGTGACCTAAATAATTGATTCACCTCAAACTGAGCTGTGTAAAACTACTTTAAGTATATACTAAGGTCAACTGTACTTCACTATGGCTTTCTACTTTTTAAAAAAGAGGGCACCAGTATGGTAGCTTACATTTTCCAAAACTGATCTAAGCAAAAAGTCATTCTTATCTCTCAGACACTTGTGCAAGATACCTTTACGTTCGCATCCTAGGTCATTCTAACAGCCGCCACATACATGAATGCCTCACTTCAAGCACGCAGACCACTGGTACTCAAGTTACCAGAGTGTCCTATTACTAGCAGATCTTTTTCAAAGTGCAAATTACTTCATTTGGTTAATTAGGCTCTCACTTCTCTGTATCTATGATGGACTTACTGATTGATGCACAGAAGCCATTATTTCAGAAACAGGACTCCCATATCCACATTTCAATGACAAATTCGCCAAAACCTTTAGGAATGTCATGACAGGTCTTAAACTTTACCTATCAACTTTAAAGAAACAGAAGGACATTTCCAGTGAAATAATTTCACTTTTAACTTTTGTGTGTTCAAACAACTGGGAATTGAGCTGCACCAAACATTCACTAATTTCACACTGGAGTTCGCAGTAGACTCAATAGAGGTGCTGACATGATCACAAAAATGCCTGTATCGGCACAAAACCGATAAGCACAACAGAGTAGGGGCCTTATCCCAACACTGAAAGGTAGTCACAGCCTCTAGGAAGAACCAGCTTGACATGAGTAGGGCATTAAATCACTGCCAAGTGAGAAAAAAAGGGATCTCCCAGGAGCAAAAGGATTTGTGGGATTCATCATACGGGATGAATTTCTGTAACAGCAGTTTTGAAGTCTTTTAATAATTAGGATTGGTTTAGAAATAAGTAATACTTTGTTAGAATTAAACAAAAGAATATTTGAGATACCAAAAGCTGAAAAAAATTTAGCAAGAGTCCCTGACCATGTGCAGCCTCTTTTTTCAGCTGAGAATCCAGACTAAAGCAAAAAGACAACTGCAATTTATCTGTAAAACATCTGTCAACATTAAAGAGAAATATTATGGTTTCTCTAATCAACTTTATGCCTACATTATTACTCCATATTCCAAGTGACGTTAGAAAAAAATTTGGTTTTCACAGCTTCAATTACGTACAAGGATTTAAGAAGAAAAACATTTGTTAAGGCAGAGATATTTTAATCCCTTAAAAGTCTAGGGGCTGCAAGGTTATGTCCCAGTTTGTTCTACTGAACTGCATTTTTCCTTGCAGTCCTCTTGTCAATTATCTGGAAATGTTATTTTCACTTACCGAACAAAACCGTAATTGTTTGTAAGACAATGAAGCAAGCAGACAGACTATGGACCTGCTTGGGCTCAGAGCCTAAGACAGTCAGACTGACCGGCCATTAAAATCAAAAGATTGACAGTATTTAAAATATACAGAACCCTGCAGAGTAAACAACGCAGAAATGCCAGAAGTTAACTGATATACAATGTTCTGCTTCAAAATCTGCAATGGTATTTAGCACGACTAACCAATCCTGACAGCTAGAAAAATCTTCATCAGCTTATAAAAAAACAGTTATGCTTCTTCCTTAGAAATTTATGCGTAATACATCCTGTATCATGTGTCCATGACAGCTGCTATTGGGAAAGGAAGTCCTGCAAGCTGCTCAACTCATTCTGAAAGTCGCTGAGTGACTGCATGCCAGCTCCAGCAAAACTGTTCCCCTTGCTCTTACAGAGCTGCAGGCTCTTATTTACAAGCACTCTCATGTACCTCCCAGCTCAGCTTAGTTGTGTTTCGTTTTGTTTTTTTCTCCTTTTTTTTTTTTTTTTCCTTTTTTCTCCTTTTTTTCCTTTTTTTTTTTTTTTTTTTTTTTTGGGGGGGGGACACACACACAAAGTCCTTTCAAATCCCAAAGGCACACTCCATCATCAAACACAAGCAGCTTAGGAGAGAAACCTCTTTTCCTCTACAATTCAGATGTCCAGTAAAAGCTTTCCTCTGCACAGACATAGATTACGAGCGAGGCCAGCCACGGTAAACTGGAGGTTGACTGATATTCTTGTAAGGGCCCACGCTGTATGCCCGCATTTTGCTGACAAACAGCAAATGGGCAACAATTCCTGAAACTCTAAAAACATTCATTTTCCAAACCAGCAGCATTAAATCTGGATACAGCGAGCGCAATGGTTGACCAAAACTAACAACTCAGTGGAGACAGACTTGTTCCTACTCATAAATCTCCCAGCCTACATCTGTTGGAAACAAGACGAACAGGATCAATTTTCCCTTATCTAACTGAGCAGAGCCAGTCTTGGTTTAACCATGCATTCTCTCGCTGTACAAGAAAAAAAAAATGCTTATTCTAGGCACTGTGCAAACAAATGTACACCAAATTCTGCCAACACAAACCAGTCTTGGAAACCCTGAGAAGAAAAAAAAAAAAGGAAGAAAAACAAAACACCAGAACTATTTTTCCTTTAACCATTAAAAGCTTCACGTTGCCAGAGTTTTTTCTTGCAGAAGTGATGGCAATGTTTTATTCTTGCAGCAGTATCAAAATAATCCCAAAGCACGTTTTCTTTGCTTAAAGCAAAATCTCAAAGCAGGATTTTTTCAGCTCTGCATTTCCTTTAGTCAAGAGCAAGCATTCCCTACTTTTATTTTTGCTCTTTAAAACAACTATTGGATGATGCCTTGGCATTTATTTCAGCTGCAGTTTAATCTGAACTATACATTGCAAAATAACTGAATAAACACATACACAGGTGAAATAACACCAGAAGGTTTTGTTTCCTGCAAGTGGCACCAATACTGCAAGGGGAAAACATTGCAACACTTCTGAACACTTAGATCATTCCTTCAGGAAAAGCTGCTCCAAAATGAAAATAACCAAGACTTTCATAAATTTCCAGAATATGCAGATGTAATTTCAGGCCTGTAATCATGCCTGATCAAACAGTAATGGCTACACAATGAGTTCTGAGCAGCTTTTGTTTCCAAACAAGCTGCATAATTTGCCCTACTATAAAAACAAAGCAAATAAAACGTACCACAATGTAAGATGGGACAAATATTGCAGCAGCGGGATATGAAACCGACAGCAGGAGTGCCAGAGACAGCACAGAGACTCTGAAGAGCAGCACACCATGCTGTAGGGGCAGAAGTCTGGGGTAAAAAGAATACATAGGAGCTAACAGATCTCAGCTCCTGGCTCCTAGGAAGCTTGAAATTTAAGAGCTAGGAGTTTGTCTTGCACTGAGGCAAGACATTACTGACCAGCTGACTGACAGCATCTTCCAGCTCCCTTCCAGTTTTCCTCTGGCATAACTAACCTCTATTTTCAGGGTGGGGAAGAAAAAGAAAAAAGCACACTGTTCTTGAAATATGTCTCAAAGAGTGCTGGAAACTATTCACGTATTAGTTTCTAATTCTCTGGTGCTATTTTTTCAGTTGTATTCAAAATATATGTATCCATTTTAATACAATTTGTGAAGTACTCAAAACTAACTTGAAAAGGGAGCGAGTTAATACAGGTTTTGACTTCTCTCAGTGAGAGTGAGTCAGGTTGCATTACCTTAGCCGGGCACGGGAGAGATGCTTGGTCACGGTTCCTGGAAGCCACCGTTTGACAACCCACAGCAGCCTCCCTACAGACGCTGCAAACTGAGAGTGCATCTCGGGCCTGGCAGCTTACCTATAACATGCCCAATCCCACTGCCACCTGGGCTATGAATGCGTTCTGCCAACATACAAACATTAGCTACAAAGTTCTGCATGGCTGAGTTTTTATTCGATGATTTTCCTCATTAAACTGGTGCAATTTTAAGGACAGAGCAAGATGAAAACAGAACGAACGAGCGAAAGAAAGAGACAAAAACAAAGACGGGGAAAGGTCTAGCCAGGGAAACAAAAATAAGCCCTCCTGCCAGGAACACTGCCTCTAGCTTCCAGACAGGAAACGCTCGCTGCCTCCAGAAAAACCATTGGCGTCAGGAAACGGCAGAAGTACCACGGAACTTATCTCACGGCCCAACCTGCTGCAGAAAGAAATGGGAACAGTAAAAAAAAAAAAAAAAAAAAAAAAAAGGCAGCAAAGACATCAGATAGCCATAAAGCACTCAATCTTCGCTTACCAATACACGAGGTGTGAAGTTTGATCTTCCTGATGCTTCTTTGGGGGCAAAGAGCAAGTGGCAAGGATTCTTCCAGTCCCGTTGAGATTCAGTAAATTAGAAAAGGCTGGGCTGAAGAGATAGAGCCCAGTCAGCAGAGACAGGGCAAGAGAAGGGGAATGATCTAGCAGCCTTTACAGACAGATTCCACCAGCAGTATAAATGGTGTAAACGCTAGTTAAAAAGCACAAAAGGAGAAAACGCTGAACGTATGCCATTAAAAGTACATCGGATGCTGTACCTATGCTGGAAATATATGCCAACAGGGGGAAGTTCCTCTGCCAGCAGTGTTTCACCACCTACAACATCATCCACTACGCCAAAAAATACGCTGTGTCAGCATGCAGCAGGTTCAGCTTGGTTGATGCAATTTTTTCCAAGCATTTTTCACCGACAGCAATGCAGCGTAACAACACTAACTCACAACACAAACTCATACCCACATGCAAGCCCACACATTCCTTCTAGCAGCTCTTTAACTACGCTTCCTTGGACATTACATTTTTCTTCACCCAGCATCATCTCTAAGAGCTTTCTCTACACGTTTATGGCAACATCCATCAGTTAGAGCACTCCGTGCAACGCTGACACATTATCCATTTCAAGCAGTTACAAGAGGGGGAAAAAAAGCGAAGCGAGCATAACAATTCCTAGAAAAGCTCCTGTGCTTATTTTCTCCATTACTGAAAACAGCTTCGACACTTTCTCATTATGACTTCCAACCAAAGGGGGGTTATTTCAGGTTCTGAGGTAAAACCATACTTTGTGGTTTTTAAGCAGTAACACTGGGACATGCCTTCAACGACATCCTTTTTAGTAAACCTTAAAAAACAAAGAAAAAGTCAAATTTAAAAGCTTCCTAAGATCACAGAAACATCAGATCTGGTAAACTGAATTAGCACAGAAGACGCTGCCTCAGGCCAAGACTACTTGTTAACCTGAACTTGAGATAAAGTCCTCAGATGTCAGGATGAATTTTTCTTTAAAAAGCAGAGTAAACAGTTTGTAGAAGCTACAAAAGCTTCTTGTTTATTTTTTAAATCGGCTGCAATCCCCCGGCTTGACTTTGAGCTCTGTCACAGTGACACCCACGGTTCTGCTCTGATCGCCTTAAATAGGGCTCTCCTGAACTGTTCGCATCCAAATAAATCTCGGATGAAACAAGCCTCTTAAATTCACTCCAACACACACAGGCTTTCACGTTTATTTCCAAGTAAAATATACTTGTTTCATCAGCGAAAGCAGAAGTCAATCCTCCGCTCATCTTTAAAAACACAGTACCGCTTTCTCTGGCAGATCCCAAGTTCACACAGCACCTTTAGCTCTCCGCTTCCTTTCTACTGCAAGCTAATCACTGGGAATTTCAAATTGCAGAATATGATCTTTTACTTTTCCTGCTTAAACAAACCTTGTATGAACACTGGAAAAAATCCTTGAGTGATTGTTGTTTCTGAAAAATATCTTCACTCCGAACACCAGCAAAGAACTGCTACTGCAGAGCTAAAAGCAATATCCTGCAAGCCACGCACGTCAAGCACAAACATTTAGAAAACAATCTGAAACGTCTGGAATACGTACATGTAGCTTGTCAGGTGCATTTTCTACCCAGAGAAGACAGCGTTCGCGATGGTTTCTTTCCCCTGCTAACCCTGCTGCGATCCCAACAAGGCATCACCCCCGACGAAGGAGGGGAGCGAACGCTCGCAAGGCAGCCCTCGCCCTGGCACTGCTGACGTCAGCTTTCCTTGCCTGCAGATGCTTTGGAAGCAGTTGCAGAGCACAACGGGGACTTCTCCCAACTCGGAGCTGCCTTCCCGACTCAGAAGATGAATGCAGAGCAGCAGGAAGAGGGGGAGGACGGATTCGGTTTTGCAGCTGGAGACGACGGCTCCATCAGGCACGCTCCCCACGCAGCCGGCTCCAGGCTTCAGGTGAATTCTCTGCACCAGCCAGAGCCAGGAGGAGAACAAAGCAGTGGCAGCAAGAGCTAAAGAAGCTGACAGAGTGAAGCTTGCTGCCATGTCCCCATCCTCCCAGCGGCTCGGCAGGGAAGCAGCACGAGCCCCCCAGCCGCCTACCTCGCCCCTGCAGCCACGCAGCCTGACCCAGACGGAAGGAGGGCAGACGGCGGGGCATTTGTCTTCTTTCCCATCTTCAAAAACAAAGCAGATGCCTCAAGGAGGAAAAGAGTCATTTGAATTATTCTAAAAGCAGGAAACAGAGCCAAAGCTAACAGTTTGAAGGCACTGCGGATCGCTTAAGACTCAGGGATTTCTCAAACAGCCGGCAGAGGCTGACCCCGTGACAGTGGCAGAATACCTCACACAGGATGGTTGGGAAGCAGACAGCAATACTAAAAAGTCCTCAGAAATTAACCCCAAAGCATCCTCTATTCACTCAGCATTTTACAGCTTGCAGGGGTTCCCCTGTGCTGCAGCCCCACAGCAGTGACACCTCGCATTCCCACTCTAAAGCTGGGCGCTCGCTCCGAACAAGCACGAAGGCAGGTTCACAAACCTGACAGCGGCTGTGCCAGACCCCCGGAGCTGAGCTGCACATGGAAATGCCCTCTGTAAGGATGCTGAGAGCTATCCTAACACATTACTCCCAGCTAGACACGGGTGTTAATAACAAACTTCCACTTCTGCCAGTGCTTCTGGTTCATGTGGCACCACACGTCAGGTAGAAGGACCCTAACAAAAGGCTGCAGGAGCTGAAACAGATTTAAAACAGGAATTTTACAAACCTGCATGCAAACACTCAAGGATAACGCCATTCAGCTTCCACAGCTCCTGCCAACATGCCTTGGTTCTTGGAAAAGAAAAAAAAAAAAAAAAAAGCAGCGAAATGAGCGTCTAACAAAGAAACCAGACAAACCAGAGAGGATGCGGGCATTCAAATGAAAACCAAAGCTGAAGAGCTTCGAGTTTCGGATTCACAAAGGGCCACGTCTCCTTCCAGATAAACCGTCAACTTTATCAAACATTACCCAGTTATCTGGAGTTCACCTAAAGTTCCAGCTCAGTGGACTGTGATCTGGACAAACCTGTGTTTGCGTTTGCCATCTCCCAGCAAGCCCGGATCAATGCAATGCACTCAGACACAATGCCAGGAGCTCTCAGCAAACTCTGGCAGCTATCACAACAAGAGCCCTTCCCCTCAGCTCTAAGGATTACTGCACAGGTAGAAAACCTCGCCTCTAATCCCAACTCAGCCCTTTCCAGGGGCTGTTGAAACAAATTCAACAAACGCAGCGTGGGGCTGTGCTGGAGGATGGGAGGATGGCGAAACAGCCAGCATAAACAACCTACAAAAACTAACTCAAATTTCAAGAATGGAGCATTACCATCAGCTCGATTCTTCATACAGTGCAGAACTGCTGCCTACAGCGAAGGCAAAGCACGTCTGTGCAAGAGATTCATTTTTTCCCAAGTCTACTTGGTACCACAGGACGCAGCTTCCACGGAATAAGTATCCTCGACGGCTGGTCCGCATGCAGTTGGAAATGTACTTCTCTAACCTTGGTAGGCTGCAATACGCATGTGGTTTCCTTGCAGCAGCTAGCATGAGACAAAAATGAATCATGTGCTCTAACAGCGCCAATACTGAGAGTAACGCGGCCCCGATCGCTGTTGCTGAAAAATGAAAGCTGCCTGTAAAAACTCCAGCTGCACATCTGGTTCCATCGTACAAAGAAAGGAGCAACTTCACTCTGCACTGACTCTGAAATTCTGCAGCTTCACCTGGAAAAAACAGGCATATAAAATGTTGAAAAAGTTCTAACGCTCTAAAAGCGAGGCGTTTTAATCAGACCGTCTTAACTCAAGCTGTTACAATACACATTTTTATGGTTTAATACCTATTTAGAAGCTCCAGATCTGCTGACTGAAAGCATTCCAATGCCAGAGAGACAAACGATTCCTCCCTCTTTACAACTGCACACAGCTATGGGAGCACTCTGCCGCAAACTTTCCGCCAGTATTCCAGATGAATCCTCCTTGGAAGAGCCGAGCTGCAGTTATCCAGCAGAAGACCACCTCGTAGCTATCACCGCTGCATGACTGAGAGCAGAGCGATGGAATTCAGGCGTGCAGAAGGGCCAAGGCACATTCAAAAGGCTTTTACATCAAAGCCGGTGGAGAATATGAATAATAAACACCAATAAACTGGAATAATGATCTGCCAGCCCAGCTCGGATATCAGGCACGACGCTGTCCGAGAAGGAATTGTTCTGCCTCGCATCACAAGACTTTCATTATTTACTTACACCAGGCAAGCTTTAACTCAAAGCGAAACGTACACAGAGCGAAGCCTTTTTACACAACTGGTCAGGCTGACATTGTTCCGTACGAGGGAGATAAGAGCTACGTTCAGAAAGACAGCACTTTGCTTAAATTTAAATTTTCACCTAACTGGAGTAGTTTGTAGCTGCCCACACTTCCCCCTTAGAGCTCGCAGCCGCTCCGGCTGCATTTGTGGCTTTTCAATGGAACAGAAAAGTGTTTGTGCCAGTAAAAAAAAAAAAAACAGCAAGTTATTAGAATTTAATTAGAGCTTTCACTACCCGGGTACAATCCCTCTCCTTTCCGTTTCATGCCCGAACGTCCACTCACGTACTCACCACCGGAACCACAATCCTAGAGAGCTCTGCTGCTGAGACAGGGACGGGAGAGGAGGAGAAGACAGACGGAAGAAATGTGAAATGGGTGGAGTGAAAGATAAGCTAACAGAGAAGTCGTAAGTCTGCACAACCAGCACATTGATGCAATACTGTTTGCTCGCCCATTTCAGCTCACCAACGATCCTGCAGCACACAAATGACAGGGCGGGGAAGAAACCTGGCAAGTTGCTCTCGCGTCAGCAAGAAGAAAGTGTAGAAGTTTTCAGAAGATGCCTTTTTTTCCATTAGGTACTCTCTCAGCCTGGTCTGAAATAATTGTCTAAGTGACATCTTCTGCTTCCTTCTTAAGTTTGGCTTGATAACGAAGAAGAAAATTAGCATACAAGTCTGGACGCAGTCCGTTTTCCAGCAGTGCCAACAGCTTTTCTAATCCGTTTACATTTCCTTAAAACATCACGATTAGACCAGCAAGATGCACCAAGAAGGCAGAGCTGCCATGTCTTCTGCTAGCAACTAGAGCAGCAAAACTTTTCTATTAAATAAGGGAGATTTTTTGGAATAAATTATTTCCCATGAGGTGTTTAACCACATATTAGAGCCCCGTGCAGCCGTGCCATACGGGGCAGCACAAGGCTGCCACAACCACATCACAAAATACAAGAGGATCTTACTGTTCGTCTGCCCTTCCCCAAAAAGCCCTCACTCATATTACCTGCTCCTGGCACATCACCATCAAATACCGTTTGGATGCAGTTTAGTGCTCCAGCAGCCATGTCCCAGATCCTGGGGACAAGGGCACCAAGCGAGGCAGGAGGATCCTCAAGGATCCTAAAGGCTGGGTCCAGCTTCTGACCTGCGGGGAGGATCACGCCCATACTGATCTTTCTGGAGCTGGCCTCATTCCACAGTGCCTATTCTCAGTTCCTTACTAGATGAGGCCCCATACCTTATTTATCCTACATTTTTTGGTTTACAACAACATTATACAACATAATGTTAAATAAATACCATACAAGCCTAAGATTTTTATTTTTTAAACAAGACTAATGGCTTCAAAGCCATTAACAAATCCATCTTTGGAGGACTCCTGTGAAGTCATCATAGTAATTCTGCAATGGAAAATTATTTCTCCTAATTTACAGGATGGGAAACAGACACTAAGGCCAAGTCTGTCCCCTACAATAAGCTGACACAGGCTGCAAAGTTGTGAGGCTGTTTTGTGTCTTTATAGGATTGTATAGGCTCAAAGCTTCTGTTAAGCACTGACAGTGCTGGCTACTTCTAAATCAACCCCTTAACATCTGGAGAAGGGCACAAAGAAGAAGAAGCACCCAACGAGTCCCTAATAAGGGCCTTGCCCAACACCACACACACAACTCTACGAATGAGGCCACCGCAGACCTCTCACTCCAGCATTTCCTAACCTAAGCTTACACCGCAGCACTCTCCAAAATATGTAGCTGGTTTCTATCATGATTTAAGCATCAACAATACATTTTCCTCTGGTTCGGGCATAAATACATTCTTTTATATGAATTTTATGCCGTTCAGTAATGTGCAGACACCACGAGAGAAGACTTAGCTAGCATTAACTAGAATTAGTTTCTCTTTGAGACTTCCATCCCCACATCACATTTGATTAACGTTCACCGATGGGTTTCTAAAGAGGAAAACAAACCTGTAAGAACGCCTTCCCCTCAGACAGACTGAGGAAGTAGGGACCATGGAGAAGAAAACACAAGGAACCATGAGATAAATCCACGCTCCTGCTGCAGCAGACACAGGGTTTAAGGGGTTAGATGTGAAATACACAGAAACGTAGGTGCCACAGCAACCAGTCTTTAAAGCAAATGCTCTGAACAGTTTTCTAAAAAGCTGCCATCATTTCCAAGCTCTCACAGGCACCCAACAGAGATGGAGCAAGGCTTCTGGTTAAGAAAGCGCCAGCCACCTCTGCTCCAGAACACAGACACCACAGCTCCATCAGGGCAGCTGCAAGGGATTAGATTCGTAATCATGAAGAAACCTTCCCTCTGTGTTCTCAGAGACAATGATTGGGTGGGGTTTTATATTCGTTTTCATGTTTTGTGGCTCAACCTGGATATAAGTTTCAGATCATTTACATTTTGAATGAAATTGAATCAAAAGCCTGCCTTTACGATGTCAAGTATTAAAGGATCTTAATCATAGGAGATACTGATAGGCCCAAATATTGGGACATATACCCCTATAAAGATGAATTCCTTGTTGCTTACTTCACGCCAGCAGTCTCAATCAATCTGGAAGGCCTACCAAGGCCACTCCGAGCATCACACACGTGTGAGCGTGGCTATCCCCGGGCAGTTTAAATTCTAAAAACAAAGCACGGAGAGAAAAGGAAGCCTCGCTCTCGTTTCACAGATAGGGGGCTGAGGCAGACAGATACCAGGACTTGCCAAGCTCTCACACTGTCTGTGGGGCAGGGGAGAACGTGACTTATCTTGCAGCCAGCTGGGGAATCACATGAACCGTCAGCCTCCTGCGTCGGAGCCACCCAGCGCTAAGCATGAAGCCACAGAAACTTCACGACGTGCACTCAGCTGCCTGTCACTCTGGGCGTGTAGCACAGCGGTCTGGCCTCTCATCACCATGGCTATCTTCAACAACATTTATAAATCCCGTTGCCCTTTGGAGCAGAAATAAGGCATGTTTTTTTCCTTCCTCATACTTAGCCACACCGCCTCTCTCAACTATCCACAGTAGAAAGATTGTTTCTCCTTTTAATCAACTGCTAATTTTGCAGTATAACCTCTTCCATGTGACTGACATCACTGAAGAAAGAGCCCTGAAGTTTTACTCTGCCCAGCAGAAGATACGGTCCGTAACAGTGGCCTGGAGGCATTTTGTGCCATTCAGAAGCACGCCTTCCCCATCCTTCGGGGATCCACACATCTAAAAAGGCAAATACTTGATGAAAAAGGGCAAAGCACTTAATGAAATTTCCGCTAACATCATCATACAGTGTAACAGAAAAAGGTGGATACTTCTAGATGAAATTACCTATAGCTAAGAACCTAATAAAACCTTACCGACACATAGAAATGCTCAACTGGAAGAAGAATTCACAAGCTTGAAGGCCTTCCTTTTGCTTCCCCAAAGAGAAGCATTCTTCAACCAAGAAATAAGAACACGTACAAGACGACCACGCCTGCTATGCTATCAAACTAATTCTGAAATACAAGTTTGAAAAGGATTTAAATACTAGACGACTGTAATCCCAAATTTAATTTAAAAGGCCATTTAAACAATTACTTTATTTGATTACGTTTTCTAAAAGAAGCTGCAAACTTCCATCTGCCTCCTAATTCATAAATTTGTGAATTACAGGATGAGCTACAACATCATGAGAAATACCCTGCTGGAAGCGTTTATCTTTTCCAGGCATTTGCTTGAGAGAAATGGGATTTAGCTCTTGTGGAAGACATACTCTTTGGCTACCCCTTTAACATAAAAATTGCATTTAACAGAATCCATCTTTTATTCAAGCATTATAAATCTGATGAAAATGTGCCAACACCTTACAATTTTAATACATTTCAGGGTATCAATAACCATGACAAAAGGTACACTGTCAGTTGAACATCCACCTGCATTCCTGCCCTCAGACTTGCCAGGGACACAAGCAGTTACCCTGAGCTCACATGGACAGGATCCTGCCTCCAGCGCACACAGGAAGGGCTCCACGGTGGAGATGAAAGGGGCAAGAAGTTTCCCACTGGGCCCATGCCCTAAACGTGAACTCTCATCAGGCTACTTTCAAATCCAAAACTCAGGCTTATCTCCCTGCCAGTAGGTTCTAGCATTTTCCATCATTAACTTGGTATATTGTTATCCGTTTAAATACCAAATCTCTCTCTTTGCTGCGAATCCTCAGCAAGTTCTATGGTAACGAGCTCAACAGTCTCATGAAACCTGGCTTAAAAAGAGATCACTCCTTTAAAACCAGGCCTTATTTTGCGTCTGATTTTACCGAGCATCTCCTTGCTCTCGTGTGAGGGAAGAGGAGGAGTTCTACCCTACCTTCATCTTTCCCCTACCTGAGCAGGGTCACCACCTCCATCGCATCCAGATCCTTGGCGCAGCAGGGGAAGGAAACGCATGAGCAGGGACTGAGGAAGACCTGCATCAACCTTTGCACCAGTTACAGCTAGGCACAGCCACTTGTGATAGAGTAAGTTACACATTTTCTCGATTTACAAACAAACAGTTGAAGGATACTTGTTTCTGCTTTTGTCAGTACATTAGCAGAAAAACAGGAAATGAATCAGACTGAAATAATAAACCTTGAGAAGAAACGCCATGAAATTTTTCGGTCTTGCATCTTTTTTTTTTTTTTTCTCTTTAAAGTGACAGCAGCTTAGACATATTGATCTGTACCACATCATGATTTCAATAGATAATATCAAAGCTATACAGAGTTCAGTTAAAGAAAATAAATTAGGGTCGTTTCCTTTGCTATGGTGTATGACAGGTATTTTCCACAGTTTCGTGTGCTTCGCATTTTCAGGTGGACAGTGGATAAATGGAATTCAAGTGATCCACATCTAAGTGCACTGACTGATAAAACATTAGCCAAGATAAGAAAAAATGGTGTGCTGCCAAATAAACATCAGTGCCAAAGTACAGTGAACCCTCGGTTTCTTTCCAGCTTAGCCACACAGTAGGCTGATTTCTGGCTTCATTTGGAACAACTCTAGGCCTCTGTTTTATAGATACGCCATTGATACTGCATTTACACTCCACTAAAACTTCCTCCATTATTAAATATGCAGTCAGCTTTCCCTCAGTTAAAATCTCACCATTGTGCAACAGATTAAAACATTAAGAACCAGCTATTTAGGGAGTTACTGCTCTTAAAGCCTTCATATTCTTTTAATGTATTGGATTTAAATGAATTATTGCAACAAAAAGATGTTCAAGGTGTTCTTCCCCGCATCACGAGAGTAAACTTGATTAATCTGATGATACAGCAGTATCTAGGATCAAATCTAGTAATCAAACTGTTTTATTTAGTCAAAGAACATTTTACTTACTGCTACAAACGCTGTAAAGACAGCACTATCAAGGGATGCAAGCAGATTTTGATCCTCCCAAGGCAAACTGTTCTGTTTAAACTATAAAGCCACATCTGTACAGTGCAAAACAGAATTAAGACAACAAGTGTTGCAAAAGCAGAAGAAGTAGGAGATACTTTTGCCTGGAGAACTATTTATTACTGGCAATGCACCTGAAGGAAACCAACAGCTGAACTCTCAGACATCAGCTGCCTTCTCAGGAGCTTCAATTAAAAAGGGGGCAGACTGCGTAATTGATGAGATAAATATTACTCCTTCTGTAATTAGAGTAATAATAATTGGAATATTAATTCTAATATTACTGTCTTCTGTAATTAGTTCCAAGGAAAACATGGCTTTTCACTTTTGCACAGGCAAAATGAGAAGTTTTTACTCTTGTTCCTTCCATGATTTCAATGTATGCAAGATTTCTTCTGGCAATTTTTTTTTCTCACCCCCCTAAGCCTAAAAGGAAGCCAGCAGCTCCCAAACATCTCCTGGATGCTCTCTCTTACACGTGCAAGCCCCATTCCTACGGTTGCTTTTATTCCATGCTGTAATGACTGTCCCCAGTAACTTCATTTCACAATTTATTTTTCTTAGGTAACACCTGTATCTAATCCAGCTGCTCATTTCTGTTTCCAAACCACTAACCTGAATAGAGCAGCTTTGAAAATGACTAAACAGAATATCCAGGAATTAACGTAAGTGCCTTCAATGAACTTTAAGTGATAAATTACAATGACAACAACTGCGACAAAAGTTAACTTCAAGTTCTGAAATCACTTTTCCATGCAAGTGCAAAATCCTTTCAGCCTTGAGGGCCGTTTCTTCCCATTTCCCCATCTCTTGAACAAGAGCAGCAAAAATCAAGGAGATAACAAAAAAAAAAAAAAAACAAACAGAGATGTTAAATGTTTTCTTAAAATGTCCTTCCACAAAATAAAAAAAATAAAATGATAGTCAAAAGCCAGACATTTTGACAGCTAACTGCATATACAGAGGAAGAACAGAGCCAGGCGAGAAGCCCAGCTAGACACCAGAGCAATCACTTGAATTTCAACTTTGGACTAAAGTACTTTTCTCCCCCAGTAATCATAACTAGTTGTCAAGGAAAAAAAATGAACAAAATTGTCCTGACCAGGTATGGCTTTTGTCTTATTTATAAGACTTACAGCAATCTGACATTGTATTTTTTTCCTTCTTTTGTTGAAGCATTATTAAGCCTGTGGTAATATCCCCTCGGAGCACACTGGATACGTTTCAGCTGAAATTAATACTTCTTTTAGCAATTTAATCTCAGGCTGCAAGGTCTTTGCTGGCCACGTGCAGGGCTCAGAGATGAACCAAGCCCAATGCAGAACTTCTCTCTGCATGAGTGGATGGAGCAGATTCCTTTGGGTTTGTTTTAAAGGTGGAGGGGGAAATTGTCTTCTTGTCAAGCACCAGAGATTGGCTACACGAAGGAGCTGGGATACAGCAGAAGTATCCTGGTAGTCTGATTATTATTAATTATGAAGATTTACATGGCCAGCACACATTGCCCAGGTAAGCACAGGCATACCAGTCACCACACTTGGCTCAGAGGTGAATTCCCTTTGTTTTCCTTCACACCATGGGGTGAAGCAACTCCCTGCTATTTCCATATTCCCCTCTGATTACACATAACATGTTGAATAGCCCAAACTTTTTTTAAAAATCCAAGTAATTGAATTAAAGAAAAATATTTTAATAGCATCCCAATTGTTCAAAAGAATTGTTTTTAGCCTAAATCTGTTTTTTCCTCATTATTTTAAATGCCTCAGAAACATCTCAGTTAGCTATAAAGTACAGTTTGTTATCATAACTGGCAAGAAGTAAAGTTTTTATAAACCGATGCTTTGGTGCCAGATGCTCCAACAATTTAAAGTGTGGGCCTTTTCTGAAGAGGAGTATTTGCACACACAAATGTTTCTGTGAGGAATGCAAGCTCGCTCAGATCTAGCACAAGGTTGTTAACAACGTTCAACTAAATATATAACCTTGCAGTTACAGCTTTATGCCATATAAAGACATATTATTTCAGTTTTCTAACAGATTTTTTTTTTCTTTAAAAAAAATCCTGCCCCAAATACCAGATTTATAATACAGGATGCAAAGCAATCCTTTACTATGATGCAAGCACACTAACCTATTTGTAAACAAGCTCATGAAGAAAAGCTTCCTTCAGAAAAAGGCATTAAAGTGCCTTTATTGAAGTTGTGCTGTGTCCTGATTAAAGCAAGAGGAAGCCAGATCATCTACAGAGCTAGAGAGAGCATTTTGTACGTGAAACATAGCCCTTCTATTCATATGTAATTCATACCAGGTCTGGCTTGCCAAGAAGAATAAAACATATTGCTAATCATGAACTTGGAAAACATTTCTCTGAAGCGAACAAAAAACTGCTCTGAAGCACTGCTGAACTGGTAGAAATCTTAGAAATTGTGTTCTTTCCAGCAGGTTGGTGTAAGTGTTATATCGCATTAGAAGAGCACGCTCTTAAAAACCTGGTAACAGACCAAAGCCAAAAAAATAAATAAATAAAACCCAAGCTTTTAAAAATGTTAAACATACACTTATAAACACCGCAAAAATATACATACTCCAGGTGAGAAGTAGTCCTTACAGGCTGGATTTGCTAAAGAAATGAACTAATGAAATCCTAAAACAGATTGAGGAGCATTGAGTATTTTAGCAATAATAATGGAAACAAATGGGTGTCCAATACTTAAACTTTTCATCTGTGTGTACACAGAAGCTTATTTGTAGATTTGCTATCTGCACACATCCTAATTAAGCAGCCTCCACCAGTAAAATCTGTTACGTTTTAATTGTATTCCTTAAATAACATCCCGGTCAAGAAGAGCACAAGAACAGATGTTACCTGGTCTATTTTTGGGACACTCCAGGTAAGCAGTCATTGAAAAAGAAAAGACGCTGTCCTACAGCATTACTGCAGAAATATTTAGCTGTAGACTCTTCCCAACAAGAGCCCATCTTCAAAGAGAACTTATCTTTTTACATCACCATAATAAAGATATGCAGCAGATGAGAATAAATCCAATCTTTTCCAGCACTCATTTAGACATCCCACACTACTTCTTTTCCTGCAAAAGACCCAAGATGAAAATCCCTGTAGACACGGGTAGAAAAAAAAATACCAAGGTAAGGTATGTTTGGTTTTTATTCGTTTAAGAAAGGAAAGTGAAGTTATTTCGCTTTTGAAGGAAGTTCTTTGAAGTCGGGAGCTTCACTGTTTATTTGAAACCATTTATTTCCTCCTGCAGTTCCAAAGAAAATAGTTACGCAAATACATTAGAGGAAGCAGGTGTATAATCTCATTTAAAAGCTATTTAAATCTGTTACAAAGGAACCTTATTTCAGCACAGGAGATCTTTCAAACATTTCCTTAAGTTACTTGCTAGGATGTAGAATTGAATACTTGCCTTACTACTTTACAAAAGGAAAGCAGCCATAGAGTATTCCACAGAACTAGCAAGCCCTGCTCTGTGACCCAGAACGGGAACTACAATGGCCAAATTGCCAGGAAAACGCCAGCGTCACCTCAGGTTGCGGATATACGAAGACAATTCTGAATATCACAATTCAATGGTAAAGTACCTAGAGACACGACAGTTAAAAAATCAATCAAACTTTATGCAAGGCTGCAGCAATTCAACAGAACTCTGGCTGACACTACGCCATTTGTTTTCATTGTTCCCTCAGTTTTGGTTCAGATTTGTTTTCTTCTAAGTCAGTTACTTCAAGTTACAGTAATATCTGGAGTTATTAAAGACTAATTAAGAGCTGTGTAACTTTAAGAAAGGTATTTCTGCAGCAGGAAAAAAATACTTGAACAAAAAACTCTACTAACGTGCAGAGTTCGGCAGCTTGCAGATTTTTATATTTTAACAGGATTTCCTCCAAAAATTAAGTTTCTTTTAATAGAAGTTCCTCCAACAACTCAGTGTGTACAGACACAGGGCTGACAAGTGCTACAGGACTAGAGATGGGAAGTTTCTTCCATGCACTTTAATATATCGTGTCCTAAAGGGATCCACCTCTTCCTAGGTCCCTAGAAAGATGCTCTGGCATAGAGAGGCTGTAACCTCAGAAAGCTTCACAATGTCATTCGTGACTCCTACAGACGAAGCCCCTACCGAAGTAGCTTAAAAACTGAATTAGGACAGGTAGTTGTCCACTCTGCCTCTGCTGTGCGTTAACCCAGCCCACAGCAGATACCCAGAACACTAAAGACACCTCGCCCCCTTCAGAGCAAAGCTCAATGTTCTGTATAAGCTGCCTAAAAGACAGCTTTAAACTAAATTCCCAGATCTGAGCCGAAGCAGGGGTATGCATTTCATCATATTGATGGCCATAAGTAAGTAAATTCCAAGAAGAGGACAGCAATAAATAGGAGGTGGCAACAGGTTTAACGTTTTAAACCACTGAGGCTGTTTGCTAAATTAATAGCGTCCTTGTGACCAGCACCTAAGCTTCTAAATTATCAAGCTATGCTATTTTTTGGGATTAACTCCCCCTAATCAACAGTTTCTTAGACCTTACTCGGCAGGCCAGACGCGAGCAGCACATAAAAAAAGAGTAGAGCAGTCCTACATACACAGCAGCAGGCTTAAAGCAAGGATGGATATAGCACCTCCTGGTTAAACAGCAGATGTTCTGGGGGAGGAGAATGTAAGCAGACAGTCAGATTAAGGCAAAATGGAAAAATATAACCATGCTACTGAAAACACAAACCAAAGTAATACGCAGTTGAATGCATTGTGCCTCGCCTCGTTTTTACGGTTTAGTATGTCATTTATCTCAAAAAATGATGATTTCTTGTTAAAATAAAGGGCAGTTAGTCTATTATAACATCTGCCTGACGTTTCCCATTGTTACATCCCATTTCCAAATCTGCTTGAAGTCTTCTCAAGCAAAATGGGCTGAAAAGTTACACACCAAGATCTTCAGTGGTTGTTTAACCAAGCTGCTTATGCCAACTCAAAAAATCCAAGACTGATGAAGAAAGTCATCCTAGGAATGAAAATAAATCCAAAACTTGAAGTATTTCCTCTAGAAAGGTTTAGCACCAGCTTGCTTTGAGACTGGGACGTGAATTCTGACCTGCGTATCTAGGACATACATTTTATCAGCCCTGTAGCAATGTCAATATTGTCATTCTTACAAGTTTTTGGGAACCAGAGAGGAATGCAGAGTTTCCAACAAACAGCATGTGTTTTGGCTGCAAAAAGATCTGTCCTGAACTTGATCCAGGCTTGAACTGGGCAGGATCTTCCTTTCATTTCCAGATGCCCAATATATAAGCCAAAGTACCCCAAAATAAAGCTAAGAGGTTGCCTTACCCTTTCCAAGATCACACTACAAAGTAATGGCACTGCAAGACCCTATAACTGAATTTGGAGGGGACAGGATTAAATTTGTGAGAAAGGGAAGAAAAAGAGTAGATGAAAGCAAGAGTGGATGTAGTCCAAGCTTCCCTCGTCAGTCCTGAGGACTGAGAACCTGATTTAAGATTAGCCCTGCTTCGAGCAGGGGCTGGACTGGATGCGCTCCAAAGCTCCCGCTCAACCCAAATCAAGCTTGGACTTGGACACAGGGCTTGGGTGACGGAATATAAATGTCATCAGAGCCTGCTGCAGAAAAATAAAAGAAAAATGGGAATCACAGAGTGAGGAGTTGTTCAGAGAAGTAATCTGGGAACTCGTAGCACAAGTAATTGAGACAATACATCTCCTGAAAAAAAAAAACAGCGAGGCAGGGGAACTGACTGATCACAAACACTAGAGGAAAATGAGCTAACAAGGACAGGGCCCTGATAACACAGAGACCCTACAAAGAGCAGCAGAACTGGGAGAGCTGACAGGGAGCGCTGCCAACCAGCAGGAGAGAAAGACATCAAATTAGGTATTGAAAGGGTATGAATTTAAATTGGCTAAGAATCTTCTTAACAAAGATCATAACTGACTAAATAAGAATAGGATTTGGATACAACACTTAAGCAGGCAGAAAGCAAAAGGTACACTGCTGGTGACAAGAAAAAAAAAAAAAGCAGCAGCAGAGGAGGCTTGTGCTGTCAAAGCATGCCTTCCTCCACAGCTTGTCCTCCAGAGCCTGAAGAGATCCATAAAACCCTCTGCATAAGCACATGGATCATACTGTCTCGGGCTGATCCCTGTAAAGCATGACAGAGTATTATTAGACACCACAAGCTCAAATAGCAGAGGTCTGCCTAGCGAGTAGGTTCCAAACCTGCTAGTAGGATTGCAATCATTATTTTTAACAGCTGGGAAACAGCACACAAACTGCACGAGAAATAATAGCAGGGATTAAATCCGCTTGCTCGGTGCAGTTTGGAAATGAATTATGAGGGCTTTAACGCGTGGCTTTTACCTCTTTCGTCCCTGTAGAAGAATCTTTGCCAGATTCATTATTGCCAGGTCACTATTCCATATTTTGCTTGTCCTTACTGACTGATCATGCCTCTTATCTTACAAAAAAGAGAAGAATACTGAATATAATGCTGCACTGCAAAAAGGAACTGATTTCCTGTTAGGGCACTGCAGCCCACCAATATGTTAATATTGCTGAAATAGTAAAATACCATATTCAGCCCTCTGAAGCAGCATGGGTTTCCCTGTTAACAGATATGATATTAAAGCAGATGATTAAGGGTGGAACTGGGTGCCTGATCTGAGATATCCTAGAACGTAATTCCTTTCAGACTGTTAAACATCAAATTCTGTGTCCAAGGATCTCTGCAGTATCGAGGGGGCACACATGCAAAAAAAAATCCACAAGAAATACCACTAAACGTTGACCTATGAGAAAACAGATCACATCAACTGTAAAGTAGGGAAAGGATGGGATATAATATGCACAGCCATTATTCACATGCCTTAACCGGGGAAGATGAAAATAATTTCAATCTTCTGGTTTATTTGCGTTACATCTCCCAACTCAAGGAAAACAACTGCCCAGGAGATGAGGTTTACTGCTGCCCAACCTAGACTGACTATCCAGCAGACAGAAAGTGTCTCTGGGGGGAAAAGAGAAACCAAAAAGCCACAGCATAACTGAGAACTACAATTTGATAAGGGTAGGCATAAAAGTTGATCAAGCTATGGCTGCTTCTTCAACCTTAGTTCTGGTATTTCTCAACTTTGGAGAATTCGCCCTGAAACCTTAACATGACAAACTACATGCAATGGGCAGAATCGATTTCACTTTGCTGACATGTGCAATCCTTTACCATTACTAAAAGAGGGCAAAGAGGAGCAATCTAATCACTGCAGAAGCCGTACCCACCTGTTTCTAGTATTTCTAGTGCACTCATAATCATGGTTTCTGAGCAATGAAGTTAAACTACCTCATCCGGAAGGCACTCCCCCTGTCTTCATCACCCCAAAAATACTGGGTTTTTGCATTCTACACACTAATAAAAGCTGAGCCATCCTGCACCCACTAAATACACTATTTTGCAGAACACCCATTGAAGAACTTAAAACTACATTAGGAATATACATTTAGACAATACTTAAGGTTTTATTTCATCACCAAATATTCCAAAACCACTCACATACTGGTTACTACCTTGTCTGCAGTAATACTGTAGAACCAAGGCACACACTTCTGCAAGTTCAACTTTAAAGGTGCGTAGTTCTAAATTCAAAGGAGCTATTTATTTTATTTATTTATTTTTTACAGAGCGCTTGGAACCTGTATCACTTAAAAAAAAAAAAAAAAAGGAGATAAAAGCATCAATCTACTTTCCATAAACTGTTGCATTTTTGTTCGCTATATTGCCAACTGGAAGCTCCCTCCTTTTCAAGTTCTGATTTGTCCCTCTTGTGAATGATTTCTAGCACAATAAAGCCAGTCATTCTCTGCCTGCTCCTACTGCAGTGCGTTTTCCTGGAGTTCAGAACAGCAATCATATCAAAATACATGTTCCCTGTTATTTACTTTCAACCACCAGAGGTGAACAAAAGCACATTTACATTAGGTTAAAGAGGATCTGCTCCACAAACGCAGCATATTGTGGCTTCGTATTAATCGTGCACGTATCATTTTCAGTATTATGGCTTTGAAAAGACACAGTGCAAATATTCCCAGTTTGATAATTTCCAAGTCGCAGTTTCAATCTGAATTATTTATTACCCTTAAAAAAAAGAAAGGTAATATTGAGATAATATTGATACCTTTGAAATAACAAAAAGGATATGGATTAATTACACTGCCCTAAAAAAAAATAGATCACGCCTTAGAAACAAAACAGAGGGAAAAGCTACAACGAAAAGAAAAACTGTGTCACTGCTCATGCTTCACCCAAACAACACTTCTTAGTCTAGATCTAGCCACAAGATTATGTTGATTAGGGCAGAGTGTAGGAGGTGGGAAGAAACCATTTTCACTGCTTACTCTGAGAGTCGCAATACTGCTGGGCAGGACTTCACCGGGTGCTTTTATTTCTTAAACTGTGCCCCCAGTAAGCAACACCTCCTCGTGAAGCTTCAATTCAACAGCAAGAGATAAGGTTATGATGTGCCAGATGAACTTAGCTACTAACTACATTAACACTGAAAACAGGGGAGCTTGTTCTTCCTTTTCCAGACATGCAGGCAGCATGTAATCCCAATCATCTGAATTCCTGCAAGGCAGGATCCTTCTCTTTGTTTATCCTTGTTCTCTTTTCTTTAGTTAGTTAATCCATTGCCTAATTTATCATGGAATCATCTTTAATTGTTAATAATGGAAAGACTCGGGACTCCTCTGCTGGGCTTACACAGCTCTCTTCTATTCTTACCCTAGCTGAATTTCTGCCTGGTGTCAGGTCACAGAAAGCAAAGCCTACTTTTCTGCAACTACCCACCACAGACAAAGTCCAAACAAAAGTGTACGGCCACTTAAAGGGGAAAAAAACACAGCAAACAGGAACGGGAAGAATGAAAGGGGAAAAGTAATTATTCAGGTAGGAACTGAAGGAGGAAAATACTTTTGATTACTAGACACAAAAACAAACTCCAAATGGAGGTGGTTTAAAACTATGGTGTTGCAAAATTAAGAGAACAGAGTAAGCACAATATCTTTGCAGATTTCTTCTCTATGCTGTCCCACACAGACCACAGAATCTTACACAGCAGGAAAGCAATAGTCTGGCTTCACAGGCTACAAGCACTGACGATCCCCTTGCTTAAAAAGGACCTCGAAGTTTGATACCTCCATCTCTGACCCTGAGTAAAAGGGCTCCTGGTCTCCCAAGATGTGTTTTTAGCAGCGTCATAGAAAAGCAAAGCTTGACACCTTTCTTTGAAGATACAGAATGAAATCAAACCAAACTATTAGATACAGCTTTACAGGTAAAATGAAACTGAAAAGGAAACTGCTTTTCTTGTGAAACTGCAGCAAGGTCTTCGATTCAGCAAAAAGAGTTTAAGACTTTAATCTGTTTATTTTTTTGACTTAAAATAGAAGAATGTAAAGTAAGAACACCGTAAGGATGTACAACAGAAATCTTTGTGAGAAAAATTGTTTTTCTAGTAACACAGCCTAAGAAGAAGCCCTTAACCTTGACTGTGCTTCATTTGGAAGACATTTCTTTGCATTAATCACCTTATTAAATTGCCCGCCATGGAAACTTGAAAGGTAGGCCCAAATTAAGATACTTCCCAACCGCTGCCCAGATGGAAAAGTTTCTCAGTAGGCTTCACTCCAACTCCCTTGCTAGTTGGGTGGTCTCACTACAGCCATTACTTATTCCCATCTGATTGTTCTTCCACTATTCAGTGTTTGAGGGACAGCTGGAAGCTCACAACATAAAGGATTTTGATACGTAGGGGGAAACACAAGAAGTATGCTGCAGCCACCACCCTCTGTCAGCATCTTCACTTCATACACAGCCCCCTTACAGATTTTCACTTAATACTTCAACAAAACATTTACTGTCAAGGTACAATTAAATCTCAAGATGAGAAAAAGCTGCAGCACGGAATCTGGACTGAGCATATGGCGCCAATTTCCAGGTCATGAGAAGCCCAAAGCAATGGCAGAAAAGCAGTCATCAGCTATCTAACCTAGACTAGAATAAAAGCCTTTTACTTCCTAAAAAAAATATATATATATATATATATATATATATATATATATATATATATGTATATAAATATTACTTCCTGAGACTGATTTCTGAACGATGATACTGCAGAAATTCTGCCAAAATATCCCTCCCCTTGACCAGTTTCGCTGAAATATCCAGTCAGTTCTGCGTACTATGTGCTTCCAGCAAAGGAAATGGCCAGCTGGCCATTCAGCTGGACATTCAGGCATATCATCACCAAGTCTTTTCCCCTGGAACACAGCCACTATGGTGCCAAGACTCTTAATTGCCTGAGAGCAGACAGCTAACAAAGTGAATTTATGTATATGAACACATTTATATATGTATGTATAGACACGCACGTATAAATACGTATAAAATGAAAACAAGGTGCAGCAGCACTGATGCTGTGATGCCCTCATGCCAAAAATGCCAGCCAGGTAGCACCAGAAAGCCCCCACGGCTCAGGCAGGATCTTCAGTCTCACCTCAGCCTCCACCACGCAGCAGATCCCTGAGGTGCAGGACCGCACAGCACTCCCTACAAACCCTTTCTGGAAAACATGCGAGGTAAATCTGTCTCAGCAGAAGCCTCTCTCCAAACAGTATAACTGGAACTCCTACAGATTAAGCGTGTTCAGATAAAAATAGAGCTTGATTAACTTGACGTGGCTTGCACAGTTTGATTTTCTGTGAGAAACCCGAACGTTAAGCGACAAACTTCAAATTGATATTTTTGTTTACTGAGAATATGCAGCATCGATGAATCTCAATGAGAACAAAGCAACGTAATTCTTATGGCAGACAGCGTGTCCAGAGCCATTCCTCTTGCTGAAGCAGCTCTTTATTCAATAAATGGAAAAACTGAAGGGGACAGCCAGGGGCTCCAATTTAGAATAAGAGCTCTAATCTGCCTTATGGGAGCAGCTACAGGACCTATGGAAAAATGTTTGTTTAACAGTAATTTATCTCAACTATAAATGGAAACAGAACTGACATAGTTCCACAACGACAGTTTGTGTTGAACAATAACAGGATACTTGCATTAGCAGAGCGGTGCTTCACTTAGGAAGCACACACACAAAAAAAAGAAAAACAAGTGACTATACCAAATTAAACTGGTACAAACATTTCTTTCAGCAAGATACCTTTCAAATGCCTTCACAGAATCATACAACAGCTTGGGTTGGAAGGGACCTTAAAGATCATCTAATTCCAGCCCCCTGCCCTGGGCAGGGACACCTCCCACCAGCCCAGGTTGCCCAAAGCCCCATCCAGCCTGGCCTTGAGCACCTCCAGGGATGGGGCAGCCACAGCTTCTCTGGGCAGCCTGTGCCAGGGCCTCATCACCCTCACAGTGAAGAATTTATTCCTAATACGTAACTTAAATCTGCTTTATTCCTACCATTCCCCCTTGTCCTATCCCTACACCCCCTGACACAGAGTCCCTCCCCAGCTGTCCTGCAGCCCCCTTTAGGCACTGGCAGGCCGCTGTAAGCTCTGCCCGGGGCCTTCTCTTCTCCAGGCCAAACACCCCCAGCTCCCTCAGCCTGTCTGCTGGAGAGGGGCTCCAGTGGTGCTCTACCACCTTGCTGAAGACATCATTAGAAGATACGCTGGCCTCTAAAGAAAGGAAGTTTTAATGCCTGAGGAAACACCTGTGTATATATAACTTTTTTTTTTTTTTTTTTTAAAAGCTCATTTCATTAGATCTCTTTGCTTGGTTGCTTTAGGTTAAAGCAACCCTTAGGTCAGCTTTCCAGTCTGGTGTAATATACCTAAAAGTGCAAAGGAACCTGCTAGAAACTCATCCTTCAGAAAAAAAATATTCTTCTCTAGCTATGCTCACCTCGTAAAGGCAATTGTGGCTGCAGTGCTTAGACTACCTGTTCAGCAAGATGCTAGGAGTCATCCAGCAGATGGCTGACTTCAATCCACAGGTTAAGAGTGGAAAGCCTATTGTAATTCTTACACTGCAAAAGAGTACTATAAGCACTCCTACCTTTTTTTTCATTCTGTGGATAAACCTCCAGGTAGGGTTAAATCTTCTTGTAGAAGAACTTCCACAAAAGTCAAGCAGAACAGAGTCAAAGCCCTCCTTGCTTGTCTTAATGAGGAAAGAGCGAGTGATACCACAAATGACATCTCACTGCTCAGCTGTGGGGCTTTCTTCTTCTCTCAACTCCATCTTTCAAGAATTCAAACTAATATAAGTCATGCATACAATAAAAACCATGTTGTTAAGGCCTGTAATATCCAGTCCCACATAACATTTACAGTTCTTTTTAGATATCACTGCCATGTTTTGGATCCTTGAGTCAGTACACTGAGCCCACTGCACAAAGGGAAGCGAGCCACACATGCCAGGGAAGGCCCAGCAATCAAAACCAAGGTGAAACAGCTCTGCAGTGCCTGAAAACTGCCAGAAACATACATGAAACAACCAGAGATCACTGAAGGAAGAAGACTAAGCCTTCTTAGGACTCAGATGATGAAAGTCTCTTCCACTGATCTTATCAACTAAAGAAAATATCTTTACGAGGAAGCCTTGGATAAGAAGGTGAGAGTCAGTTTCTCAGAAGTTTGGAATGAATCTGTCAATTGATAAGTATCAGCAGTAGACCTGAGACCAAATAAGTTAGAAAACACTGAAAATAAATAAGAGTGACTGAAAGAATCTTCTGAAATAACCTTTTAATGAAAAGGTACGAGGAAGAGACTGAAATTCTGCTCTGAACAGAAAGAAAACACATGGAAGTCTGGTTGGGGCTGGATTCCTTAGTTCAAGCTGAAGTCATTTATTTGGAGTTTTCTTTCTTCCTGAGGTAGAGCACAGAATATCTGAAATCTAAGCTATCTACAACACAAAAAAGTTTCAGTTTTCTTTAAGATTATTTCACCAAAGATAAACTACTATGAATCAACTGACATTAGGGTAGATCGTGGATAAAACTTCCACTTCAAAGAATCAAAAATGAAAGGAAGTCCCCTCTTGTGAAATCTCAGGAACATTTAAAAAAAAACAAAAACAAAAACAATTTCCTAGGAACTGACAGAGCCTCCTTCACATTCATGGGAAAAGAAAAAAAAAAAAAAAAAAAAGTACATCGCTGAAATCAAAGGCCAACACTATTAAAAACAACCATTTCTCTAAGGCTCAACGCAACATTTTACCTTCTTGGTAGAAGTCTACGTCCTGGTGCAATTCAGACGCATCTAGCAACTTTAGATCCAACACCATTCTCACCGTATCTTGAAGCCGAGTTACGTGCACCACTTCTTTCAGCTACACTTCTTCCATCAGTTAATGCAGAGGTGACAACGGAAACTTAGGTCTAAGACAAATGCAAAGAGAGAGAAAAAAAAAAGTGACATTAACTTTCTTGTGGATAAGCCAGCGTTAAAATGACTATTTTTATTAGTCCTTCCTAGAGCATTTGCTGACCCTACGAATCCGACTGACTCACAACTCAGCTACATGCCAGAAATCACACTAAGAAATGGAAAACCTACAACACATATCCATCAATTTGTTCCAGTCAGGTATTAAAATTTCTCCCACTAAGCTGGTATGCAGCGTTTAGGTACAATTCAGAAAACAAATCACAAAGCTAATTACGGATGTCTGACCATGGGCCAGAGTAAACTGACCCCATAATAGAGACCACAAGCTTGGCCACAAGCCATCAGACTGTGGCACAGCACAGCGTAGCTGCAGTTCAGAGTTCAAAGACCTTTCTTAGCACTTCCAGGATTCAGAAGTCCTTTGAAAAGATTCAGGCATCCCACTGGAAAGGAAGAAAAGGTATCCTTGTGAAGAATCTTTTTAATGAGACCGCGTGAAGATCAAAAAAGCCCAAGTAAACAGGGGAAAAAATAAAAAAGGGAAGGTTAGGAAGAATCACCTACCCACCTGACAAACTGAGAGTCTCAAGTTTTTGCCATGTTAAATAGTAAAACGCAGTTAATGAATAATTTAAAGAAGAGAAAAATTTGCCCATTTTCCATCAGAAGGCTCTGCCCAACTGACAAAAGAATTCAAGGACTTGTGCTCTTTCACAAGTTGAAAATATCCACACAAAACAAGTTGTCCCAACATGTATATTAATACTAACTTGGAATCCCAGGACTAAGGGAGCTTTAATGATTCATTTACTAAGGCAGAGACAAGGATTTGTACACACTACGAAGGTAAACAAATACATCTATCAAGTGCCTTCCTTCCTCCTGAGCCTCAACAAGCGTAATTAAACACAATCTGATGACGGCTCTATGCAAGAACAGCATCGTTTGGCTGCTGGAACTAAGGGGAAGTGGATGGAAGAAAACCGCATATACACATTTCAATTCCCCCTCGTAGAAATTTATGATCTGATGTCCTCAAACTCAAAACGAGCTGACGGCGTGGAGACAAGAGGCAGAATTCAGCATCTGTAAAATGCTGAATTTCATAAAGCACTGCTGAAACTCTGGCACGGTTCAAAAAGCATGCATATGGGAGAGAGGTTTCCTGTAAACCTTTTAGTGAGCTGACCTGAAGAGCAGCATTATTGCCATTACGCCCAAAACTTTCATTTTCATTTTCTGGTCCAAACGGGTCTGGGCTCACGTGCAATTAAAACGAAGCGGTTTTGCAGCTTTCTGAAAGTTTCCAAGTGCAAGCAGAGCAACGTTTACAAGGGAAGTGATGCTAAAACTTCAGAAAGCAGTGAGTGCTGTTACACAACCAGTGCTTCTACGTAGGCAAGCGAATTCCCTGAAGCCGGCAGCTCCCCGTGCTCTGGACGTTGAACCGAAAGCCTCCTTTTTCCACCCAGCAACCCCACCACAGCATTTCAGCAGATAGGGGAATGCAGCCCTTGAGCTGACAAAAAACGAAACTCTTTTTCAAAAGAAAAAAAAAAAAGTTTGAAAAAAAAAAAAAACAGCTTTGAAGTAAAAATTACGAAAGCTGGTATTTGGAAGTGAGTTTCTGAGGCTGCTCTGCAGAAGTGAACGCTGCAAGCTCCATTTCCCAACCTGCCCTTTGCCTTTTCGAAAAAAAATAAATAATAAAAAAAAACCACTGCTGTCCTCGATGACAACCGAGATAAAGCCCTAATCGCTTCCAACGCCAGCTCCGGTATTTTATTTCTATTTTTTTGACCAGAACCGGGATTTGCTGTGCTCCTCGCAGGGAAACCCAGGCACGTTTCCAGCGAGCCTCCCCCGGGGGCAGGGAGGCCCCTTCCCCTGCTCTGTGCCCCCCTCCCCTCAGCCTTCCCGTTCACTGTGGGGCACCAGGAGCCCCCCCACACCCTCCTGCAGCCCTTCCCAGAGTCGTTCCCCATTTTTCCCCGTTTTTCGCCTTTTTTCCCCCATCCTCCCGCAGCACGCCGCGCTGCCGCAGGGGGACGGGGACCAGGAAAGCGCCCCCGCTGCCACCTCCCGCCCCCTCCCCGCACCTCCAGGGGGGCTGAACCGAGGTCCTGACACCCCCAACCCCCCCCATCTTCCTCCTCCTCCTCCTCTTCCTCCTCCTCGGGGCGGGACAGGCCCCTCGCCCCGCCCGGGGGGGAGACAATGGGCGCGATGACTTCACCCTCCAGCAATGCGAGGGGCAGCGCCCCCCTCTTCCAACCCTCCCCGGACCCCCCCGGACCCCCCCAGACCCCTCTCCTCCTCCCAGAGGCGGCTCCGCTCCACCTCCCCCCCCCCTTCCCTCATCGCCCCCCTCCGCCACGCTCAGGGCGGCGGCTGCCAGCCCCCGGCGGAGAACCGGGGGCGGAGGGGGGGGGGGGGGGGGCGCTTCCCCGCCGCCGTGTACCTGCGGGGCGGCGGCAGAAGAAGCCGGCCCGGCGCAGGGAGCCTCTCCCCGGGTCCGTGTCTCTGTGTGTGAGGGAGAGGAGGCGAGAGGAGAGAACGGGGCGGCGCTGCCGGGGCCGGCGCTGCCGGGGCCGGCCCTGCCCGCTGAGGGGAGGCGGCGCCGGGGCCGTCGGTTTCCGCGACGCGCTGAGCTCACGCGTATGGCGGCGGCGGCGCCGCCTCGGGGCGGGTCCCGCTCGCCACACAGTCGCCGCCCGCCTCTCGCTGGGGTGTTTATTCTTCCCCCCCCCCCCTCCCTGCCATGCCTTTATTTAATAAATTATTATTTAACGCCGTGTGGATTTGGTACTCCGTAATGGGTGAAGGTGGCCGGGGGAGAGCGACGTGTTGAGGCGTTGCGGTGGGGTCGGGCTGCTGAGGGGTGTGGGAATGAGCGAGCAGAGGTTTCGTGCCGTGGTGTGGCACTGAATCATAGGATCATTGGGGTTGGAAGAGACCTCCAAGATCACCTGGTCCAACCATCATGCTGCCACCAATGTCACCCACTGAACCATGTCCCCAAGCACCACGTCCAACCTCTCCTTGAGCACCCCCATGGACGGTGACTCCACCACCTCCCTGGGCAACCCATCCCAGTGCCTGGCTGCTCCTTCTGACAGAAATGTCTCCTCATTTGCAGCCTGAACCTCCCCTGGTACAACTTGAGGCCATTCCCTCTAGTCCTATCACTGGTTACCTGTGAGAAGAGGCTGACCCCCAGCTCCCCACACCTTCCTTTCAGGTAGTTGCAGAGAGCAATGAGGTCTCCCCTGAGCCTCCTGTTCCCCAGACCAACCACCCCCAGCTCCCTCAGCCGCTCCTCACAGGCCTTGTGCTCCAGGCCCTTCACCAGCTTCATAGCCCTGCTCTGGACATGCTCCAGGGCCTCGATGTCCTTCTTGTAATGAGGGGCCCAAAACTGAACACAGTACCTGAGGTGTGGCATCAGCAGAGCAGAGGAGAATGATCACCTCCCTGGTCCTGCTGGCTACGCTATTCCTGATACAAGCCAGGATGCCGCTGGCCTTCTTGGCCACCTGGGCACACTGCCACCCCATGATCAGGCCACTGGAAAGATAACCCGCCCCAAAATTTTGTCCAGGAGCCCCCCGGCTTTGATTGCATCACCCTGTTCTCCCTTTGCACAACTGCAGTCAGCCTCTGGCTTCTGGGTGCCAGGGCGAGAATAATCATAGATTATTATTATTATAAGGGTGCTTGCTGTGCTTGTCTGCCCCTCTCCTGGGTTCCTTTCTCCTCTTGCTGCTGACCTTCCCAACTTTTCTCACAGGACTCCCTATCTGCAATAATACCGTAGCTGTCTTTTTTGTTGACCTCCGTTTTGTTGACCTCCGCTTCAGGGCCAACTCCAAATCACTCTCCTCTGGCATGCTGTAAGAATTATTTGCATACGTAGTTATTACAGTGGTCTTAAATCTTGTGGCTTTTGTTTTCTCCAGTTAATCATTCATACTTTCTAATGTCAACTCTGATTTCTCCAGAACTGGAGTTTATCCCCTGGTCATAGATGAACAGTGGTGCTTCCATTATGCTGGTTTGAAACCTAAAAGCTTAACTCTGGAAATAGTTACTGATTATCCAACCTGCATTTAATGTGCAAATATTGTAAAATGAATAAAATGTGCCATGCTTTTCCTGTGGAATTTGCTGTGTGTGGTCTGCTAAAGGGTTGCACATATACTTAGCTTCATTTGTGTGCGTAGATCTATTTAAGTCAGGAGGACTGCTTCCAGCGTGGATTAAAATTAAGTGTGGATACGAGTCTTTCCATGGTGAGATACTTAATCTGAAATAACAGAATAGGCAAGTACAACAAACGTGGAGGCCAAGTGGAAAATGAGGGTAACAGCAATAAAATTATGCTGGAATTTTGCTGTGTTGTGCACAAACAATGGCAGTTTCTTCTTTGCTTGTGAAAGCCAGTAGCAAGGTGAGTTACTTGGGCTCTGCTATTGCAAACACGTACATGTTGTTAAAGGCTTGTCACTAGTGCCACTGTGTCAGCTGGACAAGATAAGCAGAAAAATGTTATTTATAATTTTGCTGGGTAAAGTCTTGGACGCTTTTTATGTATTACATTTGGTACAGAGAAATGAAGTAGAGAAGTGACGTCCATAAAATGAGGGGAAAAAAAGGAAAGACAAGATGAATGAGGGGTAGAAAATGAGGGGAATCGACAGCATACAGAATAGTATGATAAGGCAAATTTTGACTGGGACAGGAACAGCAAACCATTTTACCAACCCAAATGTGCAATTGTCAATTGCACTAAAAGGAAAAGCAGCAACAACAAAAGCAAAGTAATGCAGTAATGTATTGGTTTCTAAATGTCCAGAGGGATTCAGCAATTCAGTAAAAATATTCTGAGGTCTCTTGGCTAATGCTGGAAAACAGGAGGGGAGCAGAGTCCAGGCCTTTTAAAATTCTGCACTGGGAGATAGAGTGGTCATTGTGGCGGTCAGATGGTTTCTCCTTGAAGCCGATGAGGGACAAAACAGAAACCTCCAGCCAGCTGCCCTCCTGAGAGCTATGCAGCAGAGAGCCTGCAGCTAAGTAGGTGCTTTTTGACAGAAGCATTCAAAATAGTCAATTAGCAAAATACAGAAAGCACAGGGAGCAAAGAGAATCTTTTCTGCACAAGCAGTACACCCAAAAAACGACAGAGGTTTGTTTTGATTTATAGGGAGGATATATTTATGTGTTTGCTTGCTTGCTTCTTATTATTATAGAACAGGATGACAAAGAGGTACTACGGAAAAGTAGGGGCTGCCCAGACCTTTTAACAAAGAGGAAATACCTCATGCGCAGTGCATTTTGTAAAGTATACAAAATTTATGAAAACAAACACGACTGTCTTTCCAAATCACTTTCTGGAGAACATCTAGGATTGAAACATTCTGTCTAGATAGCTGGGTATTTAATACAGCTGCTGGCAGAAAAGTACAAAGTAGTATGTCAGAAGACAAAAATACTGCCCTCCAAACAAAGCAGCTGGTACGTCCTAAAAAGATATAAGCACACACAGCACACTGTCAAATGTGGAAGGGCAGAAATCATATCAGCATGCACAGAGGAGGTGAGTGGCCAGAACTGAGAAAAAAAAAGTGTTTTTTTTCCTTGGTGGTAGGGAATGGAGAATGGGTGTGACATGGATAACCTGTTAATGTAGTATATTCTCATAATCTATGCTAGTATGGACTGCTGATCTCAGCATAGTTTCATATCTCACCTGAAAGGGTACTGTATCCTGGGCCAGAACTTCAAGTGTTTATGTTCAGTTCTTTTAACTTATATTGGAAGAGTATCAAACATGATGGCTAAATGTTTCCATCCGTCTGATCCCACATCTGACTCTCTCTGAAATCTTGTAGTGAATATTCCGACATCTTAAACATAAAATCTCCAAAGCCAATCTCTCTTTTTTTTTTTTCTTCTTTTTTTCTCTAGGTAAGTTTATATTTCGTACAGCCTCTGCCATCATCTGGTCTCCAGTTCATTGTTTTGGGGGAGAAAGAGACATCTTCAGCCTTTCCTCTTCTGACAAACACTGACACATTTGTGTCTCTGATCTTTCATCGTGTTTGAAGACCCCCCCGTTTGAGGATCCACTACTTTTCTACATTTACCAGATAATCTCTCTTGCCAAAAGTGTTCTTTTTGGTGAGTTTATTTTTAGCACCTCTCATTTTACCAATCTGTCTTGCTGTGTTGCCCCACAAATGGCTGTATTTGCACAAAAAGCATGGCAGAAGATTGATGTGGCAGCAGGAGCAAGCGTCATGGGAAACGCAGAGAATTTAGATCAATTTTGCCACTGGAGAAAATTTAGTGTAGAAACGTACTCTGACTTGCACTTGAAGAAGAAAGGACAAAAGCCTTTGAAAAAGTAAAATATCTGCCAAATTCATTGATAGCAAAATATATCTTTAGACCAGGCATGAAAAAAATATGCAGTACTAATAAATGTCAATATAAAACTGATAAATATATCCTATATTAGTATGGCCAAGACACAAAGTGCACAGGAACTGGAATAGGTGTTGAATTCTGTTAGTTTTCTGTCAACTCTGAAAAATCTTTTGCCATTGTATTGAGTGGAGCAGATTAAAAATATATACAACAGGAGAAATCCAAATTAGGATTTTCTCAAAAGGTATAATTAACCTGAAGATAAAATGAAAGGATATTTAAATACAGGAATACTATAATAAGAAGCACATTTAAAATGCCTAGGAGAACGGATTAGTATCAGATAGAGCAAGATGAGGTAGATGCTCTCACTGATCCAAGCTACAAAGTGGCAAGATACCAGTAAATAATGTGCAGGCAGAGAATTTCCAAATTCTCAGCATGTCATAAAACATTAAAGATGAAGGCTTCCATAGCCATTTCAAACATCTCATATATCATGCAGTTACATCATCTGCTCAAACCAGTTACTGTAGTAGTCAATAAAGATAAAAAAAGGGTAGAAAATTTAAGATACCTTGGACTACAGGCCCCAGAACATGCCTGCCCCAAGAAAGAAAATCTCTTTAAAAGAATTAAGTACGTTAATTTCCAGCCCTTATGAAATTGAAAAAGAAGACTGTATTTTCCCAGGTCTTGATGCCGCATTGTCTGCTCTTCTACTGACTTCAGCAAGCTCTGCCTGAGTAACGGGCACAAGCTGGAGCCGTGTAAACAGAGAACTCAATTGAAGGAGGAAGCCCTTGATTTTTAAAGTTTCCCATCAGTAAATTTAATTATTGTCACATTTTGGGGGCACTTTATGCTTCTCTGATATAGTAACACTGACAACTGGTCATACAAACTTTTTTTTCATGGCACAACAGATTTGATTTAATCGACGCTGAAGAGACTAGACAAGTAGTTAACAAACAGTTGTGCTAGCCATGTGACAACTGAATTCGGGTGACAGGTTGTGTTTTATGCCAACTTCTGGGAACTCTTGGTGTCACAGTGTACATGGGGAAAGAAGTTAATCATCCAGTCCATCTCTCTGCACATACCAGATGTCTCTGCAAGGCACTTTCTATGATATTTAGAGAAAATTCCCATTAATTATTATTTTTTTCCCAGTACTGAAATCCCGTGGTGTATGAAATGTGCAGTGTTTGCTTGACATAAAATACTGGAAACAACATTATGTAAGGTATACCATATAGCAGGGAGCCATATTCTTCTGTGTACTAATGCCAGCTGGTAAATTATGATCGTAAGCAGGATGTAAGGTGGAAAGTGGGAATTACTCTTTGTTACCCTGCCAAAAAAAAAAAAAAAATCCAGAAATTCTAAAAAAAACACATATTTTCTAATTCTAAAATCTTAGAAATCCTTATATCATCCCAGTTCCTCCACAATCTGGGAGTCATTTTTAGAAAAGCACATTTGTTGCAGCATAACAAAGCCACCGTTAACATTTTTCAGTGTAGGTAAAATTATGTACTTGAGCTTTTTTTGTTCCTTTTTCTGTTTCAAAATTCCCTTTTTTTTAAAGAAATCTTTTTATAATGCACTGATTCTCCTCGTTATTTAGAACCATGCCTCCCCCTAAAAAGACCTGAAATAGAACGATTCAGAGAAATCAGTGTACCAAAAAGTTGTTCCTAGATACAGCTCAGATATCACTCAACTTGCAAGGCTCCAAAAGGCTGCAAAAGCATCATTAATTAGCTTAAAATTTTGTGAGCACCTAAAACTCCACCTCTGGACATAATGGTTAAGCTCTGGTGACTTCTGGAAGTCAGGTACCTATGGGTGAGGAGTGGCAAGGGGCTCATGTGATAACTACATACTTTCTTGGAGCTAGCCCTTTTTAAAGGTCAGTTGCTATCATTCCCTGTATCACTGGGTAGCTTTAATTTGTTAAAAAAGAAAAAAAAATCCAGCAAGAGTAATATTGTGAAAAGTAGCAGGCTATCGTTTCTATTGCTCAATTCTGTTTCCATTCTAGTCCTCTGGGCTTTCCTCCTCTGTTACTTAGAACAGACTGAAACTTCTGTTTTTCTGGGTTGAGAAGTTATGTGCTTAGTCTCTGCCCAAAGGTGAAATTGTTTCTGGAAAGCTTGAGCAAGACTGTTTTTGCTGTTTCAAGTATGAGGACAGTGGGATAGGGGGAAAGAATTGTATAAAGGGAAAAGTGCTTGAGGTTTTTTTTAAATAGCTTTTTCATCAGCAACACTAGATGTGAAAAGATTAAAGTCATGGCAGAAATAACCCTGCTTAGGAAAGCTTTTTTTTTTTTTTCATTTCTATTTGGTCTCAAATCAGCTAGAGGGCCCTTCAAGCAGCATGTACAGTCCATCCTCGGCAGAGCCAGAGATTATTTAGGTTTGCCCTTCCGAGTGGAGTTAATGTCTGTTCAGAATTAGCTGTCCTCAGAGTTACAAACAGAGCACCCGTATTTTCACGGTGACACTTTAATTGCACCCCAAAGTCCTAGCCCACTAGTTGCCCTGTTGCTGCAGATCCCTTGACAGGGGGATCTGCATTTTTCATCATGTCTGATTTTTCATCTGGACATGAACCCCACGTCCGACAAAGACAGCGAGGGAGGTGTCCTCCTCAGCTGGACATGCAGTGTACAGCCTGACGCCCCTGGGTCCCAGGGGGGCTGAAATGGGGTCTTAGGCCATGGGTAGGGAGGGAGGACTGGGGAGGTCAGAGCTGTGGGTGCTCTCAACGTCCTGACACATTGTCATGGAGAGAGTCCACATGGCTTTCACCATCCCTGATACCAGGATATCAGAGCTCAGTGTGTGCTGTCAGGTGGAAAGGGACAGAGACAGGGGTTGTTGAGGAGTGGTTGCCTTGACCATCAGTGTGTGATACGATGACTATGGCTCTGAGAGCTGAGGCAAGCAGCAGCAGGACACGGGACCTCTGTACAGGGAGAGCTTTCCAGAACTGCGTCAGCCCCTGGCCTCACCGGGGCAGACTCATTCTCACTCGGTGTGGGGAGGTGCATGCAGCTACACCAGGTTGTCCAGCAATTCCCACTCGCAATAAGACATCCTGCAGGCCCAGCTACTGCCTGAGGGCCGGGGACATGTGTAGGGCACTCTGAGGGAGTCTGGGCCTTCCCAGTGTCCGGGGATGAGTTCTGCTTGCCAGGCAGAGCTGCTCTCCTCTGTGTGCTCAGGCCACCACCAGGGTGGCAGTTTCACCACGAGCATTGCACTTGTGGCTGTGCTTGCCACCTTGCCAAGGCCTCTGGCGAGTTTGCTGTTCTTCAGCAATCCCCATGACTTCAGGTCCCTTTTGGGACAGTCATTGCACAGAGGGATGGCAGCGGCTGCAATGCTGTGAGATTACCCAGGAACGGTACACAGCTAAATCTTTGACAGAGAGCTCTAAATAGTTTTGATTCATGGTGGGCATCATACCAGGATGTGCCTAGTTTGGCCATGATGGAGCATGACTGGAAGATGGTCTCAAATGTCCCTTCCATGTCCATGGAAAGTATCTGAAGCAGCCAAAGGTCTTCAGGCTACTCAACACCCTGACCAGGCTACAGAGAAGGGGAAATATCCGTGAAGATCAATCAAGTTACAGGTATCTTCAGGATCCATGCTGCACTAGAGCCCTCTAGGACATCATGGCAGAGGAGTGGCAATACAGCTACCTCCAGCAGTATTACCACCAGCTGCAGATCTACCTTTGGTGAGAATATGCTTTCATAGCTGTGCAAGAAAGGAAGCTGAGCTGGCAGATAGTCCATGAGACTTCAAAATTAGTCCCTGTGAGCTCCAGGCCTGCAGAGAGTTGAAGGGAGGATGTCCCTCAGGCTTCTTCCTTCTAGTCTGTGAACCCAGAGGGCTTGTGAGGGGTGAGAACAGCACAGGAGTGTTATGGAGTCCTTTCTTTCAGTTCACTTGAAGAGCAACTTCAAGGGTAAATGGGAATTTTCAATAGCTTTTTCAACCTATTAGTATTGTTTGGGAATTTGAAATACTTCTGCCTGCTTGCTAGCTCCTCCCTGCACTCTTGAAGCCTTTGGCAGCTCAATTTCTTGCCTGCATAGGGATGAACAGCCCTGTCTGCCTTTACTCAGTGAAACAACACATAGGTTGTGGGCCTGTGAAAGGCAAGAAGTGAATCCCACCGGGTTCACTGGGAAGGTCTGGATGTTTTATGTCATGCTGTCCATTAGCTCTTTAACTACATTGTTGGCCAAACATTCCTGTGAATTCCTCAGATTGGCTGCAGACCATGGTATCCGGCAGAGGATCAGCTGCGCGTGGTTGAGAATGGGCAGTGTCTGTGCATAAAGCTTTCCGTAGCAGGGCCAGCTACGGGATAATCCCCTGGAGCACATCTAGCAGAGTCTTGTCCAGTACCGTGCTCAAAACCACAGGACTAGAAAACATATTGCACAGTTTATTCACAGGGGAGTTTACGTGCATTTGCATTGATGACAAAGTGAGGAAAATGCTGTTTTGTGTCTTCACAGAATCACAGAATCACAGAATTTCTAGGTTGGAAGAGACCTCAAGATCATCGAGTCCAACCTCTGGCCTAACACTAGCAGTCCTCCACTAAACCATATCCCTAAGCTCTACAGCAAAACGTCTTTTAAAGACCTCCAGGGATGGTGACTCCACCACTTCCCTGGGCAGCCTGTTCCAATGCCTAACAACCCTTTTGGTAAAGAAGTTCTTCCTAACATCCAACCTAAAACTCCCCTGGCGCAACTTAAGCCCATTCCCCCTCGTCCTGTCACCAGGCACGTGGGAGAACAGGCCAACCCCCACCTCGCTACAGCCTCCTTTAAGGTACCTGTAGAGAGCGATAAGGTCGCCCCTGAGCCTCCTCTTCTCCAGGCTGAACAAGCCCAGCTCCCTCAGCCGCTCCTCGTAGGACTTGTTCTCCAGGCCCCTCACCAGCTTCGTCGCAACTTCTCTGGACTCGCTCGAGCACCTCCATGTCCTTCTTCTTCCCCTCTGTCGTGCTGCAGATGGGGTGTTGCAGCTCTTGGGTGGAGTGCCTGCTTTGCCTGTCCTCAGAAGGAAAACTAAATTGACTCGATGTGAAATATATTTAACATATGCTTTAGGCCACGGTTGTTAATTTCTACAGCCAGGTGTCTTGAGTTAGCTTCTTACTTTCTTTCATGCTGGAATTTGCCTCCTGTCCCAAAGTCATCAAGGCAGGAATGAGTGGATTTGGCTCCTCTGAGGACGGTGCCTGCAGAAAGTGCAGCGTGTGTTGGTGTTGCTTCCTTTTTTTTCCCTCTTGGCTTGTCTTCACAGGGTTTCTTTTCCCCTGATTCCTTTCTATTTTTGCATTAGATCAGGCGGACACATGACACCTAAGGCTTCACTCGCTCTGCACCCTCCCCTCTGCCCCCCCCCCCCCCCAACTCAATTCTGACCAAGATATACAGGCAGAGATTTCCTCTCACCCAAGGGTAATGACTCACAAAGTCTGGGTGATTAGAAGGAAGGGTTAGAGTTTCACCTGCTTTTTGGGAGATCACTTTCTCCCTCGGATACCATTCCTAATCCTGTGCTCGCTGCAGATGCAGTCTACCACGAGACCTGCAGAAGTGAGTCCTCTCTGGAGACTGCGGTGCTACTCATCCCTTTCTGGAAGCTGTTTCTGCACCACATTTATCCCTACGGGGTTGGAAATGACACTTAACACTGAAACCTGTTCAATTTTTGTTTTGTTTTGTTTTGTTTTGTTTTTTGTTTTTTCAAGTTTCGATAAAGTTTGACCACAGAAATAGCCCAGGTTTCTATCTGAGGCCCCAGAAGGGCAGTCACACCGCTCAGTAAGTAGGCTGGGACACTGTTGTGAGGTTTATCTATAACGCAGAGTATGTAGATGCGTCTGGGCTAGATCTACGTGGGTTCAGCTGGCTGTGCAACCACAGAGCACAGGGAAGGACAACAGCTCGCCATCCTCCCAGGCTGAGAAATGCTCTGTGCTGTCGCAGCATGAATGTGCACGGGAACACAACTGGTTGTGATCTTGAGATTCTTAGCTTCAATAGGGAGTGTTGAGTAAGCAGAAAGCAAAGATTATTCTGGTCATCCACAGGTCTCTGCTCCTGTGGATGTCTCCTTGCGGTGGCAAGGAGTGTATGTTGTGAGCTTCAGGTCGCCCCTATTTAGGTGTCAGATCTGGGACCTGCAATACAGGGTCTGGTGTTCTTGGTGACTGACTTCAGAATTACACCCAGATACTGAGGGTATCTGCCTGGATAAGAGGTTGGGATCAATAAAGAGGCTGGATAAGTTTATGATCAATAAAATACTCTCATAACTACAAGGATGAGGACAAGAAGCAGATGATGCAATGTGCTAACCACAGCCCAGGGAAGAGTTTACACTTCCACAAGTGCGTTCAGGCTTCATCGTAGAGCAATTCCCCTGCAGCCTCTGACGTTGCCCGTTGCTAGAGACAGGGCTCGGTGGGGTAATTACCTCAGTCATGACAGGTACTCCGGTGCCATCAGCTGAAATCCTTTTCATGGCTTGACAGCAGAGATCTCATGACACACTCCTGCTTCTGATTCCCCACCTGCCTTGTGACAACTGTATTGCTTGGTTACACGAACAAAACAACATCGCTGCCTAACAGGGCGACAAAATGACAATAAACTTATTTTTATGAATTCTTTGAGCTCTTCCCCATCTTTCATTTGCTTTCTATATTTTTATGTTTCTCCTTTTTGCAGGATTTTACACTTATGAGGACTGAATCTTTGCATTCCCTGCAATTCCCCACTGCTCTGATGCGATCACTTCACAGTTTGCAGTTTCCTTCTGTGTTAGGATGCGGTGTCACCGCTGGCATTTTACTAGGTTAACATTTACACGGGTGAAATGCCTCCCAGCCCCCAAGGCAAGTTTGAAGTAGTCGTCAAAGGTATGGCGGGATGTTTTGCTGACAAAAACAAAGGAAAAAGGAAAAAGTCTAGGAAATTTCCAGCTCACAAACTGAGTTCCTACCATCTAGTAATAGGAATGCATGGAGAATTATTTTTTATTTATTTTTATTTTTTTTACATACTACAGTGAGACAAAACACCTGGGGCCTGAGCACTTGGAGTTAGGATATGAAAGATGTCCCGTACTGCTCTGAAGAACGGAGACGCTGAAAACACTTCATATTTTGACACTGAAGTCATAGGTTAATGTAAATACTTTACCATATAGCCAATACGTGACATTTTCTCGTGGCATACTGTAGCCCCGTGTCAACTGGTTGTCACTGAAGAAGTTGTACAAGTCCCTTTCTGCCTGTGTCTGTCTTTCAGTGCAGAGAAAGCACAGATTATGAGCTTAGACTCATGCATACGATTTGAACAGCTAAGGTTAGGTAACGTGAGCAGATTAGTCAAATATCAGAATTAGTTAAAATATCAGAAAATACATCAAATGCTCTTTCCTTTCTTCCTCCACAGCGTTACTAAAACCTAGACGGTGATTCCTGGAGAATTATTTGGTATAATAAATGCTCATACTTAAAAGCAAAGTGCTATAATTAGTCAGTGATGATAGCTTACATCATAGTTTAATTTGCAAATAAACTCTTATCCTATTTCTAAGATCCTTAAGCCAAATTTTCCGCAGCTGGAGGATTTTGTCAGCCAGAGCACAACAGCCAACTGGAGGGATGCGCTGCACTGATGGCTCTTTGCAAGGATTTTTATTTTTATTTTTTTCTACGCAGAGATGTGACCTAGCCAGCTTGATAGCTTTATTCCTCTTTATTGCACAGGAAACCTTGGTGAAGTGTTTGTGCGGTACCAGAGCTACGTAAGGGATGCTGCAGCCAAGCAAAAGGCATTGAGAGTGCCCCAGGTGGGATTAAAGCGTGTCAGGACTAAATAATGAGGAGAAGGAGCAAATAGAGGATCACAGGAGCTATAAGGCTTACCAAGTGAGCAAGGGCTTCCCCAAAAGGCCAATTGTGCCTCCTGCTTGGAGGCAGGGAGGGTCTGGGATTTGTGTGGGGTGCCAGTGGGGTGGACACCCAGATCCCACAGCTCGCAGCCTCGCAACACCAGGCCCATGGTGTCCTGCTTGCTTTTTGTCTTACTGCAAAGCAAACTGCAGGATGTATAAATAGCAACGCTGAATATAGACTGCAGGAGGTTATTTTAGCACAGCACGAAGACGTGATGCCAGTAAACCTGTAATTTGAATATATATTTTTGTTGCGAGGCCTGGTGTTCTGTTTCACACGTGCACCCGCACGCATAACAGGAGCAGTGAGGCTGTCGGCGCTGGCCATCTTGGAGGTATTGCAGGAGTCCGAAGGTGACAAAACACTGCCTTCGGCTGAGAAATTAATTCAAGCAAGATGCTTGGAGAAAACAGATTTGTATCTCTAGAAAAAGGGAAATTGAGGGCAAGTGGCACTTCACTAATGTATGCACTGTTTTGGAGAAACCAGAAGTCCTGAAGCCACAAATGGAGTTGAGCTGAAACCAGTTGAGCAATTCAACTTGTTGAGCTAGCGCAATTGTGAGAAGAATAATCCATAATATGCAATATGATGTTTCTAGAAGCTGAAATTGGCAATAAAAGGATGTCAGGGACTCCTATACTGGCTACCAGTGAACTATTGGCAATAATTCACGTATGCAATGAAGTAGCAGGGCAACGAGAAAAGCCACAGGTGGCGTTTTGGACAGGACTTAGTCAAGTCCCTGGCCACTGTTCCCATTGCTAAAGAAAAGCACCTAAATGCACACTCTGAGCGTTTTCAGTTTCAGGGTTCCTTCATCACAGTTGCCCAAGGATCTCGTCACACCATAATGCACCAGGAAGCAATTTGAGGGTGCTGAAGGCATTTCCTTTGGCAAACACATGGAGCTATCCCAAGGGGCTCGGCCAGAGTCTGCCAGAGCACAGCACGGCCATGCCCCCCAGATCTCTGCAGCTCGGCCATTCCCCAGTGTCTCCTCCAGTCTTGACGAGACTGACAAGAAATTTAATGAGGTTATTTCCCCTTGGTGTTCTGCAGGTTCTCCCTGTCCCTTCTTGTTTCTCACATGAACGATCATGCTTGCTAACATTTTAGCCAAAAGGCCAAGACTTTGGTACAGCTTTGGAAATACTGCCTGCACGGCATGCAATCTTTCAGTTGCCTATTTATTTATTTTTTCTCCTGCCTTTAGGTCATTACTAGAACAATTAAAAAAAAAAAAACACGACTTAACCCATATAATACTCGACTAAATATCCTTCCTGGCACAACTAAACACAGTGTCTCAGTGTCAGCGTGCAGAGAACGAGACCAACTCTTTTCCATCTGTCTCGAAATTTCCAACTGTGATCTATGGAGAGCTGCCTGGTGGTCCCCACAGACTTGCCCGATCACATGCTGCTGGCTCCTCATCTTTTCCAGCTGCTAGCTTCTAATAAAAGCAGGGGAAAACGGTGTTCCACAGAAATAATGAGCGTGCCTGCCCCAGGGGTATTGTGTGAATGTGTGCTGGAGAAGAGATGATCTCCACCAGCCTGAAAGGGGGGAGACAGAGTCTGCAATGCTCCCCCTTCGTTAAACTGTGATACACCATATGAAAATAGAAAAAAAAATTGGACAACTGAGTGGCCTTTTAAGTCCTAGTTTGATTAACCACTTGAGGGCCATTCTTTACCCTCATCTTGCTCCCCTTGGTTGCAATACACCGTTACATGGCACGTTTCTTCCAAATCCAGGTTCCTGGAAACTACACAGAGCGTACGATCCTCAGGTCCCGTGGCAGGGCCATTTCTCTGCCAACGCAGGACTGTTTAATACCGTAGTAGTCTTAATCTAATTACTTGTCCAGTCTCGTTTAAAAATTTCCCAGTCAATACAGAATTCAAATAAAACTGTAGGCTGTGTGAATAAGCCTGGCCAAATGGGATTTTTATTTTATTTTTTTTCTGTCTAAAGACCAGGTTTGGCCTCTAAAGAACAGTCTGCGTAGTAATGAGTGTTTGGCTCCCTTGGAAACTGCAATTGTATGGAAATGTCACAAGCATACATGCATCTTTATTTAAAGAACTGTGATTTTTTATTTCTTTTTTTTTGCTCTGGCTTGCTTAAAACCACATGACTGAGGTATTTTACAGCACAGCTGTTGCAGATGACTTCGCAATAACCTCCCTTACAATCAAAGGGAGGCATGGAAAGCAACAGATCTCCAGATAAGAGAAAAAGCAGTTGTAGCTGCGCTTAGGCTTGTCACTTGCCTTTTTTTTTTTTCTTTTTTTTTTCCAGCAGAATGTGTGGGTCAAATCCTGCCCTCGCTCCCGTGGGACCACGCTGAGGGCTGCAGAGTCGAGGCACTCAGCCTGGCTCCACATGCAGCCCATCGAGGAGCTGACCTGGGGTCCAGCCCCCTGCCTCCCTTCTCGCCCCCGTGCACCATCTGCTGTGGCCACTGCTGGGGAAATCAGCTGGCCAGGGGGAGATGCTGGCCTCAGCTTGCATGGACAACCCCTGCAGCCCCTGTCAGAGCTGCTCACTCAGTGCTCGGGACCAAATCCAAGGTCCTGTTAAAAATTCTCCCTTTCCTGTTTTGTGCTTTCCTCTCTAGAATAAATCCCAATCCTGGCATGTCCCTAGGACCACAAGAGATTTATTTTAGCTAAGCAGAGAAGAGGGAATCAAGTACCTACTGCTGATGAGCAAATAGCTTTTTATTCCAAAAGCAAACACAATGTGAAAAAGTATCCTTCAGACGGAGGATTGCAGCAACATATCAGTGAATGTTCACACTCAGCACGGCACTTACTGCTACCCTTTCGACAATTATCACCTCCTGGCGTAGCTGCAGTGCTGGTACGGAGCTGGATCTCCCGTGGCAGTGGGATACGTGCACCGCAGAATCCCCAGCATCATCCCAGGTGGCCCCATAGATCCACTCGCCCCAAAGGACAAGCCCCAGTTCTCTCTGATTTTGGACACTGGATGATTGTGATGCTAACCTGAATGCTCACTGACAGCATGGGAAGGTCCTATAAAGGGATGCCACTCCAGGACACTTGGGGCACCCTGCTGCAGTTATAATTTCTCCTTGTGAAGGACTGCGTAAAGGCAGGGAACTTTTGGGGAAGGAAATGAGAGCAGCAAGGTGGGCGGCCAGGTAGAGATGCTGGGATCAGACAGCGAGAGGCAACATGGGGAAAACGCAGTCAAAACTGCTGGGTTTGATTTCTGGCATGTTGCACTCTTCCTCCAAAACATCTCGGTGTGGTGGCAGCGACCAGCGCATCGCTCTGTGTCTTGTGCCACCATTCGGATCTCCCAACCCAGTTACTTCAGGGGAGCAGTACCTAAACTCTCAATATTCAGGTCGTGTTTTGAAAGGCTCTTTTAATTCCCCATTCATCAACACCGGAGGTTTTACAGGTTTGGAAATGGCCGAGCGCCGTGCAATAACTTGCAGACACACGTAATGGGTTTTTACAGGAGGTAATAGAAAATGCTCAGACTACCATAATGGAAGTTATACAACACGCACAGACACACAAAAAAAAGGGATGAAGAAAACCTATTTACTTTTAAAGGCCTGTTGGTAGCTAACATAAGATCAAAATGTTTTTAAAAACGGTAGATTTTTACCAGGCAAAATCTAATGAGGCTGATTTTTAAACAACTTAGCACAATTACATTGATTGCAAGAGTAATTTGAGTAATTACACGTGGAAATGACCATAATTAGCCAGAAACGAGCAAGAACCTTACAAATGTTCACACATACAAGATTTTCTTCATCTTTCCATGTCATGTTCAATGCTTATTACGAGCTCCTTTGAGCCAAAGAAAAGGTGCAGATCAAAGAATTTGTACTGTGTTCATAAATGATGTGTAATAATCCAGATCCCTAAAAATCCCCAAACTTTTGAGACAGTTCTGAACTGTTACACATGACCTTCAAGATCTTTTGGGGAAGACTGGACAGCCTTTGTTACAGCAGCAGTGGCCGGTGGCGCAAGGAGCGGCATTTCGGCATGCAGATGTAGAGGGGGAGGAATTATGCATTTTGTATTGAAGTCCTGCCTGGCGTCGTGTCAAAAAGTTAATTTCAATATGGTAAGAAGAACAAAGAACAATTTTAGGAAGGGTTTGATATTTTATTCATATTTAGATTAGGTCCAGAGAGATGATGAGAATGTTAATTGGTCTCTCTGAAGAGACAGCCGCTCTCGCCACCAGGACAAATCAGCTCAAGCAACTGGGTCTTTTTTTCTTCACTTTTCTTTTGTCTCTTTTAATCTTTTCTATGCAAAGCTAAAGAGAAACTGAAGAAAACCAGGCCGAATGGCAAGAAAATGAGCACAGGAACAGAAGAGACTTTAACAGCAGTCAGCTGATGACGGGAATTGTGGATAGCAAGGACAATAGTCAAAGTTGGTCCTGTTTTTCTGGGTAGGAACGAGCCAGCTAGGACCTCTCATATTTTTTATGATCTATTATAATTGTTGCTATCATTATAGATCTCTAAAGAGAGCGGAAAGTAGCTGATGGGAGTTTATGGTAACTTTAGAGACAAAATGGTGACCCTACAGAAACTTTCCCTATTGAAAAGCCACATTTGGTGGTTGTAAGCATCTTCTTTGTTTGAACAAGTGGTCCTGGTGATAAAGGCTTCCCAGCAAAACGCTCAAAATAACAGTTCGAAGTGACTATCACTATAAAACTCAACAAACCACCAGCAGAGTTGTGTTTTTGGCAAAACTCACCCTTGTGTTGATAGACGCAGTGAACTTCCTCTGTAAAATTCATCCGTAGCCCAGCTGGACGTGGTTCTTAAAATAAATACAGCGAAGTACACCAGCTTTAAAGCTCTGACCAAGAGGTGGTAAAAGCAGGGGGACTGTGCTGAAGCCCTGTTGTTCAGCTCTGACAGGCTATCTCCCAGATTAATATCAATTTTCCAATACTCAGTGTTATTTCAGTTGGCTACAGTGCTCTTGTTTCCTGGTGTTGTTCCATCTGTGTTATCATTTCGTATCTCTTTTGACTGCTTTTTCCACTCAGCTCTCTTGCTTCCTTAGCACTGTTACTGCATCTGACGCAGGAATATGGTAGGTGTTCCTTCTGGTTTTGCTGGGACCCGAAGCCCAGCTCCATCCCAACACATCTGGCAGCCTAAGGAAGAAGAGCAGCCATGCCATAACCAAACATAAAATACATCCTTCTGTTGTGATAGCACGGGACAAACCAACCCCATGTGATTCAGGTGAGTAGTAGCAATATCTGCTGTTGTAGCTTCTCATCTTGAGGTAAAGAAATCATGGGCAAGGAGAAAGAGAGACTATTTAGCAAGCCTTCCTCCCACAGACAACACCGACCTGTTCTGTCCTTTCCCACCCTATCCTGCTTCTTTTGCTGTAGTTAACACTGCAGTTCCTGAAGAGGCAGAAAATGCAGCACTGTTGCTAGCGAGGTAGAGTAAATGCCCTAGGATGATCCACAGACCAGCATAAATTTGGGCTAAATCTGGTTTTGGCTTTTGCTGTCAGAGGCATGAGTGCAACTAAATTTTTCCACTTGGGAAGGATATACCTGATGAGCATTGTCTGTCAATTGATATCACCTAAATGTATGGACTTTAACAATCTGATTTAAGTTAAAAAAAGTTAACTTAAAAGACATTGCTTGATTTGCCATTTCGGGGAGCGAGTGGATCAGAGCTTCAGCTGGCCCATGACCGTGTTACTCCATGGAAGAGCTGTTATGGCACGTACCAAGGGGCTGGCTGTGGCACTGTGATTGCTTTTGGCCCATCTGTACTCACTTTGAAGTGCGTCAGCTCATGAGGTAAACACACGGCATGCCCCATGACAGACTTGGGAAGCAGCAATGCCTGCCAGAGAGATGCTCCCGTGTTGCTCGGTTTCACGTGGAGGTGTTGAGGGCTCTTTTTGCTTGGGTTGCATGACATGTATATATATTTTTTCTTTTGTTAAAGTGGCACTGAGACTGGCCCGTCTGTTTAAAAGTCAGCCCTTCTGCAGGCTACGGTGATTGCTTGCACTGCTTGCGTTAGCAAACTTCCATAACCTGGAGAGGTTCAACTGCAGTTAGCTGCAGTGGGGTAAAACCAATTACTTTTGTATATTCCTGTGCTGTAAGCACAGGGTGCAGCTATTGTGCTGTAATATTAGATTAAACGGAGTACATTATTAGCTTTATCAATGATTCATTACAATCTTAATGCCAACTGAAAGGACACAGAGTACCCATTTACCAGGGTGCCTCTAGCAAACACTGCAGCGCGCACAGGTGCTTTTTTGGAAGTGCCTTTTTGGAGGGATATAAAATACTACAGGCTTCCTGGGTTGAGTACACACGTTTCAAGTAGATCACATCAGAAAGAAGAAAAATATACTTGTGTGTTTAACTTCAGGCTGAAGGCGGGGTGCTCTGATGGTGTGACCGATCCGCACGGTCCACGCAGCCTGAGAGCGAGACCATTTCCCTGCCTTGTCATACCGATGGGCAAGCGTGCTCAGGTGAGCCCTGTGCAGGCTGCAGCAGCTGAATGCAGTTCTGAAATAAGGCTGAACATTAAAAAAAAAAGGATCTGCTGAAGTCTCTCAGAAGCTGTGGCATCTGAGTGATTGCTTCCCCTCGGCCATTCCTTCCCTGCCTTCCCCCGGCCTTTTGGAAGGAGCTGTCTCCTCGATTCATCGCCCCATCAGTTTTCTCCCCTGAAAAGTCATTCCTCTTCCACACATCCCTTCGCTGCAGGTCCTGGAGGAAGGGTGGGAACTTGGAGTGCTATTAATATGTAGAGAAATGCTAACTAATACCAGCTAGGTCAAAGAGAACAGGGGATTTTTTCTCTTCCTTTCTCTGTCAGATCAGTATCAGGAGGGGTATTCCAGAGGGCAGATTTCATCTCCTAACGATACAAGACACAGCTTCAGGGCTTCCCAGTCTCTTTGAAAGCCTAGACATCGGGCTTGTGGTATGCACACTTGTCAACAACTGTATATTCACCCCCGTGGGCTCGAATCAGATCTTACTACACCCCAGTTTGTCACCGGTATAACCACTGATTTCAGTTAAATTATTCTTTATTTATGCTGCTGAGTATGAAGAAAGGCAGGTTTGCTAAGTACAGCAGATCACACAAAACCAGTCGTTTTCTTCAAGGGAGGTTACAGCATTAGTCACCACCGAAGGCACGTCGATTTGTTAGTCTGTACACAGCACAAGCAGGCTTTCGAGACGGCAAAAGAATGTTTGTGTGGGTTTCCCGGGTCCTTTGGCTCCATTGCAAAGCTGGGTTTTGGTGAGGCTGGTTTTAAAATAGGTAATTGTCTGCTCCAAAAACGAGTCAATAAAATCCCAGAAACAAATCACACTGGAGGTTAGAAGCAAGGGTTGCTGCGTGCAAGGCTGAGAAGGAAAATACGTGAGTCCCAGGAATAGCCCCCAGCTGTTTACAGGGCATCTCTGGTAGGACCTGAAGGACGGAAGTAATGCCATGTGTCTCAGTACGTATGTGTAATAAATGTTACTCACTGATAGCAATTTGATTGTGCCTTAAAGATCTCAAAGTCCTTCTAAGAAAATAAAAGTTATTCGTAACAAAAAATTACATATCTGGGGTCTTTGGAAACCTGGCTCGGGTGCTCTGACCCAGGACCAGGGGATTCAGTAAACCACGAGTGAGAAAACTAAATTTTTAACCGCAGATAAGTTTCGCTTCACTGGAGAGGAATCTGCAATTCTACTGGAAAACATTTAGGGTTTAATGACTCAAAAATAACTGAAAACTACTGACTACGGCTTTTGCCATTTGCAGATGAGAGCAAATGACTTCATATAAATGAGAAATCTAAGTAATCAGGGTTAGATATTTAGCCTAAATAAGCAGAATCCCAGAGTGGCTGAGGCCGGCAGGGCCCTCTGGAGCCAGCCGGTGCCACCCATGCCCAAGCAGGGACACCCAGAGCAGGGTGCCCAGCACCACGTCCAGGCGGCTGCTGAAGGGCTCCAAGGAGGAGACCCCACAGCCTCTGGGCAGCCTGTGCCAGGGCTCTGTCACCCTCAAGGTAAAAAGTGTTTCCTGATGTTAAAACTTATGCACTGAGTCTTAATTTTCATAATTAATTTATTTAACAAAAAAAAAAAAAAAAAAAAAAAAAGGTTTTGCTCTCCCTTCTTCAAAATGCAGGTAAAATGGAAGTTTCTAAAGAAAAAAAATCAAAATGAATAATAAAAAAAAATCACTTCTTCAAAGCATTTTCAGATAAATCTAATTAGAAGGGTAATTTCCTAGAAGCTTTCAGCAAATTTGCCCATTCCTTCCACTTATATTTTTGCAATATCTCTGCATTCCACCTTATGTGCGGAGCATCTCCCCGAAGAAATCTGGAGGGCCTTGGCTTTGCTATGCCTCTCACAGCTCGCTGGTGCTATGACGCCAGCAGGAAAAGCAGCCACCGTATGTTAGCTAGGCTACGAGGCAGCTGGGGAAAGGCAGTGCCTCCATAAATACTCATATATATCTAATTCTGTATATATCTATGGATGTTTGTAGTTTAGATCCCGAGGTTTTACATCAGTAGATGTGTGACATATAGGTATATGTGAATGCACTTGGTGTGTGCACAGACACACTTACACAACCATACGCCTTTAAGCTTGTTTTATTTCTCCTCCATCCTTTTCCTTCTCTGTTAGACTCCTTGGGTTGTAAGCCTGCTGGATCAGATGCTGTGCCTGTGCTGCACTGCCTCGGTACATCTTGTCTTGAGGGGAAAACGAGGGTATTCCTGTACTATAAATACTAGCTTATAACCCAAAATCTCTGTTCAAAGAACAGGAAGGCTGCAAGGTCAAGCAGCCAAAGATAGGAAGTATCAGGATTTGGAAGTCCCGTACCATTTTAATTCAGCCTCCTCTGCATAATGATAATTGCCTGATGATGTATTTTGCTTTTTCCCTAGTCATTGCCTCGCTCACTGTATGAAATGTGTAGTACTAACCTACAGAGCAACGAGGCTGGATTGGCTTTCCCCTGACAGTCCCACATGTGAGTTTACATCCTATTTAACGTGTGCCATTGAAACTCCACTATAGAGGAGAAACAGTTTTTTTCCTCACTGCTTTATTATCAGTAGTGCTCATCTCTGTCACCTGGGAGAGCCTCATGAGTTTCTGTTCATAACATCTTCTCTTTGGTGAGAGGGATGCCCATCACTGACGGCAGACCGAGCTAGATTAAGGTGAAGTAGATTTAATCTGGTAAAACAGAGATAGATTAAGGGGAAAAGATCAAAAACTGGAGGTTTGCAGTTTGAGATACACCTCGTTTCTCACAACATCCATTACCAAACAGTATCATACTTTCAAAACTCAAAGACTTCAGCCTGGCGCTCAGCCCTCCTGATACAGGAGGCCAGGGAGAACCAAGACAGACCTTAAGCCCCAGAGCACAGCCCCGGGATGCTGAGTAGTGGGGTCCCAGATGTGTGTCTGTTGTTACATTACATCTAAGACACCCAAGAGGCAGAAGAGGGCTCTCTGAGCTCTCTCTGTCCTGTGGCATCGGTCCCATAGGTCCTGTGGTGAGAAGCCTTGATCCTGCACTGCTCTGGCCCCGTGCACGTCGTAGGATCCACAAATGGAGTTTGGGAATAAATTAAATATGAAAATGAATAATGTACTTCGTGCATCACTCCGGGGGCGACCTAGCTGGAAACCACATTTAATTTCATGCTCCTCGTAAATGTTTAATTTTTGTTGCAGTGCAGGGTTTTAAACCAAAAACACCGGGTTACATCATGGGAGCTGTGGTGGAGGCCTCAAGGTTTGGGCTCTGCTGGTCCTTCGGGAGGGAGCAAGGGTGTCATGGGCTGAGGGACCTGTGAGCGGCCCCGTGAGGGTCGTCCACATGGACACCGACCCTGCTGTGCAGGTTGGAGGTGCTGTCATTACATTTCAGAGTCAGTCTCGGGTGTATTTCTGCGGGGCTGTCTCTTCCTGTCAAGATTCTTGGGCCTTGCCCAGGCTCTTGCAGGCTCACGCCCATTTGCACTGAAAAAAAAAAAATAAATTGAGCAAGTTGGATGGATTTCTCTAAAAGAAGAGGTGGATTTTTTTGAGTACGATTTGTTAGCACTGCAGGAAGCATGGCTTTAAGAAATTTGTCACCAGGTGCACACAGCAAACAGAGAGCGCCCTGCTGAGCCCAGAAACAGGGCTCTCTTTGCTAAAGCAGAGGAGTGTTTGAGGGAGGCAGTTTTCCTACACACATAGTTTCACTCATATGCTGAATCTCATGATAGGCATCTGCACTAGGGGTAGTTCCCTTACCAACTAGCAACAAAACTCCTGGTGTTTTAAGGAGAGTGGGAGTGGACCGAAGAATCTCTGAAATTCTAATTCCAGGTACAAAGGACTTCTATAGCTTACCACCAATTAGAAATTCAGCCTGAAAATTAAAATATAATCAAGAAAACAATAGAAGGTAAACAAGCGTCTTGAAATTGGGTTTATTCTATACTTACAGAGGGCTTCGCTTGATTTTTCTCTGAATCAGAGTAAATAGCCCCTGATACGAGAATTATCTAACTCCATAGCTACTGCAGTAAGTCATTGCACGCATTTTTTTCTACCAAGTCTGGAAAGGAATTGGAAATCTGTTATCCGGGCTTCACAAACAAGCCAGCAGCATGACATTTAGCCACCTGGTTCTCCAATTTGTGCGCGTTGAATCAGTGGCGTGGACCACTGTGAATTAATGGCTATGGCCTTTTGTGTACTCTAGCTGGCTACAGCTGTTGGAGACACTTAAATATCCCAACAACTACAGCGTTGTTTGCTGACACGTTCCAAACACCCTGCTTGGCGTTTGGTTGTCCTGTTAGCGTCCACTGCTCCGTTTCACTTGGAGGCAGCCAGAGATTTGGTTAAGGACCTATCCAGGTGCTGTGGAAGTAATCAGGGGGCAATTCTAGCGCCATCTAAAAGCCAGGCTGTTTGTTCTTCTGTGCACGTGGGCTGCTTATCGCGAACACGTGGAAAAATCCACAGATGCGGTTGCTCCAGAATGTGGCTTTGTGTCAGGGCAAGAAAAATGTCTTTTTCATCCGATTCACTTGCACTAGGTGAAAGCATGTTTGTTCTAGAGAAGAAAGGCAGAAAGATAAAAGAGAGGCTTGGATTAAAATGGAGGCTTTGTTGGCATAAGAGATTAACCTAAACATCTGCTGTTGAAGGCCGGTAACCTGCTTCCCTGCCATGACCAGCAAGTCAGCATTGATTTATACCTCTGTGGGGCAAAGCCGTGCGTAAATTGCAGCTACACGCATTTGTGCCAGCGTTGTGTGGCAGTACGACTCTGCTGACAGCTTAGCAGAAGCACTGATGGCTGCAAAGCACTTGCTTTCACCTCTGCTTCTTCCTCAGCTCAGCCAAGGTGGTGGCACTGGCAAAGGTCCCGGGGTGCAGGAGTGCTGGGGAGGAGGAGAGCATTGGTACAGGCTGAGATTGGGGTGAAGTGGCCTGAAGCATCGTGTGGGGCCACTTTCTCAGAAGCCTAAGCAATAAAGCATGGGGCAGGAAAGGAAGAGCTCCTCTTCGTGCCTCGCTTTCTTCCAGCAACCTGCTCTTTACCCCTGCTACCTCACCCCACAGCTCTGCTGACAAGCGCTTTGGGGTGGCTGAAGGAGCACTGCAAAACCTGTCCTGCCCTTCATCTTGGTCCCTTTGATAGAGAAGTGCAGTGCTCTGTGCCCAGCCTTTCCCTTCCTCCTCCACCTCAGCCTCCAGCCTTTCCTTGTGCAAACATGTGCAGAGCTGGAAACTGTAATCTGAGTGACAGGAGCCGTATGGTCGCTCCTGGGTGACCCGGAGCATGTACACCACAGCAGCTGATGATAATAAGGAGTGGGGAAGCAGTGGACCTTACGGTTGTCCTTGTAATCCTGCAAGTGATCTGTGCACGAGGATTTCCTCTCCGTGCTCTATCCCTGGTCTGCTGCACAATGGCAAAGAGCTAAACTCTTCAACAATGCCTCCCACCACTGCTCGGAGACGATTTAGCCAGACAGATGTCCAGGCTGAAAATCAGGATAGCAGGGAAAGTGATGCAGCACATTAATTCAATGAAATCACAGGAGTGTCTGGAAGCCATCTGAGACCCATTTGCATGTTATAAAAGGACGACTTTCCTGAAGGTATTCCAAGCTTCCCCGGAGTGCTGATAGCAAAGTTTTCTGCACCAGCACACAGTCTTGACACAGACTGCTGTGCAGTGCAAATGTCTTCATTCTGGCTTGGCTCTGTTGCCTCCTTTTAATATATTCTCCATTTATCCAACTGGTTTAGCAGTCTCCTCCCCATGACCTATCACATCGTTGTTATCTTCTTATTAATCACATCTGACATTCAATTGGCATGTTTTGACAACCTTATCAGCGAGATTTGTGTTCTCATTTGACCTCAGCCTGTAAGGGAGGGGAGAAAAGGAGTCCTTGAACAAGCCCCAGCCCTACTGATAAATACTGAACGGGAGAGACATCTTTATGACCTCTTGCCACGTCCCGTAAGAAATTATGGGGGAGGCTGTTATAAGGTGTCTGACTAGCGCTGGGTGCCACAGGACTCCCTGCTTTCACTGGGCGCAGCAGGCACTGGCAGAACACACACAGAGCAGTGCCTAAGAGCTACTTGCCTGTTTTAATGCAAGGAATCACATTCCTGTTCTTTTCCCTGCTCTGTCTCCAGCCTGCTGATAGGGTCTAGAAATGTACCTGCTGTCAACACCAGCCACCACTTCAGGAACAACATGCAATTATGGCACTTTCAGAGCTCCTCACAAGCAGTGTGGGCAGCAGGAATGATGAAATCTACTGGAGAGAAAATTTTGCCTAAAACAGCATGAATAAGGCCATGGTGTAGAGAACACTGAGCAGGGTCCAGACCTTCAAGGGGTCCAGAAGAGGTGACAGAGAAAAGCAAGTTTGTAGATGTTATAGAGTGGTCTGCTACCTTAGGTTTCTAAAGGGATTCACAACAACATTGGACATTTTTTGTTTCAAAAAATTGAAACAAAATGTGAAAGGTCTAAAGATTAATGGAGAGTAACCCACTATGAGACTGAGACATCCTCATATTCATATTTCCTAGACTGTAAACTCCTCAGGACAGAGAATCCCCCTCTGTCCCATGTTTTGTAAAACGAGGCACATTTTTTGGTGATAGATGCCTGCTTAGGGAAAACAGGAAAGCTGGTCTCGAAGCATTTAGTCAGGCCAGGCTTCTACACAGCTTTCACAAGTGTTTTTCAATTTCAGAAAAAAAAAATATTGAGAAAGACCCTCAGGACGTAGCCCATGAATTGTAATTCTCACAGCACAGATGGATCTTGAGGTAATTCAAACTAAAATCCTGTCAGAAAGGTCTCTCCTTCTGCTTGTGTTCCTGTTGGAGCTACAGACATTAAGACTGTAATGTTTATAGCTGCCGTGTGATTGCTACTTGCTGCACAGGAAGCAATTATGGATGAGGCCTGAGCTGCCTGGCCTCATGGCTGTCTTTTCGGGTCTCGTTAAGCACCTGTGGACAATTGGATGGATGGAATGTGCTAACCAACATGTTCCCTGCACCAGGCTTGTCCTACTGCTGACATCTGTCACATCGAGGTGCTAGGGCAAATCAGGTGAGTCAGATAAAGGTCTCAAGTGTGGGATTGTCTCAAAGTAGTGAACACGAAAGCAGGTCTGTACCTCACTCCTTCATAGGAGAACTTGGGAAAGGAAGGGTGAAATAGAAGAATCTTTCCTCTGACCATTCTTTGGAAGGCTGCTTTGCAAGGGAGACTCCTGGAAAGCTCATCTAAATCACTATGAAGACACTAGAGATGTGTGACCTGGCAGAATTGTCCAGGTACCCCTGTGGGGGAAGCAGGCTGAAGTATCCACGATGGGATGTAGCTTAAAAATTCACAAAGGATCTCCTCTTTGGTCTTGGGCACGCTGTACCTCTCTTTCTCAAGCCTATGGTCAATTTGCCAGGTTCACAGTCTTGGTTGTACAGATCTCACACGTGGTGCCTACCCCAAACTGGTTATCCCTTACCTTCTATTAAACTTTCCTGAAGGAGGTTCCCCCCCCCCCCCCTCCTTTTTTTTTTTTTTTTTTTTTTTTTCCCTTCCTTTGATGATACATTTTCTAAACCACAAAGCTGCTTTGATCTGGACAATGTCAATGCAGTCATGCTGGGCTGTGGGTTTTCTCTTTAAAACCTGAGGTGACTATGCACACAGGCAGCTATGCCTCCCTGGTGGCCACTGCTCAGAGGTTCTCCAAGTGGGCCTGGTGCTTTCTTACTGCTCTGGACCTTCTGTCTTCCTGTGACCTTCATCCATAGAAGTTTTGCTTGTCCTTGAGGCCTGTCTGCCTTGGACAGTGATAGCGTACTTGACTCTAAGCTTTCCATGTATGCAGAATTGCCTGCCACGAGACTTGCACCACTGACTGCCTCCTCACAGTCTTCCTCTGCAGCTAGGCTGACACATGGAGCTTTTGCAGATTTTGCTTCTGTTTCATGACCCCTGTGGATCAGACACATTTGGACAGACCAATCCGTGATTCATTCATAGGTTGTCTCTGACTTCAGGTTCACGGCAGGAGAAAGGCTAGTTTCATCTTGTATGCGACGATCCTACGTGTGTCAGAGCAGCTATACTCAGAGGTCTGTTTACTTAAAAGGAGAATTTGGTTTCAGCTGACCTGGGGTTAGTCATACTGCTGACTGAAGGGCTGCTGCTTTGGGTTTTGATTGCCGTTTTTGTCGCAGAGGTTGTGTGTTAGCTTCCTGCCGATGACTGGATGCGGTCCTGGAATATTGTTTTGCTGATAATCAGGAGCAACAGAGAGCCCAGACCATCCTGCCTGAGCGTCTGCCTGGGAAGGCCATTCCAGCCATCCAGCAAGGACTTTGAAGCAGCTGAGTAAAGACAGCACAAATAACCTGTTCCAGGCTGCCTGTGGGATATCATAGCAGGAGCCAAAGTGGATTTCAGGCACAGAAAGCAGAGCTTTTAATGGTTTTGTCCTTGACCTTGCTGGGAAGGAGGGAAAGTGCCCAGCTGCCCCTGGCTGCCTGATGCTTTGCGGGAGCATAATTGGCGGTGTCCATCCACTTCCCCATGAGCCAGCACCCATGTAAAAGCCACCAGCCACCACCAAGCAGCCTACGTGACAGCAGGCCTGGGTCTCCTGGTGGCAGGAGGCTGCCACAGGGTGTGGTGTGCATCAGCACCTCCTTTGTGGGCACATCAGAGTCCTCTGTGCTTATTAGAGGTCTCCGTGCCAGCTCCCTGCCTTGGTCGGTGGCCAAGAAACGTGCCAGACCTTTAGCACAGGCCATCATGTGTCAAAGGACACTACTACCAAGGACTTGAGCAGAGCATGATGTTGCCTCATGCGTTGCTAATCCCGCAGGATTTTCCACCTGTGCTTCTCCGCTCTTCACCTGCTCTTTCCCTTTGTTTCAGCACAATGTAGAGGCAACGAAAGCGAGTTTTCCTTCTCTCACCCGCTGGATGCCTGCTCACAGTCCAAAACCTCTCCCCCTTCTCTCTCTCTCTTTTATTTTCCTGATGTTTAAGGTTTCCAAGCTCAGTTGCTCGCCCACCTCCTCCTCCTCACTGCCTTCGTCTCGCAGCCAAGGGGCAGAGCTCCACCACCACAGGTGCGAGCTGTGCCAAAGGCTCAGTGTCCCATCAGGTACAGCAGACATTGCTGTCATTTCTGCCCAGCTCCTCTGCCAGTAATAAGGGCGTAAATAATGCATGAGCTGGTGCTAGATGAGGATCAAATATGCACAGCTGTTGAGTTATTATGTGGTGCCGTGCTTTCAGGTGGGTGAAAAGAACCACTTTGCAGCTACTTAGGATTTTTGTATTCTCTTCCCAGGAACCTCCATTTGAATCTGCTCACAAGATAGCATCTTAATTAGTCACAGTCCTTCATGGCAGTTCTTGCCTTGCTGGCCTTTGTTGGTTAAACAGCTGAGGGCTTCCTGGGCCAGGGGCAGAGCAAAGCCAGCGGGAGGTGGGCGATAATGGCCGTGGAGATTTCTCACTGTGGGAGGGCAAGCAAAAAAGGCTTCAGGTAAAAGGGGAGGATTTTTCCCTTCACTTTGTCTCTCCCTTCACTCAGAAATACCTGCATAACACAGCCTAAAACATCCCCCCCCCCCCTTGAGGCCTATGGTTATCCCCCTCGTTTAAGTGCGGAGGGAGGACAGTTCCTCGGAGGCGGGATGGCGGCGCTGAGGGGACGCAGCCGCCATTTTCCCCTCCAGGCCATTTGGGCTGTGCTTCATGTGCAAGTTGTCAAATTTTGTCAAATGGCAGGCACAACACGAAGCAAATCGCCTCCAAAGCTCCATCCAAATTGTCACTTTAGTGCACTTTTGTGTTCAGCTGTTACAGGGAGGCTTTTAAAAATCCTTTTTTGTCTTTGTTGGTGTCGCTGTTCAAGACGCACCAAAAGGCTGGCGACCTGCCTTCCTCCTCTCGCTCCACACACCGGTCTGTCTCCAGCACAATTGGCACACACAGCTCAAAGACTTCTCCAGCTTCTGAGACTGGGCATCATGAACAAAACTCTATGCCCAGGAAGGGCTGGAAAACACTGAGCTCGGGCTGGGAAGGCTTTGCTTTGCTTTGCAAATCAACTCAGCAGGGCTGGCTCAACCTGAAGGCAGGCATGTGCTTAAGTGGAGGGCGCTGTCAGGAAATTTCCATCCTTCCCAGGCTGGAAACTCAACAGGTAGTCGGACAGAATGCCAAAGGCTCAGAGACCATGGAGACGCCAAGTTCCCAGACTCTTTAGAGAGAGCAGATATGGCAGATTTTCCTCTGCATCCCTGAGGGGACCCCTCTGTTACACCACCCCAGCATCAAGAAGTATTACCTAGATCCTATTTACCTGTGAAAATCCCTTTTCTAACTTTGCTGAGAAAAACAAAGGTCTGTCCAGCCTCCTGCAGTTAGGTCCCATTTAGTGGCATACTTCCTTTGACAGAAGGATTTTTAAAGGTGTTTAAAAGCATTAAATTTCCGACACTCAGACAGCTTTCCAGCGTGATGTGCACCTGATTATTGCATTGAGAGTATTTGGAAATGCCAGCTGGGATTCCTTCCAGGTTTCCTCTGCTGTGCTGTGGAGTTATACTGTGCCATAATCCTTCCCATCCACACCCACAGACGTGGCCACATCCATCCCATGCTTACTGACGTACAGAATGAATAGCTATGAGTTTTATTGACATTTTTCTACAGGGTGCAACTCATAACAAAGAGATGTCCAGACATCCGATTTAGTTGCAAATTTACCACCGTCACACAGACCCTAGACCTGCAATTACGAAATGTACTGCCATAACAAATACCAAATTTCTCCAGTATGGATACTAAGAACAAGTATTCCTTTGTCATTTTTAATGGATCTTCCTTTTCTGTTAGAGCATTTTTTGAGCCCAAAGCAATAGAACTAGTCAGTAGCAAAACATTTGGATGGGAAACTGGGAATGAAGAAGAGGACAAAGGGAGGAGGCTTTTAATTTCATTTAATGAGGTCTACAAATACTTGCAGTGTCAGAAGATGAAGCAACATCATCTACATCTGGAGGAGAAAAGGAAATGGTTGTAGTTCCATTTTCAAATCCTAAAGCTTATGAAGTGACAAATGGTGTTTATCCTATCCGGAAAAAATGTTATTCTTAATTGTAATACTGTCAGTGCTGCCAGTGCTCACAGCTTCAGTGTATGTCTCTTTTGTCTCTTGACAAATGGTGTCTTTTCAAGCCCTGATTTGATTATATAGGAATCTCAACAATGCTTTTTTTTTTTTTTTTTTCTTTTCCCTAAGTTTGAAAGTACATACCGGAGCAGAACCTGAAGGTTGAAAAAGTGGAAGACCAAGAATTCACTACATATTGGCTTTTTAAAATCTCATATTTTAAAGAAAGTGTGATCATTTATTGTTTCTCTTTGCCCACTTAATAATACCACACTCTGAAACAGGAAGGTACAATATACATGGACACAAACATACCTGTCGCTTCATTTGTCACCAGTTTCTTTCTGCAAAGAATATCACTTGGTTTTGCACTTATCATATTAGTGTGTGCAATCCTTGAAATTTTTACATATCTGCCGGACCATTACATATACACAAGGTATAGGAATATGTAAGTGTGCTTTTGTTTGTTCATCTAGTTACATTTCCAGACTAGCCTGGGAATATATGGGCCGTGATACCCCAAAGAGCTTTCATGCCATAAGATTACGAGGAGAAACTTTATAAGAGACATCTAATAACGTTTTTAAAAAAAGCTGAAAGAAACTAAAAACAAACCAATAACAACAAAAATTATGTTTTGTCAGACACTATGCTTTCATATCAAGATACAGAAAAACTAGAAATGAAGAGAGCTTCCAGGAGATATTTTTCCACTATTAAAGATTGATGGGAACATCCAGGTGAATCCAGTGCTTAGGTGGAAGCAGTTGGGGCAGGTATATTGTCGTGCATATTGTCACTAGACATCAGAGAGCACTAAAGTGAGCAGCTGCCCATCTCCCTAGTGGACTGAAGATGCTGGGCACTCAGTCATGTCCACAGCAGCAGTGCTTAGGCACAGAGGTTTTCCTTTTCAGAAGCAAGCGGACAGTGCATGAGCAGGAGCAGACCTTTCTGTCCCTGGGACAGCTGCAGCCAGCTTTGTCCTGCCACGGCTGGCTTGAGGGAAAGCTGTTGTAGGATGCAGGAGTGTCTGACTGTGGGGTTTTTGCTTGAAATAGACCTCGGTCCAGTCTGCATAAACACTTTAATGCTTAACCGCATAAAGGAGTTGTCAAAACAATGGTTTAACACGCTGGAATTGGAGTATTTCTTGTAAACATTAGGCTGACTTTGTTCCTTTGCATGTGGAGGAGCCTTGCCACGGAGGAATGCAGGGCTCGTGGTCAAACTCTGGGAAAATAAGCGCAGGCAGAGAGGGGTATGCTATGGGAGCAGGTTAACACCACCTGAGCCCCTGCTAGGTGGGGTTAAGGGGGCTGACGGGTGTCTGCGGGTGCTGAGGTCTGTCTGGGGGCTCCTCTGCGGGAATACAAAAACCCGTGGGATGCTTTTGACAGATTGACTGCATTTTCTGCCCTTCGTTTCCTCCCTGCTGGGCTGGGAACTATTGCTTGGTTTGAGGATGGATGGGACACCCCACGCCCTGCTTAAACAGCCATGCACTGTGTAGGGGATGGGACAGCCAGCTCCCTGCTGGGATTTCAGAAAAAGGCTTGGAGGTGGCTGTGCTTGACCAGCAGCTGCTCCCTGTGAACTGGGTGAGGCCTCAGCCTTACAGCTACCACCAGAGCACAAGGGGTGTGGGATGCTGATGTGTGGGATTCAGACATCCAGTGGCGTTGGCAGGCCCTCAGTGCACACCAAAAATACCGAGACCAGCCAGGTATCCCCTGTCAAGTCACCTAGCTCTTGTTAACCCTCTTCGCTGCCAGTGTTGGCGAGTGTAGAAGTGTGTGGGGTCACCCAGGGCCTGCAAGGGACGTTGTGCAAGGCATGGCCCCACTGCACGAGGCACCGCGTTCCCATCAGCAGGGATTTTTCCCCACACATTTGGGATATCAGCGTGGAAGAAGCAGCAGTTTCGTACAAATCAGGTTTCCTTCACTTTTACACCAGAATAGCAAAGCAAAAGCTCCCGAGAAGCTCCTGTTCCCACAAGAGCTCTGTAGTTCAGCACAAAGCACACCCACCCTTTTCTCTGGCCTCTCTCTTTGGGATGACTCACGCAGATCTCTGCCTGCAGTCGCCTTCGATCCCTGCAGTGAGTCTGCTGTGATTCAGCCATTCTCGTTTTGAACTCCCTGAGAGCATTCAGTCAATCCCAGCTTACCGAGCTCGGAAACTAATGAAAATAACACCATGCAGTTTCCAGAGATGCTTGATATGCTTGATCCTCAGCCACCTTTCTGCTCTAAGTCGTGGTGCAGCTCCTCTGCAGGAACACCATTAACTCTCACGCTTGGTGGGACAGCAGGCGTGGGGCTGTCTGCCACTGTCTCCAGCGAATAGTTCACAGTCCAGCCGTGTGTGTTTTACCACATGCTGGGATGAAATAGGGGACAAAAACCTGAATACGACCTTGAAACGTGTGCTTGCAGCCCAGAAAGCCAGCCGTAGCCTGGGCTGCACCAAAAGCAGCGTGGCCAGCAGGGCGAGGGAGGTGATTGTCCCCCTCTGCTCTGCTCTTGTGAGACCCCACCTGGAGCCCTGCGTTCAGCTCTGGGGCCCCCAGCACAAGGACATGGACAGGTTGGAGAGAGTCCTGAGGAGGCCACAAAGATGACCAAGGGGCTGGGGCCCCTCTCCTGTGCAGACAGGCTGAGGGAGCTGGGGGTGTTCGGCCTGGAGAAGAGAAGGCCCCGGGCAGAGCTTACAGCGGCCTGCCAGTGCCTAAAGGGGGCTGCAGGACAGCTGGGGAGGGACTCTGTGTCAGGGGGTGTAGGGATAGGACAAGGGGGAATGGCTTTAAACTAAAAGAAAGTAGATCTAGGTTACATATTAGGAATAAATTCTTTACTGTGAGGGTGGTGAGGCCCTGGCACAGGCTGCCCAGAGAAGCTGTGGCTGCCCCATCCCTGGAGGTGCTCCAGGCCAGGCTGGATGGGGCTTTGGGCAGCCTGGGCTGGTGAAAGACAGTGGGGTTGGAACTAGATGGTCCTAAAGGTCCCTTCCACCCCAAACCATTCCATGGTTCTTTGATACTATGAAAATACATGACGTGGTACCTACTTGTAGAAATAGTTGGGAATATGATTTTAGTGGTCAGATGGCGTGGGGCTGTCACTGTTGGCCCAGAGAATCGTGGCCTTCCACCAAAGCAGGGTGCCCTGTCTGAAGCAGGAAGCTACAAAATTAGGAAAGATAAAGGCTCAGCATTTCCAAAGATGCTCCGTGTGCGGAGCAGGTGTGGCAGAAAGTCCTCTGCTTAGACCTGGAAATTTGAGAGAGGGCCATGTCTAGGGGCTCAAGGACAAGTTTGAGTGGAGAAATGATACAACGGGGATCCTGAGAAGGGCAATGGACTAGGGAATGACCAGGGAAATGTCTCTATAGATCAGCTGGCAGAAAAGGCCTGGTTCTTTGCAGCAAACAACAAAACCAGAAACTTGAACAAGGCAATAAGCTGCTGTAAATGGGAAATGAAGGAAAAGGAAAAAAAAAAAACAACCACAGCAACACCACCGGGTTCTGTCGATCAGGAAGTTCCCCCGGGTTTAGCAAAAGGTTGGAGAAAATAGGGGATGAGGAAAGACTTGTTGTGGGGAAGCCTGCCAACTGAGCCGTGATGTTATGGTAAAAATCCTGTGCGGGGGCTTGCGCAAGTATCGGGAGGCAGTTTTAAAAATTCCAGGGAAAAGGGAAACCAAAGCAGCAAGATCCAGCGAAATCTCTCTTCCGTCTGCCTGTGTTAGCAGTAAGCTAACTCGAGTCACAAACGAAGGCTGTTTGTGTGCAGGATTCAGCAGGCTACCTTTTAATTTCCAGGGAGAGGCTTTCCAGCGCACATCTGTGAACCATCTCCGAAGCCCTACAGTGAAAACAGGAAAGATGAATGATGACACTAACCAGTGAAACAAAACAAAAGGCAAAAATACCCAAAGACGACCAAAAAAAAAAGCCCCGTTTGGAAGGAAACTCAACACAAAGGTTTCCCCCAACCTCCTTGTTGTTGTTTTTTCTCCTTAATACACTATGAAGAGCACAAAGGGCATACGTAGGATTTCTTTCCCTTTGGGACCCGACTGCAAACCACATAATGGCAAAAGACGCTCAAATAAGTTGGCCAGGAGGCTGGAGCAAATGCCTGGCCCTAATGGAAATGCCTCAGCCCCGTTATTGATCCCAGGACCTCTGTTTCTTCTCAAGGAAAGCTCCAGCTCTCCAGCACACACAGGGAACTGCTGCTTTAGATTGTACCAGCCTTTCCTCTCCGCTTTCGAATTACAAAGGACACTTTCTGTGGTCCGTGGTGGTTTAGGATCCTCACGGCCTAAGGAAGCTTTCTGAAAATCCAAATCCAGTCTGTTCAACTTATCTCCATCCGTGTTACCGCCCTCAAGGAGCTGTGGCAGACTGATGAGGCAGGATTGCCCCTTGTGGATGCGGAGGTGACTCTTTTTCCTTTGTCCATGTGTCCTTACGGCTCTGCTGCCACCGGGGGGATGGAAATCAGGCTCACCGGCCTGGTGCCTGGTCCTGCTTCCTCTGTTTGCTATACAAAGAGCTATTTGCTATCAGTGTTTGCAAGGCTCAACACACCTTTTTTAATTCCTTTATAAAGGATTTATAAACTTTACCCAATATTTTAATACAGTATATATATATTTTTAAACAACATCTAGGTTGCCTTTTCCCTCTTGCTTTGTGGACTGCCCCTTCTAAGTTACCTATTTACTTATTTTAAATATCTCATGTTCATAAGACCATTGTGAAACTCCATATCCACGTGCGGGATTCACTTGGGGCGTTCTCTCCCATTGCAACACCGACCTAACGGTGCTGTGGTTGTTATCACAGATCTGCTCGCCCATTAACGCCTCCTGAGGTGGGTTCCCTGCACCGCTCCAGACCAAATGCGGGATAGCAGCTCTCTGTGGCTTCTGTGGGTAGGTTTGTGTTGGTGTCGGTGTTTGTTTTTGAAGAAGCAGTCATAAAATCATAGAATCTTAAAATGGTTTGGGTTGGAAGGGACCTTAAAGATCATCTGATTCCACCCCCTGCCGTGGGCAGGGACACCTCCCACCAGCCCAGGCTGCCCAAAGCCCCATCCAGCCTGGCCTTGAGCACCTCCAGGGATGGGGCAGCCACAGCTTCTCTGGGCAGCCTGTGCCAGGGCCTCACAGCCTCTCTGGTGAACTCTACCAGTGTTGGATCACCCTCGCATTAAGACTTTTTTTTTCCTAATATTTAAATGGACTTTCCTGTATTTCAGATTGTGCCCGTTGCCTCTCGTCCTTTCACTAAATATCACTGAGAAGAATTTGGCTCTGGCTTCTTGGCTTGCTCAGGAGGCATTCAGGTAAGGGATGGTTTTATAGATGCTAACTGCGGTGATGGAGTTTTTGGAGAGCTCAGCACAGCCTGATAGGTTTTTAATTCATGACAGTCCTGTTCCTTGTAAGAAACCCCTCTATTTAGCATAAATAAGACTGCATTTGAACTAGTGTGCCCAGTCTGGGCTCCTAGTAAAAGAAAGACACTGACAAATTGGAGAGAGAGCAGAAGAAGGTCACCAAGATGGTCAAAGTGCTGCAGCACGTGAGGCACGAGGAAGGGATGAGAGAACTGGGTTTGTTTAAGCCTGGAGAAGGCTGAGGGAGCATCTTTTCTCCATCTACACCTACCCAATAGGGCTTTACGTGGTTGCTGCAAAAGGACAGTAGATGTGGCTACAAGTTGCAGGAGAAATTCCGTGTGGACGTAAGTAAAAGATCCAAGCAGGGCATTTAGTAGTGGCTCAGGTTGCCCACAAATCAGCTGGAGTTACTAAAAACCCAGCTGATCCAGGCCCTGAGAACATGAGGTGACTTTGAAATTAGTCATGCTTTGAGCAGTCCTTCCTCCACCCCTAGCTTCTGGCGTACCTTTCCCTGGAAGCTCACCCGTAACTCGTGGCAAGGTAATTGCCTTCTCTGGGCATCAGCATTTGTGAACGCCTCGTTTCATGACCGGCCAGTGCACAGAACACCTTTAATGATGCAGCTCTCTGCTAATTGAACGAGTTTGGGATCTCCTGGTGCCTCGCAGCATCTGGAAACAAAGCAGAGTGCCCTTCAGGGCAAGAATATGTCCAGGACGAATAACTCCTCCACTACAAGGCAGGATGGAAAAGACTCCAGAACAAGCACCAAGACATTGCTCCTTCGCAGGCGAGCTAATCCCTGCTTTTCCATCCTTTCATGTAATCCGCCCACCACAGAAAGTTGCTAACAAGGACTTGGAAAGTAAAATGTGCATTAAATGAATGGGCTTGGCAGAAGGAACATCTGTTTGTGAGTAACTTCTTGTTCCCTACATATGATAATGGTTATGGATTAGCGTACAGAGTGCTGAACTTGTTTACAACGCCTCGGAACTGTATGTTTTGAATCATTAATAAGGAATGTTTTTAAATGCAGGATTTCTCATCAATATGAGTGTTGCTGATTTTTTTTTCCCCTCCCTAAATAGGTGCAATTCAGTTTGCAAATTAGATATCAGCCAGCTTTACATAATGTCGCTCTTTCCACAGCCAGAGAGATCAACGTTTTTATCATCATCGCAGCCTGTTCTGGTTAACATGTTAATATTTGGGACAGCCAACAGGTGAAAGCAGAACCATTTTAAGGTGAGCTCTCAAAGACATTCCAGGTTTAATCTGCCACGATCCCGAAGGGAGTCGGGAATGTTTGCTGGGAGGGGGTGGGTCTGTTTGCTTAAAACAATCCTGGGGAACAAAGGAATGAAATGAGATTATCAATAGCTCAGAAAATATGGATTTACACTTCTTTCTCCTTGCATTTTACCATACTCTTCAGGCAGGCCAAACCTTTCTACTGTGGGGTTTTGCCTTTTAAAGAACTAAAGAGAACTTTTTTAGTGAAGCATGCCTGTGTAAATCCCGGCTAATCACTGCACTGACTTCAGCTCTGGCCAGCATTAAAGGCAGATTTGCAGCGGGGCGGATTTGCTGCGCTCCCTGCACGCTGCACATGGCATTTGCTCGTTTCCTTCTGTCAGCTCCGCACGGCGTTGGCCCTGCCTTTGGGCTCGTTTTCTCTCGCTTGTAATGTGAGCCCCCCAAACGCGGCCACTCCTGCGTGTGGCTGGGAGGTCTGCATTCCAGCTCCCCGTTGGAAACCCGTCAGAGCTGGGAGCGAGAATAGTCCATGACATATTCCAGTCGGAATGCCTGTTTTAAAGAGCCTTTGGACACGCTCCAAACACAGCAAGTGCGGGACGGGGGAATCTGATTTCACCCCTAATGCAAGAAATATTCATGTGAAAACTTCCCTTCCACAGAGGAGATTGCAACAGCAGTTAAAAGGCGTAATTAGCTTTTTTTCTGCTGCTATCTGATTTTGATAAAGACACCACCACCACGCAGAACACCACACCCACCTCTAACCACGTTCACGCCCTGCCAGGGCTCGGCTAACCTGGAGGGAGCTGGTGGTGTGGGGCTGTGTGGCAGAGAAGATACTCAGGAAGGCTTGGGGATAGCCGGGCAGGTTTGTCAGACAAGACAAAACAAGACAAGGCAAGGAAAAAAAATAATAAAAGATCGCTAGAAAATCCACATGGCTGTATTTTGGATTTCTTTTTGTTACTTTCCCCACTGCAGACCTGGTGTGCATGACCCTAGCTGAGATCCCTGAGGAGGAGAGCCCCGGACGGCTGCCCGCCAGGATGGCCTCTCCAAAACAAGCCTTCGGCCACCTTCCCACGAGAGGACGTTGCTCACCAAGCAACCACCCCATCTCTACCTTCAGTTCTCAAGGAAGACCTACAGGAAGTAAGCCTGGGGGATAATATTCACCTCTGCTGGCTACTGAAGTTCAGCAGCTCAGCAGAGATGTTTGTCATCCTGCAACGTTTCACATTTCATTCACTTTCTAATCCCTCTCTGATGACCTCAGGTGCTCCCTACCTGGTGCTGTCCCCACCAAGGACATCGCCTCTCTCCTTGCACCACCCTCTGTGGTCCACAGGCATCCTTAGATTTCTTTTAAAGTGATTTTTATTAAAAGTAAGGTGAATCCAAAGCAATTGCTCCCCATCTGTTGCTTCTACATTTGCTGCTTCTGTCTCAGACCTGTAAAAAACCTGTTTGGCCAGAGATTTACATGCAGCTTGTGAGTCTAATGAAAAATGAGAGCTGCAGTCCTCTCCTTGCCTGTGTCCTTAGAGCTATTACCACATAAATGAGTGGTTGGACATCGCCACTTCCAATCATTACAGAAGGACTCAGGCTCCCTTCTGGAACCAAGCAACTCGCAACAAAGGCAGAGCGATTCCAGGGCTATCTCTGGTGGTTTGTGCGAATCAAAAAGACACGCAGACACAGCAGAGAGAGAGGAGATAGCAAGGAAGGACAGACAAACAGAGAGCTCTTCACAGCAGGAAAAATCCCCCCCCCCCTCCACCCTAGTGCAGACTTTTGGCTGAAAGATAATGCCTTTGTTCCCAGCTCCAAGATGCTGTCACTCCTATTTCATTTCTTCTGCTCTAAAAGAAACAGACTTCTCGCATACTTGGGAAATGAAAGGGATTGCATTAAAAACCTGTTTATTGTTATTTTTTTCGTAGCAGAAACTGCCTGCGGGGTCCCTCCCTTTGGCCAACACTTTGACAGAAAGCAGTAACAGTCCTGTGAACCAGGCTGATGTGTTACATGCAGCCTGCTCAGCCATTATCCACCCAAGGGAAGGAGGAACAAGTTGCACTGGGTGGATGCTGGGGCGTTTGAGGAGAGGCTGTCAATATTGGAACTGAGCAGATGGTCGAGTTTCGGTGAGTTTGCAGATCAGCGCCTCCAGGCACCTTCTAAGGGTGTCCCTATAGGTCAGAGCCTGCTTTGGTTATAAGCCTGAGAGGGCCTCTTGCAAAGATTAGATCTTGTCTAGGGGTATTTGCACAGTAAGAAAAATTGCGAACTGAAAGATAAAAACATTCCAGCCCGTCTTCCAAAAGCAGGGCTGCGTATCAAAACGTTACACGCTATCCATGAAGAACATTTTTAAAAGCTCAAGAAGATTTCCACGCAACAGCTCGAGAAGAATAGCCCATCCAGATGGACCTCAAGTTGTCCTGCATGTGTAACTACCCACAGGTACAAAACACAAAATAATAAGGCTGTTTTGCAAAAGAGTGGAAGTTTGAAAGTTAAACACTTTGAGTAAGACCATCTCTTCCAAGGCTGACTGCTCAATAATCTAGACGTGTGAGTAAGAAATTCAAATGTCTTCAGCTCTGCCTCACTGCAAGGCGTTGGCTTCTTCTCAGGTGAAGACCCCAGCGTTAGAGACGTGAAATTGGGCCACAGGAGAGAATAACTGCACCTAAACCAAGCCCGATGACAGCCGTCGCAGCGGCAGAGCTGGCTGTGCAAACGTTGGGTACTTTGTCTCTCTTGCTGGAGCTGCAGGCAGGTCTAAGTGTTGTTGTGGGACTTCCCGTGTCATCGCCACGGGTTTATCAGAAATGCTGCTCTTATCTCTGTGAGATAAAACCATTTATTAAGGCCTACAGTGTAATGACTAGCACCCCACAAACTGCGTAGGACTTCTCGTGTGCGATTCCTTTTGAAGCCTAATGATTTATTAAGAGGAAACGCCGAGGCTGGGGGGACGGAAAGCTGTGACTGAGCCAAGGAGACCCCTTTGTCTGCATCCAGGCAGAGGCAGGAGCAGGCTCCTTCAGAGGCTGTGCACCTGGAATGCAAACACAGATAAGAGCAGCTCCAAAACCCAGTGAAGAATGGCAGCCTGCTGCTCGCCAGCACCACACGACCAGGACGGGCCAGTGGTGAACTCCAGGAGCCAAAAAGGCTTTCCTGTGCACGGAGAGCATTTTAAAGGCTCCCTCTCATGGTCTGAGAGCTCGCAGGCTTTGCTAGAGCGATTTCCAAACTTCCCTTGCCTGGTTTGAGTACAGTGGCCCTGTTCAGGGAAGCAGTGCTGTTTTTTATTTCTGGAGCACTTTCTGAGGAAAGATGTTTTTAGCAGCCTGGCAGGGACTCCTCCCCTCTCAGCACCACGAGAGGATGCCCTGGGGGCACTGATGGCTGGGGACAGGACGTGAGAAACCAGAGAGGGCAGTGGGATCCAGAGAGCTCAGCAGGGATCCAGGCAGGGATCTCGAACAGTGGGATTGTTACTGAGGACCTCCAGGAAGGCTTTTGTTCCCTTGGTTGAAGGCAGCTGTGCAGCAGGGTGTGTTTTTAACCCTGTGTTAGGAGTAACCCTTTCTCTGTGGGTTTTGATGGGGTTACATGGCTGCTCTGCCGTGTAACTCCACGGAGAGTAACAAAGGGCAGTGAAGAAATGCGATGCAGTCCCAAGGAAGGGCTGTAAGGAGCCACATCCTGAGAATTTGCAAGGTGGTTATGGGAAGCCAAGTGCTCTGAGGCTCTCTGGAAACTCCCAAACGCCCCTGTGATGGCAAGGGGCAGCTTCAAGCCTTCTTGGGCCTCCCCCAAATGCCAACCAGCTAAAGTCAGCCCATTTCTCCTTCCAGTGACATTTTAACACCGGAGATTTTGTAGAAGGCACTTTGTCAGCTCTGTGCTAGATCTTCTTTCTGCAGCTGGTCACTAGAGAAAGCGATGGTTCCAACCCTCCGACCCACCCAGCATAACCTCTCTGGCATTCACCAAGCAATTTGGGAACTAGATGAAAAGTCTTAGCAATGTTCAAGACAACGTAGCCTAACAGTGAAAGCTAACACACAGCAGGGTGGCGTGGCTCTGGCTGTTCCACATCCTCTCCCTAAATACTCTGCAATTACTCGCAGCATAAGAATCCCTTTTCCCCTTGGTTCCCGTTTTGCTGTCACCGTTACTCGCAGCACAGCTGTGCCCACACCTGGATGTCTGGTGGCACGGGTTGCTCTCTGGCAGCAGTGGCCAAAACCTGCTGGGGCTGCTCACGACTGCAAGGAAAGATTAAAATGGGAAGATAAAATGTTAAATTCTCAGCTGAATGCAGTCTGGATTCAGGTGAAGGAGAGGCAGTAGGAATGACAAGGGCCATTTTTTTTTTTAACCCATGTTCATCTCTTCAGACTTGGCTGACAGGGTGATGTCCTAGGCACCTTTATGCAGCTGAGAGCATTTTTTTAGCTGTAACTGGCAAAAGGGGTGGTGAAGAACCAGCCAACAAGGATTTCATGAGATACTTCAGACAGATTTACACCTCTTTGCACTCTTTGAATGATACAAAGAAGGTAAGGGCCACAGTTTTTCATCACTGAAATGATTTGTTCCTGTTAGCTGCTCACAGTCTGCTCCAGAATTGAAGTTAACACTGTCTCTCCTGTCACACATTACAACACCGCAGTCACAAGATGGACCACATGAGCTGAAAGCCTGAACTCTTCTTGCTTTTTAATGTGGGAAGTCACTGGTCAGCTCAAGGGCAATCATTACTGCATGAGACACAAAAGCTGATCTCCCTAGGGATGCATTTCACATTTCAGAGGTGTTAATCTCAAGATACCGCTCAGCTTCCAGCCCCAGTAACTTGCCGTGTCTTCACAACTTCCTTCTCTTTCAGAAATTCAGCAGCTGCAATTTGAGTGAGATTTTTCTTTTTGTTCTAAATGTGCTGTGTGGTTCCGCACCATGGGGACCACATAGACCTGGTCAGACAATTCCAACTACGTTATTTTCCCCACAAAAATGTCTCATTTTCCCTTTTTGGAGATATTTGTTTCCTGATAAATATACACTGTGCCAGGGAAAGTGGGGGGAGGCCAGCACCTTCTGGTCCGAAGATCAGGCCCCTCTTAGATGAAAGAATTCCAAGTTCAGGTTCAATTAATGGTTGATCACCAGACAAGCAGCTCATCTTTTCTCACGTCCTTTTAGAAAAAACAAAACCCAAACCAGACAAAACCCGGAAAGGCCTCGGTGTTGACCTACGAGAAGAATGCAAAAACTCTAAAATCTCAACTGTTTTCATGGGATGGCACGAAAAGCATTTATTTTAGGTCCCTCTCAATCAGCTGGTTTCATGTGAGAAGCGACAGCTTCCAGTGGGGCTGACCCTCCCCTTAGCACCCCTTCCCCTTAGGATCGGGGTCTTTTCTTTCCCAACTGATCCATTCCTAACAGAGCCGGACAGAGGGAGGGTGATGGGAAAATTGCACTCAGAGAATGCTTTTTGCAAAGAAACTGAGGAAAACTTACTGAGAAGGCTCCGCTGAGCTCAGTGACAGCTTTCCAACAACCCAACTCAGGGAACTACTTGAGGTCTGAGGAGGCAGGAAAAGGCCACAGCAAACAAGTTCACAGAAGAGCTATTTTGAGCCAAAAGAAGTCTGTATCTTCCCACACAGCAACTGCAAGTGTCAAAGCTACTGAGTAGCCTGCTAAGTTGCTTTGGCTATCTGAATGAAGATGGGCGTTATCTGAAGAAGGGAAGTTTGAGGAAAAATAGCAGGAAACACTGCCTAGAAAGCCTTATTTATTTTTTTTTGAATAGCTCAATTGTAAAGCAACATGGCAACAGGGGGAGAACCAACCCTACTGGACAGACGCTAGACACAGCGCCCGAGGCGTTACTAGAATGCACTCGGGGATGATGGGGATGTGGCTGGTCATAAAAGCCCACACAGAATGAAAGCTTTGTAAAATACAGCTTTGCAGTACGCACCAGGGGGTGTATCTTAGGGTGGGAAAGAGTTCCTTGCTTTTGCCATTGGGACAGAAAGACCTGAGAGGGTCATGGCATACTGTGTGGTGACAATCCTCAGAGCAAACCTTGTACTTGAGGGCTGCATAGTGCAAGTGATGGCTGTTATTTAATACTATTGCTAACATTTTGGTGATGTTTTAAAAATATAAGCCAAAAATGAAGGGCATGCTTTGGAAGAAATCCGCAAGTTCGTTGTAAGTTAATGCCACAAACAGGTCGAAGTAACTTTTGGGGCAGAAAATGAAAATTGTCCATACAGCACAGTGCTGCATGTGCATGCTTTTAGAAGAATGAGGAATACTGAGGTCAGCTTTGTTGTCTGAGCTTTTCATTCTGTGTTGCATGAGGAGCATCATGTCTCGTTAGGCCCAGTGCTCTCTACAGCAAATACCTTGCTGCCTTCTGCAAACTGTGGCTTGGGCACCTGGTGTCAGCTGGTATCTCTCCGGAAACAATTCACTTCCTGGTGCACCTCCTATCAAAGACACACAACGTTTATCACTGTTATTATTACTGAGCTTTGCCATCACCAATCTCATCTCTAGTGTCCTGCGGGGATTAACACTCGGGGATGTCTGAACGACACAAACTGGTCCATCTCGTAGCTGGGGATCGCTGAGCTGCAGGTGATTTACCTTTGAGAAATGGTGAATCAGACACGTTACAGTGCTGGGAAGACGTTGTACAAAGGAAAGAACCAGGAGAACACAGAGAAGTGTGGAGTCACTGCTTTCAGTTAAACAGGTATTTAACTCCGGAGTAACCCCATCAACTCCGAGTCTGTTCGCTTCCTGTTTGCCTAATCTGACTTTGACAGAATTGGCCCGATTTTCCATGCTTTACTTCCTTTTTCCTGGCTTCCTTTCTCAGCACACACCAGCCAGGTTTAGTCTACTCACGTCCATGTTTACATCCTTTCTGTATCTGACTCGTATTTCTCTCGAACATACAGTCATGCACGTGAATACCACCTCCTCACAAAATCTTGTTTTCACACACCCCGCTGTCTCGGTGTTACAAAGCTCCCTTCATACCTGTTACATCTTTGTTTTCACAGTAACTATAAAGATCCCCGAAAAAGGGGGATGGGAGAAGTTCTTAAAGAAAAAAAAAGGTCAAACCTCAAGCTCTATTGCCACTAGCTAGAATGGGAGCCATTTCCTCTCAAGAACCCAGTACTTGCAAGGGCTCTGGAAGACTGTTGTGATGATAATCTCATGCACATCAGCCTTTCTGAAACTACTCTGTGATTTACAGAGTCTGCGCTGGCCTTTGTGCTCGGTGGAGAAAAGATACCTGGCAGGTAAATTAAGCAAACAGCTCAGAATTTATGTTTTCCCTGTTTAATACACATGAAGTACACTTTCAGGATAAGATCATTTTCTCGCAGAAGGGCCTTCAGAGTAATATAAATGATCAATGAGCACAGAAAGTAGAGACAAAGTCACTGAAAACTCATGAGGCAGGGTGCCGGTAGAGTGGGGTGAGGGAACTACAGAATTGAATTTTTATTTTTCAAAGAATCTGAATTCAGTGTTCCCAGTGAGGCAGTTATTAATCCTTCCCTGAATTGTACGGCCTTCTACTTCGTGTAAATACAGAAGGATGCACCTATTCTAGTTCATTTAGACTTTCTGCTTTCTGCTCTGCGGAGATGGCTGACCCACCCTCCCAGCCCTAAGGAGAGCTGGCTGTACCTTCATTTGCTTTCCAACACACTGCTCTGAAGAATTTTCCTCCTTCCAGGACTTGGTCCTCAAACCAGCCCATTATTAAACCTCCTGGACACCTTAATTTTTGCAATACGAAGGAGACACATGCAGTGTTTAAAGTTAAAGGTGTTGCACGCAGAGCATTTTAATCAATATTTAATTTAGCCATCCTCACCAAACAGCGAAGCTCTGTGCATTAAGAATGATTTTGCACTTTTTTTTTGCAGGCAGTTTTTAGGAACGCAAGCACTGCTGCTGAATTCCAGCACATCAGTACCTGTGCCTGCAAGGGCTGAGGGAACAGGCTGTAGACCTGCACCGTGCACTTGTTATGGTAATTTTTCTTAAAATTGCTTAGAAAAGAATAGAGATTATTAAACTTTAGATTCATCCCTTCCAAAACCTAAATTTATTTTGCAGTTGCAGAGAGCTGAGCGACCTAAACTGAAAGAGCTTCTGGAATGGCTCAGTCTGTTCATCAGTATAGTTCAACCAAAGCAGTGTCTCTATCATCTAGGCTTGCAAAAGCAGGCAATTACCTCATTTTAGAACTGGCTCATTAAAAATAATAATAAAAAAAAATCAAACCCAGCAACCTAGTCTTGGCAGAGCGCAGGAGTTGGTCTTTGACACGGGCTGTGCAGCTGGGTGGCTCTGATAAAAATCTGCCGGAGCTTGTGATCTGTGACTGCACAGAAATTTGTTGGTTTACAGCTTGTACAAAGTCCTGGAAGAGAATTTGGTGATTAAAAAAAAAATAAAATGTTAATCTTGTATTTAGAAGAGGAATCTACACTTTTAATGGGTTTTAAGAAGCTATAGTCTGCCACGGACAGGATTTAAGCAATGTAAGTTTACCAATCTCTTCCCCATTCAGAGTAACTGTCATTCAGGATTCCCGGCCTTTTGTGTTTCTATCATTAATTACACCCAGATATTTATATTCATGGAACAGCAAAGACAAAACCCCCTGAATAAGTTACTTGTTCTGAGTTAGCTGCCCAGCTAAAGCATGGAAATCTCTCCGATGAACTAATGAGCAGCTCATATCCCAAAATATTTTTCTGGACTGTGGATCGCTGGAGAATTGCCCGCAATTCATACAGCTGGAAAGGGAAAGGAATGGGTTTGTTTATTGGACAGCACTGTCAATCTGTGCCGGATATCTGGGTGCACCATGGGCCTCGTGACGATGAGGAGTGGCAATTTCAGAGCCCAAAGCTGGAGTCATGTCAAAGCTTCAGTGGAGGTACTCTGGATTTACGGCGGGGAAAGTGAGGTTGGAATCTGGACAACTAAGGGGCCGGTAAGTCCTCTTCTCAGCCTTCTTCTCCTCCCAAGAAAGACAATGAAGCTAATTAAAAAGGATACTGGCCTGAAAGCAAAGTGAAGTGGCTGTTGCAGACAGTTACCATCGCACACAGCGTTCTCATAAAGAACAGGGAGTTTCCACCTGGGAAATTCCCTCAAACTCTATGTTTATCCTCATGAAAGTCGAGCAGGCGGCCAAGTAAGGGAATGCAAAGGACTCAACTGCTCTAAATGAAGATGAGCCTTTGATTGGAGAGAGAAAAAATTCTCTATTTTTAAATTTAACAATCAAGAAGTGACATCACTGAGTGGTCCATGGGGCCAGTGGAGGCTAAGACATAAACACCCGACGAGAGATGTCCAGGTTGTTCACACTTGACCTTTCCCCAAGCCAGTGCAATAAAATCTGTGGTAAAGGACATTTTATGAAGCACAACACAAAAGAAAACAGAAACAACAAAGCTTACACAGGAGCTCCAAGCCTGGCTGCTTACAGCTCTTGTAGCTCTGAGAACTCTTCAGCCTGCTTCCATGCGAGACTCGTCTCTGATGTTGCATGAAAAGCTCCACCAAAATCAAGGCAATCTCCCTAACAATCACATCATGTTTGCTTTTAGAGGGAAGGAATGTTCTTTTAGCTAGCATAAATTTCTTAGTCAGACATCCCGAATCATAAATATTAATAATTTTACCACCACACACAGAGGACTTGTCCAGCCGAAATAAAGCCTCATCAAGCACGACCTGCCATCAGGACCTTGTGTTCCCTTTTCTCTTTTGTGTTCCCTTTACTCTTCCTCCCTCTTGTTTTGGGAGTTGTTTCTTGATTGCTTTTGCTCCCCCTACCTCCTGAATTTCCCCGATCTCTTCTTTCTGGATAACCACAAACTATTTCCCTCCTCCATGGCTGCAAGGATGTTTGGCACCAACCCGTATTGCACAGGACCTGGTGCAGGCAAGGGCCAGGTGAGAATTGAACGAGACCTTTGAGACACGATCCTGGGTGAGTGCCTGGACCGGCAATCCAGGAAGCAGAATAATTAAGACTTGGAAATGCTGCAGTAAAGAAAGAAGCCCCCTTTTAAAAGTTAATCATCACCCTGGGGAGATTTGAATAGCTGTGGGGTGGGAGCACTCAGAGCAAAGTAACTCCACAGCTCGTCCAAGACATGGCTGGAGAGCTCTCCCCTAGCTTCATGCACACACAGGTGCAACATCTGGCCTGACTTCTGCGACTGGGTGCTGGATTTAGGACCTGGCCATCAAGTGCTGTCGTTAAATGATGTGCTAGGGGTAGTGAAATGTCACTGAAGACTTTCCAAAGCTCTGAGGCTGTAGCTCTTACATCCTGTTGCTGCCAGACTTGTTTCCAGAATGAAAACTGATTCCCTGCTCAGCAGGGAAATGTGAGAGCCCCTACATCCACCAGAAAGAAGAAAGGGAAGTGCCGTGGTCATAATCCTTCCTACTCTGCCGACTCTGAAGCCAAGCCAGAGGCACTGACCTCAAGAATGTGTTTCTTAAAAACGTCAGGAAACTCCAGACACCTGGCTCGGCTTCTGTATTTTTGTCTTCTTCCATTTCCATTACATCTTGATGAAAACAGGGAGGTCTTCAGTACTTCACCACGATAACGAATCTCAATCATCTCTGGGCATCAGCTGCTCTTGCCCACAGCCACTGAACCCAACGGGACTTCATGCACGGGTGCAGGAGTCTCAGCTGGTGAGTGATGACAGATCAAAGCTTTTGTCTGCAATTCATGCGTGCCTGAGGGTGCCGAGGAAATAACAGGAAGCAACAATTAGGTTAATAAATGACATATCAAGGAATATACATGCCTTTGTCATTAGATTACGCATAGCACATATTGGGTGCAATTAACACAATTCACGTACAAAAGCCTGCAAGCGACCAGTTTCGGAGCTTTACACGTATTAATGACAACATCACTCAAAGATTTATAAGTTATGCTGATTTTATTGGTGGGGAAGGAGAGGTTAAGCAGGTTTTCTAAGGCCACACAGCAAGCAATTGCTTGGCTTTATAACTCCCCAATCTGCCTCCTGCTCCATCCAGCAGGCCATGCTGACTTACTGCGGAACGCATATTTCCAGCAAACTCTTCAGGGACAAGAGGAATCTAAGGAACAAAAGGTGCAGATAAAGAAACAAATGTTTTCTGCCATTCAAAAACCTCGAGCCATCATCCGTTTAAGTTGTCACACTCACCAGCAGGTTAGCTAGGAGTTAGTCAGGAGTGCAAGAATAACACAAGGGAGATTTTGCTGACAGTGCTTCGAGCAAAACTGCAAGTCAGACATAACAGCTTTATGCCGTGAGACTGCCAGAAGAAAGAAAATGGAATATATCTGCGATTTCAAAGGAAGTTTATTGAGATTTATCGCAAGATAGCTTTAATATTCATAGAATCCAGGACTGTTCTCTTCCATAGAGATCCTGGCAACCACAAGACTGTAAGAAATCAGCAGTGATGCTGCTATCCCACCTTCTGGGAGACTATTTCTACACTACTCTGCTATGTTACATATGGCTGCTCCTCAGTTTTGGAGCAATTTGTATGTACAAATCATCAATTTAAATGTTAACTTCTCCTAAAGGTGACATATTTTCAGAAACCTGAGAAAATTAAATGGAACAACTGACCCCCCAGTTTCAAAGACCTTTCGAGTCAGACAGTAACCAAGATGAGCGTGAAATAAAGTGCTGAGTACGTGACAATACTATAACCAGACTGCCTGGCATCCAGCTTTGTAGTGGGAATAGAGTTCATTTCCATTCTGTAAGGGGTTTCCAGCCATAAAAAGTCTGTTTCCTTTTCTAGGTGAAGGGAAGAGAGCTGTCCCACCTGACACAATGCTCTGCACAACCAGAATGGGATTGCAGAGGCCCTAACACACAGAGATTAAGCTGCGAACAGCCCGCTCCACATCCCCTCCCCTGGCTGTATCCAATTCACGCTTGCATAACTGAAGTCATGGAATAAATCCCGACCTGGGATTGCTGGCAGATTCTAATTTAAGTACTGACAACAATCCTTCTTGTGCATCGGGAGAGGCTGAGATTCAAGCGACAAAAAAGTATCAGCAAGCAAAAAAACAGCAGGGAATAAAGAATTGAACGGCCTTACTTGAACTTGGCTTTGGGTAAAGTCAAGCAGCTGAAAAAGCGCCCGATCCAATACCCAAATATAAAAAATAGATGCAGAAATCACATATTCTGATACTTAATTTAGAACCTGACATTCTAAACTTACTCCGTGCGTCAAGTCAGAACCAGACACTGCTTGTGCTACACAGCAGCATTGCAGAAATGCAGACTTCCAAGCCCCAGTACAAATAAACATCTTAAATGATGTTACAAATAATGTTCCCAATAAAAATCTTATCAGTTTTAGTCAAGAGGAAAAGCTCCAGCTCTGCATATGCTTCTTGTTACAAAACTGGGAATGTTTTTCTCATTTCAAGAGCTCTGGTAAAATGACACTTAGATATCTGTGTCTGGAAGAATGAAAATGAAAACATTTTCCCCGAAACTGTTCTTCTTGCCTGCAGTATGTCCACGTCTGCCCAGTTTTCCTCAGAAATATCTGCAGTTTCTAAGGAAGTTGCTAATCTCTCTCTCCGATTCTTTCCCCTTACTTTTTTTGATCCATTACTTTCAGCAGTCTGCCTTCACGTGCCACAAAGCTGCATCGAGCCTCAGATCCTGAGTTAGTAAACTTTTGGAGAATGCTTCTTAAATAGAACAGAACATCTCGAGTTGAAAGGAACAAGGATCACTGAGTACAACCCCCGGCTCCACACAAGATGACCTAAAAATTAAAGTAAATGTCTAAGAGCACTGTCCAATGCTTCTAACTCTCATGGGCTTGGTGCTGTGACCACTACCCCGGGGAGCTTGTTCCAGTGCCCACACGACTTAGTTTGGTTTAGTGAAGGTACCAAAAGAATCAAATATATCACCAGAGAAAGGAAGTAAAACTGAAACCGAGGCTCATACAGCAAGGTTAGCTTCTTGCGGCGTTATTACAGGAAAGTGTAAGTGAAAAACACGAGTGCCACTGCCAGCTGTGAACTGGTGACCTGGAGCTGACTGATAACCCACTCTTCAAAATGGGAAATCTTCCCCGCCACAGCACAGACAAATGGGGACACCTGGTAGAGTAGCGCGGTTCCAGTAAGATGGAAGAGAGGACTGTAAGCAACAGGCACGGCAAGACGTTTTGGGGAGGAAATGTGTTTTATGAACAGAATTCCTGGCAAAAAAAAAGAAATGGGGTGATCTCCAGCCTCGGTGAAACACCATAGAAGCATGGAGTGGAGGGCAGGAGATGAAACAACGGGGAGGAGCAGAATTGGGAAGAATGCTGGGGGAGTGGGAGTAACTTTCTGGTAGGGCTGGCTGGCACAGCTCCTGAGCCAGGACCCTGGGGTCAGATGCGTGCTAGCACTAGTGCAGGGGCAGGAGAGCACACCAGGAACAAAGCTGGAGGTGGCTGGGTGTAGGCGAGAAACAAAGTCTGTGGCCTCGTACCTTGACTTGAGCTAAGCCTTAAATCTGACTAGTTGTTAGATTGCTTTTCTGGCTTAAAAATACATGTAAAGGATGGGCCTAACTTATTCCTAACTGTTCTCTTGAAGCACAGCTTGCTGCCTGGAGGAAGAAAAGAGCTTTCTAAACTTTTTACCTTTGAATTTCAGAACATACATAAAGGCCAAGATCTTCTACGAAGATACTGTCCTTCTGGCAGAGTGACTCCAAACGCTATTCCCAGGATCCTGGAAAGCCTGAAAACATAAGGAATAGACACCCCTCCAGCATTATTGCCAGATCTCCTTTTAAACTTCAGGCTGTCTGCTCCACCCACAGAGGCATTCTGAAGGACCAGTTACACCCAACGTCAACAGTTCCCCATTCCTGCATTTCACGTAAAATCTGGACAAGCAAACCGAGTCCTTAGCTAAACAAATTGTACCATACCAGCAAGAGTTGATCACTTTGTAAATCAGATAGTATAACTCTAAAAAAAAAAAAAAGGAGAACTGACTCATGTTGTGAAACTGAAGGATTCACTTACTGTCAAACTAATGGAGCTTGGTCAGTGAAGCACCGCTTTGTGAGGCAGGTAACAGGATCTACACTTCCCAAAACTGTACGTGGGGACCAAGAAAATAGGTTAGGAAGTCAGTGCAATGAATAAAAAGCAAGCTGATGTTTGATTAAACAGCAATCTGATGAGAGATGACAAAAACCAGAATTCCTTAAATTAGACTTATTCCAAGCTGATCTCACTGGAGGCCTCGCTCGCTGATCTGAAACCTCATTTTGGCACAGGAGCGCACAGAGCATGGACACACACATGCTCATTATCTGAGTACATTTGCAGGCTATAATTCTAGCAAACATTAGATTAAATAAAAGTTCCTTGAACTTTGAAACAAAGAAAAAAGCCCGGACTTCTACTGTAATTAAAAATTTTTGGAAACAGCCTTCAGTTCAAGCCCCACGTTAGCCACTGGTGTTCATCAGCTGCCACAAGGCCTCGAACCAGCACCATAAATGGGAAAACCTCCAGTTCTGTAACAAAACATCTGGCAGGATGGAGTAGTCCCCACGCAGGCTGACGTGATTTTTAGTAAGATACTTCATTTTTATTTGTGCTCACTACAGAAGCTGTTCTTGACGGCTTAGACCTATGGGTGTCTCCAGACCTCAGTGTCTCTACCCAACAGGCAAGGCCAGCACTCAGCCTGCAAGGAGACAACGACATGGGGAAGAGCACACAGCACTTCACACGGCCTCCCAGAAGTCAGCTATCTTTATTATTTAGTTCTGTTTCAATGTGTATGCTTCATTAAGCCGCTACAGCTGCCTTCATGCCTGTTTAAGCATTTTTAGCAACCTTTAGGCATTACTGCCTTCACACCGCGCCACTTTCAACGAGAAAACTTACCTGCCAGAGGTTATAATGTTACCTGAAAAAGTCCTCTCACTAGGGAAGGTGGCTTAATGAGAATTTCACCTTCTGCAGGTCATAACAAATTTACTATGATTTTCTTCTTGCTTTGCATTAAGAGAATGTTATCTATTCTTTTTTTTTTCTTTGCAATGGAAAATGAGATATTTTTACATGTACTTGATCCTTCATCAGCATTTCTGCCTTCTGATATTTAGATAATCATAATTTAACAGAGCAGAAATAGTGTTTTACAAGGAGCTTCTGCCCACAGTTGGTTAAACGTCTGATAACCTATGCGCAGAAGGATTCTTCTATAAGAGGAACCAGCACGGCTTCCCCGCGAGCAGCTGTTAATGCAGGCACACATTCAAACATGCAGTTGTCTGAAATAGCAGCGCTGCAGACACTGAAAGTCAAGAAGGGCCAGCTCGGGTTGCAGGACTACGAAACGGGGCAATCACAAGCCGGTGAAATCCTTCTCCCTGCTAAGAGGCTATTGCTGCTCCCTCCTCACACTTCTTACAGGCACTGGGATTGGCTCCTAAGCCGTGATTCATAACGGCATCACCCTGCTCTGCCTCCCCTGCTGCTGTCCTGGCTCATTGCATTTCCCTCCTATTTTCTGCAAACCATGCTACACAACAAATTCTGCTCCAAACGTCTCCTCATTTTTACCCAGCAGGTAGCTTAAAATCGCAAACTGAAAGAACACGGCACTGGCAGACACAGGAGTGACTTGCTCACACTTTGACTTCAGCAGAAATTCTGATTTTTCCTTTTCAGTTCTGGCAATTTCCAATAGATTTCCGATACCCTTGGCACTAATGAAGAACAATAATTGTCTCATCACAGCCATTAGGTAATAATGGTTGTTTAATGCTTAGCTTAGTGGTTTACAAACTCTGAATACCTACAGTAGAGATTTTTCAGGGTTCTGCACACAAACTGCCTCAGCTGCAACATCAGAGCACCAGTTCTGCTTTGCGTAAAAGCACAGACTGCACCAGGTAATCTCACTGTCAATCTGAGACTTTGAGTTTTCATCTCGGATTTCACTGGCAGCATGACCCTGGGAACACTTCGCTCAGCAACAAACAGTAAAGAACTACCAATAAGTTGCATTTGTTTCCCACTAATGTATATTTTAAGTGTCCGTCTTTGAAGTATTTTTAATCTCTGCACAAAAGATGCCAGGAAGCACTAATTCAGCTGAAACAGTCGAATACTTTTAAGACAATACATGTATCATACCACCTGCAAGTGTTTGTACAGAATTATCTCTCCTGTCACCATAAACAATTTTTATAATATTAAGAGTTTTGAGATTTATGATGATTCAAGAGTATTTTGGCACTTACCATGTTTACAGAGAACTCGGGGTTATTATAATGTGCAGTGCTTGAATTCTTCTAGACAGTCCCAACGTAAGGAATGAGAAATGCAGTAACAACTGGCAACGATTTCTGCAAGATTATGGATCGCTTACTGAATTTCACGAAGTGTTTCCCAAGTAACCAATTAACAAAGATTAATGTTGAAATGGAAGAAAACAGAACGACGGAAAAGCTTTCTAACGTAAGAATTCTCAGATAATTTAAGACTTATTTTAATCACCAATTCAAATGTGAATCAAGTGACAATTTAACAAAGAGCTGGCTTCAGAAACAGGAACAATGTCAGAAACAACTGGCTTCAGAAATTACCTTGTGTGTCAGCTGAGGAAGAAATCAGTTCTGTTAATAGGCAACTTTGGGTATCATGAGGCAATTGCATCTAAGCAGATCCAATCACAGCCTTTAAGATGCTTTATTTCCACGTTAAGGTTAAAGTGCATGTTAATTTTAAGTATCTGCTAGACTTGGAAATTCTGAATATAAGAGACAGCATTACACAACGATGTTACTGAATTTCTGAGCAAATTACTTAATTTGCATTTCTCTGACATCTTATGACCAGAAATATTCTGGTTAGAAAAAGAGCTACCTAGCTAACGAGCCCCTCTACAATACACGGGTGAGTTGATCGTTTCTCCTTACTCAAGAAATGAAAACCAGGCTGAGAGATTAGCTGACCAACGCAAAACTCAATCTCCAGATCAGCTGCAGACCCAGGAACTTCGTAGGTCTTCTGTTTCGATACTTCAGAATGAAACCACGTTCCTCCTCTCATATGAGCTTTTTGTGCTGATACACCTCATAGTGCCAGAGCATGTCTAGTATGAAATACTGTGCAGTAGTCATACTGCTTCCACTTTGCACTCCAGTTGACTTTATCTTGCTCACCAACTTGTCTTGCAACACTGTAAAAAAAATCACTTAATCACTCCATGATTGATTTTTTTTTCTTACTTCCTTCTGCTGTTTTAGTGTGAGAACACCTTGAGTGAAGAAACTGTTTTGTATCTGGAAAGTGCCCACCAAAACGGGCTTCCTTGATCGAGGTATCTGGATATAATAATAAACAATAAAGGAAATCTTACTGACCTGCAGACAATCTAAACTGATTCCTGTCGTTATGCAGAAACTGTGAAACTCCCTATGACAACTTCAAGAGGAAGTAAGTTAAGGTCCTCTTTCTGGTCCTGTGAGAAAGACAGATTGCATTCCTTGAAACCTAGTGTACAGGATTCATTCTTTACTATCAACCTGTGAAAAGGAAGCTGTTATAGACATATTAAAAGGTATGGCTGTCCTTTTTTTCAGTAACAGAGGTGTATACAGAGCAAAATTCTCTTTTAGCCAGATGTTTATCACATCGGTATTTCAGAGTAGCAGTCATTACCATCAAGATTGCTTTTCTTGGTTTTATTTCGCACCCTCCCTCATAGGTAGTCTTAAATCTCAAGGGGCCTTTAGATGATATGTTCGATACTTGAAATCTTAGATGAGAGATAGAGTGGTGCAAAAACAACACTGAAAATAAAGCAGGCAAATCTGAAGAAACTGCGCTCTAAAACCTCATTCAGGCCAATAGTGTGCTTCCATTTCTCTGGGGCAGAACCTCCCTGCTTCTGAAATGCTTATTATCAGTGCAAACCATCAAAAAATCCTCAGTAAAATAGGATTACAACGTAATGTAATGATAAACCAAAACATATTTACTACATGTATTTATTTCTGGCATTCACCCGTACTGAGAATACAATTACAAATTACACAGAGAATACATATTGAAAGACAGCAATTATTCAGGATACAGAGCATCATAAACAGAAGTGTACTTATCCAGAAAAGTAACTGTATTTTAGATATGAGTTTTTATTTCTGTTCACAAACATATGTACAATAATTGAAATATTCAGAAGAAGAGCAGGCTCTGTTTTGTTGTTGTTTATTTTAAGAGGCTTCCCAGCTGCTAGGGAAGTATTGTTTCATTAATGTCTAGCTAAAGAAATGAGATCAAGAATTATTCAGATGCAATTTAGAATGGGGCCCACATTAGCGAAGCCCCTGTCACACAGCAAAGCAGACAACAATCCTCTTCACTCAAACCCATGCACAAGAAAGAAAAACGTACATGGTAGCAGAACAGAGAGATGTAATTAATTCTAGCAAAACTTATTGCAATTTATAACTTTATAAATGTTTGATGCTATTTAGCAACAATTTTGGAGTGGTTAGGTTAAAAAAAAATCATTAGTTTTGCAGAATTCAAATCCAGGGGGATTTTCAATGCAATAGCAACTAAGGGAGTTAGATAGCTAATCAGCCTGGAAGGAGAGAATCTGCTTTCTTTGAAAAACCTGCAACTACTGTGTATTACCATCCATCCTAGCCTTCATGAAAGAGTGTTTCATGTCCCTAGGTTACTTATAAACACAGGATTTCACAGCTCAAGTACAGAATGGGATAGGATCTCATTTCATACAATATTCCTAAATATAAACGTTTTAAATATTTTTATTCTGCATACTCAAAGTACTTTATAAACGTGTAAGTGATGTCTGAAAAGAACTGACATCGAAAGTAATTCTAGAAAGGAATTCCAGTCAATCAGGTCCTTTCCACAAATGTGAAAATGATTCAATTTTATGGTGCGATGTGGTCCTTGTGGAGGAAAAAGGGTTATCCTTCATAACACATTTCACAAATACAGTGGTCTTACAGAATTAGTATATACAGAGCAGAACACCAACATCACTTTGTATCCACCCTTACAAATAAAGGTTTGCTTAGTAATATTCCAGCAAAAAGGCAAAATTTTCACCCTAGAGGCTGAAACAATTTTACTTCCAAAGCACTACAACCAGCTTTGTTCTACTAAAATTACTTCAGACAGATATTAACAACATCAATTTAATCTGGGGAAGAAACACTACGCTAACCTAATAAATAAAGGAGTGAGCTATACATTAAAGATGTAATAAGGTTTGAACTATTTCTCATTCTTTTTCTTATAAACGAGCAGATATGGAACTAGGGGAAAGCACTGAAAGAACTACAAACACAGAGCTTATTACTGTCTATATATCAGAATGCATTATTATTTTATTCCGATTTCTAGGGGACCTTTAAGAGCATTTTTCTTTCAACTCCAGCACACGCAAGATTACGCAAGAAGAGATTTACCTCTCTTCATACGGATTACAAATCAAACTTGGTTCTGTGCTAGGTTACATTTTTCATGCTCAGGAATTTAATGTGCATTATGAAAGACCCTTTCTAATCGTAGTATTTTATCAACAGAGAGGATTACCTCTACATCTTGCTTGCAAGTTAAGTCAGAGGTAGGTTAGGAATGCTTTCGAATTTAGTGTTTTACTTGAAATGAATTAATTCCTCTTCCAAAGGGGTTAATGCTAAGTATAAAAGGAAAACCGTATGCACAGCTGCCACTGCCTGCACCGAGAGAAAAACTCCGAGATGTTCAAAATGAGACGACAACAGGGAAAAGAGCAGTGCGCTCCTTTTCATTTGCTTCAGTGCACCAGTTCAGGCTGATTTTCTACAAAAGGAAGCACCCCGCTAACGTAGTATGCTATTCCAAGAGACAGCAGGGCAATGACAATGATCAGGAGCAGCACCCGCCAGAAGCCCAGGTCTTCCACGAACTCTTGCCATGTCGTGCGGAAACTGGAAAGAACTCCTTCCCCTTGCTGGAGGTTTGGATTAAGGAGGGAATGGCTTTCCATCGCACTACAAAGGATTAAAGTTAAAAATACATCAGAGCAAAAGAATTCACCTTTAAGTATGACAGTAATCCTACTCAGAGCAACTGAAACACTCTAAATTAAAAACTAAACCCACCTGCAGATTTACCGCATTGCCTCGGCTAAATCAAGACAAAAGCAGATCAGGAAAAGGCTCCTAACTCTAAACTGAAGTTAATTGAAAGGATGGTTTATTAACTGGCGTAAGGAGAGTGCTACTTGTATCTGTACAGCTGCTCTGAGCTTGCAGCCTTGCCACCTAGGAGCCTTCAGAAGTCAGTCAGCGGAACTCCTGCTCAGCACAGCTTTGTAAAATTTAATGGAGCGTGAGCTAAAACCTCAAGGGGCACAGCTCTCGTTAATAAAAACAAATTGCAATTTAAAAGTAAACTCTGCCGAACAAAATGGAAACTACGACCGGTATAATTTAGATCCTGAACTACGTGGAGATCTTTATTGCTCTCCTGCATTTCTTTGTTAGAGGCTTCTTCTCTAGCTTTAAAATAGAGAAAACAATCCATTTACATAAAAAAAATAAATCAGAAACTTTCTGATTGTTGAGCTAAATCAGCATCTCTGTAGTTTTTTTGCCACATGGCACTCAGCAGCTGCTCTGCTGCCTTAGCATGCCACTCTCAATCCTTCAGGCCCCTTAAATTGTCAGACTTTTTTTTTATATTAAATTTTATATAAATTAGGGAGTGAAACTCTCACTTTCAAGTGAGAAAAATCAGAATGATAGATTGACCATGAATCATAATTAGAAAAAAAAATGCAAGTTGCCTTAAACACTGCATGGCTCCTTCTATCCTCCTCTCTATCTCGCTGGTTTCACGAGGGGTTTATAGTAGGAAACTATCCCTCTGTTGGTGTATGAGAGACCTCGGTAAGAACAGGAAAGCGTTCTCATCACTTGATTTCAGTTATGCAGATTTTTAGCCATCTGCACAGCCCCACTACTTCTCGCTTGAGTGAGACTGCACACACCAGTGTTTACAGGATCATGCTCTGACAAGCACGGAGAGGAAATGGTGAAACTGCCTGTGCACCCGGTGATGTCAAAGCAGAAGGTAAGCAGAAAAGAAAAACATTTTCCCCCCCTTCTAATTGCTTTCAGTTACCAGATTCCTAGGCATCTCCTCCAGCAATATGAGAAGAAAACATTGCAGGGAAAACCAATTTGCAAATCAAAACTAATTGCATAAATGCTATTGGTTTTGGTGACAATTGACAAATGAGTTAGCAGAAAAAGGTCTCAGTTATGAATCTCTCTTCTAAGCTTGCACCACAGAAAAATGTCATGCCACGTCTTTTTTCTTCTTAAGAAGCATGGGCATAGATGAGTAATTAACCTGAACTCCCCTAGCTTACTGAAGTATTGCAGCATCATGGGCAGAAAATTTCAGAAACTGCCTGTTAAACAGCTTGCCTTTTTTGCTTTTAAAATATTTACTTTGCTCTAAAGCTATTTTAGCTTGTCCATAGCTGCAGGACTTAGTCATCTTCCTTGCACATTCTGATTTCCCAAGCAAAACAAAGGGTTCAACAGAAGACAGCCACTGGTGAAAACAGCACTACTCACTCATTAAGCACTAACTAGTTAATACGTAACCACAGAAAGGTTAAATAAAGGTGCAACGTGATTTAAGTGAAAAGGTCACATGCTTGCTCATTAAATAGAAAAGGGTAGAGAGAAAACGCTTTGGTATTTTGTATAGCAGCCCAATTAAAAGCAATGATATTCAAGATATTTTCCTTATGACAAATTACATCTCCTTGAAAAATGGTGCCGCAGGGATGCGTCCTACACAAGAGCTTGTGCCACGTAGTGCAGGTGGCTGCTCCTGTTCCCAACACAATGTGGAAATTCACCTTTGGCTGCACTTGTGGGCATGCTGGGCTGTGCAGAGGGACAGGTCACCTCTGCTGGGCCACAGGGGGAGAGCTCTGCCTCCCGGCAGAGAAAAGAAATCCCATTTGGGAACCTACTTTGGGTCTCTGCTTCCAGATCTGCAGCAACCGTGTGAGATAAGAAGCAGAAACCTTAAATCAGACACCGCTCTTCAAAAGGGAAGCTGACGGTTTTCAGGAAGAGTATTTATTTTCCATGGGGTCATATACAATGCAAAGATTGGGGAGGGAGGTTAGAAGTCATTCATCTTAACAAAATTTAGCTAAAACGTGGAAAAAAAAAATACAAAGGGGGAGGAGTGAAACTGTGGAGGTCTGAAAAGACAACTGCTCCAAAGGCATTATTTATTTACAGAGCAAACAGCCACAAGCTCACTTGCTTGTGCTGCTGTAGGCATCTGTTGTTTGTTATGCTAAATATAATATATTTCAGACATTTTAAACATGTTCACAAACAAGCTGGGTAGTGCACTGTTTATATGTCTGTGTGCCTCTCCCCAAGGAGCATTGCTGACTTCCTTGCCAAGCTAAACAATGTAACATTTATGAAGGTCAAATAACAGAAAGGAAGCTCCCTTCATTAAAGGGACACTATCAAAAAGGGTCATTTTCATGGGGCTGAGCTTCAGTCCGTGTGTATTGGGGTGGCAGCCCGTGTGACAAACAGCTTTCAGCAAAATTTAGGAAGTTAGAAAGAATCTGCAGAACATCCAATACTTCACATAAACACTTTGGACACTATTAAGTTTTGTGTTTCAGGGCTCAAAGCAGTCTCTCTGACGAGCAGGGTGACCTGATGAGTGGGAAAGATCTTCCACTCTGCTCTCAGGGAGTATTTTGCATGATTTCTGTAAATTTGTTGGTTTCAACTCTTGTGTTTGCTCCACTTAGATAACAACCCCGTCCAGATAGCTTTATTTTCCCCTGCAGTGAAGGCTACGCACGTTTTGACGCAAATGGAACAAACCCAATGAGACAGAACTCCGTGTTTTTTCTGATATAAAACCCCAGTGGTTGTAATTCATCACCATTACTAGACAGTATTAAAAACCATAAATTTAAATAAATTCAGCATGAGAGCAAGTATTCAAAACAACGTTGCTATCTTCTTTCAGATATATGAAAAAAGCAGTACTGGAGAGTACTGCTGCATGTTTAAGCTCAGTCCCATGTTCTGTCGTGTTCATCAGCAATTCAAGGGTTTTTGTGAGAGAATCAGTCTCTCTGAAACTAGCAAGTCTCATCCAAATCACAGAATGGGTTAGGTGGGAAGGGACTTTAAAATCCACCTGGTTCCACCCCCATGCCATGGGCAGGGACACCTCGCACCAGACCATCTTACCGAAAGCATGTTAGGCCAGTGTGTGATACTGGCATTTCACATTTCACCTCATTTTCCCTTTGACTTCACGATAAATGGCAGAATATATATGTTTTTTTGTGTCTGTAACAGAAAATGAGTTATTTTTAAAAAAAAATCCACCATAAAATGAGAATTTTGATTAGAAAAAGTCCTTTATTCCCCCTTACATTTGACCTATCTAAAGAGATTTTGCTAGATTCTAAGATTTGATCTGATAATACCAGGACGAATTTGGTATTACCTGCTCTGAGGAACACGCAAGCAAGCTGAATCATAAAAATCTCAGAGCAATAAGCACATTAGTAAAGATATATTATACACATACATAATTTCCAATAATTCTCTTTGTTTTGTAAATACCTTTCACTTTCAGCAGTCTGCATCGTTTCCAGCTTCGAGTGAGCTCCTCTGTTGAATCCCTTCACCTCTTGCTCCTCTAAAGATTCCAGCAGTCTAATTACATCTTTATTTACACCCCTTCGTTTTGCAAGGACAAGCGGTGTTGCACCTTGGTGATTGCTAAAGTAATGCCACGAATGGGCACGAGAAGAAAAGAAAATCTTAAAACACGAATTTTGTAGCAAGATCACATAACACACAGCGTAAAATTCACTACCCAGAACTATTTTCTGTCATTTCCATCTATAAAAGTGATACCATAATTGACTGTAGAAGAGTATTGGTATATTTAGGTTTGAAATAGCACAACTCCTTTTCCTCCAAATAAAATCAAAATTCCTAGTACTCTAATTTAATTGCAAACCCTGGGTATTGTAACAAAAAGCATGGATTTATGGCAATGCTGGAGATTAAGCTTGATTTCAAGAAGGAATTGTGCAATCTGTTTCTTCATAGCTCCTTTTTCCATGTGGGTATGAGGACATGAGGCAAAAATGAAATAAAATACAGATGGTCCTTCTGCTTCTTTTAAACACTGACTAGGACCAGAGCTGCATTCAGACTAGGGATTTTCACCAGAGTTGCTCGAAGCAAGAAAAAAACAAAAACAAAAATCAAAACACAACCCATGAAGAATCTGGTCTGCCAATAACTAGCTGAAAGCACTAATGAGGGACAAGTGAAAAGGGAACAGATAAAAAAACACAAACCTCAAAGGTTCTGAAGTTTCACAAACTTTTTTGCATGCCCTGTAAATATGCAGAAAGTTCCACAAACAAAATAATTCAGTTAGTGCAGCGAAACAGCTCGCTGTTTTGTAGCTGGAGAGCTTGCATCTGAGCACCGGCATCCGCCAGCTGCTGGAAGCCAGAAGGCAAGAAAATACAATATTTAAAAAGAACAATATTTAAAAGGAGGGTTGAGTCACACATTTTGAGGGTTTGAAACCACTGAAAGGAAGCATTGTCACCAAGGGGTATGGGAATGAACTGGTACACATCCACTGTATTTTCTTTGTCGTATACAGTGCAACAGTTAAAACAATAGAACTGCGGCGGAGAAAATTCTTTTCAAGCAGTCGATGTGATTTTCTTCTTTGGTGCCAACCACCCACACCTGGCTGTCTGGCCAAACCAGGATAGCAATGTCATCACTGAGTCAGAATTAGACACAGCAGCCCACACCAGCAGCTGCTATTTTTATTTGCTTCGCTTGCTGCGCTGGGCCAGCAGGAATGGCCTCTCATTGTTTGCCTGCCTTTTTATTTTGTGTCTTCATTAAGTGGTATCTTCCAAAAAAATTGAATTGCACTGCATAGAGCATCGCAGCCACAGCAGTTTTGTACACAATGCTTTGGGAACAGAACACATATTATAAAATATATGCTGTTTAAAAAAAAAAAAGAGAAAAATGACTTACCAAATATCAATTTTAAGTCCATTAGAAACCAGGAACTGGATGGTGTCCACGTGCCCACACAGGTGCAGGGCTGTGTTACCCTGATAATCGGTGGCTAGCAGGTCAGCCCCGAATTTGTGCAGGAGTTGACAGATATCTACGTTTCCTCTGGCTGCAGCAAGGTGAAGGCCAGTCCGGCCCCGGCTGTCACGAATATTTGGGTCAAACCCACTCTCCAGCAGGCGTTTGGAATAGTTAAAATCTCCATCGATGCAAGCCTGCAGCAGCGGCACGTTTGTCTGGGATGAGTCGTTGACGAAAACGTAGGACATGGTTCTGATTCTCTCTGGAGCAGATGACAAACCTGCAAGAACAAGTGGGGAAAGTGTCAGGGAAGCCAGGCAAATAAATACATTTTAAAATTTAAAAATTCATTTGGAAGATTTCTCAGGTTCCCAAACAAGAACGCAAACTCGTTTTTGAACTGACTGAAATCTTCCTGTCCTACCTATTAATTTCACGTGCTGCATTCCTGTCTGGTAATATGGGAAGAGCTCTTTTTACTCATCCTCCCACCTCTGGAAACTGTAGCACAGACTTATTACAGAGAAGTGATAAGATCACTACCACAAATGCAAGCCAGGTGAGTAACTTTCACCTAGGAAGAGGTGGCAGGTGGTAGAATTGATATTAAAGTATAAAACACTGGAGATTTGACCTGAAAGAAGGGAGACGAACCACCTTTCAAAAACCCCACCACAGAGAAGCACAAATGCAGTTTCTCTGGATTAATATTACATAAAAGATTAATTCCTTTTCTGTACCAGGAAGATGGATGTCATTTCAGAATGGATTTATTGACATTTTATGAAACATGACTTAGGTTTTGCAGAACACTATTTTAAGGATGATTCAAATAACGAGGGTATGACGACGCTGTGGATTTATGGGACACAGAAAAGATGACTTGAAAACAGTAAGGAAAACAAAAAGGAATGACTATGCAAGAGGATGGGAACATCGTGCACGAGGCAACAGTAAGAAAAAATGAAAACATCTAGGAGGCTGGGCAGCAAAGCTTCACGTTGCCTCTAAGAAAAAAAAATAAAAAAATCACATATAAGCTAGTGAAAACCCTTCAAAGGAATCTCCATAAAGCCACCACACAGTTCAAGTGACAGGAAGGAAGAGCAATTTTACTAGATAACCTTTGAGCAGAAGATGAAATTTCGCATGAAAAACGATTTCCCACTTGACCAAGGCTGGCATTTTGGGTGAAGGGTGCAGCTGTGTTCTGGCTAGCAGTACGAGCCTCTTACAAGGCCGCTATATGCAGATTTACATTTTCTCATCTATATAAGGTCTCCTTCTACACCAGTGCACTCATTCAGCTACGAGAACGGAAACATGGCCAGCAGCCAGAGAATTCGATTTAAAACCTCTCTTTTATTTTCTTTTACAGTTTATAAAGCCTGGATTTTACAGCTCTTCCCCCACGTGTTAGATCAAACTCAAGATCAGAGCACCTACAGGAGTCATTTCACGTTTATACAACTGGCCTGATTAACAGCTTTGGGGCTGGCAGGGGTTAATAATTTATATTTAAACTTTAATAGCTTGTATTTCCTATCTGGACAAACTCTGCTCCATGTATCAGCACTGCCCAGTTTCCCTGTGCAGGAATGCACAACTTTTTTTTTCCTGTCTTGGACACAGAAGAGATGGGAATTAACTTCTACGTCCTGGTATCTGTATAAGGAATGATTTTAGACAGAGCACATTCCCCTAGGCTCTAAGGGTGTTTTTGAGCAAGCAGTGGTGTATCGCTGGCCCAAGCACCCTTTCCCACAACCATCTCCAATAGCAAAAGTTCACCAGCACAGCATAAAACGTTTCATGCAAGAAGAGTGTTATTTCAGACACACACAGATTTCTTACAATCCTACAGAGAAAGAAGGGCCAACATACCTGTATCTTCAATGAGTATGTTACAAAACCTTGGCTGTTGCAAAGCTAGGCTTCCCACTTGGCAGCAAGTTCAATTTTCTCGCCCACTTTCTACCCAAATCATAAATGACATGAGAGTGCTTCTTCAACTCCAATAGTCCAGTCCTTGCTGAGAAAAAAATCAGGCCCAATTTTTGTATGATGTGACTGACACCTTTACGTTCTGCACTTAATCTCCCCTAAAGCAGCAAAACCATAAATAACTTTGAAACCTCCGACGCTCAAGCATAGTAACAGCATAAAGCCCTCCTTGTACTTGATAAAAAAGACCACGGCTTGCTTATGAAGTGGTATTTGAGTGCTTAATCCTGCTTAATAAATTAAAAAAAGGCCTAGCATAAATCAACAGCAGAATATTAGCCTGGAAGCAAAGCATGCTATTTGAGAAACTTGATGGGATGCTCTGGTAAATGTAAACTTCGGTTTATGTTTTCGTACCAGATGTGTGGGCCTGGTAAAGCCCTGCAGAATTTCCTGTCACTTCTCATACAACGGTGACGAAACAGCAGCTAACGGCAGCAGAACAAAACCTCCACCACCTTGTCTTCTCGGGAGAGGAAGCAGGAAGATTAGCAGGTATCATGAGGTTTAACTGAAAACATCTCCAATTCGGAATTTATCATCACTGAAATGTTCTAGAATTCATCACTGAAGTGCACAAGACTAAAACAAAACCTTAGTAAAGAATTATAAAGCAACAACAAATCCTCCTTCCTAATGCTTGAAGGCTGTGGACTAAACAAACGCATTCACAAGGAATCGGTTCCATCTGGGTCGATTCAGCTTTGTGATTAAAAAAGGTTTTTGCACACACACGATTCTGTTTTACACATGGCTGCCTAATACATGCCAGATAGGAGCTGCACACGAAGATGAACTGCACCGTCTTTAAAATGCCAGTCCCCAAATAAATGTAGTCCTGCCTCAAATGTAATCTGATTTTGCAGAATTTCCTAACAAGGCTCAGAAAAAAAATTTACAACAGTCGACTTAATTAGAAATTTCTGAATGAGCAAACTGATTACATTTAAATCCCCAGTATGTATAAAAACGTTCTTATTGCAATGAATACCTAATTAAGTGTATTTAGAAAAAAAAAAATCCAAAGCATCCCATCCGTTCTCTTCACATTGCTTCTGAAGGTGAGGCAGAAAGAAGCCTGCATCCTTCCAGGAGCTGGTGCACCTCCCATCAGGCACTAATGTCACAAAGGGCCTCACATTACTCGGTAAGGAGACACTAAAGCATCGCAAAAGGAGCGGCCTGAATAGCCCTACAAATTACTGCTGCTGGAGTTCAATTAATTTGGCTCAGTAAAGGACTGCTCCTAAAACTGCAGTGCTATCTTCTGAGAACCTATCTTTTACATTGCACACTTAGGGAAAAAAAAAAAGTTTCACTGTTAATAACTTGTCACTGTGACAGTAAATTAGCTTCAAGAAAAAATTCAAGTATGTTCTCCCAAGCAAGAGGAATTTCTGCTAGGAAAGTGTAATATAAGAATACATTTTCCCTTAATTTACCCAATATGGATGTTGCCCAAGCACCGTATAATTTTATTAATGATTTTAGACATTTTGCAGTAAGCCAGTTCTTCAGTGATACATGCTGTTTGGTACAGCCTGAGAAAACCAAACTGTTCTGTTTTCAACAGGAATGCTTTTATTAAGTGATAATAATCCACTTTTATCTATTAGAAGTCAGCTGTCTACCCCCTAGTGCTGTGGTACACACATTGTCTAACGTGCTCAAACCTGTGGAAGCCAAAGCCAGGAGTCATCTTGAAGAATTCAAAACCTAGAGCGAGATGTGAGTTTTGTTACTGCTTAAGCTACCCCTCAATTTGCACTAACCGTGCATGGTTTTATTTTACACTGAATGCGTGGTTTTGCCTCTGCCTTCTCACCGAGTTCAACACTCGCCAAAGAGCTCCTGGAAAAGGAGCCAGATTGCTTATGAGACAGATTCACTAATGGTACTGGAGTCTCTCCACCACAGAAATATTGGTGGGCTTGATGAGCTGCAGTTCCTCACACAGGCACTGCTCCATGATTTACCAGCTCTGCAAAATGACAGAATTTCCAAGAACGTTCAGAAAAACTGACGTGAGGGTCGCTGTTCTTAATGAACGCCTCGGATCGATGGCACACCATCAGATCACACACCAGCTGAGACTTCCCCATATTGGGAGACACGTTGACATCTAGAACCCAAACATCAGCCAGATTTCCTCCAGAGGAACTGCCACCAACAATAAATGGAAACCTAAAACAAAATCAGGGACTAAACCCACCTCCCCCAGCAAAACACAGCACGCACCCTGCATTGCCAGCTCCCTGATGACAGGCAGCTTCCTCTTTTTGTAATACATTACAAAGTGGCAGTGGCTCGCTGAGCTCTTCCTCTCGTTTTTATATGAATGAGAAAGGGCCCAGCTTGAGTGCTTTGCTTCAACTGTCAGCCCCTACTCTCTGAGGCCAAAGTTTCCCCTCAAATAGAACAGTAACCTTAAAAATTACACAAACTGTTTTTGGGGATACATGGTAACATTTTTAAAAATATATTATTTAATCGTAACAACAACAAAACTGACTACCTTGCTCAAGTATCCTCTGAACTGCTCATGTATCCTGGTGAACTGTAAAGCCCAACAATATTGTTCTGACTCCTTTTCTGGGTAGGCTGGGGGAGAAAATCCTTGCTAAGCTTTCGTGCACACCTGTTTTACATGGAGGCTAAGACACAAGTCACTTAACTGAATAAATGTAAAAAAAAAAACATAAAAAAAGTAAAATAGTAAAAAAAAATCATCTGATCAATTACCATCATTTTTTAGGAAAGGCCACCACTATCTACACAGAGCTCCACCAACAGCTCTGTATCTTCTCCTAAAAATCTTCAGCTGTTCAGTCCAAGTGGGTTAGAGTTTTATTTCTCCACTAACAGGGATCTGCTGCAAAAAGCAGCAGAGCAGATCAGTACAGCATTATGTGACATTTTCCCTTCTTTGGTTATTTTTTCAGTAGTTCCTACACTTCAGGTATCACAGCAGGCTCTTCAGACCTACCTCTCCTTTTTCTCTTTCTAGCCAGGGCACGTGGAGATGAAAGAGAAGAATGGAAAAAATAACAGAATTATCACTTTTGTACGGATCAGTAGATAATGGCATTAAAACCCGAGAACTTTGCTCGTCATTGTACAGCACGTCAACATTAAGAGATAAAAAAATAAACAGGAGCTCAATTGCCAATTCAGGGCTGTAAAACGCCTCCCCTGATAACACAGAACAGTCATTGTGTATCGATGCACACGGAGTAAGGGAGCGATAGGGAAGAGCTCGTTCTTTCCAAATACCTTTATCGACAAGCAGATTCACAGATGTCTTTTCCTTTCTGGACTCAACTGGCAGTTCAATTGCATTACACGTCTCAGTGCACTCCTATCAAATGCGCAGTTAAGTATTTCTGAACCTTGCTCATTTTTGTCTTTTTATCTTCTGTGGAAGAACTATTCGGGTGGAAAGGAAATTCACAGTAGTTAGAAACAGATGTGCTATAACTAACACCCCACAACCACCTCAGGTGAATCACTAAAGCAACTTCAGTATTTCCTTGATCCTCGTGGTCGGTGTGGATACACCTGCTTTTATAGGAAGTCACTGAATCCCTCACATTGGTCATAATTATCAACTTCTCCAGAAACCTTTATCCAAATCCCTTCTTTGGTTCTGCTGGGAACGTGGGGTGCTAATGTAGGTCAATCAAGAAAATCTTAAAATTCATCGCAGTTTTTTCTTAATTTTTTTAAACAAACTAGAGAGAATTTGTTCCACTCTGACCGAAGTTTATATTCGTTGCAGATCTTGAAAGAGTCTTCTGGAACAGAAAGCAGCTCTGAGTGAGCACCAAGACACCGTTAACAAGTGGACTGACTAGCTGCAAGCTGCAGATGTGCGAGCACCACTTTTATCTAGAAGAATACTGCCACCATGTGGACCGACAGATTCCTCTTCGACTGAAGTAAACGAGATGGTAACTAGACCCACGCAGACTAGTTTTTCTAGATTTTATGGCGTTTTCTGATCACCTGAGAAGGAAAAACACAATCACAGAGAAGCTGAGGCTGGCAGGGACCTCTGGAGGCCATCTGGTCAGTCCCTCTGCGCAACAAGGGACACCCAGAGTCCAGGACCAAGTCCAGGTGGCTTCTGAAGAGAGAGATTGAAGAGAAATGATGGAAGGCCTGAAAACTTGATAAAAATTAATTCTGAAATCCAAACTGTTGTTCCTGTGTCACACAGACAGCAAATCTTTGTTTAGCACTGATCTTACATTAGCAAAATGAGGACTTCAGTATAAATCTTGATTTCTGAAGATAATTTTTTTTTTCCTGCATTTATGCCTGTTCCATGAAGAAGAAAAAAGTCCTTACTGAGACACACGATAACTCTGATAATGGCAGGTTTGACAAGTTCACTAAAATGGGAAACCTCCCGCCTCCAGCAGGAATTGCCAGAAGACACAGCTTCATCAGCTTTATTCCAGCAACAAAGCAAACTGACAATCGAGAAGCTGCCACTAAACCACTTATTACTATATAGTCTATATTCTCTTATTTTATTTCTTATAAAATAATTTTATTTATCCTGTGTGTATTAGCAATATGTAACCTTTGAGGACATGACCTTTGTAACGCATGCATCATCAAATCCATCTGAATGGCTAGTGAACAGAAGCAGGTCACGTTAAAGAGCAGAAGTCTCCTAACTTTGTACATCATTTATATATAACAGATTATTGGAATCTCCTTCTAAAATACTCTGTTGTGCTCCTTGTTCACTACAGCTTACGCTTTTGTATCAACAACTAATACCAGTGACAAGCCAAGTTGCTGTCAGATACGTTACTCTTTGCTATGACTCTGGATACAGATATTTCTGCTTCGAATTTTCAAGTTCACACAGTAAATCAAAAAAACAGTTTATCAAAAGCTAAATTGTTAACTGATGTATTTATTTGTTCCACATATTCTACATCTCCATCAATGCAGTATGATTTTTTACTATGTACTTTCTGAGATGGGGGACGGAGGCTGTGGAACTGCACACAGTCTTTGAGGTTAATCTGAACCACAGATTAACACAATCACACAAAAAGATTTTTTGTTTGTTTTTATATTTTTCCCAATAACAGTTACTATTTGATTTACCTTTCTGTCTGCATTATCTATGGGTACATTTTAATGGAACCATTTGCCATAATTACAAAACATTGCTCATTACTGAAAGCCCACGATTTCACAGAGGGCTCAGGAATCTTTTTACCCTACCTATTTGAATCGCTCTGCATACCTGTACTGGATTTCCTGTGCTCTGATATTGTCTGCTTACTGAGTTTTACAGGGTCAATCTGCAGTTTTTCACAGCTGACCTTATCTTTACTGCTCCTGTCATCAGCAAACACTATCACCTTGCTGCTCACTGCCTTTTCTACGCCAAGTTTAGAACCCAGAACAGAACCCTGCAGAACTAAACCCCTTCCACTGAAAAGACTGATCCTAAGTTCATAAAAATGCCCACTCAGCACTCTGATTTCAACAGCGGCAACCAGAGAAGCCTCTTGGGAAGAGACTTCTCCAAGAAGCTTTTTCTTGAGTGGCAGCTGCCACTTCGGTCATGAGTTCAGCAGCACATAAACACAGTTCAGATTATTCTACTCAAGCCATCACCTTACCTTTATGCACACTGAAGCTCATGTGTCCCCCTTTTGCCCCCTTCCTTGCTTTGGGCATTTATTTTTGCCTCTTTTTAAATTTTCAACACAACCATTTCTGCATATAAAGAGACTTTTTTTTTTGTGCTCTAAGTGACTACTATCCTTAAAAGTTTCTGATAATTTTTTTAATGCTTCCTGAAAACCCCAGTAACATATAAAACCCATCACCTGCATCTACAACGCTCCTCAGTACTCCACAGCAGAAGCTAACTAGCCTTAAACATATCAAACCTCTAAAAATATGTCTGGTCTCAGGCAAAACCATCCCCTAACAAATGAGGGCACAGCAGTGATGGGTATACACCTCTCTCTGCACCTCTCTGGTGAAGAAGACAGACAAACATTCTAGACCACCCATGGGAAAACAAGAAACCAGAAGCCTTTCCTGAAGCCTGTGGCTGCCCTTTATCCCCACGCATTATGCTGATCTGATGCTGTAAGAGGTCTTGAGCACACTGGGGAATATGATACCATCAACGCACATTAAAACATTTATTCCTTTATGTTGTAAAATTCTAGTGATGTAGCTGTGTTAACTGGATGGGAGAAATGTGTTGAGCTGGTGTTTCCACAGCTCTGTTCCACTTAAGATTCTGGTTTTAATTATACAGCTATGCTACTTTTCCAAGTGGCATTTCTGTCTTCTACTCTTGATAACATTTCAAATGACTAAGCCCTACAGTACACATATGGCTTCTATGAGGTACTGCATGAGACCAGAGTAAAACTTGTTCCCCACCTACTTAGAAAACATTACCTTTAAATGGTAAAACAAATGAAAACCAACCTGAAACGCTTAGTGAGCATCATCATTAAACAGTAAAGCAAACCTGAGCATTTCAGCATTTGTGGTATTTGACATAAATGGCAGCAGAACGTCAGTAAATGACAAATAATTACCAACAACTGCAGTTTGGTTGCACTCAAGGCATGCTTGTCAGCTGGTCACCTACACTGATGGCACACTATGAATGGTCTCACACAAAGCTGACTGCATCTGGGATCCTGTATTTCATAAGTGTATAGAGAAACGCCCTCTGAAATACTTTATGTCCACATGAACCGACACATCCGGCAGCGGAGTACAAGCGAGACCATGGGGGAGACAACCAACAGCTGGAATGCAGCAGTCAGCTTAAGGCATCACTTGGAATCCCTCACTCTTGCTGATGAGGCAACTCTAACATGTAGGATACCAAAACCTGCTGAGAGAAAACCTATTGCTCCTCGGGAAGGAAGACAGCAGATGCAGACACCATGCTTCAGGCTTTGACTCAGTTTACTCTCCGATACCATCTTCAGAACTCAAAAACAGGGCAATCAGCCCGTGACATTTTCTGACTGTCAATTCTACTAGACAGAATGCAAACATTAGTAGAAATATTTCTTCTAAAAATCACATTTAACAAGTCCTTGTTAATAAAATATTTTACAAACAAAACAAAGAAGAAAAACAGACCTAATGCCTACAGATAACACTAAGCTTAGCCCCCTCCTGCAGCAAGCAAAACCAATTACATTTACAAACCAGTCACTTTCCAGCTAAAATACTTGTAGGGTTCTTGCTCCTCCTTGATCTTTGGGAAGGATGCTCCTGAACATCAGTGCTCTGATGGCTAGAAATGCTCACACATTATTCGTTGTACAATCTATGTTAAATTATTCACGTATCAACACTATTCTTAAGCTCAATTTATTCCCTTTACCATGTTTACCTTGATGTTTCAACAGAAAGCAAAAAAGGCCTCTGTTCTGCAAAGATAAAGAGGCCAAATATTTCTTTCAATATAGACTCTTCATTTTCCTACCCATCTTAGGCTTATCTTTACCTGTTCCACTTCACCTGTTCACGTGAAAACATTTAGCAGTGTATGAAACATTCTAGCATTTTGTTCGCAGATAACAGTAACTTCTTTTTCCCCTTCACCACAGGTCTGCATTCGCTTTTTTCCACAATCACATATTTTGAAACTACCCAATACATATTTTGGATTTGCATTGCTTTAAAATGATAAGAATCTCTCTGTAAATTGTGTTTGCAACTACAAAACCTTGTCCTTTAAATTACTGCATTTTATTTAAGTTATTATTATGCTTATTTCATCCTCTAGTCCCTAAGATCATCCATTTTTTCCTGTATAGCAGTTACCCTCTTCTATATTGCCAGTGTAGTGCCTCCCAGCTTGTTCATCACTACCAAATTTAGGTTTTAATTGTTACATCAACGTCTTTATTAAGTATTTAACAAGACTAATCTCAAGATGGATCTTCAAATAACTAATTTTATAATCTCCTTTTATACCCAGACTCGATGGTTTTCTTCTCAATGTTACTCACCACGAGTTGTCTCTAGTTAGTTCCTCATCCTCTCTTTAATTCTGGAGTTATCCCTATCTTTTCAGCACAATTTCCTGTGTAGCAGCTGATCAAAAACTTTACTGCTGTCTAGAAAACAAACAAAGACAACTACTTAATTTCCCTTAAAAAAAAAAAAAAAAAGTAATTACTTCATTGAAGGCAATCTGAGGCTGGCTAACAAAAAACACTTCTGGCAGAAATATGTTACTTTTTGATTTAATTTATCATAGGATCATTGGAGTTGGAAGAGACCTCCAAGATCATCTGGTCCAACCATCCCCCTGCCACCAATGTCACCCACTGAGCCGTGTCCCCAAGCACCACGTCCAACCTCTCCTTGAGCACCCCCAGGGACGGTGACTCCACCACCTCCATGGGCAACCCGTCCCAGTGCCTGGCTGCTCTTTCTGACAGAAATGTCTCCTCATTTCCAACCTGAACCTCCCCTGGCACAACCTGAGGCCATTCCCTCTAGTCCTGTCACTGGTTATCTGTGAGAAGAGCCCGACCCCAGCTCCCCACCCCTTCCCTTCAGGTACCTGCAGGGAGCAGCGAGCTCCCCCCTCACACCCCCGGCTCCCTCACAGCGCCCCTCCATTCCCCTGCCACCCCAGCGTCCCCTCCCCACCGCCCGGCGCCCACCCGGGCGGATCCCTCCCCGGACAGACCGACGGACACCGCCGGTCCCTCTCCATCCCCCTGACCGACGGACACGGCCCCTTTCCCCCCCCAGGCCCCACCGCAGCCCCCTCGCTACCTGCCCTGCCGGCCGCCGGCCGCTCCTGGGCACGCAGCGGGGGGCGGCGGAGGGGGCGCGGGCGGCCCCTGCCGGACGGAGGCCGCCGCCGGGGCTGCGGCGGGAAATGGCGGCCGTGACGGGGCGGCGGGGGGGAGGCACCGTGACTGCCTTCATCACGGTGCCTCAGGGCCACTCACGCCTGTCACCAGGCGCGGGGGAGAACAGAGCAACCCCACCTCGCTACAGCCTCCTTTAATGTAGTTATAAAGAGCGATAAGGTCGCCCCTGAGCCTCCTCTTCTCCAGGCTGAACAAGCCCAGCTCCCTCAGCCGCTCCTCGTAGGACTTGTTCTCCAGGCCCCTCACCAGCTTCGTCGCCCTTCTCTGGACTCTCTTGAGCACCTCCATGTCCTTCTTGTAGCGAGGGGCCCAAAAATGAACACAGTATCACTGCTCACAGAAACAAACCAATACAGTTAATACTTTTTCCTCCTCTACTATCTTAACGTTTTCTAATCATTTTCTATTTAACATCTCCTTCCCTTTCTTCCCCACAATTTCAGTCTGGAAAAAAAAGATATATCACAAAAAAAAAAAAAAAAAAAAAAGCATGTATGCAAGATGTCTCCAGAGTGACAACACCCATCTAACTGTAAAGAATATTTCACTAGAGTTAAAAATTCTATAGAAAAGACAAAGAATGACACTGAAGACTTTTTCCATATTATTCAAGCTCTCAGCAATGGGTTTATTATACACAGATATTTCATTTGAAAGAGTATTTAGAATAAGTTGTCACAGGTCCTCTTCTCTTATTTTCTCAAATACACAGTCCTCTTCGTTCGGCCTAACCAAAAATCTTTTCCTTGATATAAAACTCGAATGGACGACCTGCAGCAAAACAAATAAACAGTTAAAAGAATGTATGCGTTTCAGTAATTAGAGATAACTATGAACATTAGCTAGAAAAGCTGATATGATAATATCTGGGTACAATGAATGATCTCTATGTTGGTATTTTGGAGTGAACAGAATTTTTCTGCTGGAATAAGGCACAAGAACAGCTCTTAAGGTTTATTGCAATGTGGTGCAGATTGAAGGGCAGGCCCAAATGTTCTAATATCAGTGTTATTTGGCATTATAGTGTCCACTGGGACATCTGTGCAGGTACTTTCACTGTCTACTGGACCTTATAAATTAGATAGACTACTGTTATCACACATTCTTAACTTTAACCATAACACCTGCATAAGTGACACCTACACAAATTAAAAGTTTAGACAGGCAATCCGAATAGATGCATCATGTTCCATCCTCCTCAAAGCTGTCACTGAATTAAATTTTCAATTAAGAATTCCCTACATTTCCTACTGTGAACCCTCTCAAGCTTCCTAACCCTATGACACCCTGCTTTTATAAGGTGCAAACAGGCTATCTATATCCTTACACTGCAGGTAACTGCAGTTTACTGTTGTACTAGGAGAATTTCTGGCACAGATTTTTCTCTTCTGCCTCTTGCAACAAGGTACCTTGATATATGTGTAAAATAAATGTCCCTGAAGCACCCTGCTGAGAGTGTCTATCACAAAGCTATGGCAACTATGTTGTAATGAGTCCAGAGAATCTATGAAAATATGGGTTTGGTTTCCAAATGCTTTAAAGTTGATTACTTCATACCTCTCTTTTTCAAGACTTTCCGAAGACATAACAGTAAAGTTGCCTAGATATAGGCACATTCCATAGCACATCCTCACTATCTGTGAAGTCTGCCTGTTTCATGCTAGTTGAATCATTTTGATCTCGATTCAATGGATTGTTCTTAATTTTCCTGTTAAATCTTACAGCTGCACTAGATTATCTGTTTGAACAAGAATTTACAGACTCTCACACTGATCTAGTAGCAACAGCATACTGCTATGGGATCGCAAAGAAAACCAAAGTTAATTTTTTCTTCCCATGAGTCAGCAGAAAATATTTGGCATGTTTTCACAGTCTTTGGAGAGCATTCAGTTAAACTTTCAGTCACCTCTGAGGAAAGATTTGTAAGACTCTTGGGAATACTAATGGGAAAATTATAGAGACACAACTCAAATGTTGTTATTTTTTTCCCAAATGAGAATGTACATAGATACAATTTTAATACATTTTCCAAGAACACTGTACAGACAGAGAGGAATAGGAAAGGGAAGCCCTAAGAACCTTAATATTGTGATCATGGAGAAGTTAACTAAGTATGGTTTAAGATTTTATATTAATTGTCTAATAGCACAACTTAGTTTGTTTAGACTTAACTGGTTTAAACTTACTGTATAACACACTGCGTTAAACAGGGATAGCATGGCATGCTATGCCTCACCATACCTCGACTTAAACAATTCATTCTCATTATCAGCTGTAATTTTCTTAATTTGCCAAGTTTCATGTCAATAGCTAGACACTACACAGGCAAGAGGGCCAATTAGCTCAGTGGCTTTACTTTGCCCTTTCCAAGACTGCTGTCCTCACAAAAAAAAAAATCAGCTGGAGCATTCACAGCCACCTTGCTCCAAAAGCTAGCAATCAAGGAGCTATTTTAAAATATGCCCAAGTCAGAACAACTGCCTCAAACCCAGAGAGCTGTGCAATTTAGTCGCTGCTTCACCTGCAGCATCTGAAATTGTACCAGTGAGGCCACTGAAGCACACCCTTCAGTCTTTCTCAGAGGTACAGCAAGTCTGCTCAGCAGACGTTGTCTCCCTTATTATCATTTGCAGCTTATTTATGAATAGAGGGCCACACCTAACCTAGAATCCAGTCTCCAGCAGTGAGTACAGAGCACTTCAGAGAAAAGGGCAAGAAAACCCACCACACAAGTTAGTTGATTTGCTTATCAAAGAGTTGTTGGTGATCAGCTTTGTGAAGTTAATGTACTTTTTCTAAATATATATCAACTTTTTTTTTTAATGATTGTTTTTCCTGAATGCAGATTATGTTTTGTTTTGTTTTTCTGCTAGAATTAATTCCTCCTTGGCTAATTATACACTGGAAGAGACATTTATTTTCCATTTACTTTACATTATTCCCTTTCCATTTATTATTGTTTAATACTCAACAAATGAGTTAGAAAAAAAATCAACTTTTTTTTTTTTTTAAAGCCACTTAGCTATTCAGAAACTATTAGCTACGAATATTGATTACAGCCAATGCAACTTGGAATTACATCTTTCATGTGACAGGAACGTACACACATAGATATGTAACATAACAAATTTTGCAAAAAAACAAAACAAAACAAAAACAAAAAAAAACCCTCCCAAATTAATGGAAAAAATGAATGCATAGGCAATTCCAGTGCTGAATCCAAGCACAGGGCCACAGGGCTGTAAACTGCAACAGCTGCACGTGGGTATACACACCTGATCTGTCCATACATTATGTCTTTCTGCAAACTGCAAATGTTTCTGAATGAGGCATTTGCAAAAATAAATAAATAAATAAAATGAACCAAATTGTCACTAAATCCATCAAACTAAGATAGTTTTTTTTTTTATTCAGATGTTTCCTCCAAAATTCAGATTTAGGTCCTTTTCCCACCCAAAGACTTTACCATTAAATTAATTACAAGTCTCCCTGTCCATAAAAAAAAATATATAAAAAAAATCAGGCTAAATATCATTAGTTAGCAAGACACACTGCATTTACACTTTGGAAACAATTTCTCACTAACCTGTTTCTGTTGAATGCTGGATTTCTTACTGTTTTTCATGGATTCAAGCATTTCAGTCTCCTAAATAGATTAAGAAGTTCCACTTTTAGGATAAGTTTAAATGCTCCCCAAGCACCCAAAGTACGTTGAGTAAATCAGCATTCAGTTTAACCCAGTGGAAACAGTGTAGGAAATGATCTGGCATATTTACCCTTTTCTCATAATTCTGTTCATAATCAAGGCTACCCAAGTAGAATCAGCAGCTGAAGATTTTAATTATGAAGACGAACATTCATTATTTACTGAACCTCCAGTACAAATAATCTTAGAATGCAATAAATCATTTTTTTTCCAAAATTGATTGGTGTTTTCTTCAACTTCATTTGTGGTTAAAAGCTATGAAAAAACATGTTCATTACCTCACTGCTCACTAATCAGCATGGTTCTAGAAGATCAGTTTTCTTTTCCTTTGTTTTCTCGTAAGTTTTCAGAAAGCAAACATTAAAAGTCTTTAGGTGTCACAAGGTTAAAAAAGGCATTATTAACGCTAGAGATTTAATAAAATATCTAAACATGTTTTCACGCTTAAGGCCTACACAAAAGACAGAAGAGGTATTTTAGCTAGAAATCGTGCTTCTATTTTATTAACAGAGATACTTTTTTGGTTTAAAATAAAGCGTGTGAATGTCAGATCTCAAATTGGTCTAACATTGCAACAGATGGAGCAAGCAAATGAAGTGGTGAAGAAGTGAAACCCAGATATGGATAGAACAGGGTAGAGCAGAACATTAAAAAAATACCATAAATGTCTTTTATTGTATGCAGTAAGAATGAAAGTCAAAGAATGCAAAGCAGACTATTAAAACTGCAGTGACAAACCACCTTTAACATTCAGAGCAAATATTATTTTCAGTAAAACAGTGCAGAGATGTAGAGTCAAGTAATTCTGTACTGAAATGCTGGAACATGTAAGACCCTTTTCATCAATGGGACTTTTCTTAGCACATTTAAAAGAATGATAGCAGTAGCAGTTTTGTTTAATTTAAATACAAATTCAGGCACCCCCACACACACACGCTCACCATTTCTGGGACTTTGTTGGTTTCTTTTATCATCTGCTCCGATATCATTTTCTTCAAGCAGCTGCTGAGCAGAAAGGCCTGAAGAGGATAAAGAGGAGAACATTTCAGTTTCTTCTGTTAAAAGATGTACTTGACTTCCATTCCTCTTCCACCAGGAAATAATCATCCCTAACTGGAGAATGATTACTCTCCTAATTCAGTGAGTTTTATTCTGCGCTCAACATCCTTTCAGTGCACCATAAGAGCTGCAGTTGGTTAAAGTCCAGCCTCAGCATAACTTTCAAGGCACTGTTCAGATAGCAGAATAAGAGTTTCTGTGACTGGTTCTGTGAAGCAGGTTGTTTTCTCTAGCTGCCCGTGGTTGCTACCTTAAAGGCTGCCAGATCGCACCAAATCCTAAGCAAGTTTAATCAAATGTGGAGCATCAGCATCAAGAACACTTCAACAAATGAAGCAAGCTGGAGTTTACAGGCACTCAGCCCTATTTAAAAATTAAAGCTTCGGTGATTATACCAGATGGCTTTACCAATGGTTTGTAGACTAGATCATAGAGTCGCATCTTGCACAGCTAATATGACCTGAGCTCTACGTGCTCATCCCACATAACATCAGGGAGGAATGGCACTCTATAAAATCCTAATTATGGATTATTTATATGTAAAGAAACCACTATGATGTCACATATTCACACCTTCTATTAACCTGTGTTATTATGGCATATTTGAACAACAGGATTTATTGCGGAAGATGAGAGCTTTTGGCTTTAGGTGGGTCTGACTAACTAATGATTTTTGGATACTTACTGAGTTCAGTAGGTAAATAACACCTCTGTGCTCCATCCAAGCCTTGCTGCTGAGTGCTAGACAACATTTCTCTCACCATGGAAAATATTTATATAAAAATTTCTTCCCCATATAATAGAAAATCAAATGCTTTGCCTCAGATAACTCTGTACCAAGGCTAACCCTGCTTAAAAACATAGCTGCTGCACTTGTGTAGAAATGGACTAATCACTCCTGAAGATCCTCATGGCTTTAAGATTAGATTTTACTCTGATCCTTTCCTAAAAGGAAAGAGAACTCACCTGCTTTGTGTACAAAATTATCCACTCCCATGTGCCCGAATCATTGTACTCAAATCTGAACTCCAGAGTGTCGTCTTCACCCTGAAAAAACATTGAACAGGAGAAACAGCATGAAGGTGTTCAGCCTTACATCAGAACTAGTCAATCAGGTTCATTTTATTCAGTATATAAATAAAATGGCTGAAGATCCATACCAGAACAATTCTTCTGGTGGGGGGAAGCAAGTGGGAGGGAGGGAGGAAGGGGAAGCCTTTGCAAGTGTGAAGTTGGTTAGAACAGTTCTGCTCCCACACAAAATGCTCTGCCAGCTCCCCCTTCAATGAGAATGGAGAAGGGTAGGAAAAGCACGAACAGAATGCCAGGGAAGGAAGACAACAGAGTAAGGCTAGATGGTTTTCAATTATTATTTATATATAAGTATATTTACTGCTGCAAAGATTGCCAAGGGAGTTTGTTTTAGGATAGGTTTGGAGAGGAATATGGACAGATGGGAGCGATTTAAAACAGAATCCCCCTCCCCAGACTCGCCATTGCCTGATAGCCTTAGTTTTCACACAGAAAAAGTAAATTTAGATACAAACTCAGCTTAAGTACTTACAAGGAAAGTGACCTGCCAACTTCTCAACCTGTTGATTTTAAAGCTGACCTCTTTGGTTTGGTTAGTGGGTAATTTTATGCAACAGTTTATCTCGTTATTTCCAGCATAGATTTCAGCCGAGCAGCCTACTTCTGGATAGTCACAAATGCAAGGATCAAGCCGCACGTATCCATAGAACTGCACTTCTCGAATCTTCTCCAGGAACTGCACCAGAAAGACAGAACTAAAATTATTTGCTGTAGAGGCACGTGAAATCTAGTGATTTGAAAAGAACTGGGCTATGAAGCGTATCATTCAGATTCCTAATCTTCTTTCTCCTGGGTGGACACAGATTTACCATAACATTTCCATGCTGGATTCAGAGAGTAGAATTCATAGTTCTGACTTAGCAACTCCCCCCACTCCACCAAGTATGAGTAGCTGTGCCTTTGGAATGCTTCTCAGCCATGCTGAGGGGAAGAAGTAAAACTAACCAGCAGGAAATACTGTGAACAGCTATCCCAGTAATCTTAATTTCCATTTCATTTCCTAAAATTATGCCAAACTTTAGTATCTCATCAGGAAGACTAGGATTCATGGTCAAGATTCCTACTAGCCCTTGGAATCCAAGTAATTCTTTTGGGATATTTTAAAATGCTTCCAGAGATAGGAACCTGCTTTTCTATTTGATAACTCAATATCTGGCCAGGAGACCTGGGTCTCTAGCTCAAACCAGTCCATAAAACCATGCTGTATTTTCAGAGTCATAGCCTCTGACATCACTCCTTTGAAATCCACTCCTTAGATCTGTTTATATTGTTTATAAAATACCGTATTACCTTTTAAAAAAATAACATTTTACCTTTGCTTTGTTTCTATTTTTTTGTAGAAATTCAAGCTCTTGCATCTGCCCTTCTGTTGGTTTAATCCAATTCCTCTTAACTTCCTGGATTGCCTTAAAACATTTTTTTTTTTAAATAGCAAAAATAGTCAGCAAAAATGTATTCAAAAATGTATTTCCTTTCACACACACAAGAAAAGACACACCAAAACACCTTCCCCCCCCCAAAAAAAAATAATAAAAAAAGCATCAAGTTTACACTACACTGTTTTATATTTCTGATAGTTCTCAAAGCTAGTACAACTCAACACACCTACAGCTGAGAATTCAAGTCATATAATGGAAGACTGCCTATACACAGAGACTCAAAAATAAAGTGGACAGATCCCTACGTGTCTTTCTGTGCAATACTTTTCCCATGCAAAAAAAAACAGAGATGAGATAGTGCCTCAAGTACATGAGTCTGATAACAAAGATCAATAGCTATACCCATCACTTAGAAAAGCGTAGCAAGGTAATGTAGACCAGAAACCATTTAAAAACATACCTGATATTAATGTAATTATACCAGACATTTCAGGAACTTGTATAAAGGAAGAAAATAATTTGAAGAAGTTAGCTTTTAAAATTCAGACGAGCTTTCAGTTTTACCTGCATATATAGCAAATTCATTGAAGCTTTACAATCTGTCAGCAGCGTATCAAGAGAAGGATCCATATACCTTTTCCATGCCAAGGGGGGGAAAAAAGTGAAATAAAATATGAAGTTAAGTTTCTTAATATAAACCTTTGATTTTTCAGCTAAAAATAATGATGGGATCACAACCCAGCAAGCTACCATTATCCACCAGATTATATATAAAAAAAAAAAGCCCTGGTTTTGAAGTGTTACTTCATTCATTCTTTATACGTTGTCATAAAATGGAAGTGACCTTTAGTTTGGATATCCAACCTTTCCACTTTGATTTTAGTGGTACCAAACCTAACAATTACAACTTAAAACTAAAATTTTCCTCCTCCTTTTCTCCCTTTGCTCAGACAGCCCATGCCTTACGTACATAAAAGTTGGTAAGGTTCCCATAGCATCTACCACCACTGGTAGTTTAAATATGTGCAATTTATAAGTGCACATATAGGGAAACAGAGAAAGCTTTGTAGAGGCCAAGCTCTAGCCCAGTAGATTTAAACCAGACGAGTTATAAGTATCAAAAACCAGATTTCTGCATAGCTTCAAGCCAAGCAACCTTGCTCACTGCCACCAAAAGACATGGTTTTCTTCCACCCCTGCTCCCAACCACACTCCTTGCTCTAAGCATTCACCTGCTGCAGACAATTCAATTCACTAACCCTGCTATTAGCATTTTTCTTTTTCACTGCGTGGAGAAGTAGACCAGACCACAAGCACCCCAATGAGCCATTAGACTGGTTCAGCTAAATTGCTTTGCTGCACCTTCAGGGCACTGTTTGACAAGCAGGACTTTGGCACCAGTCTCCCTGTCCCCAGGGTTTATCCTCACCCACAAGCCAGCACAGCTGTTTGCTGCACAGCAAGCGACCCTGTAGGTCTGACCCAGGCTGAAATATAAGCCAGCAAAAACAAACAAACAAACAAGAAAAACAAAAACAAAAGTGTCCAGCAACTTGTTCTTAGCCTCAGTTAGTTCCCCAGTTGTCTGCCCACACGATTCTATCAGCACAACTGAGCTAAGTTGTGAGCAAATGAAGAGGGAAGAGTGCTCTGCTGCTCACAGGCCACTTACCAAAATAAATACTGAAGCTATTGCCCCACATATTTTGTGTATTAGCACGTAGAAGTGAGCATGTTAGATAACAAGCAATCTATCTCTGCCCAAACTGAGTTGTGGCTTGCAACTCTGAACTCAGAGCTCTCTTTTATATTGTTTTTTTTTTTTTGTGTATATCCATTTGTGGTCACTGCATTATGCAGGTAGAAGAATTAGGAGTGGATCAGCCACAAAACACCTCTCATCTATATTCCGAAAGTGAGAGAGTAAAGATCTTGCTGCAGCAAAAGATGGTTCAGGAATACTGCAGTGATAAAATTAAAAATATGCAGAGACATAGGAAGCAGTCAATCCCAATTACAAACCGGCCTCAGAATACAACATGTTGCTGAGACTTAAAGACTTTGTAAATAAGTTATTCAAAGGATTTCTTCCTTTGATGCTGTTTATAGCAGTTGCCACATATCTTGCTAGTTTCTCTTAAGCTTCTTGCTCACCACTTCCTGATCCCAAGCTTACAGTCCAACTCCTTCATGCTCTGAAGACTCACATAAGGAAGTTCAAAATCTGCCACTTTCTTCACCACTGGGAAAAGAAAATAAAAAACAAAAAGAAGAGAAAAATATTTGGTGAAATCCCCCAGCTATTCTCACATTTCAGTTAGTGCTGATTAGCAGTGCTTTTGGAGAAGCACCTCACAAGCACAAATTCTGCGTTAAAATAAAGTGAGAGGTTAGTTATCCAAATCTAAACTCATGTAGCTTTGTTACTTGCAGAGTATCTATGCTCCCTCAGATTATACTCTTACAGAATATCCTTCTCTCTGAACAAAGCTAAGCAGGATAGATGCTTCTGCATTTAAAATGTGTAGATGCAAGCTTCCAAGACTGGTATCTTTCTTTAATGGAAGACCAGAGAACAGCGCTTTAGCTAATGTAAAGGAAGAAAAGCATGCAGCTTTTCAGGGGTCACTGCTTTCCTGTAAATGCCACAATTCAGCAGAACATCTCAACGTGATTTTTAGCGTGTGAGCTTAGGTATTTCTTGGCAGTGGACTGTGGGTTACTTTTGGACTTAATGCGATTGTGAAAACGCATAAAAATGTAATCAATTAAAAATCTTTTCTGTTCTCCTGGGTATCTAATTATATCACAATACAAGGAAAAAAGAAATCCATCTGTGGCTGCACTAGAACAGCATGTAAAATGTGTTATATCTGGACACATTTGAGACTGTGACAGTCAGGGATTCTGTGCACTCAGCAAGTCGTTTCAAAGGCTGAGAGAACAGAGGGACACGGGGGTGATAAATAAGATAGACACAGACAATAAGCTGCCTACCCCACTGAGTAAGCCTGAGTTTACTACTGGACCTTTGCCTTGAAAAGGTTTAAAAGAGCATCAACATATTTATGCCAATGAGAAGATTGAAAAATCTGAGACTTGTCAAGGTCACTCAGAGGGGCTGCAATGCCCAGCTTCACTCCAGTCAACAGCAGAGACAGGGTTCACATCCCTGGTTTGGCCCCAGCCTTTCCGAATCCCAGGCCTGAACCCAGCCCCATCCACGTGGGGAAAAGGACATCAGCAGACCAATGAGAACATAAAAGACCCTTCACATTTTATGACTATAAAGAGACTCACAGCTCAGATTTACAGCTTGCTCAGTACTATCACATTTAAGCTTAGCTAAGAAATGAAGCATGTCAAGGTATAAAGGAAAGCAAGCCACAGGCATTGTTTATAAATATAACAAAAGAGTTTCCTGTCCTATTGTTAAACTCAGCATGTGATCTGTGAATTACAAGTGGTTTATGTAGGTATAGCATCTGATTCAATGCCTACCCAGAAGATACACCTAGTAGTTTCCATGTGGTAAAGTTGCTACATGTCTTGTAAACAGCAAGGGGCATGATAGTCACATGTGAAAGTCCCCTGCACCACACCTCTCTGCTGCCATGCTTTGTTCCCCACTACTGCTCCTTCCCAGAAAGCAGCAGCTGAGCCATCCAGGGAATGAGCCTGAGGGGGTTTGTCAGACAGGATGGGACTTTCAGCTGAAAGAGGCTCATGCAGGCTATTCAGAGGCTCCAGGATCAGTCACTGCAGCCAACAAAAAAATCGAAGGGCTCAGTTGAGCACTCTCAGCAGCTTACCAGACAGGGCTCCATCATCACGATCTTGAATGAAAAAGAAGCTGAAGTATTTTATTAATTCTCTTGCTATCCCCATCTTGCATGATGTAACCTTTAAAAACAAAAAAGACAGAACGTTAGCTATCCACTGGCATGAATAACAAAGAGATGTTCAGTACCTATCAACGTAACTTAATTTTTAAACTTTTTCCTTATGTTCCATGTGGGAAAGAACCCTTCCCACACTGCAATATTCACATATGTGAGGAGTTTCATGAGTTTCAAAGTAATGTAAAAATGCAGTAAAACTGAAAATGTTTTATACTCTGACATACATTTAAGTGTACTCCAATGCAAGACATCTGCCATGTTATTCCCAGATCTTTACTATTAAATCCTCAAATCTTCTTGTACAGTAATCACTGTGTTCTTGAATAATGTTATTGGCTCAGAGAATATCACAGATAAATATTTCTAAACAATTTGTGTATTTTCCAAGCTGTGGAGTTGCACTACAGTTGTAGTATTGCACTTCTAGGAAATATCTATGAGCCTTGCCCCCTTCACTGAAAGCAACAGGCATGCTTGTAGGTTTCTACACTTCTGTGCAAAGGCTTCTGTCAAGAGTAGACTTGAGCTCTGCTGACCTTTCATTATCGGCAGTGCATAAGAAGGAAAAATCTTACCCAGCCTGACATTTGGACATGTAATAGCTATATAACTTGATGTGGCCCCTCCACATCTTTTTTGAAAAAGGACAGAAGTGACACCAATGAAGAAAACCAGAAGTGATCTGCAGAACCAGCTGCACAATGGGATAACAGGGACAGAAAAGTCAGGCAGAGGTGAGCACAGTAAAAGCTGGATCAGACTGGGGCAGTCGTCTTGTTTTGCTTTAGGTCCTGAAAAAGCATCAAAGCATTAGTTAAAGCAGCCATAACCTCAAAGAGTAGAGTGCTATTACAGCGTTCCCAAGTTCTGCAGTATCCATAATCTTCTGAGCTCACTCAGGAAAGTGGTGTGAGAACAGCAAGAAAACTCTCCACCCCGGAGAACATTCCTCTCCTAGCTCATCTGGCAGATTGTGCAACTCGATAGGGGAGTCAGACATTGTTCGGAGAAGCTGGACTTCCTTTTGTCTGAACAGGAGGTGGAGGTACTGGTTTTCAGACTTCTTCCAGAAGGTGCCAATCCTGAAACATTGCCAGCTCCGTGTCACACTGAAAGCATTGTAAATTCACTTATCTCTGCAGTTCAGAAGGGGTTTTCCCCCAGGTGTAGCAGCTGGTTTGGAAAGTAGACATGTTTTTGTCCATAGAAAAGACAGACAAACTAAATATAGAAGAATTGTTCCAAGTTAAAATTAAGAAACACATATTTGAGGTTTTCCTTATCCTTGTTAACATCGGGGCTGTTACCAGAGAGGGCAGCAGAGCGTACAATGCGTTTGCCTCACACTCATCACCAGAATGGGAAGAAACTTCCAGAAGTTCAAACACAAGTACGAAGAAGTGAACAATCAGCAGCACCATCTTTCATTCTGTCTGCCTCTGTGCTAAGAAGTCCCCCAAAATTACTTGAAATTGGCCACAAAGCTTCAACATATGACCCCTGAGTTGCATAATTCTAACTGAACCGGATGGCATTTCCCAGGAACGTCAGGCAGACCAGATTCAGTGGGATTATTAATTACTTCATTTCTTGGATCGAGGCAGAGTCTGGTATTTGTTGGTCTGAACACGAGGATACTGGGGAGCAACAGCTGTAAAAAGGACAGTGAATGCAGAATCTACAGTGAGGAAACCTAAATAATTCCTAAAAGTCCTCTCTTGTCTTTAAGACCACCAGAGAAGAAATGGTGTCTGCAGTAAATCAAATGTCATCATTTCTGTAAAATTCTACACAAATATTAAGCCTCTATGAATGCAGTACACAACGCAATGTACAATGTCACTGTCTGGCTTTGCAGTTACCTTGATCCACTGCAAAACTAAGGAGGTAATCAAGCCTAAATTATTAGCGTTTTTAAAGCATATTGGCAAATCCTTTCCTTACTCAAGGTCCTTATGCAAATTTCCTACCTGAAATATCTCCTTACTTCTTCCACCCTATTAGCACCAACTTCCCTCTTCCCCAATCAAAATTCCGATCTCCTTACTGCCTCCGACACATTTTGCCTTCAGCATCTCCCACCTCAGCCTCCGCAAGTCTCCTCTTGCAGGGTCTAAGGCCAGCTCTGACACTTCCCATCCCCTGGAAGAACCGGTCCCAGCATTGCCCTGGGAGATGCAAACCCCATGGCAGGAGGAATCCGGCTGCCTTCACACAGCTATGGATTACCCTGCGTTATCCAGCTCACCAGAACCGTGTGTGGGTGACAGGCTGATACATAGCAGCTTGGCGGAGGGCAGCGATTATTGCTGTTACCATTAGGGAATGGGAGGAACTGAGGATGAGGCTTCAACCTTGCCCATGCACACACACACATATTTACAACGTGGAGAGCCACTGCTCCTCCTCTCCATGCATGGGGAGGGAACCCCAGCAGAAATTATCAAGCACAAGCCAGCCAATTGTGTTGACAATATTCGGTTGCTTCACAATTCAACTAGCAATTGTTTACTATATGGGTCACAACAGCTGTTACTGACATCCCAGAGCCACACTGCTAGAAGCATGCCAATAGTGCAGAGGAAGTCGCACAGTTTCACAAGTAAACGTCAGGGGATGCAGAACAAGTAAAGGAGAAGCAAGAAGAACGGCCAAGACTTTCTGATTGCACGGTAACCTTTCACAACAGCGTGCTACTTAAGACTTCAGCCAAGACTAGGACATCACTTTTTACTAGAGTTCAAGCTCTCTCACCTGAACTCTGCCAACATCAGAGAATCATTAAGGTTGGAAAAGACCTTCAAGATCACCTGGTCCAACCATCACCCTACCACCAATGCAGTGGTGGCCTCAGCAAGGCTCTGTGATGGAGTGGCCCATGCATGGCCAAAGGCAGCTGTGTTGGGAGTAGCCTGGAAGATGCCCTCACGTGGAAGGAGGAGGAGGGCTAGGGGGGCTGAGGGCCCCTTTTCTGGGGCTGGCTTACACACTACTATTTTGAACCATCATAGAATCATTAAGGTTGGAAGAGACCTCCAAGATCATCTAGTCCAACCATCGCCCTACTACCAATATCACCCACTAAACCACGTCCCAGAGCACCAGGTCCAACCTTTCCTTGAACATCCCGTGTCCCCCCAAAGGAAAAATAAAAATTATTTGCTGATTCTATCATCAGTGAAGGAAGCTTGAACACGACAGCCAAATGCCAAAGGAGGAGAGGGAACATAACATTAGGGAGATATATTTATGAACAAGCTTAAGAACCAATGCTCATCTGCAAAATCAGGAATACCCCCAGCACAACAGAACCCTCAAAACCCACAGAATTGTATTTTCTAAGATAGTGAGTTTTACTCTTTCTTGACAGAAATGATCTCCATTTTTGCCCACTTCTCACAAATGGAAAATTTCCATGATTCTAGAAACCCATTACCTGTAATATTCTTTCTGCAGTGTCTGACGTCTGGATATCAAGAGTAATATTGCTGCCATCAGCAAGGTAAACGTCCAGAAACGCTCTCTGGGTTTGGATCTTAAATGTGGCCTGTTAGGTAGAAACAGAACATTGTTTTATTGCTTCCCATATCGGTAGAGTCCTTCTGAAGACGCTGAAGCTCCATTTCTCTATTTAGTCCAGCAAAATTAGCGATTAAAGTCACTGTTTACTAAACAATAAGTTACTGAAATTACTGCTAGAGCTTGCAGATGACAAACAAACAATCATGAAGAATAGCCAGTGTGAAGATATAGCAGAATCCAGGGAGGGTCATTTTGGTGTTAAGCTGAGCATGGGTTACTTCATGTCAGTGTCTGTAGGAACAATATAGTCGTTATTCTAGGAAGAAGAAAGACTAAGAAGGGGAGGTGGATAAACAGCTGCATGTGAATATTCAAAGCCACAATCTTGCCAAAAGGAAAAATGCGGCCCTATACCTACAGATAGCCTCGTTAATCTCACTTGAGATTTTCCTATGGCATCCTAATACAACAGAACCACTGCCACTGGAAAACTGCAGTACCAGAGCCCAGGGTTCAAGAACACCACAAATGGGGAGGGGATGCGAAGAAGAAACCTAGAAGCACTATGAGGCCTGTTTTCTCATGACCTAAATAAGTGACCTCAGAGGTCTTTCTTATGTCTAGACATAAGAAGTGTGATCTCGAATCTGGAAAACCAACACACAGAAGCCAGATTCATTGGCTGTCAGCAGATGGTAGACAGTCGGACTGGAAGTAAGGCACGTATTTCTAACGGTGAGGTAGCACATAGGAATGATGTGTTCTCCACTCTCTAGATGGCTTTCCACAGCTCAAACTCAGAAAACCCCATGCCATGCTGTGCATGAGAGCTCAGACTTACTTGTTGCAAGAGGAGGGACACTAGTTTGAGAATTCCCTTGGGGATGTGTCTGGATGAGGTGGCAGAAACTCGTTGCTGCAGCTCCTTTTCCTGTTGACTGCGCTGGATCAGAGGACAACAATGGCCCTTCGAGCATTTTTATTAAGTAGGGAGAAATACTTCCCTTGAGATTCAAAGTGGAGGAAAATACTGTAATCGCACATACTGCATGCAACATTAAATTTTATTTTCTCATATCCACCTCTGCTAGCTGATGGAGGATACCGAAAACTCCCTGGGAGCTATTAGGTGTCAAATACCCTTGGTATCTTGCTGCAGGCTTCATAGTGCCTGTACATAGGAGCCTCTCCTGACCCCGACATCGGCAGGAGCTAGTGGCAGGACTGATATTTACGCTGTGTACTCCATTATCCACTCCCCTTTGGGTACCCTAGAGAATGTGCAGTCAACTCACTTCACAGATTCATCACTATTTTTGGGTCAGAAATACCATGTTCTTCAGTTACCTTGAAATAACTCTTAAGTAAGCCAAATGCAAACAAAAGTTACCTTGAAATAACTCTTAAATAAGATCAAATGCAAATAAAACGTATTGTCTTCCAGAACATCTATTAAGAATATGTGAGCAAAAGTTTGTAAAAAGATATATGTCAAGGGGAAGGAAAAAAAGTCTTGCAAAAATACAGATCATTCTAATTTAAACAGACTTTCCACAGATTTTCCTGACACCCAGCATCTCGCCCAGCTGCATACCCAGCTGTTCGCATGCATGCATTAAAAAACAAGAGAACTTCTGAGGGCATTAGCCAATGCCCTATCAGAAGTCTTTCTGAGTAAATCCACTCAGATTTACTCTTTATTCCCAAACTAATTTCCTTCTTATCCAGGAAACAGGTCTGGTCGTTCCTCTTAATTAAAAGAAGCAGTACTTGGCTTTTGTGGAGACATAATAGTCTTTGTGGAGATATAATAGTCTGCCGCTCAGAAGGGGAGTCACACCTTGCACCACCCTGTTTGCCACCTCACTACTCCATGGTGATACAGGACAGGAGAAAAGCATGATCCAAACTTTCTGTTGCTTCCAAACAGTTTGAGTTCTTTAAGGACACCATGCAGCATATTGGTAAGCAGATTAATTTGAGGTTCTATAATAAATGACTTATTAGAGAAAAGAAAATCTCAATTCCATCCAGAATGGTCTCATGAGGGATTTCTGCTTAATACTTAGGCGAGTGGTTTCCACAGTCTTCGTTTAAAACTGCTTTAATTTCTCATATTCAACTGCACACTGAACTACATGCACAGCTTCATTTCATGGTCTAGGGGACAAATCCCCCCACTTCCTTATCTCTGACTTTTGATAACATTCTGTTACCATGTCTATGGCACAGAAAATCAGAAGTAAGAATTATCTTAAACTGTTGGGTTTGGGGATTTTTCCCCCTTTAAGCACATGCTTTTACCCCAGAAGGCAAAATTGCCCATGCCAGAAGCGCTACGCATTGTTCGGTGTTATAAATATTTGTGCTTAGCCCCTTATCAGCAAAGTATTGTTAAGACCGAAAAATTACTTACATAAAAACAAAAGGAGGAAACAGTGCAGTTTGTAAGGCAGAAGATGGTATGAAATCAAGAAAGACAAATACAGACACGTCCCTAAAACGACATAAAAGAATCCAGAATAAGTTTAAAACACATGTGAAGGGAAGAGTGCTTATCAGCATTAGTGGCGATCCATTTAGGGAGTGCACGTGGCAGTTACAACCACTTCCAAAATGATCCGAAAAATACTTTTGAAAGAAGTTTGCAGCAGTGAATCAGAAAGGTTCAGGTCTTCTCCCCAAATGCTGTTTTAGTTTTAGAAGAAGCATCAGCTGTCGCTTCCATCTGCTTACATCAGGCTCCAACATCTAAGAAAAATTATTGTATTTTGGCAGCTGTACACGTCCAGTAGTATTCTCCACATTTCCTATGCTTTTGGTCCTGAAATTCAGGAAACTTGCCACGTAATGAGAATTGCACACTTGCATTCCTAAATACTGCTTATTCAAATCTTCTCCTACTGCTGTCATTATTACCTGTGATAAAATCTCCTGAGACACCTGAACTGCTGCCTGCTCCCCACTTGCCTACCCCAGGAGGCTGAAGCACAGCTCCATCATTAATGTAACACAAGATCATGCAGGGCTGCTCAGGGATTTGGGATTTTCTCTGGGGTTTGGTTTTGATGGAAAGAAGAGTTTTGAAAAAAAAAAAAAAAAAAAAAGCCTATTATATAGTTTCCCCACAGGAAACAAAAACAAAAAAAACACAACACTTTCCTCCTAGTTTACTCCCCAGAAAATAAAGTTAAATGATTCTCTTTTAACAGAAGTCAGCACTAAGCCGAACCCTCTTCAAGGTCTCAAGGGCTTTGCTCTCAGCTAAGAAGCATGGTCCGTAGAAGGAGAAAGGGCATGAATGAAGGCTCTTAAGCACAACATCTTTGTAAAGAACAGCAGGATAGGGGACTGAATTGAATCTTAACATTGAAGCAAAAATAAATTGGACATCTTTGAACTGAAGTTCTTCAGAACTTTCTATGCTAGAGACTTCCCACCACAGCATGCAGCAAAAGCTGGAAAGTACAGGGACTTCCCGCATGAAATTCAGATTTCTGGCCAGCTGCACTTTGGAAATGGAAGTTTATAAATAAGAAGCCCAGCCTGATTTGATAAGAAATAACATTTTTAGAGCAGTACTGAGATTGGAGGTACTCAGCCTGACTTCTATTTGTACGCATATAAATCCAAATATATTTGTGAACTACTGAGGGCGAGTACAGAGGAATATGTTACACGTATTCCTCCACTGCCTGCACAAACAGTGAGCGTTGCAATTGCTCAAGGAAACAGCAGCTGCCTGGTCAGAGGCAGGGGCTCTGCCTAAGAAAACTCAGTCTGTGATCAGAACAGGTTTGACTCCTGGTAACTGCAGATTTCTGGGTTACATTTTACCTACATTCCCAACAGCATGCACACCACATCTCCCTCAAGTATTTAATCCCTGGCCTCGTGCTTGCTCCCAGGAAGGAGAGCTGCCTTACGTCCTTTGGTAAAGGACCACGTAGGAACACTGCTTTGCCTGTTATCAGGCTGTATTTGCTCAAGTACTCAGAAACTTTCCACCTGTGTTTTTGGCAGCACCTGAATACTTTTGTTCATGCTGAAGGCTGCTGCTTACCAGCAGCACAGGCTGGAAGAGGTGATCACCAGCTCCAAACCAAGGGAAGAGGTCTCAATGTTTGTCAGATGCACAATGACTGGCTGCACTCCCAGCCACATCCCGAATACATCGCATTAATCCACGGATGGCCAACACGGAGATAGATCGTGCTCTCGGATGACATTCAGGGATATAGATGGCCTGCACTAAAACTGACAGGGATGTGCACACCTGCTCATACTTTCTCCTGATGAAAAAAGAGAAGGAAGCAGCACAGCCACAAGGGTCTCACCTTGTTAACGTCAATGACTTCTTGCAAGAACTGTGCCTTTTGTCATTAGGGCTGGAGGCAGCGGGGTGTGTGCTGAATCCGTCTCCCTGGCTTGGTCATTGTCCAAGTTTGCAGAGGCAGGACGAGGAGAGGGTGCCACATTATGAGTCCGGTTATTCAACTGGACTACACAGTAGTGCTGGTTAATCTTTCGGTGATGCTTGCTTTGAGCAAAACATCCATTTATGCAAAGCTGCTTTCACGAGCACCAGGAGCCCCATGGTGCCCTGAGGGTTCCCCCTGGGAGATGAGGCTGCTGGCGAGACAGCCAGAACATGCCTGCTACCAGGAGCACGCTGTGACAACCTATGCAACAGGTGCTGAGCAAAAACAAGGGCCTAGAAGGCAGGGTTGAACTTGTCTCTGCTAGAAAAGTTTGCCCTGCTAGACATGGCCAGGGGAATGCAGCAGGTTGGCACGCAGTCCCCACGCAGCACTCCCACCCTGCAGAGTGCTGGTCTTGGCACACCCTTCACAACCCCATTCTGAAGTAAAACACAGGGCAAAAACCAAAAAGGCCTCAAGTTCAGCTTGATTTTTCTTTTTTCTCTTTGCATCTTCTATTTTAATCAGTGACTAAATATACGTACAACAAACAGCTTCAGCTAGAGGCTGAAACACTGCTAAGATAAGCCAAGAAAATGAAGCTTCTGCAAGCACTAACAGACTGAGAGGACAGCTCTAATGAAATAGAGAAGTGAAGGTGAAAAAAAGTCAGCAGTATGCTAGACTAGATCTTGCCGAAAAATCAATCTTCTTATTCTATTTAAACCGAAGCCTCACATTATAAAAGCAGCAGTGTTTTTCCTTGCTCAATAAATAGCTGCGGGGACAGAGAAGTCACGGACCGAGTCCCACTCCTCATCACCTGCAGCGGGGTCTCTCTGCCACTTCTCCCACATCAGCTGGCAGGCTGCTCGTAAAAGTGTGCATTAATTGCATTAACTTGCTCCAGGTAGAGCCAGAGCCAGCCCACGTCACTGATGGAAAGGCAGCCTGCTGTTTCATCACGTTCCTGATGTTTTATTGAATCATTGATTAATCATCCCTCTTGCAGCATAACAAACAGAGCGGGTTTGAGGGGACTGCCTGGTTTTAGCACTCGGTAGCAGCAACACAAACTCTCACTGTGTTCACTCCTGAGGAATGCGTAGGGCACTAAGTGCTGCCTACACATCTTCAACAGCAGAGAAAGCACAGCACAGAGGTGCTTTCAAGACAAACTTCACTCCGTGTCTTTCAAAACTGTTACAGAAACTTTGTCACTCTGCCATAAAACGTTTCACAAGTCCCTTAATAGACCGGTAGCTACGGGAACACGCACAACGAAGCCAGCCTGTTGAATGAGATTCCTTAATAGCCAAAATGAACACTTATTCAAACGTCTGCTGCACCAATTAAAGGCACTGCGCGCAGCTAATGACAGTGGATGCGCTCACGTCTTTCGCAAAGTTATTGGATCCTTTGATCTCTCTTAGCAGTTTGTTCTTTGCCGTAATGAAAGAACACAAAGCGCTGCTGCTATTTGTATTATGAAGCGGTAATTTGTGTAAGCACGACAATTATAAGGTGAAATTGTAAACTGACAAAGCTGGAGAACCACTGTCCTTGCCAAGCAGGAAGCTCAGACGTTGTGTACGAAAATCCATTGTATTGTGCAACAGAAATTTGGGTTAATTTTACGTCTCGAGAATGTACTGACCTGGCACTAACTTTTAAGGTATAATTCAGCGCCTACCTTGAAATCTGCTAAAATAACCGACTGCTTTTGGCAGCACAACCACCACTTGCCTTAATAAGCATGCACATAACTGTATGTCAAGTAAGTCCTGCACACAGCCTGACGGAGAGTCACCTCCCCTCGCCAGAAGTGCCTGCAGTAGAGAAAGAAACCTGGATGTAGAGCATCATTTGTGCAGGTATGTTAACAGAAATCCACAACAAAAAAAGCCATGACAAAAAAAAACTTCTTTAGACACTGCAAATGTGCACTTCCAAAACTTACTTCTTGCCAGAACTTTGTTAGGAAGAAGTCAATTGGCATTGTTTGAGGGAAAATTGCAGGCATTCCTGACGGATCTAACTTTCTGTAGCAGGCCTGTTATCAGTCTAATCAAGACTAATTAAGACTCAACGGTAATGGCTTGGAGTTATCTTTCGGGCTGTAACAGGCACTGAATCAGAACTGAAGGGAGTGCTTCTCATGAAAGAAATTCTTAATGGGAAAGGGGCTTTTCATCCACTGTCCTGAGCACTTTGGTGCATCTGAATTTAAGAGACTGTAAACAAACTGCATCTTTTTATTTACAGAGTATATAGGGAAAATCTTTCTAGAATTTGTTAAGAATGCTTCTTCACATTTGCAGAGCCAGGTGAACACACCTAAAAGTCCTTAAGCAATCATGACTGACTTCTGATTTCACATTTACAAGAGCGAACATTACAGCAGAGAGTACATATGCTCGTAAAATTTGATGGTTATTCTCTCTTCTCCCCTCCTCCTACGCTTGTCCTCCAGCTCTCCATCCCTGCCAGAGAATCATACATGTCAGGGGCCAAATTAAAGCAGATTTCAAAAGCCATCCAGGCTGCAGCAACCCGAATACACGCCAGACTGTGCCCATCACTACAGTCACAAGATAAGAGAACCTGACATTTCCACAGCAGTCATCAATATACTTATCAGTACAAAGTACTGACACAACCAAAAAGCATTTACAGTTGCAAAATCCAAGAGAGGATGTAATCCCTCTATTGAGCTCTCACAAAGGCTCTTTTGGGAACTGTTTAGAGGCAAAAAAAGATCCATCAGATACGCCACAGGACATAACAAAGCAAACAGCTCTTTCCATGTGAGAAGCAAGTTTGTACACGGACAAAACAATAGCAATGCTACTATTATTGCCACCTAGGCTTCAGAGAGAGCACTGTCACCAGAACTCGTGGCTTTACAGGACCGATATGCTAAGAACACATAGAAAGGAAGATAGCAAAGGAAGCCTTGAACTCAGGAGGTAGGATAACGTTTCAACTCTTTCATGTAAAAAATTATCTGGCTGAAAAGCTCAAAACTTACCAGCTGTAGCTTCCGGAAAAAGTTTATGAAGACTTCACTCTTGGTAATGTTTGCATCCAAAGTAACTGGAAAACAAGAGTTAGAGGAGAAAAAGAGGACAACAAACTTGGCCAAAAGAGAATTAACATGGCCATTGTCTGAAAAAAATTAGATGTATACAACATGACTGCTGATTAAACTTTATCCATCCTTTGGTTTCTGCACAGCTGTCTTTGCTAGCCTGTTGTTAAATCCCTGTGCAGCCATGAACAGTGCAAGAGATGCATGGTGCTGTTCTCCCGAAGAGAGAGAACAGCAGTCAAGTCCTTGGCCACAACTCCATTGTCATTTATGGTCAGTAACTCTAAAAGGCACCATTGAATACAAAACAGAGGGAGATTGAGAGAGAGAATCACTTCTTCACTTAGTAAGGGTTTAAAGACTAATACTGAGTTTGCTTTGAAAGTCTTGACACAGAGTATTTGATGCCAGAGGCTGTAAAACCACTTTAAACTCATCCCCCGCCACACACCCTTTTTGGGGGGAGTAGTCAAAATGTATATATATATATATATTTATTTTTATTTATTTTTATTTTTTTTAAATCTCTTGGCCTCTGTGAAACTCAGGAGATAATTCCAGTGATCCTGCAGGCCTGGTTTATAACTCAAACTCAATCTCAGGTGTAGGGAGCTATCTACAAACTCTATCTTGTTGTAATTATCATGTCTGCTTGGCAGCCCTTGAAGGGAAGAGGTTTACTCAGAGCCCAGTTCCACATTACACTCCCACCAGTCCAAGGGCCTCTCTTCTCTTTTGCCTTTCCCTTTTTCCTCCCAGGCACAAGTTCTCACACCTGACCGTGTGCCAGCTGTGTGTGAAGCTGCACCTTTGTATTTTGAGAAAGCTGAAGAAGAAATTAAGAGGAAAAACATAATATGCTGCTGTTCTGGAGCTGGTGAATCAACAGACAGGACCAGGCTGCAACACTCAGCCCCTGCCTTTTAGGCATGTCCCTGCTCAGCTCAGTGTAGGAGGTAAAGCACCCTGTGGTCACATTTGTGGACACATCCTCAGAGGTCTAAGCCCCGTGTGTGGCAGCTGATCAGGTTGTTACATGCAGGCTTACCATTCTGAAGGTACTGCTCCAGCTGAGACCGTCTCTCATCTGCCATCGACTGGGTCATTGCCAGGTAAAACTTTGGAGGGAAAGCAGGCACAGTGCTCCCAAAAACCTGCCTCAGCTGCAAAACAGCCAAAGGAGAACTCTCCATCAGTGAAGAAGTGTTCATAGCTTCCAAGAAGCTTTTGATGCTCTGTTGTTTTGACAGGGGTTGATGCCAAGCTAGTGCAGGTACCTGCTCAGCACCTCCCCGGTGGCCCTCAGGGCCCATGGCAAGGGCAAAATGGGGACCTTTGCCTGAGCAGACAACTGAAGACAAGCCCAAGAGAGTGATGGATGTCTCATTTTTAGCCTTACCACTTCCTTCGGAGCTCCTGCTTGAAGTCAGAAAAGTACCATTGTATGAACCTTATCGGCTAGGTCTGCTACACCTCATTGGCAAACACAATAAGGTTGCCGAGGTCTTCTGCAATAAGTCCATATGGGACTTATATAATAAGTCCATATAATAAGTCCATATGGGATTTCTTTAACCTATCACAGAATTACAGGTTAAAAACTCCATTAAAAAAAAAAAGTTGGTGACTTCTGCTACCTCAGAGGCTTTTATTATTTTGCTAGTGAGCAGTATCTTTCACCAGATCACATAATATTGTCAATGAAACAGGTAGTCTTTCAGAAACACAAACTATTTGAAAGATCAATTTTTCCTCCAGCTATATTAGCTGGCTAATAAGAGTATAATGTCTGTACAAACCTACCTCATTTATAAGCAGACCTGAAAGGACTGCAAAATCACAATTACAGTATTGCAATTGGCAGCAAGTTCACATCAAGCATGTTTTTATTTATTTATTTATTGTATTTTCAAGCTAAATGATGCTAAACTCTGCTGGATGTTGAGTTTCACTCTGATAGTACCATCAAACCTCTAATATTTTGTTTAGGCAAATTACCTCAAGACACAAAGATGCTCTGCTTACTTTCCCAATATGCACATTACTAAACACAACAAGAATCAGTTAGCCTGTCTGGAAACCTTCCTTCGCCTAAATCAAAACCGTCTGGCATCCGATAAGTAAGCTGACACTCCTATAGCATGCGGAGACATTACTACTAATTAAGTTTTCAGCACCAGTATTCAGCTCAGCGGTCAGTGTCACTAAATCCTGCGAGCTGGCTTCTTCCTCCAGGCCCAGCTGCCCAAGTCTTTCACATGACTCCAGTAGCTGAAGCTTGGAAAAGAAAAAAATGTTTGCTCATGAAAAATTAGCAATACCTTCTCCCACTTGGCAGATAGAAAGAGGAGTCAGGCATACCCTCACAGTGCCACTTTCCCTACGCTGGCAACACGTTGCTGTTCGAGTTCGTGATTACTAGATAGGCCTGAATTGCTCCAAGTTACACAGCACAAAAGAATTAGATAGCACTACATGCTTTGGCTTTATGGGAAGCTAACAGTAATAGCTGCTATAGGGTGCTTTTCATCTTCAGAGTCCTTCACATATGCGATCTTCACCCAGGAGTGAAAAATATTATCTCTGTTCTACAGGCAGGCAAAGTGAGGAGACAGAGCAAGAAATTTGCCAGAAGCTGGAGCCACAGTCACTACCAGGAGGTCCCCTCTCCTCCCTCTGCGTGCAGGCCATGCCTCACCTGCAAAGCTGCACTGTCTGTTATCACCCGTCTGCACAAGCCAAGACTCTGGCCTACTTTTTTTTTTTTTTTTTTTAAATAAAAAAAAAATAATAAAATTCATCTCAGTGCTGGCTGCCTGGCAAATTTGTTGAAATACAGTTGTGAGTTGTGTGTCCTCAGGATCAGGGCTACAGAGAAGAGAAGCTTCTCCCTGCCAATTAGACCTTTTCTTATGGCAAGGAGCTACAGAAACATGCCTCTGAATTCTGAAGTTTGCACAGACCCAACAGCCCAGGCTACATTTCACACGCAAGCCATCACCAACATAGAATCACAGGATCATTAAGGCTGGAAGAGACCTCCAAGATCACCTGGCCCAACCATCACCCTACCACCAGTGTCACCACTGAACCGTGTCCCCAAGCACCACGTCCAACCTCTCCTTGAACACCCCCAGGGACGGGGACTCCACCACCTCCCTGGGCAACCCGTCCCAGGGCCTGGCTGCTCCTTCTGACAGAAATGTCTCCTCATTTCCAACCTAAACCTCCCCTGGCACAACTTGGTGCAGAGAACACCACACCTGTTGGTTCCAGGCACCAACAGCCTGGGCATTGCTGCCCTACGAGGCCACCACCACCGCCAGAGTCACATCCTCCTCCCCCAGATCTGCTTCCCACCATTCTTCCTTAAGACTCTGGGTTTATTTCTCCAACCTAAAGACACCCAACACAAGTTGCACGTCTAAACTCTGTGCCAGGGTGCCCTGCACACTGCAGATGTTTCTTAGCTGGACCTACTCGACCAGCCATGTACTTCCAAGTCCTCCTGCCCACACGCTGTCCAGGGGGAGATCTCTCATTCTTCACCCTCCTTATATCTCTGGCCAAGTAACTCCTTTGCAGGCACTGTGTGCAGTTCCTGCCACTGCTGTACAGCAGCAGGCTGAGCTGATCCTGCCTCGCCGCCCAGCACCAGGCACAGCCCCACTGCCAGCTCCCCACCACAGGGCAAGAGCCAGGGCCAGGAAAGCCCACAGGACCACAACAAGCAGCTTGATTTTTGCTGTGCTGGGAGCCCAGGTAGGATGCTCCAGCGTTGTAGAGGAGGTATTTGTTCTTCCTTCACAACTTCCACATCAAAGAACCAGAGAGAGTAGCTTCCCTAAGTACGACATCTTTATTCCCCTTTTTGGAAAGATTATCTTTTAAAGATGTGCTATAGTTGGTGCTGTTTCTTTTTCATCTTTCTGCAATAAATTATTCCCTCCTCAGCAGGAGGCATCATCAGTTTTAAAGTGTAATTGAATTAATCACCTCTTACTTTGTCTAATCCCATCAGCTTGCTTTTGGGACAGGTTCTGCCCATGCTGTACAGACGAGTCCTTTCACCCAGGACCACGCTCCATCATCTGTGTGCTGATGCCCAAGCCAGACAGAGCTCCAGAAACAAAACTGCTAACCCAGGAAAACAGCAACACTGACTGTAAAGCTGTCACAGATGGATTATGTACAGAGCGAGCAGGGCTCTGGGCATTGCCTTCTCAATTATCTGATTAAATATAAAAAATAAAAAAATACACACTGTTCTAAGATTAAAAATGCTTAAAACATGTCTCAACCAAAGGTATACATGAAGATATTTAGAAGCTGTCAAGCTCTCAAAGGGACTTAGTGTCAGGTGTGCCTGATGCTGCCACTCCTGCTGAAGTCACTGGCAGAGAGCAGCTGCACAGGTCCTGGCTTAGCAAAAGCAAACAGGAGGGAAGGCTGCCTAACAGGTATGGCATTTGTCCTGGCACAGGGAGCCTGGCCCTCCTGTTTTCCTTCCTACTGCTAGCACTTAACACCTAAGTGTTCAGACAGAGGAGGGAACAACCCTGGGTTTCCCATAACCAAATGCCCGAGCTTTTAGGATATCATTCCTGGTTGTTCACACCTCCCTGTATGCCACTCACCTCAGGCACTGTGCTTAGGGCTGTGAATCCCCTCTGACAATAAGGCACCTCACCTTGGGGTAAGGAAATGTGGCCCAGACTCTGCATAGCTGCATCTCCCCGTTCAGCAGTGCAGCCAGGGCCTCACATGCCCTGTAATGCTGTGCCATCTACTACCGATTCCTCAACAGTTGTTCCCTTCAGGCAGTCCTTTTGTAAAGAGAACTGCCCTGGGAGGCAGCAAGGAATGGGGTTTGGTAATGCCAAATACACACCCAAAATATATAAAGGGATAGAAGGGAGGCAAAGGCACAGAAAGAGAAAAGGGACAGGTAAGGCACAGCATCAGGAAAAAAGAAATATATAGGTTTCTGATTTTGTACATCCAACAGAGGCCAGAGACAAACCCTTCAGAGAAGCGTTCAAGAAATATTATCAGGTATAATCATAAAGAAATCTGTCCACAAGAAAAGCTGATTTGTGTCCTGCATCCATCACAGAATTGAGGCTTTGTGTCCACTATGTGTGATCTGGTCAGGCAGCTGAATTACCTTGTCCTGGAGCTTAAGAAGTCCTGTATGCATGTATTGTTCTACCTTAACAAAGTATTTCAATTAAAATAAGGAGAAAAGGACATAAGAACTATAAACAAGCAACCTGACATAACTACAGGGAGGACAATTAAGGGACAGAAGTGCACTGCCAAGCCCCAAGACCAAGTGTGGCAGCTACCAACAGCAGGCTTGAACAAATTAAAAATAAAAGCTTGCTAATGAGTTGTAAAGTCCTTCATGAAGGTAATCGGTCAGTTACAGGGGACACAGAGAAGGGGAAGATTTTGCTGAAAGCATTAATGAAGCTCAAACCTTGAGCAAGAAGTGGTAAACCTTAAAGAAAAAAAAAAGAAAAAAGCTGGAGCGGGAGGCATCGCACTTGGAGGATTTTGCCAAGGGCTGGCAAAGGCTAGAGGGATCGGGTTAGCACGGGGATGTGCTCGATGTCATGTGCTCTTTGCTCCTCCTAACAATGCCAGAGGGAAAATGGAGGGGAAAGGGACTGAGGCCAAAGGGAGAAGAAACAAAACACCAGCAGAGACATCATCACGTGGACTCATCTGGAAATAACCCATGGGATCGTGCAGCATCCCCTGCTGCTCCTGGGGCTGCCCTTACACAGGACAGGGCCACCTCCAAGGGGTGTGTGGGAGCACTTTGGGTGGAAAGATCCCACCTTTGGGATTTCCCCAGCCATTTTTCTCAGTGGGAGCGGTGTCCGGGGAAGGAGGCTGAGGGGAAAAGGCTGAATCCCAGCCCTCACCTGCTCGTCCCAGCGGCGCAGCTGGCGGTACCGAGCCTTGCCGAGCAGGAAGCCCTCCAGGAACAGGGAGTAGAGCTGCAAGCACAGAGCTGTCAGAGCCATGACCGAGCCCCCCACCACCCATCCACACACCCACCCTGACCCCAAGCCCACCACATAGCGGCCCCCGTGCCCCTCCTGCAGCTCCTCAGCAGCGGGGATGCTGAAGTGCAGCTTCATGGCCGGGGCAGGCCCTGGCTCGGCTTCAGGAGGGAGCATGAGCTGAGGAGCAGGGCTGGTGCCACCCAGCAGGGCCTTGGGAGAGCCAGGGGTGAAGCTGGGGTGAAATTAAAGGTTAACGAGCGTGGGTAATGAGCGTGGGGCAGTGCTCACGGGGAGAGCTGCGCCCACGCCCATCACGGGGCCTGGAAACCTGAGGCCAAAGGCGTCACAGGGTGAGAAGCAGGCTCAGCTCTGCCCTGGGATGTTTTGTCTATCGCTAATTATATTAGGGATAAAGGCAAGCTTCGCTCACCCTATTTCCTAACTCCTCTTCTGCGAATTTCTGGTACTACTGAGGAAAAGGCACCGTCACAGCCAGGACTTTGTGCGTGAGTGGAAGCGCTCATTGCCTTACGCAAGCAGTGCTCCTGGAGACACAGAACGAGTTAATCAACACGGTGGTAATACAGCTGAAACCCTGCTCCTGCTAATTGGCACACAGTGCTTTGGTTTCACCAAAAAGCTCTCTGCAAGAGGGAAAAAAATATGTTTTGGAAAGGCTATGATTCATCTGATGACCCGAGGAAAACCCCTTCCCAGTGGAACAAGTTTTTGTACGTGTTTTTCACAAAGTAGAACACACTGTGGAAATTGTAGGGAAAATGGAGAAGAGTAAGGCAAACAGCATTGTGTAACATGTTTGATAACTCGATTTGTTTTTCTCCTTCACCTGTGCAGCCGAATCTAACCAGTCTGACAGCTTTGGGAGCACCCACACAACGCCCTCTGACAGAGCCAGCCTCGTGGATCCCAGTGTCACAGCCGCGCCGCTGGACCAGGAGGTGAGGCATCTGCACCCCGAGGATTTCAGGCAGAGTTTTCCTTCCCCTCCCTGCATGCATCCTCATTCACATCCCAAATCACTCTGGAAATCCATAGCTCTACCTAGGAGGTAAGGTAGCTGTGTAAGGAGTTGGATGGGAGGACGTAAGGTGTAGGCAGACAGAGGAAAGATTTATGTAGCAGGCCATAGGCTGGTGTTTTCCCCTTCTGCTGTCATTCTAGGTCAGTGGTCTCTTCCCATCTGCATGGGTTTGGTCCCTCTCTGGAAAACAACAGGAGAGGAAACCAACTATGGTGGCAAATCTCTCTAACAGAGGCAAGAGGCAGGATGAAGCAAGCTTCTGCTTACAGCTGTGACAATGCAACATGTTCAGGGCCCACTTTTGATATTGACTTCAGGTTTAACCTAGGCTGTGTGTAACCCATGGTCCTTATCAATGCAATGTGACACCACCAGCTAACCTGCCCAGGGCATCTCTTTTGTTTTCTGAGTGTTCAGGCATGACATGGAGCACTTTAAACTATGCTCAGAGCTATCAAAAAGTGTGTATCTCTGGGCAGCTAGAGCCAGCTGGACTGTGACTTGATTAGGGATGTTTCTTTAGCAGGTTACATGGGGAGCAGGAGACTATTTGGCACAGATACACTGCTCTTAGTACATAATGTGCAACAGGCCCATTAGGCTGGCCAAGCTTATCACTTCCTTTTTTTTCCTTAATGATTACATTCAATCCCAATTCAATAAGTGACAAATCTAAGAAATGTTTCAAATTATTTTATTTTTGGAAAATATTCTTTCCTTTGTTGTTGCCTAGCTCCTTGAAAGGGTGCTTTGACTGTACATGTACCTTGTGTTCTTAGTGTAGCCAAGAACATTTGTTTCAAAATTGTATTCACTGCTGCATCCTAAGGACTTGTAGCCCTGCCAGCTGCGTTTTCATTTGGGTACAACTCACATCTGTCATTATCAGCCACATCCTACAGAAGGTAAGATGGACTAAAAGCTTTCCTTCACATAGTTGTAGCACACGGACTCATTCCCAAGTGATGGTGGTCATGCTGCTGGTGTGCTGAAGCCTCTGCCTGCCTTGTTGAGGAATTGTATGTTTTTTTGGTGATTTTTTTTTTTAATGTGTTCCTCCTTGTCATATCAAATGAGGAAAAAACTAAAAACCGTGAGGAAGGGAGGCAGTGAGAAACAGGGCTCAGAAGAGACAGGATCCCAGGTGAAAATTGCCAGCCAGTGAGAGTAACATGTAGAAGGATTTCCTCAGTCTTGATGTGAAAACGGAGAGGTCCTGTATCTAGACCAACTCCCTTTGCTATCTTCTTTTAAAGTCAGCATGAACTTTGAGACTCCAGCAAAGACCTGAAGCACTTTCAGCAACTCCAATGGAAAGATCACTCACAGAAACAGAGCTTCCTGCTTAATCCCAAGTAGCATGGTTGGAACTGCTGGTGATGGAGAGCCTTGCCCCAGGCCTCCAACAGCTCAGTGAATCGTGGCCCTAAGGACAGAACTCTCTGCAGGCTCCCTTTAACGCATCAGTTTGGACAATAACTCTGCAATACACCAGCCTCCTCACCCCACAAATTATCCAAGTTACTCAAAGCAGAAACATGTCTATTAGATGAAGAATTCAGAAAGCCCTTTTGATAGGAATCCTAGTCCAAAACACTAAGTGACCATCTTTCCATGTTATGTTGCCCACAGCAATGATTAACAATGCTGCTGAGAAGGATGTGCATAGAAGTAGAAGGACTGAAGATCTCACTTGTTTAGTTTTTCAAGAGCAAGCCCGTAACCAATGCAATCAGGCAGCTCTAACACTGCCTGACACAGGAACATCTTGATTTCCACCACTTTGTCCTCTTAGGAGGACGTGTATCCCAGCACCCAATGAAATCCAAATTTCCTGGCCTTCTCCAGAGCAGCAACGACAGTGTGTGCAATCCAAATCGCCTCTGTACCAAACCTTGGATTTAGCTGCACACAAAGACACGGCCTGCTTGGGAGGGCTGAGGGTGAATACAGCATTCATTCACTCAAATCACCATTCATTTCAAGAGCAGGCTTTTGGCCGCTGCTAAATTCTGAAGTGTTTGCTGTGGGCAGAGAATGGAAGAGGGAGAAGGAGCGAAGGAATGAAATACCAGAGGGTTCAGCAAAATCAGCTTAGGGCTGAGCAGTTGCAGGGCTGCGGAGGATCAGCATAAGCCTCTGAGACATGCTAGGAGGGAATGTGTGGCAGAAGGACGTGACTGCCTATTAGACTGCCTTTAACCCAAGGGAACAACAATGTTCTACCTCTGCCGAGTAAATTGACTTGTCTGTGGGGTGAATTGTTTAAATTTAACAGCAGTACTCCAATGAAACAGTGATAGGGACGCTAACAAAACATAGTTCACTATCTCTAAGACCAAAAAAAATGTAGATCAAATAGAAGACATCGATTAAATGTCTGTGATATACAGTGAGGAATTGCCATGTAGTCAAGAGTGGGATGAAAAACCTAACAGACACAGGGTTTCATTTCCTTAAGTCTTCATAACCTCAGCAGAATTGCCTCACTATTTCCTTCTGTTACAGAAACTACCTCGTATTTCAGGCTGGTACAGATGCTGGTGCTTGACACACCCACAGAAGACTGACGCAAAGCTGAAGGAACTCTTTTCCTCCTTTTTCCATTTTCCCACATGCAAAAGGTTAAATAACTTGCACTTTCTTACAAAATACAAGAAATAGTTTGGTTTTACTCCTGCAGACTCACTGAAGTCACATTACTTCTTATCTGGGGAAACTGAGGTGGGCTCTTAAGTTTCTTGCTAGGGCCCTTAAACTGCAAATAGTTTGGTCTCCAGGTCCACCTTTAACATGCAATTCTTCAACACTTGTTATGGTTTTAAGGATTTTTAATTTTTCAAACCATCTCCAAAGCTTTCATGGTTTTTATAGTTGATATCACATAAAGTTGTGCATTCAACCTCTTACCATATACGCACCTTGTTTGAACTGCTTCCCTTTGTGGGATTTCCCATCCAATTTCAAAAATTCTGAATTGCAGTTCCACACTGCAGCAAGACTGGAAACTAAAGGGTAACCCCATCTGCCTCCATCAGGACAGGAGTGAACATCAGAATGGTACAAGCTTACCTTAACACTCCTTTAGTGAAGTGGGAGGTAAAGGATCCATTTATGCCAGACCACCTCTCTGTGCTATGTTTATTTCTCAGATTCACTTAGCAGGAAAAAGAAATCCATTCTGAAGTTCTCTGAACTAGTGGAAAAATAAAGTCTAACTTTTCAATTTGTTTTTTTCGGGGTGTGGGGTCCGGATGCACACAATGACATCAGAAAGCACGCTGTAGGGCTTTGAGATTACAGCAATAGGTCCAGAAAACACCTGCCTCCCTCCTCCTCCCCCATAAAGCGCAGCCTTCAGATAGCATTCTGCAATGAACTCACTATAACCCCTCCTGTGACTCTGCAGAAATCATATCCTAGGAACACAATCACTGGAACCCCGTGGGCTGCAGTGTTTAATGACCATGCTCTCCTCCCCGGGTAGATCTTTTTAAAACAAAGATGCCAACTTTGCTACTTCCTTTCTCTCCCTGCTTTATCGCTTCTGCAGAACTGATAAAGGACACAACTGGGTAGAAAACGCCTCTCATTCTGCAAGTTCACAGAAACTACAGCCTTAAAGGTAGGGGAAAGAAAGCGGGCAGCAGCTGCAGGGTAACCCATCTGCAGACGGACAGCTTCAACTACCAGTTAACTTACACAGTGAAAAGTTTAGCAAAAGCCTTTGTTAGTCCCTCCCTAGGTGGCTGATCACAAAATCAACTTCTTGCAAAACTCTTGACCTCAGTAAGGTCCTATATCAGGTTAAAGGCAGCTCAAACTAGTATTTTTCTTCAGTTTTGCCATATTTGGTTACTTACTTGAACATTTTTGGTGTACAACCCACAGGCTGAACTGTAGGTCCCATCAGGCCAAATGATCATAGAATAACCGAATCATTTGGGTTTGGAATCAGGTTGGGAAAGGTCTCTAAGATCTGGTCTAACCTTTAACCTAGCACTGCAAGTCCACCTTTAAAACATGTGACAAAGCCCTAGAAGTTTTCTGAAGTCCTCCAGGGATGGTGACAAGCACTTCCCTGGGCAGCCTGTTCCAATACTTCACAACCCTTTCAGTGAAGAAATTTCTCCTGACATCTACCCCAAACCTCCCCTGGCACAACTCGAGGCCATTTCCTCTTATCACCCGGTGCTTGGGAGAAGAGACCAGCCCCCACCTCACTACAGCCTCCTTTACGGTAATTGTAGAGTGCGATAAGGTCTCACCTGAGCCTCCTTTTCTCCAAGCTAAACGACCCTGGCTCCCTCAACAGCTCCTCATTGTACTCGCTTTCTAGACCCTTCACCAGCTTTCTTGTCCTCTGGACACACTCGAGCACCTCAATGTCCTTCCTGTAGTGAGGGGCCCAAAACTGAACACAGTATTTGAGGTGTGGTCTCACCAGAGCTGACCACAGGGGGACGATCACTGCTCTAGTCCTGCTGGCCACACTATTTCTGATACAAGCCAGGATGCTGTTGGCCTTCGTGGCCACCTGAGCACACTGCTGGCTCATATTTGGCTGTTATCGACCCCCAGCTCCCTTTCCAGCAGGCAGCTTTCCAACAGCTGCTTCCCCCTAGCACTGCATGGGGTCGCGGTGCCCCAGGTGCAGGGCCTGGCACTCAGCCTTGCTGGACCTCACACAGTTGGCCTCAGCCCACTGATCCAGAGCCCTCCTACCCTCAAACAGATCAACACCTGCCCAACTTGGTATCATCTGCAAACTTCCTGAGGGCGCACTCAATGCCCTCATCCAGGTGATGGTACGGATATTGAAGAGAACTGGCTCCAGTGCTGAGTCCTGGGGGATACAATCAGCAACTGGCCTCCACCTGGAGACCCCTTTCTTTCTTTGCTATTATACAGCAGATCAGATTGAGACCAATATAAAGCCCCCCTTTCCATTCAATGTTTAAAATTATAAGGATGAGCCAAGAAGATAACCTTTTACAAGAAACATCAGATTCAAATTTTGTGTAGGCTCACTGTACCAAAAGTTAATGAAAAGATCTTTTGCTAGCTGTTGAAGTTGCCTTTGGCGAAGGAATTTGTTCACCATATTCAAAAAAAACCAAAATGCAGCAAAGCTAAAATTAACCAGTAGCCTTTCGCTTGTGTTAAGGAACACATTAGCAATTTCAAGGCAGGATTAAGCAGTTCTATCCACAGGACTTTTATGGTGTTTATCTTTTGGTTAATATGCACTTAATACATTGCCACTTGAACCTTATTGTTCTAGGAAGCCTTGTGTTTGTACCTTCACAGGAACGTAATCTCACACCATCGCAGACAATCCTTGTTCGTTCACCTGTATCCACACTGCTCTGCCTCCACCTCAGCCACAGTGACGTTATTGCCATGATCAGGGTTAATTCCAAAGAAACAGCAGGAAACCTGTATGAGGAGTCTTCCTTCCACCAAGGTACAATATTTTAAAGGGCTACTTCTGTTTATACACTGACATAGCCCAGACATCATGCTATGAAGGATTTAAAACCCAGATGTGGATCTAGCTGCTCTTTTTGTTTAAAGCCTAAGTTTTTATTACCAGTAACAGGTGGCTAAATGGAGGCTAATCTGCCAAACTGCTAAAACATACTTAAGGTGGATTCTAACTTGGCATTCTGAAACACTACCTTATCAGAAGGACACCGTACAAAAAACTATGACAAGTAAATCAGTGTTTAAGGAATTTTTATTAAACCAAGAATTTTATAATCCAAATTACGTTTCTTTGCTCAGCTATCAATTCTCACTGTCAACTAAAACAGTGGTGATACTCTGAGCTTTTCCACAGTAAAGAATTACAAAATTAAAGAAAGGAATGCTTTAAATTTTTTTTTTTTTTTTTACTGTGCTGAAAATTCTTTTTCCCCCGGGTTTATAAAACATTAATTTGTATTTTTTATTTTACTATTTTTTTTTAATTTTAAATCAATAAGTAATCTAGGACTAGCACTTGTTTTACTAGCCCCGGCATTGCTCTGTACATAAGCTTCGAAGTTTCCTTTCCTTTTTTTATTTATTTTATATTTTGCAATGTTTTTCTCAATATTTAATAGTTTTTCCATGTTTAGATTTTTTTTTTCTTCGGTGAAGCGAAGTTCTAGATTGTAGTTCCCGGATCTTTCTGTAAACAAAAACAATGCTGTTAGGTATTCAACTCAAAGCAGCACCTTGCTTTCTGCAACTGTAAGCTTGATAATACTTTGTACTTTCACAGTATTGATCATGCCAGAGTTCGTTACAAGCAGGGTATCATAGAGGCAGATAACCCGCTTTTTAGAGATATTTAAGTTCCTCAAGGCTGCAATCATTTGCAAGGTAGAACGAAGTCTGGAACTAAACAGAACTCTGCACAGCCCAGCCTTGGACAAGGGCTGGGCACGAGACTTTGTTACTGTAACCTGATTGCAGAACAGAGACCTCTACTCTAAGGTCAGCTCAAACAATTAGAGCATTTTCAAATTCCAATTACTAAAGCATCGTGAAACACAAGGAGTAATGTTCTCTAAGTTTGGGCAGCTTAGTTTAGGCTAGACAACCGTTCAACACTTTTTAATCTCCAGTGTGAAAGTGTCACGAGCAAAAAAGAAAGGAAAAAAGCAGCATGACTCATTCTGCCTCCAAAAGACCATTTCCTGCCTGCAGAAAGGAGACCAAGAAAGATGAAGATTTTAAGTGATCAAATTTAAAAGCAGGCCTTTTCAGCTGATAGTTATAAGCGTGAGAAGTTCACATACAGGCAAAACCTAACTGAAAGGAATGGGGAATAGACACCTACATTATCCCCAACTCCACGTTTTTCCACTTTTGAAATGGTAAATGTAGTACCTTTTGCCTCTTCCCGTCATGCAAAATTAAGATATTAACCACTCAGAAAATGTAATCAAGGTAATCAATACTTTAACTGCCATTAAGGAAGATGTAAGGAACAGTAGGGCTTAGTATCATTTAAGCTTACTTCCCCCACAATTTGCAAAAGTTCCTCTTGAGCAATATGAACAGCAACATTTGACAGAACTTCTCCCTTTTGCAGGCATGCCCAAAAGCAATACCAGCTAAATATGCTGTTCGAAACAATGCTTTAATTCCAGTTAAATATGCACGATGAAGTATAAAAATATCCTACCACCATGACCACAGCTCCTACTTTCTGCGGCTCCAAATGATACTGAGCCTGGAAACACTGCTTGTAAGGCCATGGACTAGGGACTGTTGCCCTACTCACCCTATAAAGCTGCATTCCTCAGAAAACTTACTTATTAAACACTTGGAACCCCAGTAGGGTTATTAACTGCCTTTTGAGCAGCCTCTTTAGCTTGGTGGGCTTGTAGTACGGCTACAGCTTCATCAACCTGGGAGGTAAAAAAAAAAATAAAAAAAAAATTAAGAGGGAAGCTTAATTATTTTTAAGTTTATGAAGTGGTTTAAATTATACATGCAAGCAATACCTGTATCATTAACAATAAATGGATAACATTAGTTCCAGTTCATGCTAACATAAGTCTCTGCCACCCACCAGAACAGAATATTCTAACTTGTCACCCCAGGCCAATGTTGCATTGCCACTACTCCACCATGCCAGCACAAACACCCATTCAATCAGAGTAGATTTAATTGCTTACGAAATTAGCAGGAGGCAAAGGCTCACCCACCTTCGAACGAAGAGATTCAGGAGACTCGAGCATGTGAAGGAGTTCAGAGTTGTCAATCTCCAACAGCATACCAGTGATCTTACCCGCCAGAGTAGGGTGCATGCTTTGAATGAGAGGAAATAGACGTTCACCTAGAAAAAAGTTATCAGGAGTCACAGATCTCATCTGATGACCACAGCTTAAGATTCAAGGGAAAAGGGCAACAACTTCCTTCTTGTTCTACTCCTAAAACCATTTATTCTGCATTTCAGAGTACTCTGAGTGGTCTTCCATTACAAGGCATCAGGAGAGAGACCATGTACATACCTAACATCTGCTTTTGTTCTTGCGGTGGGGCAGAAGCCAACATGGAAGCAGTCAATGGTTCCTGACCTTGCACATGGACAGCAGGCTGCAAAATTAATATTACACCATTTCAAAATTAAATTCTATTTTATAATTACACACAGCTTCAAATATCTGTTACACAACTCAGCATAAGCAATGCCTATACTGTCAGAAACCTGAAAAAAATTACTCTCAAGTCAATTTAATCAAGTAGTGTTGGTTAGGGCTGAGTGATGCTGGAGATTAGCATCAACCACTCCACTGGGGAGCAAACACAGAACACTCAGGCTAAGCTATCAAGCAAGGCATCAAGCTATCAAGAAAATATGAAGTAACACAGGATCCCATCCCAGGTGAACTTGAAATACACTTAAAGCCCCAAGGCTGAAAACTGGTGCCATAATGCAGAGCCTCAATTCTACAGTAACAAAGGAAAACTCTTAATCATAAGCATCCCTGCTTTTCATCTGAAAAAAAGGAACAGCAAAAGCATGACCAGTTCCTAAAATTACGTACCTGCTGCATAGCAACCTGTGGCTGTGTGTTAAGATGCTGCTGAGGATTGCGGACACCTGCAGCATATTTGTATTGTGGTACTGTGCGTACAGCAGGAGTAGCTGCAGTAGCTGCTGCTGCAGGACGTGGACCCATTGTTTGTGTTGATGTATTAGCTGAAAAGACAACAATTCTGCTTCTGAACAGTCCCATTTTTAATTTAGCATACACTGTACAAAAGTTGAAATAACCAAAACCAAATACATAATTTAAGTATTGCATTACAGATTCATCTCAGTCGTATTATCACATCACTGGTCCCATCTGAACATTCAAATCTAGAAATCTACTGGTTGTTACTCTCCAGTCACCTTACTTTTTTTTAAAAAACAAAACAAAACAAACATGTTTTAGAAAGATGTATGAGAAAACAATTCACTTTTGGTTGAGTATTGATGTAGTTTCATCCCAACCTCAAAGGCCATGATTTCCTGAGTGTACACACTGTCTCAACACTCATCTAAAAAAAAGATACTCTTGAAGTGGATAGCTAAAAACCACCAGCTAATATGTTCTCAGTTAAGACTCCATTACAATCAATTCTGGTTCATTCAGTGATGTGTAGATTCTGCACAATAGCAGCTCACAGTATTCTATTACAAATAGTTAAAAGCTAAATTGGATCATCTCAGTGTTCTTCCATGCAACTTATTAAATTGCCACATTGATATTTAGAAATGGTAGAAGCTCTCATACAACACTATGAAAACGGACAATAACGGAAGAACTGTTCAGTGCTAGAGACAGGACTACATCTGGAGTCTGATTTTCATTCTTTGATGGGACAATATTTTAAGAAGCTAGTAAAAGGTGATTATTGGCTTGCCAATTTAGAGCCAGAAAAGGAGAGAAGCAGTACCACATGTGACACTGATCCGATGCTTGAGAAATTCTGAACCAGCAAAATTAAAAAAAAAAAAGGTTTTATAGTGAAACTCACCAACACGCTGCGTTGACATGACTCGTGGAACTTGTGAAGAAGCCGGTCTCATGGTACTAAATGGTGGTCTGGGCGCTGCTGGGCGGATAGCACCAGGCATGTTTTGGAATGCTGTTTTAGGAAAGGTATCTCACATTACACACTGAAACACTGCATGGTGAGGAGAGCGTAGAAGGAATATGATAACATGGCAAAGACTGTAATACCACGAAAATGTCTGTATAATTTCAAAGGTAAAGGCTATCGAGTTTACCACAATCACTGGAGAAGGAAAGAAGTGACTTACGATGAGGTCTGGCACCCTGAGCAGTCCAGCGAGGACTAGGTCTAGCAAGTTGAGCAAGTTGATTAGCAGGATAGTATGCAGCACGGTTCTGAGTCTGTCAAATGCAAAAACATGTACTTTTGTTATCCTCTGAGGGCATACTGAACAGTCAATCCCCTTTTCTGCTATGCTGAAGTTATGGATACATTCTAATTGTTTTATTTACTCTTCAATCTAAACAAATTTGCTACATGGTACAAAATATTGTTACTCATCTCTATACATACCTGTGGGATAGCTGCCATGAAGTAACCTGAAGGAGGTGCTGGCTGGTAGGGGTTGATTACAGGATTAGGTACTGCTCTTACACTTGCCATTCTCTGCATATACTGGTTGGTGAGGTGAGCCTGGCGCTCTTCTTTACGCTGCGCTAGAGCCACATATAATGGTTTAGTAGCCACAATTCTACCATTCATCTCTGTGACAGCTTTGGTGGCTTCTTCTGGTGATGAAAAGCAAACAAACCCAAATCCTTTGCTGCGCCCACCTTCCATCATGACCTGTCAAGTACAAAGCACAGTTTTTAAACAAGAGAATTTTATGTCTTTCCCTACTCAACTTGCACAAATCTCCTTTTTCAGCTTACTATACATGTGACACCACAGGTTTGCTTTACTGAATGCATTTATGAAAAAAAAAAGGAGTATCACTGCTGAATGAGTTAATTCTTTAGTGAATACAGATTAAAATCTCAGTGAAGTAACACTAAGCATACCATTGCAATGAGAAGATGTTATTTTTCCTCAAACTCATGCAGTAATACACAGCTTAAGTCAAGAAAGGACAATAGCATGATGCATTTAATCTGAGAGGTACAAAAATCAGGAAAGCAGAAGCCCATGTATATATAACAGTAGCACTGATAGGTAATTGGGTCACATTTCTGTGAGTCAAGGAAACAAACTGCTCTTCCTTGGTGATCATCATTCAACAACAGAAGGAGGAGTGCAATCTACAAACTTAACATTACCTTTGCACTAGTGATTGTACCAAATGGGGAGAATTCTTTTCGAAGGCGTTCATCATCAATGCCATCATCAAGATTTTTCACGTAAAGGTTTACGCCCTAAAAGAAAAGTAAAGTTATTTTAAAAAGCAAATGACTTGCTTAAATCTAAAAATAAAGGTAGTCTTCTTGAATTAAAAGCAAACCTGGTATCTGGTGATCCTGTCCTGCTTCATTTGCTCAAATTTACGCTTCAGCTCCGTCTGTCTTTCCACTTTTTTCTGAGCCCGGCCAACATAGATTTGTTTCCCATTGAGCTCCTTCCCATTCATCTCATCTACAGCCTTCATTAACGAACAAGAGGTTAGTAGTGGCTTATATTTCAGTGTTTTTCAGCCATAAGAAAAAGTAATTCAAATATAAAAATCACATTTACTGAGGTATTGGTATTCTAAGTTACTTGAAACACACCATGTGTGATCCTGACTCCTGTGAGAGAAGCAACTCATTGATGAATGAATGCAAGGCTGAGAAAAATGTACATTTAAGACAGGATTTGTTCCAGCTTTTTGCTCGTGCGCTCGCATTACTGAGAAATCACAGAAATGCCTTTTCAAAAGCAAACTTCATTTGTTGCCCCTGATCTGCTCTGTGCTGCTTTTTTCTCCTGATGCTATGTCCTTCCTGCCACAGCAAACTGACACATCAAAGCAACAGCTGCCAACGAATTAAATTATACAGCACACTGGCATGTTACAGACATACACACAAATTAATGGGACCCTTGTTCCACAGTTACTTTTCAAGGTAAAAGCAAAATCACAAGGCTATTTTCTTACAGCTATGCCAAACGTACTCCATAAAACTAATAGCCTTCCTGCTGACTTAGCAGTCCTGAAGTTCAAAACCTCCATCCTTTCTGCTTTGCAGTTGCACAAATGCTTTGTGCAACCAAATTGGATCCAATGATTCATCTGGGTTTTGCAGGGATGTAATAATTTACTATGCTTGCGTGTTGCCCAGCATGAAGGAATCCAAATCTCATCAAAACCTTCAAGCCCAGCTACAACAGAGCCTTTTTCTCAGTATCTTAATTTAACAGGCTCTTCAAATCAACTGACATTTCCTCAAAGGAAAGCATTTTAAGTGATATCAACTATGTTCAGTCCCTTAGGAAGAAGATCCCTGCTTTTGCAGTGTTTTTGACCAATTAAAAGCCCTTAATGAACTCACAAGATTCCAAAGCATTCAATGAAACTTATTATTTGAGTCTCAGGTTACAGAATTCCTAACATGAAGTACAAAAGCTTACTTTTTGGGCATCTTCATGTCTTTCAAAACTAACGAAGCCGAAGCCTTTGGATTTTCCGCTCTCATCAGTCATAACTTTCACACTTAAGGCAGGACCTAAAAGGAGAATGTAATACTTTATGTGGTGTATACAGAGCATATTCTCTTCACATCTTCAACACCATTTAGTAGTTTTTATATTTTGTTTCTTCATTTATACTATAAAAGACTCTTGCACCAATGATAGTATCTAGTAAACACCATCCATTAATATAAAATTGCTGATTTGCCCTTAGGCTGAACTACAGCTTTTATGGCTGATGTCTGCCACGCTGAATTTCTTAACTACTGTATTTTCAGCCAAAATGGAGTACAAATTTAACTTCAAAGTGAAGTAATTTTAATGGGGAAAACCCATGATGTTTAAGAAGTGTTGGTGCTTTTGTCCTTTGAAACAGGTATTGAAAGGTGGAGAGGAGAGCCTTCTATTAGCTATGGGCTTCACACCTCTTGTCCTGGTGAAAGGATCCCAGCTCAGCTGTTTCAAACCTTTGAAAAGCCGTGGTTCAGACTCAATTGTCAGAGACATGAGCTAAATTTGCTACCAGTTCATCCACAAACACAATAGTGGAAAGGAATTTCCTGTGAATGCTGCTATACTGTTGCAATAGGGTATCTTACATACAAGGCTCTGCCTTGGTTTGCACAGTATCCACTGGAGAAGAGCAAAGCATAGGAAAAAAATATAATATAGAAAGCCACGAGGCTGAGGACAACAGATACAGCCTATAAACCAGTGTAAGATCTAACTGGATAAAGGAACTTTGCCACTTCCTAACTTGGTGACACATCACATATAGACATGCTTACCATAACTCTGCCCTGAGCATAAATGAGGGTCAAGACAGAACCGAATAGCTTGCCAATGGCAAAGTTCCTCATAATTTCAGAGTAAGGAAGCCACCACAATGTAACCAAGTAATGAAAACAGATACCTTGAATAAAGCTAAGTCTGCGAGGTGAAAAAGCTACAGGAAACTTATTTGTCATGCTTCCTGTACAGAACTCGCACCATCAATCTGTACTAGAATAGAAAACGCTTCCATTTACAGCTTAAAGAGTTTGCAAAACCCATCAAAAGGACTAGACACTGTTTCCAAATTATCAAATAATTCTGATAGGAGGATTATATATTCTATTATGGCCACTTTAAATTCTTTAGTGGATATAATTACAGTTTCAAATTCAAACTGATACAAACAAATACTAAGTTTTCCATACTTTTAAAATAAAAAGTTCAGCCAGCGATCTGATTCCTCCTATTTTAAAGCACCATACAGCTGTAAGAGCTGAAGTTCACTGGTGTTTATATGAACTCAAAGCATAAGACATTACCAAACTTGCCAAAGAGTTCCTTAAGTCTCTCATCATCCATGTCTTCTCCAAAATTCTTGATGTAAACATTGGTGAATTCCTTTGCTCTGGCTCCAAGCTCTGCCTCGCGTTCCTTACGGGATTTAAACCTTCCAACGAATCTAGTTTCATGAGAACAGAATAGAATAAAGTAAATTGTAGCACCTTGACAGGCTTGCTTTAATCATCTGGCATACTTTATTCTTTATCAGTCTCATTATTCATTACAGGCGTGAAATTCTTCAAGTAAAATATTCAAAATAAAACTGTAAGAAAAACAATTTTACTATCCTTTTCTGTATCAGTGCACTTATCACAACTACAAACATAAGAACAATTCCAAACTACTGGCAATATTGTTTGCTCTTCTGCAGCCCTTGACATCAGGAGACACACAGACAATGGGAAAGAGTACTAAGTAAACTGAAATTCTAGTTACCAGCATAATCTGTCATACGAAAAACTTGGCAGCCATTCTGCAACCTAGCTTTTAAGCAAGGGCTATTTAACCAACTTTCTGCATGCCCTTAGACACCTTTCCAGCCTGTATCAAAGCAAACCCTTATTTTTCCCCCACCTCTCTCAGTAGGCATGGAGAAATAAATAGTGCAGCTTGCTCTGTAGTCAAATATCATTGCAAGTTGGCTGGGAACACTAAAGGTCAGCTCACGCTGGCAGAGAAGGAACAGAGGCTGAACAGAACACCCTACAATCCAAGGAACTCCTCTAGTACAGAAGTTATGAGAGTACAAGAGGCACAGATTTCTGGTTACAGGCTTTTATTCTCTAATCATCACCTGAACTTCATAGTTCCAAACCTAACCAATTCAATAATGCAGCATACAGTAGCTCAACAGTTTCTTCAATACTGACAACTTCACCAGGTTCGTAATAACCAACGATAAGAACAATATTGTTCAGCAGATTTTGACAGTGAGCAGAATATTTTAATTCACTTGCTTTTATGATGTGTTTTATTAAACAAAGTTTATGTAAGTAATGTGGTTTATGCCTGTATGCTGGCATTTTTACTGATTTAAAAAGGTTATATAAAGAGCAAACTGAGTGAAAACATACACAGTGTGCCAGCCAAGCACAGAACAAGAGGGAAAACTAAAGTTTCAAAAGATATGTTCTCCCTGCACATGGCTTGATCCACCCATTAAAAATAATCCAAGAGGGTAAGCTGATGCCAATTTGTTACCCTTTTTTTCCAAAGCCACTGAAGTATTTACAGAGCTATTCTTCTGCAACTACACCAAACACCATAATGATCCCTTAAGCACAGCTGTAGGCACACTCACTCCTCCCAGCCCAGCCTAGGTATCACTGACCAATTGCCAGAAGATTATTTTTTTTCCTATAGTAGAGAACAAGTATTTTTTAATCCATTGTGTTCGTAAGTTTTCTTTTCTACTCCTGCTCCCCAGGTATGTCTATTAACAGACATGAAGAACATTCAGCATAATCAGGCCACTACTCAAGATTTAGTAGCTTCAGCACTCTTAAGATTCACTCAAAAAACAGTAACATACCCATCACACAACTTTAGTAAGAGTTGTGCTTTACCTCAGACCAGTAAAACCATAAAAGAGAAGTTCCCAAACTCTCATTACAGCACCGACTTTTAAGACAACTTTTTTCTTTCCTGAAGTGCATTAGCAGAGTTTTCCGAACATAATCTGCCTTTAGAGTAGGTAGGTAACACAGTTTGTAGTATTCCTAGCACAAAAATTCTAAGTCATTTTAGATGAGAAATGTTTAGAACAACCTGTCTCTTCTAGGTAAGCTCTAAAAGCCCACATCTACTTTAAACAGAGTTTCAGTCTGTTGATCTACAGCTCCGTATTTATGTACTTACACTTTGCGGTCATTAAGCAGCATACCATTCATTTTTTCAATAGCTCTTTCTGCAGCTTCTTGTGTCTCAAAATGTACGAATCCATAACCCTTGGATCCATTTTCGTCACATACCACCTATTAAAGAAAATCTTTGCTGTAACAGCCATGGAATGTTTCCCGCATGTATTTCCCCCCCCCCCCCAAATGCCAAACCGGTAAATGCACCCAGAATTTTGCACTAACCTTACAAGAAAGGATGTTTCCAAAAGCAGAAAATGTGTCATACAACGCTTTGTTATCAATTGATTTGTCCAAGTTTTTGATGAAGATGTTTCCTACACCGCTTTTGCGTAGAGATGGATCGCGCTGAGACCACATGATGCGCACTGGTTTGCCTTTAATGACATCAAAGTTCATGGTATCCAAAGCTCGTTCAGCTGGAAAAAAACATCACGGAGTTAGTAGGAAACACTCAAGTTGCTTTAGGAAGTGCAAAACCAGCGTTTTGAGTACAGTTCTTCAAATAATTTTAGCTTAGTCTAGTATCATCACCACCAAGATGCAAATCCAAACTTCCAATGCAAATAACCCCCTCTCTTCTCTGCAAGTAAAAACCAGCGAAAACTCCTCAGCAAAAGCTGTGCTGAAGAAACAGGAAGGAGCACGGGTGAGATGAATAAGCAGTAGAAACCCCAGTAGTCCCAGTGATTGTACCCCACCAAGGAAAAAATGGCACCCAGACAGGAAAAAGTCTACCAACTGACAGCAGTTATGACCCCATTCCCCAGGAGGAAAGGTTTTAACATTTGGAGAAAGAGCAGCTGGCCATAGTGTATCAAAAAATGCTTCGGGGGTACAACTTGTGCCCACACTAGTCCTTCTGCAAATATTTACATACCAACTCCTAAGACAGCAGCAGCCCTAAACTGACAGAACTGCTTTGCAACTGAGCCAGGTGCAGTTCAAGCAGCTTCTCGACGCAACACTTTAGTGACAAAAAGAAAGATCTGTGATGGACTTCTAGGCCGGGCACAGTTCAAAGAGAAGTAAAAATAGTGCTTTACTTTAAAAATCTCCCATAATATATATTTAAAGCTCATGATGAAATACACAGGTCAAAGGAGCAAGTATTAAAACAGCAAAAGGAACTAATGCAAGGTTTTGTGACTCCAGAGGAGCAGTTTTTCCAGTAGAGCTCCATAGCTGACTTTTCAAAGCCTGAATTTAAGACCTCAGTGTATTTAGACAGGGAAGTGTCAAGACGTCCTCAGTTTTCATGTCTCTTCAAAGCAACAAGATGTGCCTATGATGTTTTAAGTCAACAATATATTTAAGCAAGAAAGAGAGACAGCTCTAAATTATGGCAGACACCATCTCCTGCACTAGCTCCTTTCCAGTTTTGCTCCTGCCTGTCTGGAAGAACCCTGAAAATAGCCCCAATAAATACCTGAGGTCACAGCCATCGGTACCAATGCGACATGAACATGACTGAAATCATTCAGTGTTAGTTTAAAACCAGTAACCACCTGGCTTATTTGTCTTTCTCAGGAGAAGGACCAAAGGCCAACCACGTTGCCAAACTCAACCAAAATCCTTTTTTTTTGTTCTCCTTTTAGTGCTGCTCATGTATTTGGCTATGTTGCTGGATATTATGGCCAAAGAAAATGTGCAGTTGGCCTCCGTTCAGCTAATACACCACGGCATCTCCTTTAGTGCCGTGTTTTTAGATCACAAATGGATTTGAAGACAGACATCTGCAGAGGTTAACTAGACAGACAGGTAAAAGTCATTTGCTTGTGAAAAATCATCTACAGAAACTACTGCTACAGTCACACAACAGCCAACAACCGATTCAGAGCTGAAGCCACAGAAATACAAGCACTGCCAATCTTTTGTGAAAGTTCACAAAGCTCTCACAAACTTCGGTATAAATCAAGCAGGAGAGAAGGAGCCAGCTTTGGTTACTGGTAATTAGAAACAAGGAGTACTAGAACAGCAAATTACTAAAAAAAAAAAAACCTGCTGGCCAAACAGAACAAGTTGTGGATATCAGGCTCGCTGTGGTAGAAACATCGAACACTTTGGGATTGCCCTGGAAGTCATTACAATTATTACTGCCAGCGCCAGCAGAAGTGCCAGTAATAAACACTTTGTGATTTCCAGCAGTAGCAACAGGGCCTGCTTTTACTCGAAAAGAGGCTTTTCTAATTCGTGCTAATTGCTTCTAGAATAATCCTGAAACTCCTCAGGAATGTGTGCTCATGGCCTTGCTTCCCAAACGTCTGATCCAAAGTGATTGCTGGTGGCTGATTCCACACCAGCCTTTGCAAACTGAATTAGCAGTGAGCACAAATCGTAGGCCGATACAATTTCTCCATGAGGACGAGGACAGCAGGGAAACCCTCCTCGTCTTTTCTGTGGAGTGGAAGTGCAAGAAATAGGAAGATTTCAACTTCATATGCACCAAAGTCATACCACAATATACTTTAACAGATGACTAGAATACCTTACATACTTCACTAGGCATAAGCTGCTACTCAGAAAAAATTGGAAGCAGTAAAATTGGCTTTTATCACACTACAGCTTGCCACAGGAACCCTTGGACTAGTTTGCAGGGGGACAATTCAATCCGGTAGTTAACTTGTTACCCAGAGGACACACCTACCCAGGCTACCCTTTTGCTGATTCTGCTGGAGCTTTTATTGAATGAGTCACCGGTTCCCATTTTAGTCACGAGCAACTGGCCGCTCAACTTTCGCAGCAACTTCAGAATCGCACAGAACGCACACCGGGTGCTAAACCTCCACTGGGATAGCTACGAGATAATAAAGCCCTGGAAACAGAGCCACTGAAAAAAAAAAACAACTGATGGGAAAAGTGCAGTTTCCGATTACTCAAGGATAAGCCCAGTTCAGTGATTAAACAAGATTGCTGGGGCTTTACTCCGGACAGTGACTCAAATTCAGAGAAGTCACAGCTGTGAAATGTGAGCATACCTCATGAGTGTGTCACCCGGCCTAATTACTTTTCGGAAGAGCTTTGAGATCCCTGGTTTACAGGCAGCTGGTAATGTCAAGCACACCTTCAAAGACCTTTTCAAAAGCCCAGCTAGTTGTTACCGGCTGTTTAATGAGCGTAGTCTGAGATGTAGGTAAGAATTAGGCTAAACCAAGGAAAGGCAGCCAGCTTGGAATTAAAAAGCAACCAACATGACTACAGGAATAACCATTCATCCTCAGAGCTGCTAGTGCAAGGTTCCAGAAAATGCTTCGAGGCTTCAGGAAAGTGCGATCTGTCAAAAAAGATCAGCAAACACTTTCTAGGTATTTGCCAAGAACATCGAATTCTTGCAGAAGTACAGTCACACGGTCGCATCGATGTGTTTTGTGCTTCCCGTGAGGTGCCCGTGCCTGTCTGATACAGAGGAGAAATGCTTGTAGCCGAACTGGACTGGGTGTCAAACACGGACACCTCCACCCCCCACGTCAGAAAAATACTTACAGGTTTGGAGTAATGGCATTTTCCTAAGAGGCACATTCTCAAACCCTGAATGCAAATGCTGCTGGGGTGAAGCAGCTCTGTTTATCCCCCCCCATTTGGCAAATTACTAAACTAAGTCACAAAGTGTAGGGTTGACGAGGCTGTTTAGGTAACCACAAAGGCGAGGCCGACCCTCGCGGAGTTGTCATTACTAGGGAGGAAAAGCATTTGAATCACCCTCAGCTTCTGCCTTGCCATTCTCATATCACAGTGCTGAACTGTGCTGACCACTTATTTTGCTTTTTAAGAGTAAACTGTACGGCCGTTTTTTTTATCAACTGAAAGAATGTTAAGGCAAGCAGTTAAACTCTCTCCTCCTCAACGCTGTCTGAATAAATTAAAAGCTCTCTGAAGCGAGAGGGCTGATAACAAGTGAAATGTCTTATTAAAGAGACGAGACAGTAACTTTTACTACTCGCACACAGATAACGCTGGGGCACCAGAAGCCCGATCTGATAATGGTTACATGCGAAAGCCAACTCTGAAAGCCAGTTAATCTAATTGCCTGAAAAGTTGGTAATTCAAATCTCTTTCATATGCTCGAAAATAAACCCATTCTAATGGAAAGCTGTTTACTTAACTGTACTTGAAATCAAGTATGATCTAGCTGGCCAATTTTTTTTTTTTCTTTTAACTGGTTTCCACGGAACTTAAAATCGGTTGGATTCGGTTCTTTTACCGAAATCCCCTCCGGAGGAGCGAGCCGGCTGGCCGAGCTTCGCAGAGACTTGGTGAGCGCTACACAGGAAGTTTCTCTGCTGATGTAACTTTGGAGAAATGGCAGCGTTGCGCGTAAAACAAGTTTCAGAGAAAAAAGGCAACTTCGTCAGCGAGCCATCAGGGTGTTGCGGGAAGACAACCAGAGCAGGACATGGCAGAGAGCAGCCAGAGGAGGCCCGTGTAACCCCCCCCCCCTTCCCTACACGTGATGAATCTGCCCCAGCGCTTCGGCCTGGAGCGGACGGTGGGTGCGTGGAGTCCCCGACGATCCCGGGCCGTCCTATTTCCTCCTGGTGCCTGTGAATCACGCTCACACACACACACCCAGCCCCTCACCACTTCTCACAGGGTGCTGATGACCACCGCGCTGCCTCCCAGCCAGCCTCCCCCCCCCTTTGGCCCCAGCAACCCGAGTCACAGCTGCCCCCACGCCTCCACCCCAGGAGCCACCGAGCCGGGGGAACGGCCCCAGGGCTCTTTTTACCCTTTTTTTGCTTTTTTCCACCAATTCCTTCCCTCCACCCCGCTTCGCGGAAGCGCCTCCCCCCCCCCCCTTAACCGCCACGAGGCAGGCCGCATGTCAGCCCTGTGGGTGCGCGTCCCCCCCCCCCCATAAAAAACACATTTATATTTTAATTTTTTAATTTTTTTTTTCCCTCCCCACCTCTTCCAACCGGCCTCCGGCCCCACCCCGCGCCGCCGGAAAATGGATGCGGCGGCCGGGGCCGGCGGGAGGGGGCAAAATGGCTCCCCCGCACCCCCCCCCTAAAAAAGAAAGATGTGTAAAAATGGCTAGAAAATATATGTATTTATGAAATCCGGGCTTACCGTCGGCCGGCTGCTGGAAGTTGACGTAGGCGTAGCCGAGCGAGCGGCGGGTGATCATGTCCCTGCAGACGCGGATGGAGAGGATGGGCCCGGCGGGGCTGAACTTCTCGTAGAGCATGGCCTCGGTCACATCGGGGTGCAGGTCCCCCACGTAGAGGGACGCCATGGGGTAGCTGGGGGCGCTGGGGTTCATCCTGCCGCCGTCTCCCGGCGCGGGGAGGGCTGGGGGGCAGCAGGCGGAGGCGCTGGCGACGCGAGGAGGCCGCGGCGGGCCCGGCGCTGCCTCAGGAGGCGGCGGGGGTCGGGGTCGGGGCCGAGGCGGCGGCGGCGGCGCTCAACGGCTGCGGGGCGCGGGCTCGCTCCGTGGCTCCTCGGGGCGGCGGCGGCGGCTCCGGGCTGAGGCGGTGGCGGTGGCTGTGGGGGGAGCTGCGCTGAGCTTCGCTTCGCTTCACCGGGCTTTATTTTTTTTTTTATATATCAAAAACCGGCCGGTTGCAAGGAGGAAGGACGGGTTATTATTTTTTTTTTTAAGTATTTTTTTTTTAGCGATTTTTTTTAAGGATTTTTCTAAATTTTTTTTTAAAGTATTTTTTTAAAGGATTTTTTAAAATCTTTTTTTTCAAGGATCTTATTTTTTTTAGGATTTTTAAATTTTTAAATTTTTTTTTTTTTTTTTTTTTTTTAGTAATAAAGGGGGTGCGGCGGCGGGGCCGGCGTGTCCCGGTGTCCGGAGCACACGCACTGCGCACGCAGCACCGACGGCGGCCGGGGGACAAGGGGGAGGCCGCCGCCCCGGCCGCGCTCTATATATACCCGCCCCGCCCCCCCCCGCCGACGCCGCACGCCACGCACCGACGGCGCGCGCCGCGCATGCGCCGCCGCGCTGAGGCGGAGGGAGCGGGGCGGGTACTGCGCCTGCGCCGCCGGCCCGCGCGGGAGGGCGCGTGCGCCGCGCGGCGTCAGCGGGGGGCGGCGGGAGGGGGGCCGGCGCGGCGCGCAGCGCGCATGCGCCGGGCTGGGGAGCACATGTGCGAGGCTGGGAGGGGGGTGGGGGGTGGAGGGGCGCATGCGCGGCGGAGGAGGGGAGGGGCTTGAAGGCGGCGCGCCGGCCGGGAAAAGGGAAGGGCCGCGCGCATGCGCAGAGGGGGGCTGGTTCCGGCGCCTCGCGCGGAGGGGTGGTGTGACGTAGGTGGGGGCGGGGCTTGGCAACGGCCGCGGAGGCGCCTCAGGGTGGGGGGGGAGGGGCGGCGCCTCAGGGCGCTGTGGGGGCGGCGGCGGGGCTGGGGGGGCTCCCGAAATAAAGTTATAACTGCGTGGATTTGGGTCCCTGGCTCTTTCTTACTTCTCTGTCATTATCACTCGAGCGTTTTCTTACACATTTCTTCTCCCCCAGCCGTGTTCTTGCCCCATCGTGTCAGTTGGCGCCCTTGGTGCTCCTGGGTGAGAGTGAGAAAGTGCCCAGAGCACAGCCGGGCACTGCTTCTCCCTGGCGCCACTTAAAACAAGCAAACAAACAAAAAATAAACAAAAAAAAAAACCAAACAACAGCAGGATGAGTTTTGATCAGCAAAGGTGCACTGTTCTCTGATCTGGCTCTTAGATTCCTAACAACATACAGCTTCAGAGTTTTCTGTCACCAATGCTCTCAGGGAAGTAAAGATGTGCTCTTACCCTTAGCTGGATATCCACCAAAGTTCAAATTATAACTTAAAACCTCTGGAGCTTGCTCATTAAACGTTTCTAGCATTTCTCCCTTCAGCAAAATAATGGGCTTCTTGGGTCTTGTCCTCGTGGGTTATGCTCCTTTTGCTTGGAGCAAGGATGTAACCACTAATAAAAAAATTGCTGTCTGCTTCCTCCGTTTCCCCATACTGTCATAAAGTGTTAAGCTGGCAGTTTGGCTGTTCTTTAGATGAAGAAAAAGATTCATTGTAGGAGGTAGGTGTAGTTAGCTGGTGGTGCCCAAAACAATTTTCCTGTCCTCCACCTCCAGCAAATACATTAAACTTACTTTTCGAGATGTGGCCTAAGTGCTTTTAGGCAAGCAGAAAGGATGGTTTTGTGGCCCAGGCACAAGATTCAAATTAAGCTTTAGATTCTGTTGGCAGAAATTGCTGGCAAATCCTCCCAGTCACTTGGGATTCAACCTCATGGAAAACTTGGGAGCTTGTAATGCTCTGTAATGCTGATGGCCCCCCACAACTGCAGCCCAGAGCCCCAGGTGAGAGCCGGGGTCAGAAAGGGACCCTGTCAGGAGATCCCTGGATGGCACCACCCGATGTATTCACCTGGCTCTCTCCAGGACCCATTTTAGCTCTGCTTCTCTGAAGTCCCGTGTGATGGCGGGTGCCAGTTGCTGCTGCACGTTTGTCTCATCAGCTGGGCTTACTGCCCAGCCCCAGCATACACCCTGCCACCGCAGGTGTTAAACATGCATGGCTGAGCCTAGAGCTGGCCTCCTTGTCAGAAACAGCTTCTTTTTTTTGGAAACCACAGGCTTGGGATGTAGCTGGAAGACATAATTCAGCGTTTCCTTTGTCAGCTTCGGAGAATCTAAGCCAAAGAGGAATTGAATGAGGAGTAATAATTTAATTATACATCTTTGAAGTATTTCACAATCCAGATAAAAATACTTGATGGGCACATTGGCTCCTTTTGGCGGAGTATTACTAGAAAATAGAAAAATGAGCAATGTTTACACAGTATTTTTCACTAAGGGCAATTGATTAATATTTTAAATTACCCGGAAACGTGTTTTCTAAACAAAAGTGTTCTACCAAAGCTGCTAAAGACCCTTTGTAACTTAAAGCTCTAGGCAGATACAAGATTTTAATTTTTGTGCCAACAGTACTATGATTTGTGAATGCAATTATTTCTGATTCTAGGCTATCATGGAAGTGGGGAAGTTATTGAAATGTGCTCAGACTTCAACAAATTTCCTCTCTGTTGCCGAGGAATTATGACTTTTTGAAATATGATGGATTGGCTAAACTGTTGGAAATCATGCAAATCAGGTTTTGTAGGTAGCCACGGGAAGCATTTTTAAATTGTATCCGAAAACTGCTAATATTGAAGATCGATACTTTTCCAAATGAACACAGCTGATGCTTGATTTAGAAAAGAAAGTTTTATTGTCCAGAATAAGCGTGCTGTGTTGCCGAGTTCAGGAACTGCAGGATCTCTTCCACATCTCCACGTTTTCCTTCCCAGCTTAGCTGCAGTACAGTGCCATATACTAAAAGTGCATTGTGAAAGCTAAAACCTTGATGATCTGTGTCAAAGAGATAAGGAGGAACATGTACCTTTTGAAGGGGAGTGCCGGCTTCTTTAAACTGAGTGCCTCGCTGATAATGCTGTTTGCTTTTGGGAGCCTACTTAGACCCGATATGCTTTTCGGTGCTGGGTAACCTTCTGAGCAGAGCCAATCCCAAATTCTGAGTATTTTCTTTGATAGAAAATAAAAATAATACAAGACCTCACAGCTGGGCATTTTGGAGCTTCTTGGGCATGAGCAAAACCAGTTTTGCATTTTTATTTTAGGGGCCATTTAATAAACACTCTTCACTCATGAAGAACTGTGTGTCCATTTCCTTCACTGAGCTGGTGTAGGGGAAGTCATTTTCGCAATGAGCAGCAGGGAAAGAAGTGTCATTCTCAGGCAGTCATGATGGGGGGAAGGCCACAGTTAATTACTTTATATTGTGCCTGAAGCAAACAAAACAGCAGGTTTGTGTGCTGGGATTGTTTTCTCCAGTGCAAAGTGCAGCTGAGAGCATGGGAAGGTGCTGAGCTGGGTATGGTCAGGAATAGCGCTGCGTGTTTCCCCTCGTGTCTCGTTAGGAGTGTGCTCTGTCTCTGTGCCCTTTTCTAGTTAAAATCAGAATTGCTTAACTGTTGGGCACGTTCCCTTCATCAGATGCTACAGCATCTCTTCACCTAGAAACAAACACCTAGATTCTGACAGATTGTTAAAAGTATGGAATTGTAGGAAAAAAAAAAATAGGAAGAAAGTTCTGTTAGTGCCCTAGTCCGTTCCCTCCCCCAGTAAGGACACTGTGTCACCTCTGACCAAGATTTCACAGGCATTTTCGTAGATATCCTCATATTTCATAGATATCCTCAGTGATATCCAAGGCAGTCAGTTCAGGGACTTTATTCTCCTTAACTTGAAAATGATTTTCCTAAGTTCCCATTCTTGCAGTTCCTTCTCACTCTGTTCCCAGTGGCAGTGCAGTCATGGTTTTTTTTTGCCTTTCAACTACTTTTCCCCTGACAAAGCCACGTCTCTCTTGCAGGGCCCGTGGTGGAAGTTGTTCATGCTGGCCTTGCAGAGCTAGATCAGGAAGTGGGTCAGGCTGGAACGAGTTCTGGCGTTGGCAGATAATGTTTTTCAGATGGGCATTGCTGAATTAGCACGGTAGTGACTTTGTGGCAGCATGTGCCAGTCTGTCTCTCCCTATTCCAGAGCAAGCTGCTGCAGCTTGGCCATGTGCACGTCGTGTGGATAAGGGGATCCCAGTTCTTATTCTGTGGGGGCTGCTTTTCCCTAAACGTTTCTCACAGATCTCAGTCCAAGGCTCATCAATGTAGTCCCGCAGCTTTGAATCACCAGCCTGGCACCTTCCAACCCGCTACCAAAACCCTGCTGGCTCCGAAATGTCCGCCTGCAGATCTCCAGCACAGCCCCTAACTAACGATCTCAGCCCGGTCGGTGGGACAAAGAGAAGTGCAAGGCCGGGCTGAAGATGAAGTACAAAGAGGAAAAAAGAAACAAAAGGAAAAATGAAACTGGATCCAGATTCAGACCTGGGTGACACTGAGCCGGGGAGAGGGCACTCTACCACACATCTACGGCAGGACTTGGGCACAGGAGCCGAGGTCTGAGGTAGAAGGCCTGCATCCAGCGAGTGCCCTGAGGCAAGCATGTAGTCCCCAAAGTCTCCCGGATCAAAAGTCTCTCAGTCTGAGGGAAGCTGGTGGAAGCTGGACCCTGTTCCCTTTCTACATCAATGTTACCACAGCAGAGTTTTTCTCTCAGTTCAGAGGGATCACACTGGCAATGAATAACTGCCTTAAAATAAAGCTCTTCCCCGTCGGAGGTGGGAAGTAGGCCGCTGCTGCTGTTATGTGTCATAACTTCAGGTGCATTTTGTGGTGTCTGTAACTTACAGTGCAATTTGTGTTACGCAGCATGGCCAAACCTGGTGTTTCAGGAGACAAGTGGCCCTGCCCGGCCATCCTTTAGAGGGCACTGAGTGACCATTTGTGGTTCCACCAGCACTGGAATGTAGCCAGGTGGCTTGCTGCCACCAAGAGAAGGACTATTCCTCTTTCCTGCTTTCTCTTGTCCTTGCTGCTTTCTCCCCTTCTTCAGGCCATGCAGTCCCGACCGCTTCCCTTTTAAGGGTTTTGGTTTTGTTTTTGCAATGAGTACATTTGGATGTTTTAGTGACCTAAATCTGCTCACAGAGCCGGAGCTGACACCGGATAAGCAGCAGGGTGCACAGCCCAGGGACAAAAGGAGGCTGCTCTGTATGATGCCAAGTTCAGGTGCTCAGGTACTCCAGAGGAGTTGAGTGTGAGTCTCTGGAGACACGCACTTCCATTTGGATAGGGAGAAGTGTGGCACACTGGCAGATTCCCAAGGTATCTGCAGTAAACAGTGAGCACAGAGATCCAAAACCAGCTCCCGTATCGTGTTAGCAAAGCACAAGGCCTGAGGGTGCTGATGTTAGCCTGGCTGAGCGGGGAGGACTCAGCCTCCTGGGAGTGAAAGGGAGGATAACAACAACCTCTGTGCCTGCAAACACCGCCGCTGCAGCCGCATCGCTCGCCTTCAAAACCAGCTTTAATTGTTCGGCATAAATGCAACTCGCTCCCCATCTTTACAGGGCCTAGCTTAGCTGCTCAGACTGAGCACAGGTGATATCTCCAGGCACGAGTGTCCCAGCACAGGCTGACCCACAGGACCTTCTGCTGTCCTTATTTTCTGCCCAATTCTATGTGCTTGCTCCACCTTCACCTCTGTGTGGCAGATACAGCCTCCTGCCACTGAAGGCAAGCAGGGGCTTCTCTCGGCAGCAGCATTCCTGGAGAGCTGACCAGAGCGTTCTTTCCAGCCGTGTGATGCTGTTTACAGGCTAGCCCAGGAGCTTTATAGCTAATTAACACTCCCTGCAGTCCCAGGGGCTTTACCACGGCAGTATGCTCTCGCAGGAGGTGCGTGGCCTAACTGGTGCTTAGGATTCGAAGCCTTAGGAGGGTGGCAGAGCACCTTGCACAACCCCCAGATCAAATGTTAACCTCCCCAGCACACGAGCTCCCGTTTCGGCAGGGTGACGTGGGCTCTGCGGGCTGAGGCCCTGAGGCAGCCGCCTCGCTGGATTTCCCCCGCCGCTGACAGAAACCACCGCTTCCTTCCCCCACAGCGTGCTCTGGCCACCTCCCCATGACACCGTCCCCCTGTCCCCATACCCTGGGACACGTGGGGACACGCTGGTCACTTTATTTTTAATTACGAGGTAGCGCTTGATTTCAGAGGGCAAAAATAACCCCGTCATTAGCTTGTGAGACTACTCGGTGATTAGCAGGCTTGTGGTGCCACCCACGGGCTGCCCCGGGGTACCCGGCCTGCACAGGGCCCCTGGCACAGACTGAGAAGGTCCCAGCAGGAGGCCGGGAGCAGCCCTGAGCTGGTCCTGAGCCCCCTTATGGGATCTGGGGTGCTTCCTGCAGAGCGGCACTGTGTTTTGGGGGGCCTTCCCCACCTCCATGCACGCCTGAATCTTGGTGAAAAGTGTTCAACGCATCCCAAACTGTGTGGTTTTGAGACACTACCAGACAAATTCAGGTGATCCCACAATCTCTTTTTCAGTGGTTTAGGTTCTCGCTAGCACCCAACAGGCACTCTGGATTTAATTTCCCATAGGAAAATGGGGGGAGTTCAGTGCGTGTCTGCTTTGCTGCAGCTCTGCCACTGCTCCAAGGCACCAAGGCCCGGTAAATTATCGCAGATAAACACTGGCTGAGAACTTTCTAAAGAGCTTCTCTGAAATAACGAGGCTCCCCTGGGCCTCCTCTTCTCCAGGCTGAGCAGTCCCAGCTCTCAGCCTTTCCTCACAGGAGTTGGGCTCCAGGCCCTCCATGGTCCTCATGGCCCTCTGCTGGACTCTCTCTGGTATGCCCATGTCCCTCTTGTCCCCCCAGGACAGACACAGGACTCGAGATGTGTCCCCAGCAGTGCTGAGCAGAGGGAAGGATCACCTCCCTCCACCTGCTGGCGATACATTGCCTAAACCAAGGCTCTTCACCGAAGGACTTATTCAGATGCAAAACGAGTTAATTTTTTAAATTTTTTTATTATTTAAATCTTACTGCACGTGTACCTCAGCAGCCGCTGGAAGTGCCACAGGGTTTGGGGTGACCTAAGAGAAACCACCTCAGGGCAATGGAAAGGGATTTAACTCCCTGCTCTCCCTGTCCCCATCCCCTCTCCTTGAAGCGAGGTGGCAGGATGCTGGAGTGAAAAACACTGAAAAGTGCTGTGCTCGGTGTTTATGATCTAAATGTGGTCTGATAAAACCTATTGGCATCTCCCTAGGAAACTCTCTTGGCTTGTCTCTTCAGCTCACATGCTGCTGAACCCGTAACTGTGTGGCAAATGGTAAGAGACCCCCTCAGCACATTGTTTATCATCAAATAACAACACAGCACGAGGATGAGATAAATTCTTCAATGAAAGCACCTTTCATGTAGTTTCTTTTCAGATGCTGAAAAACTCACGAGCGTTTTTAGGCTCGGTAACTATTTCGATCTGGCACCAGAGCAGCCAGGGCTGGCCTGAGCCCGGTGTCACTTCAGTTTCACACAGGAGTGGCTCGGTGATGGCTCGGTGGGCTCAGGTCCCTGCAGCACCCCGCTGACCCCACGATGGAGAGGCCAAGCCCCGTGGTGGTCACGAGGCTGGTCCCTGGGGCTGGCACCGGTGTTTGTGTGGCCCTGTGAGCAGGGATTTGACACAGCTTGGTTTGGGGCTGCACCGGTTTTCTGGCTGTGGCTTCGGAAGGAATTAGCTTGGGCTGGTTCTCCGCCAGGGGAGCTTGTACAAAGCGGGGCACAGGTTTACCTACCCAAAAGGCAAGCGTAGAAGTGAGAGAAACCTGGAGGGTTTTGCAGGAGCTGCCAGCTGCGAAGTTGTATCCTCAGCTGCGTACGGCTTTAGCGTAAGGAGTTTGAGTCTGACACAGTTGGAAATCTCAGCACATTCCAAAGGAAAGAAAGGGCATAATTAACGAGGATTTAATATCACAAAAGCCAATATTACAGCCCATTCCGTGGGGTTAACAGCTAAAAGAAAAATGTATCATTAGAGCGTAACCGACATTTTAATCAAGAAAAGGTCATCTGGCTTATTCCTCCTGGATATCTTGTTTCCTCTTGCAAGATATTTAATTGATTCTTTAATTTGTCCCAGGAACCTTGTTAGGGAGCGTGATGGAGTTTTTGCTCAGTACACTGTAAGTGCCATGAAGCCTGCTCCAATTTGGCTTGCATCACCTCAAAAGTATTTTCTCTAAGGTCTAAATTACATTTGGAAGTTCCTTGTTTGAACAGTGTTTTAATCAAATATTTCAATTGAAAGATCTCTTACGCTTTGGGGGATGAAGAAGCATTTGGGCTTCCTGATCATCGCTCCAAGAAAATGAAATGACTGTGTTGAGCTGCGAAAATGACGGGACATCCGTGTACCAGACTGCAGGGAGGAGGTCTCAGGGCTTTGGGAGGAGATTTCTGGGCTTTGGGAGGAGATCTCGTGGCTTTGACCCTGTTTGTTCAGTGTTTCAGGGAAGCGAATCGCAGGTGGGGATGCTTCCCTTAGAGCACGGCTGTGTTCAGCAAGAGTTGCTCAGCGTGCATATTGCCCCAGCATGGCTTGGAGATCAGGTACAGCACAGACACTGAGCTCTTCGACGTCTCTGGGGAAGGAGATCCCTCTTTATTTTGCAACAAAATACCCTGTGTACAGTATTACCCCCTAAAAAGTGAACAGACAATTTGGGAATTGGCTATCCTGATCCATCCATTTGATAAGGAAAAGGAAAAAAAAATCTTGACATCCTGAGACAGAAAACCCAGATTTATTATTATTATTATTATTATTATTATTATTATTATTATTTGTCTGAATAAAGTTTATTCTTTAGAAAACGTCTTGGCCGAAACCAGCACAGCAACTTCTTTTTCCTTCTTCTTGTTTTTGAATCTCAAGGTATTACCGGGATACAGAAGGAGCTGACTCAAAACTCACTGGGGATCTTCTGACGTAGAAGGTGCAGTCTGATGAGGCTGCACTCACGTTATAGACTTCCTAACTGTGATCATTAGGAAACACCAGCCCCCCACGCATATATTTTGTGTTTTCTGCCACCAACAAATGCTCCCACAGGCATAAATTTTAGCCTTTCCCTTTAATTTCAGTTTGTATTGCTATCTAAACCCATTTTGACTGCAAGGCATCTTGGATCCATCCTTTACATTTCCTTGGCTTTGGAACATGAATTACCACCAACATATTAACAAAGGACTTCACTTTGGAGATTTTTTTCTGTCGTTACTTACGTTCATCCCTCCACAAGATGACTCCCCACTGCATCCCGACTATCAGAGCTATTTCTTTTCCCTCCTTGAGAATTCATCAATCCTTTCACTCTCCCCTGGCCATCCCACACCTCTCTCCCCAGTGCATCTGGGATCCCCGAGGACCCCCGTAGGCAGTCTGTCTCTGGGCTCACACGCACTGCGACTGGAAATGCCAAGTCTGATTCCCATTTTACTTTCCAAGCATGCTCAAAGTCTCGGGCCTTGTTTATGTCGCAGACTCGAGAGCAGGGAAGAATTCTTTCCTCTGTGTGTTACATCCTTGTTGCAGGCACTGAAGCAGAACCCTCCTTTGCTGACCGACCCATGAGGATAATCGGTTTGAGTTGTGCAGTAATGGACAAGGAGGGACTCCTGAACCTATGCCGACATGCCCCAGCGCTCATCAGGCACAGGCAGGTTTTTTTAGTCAAGAAAAATCAAAATCAATTAGGCATTTCCTTTAAAACCCTCGTCTGTGCAGCCTTCTGTATCCTCACTCGGACGATGATGTCCTTTCACAGGTTCCCTTATGACCTCTATTAGGGCCTGAGTTTCCAATGGGGCTAGCAGTAAAACCAAAACCAAATTTTAACCAAAATCTCATTGAAGTCCACGTGTGGACAGTTTGTGAACACTTCTCAGCCCTACAGAATGGGAAATGCACAACTCTGATCGTCCTCACCAAAGTGCTGGGCTGGCTGGCTGGGTAGCTGGGTGGTGTAATCCTCTGTGAGGTCAGCTTCTTGCTGCCTCACTTCCCTACCTCAGCGCCTCTTCTTACTTCCTTTTCTTGCAGCCTTCTTATTAGAATTTTCTGTGCTCACCTCGCCGATGTATCAGTTTGCATTCCTTGGAAAACAATTCTTGATGTTGCAGAAATATAAGGAGCTAGAGAAACACAGTACTTTTTCCTGAAAGTGTTTTTTAATACAGTAAATCAATCTTTCTACCACCGTCCTTTAAAAATGTGCTCATGGGCACATGGGAGGACGAGAACATGGGAGGAAAACGGTCTGGATTTGCTCTGAAATGCTTTCCATCTTCTAGTCTGGGCGAAATCTCAGCGACAAGCACTAACCTCAAAGGGTTCTCCAGCTCCTTTTGGCAGTGGGAGTCGAAATTAACCATGCTGGTGCTAAATAGCTTAGCATTAACAGCAGAACAGCTTAGCTAACCTGTCCCAGAAGGTTAAACGACAATGAGCCTCTTAAAAATCGCTCAGAGCAATGGGCAGGCAGAGTATTCCGTGGCACTAGGCTGGGGATCAGCCCTCCTCCCTGCTGCGTGTGGCTCAGCAGAAAGCCTCAGTCCGGATGAGAACATTTCCAAACGTTACCTCTGCATGCAAAGAAATAATTCAGTGAAACTAAATTTGACTTTCATCCGTGAATGAGGATATTTTACCATGATAAGAATTTATATTTGAATAATTCTTTCCTCTTTAAGCATCTTGCAGTCCCCAGCAGCCTGGGACTCGGCTGTGCACTTTTACACACATTGACAGTGTTACAGCTCCCCTGGGGTCGCAGCACGCTGGCCGCTCTGCCTGCAATGCTCTGTGATGGGAGTTAAGGCTACGAAACTTCAATTTCATGTAGGTGGCCCTCTAATTGACAACTACAGTTGCACTGAGAACAAATGCTTCCAATACAGGGCTTTACTCACCGCAGCTATGCGGATTCCTGATGAGCTGCTCCAGCTTTCAGAGCCCTACCTCACAGCTTACGCCAGGGAGCAGGGTTAGAAGCAAGCAGAAGATCACGGAGGAAACAGGCAGGAAGGCAAGAAAATGCCTCCCACCACAACCAGTGTTCCCTGCCAGGCCAGAAAGGGTTGGTCAACACGGATCACCTACCAAGGTGCTTCAGGGAAGCACATCTCTTGTAAGAAAGAAGACAGAAAACACCTACTGTAAGAAAGAAACAAATCAAAGAAAGAAAAAATGTAGACTCTGGTTAAAAATACACATTTTTTTAAAATGTTTTCCAAGCTGTTTTAAGGACACACCCGGGAGAGCCTCTTGCCCCAGGCATGTACTCCAGGGCATGAGGTATTTAAAGTCCTGTCCTTGGAAACTATTATTTTTTGGTCCTCTTCCTCCAGGTCAGGAATGACAAAGCAATGGGTCTGCAATGCAGCCTGCCAGATCCACAGCTAGGAGCTCGGTTTGGGGCCCAGCTTCCTTGTTTCAGCTTCCTTGGGAGGCCACCTTCCATCTCTGCAACCTGGCGACATCTGGAGGATTTGCCAGGAGAGCTTAACTACCCACCTGAGCGGAACAATCTGAAATTGCCCTTTTCTCTCTCTTTTTTTTTTAAAAAAAAAAAAAAAAAAAAAAGCCATACAAGTGACTTGACTCTACCCTGTAGCTGCTAGAGCCACTCCTGAGTGACTTCTCTGTCGTTCACCTGTCAAAAGCAGAGCCTGGGGATGCTGGGGCACTGTGTAAAGGCCACAGAACCCAGCTTCATTTTCTGGCTTCCCATTGTCGTTGTCTTTTGTCACAAATGTTTCTCAATTTCTTAAAAAGCAGATAGCTTTCATAGCAATTAGCACTTGGCAGGCTTAAAATTATTCTCTTTTTTTTTTTTGTGTGTGTTTTGTTTTGTTATTTCAGGCTAGGCTATGAGAGGATAGGAAAAGAATCCTGAAGGCAAATAACTTGGTTCCATTAAAGCAGAATAAAAAACGAATCAAACCTTTACTGTACAGTAATTGTGCAGGGTATTACTCACCACAACCAGCAGCTCCTCCTCCTCCAGCTGACAGGTAATGCTAATTACTCTCAGGGTGGGGTGGGCAGAAATTATGCTCAATTATAGGCACGAGATTAATGCACGGCCTTTGAATAGGGCTCAAAGGCTACAGCTGTTCGGAAAAGTTCTCGCTTTCAACAGGCTCCTTATGTGAATTTTGAGGCACTTCATCACGTCACTTTTTTAGAGAGAAACTCTAGTTTCTCTCTTTGAAAGGGTACCTTGAGTAAATGTTTTCAGAAATCTGGGACTTTGGATCTTCCAACAACTTTTACTGCATCGTTAAAGAAAGTAAAGTGACTTACCCCCAAAAAAATAATCTTAGGAGTTGAGAATAGAAGCTAAATCTCGATTTCCAGTATTTTCACAGCGCCATCCTTGCCTCCTCCTCCGTTCAGGATCTGGAAATTTCAGCCTGCCAGGATCTTGCTCGCGTGTAAATTACTGGAAATAAGGAAGCAAACCCGGTCACACGCTGCCAGCCACGCAGAGCTCTTACCAGCAGAAGACGCAGCTGATTTAGCTACCTGCCATCCGAAAGGGCCAGGAGCAAGAGGCAGGACGAGTAACAGCTAGGTGCGCTATCTGGGCCATCAGAGATTGCTTCTGCGGTATCTTAACTTCCATCTCTTCTCCTCAGGTAAAGCTTCTGCGCGTCCGTGTTATCATCCTAGAAGTCCTTCCCTTCAGAAACAGGCTACAGGTGGCTGCGTGGCTGTCCTGTGTGCGACAGGCGGTTCTGTATGAACAGCTCCAACCTCCGGCGTTGTTTTACCTGTTCCACCTGCACCGGCTTGCAAGCACCTCTATACAGCTCCCGAATAAAGAGCTTGCAATGTTTTAAACATGTGCAGCGCTAGCACTGTGCTAAAGGTTTGACGAATTCACGCTCTAAGCCTTTGAGGCTCAACAAAGACTATTTCAGAACAAGATACACACTGGGTTTGAGGCAGTTCCCCATGGTAGGAAGGTCTTCAGCTTCCAAACTAAAAGTATGTGAGAATATACTTGCCCTAAGAGGAGGCTTCTCGTTCACACAACATTATTTTCATGATCAAAGACCGTAGATCACTTTCTAGTGGGGTAATGGAGAAAATGAACACTCAGGGTGAACCTTTTGTGTTATCTATGATCAGCTCAGATACTATAAGAAATGGCTTTCTAAAAACCAAACAAAACCCCAATGACCTCCCACGTGAAGACACCTTCTTATTTAGCGATTAAAGGCAAAAGAGTGAAACATTTTTTATGCTATATTCCATTGGTCCCTAACTGTGTGGGTTTTAATTTTCAGTATTACCTTGATTTCCCCAGATAAATGGAATAACATTACAGAACCCTATTAACTCAGAGCTGGATAAAGATTTAAGGAAAAAGATTTAAAGAAAAAAAAAAAGCAGCAATTTCAACTCAAGTAATTTTTTACAGCTTAAAGTTAAATGTTTAGAGTATAATTAGTTTACCATAGAACTTGGTAAATGGGTTTAGTAAGGGAAGCAAGCAACATCTTCACTAAAGACTTCCCATGAAACAAAACCCACATTTGCTGTGGTTCTTCCTTTCTAAAAGTGGATCCAACATCCCCAAAGGAATTTTGAGTCGTGGTGAATTTTTTAGTCGTGGTCTGCCAACTTGCCTTGCTCCCAGACTGGAATGCAGCCTTTGTTTTGTCAGTGTACTTGATTACTGCTTTTTCCTTTTGACAAGTGCTTTCACATATTAAAGAAGCCATTGTTACTTTTTTTTCAGTGGTAATTGAGGAATATACTAATTTCACCCCTATAAAACCTCATTAACCTTCACCCCCTGTGTTCTTCCCTCCTTCCTGCTCTTCATGAGATTCTAATTTTTATTACCTATTATAACGGACAGATTATTAACTTACCATTGTGGGAATGGTTATTAGTGCCCCCAACTACCTTTTTAAAGCTTGAAATTATCCTACCCACCTTTTCCACCAATATAAATATTTAAGATCTGGGAGACGAAGCTCAGCTGTTTCTAGAAACAGAGCATCACATTCTGAATGTAATCAGGTCTTAAATCCTCCCCCCCCCCAAAAAAAAAAAAAAAAAAAAAAGGAAAAGCCTGTACAGAATTTCTAAAAAGTCAGACCTGTTACCTTGCTCAAATCCAACCACATATGCAAAAGGATAAGGCAGTGGAGATCACTTTCAGTGACTCGGTTTATCTTATTCTAGGTAAAAAGATTAAGCTGGCAACACTAAAATAACTTTCCACTCAAATAAAAGGTATCTAAAACTAGAAAATACTCATAACTGTGCTTACACATGCAGCTTGACCAAGAAAAAGACCACTCATGCTCCCTTTTATTAAATTTTTCTGTTGTAAAATATTTCTGCAATCAATATAAAGGTCAATTATTTTCCAATAATCTCAGCTCCTGGCAGAGATGTGACATGGCTTGAAAAGTAGTTTCTACTTCCCTGTTTTTTTTTTTTCCCCCAGTTTCTAACTAAATATCCCCAAATGCCAGAGCTATTCTGTAAATACTGTCAGTTTAGACCTCAGCAGGAACAAAGAAAGGAAGAGCATCATTATTCCACAGAGTCTCTTTAAATTGAGTTTTAATATCTGAAACGCCTGAATCCTATGGAGGCTCCTGCTCTGCTCTCCTTTGAAGAGCTCAGAAAAGGAAGCTGTGGGCTTTCACAGACTAGACTCGTTGCAGGGGTCGGCTCTTTAAGAGCTTCTTATGCATTTTGCCATAAATCTGGGGACCATATGTTTTATTAAAGCATCTCCAGAGTACCAGCAGAAGTCAGAAAGCTCTAGCCACCTAGAAGTTGTAAATTAATTAGCGCAATCTAAAAATCTGATATGAAACACCCAATCTTGGCTTCCATGAAATTAGCTACATGCTTGAGTGTGTATTATTAAGACTCTCCTTAATAAAAAGGCTCCCAAATTGACTTCACGTCTAACACTGCTGTTATTCTAGGTGTGGAAAGAGATCACATGAAATCTACAAAGGTAGTTGAAAAGTCCATTCATAAAACTTTTATTCCACTTACATCAACTTAATACACATGTTCTGAACAGTTATGCTTGGATTGTTCATGAAAATTTCATAAGACATTAAACAAAGCTAGCCATCATCTCAAGTTATTTCCCTGTTAACTATTTTTACAGCACATGCATGTTAGGCAAGTATCAAAAAAAATCACAAAAGCAAAAAACCTAAAAAAGTTAAATACATGGGTTTTTGTTTTACTGCTGTGCTCGATATACAGTGTCATTATGGATATCAAGCAATTCATTTTTACTGCATCTTTACTTGTACATTTGTTCTTAGGTTGCTTAAACCATTTAAATACAAATAAAATGTGTAGCAAAAATAATGAAAGCAACAGCAGGTAACTTTACAAATAATGGAATGTGAACCGTTTCTCTGTCCTTCTCTAGAGAAAGCTGACTGGGTTTTCAAACTGCCTTAAGGAACACTTCAGCTGCAATCAGAGATGTACACTTGATTGGTATATTCCACAGGTTTCACGTGTTTGCTTGACACGCAAGACCTGTGGGGCATCGCTTTGTTCACAGCCATGTGTGCTCCAGCTCGAGTACGCATGCTAACTACACCTGTGGCTGCAACCAATTATCCCTTTTTTCCACCGCGACAGACCAATATGCAAGCAGTCGTCTTTGCTTGACATAGAAAGCTGTTTTAACACTGGCCTTGTGGGAAGCCACAATGTACCAAAAGTACTATGCCAAACATGTAAAACTTGTATAAAAATTTCACAACCCTATATTGGCCACCTCAGATGAAAACAGATAAATTCCCCAAATGTTAACTGGCTCTATTCCCCTAATATTAAACAAAACCACATGGGAAATATAGAAATCCAAATAGAAGTAACATAAACCTGTCAAATCGTAAACAAAAACTATTCGTGGGACAGCATGGATGACAAATGGTCTACTGTGTAAATTTCAGAATGAGGCAGACGGAAGTTGGAAGGCTGGTTAATTCTCCCCTCCTTCTCCTGCTTCGGCTTCATCTCCTTGGGTATCCGATGTCCACAACTGTTTGGGGGGAAAAATGGAGTAAAACAGGTAAGATAGTCATATTTACAACCAACAATCGATGATTATTTGAGAAGCCCAGTTTCTAATAATATTGTGGGAGGCCATACTAAGCACCACGGGGGGATAAAAAGCACGTTTAATATATTTTTCTTTGCAGGAAAGCAGAAGTAAACGGCTATTGCTTCCACCCAAAACAAAATATAAAGCTAGTGCTAGGTGACCCAACCCTACGCTGCTTTTAATGAGGAAGTTCGTGAACAGTCAAAACCAAGACCTCGTATTCACAAGGCTCACCAGAACACGACTACAAGCAGGCCAGAGTCACACCTACAGAACAGATGCTTGAGAACAAGGAACTAACAACACTTGGCTTCATGTGCATTGGTACTTTCTCCTCAAGCGAGCTTTATGCATCTTTCTGAAGGAAAAGCTTCAGTAAAGGTGTCTTTCCACAGCCAGTGGCAGAGCGAATGCTGCCTTTTCTTCAGAATAGGCATCTAAGGATTTTTTTTTAAAACCAAGATATTTCACTAAAACTGCTATCCCTTGGCTCTATTCGGTTAATGGATCCAAAATTTGCTTAAGGGTAGGCACAGAGCTTCTAAACTTAGAGGGCAGTGGAAGGAGGGAAGAAAAGTCAGGCTAAGCGTGCTGTATGCACCAAATCCTATTTTCAGCTCCATAAAATCACATTAAGGAGCCATGTATCAAGATTAAGTACCACTAAAGCAACTAAGCACCAGTTCCAGGGCAACACCCAGGGCAAAGAAGTTATTTTGTGAACCCAGCCTTTTGCTACACTGACTGCTTCCAAACTACTCCCAGCCCAATATGATTTGTTATCTCTCACCATGGACTTAGAGCAGCCTTAACTGAATCCTTCACGCTCTATGACATTACGTGGTAAAACCTGAGAACAACTTAATTCTTTGTCCACCCACATTTTAGCATTGCTTTGGGATCTACCAATAATTGTAGGTCCTACATGATGCTAAAATAAATAAATAAATAAATAAATTCAACACCAGAACATTTCACCCTTTCCAGAAGTACAAAACAGGCTTCAACCATGTCCTTACTCTCAAGACACGTCTGCACTAAACATTCCTTGCTCAAGACATTAAGCAACAAGTTAATATACCGGAGACGACAACATACCAGTCTGTTTCCAGCCCCTGCACTACATTCAAATCCATTATTCTCAATTTCAGTGCTACTCCATGCATTTATAAGGAACAGTCAGTAAGAAGAGCTTTTAATCAGAACTTTATTGGGTGCTTCTACCCTAAATCCTCACCCCTAGAATATCTAGGGTAATGTACATACCTTTATTCACTCAATAAAAAAGAGCCTGGATGATATAAAAAGGATTACCAATTGAAAGCAGAGTTTAAATAATCTGTTGGGGGACCTTTACGGGAAAGGAAATGGGGAAAGATTCCACACCCCCCACCTCCCAGCCCAGTAAAGCAAGTTTTGACCTGCTATATTATATTAAACAGTCCTCTGAACACTTCTCTACCTTCAATCCCCCCTGAGAATGAACACAGTCTCTTCTTCAGCCAGACGAGACAAAGAATCATCAGCTGAGGAAACTGCTACTGCATAAAATTGATCAGCATGCTGAATCCCTGTTAAACCTGTTAAAAGCCTACATCCAAAAGAGTGTGAGAGACTTGCATAACTAGCAGAACTTTTCACATTTATGATTTTAATTGCAGTCTTTATCAGTCACACATATATCAGAAGTTACTTCCCACCTCAAGAAGTTGTGGAAAAAACACAGAATCATTGTGAGAGCAATACTCACACGGGTCACACTAAATATTTAAGGCAAGACACATCCATCCATCCAGGGACATGGAATCTTGCAGCTATCTACAATTTTCTCCCTTATAATGGAAACCTTACATCAACTATCAGGGCCCTTCTATCATAATAGAAGCAGCAGGGTATCTCAGTCCAACTTTTGCTCTTGCATGAAGCAAGCTGCTTTCCAACTGCTGTGACAAGCTTTACATTATTTTCACTGGAAAGCCAGCAATTAAAGTCAGCTTCTATTTTCTGTTTCGATAGATCTCTCATTCAGAGGACAGCTCTTGAGCAATCTCACCCAAGGGACAGCACGCGCGCACACGCACTGAAAGCGAGGCCAATCCTGTATCTGTCTCCGTTACACAAGTTGGGAAATCTCTGCCGTTTGTTTTGTAAGCAACAGCTGGAATCATCACATGTAATTTTCCAGTAGTATTAAATTGTTATTCTCATGGAAAAGGTCCCACGAAATAGGCAAATAACGTGTTAGAAACAGAAATAGAAGGTGCGGCAGCTCCAACTTTATGCAACTGTATGACTTTAGTTGTAGTTATGTTAAAAGAAGTCCAGCTATTTTGCTGTCTCCAATTCCAGATGAACATATGAACAAGGGGTTACGTCTGGCAACAAGAGCGGTGCTTCTTATTTTCCTGCTCTTGCTTCCAGTTCTCCCTTTCCCTCACAAGATGACCGTGAACTGTGTCATTAATTACAGTAATGCATGCTTGCTTACACTTACTATTTTTATCTTTGCCAGTTTTAAAGTTCAAAATAGGTTAAAAACCACACACACACGATGAAGATCATGATTACAGCAGAGTCCAAGTCAAAAGGAATTAATATGGCTGTTTTATGACTTCCCCAGAAATACCCTGGCTAGCACTGATTCCAATTTCAGCTTTACCAAAATTAAAACCAACGCCCTCCACCCTCACCCCCCCCGCAGGTCCTTAAATGGATGTGCTGGCTTTGGGTTTGCATATAGGGTCTGCTCCTTCCACATGCAAATACACAGAGCAAGCTATGTGAGATTTGATGGAAGTTTTGAGGTGGCAAATGTGACTGTATTCTCTAAGGCTGTTACAATAAAAGAGAGCACTGTCAGTGGTCACAGTCCCCATGCCACATCACTTAAACATGCTAAATTACTTGGATTAACGAAACAAAACAAAAACATGGTCAATCTGTCTTTTGCTAGAAAAATGTGTTATGTTAATTCGCCTGGAGACACATGAGATTAGGCAGGAGAAAAAGATGTAGCTCAGAAATATCACGTAAGCTTGCCTGTAAGTAAATAACAGCTAAGAATAACAATAAATAGAAGTTCAGAATGAAGAGGGCAACTCTAATTGTTGTAAAGACCAACCCCACTACCAATAAATACGTAAGATTTAACGATACTCACTGTCAAGTTGTCTCTCAGTAACTGCATTATTAGTGTGCTGTCTTTGTATGACTCTTCACTTAATGTATCAAGTTCAGCAATTGCTTCATCAAAAGCCTACAGTTCAAAAACAAACTTCATTAGACACGTGACAAAAGGTTACATAAATAATAGAAGTGGGATTTTCCACCCCCACAGACCTACCGTTTTTGCAAGGGAACAGGCTTTCTCCGGGGAATTGAGAATCTCATAATAAAACACGGAGAAGTTTAGAGCCAGACCTAATCTGATGGGATGTGTTGGCTGCATCTCCTTTTTACTGATTTCAAAAGCCTCTTGATACGCCTGTTGTGATTGCTCCACTATCCCTTTAGGGAAAAAAAACCACACACACAAAAACACAACAAGTAAATAATTCAAATAGCGTATTCAGAAATACAATGAGGACTGTGTTCATGGTTGCATGAACAAAGTATGTTAAGAGCCAATGCTCGTGAATAAGCACTTAAGTTGTTTTATAAAGATATTACTAAATCATATTTTTAAATGGGTAAAAAAACCAGGAAGTTGCCACTAAATCATAGGTTAGAGCATCTCTCTGTCACATCGTGACTATCTGCAAATACAATCAAATGCTTACAGCACTTTTACAGTGCTTGATAAATATAAAACTCACTGCCTAAATGAAAAAGGTACAAAGTTGAAGGTTCAACTACACGCAGGTTTGATGTAATACCACAATTCCTGTAAGTACTGCACAGAGATCCACATTTTAGTCCCAAAAAGCCCTGATTACCTTTGTCTATCTTGCTGGATCTTTTCTGTTACAGTCATCTGTGAATTCCCACTCAGTTACAGGAAAAAAGTAGGAAAAAAATGGAACTCTACAGTGTTTACTAAGATGGAACCGTTCCAGACACCATTCTCACTGAGCACACTTGAGCTTATGAGCAGCCCGTGCCTGCACGAGTCAGAGGTCATGGTCCAACACCATTTACAAGCTGGACTATGCCCTTGATGACTGCAGGAGGTAAAGTGTAAGACACTGAGAACAAAGTCACCATTGTTACCCCCCACTCTCAAAGATTGTTAATAGCAGCTGAGAAAAAAGGTGTGCAGGAAGGAATTCAATTCAGATGCAAAAGGATTCACATCCTAACGTTTCTAGATCACGCCAGAAATGTATCCAGCGTGATCTCTGCAGGAGTGCCAGTCACATAGCCAAACAGGAAGAAAGCAATCTTAAGGTTAAGGACTCAAAAATATCAGTATTCATGTCAGAGCACTCAAAATCTGAGAATAATTGAACACCAATATCCAGGATGCCTATGTAATCTCAGTTGGTTCAGCTTTGAATGAATTTCCCCAAATTAAAGCATTACGTTGTCCTCTTCAGCGTGGAAGAGGAAGGACACTCACAGCACAATTATTCAGGGCTCTGTCCCCTCTTCACTTCCTACCAATAATGGAGTGCTTCAGAAGTCAGACAACCACCACACCACCTTGAAAATCACCAGAAGTTAGCTCATTATGGTTGAGAAGAACTGGTTTTACAAGAAGTTAAATTTAGAAGTAGTGGGATGTGTTTTACTCCTTCCGTAATGGAAAAGAGCTAGAAAATGGTGCTGTTTATGAAAGCCAGAACAAGTACCTTGAAAAATAAACACCTTCTAGACATGAAGGTGCTTCATTTTAAACATTTTTTCTTTAATATAAATAACTTCAAAAAAGTACTTTTTTTTTTCCTTATTTGACAAGAGTTATCTTTTGAGCATGGATTCATGGAACTGCAAGCAGAATTAGATATATTCTATTTGTTTAAAAATCAGTCATCCAGCATAAAAAGGCTGCAAGATTTTCAGCCTTGTTCTGCTCAGACAGATAGCATTGCACAACCCCAAAGTTCAAGGCTAAAACAGCAGGGTAAGGTTACCTGCTTGACACTCCTGTCCACTGAACAGCTCAAAGAAACCCCTGTCAATACAATAACTTATGAAAACAGAAATCCAGTTTCTAGAATTGGGAGCTTTATCCTGATATTGCGTTATTCTGCAAAAGGCTGAAAGAATCCTGTTCATCTGAACAGCCATTATTTCCTAAAAACCACTTATCAGCTGCTCTTCTTCAATGTTACCCATCACAGCATGCAGGAAAAGCCTGCAAGATGAAACACCTACAAAAAAGATCTTCAGTTTAGGAGCCATAGCAACTAGGAGCCAGGGTGCTTTCAATTCATTTTCTTTATTTGGTAAGTCAAAACCCACTAAAAACTGCTCAGGCAGGAGATCGGGTTGATTAAAAATGAACTTTAAAACCACATTAAGCAGAGATTTTAACAGTCTGATTTTATAGCCTGCAACTTAATCCTCACCATGAGCAGAACATCATACCTTCCAGGTCTGTAAATGAGAGATTACTAAATGGAACATGGTTCCTTCAGGGCTGTGACAGTACAGACCACTGGTTACAGTTCTGCAGTCACTAAGGATGGGTCAGTTTGCACGCAGTAAGCATCAAAAGTCAAATCAAGCCCTATTTAAGTTTCAGTAACTTTATTCAATTCCCCATTATCCAGCATACTGGGGAAACTGGGCTACCACAAGTAACGTGGATAAAACAGATATGAGGCAAAGCAACAGCAGTCCATGCATTTGGATTGTCCGCACGCTCCCAAATATCCCATACTTCCACAGACTGAGTAACAGATTAAACTGAGTCTGCAAGGAAACAGCTCAGGGCTGGCAGAACTTGTAGACTGGGCTCTGTTCTTCTGAGCACTGGTCGCAGCCCTAAACTGGCTCCAGGAAATGATTTAGGACTGCTCGCAAGCTCCACCTAACGTAACGTATCCTCTTGAATTGAAGGTGGCTGCACAGAGTTAACTTGTTGTAATGCTACAATATATTAGGTGGCTTAACTGCTGTAGTTAAGTACCTTATTTTAACTTTACTAACCACACTTAGGTGAAGGCAACTTACCTGCAATTAGGACAAGCTGCTTAAGTGGAGATATAAGCAAGTTTAGGAAATTAAAAACCATTTGGAGATTAAACTATCATGGCTATCGAACAAGCTCACCTAACAGCACCATTTAGCTCATTAATCCTGTTCTTCTCCAGGCGTACTGCAGTCTTTGATCACTGAACCTATGCAGATATGCTGTAAAAATGCAGAACTAGCATGAAAAGGACTTCAAAAAGCTAGATTGACTGACTCCCTGTGAAGATGCAAAAACAATACTCAGACAGCCAGGAAAGAGATGCACAAACTCATATTCCAGTGATAAGGTGCCCATGTGCACGAAGTGGAGTTGATTTCCAGACTTAGTGACTGAACATCCGTTCCCTGCCTCAAATTTTAATAACTCATTTGAAAGCCAGCAACCTATGACTTTTCTTTAGGAAACAGGAGGCTTATTACTAAAGAAATTTACAGCCCAAACAGAAGCATTCCATGACTACAGTGGTGTCAGTGTTCACCAAAAGCAACCCAACGTGACAACAGGCGGTGACAAGCTGCCATACAATACCTTTCTTGTCATCTCCAGCAGCAACCTCGGCCAAGTAACGGTAGTAGTCGCCTTTCATTTTCAAATAGAAAACTTTGCTTTCTGCTTGCGAAGCATTAGGGATCAAGAACTTTTCCAACAGAGACTGAAACAGAAACAAAGAACACAGTGTTGTGAACATGTGTGCTCGTACAGCTTGTTGAAGCAACAGCTCAGTTACACCACCATCTATCTCACAGTCAAGAGAGTTTGATTTTTTGCCTGTTTTCTTCACGTCTTACATAGCGTTGTCAGTTAAGGTGAACGTGTCCTGGATCACAATTCTAGGCACTAAAAAGGAATGCTCCATGGGGAGAACAGAAAAAGAGGCTGTGTTAGGTTCGCAGATGAATCTTTAAGAACCACAGGAAGGGTTTCTGTAGGCCTTGACAAAAATAAGGTAATCCAGAGAGTCTGGGCACAGCCACAGCATACACAATGGAAGAAAGTCTGGATCCACAGGTGATAAGTGATAAAAGGATTCAAAACATCAGCTGCCAAATCAGAGACCCAAATATCTTACATAAACGGGCACCAGGAACTAGGGCAGGCTAATGAGGCTTTTTTTAAGTTATGATTAACTAGAACTCAACACCGGAATCACCAAAAGAAACTGCAAGGTGAACCTGGATCCTTGAATTTCTCAACAGCTGAGCAGCACCGAGGAGGATCAGCTATTTGTGTGCTGCCCTAACAGGTCTTCCCGTCCCTTCCCAAGCAAAGGGGAGCTCTCTGAAGTCACCCCACCAAATCCTCCCCGTAGGCTGCCAGTTAAGACCAGGTTTTTCTAGATTATTCTAGCTGCTTATTAAATTAACATAGCAAGTTCCCAGCTGAGGCAGTCATGTAATTTAGTAAGAATTCTATTATGATGAAAAGAAAGAAAAAAAGTCACTAGCTCCAACACATTTAGTCAAATTAAGGTACAAGCCTGTCAAACTTCTTGATAGTGAGTGCTCAAAGTCAGACTTTGAAAGAAAAGCCAGTTATTTAAAAGCCAGGAAAAAAAAAAAAGTGCAGAAGTGCTCTTGAATACTGAAAATGCAATCAGAAGCTGTTACATAAACTTTGCTATGGCTACATAGCAAACAATTTTTTTAAAAGAGGTCTCAGTAAGAATTTTTGGGCGTCGCTTTTCACTTGAAATTAGAAGAATGACATTTCAGTTTTGCTTCACTGTTTTTAGCTCATCTTTCCAGAGCCACGGCTGCCTTACAGTGCTTTCCTCTAGACCTGCAGGTTTACTGAGTGTCTTACGTGATGAGCTCTTGGGACAGGCTTAACTGGACTACGGTAAGCTGGAACCGGTGTGCTGCAACCCCACACAGGCACCTGTGGGCAGTAAACCAGTGGACAGAAGCAACAGAGAACTTTGTCATTGACAGAAAGAGCAGGAGAGAGCAAGACCATGCTGCCCCAGCACGGCTGGCACGAAGCAGAAGGCGGTCAGGTCTGTGGGTCACACACTTTGGCTCTGTCACTACTTAGACATTCTGCTCTCAGCATCGCACAGCTCCAGGATTCGCAGCTCTGGCGTTCTTCATCAGTGCCAAGCAGCTCTGACTTCAATGACAAGTGAAGGTTCCTCCTCGCTGCTGAGAAGGAGGCTCGTTAGGCTGTCTCTGCAGGGCTGCAATTAAGCCAGGCGTGTCAGTCTGCACCCACCCTCTGGCACCACGGGGAGCTGCCCTCCTTCTGTGCCCTCCATTAAGCGGCCAGACCAAAATATTTGCAGCGATTCCAGAAAGAGAAGTTATTCATCACCTCTATAGGAAGCTGACTGAACAATACAGCTCCGCTCACTCCCACAGCAGCAGCTAAACCCCCAGACCTGAACTTCACTTTGGTCCCAAAGGAGGTCAAGTTGTTGGCCAACATCTAACTGAAGGGGTCGATTGCACCAGCAGACACAGAGGAGGGAAGACTACCAATTAATGAAGTCTTCATAATTGGATAGAACCTAACAGGGCAACAGCAGCTTGGACAGTGGGTAAACAGTGAAATGAAAAGGGTTCTGAACCCAAGCTGACTTGGGAAGACAGAGGAACCAAGAAAATCCCACTGAATAGCTGTTCCTACAGCATAACCTATACAATGAGTCTCCAACCACGTGGGTAGCTTGCTCCTGTTGGGGTGAAAGTCTTCTCTCCAACCACCACGCATCTCTGGGAGAATTTTATTTATGCTGAATACTTCATAAATGGTAACAGCAAGACCTGAGAGCCAGTCTGTAAGATTGCTGAAAGGAGGAGCTCTCTCCCCTCTCCAGAAATCTATCAACAGTCCTACCGATGCTTCAACTGCTCTGTTCTAGTGTATCAACTGCTAAAGGAGAAAGAAGGTAGGTAGATGGCAGCGGGTGGTTATCAGCGTAGTGCTCATCACCACATGGGGCACTGAAGTGCTAGAAACTAGTCCAGGACAGGACCAACATGCTAACCCCTAATTAAGAAGTTCGTTAGGTAAGCCACAGCACTGCAATGCACGCAGTGTCCCGACAATGGAAGGATGTCCCATATAGCAATGTATCATACAGATGCTATGTACCCTTGCTAAGTTGTCCTGCTTATTCAAGATATCCTAGCTATCATGCTAAATTTCTGCCCATTTTTGATTTTTTTTTTTTTTAAGTATTATATATAATATATATTGAAGTATGCACTAACTACACCTCCATGGGCAGTTAATTGCAGTGCTGGAATGAGAATCCTGTAGAAGCAACGTATCTCCCCAAACCACCCCTCTTCTACTCCCCCAGCTGTAATTGCCGGAGCTTTTAATTTGCCAGCAAGAGCCTTTAGCTGCTGTGAAACAAACTACGGCATTGTAGTCAAGCAGACAGGGATGCAGCAGCATCTCAGAGTGCTGTACAGCAGAAACCTGTAACAGCTTGTGCAAGTGCTTCAAATACTTCTCATAGCAGAGTCACAAGCAGCCTTTCCAAAGAGATTTTCAACTGAAACTCACTTTTTCGGGGTCCGTTTTTAAACATGCATGGATTAAGTTTGAATATCAGCTCTTACAAATACACTGGCAATGAAAAGCTCGGGCTCAACACGTCACAGCTGGCAGCAATCGCAGTCCAGACAACACGTCCGTCCTCTGGTCTGGTAGAGAAAGTGCATTCAGCCCCGAGAGATGCCAGCTATGCTGACGCATACCACAGATAAGCAATCTCACAAATTTGGTACATTCCCCCACCCCCAGCAAGTATGCAGCAGAGAAAGTCTTTGTCTCGAAGGATGTAACAGGCTGCATCAGCACAAATTTATTATTCGACCAGCGAGCTTTGGTTCTGGCTTGCATTAAAATAAAAACTAAATGAGAAAGATTTATTCTGTTCCTTTTTAATTATGTTCTTTAGCCAGAGCAGGACGCATTCAACAGATGGCAATGCTAACCACAGGCACAAGGCGTTTTGGATGAAAGGCCCCAAGGACTTGTTCCTGTGGTTTTGCAAGATAGTCTTAAAGGTGAGCACTAGACTCAGGAGGAGCATGAAGGAAGCATCACAGTAGTAATTCAGTCAAAAAACCAACAAAAACAAATCCTCTACAAGAAGCCTGCCTTCTTCTACAAGCATACAGGCTTAAATTTGTCACGTTGTGGTGAGAACTTCAGTTGAAGACAGGAAGCCAACCCAAGACGACTTGAATAGTCTTTTCCTTTCACAAGAAGCCTCAAAATGCCTTTCTTTTGAAAGTACTTGCTTATATCTTTGGCAAATGACTTGTGCAGGCCAGAAGACCATTCCCAAATCCACCATAAGAGCGTTAAAATCCATGCCTCAGTTTTGCTCCATTGCTTGTAGCCCTGCATGCGTTTCCTTTTAATATGGGCTCAGTTTCAGTACGTGTGGTCTGGAATCTTTAGATAATTCCTAAAGCGCTTGAGGACTGCAGCAACAGCTCAGTTTTCTATTCAAGATATTCCTCTCCTGACAAACAGGTCGTAAGAATAAAGTCACCTGATTCCACAGCAATATAATTGTAAATGAGCAGGTAATATATAAAAATGTTTAAATACCAGCAATTAGCTACTAGAAGATAAATAGTTGAGTAAAAACCTTTTGAAATATCAAAGGGGGAGAAAAATCTCCTGCACAAAAGGACCGAGCTTAAGAGAGGCAAAACCTGAGAGAAACACGCTGAAAAATAGTAGCTAATTTAAACAGTATCAGTTTTGCTCAGAGCTAACGTGGCAGGCCTTTTGTTTTCAAGCAGTGTCAAAGCCATCTGACACAGCTGTGCCATTACTGCTGCTTTTGGGGAGAACTCACACAGGAGAATTTGCTGAATTTTAATACCACAAATTGATGATGAGTGAACATGTCATAGGGCTGAAGAACATATGGAAGGGCTTTCTCTTTTTATAAATCCGCCCAGAAGGCATGAAAGAAACAGCGTGTCTTCTTTAGGCTCAGCCTGAAAACCTATTTCTTTGCCATTTCTTATTAAGGGACAGCGGCCTAATTTCATGATGTAGGCAGCGTGCCATCACCTTTCTTCAGGAGCACAACACGAGCGCTGTGTTTTCTACGTGAACACAGGGGTGATTGCCCTGGAAGACAGGGCTGTTCTGTCCAACCCACCCACAACAATGCCCCAAAGAGGCTTCCGTTAGAAAAACATACAAAAAGCCAAGAAAATACCATGCTTCCGTTGGCCTCCATCGATGCCTAGGGACTTCCTGAGCCAGATGTGGTTTCTAAGTGTGGTAACCTTCAGCAGGCTGCTTGGCCACGTGCTACACACTCGTCCAAGCTCCCTTTAAATCTACATTACCTTAAGAGCCACAGTGCTGTGTGTCAAGGAAGCTGCAGATATGTGACTGCAAGGAATTGCTACTTTTGCCTTAAACCACTTTAATTAAAAAAAAAAGCTTATACAAGCTTCAGTGCTCAAGTCTGCCTTTCTTTCAGAAGGCCACCAGATAGCTTCAGATCATTTGAAGAGTTCACCGTTTCCAAATTAGAATCAAAAGCTCACGCTGCACTTTGACACCATCCAGGCAGCTCTTTATTTGTGGTCTATGAAGGAAGGTGAGGAGTGGAAGAGGGAGAGATGTGGAGGATGTTAGGAAGGCAGCATCGAGCTGAAGCCCTGTGGTTGAACAGGCAACGAAATTGCAGTCAACTGAAGACCCCTGAATCTCCTGAATTAGCTTTTGGGGTGTATTTGGGATGTACTAATACACTTACCAAGTGCAAACCAGAGTACCCAGCTCCTCTCGTGTTCCAGAGCTCCCAGGGTAACAACTTCATTTCTACAGGTGTGGAAATACTTTACAGATGTAAAGCATCAGGTGCAGCCAGGCGAACATTTATCACATCGATTCTGATCAGGTACACACATGGCAGGAAGAACTACACACACTTAGTCCCAAGCAGAGCCAACTAACCGGAGTAGTAACTGCAGAACATCCTGGTTGAACTACTCCCTACCTCTATTTTGATGCCAAAATTAAAGTCAGTCACATGTGTTGGGTAAGTTCACTAATTTTTTGTAGGACCAGTAGGTATCATGTTTGGTTTTCTGTGCGTGTGTGTTCTGTGTCAGCACCCCAGCTAGGCAAGTCACACAGGCTACGAAATGCTACCTGCAAGCAGCCACCCCGCACAGATCTGTGAGCCCACTACAAAGGGTTCAACCGAGCCATCTGTGGCCAGCACAAGTTTTATTTCCAGACATCTATCTGAATTGCTGGAGGAAAATGGCAAATTTTGATTTTTAAGGGGATTTACAACTGCTGCCTCGTTGGTGACCTCCTGCTCTCTTGGGAAACAGAAAGCCAACAAACCGCCACAAGAGGATGGTTCTGCTGCCAGCCTTCTCCTCTGGCCAACAGCAAAGCCTCTTGTTTAAAGTCAGCTCGAGATTTCTACCTACTCATTTCCCCAGCAGAACAGGCATACAAGAAGATCTGTCAAATACCACTGGCTGGTAAAACAGCTGCTGAAGAAGGAAAGAAGCCTGCTGCCTGCCCTCAGTACCAGTTATCCCCTCCTCCCATCAAAGTGGCTGCCCACACAGGCAGCAGCAGGTTGAAAAACGCGAGGCGAGGGAAGACAAGGTGAGAATAATGAGCCTGAGCAGGGGAGGAATGCAGGATTTGGGACATTGGGAAGGGCAGGACTCCTGGAGCTTACCTAGGACTGGTAAGGACAGGAAAAATGTACATGGTTACAGCAAAGCAGCTGCTGATCTGGTGAAGATCTAGAAAGGGGAAAATTAAGGAGACAGTCCTGAGTAGTAAGAGGGTAACTGACAGAGCTAAAAAGCTGCTGGAGAAAAGGGAATCCTGTAGAGCAGACGAGGAATGGCAAGAACTTTTAGCTTATGCAAAAGATGCTGTTAAAGATGGTCTAAATATATTTCTGTAGGAAAGAGAACAAAAGCAGTGTCACATGTGGGCAACTGGAGGAAGACACGAGAGAACTAAGTAGGACACCCAGAAAAAAATCACCCTCGTGCTCACACATATGCTGGGATGTGGCACTAAGCAACAGGTAGTTCAGAGGGAAGATCTGGCTCTTACAGCCACAAAGCCCCCAGTATGAGAAGAAAAGCAGGGGGACAAGGCAGTGGGGAGCGAGATCTTCCATACCACGCTTCCACAGGCGGATCTGTAGCTCTCCTTGCAGACCTCTTCCTTCCACCTCTCTGCTCTCCAGCGAGTGTTGGTGGCACAGGGAACAGGTACGCTAAATATCAGGATATACTCTTGGAGAAAATTCATACAAAAGGCAGCAGCTAATAAGCCACTTTAATCCTAATTATTTTTCTCATTTTTCTTTTGTTGAGGCATTGCTATAGGCATTAATACACAAAAACAGCCTTTGCTGGGAACCAAGGCCAATACGCAACATTTCCCTGCTTTTTTGGCATCACCTCAAGTTTATTTCTGGACTGTTGTGGACTCGCAACAAAATAGCACGGTGCCAAGAGATCATTATTCCCTAAAACAAACAAACAAAGAAAAAAAAAACAGAATACCTTCTGAGAAGCTTGTAATAATACAAAATTGAAACCAATTGGGTTGGATGAGAATTTCTGCCGGACAGGTAGGGCTACATGACAAGCTGTCCTGGCTGCACTCCAAACCAGAGCAGTTCTAGCCCTCTTGAGCTTTTCCAGTTTTCCTTTCTGAAGAGATACTATTAAGCCCCCCCAGAAACATGATGTAACACTTCTTATCCTTGAGAAGAAACAAAAGACCAAGTTATCCCTAGCAATTTAGCAATCTCTGAGCAGATCTGCAATGTGAAGCGCACCACGTTACACAACGTGTCTATTAGCAGTTCATTACAGCACGGGATGCTAATATTAGCAAAAACGGCATTTTAGAGATGTAAACCCACTCTGCACTAGGAGGAGCTGATTGATTACAGCCTGAGTAGCTTAGATTCCTGTTGTTAAATATTTTGTTACCTGCATAACCACAAAGGGTAGTAACAACCAGGAAAAAAAAAACCTGCTCAATTATTTGATTTGGATTAAATCTCATCAAAAAATATACTTTTTATCTTTGTCTCAGCAGCAGCATGACTTATTATTACTCTTCATTAGATGGGGCCCAGCCACTCTTCTGTCTGATTTCAAGAAAAAATAAGCAGCTATGCAAGAGCTGGCATTCAGTAAAAAACAAGTTCAAGAGGTAATTGTCTTAACGTTTTTCTATCATATTTAACAGCACAAAGCTTTCTCCCAAACTATTTCATAATGGTAGCCAGCTACTGCCTGAAGAGATGATCACATTCAGGTTAACAGCCAGGAGCTGCTTTGTCTACCTACAGGAAAAAAAAAAAACAAAAAAACAAACTAACTAAAAAAAGACAAGAGTTTGAGAACTGGTTTCAAAAAAGTATTTCTGTCAGACGCATGGTAACAAGACAGAAGTTTCCAGATAAAACCAGAGATAGCTTGGCATCTGCTTATTACAGATGAGCAGAGATAATGCACCAACTCTGCGCATGTTTTAGATGTTGTATTTCTACCACTCACATCTTCCTCAGGCCCAGCAGCAGCAGGCAGCTTCCCATAGCAGTGTTTCTGCTGGCAGCCTCCTGAGTATCAGTGAAATGAGCACACCTAGCAGTTAAAGAGTTCCAAGTGCTTGCGTCAAGTTCTTGCTTCTTCAACAGCAAGGAATAAGGGGGAGAACATTTGTTATAAGTGCCTAAAATTGAACAACTTGTTTTTGTTTTGCTGCTTGAAACTGTGTATCACTTCCAAGGACATAAGGCACGCAAACACTCAAGGTTGCTCTCAAATAAGAAAGTTACCTGGATGCTCCTGAGCAGCACAAATTCTATGTACAGTTCTTAATTCATTTTTTAATCAAAGTCAATTATTAAGCATTAATGTGACCTTAAATTAGTACAGCAGACCACTGCTTATAGTAAAGATCTGCTGTACAAATTTGAGAGGGCACAAATACCTGCATACATGTACATGCACCCGTGTGTGTATAACAGGTAACTGCATATTTAAATACTTGTTTGCATTTGTGCAGAGCACCATGACCAACTTTGTGATAAATGGGTGCTCCGAAAACATCAACATTATTAATATTAGCAAGAAGTAAGTGCTGTCTCACCTTTACTCTTGCAGCCCAACCATCAGTAAATTACTTACAGATGCTGGAATCAGAAAAGTCCTCTCAAAAATGAGCTGAAATTTCATGCATTTGCAAAGAATTACATGAACAATGTAGAAAAAAGGATTAATTTTGCACACCTGATAACTAATAATTGAAATTATCAAAGTAATAATATTTGAACTTGTCCATGTTTTAATTTGGTGATTCAAAAGCTTTTCACCACATTATTATTATTTTATTTTATTTTTCTTTAAAAAGGAAATTGCTCTAGTTTAGGCAGTGCTTTCGCCACTGCAGGAAAACAAGGACAAAAACAAACACCTGAAGGGGTGTAGCTACAACTAGGGAAGTGATTAAAGGATTAGCAAAGTGAAATCACAAGGTTGATACAAGTAGTCTCAGCCTCCTCCCTTCAAGGTATTTGAACAACTATCCCAGCTGAAACTTCACTGAAAAAGCTAGACTTGGAGAGTAATTAAAAGGTTTAATTATAACCATCCTGGGAAGGCATAAACCCTGGCTGTTTTCTCCTCTGCAATAAACAAAAATTTATTCAAATGAATGATTTTTGAACTGACTTAATTTCATACACATCCACTAGCACGTTACCAGTCACCATCTTTCAGCACACAGGAGATGATAACCAAAGTTTTTTTGTCCAGGTTTGGGCTCCACAGCCCAACATATGGACATCCTAAAACGAGCCTGGGGAGGCCACCAGCATAATTATGGGGCAGGAGCACATGAAATGTGAGGCAAGGCTGAGAGCTGGGCTTGCTCAGCCTGGAGATAACCAAGGGATCTTACTGCTTGTTACAGCTGACTAGAGAAGATGGAGCCAGACTATTCCAGAAGGACTACAGGGAAAGAAAGAGACACAGCAAAAGAGCTGGAGCATAAGAAGTTCTAACTGCATAGAAAGAGAAAAAAATATATATATTTTATGGTTACACTTTCAGTGTAACAAGTATTACAAGAGGCTGTCCAGAGAGGCTGCACAATCTCCATCCTTGGAGATGTTCTAAATTTGACTGGACAAGACCCTGACTGATGTGATCAAGCAGCACCTGTTTTGAGTGAAGTTGAACTAAAAGGCCTGCCTTCAAACCTCAATAATTACTCAACCAAAGCAGCTTAAAATGACATGGAACAAGTTTTTCAAGACAAAGACTTGGTGCACGCAACTCCTATATTCCAAAGTTAACCATCCTCCTTCAAAGAGCTGCTTTCTGCAGACAGAAGTTTCTACCACCTCTTCCTTTTTTTTTTTTTTTCCTTCCTAAAAACATCTGATAAAGGGCACAGGTCTTAAAGGCAGAAAAAAGTGGAGTCAGAAATAAAAGATGAAGTCTGAAGGAATCAGAACTAAACATGGAAGTTTTCAGCCAGAATATGCTATTTTTTTTGTTAGCATCTACACTATGAAAATATCTGAAGGCTGTACAGGATAATCAGCCACTGTGGCTCAAACAATCCACTTGTCTGCTCAATTATACCACTCTATAGGTCAGCTGTGTCCTGACACACTGAGCTTTACAAACACCCCACATGTACACACAGCTTCTTACAGGGGGGAGGACTAAGTTTCCTGATCCTATCGCTTAGGAGTTAGCGCACAAACAGGTTTTATAGATGTTGAAATAGTAACCTATTAGGTGTTTGCAGGCATCCAGAAAATAGTCGCAGAGGAATTTGTGAGTAGGACAGCAAGAGGCATTAATTCTGTGGTATGTTCTCTAAGAAGCCATTTAGATGCATTCTGAAGGGAATTACACTCAGCCCCCAGTGAACTGCAGCCCCACAACAGGTTACTAAACCTTTCAAACCCTCCCTGTTCACAATAGCCACTGTTATGGATGTTTTACTTTTTATAGAACGCAAAGAAATCCAGCTAGGTACACAAAGAGCACCATTTTATACTTTTGAGCATGAAGTCAGGAAGAAATAAAACCTGGAAAAGCCAGCAAGCAATTCATCTTGTTCTTGAACAGCACCTTTATCCTTAACCTTTTCTGGCAGGGAGGGGAACGCGGCGCAGCACCTCTGTGCAACAGCAGCTCTCGAGGGCTGAATGGGAGCCAGGGCTTCAGGAAGCACTCTACACCTCAAGAGGAACAACCCAAAGGGAACAGAAGGAGGGAAGCAGAGCGCTTGTGCACTGCAGGGAAAGATTCATTTAAGGTATAGCTGTGGGAGAATCTGGGGGAGAGAGGGCAGGTCACCCAGAAGACTGGGCATGGGGCAGATGTAAGAAAATCACAAGGTGTTTTAGAAAAAATGCAAGGGAAGCACTGTGCTTCCATACGTGCCAGCCTAGAGAGCAGACAGTAACTCTGTCCAGTAAGCTGCAGAAAGCTTGTCATGCTTCCAATTATTAGTCAAATTATTAAATTATCAGACTGCCTGAAAGCTAGCAGTAGTTTAGAGCTCCAGAGAACACATGAGCAGTAAGAAATATCAGATGCTAGCTGTGCAAAGACCTCTCCACGTGTTCTTCTCTGTATTTCAGAACCCGTATTAGCTGGAAAATTCATCTTACTACATGTTTAATGGGACCTATTTCAGCTACAGTTCTGTCTCCCTTTAACTGAAAAAGGTTTTCTGAAGAAAATCCACACCTGTTCAAGTAACATCCATTTTTATTATGGAAACGACAAATAAAAGGTTATTATACTGCTATTTCAGACACACCCTCCTTCTGCCCCAGAAAGTGAAACGGGATGTGAAGCACACACTTAGCTAACATGAGGAAAAGTACTTAAAAGCTTAATTTCCTGTATCAATATGAAATTTCTGAGGCTGGAAATTTTCTATAATACGTACATTTAGGATGCTTGAATATGGCAACACACTATCCATCCACGTCTTCCCCCCAAATTATATTATTCTTGAAGGGTTTGGAAAATCAGTCTTCACTGTTACAGTGCACATACGTGTCACAATTACTTGCAGTTTACTGGTGCTACCAAAGGAACCAAAAATCAGGGTTTATTATAATATGCCTGAATGTATCCGGGCATATCTGAGAGAATTGGTGCTGGAACAAGAGATTTTGGGTCTCTCTCCACGCAGCAGCACGCTGAGGCTGCAGCAAGCAGAAGGATGAGTTCACCTGTTTAGAGCTGTACGAGTACTTGGTGGAAAGGTGAGGGAAGGGAAGATAAAGAGATGGGGAGGATGTAGATGCTGGCTTCTCTCTAGCGAGGTCAGTGCAAAGAAGAAAAACATCTGGATCTGCCCCACATCACTGCTCATGTTGTTATCTCTCGATCGCCAGCAGTTAGGAAGCAAGCAAAGCCCAGCATTGCTCTTATTCAGCCTGTAAATTAGCAGGGGAGCTGGGAACAGACCCCACTCGCAGTTTGGCACACTCCACACCTACTGGCTGTTCCTTCCAGCCGCTACTAATTTGATTCCAACAAGTGAGGGAAGAGAGCGAGAAGCTTCAGAGGAGCCGGCTTTGGCTACATTTCGCTTCAACACTCCCTTAATTTCCTCCCTTCAACACAGAAGTTAAGGCTCCGGTCACAGCTGAGCGTGGAAGTGACGTAACACTCTGGGGCATTAAATATTACTTAAGAGCCCAGTAGGCAACTGAAGACAACGGCTCAAATGGATTCACAGTCTTGATAAAAGATACAAACAAGTTGCCAAGCTGCCTTTTTTGTTTTTTAAGCCAAAATGGGTAAGCTTCATGCCTGAGAACTCTGAAAATTTAACACTTTGGGCCCTGTTAAAGGCATTTTTCATACCAATCAAGGTTTGGTAAGCATTATTTTTCATTTCTGTGAGCAGTTCCAGGCTGTGCAAAAATTACAGAGGATCTAAGAAAAAAATCCTAGTTCTAGCTTTGCACGTGGCATTGTGCAGACTCCTGTTCATAAAAAAAGAAAATTATGTTATTAGACCTTTTTCCTCTGGTAAAGCAAAGTGGATTTCAAGTAAAGCAATGGAATCAGTCATGTCACTAGGTAAGGAAGAATGTATGTGAACAAGGAATCAAGAATACACTTTAAGACATGAATCTAATCCTTCACTGTAATTATCAATGTCAAATTCGGTGTGTGCCACTTGAAAGCATTTTTAAATCTCGTCTCTTCAATACAAGAAGATTTTATTTTCCTTTTTAATCCCAAATCTCAAAAGTAGTTTTATTGCTGTTAAGCACTGTCTAAGGCATTGTTCCATCTGGACAATACTTTTTCCTCAATCTATTAACAAAAACCAGACTGGCAACACTGAAAACGAGCGAGACATTAGCTGCCTAGAAGTAGTAACATGTCAGAGGATAATAATTTTTTGAATAATTTACGTATCTCTCATTAAGCACAGCAAAGAGAAGTTCAAGCCTATTTTGAGAATCAAAAGATTTAACAAGATTCCCCACCCATGTTTCCCCCTCCCTGATAATTAGTTGCTGCAGCAGCCTCAAAAACTTTTTTTTTTTGTTTTAGTTCTTGTATTTAGCATGCACAATAAAAGCAGGCTAGTTTTGCCTCAATCTGGTTTCCATTATCAGAATGAAACTTAATTGCAAACACTTTGTTAACTTCTACTAAAAAGGGGTTTCTAAGCTCAACGGCTTAATTAAAATTAATCCTTAAACCCACATGCAGTTTACAAAAAAGAACTTCAGATCGCACTGAACTGAAAGCATCCACCCCCAAGGACTTTCCCCGTTAATAAAATCAGTTAATAATAATAATAAAAAAGAAATCACAAAATTAGAACGTCAGATTCAGATCCTTATTCTCCTGGCTTAAACTGATGAGCTGCCACTTAACGCACGGAACAGCAAAGCAGCTTTTTCCGATGCACAAGCTTGGCTTTTCCATTTTCACAGTGGAAGCTGAAGAGCCATCCCCGCACAGAGCAACAAAGCACATGAAACTGGGTGTGTTACAATAACCGTGGAAGCCAGCCTGAGCTGGGAGCCAAGGCTCCGAGCTCTCCATGCCGACTTTTACACACCCTTGGAGAACCAGTCTGCTAGCAGCCATCACCGCCCATGCTGTTTCGCCCTCCGACACGGCGAGCCAGGTTTGTGCTACTCGGTGGCATTAATTTTAGTTTGACAGCAGGTCTGGGAGCACACGCTTCGCTACAGACCGCTCGTGTGGCATGCTGTCACTGCCAGGGATGTGGTCCCCTGACGTACACGGGGTGACACACCAGCAGGGCCCACGGTCCAGGGTGAAATTCTTCAGCTGACAGCAACATCTGCCCCGAGTGGAGGCAGGACAGGACGGCCACTGCGCGTGTGCTCGCTGAAGCATTACCAGCATATGCAGTTAAAAAAAAAAAAAAAAAAAGACAACGTGGAATAAGCATTTGGAGGAGGTTCAGGTTTTCTAAACCTGCCTCCTAATGGCAAATACAACGTTCCCTGGTAGGTACGTGCCCACTGTGACACAACTGCGAGTCCCAGAAAATGCCGAACTTGAACCCCTTTGCAGTTTGCTTCTAAAAATCTGAAGTTTGAGGAGGTATCACAGCGTCCCCACTGCCTCTTCCTGCAGTGAGTTTTCTGCATGGCTGAGTCATAACTAACATTACATCATCTTACCCAGGGAGGGGCACAATTTCCGTCGAGTAAGAACTACCTCTTACAACTAGTGCAGCGCCTTAAAGTTACAGGAATCAAAGCCATCCAGGACACGAGTACTGCAGGGGGGCGGGCTGGAGGAGAGGGCTCCAAACCAAGCCTGCATCTACTTCAGCCTCAGAGAAATATTAGATATAAAGTAACAGGTATGAAAAGCTACCGTAAGGTTTCAACACGTCTCCAAACACATTAGCATTGATAACTATGTTAATTTGTACATAAATAATCAATATATTAGAGGGAAAGAAGAGCAAGACAAATATTAAATCCCATCCTTCAGAAATGCCACAGCTTTAATGAAAGAACAGATAGAAGCAGCCTTACAAGACCCAGCACCATTTACCCTGCAAACGGTAAGTAAAAATGGATCAACAGTTTCATTATTTCTCACCAGCACATCATTGCAGATGTCTCTTAGCTCAGTCTCAATTTTCTCTCTGTATTCTCGAGCCATCTGCTGTTTTTTCTCAGCGCCTTCCGTCTTTTGTTCAATACTTGAGACGACTCTCCAAGATGACCTACGGGCTCCTACAACATTTTTATAGGCAACGGAGAGAAGGTTCCTCTCTTCGTTGGACAACTCAGCTCCTTGCTCAGTCACAGACTTCATGCAACTTGCCATGTCATCATATCTTTCAGCCTGCTCAGCCAGTTTGGCCTTCTGCACCAGCTCATTTTTATCCATGCTGATATGTTTCTAAAGAGGAAAAATAGTGAGGCATTATTCAGACACCGATTTCATGAAAAGAGATGTTTTAGCTTCACATGCAGAGCCGCCATCCTCTAATTAGCCTGGAATTGTGCAAGGTATGGCTGAGATCTAGACTGCGAGGCGTGCAAGTGCTCAGACACAGGGATTGAAAACTCACAGTCATTGATTCCTCCTAAAAAGCTGTTAACTTGGAGAAGTGATTACTCCAAAAAATGCAAACAAAAGCATCCAAAGGTGAACTGGAAGCAAATCCTTCCTATCTTATGCAAATACACGATCCCAGTTCTTTGCCACTCTCTCATAAGAGCGCATCCAACCTGCAGCATCAACTGCATCTAGTCATGAATACAACAGAACTGACAAAGGAAGCAGCCAGCAGTGCTTTTCTCCCCCACAAAAAAACAGACAAAATAAAGGTTAAGATGAACAGCACCACACAGCGCTGTGCCTTAACAAAAATCTTATGGTTACATGCAGAAAGAACTGACAGATGGATCTGCAAATCCGATCCCACGTTGGATGCTGCAAAGTCAGAACCTAAAGCACCTAGATATTGAGCAGCCACGCTAATTTCAGCCACGCTAACCTCCTCTCCTGAAAGGCGGGATGCTAGACCTTCTGACCCCTCAGCCTGAGAGGTTTTTTGGAGACAAAAGGAAATTTTAGGGTTTAGTAAGGTATCGCTTCAGCATCCATATTTCAGATGGCAGGAGGTGGTGGCGATGCTTCACGACCTGCACCCCGGGAGGGCTCCTCCAACCCAGCTCTGCTGCACGGGGATAACCACTACCTTTAATTTTTTTTGCTCCATAGCTCAGAACCATCCTTCCTCACCCCCAACCTTTCACACACCTCGGCTGGCTCCTTCCCGAAGCCCTGGCGGCCCGCTGGGCTCTACAAAACCCCTTTATCCACCCTGCTGCGGCGCACACCCCGCTCAAAGCCGGCTCCATCCGACCCATTTCGCTTCCCCAGGGTGCCAACAACAAAAATAAAAAACCCTGCGGGGCTCAGCCCAAGCAATAGAGGGCTGGGGGGGGGCACAACCCCTATCGGGGAGCCCGGCGGCGGCTGCGGGAGCCATTTTACAGGCGGCTCCGGCCTGGGGGGGGGGGTGTGGGGGGAGGCGGTGCCGCCCTCCTCAGGCTGTTATATGGGGGGGGGGGGGCACAAGGAGGAGAAGGGGAGGAGGAGGAGGATGGGGGGGGGGGCTCCGCGAGATGGCGGCCGGGGGCGGCCCCTCAGGATGGCCGCGGGGGCACCGAGCGCCTCGCCTCGCCTCGCCTTTGTCATGGCGGCTCGGCGCCGCAGCCCTGCCCACTGCGGGGCGCCTCCAGCCCCGAGGAGGAGAAGGAGGAGGAGGAAGAAGCAGAGGGGGCGCCCCCCCCTCACACACATCCCCCCCCCCCTCCCCTCTGCCTCAGCGTGAGGCGGGGAGCGGCCGTTAACGGATGCGGAGGGGGGGGGGGGGACCCGCGGGGCCGGCCCCACCCGCCCCCTAAGGGCCCGCCGGGCTCCCCCCCACCCCGCTCAGCCCCGGAGGGGGCTCGGCAGGCTGCGAGGAGGGCGGTGGGCGCCGGGCCGGGCGCGGCGGGGCCCCGTTACCTGCGGGAGGCGGCGGCGGTGTGTCGGGGCGGGCGGCCGGCGCGGACTGTGCGGGGCTCGCGGCGCTGCAGCCTCTCCTCCCCTCCCCTCCCCAAGCTCGGCAGCCGCGCACGGGCGGCTCGGCCAATCAGCGCGCCGCCCCGCCGCCCGGCCCGTGACGTCAAGCGTCGCCATGGCAACGGGCAAGGCGCGGGCACGAGCCCCGCGCCCTTCCCAGGGCGGAGGCCCCGGCGGCGGGGGCGCGCGGCCGTTCCCCCCCCCCCCCCTCCGCCCACCTCCCGATCTCCGCCGCCCTTTTGTGTTTTCCCCCCCTTATGTAAAAAAAAAAACAACACAAATTTGTCACAAAAAGCACAGCACCCCTCATTTCTGCTCCCTCATGGTGGTGGGGGGGTGGGGGGGTGCACAAAATGGCTCCCCCGTGGGGAGCTGCTGTGGGGGCTCCCCGATCACCCCCGGTTCCCTCACAGGGAGCCCCGGGAGTGCTGAGGGGGTCCCGGGAGAGACCCCCGTGGGTGGGGTGCCTGGGGAAAGGGTCTGAGGGTCCTGAGGAGGTGCTGGGAAGGAGTGGGAGGCATGTGGGAATGCAAAATATTGGGAACGCTTTTTGTGTGTGAAATGAAATAAAATAAAATAAGATGTTCAAGCCTGCATCCACTTGGCTGCCTCGTTCTCTGCCTCAGCACGCTGCGTCCTGAGCTTGCTTCTGGGCTTTGGGATGAGCAGGATCGGAAATAAAACCCCGCTCTTGGCTGGGGCATCCCACGAGAAGCCGCTGAGGTGGTGCCTCGCCGGCCTGAGTGAGGCAGCGGCTGCAGGATGCTGAGGCTTGGGGTCTGCTGTCGGTGGAAGATGGAGAAAGCGCCCCAATCTGTCCCCTGCCCATGGCCGGTGACAGCAGAGGGGCCAGGGAGGCTTTCTCCTCAGGCTTTGTACCGCAAGCTGGCGGTGTCACGGAGCAGGAGCACCTCTGCTGGGAGAGGGAGATTCCCTCTCGTGGACTCGCTCCAGGCGCTCGTATTTATGGAGATTGCAGCCAGCACTCCACCCTGTTCCTTTTTCCATGCGGGATCCAACAGAAAAACCTCGCGCGGCGGTCACGTGGCGGGTTCCTGTATCTCAGCGGTGGAGCAGCGGCTGGAAAACAAGCCGCAGCAGTGCTCCGAGCTGCTCCTGCTCGCCTCACGCACGCTTGCTGGGCGAATCCTTCAAAACAGCTTGTGCAGAAATAGCCAAAGCAGGGGACGGAGGGGTATTTATGTGGGTAGAGCCGTAAAAATCTCTTGGTAGGGCAGCGTGTGGGAAGAGCATAGGAAGGCTGAGGTACTCGCTTCTCGGAAAGCAGGAGGAAGTTGGGAGTGTGCTTGTGCTGTTGGCAAGTCACTGGTCAGGGCTAGGCTGGGACGGGACCGGAGAAAACAGCGTGAGCAGGTTCTCCTGCGAGATCGCCGCCTCCCGTGTTGTGCCTCGCAGCCTTTCCCGCACGTCTCTGTCTTTTCCAGGCGCTTCTGGGGGAGCTGCTTGGCACGCTCCTCGCCTTCCCTTCTCCCTGCCTTGGCAAAGGGGACGGAGACTGGGAGCGTGATAAAGTGGCCAGAACGGGGATTTGATTTCCAAATCTTCCAACCAACTGTCCCGTGTTTTGACTGAATATCAGGAAGACTCTATTTCAAGCTCCGCATGACAAAATTGGTTTCCTAAGAACAGGGCTTTGTTTCATCTACCTTTAAAATTGTATCATATAAAGAACTGCTCCACTTTCAGCAGTGACATTTTACCTGTACTACTGGCTTATGGCTCTGTTACCACCCTTGCTCACGGCCTAAGATGTGTGTTGAGGTTTGTCATAACGTGCCTTTTCCTCCTTGTTTTCTCCAGCAGCTACTGATATCCTAGACATTGATTTAACACTGAGGAATATATATATATATATATTACTTTTTTTTTTCTTTCTTAACATTTCTAGTGCCTTCCATAAGAATTTCACTCGCTTGCCTGTGGAATATTGCTGGGATGCCTGAGGAAGGAGCCAAGGACAGCAGAGCATGGAGGCTGGTGGACAACGCTGGGTCAAGCAAAGCTGGCCAGGCTTGGCTAGCTGTGTCAGGTGAGAAGATCTCTGCTGCTTAATTTAAACCTGATGAAGAACGTAACCTTCCTTTTTTATTTCCCCAGTGACACCTTGTTGCAGGAGGCAGATACAGAGGAGTTTGTTTATTGTGACAAGCAGGGTAAGGCTCAGGTTCATAATGGATTCCAACACACAATGCTTCTTCATCTTATCTGTTTTTTATTTTTTTATCATTATTTTCCACTTTAGGAAGCTATAGGAGGAGAGCTTGAGAGCTGTACTTGAACACAGATGGTATGATGGCACAGCATTTGCTGCAACTTGCTTCAAGTTATGTTACAGAGTTCATTTTTAACATAAGCTTTAAACCTTTATTTTGTCGAAAAGTCTCATTGAAATGGCAGCTACCCAAATATAGACTATACATTTTCAGAGGTACTTGAATGTTTTGTGGTAACGTGGTGAAAGATGAACTGATACGAGAAAATAGAATAATCCTTACAGCCTTACAAATGCACAAAAATCCACGCTGGAGTGTGTGTGTCAGCTGAAGCACAGGTATGCATCGTATCACTTCTTGGTACCTCCAGGAAACACAGGGCAATGGCTTGCGAAGTAGGCTGCAATACTGTAGGTAGTGTTAATAGGTTTGTGGAAGGAAAACATCAGCCTTTCCATTCACTTCTTTCCATTATTTCTGTTTTTGGAGTGAATGGAACGTCTCCTGCAGCAGCCCTAATTGCCACTAACCATAGTTTTTGTTTGCTAGCAGCCCCATATGTCAATAGACTCTGCACTCGTTCTCCTTTAAGTAAGCTATTTTTGCCAAACACCGTTTCCACTTCTCTGGATTTTACGAACGCTGCCATTTGAAACAGATCCAAGGAATTAGACATTACTCACCTTTGCATATGCCGTCTCCTGAACAGATACTCTCCTGCTGTCTTCTATTCTTACATTTCCTGCACTTTTCCCCCAGCGTGGAATGTTATATTTTGTCTTGCTTGCTGCAGTTTTGACCAAGGAGCTCGGCCTCTTAAAAAGATAGGCTTTAAGCAGTTTCCCTTTCCTTCAAATGCATTTTCTGTGCTGCTTTCCACACGGCTTTTTGTTCGATGACTTGCACTTTCACTATCTCAGACTGTCAGGCATACTTGTCAACAGCTAGGAGCAAAAACTCATTTGTGGAGTTAGACACATTAGCATATAAAAGTATATCTATGTGTGTTTATTTACAGCGCTTCTCACTTCACTTGCTTCTTGAGAGAGGAAGAAACGGAGTGGGAAAAAAATGAAAACGGCCCCAGATGGCTTTTATTCTCCCTCGAGCACAGCATTTAGTTCTTTCTACTTCCCTCTCATCGTTTCTCCTGTAAGTGCTAGTTATTCTCCCCTGTGCTTAACCATACACGACTGAAAGTGAATGGGTGGTTAAAGGAGGGTTATCCGCTTGCTGGAAGAGGACAGCAGGAATTTTGGGGGAGGTTATCCTCACACAGCCCAGGGAAAGCAGTCCAGGAAGTCAGTAGGAATAGCTCTTAAAGGTCGGTGAATGCTGTCCGGAACTGGGAGGCAGAGCATTGCTCGATCCTGGAGCTAACCAGGAGGCGGCTGCTGCTGCTGCTAGAAAATGGACATGTTCTGATTGCCTTATTTTTTCCTGGGAACAGGAAAATGAGGAAAGGCAGCCTAGCAAAGGGCATTTCTCAGGAGACCAGGAGATGATTTGGCAAATCTATGGCCTATGGGGGGAGAAAGAAGAGATGGCAGCTCTGTCCTGTGGTGTCCAGCCATCAGGAGCCACTTTTCTGAAAGCTGCTTGCTCAAAACCCTAGCTGTTGTGAATTTGTTTCACACTTTTCTGCACCAATTCTCAGGTTATTATGTTGTATATAGGACTATGTATCCTTACATAGTCTTTTTGAGCTTCTGTAGGGCTTTGAGCCGCTTGCCCCCACTTAGCAAAAGCAAGATCTTCAGAGTATCACCACCTTTCTGGAGTAAAACTTTCATCAGAATTTAAAGGAATCCATCATAGCTGCCTTCATGTCTTTCCTTGGCCACAACCTGTGATTTTAAAAGTTTTTCAGTGATTTAAAAGCTTCAAGCTTTGCTGATAGCATTAGTGGATGAGATATTTCCTCTCTTGTGTAGTCTGATTGAGGTCTTGAGTCAGCTAACACACTTTGTTCTCAGGACATTCTTGTAGATTGATCAAGCAGAGACTTTACTGAAGGAAGGATGCATTTGAGACTTTCCATTTTGTTCCCTTTTTTTTTTTTTTTTTTCCCAGTGGTCTAACATGAGTCAGATTCTGACTCCGTGTCAGGTGCCAGTGATAAAAAATATAAATTGTGGATAGGGCTGCTATTTTCTGCCACTGAATGGAAAGCAGTTGGAGCTGCTGGGTCTTAAATGCCCTTTCCCTCCGTTTCCCTAGAGATGTGCTGAGAACCTTCTCCAAACTCCTCACCTTTCCATCCATAGTCCATTTTAATTAAAAATGGCACATCTAGCTGAAGAATCAGAGCGAGTCCTGCTTCAGTAAGCGGGTACACAGGAGTTAAATTCTCAAGTGATTTTGGATATGGACTGGTTTAAATGCATATATTAGGGAGTTAGTGCCTGGTTGCAAGTGTCCTGAAGGATGATTCCTGAGATTCTGCTGTCAGGAAAATGCAAACATCATTTTCACAAAAATAAAATGTAGATTTTTTTTAACATTAGTAAACATTTTGTCACAAAAGTGATGTGTATCCAAGAAGGATGTCAGAACACCACCAAATAAATGGCATAGAGCAGGTAGATTATGAGTTAGCACGTTCCTTGGTTCTGAAAATAAAAGTGATGTGAAATGGCAACTTCCTTCACAGAACTTGTCGCCAAATGACAAAGATAAATTGACGCTGCTCTTTACTTCCTACTGACCTTTCTGAGAAAGGAAGCTAAATGCAGTTCTTCCTTGTTTAGAAAAAGTTCCAGCAAGGTATGAAAGCCCGCAAGTTTGCACAGAGGTCACTAGAAGCTGAATTTAATCTAAAAAACTTTTATTTCTGACATTTAGTGTATGACATGGCAGAGAACACCAGAATGTATTTAAAGGGCTGCAACAAATTTCAGTACCAAGTTAGCTGCGAGTTAGTTTGAGAGGTTGGGATGTTGTGTATAAAATGTAGCTCCATGGATGGGTCTCATTTGATTCCTTTCCTTTTAGTGTTCAAATACGTGTGCGACATTTGAGCACCTACATATTGAGGAGAAAATGAGCAAATTCTTGAACTGCTGAAAGCTCATTTTCAGAGCAGGCAACTTGCCATGGCTTTGGGTGTATTTACTTTCCCATGGAAAATTCATCCTATTTCTGTGTTGTACCTGATTTGATTTTGCAAAATTAAATGCAAACTGAAAAGCTATGCGGAAGAATAAAGTTCAGCACTTGAATAAGATTGATTAATCAGACTATTTTGAGAAGCAGCTAAGGAGCATTTTAGGGATGCTGCTGCAGTTATCAGAACTGTGAAGAAATCAAATGAAATATCCCCAACCATCAGCACAAGGAGACTTAACGTGAGTGTTTAAAGACACTTGGCTAGACAGAGGCCTGCGAGTGGAATATATATGGTTTATGTCATGTGATTTTGTTATATTCTCATTCTTAACCGATTGCCCAAATGCTGAGTTATTTGTGTCTTCCAAAGACGTATTGAATGAGTGGATCAGATATGTTTTCTTCTCAATTTCTCCCTACAGGAGACAAGATGGATGAGGCCACTGTCAGGTGAGATCACTGGCTGAACCCGGGTCCTCTGGGGCTGAAAGTATGAGTTGGAGTGAAGTTAATACCGTGCTGATAAAATCACCATGCATTGGTCTTATCCTGGTACTCTACATAGCCCTAAATTATACCCTGAATTACTAAATCCTGAGTAATTCGGTTGGTCTATAGCTGAAAGCAGTTCTTTTCTTTTTGCAAACAATAGCCACGGGGATTTGGGAACTTGGAACTCTCCTTAGCTTGTGTTCATTTCCTTTATGTGTAACTGTTCTTGAGCGAGCGAGATAATACATAAAAAGTGTTACCAGAAGAGACAGGATGTCTTGAAGCAGACTTGAGACTAACATCATTCTATTATACTTACTTTGATTTATTTTTGGGCTTATTTTTTATTTATTTGAGCTTACGAGCTAATGTTATTTTAACGTTGATTGTCAGGAAAAAGGTTCTGTAATGTCTTGTTTCATATCTGTTCTGTCACTAAATTTCAGGCCTCCTTGCCTTGTATGCATTTATTCTGAATTAATTTGTCTGATATTTTTTAAACGATAAATTATTTACTGTGTTTACATTCTTTAGAAATATACAACGGCTGCTACAGTTGAAGGCATCAGAAGAAATGCTAAGGTGTGCTCGCAGTTCGTAAACATGTAAGTTGCCAGTTTCACATGGCCTGAGGACTTCTAAAGGGCCTCAAAAATGAAGTAGCATAGCTAGTGTATAATAGATGAGAACTCTCACTAAAAACATGATCAGCGGGTAATTTGTTGAACCTATATTTTTAAAAGGAAATCCAAGGAATTACTAATACAGTGAATTGTGTATTTGTTTATCATTATTCTTTAAAATGGAACGATGCAGTACCTCAAAGATCATTTTCTGAGGTGGTCTTAGCAACCACAATTTCTAGAGTAGAAAAGCCCATCTCCATAAACTCTCACTGTTACCTGAATGGTTAAATAGAAGTATGGATAAAGGAGAATTTACTAAAATATTTTATTAAGATTTTTCATAAACCTTTGGTGAAACTAACAAGCTACTAAGGAAATTCAAAATGTAGTTTTACAAGGGAAACTTGGGCCTTGAAATAAGTATTTAAGCAAATTCATTCAAGTTACAGGCATTAACAGCATTTTTAACCCCGACGGTTTGCTTAGTGCTGTGGGAACTTGCATTTTCCACTGGTAAAATCTCTTCGTTCCCTTGTTTTTGCTGCCGAGCATGTGCAAAACCATCTTGACAGCTCCAGGCTGCTAAGCCCCAAAGAAATACACAAAATAAGCATTTTCTTGCAAGTTTCCTCTCAACTGCCTGTCAACTTCAGTTTTGCATCCCAGCAACCAATTTCCACTCATTTTGTTTTATACTGACTACATTTATCACAATTTATTTTATATTCTTGATAAGATATTGAAAGAGGCTCTCAGGGCCACAGATTGCTGCTGAAATGTTAGACAACATTTGGCACGAACAGGATCAGAAATTAAAAGCTGTCTTTTTTTTTTTTTTTAGCCTGGTTGCCTTTGAAACGAAGTTTATAGGATTGTGTTGTTTATCTCTCTGTACATTCAGCAATTCCCCTTAAAAAACTTCGGGACCCAATTTCAACCGAATTTGAAAGATGAAATCTCAAGATAAATAAGGTTTGTGAGAAACTGCAGCTGTACAGAGGACAAGGAGCATAATTAAATGTCTGCACGATGGAGAAGGCAGGTGGAAGCCAGCCTTTTATAGCAGTTGAGAGCAGCCAGCCAGCCAGAGCGTGCTCAAAGATTTTGATTGAGCATAGCATGTGCCCTACATGGAGGGTGGGTTTCGAAAGATAACCTGAGGTTATTAGGGCAAAGGAGATTTTAGGAGACAACACAAGACCGTGAAAACAATCAGTCAAAGCCCACTTCACTTGTTTTATTTCTTGCAGAGCAACTCGACTCTCTTGTCCTGCCTCTTCTTCCTTCTTTCCACCCTGAACACCTGCTTTCCTCCCAGAATTTTGGGAGTCTGTTACTATCTTTGCATTCCCACTGCTCTCCTGGGTCAGTATCAGTCCATGTAACTTAACAGGCGTACAAATTTTGTCTGATTTAGTAATGAGGTCTCAGAGGTACCCTGCTGGGAGCCAGTTACTGGCTCTTTCTTCATCCAAAAACTTCAGCCAGGCTGTTAGGATGTGGAGAAACCGGAGAAACAAATTACTTGCCTCCTTTTTGTCTTTTCTCTCAGGTTCTACCTCAGGATGGGTACCTTATCTAGAAGAGAAAGTTTTTCTAGATCTTCTCCGGTCAGTTGTCTGCACAGGATGACCCAACCGTGCTGTGTCAAAACAAAGAACACATACACACACAGCACTGCGCTGTGATAAAAGCTGCTCTTCTGCACAGTGTCCCAGCTTGTGAAACCTGTCTGGTTTTGCATAATAGATAAGCCTCAGGAAGTATAAAAGTAGTGGGAGTGCTTGCAGTGTGGCCAAGTTACAGTTTTACAGTCGTTTAAAGGTCAGCAGCAAATCGACATCTACACCCAGTCCTGCAGGATAAGGTTTTGTAGGGACAAAGCTCTCAGGCAAATACCTGCATCATTTGCCTATGGCCATACAGAAAATCCCAGGCTGAAGAAGGGACCGAGATCCCACCCTGTTGCTTGCAGGCCATGGCCAGAGTTACCAAGCCAATCTTTCTCATCATTTACCTAGCACAGACTTTGAAACCTAAGCCTTGAGGAGAAATTTTTGAGGAAAAAACTCCAGACCTGAGGTCTCACAGGGCAGCTACTCTTTTTCCTCCCTAATTTCTGGATTCTCTCTCTCTCTCTCTCTCTCTTTCTTTTAATTTATTTATTACTTGAAAATGAGTTTTGTATGAGAAGAAAGTTAAACTGCTGAAGGAGACTAACAAGTTTATGGATGCGATTATCTCCCAAATAGTTAATGTCTCACTTCTCAGTTAAACATTTATTTTTTCAAACTTGTTTTCAGCCATTCTAATGGGCTTCTGGCTAGGTTAATTAGGAGTGCAACTAGGCTGAAAACAAATGATCTCTGTGATAGGATAGGCAGCATGCAGGCAGCAATAACAGCAGTACACGAACTTCTGAATGCTGTGAATGCCTCTGGACTTCACCACCAGGTGTGTTGATCAGCTCTCGTTCTTCTCTCACAAGAAAAATATCACCGTAGCTGGTTACAGCTCATGCCTGCAAATGCAAAAAGCTGTAGAGAGACAACAGTGTACAAGGAAGACTTGTTAGGCCATGGATTGAGGTCCTTACCAATGCCAAATAAAAACTCAAAATCAGAGGTTGGGTGCTCTTCTAAGGAAAATCTGGATTTTTTTGCCAATGTGCAATGATAGTTGGAGGGACGAGATTTGGTGGAAAAAAAAGTCTAAACCACCAAAACCTAGTGTAAAAAATGTTCCATCTGCTGTGAAAACAAACATCAAGGAGGTTAATAAGAGAAGTCTGAAGCATTTCTATGTTCAGAATTTGGCTGAATGAAGAGAAGCAGTAAAAAGCACAACTACAGGTGAAAGCCATAGATGGTCTTAAAGAATGGGAAGATCTGTGCTGCATCCTGCAACTGCTGGAAAGAAGAGGCACACAGGGGGATTAACAAGCAGATCACAAGACAAGGTGGAGATTTGGAAGAGCTACGGCTGATGTTCAGGCAAGAGGTTCTTGACGCATCATGGAGCACGCTTAAATCCACAAGTCAGTGCCGTGTGTGCTACAGCTACTCAGCACCAAACAAGGAGCTCTCCAGACCACTTATTTTCTCCATCTCCATCTGTATCTCTACAGATAGTAAGTAGGTGATGAAGCAAACGTGGTTAAGGGTTTGCTTTCTGCTGGAAGTTTCAAGCTATTATGCACGTGTCCTTGATGTGCAATCCCAGGCCTGCCCCTGAACCAGGCAGGGATGACTCAGGGAAGGCTTTTCCTTCTGATTCTCAGGTAGAAGCCAGGCTGTCATACCCTTACCTCAGCTGTCAACTGAGAAGCCTTTACTGGCACTTGTGCAGCGTGCCACTCCCAGGGAGATTTGGGAGTTTGTTCTGCAGTGCCTGGCACCACTCCTACATTCACAGAGCAATTCACATCTCCAGCATATCACCTCTCCACCTAGGTAAGACACAGCAGCTCAAGGGGGACGTTCAGAGAGCTCTGCCAGGCTTTCCTCTGGATTTTCACAGCACTGAAGCACCCCTTGTCTATGCCATGCCAAAAAAATCCCCCTCCCCATCATGATCTTCCTCCCACAGAGCAGCCTTGCCGGTGATTTTGGCCTGCTCCTCCCTTCCCCAGCACTCCCCAGCGAGCTTCTTGCTCTGACAAATTCTCCCCTGGCAACAATAGCTGCCGCCGGGTCCCTCCCAGTCTGTGGTCATGGCTACTGGGGTGTGAAGCGCTCTGCCCACCTGAGTCAGAAATGCTCAGCAGCTCTGCTGACAGCACTAACAAAGAGCCAGGCAGCAGAGGAATGGTGCTCAGCCCTCAGGACCAGCCCGGATGTAAGGATTGCTGGCCCAAATGCTGCGATTTCTCAAATTATTATTGCTATTTTTCATTTCTAGCAGCCCTGCAAACCAGTTATGAATTTATGAATCCATCCCACACGTTATTTTCGAACTACCTTTTCTTCAGAGAAAAAAAAATTACCGAAATAAAAACGTTTCTCTACCTAAAAAAATGAGCCAGCGTTATGTCTGGGGAGTCGAAAAGAATCCCCAAATTAGGCTACAAGCAGATGCTGTGTATTGTTTTGATTGCAGTTGTTCTAACTGACTATGTTTGCAGATCTGTAAATGTTCAAAGGGATTTAAAAATATAGAAGGCACTTTTTTTTTTTTTTTTTTTCCTTCCAGAGCCTTAAAATTTAAATTCTATCTCCATGCTCGCTAGAAATCTTTTTTTTTTTTTTTTTTTCCTGCTTGTTTTTTACCGAGCTTCCTACGGAAGATCCCCTTTTTCTTTGCTTTTCGAAGGGAGAGCCTTCAATTCATCTCGGAAAGGTTTTCAGAGCAGGCTGAAACAGAAGCACTGATGCTGCCGAAGCTCGGGAGAAGCTCAGGGCTGGTGGGTGCTCATTCTGCAGCCCACCCATTTCGCCTCTGCTCGGGGCATTTTGCCTGGACCGAGTGCCTGTGCTCCTTCAGCACTGCCCCTGCAGCATCTTCCTTTGGGCACACGTTCCTCAAAGTCAAGTGAGCAGCCTCGCACCTTTAGCTGGCTGCAGTGCTGATCCTCCTCCGAAAGGTATCTGAGCTTATTTATTTCACCCAGCAGTGATCACTGGATGAGGCACAGCAGCAGAACCAGGGCTCCTGGCTCTCCGTTGCAGCCCTGCCCAGAAGCTCAGGATCAATGCTCTGCTGTCCATTTTGGCACAAATACGACATTTTAGCAGGAGCTAAAGGTTTCTTCTTTAGGATGGATTGAATTGAATCTGGGTCCCCCCTGTCCCGGGTGAATGCTCTTTCCACTGGGTTAAGGTGATGGGGAAGAGAAGATAGGAAACTTTGTTCACAGTCAGTGGCAAAAAATAGCACTGATCTCTGGGCTGAAAAGCCAGCGTGGGATCGACCCTTTTTGTCTCGTGCTTCCTGCAGCCTGCAGACGGGTGTGGATCCGCAGGGCTGAAGTGGGATCTGCTAGATCTAATTACCCCCTAATTATAATACATTAAACAATTAAAATAATGGAGATCGGGCGCAATCAGATCTCAAAACAAAGCGATTTAGCACGATGAGATGTTGAAAACTGTGCAGATGCTGCTGCTAATCCTGGAGGAGGTCCAACACAAACAATCCAATACCCAGCCAGCTGGGAAGACAGCGAGCTCGAGGTAATATCAGGTTCCCAGCATAAAGCGTGAGGGGGTAGGTGGATTTTCCTCCTCTGTTATCCAGCTTTATGTTTGGAGAAAAGCAAAATACTGTGTATTTCAAAACGTGTGTATGTGTGCAGGTGAATGATGGAAATGTATGGGCTTCGAGGGGGCAGGGAACTCGCCGCTTTAAATGCTCAGCGCATTATACACGTAGCTGTATTTTATTTTTGATTTTAAGAGTTACGTGGTTAGTAATTTACTGTAACTTTAGCCCTGAAGAAGCTGGCTTTGGCGGACAACTCCGGGAGCAGAAGGTGGTCTTTGTCCATAAAACAGGTACGGCACTTCGGGAGATGAGAGGGGACCGTGGGCCCCACGCTCATTCCTCTCCTGGCCTCTCCAGGGACCTCATCACCACTTTTTATCAGCAGCAATGCATTTATGACACTTTGTCATTTGTGAGAAAAGCCGTGTTGTTTGTGTGAAGCCAGGCTTTCCCCCCCAAAAAATCCTAAGTTTGTGGAGCCGGGTACAAAGCCCCGGGGAGGGAGCGCTGCAAAATGCCCTGGAGCTGTTGGTTGGAGGCAGAACGAGGGGAAGGGCGATGTGTGACAACTGCTGATGGAACAGCAGGTGAATGTGACCAAAGGCCTGGCCTGCAGTTCACAGGTAGAAGGACTTTACCAGAAAAAAAATAAAAATAAAAAAGGAATTCTCTTAAAAAAGCCAAAGAACAAAGACATTCGAGGCTTCCTCTGGGAAATAAGGATGAGCAATCCAAACTGTGGGTTTTCTTTGTATAATCGAACACTGCATTCCTGGAGGGATCTTTTTATTTGGTTCTTTGCTCGCTCTGGTTTCTCTCGACAATGTACACAAGCTGCAGCACAGAAGAGAGAGAGGCAGAGAGAGATAACAGGGTACTGAGAGAATTTAATTAATAAGTCCTTGTGGGGCTGCGGGTGACTGTGGAGAGGATGGAGGACGATGAGCAAAAAGAGGTCCTCTTAATGTCTGGATGTATTGAACATTTCATTGAAGGAAAGCCAAAGAGGCACCAAAAGGAGTTGATAGCTGTTGGAAAACAACTCACAAAGAGCATGAGGCAACGCGTTCTCTTTTCTCTTTCAATTTTGCTGTAGCAAAACTTAGTGCTGCACCACTTTCAAGGAGGAGAATTTGGGCCAAGGATTTAGCAACAGACATCTGAAGAACGCAGTAAAAGCAAGGGATCAGGGAAAGAGGATAAAAGACTCTCTCTTTTACAGCCACCACCTTCTTTTACAGTTCTTCGGGAGATGCACGAGAAGTCCTGCATGGGTGGGTGCCCCACACAGAGACAAATGCTGGAGCCTCTGCTCCACAGCAGGCAGCGGATGGACAGGAGCAAGGCTGCTTAACTCCAGGCTGACCCAGGAATGACAAATTTTTGGCATACTGGGCTTGACCTCTCCCTTCTGGCCTGTCAGCTGTTGTTTCCCAGTGCCCTTGGACGGGCTGGATTTGCTCTTGCTGATGCCCTTTGTGTAGTTCCCTCCCCGGGTACGCGTGTTGAAGCCAGGCTTTTAGGTCTTTGGGTGGGTCTTGAAATTGCCAATTAAAACCCCACATCTCGGCTGTTATGAGAAGCTTTGCTGAGGTCCAGAAGTTGCTGGAAGCCTGATACGCGCCACAATTTACTGGCTGTGAATTATGTAGATACTCATATTTTTAATTTCCTTTCATTTAGTTGTGTGTGCAGGACCTCTGTCACGACCAGCGGGGAACTCTCCTGGGTACAAAGAGGCAATTCAGCGTCTGTGCCAACCCTGGCTTGTAAAAGCCTGGCAGCCCTTGACAAACAAAGCCTAGAAATGTTGCTATTAAAAGCATTTATTGAATAAATCCATATGTGACAAAATGATAGCTGCAAAAAGCAGTGGAATTGTTTTTTTAATGGATAAATCTTATTTGAAAGGTAAAGCAGAGCTGCAAAAGCTCTGGGAACAGTCACCTGAGGATACAGCTTTGAGCAACGTGGGAAAAATTAGACCCACTATGAACAATATAGAAGATAATAGATTTCAGAACATGCCTGCTTTGAGTGGGAGCTTTTATGTAAAGAGAAGACAGGATAAGCCTGGTTTTAACTTCTGTATTTGAAGGATCTTGCAGAGATAAGAGAACAAATCCTTGTTCCCACCAGCAGCAGCTGGAAAGAAGAGGACCCCGGCTCTTCTTCAGGAGGGACGGAGGAGGGCTGCTGACCCAAGAGGGGGCTCTGTTGGGTTCCCCCCCGTCCCCACAGCAAAGCACTAGCCCTTTGCTCTGCACGCAGCCTTTATGCTTGAGGGAGGCAGGGTGCTGAGCTCAGGTGGCTGAGATCTCCCTAGAGGGTGGAGCAGAGGAGCAGCGATTGTGTAAAGGCTGCTGTAACAACCGGAGAGCAGCTCTGCTGGAAATCCAGAAATTGTCATGGGAGAGGATCCTATTTCTGTGCCTCTCTGCTTAGAGCCTCTTTGCTTTGGCCTCGCTTGGCGATCAGAACTTGCTCTAGATACCAAAATAAAGAAAAAAAGAATGACATTCGTTGAAAAGAGGCATCTGGGCTGTATTTAGCCTTAAAAATAAACCAAGAGCAGCTATCTGCATTGATTGTCTCGTGGGCTGCTGGAGATGATCTGTCATGACGGGCTTTCGGCAGGTGATAGCTGGGGGTGGCTGTTTTCATCGGAGGGGTGGAGAGCCCTTCGCTGGAACTGGCAGAGGCAGATGCAGTGACCTACAGGTGCAAAATAACCTCTCTGGGAGTGAGCAGTCTCCAGCGAGGACAGGCTGCCCCTCTGACGGCTGCTGACACACATGAATGCAGCATGGAAATGCTCAAACTCAGTCAGGAATTTCCTGGCACACGTTATGTCCACACTGGGGAAATGTTTCACATCACTTCGGGGATGGCTGAGCTTGTCCGGTCTCTTCAAAGAGATTGTTGGATAAAGTATGAAAACAGCATATCAGGATTATAGAGGTTTCCTGGGGGTCAGATAGAAATGAAAGGGAGGGCAGAAAAATTGTTATGGAACAATTAAAACAAATAACATCAGAAAACATAACAGCGGAACCGATCCTGCAGAAGTCCTGGATGAACATCACAAGCAAACCTGGATTGAAGAAGATATTTGGGAAGCAATGAGTTCAGTCTTGCGAGGAACAGATTTTTAAAATCAGACATAGGAAAACAGTCAGAAGCACCTACTATGTTTGGAATATTACACATGCAGGTGCGAGTGCCCGATTTAGAAATGAGCCTCTGACATTCCTGTGAGGAGCAAATGGGTGTTTGTGTGCACCTATTGCTGCAAGTCAGCCTTATCACCCAAGAATGTCCTGCTTTTGGAAATGTCAATATTGTCTGAAAAAATAATTGTCCTCTTCTCAGTTTCCCAGTCTGGGAGGACTAATGTTGGTGAAATTGTAGGCCTTTTATTTCATGATAGATCTACGCTGGCTTTTCTCTAATAGCAGTTTCCCCTTCTATCGCTTCCCGAAGTGGCTGTGGCAGAGCCGTGGTATATCATCAAAGAATGTCAGGTGCTTACTGCTCACAAACCACCTTCTTATTAGAAAACATCTTGGTGTAAAGGAGCCGTTTTCCCACAATTGAGGCTATATAGGCTTTCAGAGGTGTCTGAGACCCTTAATTTCTACCTTACTCTTCCAAAAAAGAGATAGGTAAAAGAAAAAAAACAGCCAACAGTTCAATGCCTTACACAGGGCAGAACAGCTAGAAAACAGAGAACAGAAGCACATTGCATTTAATTCATATGTGATTTAATTGAATTAATTGAATTTAATTCATGTGTTCAACCCCCCCTTGTGTTAAAACAAGTCAGGGTACCACTGCCACGCTCCAGTCCCAAACCGCAGCAGCTGCCATCCCGTGTCAGTAACTCCCCTCTCTGCTCTCTCACTTTCTTCCCTGCTTTACCCACAGATTCCCCTGTTCTGGGGATGAACAGCATGGGATCCCACCACTGGGAAGAAGAAGATGTCTCCTTTAGCCAAGCCAGGCAGGCCAACAAGCAGCTGCAGAAACATTTGTGGGTCCTGCCATGGCAGGAGCTGGCGGAGGCGTGCTGATAGCCCGGCAGCAGTTGCTGTGTGGGGTGAAGGGAGGGCCCCAGGGCCCCATCCCGCACCAGTACTTCTGTCTTCACCCTTCCTATCTCTGCGGCAGAGGCAGCAGCAAGCAACAAGCCTGGTTTTCCGTCGCAGTGCTGCCCTTCCTTCCCCTTTCCTGTGGCAGGAGCAACCCAGCCCCGGCCCCTCGTCCCCAAGACAGCAATACTCAGTGCTGCCAGGCCTCCTGAGGAGCCCCGAGGTGGCTCTGCCCCTGTCTTTCTTCTGAGTTTTGAGAGAAAAGTCAGATGTTTCTGCGGAATTGGGATGCCAGGCTTGCAATCAGGCTTCGCACACGTGGAAGATCCTCCTGGTTAAGGCAAAGTCGCTGAAATTGGAGTGCTCGGCCCCGCTGGGCCCGCAGGGATTTCAAGGCACACGTCCTCCATGAACCAGTGTCCAGCCACCAAAGCGCGCTGCCACCAGCCAGGCCTCCTCACCACACGAGCTGCTGAGGAGCTGCTGCCTCGTCCTCACTGCCCTTCGCTCAGGAAACTGCTGTTTTCTGGGGGAATTTTGGCAGGCTGCTCTGGCCTTGAACCTGCATTACAAATTAGGGAAAACACCGGAGTCCTGTGCCTTTGCAATCACTTTGAGCCTCGTGGTGCTGTTTCTCCCAACAATTCCGATTTGTGTGCTGTGATCATGTTCCCCCAGACACTCGAAGCGGAATATCTGGGCAATTATAAGCTGAATTTATGGTTCAGCTTGTGCCCTCCTCCTGTGGGCTGAGCCCTGAGCTCCTGTGACCGGGCAGTGCCATTTATACATGATATAAATGATATACATAAAGCCCGGGATGCGGCTTTATGGCCAGCACAGAGAGATGGATGCAGGGCTCCTCCAGACACGACTCCAGCACTCGGTCTGAGCTCCAGATCCTTCCTTCAACATCCTTGCAAGCCACAAAAGGCTTTTAACAGCGAAGGCTGAGCTTGAATCTCCCATTCCAAAGTCCTGCGTGGATCTCAAAGGCACAGAGGTCCTCAGTAGCCACTGGGATCCCTGAACATCCCATGGGGTGGAGCAAAGACCTTTGTCACCTTGGTTCAGTCTTGCTCTGGGGCAGTGACTGCTGGCAGAGGGGGCAAAAAATGCCAACAGCCACCACAAAATCACCCGGCACTGTCTGGCAGAGACCTCAATGTGACCCAGAAGACACACTCCTGGCAGAGCCAATCTCTTTTCAACCACAGAGCCATCCTTCCTTCCCCATGTCTCTGTGTCACATGCTCCAATCGTGGCGGTATTTCTCCAACACAATGAAATAAACCCATGTAATAGAATTGTTATTTTTTTTCCTAGCTCTTGAGTTTATCTATCCAAAACATTTTTAGGAGCTGGATAGCAGAGCAGAATGCCAGTCTCAAAATCGTAACTTTTAAAGTCGGGTGAAAAATTAAAACAAATTAAAAATAGATATTAAATTTGAGAGAGGCTGAAAAAGTTCTGCTGGAACTTGGAGGAGTTTCAAATGTTATTTTTAACCATAGACATTTAGCTCTTATGGGAAACAAAACTTAGAAGGACAGATATAATTAGGTCAGATATTGAGAAACTTATTATGCTTTGCTACAGATGATCCCAGGAGAATGTAACTTAAGCCCTTTTTTTTGTATTAAGATTCAATCACGGTTCTTCACTTTTTTTTTTTTTTTATGTGGAGTGCTGTTCAAAGAATAAAATAAAGTAGGATAGAAATATGCTTTGTATTCCTAACTGTTTCAGCATGTGAAGCAATGAACGTTTGACAAGAAATCCGAGGACAGAAGGCAAGATTTTTATTTCATTTTGTACCAAAATACATAACATTATGCTAGCATCTGTGCCTGGTTTTGTTCCCTGCATAGATACAATTGATACACGGCTGATACTGCTATCTCCTGGGATGATCTGATGCGTGGCACCTCCAAAGCACCGCTGTGCAAATATCGGCTACGCCTTGCAGCGTGATTGCAACACGGGCATCGTTCAAATGACAAGTGGGGAAACTGAGGCAAGGAACCTGATGATCAACACCAAGCCTGTTTCACAGCTGCAGTCAGGACTCAGGAGCTTCTCCCTTCTGCTCCCGTTGCTTCTGCAGAGGCATCCACCTTCACAAAAGAAATATACATTTCATACAGAACCGGAGGAGAAAAGCCTCTTTCAAAAGAAGAAATGAGCCAGTAGGTGGCTGATAGAGGGTACTGCTAACACATGGATCTGTCATTACTCATAGCATTTATCGTGTCTGTTACTGAGGCACACTGTTCTTTAAAGTAGGTGTCTAATTTGAGGGATACTGGTTTTCTCAGCAGCTACAGCGATCTGGGGGGGAAGTCTTGGTAAGCTGCCTGAAGTGAGATATCGCACATCATTCACTGTAAAGCGTGCTCGGAGGGAAGTGGAAGTGGACTGGAGTCATGGTAGGCAGGCCCTGAATACCACGTTTTCCTGGCAGAGCCCCAGTGGCTCAGGAGTAGGAAAAACAATCAATATTCTCACTGACATGGATTTGTCGGCACCTCTTCTGGAACCCACAGCCAAATCAGACACCACATATACAAGCAAAAGAGCCTTTTGGCTAGGTAGCTTCCATTTCTCAAAGATGCTTTAACTCTATCAGCAACAGGTCTCTGCTAGTATAAAATGTTTGTCCAGCCAGCAGGGAATTTGTGTGTATGGCTATTAGCACAACTTCTGTAGTTTGGATTCTCAACTACCATCAAAATGCATTTTTTTACAATGTCTGGATCTGGAGTTTGGGTCAGACCCTTCATTACAGGTGAATGAAAGCAAAGGAGTCTCTTTCTAGACCATGTCCAGGCCAGGAGTAGTGAGAAGCCACTTTTGAATCCATCTTGAACCTGAGGTGAAGATTAGCAAGATGAACATAATTTTCCAAGGTAAGTAAGAATCTCATGTGTGGCCTGTAAGAAATCTTCATCGAGACAAAGTGGTAGAAGGTGACTGACTCCTGTACTGCACTGTAAAGCATACATTTGTGGCAACATAAGAGTTTCATCCATCCCACTGTTGCCAATATTCAGGACTTTATTTGCTTTCTACACTTGTAAACAGTAGAGATTACAGACATAGTTTCCTTGTCTGCCACAGGAGGTATTAAGGTTGATGAGCTGTTCCTAATTATTGCTAATGACTACAAGGTAGTGATATTGCTCTTCACCTTCAAGGTAGTAAGTGGCATCAAGCTATGTCAATAATTTCCCAGAATAAACATTGTATTCTTACTTTCCAATGTAAATTGCACTCTTATTGATGCAATAGACTGTAACTGTTTCTTCAGGCTGTGGAAAACTTCCAGTAAGCAATAAAAGCCTCGGCCATGTAATTCTGTTGGGTGCTAGTTCCTCCCAGTGCTTTGCTTGCTGAGCTTACAATAGAGCCATACAAAAGAAACAAATTCCCTGTCTGCAACATATGAACTGTACAGCAAGCATCGTTTGTGGAGGAATGGTTAAGTGAAATAGGACACGTGGATGTTGGGCAGTTAAGAGGCAATGGGCTAGTGAAGTACCGTACTCAACTCACATGAGTCTGGCACGTACGCAGCTGGCTGAGAGCCAATCAGGCTCAAGGACACGATGCCCTTGAGCGATGGGGACAGTCCCTAAGGCGGGACGGTGGCTAAAAGAAGGAGGAACTACCTGAAAAGAGCGGGAAATGTTAGCCAATCCTGAGCTTAGTTTTTGCAATATGTATGAGTTGATTATGTTCAAACTAGATAAAAGGCGACTGAGCTATCCATTAAAGTTGAAGTTCATTGTTCACTCATATTGAGCGTCTGTGTCTTCCTTCCGTCGACAACAAATTGGCGCCCGAACAGGGACCAGTCTGAACGGGATTTGGACACTGCTGGCAGTGATCCTGGGCCACGTGTTCGACGGAATAAGGGAGGAACTGGTCCTGCAACGCAGCCCAGGAGGTGGAAGGGACAAGAATCCCCGCACCCGCGTCGGGAAGGTGAAAGGGACGTGGAGTCCCCGCACCCGGGAGAGGATCCCGACGGTCACGCGTCGCCGAGGTCTGAAAGGTGAAAGGGACAGGAGTCCCCGCACCCGCAGCTCAGAAGGTGGAAGGGAGTCCCCGCACTCAGGCAGATGCTTTTTAGAAAAGCGGAGTATTTTAGATATAGATTGTAGAAAAAGATTTGCCAGGGTTATTAGCATATGCAGTAGCGCAGGGTTGTTTTACAAATCCTGATACAGTTTTTTGAACAAACAGAGTGGCGTAAATTTGGAGATATGTTATTAATGATATTAAGTCTGCTAAAAAATTTATTAAAGCCTTGGAGAACAGTCACTAGCGCTTTAGCTACACATCAGGCTGAGCAGAGAGTCGCTGTTGCCGCTACAGAGCGACTGGGATTGCCGGGAAGTGCTGGAGCTGGGCATTGCCCACTGCCGCCTTCAGAGAGAATGATAACGCTGCCTTGGGGCTACGGGGCAATGGGAGCCTCCCCACCCCCCTCAGTCACCGCCACGAGCAGCGCTGCACTTGGAGTTCACCGTGTGGCGAGTCGGCACAGAGCAGAGGGACGGACATCAGGACCCTGCAGCCTGTCTGACGTAACCATGGAAGCAGCGGCGGCTGTGCTGCTTCTCTCTGGCATGTTTTTGATCTGTGGAGACCGTGCATGGCAAGGAGTACCAGCCAATGCTTTTGGAGGACTGTGTTACCTAGGGCGACTCACACTTTTCACTCCAGATTTACACTCGTGGCAGAACTCGACAAGGAGCAGAAGAATTAAACGAGAACTAAAAACTTTGGGTTCTGACTGTAATGATGATGTAGAATTGTGGGGTCCAGCAGAAAGATTCTTTGCTTCTTTGGTGCCTGGTGTGGGAACTGCACACGCTTTGACTAACATTAATAAGCTTGCTTGTTGGGCTGTTAAACAATCAAATGTAACAACACAAGTTCTTTCTGAAATGTCACAATATATGGAGAGTCTAAGACATGCTGTATTGCAAAATAGGGCCGCTATTGATTTCTTACTGCTGGCTCAGGGACATGGGTGTGAAGATGTAGAAGGAATGTGTTGCTTTTATCTTTCCGACCATGGTTAGTCAATTCACGACCAGTTGAAATGGTTAAGGGATCATATGCAAAAAATTGTAGTACAAGATAGTTGGTTTGAAGGTTGGCTTAAATCTGTTTTTGGGAACATGGGTGGATGGGTTTTGTTAGTTAAAGAGGGACTTCGCTTTCTACTTATAATTATATTGATTATAGTTGCTGCACGTATAATCTTTAACTGCCTAACTAAGAAACTAGAGCAACTCACAGAGAAGGTATTTGTAGCGCAAAATAAAAACGGGGGAATTGTGGAGGAATGGTTAAGTGAAATAGGACACGTGGATGTTGGGCAGTTAAGAGGCAATGGGCTAGTGAAGTACCGTACTCAACTCACATGAGTCTGGCACGTACGCAGCTGGCTGAGAGCCAATCAGGCTCAAGGACACGATGCCCTTGAGCGATGGGGACAGTCCCTAAGGCGGGACGGTGGCTAAAAGAAGGAGGAACTACCTGAAAAGAGCGGGAAATGTTAGCCAATCCTGAGCTTAGTTTTTGCAATATGTATGAGTTGATTATGTTCAAACTAGATAAAAGGCGACTGAGCTATCCATTAAAGTTGAAGTTCATTGTTCACTCATATTGAGCGTCTGTGTCTTCCTTCCGTCGACAACAATCGTTTTTTTTTTTTTTTCCCCTTCCCAAGCAGAGCTGGCTTGATCTCTCTAAAATATACCACCTCCTACATGCCACCACAGAACCTCACTGCCCTTAGAAATTCACGTCTGCTGAGTTATATCTCAAAGCCCTGAAGTCACCTTTCCAAGACTGCCTGTTAGGGATAACACTTTTGCTGGTGTCCAAACTGACATAAATTAAGACTTGTTGAGATTAACATGGAGAATACATGTATTTTCCTATGCTGAGTAACTCTGTAGGCACACTTCTACAAGAGCTCTTTCTTTCCAGCTATTTCTCTTCTCTCAGACATCTGTCAAGTCTATCCCAAGCCTTGTCAACCTGCTCGTATTGCTTGGTACAGTTCTGCCAAGAGACTGAATTCCTTTACTCAAGGTACATTGGCTAAGGAAGGTGTCAGTGTTGTTTTTATTTATTTATTTATTTAATTTTATTTTGGCTGAGGAGCTGGTCTAACTTTTCTCAGTCTAAAAATCTATCCCAGCAAAATCACTTTTTTTTTGCTTCTATACCAAGACTCAACTTTTTCCAGCATACAAACACCATTTGTATGTGTAACACCGCATGCAAATGACTGGTGTAGCAATAACAGCTCTCTCCTGACACAATGGCTGAGCTCTGAATTTGACATTTGAGTGTTCCCTGCTGTAGGCAATAGTGGCTCTGTCTCCAGAGTAGTGGCAGGGGAGCAGACTATGCAGAAAGCAAACTCTGCCTTAGGTTTTCAGGATGCTCAGCTAAAAGATGTTATCAGGAGAACATGGAGCTTCATCCTCCGGTTTTGACAGGTAAAATTGTCTTCCTTTTGATCCTTGAAACATCATATTTCTCTGTTAGTATTCAAGGCAACCAGTAGGATAGCTACTCGCCTTTTCTATTTTTCAGAGAAAAGCAAAACCAAATTCTTCCTGGTTTGATACAAGAGAGACACTGTCTACTTGAAATAGAGCCAGCTTTTGAAAATGAGTTAAAAGTCATCTCCTTGCCAATTTTTGTGGGTGTTCATCCTGCCTGGGTAGCAAGAAAATTCCTGCAGGGAATGAATGTCAGAGCAAGCAGGTAATGAAGAGCTAAACCCCTGTGAAATTTCTTTCTTCCTTCCTGTGAGGAGGAGGAGGAGAGGGGAAGGCAGATGGTAACTCTTCACTGGAGCACTGTGCGTATGTCTGTTTTTGAAGCTTTACCTCTACTGAATTGATGCGTTTGACTAAAAAATTATATTTTTCCTGCAGAAAACAGGAGTAAGACATCAGCATATTCAATGGCTGCGTTCCTGTGAGCTGGGGGAAAGTACTTAGGAAAGCAGGGAGAGGAGAGAGTAGGAGCTGCTTGCTGCAGAGAGCACTCCCAGCAAGAAGAACATATCAGGACAACTGCCAGCACACTGAGTGAAAGGTGTTGGGGAGTGTTTGTTTTTCAGATTTACCAAATTGATGTGATTTATTGTGCTTTTCTTTCATCCCCCTCCAAGATGTTACATCTGTTTGAATACATTTTTTACTTTATTGCTCATTATTGGAGATATTTCACTCAGTGAGGCCCAAGTAATATAATGCAATTTCCCAGATTTCACCACGGAAGCTCAAAATGATGTTTAAGTGCTTCTCTGCAAAGGCCCTCTAAAAATTGAACCCAAGCCCTGCTTCATTAGTCAGTTTGTGGCAGAACAGCAGGAAAGCCTGTCTCAACTTGAATTTTATGTCTATATTAAATATATATATATATTTTCACAATAAAGCAATAACCTAGGCCTACATCTTCTCAGAAAAACAGAACATGTCAAAAACGTTGTTAAAGCAGTATTTGTTCATTAGCCTCTGATCACATTTTAAGGAAGACAAAGCAGTACATCCTTTTCAATGCAAGGGGAATATTTCCTAAATTACCTATTTCCTAAATTTGGGGGCATAAAATTTGTCTACTTGAGCCAACTGGGGAGTCTGAAGTCCATCATACTGTGGGTGCCAGGGTGAGGGGGTGAGGATGATAAAAACCTATTTAAATCTACAATGAATGCACTGGATTGTATTAGTTTCACCTTTCTGAAAATACTGCATTCCAACACATTCAAAATGAAACTTCAGCTTTTTTCACATCAAAACCCCCTTTCCTTTCAAGTTTTTCCTACATTTAATTTAGCAAAAGTCATTTTATCTCCCCAAGTAGAGCACAGTGCCTTCTGTCTTTGTGCCCAGGTCCCACATTTTGTTTCTTTACTGAATTTCCATTTCAGCAGGAGCAGTAAAAAAAAGCTCTCAGTCCAGAGCAGCCGCAGACCTCATGGATCTTTATTCATCAGGTGAATGCCAAAAGTCAGTAATTTGTGAAGTTGGGCAAAACCGAGGGTTTTCACCCACACTGGCCTGGAAACATCACTGCCCTCACAGGGACACCCCCAGGAATGGAGAGCGTGCTATCAGGGGAGGGCTTGGGGAGCCCTAATTAGCACCTCAGGAGGGTGCTGATTAATTGGGTTAATTGGCAACCTGAGCTGTGAAGTACAATGCCAGGCTGGACGAGTGAGGCCTGGTGGGGTACAGTGGCCTCTGACTGCCATTGTGGTCTCCTCAGCTGCCAGAAGCTTCCCCCAGTCCTGAGGTGGGGAGGACAGGGCCCTGCAGCCATCTTAGGGCAGTGTGAGGGGCTGGCATGGCCATGTTCCTCCTCCTTTCACTTGTCTCATGAGGTGTTGCCCTCTCCCTGTGGAAGCACGTGGAGTTTCCTAGCAATTTCTGGGCAGGAGGCAACTGGGGAAAAGCACAGCGCTAACAGAGCAAATGGCAGCAGCAAATCCAAATGATGGCGGCCACCCGCCCGTACCACATCCATCACGTTACTGTGGGGAGGCTGGCTTTCCTCCAGACGGTCAAACTGCCACCAGTATTTTCCAAAAAGATCCAGTGCCCACTGCTGCAAACGGTGTATGTGGCACTGGAAAAAGGCAGGGAGACAATGACAGTGAGGTGGGGTTTGTATCAGCGCCGCTGCCCAGCCCATGCCCTGCAGCAGACAGCAGAGAGGGTGGGGGGAAGGAGTGAAAACAGCTATGTTTTTGGTGCAAGATCCAGGGAGGAACGAAATAGTTTGAAGTTGCCTTTTTTTTTTTTTTTTTTTTGTCTCATCCTATTCTGAACCAAGGACAGGAAGCAAAGGAGTCCTGGAAACGTTTCATTGCTTTGGTTTTATGAAATCAGGAAAATAAGAAGTATTTAATTAATTCTGATTAGTCTGAAATAGTTTACTTCTGCTTTTGTGTCTATTATTCTCCATGAAAGTCCTCAAAAATCCTTGCCTGTTTCTGTTGGACGTAGCTAAAGACGCAGGGCAGTCCCAATGAATCGGCATGCAGCTACCTTGACCCTTGGCTTCTGCTGAGATCTCAGCAACACACAGCAGTTGTGGAATGCCTATCCTGCTTTACATTCAGCCCCTAGCTTATTCTGGAATAACTTTCATGTGTAGACAAGCCAGGACAAGGCTGCAGTGCTAACTACGCCGTCTTTCTGTCTTCAGAAATTCTCCCATGGGAAGGGAATACTTTATTTCCTCTTTAAAGCAGTGATTTGTCCCAGTATCTTCCACAGCTGCACAAAAAGGGGGAGACTAGACACCAGGATTTGTCTGAAGTGAGATGGGCTGGATCTCGAATAAGCAACTCAAACTCCCTTTAAGTTAATGTCTCAGCTACCATTTTAAGATGGATCCAAACCAGAACACCGAATGCAACTCCTCTAATGCCAGGGAAATTCAAATCCAGGTCCAACTTAGAAACCTAGGAATGAGAGGTGAGGTAATATGACACTTCCCTTGGGATGGCTGTGCAAAAGAATGCAGGAAGAAGGAAAAATTAACCCTGTCTGCATGCAAAGCAAGCCACATCCCTCCTGCTCTCCAGTCCTGGGGGAAGACTCTGCTTGTTCAAGATTTGAGCATTACTCCTACCCCCCAGACAAGAAAGGGCATGATACAGTTCTAATGACTGGGATCTAGGGGAATGTGGAGTTCATGACGAATATTGCAGACTTAGCAATACTGATTTTGGTGGTGTGGAGGTGGCATAAAATTAAAAAAAAAAAATAAGATTTTAGAAACATTTGCTTTGATTTGATGCAAGAAAGATAGTTAGCAAATAAGCTGCACCTGATACTTATTACATTTTTACAGGTGAGCCTCACCTACCCTTGAATATTTATTCAGCTGTATAGCACTGGATTCAGAGTGAATGTCATATGATTGTCTGCAGTGAATAAAGATGACCCTAGAAATCAGTACCACAAGCACTTGCTGTACTGTCCCTTTTCTCATGGTTTCACAGCATTTACACTATGATAAAAAAAAATGGCAAAGTGATTTTGAAGGCAGATACATCAGTATAGCAGCCTCACTCAAAGCTTCTATTAGAATAATTTTTGGAGAGGGAAGAGAGAAATTTTGAAGGAGATGGAATCTGAAAAAGAGCCTGGGGCAATGGCTGATTTCCACTTCAGCAGACATCAGGGATGGGCAAGGGAATCTCAGCTGTGGTACCATCTGAAGGGTGACACTTTCAGTTGAGTAGCACCGAAGTGCCATGCATCATCAGCCAACGTTTTGTTCAATATTTATACAGAGCCAACACCTGTAATTTCCTGGTCTAGAAGCTACGGGAATACCAGCTAATGCAAGGAAGCAGTATCTACTAATGCAAACAAACTCACTACAGATATACTTATTTGTCTGTCAGTGTTGTGCTTGCTGATAAAATGCAGATATTTCGTCCTGAGTTTGCAGATGTACTTAGTCAAAGATGAAGAATCGAAAAAGATCAGGTGTGAAGGACTTATGACATTAAAAACAGGACTTGCATATTGCAGACGATAATCCAGTATGGAAGGTTTGAAACATACGGTGACTTTACTTACTCCTACCTTTTGGATCAGAGACTATTGAAGTTAGCTGGAAAAAAAAAACAACAAGGCAATACACAGCCAAAACCATGGAGCTGCATATGGTTTTGACTCAAAACTGTACAAAAAGGCAGACTTTCAGTGGTGTTGGAGTCAAAACCGTAATTCCCTCCTTCCATTTTGAGTTTCCTCATTCCCCTGGGGAAGGATGCCCATCAGGAAACTCAGCCCTGCTGTAGCCAGGTTGGCCTTGGTTCGTCGTGAAGGGCTGCGGGGCAGTCAGGGAGCTCAGCTGAGGCTTGGTGCTGGAACAGTGAAGCCCACAGCCGAGCTCCGGAGAGGTCCCAGGTAGTTCTATTTAGAAGCTACAGCTTCCACCAAATTAGTTATGGCCCCCTGCGGGCTTAGATCTAGGCCAGTTTTAAAACGATCGCAGCCCATTATATTTAAATACTCACCCGCAGCTTGCATGGTAGCAGTGCAGCGTCTAAACCAGGTCGATGACTAATCAAGGGCAGTTTGTGCTAAAAAGGAGGAAAGAAACTGTGGCACATGCGTGACTTCGAGACGGGGCCCAGTGTCACACGCTCTGCCAACGTGGGGCTCTGCAGCGCCGGGGTCAGCCTCCTCCCAGGCTGGTCTCGGGCGTTATCTGGGTTCCTGTTGAAGGGAAATCTGATGTTTTCACCCAGATTTGAGTACTGAAAGGATATGGTGTCACAGCTATCTGATTGTAGGATGAAGGGCGCTGTTCGCATCGTATTAAGGATGATACTTTCTCATGCGCACTGGTATAAAGCTACACCCACAAGTGTCTCACATACAATTGTCTCCACATGTAAGTGCCCTCTCAAGCCTCTGCGTGAAATTGCCCTGATCTCTGAAGATTCAACGGGATTAATTTCACCCTACTTCGGTGCTTACCGTGTCTCTTGCCTCAGTTAGTCCGCTGTGCTCCCTCTGTAGTCAGAGAGAAGCAGTTTTACCTGATCTCCTGGAGGCATCTGCACGAGGACAAGACGAATCAGGTTCTGGAAGTGCTGATTTTTCTCAGGTGACTACAGAGGCACCCAGCACTTTGCTTCGGAGCTGCTGTCCCCACACCCCGGCCTCCCGCTCCCCGTGTTACTGCCGGGTCTCTGCCTCCCTGCCTGCCCATAGTTTCCACAGGAAGTGTGTGTGGGTGGCAGATGTGATCAGCCCCACAGGATAATCCTGGCTGACACACAGCGCTGCGACCAGAGATCCCATCTGGAGGTGGAGTAAGCTGCAAGGTGTATCTGTGGGAAGGGAAGAGGCTCAGGTGCTTGTCACGGCGATCCAAGAGACCAGAAACCCAACGAACCTGAATGTTTTTAGCCGTAAAAGCAGCACAGGAACCATCCAAGCCTCCAGTATATGTTGCTATGATTCCCCCCTGTTTTTACAGGCTTTCATTTTTACTTTGGCTTAGCTCTTTGGCGAGGGAGGTGTCTCCTTCCTCTTTCTCTCCAGGCCTTTTGAGCTCCGTACCTTCTGCACCCCATGCAGCTGCAGAACGTCGCCTCTCGAGGTCCTCCCGCAGCCCCAGCCCTGTTAGGGTGGCAGCCGGCCATCCCTCCCCATGCTTGCTTAACCCACCCTGTGCCACACCAGCCTTTTGCTGGAAGACCCCTGCTCCAAGAGGCAGGGAAGGCCAGGGCACGGGGAAGCTGGCTTAGCACCCCAAACCCATCCTGGGACTGCCTACAAACAGACCTGGCGATGAGCCTGGCCTCCCGTGAGCTCCCAGGGAGAAATACCACGACGAGCAACTGCAAAACATGAAGAGAAGAGGCTGAAAGGAAGCAGCTGAGCTTCGCAGATGATCTGAAGCAGAATCTAGTGGGTGTTTCTCTCCTTTCGGTTCCCTCTGAAAACCCTGGCTGGCAGCAGTAAGATCACATGGGTGCACAAGCCAGATATTGCACAACCTCCTTCCCCACCGCTGAAGAGGCGGCGTGGTTGTTTTTTAATATACACTGCCCCCTCTGGCTTCCCTCTCCGCTGCTTCTCTGCTGCCAGGTGCCAAGCTCCTGCAGGAATTAGGAGGGAAGAGGACAGCAGCGAAGCTTTACGGACCACGTCAGCCAGGCCATGCCATGTCCTCGGGCAACGCGGGAGAAAATGAAAAAGGTGCTGGCTGGAAAATCTGCCAAAATCTGTCACTTCTGGGGCACGGGAGGCACAGGAACATTTTTCAGCCTCAAAGTGCAGTCCTCATCCCTGCAGCCGGCAGGGTTCACGTAATTTGACGTCCATTTATTTTTGTTTCTTTCGCGGTTTTGCTTAGCAATGTTATTAGCACTTACACAATCTCCAGCAGCCTCGGATACGAGCACCTCATGACAACGAGCAGGGGACAGGATTCGCGCCGCCACGGCTGCTGCGTTTCGCTCGGAGACAGGTGTTCTCGGGGATGGCTGGGAGAAAGTGGGCTTTTGGTGGGGAAAACTATCTTTATAGCAGATAGGTCTAAGAATAGACCGACTCCTTGGCGTGGACCCATCTCTCAGAGACATCCAGATGGGAATCCTGAGTCCAGTGAGTCAGACCGTCTGTGCAAGATGAGGGGGCAGAGGGCTCCTTCTCTGCAGATCTTGCTAGATAAGCAGGATTTAGGGAGCGTTTTCACCCCCATGAAAGCTCCCCGTGACCCTGCAGGGTTTTGGTGCACCTGTGCAGAAGGTTGTGGCTGTGGGCAAGACCATTTTCGTGTGTTTTCCCCAAAAATACAGCCACCAGCACATCCCTTGCTGGCTGCGCACCGGGAAAGCTCTCCCAAGAAGGCAGAAAGGGAAATTTGATGGCACTGTTCCAGAAGAGGAAACGAGGCAGAGATACGCTCAAAGTATCTGAGGAAAAGGGCTTGTCCTCCTGTGGGTTCAGAGAGGATTTTGCTCAAAGGAGAGAAAGGAGAAGGCGGTCCAACCAGGCTGGATTTGTCCCTGTCGTGAGATCCCCCATTGCCTCCCCTCGCTGGTGGGCAAAGGACAGTATTTCTAAAGCAAAAATGGGCAAAGAACAAAGCGGTGGCAGGGCTTTTTGAAGCTATTTGATATATTTTCACACATAGCAGGCACATAACCCTTATTTGATTGGGTATGCCAGAAATGAACTTTCTCTTGAATGTATGGCCTTTCAGAGCTGGCACAGAAAAGCTGGCCAGATAAACACAGCGTTGGTTTTGGTATTCTTTAGAAGTGGCTTTGAAGCTGTAAGGATCACTGCTGTTGGATTGAGTGATGTCAGGAATCATCCCTCAGGAGGGAACTGGGTCATTCAGAAATGCCAGCCAAAAGCAAGGTCTTTTCAAGGTGGTATTTGTAAGAGTGAATGGAGAAATCTTCAGTTTCGAACCTGTGTGCTCACAGGTGAGTGAGATATCTGCTGACATACATTTTATGTATATCTTTTATAAGGATTCACCCCTTTCCTTATCATTTCTACGATAAGGAAAAATAGTGTCTTTGTGCAACATTTACTTTTCATTATTTGGCAGGGAATGCTCTAAAATAAATTTTCCTGAAGCAAAGCCATCACAGGAAGAGTTGTTCGCATTTCTTCTCGCATTTGCTGAGGTGGAGAGCAGCAGTGGTCCTCCATCCATCCCTCTGAGATGCTCGTGTACCGTGCGGTGAGGGATCATGGTTATTTGTGAAGTGTTTCCAGTGCTCAGAGAGAAAAGAGATATGACAGGATAAAGTATTAATTCTATCGCATCTTGATGTTATCCCTATAAATCCCAGAGACAAATAACACCAGTTTTAGCAAATCACTCCCTATCTATTCAGGATGGCATTTCAGGCTTTGGTAGAGCAGTAAATTAACACTGCATCCTGGATGACTGGCTGAAGAGCTCTGAGCATCTCCTGAGCTTCCGTGCTCACGGATTTTAAACTTTCAGTATTCCAGGATGCTGACAGGCACTGTTTTCCCAAAAGACATGCTTCTGTCAAGTCATCTGTATAACTCAGTGCAGCATCATGAAACAAACGCACCTCTTCTGCATTTGTAACACTTTTCCTCTTGCTGACTCTGTTCAGGATGACTAAGGTCCTGGTCTCTAATACCCAGAGAAATTAGTGGAAGTGAGGCGTGTGTCTGCTTTGTTGTTTTTAATCTTCCTTAATTTTCATGTAGACCCACAGGGATCAGCTTCTTGTATGGGAGGGGATGACTGTGCAAGTGTCAGAGAGCTGTTACACAGGGAATAAAACTGGCAAATTGTGTAAGGGCGAACGGAGTGAAACTCCTGGCAGGTATCACTTCCACAGGAGAAGTAAACCAGGGAAATGTCTGAGCACGCAGTGAAACCAGACGCAGATGCTCCCTTTTTCAGATTTTCCCCTAACCTTTGTAGCTCGCCTGTAGCATGTTAAGGACAAGCTCTTAGGCATGAGCACAGGGTTGGACCTCTTCAAATGCCACCTGAAAGTGCTGTGGATACAGGGGGCAGCCGATGGAACATGTTCAGATGTTTCCAGAGGCTCTTGCAGCCCTTGGAGGCTAGCCAGAAATTTTCATCAGCTAAAGCCTTCATTGCACGTACTCTAAGCCATAGCAGAAGCATCGATTCATTGAATGGTTTGAGTTGGAAAGCACCTTAAAAACCATCCACTTCCAACCCCCAAAGGCAGAGTAAAGCTGTGCCTGCTCCGGGCTGACACCTCTGTTCAGTTCATGCCGTGAATTATGCCTAGACAAAAAATGTATTAAAAAGCTAAGTGGAACTTGACAAACCATCAAGATATGTTTTATAGGGAGAAAATGTACAAAATGAGTAATATTTATGCATAGTTAAAGCATATTTGCCAAATGCTGGTGAAATGGGAAATATTAATTAATACTTTTTTTTTTTCTTTTACAGCAGAAAATTAATTGAAATTATTCAGAGTCCAATCCTGCTCTCCTCGCGCTGTGACTAATCTAAGCGAGTTGAATAGGCTACTTGTAGAACAAGAAACTGCTCAGCATGACTAACTTAGGAGGAATCAAGCCCTCGCTGAGCATTATTAACCAGGTTTGAAGCACGGTGCTCATTTTGTGTTCCCCCACTGAACGTCAGGCAGTTTTCTCCGCTCCTTTAGCTTTCCAAGATGCCCAGGAAGGTGGCCTTTCAAACCGTGCCAACAAAACAAGCTTGCCATGAGAGGTGCAAATGGTATTCTTGCAGGTGTCAAACAGCTACGCCACGTGCAAGGAGTGAAGTCACTCCTTGTAGCACCCTCAGTGTCAAAATGCTGCTTCCCGGAGCCAGCTGAAGGCAGATGATGTAAAGGCACAGCTCAGGACCTTCCCCTGCATTTCTCAGGGCACTCGTTTCTGCAGCCATCTGCTGTGCAGAGCCGATGCTCTCGGTGGTGTTCATTATGAGACATGGTTTTAAAGCATTTAACATAACCACAGCCTGACAGACAGGAAGATGTTTATCCCCTTAGGGAAGGGATCAACAAAAGTGCATCTGGAAGCAAAGCAACGCGTTTGGATCCTGTCCTTGTGGCCTGGCTCCATGAAAGAGGAAGCCAATCTTTCTTCTTTGCCTTCAGGAGGACTTTACACTTCTGATCCAGAAATGTGTTAGCAGAGATCAGAGAGAGGAGGTGGCATCCCAGATGGCCCACTGGCAGATCCTTGGATTTCCCCAGAAGGGGACCCTAATGCTCTTTCTGAGTCCTGCTTTTTTGTTTTCTGTGTCCCGTGCGGGCAGCTCAGCCGGTCTGAAGGCAGAAAGGAGACATCTGCCCAACAGCAGCGCCGGCACGCTGAGGAACTGGTGCATGTTCCAGATAGCTACTATTTTTCTCTTTGCACCTGACCTAAGGCAAGGACTTTTCCCTTGGTTCTAATATCAGGAGAAAAAAATAAAAAATAAATCCTGAAGTTATGGCTACCTACTAAGCTATTCTAACTTATTTAGTGATGGTCTTTACATAATCAGGTCTTATATAGGACTACAGGCTTTCTGATTATCCCCTGCTCAACACACATGAAAGGCAGGCTTGTAATTCATGCTACGATGCAGGATGCTGTGAGCAGCAGTGGAGAGGACCACCCCGAGGCTGAGTCACGCCACCTACACCAGACACCTCGCCCAGGAGGCTGTGAGTCAGCCGTGAGAGCACCCATCTCCCCGCGGATGGCAGGGACAGGGACGGCTGGCACACGGCAGCTGCCCAGATTTTCGGTGGCTGGGCTTAGGTGAACTCTGCCCCGGCTCCCTGCCATCAGAAATAGGGCATTCTGCCTTTAAATCCCGGTGTTCACAAGTTATGGACTGATCTGAACCCCTTTGCTTTGCTCAGCCTACTCGAGTTTGGTGCTGGAAAGCTGCTCTGCCTCTTCGAGAGCTGCCTCTGGGAGCATTTGTCAAACTGAGAGCATTTACAGGAGACTCCTGCTCTGTAATGGGGCCTCATAAGTCCCTTTGAAACTGCTGATATCTACTGGGAAGAGGGACGGCGGCCTTCTTGCAGGGGTCACAGGGCTTTCTTCATCTTGGCTCCCACCACCAGACACACCATTTTGGCTTCCCACCAAAGCCAGCATCACTCCCGCTGGTCCTTATGGACTCAGGGGGTTCATTTATGTCTCTGCAGTGCGTGCCAGGTGCTGATTTTTCCTTTCAACAAGCATTTCCTTTCATTTATCTACATTGCATCTCCCGTGCCTTGTATTGCCCTTCAGCTCCCTTCAGGTTCTTGAAAGCTCTTTGCTCCTCTGGTCACAGCTTTACTTCATTACTGCCCTATAGCTCAGAAGGGCTCGTGCACAACATTGTGCCTTTTGGACAAACTGTCACCAGCCAGAGGCTCGCGTGGCTTTGTGCTGATGCCGTGCTCTGAAGCCTCTTACGGAGGCTTATTTTCTTGTTAAGTAGCCCTTCTCAACCTGGACACGCTCTCCTATTGACTTAAAGGTCATGTTTAACCTCCAAAATCCCCGTCCAGAACTCTGCGGGCTGCAACGCGAATTTTTGAGCAGAGAAGGATCGAGTCTGGGGAAAAAACTGCAAGGAATGATGCTGCAGAGAAATATCCTACCATCTCCTAAACACCCTGCCTGAGCTCTTGGCTTCTCTTGTGGCTACAGAATGCTACCTAAGCCATACAGCCCATGTCGCAGTTTCCCTTTGGAACAAATTATAACATTTTTAGCTAAACATTTATGGTTTAAGCATCATTTTTTATTTAGGAATAGAAAACAGTGCAGTTAACATTCTGAGCTGTTTGCACTCGTTTTAAATAACTCGTTTTGGTGATGGATGGCTTATGTTTGATTGTTAGACTGGTTTGCACCGAACTGTAATCCAGTAATCAGATGGTTCATTGCTGCAGTTCTGTGCAAGAATTAATTGGGACACCAGGTGCTTGCCTTGTACACCTTAGGTAGAAGTTCCTGAGAACAAGATGCTTCTGTGTGATTGTTGTTCTAGCCTGAAACTGTGTTAAATTCATTAGATTGGAAACCGAGTGGCATGGAGAACATTTGAGAGGGTGAGAAGATTATTGGCCTCTGGGCTGCTAGGCTGTTGTTGTGAGCTTTGAGGATATTTCCCCTTTTTCTCGTCTGTTTTAAAGTGAGCGTGAAACATCTGCGAAGCCTTTTCTACAACGTGCCAGGAGTTTTTAGACAACTCCTTCACATATCAACCCTTATTGTGTCCTATCCATTATTTCCCGTAACCCTTTCTTTGTACAGCCCAACAATTGAATACTAATTACACAAGGGCAAGCTACCTGATTCATCACCAAGCCTTTCATTTTCTGACAAGGTTAGCCACGGCCGGCGTATTTTCCAATAACCTCTTCATTCCTAATATCCTGTTCAAGGTATTCATGCAGCTTCCAGTGCCCATCAAATCCGGAGCGATAAAAAATAACCAGAAATCATGCTAGTATCTGTCACTCACTATTCTTCTGTTTTACAAGCTTGTCATCCAGTTAGGGAACATAAGATACACTGTGTGACTAGTCCAATACCACTAACAGACAGCAACTTGTCAAAATGAACATTTGCAGACAACCCACAGCATAAAAATGTTTTTTTTCTTTTTCTTTTTTTTTTTTTTTTTTTTTTTTTTTTTTTCTGAAGCGTTTGAGAACACTTACAAACAACAATCACATTCAGGAAAGCCTGAGAGTAGCATCCAACCCAACAAAGTCTAAACTTGTGTTTTGGACTCAGTGAGCACTACTCCTTATTCCAAGTGCGCTGTGTGCCTGCTCGTGTGCAGCACTAACCACGTGGCTTCTTCAGCAGTGAAATGAATTAAAACGCCAAGTAATGGGGCTTATATTGTTCATTTTATTCTCTGTGGCTCTTCTGCTCTGCAAAATCTGGAGTGACACCTATGTAGGTACACGGGGCACGTGATGAAGCAGCCTCAGGCACCGAGGCCATCCATCAGACTCTCTCCACCCCCACAACTCAACACCCTGTTAGGAAAGGGCTCTGGCCTCTGGCTGGTCCTGAACGATGCCTGGGGAGCTTTCTCACGCTGCAGTGGAAGTCTATGGGGAATTTTGTGGGTTTCCACAGGTGCTGTCCCCAGCTATTAGCCTGCAGGGTGACCAGCTGCTGAGGTGGCCGTGCTGAGGCTCTGGGTGAATGCTGCAGGCAAGCAGCGGGGTCAGGGCTCTGTGCTCCGGGATTTCTGCCTGGTTATGGGATTGCAGAGAAGAATCGTCCTGGAAGATGCCACAAGGGAAAAAGATGCCCAGGAGAACAAGCCAATTTCTAAAAACAACCGAGGGCTGAGGAATGAACAGTCCTGTTAGGCACCCAGAACAGGGATTTCAGGAGAAGGCCTACGTGCCTCAGCAAGGAGATTTTCAGTGAAGCTAACTGCCAAAAAGGAGGCGAATAATAAGAGGAAACAAGGACAGGGAGCAAATCAAGAGTATAAAAGCACTGCTTGCGGATTTGGGAACAAAATCAGGAAGGCCAAAGCCCCCTTGGTGGTAAAACTAGCAAGAGACCTGAAGGGTTCGAAGGAGTATGCTAGTAACGTAGAAAAGTTCAGGTAAAAAATAGTGTTTTTGTTTTTTTTTGTGTTTTGTTTTGTATGAAAGAGGTGAATAACCTGGGTGAGTAACCCAGGGGGCACACCAGGGGACCGGAGGGACTTTGCTGCATCCTCTGAGGGCAGCAAGCCCTCCTGGAGCGCGTGGGCACGATCCATAATTCCTGCCAGAAAGAGTGATGCTCGTCAGAGAGGTGAGCGAGGTGGGGATTTTAGGTGGGCTCCAACTGGATGGGCTGGATCCAGCCGCCAGGCACCGCCAGGGCAAAAGTGCTGAGCTCCACCGAGGTGGTTCGATGGGCAGGATCAGCCCTTCTGCAGAGCTTTCCTTTACTGCATCGGGAACATCCTGGGGTAGCGTTAATGCAGGGTTTAGATGCTGTAATTTGAAAGCTACGAGGAAATCTCCTTCATTCTGAACACAAGAGGTGTCATTTTCTCTACTTGTGGAGCCTTACAACCATCCCCTAAAGGAAGATTTCCCTTTCCCCATTTGACTAAAGCAGTACAATAAGCAAGACGGCACAGCATGGGCAGGGAAATGGCACACGTGCTTTCATCTCACTGGGCATAAATCAGAAGTGTAAGCCCAGCTCTTTGCCTGACACCTTGGCACTGGTGGTTGTTCTCCATCAGGATTTGCCATGCAAGGAAACCTCATGGCTTTGTGGTGATTTTTATTTCCAGTTGAGCAAAGACAAGCAAGTCCAGGCTGGCAGGGCTTCCCTATTCTACCTCATTCAGCTGAGTGGTCCCTGGAGGAGATGACCTCGCATGAGGTCTGTGCCATGTGGAAATGGCAATTCAAGTTTTATAATATATAAATATATAAACATTTTTTTTCCCCAGGAAGAACCTGTGTCCTTACAATAATATTCCTGGGATGTTAGGGGCAGGCAGAATAACACAGGGGCTTGGGATATTTATTGTTTTACCACCACAGAGCACTGAAAACTTTAAAACTACTTGTGACTCCACCTGAAGAGTCGATTAAATGGAGGAATTTATAGCTTGCTGTGAAGGTATCCTGCCTTTAGGATCCTTTCTTCTTCTTTTTTTTTTTTTTCTTTTCTTTTTTTTTTTTTTCTTTCCTTCTTCTTCTGCCTTTTTTTTTTTTTTCTCTTTTTTTTCTTTTTCCTTGTAACAAAAACAACCCCTGCTATGCAAAGACCAGAATTACTCATCCCATGCTGATGGATTGCCGTACCCATTGTGCTCTATTCTGAGCAGTCACACTTTTCAGCTGGTACCTGGAAAGAACAGCAGCTCTTCAGAGGCTGCCTGGGATGGTTAGAAAATACCTGCCTGGGTGAGTCACCAGGGAGCAGAGGGGGAGAAGGAAGCCTGGAAGCGTTTACTTTTGCAGAACTGTTGCACGCAAAGAAGGGATATTCAAAGAAAATGAGCGTGGAGTTGCTGTGTCCAGCCTGTAATTTAGCACGAAAAACATTTAATTTATTATTATTATTTCCTTTAATAAAACAAAGAAGAAATCTTCACTTCTCAGTTGGAACATTGTTGAAATATTCAGCATGGCCACACCAGTCATAAAAGCTCCCCCACCCTTTTTTTCCTTATAAGCCTTGACTTTAGCCTCCTGTTTTGCAGCTATCAGAGGACACGTTGGCAAACCCAATGGGACAACATCGGATTGAAGAGGGAATTAACCCCAAGAGAGTTGTCAAGCTGTGGTTAGCACCTCAGGGGCTCAGGTTAGTTTGCCTGGAGGTCAACCCTGAGTGTCCTGTCCAGCTCTCCCTTGCTGCACACACTGGAAAAAGGGGAAGAAGTCTCCTAGATCGGCTGCGCTGCCTCAAAACCACCTCCTCTGAATTACGTAGTGATTCCTGCTGGAGACATTCGTGGCCCTCTAATACCCAGAGCGGTAATTTTTGCACTCAGTAGCTGTTTAACACAAGTAGCTGGGAGGCCGTGGCATTAACCACCAGCAGTAATTAGCCATCTCCCTTTAATGGCCCTGCGTCCTCACACACAGAGCCCCAGACGAGCTGGATGGTGGCCAGTGGCAAGCAAAAGCAATCTCCTGGCAGTGACGGTCCCGAAAAGAGCGAAACTAAATAAGAAAATTGCAGCCTGCAGACTTATACGGGTCTCTCAAGACTGGGTGTGAGCTTCCTACAATCTGGCCTCGCTGGGCATTGGCAAGATTAATTCCTGGGGCATCTGGCTCAGTAGCCAGGGTTGTGTAACAAAACAGAGCCGTGTGGGCCATGGGATTTCCTTGGGATTTCCACTGGGGAGGGCACCGAATGGCACTGGGGGAGCAGGAGAGATTGCACTGGACCAGTAAGGACGAGAAGAGCAGGCTTGTAGGGTTGTAGGAGCCCTGGGAGCTGGGGCACGGAGCCTTTTCTTCAGGGCAGTGCTGCTGAGGAGCTGGGTGGCCAAGCAAATACCCCAGGTACCCAACTCCACACCTCAGTTTCCCCATAAATAGAAAAAAAAAAAAACTCAAAATATTGCCCAGTGCTCAAGACATGGGGCCATACCAGGCTGTTTTTACTTATGCTGGAGCAAGTCAGCCGCTTTCTGTGCAAGTCCTTCTGACTTGAGCTGTGTAGGAGTCGAGAAAATTGCCCCCTGACTTTTTCCCGTAGAGCCTGCAGCAAGATGAGCTATATTTAATCTGTGATCTCGCACAGGCTGCCTCACGCAGCCATGCGAATCGGATCCAGTTTGGATTAAGGTCCAGCGCCTGGTGTGGGCCAGCAGGTTCTCTGTACCAAGACATTTAGGGTTTTGAGTGTAGCAAGGGCTCTACCTTGCTACAGCCTGCTTTTTTAACATCTTTAGGAAAACTTTCATTTTAAATTGGCGTATTTGCTTGTTTTTTAAAGTGGCAGTGACTTATGCAATCAAAGTCAAGAAGGGAAGGGAAGGGAAGGGAAGGGAAGGGAAGGGAAGGGAAGGGAAGGGAAGGGAAGGGAAGGGAAGGGAAGGGAAGGGAAGGGAAGGGAAGGGAAGGGAAGGGAAGGGAAGGGAAGGGAAGGGAAGGGAAGGGAAGGGAAGGGAAGGGAAGGGAAGGGAAGGGAAGGGAAGGGAAGGGAAGGGAAGGGAAGGGAAGGGAAGGGAAGGACCCCAGGTCCTGAAGGGTGCCCATCAGTCCACAGCAAGGTTTCGACAGGCCCCAAAGAAACAAGGCTTAGAGTTCAAACATCCTCATTAGTTGCTTGATTGGGAAAATGCTATTTATGAGTGCTGTTTACAAGACTGATGCCTGTGAGTATTGCCACTACTCAAATAGTAATTAATTAATTGCAATGTGTGGCAGCTCTGGGACAACTTTGCTGGATGAGGTCTGTGAGGCTGATTAATGCCTTCTCCAAGTCAGTACCAGCAGCAACCAGGGAGAGTTTTGAGAGTCAAAGCTGGTCTGGAAGGCCACCAGATCTTCCAGCCCGCACCTACTGCACATCCTCATCATATTTTCAAGCCTGTCAGAAGGTCTCCGTCTGAATTTTAGACAAAGCTGCAGCCCCCAGCCAACAGCCAGGGAGGTTTTATTATGGATGGGTCCTTGGTGGGGTTCCTGCAACAAGCTGAGCCAAGCAAGCAGCACGCGAGTTTGCACATTTGAGAGAAAAACCAGCCGAAGAGGAATGATCCAAATCCAACCCAACACCATCTGCCACTCGAGACACTGTAGCTGTATACAAAGCCTCATTAGCACCTGATGAGAGGGAGGCTGGGCCCACAAATACATGTATATTTGCAACACAAGGCACGTGCCATGCTTCAGCATGGCATCCCTCATCCCCTTGGCAGCTCTGCTGGGGCAGAAACCTGTTGGGAAGCTGGGGGCCAGGTGTGGCCTCTTCTAGGGGTTGCACCACATCCAAACATCCCCAGGGAAGAGCCTGGCAAGCCTCGTGGTCCATGGCCTAGGGCAGATGAGGGTGAAGCCTAGCTCGGCTGAATTTCTGCTCCATCAGCCCAAGGGGGGAGAGCTGAAACCAGCAGAACTGTGAGGAATCCCAAAGTATTATTATTATTACTTATTGCTTTATTTTTTAACTGAACACTCGTGTTTCCATGCTGTCTCCCATGGAGATGGAGGCGCTGGCTGCACCACGAGGTGCAGAGCGATGGCACCGGAGGGCAGGCAGAGGCGGTGTGGGAGCGGCAGGGATGGAAAGCACGGCTTCAGAGCAGAAACGATCCAGAGATCAAAAAAAGTAATTAAACGGAGAGAGGCAGAATTAAAGGGTCACGTCAGGGCTGCCATGTGGTAGCTGCATGAAAGCTGTCATGCGAGTGCAGCTGGGGATAGGAATGAGGAATTGACACGGGCTATTGCCCTGTGAGCTCTGTTTCTTTCGAGTGCACCCTCAGCAAGTTTGCCAATGACACCAAGCTGGGTGGTGTGGTCAACAGGCAGGAGGGAAGGGATGGCAGCCAGAGGGACCTGGGCAGGCCTGAGAGCTGGGCCTGTGTGAGCCTCTGAGGTTCAACAAGGCCGAGTGTGAGGTCCTGCATCTGGACCAGGGCAATCCCAAGCACAAAAACAGGCTGGGTGGAGAATGGGTTGAGAGCAGCCCTGAGGAGATGACCTGGGGGTGGTGGTTGGTGAAAAGCTTGACATGAGCTGGCAATGTGTGCTTGCAGCCCAGAAAGCCAACCATATCCTGGGCTGCACCAAAAGCAGCATGGCCAGCAGGGCGAGGGAGGTGCTGGGGCCCCCAGCACAAGGGCATGGAGCTGTTGGAGCGAATACAGAGGAGGGCCATGAGGATGCTCAGGGGGCTGGAGCCCCTGTCCTGTGCAGACAGGCTGAGGGAGCTGGGGGTGTTTGGCCTGGAGGAGAGAAGGCCCCGGGCAGAGCTTACAGCGGCCTGCCAGTGCCTAAAGGGGGCTGCAGGACAGCTGGGGAGGGACTCTGTGTCAGGGGGTGTAGGGATAGGGCAAGGGGGAATGGCTTTAAGCTAATAGAAAGTGAATTTAGGATAGATATTTGGAATAAATTCTTCACTGTGAGGGTGGTGAGGCCCTGGCACAGGCTGCCCAGAGAAGCTGTGGCTGCCCCATCCCTGGAGGTGCTCAAGGCCAGGCTGGATGGGGCTTTGGGCAGCCTGGGCTGGTGGGAGGTGTCCCTGCCCATGGCAGGGGGATGGCAGGGAGATGGAACTGGATGGGCTTTAAGGTCCCTTCCCACCTGAGCTGTTGTATGGTTCGATGATAATTACAGCCTGGAAACACTGCGTCAGGCAGACTCTTATCCTCTGCCTCCTTTCATAATCACAGCACTTGCACTTCTAAAACGATTCAGTTGATTTAGCATTTCGGATTCAATTTCAGGCACACAAGGGGATGCATCAGCCTGGATTATTTCCTGCCAGACAACCCTGCCCCGACCAACACCAGAGAAGCCCGTGGAGGTGTGCGGCAGCCCTGGAGAAGGAGTTTCTATGGTGACATTTGCAGCAAGCAAGCGTGTGTGTGGCTTCTCCTGGTGCTCCGGCAAGGGGATGAATTTCAAGGAGTCCCAGCTCCAGTGGGAGCCTCCTCGCTCGGCAGCTGTAACACAAATCCACGTGTGCATCCCCTTTGTGCATACAGCCAAAGCCAAGGAGAGCCACAACGCCCCGCGTGGAAGCACAGCAGTGGTTTCATGCCTCGTTCTGCGAGGTTTTCAACCCTTTCTTCCCTGGGATGGCTCAGCAAGTAGGAAAATGAGGAGGTGATGCTCTGCTGGTTTTTAAAGTCATTTTTTGCATGCCTTGTTGTACCTCAGTGGAGCTTGCTCGGTCTTCTCATGTTGGCAGGTTTCCAGCAAATGCCTGTGGCCCTTTTCACAGAGGCAGGCACGTGAGCTCCGGTACCCCAGCCAAGCGTTACTTGGGTAATTACAAGGAGCTGCGTGTAGCTGAATCATTTTTCCTGTTGAGGCTTCTCTCGCCGTTCCGGCTCCGTGGAGCCCTCTCCTTTCTTCCCCTTTCACAGTTTTGCACTGCTCTGGGCTGCTCTGAGGCTGCTCCTGCTGCAGGAAGCGCTGCATGGCACCGCAGGCTCAGGCTGACCCCAGGACTTATAAAAAATTTGATATGCCTTATCATTATCAGGGGCTCTGTGTTTGTTTTTTTTTTTTTTTTTTTTTTTTTTGGGGGGGGGGGGTACTCAGCAGATTTTGGGCACTACTCCCTGCTCTCCCCACCAGTCACTACCTAAAACCCAGGACTTGTGCTCCCAGGTGTTTAACCTCTACATCAGGGAGGTGGTGAAGCAGAGGGATGCCCCTGTGGGGGAACTTGGGGTTAATAAGTGAGTTTTTGTTAGGCGGAGCTGTCAGCATGGCCCTTTGGGGTTCCCCACATTTTGGGATGGCAGCAGAGCTTGTTGCCTTGGTAACACACTTGCTTAGGGAAGAGCATCCAGAGAAATCCCATTAGGATGGAGGGAGCCCTTTCGGGGAGGGCCACCACAGAACCTCAGCCCGATTTTTCCCCCTCTAATGCATACAAAAACCCGAGCCAGGAGTCACCAGGAGCACACCACAGCAAGCAGGGCTCACACAGGGTCAGGAGCCTCCACAGCCAGCCTGGGGAGTGTGGATGCCAGCCCAAATGGTGTCAATGACTCCAAAATGTTGCCGTGCTCCCAGGGCACCCGTCTGCAGAGCCGTGCTGCTGGGTGCCGGGCCCGTTTCCTTCATGTGCCGGTTTTCCACATCCCATAATGGGACCTTGCAAAATGGGAGGGCGGTGGAAGGAGGGAAGGCAGGGTGGGAAAGCCCTGCCTGGATCAACGCGTGGTTGCTGGCAGCATCCCGTGTTTGCTGTGCCCCAAGGGTTTGGCTGTGTGCTTTACAAGGTAGGTGAGGTCCTCAACGATTTTCAGAAGGAAGAGGAGAAGGGATCTGGGCACGTGTTAATTAAGGGGGATTTCCTGTGCACCTGAGGCACAGAGAGAAAGGGAAATAGGCAGCACTGTGCAGGAGAGGGATGGGGGTGGCTTGGGGAGCATCCCTGGCATGGGATCTGTGGGAGGGAGAGAGGAAAAACTGGGCTTGGACAGCTTATGGGCAAAAAGGCAAAGCCTGCCCAGAGGGAATGGGGTGATGAGGGTTTACTCAGCAGAGGAGGGAGCTGGAGAAGAAGGAAGCGCAGGAAAGGATGCCAAAATGCCTGACTGCAGTGCCATGATATGCTCTTCATCACCCTCATTAATCATTAACTGGAGCACACCAGCCACGTGGGCCCACAGCTATGGGGCTGCCAGCCTGGGAAGTACGGGCCAGTGCAGAGTCCCACCTCCGAGCATCTCACAACCCTCTGTAACTTCTTCGTTTGATTGTTAAAGCACTTGGGCAAACAGTGGCTCACAGCTGTTGGCCAAACCTGATTATTTTGCTGTGGAGTGATACACAAGGAGCTATCACAAAACAACAATAGCCTGTTGCTGGAAAAATTGTTTTATGCCTGAGGATTATTGCTAGTGATCCATTATCCACGGCTCCGCAGAAGGAGAGGCTTCCAATTTCCCTGACACAACCATCCTGATCTCTAAAACAGTTAAAATGGGTAACAGCCATCAGGCTCTCCATTTTGGGTTTAAATCCCCTGTGGACATGAGCTTGGAGCAGGCATTAACCACGATGGGAGTCAGCAGGGGCTGCTGCATAGGGGGGCATCGTGGGCACGTGGCTGAGCCCCCCAGTGAGGGAAGATGCCCCAAGAGCTGTCTCCGTGCCTTCCCTCTCCATGGGGTTTCGTATCATAGTATCATAGTATCATAGAATCGTAGAAGGTTGGAAGAGACCTCCAAGATCACCCGGTCCAACCATCCCCCTACTAACACTGTCACCCACTGAGCCGTGTCCCCAAGCACCATGTCCAACCTCTCCTTGAGCACCCCCAGGGACAGTGACTCCACCACCTCCCTGGGCACCCCGTCCCAGTGCCTGGCTGCTCTTTCTGACAGAAATGTCTCCTCATTTCCAACCTGAACCTCCCCTGGCGCAACTTGAGGCCAGTCCCTCTAGTCCTATCACTGGTTACCTGTGAGAAGAGGCCGACCCCCAGCTCCCCACACCTTCCTTTCAGGTAGTTGCAGAGAGCAATGAGGTCTCCCCTGAGCCTCCTCTTCCCCAGACCAACCACCCCCAGCTCCCTCAGCCGCTCCTCACAGGCCTTGTGCTCCATGCCCTTCACCAGCTTCATAGCCCTGCTCTGGACATGCTCCAGGGCCTTGATGTCCTTCTTGTAGTGAATGGCCCAAAGCTGAACACAATACTTGAGGTGCGGCCTCTACTGCCCCAATTCTCCCTGCTGTTTTGTCCCCTCTCCACTTTCTTTGTCCTGTCTCAGCCATTCCTTCAGCTAAACTGGCCTCAGGCTCCTCAAGCCTCAGGTTGAGGACCTCCAAGGTTTCCTGAGGATGAGCTTGGAGGTCTGAGCAGCAGGCAGCACTGTCCTGAGGGTGGTTCAAGCACATGCCAACAACCAAGAGCTTTCTGGAGTCACCTGCTCTGGGTTTCAGCCCACAGTTTGGGTTGCAGAGCTGCAATATCCCCGTGCTTCTCTTCAACAGCAGTTCCGCTGGCACAGAAGCTTCGGAGAAGCTTCAGCCAGGAAGCTGAGGAGGATTAAAAAGGCATTTAAAAACACCTTTAGGAAGAGATGTGATATTTAAAAATTAATCAGTTGATCGTGTTTTTAAATCACAGTTTATCTGCATATAGAAGAAGACCAGGGGGTTGGGTTCTGCCTTAGAAATATTCAGACTGCAAGAGCAGGACTGCCCTCACTAACATTAGCTTTCTACAAGCCAAGTCTTTTCTAAAATAATTGCCAAAATCCATGCAGGGTCAGAGCCCCGTGAGGAGATGTTTCCTCCACCCCTAAGCCCACCTTGACCCCACTCCCCCCCCCCCCCCCCGAGCCACCTCGAGGAGGCCAAAGGACATCAGTAAAGTCCTCAGGGAGCACCCAGCACTTGTGTGGTGGTGGAAACCCCAACCCCATCTGTATTTTAGCATAGGAATTGCAGCACATTGGAAATTAGGTGCTCGAGACCAAGGAAATGGCAAGGTGCTGACCCCGATTAGCAGCTCTTCGTTCATTACCAAGCCTTAATTTAACGACTGGAAGTGAAAAGATGGCTCACGCTCCCTGTGGCAACCTTCAGCACTAACACAAGCTTCTGGCTCGACTCCGGAGACGGAAAAAACACCAGATACAATAAGATTACAAACAGACACAAAAAACAGCAGGTACAATAAAATTACAAAGATTGTCTGGAGAAACAGCCCAGTAACAAATAGGAAGGAGCTGCTTGGAAGAAGCTAGACAAGAACATTACGAATTCATTTTAACTGCAGCAATCGCTACCAAACAGCTGGGAGGATGGTAGAAGCGCAGGGTTATTACACTGTGCAAAATTTGAGGTAATTTCTTCCTGAAATTTGCTTTTTTTCCCCTCACTTTATCGAATTCACTGGGTAAGGTCTTTCTAGAACTCCTTGTGCACAAGTAACAAGCCACCCCCAGGGCAGGTGGAGCAGCAGATCCAAGCCACGTGAAATCAGCCCCTGGTGGACACAAAACCAAGAAGACGCTGGCAGGAGGCTGTGGGGAAGGCTGAGGAGGACGTGGCCATGGTGGATGGTGGAGGCCAGGGCCCTGTGCCACCACGGGATGCACTCACACGGCCTGGGGCCTTGCAGGCCGCAGGTTGGGGCTATGGATGTGTGATCACAGCTCTTGTCTGCCTGGGTCAATGTTTGGTTCCTGAATGAGTTAATTAAAAGAAACACAGAAGTTATCTTCCAACTGTGGGTCCGTGGATGTTTAGAGAGGAGAAGGCTGCTGCTCTGAAACCGAGTGGATTTTGCAGCTCGTGATTAATTCTCCCGAGCATGTGGGAGCCGGGCGGAACAATTACGGCTGCGGGCAGTTTGATCCTCTTTGCCACGAGGAGAAAATGGAAGGGCTGCAGAAGGAGACAGCATTATATCCCAAATCTCCTTATTTCGTAGGGGAACAAAATGTACTTTTATGCCCGTGCAGTTCGCAGCGCAGAGCCAAAGCTTTCTTCCTCTTACCCCAGGGTGCTTTCATTTGTGCTGCCTGCCCATTCCCTGCCAGTCAAAGGCTATACATTATTAATGTACAGCCTAAACGCTGCTCTCACTCATCCCTTTGCTCTCAAAAGCGCCGCTTACATGAAGAGGACAAGGAGGATTTGGCCCAAAGATTTTAATCGTGTCACTCTGGTGAATTGGTTTAACGCAGGTTTAAATGGGAAGCTTTTTGTTCTGATTTTTTTTGTGGGTGTTTTAATTACTGAACCGGTTATTGTTGGGCTAATTTAAATCAGCATGGAAGGGAAATACCCTGGTAGCTTCCTGAAGGAGTAGCCCTGTAGCTCTGCTTGAAATGGCAAGAAACTGGCACTGTAAATAAAGCTTTATAAATGGAGATTATGAACAGCTTGTCATTTTTTTTTAAAGGGAAAGTATCCGTGCAGGAAGAGATGCCACCTGCAGAGGAAGCTTGACATTTGGGGCTAATCCTGCTCCAGCTGAAGCTGACTCAGCTCCTGGGCTGTGTTTTTGACTGCTCGTGGCCCTGTTTCAAAACTGAATGACCCCGATGGACAGAAGCCAAGGGCCAGAGCCAGCCAGCGCTGCTCCTCGGATTTGTTGGGCACTCGTGCTGGGTATGTGGCCTCTCTCGTAGGGATTTGATAGCGCCTGTCCTCATTTTGCACCGTGCCAAGGAGGAGGGAAGGCGAGTTGGGGATTAATTTCCCTTCACGCCAGACTTGCTTTTTTTTTCCAGACAGAAGGACATTAACTGAAAATTAAATGAGGTGAAGCCCAAGGAAGGAAGAAGGAGGAACAAACAGGTTGGGCAGGAGATGCTGGAAACCCAGTAAGGCAGAGCTTCGGGATGTTAGCAGCCCGAGGTTCACCTGGGGTAAAGCATGAGGTTGACCTTGACCTGAGCATTAATTATGTTAGATAGATAGTGGTGGAACACACCAAAGTGTTTTTAGGAGCTGTGTGGCTTCTCATTTTGGAAGGGGCGATGCTCAGTACCGTGGTGGTTTGAAGCATGGGGACAGTGGGTCAGGGCTGCTCTGAGCCCTCCTGGCTGGGGCATGCCCAGTAGGCATGTCCTGTAGGGGAAAAACATACCAATGTGAACTAAGGAAAAGGACTTTATGGCTGTGTGTACTTGGGAAGTGCCAAAGGAGGGGTGTGGAGCAGGAGCCAGCTACACCACGGGACGCTGCAAAGGTGGTGGCTGAGCACAGCCGGATGGGGATGTGCAAGAAAATCATGAGAACAGTGACCAGGGGGACAGCAGCGGCAGCCTGGCAGCTGCTGGTGACTTGTGGGATGCATCCTAAGCAAAGAAGAGCTTCGTGGAGGGGTCTGAAGGAAGGCAGTGAGGTCTTGGGCAGTGCAAAGAGGAGGCTAATAGAAGAAAGCAACGGATCAGGAGAACAAACTTCTGGGCAGCTGTCTGGGTAGCAATGCTCTAAGTTATCAGCAGGGCCAGGGAGTACACGTGAAGGCTTTATGCAAGAGGCAGGTACATTTTCTTTCAGTTGGATGGAGCGACAGCTTTTGGCTAGGCATTCACATGCAAATGGCAGAGGGGGGCTGCGATTTATTCCACAGCAAAGAGGCAGATTGAGGAGCTATTGGGAGCAAAAATGGTAGCTGAATCATGGTTTTGAAGAGGAAGGACTTGTCCAGCTCTCTGAGAAAGCTGGCTGGAGACGGGGATGAGGAAGAGTCCGCCAGGAGAATGGGAAGACTAGAAAATGGTAGCCAGTGGAAGACAAAATTAATACCAATAATAACGCTGTTTTGGAAATAGCTTCCTGAATTAAAAGATGGATTGTTACTAAACAATATGAATTCACAGATTGGGAAAGATTCTTAAAGCAGGCCTTAATTTATTTATTTTATTATTATTTTATTAGCAGAAACAAGAGATGCCTACCTAAAAAAAAAAAAAAAAAAGTGATGTGTCTCACACCACAAAGTCCGGTAACTAAAAGATTTAACCAAGGGTAACCATTGGGGTTGTTTGTTTAATGTCTTTGCATATGTCCTAATCCACCAAATTAAAAGGTAAATTCTACACACTAATTCTAGTCTGCTCGTGTTCGCTCTCCAGGGGGACATTACCAGCGTTGCATGTTGTAAGTAGCTGGACGACTAACCTTCAGCTAGAATAACATTTCAGTATTTTGTCGTAATCGGATTTAGCAATCAAGCCAAGAAGCTCTTGGTAGAGCTTGAAACTGCTGGAGAACCAGAGTCATTTGTAAAGAAATTCTGGGACGCGGCGCTCTTTGGGTTCATCGCTGGCCTTTATTTTTTGGTGGCATTTTTCAATGCTCCTATTCCGCTGTTGTAGCCTGCTCTTGAGCAGTGCCTGCTTCATTGGGCTTTCCTGTCCATTTCCTCCCTTGGAGCTCCCTGGAAATGGAAGGACTTCCTTTCTCTCCCTGCCAGCTCGACGGCACATGGCCTGCTGGAGTCAAATTCTGGTCAAAATCAGCTCGTAAACATCCCCACTGACAATGAAGTCCCAGCATCAGCTTTGTTTAAATTTCCGTCCAGTTTTTCCCCTTCCTGAGACACCAGCTCTAAGCAAGCCTGCTCAAGACTATGCGGGGAGATGAGTGTCCGGGTAAGTGTCAGCGCAGCACGTGGCATAGGCACAGCCACAACGAGGAGGCATGGAAGGGGAAAAAAGCTCACTCGAGGAGTTAGCACATTAGTGAGATGGATGGTGCATCAGTAATTGCAAAGTATCTGCCACCGGTGCCATATAAAGCACCATCTCCTCCAGACATTGTCAGTTTATTGCCTTTAAATGGACTTTGACCATCATTAACAATCAATCAATTGAGAGCCAGCTTCCAGTGTTCACAAGCAAACACTTCCTGAAAGCAAATGCAGAGTAAATTGTTCTTGCAGCCTTTTGCTGGGATCTAACCTCTTCCTCTCCTCCTTTCCTCACTATCAAGGAAAAGCTGTTATTTCTTTGCTGATCTTGTAAAGAAAGACAGGCTCCCTGGGAAGCTGTCTGAGCTTAATGCATGCTCCCGAGGAGCTCAAAATACATCACAGGGACACTCAGGATGGGATTTGGCCCCCCGTGACCGTGGTCCATGTGCCGTGGTGAGGAGGGAGGACTCCTCTCCTGTCTCTCACACTCCCATCAAGCTCACCCTGCCTCCCTGCTCTGGGGTTTGGCAGCCTCCCCGGGGCTGACCCCTCTCCTGGCCAGCAGGAGCTGGTGGGATCATTTTCTGTCGGAGTGCTGGCTTGGTTCGTCCTGTGGAGGTGCCCAAAAACACCTAGTGTTTAGGATTGCCCTTAAAACACCCCCTTTCTACTGTATTTGGCTGTGTTCAGCCAGAGGGGGTTAAAATTCCTGCTCTAGGGGAAGCTCGGCACGACTCCAGTGTGACTGCACGAGCCTCCCTTCCAGGGGACAGCACGTCTACAGATGCCAGCTTGCTCCTGCCCCTTCGCAGCAATGAAAGGTGAAGTCAGGCCACCACCAGCTAAAAATAGATGGTGCAATCAAGCCAGTGTTAGCTTCACGCTGGACAGTTTCATTGTTACATGATTGCACTCCTACGCCTTCACCGCCCCAGCTGGGATAAAGGGGGTGACACGGAGATGTTCGGGTCCTGAGAAAAGGCCCGGAGCCTCCCAGCGAGTGGGACAATTAATTTCCCAAGTGTCCAGGACAGCGGTTTCCAAATCTCTGTCTATGGGGCACCAGCATCTGTGAGGTCCACGCAGAGTCACGCTGCCCACACAGCCTTTGCAATTAAAGGGCTTACGATAAAACAGCAGGGCAGGGCGGAAGAAATGTTGAGGATTGAGTGACTGCAGCTCAGAAACATCCGATGACTTTATGAACTGCAGTTTGTGAAGTCTGCCTTACCTTGCATTCAGTACTGTGTGGGATTTCTAGGCTAGAGCATCTCCTGCGTGCCCAGTAATTGCAGCTTCTTTTCGGTGCAGAGGGCAGAGGAACCGGACTTGATTCATAGATCGAGTCACAGAGGTGCTCAAACTAGCAGATTTCTGCACAAACACACGAATATTCACCAAATGACAAAACTAATTTCCTGTCAGGTGATGTAGAATGAAATTATTACTTGAGAAAAACAGCGGCGTGCTCCGTCCGTGTAGAAGGCAGTCTAAAAGCTGAGAAGTTTTCCTCATTAGTTAGTGGCACAGTTATGACCCAAACGGCGTCACTTTCTTTCCGATGCATAGGAGCAAATTCTTTGAATGATTTACTGCAGCAGCAAGAAGCAGCTGTGTGCTATTTCTCAACATGGCCCTGAATAAACAGTATTGCTTAGATCTCTGGAGAAATGCTGTCTTTTAGCATTGATTTGGTAAGAGCTAACCGCAGCGGCAGACGCTCTTTAGAAAATGTATCTAAGACGAGTTGAGCATTTTCCGTAAATCATGATCTAAACATGTTCTAAACAAACAAACAAAATAAACGAGCAAGTGGGATCTAGTCACAAATGTAAATTATTTTTCCCTGTGGTCCTGCATGAAGGAGCTCCACTGCACAGGCAGCTGTTCTGGTCAGCTCTCATAGCACACGAGATCTGAATCACAGCCCCCTCAAAACCAAAAAGTGCCATTGTGTTGAGTGTTGCTGCAACAGAAAGTCAGTAACGACTGTTAGAAGGCTCCTAACGCCAGCACAGCACACACTAACATTTTAGACTTTTTTTTTTTTTTGAGATGATATTTCTTCCATTATTCTTTCGTTTGGAAGTAAACAATTCTTGCCCTTCAAAAGATGCACGGTATTTCAAAAGAAAGCAATCGTTTTATTGCAAAATACGCAGGAACCACTAAAAGAAAACACATCGACCAAAAGAGAGAGAAAGTTATCATCAGGCAGTGGCTACTGGGACTTGAAGGCACATCGGGAAGAAGGAGCTGAAAATGAAGGCCCACCCTGTTGGCCTGGGAGCATGAGGTGTAACTGATGTACATTTGTTTTCCAGGTGTACTTTCATCTTGCAAAGCACCATTATAGTACACCAAGAAGGCTTGGGTATTGCCCCAATACTACTAAACAGAAGGTAAAGAACATAAATAGGATGAACTGATGACGGTCTGGATGGCACAAGCCTCCACGTGAAAAGTGAAAACGAAGGAGAGGGAGCAACCATTAAAGCTTAGGAACAATCCTGAAAAGCGGGGAAGAAAAGATCAGAGTGAAGTCTGGTGAGAAGTCGTTCAGTCATTTACTCTAATTAGCAGTGTGCAGGTTTAGGCAGAGCCTAGCAGCTACTGCACATTGAGATTTATGGGGTCAGCCCAGTCTGCTGCATCTCTCCCCCGCTGCCGTACTCCTGCTGGCGTGCAGCCATGGCTGATGTGAGGCCGGGCAAACACCGAGCACAGCTCAGACTTTAATGAGAAAGTTCACAGCTCTGACTCGTTCGGGACCCTGAGCTTATCAGAGCGAAGTATAAATAGCCTCTGATATCTTCGTAGTGAGCAAAGGGTGCAAAAAGCCACCACCACCACCACCAAGTCAGCCTAAATTGCCTGAGCCCACCCCGGGGCGCTGAGCTCAGGGCGAGGCCTTGTCTGCACGCTGCCTCTCGGACACCAGCTCGGCCCAGGCTGTCCCCATGACACTAAAAAAAGTGTCTTTAAAGACCCGTGTGTTTTAATTTCTGTGGATTCTGGCAGGCAGGTGACTGGTTTTTAGGTGGCTCTAAAGCAGGCAAGGTAACAGCTTCACTGGCAGAGTGGAAAAAAAGAAAACAGCCAAGGGTATAAGAGAGAAATACAAAGAGTCTATAAATATCTATAAAAAGATGAAGTTAAGCTGAGGTACATTACTTGTCAGGGAAGGAAATCAAATGAAAGAGGTTTACCAGTAAGTAATAAAGAGCAGTTTTGACTCAAGTCCACACACTCCAAGAAGTTAACAACTAAATAAAGCACGACACGAAGTGGAAAGAGTAACCTGAAAGTATTTATAGGATTTAGGTGGTAGTTCTAGCCTGTGCTGATATAACTAATGTATGCCAGTCCCTGAATGTGCCTGTTCCACCTACTCTGTGGTAGCCTTTGCCAGCACTTCGGGTCACATTTTGGACAATGTGTAAGTGAAGAACACAGCCACACTGGAGATGATACAGAGAAGAGCACAGGCAATCAACAGACTTTGAAATCGTGACCTATGAAGAGTGACTGAATTACCTGGGTTTACTTAACAGAGGGGCCCACAAAGAGGACATGATGGCAGTGTTCAGCTGAGGGCACTGCTCATCAGATCTGTTGTCAGTAGGAACAATAAGTAATGGACTTAACTCGCAGGGATGAACTGTTGCTGTGATAACCCTCCAGCTGTGAGGTTCAGCAGCGGGACGTGCTGCTTACAAGGTCAGGGGATGCCCTTGGTTGGAAGCTTTTATGGAAAAGAGAAAGAATTGTGATAGTCTTGGCAGATCTGACCCAATCTCCAAGCAAGGAGACGGCCTGGGTAGCTTTTGGAGACCTCCTTCAGCCCTTCCATCTCCTGCATTTACCACTGTTTTGTGTAACACCTCTTTGAAAGCTACCACAATAACACTGCTCCCTCAGGGACTCTCAAGTGTACCTACATGAAAAAACGTAAGACGGTAAACAACGCACTGAAGTTTTCCAAAGAGTTTCCAAAACACTGATAGCAAAATTCCACAGACAGAGCAGACCTTCACGCCTTTCCCCCGCCTGGACCGCAGCAACGGCTCTGGTGGTGCTGCACGATGTGGAAAATCACGGACTGGACGCATGTCCAAACCTGAGGCTGGGGGCTGAATTCAAAATCCGCTGTAAAAACCTGTCAGGTTCTAAGTAAATAAATTGAAAGCCCCAAAATGCAGTAGAGTGAGCAGGCAGGAACACACGCTGACCTTTACACTGTTTATGAGTGCTGTAGGACGAATGGACCTCACCGGCCAGAGCTCGGGAGACCACCCTTGTAGCAAAGCCAGATAGTCCCCGACTCGATGCTGTGGCAATGGGAAACGAGGCAGACCTCGAGCCACTCTGATGACAAAAGAAATTCCACTCGTTAGCTCATTTTATCGGGACAGGGCAAGGGCTCAATACAGCTTACAGAAATGCTACAAATTCCTTCAGTGCCATGCGGTTTGCAAACAGCCCCTGGTCATTGGCTTCACTTGAGCTGAAGTGTTTGCAGCTTTGGAACAAATAACCCAGAGGGACAGTCTCCGGGGACATTTCAAGAGCGCTGCATAAAGCCAACTATTTCCTTACGGCTACATTGCAACCGCCTCCCACGTCCACTGCGGATTTTTCCTGGCTTTTTTGGTAGCCAGAACCCAGAATCTCTCAGAAAGAGGCTAGAACCGAGCTCCTGCACCTCTGCTTTACCCCAGTGAGCCCGGGCGACGCAGCTCCTCGAGCTGTTCGTAGCGATTACTCAGCGCTCCCTGGGATGACCTCATCTAACTACACGTGCTCACTTACTTTCTGGGAATTAAGTGGGATTTTTTGCAAAACATTCTGAGCCTCGCTTAAAATTGGATTTTAGATACTTCCAGAAGAGACATGGGCTTTTAAAAACCCCAAATCCCTTCCTAACGTTGTTCCACAAGCACCCATACCCATACTGATGACACAAGAACGCTTTACCTAAACGCTGTCCCTACACAAAGGTGACTCTTAAGAGGACATGGGAAACTTTAATTTACAGTTGGATGGCTTCAAGCTCCAGGACTGTCCACAGCTAGGAAATTCATTTCCTAAGTGCAGCGATGATTGTTTATAAAAGCAGGCAGGAATTAGGCCATTTTACATTTTATTTTTTTTTATTTTTTATTTTTTAATTCTCTTTAATCAGCCTTTAATCTGACCTTCCAGGCACGAGGAATATCACAGATATCCTAAATGAGGACTATTCCCCCATTTCGTGAAGCATTCCCGCTACACTCATGAAGCCCTTATAACAAGTCAGTGACCGCTTTCATTTGCTCCTGTATTTTGAGACTGCAGCTACTGCACCCAGGGGTCTTACTGCACTGAGGGTCACCCTTGCCTCCTACAAACACCAGTTCATAGGGTATTCTCAAATTGGGCATCACACAGTTTGGGAAACACAGTCCTAACTTCACCATCCCGCTAGCGATGCAGCTTTCCAGCTCTTCAGCGCTCATAAAGAGAGATTGTTTTAAGAAACAAAATCTTTTTATTTAATGCTACACAATCTGGATCGAAGGAACAGATACTTCACCTCAAGACCAAGCCATACGGATACATCCCAGAACATTTTCCAAAGTAAAACCAGGTTACCAAACAGCAGTCAGGGCAGGAAGCATCTTTATCCATTTGCACTCGGCATTATTTTAGACAAACTACAGCATCAGAACAGTTAAGCACGCCTCCCCCGTACAGCACAAAGGTTGAGAGCGGATTTCTTGCCTCGTGGGAGCCAGTTGGTCAGGATGTAGTCACTGATAACATCAAAGAAAAAAAATAAATGCAGGGTTACATTCTGATGTCAGGTGTACAAGTGCAGTAGTGGGTTACTCGCGGAGGAGAACAACATCACCTATAAAAGTTAAGTGGCACACAGGTTACCCCAGAGTGACTCCAGTACAGAGAAACTTCATGTCAAAGGAGGTATTTACACAGGTACTGTCACAGCAGAGGGGACGGGAAGCTAGGCTCACAGAAGTAGTTCATTAAAGAGCAAATGAGGGGACGAGGACAAAGGCTTCGACTTTATATAATAAAATACCAAGTGCATTCTTTGAAGTGAATGAGTCTTTGAGGCTACGGTCCTAGACTTCAGGAAGCCATCTGAGGGTGACAGGTACAGCCCTGCTGCGCAGCAACGGCACCTGGACCACCACCATTTTTATTTTTACATCCTTTTTTAACTACAGTAAGCCACAGCAGTTGTAGCGTTGCTTCTTACTGGGAGCTCCCAAGGAAAGCTCTGAGTAAGCCCCCTCCACGTCCCAAAGACAGGGTTTTGTACATCAGACCCTGTTTTTTCCCTACTTCTGCACCGTGCATCTGGGATTAGAGCTGAGCCCAGAACGTTTAAAGGCTAATCATGGTTAGCTTCTCAAGTGTTTTTGGCCAGAGTTGTTATCCAGCTTTTTCTTGTCACTGCAACTTTTAATCACATGCAATTTCTTAAGCTAGCCATAGTTTCAGTTGCTTTGGCTCCCTTCCAACAGGCTTATTTTAAGCTGGTCGTGAAGAGAGGTTATTAGTGGCTGGCTATTTTATGTATTTCCTGAAGAGCTGCTACTGCCATAACCAGATGCATTTAGAGGGGGAAACACATGCTCGAGTATCTTCAAAACTCCTTCTCAAATCAAATTTTCAACTCAGAGCTGCTTCTAACTACTATCTGCGAGCACTTTTCAAGCCAGCATCCCCAGAAGCACTAAATCCTATCACCTCCCAGCTTCCTCAGGCACCTACCAAGGATCACAAGCCTACCCAGAGTCTCTCCAGTGGAGGACAAGAACCCCCTTTGAAATGGCTCGTGGTACAGACTCCAACACACAGGGCAGAAGCGTAGAAGGAAGTCTCCCGATTCTCATGCAGCTTCTAGGAGCTGGCCGTGCCTCTCGAGCCTGTAACTTGAACGCTAGCGACCGAGCTCAAGCAGGCAGCACATCGAGCAGGGAATCCGAGCAGCTTCCCTCTTCACTTCAGATTAACCTACTGTAATGTACATTACTGTCAGTGGAACGATACTGCTCGTGTTTTGGCAGGACGGGGAAAATTCCACTCTGTCTTTTATTATTTTTATAAGGCAGACAATGCAGGAAGTTGAAACAGAACTTCTACAGGCGTTTAATCTGTGATATTGTAAAATCAAAGTACTACTTTATTAAATGAGTTATTTTACACAATATGAACATCAATATAATTACAATTGTAAAAAATTCTTTTTTTTTTTTTTTTTATAACAAGTATGGACTGATTTTTCAGGATTTCCAAAGAGGGCACAACTGTACATTTACACAGAATTGTCTTTGCATGAAGCCCGAGAGGGAACAGCATAAAAATATGAACGTTTCTGTAGCCCCTTCATTTTTGCTGATCAACAGTTTTAGAAAAGCAGCTGCAGGTTTGTTATGTAAGGTCTGACAGTAGAAGAGTCAATAGGTGCCATGACTTCACCTACAAAAAACAAGAACAACTCCGTTAAGCTGAACTATTGCACGATGCTGTTTACCTTTCAGCGAATGAAATGCCATAATACCGTTTTTTGCCTCATTTCAGCCTTTAATTATAACCACTTTTAGTTACAGCCTCACAACTGGCCGTTGGGGAATCTCTTCTAGAGTTAACGCAGAGGTTACATTTTGTATTTGAATGCAGAAAAATCTGCATTCACTTGCATAGCTTCAGGAACAAAGAAGGCTGAATTGTTGGAAATATTCTAAACAATTCTGCTTTCATAACATGTTTTGTAGCCCACAGATCCCATTTATTATAAATACTTTGTTCAAAGCAAAAAGTGCAAGAGCTAATGTTTCAAAGCAGTAAGTAATGAACAAAGTATTCCTCCAACTCTAAGGATGACCATTTCAAAGAACATCAATACCTTTCAAAACATCCTCTGGACACAGTGAAATGCCACAACCACTTCAGCTGTGTAAGTATTAGCTTTCTTCTTGATATAACAATTCAGAAGTTTAAATTTAATTTACAGTTACATATTTCTTTATATTAAAGAAAATGAAGCAACTTGTAAGCCCCAGTTGGTGGGGGTAAAGAACCCAACAAACAAAAAACTGGTTCATAATATACCTTCTCAAATAATGATTTAAAAATTAAGGTAATGACCTGTAGACAACTTTATGCCTGAACATCAGCCAGCTCTGGAGGAAGTGGAGTCTTAGGATGCTTGCTTTCAAAGTGCTGTTTGAAGGTCTTGGGATCCGGCATTTGTGTCTGATTGAAGAGAGACATTTAACTTTACAAGAGGTAGAAGATACTACAAAACCTGTTCGCCCCCTGGTTTATTTATTTATTTATTTTAAATATCAGGTTTTCTGAGAGATACTTAATTTTAAGTACTAGTATCATATTGCCCTGGCATCTTCACCAGCAGTTATTATTCTTACTAGCAATCTGCCTGCAAATCGTGTGTTTCATACGCTAGTTTGGTGAAAAACCCACCTCCTCATTTCCAACAGCTAAGAGGTGAGCATTCATCTTTTTCCAGATCAGATCTTTATGAAAGCTATTCACCGTTTATCAAGAGGCCAGAGTTGTGTTGCACAGTCCGACCCTCTACTTGGCACAAGCAGTCTCAGACTATTGCCACAACATATCTGGGCAGTTGTTGCTTGGAAAGTAATGGCTGCTACAGTCCCATTCCACAAAAAGAGAAGCTGGCTACAAGTACTTAAGTGAGCAGCCCTTAGTTTGGAACCTTGATTAAGACATTCAAAAGTGACAGATCTATTCTAAAATTGACCATTTAAGTGAAAATGGCAAGTTTATACTTCAGCTCCAGCACTGGAACACTCCAGAAGAACACCCAGAAGGAAAGTCCCATCTGAACAGCGCTCAGATTTCTGTTCTCTCATCAAGCCTTCTACCCTAACAGAAGTTCCTGTATATTGAACTTGCACTAAAGCTTTTGGCAGCATCCAATACCACCTTTCCCTCTGCACATTGTCATCAATGACCAGGGATGTTAGGGCAAGCCAATTCCATCACAAAGAAATGATCTTTCGACCCAGAGGTTAATCAGGAAGTATTTACAGCATACTGTAAGTGCACACAGCCCTTACAATTTAGGGAGAGAACTACCTGAAACCACTACGTGACCTCTCAATTTCTCCTATCTCAGTTATCAATACAGCTGAGTGATCTGTAAGCAAATAACAGAACAGATACAAATGCTCACAGTAACAAACTAGACAGCCACTTAAAAGTACTTTAGTTTACGCTATATAATCTAAAAGTTCTGCTCTCGGCCTGGAGACAGACCTGCCCACAATACTGCTTTGCCTTCAGTATCTCTTACCCTACAGACAGTGCAGGTATATATCAAGGCAGCCTTGGCTGCAGCCTTCTGATCATGTCCTTGTTTCTTTTTTTGCTCAGCTTGCTTTTTGGCATTTTTCTGCTGCGACTGAATCTTCTGCTGTCCACGAGCCATATCTACAAACAAAAAGAAGACATTTAGTCTACAAGTGTGAGAAACTACCGCTGCTAGCCGACCCAGAAGCTGTAACTACAAACGTAAGCAGTCATGGGCTGTCCATGCACTCTGGCCGACAACTCCTGTAATTCATACACAACAAACATCTGTTCAGGCTCTTTACTTTGTGAAGATCCTCTGGTCTTCCTATCTAAGAAGGTGCAACAGTTTTTTAGTCCATACTAAAGTTTCTGCCTCTGAAAAGCTTCCAGGTTTCATTTTGACAAATGTCTTCAATACATGGAGACTCAGCCTTTACTGCTGGAGCTTGGAACAGGTTTCAAGAAGGGTAACTCAGAAACATTCCCCAAGCTGCATCACGGTCTTCTGGTGTACCTGCTGTGATCTGCTTTGGAATCAGGAATGGTAAGAATGATGTGTCATCCCTCTTTATCCAAGGCTGTTTTTAGGGGTGGCCACCCTTCTCGATCTCCAGCTGATTTTACATGCATGCATACACATTTCTTGGAAAGACAGACACAAAGCTGTGTCCGTCAGAAGCCACTATTCGACACAGCCCAGGAGCACCAAGGAAGCAAACACTACAGCCACCTGCCATCAGGAGGTCCACCACAAACAGAAACAAGCTACGAAAGCCACATTTGATGGAGCAGCAAAGCAGCATGTTCCACACCAGGAAGGCTCCACCTGCGTGCAGCCCACCAGGACACTCAGCTCAGCCTGTTCCCAAGCAGGACCGGGGCGCACGGCCACGGCAGGGATCAGACTGTGGTTATACAAGCCAGCAACCCACTTCCAGCTATTATCTTCCTCACAGTCCCTGGCGTCCCACGCATAATCCAGTTGCGTGGCTCTCACAGCGACGCGAGGCTTACTGCACAAGCACAGGAGAGCTCCTGGAGTCCACTGTCTTGAGAACAGCCTGTCCAAACACAGGCCGAGCTCCGTCAACACACAAAAAGCCCTCACTGCCATTAGAGAAGCGATGCTTCCCTGAAACACCCCTCCATCTGGGCATCCACCAGAACCACAGGGATTTCCAGACGCGGAGCATCAGAGCGCCCAGCACCACGCGGAAGGACAGCCCTGACCCGAAGCAGCTGGCAGGCAGCTCTCCGGCCATGCTCCCATTTTTTCAGGGTGGATCACGCCACCACACAGCCCCGGGCAGCGACATCGGGCTATGTTTTCAGCGCGCCCTCCTCCTTCATCATCCGTTTCTGTAAGAGTCCAAGCACTTCCAGAGAGATCATTTGTACGGCTAACAAATTGTCTGAAGGCAAGAAAACACCGATTGTACCACCATGAATGCAGCGATGTGACATTCAACAGGGCGTTAAACTGAGCCCAGCAGCCTGTGTCACTGCCAGCAGCTCCTAGACACCCCGAAACACCCCAGCCAGGGCCTCTCGCTGTTGATGTGCATCACGGCTCGGCACGAACCCCGTTAAAAAATACAATATGAGGTGCTGCCAGCTGCTTTGCGCACGCTATAAAGAGCCACAGGGTGTATTTCAGTTCCATTTTCTCGCGATCGGAGCGATCTTTTCAGAGCCAGGGGCAGCTGAGGGGCATTTTCGTGCAGGATTTTTGGCGTTTTTGTGTTCCAGCCCCTGGCAGGGAGCTGCTGAGGGCCACGCCGCCCAGCCCAGTCACGCTGACCTTGGGTGCAGCGGGCGGGCGGTGCTGCCGGGCAGGCCCCGCAGCAGCACACACAGCCGGGAACATCTGCTGAGGAGCCATCGGCCTCCGCACGACGCCTGCGAGCGGAAAACCGAGCGCTTGAACGCCACAAATCGCACCGATAGGGCTGAAAACGCAGAGAACGAGGCCTCGAGGAGGGGATAATTAAGACTAGTGGGGTTAATAGGACACGAGGAGAGGAATAAAACGCCCCCAAAGTTTGTTTATGGGCAGAAAAGGAGGCACAGCGCCCGCCGCCGCCCCGCACCCGCAGCCCGGGGAGGCCGCGGAGCCCGGGCAGGGCCCGGCGAGGCCGCCCCGAGCCCCCGCTGCCCGCCCGGCCCCGGCCCCGGCCCCTGCCCCTCACCCGGCCTGGGAGCTGCGGCCTCAGGGCGGCCCCGGCGAGCGGCAGGAGAAGGCTCCGCGCGGCCCCGCTGCAGCCGCCGCCGCCTGCCCGCGAGGAGGAGGAGGAGGAGGAGGAAGGAGGAGGAAGAGGAAGGTGGAGGAAGGAGGAGGAGGAGGCCGGGCACGGCGCATGCACGGCTCCGCCCCGCGCCCGCCGGCAAATGGCGGCGCCACCGCCGTTACATAACGAGGGGGGGCCGCGGGGGAGATGGCTGCTGAGGGTTGTGGCATCGTTAGGGTGGAAAAGCCCTCAGAGAACACCAGTCCCAAACATCCCCACACCACCCCTGTCACCACTGAGCCGTGTCCCCAAGCACCACGTCCAACCTCTCCTTGAGCACCCCCAGGGGCGGTGACTCCACCACCTCCCTGGGCACCCCGTCCCAACACATCACTGCTCCTTCTGACAGAAATGTCTCCTCATTTCCACCCTGAACCACCCCTGGCACAGCTTGAGGCCATTCCCTCTGGTCCCGTCACCTGTAAGAAGAGTTCAACCCCCAGTGCGGGGAGCAGGCCTGGTAAAGGATCAGTTTTGGGACAGATCCTCACGTATCCCAGAGGAATGTGTACGCCTTCCTCACTCACACACCCACACAGAAAAGGGGAAAGGGAGCAGGCTGACAGCCCACCGCTCTTTGATCAATTGCTGCATTTTTGAAATAAACCTGGGGTCCCCAAACACTCCTGCATCTGGGGCAAAACAGTAAAACACAAACACGCTTACCCTCACTAATTACTAGGTGTTGGCACTTTACAGGTCAGGCTAGATGACTCTTACGTTCCCTTCCCATCCGAGAGAGAAGAAAAGCTACAAAAAAAAAGTCCTCAAAACAACAATGGTGCCATTGTTACGAGTCATGCCCGTAGCGTGACAGCAGCGACAGGGCAGCTGCGTAGCAAATTTGGAGACTTAAGTCACTGCAAGTAGGTCTGGATGTGACTACAACTAACACAGTCAAGCTATAAGCATCTGATTTAAATATATATACATACACACACACATATATATATACACGTATATATAATGTCTTTTCCCAACATTCCCATTTTCAATAATTTCTTCCACATTAAAGTGACAGTGCTGAAAACGCACGTACTTGATCAATGACATCCACAGTCCACACCGCATTCAGATGGTCGTGTCAGTGGGTTTTGAACCTTATGGAAAGCACAACTCTAAAAAACCCTGAAAGTGCACGTGTGTGGGGTTGTGGGGTTGCAGGGTGAGGTGGCCAGCTTGGGTTTGGTGTTTGGAACAGGTGGCTTTCAGAATGAGGTTTTGCATTGATCAGAAAGAAGGTTGTGAAGTGAAAAAATAGCTTCTCTCCTGGCTGATGCTGTTCTGGGACGGCTGCTAACCTCAGCAGAGTTACCAGAGTCTGCTTTCAAGGGTCGTGTCCCCATAGGGAGTCACTGCCACGCACCGGGCTGGATGAGAATTTCAAATAAAGCTGATTTCTTGACCACACATTGAGCTCTGGCTTGTCTCTGAACCTTCTCCTGCTGTCGGCAGAACAGAGATCTTGCAGGACAGAGGACCACGGTCACCCCTCCGGCTGCTTTGTCTACAGCTGCTTGTGCTGTAGCCCCTGGTCACAGCTTCGGGTCCTATATTGCCCAAATCATTTTGCAACTGAGACACTTCCAAAGAGACTGTTAGGAAACAGAACCAACTGTGAAAAAAGAAAACGAGTCCCCATAGCTGACATTTCTATTATGAAGATAAAAAAAGAAAATTTCCCTTTTGCTCTCAATGATTTTTCAGAATTTATTCACCGGGTGAAAGCGATTTATCACACCGAAGGGGATATTTACATGCACACGTATGTGCAGGCTAGCAGAAAGGTGCAGGGTGGGTACAGTGAGCTGGTGGAGGCGAAGCCGGGCTGTGTGCTGGATGTTTTGCATAGCTCTGTCAAAACGAGGCAGTTAATTGCAGTTTATCTGGCTGACGGACTTCCTGTGCTTTGTGTTGCTCCCATATGAGGTAAAGCAAGCCAGAGTATATGAATGAAAGCAAAAATAGAAGTTAAAATGAAGAATACAATAAGGCTTTAGATTGAGATGTCGTATTTTCAAATTACTAGAAATATATTGTATTTTTTTCTGTCTTCTTGTTTATTTATTTATTTATTTATTTTATTTTAAAACAACTCTCGAGCACCACTGATGTTACCAAGTATTCTGCGTTAAAATAGAGTAAAAAAAATCAATAATACCTCTCAGTAGTTAAGGTTAGACCAAGTGTAAGGAGCTTGCCAGTATGTCCAAGCCAAGCCATACAGAAATGTTTCAGAGGCTGGAATTCACTGCAACCTGTAGGGACATCATACACATAGAAAATAGCTCCAAATGGTATTGTTAAGGCACTGTAGCTCCTGTGGAGCCCCTGAGTGCAGTCTATATTTAAAAAAAAAAAAAAAAAAGAGAGAGAGAGAGAGAGAGAAAGAGAGGGATCTTTTCATGACACAATTTATCAGAAATAAGGTTTTAATTCAAGGCCAAGTATCAAGGTGGTGAACAACAGGTTGAAAAGGACTGAGTGCTAAGGGCAGTAGTCACTTACAGGATGATGGTAAGAGCTATATAGGGTAGGAGTATAAGAAATTCCACATCTATTAGTACAGTCTTATTTTATTTACAGATACAAACAATGGGAAGAATGATGTATGGCAAGATTATTTGTTAATTATAATTTTTAACAGTCCTGGCTGTTAGTTACTCTCATGCTTATTTCCCATCTCGTTGAACTCTAGGACCCCATCATTTCCTGGGCACGCACAGGGGTGCGATTTCTGTCACGAGGCCAAAATCCCTGTCCTGCTCAGCAGCAGCTGGCTGGCACTCGGCTCTCACTGCAAGTCAGCTTGGGCTATCTCCCTTCAGAGCGACGGGTGTCATTAAACCCACGTCGAGCACTGTGGTGCTGCGGTGCAGGGCAGGTTGGCTCCCAGCAGAACAGGTGGGGCTGCATCTCCCTTCTGAATCAGCTCCTGCGGGCGCCTGCCAGGTCCTCCCACTGCCGTTCCTCGCCACGTCTTCCTCCTGCTTCTTTTCTGGCGTGCTTGCTCTCGATCTGATGCCACAACCATCAGACGTCACCTCGTCAGCCAAACGCTGGCTGGCGGCCGCGGGCTGCCTTTTGCTGTCCACGTGTGGGATGTGTACATGCTGGCATCGTGTGCGTGGCTATCAAGAGATTTTATTTGGTGCCCCACCACGGCACGTCTGCACGTCTTCACGAGTGAAAGGGGACGTGCCCCAGGCCTGTGAGTGATAGAGATCGCACTGCATTTTGTGGATGCAGAGCAACGCTGACAGGAACACAACCAGAAAAGATTGGCTCTGCAGCAAAAGGGTGCAAAGCTTAGGCTTTGAAGCCAAGATCCTTTGGAAGGGTGTCCAAAGCTGGTGCAATGGTCAGTCAGGGACAATGCTGCTGAATTTCAGGGGCAGGGTGACACCGTTGTAGGCAGAGCACCAGACAGGATGGAATCCTCCCCTGTTAGTATTGCCATAACCCATCGTGTACCAGCACTTACCATAGCGGGGGGGCCTGGCAGTGGCATTTTGCTCACTTACCCTTCCTTTGCCTTATGGACTTTACTTCCTCCCTCCTCTGTGTGTTAATATATCATTTTTTTCCCTGTAAAAGCATTTTTCTCAACCACTGCTTCAGCTTTCATACGTCCAGTTCGTGCCTGGGTGACAAAATATCGACTCCTGTCCCCCTTTTGCCCCTTGTGTGCTACTTTTCCACAGCCGGGATGTTGGCATCTCACAGGCTTGTCCAACATTGCTGTCGTGGCACACACCAAAAAGAGTGAGATCTTAAACCAGATGCTTGTTTTTCGTGTTCACTAGATTTTTAGCTCTGCTCTTGCATGAGATGCTACCAAATCATGACACATACCTACTGCAGAAAGAAACGTTTTGAGGCATGTGAGGGTATGCATCTAGTGCACAGCATGCTGATCCACAAGTCGCTTCAGTGAACGCTCCTTTTTGTTGGAAGGAGGAAAAAATGTCCACAGGAGGATGTGACACGGAGCTGCCTACATCCTCTGAGAGACAAAAAAAGAGAGGGCTTGAGGAAAAGGCTCGTGCAGATTGACAGAGAGGGAGGCAGTCAGAAGCTGGGAGATTCAGGTGCCAAGAGGTTGGCAAGGCACTTGAGAGAGCAGGGCAAAGCTTGCCCTGTGGCCTGGAAGTATTTTGCAGTCTCTCCTCTTTGAAATTCACGTTTTTGGATGTGGCTCCTGCTAAAAACAGGGCGCAAATGCCTTTCTCAGCATGTCACAACTTTCGGACCAACCCACATAGGCGAACTGGAGACCTTGAGAACATATGCTTCCGTCCTATGTAAACAGCCAAAAATAGATTTCAGCTTTGCACAGCATTACATACAGTTTCTATTTTTAAATGCACACAAATTAATCTCATGCATTCATTCCTTTTTTTGCACGTGCCCTCCATTCATGCTTTTGAGTCTGATGTGTGCTGAAGTCCCCGCCTTATCTTGAAAACCAATTTATCTGCAGATTTTGAGTGAAGAATACCAAGATTTCACTCCTGCTCCGAGGATATATTTAAATATGTGTATGAGGAATGAGAAAAATCCTTGCACCATGCCACGTGCATATTAAAACATGTGCAGCAATTGTAATTAGAACCTCTTACAAGCATGCCAGCCTTGTTCACAACTTGTCTCTAGCCTCGAGGAGGGCAATACGTCCCTCTGTCTGTGCTCTGGGGTGGTTGCACATCCCAGAGAGGCCTCTACATCGAGGCTTAAAACATCTGCCGGCTCTGCTTGCTTCCTTCTGCAGCCCATCTGCAAGGCTCCACCCTTGTACCAGCAAATATTTCGGTAGCTGCTTACTGTACCTTGCAGAAGTGGTGCTTTTCTTCCACAGCCAGCCCCTCCATCTGTCTTTCAGTCATCCACGTGCAGATTTCGTTGCCGTTCTGGGACTGCTAAGCCGTTTGAAGCCCTTTCTGCTGGCCAAATAGCATGTGAAATGGTGCTGGCAGGGAAGCAGAGGCCAAGGACACATCCCAGAATGACACATCCTACGATGAGCACACAGGAATGGGCTCCGCAGCTGCTGACCATGCCCTGTGGAAGGAAAGCAGCCTTGGGCATCCAAAAGCACCACACACGTTGCTGGTGCTCCCAGGTCTGCAGCGCTGGCTCAGCCTCAGCAGTCTGCTGCTTCAGGAAGAGATCAGCGAGGAACATCTGCTGGATTGCAGCTCTTTCCTCTTCTGGTGCCCCGTTACCCTCACGCTGAAACCCCCGTGGGACTTAAAGGCAGGAATCCAAAGAGCCTGCTACAAACACAGGCAAAGGGCTGCTCTTTTGCTTTGTACTTTAGCCTGGCTCCTGCTTAGGAACTGCACGAGAAAACCAAGGAGGATGAATTATGCTTCTGTGAAAACCCTCAGCGCACACCTCCAGTCAGGCAAGACACAATAACACTTCGAGGACAGTCCCAGAGCTGAAAAGAGCTGGGTATGGGGTAGCACTAGGTGCAGACTTTGCATATGAGTATTTACAAGGCAAGAACAATTTCAGGCTCTCAATTAGGGCCTGATCCTGTCCTTGCTCAGAGATAGGAGCTCAACACCTGCTTGCTGCACTCTCCCTGTCCCCAGGCCAAGCGTGCAGCCCCTGCCATCCTTCACATAAATCTTCCTCTTCCCACGTCTCCCGTGTGCCCTTCTCCAAGCCAGCTGTCCCGGCTTCTTGCTGACACCCTCCCATGCCTGGCAGCCCCAGTAACAAATAACTCCAGCTGCACAAAGCTCACACCAAGGGCTGCCGGCACAGCCCAAGCCCTCGCACCCTTCAGCTGCTCCCTATTTTAAAACGTGCACCTTTGAGCATGATAAATTTAGACGGGAAGTAATCCCCCAGGCCTCTTGCTTCTGTGTTCTTCTCTGGCACCATGAAGAGGTCTTTCATGTGAGAAATCTTTTCATCACATATAGAAGATCATTAGCAAATCCTGGTTTTTAGGTTCTTTGATAACCCAAAGAACCTGAGCTAACATTGAGCAGGGCTTTGCTGAGAGCAGGTACCAACAAAGGCTGGCACCAAGGCTGGCCTCCCATTTACAATTATTTTTTGTGATTCCACGCAGTCAGATCCCAGGCTGTTCCCATGGCTCCCACCAGTTGTTTTAAGCAGGATAATTGAATTTTTCTCTTGGCTTTCTGACTGTGCTGTGGACACGGCGTCCTTGGGTGACAGGCACTGCAGATTCGCCCTGCCCCAGAGGTCCATGTCTCTGGTGTCCAGCAGTCCTGGTGGAGACACTGACTGATTTATGGGGTGTCCAGAAGTTCTGGAGATCTTCACAAATTCCTTCTTCGGCTGCCCACATAGGCAAAATTCCCACAGAGAAACACCAAAGGCTGTTCCCAGTACTGCTCCAGCAGATCTTGAAGCAGCTGTGTGTGGAGAGCAGGCTGGTGGAAGGCCTCGAGCTGATGTAGCTGCTCTGAAGCTCAAATCCCTTTTTTCTCAGCTCTAACCCCAAACCCTGCACAGGCACAGAGCCTCACGCTCCTCACAGGCGCTGCAGCTCTTAACACCATTAATTAGGCCTGGAAAACGACCTTTGTGCTCAGCGTGGCTGGAGGGCCCGCAGCTCTCCCGGCTCGGCTCGGGGCAAACAGGGGTGATAAGGGTGAGAACCCGTGGCTGTGCTGGCTCAGCACTGGAGGTGGCTTTCCACCACACCCGGCTGTAAAGCAGGTGGAAATGTTTGTCTTGGGAAATAGGAGGAGGTGGAAGGAGCCACCCTCCTGCTTAGCTCAGCTCAGGGCAGAGAAAAGGCTTTGGTCAAGTCAGCGCTCTGTGAATTTGGGGAGGATTTCGTGACAGCCCTGAGGAATCAGAGAAGGGCTGTTCCACTGCCCTGTGACAGAAAGGCTGCAGCAGCGATATCCAGCACGGCACCCGTAATCCTCCAAAAGCATCCCATAAAAGACATCTGATATTCTTCAAAGGAAGGGCTGAAACCAGGTTGGGCAAGGCTGGTGTGCGCGAACAAGTTCCAGCCTGTCACAAAAACCTTCACTGGAGGCACAGCAGAGCCTGGAGAAGCCAAACCCAGCCCCTTTGGGGTCGCTGCTCTCAGATAAAGCCTCCACCTCTGCCTTTCCAGCACCGGCTTTGGATGGGGCTAGCGGTGACTGAAGCGTGGCCTTGGCCAGCCCCAGCCTGGATAAGGACAGACAGCGTCACGGAGCCCCCACCAGCAGACACAGAGGAGCTCGGCTGAGCTCAGGGCTCCGCTTCGGCCTCAGATCTCGCCGGGCTTCAAATTCTTTCCATTAGCTTTATCTTAACCTTTCTGTTCCACACACAATGATATCAGAGCTGCTTAGGCTCCACTGGCACGGCTCCTGTGCTCGCTGTTGCATTTTGTTGGCAGCAGCAGACTGGCCGAGGTAAATTTGGGCTCACTGGCTGATTTCAGGCAAAACCTGCAGGAGCAGTTAACCATCAGGGGCAGCCGTCCAGGCACAGGGCAATCGCCCCCTGGCCTGGAGGTTGTGCCGAGGCTGCTCACAGACACCAGAGAGTCCACATGGAAGAGGCACTGTGTCCCTCCCACCCACGTTTTGGTGGGAATCTGTGTCTTGTTGGATGCCAGAGGATCCAGCTATAAATCCACGGGGAAACCAGGCTTTCCTGCCTCTGCTGCTCAACTTCTTTTTAACATTTTGTGGTAAGGGGGTTTCTTTTTCTTTGTTTTATAACCCAGAGTGCCAAATCGCAAGAAACTCTCAGGTGCCGACGAACTTCCAGTCATCCTTTTGCTTGGCAAAATCCGCATTAGCCCAAAACTGCAGCCTGAGAGAAACAACCGAGGAGATGCCTGTCATCAGCAAATGATAGCAACTGTTAATTATGCAGTGGTGCTATAAATGTGCCGCGCTGCGTGGTGATGAAAAAGCACCACTCGGAAAGACTCACGGCTTCCAAAAGGCAGAGCAAACCGAGGCGCTACCGAGCGAGCACGAGAGCAGCCACGTTTCCCAGCGGTGGGGTCCTGATGCTTGTGCTGGAGCTGCAAGAAGCACCGCCAGTGCGTGAGGAGGTGGCAGATATATGGGATTGTTTGACTTGATATATGGGATTGTTTGCCTTGAGGCTCAGTTATGCCAGCAAGCAGCCCCCCAGGGTTTGCTCCCCAGCTTGTGGGGGATGCTGAAGAGGGAAGCCCTCATTGTATGGTGGGATTTCCCCAGAAGCCTCGCTGGGACCCAGTGAAGGTTCTCTGGAGCTGGAGGGGCTGCTTGCTGGTTCCTGAATAAATAATATATTGCTTTCCTTCAGGGCATTAATATGCATTAGGCAGAAGAGCTGAACAAGCTCATTTTTTTAACCGATCCCCACCAGATTTATGACAGCTCAGAAAGCATGAGGGCATGGCAGGGAGCTGCTTTGTCGAAGCGCCCATCTGTACGGCAACAGAGCTGCCCGTGGGCATCTTCTCGGCACGCATCACTTCACCAGGAGACCTAAAATAATTCCTGGCCAATGCTGTTATTTGCTTGACCTTCCTGAAATATGTGGTGGCATGGGCTGCCCGGCCAGCACACGCAGGGAAAGAGCCCGTGAGAGCAGGAAACGTGACGCATGGCCACTGCCGGGCAGGTCCCGGCGCTTCCCAGAGGAGCTTCCCCTCCCTGCGTCAGGGCTGGCGCAACCAGGGGCACCTCTCGCAGCGGTGACGACATCTGGAGTGATTGAAGCTGTTGTAAGAGATGATTAGGGATGCCTCTCTCATCGCTGGTTTCGTTGTTTATTTCTTTTCTTGTCTGGATGAATTTGGTGCATGCGAAGCCTGCAAAAAGAGTGTGGCTGTCTTATTCCAGGAAACCAAGCAGAGGCTGGTACCCAAAGGCTTGTGGCCACAGACCCTTTACTCCAAGGTAAAGGGCTCACGAATTATCCCAGCTCCCCCTCTTTCTTCTTTTAAAGATAATCTTCCCTCTCAGCCCAAAGCAGAAACACAAAATGAACAGCACAAGCACTGCTGGAGGAAAATATGCCAGCTCCCCTCTCACAGTGCCCACAGGCTGGGAGCTCAGCCCCAAATCCCCACTGGACCTCAGCCCCAGCACCTTCCTCAGAAGGAAGATTTTTGTTTCCCTTCGCATTAAAGGTGTAGGGTTTTGCACCAGCTATCATTCTGGACTACACGACCAATACATTATGTCAAAATAAATGTTAGAAATGAAATTTCACAACGTTTCATTATGCATTTTCTCTGGATTTGCCTGCACAAAGTTCTCCCAAACTGAAGTATGAGGTTTGGGTATTTCTTTCTGTCTGAATAACTGCAATGTGGCGCTGGCTGAGGAAGGACAGTCGCCTCTTAAACGTGGCGAGACTGCATGAGGCGTGCAGCTACATTTAGGAACGTTTTCTCTTGCCCACAGTAATATTTATGTATATTTGATGGGTCGTAACTGCTCCATTAACTTCAGAGGATGTCGGAAAGAGCCTTGAATGAGAGCCCTGGTGTTTTGATTATTATATGATCGTTTGTGTTTATATACTTATGGGCTGAAAACATTTCTGAAAACATTGGTCTGGCCTCATTATTCAGAGCAACTTCTTGGTGAAGAAATTGTTAAAATCTTGAAATGCATTAGACATATGTGCAGCGTGCAAGAGCTGAGGGCTCCATCCTTCCCTCACCCAAAGCTGCCGATTTCCAAGGACCGGAGCTTTCTAGGGCGGTAATTAAGCTTTAAATGGAGAGATCAAATGTAAAATAAAGATCTCATTAGCCTTGACGGAGCGCAGGCTTTCTCCACGGCAGAAGGGCGAGCGAGTGTGGAGGGTGGGATAAGAGGAAATGGGTCTGATGCGTGCTGACCCACGTGTGTCTGTGTGAGGCAGGGGAAGAGAGTTTTCCTCAGGGCACAGCAGGGTTAAGCTGGGCGTTTAGGTCTGAAATTGCTCCAGTAACGTTCCTATGCAAATGCAAGCTGGAGCCTTGAAAATAAAAAAATAAATAAAAAAAAAGAGCCATGGTGCCAAGTGACTGCAACAAGACAGGGCAAGAGCTAGCGAGGATGAGGCTGGCCCCAGCGCTCCCTTTTGACAAGATAATAACAGCTGAAGGGACGTAGGCTGGCTCCTTAAGACGAGTATAACTCGTCCTTAGCAGCGTGGAGCAACGCAACCGCAGCTTGCAGCAGCTTTGTGGGCGTCGTGGTGTGACGAGACAGAGAGAAACATTTGTCCAGTGGAAACCCATGGAAATGGGCTTGCACTCTGTGAGATGTTTTACTCTCCCTGGTGGTGGTGAAGCCACCGCTGGGTGTCCTGGGCTCCAGGGGCTGATCCGGGCTCGGGGAGAGCCGTGCTTGGGAGGGCAGTGCCACGTTGCTGTGCCCCAGCCTGTCTCACTCTACTTACCCCATTTCTTGGTGGCTCCCCAGCTGGGGACAGAGCCTGCAAGCCACCTGCTGCAGGAGGGACTTGCTTTCCTTTGAGCCTGGCAGGTGTCTGCTTTCAGAAAATCGTTCTGCTCCCACTTGGGAATAAAGGAATTCCCCCAGCGACCTTCCTGTACTTTTGTGTCTTCCTTCGTCGGATGGAGCTGGGTCAGCCAGGAGCTTCAATGAAACAGGCGCGAGGCAGGTGCTGGCAGTTCATCACCACCAGCAAGTGCCAAGGAAATCATCACCAGCAGCTTCATCCCTGCCCGTCCTGGTGCTGGCAGCGCCGCAGCCAGGCGTGATGGATGTTGCTCCCTGCTGGTAAAGCTGGGGAAGGCCCAGCAGGAGGGCAGCAGGATCGTTTTGCGCCTGCTTCTGGCCTCCTGGTGTGGCATTTTGGCAGCTCTGGGCAGCCCCCCACATCCTCGCTCCGATGGCAATGGGGGAAGTGGAGTGAGAGAGTGAAACGCCTGGCTGGAAAGCAGCCCCTGCTAACAAGGTGACTTTTCATTTAGACCCCAAATGCTTGGAGCCTTTGGGAGAACTGTGCTGCAATTTGCACTCACTGTGTGCCAGAGGAAGCCCACTGCCTTCGGAGGAGGCATCCGGGTAGCAGCGAGCTGCTTTCTTCTCAGGCAGCCCTTCCCTTCCAGCATCTCCTCACAGATCCTGGCTGAGTTACTATGGCAATCAGAGCACATCGGGGGCATTTACGCTGAACTCGCTGTCACCAGGGCCACAGGGGAGGAAAACCAGCAGGCCAGGCTGCTTAACTCCTGAGTTAAGTGTCAAGGGAAGCAAGGAAAGGGCTGGAAGCAGCTGGAAAGGACCGGAGGCCCTGCGCCTTCCTCCAGGTCCTGCTCTGCAGCCCCGAGCTCTGCCGCCCTCCAGCTCCACGCTGCCCCAGCCAGGCTATTTTTATCGCTGGGACCGCAGTTTTTTACTTACTAATCTTATCCTGTGGTGCTGATTACTCCTGATTACGATGGAATTTAAACTTCCTTAATGGCTGTGTGCTGCACGGCATAAATCAGAGGATGGCGTTGGCAGCCGGAGCTGGGGAATGGGGCACGGCTTGGGCTGCTGCAAGGGAGCCGCGTGTCGTGCCAGGAGCAGGCACTGCCAGCTCGTGTGAAAGAAGCTGTAAGAACCTACACGGCTTTATTCTTCCTTTTTACTTGACTGAACAGTCAGTCAGGAAGAGTTTTTAAGTCACCATCGCAAATAGCCAGAAGAGGGAAACCCAAGCAGCTGTCAGGACGGATTTCCCTGGAAAGCTGCGCACAAACCGCTGCCCGTATTTACATTGTTCAAGCACATTTTTCTAGCTCTGAAGGATTCACTAGGGCATATGATGTACTATTTCCAATCGGATGAGCTAAGTTTTCAGTAAATCGTTCTGCTTTGCCATAATCCATCTTTTTTATTTTATTTTTTCTTGTATCTGTTGGAATTATTTAATCTATCATCTCTGCAAAAAGTTAAGCTGCATTGGTTAATTGAGAGAAGAGAAGAGAAGAGAAGAGAAGAGAAGAGAAGAGAAGAGAAGAGAAGAGAAGAGAAGAGAAGAGAAGAGAAGAGAAGAGAAGAGAAGAGAAGAGAAGAGAAGAGAAGAGAAGAGAAGAGAAGAGAAGAGAAGAGAAGAGAAGAGAAGAGAAGAGAAGAGAAGAGAAGAGAAGAGAAGAGAAGAGGAGTGTGTCAGTCCTGCCTCGGACAAACTATCATTTATCCTCCAATACCTCCACGTCGTGCTCTTTAATGTGTAGTTAGGAGAAAGAATTGCCACGGTCCTAGGGACTACATTTGCACTTAAATGAATTTTTAAACATTTTCCAGTTTAACCTTCCTGATGGAACAGACATGTTTGCCTCTGGAAAAAAAGGAGAAGAAAAAAAAAAAGGAAAAACAATAAATAATATATCCACTGAGCGCTTCACCTTGGGAAAGGGCTTATTTTCCACATCAGTCTGTTCACCAGAAAAATATCGTCATGTACCTACCAGTTCACAGCCCAGGTAGCACCACAGGAGCAACCCCAGGGGTGATTTAGTAGCACGGAACTGCTGGCATTGTCAGTGGCACAACCATGTGGGCATTTTCTCAGCACATCACTCGTCTTAGGGACAAGCCACGATGGCTTTCTACACGTGCTGCATTTACTCCGTTCCCCTGTCGTTGCAGAAGGCCAAGATGGGAAAACGAGGCCTGTGTCGATGCACAGCACAGCCACAAATTCGAGGAATGCTTCCCAGGCAAGTTAAAGCAAATTAGTAATTACCGTGAGTGACAGGTGCTCTGCAGCCACCACGGAGCAGCCTCGATGAATACTGAAAATCTCCGAGCAGAGGAGTTGCAGCTCTGGCTGTCAGCACGGCTATAATTAGGCAGCGCTAAGCGAAATGGCTTCTGCTCAGATGTTCTCCCTCGAGGATCCACAGATCTGGACAGTCTTAGGAAGGAAGGAGATTAAAAAGGGCTGCTTTTGAGCCGTGGGGCCTGCGGCTGCCAGTCGAAATGGGAACCAAATGTGGTGGGCACGGGGCTTGGGCAAGAGCGGGGCGGCTCTGCCTCTCAGCCCAGGGTGTCAGGCTTTGCATTCCCCTCGTGCCTTATTTTCCAGGGCCTCCGAGCACCTCCCAAGCACTCGAGTTATGCCTCTCAAGCAGCCAGGAGTATTAATCACTTGAAGGATGAGTTAATAATCTCGGAGTTGTTGAGACACGCTGAAGGACAAGCTGATAAATTTTCATTGCGCGGTGGGGAAGCGCTCCTCGGGCGGGGAGAGCAGGTCGATGACAAGCGCAGAAGTCTCCGGGGAAGCAGATGAAGAGGCAGAAGTTTTCTGTGCGAGCAGGAACAGTCACTTCTAAATAAATAAGAAAAAAAACTCCTGTGGAAAAGTCAAGCAGTGTTAAAAGAGATCCAGATCTCCCTGCTTGAGGATTAATCTTTGTATACAAGCTAATTGTTGTAGTATAATTTCTCCAGCAAGGTTTTCTTCAGCATCGTGCCTCTGATTTTTTTTTTTACAGTTCAGAGAAAATAAACACCCATGGAGCATTCGTGGACAGAAATAGCCCCCCAGTTATCAGTGAGCTCTTGGGTGTTTTTCACGCTGGATATCTCAGCCCCAACCTTGTTCTTCACGTGCAGTGTATCGGGAAGAGCTCACCTTTGAGGACACCACAGCGGCCTGTGAGGAACAGGGCTGTGACCACAGCAGTGACAGCAGCAGCAGCAGCTGTGATGGATATTAAGGTGTCACTGCTGCAATCAGCCCTGTCTGTGGTGTCGAACTCAGCCCAAAAGAGCAGGGCTGAGCTTCCCCCAGTGCTTTCACGGGCAAAGCCAGTGCCACCCACGCGGGCTCAGGAGAGAAAGAAGCGCAGGGGTGACGCCGACACAGTTCGGGACAACGAAGGAGGGGGAGAGGCTTCGTTTTGGAGTGGGAAGTGGGAGTACAGCTCCCGGATGAGTCAGTGAGGAAGAGCCCCCGCAGAGGAGTCTCACACCTCAGAGCTGCTCGCTGCTGCCTCTCGGCTCCTGTCCTACTTTCCAGGGAAGCCGCAAAGTTCACTGCATTCTCGTAATGCCCCCAACAGCAATTCCGAGCAACCTGCACCGTCACGGCACTCCTTCAGCTCCACAAAGAGGAATCCGAAGGTGACAGACAGCGCTGCTCACCGGCGCTCCTCCTTGCGTGAGTAAGAGCTGAGCGAGGCAGGGAGGGAGCTTCTGTGAATCACACGGGAGTGTAACGTTGTCTTTTATGTATCTGTGCAGAAAATGATGAGGCAGAGAGGATGAAGAAGCACTCTGGGAACTCCACTCCACATCAGTTGTGCGTTACCTGATTTATTCTGAGGTAATCACTGCCTAAAACAAAGAAACCTGGCCGCTTTTCCCAAAGCCCTGTGTGTAGCCCTCTGTTCTTGACCAACAAAAAGGACTTCGTGTCAAGTGTACACTGGCCTCCCCTGACTCTGCAGAAAAACCTGCCTCATTCAGGAATTTCTTTACCTTGCACAGCGTCCTGGAACAACCAATGCTGGCAGGCACCTCTGGAGATCATTTCGAGTTCCCTGCTCTGCTGGGTTTTGGGCATCTCCAAGGATTGAGGCTCCAGAACCTGGCTGGGCAACCTGCACCAGTGCTCTGCCACCCTCACATTAAAATGCTTTTCCTGAAGTGGAATTTCCTTTATTTGGGTCTGTGCTCGTGCCTCGTCCTTTCACTGGGTGGCACTGAGAAGAGTCTGGCTCCGTCCTCTTTATCTTCCTTATCTTTCCAAATCCGTGACATTCCCTGTAGCAGCAGAGAGGATCGACTGGATTGTATTGCTGGAAGGGCACAGACCTCGCTTCCCAGTCTGTGGAAACCACTTTGAATTCACGACTAATTTGTTTGCATTTGGTTTTTATCAAACATCAGGCACCACCTGTACCACGGAAAGTGAGACCTTTCAAAGCTCCCGTAAAGAGCTCAATTGCAGCTCTTTAATGCAGATCTTTAACGTGCTTCTTTTCTTCCCTACGCTTAATTTGCACTCGCAAATTCCCATCTGAGGATGCTGTAGAAGTGCCAGCGCAGCACCAAGTAGCTCTCACACGCTGGAGCCGGCCTGTAACGAGGTGGGGCTGATTCCTAATGACAGCCACAAGCTGGCACGTTTGCAGCCAGTCAAGAAGCATCACTCACTTACTCGGCTCCCAACACGGGCGTATTGGTAAAGCACCTCCTGGCTGTTAGGGTACGGGAGAATCTAAAAGGGCTTGAAGTGGAAAAGGAAGCTCTCCCTTACATTTATGTTCTTGCAGACAAAAACTGCTTTCTGGAGCAAAGGTCCCCCAAACTGCACGCTGGGGATTTCTGGGAATACATCACTGTTCTGTTTAGCAAGATCTCTTCTGATGTGTACATTATCCACTGGCCTTTTTCATCACAGTCGCGATATGATCAGCTACAACCCTCAGTCCCTTCCCTCTGCAGTCCTCTCGGACCTGTGGGTGGCTCTTTCTCTCTTCTTACGCACTTACGGGTGGCTTTTTCTCTCTTCTTAGGCAGTCTTCTTACAGTCAGGATGGCTCTGACATAGCTTTAGCTGACCAAATATGTTTCAGAGCTACCTCAAGGTACAGAAGAAAGACACCTCCCACAGGTAACCGCTTCAGAGCACTGTCTGAGGTGGTAACATTGAGCAGCCTTCCAGAAGCGCCTCGCTCTCTGCATTACTGATTAAGATGCCTTGATATCTGCTTGGTTTTGATGTTTGATACCAAAACGGCTCTTACCTCGTACACATCTTGCATTCTGCCCTAGACAACACTACCTTATCTTCACTTATCTTCACCAGCGCCGCGCAGCACATCATCCTGCACTCCTCTTCCATGTTGCCAACACTTTGAAACTTCATTAGCACGTGCCACGATAAAAAGTGAAAATCTTTAATAGGATCAGGCCCAAAATCTCGAGGAGTTCCAGTATTAATTTCCTTCCCACTCAATAATCCTTTGTTGACGTTGCCTTGTGCTGGCTCCTTACCCGCTCTGTCTGTCCAGCCCTAAGGCTATCCTGCACCCTGCAAGGCCGGTATGATTACAAGGAATCAAATCAACCTGATTTAAGAAATTATCTCACCAATCTGGTGTCCAGGTAGATGAGTTATGCCTGGAAAACCAACAAGAGATACCAGGCGAATTTGCCATAATCATTTTATCTTACCTCGTTTTCTACTTACCTTCAGGTCTTAATTATTCTTTTCTTCAGAACTTGTTCTAAAGATTGCCTATGATTGCAGGAAGACTGATGAGCCTTTGACTGCCAAGATAATCTTTGTCTTTTTAATAAGCATGAGTACGGTGCCTCCTGTTCTGCTGTCAGACAGGAGCAGTGCTAGCTTAAGGGATTTTTAAGCTCTCTGTTCCTGGGATGGCGGTTTTACGCGCCAGTTCTTCAACACTCTCGATAGAGATGATTTTGTTTCTTCTCTCAGCCTGAGCACACCAAATGCTGTGAGTTTCTCTCCCACTTCACTTACAGTTCCTCCTGTGTCTCCATCTTTTTTCCAGCCTAGCTTTCTTTTCCAGCGTAGCAGGAGTGGGAAAAGAAGTCTTTTCTGCCTTGGGGTTGTGTGAACGTGCAAGTTATTGCAGATTCCCTCTGAGAAGAGAAAGGTGATCATGAGATCGCGTTACATGCAAGGCCACCTTTCGCTACCCACTGTTTCATTCACCTTCCACCATAACATTTTACAAATATACAGACCTCTCTTATTGATGGGCTTTGGAGGAGAGCTGAGGAGTCCTGACAATGTGAGGCTGGAGATGGTACATTAAACTCCAGGGGAGCTCCTGGCAAAGTACCTGAAGAAGCACTTACGTCAGGGAATAAAGGTAAAACTGTTCAATTAAAGCCTTTGGCTTAGGCAGAGGCTTAGGCAGAGGCCTCTTCTTTTCCTCAGGTGCAGATTTTATGTCAGGCAAGGCAGCAGCCCATGGGTAATTCATCTGTTGCTAATCTGGTGGAAAAATTACATCAGCTGGCTAACTTTTCTAAGGATTAATGTGATTCTAATTCATACCCTAGCTTTATTGACCTTTGGCTGCGTAAAGTCCAGGTGAGCCTGCTGGAGTTTGCAGCTCCCCGTCTCCTTGCTTTACAGCTCACAGAAAGGCTTTTTGCACCAATACGTAACAGAAATCAAGGATGCTTTTGTAAAGTCTCACTAAAAATCATTCTAGTTTCTACCCCAGAATTTTTGCATGTGGGAGAGAAACAGGCATGTGTTTATTTTAATATAAGGAGGATCACATGGCTCTCGCTGATGGAATAAAAATATTATTTAATCAGGGATTATAATTGTACACTGGTTTTGCGTGTTTGTAAACTATGTAATGGAGATGTTTTAGCATGTCTTAATGGACTATGAGTGAAGGTAGTGTTTTGGTAAAGCTAATCTTTTGCAACCCTACAGTAGTAATATTAGATAAATACAATAGCCATGGCTTAAAGATGCATATGCAAATTGTATAATTTCTCAAAATTATTAAAGAGTATATTTGTAGAGAGGAAAAAAAAAAAAAAGTCTGATATCTGTCATGCAGTCCTTGTGATTTTTTAAAAGGATGAGCTAAGGAAAAGTTCAGGTCTAGGCACCAGGAAATGCTGAAGTCCTGCAGAAGGTAGTGGGAGGCGTTCTGGATCTGAAGCCCTTGCAGGAACGACTCCGTCATGCTTGCACTGTTTATTGAAAGCCATTTCAGTGAACTCTGCAGCTGGATGATTGATTCTCCGCTCTTGTTCAGAGGGAGGATTTTTTAATCATGTTAACTGAGCAGCAGGAAGGTGCACTTGGATATATGCTGAACAATAAACATTTTACAGTGGGATATTGAATTTTCTACCAACTTGGCATCTCCCCCAGGCTTCCTGCCAGAACCAGAGCACACTGTTGAAACTGGAAAGTTTGGCAGTTCGGAGAAATCTGCGTTTTATGCTGGTTTCCAAACGGACTCAAGCCGGTTAACAGCATGCAGGAGTTATAATCAGGGCAGCTTACACCTGGAGCGCAGTGTTTGTCTTGGATGTCTTTTTGGCAGGGCCTGCATGGCTGTCAAATGCGGAGAAAGGGAGATGTGGAGCAGGCCGTCCACACGACATGGGAGAAATTCACAAAGGCAGGGCTAGCTGAGCGCTGTGAAATACCTGCGTGCTCATTTCCAACGGGAGTGGCGTAAATCCCAGGGCAGTAAAGGAGAATGCACTGCACAGCAATGCCTGACACTGGAGTGTCAGTCATTCATTGATTCATTTTGTAAAAAGAAGAGGAACAAGTTGTTTATTTCGCCAGAACGTACAACCTGTCGGTTTCAGAGATGCAGAAAGCTGACACGAGATGTGCTGGCATGCAGGAAAAGCTACAGCTGATTAGAAACTATAATCCTGGGGGTTCAAGAAAATAGCAGCACAAAATCAGCACAAACTGCCAGTCAAATCCTCGCAGGCCTTCCTTTCTGTAAGCTTTGGCTGACACATGAGCATTGCTGGACCTCATTGCAGACAGCAAGTGGAGGAGAAAGCCTTACTCTGCTTGAACAGCTGACCCGTGGGACCTCCCTGAGCAGCAGATTCTCCTGCAAGCCTTATTTCCTAGACAATTTCAGGCTACAGTGCAATGGTCTCCCCACCAGACACTCCCAGAGAGATTTCTCCTGCTGTTGAATAGACAAGATGTGAACTCCTGGGAGTTCTCTTCACAGCACGTTACCGATTCGGTATGAGAACTCCATGGTAACTTGATTATACGGACTTGTTTTTGAAAGGAAATGGGTCAATTAGCAGCATTTTCTCAGTCGTTACTTTGTTCTAGATACAGGATTAGTAAAATCTCATGCCCCATGAAGTGTATTTGGATTGCCTTCTTGTGGCCAACACTCTGTTCTTGAACCCCAAGCAGTGGTTTCATGTGCATCATGATTGTACATAAAGGAAAACCTGCAGCTCACTAAGAACTTGGGTTTTGGGGCTGTCTCTCCAGGCTGGAGGCAGAGCTGTGTTCAAAGGAAAATCGCTCCCAGAAGCCAAACCTACACAAGCAAATGTTTCCACTGTCTGCTACGTCTTCCCTCCACCCTGCTGGCCCTCACAGAGAACCCACTCCAGAGGTTTTCCAGAGCCTTGCTGTCGCTTTCAGTTTGCCCATCTCTAGCTTCACGCTAACTGAAAACTCCTTTCTTCTTATCCTCACAAGGCAGCCGCCCAAAATACACAGCTTATTCACTTCCCAAACCTGTAAGATTTCCAGCGACAAAAAGCAGCTCGTTTTCGTTGCCTTGGTATTCCCCCCACATACATTGAAACAAACCAAAGAATTTGGGAGCCGTCATTTTCCTGACCTTCCAGATAAGCTGCTTGCCTGCCAGAGATACAGTAATCCTGTCGGATACCCATGCATCTCCAGGCAACTCCAAAACTGCAGCAGAAATACCGAGGGAAACAAAATATATACATAAGTTTAGTTGAAAGTCCTCAAAACTAATGGCTCAAGGGGTAAGGAAAAATGGATGCAACAGCTACAGTCTCCTTGCTTCTTGAACGTGGCTGGGCGTAGGAAAGCAGTGTGCTGTCAACTATAACCTGAATACTTGCTAGCCCCAGAGAATTGCTCGCTGTGCAGACAGAAATTGTGTGATGAGGATACAAATGCAGCGAGCCTGAGAAGAGGAGGGCTGGAAGCGAGGGCCTGCGGCTGCAGGAGCAGCTCTGGCAGAAGTGAGCCGAGCCCCCCAGCAGGTGGTGGTCTCTGACAGCTTCAGCTGCTGCAGCTCGAGCAGGAGCAGGCTCTGCTACCGAGACAGGGAAATCCCTGCAGGTGCCCCATTTATTTCTCGGTGGAGAAGCAGCAGGATGGGTTGCCCCACGTTTCTAAGACTTCCACTGCTGTGTGCTTACAGTGGGTGAGAGTTGACTTCAAGTGTCCTGGAGGACAAAACACAGATGTCTCATCATGCCCAGCTATTGAAAGGCAGGACTGTGGTCTGGCTGTGTGCAGAGTTCCTGGTACTCAGTCACCAAACAATACGAAGCTGTAGGGCTCCCTGGCTCAGTCACTCTGGTTTCACTTTGCTCCAGCACTGACCTTTATATGCCCAGGACTTCTGTCCTCATGATACAGAGTGTACCACAGGGACACCAACCACCCAAGCTTGTACAGGATGCACAGTCTGGCACATTACAAAGTTTCCAACATGGACTGGATTTTTTGCACAGGGTTGAGCACTGTTTCCTTCCAACTGACTGTCCATAAGCATATTTGTAATGTGGAGTATTGGCTTCACGGTATTGATGCTAGGCAGTAAGTGTAATGCAGCAGGACACAAAAAGCTTATGGCAGAGGGGCAGAAGGGACTCTGGAACAGCACAGCACAAAGCCTAAACATTCCTGCTATTATCACGAAAGTCATGACACTGCTAATAGTTCTGCTGACCCACTCCTGGGGCTGGACCTTTGCCCTGGGAGCTGCAGGATTAGCAGAATACAGTTCAGGCTGCAAAATCCAAATCCATCCCAAATCAGAAACTGTTAAAATGAAGGCTGACAGCAAAACAATCTCCTGTAGGTGACATAGCTATGCTGCAAAGCCAGGAACAAAAGCCAGTTGTCCAAGCTAGCATGACCCAAGATGCTGCCTTTCTGCCTCTCCTGGCCTTTCACAGCATGCTGCTATGAGTACTGCAGCCTCCTCCTTCACAAAACTCCCCATCCAACCTCCACACCCAAACAAAAGCTGCAGATATATATACGGATTTTAATGCACATGTACAAGAGGTGGTGGAATGATGGTTGCACAGTCATCTTCTGTGTTCTGAAGTGGTTTATTTGGCTTTGTGACCTTAAATTCTGTGGCTGTTTAACTGGTGAGGTTTTCAAAGAGCAAATGGAAAAGAAACCTACTACACGGCCTCATATCTACATCTGTATGGGTCACGAAAGGGTCTGGATCATCTACTTGATGATACCCAGCTCTTTGCTTTAGCAGAGTATTTAACTGTTCTGAGACATTGGCACTGAGTTGCCACGCTCTCTGAGAGCCATCACTAAGGGGAGTTATGATGTCTCTGTCCGATGTTCAACAACACAGCGTCCCATGGCAGTCAGAAGTAGCTCCTCAATCCCTGGCGGTCCTATGCTGGAATCTAATGCATCTTCAAGGAGTTTAGCTGCCAAGTTCTTAAGAGTCCCTTCTGAGAACATTAGCTTTTAAAACAGATTTTAATGTTTTAATAGCTTGGGGTACAGTTACATCCTTGGCTCCATGCTAAACTCATGCCTCGGTGGGTGGAGGCACTCCAGTTTGCACAAATTTGTGTGTGCTTGTTTGTGCAAAATGACTATATGTGATTTGCATGTGGGCAAGAACAAGTGTTTTATCACTGGTCCCAGCTGAGCTATTTTTAGGATTTTTTTTTTCAAGATGAAATTCAACCTGAGGCAGGGAAATGATATGCGAAATCTCAAAGAAACGAAGTTTGGCACACGCAGGGAAATAGGGTGGAGCAGCACCCTCCGCTACACCCTGACAAGCTCTGAAGTAACACCAGAAACCTGAAACCAACGAAGAAAGTTTTTCATCTTTCTTCATGAAATTTATTGTTTCCTGAATAGTTTTGAAAATTTCCCTCATATATATATATATATTTATTTTTTTTTTCGGTTCAAGCTCCTTACTAAGATACCAATTCCTGTAAAAACCACCAAAAACCATTGGTCTGTCCCCTCTGAAGGACACCCACCATGCAGCTCTCACAACCCGCCCCGAAGCGGGTGGCACACCTATGTTCACCAAAGCCAAGCACTTTTGTGCCCTTTATCTTCGCGTTTTCCCTCACTCCATTGCCCCAGCTGCCTTTTCTGCCTGCCTGTGCTCAGCCCCTGTGCACCCTAAGCCGCAGCTCCTCGCCAGCTCGGTTATTTTCCCTAATTTACTTCAGCCCCCCCCGCGGGGCCGGGTGCCGGCGGGAGGCCGCGGGGGCCATTTTGCCGGCGGCGGGGCTGGCGCGGCGCTGGCAGCCGCGAGATGGCGGCCGTGCGCTGCCGGCCGCGGGCTGGCTCTGGCCTCATGGCGGTGGGCAGCGTGTCTCCGACCTGTGCTGTCCTTTATGTTCCTGATCCCTTTATGTGCACGGCCCACGGTGTCCCACACAGAGCGGGAAGCATTGACACTTTATGTTTCTCCCTTGCCTGCAGCAAGCCACTCTCCTCCTCCTCCTCAGTCTTCCCCCTCACACCTTATGTCCTTACTTCAGAAGATCAGAAGCAGCAGTCACCCATGCCGCTAAGTGCAGCTGGCCATGGTGTGTTGCTGAAACCCATCCTGAGAAAGGTGTGTGGGAGCTGCTCCTTTTGGGCTGCCTTCCCCAGCACGGGAGCGAGCCAGGCACTTCGAGCCCAGCCACCCCAGACCACCCCCTTCTGCTGCTTGCAACAGTTTGACTATTAAATGCAAGGGATATAGTTTAATCTTCAGGCTTTGTGAAGGCAGCGTGACTTGAACCACTTCTCTCCTTCTGCAGTGAAAATACAAGATATATATTTATTTCCCATTATATTTAAAAGGATAAAAACTGTGTTGTTTTTAGCTTGCATACCTACCTACCTACACTGTCTCCTGCTCATGCCTCTAGTGAACCACGCTGCTACCCTCACCTTTCTGGCACTTCTCTGAATAAGATAATCACGCTACTCCAACGTACTACCACTCACTCTTCTTGCTCTGTGCATAAATTACTTTTCCGTAATTGCCTTTCTTGACTCATAGCTTGAGCCTGCAGGTGCTGAATCTCTTGTGAATGGTACCAAGTGGCATCATTCCTGCTCGCGTTATTTCAGGCCTGAAATAAGCCTGTGGCTGGATGCAGGGTTAAAAACAGAACAAAATAGGCCTTGAATAGTGTGAAGCAGGAGTTATTCTGCTTTGAAGGGCTGGTATCATATACTGTAGGGAGGAGCTAGTGCCAACTGGCCATGAGTTTTATGAACCTGTGCAGTGGTTTAGCTATGAAAAGAGCTGAGTCGGGTGTAGATTCATGCTCTGTCAGTCAAAAGTCATGCTACTGCAGAAGTGAAGAAGGTGTGTCTGGAGTCCTGTGAAGATCTGAGACAGATGTAACCAAACATGTAGCAAAATTTCAGAATATTTCTGCTTTTCTGAAAAGTACAGTTGTCTGTAAAAGCTGTAGAACAGTTGCAGCATTGGGAATACTCTGAGCAGAAGAAAGGATTGGAGCTGAACAGTTCACAATAGTCTTCAGGAGCACTTGGTCAAAAGAATACTTTTTAAAATGTAGCCTACTAGCTAATAATCCATCTAATTTAATAATTACTGAATGCAATGAAGCATCTAAGCATCTGAGCATCTGCTTTTTTTTTTTTTTTTTTTTTTTTTTTTTTTTTTTAAGAGCTGCTGTTTTGTAAGGTAGTTTACTTCTATATTGCCATCAAAAGAGAGAGAGAGAAAATGAAGTATGTTCTGCTACTGCAAGCCCATCAGTGCATCAGTGCATGAACATCTTTTCTCATGCACTTGGAGAGAGCAGGATATTAGAAATCTTGCCCCTGTGGGACCCATTGCTATTTTCCCTTTTCTGTTTTTTTGTTGGCACACATTACCTGTAGGTGTGAGCTTGAGCTTCCTGTAGGATGTTTCCTGGCAGCTGTTTGGTTACTCTGTACTCTGAGGTGTGAAAGACACCTATACTTACACGTACTTTCCAATAGTCTTGTAGTCACTGTGGCTATGTGTCCACAAGGTTTATAACGGTAGTTGCATCCTTAAGTCACAAAGCACTTTAAAATGGGAAATGATGCATTATCCCCATTTTAGGTGCATTGGCTGCGTTTATACTAGTCAACAAAACATGCCCAGGCCCTCAGCTGGCATGGAGCAGCCTGTGTTCATGTGTTTCCCTCCAAAGCAGAGTGGCTGCTGTCTACATGTCTATGGGGAACGGCCTGGGGTTGTGCTAACTCCTCCGCAATGCTGCCAGTTGGCTTCAGCGAAACCAATGCCAAGGATTATGTCAACAGTTTATAAAGGATTGAATTCCAATGCCCTGGAACATCCCCTGGCAGGGGTTCATTTATACTACAGACATAGCCAGAGAAAGTGCTTTTCCCAAGGTCGCACAGTATGCTCTGAGCCTTAATCTTGGGAGATTCTCTGAGAGATGCAGTTCCTTAGGACACGGTACACTAAATATCCCACAGAGCTTGTGGATGTGCCTGGGCTTTGACATAGAGGTGCTGGTGCTGTCCCTTCCCTTCACATAGACAGAATTTTTAAATATAGTTTCCTCGGTCTTTTCCCGGTCTGGGAACACACAGCAAGCAAAATAAACTCTTAGGACTGAAAGCAGCTGAATTATACCAGGGCTAAATTTGCGTTGTTATATGAATCACCTTTAGAAAAAGGGATTTGCTGAACTGTCCTGGGGCAGTGGATAACAGCTAAGCTCCAAGGCTTAAAACTAGGCATGAAACACACAATTTGAAGCACAGTGGAAGAATTATAATATTTGTCTTCCCATGTTTAGCTTGGGTTCATTTAAAATTCCATTTAATTCCGTTTAATTCCATTTCTAATTCCTATTCCAATAAACCAAGACACTTTATTGCTATTGTGACATAAGGCTTTTGGGTATCTGTTTTACAAGCAACTTTCAGTGAGAGTCAGAGTGCTTGAAACTGGATTTTGGTGAAATGTAGCTGCCTTAGATCCAGAAAGCAACCCCAAATACCTTCTCTTCTGCACAGCCAAAATCTGAAGTACCTACATTGCCTATAAAATGAAGGGAATGCACTGAGAAAGTAGGCACATGTAAACTCCCTCACAGTCTAGACTTCCAGCATAAAAAGCCCTAAAATCCACCAGGTTTCACCCTCTTTTTACCCATATGACTAGCTTTGAGCTCACCACCAGGCACTGCGGCTGCTGCCATGAGAAAGTGACCTGTAATGGTGACACATCTTCGTGCCACTGGAAATGAGCTCGATGGTTGGCATTCTCCTGTAGCATTGGGAAGCACCTGGATCCAACGCTCTGCTCAGCCCGAGGGCATTCAAACCCACGGTTCTCATTAGCATTTATATTCTCTAACCACCAAGACTGGGGCTGTCAAGAGGAGAGCTGGGCTTAGACAGGAAGGCAGGAAGAGAGAAAGCCCGAGGGTATGTGTGGGTGGGTGGAGGAAAGCCTGGATTATGATCACGCTGAGGAGGAGGAATTGCGAGGTGGTCTCCCATTTTGGGGGAGAGTCCTCCAGTCACTAAATTATGAGATAAAAGGGGGATGGTTATCTCTGCCTTTTCCTTTGGCTGCTCAGGTGAAAGTAGTACTCAGCTCAGTAAAGCATCTCCCTTCGAAGGCTGTTTGAACTTCAGGAGGGTGAAGAAGTACAGGAAAGAGGAGAGGGTTTGAAGCTCAGGCTGCACCTTGTGGCCCTTGCTCAGAGCACAGGAGCACTGCATCACCTGTGGGGACACCCCACCCCACCTGCTGACCCTGCCAGCAGCCTGACCACCTAATTCTGAGGCTGTCAGTCACTGTAATGGCTGTGGGCATTACAGTCCCCACATTTTAGGGGATGTATTTTCCTGTGATGGATGCTCAAAGGTGGCTTCTCGAGGTGGTCCCATGCCCACGCCCTGCCATGCAGACTTCTCATGAAGGCCATGGTACAGAGCCAGGGCCTCTCCAGAAACATTAATACCACACAGCAGGGACAAGAGCCTAGCTCTCTAGTTGTGCCCTGAAGCTTTCTATGATCTGATATGGTAATATTCATTATATGTCTATAACACCAAGAGGGGAGTATGCTGCCTTCCACAGTGATGGTCCAGCCGAGATCTTCAGCTTCCAACGGAGCCCTTGGAGAACAGAAAGCCCTTGTCTGCTCTGATATTAATAATTTTAATTAAACTTGTAGACTTCACATAATTGCTGGAAAAAAATAATGAATGTCTTTGGACATGATGTTTTCTGGCTTTATTTGCCTTCCCCTTCTGCACACAAGTGTGTACATGCCCACATGAACACCCAGATGCAGGGCCTCGGTAGGCTGCACCTCACCAGCTGTGTCAGCCTTTGGGCTGAAGGACAACAATCCCACTGAAATATCTGCCAAGCCCTTACAGCAGTGATGGACAAACAATACTTTATCCCCGTGGCTGCTCCAAAAAAAAAAAAAAGAAATCTTTTGGTTGTGACTTGTTCCCTTGTATATATTGGGACAATGCCCAAGTCCATGCATGCTATACCCCAATTTAAGTTACAAGGAGGCTCCACCAGAAATGACAGATAATATCATCTTGAGAACTTGTCGGGTGTTATTTCCCATTCAGGTCTGTGGATGTGTTTACGTGTTTGGTAGCGCTGCAAGTTGGTTGATTTATTACGGTTATTGTGGTATGCATCCTTTTAATTGGGTGTTAAAAGGCAAACAAGATTAGATTAAGCCAGAGGTTATTGGAGGGTGATTTGCTGAACTTAAAGTAAATTAATAAGTGTATGGCTGGTGATTCTAATGGCAAGAACTTTTTTTGTCACTGTTTCTCTGTCATCAGTGCAGATTCTGTTTTTTCGCCATAGGTGTGCTGTAGGATGGTCAGAACGCTTGGTTTGGTGTCTCTGTGTTGGCTTAGGCATGCAAACTGTGTCTGAGCCTAAGGGAAAAAAGTCGGTAGAGCAAATGAAAAGTGACAATTACTTTATTTTGTACAGGAACACTCTCCCTGGAGGACTCTTTGCATCTGGTTTCATGGGCTTTGCTTGGAGAAATGATCTTTCACAAATCTCAGCCTTACTCTTCAGACTAGTTCATGCCTGATATCAGCTGAACCCAAGCAATCCTTTGCCCTAATCACACAGGATAACTTCCACTTCTTTGAGGCTTCCAGAGCATCACTGATGCCAGCAGGCAGAGGCTGCACTTCTCTTGTTTACACACGTACAAATGTGCTGCTAGTGCCTCCCTGTCTTTGCAGTTTCATCTCTTTGCTATTCCCCAGCTCGATCTCACTCTAACATCAGTAGGATCACTTTCAAAAGCTGCTCTGCACTTACAGGGGTTCAAATTCCCTCTGATTTTTGTGGACAAAATTGCCTGGTTATTAAAAAAAAATATATTAAAATGCCTTCTGGGAATATTCACAGTCTGTGGGCTCTGAAGGTGTGGAATAGGTCTACAGTGTGAGTACAGCTAATCCTGCTGCAGGGGAGATGATGGACTGGCTGGTTTCCTGAGGCTCCTGTTACCTCTTTCTTCTATGGCCCTTTGGTCAGACAGAAAAGCATGTCTAGGTAAAAAAAACAAACAAACAAATAAAAACCACCGTTATGTTCTTTACGTAATGCCAGTCAGACGGAAGGATTCCAGTTCATCCAGCAAAGTGTAGGAGAAGTATCGCAGGTGCAATTTGCAGCAACCACAGATGAGATTTTCAATCGGCTCCTGGCCTAGCTGGTTCAATTAATGAATTCTGCCAATTTATATCAGCTGAGAATCTGGTCTCTGAGGTTTTCATCTGCATTAAGTTCTCAGGGCTGGGATACATTTTGGGAAGGGCATGTTCTGTATTCAAGTAATGATAGCAGCCCAGTGATGGGCCTCAGTCCACAGCCATGTTTTCTTCTCCAGAGGCTTTGTTTTCCACATGCTAGATTCCATTTTTCTATATTTTTAACTTAAGGCACCTTTTTGTTTGTTTGTTTTTCCTTGACACCAAATCCTACATGTATGTTGGGAGAAATTCCTATTATTGTGGTCATCACTGAGATGAAGGCCATAGATTGGGGTCTGGCATCCAGGGTGGCCAACACAAGGCACCAGCCTTCCTGGACGGTACAGAGCTGAGTAAGATCTGGCCATAAAATGGTTTCTTATACTAGAAGTCAGCTTGACAGCCTGCCTGGGAGCCAAGAAAGCCAGATGTGGTTGGATTGGAAGTTTGGATGCTCCACATCATGTTTTCCATCCTTTTTCAGCCTACCCGAGCTGACATACATAAATATGAGTTTTATGAGAACTTTATTCTCATGCTCTTTTCTCTTCGCAAGGTCATTCCCAGCATATTAACTAGCTCTTAGTCTCTGAAATGCCAAGCTGTGAAAATGTTGAGAAGAACAGGACTGTCCCTTGCTACTGTACGTGGTATCCGCTGGGGCAAGATCTTAACAATCTGGCATCCAGGAGCCACAGTTTTATGGAATGACTGCGTCCTGATTGCCAAGGGACCAGAACAAATTGAAATGAACTGAGGGAGCTTTCAAGATATTTGAGATGAATCTTCATGGAGATGAGTGCATTTTTATGTCCTTTTCCTAAAAGTCATAGGCAAAATGTCAACAGTCGTGGGACTGTTTGTTCAGCCGTTTTGTTTGAAAGCTGGTAAACTGAGATGTATTTCAGTGCCGTTGTTTAAAGATAAATGTTGTTAAAGAAACCCAGAGCCAATTGGTTTATTATGAGCTCTCCTAGTGTTTTTGTCCTGTCTCCTTTGAAGTCTGCATGTTCTGCCTCGTTATTGTTTGACATTATCTGAAGAGAACACCATGAGTGATGCATTGGCTTTACTTAACGAAGTGCAACAGAGAAACCAGCATTTGGGCAAAATAACTTTTATATTTCTTTACTGCTTGGCTGTGAGGGAGACGCTACATTAATTTCACAGCAAGGAAGGAAAATGTTCTCTTCTCAACATGTTTTAGATGGTCTAAATAAAAGGTTTATGGATTATCCAATATCAGAAGTGCTCAAAGATTGTGTTCTTTTTTTTGGTGCTACTTGTAAAATTCAAGCTCATAAAAAGATGTGTTCTTTTAATTTGCTTTTGTTATTGTTGAAATTCACCCAGTGTTAGAGGGTTTGCGCTAATAGGGAGTCCAGCCAGATAAATGCATGTGGAGCTGTTTTGAAGGGCTAACCAGTCTTAAATTACCCGTGCTGTTCCACCGTGTGCCCCGAGGGAAGGTCATTGTGATCTGCACAATGTGCAGCAGCTTGAGACAAAGAAATATAGAACGTATTATAGAACTGAAAGGATGTGCTATCACCCTTCCCAAGGGGCCGTTTTGTGGCAGTTTTGCAGTTTTGCTGCCTCCCTCACAGTTTCAGAGGGGGCAAGTTGGGTGCAGAGCAACAGGACCCGAAGGTTTGGGTGAAGATCTCAACCTTCAGCTCACCAAAATCCTTACTACAGGACACCAAGGCCTGCTCCCCGCTGGCTTGGCAGCTCGAGCATCACACGTGCCCACCAGCCCGAGGGGCAGAGCGAGGATTCGTGCTGCACAGGTGCTGTGCTGCTGTGCGGAGCTGGCCATGTGCTGGCTCCGCTCCTTGTCTGCTGTTCATCTGCCGGCGTGCCCTAATCAATAGGCACCATCCTTGCTCGTAGCACCGACAAGTCGGTGCAGAGCCTGCTCGCTCACTGCTCGCCATGCTCTTGCTTGGCACGAGGTTTGCACAGCAACTTTCCCACGCTGTCTCCTTCCAAACGCCGCCCGTGGAAAGCAAACGGGATCCACGGGGCCCTGCCCTCGCCAGGAACGGCCTCTCTGCAACGGGGATCTGCTGCGAGGGCTGTAAGGGAGACACGGCTCCGGAGGAGGGCTCGGGTGGAGGAGATAAACGCTTCTTCTGCAGCGATATCTCCTCTGGGACGGCGGCCAAGCAGTGCCGCGGAAGTTGTTAATTTTATTCTGTGCACCTAATGGAGAGCTCTCCCGCCTAGGAGTTCGTGTCCTCCGAGCCCAGATAGAGAACGGCTTATGGAGGATGAGGAGAGATAATCCTTCTAATTGTCTTTTAATAATTGCTAGCGTTTCATCTCTATCTCAGATATTTGACTGAGCCCTCGGGGCTCCGAGTTTCAAGAGGCAACAGGTTCTGTCAGGAAGGATGCGCAGTCCCTGCTCCATGGGAGAGCTCCATGGGAGAGCTCGGGATTTGCCTCCTTGCTTTGTGCCTGCTGCTCTAGGCTGCCTGCTCCTGCTCCAGCAGCTGCAGCATCACAGGCACACGGTGAAATACCCCAAAACTGAGCCCCAGCTCCTCTCTTTTTTCCCCTCCCGCTCACGCATCAGGCAGGGGGATCAGCTGGACCTAAAGACCCTGCTGAAGGAAAGAGCCAGGAGATAACTGCAGAGGTGGATAGAGGAGGTAGATGATGCCAAATTAACCCAGTGCCTTTCTTTTATAAGGTAACCAACCTTGCCAACAAGGCAGATGGCGTCATTCTTCACCAAGAGGTTGAAATAAAGACAGAAGAGTGAAGATGTATAAGAAATGGGAATTTTGAAGTGAGGAAAACACCGACAAACAGGAAGATCGTGATGGATTACGATGGGATGAGAACAAACGTGCCAGAAGCAATTACTGGTGGAATTCCTCCGGGTCTGGACTCGGAGTGGACCTTATTTAATGCTTCGCTCCCAGCTGTGGCACTGGACGTCAGGAGGAGCCGGTGGCAGTAACTGGTGACACAGTGCTGGGTATGGGCAGTAATGGGGCGCGTGAGATGCTGCCCACAGAAAGCTTGTTGGCCTGAGCAAAGAGCAGTGGTAGGTAAAAGAAATGAGGTAGTAGGGACTAATTGATCTGAGAAATAGTAAGTTCTGCCACGAGCTAGGTGCTCCTCAGCTAGAAATAGGGGCAGAAACCCTAGAAACCCTAGAAATGAGGCACAAACCCTAGCCAGGCACAGCAAGAAGACACTGCCTTCTGCCAGTTCCTTGTCCAATGCTCAGGGATGGGGCTATGGGCTCTGAGCTGGCTGGTGCAAGGGGGCAGATGTTCAGTTCCTGGGCACTGTCTGCTACCAACAAGTCTGTTTCCCGTGGGGAGAAGACGTCTGGCTGTCCAGGAGTGTGCTGCTGTGGATCTTCCTGCAATACCCCAGTCAGCAGGTGGCAAGGAGGAAATGATGCATCTCCTCCTTTAAAGTCACTGAGGGAGCTGCATGGCCACTGATTCATAAATCCTACCCAGTCTTCAGGCAGTGCTATTTCCTGGTGACATACACACGTGTACCTGTGGCTACATGCAGGACTGAGAAGGGCCCAGCACTCACTGGGATGCCATACCAGCAGCAAAATGGGCAGTGAAGAAATAGAAAGAACGTGCCCCGTATTTTTCCATACCAACACTTGCACATGTTCACGGTGGTGCTTCTAAAGCCCCATTTTGGCCAGTGTACACGTGTGCACATGTGTATATGTATGTATAGATATCCAAAATGTGGGGAGGGGAAGGGGGAGTGGGGAAGCAGATGACTAATTTCAAATACAGACATTAAAATACACTAAATTTACATGCCTGTGTTACAGGACATTATAATTTCAAGGATAATATTCTGGAGACATCACTGTGAAGTTATTTTTGTAGTTAAATTGTGGACATTAGTGCAATTTGTGTTACTAAAATGGCCCATAGTTCCAGTTCACCCCAGAGACAAATCATAGCATCACAGATTCACAGAATGGTTTGTGTTGGAAGGGACCTTAAAGACCATCTGATTCCAGCCCCCTGCCATGGGCAGGGACACCTCCCACCAGCCCAGGCTGCCCAAAGCCCCATCCAGCCTGGCCTTGAGCACCTCCAGGGATGGGGCAGCCACAGCTTCTCTGGGCAGCCTGTGCCAGGGCCTCACCACCCTCACAGTGAAGAATTTCTTCCTAATGTCTTATCTAAATCTATCCTCTTTTAGTTTAAGACCATTTCCCCTTTTTCTGTCATCTGCCTGAGTAAAGAGTCCCTCTCCATCCTTTCTATAAGCCCCTTTAAAGTATCAGAAGGCTGCAATAGGGTCTCCCCGGTGCCTTCCCAGCTCTCTCAGCCCTAAAACTCACAGCAGGAGGCAGGAAAACTAAAGCCTATAGCAGAGGATGGTTTCGATCCATCGACCTCTGGGTTATGGGCCCAGCACGCTTCCGCTGCGCCACTCTGCTCACTGCCAGCAGCATTTTATAGTTGATGCAGGAAAGTGATGGAAATCAGCACCCAGGAGGAGCTGCTGTGACAGGGGAAATCCTCCCTGCTGCAAAACTAAGCGTGTCTGGGGTTTCTTCTCGAAGTGTGTACGCAGCTTGGAAAAACAGAGCTGCAGTGATTGAACTGGGGGAGATGGGAATGAGAAGGATCTTCACGGGGTGAGTTATTCCACCCTGGCAGACCCGGGCTTTCCCCAGAATTGCAGTCAGATTGCAGCCACTCCTGTGTTTCCCTGGAGACTTTTGCTAGTCACAGACCTGCCGGTTCATCCTTGGAAGCTTTTGATGAGAAGGTCATGATGGGTACCCTCTTCTGCATTCCTAACAGAGCTGCCACCCTGGAAAGTCTGCTGTGAAGTTAGCATCGTGGACACAAGGACACAAAATAAACTCGTGTAGTAGATTTGAACTGTTTGCTTACGTATTTTCAGTCCTGCTTCCAACACAGATAGGCCTTGTCTTGGTCATTAAATCATCTTGTGAGAAAAGTCTAATGCTATTTTTGGTTAAGTTACTCCTTCTCAAATAGCCAGGTTTTAATTTGAAATGTTTTACCCCAGATATTGGCTTTCATATGACTTAGTGAAAAAAATGTTAAACGGAATTATTCAACTATTAAAAAGGAAAAAAAAATAGAGTAAACTGTATGTTTGCTGTCTCCGGGGAAGTGTTGGAAACACCAGAGTTAGGTATTGGTGGGAAGGAGAGAGAAGAAAGCGGAGAAGTTGCATTTCCATAAATCACATTAAAAAAATCTGCCCACGTTTTATCAAATTTTGGAAAAAAAAATAGGGTAAACTAACATTTTCCCCCTCCTACTGTCTTTATTGGCAATGCTTGAACTTTTTTTGGCCGACAATATGAAACAGGGGTAAGTAGAAAAGCACATGAAACAGCCCGGGGCAGCGCAGAAACATTTCGGCCCTGAGAGGCAGACGTGTGCAGGGCTGAGCGAGAGCCGTGCTGGGGGAAACGTGGAGCGTTTCAACTGAAATGCAGAAAGATGCCAGGTAAAGAGTGAAAAATCACGATGAGAGACACTTTATCACTAAAACTCTTCTGGTGGGGTAATAACTGTACAAGGCAGTAGTGCACATCTTAGGCCTTTATCCTTAGATGTGCACTTACATTGTCCTGGGGAACTTTGTCCTGTTGATAACTTAAATCCCCTGTTTCTTCCAGCACACATTAAAACCCCTTTCCCCAGAAGCTCAGTGGAATAAATGCCCATATATCTCTTTTCTCTGCTGCTGGAGGTCCTCAGGCTGCCTCCACACAACTCCTACGCAGACTGCGGAGAATATTTACAAGCCGTCTCTCTCACACGTGTCTTGGTGCATGAACAGCTCTTGTTTTATTTATTGTAGGAGGTTTCTATTTTGGGAGCTATTTAAGTTGGGGCCAATAGGCTTTGAGGTAGCTCAAGCTACATCATAGGCTTAATGCTATGAACAGTTTTGAAGTGTAACAGGTGATATGACAATGCAAAATGACTTTGAACTTTTCACTCTCAAAGACTAAAAGGAACCGAGGGCCTCAAGTAGCAGTATTTGACAACTACTAGATCAAAAATGTCCATTTAAGTAGTACCCTGCCTCTCACACTGACCAGGGCCACACACTTCAGAGCTGACTATGGGAAAAAATTGACCATACAAGTGATTTCTTGGCACCTCAGTAAGTAAGTGGGGGTCTTGAACTACTGCACCTATGAGTGTGTTTACTAGGAAGAGTGTTCCAGCGTGTAAGACATTAAACTTGTGTTCAGGAGACACAATATTTTTTTTTTCTGTACCACAGATTGTCAAAAAGCCCTAGGCAATTCAATTTTCCCATCTTCCAGTTTCCCAGCTGTAAAATTCCTTGTCTTGGTAGGTCACTGAGGCATATTTGGATACCATCATGATGGTGCCCCCGTAGCATGCAGAAAGTTATTGGGATGCCAAGAGGAAATGCCATCACGCTATGCCCCCTCATAGGATGTGGTGTGATGGGCAGGAGCACCAGGGCTGTGTGCTGATGGTGTCTGCAGACAGCAATTTCTTGGACTTTAGATCCATCAAAATGGGCTTAGGTGACGTACACTCCTATGCATACACACGCTTCAACTAAAACTCCCAGAGATTAGGTGGAAAATTATTTTTCTATACCCAGTGGAGTCTGTGCCTCTTGACAGAAGCCAGCAGTTATTGCCTCTGAGCATGGCTGCTGTGATACGATCTCCTCCCACAGGAACTCCGTGCAGACTCGCACATGCTTTACACAGGACACCGAGTCGGTGTCAGACGTAATGATTTATGGTCACTGTTCAGCCAGCCTGAACCCCTTGAGCGGATGGGTGACCTTGAGTTACTGGAGTTTGGACTCTCTTGCCAATTCCTTGAACTGTCCCCCAGATAAAGTTTATTGTGAGTGTCTGTCTTGCCCAATCCGAAGGCAGAAAAATGTGTTTAGCTAACTAGCTGCGAGATATCCTCTGCATTTTTTTCATTGCTCGACTGAAGCAAAATATGACCTTAAAAGCATCAGTAAATAATGCAGCTTTCATGTAAACACATCAGATACACATCTGTGATTTCTTTGTTCTTTACTGATAATAGAGAAGTTGTAGCAGGGAGGCATGTGCATACCTTCCACTGTGTGGGCTCCTTTCCACCCCTTCAACAGTGGCCCTTACTGACCAAGAAGTCTTTCAGGGAGCTTCCTGTGAAGAAAGGAGATAGGCCAAGGGGGTCTGGAGGAGCTGGGTGCTCTTCTTGGTTTTACCAGAAATTTATCCTCCCTAAAAGCAGTCATTCCTACCCAGGGATGCTGAGAGATGCTTCCTCCACAGAGATTTTGGGTGGGGAGCCTGGAAATCTTGTCTTCCTTTTATGTGTTGTTGTGTGGACTGCCAGCCTGCTCTGAACTTGCCCTGCACATCCTCACAGCCCTGCTTTGGGATTTGGCAGGGTGGGGAACATGTAGCTCAAATCTTCTGCAGCAGGCTCCTGAAGGAAAAATGTCTGGGAACATCAATCCACTGCTAAAGAGCTGGTGTGTGATCATAGACCCATAATATGGCCTAGATGAAAGGAAAAATGCCAACGGGTTGCCTTCCTCAGTAAAAATACATCATCAAAATTTGAAATAATAAGTAAACACTTTAGTACAACAACTCACTAAGTATTTCAGTTTTACATATTTCAGAGAACTGCTTAGCACACACTGTTCTGGCTATAAACTACAGATGAGCCAAAACTAGGATCATTCACCTTTCGTCTTCAGCTGAAAGCTCTGTTATCTGTGCTGTTTCAAAACCAGCAAATAAGTTTGGACAGAGATCTGTGAAATTAAAAATAGGTCTCAGTTTATGAGGACCTGCCACAGACAGAGTAATGTAACTTGATTCATTGATGAGATTTATCTGGATTTAGAGCAAGTAAGAAACATATACTTTGAAAATGAGTAGACATGCTTGGTGTTTGGGATTTGCCTTAATCTGAAGGGATGTGCTCGGTCTCAGCAGGACTGCTGGAGGAATAAGCAATGAGAGAAGGGGAGGAGCAATGATATCTCAGTGATATCACACGAGGAAACAGGCCCCCAAGCCAAAGGCAACCTTGCACTAACAGAAGCTGTAATAAGTGCAAAATTCATCACTAGCTATGTCCTGGTCCTCAGGTAATCACTGTGTATTGAACGAAGCAGGAGAAATGTGATTTTCTGCAGGATGATCCCAAATGCGATAATAACGGTGGAATATTAGCCAAAGGCTCTGCGTCCTTGGTAAGCGGGGTGGGGTAGGAGCAGGGATTAGGCAAGAATCCTAAACTGGCACTTCATATACGTCTTAATTTTTGCCCTAGAACTAAATATTGGATCCAAGAGGGCTTCAGCTGTTGATAAACCAGAGGCTGCGTCCCACCAAAGCTCGGGCTTTCGGGCAGCCCGTACTGCGGGGACGGACAGCGGGCGGCCTTCACTACGCGACCGTAGGGCCTGTCCTTGTGGTGCCACCACACGGGTGCATAACCACGGCGATCCTGACCCCTGATCTTCAGAGCTGCCCCGACTGCTTGGTGTCCGGGCCTTGTTTTGTGACCCTGCAGGGTGTTTGGGCCTTATTTTGTGACCCTGCAGCCGACACCGTGTGCTGTGGGGTGGTGTAACAAGCACGCCGGCTGTGGAGAGCGCGTCCACGAATGCGAAACTCAAACAACCTCTTGACCCACGATCCACCCAGGGTTCAATCCACTCCGCTCCATCAGATAGAAACCGCTGGCAGCTATGCAAATAGTCCATCCTGCCTGTCTTGTTGGCCTTCCCTCCGCCTGGCCTAATTAGTGTGGTGAGTAAATAGAGGAATGAGGTCAAACACAGGGCTGCATTTGCCTTGAAATGGCTCCAGAGGGGCCGCTCGATGCCGTGGTGCCCAAAGAGCTGCTGTGGGAGGGCAGCCACAACACCAGGCCATCCAGAGGCCGGGTGAGCAGGAGCGGGGTGGGAGAGCTGTCAGCCCCTGGAACCGAGGGTTAAAGTGAATAAAATACCATCTTTATCCACCGATCTGTATAACAATCAGTATTTCCCCTTGTTCGGGCTCTGGACTTGTGCTCACACATTCCTCTGCTTCAGATGCATTTCCAGGGCAAATTACAGCAGCATCTGACATGGCAGGGGTTTTTTAGCACTGTGCTGGGCGCCAGGTAATTTTTTTTTTTTAAGTATTAAGTCAAGACAGTCTGCTAGGGAGGCAGGCAAGCCCAGTCAAGTTGTCGCATACTCTCTCTGTGGTATGAAGCCAAACTGTGAAGTTTTCCAAGTATTTTAATGAGTGTGTTTCAGACTTTTTTATTAACTTTTAATGCCTTTTACTCCTGGCAGTTCTAACTGCTACGCTACAGGAAAGGCCGTGCCTCCCTCCAGTGCCGTTCCGGATAAATAGGCCTTAACCACAAATTAACACGTATATCTTGTACTGCTTCTGCAGCTACAGGCTCCATGGTCTGTCTGAGAGTTGCTGTTTGTAGTTTTGCTCTGTAAAGCCCCAGCTGGGTGAGGATCCAGCAGAAAGAGCTTCTTCCTAGGTGCCTGGGCACTGGGGACAGCTTGGGGAGAAATGCAGGGATGGCAGCATCGTTTGCAGGGCTGGCATGAAGGGGTTTTGGGGGAAGGAAGCACCCTTGGGGAATGGAGCTGGGTGGCATGATGGGGAGGGAAAGGGGAGAGGAGGGGAGGAGAAGCTCACAGCATGGGAGAGAAACACTGAGGCTTTGTCCTGCCCTGAGCCTTTTGCACAGGGACCACCTGCTTCGGTCCTGGTGGCCCAACCTCTTGCTTTGCAGTTGAAATTAAAGGCTAAGGAGTGCTTCCAGCAAAACAAAACTGTGGGAGGAGCACACACAGAGACCTGCGTTGGCAGCTGGGCCTCCCCATGGCCCTGGGGACCATGCGGGGTGGCTGCAGCGCAGGCAGGGCTGAGCCTCCACGAGGGGCTGGCAAGCAGGGACGTGGGCCAAGTGCTGGTGCTCTGGCAGGGAGCAATGGAGCCGCTCCTCAGCAGAGCTCTCACCATCACTGGTGGTTTTCCACAGCCCAGGGAGGAGGGCTGAGGTGGGCAGAGCATGGCCTTTCCCCCAAGGCGTTGTTGTAGTCCCAGCCCTGAGAGTGATGGTGGAGGTGCTGCACCCCCGGGGCTCTGCACTGTTTCTAAATAAATCTCTTTTCCTTTCTTTGCCAGCTTGCTTCTGGATTAGGAGGTGGGAGGGAGGATTCAGCAGTCTTGAAGGTGGATGATGTCCATAAAACGTTGACTTGCTCCTTCCAGAAGCCTCTTTCCAGATCCCCTTTGGCAGCAAACTTCAAAATCGGGATTGGCATCTGTATTTCTCTATAAAAGAGCCTGTTCCAACCCAGGCCTTTGATCACTCCCTTTTTACCTAGAAAGCAATAAGGATATAACACCTACCTCCTCAGCATGCCCCCCAGCCAGACCTCTCGACATTATTTCAACACGTTCTTCTGACAGAGACAGGCCAGGCTGGAACTACACGCATCCTGTGAGGCTCCTGTTATTTTGCCAGATGTAGGAGATTTCCAATCATGAAAAATATGGACACACACAAGTGGAGCTGACAGACCATCTCTTCATTGTCTTCTGTTGGCTTGGCGCTGATATCCTCTGCCTGGCTTCTCTCTGCAGGATGCCTCAGGTTTAGGTAAGAAACCTGGCTGCAAGGAAACAAAAAGCCACGCAACGAAGCTGCTTTCTCAGTTACACAGTGTATAGAAGGTAATTCTGGATTTTTACAGCGAAGTTCTCCCATTTGGCTGTATGCTGTAGTACAGATAAAATAATGCAAATCTTGCAGATGTAATTAGCAGTATGAAGTTGTGCCTATCTGCTACAAACCTTTTACACGCTGGAGGACAAATAAGCCAGACTGGCATGAGACACTGTTTCCCTGCAATCGCTTTATCTGCCTAGGGTTTATACCCAAGGAAATCACCTGCTTACCTGAGATTGTTGCACAGACATCAAGCCCATGAGTCTGATTTAAGAACTTTTTTTTATGATAATCCAGTCCATGCACTGCTGGGACCGACAAAATGTTCCTGTGGTTTCTCACAACAGCAGTGCAAATGTTGGCATGCCACTTCCCTCTTTGTGGGAAGCATTCCTGCCTGATGTTAGCACCTAAAGTAACCCTTGCCCTACGCATCCTGCTTTGCAGAGTCTCTTGGCAGCGGGGCTGGCCACTTGTGGTGTGTCCCTACGGGGATAGCTGGCTTATGCCAGGAACCGACCGCATTTCAGAAACCTGCTCCTCTGCAGTGCCTGCCCAGAGATGCTGGACTTGCTTTGGGTTCAGACCAGCAGGACTGAAAGACAGCAAGGCCCACTGCAGTTTCAGTCTCTTAGTAGGTATGCCTTAGATATAAAGTCTTCTCTTGGTACTCTGTTCACAACAAACACCAAACAAAATGGGCAAAATGTTCTGCAAAATGTTTGCTCTGTGTTTTCTGCTAGAGTGGCACAAAAATGAGACACAATGAGCACAGACTGAAATAAAGGAAATTTTGTCTGCAAATGAAAAAAAAAAAATTACTGCATTTCTCTTGAAATGTCAGTCCTTCTTCCTGGATAGTCAATCCATGAGAGATGATGTAGGTGTACACCTAAGTATGGGCATCATCACGATTTCCTGTACTCACCAACTTACTTGCATGCAAAACTCCCGGTAGTTCCTCATACTGGAAATTGTTCAACCCAGCTCCGTAAACATTGCACTTATGCCACTGAAGCTGCCTGCAGTTCCTCACCTCTGACTTCAGGGCTTGAGGTGGAGCATTTTTATGGGTTCTCTCATTTCCTGCCCCATGTCCCAGTACCTCTGTGCTACAATGACAAAGCTTGGAGTGCTCCAAGCCCTGTGTGACATGCTGCTGCTGGGCCACTGCATTATTTTATGGAGTGCTGAACTCTGAACACTCTCAGCTGCAGTGGGAACGTGAAATCCCTTGCAGACTCCTCAGCCACCCTGAGGCTCCTGAGATGGCAGCTTTGGGTCTTGTCTCCCACTGCAGCTCCTCCTGGTGTTCCTACAGCGGTGAAGTACCCATGGATTTACTGGGCTCATCTGCAACAGCATCATTAGCAGGACATGCAAATGAGGTCACTCTGCTCTCTGTTTCATAAGATGCCGGTGTCTAATGAAATGGACGGAATTACAACATTTACATTAATTTTTTTTTCCCCTCTGGTAAGCTACTTTTGAAATGTGAGCACAGGCAGGAGTTACAAAGCATTATAGCAGTACCAGGAGTATGAGTTGCAGCACTTATTTTAAGAGAGCCAAAACTACAGAGAATAACCATTACACAGAGCATAGGAAATAAAACAGTAGAAATTAAAGATATAACAACTTTGTGTCATTTCTTGAGTACTGATCTTGGTGGGGGAGCTGAGACCAAAATTCCGAAACATTATCACCTAGCTAAATATTTTACCAAATTAAAATGTTTTTTAAAAAATGTATCCTAGGCTTTCATTTCTAGGTTGCCCTTGTCTTTATTTGTATATATTTATGTGACCAGAATCTTCTGAATTTATTTTCATTAGTTAATCAATCACACCTACTTAATTCAAACAGTGCAAACTCCTTGCTTCGTTTTCTTTAATGATACTGCAGCTGCACGACTCTTGCAATCCCTGTTGTGCCAACCCGCCGGTCATCCAGGCAAAGACCATGCAAATTTGTTTCCACATTTAACTAAATCCAACGAGCAGAGCCAGGGGAATGGTTTTCCACGTGACATAGGGCTGGATGTGTTTGTCTTTGTAATAGCAGATGCCTTGTTGTGATGTTTAATGTAACTTAAAACTGCTTTACAAAACTCCCGTGATGACACTCGGGTTTGCCATGTAACCTGTCCAGCGACTGGAGAAGCCTCAGGGCTGGAGGTTTGGGCAACCTGGGCTGGTGGGAGGTGTCCCTGCCCACGGCAGGGGGCTGGGACTGGGTGGGCTTTAAGGTCCCTTCCCACCCAAACCATTCCTTGATCCTATGAGATTCTGTGTTTGAAACTGCAAGGACAATCATGACAAATATGTCTCGGTGTGTTTTTCCTCTTCCTGTGTAGGTCATTTGGTTTCCAGTCAGATACCTCTCCCAGTTTCTCTTTTTAAAACTAATTTTCAAGGCGGACATTGTTTCAGAAATTCCTGCCGTGTGCTCTGTTGTGCTCTGCCAGCAGCAGGCTCCATGAATTCAGGCAAATTAGGGAGGGTGCCTGGGAAGGCCGTGCTCTTCTGTGCATTTATCCAAACTGATCTTTTAGAGAGCTTTTAGACTTTCCTGCAAAGGATTTCAAGCTGACTAGATGCAGCCTTGACTTGCCCTCAGGCTGCTTTCCCTCAGCAATTGCTTTTTGTTATGCTCTCCGTCCTAAGAGATTTCTCTTGAACTTCTGAAGAGGTTTGCTAAAGCGTCTCTAATTTCTTTTCCCATTTCCTTCAGCATGCCTGCATGTGGTCTTTCGTTTTTACTGCTTTTATGGATCCCAAGCTATATATTAACTATTCTTGATCTTATCTCCCGGTTTCTTAATTCTTCATCATCTGCTCTCAGTAATCAGATAATTGGTTAAAAAAATATCTGTTCTCCTGCAGCCGGAGATGCAACGTGTTAATATTTTCTTTGCCCTTATCATTTCTCTCCGATTACTCTTTAACATCTTTATGAAAGAAAATGCCTTCTCTGTCTTCCTCCTTCCTTTTTTTTCCCCCACTTTCTTTTTCAGATGACCCAGGCCGATCTAAATTTAGTGAAGTACATCAGCGAGTGTGTTCAGCTGTGACTCAAGCACCTTATTGCTCCACTGCCTTCTAAAGGTGAAGCGCCCCAGCAGGCGCTGCTTGCACAAGTTCCCCGTGCTTGCACTCTTGAGTGAAGCCAGCAACAGCTAAACACGAACCAGACACAGAGGCTGGGCTCTAGAAGTGATTTTGGCTCAGACCCTAGCCCTGTTGCACAGTAAGGAGCTTTTTGATTCATTCTTAAGAAAAATAATGCCCCTTTGTGTTTCTGTTGCTGGTTTTTTTTGTTGTTTGTTTTGTTGTTTTTTTTGCAATGCTCACTTGCTCAAGCTGTTGCTTGATCCACACCTCAGCTCTCAGCTGCCGACGGTTGCTAGACCCTGCAATTAGAGCTTGGCTGAGGGAAAACCCCGAAGTGTTTGGCCCTGTTTCTCAACGGGCTGTGTTGAGATCAGCTCCTGGTTCAGCCCAGCGCACACAGCTGGGACACTTGCTGCTCTGGCAGGGAGCACCGGGGCTTTTTAACTCCGGCAGAAAGAGGATGGACACATTTTAATGAGATTTGCATGATCATTTCCTGGCCTGTCTTGGTCCCGGGTCTTGGAGACCTATCAGGTGCTGACAGTGACTGGTCCTTTCCCCTCCTGGACTAAAATGGATCGGACTAACATCCAATCTAAACCTCTCTGGGTGCAACTTGAGACTGTTTCCTTGCGTCTTATCCAGAGTCTGACGCCTTGATGCATCCTCCTTTCAGGTAGCTGTAGAGAGCAACGAGGTCTACCTTCAGCCTCCTCCAAACTAAACAACCAGAGTTTCCCCAGCTGCTCCTCTGAAGTCTTGTTTTCTAAAAGAGAAAAGGTTTATGCAGACATGCACGAGTGTGTGCACATGTACGTGGCTGTGTGTGCCTGGAAGCTGCTGGCTGCCTCCTTCAGATGCCACACTTATCATTAATTCCCCATCCATTTCACAAAAACAAGGGAGCAGAGAGAGGAAAGAGATGCAATAAATTCCCAAACTATGGGAAAAGCAGCCACAGGAGCTTGTAATTTATCACCCACCAGAGGGGCATACGTGGGGCAGTGGTTTTCAAATGTCCTTGCCACAAAAAAAAAAGCCTCCAGCTGGCACGTATTTATTCCTGGAAGCCAATTCAGCCCTCAACAACGCAAACCCCATAGGAGATCAGGTTTTCTGTCTGCTTGGGGCTGCTTTTAGGTTTGTAAGCTGGCTGGGTTTTGGCTGTGGTGGATTTTCCCAAGGAAGGGACATGTCTGGTGCCACCTGCAGCGGCTGTGTGAGAGGTGCTCGAGGGGAAGGTGCTACAACCCAGTGCTCCTCACAGGCTGAGGCATGGCAGCACCCGTCCCTCACCTCCTCTTGGACATCTTGGCTGAACCTCTCCATCCGCGCTGGCTCACAAGTCTTGTGGAGAAGCTTGTGAGAGGAGCCCTGGAGAAGGCAGCGGCATGAAATACACGCTTAAAATACAGCAAAGCTGTAAAAGTGATGGAGCTCACGTTGGGAACAAGGGGAATAGAGGCTCCTGGAGCGAAGGCAGGGGCAGATGTGGGCGAGCCAGCCGGAAAAAAGATCTAGCTGATCTTGATTATTCACACAAGCATCACTCACGAATTCGCACGTTCAGCACGGCTGAAGAGTACTGCGGCTGAAGAGGAGGCCGTGTGTGCAGCGTCCACATTACTCAGCCCCGGCTATTTGATGGATCACGGCTGATAACCGGCCGCAGAGCCATGACCCGAAGCCCGGGCATGTTGCTGCTGGGGCCACTCATCCCTCAGCTGCTGGGAAGGCGAGTGCTGGACGATAAAAGCCGTGAGGGAAGATGCGGGGTCCTGGCTTCACGATGAGGTGGCGCTGCCACAGCAGGAGCTCCAGGGGCAAGGATGGTGCGGGCAGAGAGACTAAAACCTGGGAAAGAGCCGAGAGGAGCTTTTTATAACGTCTCACAAGGTGAATTTTATTGCTCTGTGGGAGATAAGGCTCGGGCCCGGCGTCTGGGCGTCACGGCCTCGTCACTCCCACGTCACGGGGCCGGCAGCTGGATGGAGCTGGGATGCTGGCTCCTTCCACAGTGGTGGGAGAAGCCTGTGATGAGTGTTTTTGCTCGGTTGACAGCAGCTCAGCTCAGATCTTCACCACCCTTTTACCTTGAGCTGTTTACTCATCCTGAAGCGTTGCGCTAACGCAGCCCGCTGCCAAAACCCGGCTCCTCCTCCCCTTCCCGGTGAGGAGAAAAACCTTCCAGCCCTTGGTCTCACCCTGACGTTCCCCCCAAAAATGAATCTGTTCACAACTGCCTCTTCCATGCTCCTGAATGTGGTGTTGGGGCTGTGAGGGGACGGGGCTGGGCCACAGGGCTCCAGCACAGGCTCCAGGAGAGGGATATGGGGCTGGGAGCCAGCCCCAAGCAGAGCCAGAAAGCCAGCTGAAGGGGCCATGGGGCCAGATCCCGGCCTTTCTGCAGCTCAAGGACCTGATGTGAGAGCCCCCTGGGGCGGCACCGGTTGTGCAATGGCCCCGCAGAGCAATCCCTGACCACAGATATGTTGGAGCCAGCACAGGAGCTTGATTTACACCGCCCGTGGATCCGACCCAGCTTACTCAACAAGCTCTGAAATACGCAGTCGCTGCGCTGCCGGTAATAAAAGTGACAAGTACCAATGTCTTTCACAGGGAGAGATTAAACGAGGCTGGTGATGGATTTTACAGCTTTCAAATTGCTTCTGTGCACTCGTAAAGAAGTGCCAGGTATAACATTAATTGTTTAGGGCTTTTTTGTTGTTGTTTTACACCATCATAAAATTGCAACTTGCTACGTAGAAGTCCTTTCCTCCGGGGTGCCCTGGTGTTTGGGCTGGGCTCCTGGGGGAAAGGGAAGACAGGTTGGAAAGATTTAGCTCCAAATTATTTACAAAACCTGTCTGAAAAGAGCCAATATTTTACTAAGGGTGTCTGAATCACGAGAAAATGAATTAAAACCTAATGGGGCTTTTTTCACACTGAAATAAAAACATCCTTTAAAAATCTAGCCTATGATTTGGGGGGGGGGGGGAAATAAATAAATATTTTGGAAGTGTCCTTTGTAGCTTATTTTCTCTCTCAGCGGGACATTTATTGGAAAGGGGAAAGGTAAATTTCTCTTTGACTCCCTGCTTCATTCTGCCTTTCGCAGAGTGCATTTATGAAGACCACGAGGCTTTTAATGGGATATTAGGGACAGATGCAGCTGAGATAGGGTAGGATGCTCATTTGTTTATGGGTCCTGAGGCGTGACTTACACAGCAGCACCAGAGGAAGGGGAGGAGTGGACTACGGAGATGTTAACCAGCACCAGCTTCGGAGTGGAAAGCAAACCTGATAATCCTGTACTGCGTTCTGTGTGGGTGCCTGGCGACAGGGGATGCTCCTGGTGCGCTGCCCGGAGCTCCTCCTCACATAACTGTCCTCTGCAGCCCGTCTGGCTGCAGGCGTTGGAGGTGGCGTGTAGCAGAGGAGGCTCGGGAGGATTTCCAGGACAAGGTTCTGTGAAGAACCACAGATTTTCCTCCTCAGAGTATTTGCCATCTCCTGAGAAAGCCAACCTGTGCAAACCACTCGTCCTCAAATACCAGAGGCCCTGGGCAAGTGTCCTCCTTCAAGAGAGCGTAGTGAGAAACTCCAAGGCCAGATTAAACATCTCCCCAAGGAGGACCTCAAACACCACCTCTACCTGTGCTGCCCAGAGGGCCGGCCGTGCCCCGCTGTAGTTTCAGATGCAATTGCACACGCAGAGCGAGATTTTATTTCAGTGTCTGCCACGACTTCGTTTAGCCATTGAAGGAAGCAGGCTGGGACACGTCGGGTGTCTGCTCAGGCTTTGTAGGAGGCTTTCATCCTGCGCTGCTCAAATAAGAAAAGCCATGAGATCACTGCTTGCTACACACTTGACGTGATTTCCCAAGGCTTGCCTCTCTGGTAAGTACTCTGGTAATTTGGGTAGTGTTGACAGAAGTGCTGAATATTACCCAAAGCACTTAGTGATTTTTTTTTTTATTTTTTTTTTTTCCCTGCTGGCTCCAATAGAAAAGCAGCAAGAAGTTCACCCCTCCTTCCCGACAGGGACACCGCTATGCTGCTGATGGCTCACTACAACCCTCCTTAATGTCCCAAGAGCCTTCCTTCACTCCACGCTGCCCTATTGCTCCTCTCCCAGCTCTAAGGATGGGCTGGGACAGGGAAAAACAAACTTCTGGATGGGGTCACGTAGCTCTGGCTGCCAGCTCGAGCTGAGTTGTGCTGAACTCTGCTGTTTCTTCAGCCATCACAGCTTCAGTAGCCTAGCAATAGACCAAGCCCATGTCCCTAGTTCTTGGGTCAGCTCCAATTTGCATCCTTTAGGTTAATATTTTTGAGTCTTTTGGGTTAAATTTTTTGAGTCTTATATTTGAAGCATAGCCTTAGGTTGTATTTCAATATGATATTCCAAGAGTGGAGTGGTGAGATTGTCTAAAAAACACACAGACAAATTATTTTTTCCTTTGTGACAAGGTTGAAGGGAGCCTTTTCATTAGCAAATCTGTACTTCTGAGACTCAGTAGCTTGCTCTCAAAGACGGTTCTGTATTCAGCTTCCCTGTACATCTTTTTTATGTAGGGAATGATTGTAATTGTCCTCTCTTTATAAAGTCAGAAGCTGAACTAATGGGAGGAAAATGACTTGGCCCATTGTTTTATGAGAACAACAAAGTCTCAAAGATGGGAGGAAGTTTCTTTTTTCCTCATAGCTCCCATCCAGTGCTGTTTGCCAAAAAGAGTACCGGGGACAGTGATAATCCCCAAAACCTTCACTTTACCCTGGCAAGCTGTCCCCAGCAGCACTGCTCTTACCAAGACGTAGGCACATTTCACAGTGAGGTGGGTATCGCTGGCTTCTGTTCGACGAGGTGTGATGCTAACAAGCACACACGTGCCTTCGAAGGACCCAGGGACCTGCTGCTTTAAAAGGAAGCTCAGGCTGAGGTGAGGCCGAGGTGCTCCTGAGTGCGTCTGTCCTGGGATTTTGTTTAAATTAAGTCATCGCGGAAGTTGGCAAAAAGCAGCCACAGGGGGTGGAGTTGCATAAGAACCTATCTGTGTGTTTGCCTGGGTGTGGGGACTCGTGTTTGCTCTTTATTCCTCTGGATTGAAAAGATTTCATAAATTATGCATGTCACCTGAAGTCACCGATCCTTTACAATCTCAGTTCCTCCATCACAACATATTCCTCGGGAAGGCGTTACTCCCTCGTGTTGATCTTTCCCCAGCCTCAAGGAGAGTCTGTGCTTCAGTGCCTATCCAGGGGATGCTTCTCATCCTTCATAACCCTTGTTATCCCTGGCAGGGGAGGAATCCACCGAGCTGTGGTTTATTTTCCACAAAGCCCTGCCATCAATAGCTGGGCTGCAGGCAAGCAACGCACTGGTTGCTTTGTCCCAGCCAGTCTTGGGTGGGCCAAGTTCTGTGTGTCAGGACTGAATCACTGGTGTTTTGTTAAATGTAGATAGCTTCTTTAAAATTTTTTTTTGTTTGTTTGTTTCTCTTTTTCTACTACAACTGCAAGTACTTAATTAAGACTATGTGAGCGTCACCCTATTCAATGAAATAGCACAATTAATGCTGCAGGAGATCGAGTATGGTACTCCCAGTGCCCTGAAGTCTTGATAACTCCAAAGTTAGGAGTTGCCAACACAGAAATTGCCCCAGCAAGTGGTCTGGAAGGGCTCACGAGCCCCATGGGGGCTCCCCATGGAGCTGCACCCCCAAACCTCCACCATGCTCCTTGCCCTGCTCATCATGGGGACCTCTCCCTGTAACTTGCTTCTCACCTGCTAGGATGCCATCCTTTGTGTACCACCCAGAATATGTTAAAGCTAGTTTGCTCCCTATTGTCCTTGTGCTAACACTGCCCTTCAATTTCAATTGTTCTGTTTGCTTCCTGCTGGTTACCTCCTGGAGGAACAGCTCCTCACAGCCTCTCCTCTCTGTGCACCTCCTCTGGCAGCAGAAGCCTTTTTGCAGTGCTACAGAAGTTCTTCTACTTCTCTATTTTTTTGTTGTCCCACCCAAAATGTCTTGTTCTGCCATCTGAAACGGCATTCATGGTCTAGCTTACATCTGGGAAGTGTCATCCTGCAGAGACACCGCTCCTGGGGGCGTATTTCCCTTCGGTAATGTTGGGATCTCTGGGTGATCCGGCTCCAGGAGAAGGTAGGAAACAGAGTTCATGCCCATAAATATGAGGAGAGAATTGGACAAAGTATTGTATTTTTTATCTATTCTTACTGTCACATGCAGCAGAAACATTCTGGCTAACAATTTCTGAATCTGCAAGCCTCGGACTGATGAATATTTTTACAAATTTCTAAACAGGTGAAGTCTGGAGAAGGACAGCTCAACCCTAGGTGTACGGTGTGAAGAGTTTTGTGTGTCCTTACCCAGGTAACAGTGAGTGGCACCTGTGGCAGTCAGACCTATGGTTGCATGAAGCCACCTGCTCTATTTGGCCACCCAGGAAAGCTCCTGGAGCTGCTGGGAGCACCAAACTGCTGGCAGCGTGCTGGGAGGAGGGAGAGGCCCCTACGTGCCCCGTTCAGCTGCTCTACCCTGGGCAGAGCGCGAAGGACTGCAAAAACCAGTGACGGCCACTGCGTGCTCGGTTAGGAGCCATGGGAGGGACCTCGCTGTGTTTGGTGACTCGGTACTATGGTGACAAAAGCTCCACAAACACTTCACGGAGCTGGGTCACGCGTTCGCTGCTCCTCCTGACGCAGCGCGGTGCTGCTGGTGAGTGACCTGTGGCGGCGAATTCCTTCAACAGAGCCTTCATCGTCTACTCTGGAGCCCCCAAATTTACCCCGAAGTAGTGCCAGCCTCCTGTGCAGAACCCGAATAGCAGGTGGAGTCATCCTGCTTTGTAATTCGCAGTGGGTCGATCACTGTAAGCTTCGTTCACTGGTGGCACGATGCCCCTTCAGAACACTGTGTGCTCCCAAAGGCACATTTACTCTGTGCTGCAGCAGGAAGGTGCCTCCCGAACCGTCCCTTCCATAGCTTCATCCCTTCAGCATCCATTAGAAAAGCACTTGGTACACCGGCTATGCCCCCAGCCTTTCCAAATTCCTCGTATCGCGTTTGTTCCTGAGTCACCTCTCATTGACGCCACTCGGCGTGTTTACAGCGGTTCTGGCGGCCGCACTGATAGAGCAGAAAGCAACAGCCACCGAATGGGAAGATTAAATCCCTTCTGCTCACAGAAAGTGTTTACGAAAGCGAAGGGTGAGGGAGAACTCTCCCTGGTAGTGCTTTTCAATCCTCTTCTGCCATGACGAGGCGGCGTGATCGCCACCATGAAGATCATGATGAACGTGTGGCTCCTGCCTGCGGCCGGGCCGAAGCAATGCCAGGAATGTAAGAAGCAGAGAGCAGGGTTACGCCGCTGGTGTGACTGGTCTGCAGAGCCCCAGGGCTCCAAGACTGCACGCAGGTCCTGCCCTATCTGATGGGGAGGTGATGGGAAAGCTTAAGAGGCTGGAACAACACTGGGCTGTCTGGTCGGGGGAAGAGGAGGCCGAGAGGCCACCTCACTGCCCTCTGCAGCCTCCTGAGGAGGGGAGCTTCAGACTGGACATCAGGAGAAGTTTCCTGAGGTCCCTGCAGCTTCTCCATCCAGCCCCACCACCGGGGTGGTGGCAAGGGCGAGGGAATTGGCCTTAGGACAGCAGCGTTGGTCCACAGAGCACAGATGTCTGCATGGGGGCTGCTTGGAGCCTGCTTGGAGCCGGTGAGGAGCAGTACAGACCTTGCTGTAGTGTCAGCCACTCGTCAGGCTTAATGAGCACGTATTAGCCCATACACTGCTGAGCAAAGAGGCTCCCTCTTAATGAAGATCAGGGCAAATAACACCGTACAAATAGGGTCTGATGGCTCAAAGCAATGCTGAGTCCTTTAAGATCAAGGAAAATGGTCTCTAATTATGCTTGGACTTCTTCTTCCTCAAATGACATCAATCAGAATCAAGTCATTTCAGCCAGGGAAGACATTTATAAATAATAATAATAATAAAACACGTTATTTTTATTAAAAATAAAAATAAAATACTTTGTCATTTTAGTGAAATAAGGTTACAGTGAATGACAGTGTGTGTGATATGAATAAATAGAGATTTATGAATAAATAGAGATTTACAATGACATATGTGTACATAACTAGCAGTACTCATCATCCGTCTCTCATGGTTAAGATTCTAAGTCTACAGGAGAGCAGGAAAGAGGATGTGGCTTCTCCAGTCACACAATAGCTTGCTTGTCAAGTGTGAAATGTGTAAGTTTGCACAAACGCAAAAGCCTGTTCACAAACGGGAACAAAATACGAAAAGAATCAGCAAATGATTTTGTTCCTAAGACAGAGGAGTTACCTGCTGTGAGGAAGAAATATCAAAGATTTTAAAAACACCTGCAAAGTCTCTGGAGACGGGGCTGTTTTTCACAAAGTGCTTTTATTCGATAAACTCATCAGCGCCTGGATTCACGCTAAGGGCAGAGCTGAGGGCTGAGCACATAAGCTGTCTAAGTGTCCCTAAGCCCACTGATGTATGTTTTCCCCATTTCACGTTTATACCACGCCCGGTGAGCTTCTCAGGTCTGCTATGAGCCATTGCACCTCTGCTGCTGGGGAGCAGCGCATGAAAGCCCTGCAGACCGATCCTTCGGCAGTGCCTGAGCCATGCTGGCCACTTGTTAGCGTTTAACTTTTAGACAGACATGCATTTCTCCTCAAATCAACCCCCATCTCATCTTTTCCCTCCTTTTTTATCTCCCGTGACATTCTTGTTTTTTGAGAAAGAATCAAAACTTTCCTCTCAGTGGAAAAAAAAATAAAATAAAAAGGGGGCAGCTGCTTCTCTCAGCCTTTCCCTCGGCTTGTCTTCTCTCCTGCTGTTTACTTTACTTCTTTACCTTGCAAACAGCTCACCGTCTTTGAGCCCAGGCTAAGCCCAGCCCTTTTGTGCCCTGCAGTCATCGCTGCATCTTTAGGGGAAAGCTGATTCCCAGGAATGCTGTGCATGCACATACCTATCTGGGCGCTGCACCCACACCTGCCCACCCGCTAACCCAGCGCCTGCTGGCCCTTGCAGCTGCATTCCAGCCAGCAGAGCTATTGCTCGCTAATTGTTACCTGTCAAGTGGGTAAACGAAGCTCTTGGGCCAAGTCCAGACAGGCATAGATTTCCACAAAACCCTACACCCGCAAACCTTTCACCTCTTTGCAGCCCCACCAACGGTTTTCGCCAGGACTGATCTGGCATTTTCAACGGATGGGGAAAAAAAATGAAAAAAGTGGTGTGTTTGGCTATTATTTGTTGTGACGAGGCTTTCCTGTGCGTGTTGGTACCTGCAGGAGAGCAGAGGATTACCAAAAAGGGGAGAGAGCAGCAGGCAGACCAATAAACACGGCGCTGCAAACGTCTCCAAAATCACACGATCCCAAATCGGTGTGGGGACGGTGAGGGATGAATCTGTAAAAAGTCCAGAGGCTGGAAAAATCAGCGTGCAACGTAGCCCTGGGCCGTGTGGGAGGGCTGGAACCTGGCGTTTCCTGCTCCTTTCGCCCAGTTCAGACTTGCTCTGTGGAGCGTGGCAGGAGCAGCTCGCGTAGCGGGAGGCTCTCAGCACACAGGCAGAGGCAGCAGCCTGTTGCTGTCGCCCCAGCGAGCCTGTGAGGACGGCAGGATTTCAATTTATCAGTTTTCCTGAGGAAAAAAAGGCTCAGACCAGGCTAATTTCACAGAACAGCCTTTCCCCTTGCAGAAGCACTCGCAGGAAGGCAGCCTGCTCATACGGTAACACCTGAAATATTTCTTATAATTCCACATCAAAATGTAGAAATAAGTGAATTCTGCCACTTCTTCTTCCGTACCACGATCCGGTCTCACCACCGCTCACCCCGTGTCACGATGAGTCCCCCAGCTGTCACAGACACCCTAAAAAACAAAGAGGGGAGAGGGAATGGCACAAACTGGTTGGTGTTGGTACTACCAGAAGCATGAGCTCCCCAGCACGATGGTAATCTCTCTCCACAAGGGCTGTGGGCAGCCTCCATGGTGAGCCTGGTTCTGACCCGCCTCTCACCTCAGCTTCACCCCAGCTAAACCAGACTTCTGTGGATCTGCCAGGAGTCACCTCAGACTACGGGTGAGTTTTATTTTGGAAGTGACCCAGTGAAAGCAGTTGTTAGACCACTGGAAAATTAAATGGGCTTTGTTTACAATTCCCATTTAAATATATATTTTTTAATTCAACAGAAACTTTGGACTGAGGTTTGCCCCCTCCTCCCCCTTTTTTTAACAAGCTAATGCTTTAAACTTATATTTATATATAAATATAAATATTTTAGCTGACCTGAGAACAGATGTACTTGCACACCTCAGTCCAGCACTGTCTTTAAATGGTGAGGGATTCGCTCAGAAGGGATCCTGGCACTTAAGCAACCAGGTTTCATGGGGCTGAGCACAGCTTCGGGCTCCTGCAGACCCAATGTGTCAGGCATAGATTCCTACAGGAATCAGAAACTCTTGTGCACTTTCTTCTCTATAGTTCCTTCCTTCTTTTTCTTCTCTCTGCTGCAAAGAAAGCAGTGTACGATATAGGATGTCCTGCAAGGTGATGAAAGAAGCAGCAGTCTCCAGCAGGTTGCCAGGCCTTCCCAGACCCGCCTGGTGAGGACTGTGAGTGGCAGGTGGTGGGAGAGCTCACTAAGTTTCTTTGTAGGAGGAACAAACACAAAAGAGAAGTCCCTGCCCTGGGGGAGAATCCTTTTAAGAATCCCCCCAAATGCTCCTCAAACAAATGGAGGTCCCTTTGCGAGCTCCAATCAGCTGATTGATTTGGGATTCCCCCATCTTTTCAGCTCACAGTGAGATTAAATAGAGGTTTTACCTCCTCCTAGCTCCTTGCCAGGCTCCAGCCTGGAGTATCCTTCAGCCTTCAGTGCTGTCACCAATTTCCCACTCTGCATCAGTCACATCGACCAGCTTCTACTCAGTATTTCAGTACTACTGTCCAGTAGCACCTGAAACCTCCAAAGAGGACCTCCTCTTTGTATTCAGCTCTTACTGGGGATACCATGGGCGACTCAGCTTTCTCTCAGCAGCTGGAGAAGAGGGTTACTTGTCTGGAGGGTTGAGGAAATCAGACTCCAAGTGACTGCCCAAAAAGCTGACTCCACAACCCACCACCAGGACACTACACTGTCCATGAGCATGGGCTCCTTATTTTATCCCACTTCTGGCTCCAGCTTGTGCAAAACTGCATTACTCAGAGAGCTGGTAACGTGGAAAGAAAGATTTCAAGCTTCTCTAATGATCACAAGTGAAACTTGCTGGTATTGCTGCTTGATGCCTTTGCGAGGTTTAATATTGTTAATTTAATTGAGAGGGTGTGTAACAGTTTAAAGCTGTGTTTGCACTTGTTTCAGGTTTGAAAAACCAAATGTGGGGACACGAAGAAGACAGGTAACTCTGCAAAGTTACAAAACAGCCTTTTGAAATGAAAATATAAATGAGGGATTCCCACGTATGGACGGAAAACAACTGAGCAAAATAGATGTGCTCCCAATTAAACAAGCCCTGATTAGTTCAGTGGTGTCAGTGATGCATCGACGACACCAGTTCCTACCATTTTGCATACCTCTGTTTTCCAGATGCCAAGCTCTTGGATTCATATAACAAGAAGGTATTATATAAAAAATCTCTGATTCTCATACCAGTGAAAAGCTTGAGAAAGAAATACTGGGGCACTGACAAATGAAATATTTTTTAAATGTCATGGTTCTACAACACGATGCAAGGAAGGGGCTGCTGCTGCCTGTGTGCATTCACTTCGGAGTCTGAAGCAGGGTGTGAGGCTCAGGGCCTGTGGAGATCGTTCTGTCATCTGCTGCAAACCTGACATGAAAGAGGCAGAAAGTAAGATAACAAGGTCTGTGCACTTGTTAAAAAGGAAAAAAGGAGCTCAGGTGCCAAATGCCTGTATGCTTGCTGTGGCTCAGGACGCAGCAAATGCTTCTGTGCGTGTTAGGAGAGCCTGCTATGGTGCTGACACTGTTATCTTTCCATCACCACACTGCCTGCTGCCCACAGCCCTGGCTTTAATGCTTGTATCAAGGGCAGGAATTGACTGCATGGACCAAGGTGCTGGGTGTGAGACAGCTGGGAGGCGTGCACGCCAGCTCCTAGCCACTAATTAGCCACTAATCCCGTGCACCAAGGTTCCCACACACCATGAAGGCTTCCTTTGGTGACTTTTCAATTAGCATCATAACACCCCGAGCTTTGTGTATATTTATCTTTTCTTCCAATTGTCAGGGCCAGCCAACATAAATTAAACCAATTTAGGAGTATCTGCCCGTCTATTATTTGGCAGCTATTAGCCTAAATTGACATAATCCTCTTCCCAGCTGAGAGTCAGTCACATTTCATGTTAACCTGGGTTTGACTTTACTGGTGTTCTTCCATGGAAAATGCAAGAATCAGGCAGGCAGTGCTACAAAAGTGGAATTCAGTTTTGCAGATCTAGGGGAAACCTGTGAGAAACTCCTGTGCTGGTGTGTGATGTCTAGCAGGAGGAGACTGCAGGGATAGGGGGGCAAGGCCAACACCTCCATCTCAGGCTGGACGGGGGCTGTACACAGCAAATCTTGGGGGAATTTTAAGGGAGGAGCAGGGATGTGGCATGGGGAGAAGAGCCTGCAAAGAAATCCTCGTGTTTGACTCCTCTCCTAGAAGTGGAGACCGGGGCCAGGGCACCTGCTGCAGCCCTTGGTGCTGTGCAGGCTGCAGGATCCACCCGCAGGCCCGTGGGGCCTGATCCACAGCTCCCCCAAAATAAAGAGGTGCTCAGGGGACTCCGTCTGCCACACAATCAGACCTGAAACAAGCAGTATAGTGCTCTGAGGGAGAAATTCATGCTAGGGGCTTAGAGAGAGCTGATATCTGAGGAGGTGACAGACCCACTGGGTGTACGACCAGTCAGGGAAGCGCAGGCCAAGCAGTTCCTGGACGCAAAGGCCACGACCATGCATTTAGGTACCCCAAAATCCCTTTCCTTCACACTGCCACCATTCACATGTGTTGGGTGATGGAATTTGGCTGTTTTGTCGCATGGAGGACATCCTCCACCTCCCAGCCCACCAACCAAGGGCCGCTGCTGGTGCAGTTCCCTGCATTTACGGGCAATCTCTGAGCAGAGGCACTTCAAAGCGCTCTCCCCAGGCCCCAAAGGCTCTCTCCATTATAGTGCGATCGGCTGTTTACACTGGGGTAATTGATGTCTGTATAATTGGCCTTGTTTACACTGAAGATTTTCAGATATCCTTCGACGCCCTTCCCCTCTCCCTGGAAGCTCTGGCACCCAGAAGGAGCAGCGCAGAGGGGAAATCCCCCCTGCCTGCCCCACAGCTTGCCAGGCTGGGTTCAGAGGGCCAAAGCATCTCGTTTAACCCCAGGCACCCGCAGTCTGCAGCTAACAGAATCTGAGCACTGGCCAGCTGTGAAGTCACTTCCAAAGGGTGATGCAGTGCAAAGGACAACTCAAAATGACTGACTTTTTTCATAGTACTGTCTGAAAACCATGCAAAACTCCCTCCATATGCACATTTCTCGAAGGAAAGTTGGCCATTTCACCCGTGGCTTAGAAAACACCTTCTTGACCAGACAGCTGCTCTCTCAATAGACTTCCATGAGAAGGTTCCTTCAGGAGGTTCCCTGGCACTACCGTGGTGCTGATGCTGTGAGGCTATCTTGCCCTTGCAGGCATCCACCACCACTCCAGCGGCTGGAGGAGGCTGAGAGGCTCACGAAACAGATGCTGCAGAGCTGCTGGTGATGCCATCTCTGTGAAGCCAAGAGACATCACGTGAGGCAGCCACGTGTGAGACTCCAGGAGAAGAACTGGGCCGGGCAAATGCTCTAATTAATTCCCCTTGCTTACACCTGGAAGGCCTTCATTCATCTCAAACACAAAAGACCGCTTCTCATGCACTTTCTCAATTGTTTTAACTCAACACTAAAGCCGACTTACTGCCAAAAGAGGTGGGCCTGCCCTACAGCCCCCATCCCCTTCCCCGTGTCGTGTCCAGCACTCCCACAGTTTGGCAATGGAGTTTGATGGGGCCAAACCAGCCTGAGAACTAGTTCTACTAAAACCAGAGACAAAACACTTTTCTGGAAGAGGAAAGAGCAAGGCTGCTGCTGTGACACAAGAGGGCAGAAATGCATGACCTAGAGTAAGGAGGGAAAGCTCTTTTGGGCAGCCACGTATTCTTCCAGTGGGCTGAGCCAAGCCACGGTGACTCAAATGCTTTTATCTGTTAGGACCCTCACAAAAATGTGCTTTGTTCAACTTCACTGCAAGATGAAGGGTTGAAGTATGCTGTTATCAAGCCGTTCTCACACCTCACCTCTTACAGACAAGGTCCCAGGAGAGCCAGGGTGACGGGACGTCCTGTGAGAGGCTGCTTTTCCCCAGGTTGCTGCCTGCTCTTTGCGGTGACCTTGGGGCTATCAGGGAAATCCCCAGCAGGGGATTACTTCCTGCTGCACCGCGCTGCGGTGCCAAGCTCAGTGCTCACCACCTGCACTTCATACGGGAGACAAATAATACTGAGAAAGATTTTATCACGAGTTATAAAACCCTGGTGCGGATGGACTCCACTCGAGGTGTTCCAAGGCGAGAGCTGCCCTTGAAGCCAGCTACGACGCTGCATCATCAGGTGTCGTGCGTAAATACCGATGCCAGCTTGGAGTTATCAGTGCAATATTTAACTACAGCCTGCGCTGCACAGGAGCTAAACCAAGCGGCTCTGATAAGACGAGACGAAGGGTTTGAAATCCTACATTTCAAACGCAGATTGTCTGTTTTGTGAGCACAATTCATTCGGAATTGTTCTCCCCCCTTAAACTCTACTTTCATCTCTGCAGGTGATTCAAGCTAAAACAGGGCAAGGCTAGACCACTAAAGGCATCTTGCACTTGGGCACTGCCATGGAGACCACGGAGGGCTGCGGTGAGGTGGCAGGTTTAATGAGAAGTTAGTCATGATGGTGTCTCAGGGGCTAAAAATCCATAAGGCACTCAACTTTCTGGCACTAGTTTGTCAAAACATGCAACGCCTGCCTGTAGAGTTTAAAAATAAATGTATGCTGTACTGGGGAACTCACTGGTTTCAGTGGGAACGCTGGAGTACTTTCCAGGAGTCGGGCTGCAGCATTCAGCACACTGCTTCTGGCAGCAGCTGGAGATCTGGGCAAGGGGTAATAAATTCCTGGCTCTGCGGAGATTCCCCACATAACCTTTGGCAAGTCAGTTGCTGAAAAACCTCACGCATAAAACGGAGAGGTGCTGCACCTACCTCCCTGCGTCTGCACCTCCTCCGAAAGCCCCACAGGTCGGGAACCGGCTCTGGCAGCGGGTACCTGGGCGGTGAGAGCTTGAGCAACTGCGTGAGAGCAAAATAGTCTTTGCTCGGGGCTAGGGGCCGGCAGGGTGTCAGTTTGGCTTCCCTCTCCTCCAGGTTTCCTGAGCTTTTGTGTCCTCCTGCACCTCCTTCACTCTGGAATGACACAGCCCAGCTCTATGATTTCGCCTCCCACCCCAGGCAGCTTAACCGTGGTGTTAATTAGGAGTGATTTATACCCCCACTGATGGTAAAAGAGGGTTTATCTTCCCCCCCCTGAGAAGTCCTAGCACTCAGAGCAAAGTTTACAGTGAAATAAAGAGCAACACACATATCTCACCCCCACCCTACCCTGCAGGGCTATTGCTCATGTGTGGGAGCTGGAGAAAAAAAGCAGTAGAGAAATGTCAATGTAAATGTGCCTGCTTTCCCCCTCACACCCAAACACCCCGTATAAACAAACAGCCGTGGCCAGGCGCTCTGTTTTCTCGTCAAATAGAGGCAAGCAAATACTCAGCATCCCTGTGGCAGGAGGCACGTAAAACCTCTTCGCTGCCGAATACTTTCACTTCGCTTCGGAAGGAGCTGAGGTTTCCATCGGCTTGGGATAAGGGAAAAGAGAGAAAAACGCCAAGAAAACCCACAGATGTTGTAAATTGCTGGGCCTGGCTGTGGCAGGGCTGTCACCACCTGTCCCGGGCTGTCAGCGACGTCCTCCCAGCGGCAGGGGAAGAGCAAAAATCTCCTTTTGCAGCAGAGAGCGAGCAGAGATAAAGCGGGCTTGTAGGCGCACGCAGGGCATGTGCATTGTATAAACACGGCCTGGCTGAGATGTGAGCCCGATAGCGCGGGCTGAGGCCGCGGTTGCAGGGGAGATAGATATGGGGTCTTCCCCAAATCCTGGACTAAACGGTCCTGAAGCTCCTGAGCACTGAGGAGCCAAGCCTGGGCTAAAGGAAAGGCCAAGGGTTATGTCAGCAAGCTCTGATCCGACGTTGCCCCAAAAGGCTGATGGAGTGGTGTTGTATACGGCCTTTATATTTATGAGCAGGGTCGGCTGGGGTGCTTTCTTCTGAAGCACTCCTCCGTTTCAGAAGGGAACAGCCACAAATACTAGAGCGAGACGCCGCTACACCTGCCTGCAAAGGCACTAAGCGGGGCTGACAAAGCTTAAAGAGAAGCGCAGAGACACCCGGTCTCCTGACCTTTCCTCAGAACAAATCTCTTGGCTCCGACACTGGTTCCTTTTGTGCCACCAGACAATTCCCTTTATCCTCTGCCCTTCAAGTAGAATAACATTTGCCTGCTCCTGAGGGCAGCCACAAGGATAACTCAGCAACTGCCCGGGGGCTATCGGCCCCACCTCCTCCTCAGCAAGCCCTGAAAGCAGCTTTTTTCCATTCGCCCTGATTCCTTCAGTGCCGTGCCCTTTGATTACAGCACTGACTTATTTGGGGGGAAGAAAACGCGTCGATTTTAAGTGAATCCAAAGCTTTGTTTTGAATTTACTCCAGTTCCCGAGTGTGGGAAAAGTAAACCATCAGTTGTTTATGTGCCATCCCTCCCCGCGTGCCTGCTGGAACACTTGCACCTATTTTAAGACAGTGTCAGAGCAAAAAAGAGACTTCATCGCTTTCAGAATGCTGCTGCTTGCGGTGCGCTGTCAGACCTGCGGAGCGTCTGCATGTTTTTTAAGCTCCCAGCTGATGCAGAGACACACGGAGCTCCCAGGGAAGTGATCAACATGTGAAAACCTATTTCAGATTCCTTTCGAGTGATGCTGGGTAAATCGTGATTCAAGAGCTGACTGACGAGAGCTGGGAGCGGGAGCCTCAGTGGCCAAGGCGTTCTCTGCCGTTCCCAGTCCCCAGTGAGAGCCCTGCCCCAGCCCACTGCAGACCGTAACACTAATTTTGGGCAAAAATATGTTGGTTTAGAAACTACTACTACTAAGGACTAAAAACAAAAACAACAAAAAACACCACAAACAAGTGTCCTGTTAATTAAACAAAAGGATATGTAGGTATTAAAACAATTTGCTTCTGAAATTCCGTTCACAACCTAAGCGAACTAGCATCATCTCACCCCTATTACAAAATAGCTGAATTTAAGGATTCAAGCTCAAAATGTGCCCATGGATTTGCAGATTTGTTGTATGATGATGCAAAGGTGCTGTTGCTTAACAGGGGGTGCTGGACAAACCCTCAGAGAGACACACTCTTAATACAGAGATCAGGTTATTTAGGTTCTGCCCCACAGTGACATCACACAACCTTAATTTCAGTTTAATTAAGGTATTTCCAGAGTCCCGGATCCCACAACACATTAAGTTGTCTTTCAGGGATGCTTTCTCACTCTTTTTCACACTACAGTTTTTCACTAAAAGCAAAATTACAGTCATTAGGTGACCTAACTGTATTTTCCCCTTGTTTCAAAAGGCTGGGGTGAATCACTAAAAAAATACTATCAGAGAGATCAAAGCATCTGCAGAGAAGTTATCCGTGTGTATTAAACTCCACTGAATCAATTCCAAAACTGTGAGTAATCTTTACGAAATGGATTTGGTGCTTTAACGTCTATTAATCAAGTGTGAACCTAATATTCTGATCTGTTGTCAGATTTAGCTGCCTTCTAGGCTGTCTCAGTCCCCAAAGGACTGCCAGGCCCTGAGCTATTTGCATCACTAAAAGTGACTTCTCCTCTTTTAAGTTGAAACCACGTCGCCTCAGATGGGAGCTGCTGATATAATGGATATTCACGTTACAGCTCCGACATCTTTCAGAATCATGAACCCTATACTCGTAGAGAGCAAACCCCAAAATAAATAACCCCCATCCTTTTTTCTTACGGGTTTCCACCTTGCTTTGAGGGCTCTGAAAGAAATGCAAATCGGCGTTTCAAATAGAAAGCGCCACAAAAAAAAATAAAATAAAAAAGAGCTCCACGCCCTGCCTTGTGGCCAGGAAATGCTTGATATTCCACGGTACTCTCTGCTGCTGCCTCACAAGATGGGGAGGGAGGCATGGGGAAGCTGCAGCTTGCTCCAGGGATCCCAGCTGACCTGTGTGGGGAGCACAACCGGCAGTTTCCTGGCAGCAGGTACTCGCCATGAATCACAGTATCCCGATAGTGATTTCATAGTTTTCCTGTGAAACATTAAAAGCAAAGTGTTATTAGGATCTTGGTTACTAGAAGTGCTTTCCTAAAAGTTAAGAGTGCAACATAATTCATTATTAGAGCATAGGAACGATCCATTTGGGATCCTGGAGGGCTCAATTCTATTTATTTGATGTACGTGAGGCTTCACTGAAGTCAGCCAAAGATCAAGGTCTGTGCAAATCTCATCAAACATAAGTTCAGACAGAAGATGACTACAAAGGAAGGGCTATGGCAAGGACTAACAGCAAATGGATCACAGAATTCGTAGGTAGGTGGTTGTCTTTGAACTTACTGTGCCAGAGTGCATTTTGTAACAACAGCCATCAGCGACACAGAAATATAGAAATAAAAATAGGTGGTAATCCTTGCCTACTCGAAACCCTTGTTTCCAAACATCTCAGCTCTCCCTGAACACTGTTTTGACATAAATACCTCCCTAACGTCTTCCATCGCAGAGACTTTTAATAGTTTTCTGAAGGAGATTTCAGTTGCTTCGTGCAATTAGTAAGCCTAGTTAAGCCTTATTTGTACACTCCGTTTCCTTTGCCCAGCGCTGGCAAGTCCAAACAACGTTGATGCTATGGAGCAAATAACGTAAACACGAGGTAAAGCTCTAGACAGCTGGATTCTACACCGAATCCTTAGAACAACGCCACAAAAAAACTAGCAGCTGCTGTGCAAAGCAGCAAACAGCACAAAAAACCAGCAATCTGCTATTTTAGGTTGTCCCTGGACACCCCAAAGACAGGTCCTAGATGTTCAATAATGCATCGCACGACTGTTTTATTTTTGCTCTATGAAGCCTTTCTTCTATGGGAAGAAGCAAGACTGGTCTGGCCAGAAATAACATTAGATGATTTTTTCAGTGACTAACAGATTAGTTTATAATAATCTTGTAACTCGTGAAGAATGAGCATGGGGCTGGATTAGGCAGGACTTGTTTGACCTGCTCGGCTAGAGGTGGACTCCGGCGCTCACAATTGGATTCCGGTCTGCAGCCTGAAGCACAAGGCTCGCCCAGAAAATGATGAGCCCAACGCCTGCAACCTGGTTAAAAGAATTTCCAGGGTCTGTTTTTCCATCTAAGCAAGCCCCAGCTGAATAACAGTTGTCATCCCCAGCAACCTCAGCCGTGCGTTCCCTGCTGCATGTTCCCCTTCTGTGCCTACCCCTGACCTTGGACCGCTTCTGCAGGTTTTGAGCAGCAGAGCTCAGCCTCCTGGCGACCTCGTCCTACGAGATCTTCTCCTGAGGGAGGGCTGCTAAAGACGGTTTTGTAGCTGACCCAGTACTGGAACAACAAACTCCATTTCAGTTTGAGCTGCAGTCTGGGTTTGGTCCAAGACTGCAGATAGCATCAAATGCCGTTTTCTTTCCTGCAGAATCACACATCAGCAGCATTTCTACCTGGGGAGGTTGGCATTCCCAAAAGTGCTCATCACTGACCTTCCCCCCAATTTTTGCTATACATTTCATACAGGAAAAAAAAATAAATCCACTTCCAAAAAAAAATATTAAAAAAGAGAAAGTGGATACCTGAGTTGGGCTTAATCCTATTGACAGTGCTCAAATAGGCAACCTTTCCAGGCTTCTTTCAGCATAACAAATATTTGTGAAAGAAATGCTATCGTTTCTGCATTTAGCAGGGAGGTTTCATTAACTTAAACTCTTCCAGCATTCCCCCTACTTCTCCACAACAACCCGCAGTATCTCACAGTGCATGAGAGGCTCAACTTGTTTCAAGACTACAGAGTAATTTTGTATTCAGAACGACTGCTTTATTTGTAATAAATAAGTTACACTGTTTCTCTTGTTTTATGAAGCCTCACGGCTTCCCCAAAACGCATTACACAAAGCAATTTATGCAAACGTTGTTATAAATAACGGCCTACAGAATGAAAAGTTTAAAACCAGTATTTGCTATTCAAAATTCAGGCCACATTAGCAACTTTTGATTGGAGCCGCAGATTGCATGATAATGTTTCTTTCCGGTGACTGATGAACGGAGGAAGAGAAAGGCTAACTAATACCTTGTGCTCAATCAAAGCGTCATTAATCTAGCTGAAGCATTTCTCTAATTCTGCTTAGTCAGAAATACGATGGAAATCTTCACGGAGCTATGCTTAAGCTGACTTAAACTGGTATCTCCTGAACTGGCTTCATTTGGTTATTTACTGTGAATACAGATAAGGCCGGAGATACAGTAACAGTTATTTGTGCCTGGTTGTGATCCTGTAACATCAAAGACTTCAGAGAGTCAAGCTTGACTTCAGCTGCAGGTGAAAGACAAGGATCAGACCCTAGGATGCAATACTACATGGTTAGAGACACATGCAGAAGCATATATTTTGTTATATAGATATTTATTGCTATGAATAGCCCTTCTAGTACATTCCCATCAGGTGAAATTGAAGGTAGAAAACCCTTCTCCTAGGACAGTATAAATTCAGTGGCTTTGAAACATTCAGCAAGTTGACTTTGTTGCATATATTGGTGTATGTTCTTTATACATGGCAGAGACAAAGTTGGATGCTTAGGATAGGAGGGTGTCTCAAAGAACAAACAGGGTTAAGTGTGGTAGCAGGAAAAATGAGTAGGGTCCTGAGCAAGAAACATGAGTAGGGTCCCGACCTTCCCTCAGTGGAGGAATGAGGACTGAGGGCAGGCAAAACAGATGGAAGTCTCTCTGCTACCTTTCTGCTCCCTCTTCTCAAAGTAACCCCTTGGGTTTGAGGTCCTCATCCTCTCCTTTCCCCAGTGGGTCAATGCTGCTGCCCGCACAGCCTGGTCCTAGGGCAGCACCGAACTCTCCAGGCAAGGTGCCCAGGAGGGTGGGTGACTGTCAGTTTGACGGCTGGGTCCTCTCCAAACACTTCTCTGCCGTGCAGAACACCTCCTTCTGGCTTTCCTCGTCTCTTCAGGCTGACGAGGCAGCCCCCTCAAGCCCCTCATCCCTCAAATCCTCACAGCACCCCTCCCCTCCCCACCACACCACGCCCTCCGCACTCCCACACCCCCAACACCCAACCCAGCCGGACCCACCCTTAACTCCACATCCAAAAAAAAAAAAAAAAGAAAACAGAAAACAGAATAAACAAAAACCCAACACCGAGCCGTCCCCCGACAACGACAGCAGCGGCGGCGGGGAGGCGCTGCGAGCCCTAGCACCGCGTGAGGCGGCAGCGGCTGCCTCGTGAGAGAGCCTCGACGGCCGCTTCGCCCCTCTAAGAGCTTCTAAGGGCTTCTAACAGCCTCGAACGGCTTTTAACGGCTTCTAACGGCTCCCAACAGCCGCCCTCCCGCCGCCATCTTCCCTCCCTCCCTCTCCCCTCAGCGGCTGCCCGGCGGCGCGCGCTACCTGGCGCGCGGCGGCGGCGGCACCTTTACCTGGGCGCGCCTCCGCCAATGGCAGCGCACCTGCCCGGCCGCCCCGCCCAATCAGCTCGCGGCTCGGCTCCGCTCCCCCCCCCCCCCCCCCCCCCAGGCCCCGCGCGCCTTTACCCCCCGGAGCCCCGGCGCCGCTCGGCCCAAGTCACCTGCGCGCGCCCGGCCCGGCCGCTCGCCACCTGCGCGGGCGGGGGGGGGGGGGGGGCGGGCGGTGGAGGTGGAAGGGGGGGGGGGGGGGCTGCGCTGTCTCGCTCTCTCCAGCGGTCCTGCCTCGGTTGGCAGCCGGGCCAAGCTAGGTTAAGGAAGGGGAGGGGGGGGGGGGAGCTAAAAGTAAGCTGTTAAAAAAAAAAAAAAAAAAAAAAGAAAGCAGAATTACCTGTAGCTCTGGTTCTGCCGTCCCGCTGCTTCTCACACCGCCGCACACGCCTTTACCTGCACAGACCTGAAAGTCCAGTTCCACCGGGGGAGACCGAGGAAAAAAGGGGGAGCGAGTTCATTGGATCAAACATGTCACAAGAGACGGACAAGTAAGTGATGGCAGCAGGCACGCTGCGCCCCGCCGCCCGCCCCGTGCCCTCCTGCCCCGCCGCAGCCACGGGCCGGCAGCGAGCCGCGGCCGGATCACCCCCCCCCCATCACCAGAAGGGGGTCCTCGGGGCTTTATTCCTTTATTTTTATTTTTAAAATAGTTTTTGGGCTTCCCCACCGGCCGCCTCCAGCTGCCCCGGGCCGCCCCGACGGCGTGGGGAAGGCCCCGCGGCCCTGCTTCGCTGCCACCTTCCTCCTCCTCATCCTCATCCTCCTCATCCTCCTTCTCCTCATCCTCTTCTTCTCCTCCTTCCTCCCGTCGGGGCTCCCAAAAAATTCTCCGGGGCAGCACACGGGCAGCCGCCTCCTTCCCCCGGCCGCCCTCGGGCTCACGCAGCGCTCGGTGGGGCAAATCTCCACATCCACCTTTTTTTCCTTTTTATTTATTTTTTATTTTATTTTTTATTATTTTTTTTCGCTCCCTGGGGGTGTGTGGGGGAGAAGGCAGCGTGCAGGGAGCCCCCCGAGCAGCCTGGCAGCAGGCGCAGGGCCGCGGCCGCCAGGGCCATTTTGGGTGCCCGGGCTGCGGGGCGAGGAAGATGGAGGGCGGGCGGGCGGCGGGGGGGAGCGGGAGCCGCGCCGGGTCCGCAGCCGGCTCCCCTCAGCTTCCCCCGGGGCTTTTGTGGAGAAAAAGGTGGAGAGGAGGACTCTGCCCGCGATGGGGACCCCGGAGAAGGGCTGCGAGGCTTGGTGGCGAGGCGGCTGTCAGCAAGAAAGGGAGAAAACGCCAGGGTTGGGTGCCGCGATAGGGGCGCTCCGTCAGGATCCTCCGCCAAAGGGTGGGGAGTCTTTCTGAGGAGAAAGATTTTTTGTAATAAAACCATTCCTCCTGGCCTTCCCAAACCTCGTCCGACGGTGGTAGCTGAATGTGGAAATGGTAGGGTTGTGGTAGGAGCCGGGCTCCCAGCCCTCGCTTTGTGCCCGTCTTTGTGGCAGTGGGATCAGGAGCCACTGCCGGGGGGGCCCGGTGAGCGCCAGCCCTGAAATGAAGGGGATTGTGGCAGGAGCTGAGCTCCCAGCCCTCGCCTTGTCCCCATCTCTGTGGGAATGGGCACCAGGGCCTCGGGAGGCCCCGATCAGCGCCATCTAAGCGCCATCGGGCCGTGATTTAAGTGTGAGGAAGGGAATGAGGAGAGAGCCCCGAGGGATGCTGGCGAGGCGGGGAGGAGCAGAAAGAGCAGTGACTGAGCTGGGAGGGGAGCCAGGTTAACTCTGACGGACCCGAGGGGCAAGCAGCCCATCCAGAAGCTATGCCAGAAGGAGAAAAGGGGCCCACCGGGTGCTCCCCGGCCAGCCATGGCTCAGAAGGGCACTCCAAGCACAGCTCCAAGGAGCGAGAGGGGAATTGGAGGGGGAAGGGAGCAACTTTGTGCCACGGCCAGCTTCGAAGTAGAAAAATAATGGACTTGGAAACCTATCTTCTACCTAAGACTGTAGGAACTTGGGCAAAAGTGCCTCTCCTCCGGGTTTGGGATGCTGCTAAGCCACGGGACTCATCCTTCCTTTCACCCTATGGCGTAGGGGTGAGCTGCAGGGACCGGGGCATTTGTCCCTTTGTCCCTGCTCTGTGCGGTGCTGCTGCTGTTACCACCGAGGGAGAGCACGCAGTACCCTCGAGCAGTAGTAATTCCCCTGCTGCAGGTACGCCCGGGATCTGCTGCTGGTCGGAGGTGTTGAGAAAATCCAGAGGGGGTAGGTAAGGGTTTGAAAAGGAAGTCAAAAGTAAATCCCCTGGGCTCTGTATACACAAGTGTAACGTGAGAAGACAAATACGTTTGTTTTCAGAAAAGATGGAATGAGAAGTTAGACTAGGGGGTTGCATGGGAAGGCTTTTTTTTTTTTTTTTTAAGGCTCTAATTATATCCAATGAAAACCTAATCCGGGGAGTACAAAGTTATTCTCCCCCCACGTGGTCTTCCCCTTACTTAAAAACAAACCTTCCCTACAGGCAGGACTGGGTAGGGAGGCTCGTTATTTCGAGGTCAGTTAATTTGTCAGTGTCATTGGATGTGTTTTTGAGGGACTTGTGCTGGCAGAGTGCTGATGCAGACAAGTAAGCAGCAGGGGGGGTGCTGGAAGCACGGAGGGGCTGCTTCGGGTGCCACCTGCGCCATCACCTTTTAGCCTGGAGGGTGGTCGGGAGGTGAAAATGCTAAAGATCAGCTCCTTTGCTTCTTATGCTAAGTGAGGAGCTTGGAAGGGGAGATTATCCCTAAGACACCCTGCATATCTCCCCGTCTTTGCCTTTAGTTTTCGTGCTTCAGCCGGGTCTTGCCTGCTTTCTTCCCCGAGCTCCTATCGGCCAGAAGAGATAAGACATGATTTCACGTGCATTTTTCAGAGGTGGTACCGACCTCAGCGGGCCGTGGCCACTTGTTCCTGCCTCCCTGCCACCCCCTCGGTTATGTCAATAGAGCTGTTTGTGCCTCGGGAGAGCTGGGCAAGAGGAGTGTGGGGCCGAGCGTAGCCTGGTTATTTTTGGCACCCACTTTTCCTCAGTCTGGCTTCATCACACCATCCAAAGATGTAGGCTGGAAAGTTGCTCTTACCGTAATTTTTAGAAATAATTTATCACCACACAACTGCAGATTCATGGCTAGTGAAGCTAAGGAGTGACCTTAATACCTGAGAGTCTTAACGAGGCATTAGAGGCCAGCCCCGTGGCCTGTGGGATGTGACACAACTGTCCCCACGCTCCCACTCTTGTGTCAGCCCCGAGTCCCACACGGGCTGGGGCTGAAGTTGTGTGAGGAAGCTCAGCTCGGCCGGGCAGGCTCCAACCACCTCCATACGCATGAGAGCGGCTGAGGACACCGGGCAGACGGGGCCAGGGCATGCTGAGGCTGACCACATGAAGGAGGGCACCCGGCACGTCCGTGTGGGTAAATCAGTGAGGGGAGAGCAAGCCGGGATGTGGGAATGGGTTCAGGCCTGCTCCCGTGTGTCAGCGGAGGCACGTTCCCATCCAGCTTGCCCGTGGCTGAAGTCCATCGTGGGCTCTTCACAGGGTAATTTGGCCCCGATTTTGTATTTCTTCCTGAATTTGTACATGTAGTTGCTGCCTTCATAACATTTAGCTCAAGCATCCTGTGCTCTAACAGCAAAGGGCATTTATGGTTTACAGTGCGAGTCTGTGAATTATCCTTAATTCTTTCTTTGAGAGCCAAACCTGTTCCCACCAACTGATGGGCAACAGCAATTAGGTTGCAGACTGCTCCCCTATTTATTTATTTTTTTCACTTCTGAGGGTCTGGATAGACAATCCATTGAGTTTTCCAGTGTTACACATCCAGGAATGAGTGGAGAAATGGGAATTGGAGGTGTTCAGTGCTTGCGCTTTTCAGGCGTCAAACTTGCTCCAGAAAAAATGTCCATGTTCCCCCGAAAATGCCCATCTCTGTGCAAGGAAGGTGGAAAGTCGGCTTGCAGAACCTCCCAGAACTTGCAACAGTAATTTAGCTGAGCGGAGTAAGGGTATGAAATGGTTACAGCGGGGTGGCTCTAGTGGTGAGACCAGAAGATCAAAGCAGAAGAGGAGGGAGGGTTTTTTCCCAGGTCACTTACCTGCTTGCGGTGATCACATAACCTCCTCCTCCTGAAGGAACAGCAGAGACATCCCGCGTGTTTTGCAGGGACACGTGAAGGGGAAGTGATACTATTACACTGACACTTTTTGTCAAAAAGTTTCACAAATATCAATCCAGCACAGACCATGATAGTTACCACAAGTAATTTCTTCTGTGATTATGTCGCAGCCCATTAAGTTGCCTTTTTTTTTTTTTTTTTTTTGTACACACACACACACAAAATAGCATTTTTAAATGCTGATTAGGAATTCATCATGGGATGAATCTTCATTAGCTTTCTAATCAGTGATTGGGACAGTAGCAGCTAATTGAAAGAAAAGGACTAATTAGTTCAGATGCCCTGGTATGCGGGGACACGGTCCTGTTCTTTAATAGCACTAACTTTGTGAAGAAGAGAGCTGCTGCTTATGAAATATTTAACCAACGAAACCATATTAAGTGCATGTGAAGTGAGAAGAAGTCAAATATTGCAACATAGCTGTAAGTTTAAAACGTCTTCAACCTTGAGGGTTACACATATCCCCAGATTTGTTGATTTTCCTAATAGTTTGAGGTAGTGGCATCTTGAATATTCCTATATTTAAGTTCTGTAAAGTATGCTTTTGCTTTTATGCTCTTTTTTCTTTGGTGTTCTGGGTAATCTTGACTCCCAGGATTGCCCGGTCCTGGAATAGATGCTCCCCTTCTGCCCATGTAAAACATTTCTGTATGCTGAAAACCCAGCCATCTGCTATTAGTGCAGCACTGATTGCATTCCCATTAACCCACGCGGAGTAATGAATGAGCCAGGGCTGCAGGGTCAGCGGGCAGGTTAACCTGCGACAGGCCGAGGAAGCTTTGTCATGACCTGTTTTTAATTTTAAAGCCTCCTGCTGCTGCTTCAAGGCAGCTGAAACAACTTTGGGCGCTGTGCATACTGGAAGTACGCTTCTGAGCAAACCAGAGCATGGCCTGATCTGAAGCTGCTCAGCTACTGCTAGTTTAGATCAACTCCGTTAGCTGTAGGGGCTTGAGCTCCAGAGAGTCCTTGTTTTTTTTGAGGAGATGTCACTGTTTCTTCTACCAATATGCTGAAACCTACTTTTTTTTTTTTTTTTTTTTTGAGGTTGCTCTCTGCTTGGCTTTAAAAAAAAAAAAAAAAGGCAACAGTCTTAGTGCAGTAATAAAAATGATTGTCTGGTAGAAATGATATTGAAGGAAGTCAAACAAAACAGTCTGAAATCACAGATCCAAAGCCTGTCTGGAGATGAGTAATTGCCTGCTTGTGAGAGTCCTCAGTAGGCATTTACTAGCCTTTGTTACAGAGCTCTTTTTTCTTTGTACCTCCACTTTGACATGCTTAATAATATTTTTGTCAATGTTAATGAATCACCGATTTATTTTAATCTTGTTAATCACTATTCCATGGTTAAGTTATTTTGGGTCTGAGTAAAAACAAATAAAACTTGGAGTACACATGTAATTGTTGAACTAGTCTGTTTTGCCATTCTGTTTGTGCTCTCAATGTATTTTACTTCCTCTCGGAGTGTTTTGGAAAGGTAGAATAATTTCTTTTAATCATTTAACATGTTTGATCTTGTTTGGAGTTGTCTTGCACTCAAAAAGAATAATTGCCCCAAAGTTGCGAGAGTCCCAAACCTGCATTCATTAGCAGGCAAAATTACTCGGCCTCTTTAATGGGATTTTTTTGCTTGGTATGGGCAGCTGGCTGGGCCAGAGGACATTGTATCTTCTGCTTTCCTGGTGGTCTAAGTGCTTTGATTTTTTTTTTTCCTTCACTCCCAAGTCATTTGTGTATTTATATGCCCACTGGATTGGGCTAAGTGCATTTTGGAGGAATTCATGCTTCTGGGGAAGATGTGATTGTCAGCTATGAAAGATAAAGACACCAAGATGCACGGGCCATAATTTTCCTGGTCATTAAGCATTCACGTTCCTTTGGAGTCTTAACAGAACACAACTCTCTGATTGAAACAAAAATGTTGCTGACTTCTTAATTATAACTTTGGCAATAAATCCTGAGGAGTCAAAACTTTTTTTTTTTTTTTTTTTTAAACTAAATAAAACTTGCAGTGAGACAATGGTGTATTTTTTTTTTTTTTATAACTTCATGTCTAGGAAGAGCAGTACGCTGAGGGTAGTAAATTGGGGCTAACCTTTGGATCTCACTTTCCAGCACTAGGAGAAGTAGGGCTAGGATTTACACTTCTTTCTGTAACGAGCACAAACAGGAATTTATGGTCTGTGATCTAAAGTTTAACTTGTAAAGCTTCCATGGGCTCTGTCCTTTAGCTGCTTTTTAAATGGTACTTCAATCTGTGCCCGTGGATTGATGGGTATGTACATCAGTTGTAAGACAGATTGTATGAACATCTGTTGTAAATCTGCTTTATAGCGGCCTCGTAGCTGCCCCCAGAGTTGTGCAAGTGTCAACTAAGCTTACAGAGGGCTTTAGAGCTATTGAAACACTTAGCAGTGACTGATCACGCTCTGCCCTCCTTAGCTGTGTCACAACTGAAGTGGGAGCCTTCTCCAGCACTTGGCTGTGGCTGGAGCATGTTCCTGTCCCTTTTGTCATAGCCAACGAAACACAGGCGCTGTTGGGGTTGTCCTTCCATTGCACGGGAGGAAAGCTGAGCAGGCAGGTCTCCTTCCCGTGGCACCCCGGGTCACAGCATCCTGCAGCCAGGTCTCTGAGCCGGACATCTAAGGGATGGGAAAGCCAGGCTGCAAGCAGAGTCCCTTTGGCTAATGTCTCGTAGAACTTGTGTTTCTCCCAGGCTTTCTAGATTGGAGACAGTTGCCCTGTGCACTTTCTTATCAGCCAACAAAAAGTGAGTTTCTGATAAATATCCCGTGGCCTTGACGGGCTGGGCTGGGAGCCAGCACGACGTGAGTCTGTCTTGCCCTTTCCAGTTACTTGCTTGGCGCTAACGTGTGTGCGCCTTGTAACAGTTGTGTGGACCAAAGCCTCGTGTCTCTGCTCCTGAAACAACCGTTTGAAGAGGGTGCTGCACATGTGTGCCTGCTGCTCTCGTCTTGAAGGAGTAAGAACCTTCTCCAGGCTCAGGGCTGGGCCAAAACGGGCCAACTGGGCTTCCTCCCAGTCCCTTACTGCCCTGCATGCTGTGCCTGGTGAGCTCCTGCCCAGCACCTCGCCTGCACAGGGAGGGGATGAAGAAGCCTGTAGAGACATGCAATGGAGCACTTCAATTCTTAATTTATTATTATTTTTCTTTGCATTCATTCTTTTAACAAATTTTAATGTCCTAACAAGCACTCAGACCCCAGGAAATGCCTGGGCTGGGTGCGCAGCTTGGCAAGTCTGCTTTGTGTTTTGGTGGTGAATTTCCTGGGCCAGGCAAAAGTTGGGGGTGCGCAGGAATAGACTTTGTTCCCACAAACACCAGCTGGAACGGCACGCGATGCTGAGTATATGGTAAAGGACAGAAGGGTGACTGCACAGTTCCTCCAGGCATATTGTGTCTGGGACCCTCCATGCACTCAGGTTAAAGGTATTTTTGTCTCCACACCCACAGCACTTCTTGCACCAGCAGTTCGTAGTGGGAAGGGAGAGAGGGATACATCAAACCTGATTTATTCCAGCCAGGATCAATGGGATTCCTATTTTTGGGTCTTTCAGGATATTCCATGGTTTGTGTTGAATCAGTGGGTTGTACCCTCTGCAACACAGCTGCATCTGCATACTTTGAATTCGGTGGCAAATTAAAGAGGCTGCATGAACTTATCAAATCCAGTGGCAATCTCACGAGCACCTCAATGGGCAGAGAGACTCGAAGGCAGGAAATCTTTTCTCGATGAAAAGCAAACTCTGATCCCAAAGCTTCCTTCTTTCACCACTTTTCGTGAATGCCTTAATGGACATTTATGGCTCTGTGCAAGTTGGTTCACAAATTGCATCAAGTTGCGTGAGAATTTGTCCCCAGTAGGATTTTGTAGCCCCAAGTGCTGGCTGGTGAAAGTTCATTATCTCAGATCTGAAGGACTCGAAAGGCCGGCCCTTTCCATTCACTTCATGTATTGACATTAAGATGGTTGAGTCCTGCCCAACCCGTGTTGCTTTACTACAGGAACTAAAATGAAACAGTGAGTACAGTTGTGGACGTCTCTATTTATACACTACATTTGTAGTATCTGGTTTTATAAAGTTGAGAAATAGTTTTTCTTAAAGTAATTTTAACAGCAGCGGTTTGCCAGATGCAGAGATCACCGGTATCAATCTGGAAATTGTAGATACTCCTCTTAGGAGCAAAGCACACAAATTTTTGTTTTATACCAGCAAGGCTGGTATAAACAAGAAAATCTCTACTAAATAGTTCGGGGGAAAAAAGATTTTGTAAAATAAAAGCCATGCAAAATCTGGTCTTGATACAAACACTCAGGTGTCAGGGAAATGTAGCCCCTAAGCTAGACCATACCTCAGAAAATGCCTTCATCCTTACACACCTATAAACTAAAACACGTAACCACCTACTACTGTTTAACGTAAAACAAGAGAAAAATATTTGGCATTCATTAGGGGCTCATCGGATAGCTTGAAAGGAAGCCTGCAGCTTTTCCCTGCCGAGTATCCCCACTCGTTAAGCTGTCTCTACGCCGTGCAGCAGTGGCGTGATCTCGGCGTGTGTAGGCATGCCTCTCCTGGCTTTGAAGGTTAGTGCACGTCCCAAATGCGGCGAGGAGGAGGAGGAAGACGAGGACGAGCAGTGGGTTAGCCCCATCAGCAGCGGGCACAGTCGGGGCTGGGCTTGTTCTCCACCGCCTGGCTTGTGCTGAAGCCTTGGGCTCTTTCAGAAGATGCACCTGAGGTTAGATGCCGGCCTTGCTATCCCCATTGAAGGAGATATAAAAAAATGTAAAATATTCATCTCCTTAGCTTAGGGGGGCTTGATCTTTGAGGAGCCACTGCCCCTCTGTCACATTTCCCTGATGTTGAGGATCAGGAAGAGGAGAGGGGACTGCGTGCGCCCACAGCAGCCTTGGTTCCCAAGGGCCACCCTCTGTCCCACCCAAATGACCTTAATTAATAGAGGAGTTTTCTGAAAGCCAGCACGGTTGTTTTGGCTGACTGCTTTGGGTATAATCTTTGAAATGATTGACTATGTTAAATCATGATAATTAGGCCTGACCATTAACCTCCCACAGAGCTGATTACAGGGCTGGGGAGAGGGGGGGAAGAGGAAGTTTTTTATTTTTCTTAGTGCTATTGTTTCGGGCTGTTTGCAGAGTAAACACAACGAGTGTGGCGGTTGATTATGCTGCAGACTGTCTCTGGCCAGAGGAGATTATTGAAGTTTTAAACATGAAAACCAGGGTTTTAGCGCAAGCACACTCTGAGGAGATGCTGGGGAGGCTCTGGGCCCGTGCCCCTGTGGCTGCCCGGCCATCCCCACTGTTCACTCGAGGCCTGGTTGTGCTGGAACCGGGTCTCCTTTACCTTAACCCTTCCCAACACCATCACACACGACACCTCTGAGGGCCAGCACTACTTTTTTATCACTTTCGGACTGCCTTTGCTGTTAGGGCAGGCCGGGCGGGCTCCTCCCCTCCAGCGTTTCTTCAGACAGCACGGCTGCTGAGGTGTTTTTAAAGGGCACCTCGCAGTCTGCCTGTAGCCCTCATAAATCAGTTAGGACTCTAACTAACTAACTCTAATTAACTCTAACTCTAACTAACACGAGAGCGTGGCCTAACAAAGGGTGGCTCTCGATGGTGAGCTAAGATCACTTCAGGAAGGCGAGGAGTTTCGTGTGCCTCACCAGACAGCTGCCCGCCCCGAAACGCCGGCGGCGTGGCTGAAGGGGAGCTTTGTTGAGGAAAGGAGAATCCCTGCATGGAAAATGAGCTCCAAGCCAGAAAGGATTGGCTCTTCCAGGACGGGAACAGGCCCTCAGCCACCCCTGGCACAAACAATGGGGCCGCCGCAGATCTGATTTGAGTCGCTAACAATAAACTATTGAAAAGGAAAGCAGGCCTAGCAGTGCTGTCTTTCCCCCCGGTTCCTAATTTGTGCTTCAGCTTTTGTTTGTTCTAACAAACCTGCGACGACACAGATGTGAATACAAGGAGGGCAGAAATCTTTGGAAGAGGTAGCAAAAGGCCAGGCAGAAAGGAAGGCCCTCAGGAAAGGAGGGAAACTTCCGAAAACCCAAGTGTTTTAGATGAAAGGAAGACGTAAGCCGAGCTGAAATTGTTGGGTGTATTTTGTGAAGCTACGAAATGCCCTCTTCCCCCCCAGAGTTCACAAAACTGTACTCCTTGTTCCACGTAGATGATTTTGTTTTTCATTAAATAAAGAAACCTGTAAACAGTGCCCTTGTACCGAAGAGATGCTAATCTCAGCCACCCTGTCCTCTTCCTCAAAGGCCAGAGAAAGCAGTTGTCTTCAGCATGAAGTCCGTGTGCTGTGGGCTGGATCCTACAGACGTTCCCATCCCGTGGCCGAGAGGACGTGCCCGGTCCGAGCTGTGGATTCAGCAGGGCCCATATTGAGCAGGCACCTTGGCTGTGTGGTTTTTGGATGACAATTCCTTGCAACAGCCCAATTTTGTCGTGCTGGCCCTGTAGGACGGGAGAACATAAAGAGGAGACTGAGAAACAGACGATTTATATGTGGAAAATAGCACAAAATATCTTCCAAAAGTCACGGGGAATAGCGTGGCTAGTCTCACCAGTGAAGGCAGCGTGTTCAGTCGCTCCGTAGTCGTTGCAGCTTTGGGATTTGTGCAGTGTAATGTGTTAAAAGTTTCATCAGGATCCGTGTAACCTGAGCCATAAACCTTGGCAGTGTTCTTGCAACGTGCAGTGAGCACACCTCTCTCCAACTATTTCCCTGCCTACTCTGTTTTCCTGCTATCTTGTGTAATAGGAATGCTACTTCTTTTTTTTTCCCCTAGCTCTTTTATTCCTGCGATTATTAAACATTTTACCAAAGCAGGTACCACTATCTTGATCAATGTTTCCGTGATACTGGAAATTTCAGCCCCATCTGTGGCAAAGTAACCTCCCATGATATCCACTGGCACTGGGCAGTTTGTACCACTCCTGGGCTGGAGGAAACCGCTCCACTGCAAATCCCACCTCCTAATGGGCTTGTGTATATTTGCCATGGCTCTGTAACTACATGTGGTCAGTGATAAAGTGGGAACCGAGCCCAAATATGTTAACTTCTTGTGCTCCATGCGCTGGACCCATTGCTCATATCTTTTCTATTCACAGGCTGTCTGATGTTGCTGACAAATTGCATTCCAAAAGCAGAGAATAGCTCAATTATAGGATGTACCCAGTTATTAAATACAGAACTGGACTCAGTTTAGGTGAACACTAGAGTACCATTGCATAAATTTCATTTTTTTTTTCCATTCATGTCTTTTTACTGTAAATGATCTTAGATAAATGTATTTTTCCCCAATCAAGTGTACATCTGGCAGAAATATTGGTGCAAAGTTGCTCTTGTATTGTTGCTTCCTTTTTTTTTTTTTACAAATAATTTAAAAATATTTTAATAGATCTAACTGTATTAGTAAAAAACCATTTGAATTATAAGAAGATCTACACACATAATTTTTTGGTTAAGTTCTGAAGATGTCTAATGCTGATAAATATGTCACAAAGTTTATTACAGAGATGCTTGATGTAATCATGTGACTTTCATTTAGCTATGTGATGTTCTTTAACATGCCTTGTGAATTACAAATAAAATAATCCCTGCTGGATCACAATTTTATTCTTCCTGTCTATGCAGTAACAAGCGACTTGTGGCCTTAGTGCCAAATGACACTTCATTCAACACCAGACGAGCGTACACCAGCGAGGATGAAGCCTGGAAGTCGTATTTGGAGAACCCCCTAACAGCAGCTACCAAGGCTATGATGAGCATAAATGGTGATGAGGACAGTGCTGCTGCTCTTGGCCTGTTGTATGACTATTATAAAGTAGGTAACTCCATCTTTATTCCACCCTGCTGCACTGGCAGAGGCCCGACTTTAACAGGCATCCAAAGAGACATTTTTCAAAGACAGGAGTCACTACGTCTTGCTTTCTCTCTGCTACTTGCATCGAGCATCCTTTCTGTTTTAGGAAGCCTATCTGTATCTGTTTTCATGTATTTAGTTCTGGAAGGAAAAAAAAAAAACAAAAAACAAAAACAAAATCAAAATTGTCATATCAGTGCAAGCATTATTTCTTTTTCAGCATTGTATTCTTCCTCTTACCTAGGAAGAACCATGGATGAATAAGCCCCCTTTTTATTTGTGCTTCTTTACTTCCAATATTCCTTAATAAGTGGAAAACGGGAGACCTTGTCCATGTGTAGGTTTGTCTGCATTTTGCTTCATTCCACACGTGTTTCAGTTTGTTCTTTGGCTGTAGTATCTCTCATCTGACAGTTTCCCATGTTATTTTTATTTGTCCAATGATTGCAGCAGGCTGTGTACAAACTCACAGTGAGGTCTAGCCCTTGCACTGGAAGTTTGCAGTATAATCAAAAGGTGGAGGACAGAAATGGAGCTGGACACAGATCTAATTCAATTTACAGGGGAGCTGTTGACAAACAATTTCAGTTTGTATCTGGTTTTATGCCCAGGGCTTTGCCTACCATTTTGATACCGCATTTCTTTTTCATATATTTCATAGCTGAAACAGGGCTTCTGCTGAAATTGGATGAGAGCCCTACAGGGCGCAGAAATTTCACTCTGAAACCTAGGCTCACCTCTTTGTGCTCTGGAAACAGAATCTGTGTTGCCTAGCAAACACTAAAATATGAAATTGTTCATTTTACTTAAACTACCTCAGTGCTCCTGAAGCCACCTCAGCTTGAAGTGGACAGATGATCTTTGAAAGGCAGTAGAACAATGCCAGCTCCCCTCTTAATTCATAAGGAGGTGGAAATGGAAGTTAAAAATGAAAAACCTCTGCTGCTGGCATTTATTACTATAAATGCTTTTAGAGAATGGGCTTCTCTTCCTAGTCTCTGCTACAATCATTAAATGTGTGTTGAGGAAAAAGGGTATTATTGCAAGATGCCATATACCAACCTTATGATTAAATAATGCTTTATTTCTCTACTGATAATATTTCAAGAGATATTCCATTCTTTTGTGTGTTGCTGTCAGTAGAGGACTTTTCCCAATGAGAATGAGGAGAGATCCTATTCTCTGCTTCGCAGACTTACCACAATGCCAGAGTCTGAAGTTAATTTCATAAAATTCGGGATGTGTATGACCATCTGGAGTGTTGGCTTCTGTCTTAGCAATACCCTGGTATCTAGCAGTTCATTAATCTGCTGGATTTTTTTATAAAAACAGAGAACAGCCCATTCCCTTCCCATAACTGTGTTCCAATAAACATATCTGTTCCTCGTTCCAGGCAGTTGCAAGAGACTTGGGGGTTCAGATGGAATAAACTGTGTTAATCTCAAAGCCCTTTCCAGCATTCAATGATTACTTCTGTCAAAGTGGGAGAAAAGGATTATTCTTGATGCTCTCAAAGAGGAAGTTAAAACCTAATTTCAGCTCTGTGCTGTACCGTGGAAGTGCAGAGGAGGACTTCCAGTGCACAAGGCTCCCTTGAATTGTCCTTATTTATCATCTGGCTCATTTGTTCTGATGTGCCTGGTAATGGTGGTTTTTTGAAGGGCTTTTTCCAGTCAATAGGAATTAGCTGAATATAACTCCTTTTTTTCCTTCTCCTTTTTCTTGTACTGATATTTACCTAAACACAGACCTTCCTTCAGGGATAAAAACGTGATATTAACATGGGAATCAACGTGTGTGAGCTGTGGCTTGGATCCCACTTCTAAAATTCATGAAAGAGCTTTGTTAACCAGCAGGACACTTAACAAGGAGAGAGGATGTCCCTAAGAGCAGGAAAGGCTCTGGTTAGCACTCTTGGACTCTGCTGCTATCTTGCAGCTATAGCTGATGTTAACCTTGGCTACTGTAGTGCACTGTATTGTTTTTCTCTCTAAATTTATGTTTTCCTGATGTTTTTGTGAAGTATTTAGAGATAAGAAGCAAGACTTAAGCCTGTTCTTGGGTCTATTCTTGCTCTTTAGTCTGAGTTAGCTGCTGTGATGGAGTGGGTATACTTTCTCTTGTCAAAAACAGTAGAAGTGTTAGTTCCAAATTTACTGCTTCAGCAAGAAAAGAAAAACACAGTCACGGCAGCAGCTTTGCCCTTGGTGATTTCATTTCTATGCTGGTGTCAGGAATCCAGTATGTGGGAAGGCGAATCTGTAAGTCACTTTTGGTGTCGATTTTGAGGCTATTGGGGTCAGATTTGACTTCATTTTTACATCTCGTGGCTGCCAGTGCACTCAGCAAAGCAGAAGTCAGTGTCCTCTGATGACATACCAGGGTGCCCCGACCTCTCCCCATGCTAGTGAAGAAAAGGATCTGCAAACGTCCCCTGGTAGGAGTTCTGCATCCTCCTGACTGCTCTCTAACAGGAGGGCTGTGCAGCTGGCTCTTGGGGTCGAACTGAAAACCCTGCTTCCTCTGGGCTAAAAGGGTCTCCACGCAGTGCTCACCAAAGGTTCATGTCTTCATCCCCACCGTTTGTTATCCAGTGAAAGGTGTGCGTGTCTGAGCGTTTGGGAATATAAGCTTGGATTTTGTCAAGCCTAGACCTAGCTTGACATGCCAAAGATAAAGACACGCCAAAGAGAGCTTTGCTCCAAATTTGTGTGCCCCAAAACTAGAAAAAAGCGCAATCTCTGCGTTTTTCCCTTTGAAAATTCTCTTCCTGTTCACGATCAGTCTCCCAGAGAAACACAGCTCCTGGCATTTGTGAATTAGACAAAACTGATCGATTTACATTTTTCTAGCAGTCTGAAGTTGCAAATACCTGCCAGTTGCATTTACCTGACCCCATGCCTGATGTTGTTCTCAGGTTCCCAGAGATAAAAGGCTGTTGTCTGTTAACAAAGTGAATGATAATCAAGAAGACCAAGATAAAAGGTACGGTATTACTCCAACTCATACACCCAGGTACTAACAGTGGTGATCGGTTGGGAACTGAAGAAGCTATGAGAGCCTGAGGGTTTATGGTTTTCTTCCAAAAGATAAAAGAATGAAGAGCGTTTGGGGAAGCAAAGTTTGCTCCCTTTTCATTTATTAAAAAAGAGAATGGGATTATTAAACATGCAATTTGAAAAGTAGCAGAAAGTTTCATGGTTTCTGTTTTGTTTTGTTCTTTTGCTGCTGCTGAGATCAGTAAAACCGGATTGTATTGATAGTTGGCTATTGACTGCTTTTCTTTCTTTCTTTTTTTGTAGGGCAAAGTCTAAGTAACTTGGACTCAGTAGCCTAATTTATATAGTTTAATTTAACATAACTGTATGTCCACCCATATGCAAATAACTGTTAAAATTACTCCATTGGAAAGCTTTTGTTACTGATCTCAGATTTCAGCCCCTCTCAGTAGTCTACAAGTTACTTGATGAGTCAGAGGAAGCAGATTCCTGCCTTCATTAAGGCTTGTGCACCAGGGAAAGCCTGTAGTTATGGAGAAAGAACAAAGTTCTTGCATTTAGGAAGCTATCTCCATGAAAAATCCTAGCAGAGAGGAGCTGCATGAGGTTTATTTCAATGTAGCTAATTCAGGACTGCCCTCTGGGGTGTTTACTGGCTGTGCTGTGACAAAGTTTAAATAGGTAGTAGGTAGAAAGTCACTGTTTCAGAGCAGGACACCAGAGTGTTTTGAGGGACAGCTTTACATCTGCCAACTCCAAACAAATTCCCAAACCGAGTGTGATCGACAAAGCTGGCTGTCGGTGGGGAGCCGAGCGAGAGGAACCCTGGTGTCAGAACAGATCTCCTGGGCTGAAGACAAAGCAGAAACCTACTGAAAGGTTTATAGGTTAACAATCTAATGTCAGCGCAGCTGCTGTGAACAATCTGATTGTTTTCTACAGCAGCCGCAGGTAGAGACGTGGGAATGCTGCTGGGGGTTGCCTTGCAGCCACGATCTCGTTACTGATCTACCCTGATACCACGGGATTCCTGAGCCTGTTCTTGCAGAGGAGCATTGGTACCAGGCTCACACCAGCAGTAGCGGCCCATCAGCAGCCTGAAAAAGCATGTGTCAGCACACGAATTTTGCTGTTCCTCCTATTTCACATGCAAATTATTTACTGTTAGTGATTCATGCCTTGTGTTGCTCTCCATGCTTACTTTGTGCCCAAAGGTTGTTGCACCGGTGGATTGACTTTGCATCCAAATTATAAGCCAAGACAAATATAACCCCAGATGTGCAGAATTTTATCGTAACAAGTCCTCCCAATTGTCTTTCCCAAGATGTTAAAGAGTTTGGGACCTTTCTGCTTGCCTGGCAACGTCGTGTGCCTGGTGTTTGTTAATGTACTACTTGTTATGGGGTTGAAAGTGCACACATCTCCTTCCCTGCCATCTCAGACCATTCAGCTATCTGAGGAGGAGATTTACTTTATCGGGACAGTCCATAACGTTTTTCGGTTTTGTCTCCCAGAAATTGTCTCAACACCACGGAAGCTCAGAGCAATTTGAGTGGGGGAGAGAACCGCGTGCAAGTCCTGAAGACGGTGCCCGTTAACCTGTCCTTGAACCAAGATCCGCTGGAGTCATCCAAAAGGGAATACAACACAAACGTGTCTGGCAGCTCGACGCCAATCACGGGGACTGGAGTGACTGTGGTAAAAGCAGAGGAGTTCACCCCTGTTTTTATGACCCCACAAGCACACTATGCAAGAGGAGAAAATGAGGAGCACCGAGGGGTTATCTTCGAGCCATACGAAGTGTCCAACATTGCTCCCCACACAAATTATCTCAAAGATGACCAGCGCAGTACTCCTGACAGTACCTACAGTGACACCTTCAAAGACGGAGGAACAGAAGTAAGTTTTTCATCTCCAATTAGCATCTCAGAACTCAATAAAAAGCTGTAAACAAGATAAGGAGATTTGAGCTTGTAAACAAGATAAGGAGACTTGAGCTGTCCACAAGAACCATTAGAAAAACAGTAATGCTATTTTCAACAAACTCATCTCGTCATGATCCTGTCTGTGCTCTCGTTATAGGGGGACACCATGAGGTGTTTCAGAAAACATTTTTAAAGTTGTTTATTCCAAACTCGGACGGTAACAGTGATCTTTTGTCTTCAGGGATATTGAAGCAAGTAGAGGATAGTTGCCATTCTGAAAGATCTGTTGTCCATTAACTAGATCTGCCTTCAGACCTATTCAGAGCAGTAAGAAACAGCAGCCATTTGTAACTGGGAAATTCCTGATGTTCTCCTCAAAGTGCAAATGAGCAGTGCCAGTCTGTGCTGCTGGATAAACCTAATTTATTCAGGAGCTGTCTGTTGCACCAGGCACTGCTCTGCAACACATGCAAGTGAGCTAAACTAGTAGAATGAATTGGCTGGAGGGGAATGGAGAAGTTAACAGGCAGGGAAAGAAGTACCTCTGGCTGCTTTTGCCTGCAGCAAAATAATGCATACAAGTCAGAACTGTAGAAAGGTAAAAATTATTTAAGGCTGACAGTGCCTCTGCAAGTAATTAGACATCTTAGGTGGTAAAGCCCTCCTCGGATTTTCTCCTCCTCCTCTGTGAAATTGTACAAGTAACAAACAAAAGCACAAGACAAGCCACATTAAGGGTAAGTGGCTCTTACTGAATGTATGAGAAATTTGGTGTGTTTTTGTATGCCTACGGTAGAAAAGTAAGTTGTCCCCACACAAGCATTGTAGATCAAGCCGTCTGAAAGTGAAATAATCCATTTTAAGATCTAGAAACATTTCTAGGTCAACTAAATGAATAATTAATGAGGGAATTCCAGCTTGCCATTGCAAAATCAGGAAAATCAAACCTGGGATTAGAAACACAGTTGTGCATCAGCAAATCACGGTATTTCAGCTATTTTTCTTTGTTACTGGTCAATGACTTTTTATGGAAGTCTGCTGATAACGTACACACGGCTTTCCCTGGCGAGCTGCAGCTGAGCAGTTCCACCACCATGCTGGTTCCTGAGGGGACCTGCTGCTGGAAGCTACCCACACAGACAGTCTGTGCTGCTCACAGTGCTGTGTCTAAAGTGCAAAGGTGTTCAGCCTGGTGGGTAAAATGGGAACTTACATCTGTTTTCTGTCCTTGCATCCCAAACTCTGTTTATACGGCATCTGTCATTTTAAATTTATTTAAAAAAAAATATTTTAAAATTATTGATAATCTTTTAAAACAGAGTACGATACTTGCCACCTAGGCTTTCTCTGCAGCCTGTGGAGAAATAGGCAGCTCAAACCTAAGAGCAAAAGTGGGGGGAATGAATTTTCAGGTGGCATTCTCTCCTCTGTGTCTTCACCTCACCTCTGTACAGGCAAATGAGCTTTAACTAGGTCCCCATCTGTAGCTGCTTGAAATATAGGTGAGCTTAGTACTGCTGCTAGCAGCCTCCCAGCCCAAAATGTTCACATATACGTGACCCAGGGGAGCACGGGGAGCTTTCCCACCTCGCTGCAGAAACACTTCGCCTGTCCCTTAATTTGTTCTCAACCACTGCATTTCTAAATACTGCAGTATTTAGAAATAAGAAGTATTTTAGAATACTTTTACTTAGAAAAAAAAGTATTCCTAAATACTGTAGTGTTTGAAATAGTCTTAAGATGTTTACTGAGTGACTCAGTTCTGTTATACTGAAGGAGCGCCGAGTTTTTATAGATCCCTGTGGTAGTGGATGCCTTGGTTGATGTGTGTTGTGTGCTTTCGGTACAGTTTTAGGAATGTAAACATACCTTTCTCATCTCTTTTGTTTTCTTATTTAGCTGTGATTAATTTATGAGTCCTTTATAATGTAGGACAAAATTTTCAAGGATAGGTAAGTAAATTGAATGTTGGAAGGGACCTTAATGATCATCTAATTCCAACCCCCCTGCCATGGACAGGAACACCTCCCACGAGACCCCATCAGAGGTTAGATTTCTTACAGTATTTAGCTTATATATTCTGATGTGCATTAATCCTTGACTTCTAATCTTCAGGAAATCCTCCTAACTGGTACACATTGCTTTTGCACTTCACTAGTATCTTACGGGGTATTTATTGTGGCACAGTTACACACAAGGTGGAGTTAAAAATTGTGTAAAGATGACCTGACTTGAGGCTTCTGGAAATGAAACAGCTTTTTATTGATGAGTGGTGATCAAAAAATAAATCCTGGAGATTAAAGGTAATGATCCATCAGGGAATGAGAATCGCTAAAAATGTGTTTCAGGCAAAAGGCAAGCAAAGAAGAAAATGCAAGGCTTGTGTAATAGAGTACAAATGGGCTTGTATGGAGAGGCATGCAGGGTAAAAATCCTTGCAATAAGACTTCATTTTTGAGAAATTCACCTCTTGATATAATTTTTGATAGCTTCGATAGGTGTGTTTTCACCTTGTGAAGAGCGACTCTTGGTCTCTTTCATCTAGTAAAGTGTGCGTTTCACTCCAACAGAATGGTATATTGAAGGTGAAATACTTTCACAGACTCCCAGAGTGGCTGAGGCCGGCAGGGCCCTCTGGAGCCACCCGGTGCCACCCGTGCCCAAGCAGGGACACCCAGAGCAGGGTGCCCAGCACCACGTCCAGGCGGCTGCTGAAGGGCTCCAAGGAGGAGACCCCACAGCCTCTGGGCAGCCTGTGCCAGGGCTCCGTCACCCGCACAGCACAGAAGGGCTCCTGGTGCTCAGGGGGAGCCTCCTGGGGGCCAGCTTGTGCCCAGGGCCTCCTGTCCTGGCACTGGGCACCACTGCACACAGCCTGGCTCTGTCAGAGATTTACAGACAGTGATGGGATCCCCTGGGCCTCCTCTTCTCCAGGCTGAGCAGTCCCAGCTCTCCTCAGGGTGCTTCAGACCCTTGATCAAAGTCTTAGCCAGCATCACCACACTTACTCAAAACAGGCATATGGTAAGTTTTATCAACATTTCACTATAGGCCTTAAGGACCTCCGTCCACACACATAATTTTAAATAAGGCAAAACAAAACAAAATCACTGGGAAATCAGTAGGAAAACTTGGATTTCTTTAGAAAGTCTGCTTGTCTTTGAGATAGGATGTGCATTTACAGGCTTGCTTTAGAATAGGCTAATATGCAGGCAGGGAGTACAACAATGCACAAGGTGTGTTTCAGCTACATTCCTGGAGCTCTTAGGTTATGAAAAACTAAAAGCTTGGTATAAATGAACTATCTCTATCAATTCCAGCATAAAGACCATGGACACTCCACCTCAATTTTTAGGGCTTTTAATTTTAAATGGCTGATGGTTTCTTCTGAAGCGTCCTTAAACAAGCACAATTTTGCTCTTATTGGTCTTTTAATTCTGTTTGCATCAAACTATACATAATTGCTGTTTTCATTTTTCAGAAGTATCGCAGTGTGTCAGTGGGGGCTGAGGAATATATTTACGAACAAACAAGGTATGGCATAAACTTTGAAATGTTTTGGCTGGCATCACATAAGAATGTATCTAGGAGGGGCTCCCACCCTCCCTCTTGTCACCCCGAGGCACCTGCAGGCCTCACTTGACACTGACCAGCACGGCTCTCCCCTTATCCTCCTCTGTGTGTTAGCTTTCAAATCTGATGGGTTTGTATCTTCATCTATTATGTTTCCCCAGCACTGTTTTGGGTTGTAACTCCTCTTGACCCCCCTGGAGTTATGTGAGATTAAAGCTGTTAAGAGAAGCCCCCCCAGGTAACAGGGCAGAGCTCTGACAGCTGGGGCAGGGAAGATCTTTCCCATCTCTCAGGACAGCAGGATGCACAGCCCAAACATTCAGGATGGCTGAACTGGCTCCACTCACCTTATGAAATTTGGCTTTATCAAATTTGGCTTTATGAAATATGGCTTTATGAAATATGGCTTTATGTTTTTCCTTCCAGCTTTCCTAGGTACTCCTTGTAGGCTTTCTGGGAAACCCTCTGTCTTTTTATACCGCTTTTTGTCATTCTTCATGTTTACCTACAAAATAATACAAGTAAAACATTTCTTACAAATCATGCAAAAAAAAGAAAAAAAAAAGATTTCAAGGATTTTTGAAAAAAAATTAGAAACTGAAAATTGAAAGGATTATTATCCTCTCTGCTAAGCACAGAAAAATGAATGCACAGAATGGGCAAAGAAAGCATAGTCATTTAACTGCTGAAGATTGCTATCAGTAAAATTGATAAGCTAATGCTTAGTTTTAATCTTGTGAATAGTTCTGTTTATATCTGAGAGATGACTCTCATTTTAGAAACACGAACATGCCTGCATTTTTTTTTCCTGGAGTAGGCATATGATTGCTTCTAGAGTGGAGGTTTCTTAGAGCCTGGTCTTTTTTTTCTGAGCAATATTAAAAGAGTCATTAAGGTCTTTAATAAAAAGTGCTCACTTACACTGGATATTTAAAAAATTGGATTTTGAAGCAATGGTTCTCAGACATTAAGTCTTTTGTGCTGTGACCCAGGTCCGCTTTAGAAGGTAACCTCCAAATCTATGCTAAGAAAAGCAAAATATGTCTTTCCTGGGAATTGTGTGGAAGTGGTAAGTGCTCGGAAATGAAAGGTTTGGATTGAAAAAGAGCAAGTGGTGAATGTGAAAGTAATTGAAGACCTGATACAAGATTCCTTAACTACATGGGGCTTTAGTACCCGTGGTGAGATTCAGAATAGCATTATAATCATCTGAGTGACTGAACTAAGTTTTAAGGGTAATAGCAGTCCTCCTGCTACAGTGTGTACTCCGATTGCCAGCTGGGAACAAGAAGAAACTTCCCAAGTGGTACCACACGGAGACAGCAAAACTGGCCAGGTGCAGCATGTCTGGGCTTTACATTCTGTGAAGTCTTTCTGAAACACACACATTTCCATTTATAAGCTAGATTAAGCTTTTAGAAGCTCGTAGAAATTGCCTTCATTTTTGGTTAACAATAAACTGAAACTTCTTCCTTTGGACAGAAATTGTGGACCAGGGTTTTACTTCCACACTCTCTTCTAGCAGATATTTAAAAAACATTATTATTATTCATGCATTTTAGTGCTTCCCCTCCACTGGATAGTTAAAAATGTTTTCTCTTTCCCTTTTTCCATATTGCTATGGCAGTGTTATGATGATCCAAAGTATTTGTTTGAACTGGAAAGTTAAGGTTGCACTTATTTTAGAGCAACGTATTCATTTTTTTGGTTCTTCTCCAGCACCATTTAAATACTGTGCTGAATTGGGACCTCTGTGAAAATGCTTCCCCCGTGTCCTTAGTTTGTGGGGACATCCTGCAAGTGCCTTGTTGCGTTAAAAAAGAATTGGCCACATTCCTGACGTGGCCAAATGCAGTTTGAAGACAAGATTTATTCTGCAGGGTTAACATTATTTTCCATTTAAGAGAATGTGAGGAGCTGCGGGCACGGTTTTTATTGGATTATTATTCAAGCCCATCACTGGAGGAGGCAGCTGGAAGAGGCTCTGTGGGAACTGTGTTCAGCTAGCAGTTCACTTGTTAATCAGGCTTTAAACTTTTCATAGCTCGTGTCCTGCTCCTAAAGATGAAAAGATCTCCTGTGAGGGAGGGTCTTCTTTAAAATCTCACTTCAGGCACAAGGGCAAGCCCTCCCTTTTCTCTAATTCTTATATTTTTTCCAGGGGAGGTTGCTTAATTGCAGAAGCCAACTAAATCTGACTGTTTTCTTCTGGTTAATTTGGAGAAGACATGTAAAAACCTTGGTAGCATGTTGTCTGCAAGGAAATCAGCTTTCTGGCCCTCCTGTTTGTGTTGCTTCTCTGCCCTGTGCTGAGAGCAGCAGCTGCACTTTCTGTTCTCCATGTGCATCTTTTGCAGCAAGTTTTGTTCTGTTCTTCCTGAGCTGTTTTTTTTTCTGTGGCACTACTAAGTTTAAATGTCTGTGGAGGCAGATGATTTCCCTGTAATACTGTAAATTATGCCATGTTCCTTCCTAGCACGTGGCGCTCGCTGTGGGGTACACAGCCTTGTTCTTTGTGATGCTTCTTTCCAAAGTGAGTAAAGCTGTGGCCTATGATCCAAGAGACTCACTGTCCAGATAGTTTTGTGCTCAATCTCCAGATCTAATGAACTTGAAAAAAGGAAAATTGTATTTTTCTGTGCTTGCATGTCCTTTTCCTGGAAATTTATTTATTTTGTTATTTGCTTCCTGTGCCTTAACGCCATGTGTACCTACTGTATGCAACATGCAATGCATGGAAACAAAGAGAAAAAGAGAAAGTGATGTGGATATTCTTGCTGTTTCTTTCCTTGTCTTTTCAACAGCACTTTTCAGTACACGCTAGAAGCTACCAAATCCCTGCGCCAAAAGCAAGGGGAGGGGCCCATGACCTATTTAAACAAAGGACAGTTCTACGCCATTACCCTGAGCGAGACGGGTGACAACAAATGCTTCCGGCATCCCATCAGCAAAGTCAGGGTATAGTCCAACTTCTTTCCTTGATGGGAACGGAGCTCTTCAGATAAATGTAGTTGTGGTTGGTTGGTTTTTTATTTTTATTTTTATTTTTTTTCTTGTGGGAGAGGACGGAAAAAGGTTATGCTTATGCCTGGTGTAAAGGTGGGAGAGCGATGGTGCTGGTGGCCTCAAGTGTGTTGGGGTTAATCAATGAGTTATAAGTTAATCGATTACATATGTATCTGCCTTAGTTTATGGTTTAACAGAATAATGATTGCACAGATATCGCTCTCAACATCGACGAACTTATCATTGCTCTCATAAAAATAAAATAAAATAGGAAAACTGCTACATCTGCTCTGCAAGTCCATCTTGTGCACTTCAGCAGGTGCTCTCCAGAGCATTTCAGATAAAATGTGAAGAACTGCACACCATCCTTTGTGACAGCAATTTTAAAACTCTGTAAGTGTGAGATTTCACTTGATATTCACCTGGTATACCAAAATGGATGATTTGCATCTTGGATTCTGAAAGCAGAGCTGGAGCTGGGTGCTCAGCAACATCTGCCTGGTGAGCAGGCCTCCTGATTTCCCTGGTAATGTTTTGGAGTAAGCAAATCCTAATCCCCGTAACCTTGGAATGAACAATGAGCCTCAGAGTCGCTGCCCTGCCAAGTTCACCCTGAAGCTGAAAGGGCTGCATATGTATGAGGTTGCAAAAGTGTTTCCATCCAAAGAAATGAAGTCCCTTCAAAATGGTGTGACTCTAGTCGCACAATCCAACGAAAAGCAATGTCAGTGAAGCAGATGACAACCTATGTGCTTCTGTCATAAGTTTGGAGATGCTCTTCTTAAAGAGAAGCAATGATTTGTAAACCTGAACAGGGTTTCATTTTTGTCCTGGTTTCTGAAGAACACGAGGTTGATGACGGAGTTTCATTTTGGCTGAAGCTGATGTAAGACCTCCCTACTGGTGAAAAGTCTCTGCACCTGACAGCCACCCTTTGTAGTGCCAGCTCTAGTACAGCTGGAAAAGAATCGGGAGCTCACTGATCTGGATGAAAACCAATCCTCACAAGTGATTCACTGCATAGCCACATGAGTTTTGAAGCCGTGGCAGATGAAGAGATGGAAACTGTAAAGCAGAGATGAGACCGTTTCTTCCAGTGGATGGATGGTTTAAAGAAGATCATGAAATCCCACCCAAACACAACACAAGTGTGTTTGCCAGGCGCCCACCCAAGTGATTAATTTACTGCCAATTCCATTCAGACCTGACAGAGGGGCAAGAGGTTTTGAAGGTATTAACCCTCTACAAGTTCCACATTAGTGGTTCTTAGAGGAAAAAGACCCGAATGAATGCTGCCCTTGATGGAAAAGCTACAGTCTGAGCTGCCAGTCCTGCTGAGTGTATGAGCTGAGCAGCTAGCACACACCTGCTGGCCAGCCAGCGTGCATGTCAATTCTGATCTAGTTCCTTGCTTATCAAATAATTTGTTGGTATTTTTTAAGAACCTGGTGACTCAGGGCTAAAGGAAGAATGTAAGCAAAAGATGTTCACAAGTTAATTTTTTTGTCCTCCATGATTTCTTTTCTTTGCAGATTACCTAGCATTTTTTTTATCGTTTTGTATTTTTTTTTTTTTTAATTTTGCTTGACTACAGCAGGGGGCTCCTGTGAAAAAGGCTCCATTACTCATGTGAAGTTTTGCATAAAATTTCAATCTGTTTCTTTTGAAACACGCAGTTTAAATGAGGGGAATCCAGAACTTAAACTGAAAAGCTCAGTAAATGTTCACACTGAATTTATCATTGAATGCATGCATGCAAGAGCCCTGTTCCTAAGAAGGGTATTTGGACTACACGCTAAAGCTGTATATTCATGGAAGAAGATAAAGAAAAGCATCAACATTGCCACCACTCATTAATTATGCTCAAATACTTCTATTTTATGGAATAAAAATGGTGTGAGTTTTTGGCTTTTGCAGCAAGTTACTTATTACATTTTTTGTCAGGACCTGTTATTATTCATGTAACCCACACAAATTGGGTTCTCCTCTTAACTCCCCAAAGCACGAAGATACCCCATGAGACTTCCCTCTGAAGTTCTTGTTCCTCCCTGGCATTGTCACCAGTAACCCAAGCACGGCTGAACTGCTCTTTGAAAATGTCCTCCCTTTACCCAGGAAGCCGGAGCTTCATAACAACACCACCACTGCTTTAAAACTGCATTTCTCCTAGGAAATATTCCAGTCTGGGGCTGGAATAAAAAACAACAATCTTTTACAATCCAAGTGCTGTGGGAGGGCAGTGAGTGGATCAGCATTAGAAGCATATGGGAGAGTTTAACTTTTGTGGTTTTTGCCTATTAATTACCTACTAACTAATGCACCTTCTGCTGTTGATTTTCTTAGAGCGTGGTCATGGTTGTTTTTAGTGAGGATAAAAACAGAGACGAGCAGCTGAAATACTGGAAATACTGGCACTCTCGGCAACACACAGCAAAGCAGAGGGTCCTTGACATTGGTATGTATGAGAAGACGTTTTGGAGAAGATGGCAGAGTGTGTGGCAAGTTCTGGTACCTTGCAGAAGGATGCAGTGGGATGCATTGGCAATGTGTGCATGGCTTGTATGTGTGTGTTGTATATATGGTCTATGAAGCAGACCATGCAGAAGGAATGGTCCAAAGTAGTCGCAAAGAAAATCTTCCACTTGCACGTGTATTTGTTAGTGTTCCCTCTTCTGCTGCTGGGAAATCAATGTCTGTGCCTCCTCAGCAGTGTCTGTTTCCTTTTGTTTCTCAAAGGTTGATCCATTCTTTGACCACGTATCAGTTCTGTTAGCTAGTCAGGAGGCTTTCCAGCCCAGGAAGATGTGAGTGTTTTGGGGCCGTGTCGCTGCATGAACCCCAGTGTTGTGTAAGCCCATCCTGAGAGCTGAGATGCCATCACGATGGTGACAGCAAATGAGCTCCCTGGACTCCCACACCTCCCGTTTTTTGAGTCTTGTCGGGTTTCAGAGAGAAACAAGGGAGAAACCCCGAGCCCCGGT